>NC_087366.1:50540730-53040730 GCF_030014295.1 Loxodonta africana
GGTACCTTAAGCTGCACTGTAGACTGGGTGAAATATTCATAATCTGCAGGCTGGGAGTGCTGGCTTTGCTACTAATAATTTGATTTTTGGACAAGTTATGGATTCTCCCCATGTCTCACACACTGAGTGATGGTTTTTAAACTTTTAAAAATAATGAAAGCTATTGCCTGTTGAATATTTACTATAAACTAAGCAACCAACTAAATGCTCCACCTGAATCATCACAACCTAGGAAGCCAGGACATGAGTAGGTGACTTGCCCAGGAACTAGTGGGCGTAGGATTTAACCTAAGCAGCGGTCTGAAGTGTCCTCAGCCTTTACCTCTCATCTAGAAGCAGAAATATGCTGTTTCCACATTTACGGTTTTGGAAGGAAACATGTAATCTAAATTTAAAACTAATCAAGGCAAAGTGGCTGTGATTGCAGGGGGTGAGGGACCAAGAAGTTTCTCCTGTGGTGGAGGGCTGTCCACAGGTTCACCTTTACAAGACCTTATAAACTTTGCTTAAGTGTACCTTGACACTGTCTCGTTTTGGCATAGTCTTGTTTGTTTGTTTGTTTGTTTTTCCAGCCAGAAGAGTGGAATCTACATTTTGTGAGAAAAAGCTGGTCATTTTTTCCCCCTACCTCAACCCTGATTTCTCTAAGAAAAGTTGTTAGCTCCCGTGGAGTCTACATGACTCATGGAGGTCCCATGCACAATGGGATCGGACCATTGTGACCCATAGGGTTTTCAATGGCTGATTTTTCAGAAGTAGATCTCCAGGCCTTTCTTCCTAGTCCATCCTGTTCTGGAAGCTCTACTAAAACCTATTCAGCATCACAGCAACACACAAGTTTCCACAGACAGGGGTGGTGGTGGATCTCCTGTGTAACACCCTGCTTGGAGCCTATTCCGACTCATAGCTACCCTGCAGGACAGAGTAGAACTTCCCCATAGTGTTTCCAGGACTGTAAATCTTTACTGGAAGCAGACTGCCACATCTTTCTTCCTCCAAGTGGAGGCCTTTCAGTGAGCAGCTGAGTGCTTTAATCATTGTGCCACCAGGGCTCCAGGGCTTCAACATGCAAGGTGAGAATTCTACTACTGAGCTACCGATTGTCTGCCTGAGAAAGTTATCCAACCTTAAATGGGGTTGTATCTCTCTGCTTCTGGTGATCACTGGAGGACTAGCCAAAAGTGGTTATTGAGCGCTTCTTAAATACCACCCGCTCCACGTGGTTGGAGCCCTGGTGGCTCCATGGTTAAGAATTTGACTGTTAACCAAATGGTCTGCAGTTCCAATCCATCAGCCCCTCCTGGGAAACCCTATGGGGCAGCTCTACTCATTTTTATATGTATGGGAGTCGGAATCCACTGGATGGCAGTGGTTTTTTTTTTTAAGTACACAGTTAGTGATCTGTGGCCCAAGTGGGGAGAAAGGAGAAAGAAAAGGATTCCCTTTCAATGAGAGCTGAGTGATAAGGTGTTCGGTTTGTGATCTCAACGTGTACATGAACTCCCTTCTTGAGGCTGGGTCTGGCCGGCTCCCCAGAAGCCCCAGTGAGCGGAAGGGCGCATCACACGTGATGCAGCTGCGACTTTCAGGTCTCCAGAGAGGATGGCTCATTTCAGGAAGGGTCTGTGTGTAACAAGTCCAAGGCCGAGATCTGGAGTGCAAGACACTGGCCTGGAGAGGAAACGCTGCAAGAAAACCCAAGTGAATGACGCTTCGCCTGAGAGACTGTAACCAAGGCGATGGCACGGCTTGCCTCAGTGTGGAATTACTCAAATGACGGCAAGCAAGTGTGTTTACAAATAACGCCTCCTTTGTCTTGCTCTGGGGAGGACGATAAACTCAATGTTGGAGAATTTTCCAGGTAAACGGAACTTATTTCTTCAAGAGCCCAAACTGCAAATTTAAAACTTTTTGTTGTTGTTTTTGAAACTTTCAGGGAATAGCTAGCTGGTGGATTCAAACTGCCGACCTTTTGGTTAGCAGCGGAACGCTTAACCACTGCGCCATGAGGGCCTCTTATCCAGGGTAATCATGTGGAAACAAACTCCTGGACTTAGGGTTAAAAAAAATGAGAATAAGATAGATAATTTGCATTATTTAAAATGATATTTGTCATATCCCATATGGTAAAAATTCTTCATCCTATATTTTTCACTTGAATACTTGAGTAAACAATTTTTTTAGAGTATAAAAATTATAAGTTACAATTTAAGTAATAATTACTAGATTGCTTCAATTCCGACTATACAGCTAAATAGTAGACTGTATTTTCCTAAGTAGTATCGTTCTTCCTTTTGTAAATTTTTTTTTTTTTTTTTTTTTTACTAACTGTAAAGGAAACACACACAATATAGAAATGTAAAGGCAGATACTTACAGGAAAACGTGAGACAGTACTGCTGCTCCATTGTAGATTTAGACGGAAACGGTGCTGCTCTTCATTATCACACCTGGTGGCAGAGTTAATGAGAAATATATTTTGAGAAGAGCCCTGCTATTTTCATTTTATCACTTTATAGTGAATAAGGTGCTGCCCCTCAAAGTGTCAATGATAATCCAGCGTTATCTAATTAGCACCCTTTGATCCATCACCCAGTTTTGAAATATGTAAACTATATTATTAGAAATCAGCTATTCTTACTCTCTCAGTTTACAGATTAAAAAAACAGAGGCCTAGGATGCCTTCACTGCAGAGTCCTACCAAACTTTCAGAGAAGAGTTAACACCACTACTACTAAAGGTATTTCAGAGCATAGAAAAGGACGGAATACTGCCAAACTCATTCTATGAAGCCACCATATCCCTGATACTAAAACCAGGTAAAGACACCACAAGGAAAGAAAATTACAGACCTATATCCCTCATGAACTTAGATGCAAAAATCCTCAACAAAATTCTAGCCAATAGAATTCAACAACATATCAAAAAAATAACTTGCCATGACCAAGAGGGATTCATACCCGGTATGCAGGGATGGTTCAACGCTAGAAAAACAATTAATGTAATCCATCATACAAATAAAACAAAAGGCAAGAATCACGTGATTTTATCAATTGATGCAGAAAAGGCATTTGGCAAAGTTCAACACCCATTCATGATAAAAACTCTCAGCAAAATAGGAATAGAAGGGAAATTCCTCAGCATAATAAAGGGCATTTATACAAAGCTGATAGCCAACATCATCCTAAATGGAGAGAGCCTGAAAACATTCCTCTTCAGACTGGGAACCAAACAAGAATGCCCTTTATCACCACTCTTACTCGACATTGTGCTGGAGGTTGTAGCCAGAGCAATTAGGCTAGATAAAGAAATAAAGGGCATCCAGATTGGCAAGGAAGAAGTAAAGTTATCTCTATTTGCAGATGACATGATCTTATACACAGAAAACCCTAAGGAGTCCTCAAGAAAACTCCTGAAATGAATAGAAGAGTTCAGCAGAGTATAGGGATACAAGATAAACATACAAAAATCAGTTGGATTCCTCTACACCAACAAAAAAAGAACATTGAAGAGGAAATCACCAAATCAATACCATTTACAGTAGCCCCCAAGAAGATAAAATACTTAGGGATAAATCTTGCCTGAGATGTAAAAGACTTATACAAAGAAAACTACAAAACACTTCTGCAAGAAACCAAAAGAGACCTACATAAGTGGAAAAACATGCCTTGCTCATGGATAGGAAGACTTAACATTATAAAAACATCTATTCTACCAAAAGCGATCTATAGATTTAATGCCATTCCAATCCAAATTCCAATGACATTCTTTAGTGAGACGGAGAAACAAATCACCAACTTCATAGGGAAGGGAAAGAGGCCCCAGGTAAGTAAAGCATTACTGAAAAAGAAAAACAAAGTGGGAGGCCTTACTTTACCTGATTTTAGAACCTATTATACTGCCACAGTAGTCAAAACAGCCTGATACTGGTACAACAACAAATACATAGACCAATGGAACAGAATTGAGAATTCAGACATAAATCCATCCACATACGAACAGTTGATATTTCACAAAGGCCCCAAAACAGTTAAATGGGGGAAAAGACAGTCTTTTTAACAAATGGTGCAGGCATAACTGGATATCCATCTGCAAAAAAATGGAACAAGACCCATACCTCACACCATGCACAAAAACGAGCTCAAAATGGATCAAAGACCTAAATATAAAATCTAAAATGATAAAGATCATGGAAGAAAAAATAGGGACAATGTTAGGAGTCCTAATACATACCACAAACAGTATACGAAACATTATTAACAATGCAGAAGAAAAACTAGATAACTGGGAGCTCCTAAAAATCAAACACCTGTGCTCATCCAAAGGCTTCACCAAAAGAGTAAAAAGACCACCTACAGACTGGGAAAAAGTTTTTAGCTATGACATTTCTGATCAACGCCTGATCTCTAAAATCTACATGATACTGCAAAAACTCAACTACAGAAAGACAAATAACCCAATTAAAAAATGGGCAAAAGATATGAACAGACACTTTACTAAAGAAGACATTCAGGTAGCTAACAGATACATGAGGGAATGCTCAGGATCATTAGCCATTAGAGAAATGCAAATCAAAACTACAAAGAGATACCATCTCACCCCAACAAGGCTGGCATTAATCCAAAAAACACAAAATAATAAGTGTTGGAGAGGCTGTGGAGAGATAGGAACCATTTATATACTGCTGGTGGGAATGTCAAATGGTACAACCACTTTGGAAATCGATTTGGTGCTTCCTTAAAAAGCTAGAAATAGAACTACCATATGATCAATCCCACTCCTTGGAATATATCCTAGAGAAATAAGAGCCTTTACACAAACAGATATATATATGCACCCATGTTCATTGCAGCACTGTTTACAATAGCAAAAAGATGGAAGCAACCAAGGTGCCCATCAACAGATGAATGGATAAATAAATTATGGTATATTCACACAGTGGAATACTATGCACTGATAAAGAACAGTGATGGATCTGTGAAACATTTCATAACATGGAGGAATCTGGAAGGCATTATGCTGAGTGAAATTAGTCAGTTGCAAAAGGACAAATATTGTATAAGACCACTATTATAAAAACTCAAGAAATAGTTTAAACAGAGAGGAAAATATTCTTTGATGGTTACGAGAGGGAGGAGGGAGGAGGGAGGGTGGGAGAGGGTCACTCACTAATTAGATAGTAGATAAGAAGTACTTTAGGTGAAGGGAAAGACAACACACGATACAGGGGAGGTCAGCACAACGGGACTAAACCAAAAGTAAAGAAGTTTTCTGAATAAACTGAACGCTTTGAAGGCCAGCGTAGCAGGGGTGGGGGTTTGGGGACTATGGTTTCAGGGGACATCTACGTCGATTGGCACAATAAAATCTATTAAGACAGCATTCTGCATCCCACTTTGGAGAGTGGCGTCTGGGGTCTCAAACGCTAGCAAGCGGCCACCTAAGATGCATCGATTGGTCTCAGTCCACCTGGATCAAAGGAGAATGAAGAACACCAAGGACACAAGGTAATTATGAGCCCAAGAGACAGAAACGGCCACATAAACCAGAGACTACATCACCCTGAGACCAGAAGAGCTAGATGGTGCCCAGCTACAACCAATGACTGCCCTGACAGGGAACACAACAGAGAACCCCTGAGGGAGCAGGAGAGCAGTGGGATGGAGACCCCAAATTCTCGTAAAAAGACCAGACTTAATGATCTGACTGAGACTAGAAGGACCCCGGTGGTCATGGCCCCCAGACCTTCTGTTGGCCCAGGAGAGGAACCATTCCCAAAGCCAACTCTTCAGACAGGAATCGGACTGGACAATGGGTTGGAGAGGGGTGCTGGTGAGGAGTGAGCTGCTTGGATCAGGTGGACACTTGAGACTAGGTTGGCATCTCCTCCCTGGAGGGAAGATGAGGGGTAGAGGGGGTTAGAAGCTGGCGAAATGGACACGAAAAGAGAGAGTGGAGGGAGGGAGCGGGCTGTCTGATTAGGGGGAGAGCAGTTGGGAGTATGTAGCAAGGTGTACATGAGTTTTTGTGTGAGAGACTGACTTGATTTGTAAACTT
Source organism: Loxodonta africana (assembly GCF_030014295.1). Classification (NCBI taxonomy): domain Eukaryota; kingdom Metazoa; phylum Chordata; class Mammalia; order Proboscidea; family Elephantidae; genus Loxodonta; species Loxodonta africana. The sequence goes on from NC_087366.1 coordinate 50,546,787, forward strand.
TCACTTAAAGCACAATAAAAATTAAAAAAAAAAGAAAGCAGAGGTCTAGAGAGAGTAAACACTTGCCTAGCCATCCTTCCACACATGCAGTTAATCAATATGTACCAAGCAAAAGTTAATACAAAAACCAAAACAAACCTGCTACCATCGAGTCTATTCCGACTCACAGCGACCCTACAGGACAGAGTAGAACTGTCCCATAGGATTTCCAAGGCCGTTATCTTTACAGAGGCAAGCTGCCACATCTTTCTCCTGTGGAGCTGCTGGTAGGTTCAGACCACTGATCTTGCAGTTAGCAGCTGAGCACTTTAACCACTGTGCCACCAGGGCTCCTCGAGTTAATAAAAGGCCCTCAGAATTCAAAGAGTAAAGTACCTTCGCTGTCCTCAGGAGTTAGACTCCAGCAAGGAGAGGCAGACACACCCACAACCAATCACTACAGCAGACTGCAATGAGGAGGTTGTTAGCACTACGGACTGAGTACTACCAAAGGGCAAAACTAGCTGTTAATTCTATCTGATGAGGTCAGGAAAGGCTTGTGCATGAACCAAGAGGCAATTGTTCTAACAGACTAAGGGGATACTATGTGGTTTAAAGTCAAGAAAGGTATGCATCACAGTTGTATCCTTTCACCATGCTTATTCGATCTGTATGCTGAGCAAATAATCTGAGAAAATGGACTGAATGAAGAAGAACTCTGCATCAAGATTGGAGGAAGACTCATTAACAACCTGCGTTATGCAGATGACAAGACCTTGCTTGTTGAAAGTGAAGAGGGCTTGAAGCACTTATTGATGAAGGTCAAAGACTACAGCCTTCAGTATAGATTACACCTCAACATAAAGAAAACAAAAATCCTCACAACTGGACCAATGAGCACCATCATGATAAACGGAGAAAAGATTGAAGTTGTCAAGGATTTCGTTTTACTTGGATCCACAATCAACACCCATGGAAGCAGCAGTCAGGAAGTCAAATGATGCACTGTATTGGGCAAATCTGCTGCAAAAGACCTTTTTATCGTGTTAAAAATCATAGATGTCACTTTGAGGACGAAGGTGTTCTTGATCCGAGCCATGGTGTTTTCAGCCACCTCACATGCATGCGAAAGCTGCACAATTAATAAAGAAGACCAAAGAACTGACACCTTTGAATTATGGTGTTGGCAAAGAATATTGAATATCCCGTGGACTGCCAGAGGAATGACCAAGTCCGGCTTGGAAATAGCACAGCCAGAATGCTCCTTAGAAGCAAGGATGGTGATACTTCGTCTCATGTACTTTGAGTTGGAATTGACTGAACAGCACCTAACAACAACAAAATGAGTGCATTTTATTGTATAGAAATCATACCATAATAAGGTTCATTTAAAACATAATAAATGGAACTTAGGTAGTAAGTGAAATAAATGAAAACATGGCAGTTGATCTGATTTTACAGGATTTTCCCTTGGTTGTATTTAAGACATAAAGTAATGTCTTAAATACAAACCAAACAGACAAACACAGAAACATAGAAAGGATTCTCACTCCTTGTAGCCAACATGAGAGGAGAGACTTGGTAAAATTCAGTAGCCACTAGGACACAGAGCCCCAGTCCCACAGGTTAGCAAAAAGCAACTCCACTAGGTGTTATGTGGTATTGATAAGCTCCAGTAGACTTGAAAATAATTTATTCTAAGGACTTTGTGCATCACTTTTCACCTTTGGAAAGTTATTTGTCTATGTTTTAAATGCATTGCTGCTCTATTTATGTTTTTAGGTGTAAAAAAATGACTGGGTTATCTTTTTATACTAAGAATTTGAGTTTTGGTCTACGATTTCCTCCCATTGTATCTGGGAACCATCTGTTGTGTCCCTGGTCAAAGTGTTCAGTAGGGGCAGCCAGGCGTCATCTAGTTCTGGTCTCAGGATAGATGAGGCTGGGTTATATTTAATACTGATGATTTTTTACAATTTTATTCCTTAGTGTTTTTATTTCCATTCTTATTTTCACAATTTTTATTTCACATTCATGGGAAAAGAAAGTGAAACACGGAAGGAGATAAAGTGAAAAAAGAGAGAGAGATTGCCTAGAACTCATTGCAGAGCCACTATACCATTTAGATTTTTCTCTATTCTTTTCCACCTTCCTCCTTAAAAGAGTGACCCACTGGGAAGCAGCAGAACTTGGTAAGGAAGACAGAAGAATTTAGAACTGTTTTCTGTCTACCTTCAGGGAGTAGCTTCTCCCATCTGTTGAGGATCCTCTCTTCCTTCCCTCCTGGAGTATGGCTCTAGGAGGGTTCTCAAACTGGGCATGAGACCCAAGCTTGATCAATTAAGGTACTTCATCCCTTTGACCAGTGTTTGGGTCAGATATGGGGACATGACCCAAGCAAGTCAATCAGAGGCTCTCCTTTTCTCCCACCGAGAGTTTATTGAGGGGCCCTTTATGGTGCAAACAGTTAAACACCTGGCTGCTAACTGAAAGGCTGGAAGTTCAAGTCTACCCAGAGGTGCCTTAGAAGAAAGATCTGGTGATCTAATTTAGATAAACCAGGCATTGAAAACTCTATGGAGCACAGTTCTACTCTGACACACACAGGGTCACCGTGAGTTGGAATCAACTACACGGCAACTGGTTTATTGGAGAGGAACCTGTGCCTCTCTGGTAGCCAAGTAAGAGATGAGCCCGGAGCTGCTGATAGCTGTGGTTACAGTTTTGTATAGAAGCCAATCTGAAAATAAAAAGCTAATGCTCAGAGGGAGGTAAAAATGAAAGACAGAGAAACAGTACAGACCATGTTTGAGATACCGCCATATTTGGGATGCTAGTCATCTCTGAAGTTTTATTACATGAGATATAATTCCTTTCTTCCCATGGACTTGGGACCAGCCTCTACAACGTGGTGAGCTATTTCCTTGAGATAAATTTCTCAGTCGGAATCGACTTGATGGCAATGGGTTTGGTTTGGTGTCTCTGTCTATATGTATACACCTCAGTGGTTTTGCTTCCCTAGAGAACCCAGCCTAAGACATCCATCTTGGATTTCCTGCCTCCTGGAGGATGAAGTCCAAAGTACATTAAGCAACCAACTATTTGTGAGTAGTTGTATCATATTAAGACTCATGGACTCTGAGAAATATTCAGAGCATCATCTGATACAATATCCTGGGCAAAAGTAAACATCTTCCAACTGGAGCAAGAGCTTTGACCCAAGTTTTCCCCTCAGTGGAGCAGCCACTGCTCTACTCAAAGACTTGTGGGAAGTTTTTGAAGAAGGGTGTTGGTGTATCAGTTAGTTTTTGCTGTATAACAAACTACCCCATAACTCTTAAAACATCAAACATTATTTCTCATGATTCTTTCAGTTGACTGGGCAGTTATTCTGGTCTGCATCAGCTCAGCTGGGGCTGGATGGTCTAGGATGTTGTGATTCACAGTGTGGGGTTGGCGGAGTGTTGTTCTGGGACTTCAGCTTGGATGACTTATTTCTACTCCATGTGGTCTCTCATTCTTTAGCAAGTCATTCCAGGCTTCTTCCCATGGCCATCTCAGGTTCCCAAAGTGCAGCAAGAAAGGCCAGGTCCCAATGCACAGGCCTTTTACAAGTGTCTGCTTGTGTCACATTTGCTATTGACCCATTGGCCAAAGCAAGTCACATGGTCATTTTCAGAGTCAGTGTGGGAGAGGCCAACCCAATGTCATGGATATTGAGAGGGTAATTATGATGATCATTTTTGCAAAAAAATCTATGACAGTGGGGGGGAGGGGGCGCGGTAAAGAGAAAGAGGAAAAGGAGGGAGATGGGCTCAGTGGGGCTGCAGCCTCTGTTACCCTGGCCTATTCTGTTTAGGACAGCAGGCTGCTGGCACAAGCTCAATTGCACAGCAGCTGAGGGCATCTGTGGAAGAACGTACGGGTGCATGTGGGCCTGAAGAAACACTACACTTAGAGGCTTTTGCTTCTGTTCTTTGTAAACTGGCTTCTAACACTGAAGAAAAACCATTGTCTCACCCATTCTCCTCATGCAACTTGAGAATTTGTCCTAGTTTAGTTATCAAGGATACTCTCCCACTTACCCACTACCCTTCTGCAAGTAGCTTTGCATTTGTTTGCCCAGCTATTATTTTCTGCCCCAAGTCCTTGGAGTCACAGAGCTTTCCTTACCAATGGGTGGGCCCATGACTTGGTCCTGGCCAGTTGGAGAATCTCTTTACCCTGGCCATAGCGATTGGCTCAGATGGCCACGTGAATCAAGCTTAGCCAATTTATTTTTGTTAAAATTGATTGACAAACTCTGCAGCTCTGGGATCACAGTGCTGGTAGAACAGTGAAGTTGGAACTATGTATAGTAGGAGAGAAAGGGGTCAAAACACAAACACAAAGATTAGCAGAGCCAAGAGATAGAGACAGTGACCTTGATGAGCCCCTGGATCTAGCTAGCCTGAAGACCACACCTGAAATATACAGCTACATACATGAGGAAATCAGTGCCTTTTTTCACTTATGCTACTTTGAATTGAGTTTCTGACACTTGTAACCAGTGGCCTGAGAAAAGACCCTACTAGAAGGTCAAAAGAGAAAAACCTTTCTTTGATGGGGTGGTGATAATGGTAGGAGTAGTTAAGATAGTTTTAGCATCAGGGCCTTGTGTTACCATACCCCACTGACTGCTCACTAGGAACCCCATCATTAGGAAAGGGTTAAATGCCCTAGATTTTATGGATTGCAGCCAAATGAGTTAACCAAGAGATCAAATTACCCCATGTAAATAGATCTAATGCATTTATAATCACTACTGGACTGCTCGGTTAAGTGCTCAGAAGCTACCCGAAAAGTTGGCAATTCAAATCCACTCAGTGGGTCTGCGGGAGAAAGACCTGGCTATCTGTCCCCATAAAAATTACAGCCTAAAAAAACCCTCTATGGTAGTTCTCATTTGTCACATGGGATCTTTGAGTTGAAAATCAACTTGGCAGCACCTAACAACAACAAACAATCACAATAACTAGTCTGCTTTATTTCTTCCTTCTCTACTTGTATCCCCCCATCCAATCTTAGAACAGAGTTACTCTGGAAACCACCTATTGAGCTAAACCTGACATAAACAATGAAACCTGGCTAGTTACATCAGCTTTCAACATTAAACAGACTGTCCAGTGCTTGGGACACTAGAAGAACATGAATCACAAACCAGCTTTCTTAGGAATTGTTTCTTAACTTAATTTGGGCATCACTTAGTAGGAAAAGAACGCTGAACCAGACTTGATATTAAACAGAGGCCTGAAGATATAAATAACTCAAAAATAAAACAAATGAAGAATCACCATCTCATTAGTAGTAGGAGAGAAAATAAAGTGAAAAATAAGAAGGAAAAGACCAGACTGTGAACTTTTAAAAGGAAATATCATTTGCAAGTGAGAGTCACTGAATAAAATCAAGTACAATGAGATGCTCAGTGAAGGCAACATGAAAAAAAAATACGTACAAAACAGAAGCTACTTCAGGAAAAACTATAAGATGCTTGACAGATATGAAATACCACCTGAGTTAGACAAGAAAACCTGAACGGGAAGCTAAGGTAGTAGAGTTCTAGTCAGGGCCTTTCACGGAAATATCATAACCATATCCATTGGTGATGAGTTTTAAATATGAATGTTCTTTTCATAAGAGGGTAAATGAAGAAATGGCTGAGTCCTTTTCAGAGGTTTTGGTGACACTCTAAAGTACCAAGAAATAAGTTTCATTCTAGACTGAGTTATGTCCAACTGCTTAGCAAACGACTAAATAACATGGTAGCACAGGGTCATCTTGGTAGTATTCCTCAGCTAGTCTCTCTGATACTAATTAGAATAATCAGTAAAGAAAATGTACACACTTCTCTAACAGTCTTTTAAAACATGCATGGGCTTGGCTTCACTTTATTTATCACCTTCCGTTCGTTCAACAAAAAATGTTAGCCAATATGCTCCAAGCATCTCTATGAGAGTTTTGGTTTACTGAGTTGATTTAAGAATATCTCTGCAAGTTCTAGAAACCTCTACTAGTTATATGCCTGGGATATCTAAGCTGAAGGAGTGATGAATGAATTGCCATTGGTCACTTCTGAAGAGCATGACTATTCTAGAAATGAAGTCCTAGCTCCTCATTTGGAGACATCATTTAACTCATTTGCACGAGGCACAAGTCTCAGGATACAAATTTCTGCCTAAAGGAGGAATTTATCAATCTTCCTTTGGCAGAATGAGGAGTTAAGTGACTTGAGTCTTCCCCCCCACCCCCCACCAACTATGTCAGTTCCATTTCCTTGACTCTCCTTTTTTTAATCAGAGAAAAGTAAAAGTAATAGAAGAGACGATATGGGGCAGAGATTGAGTGTGGCCTGTGGAACTGGCCTTTCTGACTCCCTCTTTTACTAGCTATGTGGCCTTGGGCGAGTCTCTTAGTCTTTCTGTGCCTTACCTTCATGAGCAAGGATGACCATAATGGTACCCGTGTCACAGGGATGTCATGAGGATTAACCGACAGGTGTAAACACTTAGCAGGGTAGCAATTATTATTACTATTGGCAACCAATCACTTTTAGCTACATTTGTCTCGCGTGCCTGCAATGAACATTATTTCTCTCAAATATAAAACGTGTATATGTCAAGTTCCATCTAAACTCTGTATTCATACATGGGGGCTGGGAATGAGAGTCTAAATTCTGCCATCAACTGCTTTTATTTTTGATTAGCACTTCAGTTAATTTACTACTTAGCTGGAGTCCTAGTGGCCCAGTGGTTAAAAGCTCAGCTGCTAACCAAAAGGTCGGCAGTTCGAATCTACAAGCTGCTCCTTGGAAACTCTATGGGGCAGTTCTACTCTGTCATATAGGGTTGCTATGAGTTGGAATTGACTCAACGGCAGTGGGTTTTTTTTTTTAACAGTATTTAGCCACTGGCTACATTGATCGAAGGACTCAACTTCTACATATATAAGTAAGCAATATCATTTACCCTTTTGCTTCATCACAAGTTAGTAATAATGATAAGTTAAGGGTATTAAAATATTTAGAGGCCAAATGAAAGTATTATAACTAATGACACAGCAATATTATTACTTATAATTGCTGCTCTTCTTTCCTTTTAACTTTAGGGACACTTGACTAGAGATTGAATTTTGATTTGAAAATAATTTTCTCAAGCTAGCATTTGGCTAGGTCACCATGCTTAGCAACAGTTTTGCAAGAGAGAGATAATTGGGATTTTCAATGATCTTTAAAATTTACCTGAAAGGTGAGATGAAAGCTACAAAAGATGTGGTGTTAAGCAGTGCAAATTAATTTTGGACAGTTTGTTCAGGATACCATCTGAACAAAGTAATATCTTTCTCTACTAATAATCTTTTCTTTATTAACGTTTTCTTCTGACTACCTTTGAGAAAATACTCCAAGGTCAGTTGTGACCTGATCATAATGTCCGTAAGAAAATTGACAGGTGTTCTCAAGTTTTATTACAGCAAACGGGACAAGAAAACCAATTCAATGCAAGAAAGAGGGCAACTACACCATTTTTTCTTCCCACACCACCAACTAGATTCTCTGAGATATGTTTTCAGAATTAGATTACGGCCATGCTTCTTTTCAATCCAATTTCTAAAGCACCATGATTTGATCGTTATCTAGAAATGGAACACACCTGTTATATTCTTAAATGGCAGACAGGACTGAATTTTGTAGAAATAATGTATTGCATTTTATAGAATATGGCTTTTACTGATTAATGTTACTCCAATACCATTGAGGCTTTGGGAATCTCTGCCAAGTTTAAACTGTGTAGTGCTAAGAAAAGAAAGAGGCTCTGGGAAAGAGGAAATGAAATTAACTGAATAAATCCTAATTTGGAAGGGAGAAAAATGACAAATAGAAGAAAAATGCAAATGGCAGATAGACAAATAGTTTCCTTTAATGTCTACGTCTCCTGATAATATTTTAGTAGAGATTATATATGGGCAGCTAAAGCTGAAAGATGAGTAATAAAAATATCTTGAATCCTGCTGGAATATCATGTTCTACATTATTTTTTTCTATTCTTGGAGAGATGAAATTACACTGTGAAGTAATTGCCACAAAAGAAAACACAATGCTGTTACATGTAAGTGGAAAATGTACAATCAAGTTCACTCCACACTACCTTTTCTTCCTCTCCCATCCCCATGTAACACCTCCCTTTTCTTTTGGGGTGACAGGAGAGACCATGCCTACATTGATTTCCTAACTGCCGGGTAGCATTAGTCATGCATCCTCCTTATGCCCATAAATGGAGGACAAGCCTACACTGATGCTATCACAAGGATTTAAACAAGGCTTGTTCTGAGAGACTCCTCAGAGTCAGACTGACGATACCCCGGCAGCACATCCATCTTCAACGGGAGCATGTTTTGTCTCATCTTACGCCTGGGCGCACACAGCTAACAGATGTGTGTAGACCAACTGGAGATGGCTGTGCACACTGAGGGCTTGGAGCAGACCTCGTACTGTGGGAGTAAGCTGGGTGTAGGTCTGCCAGAGAAAGCTGAGGTCCGTGTACTTGGTGTTAAGAAGTGTATATTTCTTTTGATGAATTGCTTCTTACTCATGTTAGATTAGAGCAGTCATTCATTCAAGCATTTACACTCACCTTGCAAACATCTGAGTGCCTACATGGGCCAGGCATTTGGACTGTGGTCTGGGCAACCCTTATGAAAGAAGAACTCAAATGATTTTCACTATCCAGCCAAGCCAATACAATTTCAGTGAACTTTCTTAAACAGGGTCCACGGGAACAGAATCAGCTTTCATTTTTACAGCCTTAACCCCACTCTTACTTATGTCACAGGAAGGTAGTGTGATGCAGTGAAAGACGCAATAGACTAAGAATTGGAAATCCTGGGTTTAAGTTTCAGTTTTACCACAATGGGACTGAGTGACCGTGGGCAAGTTACTTAACTTCTCTGGGCCTCACTTTCCTTTTCTGAAAAATGAGTGGGTTGGCCTTGATTGATAAGAGTCCTTCCATCTCTAAAAGGCTTTTTATTCTACATGGCAACACATTCCACAAAGTTTTCCTTTGTGACCACAAGTAGTTTCTCATTTTCTAGCTGAAGTTCCCCTTTTGTTCTCTCTGATTGTTAAGCCAAATATGAACAAGAAGCAATAACATTTTGTTATAGCCAACAAATTGCCCTTCCACAGAATAACCTTTAGAGGTCAGGCCACCCATTACAATGTCTAAATCCAAAGGCAATGGTATGACCAACTTGTGAGCTGGCAGACTGCCATCCAAAAGGATGGAAATGATTGTAGGCAGCCAAATTCTTGGCTGGTACATTTTTAATAAACATAGAAAATAAGAACAGCCTTTTCCACTTGGATTGCTTAATTTGGTGCCCATACCATCGGAACATTTGCTGTTAGGATAAAGATGATGTGGTGGATCACTTATTTAGCGCAGCCTGGATTAACTTTCACAGATGAGAAGTAGGTTATGGAGTCATCTGTAAGGAATTTTTATCCTTGCCTCTTGTCTCTCTCTGGCAAGGGATAGTTGAGCTATTACAGCAAAATCTCCACCCCTTTTGGATCTTTGTAAGAGTTTTCCCTGAAACATAAGCTCTGCTGGATTTATTGTATTGCTATGAATGGACTAAGGCAAATTGGTATGACTTCTTTGTGGTTGAATATACCTTATCAATCCTTTTCCAAGATGGTCCAATATGTCTTACTAATACTCTTCCAAGAAAAAAACCTCCATAGCAAATGTTTTTCGGTTAATTTGGAGGATAATATTTGAGGTCCATGTGTTTTAACCTACAGTAAGTAATTCATTTACAGTGCACCTCAGAATTAGTACTTACGGTTTTTAATCATGCCTGTTCACTAACGCATCCAGTAACGTGAGCTCTGTTATTTCCCTGTCTCTACTGGTAATATGACAACAAGGACATTTGACTGGCAAGGGTATTTTGTCTCCAGGCCTTGGCGATTCTTGAGTAAAACGCTCTCTGTGATGGTAAGCTGTAATTAGATCTGTGGGTGGAAATTAGCCTTCTTAAAGTACACCATGCATAAGGCAGAGGCACCGTGCTTTTTACTACCTGAGGCCACCCTGGGCCTGTGCCATAGCTCCAGGTCACTGCTTCTATAAGGCTATTGGTCTGAGGCTGCAGATCTGAAAAGGAAAATAACTCGGTACATCCCTCTGAAAAGAAGCCTTCTTTATAGTTAAAACTGGACCACACAGCTCTATTACAGACAAGACAGGCATTTGACCAAGGATGACTATAACTTGTTCACTTGTCATTTGGAAGTGTAGATTATCTTAATCTTCATAACCATAATTTGAATGGTACCCCCATCTTAAAACAAAACGCCAACACTTTTGAAAGGGTTCCTGGAGTAATGAACGGTAGGTCCTCCATTTTGGATTAGATCTTTCAGTTTCTACTACAGAAGCAACAGAGCTTTTCCATTCTAGTCATCTTTCACACAGAAAATACATCCTCTTCCTGAGGACTACAAAGGCTGCTTTTTGTTAAGTCTGAATTTTAATTTGATTACTGAATTTACTTTTGGATACTGAAAAATTCCCACTTAACAAATTTAGCCTCTGAAATGACCCCAACTTAATGAAGTTTAAACAAGTTCGCCTCGCCAGTCTTTTTAATCTACCTTTTAAAGGACGTGATTTAAAGAGCATGTGAATGGCGGAAAATTAAAAAATATCATTAGTTCACATCGCCCCCCTCCCGACCCGGAATTCCCTTTTTGCTAATGACGATGTCAAGTGGTTTCACCGGCTGCGTTTCTCCTTCCACTCTGGAGGCCGCACACGGTTCCTCCCGCGTCTCCCGGCGGCTGCGTTTCCCCAAGAGTTGGCTGCGTTCGTTGGGGGGATGAAGTCATCCCTATACATAGTGTGCATATTAGCTCGTTAAATTGGTACTGCACGCTGGGATTCCTCGGCGAGAAGAGGAGCGAAGCGAACAATGAGGTCCACGGTTTACATTTATAGGCCCCCCCACCCAACCCCGGGGGGAGTCGCTGGCACCAGGATGCCCGCCGCCCCCCTCTCCCCCGGGCTTGCATAGCAACAGGGCGCGCCGCGGACGGGCCCCGAGCGGAGTCCCCGGCCCGGCCCGGCGCCCGGCCACACAGCCCGGCCGCTGTCTCCCGGCTCCCCACGCCTGCGCCCGCGGGCCTCGCGTCCCGGAGGTCTCGGCGCCTCAGCCTCCGCATTCGGGCCGCGGGGGAGGCCTGGGAGCTCCCCGCCGGGAGCGGGAGCCTCGGGGAGGGGGCCGAGCGCCAAGGACGCCCGGGGCGCGGAAGCCCCGGCGGCGAGCGGGCGGGCGGGGGGAGGGCAGCCCCAGTCCCCAGGCCCGGAGGGGCGGGGCGGGAGGCAACAAAGAGCCCTCGCTGGCTCCACGTCCCGGGGCCCGCGGCCGCCCCGCCCGCTCTCCGCAGTCCGCCGGGGGCCCGGCACCCCGGCGCGCGCCCGCCCCCGGCTCCCGCCCCCCGCCCCCGCGCCGCCCCCTCGCCCGGGGGAAGGAGGGGAGGAGGGCGGCGCCTGCGTGCTCCTCGGCCGCGCGCCCCGCCCCCTCCCGGCTCGGCGCGGCGCTGCCGACTCTCCTCCCGCGGCGCTGCAGCTGCCGCTTGCACACGGCCTCGGCGGCGGGGCGGCGGGCGCGGGCTGCGCGGCGGCGGGGAGCGCGGGCCTGTGGCGCGGCGGCCGGGCGCGCGGCCCGGGCGGGCACCCCTCCGCGGGCGGCCGAGGAAGCTCCGGGAGGAGGCGGCCCAGGCGGAGGAGGCGGTGGGAGGCGGCGGCCGCCGGGGACCCTCTGCGCGCGTCGGCTCTCCGCCCCCTCCCCAGCCTTTCTTTCGCCCTCTTCTCGCGCACTCGCGGCCGGCGCCTCGGCTTTGTGCGAGGAGATGGTGTAGCGCCCTCGCCGCCCGAAGGAGGAACCGGCCGCTCGTCTCCCGTCTCGGAGCTGCGTCCCCGCCCCTGGAGGCGAGACCCCCTCGGCTCGGCGCCTGCCGCGTCTCCCGGCTGCTGGGGAAGCCTGGGCGCCGCCGGCACCATGAGGTGAGGGGCGCGCGGGGCGGGGGCCGGCGGGCCATTGTGCCGCGGGAGCCGCGACCCCGCTTCCCCGGACCCCGCCTTCGTCTCCCGGCGCGGCGCGGCGCGTCTCCCCCGGTCTCCGGTCTCGCCTTCCCCTCCCCCTTTTGTCCCTTCTTATTTCTTTTTCTTTCTTCTAAGCCTCCTCAGCCTCCTCTTGTTTGGGGGCCTCGCCCCCCGACCCCGTCCTCCTCTGTTCCTCACGTCCTCGTCTTTCCCCCAGGATTTCCCTTCCTGAATTTAATTTGCTCCCGGCTCCCTCCCCCAGCCTTTGCAAGCAAAACCTGGGAGATGGGGAGGGGTTCGAGAATCGAAGCGTGCATGTTGCTGGGAAACAGGTATTTTTCCGGGATATCTGTTAAAATTTCATCCTCTTTTCGTTACAACACTCTCAGGTTTAATTAAAAAAGGAAGAAAAGTTTGAAAGATCTGAAATCCCTGCGGGTAGTAAAGTGCTTTGGTCGGGGTACGTAAAGGAGCCATCAAAGGTGAAATTTCACGGTGGTGGGGGAAGGTAGATAATTGATCAGCTTTAAATTTGTTTTTTTTTTTGAGAGGGCAGTAAAAGATAGGACAAAGTTGTTTGGGGTGCGTAGACGAAGGGGGGGCGGGATTTGTTTGGAAAACCTTGTCCCCCTTCCTCTGTAGCATTCTGTGTTGCATTGCAGCAGCTGCTTTTCCCCTTTTCTCTGTGTAATCAATAAAACAGAAGCTACATTTTTTTTCCGCCCCAAGGAATTGAATGTACCGTCGTAAAATTATTTTTAATTGCAACAATGAAACATATGGTGTGTTTTTTTTTTCTTTTTTGTTTCTCCAATTGTGTAAGAGAATAAAGCATGATGTGATGTATCTTTCATTGGAGATTTTTTTCCAGCCTTCCCTAAGCCTGTTTTGTGTCCATAACCTTCTCTTTTCGGATTGGTGCAAGACTTGGTGAGAAGTGGGACTTGGTAGACCGAATGCTCATCCATTCTGCGTTATCATCCTTATAGGCCCTCCCTTTTAGGTTAAACAATTGTGGGTAAAGAAAATTCCTCCATTTCTCTCTGGGATTTGAATCTCCTTTGTGTTAAAGATTAATGGCCAACCATTGCGAAGACTTTTATAACGTAATACAATGAGATTTGAATGATACAATCTACAGATTCCTTTGCTTTGGCAAGAAAATGTCATGTCATCGAAATTCTTTCTCAATTAAAGAAATTTGTTTTAAACTTTTAGTTTTCATGTTTTTTCTATCAAGGTTGACCACTTACCATTTCGCATTTTAATATATATTTTTGTGATATGTCTGCGTTGCGTTTTCAGTTCAGCTTACTGTGAGTTTGAATTATTCTTTTTCTCTCATTCCAAGTTACAGAGCTCTATTTACGATAGCCTTAAAATTTTTGTTTAATGCTGTGTCTCTAAGTGAACGCTTTTTCTTGGGCATCTCACACAGATTTTCAGATGTAACGGATCAGTTTAAAATTATGGCATACAGGTTGACATTGAGTCGATTCCAAAAAACATAGTCTTTATAAACTGCGGTTTGAAAAACTTGAGTCATGTGTTTGAACATGGTGTTTATCAAGTTACTGATGTCCCTGAAAACTCAGGAACTATTATAAAATTTAGTATTATTTCTTACTATGCATATGTATCGTTGCCGTTTGGGCGTAGTGGTTAAGAGCTGGGCTGCTAACCAAAAGGTCGGCAGTTTGAATCCACCAGCGCTCCTCCCTCGGGACCCCTATGGGGCAGTTCTACTCTGTCCTATAGGGTTGCTATGAGTCAGAATCGGCTCAGCCTCAGTGAGGTTTATGTATTGTTGATGTCTTTAGAGAATTAATGCTGTAAAAATCTTGTAGCCAGAAGTTATCTGTGTTTTCCAAACGTTGGGTAAATTAACTTTAACATTAAGAAATGTATAATAGTGAAAGTGGGGGTATTTTAACTAAAAATGTCTAATTCAGAGGTTGTGAACAAAATACAAAAGGTAAAGTTTTGGGTATTCAGTGAAGTTTAATCACTATCGTGTATAGTTGTCAGTCTGTCACTGGTAAATGATGTCTGCATTTAAGAGTTCCTTTTCTAGTAAAAAAAAATAACTTCTCCGTTTTCAGCTCTTTTCCTCAGTTTTGAGTGTAGAGAGGGAGGAGGACTCACTGATGCTTTCCTGTAGCATAAGTATGGAAGGTGGCACACAAGTCTGAAAAGTTTGTTCAAGCAGCCTCCAGTAATTCTTTGTAGGCTCATTTTGAATAATTTAAGAGCAGAAAAGAGGATCAGCTTTTCACTTTGGAAGGCATTGGATTATTTGGTAGGTGGTTTGTGCAATTTGGGTGTATACACATTCGCTCACATACCTGTAAAACTAGGTTGGTCTGGTGATGATGTGGGTAAAATATTCTTGAGCTGGTGGCAAAAGCTTTTGGGGTATTTTCGTGCTTAAAAAAAGGGGCTTTTCAGATTGTATTAATATTTGACTCTGTCTCTATGATACTTTCAAGGACTATAGGACATAAACGTTAGCCTACTAAATTAAGCCTTTTTTAGTTATATTAAGAGATAGGCCATCCAGAAATAGCCATGTCTGGGCAGGAATTTCTACTTAGGCTGGTCAGAATTCTGAAGAAAACATGGTAAGTATTTTGCGGTTTAAGTGTGTGTGTGTTAAGATCTCTCAGATGACTTTAATATTAATAGCATAGTCACTGGTAGAATGACGTAGTTTTTCTACAGGAGTGAACTGAACAATACATTCCTGAAACAGTCATAAAGGCATTTTACACGTGTATATGGAATCGTTAATTCCTTGCTTCAAGATAAGAATAAAAAATAAAAATTCTTCTTATTCAAATCATTGGCAGCAGAGATCCTCCCCCCAAAAAACTGCTCTTAGTGTCATATCCAACTTTTTAGTTCTATTTTTGTTTTTCATTTATGTAACATTTCAGAAGTATAAGCTGTTTTGTGATTGAGGTAGGTTAATATATGTAAAATTAATATTGTGTATGCCTTTAAAGTGAGTGCATTTTTTAGATCTTGGAGTACTGTCTTACCCTTCAAAGTTACCACTTGCTGTCTGTTTAGTGTTTTTTCATTCCCACATGTGAATGCATTTTTTATTAGTTGGTTAATTACTCAAGATTTTTAAATTTTTTTTAAAGAGGAGTTTGTCTGATCTGCAATAGTTGGATGTAGCCTAGTGGCTAAGAACGGCTCTGGAGATTCTGGATTGACATACTTGGGACTATATCAAATGATCCAGGCTTCCGCTCCCTGCTATGACTTTGCTAAGGCTCTGTTCCCTCATGTAAAAAAGCGTAATAACAAGCCACCTACAGGTTGGATGACCTTGAGCTAATCCCATTATTTCAGGGATCCAGGGTTTTTTTTTTTTTTTTTTTAAGTATGTAAAAATAGGGATAATTATTTACTGGGTCCAACCAAAAACCAAAGCCACTGCCAAGTTGATTCGGACTCAGTGATCCTGTAGGACAGAGTAGAATTGCCCCATAGGGTTTCCAAGGCTGTAATTGTTAGTGAAGCAGATTACCACGTCTTTGTCTTGTGGACCACTGGTGGGTTGGAACGGCTGACCTTTTGGTTAGCAGCTGAGCACTTGACCACTGTGTTACCAGTGTTCCTCCGTTACTGAGTAACCGAACCGAACCTGTTGTCATTCGAGTCAATTCCGACTCATAGCGACAGTGAGAGTCAAATGATAATAGAAGAGAAAGTGCTTCGTAATCTTGTAAGCATTGTAGTTGTGTTAATCCTCTTGTTTCTAGGCCTAGTTTTGTTTTAGACTAGCTGTGTAAAACTTTTGGGCAATTTGCTTCACCTTTCTGGGCCCTCTCTAGTTCAAGGATGGCAAATAGTTTACATTTTGCTTACCTACTCCAATTGGTAGTAGCCACCATCTTGATGAGGACCAATGTCTGATTTCTGGGCTTGGTGTGAAAGAGTGTCATGACTAATTAGTAATGTTTTGTCGGGACATGGATCTCAGAGAGTGGTATCGGAGGGTGTTTCCAGAAATGCTACTAATTAGCCGTCATGATCTAGTCCAGCCTTATTTTTAGAAGAGGAAAGCAGTCTTTAAAGCTCCTTCCTACAGGTATATTTAGACTCTTGAAAAACTTACTGTGAGTGGTTTTGTTAACTTTCATTTGTGGTAATGATACACATTTTGAAGTGTGATAACAGTGAAGGGTCAGAAGATCCAGGTTTTATAGGCCGACTGGTTGTTAACTGAGCAAACTGGTAAAAATGGAAATAATCCTATTATTTAACAAGGTTGTTGTGTTAAAGTGTCAAGTGAGATACCCATGCAAAGATACAAATGGTAGCCTTCTGTTCCCATGGGTCTTCACTTATACCTGTTGTAATTGTTGAATGTGTGACTTCCCCAGAGATTTATCTTAGGAACAGGAGCCAAATCTTCATTTTTTTGTATGTGTCAGTACCTTGTATCTGGATATGGTGGTTGTTTAGGAAGTATTAAGTGGATAAATCTTGAGTATGGACTAACAGAAAATTTACTGACGTTTATATTGTACTCAGGGTTTTTGATACTGAGTTAACCCTATTGGAATAAGCAAAATAATCAAGCATTTCCCATTTGACTTGCATAGAAGAAATTACATACTGGACTGGTGTTTTTGGTAACTTATCCTAAACACAGTTTAAATATGAAGTGATTGTATAACTTGTAAAACACCCAGTCTTCACCATGACTGTAAGAAGGACTTGAAAAATGTGATTCATTTTTGGAATCTTCTTCTGCCAACTTAAAGTTCCCTTTGCCTTTTCCTTTCTGTCCCCCTTCTTTGAAATTGATGGATGGAATTGGGTGGAAGTAACATTGGTGGTTCAGTGGTAGAATTCTCGCTTTCTTGTGGGAGTTTTAGTTTTCAGCCATGCACCTCATGTGCAGCCCCAGTTGTTTCTGGATGGTGGTTTTCATGTTGCTTTGGTGCTAAACAGGTCTCAGCAGAGCTTCCAGGCTAAGACAGACTAGGAAGAATTGCCTGGTGATCTACTTCTGAAAATCAGCCAGTGAAAACCCAGTGGATCACAATGGTTGATACATAGCCGACCATGGGGATGGTGCAAGACCAGGCAGCATTTCATTCTTTGTGCGTGGGGTTGCTCTGAGCTGGGGGCTGACTCTGATGGCAGCTAACAACAACAATAATAACAAAAGTTAAAGAATCTGAACTGAGGCATACATACCTCCATGGCTGCTTCTTCAATTCAGGGTGTATACAATTTTCTGGAATAGAAAGCAGGAAAGGGACTGATTCCTTTTCAGACCATTGGGGTCTGAAAAGACCAGTATTCTTCTGTGTCCCTATACACTCTGCAAAACTTTTGCATCTACTAATTGTGTAGTTTTCTGTGTCCGTCTGTCCGTGTTCGTTGTAAGCTCCTTGAGGGCAGGAACTGCATTTTTATACTCATGGTACCAGCACAAAGCAAAGCGAAACCCGTTGCTGTCGAGTTGAATCTGATTCATAGGAACCCTATAGGACAGACTAGAACTGTACCATAGGGTTTCAGAGGAGCGGCTGGTGGATTCAAACTGCCAGCCTTTCAGTTAGCAGCCAAGTTCCTAACTACTGCACCACCAGGGCTCTGGTACCAGCACCCCCACCCCCCAAAAAAACCAAATCCGTTGCCATTGAGTCGATTCCGACTCATAGCAACCCTGTAGAACAGAGCAGAACTGCCCATAGGGTTTCCAGGGAGCAGGTGGTGGATTCAAACTGCTGACCTTTTGGTTAGCAGCCAAGCTCTTAACCGTTGTGCCAGGTTGGCAAATAGTGGTTGTCCATATAGATATTTGTCTTTGACTCTGGTGTTCTTTTCCAGAATCTAGTCACTAACAATAGCAGCCACCATTTTTGGAGCACCTGTAATATTCTAGAAGCTGTGCTGGGTACTGTAGGGGGTAATATAGTATATTGCATGTAGTAAATGTTAAATGGTATTTAATTAAAAAAAAAAAAAAAGGCAAACCAAAGCTAGCATCCTAACCAAGAGTAGGTATAGAGTTTGTTTCTTCGTCCTTTGCCAAGCTGAGAAGTGACCAGGGTGTCAGACCCCACGTTTCTCTAACTCCAAACCCAAAGCCCTTTCGAGGATATCATGTTTCCTTGACTTTTTCATTAAATCCTTAATTAATAGATAAGCTGTCATTCTGTTTTTTTGTATCTTTAATCCTAGGGTGCATAAATGTTTTTGAGCAACAAGTTTATGCGACTCTATTGGTTTAGCTTATCTTGATTCCATTTAATGCCAGCTTTGTTTTGATTCTGAACACTGCTTAAAGTACCAGTAAATGAGTGGTTTGAGATATTCATGAAGAAACATAGCCAGATTTTTTTGTCAGTTCATGTATCTTTGATGGAAGAAGCTAATCTATATATGTTGTCGTTAGGTGCTGTCGAGTTGTTTCCAACTCATAGCGACCCTACGTACAACAGAACAAAACACTGCCGAGTCCTGCACCGTCCTCACAATCCTTGCTATGCTTAAGTCATTGTTGCTGCCACTGTGTCAGTCCATCTCATCGAGGGTCTTGCTGTTCTTCCCTGACGCTCTACTTTACCAAGCATGATGCGTTTCTTCAGAGAATGGTCCCTCCTTATAACATGTCCCAAGTATTGAGGTGACGTCTTGCCATCCGTGCTTCTAAGGAGCATTCTGGCTGTACTTCTTCCAAGACAGATTTGTTCATTCATCTGGGAGTTTGTGGTATATTCAGTATTCTTCACCAACACCATAATTCAAAGGTGTCAATTTTTCTTTGGTCTTCCTTATTCATTGTCCAGCTTTCACATGCATATGAGGCAACTGAAAATACCATGGCTTGGGTCAGGCACACCTTAGTCCTCAAAGTGACATCTTTGCATTTTAACACTTTAAAGAGGTCTCTTGCAGCAGATTTGCCCAGTAAAATGCGTCATTTGATTTCTTGACTGCTCCTTCCATGGGTGTTGATTGTGGATCCAAGTAAAATGAAATCCTTGACAACTTCAGTCTTTTCTCTCTTTAGCATGATGTTGCTTATTGGGCCAATTGTGAGGATTTTTGTTTTCATTATGTTGAGGTGTAATCCATACGGAAGGCTATAGACTTTGATCTTCATCAGTAAGTCCTCTTCACTTTCAGCAAGCAAGATTGTGTCATCTGCATATCGTTCTTCATATAGTCCAGTTTCTCAGATTATTTGCTCAGCATATAGGTTGAGTAAGCATGGTGAAAGGATAGAGTCCTGAAGCACACCTTTCCTGCAGCATCCCCTCGTTCTGCTCGAACAATTGCCTCTCGGTCTATGTACAGGTTCCTCATGAGCACAGTTAAGTGTTTTGGATGTTATTCATAATTTGTTATGATCCACACGGTTGAATGCCTTTGCGTGGTCAATAAAACACAGGCAAACATCTTTCTGGTATACTCTGCTTTCAGCCGAGATCCGTCTGACATCAGCAGTGATGTCCCTCATTCTACGCCCTCTTCTCATTCTGGCTTGAATTTCCGGCAGTTCCCTGTTGATGTATTGCTCCAACCATTTTTGAATTATCTTCAGCATAATTTTACTTGCATGTTATATTAATGGTAGTGTTTGATAATTTCCCCATTCTGTTGGATTACCTTTCTTTGAAATAGGCACAAATACAGATCTCTCCCAGTTGGTTGGCCAGGTAGCTGTCTTCCAGATTTCTTGGCATAGACCACTTGAGTGCTTTTAGTGTTGTATCCGTTCTTTGAAACATTTCGGTTGACATTCTGTCAATACCTGGAGCCTTGGTTATCACCAGCACCTTCTGTGCAGCTTGGACCTTTTCCTTCGGTACCATGGGTTGTCCATCATATGCTGTCTCCTGAAATGGTTGAATGTCGACCAGTCCTTTTTGGTACAGTGACCCTGTGTATTCCTTCTGTCTTCTTTTGAAGCTTCCTGCATCCAATTTTTGCCCATTTAAAAAAAAAAAAAAACCTTTAGCCGTCGAGTTGAAAACTCATTGCCATTGAGTTGGTTCCAGCTGACAGCAATCCTGTAGTATCCTTCAATATTCCCACTCAAATCTTGACTTTTTTCTTCAGCCCTTTCAGCTTGAGAAACGCCGAGCATATTCTTTCCTTTTGGTTTTCTAATCTTTGCACATGTCATTGTTTTTCTTTGTTTTCTCAAGCTATTCTTTGAAATCTTCTGTTCAGTTTTTTTTACTTCATCCTTTCTTTCACTTTAGGTACTCTGTGTTCAAGAGCAAGTTTCAGAGTCTCTTCTGACATCTATTTTGGTCTTTTCTTTCTTTCCTGACTTTTTAGTGACCTTTTTCTTTCTTCATGTATGATGTCTTTGGTCATTAGCGTTCAGTGTGTCAAATCTGTTCTTGAGATGGTGTCTAAATTCAGGTGGGATTTACTCAAGGTTGTACGTTGGTTCTTGTGAACTTGTTTTAATTTTCTTTGCCTCAGCTTAAACTTGTTAGGTGTCATTGAGTTGGTTCTGACTCATAGTGACGCTGCGTACAACAGAACGAAACTCCTCTTGGTCCTGTGCCATCCTCACAATTGTTTTGTTTGAGCCCATTGTTGCAGCTACTGTGTCAGTCCTTGTTGACGGTCTTCCTCTTTTTTGCTGACCCGCTACTTTACCAAGCAGGATGGTCTTTCACCAGGTAACAACCAAAGTACGTGAGACAAAGTCTTAACCATCCTTGCTTCTAAGGAGGGTTCTGGCTATGTTTCTCCCAAGACAGATTTGTTCGCCTTTCTGGCAGTTCATGGTATATTCAGTATGCTTTGCCAATACCATCATTCAAAGATGTCAGTTCTTCAGTCTTCCTTATTGATTGTCCAGCTTTCACATGCACATGAGGCTGTTGAAAATACCATGGCTTGGGTTAGGCGTTCTTTCATCCTTTTCAGCGTTAACTTAAACACGTATGAGCAAATGATTGTGTTCTGCAGTTGGTGTCTGGCCTTGTTCTGACTGATGATACTGAGCTTCTCCGTCTTCTCTTTCTAAAGATGTAGTCGATTTGATTCCGGTGTATTCCATCTTTAAAGTCCATGTGTATAGTTGCTGTTTATGTGGTTGAGAAAAGGTATTTGCAGTGAATAAGTTGTTGGTCTTGCAGAATATTATCTTGTGATCCCCAGAGTTGTTTGTCACTAAGGCCGTGTTTTTAAACTACCAATCCTCTTTGTTTCCAGCTTTCACATTCCAGTCACCAGTAATTATCAGCACATCTTGATTGATTAATTTCAGACTGCAGAAAAAAGTCTTCAGTTTCTTCATCTTTGACCTTAGTGGTTGGTGTGTAAATTTGAATAATAGTTGTATCAACTAGTCTTTCTTGTAGGTGTATGGATATTATCCTGTCAGTGACAGTGTTGTACCTCAGGATGAATCTTGAAATGTTCTTTTTGACGGTGAATGCGATGCCATTTCTCTTCAATTTCCCATTCCCGGCGTAGTAGACCATATGATTTTCCCATTCAGAATGGCCATTACCAGTCCATTTCAGCTTACTGATGCCAAGGATATCGATGTTTATGTGTTCCATTTCATTTTTGACAACTTCCAATTTTCCTTGATTCATACTTCATACATTCCTCATTTCAGTCACTAACAGATGGCTGTTTGCAGCTGATTCTTGTCATTTTGAGTTGCGCCACATCAGCAGTGAAGGTCCCGAGAGGTTGACTCCATCCATGTTATTAAGGTCGATACTCTACTTTGAGGAGGCTGCTCTTTCGCAGTCGTATTTTGAGTGCCTTCCAACTTGAGGGGCTCATCTTCCAGCACTGTTTCCGACAGTGTTCCGCTGCTATTCATAAGGTTTTCACTGGCCAGTTTTTTCAGAAATAGATCACCAGGTACTTCTCAGTCTGTCTTAGTGGTATCTCTGCTGAAACATCCACCATGGGTGACTCTGCTAGTATTTGAGATACCGGTGGCGTAGCTTCCAGCATCACGGCAACACACAAGCCTCCACAGCGGGACAGACTGACAGATGAGTCGTGGAATCTGTATAAGCTCAGGTGAATTTTAGGTAGGTTTTGTTTTAAGTAACTCTATGGATGGTGCAAACACTTAACATGTTCGTCTGCTAACCAAAAGGCTGGAAGTTTGAGTCAACCCAGAGGCACCTCAGGAGAAAGGGCTGGCGAATTACTTCTGAAAAATCAGCCATTGAAAACTATGGAGCATACACGTGGGGTCACCGTGAGTTGGAATCAACTCGAGGGCGACTGGTTAACTGGATTTATGTAGAAGTCATTTACTAAAGAAAAGTTGGTAGTGGGGCTGATTTATGCAAAAGATCTTTTATCTTTTCTAGAAATGGCTTTACATAGGAAAGCTTCTGGCTCTTATAAATTTAATTAACATACACCTTTTCTGAAGAATCCTTTCTGATGTGAAGCAACTCCACTGGAGAAAGGCCTGGCGATCTGTTCCCTTAAAGATTGCTGCCTAGAAAACCCTGTGGGACAGTTTCATTCCATCACAAGGTGTCTCTATGGGTTGAAATTGACATGACAGCACTATAGGGTCGCTATGAGTCGGAATCAACTTGATGGCAAACAAGCTGAGTTTTTTAGTTTTGGCAACAACCGGGTGAATATACCTAAGTGTAGACATTGCATGGCATAGGGTAGAGTCCAAGCTTTGGAGTCAACTCTGGGTTGGAATTCTAGTTTTGACATTTAATAACAAATTGATTTTTGAGCAGGTTACAAAAATTTTATGAGCTTTGAATTTCTTCTGTAAAGTGGAGATAATTTCTGCATTATAAAGCTGTTGGGAAAATTAAATCAGAAATTATATAAAACCCTAGCATAACACTTGGCACATAAAATGGGCTTGATAAGAGTAAATCCCTTCTAGTCCGATATCTTTTCTTACGTTTATGTTAAGAATGTGGAAAACCATGTAAAATGGTGCAGCGATTTTGAAAAACAGTTTGGCTGTTCCTCAGGAAGTTAAACATAGTTACCAGTTTCACTCTGGGGTATATACCAGACAGAAATGAAAACATACCTTAAAGCAGCAACTTGTATGTACAAATGACTATAGCAGCATTGTTCATAATAGCCAAAAAGTGGAACCTATAACCATTGCTGTGGAATTGCTTCCAACTCATAGTGACCCTATAGGACAGAGTAGAACTGCCCCACAAGGTTTCCAAGGAGTGCCTGGTGGATTTGAACTGCCAACCCTTTGGTTAGCAGCTGAATTCTTAACCCCTGTGCCATCAGCATTTTCAAAAAGTAGAAATCACTCAAATATCCCACAGCTGGTGATTAGATACACAAAATGTGGTATGTTGATGCAATGGGATATTATTTGGCTATAAAAAGGAACAATAACATTCTACAATGGATGAACCTTGCGACCCTTGAAAAGTTAAGGATCACTAAACTTCTTAATTTCCTCATACTGAGTACTGCCTATACATAACTCATAATGCACCAACTTTCTGTCGCTAGCATGTATAAGAGCTTTTATCATAATGATACCACTATATGGTCTGCACCTTCGATTACCTAAAGGTCATGTGGAAGCCCCCATTGCAGGCTCTATAGTCAGATACAAAAGACCACATATTGTATGATTCCGTTTATATGAAATTTCCAGAACAGACAAATTGTTAATGACAGAAAGTAGCTTGCTGGTTGCCAGGGGCTGGAGGGAAATGAGCAGAGAACGGGAAGTGACTGCTAATACGGGTATAGGGTTTCTTTTCAGAGTGATGAAAATATTCTGAAATTAGGTAGTGGTGATGGTTGCACAATTTTGTGAATATATTAAAAACCACTGAATTTTACATTTTAAGATGGTAAATTTAATGATATATGAATTACGTTTTTTTTAAAAAACCCACATACCTCCCCCAAAAGTGAAGAACCTGTATTTTATCACCCCTTCCCATCCTTGGATTATTATTTTCACTTATTTACTGAAATAGATAATATCACGCCACACCAAACCTGTTTCCATACAGTTGATTTTGACTCATGGCGACCCCGTGTTTCAAAGTGTAACTGTACCCCATAGAGTTTTCAGTGACTGTAATCTTAGTGCCTTTGCTTTACATTTGTTGTTTCTGGCATTTTTATTACATTATATTGTCATCTTCAGACTTTCTAAAGAGGAAAGCTTGAAGACAAAACCATTGAACTTTTCTCCGTAGGGAACAAGGCAGGTTGAGTGCGTAAGTGACACGGTGACACGGTGCCTTCGAGAGGCCTGAACGAATTTTGGAGCCACACCTCCGTTCTGAGGGAGAGGCCACCTCTCTGGTAGCATTGTCATAATTTTATTCCTTTCTGTCAACCTTCTTAGCTGTTAATTAGTGGGGTAAGGGTGGTTAAGGTCACCAATGAAATGTGATGAAGCAAATCCATTGGCATTTTCAGAAAGGTGATTTATCTGGGTAGTGATTTTCTTGGCCTATTTATAATATATCTCAAACACCAGAGGAAGTTTGTCTTTGGGGAATGAAGTAGCCTTGACGATGCTTTAAAGGACTCAGTAACCAACTTGTGCTATGAGGCCAGAATGACTGCCTTTAACTGTGCTTTGAATTTGCTCAAACTCCTGTTCTTTTTGGTATCTGTGTGAAATATTTCAACTTGGTAGAGGAGAGGCTTTATAAAGAATGCAAGAACACAAGTGAAATAAAATAAAGAGCCTCTTCAGGGCAAAGCTCAAGGGAGTCCAGATTGCTTGTTTAGAGTGCCCCAAAGAGTGCAGGTTTTATAATTAATGAGATATTGGTTACATTCGAGTGTCTGATTTGTTCTGCAATCCTGAGATGCCCCCCTCTGCCCAAATTCTTATTGCATCTTAGATTAGTATTGCAAGCAAAATTGTGACTGTAGAAATACTGACTTTTTAAGACTTATGAATCACAACTTTGCATTCAAAAGTTATTTTTATTTCTTTGTAGTCTCTTTAATCATTGCATTTGCAGTATTTTATTTTTGGAAAAGGAGCCAATTAATGTCCTAGTAAATGTCTGGTCACTGTTTTTTAAAAAATGGCTTTTTTCCTTCCATTATAAAGCAGTACAGATTTTACAAAGATTTCAGAAGGTATGGAAAGTATCAAATGTTAATAACTCAAATCCAGACCATCTAGAAATACAATATTTTGATGTATCATTTTCTAATTTTCTTTATAATGGATACTCAACCACAAATAAGCTGAGTGTATATGAGTACATGGAAACCTTGGTGGCATAGTGGTTAAGTGCTACAGCTGCTAACCAAGAGGTCAGCAGTTCGAATCCGCCAGGCGCTCCTTGGAAACTGTGGGGCAGTTCTGCTCTGTCCTGTAGGGTCGCTATGAGTCGGAATCGACTTGACGGCAGTAGGTTTGGGTTTTTTTTATATGAGTACATTTTAAATAAAAGTGAGATTGTACTATTTGAAAGTGGAATTATACTACATTGTATTATATGTTTTGCAGCTGGCCCTTTTCCACATAATTCTTGTCACTAATTACAGATGTGTATAATTTTAAGTGACTGCATAGCTCATTGCTTTAGATGACCTAAACCTGCTTAATTAATCTTTTAGGGATGAACTTTTAGATTTTTTTCCACTATTTTTGTTATAAAAGACAATGCTATAAATATCTTTTGGGTATATGTTTTTGTGCAGGTATCTGATTATATTTTAGGATAAACTCCTAAAAGTAAAATCAAGGAGTAATATTTAATTCTTCCCTTTCTCTTACTTTTCTATATCCGGTCTATCAGCAAGTATTACCAGTTCTGTCTCCGTTTGCTTCTCTCCATCTCGCTCATACCACTCAAGACCCCAAAACCAAACCTATGCCGAATTGTGGCGAACCCCATGTGTTACCAAATAGAACTGAGCTCTCCATAGGATTTTCTTGGCTGTTATCTTCATGGAAGTAGATTTGTCAGCCGTTTCTTCCCTGGGACTGCTGGATGGATTTGAACCGCCAGCCTTTTGATTAGTAGCTGAGCACAAACCACACTACCCTACTCAAGTCGAGGTCACTGCTGTTTTCACCTGAACCATTATGATCTCCTCAATTCCATTTTTGACCCAATTTCTCTTTGCTCAGCCAGAAGGATTTAAAATTGGAAATTATTGTTAGGTGCCGTCGAGTCTGTTCCATCTTATAACAATTAAATATTGTTATTTCCCTGCTAAAGCTTTTAGTGGCATCTTATTGCTCTTAGAATAAATCCCAAATCAATAATAAACTAGAATTATTAAGGATCTGGCTCTGTATACCTAGTTCTAGTACAAGTCTCTGAGAATGCGCAATAAATATTTGAGTGAATAATAATTGAGATGATGAGACCGAAGGAAATTTTATCAGTTTTTGTTACTCATTACCAAAGGAGCAACAGTAGCTTCCCAACATTCTGGCGGTTTCTGCACATTCTGGCCAACTCAGGAGATTATCAGCCTCTTTCATCTTTTCCAATCTGATAGACAAAGGATGTCATCTCATTGTTTTAATTTGTATGTCTTTGATTGCTAATAGGGTTGAACATCTCTTTTTGCGTGAATTGTCTGCGCATGTGCTTTTTGTCTATTTTCCCAATAGGATTTTTAGTTTTTTCCCCTGATAATTTGTAATATTTTTAATAAGGATATTAACCTTTGGAGCACAGAAGTATCGGTTATCTACTGCTGCATAACAAACCACCTGAAACCCTAGTAAAACATGTATTTAAAAACAAGTGTTTGTTATTACGTGCAATTCTGTGGGATGGGCTTGTCAGCTCTTATGCTGGTCTCACCTGGACTTACACATTTGCAGCACTTGGTAGGTTGGCTGAGAGGCTGGGTTCACTTGGAGTGTTTGTTTCTCTTAGTCGCTGTCTTTCTCGTTTCCGTCTGGTCACACTTTCCTCAAGGAAACTAGACCAGGTTTCTTCACAGAGTAATAGTAGCCTACCGTGAGAGCGTTCCCCAGTGCACCTCAGTTTGGAAGCTCTTACCAAACTTCTGCGTGCATCCTGTTTGCTTATGTCTCCTTGGGTAAAGCAAGTCACATGGTGAAGCCCAGAGGCAGTATGGGAGGAGACGATCAAGGATTTACCAAGAGGTGAGATTCATTAGGGGTCATGATGTAAAATCTGCACCACACATTATATTTTAAGTTTGTCACTTGTCTTTTAATTCTCTTTATTTTCATATAGAAGTTTAAAAATTTCATGTCCGACCGAGCAGCCTTGACCTTTACGGTTTCTGTCTTTGGCTTCATGCCTTCCCCAACCTAAGATGACGTGCATATATGTGTACCTACATTTTCTTTTGTTAGGTTTATAACTTCATTTATGTTTAAATTTAATCCACCTGAAATTTATGTCGGTGTAAGATGGGAGGTTAGCATCTAACAAAATATCAAATATTTAGTCATTTGTCAGCGTCATTTGTCCACTGATTTGGAATGTTGGTTTCATGATACACCAAATTCCCATAGATAACTTAGTTTTTGCTCCTGGATGCATTAATTTTTATTTATCTGTATAATTCTACGCTAGTATCTCACTTTTAATTACTCAACCTTTATACAGTAATGTCTAATAAGGCAAATTACTGTTCATTTTCTTATTTTTCAAAACTTTATTTTCTAGTCTAATATATTCTAATATTATATATTAGAATCACTTCAGTAATTGATATAAAAAAGAAAAATTATACCCCCCAAGCCTGTTAGGGTTTTAATTAGAATTATGTTAATTTAATGGATTAATAGAGTAGGGAAGAGAATTGACCCTCTTAAAAACAATACTAAATTTTTCATTCTTTTTTCTCTCTCCATGTATTCAGATTTTATTTCACCTTTATTAAAGTACAGCAACACGTTAGTCTCTAGTTTGATGTGGTACCTTTTAAAAACTTTCATTCGTGAGTACTGGTGAAGGTGATATTTTCTTTTCATTATTTTCTCTAATGAACTGTCTGTACTCAGATCTTTTGGAGGTTTGTCCACTAGTTGTTCGCTTATACTCTTATAGATTTATTAGGCTTATTTGTTGCATTTGTTAAAAGATTTGAAGTTATTTTTACAAATTAACTTTAAACTTGTTTTTACTGTGAATGCATCATCTCATTTTTCTGTGTCTTAATTTTATTTAAAATGTGTGTGCTTGTATTTAAAGCATTAATCTTCTGTTTTAAAATTTTTCGTTCACCACTTAGCTTAACTCCAGTGATGGCATTCCTCAGTTTTCCTAAGAGTTTTGGAAATGTGATAACTAACAGTGAGCACTTACTGCCTGAAGCATTTTAGGTATTAACTCACTTAATATTCCTTATAAGTTAGGAATTGTTGCTACTCCCATTTTAGAGATGGAGAAACTGAGGCACAGAGGGCTAAGTGCCTTGCCCCAGGGTCACCTAGCTAGTAAACAGTGGAATGTGGCATTGTGTTCTAGGTCACCTGGTTCCAGAACCCATGCTTTTTACCAGCACAATCTAGGGCTTCTCTGTATTGGTTAACTTACATGAACTGAGGTCTGTATTTGAATTTTCTAAATGTTGATGTATAGGGGAGTGATTTCTTTTTCCTTATGATTTCCTCATATAGAGATATTTATTTTCTGAGAATAATTGGTACATGGAACAAGGCCATGTAGAGTGAATTAACCTAGAATAAGAACAGTGTTTCGGGGATAATAGTACATAGCAGGAGTAAGGAGAAAAGGTTTTATTTTGGATTTAATCTTGATAAATGAAACAAAATAATGAAAACATTCAAGTTACTGTTGCAATTATGTGTTAAATTCTTAGAATGGGAGAATGAATCAAGCGTTGTTGTTTTCTTCTTTTTTTGGCATAATTTTTCTAACAAAATTGTGAGATAGCATGAAACTGTACGTCTCACATTATGATGGGCTTTTCCAGTATGATTATAAAGAGAGTCATTTTTGCCAGAATTTCAAGGGCAAAGTTTTAGTTTTCCCAGGGACCTCACTTTGATCTTCATTTTCTTTTGATGTCTTATTAGTTTTCTGCAATTATTAAACGATTGTATTTTCAGCTGCAAGTAAGAAACAGACTTAAAGTGCTTAAGTAGACATTAAGACAGTGTACTGTGTCATGCGTTTGGAAGTCCAGAGGCAGGGTGAGCTCTCGGCACGCGTTAGGCAGTGGCTCACTGAGGTCTTTGAGCACCCAGATACTTTGCCATCTTTGGTGTTGGCTTTGTCTTCACACTCGTAGCAAGTAGGCCATAGGAGTTCCGGGCTTAACATTCAGATCCAGTAATTCTTGGAAGGAGAAGGACCATCTCTTCCTGTGCTCTTTCTCCCCCCAAGGTATAATTTACATATAGCAAAGTACACAAATCATAAGTGTACCTACACCTTGATGAATTTTTACTATAAATACACACCTGTGTAACCACCAGTTAGTTCAGGATGCAGACCATGCTTAACTCATCACCCCAGAAAGCTCCCTGGTGCCCTTTCCCAGTCAGTGTCCCTCTCAGGTTTCATTTTGTCAGCGGCCTTGCTGGTGGTTGGAAACAGTTGTAATCATTTTCATTAGCTTCATAAGGACCTGCGTGTTGTGAAAGATTTGCACTTCCAGTTTGTTGGTGATTTGGATTGTGTTGCCTTGTAACGGAAATACCTGAGAGTCACCGAGAGACTTGCAGGGTAGAGGTAAAGGCTAATTCTACCTTGAAAGGAATGTTTGAGTGGGCACTAACTTTATAAATGGTCAGTTCATTAGTGGTTATTTTTGTGTTAGGATTACTTTGCTTCACCGGGCAACGTGGCAACTTCTGGGAGTCTTGTCAATGAATATTCAGGTTAGGACCCTTGTACCTACTTTGCCCTATATTTCATATTTACATATTGTTATTTCTGGATTCTCTATTATATTGGTCTGTTACACCCTTCCTTTTGTTATCCCTGCAGCAGCTGGAGAGAAAAAAAAAAAAATTGAGCTGGAAGAGAGCGCTCTGAAATTCATACTGGACCAGTTCAACCTCATGTCTAAACACTTTAATGGCTTCCCATTGCTCTTAAAATTAAGACCAAACTCCTCCTTACCATGGTCTCAGCCCTGCATGATTCTCCTTGCTTTCTGATTCTAAAGTTAGTAAAATGGCCCCATAAGAGAAATTTTCAAAAATCACTGATAAATAAGTGATGTGCATAGACATGACCCATTCCCACATCGTGCTTATAGCTCAGTGGGGGAGGAGGCTTTACTCAGTTTTCAAGGGCTGTGCAGAGTGGCATGAGGGCAGGGACCATTTCATACCATTTTGGTTGATTCCTTCCTAAATAATGTCATCTGGAAATAAGATTTTAAACTTTCCTCTAGTATTTATGCCTTTTAGTAATGGCAGATTGCCAATGTTATTTTATATTGTTTTAGTAGTCTATTATTTTGTTCTACTTTAAGAGAAATCCCTCTGAATGTCTTCTTATTACTTTATGTTCCTTTGGATATGGAAGTTTCTTAAGGTGTTTTCATTTTGGGGGGAGGTAGTCAAGTTTAATAGAATCAGCACTGGTTTTAAAGCTGTTTTATTTACTGACTCTGAGACCTCAATTTCCCTATCTGCAAAATGGGATTAATTAATAATTCATTGCCGTCTTCTGAGGTTTGCCATAATTCACTTAGAGGATTTATGGATTTGGTGTATTCTATTTATTGTGTTCTTTTTTAAAGAATGAAGTTTACAGAGTGAGCTTCTTGGATCAAGTAGACACGTGAGACTATGTGGGCATCTCCTGTCTGGAGGGGAGATGAGAAGGCAGAGGGGGACGGAAGGTGGCTGAATGGACACGGAAATACAGGGCGGGGAGAAGGAGTGTGCTGTCTCATTAGGGGGCGAGCAACTAGGAGTATAGAGCCAGGTGTGTATAAGGTTTTGTATGAGAGACTGACATGATTTGTAAACCTTGACTTAAAGCCTATAATAAAAAGTTTTTTTAAAAAAGAATAAAGTTCAGGTTTCTGAATGCTCTTCTGCTTTTTTTAACTTTTAATATGAAAGACTTCTCTTTTTAGGCACTCTAAAAGCAAGGAACCAGTTAAATTCTGAAGAGTACCTATATTTTAAAATGATGTTTAAAAATCTGTTAAGATTGAATTTTTAAATTCAAAGGAGTCCCTTGGACTGTAGAACTCCTATTTGTGTCACTAGGAACAAGTGTCCTCTCTCCCCAGTGCCTCCTCAGCTCCTCAGATGTCTCACTTTACCTTTTCTTGTAATGTCTGGTCCCTCCTCGGTCATCCGTTTTCCCTAAACTTCCTCCTTACCTTTGCCTGCACCCTGAGGAGCACAGAGGAGAGTTCAGCTGTTTGGCCTGCATTCAAAACCCTGGGCAAAGCTCTACGCAAAGCAGGCCAGCCGCGCTGTTTCATGGTCCCGCCGTGAATTTACACCAGAACGTACCTATGGAATTTTAGTCTCATTTCCTTTGCTCTGTCTGTCTTCTCCTGTTCTCACCTCAGTCCTACCCTTGTTTCAGTTCCCTGTTTGAGCCATTATTCCTGGCCATGTCTCTCTCCCTTCTTGAACTCATAGCATCTGTTGACCATCCAGCTTATTTGGTGCTCCAAACGTAAGCTGTTCCTCAAAAAATGAAATGTATGCTCTTTTTACCTACAGCACATTTCCCTAAGCACTGTGCATTATGTGGGTACAAAACAGGGACTTTCAGTAACTTTTGAATAAATTAAAAAAAAAAATTGTTTTTGTAGGCCTTCTCATTTTAATTCTTCAGATACCCAAACAAACAAAAACCCAGTGCCGTTGACATCTGATTTTCATAAAGATATTGGAACAGTACTTTGAACAATTTTATACTATACGCAGTATGTTTTAGTTATTGCTGTAAAAACGGTTTGGGGGCAGTGTCTGACCGCCTCTAACTTCACGAGGGGGAAGGAGAACCAAGATCAGCAGCCCAAGGCTGATTCTTGTGAGGTGGAGGTTGGATACACATCCTGTCTCCACTCTTTGCCAATTCTGGCACCATCCGTCCCTCCTATAGCGCTCTCTACTGGGTTCCATAATTCATTGCAGTGGCCACAGAGAGCTCACAGATAATACTCAACAATTACAGAGTTTATTAGGGAAGTAACCATTAAAATTCAGGCTCAGGAACACTCAGGATACAGTTCTTCCATTAGGATAGCCTCTTACCGGCCATGCTCACAGGCATGCCTCTCCCTGGTTCTCAGTCTCTGCCCAAAGACACTCAACGTTCTCGCTCCATGGGCGGGGAAGGCCACTGTGTGTTTCCTGCAGTCTCTCCTTCCTTGATGTTGGTGGGTTCTTCTCCTTCCCCCCTCTGGGGTGGCTCATTTCAAGCCCAGCGGAATGGCAAAACTGACCCATCCCTTTGGTGGGCCACAATTACTGTATTACACAGCCCTGTCCAGTCACCTGGGTGGGAGTTACAAAACCATGGCAAGAAAGGCCACACACAGAAGTAATCAATCACACCACAAATCCTTGAATAAAGTTACTTCAGATTATAAATAAATGACGAAATGGAGATGTTAGTGGATAATAAATGTGTGTTTTGTTTTTTCCTGCCTGAAAATCTTATAAAAAGTAACTGTCCTATCATTCAAACAGCAGTCCTCTTTCCCTTTAAAAGTTTAGCTGTTGCAGTTCTGAGTCTGTAAAAAGTACTAAAATTAAAAACTGGTTCAGTAAGGTTTTTTAAATGAAAACTTAAGTATGCAAACTTAATATACCTTGGGTATAGTCCTAAAGTATGCAGTTAATTTTTTGTGACTTCCAAACTTCTCTTCCTCTTCCCCTTCCCCAAGTGTGCCCATCATTTCCAAACCCCACCAAGGCCTTTCTCCTGACACTATCATCAACATATGTTTACTGAGCTCCTGTTTGTATGACCCTGTGCTAAATTATAGGGATAAAAAGAGGAGATGAAGTACATAGAACATTGAGTTATGAACCAGGAGCTCTGATAAGCTTTGTGATTATAAATAATCCACAACAGCTTTTACTCGTCTGAAATAAGGGCGTTGGACAAGACCTGTATGTCCCAGCCGTTTACTGCAGTGGAGCCCCTTCTTCAAATGAAATCTTGGTTGAAACCCCAATGTGTAAGACAAATGAAAGTGGACCTGCTCTGGTACAGTCAGGGATATTAGGCCTGGGGTCTCGCCATATTTCTCTTAGCAGGCTCTGGACCACTTCGGAATGCAACTTGAGAAATATTTTAATAGAAGACAATCTAGGAGAATGCTGCTTTGAGAAGAACAGCTGCAGGAAAAGCTGCGTTTTAAAGAGCTCTAGTTCAGTTATAGCCACATTCTAGGCCTTTCCCAGGACACGGCTTTATTCTACGTATATGAGGAAGAGACCTTACATAGACAGAGCTGCCGGGTAAAGGCTAGGTCCTAGGTCCTCTGAAAGAGTTTAGTGTGTTTTCCACAGCATCATTGTCGGTCTCTTTATCAGGGGATCTCAGCCTCGACACTGTTGACATTTGAAGCTGGATAGTTCTGTGTTGTGGGGGCTGTCCTGTGCACTGTAGGATGTTTAACAGCATCCCCGGCCTCTACCCACCAAAATGCTTAAATGAATCACTTAGAATGCTTGTTAAGTGACTTGGCTAAAGTCACACTGTTGGGAAATGATGGCTGAGATTCATACCAAAGTCCTGCGTGACTACAGTGACCTTGCATCCAATACTTTAAATGGCCTCTAGTTGTTCAGTGCTGCCTAATAATTTCATCCTTAAAATGACATCTGATGCTGTCTGAACTCTCCTCTCAGAGGTTGTCTAGGAAGTGGTGGGAAATAAGGCGGACTGGGCTGGATTGTGTAAGGCATTGAATGACAGGTAAAGGAAAGAAACTCATTTACTGAGCCCTTACTGTGTGCCCTGTACTTCATATAAAGTCGTTAAACAGCCACCTTGCAAAATAGGTATTATCTTCACTAATGTACTTGTGTGAGGGTACATGGTGGAACCTGGACTTGAACCCAGCCTTGTCTCACTTCCAGGCCTGTATATGCTTTAACCTATGTCTGTCTTTAAAATGATTTGAAGTTTTACAGTAGATTAAGCAGAAACCAAACTGGTTGCTGTTGAGTCAGTTACAACTCATGGCAGCCCCGTGTGTTTGAGTAGAACCGCACTCCATATGGTTTTCAAGACTGTGACCTTTTGGAAGCAGATCACCAGGCTTTTGTTCCGACATACCTCAGGGTGGGTTCGAACCACCAACTTTTCTTTGAACTGTTCATGCCACCTAGGGACTCCTTTCCAGTAGATGATCGACTTATAATTTGTGGGTCCCAGAGGCAGCTGTGGAGTTATTTTAAAGGCTGTTTGAACCCCTAGGTTCACCAGGTGTTGTCTGTAATCCAAAAATGCCAGCCTTAATATGCATTGTATTCCAGTATATGCAGGTGCCATTGTGATTATGTGTACCAGTACCAGTTGCCATGATGTCGATTTTGATTCATGGAGACTCCAAGTTTGTCAGAGTAGAACTGTGCCAGATAGGTGTTTCAGAGCCTGATTTTTTGGAAGCAGATTGCCAAGCCTTTCTTCCGAGGCACCTCTGGGTGGACTAAAACCTCCAGTCTGTCGGTAACTAAGTGGATTGAAGCTGTTTGCATTACCCAAAGATACCATGGTTATATATAGATCAGTTTAAAAGCTAATAAACTCAAAGTGCCTTTAAATAATTTTCTCAGTCAACATATATTAAAAGTAGAAGTATTCATGAAGTATTCACGAGGCCTTACCTTAAAAAAGATTGAAAACCACCATTGTAATTGATCTTATCTGTATTTAGTCTGCAGTTGATTCCTGTGATTCACAGGTTCCATATTTGCGAGTTCACCTTGCCACAATTTTTTCGTTAACTCCAAAATCAGTACTCCTGGCACTTTGACAGTCAGTCGCGGATGTGAGCAGAGTGGTGAAAAGTTTGAGTTGCTGAATGTGCACCTTCCCAGCTGGGGTGGAACAGGGCAGTATTCTGCCCTCTTGTTTCAACTCTCATGCTGTAAACAAGTGTCATTTATGCTGTTTATTGAATGCCATGCTTTTTGCATATTTACACTGTTGGTTGGTAACTTTGCTGTTTAAAAGTGCTTAAGTGCTGTCTGGTGTTCTTAAGTACAAGAAGGCTGTGTTGTGCCTCAGAGAGAAAATGCATGTGTTAGAATAGCTAAGCTTCTTTCAT
Source organism: Loxodonta africana (assembly GCF_030014295.1). Taxonomy (NCBI): domain Eukaryota; kingdom Metazoa; phylum Chordata; class Mammalia; order Proboscidea; family Elephantidae; genus Loxodonta; species Loxodonta africana. The sequence continues at coordinate 50,582,114 of NC_087366.1, forward strand.
GTATGAGTTACACTGCCGCTGGGCATGAGTTCAATGGTGATGAATCAACAAGGTGTATTAAATAAATAAACTAAAACCAAACCCGTTGCTGTAGAGTCGATCCCGTCTCATATCTACCCTGTAGGACAGAGTAGAACTGCCCCATAGGGCTTCCAAGGAGTGGCCGGTGAATTTGAACTACCAGCCTTTTGGTTAGCAGCCAAATGCTTAACCATTGCGCCACCAGGGCTCCATATATCAAATAAGGTGTCTTAAAACAGAAATACACTTTTATGTTGGATGAAAATGTTGTGACCAGAGGCTCAGAACAGTGGTTTGGTATTGGCTAATTCAGTATTTGCAGTCGCTTTACAGAACATTGTTACCGTGAATAATGAGAATTGACTGTACTACCCTGATTAATGAGAACTGACTATTTTTTAGGTGAGCCTTGGGAGCCATTTAACTTCCTCAAAATAAAGAGGAAACCCCAAGACAATGAAAGTATGTAAAGCTATGCAGGTATAACTATAATCTTTTATTTTTTTTTCTTTGGATAGAGTAGAATTCTGTTTAAAAAAAAGTTTTGTGAAATGTTAGTTACCTGTGTAGACAATCCATAAAAATAGTGCAAACAAATTTTAAGTAGGAGAAAGACTTAAATTGTTAGGAAATTACAGCCCTTGCTTCTAAATTAAAAAAAAAAAAACTGAAGGGTTCAAATTACTTTAAAATTATGACACAAGAGATATGTGGGTATGCTACTTCCTAAGATTTTTTTTAAAAAAACAACTCTTGCAGATGATGCTTTTAGAAGAAATGTGGGCCAAAAATGAGCTTTTGCAGTTTTTTTTTTTTTTTTTTACCAGTACATAGAAAAACGTTGAGAGTGAAGGCATGGCAACACTTCAAATTGTAAACAGGTTAGAACTTGACCTTGTGGTTTTATAGTTTATAGTTCTATGGTTTTATGTCATTAGATGTCTAATGTTGGTAGTTTCCTCTGCAAATTTGCTTTTGCGTATTCTCAGACTTGATGGGGTTAACTGTGGCTTGGCAAATCAAGAAAAGGAGTTCTGTGCTGTTTTCAGACTGCAGAACCCTGTTGCTATGCAACAAACATTGTCAGTCAGTATAGGGTATAGTAAATTGGTATTCTCTGTCCATTTTCACCACATGCTCATTTTGTAATCTGGGAGAAGTGGTTTGGGGGCTATTTTGTGAGATTTTATTTTAAAACAGGCTTTTAAAGATTTTTATTGCTATTTGTAATTGCTTATATTTAAGGTCTGTGAAGTCTTTCTGTTCTTATGTAGAAGATATACTAAAATGCTTGTGTTCCAAGAAAGGGTTTATAGGCCTTTATTTCCAAGTGGTTTCATGTTAAAGCAGTGTATTTTGGTTTTGTTATTGTAAAAGTAAATTTTTGCTTGATAATTCAAGTTATGTAATCACAGTATATTACTTTGAAATTTGTTTTTGAAAAGTATGGCCTAGATGTTGGTAATTTGTGTCCTAAAAATCCCTTAATAAGAGTTAATTTTAGAGAAACTGTATGTTTATAGAGTCTCACGTAGAATCCCGTGGTTTATTTTTTTACTGAGAGAAATTAAAATGTTTTAATAGAAAGTAGATGATAGATAATAGCCTTTTGCATCCCAATTAGTAACTTGGTCTGATGACTGCTTTAGTAAATTAACTCTTTATAACCCTGCGAGGTAAGTACTACTGTTTTATTCCATAGGAGGAAACCGAGGCACAGAGAGTTCAAGTAACTTTTCCAGGACCACAACTAGTATTCGTGGAGCCAAGATTCGAACCCAGCAGTCTGGCTCATCTGCTCTCAACCATGGTGCTACGTTGCCGTCTTTTGGAGCTACTTTCTTTTCTGTTCAGTGATAGGAGCGATGGTTATTTTTAAAATTAAGTTTTCAAGGCTGTGACCTTTTGGAACTAGACGCCAGATCTGCTGAGGCACTTCTGGGTGAGTTTGAACCTCCAACATTTCGGTTAGCAGTCCAGTGCTTAACCATTTGCATCACCCAGTGACCCCTATATTAAAAATTGGAGCCCTGCTGGTGCAGTGGTTAAGAGCTTGGCCGCCAACCAGAAGGTCAGCAGTTCAAATCCACCAGCTGCTCTTTGGAAACCCTATGGGGCAGTTCTACTCTGTCCTGTAGGTTTGCTATGAGTTGGAATTGACTCAACGACAATGGGTTTCTTTTTTTTTTTAAAACGGGTTATAAAATTATACAAATGGTGATTAATTATATATAAGGCTTTAATTCTCTTTTTCAGTTTATTTCTGGACCATTTTCCATGCTGTTCTGTCTAGTCAATTGTACAGAGAATACAAATTATTTTCTAGTAGTTTGATTCAGATATAAATAAGGTGCATTTATTATCAGAGAGGAGACCCTGGTGGCATTCTTTTTTTTTTTTTTTTTTTGGTTTTGGTATTATTAGAGAATTCAGTATGGGACTGCCCAGAGTCTCAAGGCAATTGGCATTTGAAACATCTGCTTCTTAGTATTTCCATATTAATACTCTTTTTTTTTATGTGTATAATCTGGAGTTAATTGTAATATTGGCAATCTAGAAAAGAGCAGTAGGCAGGAATGAAAAGGGAAAAAAGCATTGCAAGGAGTCATTTGAGTTTTCAGTGAATACAAAGGGATGGGTTTTTGCGAACTCTGCCTTCTTTCTGCTGGGCAACATATCTCTGTTCCCATTCTTTAAGGAACTTACTTTCCCTCTGTGATTTTTTTTTTCCCTCCACCCTGACTATGCTGCTGGGGAACATATCTCTATTCCCGTTCTTTAAGGAATTTATTTTTCCTCTTTGATCTTTTTTCCCCCCACTCGGACTATACTGGTAATCTTCTCCCTTGATAATCTGGGTTTTGATCTTCCCTGAATTTATATATTACCCATCTTAACCAGATTTATTCTGTAGCCTGATTGCTTTTCATATCTTTTCATCACTGTACCATCTTTTAAAAATCCCTCCTTTTATATTTTGTGTGTTCATATACGTTTGTGATTACCCAAAAACCCAGTGCTGTCGAGTCAATTTGTGATTATATCCTGCATTTTTTGTTTTTGTTTTTACTTGCTATGTTTTGTATTTTCTATGCTTTTAAAAAACACTGCTCACAATTTTATTAGTTGCATATTTCACTGAAATTTACCTGTTCCCTTTTAAAATGATTGTGTATAATAATACTTTTGAGAACCCAAAGAATATTTTTTCCTCCTAATTGTACACCAATTCTTTAAGATGGATTTCCAGAAATAGCGTTACATCTCTGAAGAAATAGAAACAGTTTAAAAGCTCTTGAATCATATAGCCAAAATGCTTTCCAAAAGCTTGTGCCAGTTTTCATGCCAACCAGCAAATACGTGGAGTGTCCATTTCACCATAACCGGCAGCGGCGGCGAATGTTTTGATGTTGACCTTTAAATCTAAGAAGAGTTGATTTATGGCTCTGCTGGGCTTTTATCCTGAATTACACCTAGAATTATAATTGTGGTTGGGAGAAGGAAGGCCTGGCTGCCAGTTTTGGCTCCTTGAACTGACTTTTAAGCTTTGCTTTGATGCTGCCATACCTCAGTTAGTTTCATTTAGCTTTGCACCCTTTTGGATGCATGAAATTGCTGACTTTCTGCCTTTTAAACCCTCGTATGTAATTATTTTTATAAGTCGAATGGTAGAAGACAAAGCAGTGTGTGTTTCAAACGGCGTTTCCTTTGAAAGTGGGGCAGGGACAGGTTTGACTCTTTCCTCGTCCCTGCCAGTGGGCTCTGTGTTCAGTGGAGACACTTGACATCAGGTTCCCTGGCTACTTTGTCCAGGGGGTGCTGCCGAGTCCCTGTTACTTCTTCAGCTAGAAAATCACTAATAACTCCGGAGGTGAAGTGACTTTTTCCTAAAATTTTAAAAATAGAATTCACGAGTATTAAGTACGGATGAGGGGGCGGTGGAGGTTCAGTGGTAGAATTCTCACCTTCCACGCAGGAGACCTAGGTTCGATTCCCAGCCAGAGCACCTCAGGCACAGCCACCATGTGTCTTTCAGTGGAGGCTCGTGTGTTGCTATGATGCTGAGCGGGTTTCAGCAGAGCTTCCAGTCTAAGACAGACTAGGAAGAAAGGCTCGGTGGTCTACTTCGGAAAATCAGCCAGTGAAAACCCTGTGGATCACAGTGGTCTGATCCTGTTGTCTATGGGGTCTCCATGAGTTTCGGCTGGCTCCTTGGCAGCTAACAACAACAAGACGTACTGATAAAAACCCTCCTTTCCCCCTCTCTCCGATGGAAGGTGAAGGGAAAGCATTCCTGTTGAAATTCGATCATGTGGAGGCTTTCTCCGTCCCCCTCTGGCCTCTCATAACAGCATTCTGCACAGTTGAACCACTCTCGGTTTATGTGATTCTGAGCTCTCTTCTTGTCTCATTAGCCTACATCTCTTGGTCGTCTTCTCCATCTCTAGATGTTGGCTCTCGTCTTTACCCCCTTTTCTTTCGTTTCCTCCTACTCTGCCATCCCCTCCCACGCTCCTCCCCCGATTTTATTTAGCCCCTAGCCTTTGCCATCTGTTTGCTGATCCCCAAATTCATATTTTTTGGCTAACTGTCTCCCCTGAAGTCCACATAATAAGCTGACAACTTGTTATCTTTTTCTAAAACAAGTAGATACCTTCAATATCATGTGTCCAAATTAGAGTGTGTGATATGTCCATACAGATTTTTATTCTTACTGATAAATAAGTGTTTTGGTTAAGTTTTCTAAAACAAGTAGGTACCTTCAATATCATGTGTCCAAATTAGAGTGTGTGATATGTCCATACAGATTTTTATTCTTACTGATAAATAAGTATTTTGGTTAAGTTTTTCCTCAGACTTTCAACTATAAAAATAATGTAGTGGGCTAAAGTATAAATGATGTCAATGTAAGACTTGTAATATTGAAACTGATGTCTTCCTCTCTCGTTTTGTAAGCTTTAGATCCCATCAGTTTTCTTCTAGTAGGCCAGAAGAAAGTTACCATTTCCTTTTCAATGACTGGGTAGAAAAATTCTCATCACAGGTAGTTTTCAGCTTTCTGTGTGAGCTTCCATATGCTGTATGCTTGTACCATTAGATACCGTTCCTTTTTCTCAGTTTAGCGTTTCACGTGCCAGCTGACAGACAGTAATTTCAGCTGTTCATGGTGGTATAACCTGTCCCCTCAACGGTTCAGTTTCGTCAGTGTCTTTGTAGAGCTTTGTGTGCATTTATTTGAATATTATTGTATTTTTTTCCTTCATTAAAATGAAGGGAAAATAAATGAAATGTTGATAATGCAGTTGAGCATTAGGCATTCCAAAAGCGATAAATCTTCAGCCTCAATGGGACTGGATCCTGCTTGTACTTGACTGCTAGTTGATGTCTGTGTATCAGATGGGATTCTTTTGTGTCACTGACAACAACAACATCAACAACAAAAAGCCAAACCCATTGCTGTAGAGGTGGTTCCGACTCATAGTGACACCATGTGTTACATAGCTGAACTGCACTCCGTAAGGTTTTCTTGGCTGTAATTTTTACAGAGCAGATCACCAGGCCTTTCTCTATGGCGCCACTGGGTGGCTTTCAACTGCTAACCTTTAGGTTAGTAGTCTAGTGCAAACCATTTGTACCACCCAGGGACTTTCACTGATAGAAACTTGACTCAAATTAGTTTAAGAAGGATCCTAGTATAGCTCACAGAATCAAAGTGAGAGCTGCTGGAGCCAGTCAGCCGAGCCAAGTCTAGGACATCAGGGACTGAAATGGAACTGACGATTTTGGTTGAATAGGAGTCACTCTCTGGCTTATTTTTGTTTGGCTTTGTTCTTTGTCCACAGTCTTTCTTCACATGGTTTCTGCAGATTTCCATTCTTGGAGCCTTTGGGAGTTGAGAGTCAAAGGATGTTTGCTGTAATATTTTCAGATAGAAAAATTGTGGAAAAGACTGGTGACAGGCCTTGCATGGATCACTGTGCTTCCTCTCCAGTGGGGGTTGGGGTCCTGATAAGCACCAGTGGGTAGTGAGGGAGGAGCAGTTTTCTAAAGTGGTGGAAGCAGTGCTGGCACCAGGTATCCATTATGGGATTCAACTATGGACGATAGCAAAATTGAGTTACATATTAAAAAAAAAAAAAAAAAAGTTTTAAAGGTGTGAAGTCTTGTGATGGAAGAAAGTCAAGATTAATATTTTAGTGATCGGTTAGTTTCTAGGACCTAGAGCTTGGTGGAGGGTAGAGCTTACAACATGCCTTTCCTTTAGAAGAAGAAAAGAGGCTGGAGTTCAACTTTATCCTCAAAAAATTTTTTTTAAGAAAATTGGTAAGACAACATCTCATTTTTTGCCAAATCTGTGAGCAAGTGGATTTTTTTTTAAAAAACATCTTGCTTCTAAAGTTTGCTTTAGGTAACCCCCCCCAAAAAAAGGTAAACCAAGAAAACTAGAATTTGAGGTAAGAGATTAAGAAAATTCATCTTTATCTTACTTGAAGTGGTTGGCTATACATTAGTCTTTAAAAGTAAACATTCATCTCCTAAGCAGGGGTAGTATATTTTTTATTGTGATGGAAGCATATATAACACAACATTCGTCATTTCAACATTTTTTTACATGTACAATTCAGTGATATTGATTACGTTAAACACGTTGTACAAACATCACCACTATTCGTTTCACATTTTTTATCACCCTTAACGGAAACTCTGTGCCCCGTAATCAATGACTCTCCCTTCCCCCCTCCCCCCTTCCCCTGTAACCACTAATGAAGTTTGGTCTGTATACATTTGACCATTTTGGATATTTCATCTAAGTGGGATCATATAATCTGTGTCCTTTTGTGACCAACTTATTACTAGCATGATGTTCTCAAGGTTCATTCATGTGAAAACCCAGTTTGAAGACTATGACTCACCTCTTACATGCTCTGCTCTCACATGCCTCTCAGGAACAGATCATGTAGGAGAGTAGGGATACGGGAATCCCATGGCTGAGCCTTCCACCATGTTGACCACAATACCATACCATCACATACCAGCCAGACTAAGAAGTCACTTAACATCCCGCCAGGTTAGGTGGACAGTTGTTCCTTAGCTTTCCCACTTACCTTGGTGATGCAGTGGTGTAGATTGTGGCCTGGGGAGGATCAACCCTGTGACAAGTAGTATCACAGACACCAGGATCCTGGGAGGTATTTCCTTTTGGGGAGATGACCTTAATCTTGGCTTCCTCATCTCCTGCAGTCCAAATGTTGAGGAAATCAGAGCATCCTTTCATTGTCCAGCTTCCACTAAGTTATGCAGCTTTTAACATTTAAAGTTTCTATATTTTCCAAGGTATTTGTTAATGGAAATATTGTACTTTGAGTTTACAGGCGAAATTACAGGTCTTTGGTCAGTGCTAAAAAAGATTTGTTAGCTATTTCCTTTTCTCTTTTCTCAGTCACCAGGTTAATGCAGGTGTTTTTTAGAATAGCTAAACCAACACAAAGGGCTTGCCTTTAATCTGAAAGCCCTTGAGGGAAAGTGTTTTGCCAATATTAAGCAAGATAAAAACTGGGAAAAATAGCTTAGAAAAACAAATCAAAGGACTAATTTACTTTGCTAATTATAGATTAAAAAAAAAGGACAACAGAATATAAAAGCTAAGCTCAAGGAGCATATATACTTTAAAAATGGAAAAAAAGAAGAAAAAACTCCCATTTGTTTTATCTTGCTCCTTTTTCTTAAGACCATGGAAAGAACTTTACTGTCTTGAAAGTTCTTGGCTGTTTTCTTTTTGGGTTTTATTTTATTTTTATTGTGCTTTAGGTGAAAGTTTATAGCTCATCTTAGTTTCTCATATAAAAATTTACACACACATTGTTATGTGACCCTAGTTGCTATCCCTATAATATGACCACACACTCCCCCTTTCCACCCCGATTTCCCGTGCCCACTCAATCAGCTCCTGTCCCTTTCTGCCTTCTCATCTCGCCTCTGGACAGGCGCTGCCCATTTAGTCTCGTGTATCTACTTGAACTAAGAAGCATGCTCTTCACGAGTATCATTTTATGTCTTGTAGTGCAGTCTGATCTTTGTCTGAAGAGTTGACTTCGGGAATGGTTTTAGTTCTGGATTAACAGAGTCCGGGGGCCATGTCTTCTGGGGTTTCTTCAGTCTCAGTCAGACCATTAAGTCTGGTCTTTTCTTACTAGAATTTGAGCTCTGCAACCCACTTTACTCCTGTTTCATCAGGGACTCCCTGTTGTGTTCCCTGTCAGGGTGGTCATTGGTGGTAGCTGGGCACCATTCAGTTCTTCTGGTCTCGGGCTGATGGAGCCTCTGGTTCATATGGCCCCTTTTGTCTCTTGGGCTAATATTTTTCTGTGTCTTTGATATTCTTCATTCTCCTTTGCTCCAGGTGGGTTGGGACCAATTAATGCATCTTCGATGGCTGCTTGCTAGCTTTTAAGCCCCCAGACGCCACTCATCAAAGTGGGATGCAGAATGTTTTCTTAATGAACTTTGTTATGCCAGTTGACCTAGATGTCCCCCAAAGCCATGGTTTCTAGACCTCTGCCCCTGCTGTACCATCTCTTGAAGAGTTTGGTTGTATTCAGGAAACTTTTTAGCTTTTGGTTTAGTCTAGTAGTGCTGACTTCCTCTGTATTGTGTGTTGTCTTTCCCATCACCTAAGACAATTCTTGTCTACTATCTAGGGTTGTTGGAAACCCTGGTGGCGTAGTGGTTAAGTCCTATGGCTGCTGACCAAAGAGTCGGCAGTTCAAATCCGCCAAGTGCTCCTTGGAAACTCTGTGGGGCAGTTCTACTCTGTCCTATGGGGCCGCTATGAGTTGGAATCAACTCGACGGCACTGGGTTGTTTGGGTATCTAGGGTTGTTATGAATCGGAATCGACTTGACTGGCAACAGGTTTTTTTTTTTTTTTTTATCTAGGTAGTGAATTCACATTTTTAACAACTTTATTGAGATATAGTTGACAAAATAAATGCCACATATTTAAAGTATTTAAGTTTTGACACACACACACACATATACCTAACACACACACACATCTGTGAAACCATCACTGTACTCAACATAGTGAACATATCTATCACCCCAGTTAAAAGATAACATAAACATGTCAACAAGAACTTGGAAAATAGGAGGAAAAAAGGGTTGGGCGGGGAGGTCATCCATAACCCTAACACTTAGTTTCCATACCCTTTGGTGTACTTTTTCACTTAACATAGTACTGTGAATAGTTGTCCATATTGCTACATGGTCTTAATAATAGCATATCATTTTACAAGAGTTGAGGATTGACATGTTAAAACACCCTCTTTACATGTCTATCGTAATAGTACACAGATCGTCTCATGTTGGAGTGGGAACAGATTTTCATTTACTCCTGAATTAAGGCATGTGAGGAGGGAGACAAGGAGAGAATAAAGGAGAACATAAGTGATTCTGAATGGCACCCTCTCTCCCAAAGCAAATACTCCTGCCTCCAAGGGCTGTTAGCATAGAGCTTTGAGAGGGAGGACAGGTATGCTGCAGAGAGCTTGTGAGTTTTAATTAAGTGAAACTGAAGCTGTGGGCTGAGGTAAATGGTAAATGAGACATCTGGTTGAGATGTATCAGTTGTTAAGGCCCGTGTAGCACATGGAAAGAGTTTGCATTTGATCTACTTAATTTAGGAAAAGCCAGTGAAGAGTTTGGGAGGTAAAGGAACGGGATCCTCATGTTATCAAACCAAACCAAATCAGATCCACTGCCGTTGACTATAGAGACCCTGTAGGACAGAGTAGAAGTGCCCTATAGTATTTACAAGGCTGCAGATCTTTATAGAAGCAGACTGCCCCATCTTTCTCCCATGAAGTGGCTGGTGGGTTCAAACCACTGACCTTTCAGCTGGCAGCCAAACACCAAACACTGTACCACCTGCGTCAAATAATTTTAATGGTTGATTAAGAGGTTTAAAGAGGCAGTAATCACAAGTGAGATCATAGATTGGTGGTGGGAATGGGAAGATTTTTTTTTTGTGGATAAGCGAGCGTTGACATAGTAATGACTCCAGTGTGGCAAGGTGGAAACCAGTGAGGCCTGGGATTCAGTGATAGGTAAAATGATAGAATTGTCTCTCCTAAAAAGATTTTAGGCAGATTGAAAGAGGCTAGGGTTTTCTAGAGATTTGTTTTAATTCGGAACACATTTTATTGTTTGATAGTGCAAGATCGAGCAAGGAAGTAGGTTTTCAAGGATTAAAAAGGATTGTTTGCACTGTTAAAGAGCTTATGATTTGCTGTTTTGAGTTGAACATATTTTCAGAAAATAAGATAGGACTGATAGTAGAGGACAGAAGTTGAGGCTCCAGATTTGATAATCTTACAGGAACAAGAAGGAATCAAGTATCCCAAGTTGCATGGAAAAGTAGTGGACTTTTAATATAGACACTTGGTACTTTTCTGGATGGTAAGAAGAGAAACCAGTAGTATCTTTGAGAAAGCATTCAAAGATACTAGATCACATCACAGCTTTATTTCAGACTCTGAGCTTTTGAAATCAGCTGTTTGCGAAGAGATTGGCACAGATCTTTTGGTGGAAACTATTACAGTGAAGGAGCCCTGGTGGTACAGTGGTTAAGAGCTCGACTGCTAACTAAAAGGTCAGCAGTTCAAATCCACTAGCTACTTCTTGGAATTCTTAATGGGGCAGTTCTACTCTGTCCTATAGGGTCACTATGAGTCAGAATAGACTCCACAGCAGTGGGTTATTATAATGAAGGCTGATCAGGTTCTCAAGCCAGTATGCACAAGGTGATTTAACACCTCATGTGTGTCCTTGGAGTATGGATTACACTATTAGGTTGGGCCATATGAAATTGCTGTGTTTGGACTCAAAACCAGTTAAATAATGGCAATTTATATCATTCCAACCAACCAAAAAAAAAAAAACCAAGCCCACTGCTGTCGAGTCGATTCCGACTCACAGCAACCCTATAGGACAGAGTAGAACTGCCCCATAGAGTTTCCAAGGAGTGCCTGGCAGATTCAAACTGCCAGCCTCTTGGTTAGCAGCTATAGCACTTAACCGCTATGCCACCAGGGTTCCCTTATATTGTTCAACCTAGCACAATTAATTATCACTAGACATTTATGATATCCATAATTTGTTTATTGGACAAGCATTTATTTTTGCCAGGCCTCATGTTATGGGCTATGACAGCAAAACTGACCTGACGTCCATGTCTTAAAATCACTTTTCTGGAACATATATTTAGAGTTTCAAATTGGGTGGCTAAGGTAAAGGTTCCCCCTTTTCCCTTGTTGTTGCTCCTCTTTGCTCTCTCATCTGCTCTGAGAACAGGGATTCTCTTAGTCCCACAATTCTGATGGACCTTCTCTCTGATAGTCATCCTCCTTTCCCCTGTCTTCCAAAATAAGACTAGGGAATAGGGAGAAGAGGGAAATGTTTTAGAGTAGTGTTTTTCAAACTGTGAGTTTTTAATGGCATTTATCAAAAATGAAAGAGAATAGAAATAGAAAATATCAGAATACATTGCAAATAGTAAGGGCAAGTATTATTTCATGAAGCTCATTCATTTCTTTCAGTTGTGTGTGTGTACAGTGTGTTTATCATTGGTCTTAAACATTTGAGAAATGTTTTGTTAGTAGATGAATTGGTGTGGGTGGGCATCCCAGGAATTGAGGCCAAGCCATTGTGGTGGTTCTGGGACTTCTGACTGACCCCTTCTTGTTTCTAACCTAGCCTACACTCTTTTCACTGGTACCACCAAACTCTAAACTCTGGCACATACCCTTCCTTCACCTGCTGTGTAATAAAATGTAGTCTAGCACAAGATAGAACCTTTTGGAGACTTTTTTCAAATGGAATTTCTAGCAGCTGCTGGTATGTTGTTAGTTGCCATTGAGTCACTCTGATTCATAGCGACCTATGTATAACAGAACAAAAGGTTTCCTGGTCCTGTGCCATCTTTATGATTGTTGGTATGCCTGAGTTCATTGTTTTGGCTCTTGTGTCATTCCATCTCATTGGGAGTTCTCTCATTTTTGCTGACCCTCTACTTCACCAATCATGATATCCTTTTCTAAGGAAAGGTCTTTCCTGATGATTTGTCCAAAGTAAGTGAGCATTCTGGTTGTATTTCTTCAAAGACTGATTTTGTTTGTTCTTCTGGCAGTCCATGGTGTAAAGGTAGTTAAAAAGAAAAACAAAAACTAGTCTCTCTGAGCCTTTCATCTTTTTCTCTTCAGTGTTGCAAGTGGAAATAAAACTTTGTAAATTGAGTTTTTGTACAGAGATTGCTAAGGATTCATACATTGCAGAAGGAAGCAAAATTGAATAGTGCCTAACTTGTAGTAGGCACTCAGTACATATTTGTGGAATGAGTGAATGACTCGAGACAGTTTTGAGCACTTTTTTAAGATGAGATGGTTCTGAGCACTTGTTTAGGATCAGTGAACTACTTCTGGTGAATGATGAAGCAGAAACGATGGGGGAGGAACTGAGAGGTGATTCTCTTCCCCTTATGTCTGTGTTACACTTTCTTGGAAAAGAGAAAGATAAGGAGAAGGGAATCCCAAATTGACAACTGGGTGATTAAAAGAAGTCCCTGTGGCAAGTTTTCCATCTGGATGGCCATAGTTTTTAAGAGACAAGGGTAAGCTGTTCATGTAAAGAGCTGTACCATCGGGGCTGGTGGTTTTCATTTTTAGGGATATTGGCTCATGGTTCAGTTTTTCTTTCTCCCCAGTTTTTGGAGAAGTTGATTGTTACAAAAGCTGATTGCTTTCAGGGAGTTGTCATTTTTCTCCAGGGGGATGTTTGGATGAGAATGGAGGCTGCTTTGGCAAGGGCAACAGCTGCTGAGCAATCTGTTTGGGGATTAGGTGCAAGTTGGTATGCAGTTGAAATCTGCCTCTGGTTCCTGAAATTATGGTCCTTTGCCTCAAGGATAAATGTTTTCCTGTTCACTCTAGTTATGTTCACTTAGTTCTGGCTGGTAATGTTTCTAACTTGATAACCCTTTTTGTTAAGGGAGCTTCCTTGAAAGAGTATTTGACAGCTACTCTAAGCAAATTAAAAACGTTGGTTCTACCTTCACATAGTTTTTGCTACCTTTAATCATAAGCCGGTGGTAGCAGAAGATTTGAGTTAAAAACTTATCTGTATATTATCTGTTTCAGTCATGGTAAAGACAGAATTCCTTCAGTTGTTTGGATGGCAATGTCAAACAAGATTCATAAGAAGAAAAGAATTCTAAATTGACAACTGGGTGATTGAAATTCTAAAAACCTTTAGAAGCATTATTTGCAGAGTTTGCCCCAGACTAGTGGGTTGGGGTTGTAAATACAAATTGTATTATCTGACTAGTTCTGATGGTACTAATTACCTTAATAGTTTAGACAAGAGACTAATTTAATTGCTAGCCTGTGACCATTGCCTGCTTAGTACCGTTTCGCTAAGATCCTTTTGATTATCTGAATGAATTCTTATTTAATACTACAGAGTTGAGAATTTGCAATGGATACATTTTATTTGGGTATATGCTGACCTTTTTACCGTAAAACCTGTCAAAGCCGGAACCTGTGTGTCATGGATCAAATTATGTCCCCCCAAAAATGTATCAGGTGGGCTGGGCCCAGCTGATTCCTGGTATTGTGTGATTTCCCTATATGTTGTAAATCCTGCCTCTATGATGTTAATGAGGGAGGATGGGCAGCAGTTGTGTTAGTGAGGCAGGACTCAGCCTACAGGATTGGATTGTGTCTTGAGGTAATCTCTTGAGATGTAAAAGATAGAAGCAAGCAGAGACAAGGGACCTCATGCCACCAAGAAAGCAGCACCTGGAGCAGAGCACGTGCTTTGGACTCCAGGGTACCTGGGCCTGAGAAGCTCCTCGACCAGGGGAAGATTGAGGACAAGGACCTTCCTCCAGAGCAGACAGACAAAAAGCCTTCCGCTGTAGCTGACGCCCTAAATTTGGGCTTGTAACCTACTAGACTGTGAGAGAATAAATTTCTCTTTGTTAAGCCATCTACTTGTGGTATTTCTGTTATAGCAGCACTAGATAACTAGGCACTATGTAAGTTGACAACCTGCCAGAGAAGAAAAACTCAAATATTTTCCACTAATACGAGCAATAGAAAAGTGATAAGACTGCACCCTGTCAAAGGCGGAAATTTTGCAAGGCCTGGAAAAAAAAGGCAGTCCTGTCAAGTTCCAACTGTCATGAATTTTACTGTATATCTGATAAAGTGTCTAGGTCTTGAGCCAGGATCTTAATAAACCCCAATCTCTAGTCTTGGCCTATAAGCTGCCAGCCATTTAGCTAGAGGATCTTCTCTGGTATCTGGAGCATTAAGAATTTGTAGGTACAAGGGTTTGGAGGTATATTTGCATATTTGTTTATTTAGTTTGGTTGTTCCTTTGTGAGTAGAACTTAAATTCATTTTAGAATTGATATCACAGTTGGCAGTGGACAGGTATAGTTCACCTAACTGTAGGGTAACGGATGGAAATGTTGTTTTTTTCTGGTCTACAAAGGTGATTTCTTTGGCCCGAGCTCAGTGGATGTTCCACATTTAACCCGAGCATCTTTGGATCTTGATTTAATGGCTGGGCCAAGTTTTCCAATCATTATTGGAAGTTTAGTGACAGTAAATTTTGAATGCTTGTGTTCTGTTTGAGTCTGGAATTATCACCTCCAGAGATGGTCAGATTGAATTTGTAGTGATACGGTAATATCACTTCAGATTCTTGAACCTCAGCTAGCTCTTCCCGTCAGAAAATATTTCTCTTCAATTTTTATATGTGGATGCAATATAAATACAGTTATAAATACTATATATAAACATGTACGTGTGAAACTCCATTTCTTTTTCTTTTTGAACATTTTATTGTGGTTTAGGTAAAAATCACAGACAAATCAGCTTCCCAGTCAACAATGTATACACAGCTTGTTCTGTGACACTGGTTGTGGAACTACATTTCAAATATGGTCAACGTAGAAGCGTAAATGGGGTTAGCCGGTGGTCAACGTAGAAGCGCAAATGGGGTTAGCCGGTGGTCAACGTAGAAGCGTAAATGGGGTTAGCCGGTGGTCAACGTAGAAGGGTAAATGGGGTTAGCCGGTGGTCAACGTAGAAGCGTAAATGGGGTTAGCCGGTGGTCAACGTAGAAGCGTAAATGGGGTTAGCCGGTGGTCAGCGTAGAAGCGTAAATGGGGTTAGCCGGTGGTCAACGTAGAAGAGTAAATGGGGTTAGCCGGTGGTCAATGTAGAAGCGTAAATGGGGTTAGCTGGGAAACCTTAATCTGTTTTTCTGTTGCATTTTAATTTGAAATTCACTTCTTGGAGTTAAAAAAAAAATCAAATTAAAATTTATTTACATTTTTTTCTCAACACTATTTAATAATGGCATATTGTCTCTAGTGTCT
Source organism: Loxodonta africana (assembly GCF_030014295.1). Taxonomy (NCBI): domain Eukaryota; kingdom Metazoa; phylum Chordata; class Mammalia; order Proboscidea; family Elephantidae; genus Loxodonta; species Loxodonta africana. The sequence goes on from NC_087366.1 coordinate 50,597,579, forward strand.
CAGGGAGTTTTGAAATCTCATGTCTTGGATACAACTTTTTAAGTATTACTCAAAGGGTTTGTGTGGGGTGGAATGGCGTTGGGGTGGTAGAATAGAGGTCGAATTTGTATTGGAAGAGGGGTTATTAAAGTACCTTATGGCATCAGAAATTTGAGACAGGTCTCTAAGTTTCTGAAAACTGATAAGGTATGCTGTAAGGTAGACTAGAGTTTTCTCTTTTATTAAGAACGATTTATAATTACAGTTAGTTTTGTTGTTATGATTGAAAACCTGAACTTCCTGTTGTCTTGAGGAAGTATCCAGCAAAGTTACGTATTTTCTCTGGTTTGGTAAGTGGTATTTGCCCACTGAAATAGTTTTATATTTAAAAATAGAAAACTAATATGTGCTTATTATGGAAAATTTACCAAGTATGGAAAAGTGGAAGGAACAAGTTAACTAGTCAACAAATATTTATGGATTATCTGTACAAATATTATTAGTGCCAGGTATTGTTCTCTGGCCTGGGGGTATGGAGGTTAAACAAGTCAAGAGTCCCTGTATACAGGGGGCTTGTATTTCTAGTAGGGGTTAGGAGAGAAAGATATACCAGTAAGTCAGTTATTCTCATGTTAGAGTAAGTGCAAAGATGAAGATAAAGTGTGTGGTGGGAAAAGGGTGGGGGGGATAGGGCCTGACTTGGTTAGAGCAGTTCACGAAGGCCTTTCTTAGGGGTGACGTTTTGAGTTGACCTGAAAGATGAAGAGCACTTCAGAGAGAAGGAACACTAGGTCTAAAGGCCAGGCCTGAGCTTTCTTTACTCAAGGACAGAAAGCAGAACGGAAATAAATTGTCTGCAGGCAAAATCGTAGTAAACGTGCTTTGAATCTTTTTTGATGCATAGCTTGGCTTGTGTTTATAGAATTTATATTCTACTTTTTTCACATTTGCCTTAGAACATAAACATTCTTCATACAGTGAATGCCTTTAGTAATCATTTTTAGTGGTGGATTAATTAATTTTGTAAATGTATCAAAATTTACTCACTCTTTGCCTTATAGTTTGCATTTAGATTTTTCTTTTGCTATTATAAAAATTGTAAAAATGATCACTTTGGCTCTAAAGCTTTTTTGTATTTCTGTCTCTTGGGGTTGGGTCTCAGAATGGAAAATATGAACTGGGATAAACATGAATATTTTAATTCATATTTATTGCTGAAATATATTGCAAAACTTGGGTTGTTTTTTAGATTGTTCTAGTGCTTGGAGAGAGTGCCTTTTACTGTATCGTGGTCAGTGTTGAGTATTACCTTTTATTTATTTTTTTATTGTGCTAAATATAACATAAATTTTACTTACTGTAACCATTTTAAAGTGCACAATTCGGTGATACTAAGTACACTCACAGTGTTGTGCAGTCATTACTGCTGTCTAGTTGCAAAACTTTTTAATCACCCCACGTGAAAACCTCATTGGAACCCTTTAGGCAGTCATTTTCCATTCGCCTCTCCACTCAGGTCCTGGGAACCACTGATCTGCTTTGTGTCTCTGTGGATTTGCCTGTAGTGGACATTTTATATACGTGGAATTATATAATATGTGGCCTTTTGTATCTGGCTCTTTTTACTCAGCATAGTGTTTTCAGGGTTCATCCACGTCCTTGCATGTATCAATACTTCAGTCCTTTTTATAGTGGCATACTAGTTCCACTATGTGTGACTGTACCACGTTTTGTTTATCCAGTTATCTGCTGGTGGACGTTTGGATTATTTCTGCCTTTTGGTTGTTGTGAATAGAGTTACTGAGAACATTTGTGTGTAGTATTTATTTGAGTACATATTTTTAATTCTTTTGGGCACATATACCTAGGAGCAGAATTGCTGGATCATCTGTTAATTCTAAGTTTAACTTTTTGAGGAACCACCAGACTGTTTATCACAGTGGCAACACCATTTTGACATTCTACCAGCAATGCATGTGGGTCCCAGTTTCTCAGCATTTTTGACAACATTAGTTATTTTCTGTTTAAAAATAATTAAAAAAAAAATGTATATCCATCCCAGCAGCATTGCAAAAGAAGGGCCTGGCTATTTACTTACATAAGATTACAGCCATGGAAAACCGTATGGGGCAGCTCTACTCTGTGAATCTGAATTGACTCCACGGCACCCAGCAACGGTGACTAATGACATTGAACATACTTTCATGTGCTTGTGGCCTTGTGGACCATTTGACTATCATCTTTTTTTAATTTGAATTTTTTTTAAGTGTAACATATGTTACACATGTATAGAAAAGTGCACATACTGTAAGTGTTTCACTTAGTTCTCACTAACTCAGTACCCTCTCGTTACCAAGACCCAGATCAAGAAACAGAAGATTGTCAACTCTCCTCTTACCCTCCTGCAGTAAGAATCTCTCCCCCAAGGGTAACCACTGTCTGACTTGTAGCAGCATGGAGTTTTATGTTTTTGTATTTATAGAAATAGAATACGGTGTGTATTCTATATCTGGCTTCTCAGTAGGTTTATGCCATTCATCCATATTGTTCATTTTATTCAGTTTTATGAAATGCTACTTTATCCAGTTATTGTTGATGAACATTTGGATTGTTTCCAGGTTTTGGATGTTATGAACATTCTTTTATTGAGCATATGTATACATTTCTGTTGGGTATACCTAGGAGTGGAGCCGTGGTGGCACAGTGGTTAAGAGCTACGGCTGCTAACCAAAAGGTCAGAAGCTTGAATCCACCATCCGCCCCATGGAAACTGTGGGGGAGTTCTACTCTGTCCTATAGGGTTGCTATGAGCTGGAATTTACTCGACGGCAACAGGTCTGGATACCTAGGAGTGGAATTTCTGGGTCAAATTCAGCTTTGATAGTGGTTGTACTAGCTACAGGTGGTTGTACTAACTTCAGTTTGAGTGTTTCGTTTACAGTGCTGCCATTGGCATAAATATTTCCTCAAGCTTGCTGGTTGGCTTTTTTTTTTCTTCATTTAATTTTAGTTTTTGGGGGGCATAGAGAAGCTTTAAGCAGTTTCTTTTTTCACTTCTTTGGTTACTTTTAAGTTTAGAAAGTGACTTTTCCATCCAGAGTTTTGAAATTTGAAGTTCGTTCTCTGAGTCAGATAGTCTTGATATGAGGCTTAAGGTTAATGATACAAGCATACTTGAAAAAAATGAGAATATTTTTCCACGTGGGGACTTGTCATTTTTTTGCTTTCTTATTGGATTTTAAGAGTACCCCTCAGTGGTTTTATGGTAATTATAAAAATCACACATTTATTTTTAACCTCACAGTGCATCCTAAGTGACATACTGGTTCAGGAATGACTATTGCTTTAATTCTTTGGTCGTTGAGTTCCACTAGTCTTCTGCTTCTTAAATTATTTTCTTTTAAAATTATAAAATAGTGCATGCTTATTACAGAAAATTTTAAAAAGAGAGAAATACTTGCATAAAAAAAAGAAAATACCTCCACCAGACTGAGTCTACGCAACTAGATGGTGCCGGGCTACTACCATCGACTGCTCTGGCAGGGACCACAGTAGAGGGTCCTGGGCAGAGCTGGAGAAGAATGTAGAACAAAGTCCTAACAACAACAACAAAAAAAACCAGACTTACTGGTCTGACAGAGATCGGAGAATCGCAAGAGTATGGCCCCTTCAGCCAAAGGTTAGACAGGCCCATAAAACAAAATGAGACTAAATGGGCACACAAGCCAAGGGGCAAGGATGAAAAGGCAACAGGAGACAGGAAAGCTGGTAATGGGGAACCCAAGGTCGAGAAGGGGAGAGTGTTGACATGTAGTGGGGTGAGCAGCCAGTGTCACAAAACAGTATATGTATTGTTTAGTGAAAAGCTACTTTGTTCTGTAAACCTTCATCTAAAGGACAATTAAAAAAAAAGAGAAAAGAATGCCAGAAGAAACCACTACTCACATTTTGGTATGTACACTTTCTGTTTGTTTTTTTTTTTAATGCATTATTGGTTTTATAGTAAATGTGCTATCCCCTTGAATTTTATGCTGTGAATGTTTTCCTGTCTAATTAATATTATTCTAAAGTGTGATTTCTAAATTTAATTTTTATCTAAGTGGTACACATGTACACAGTTCAAAAAGTCAAATAGCTCTACAAGGCCTATAATTAAAAAAAAAAAAGATACCGTGTTCTGTTCCTCTGATCCAGCTGTCCAGAAGAACCACTGTCAAATTTTGCCTGCTGCTTTTCCACTTTTCCTGTATTTCCAGACAATATGCTTAAACCAGCATGTCTTTTTTTTTTTTTTTTTTGTCTTTTTTATTCACTATTTGTTCCCAATTCCTGGTACATAGTAGTTGTCAGTACATATTTGTTGAATTATAATCTTTGTTTATAATTTCCGTTTTTAATGACAGTTTTAAATCTACTAAAGCTATGCAAAAGTAAGAATATAACAAAGAATTTTAAACCCAACCCAAGCGCAGTGAAATACCAGTTTGGGAACATGTCTAACATTGTATAAACAAACAAAAAAAAAAGGAAAGAAACCCGTTACCGTTGAGACGATTCCAACTCATAGCAACCCTGTAGGACAGATTAGAACTGCCCCATAGGATTAAACCAACATTTCTCGATTTATTCTAATTTTAGATTTATCCATTGACTTCCCACTATGGAAAATTTCCAGATTTTTCCATCACCCTTAACAGAAGCCCAGAGCCCCCCTGAGCAATGACTGCCTTTCTCCCCTTCTTTCTGTCACTGGTAACCATTAATACTTTGGTCTCTATACATTTTCCTCTTGTAGATATTTCATGTAAGCGGGATTATACAATATTTGTGACTGACTCGTTTCACTCAGCATAATGTTTTCCAGGTTTATCCATGTTGTAGCATGTATCAGAACTTCATTTCTCTTCATGACTGAGTAGGATTTCATTGTATGTATGTACCACATTGTATTTATTCCTTCATCTGCTGGTGGACATTTATTTAGGTTATTCCACCTTTTGGCTGCTGTGAATAGTGCTGCAGTGAACATTGGTGTACAAGTGTGTGTTTGCATTACCGCTTTCATTTTTGGGTATATACCTAGTAGTGGAATTGTTGGCTCCTATGGTAATTTTTATGTTTAAATTTATGAGGAACTTTTATGTTTAAATTTATGAGGAACTGCCAAACTTTTCCACAGCAGTGTATAATTACATTTTCTTTTGAAACAACTTTTTGTTCTATGTAGAATTCTTGGTTTACATTTAATTAATTTTCCATGCATGTGTCACTTACCCAGCTGCAAATTCTCCTACTGAAATCTGACTGTTTTAATACAGTCCAGGACATCAGACGGTCTTTCAGTTTCTTTTTATTTTTTTCTTGGATACCTCTAACCTCTTGCTCCAGTCTGGACTGGTTGCATTCTTGGCCTGCTTCTTATAGTAGAGTTTTCACCGTCCTCATGGGAATTTTCTTTTCCTTTCTTCTGTTTGGTTGCTCCCTTGTAGCTCCCTAAGAAATGATATATGGAGAGCAAATTTCTTTTAGATCTGGAATATTTAAAGAATATTTAAGAATACCTTTATTGTGGCCTCTTTTTAAAAAATTTTTTACTCTGTTGTTGTTGAGACTATATACAGCAAAACATTACCGATTCAACAGTTTCTACATGTATAATTCAGTGACATTGATTACATTCTTCGATTTGTGCAACCATTCTCACCCTCCTTCTCTGAGTTGTTCCTCCCGCATTAACATAAACTCACTGCCCCCTCAGGTTCCTATCTAATCTTTTGAGTTGCTGTTGTCAATTTGATCCAGTATAGATAGTTCTTAAAAGAGCATAATGCTCAAGGCAGGCTTTTTTTATTTTTTTACTAGTTAAGCTAAACTGTTGTTTGGTTTTGAGAAGACTTCTCGGGATATTTTTAGTTTAAGGTTTAAAGCTTATCTCAGGGCAGTAGTTTCAGGGGTTTATCCAGCCTTCATGGTTTCAGAAAGTATAGAGTCCCTGAGATTTGGAATTCTGTCCTGTGTTTTCCCCCTTTTGATCAGGATTCCTCTATAGAATCCTTGATCAAAATGTTCAGTAATGGTAGCTGGGCACCATCCAGTTCCACTGGTCTCATGGCAAAGGAGGCAGTTGTTCGTGGAGGCAGTTATCCACACTGCCGTAGCCTTTTGAATGGCAGTTTGGCTGTGTTTAGAAGTCTGGGCGGGAAATTATTTCCCGCAGAATTTTGAAGGCATTGCTCTATTGTCTACTAGTTTCCAGTGTTGCTGTAAAAAATCTGATGTCATTCTGATTCCCAGTTCTTTGGAAGGAACCTCTTTTTTCTTTTTGGAAACCTTTAGGATCTTCACCATATTCCTGGTGTTCTGAAACTTTATCATGATGCACCTTAGTGTGAGTCTTTATAAAAAATTACTTGTGCTGGGCCCTTTCAATCTGGAAACAGATGCCCTTCAATGCTGAGAAATTTCTTATTTCTTTGATAAGGGGCTCTTAAAAAGAATAATTCCTGTTTTTTTTTTTTTTTTTTTGGACCTTCTGAACCAATTTTTAAATTACCTTCTCTTTCCTTTACCACCTTTTTTCTTTTTGTTTGGATTAGAAAATTTTTTACTGGTTTTTAAAAATTTTTTGTAAATTTTAAAAATAATTGAAAGGTCTTTTTTTATGGACAGAGCTTTCCTCTTTGAAAGGTGAACTGGTGGATCTGACTTTTTCTGGGAGACCCGCAGCTGTTGGTGTCTGTAGGTCTTTTAGACCGTTTCATTTTCCTATAGAGATTTTCCTGAGAGAATAAACTTGATCGCCATGTGTCTGTGGCTAAATTGGGAAAGGGGAGGGGAGTGGGTGGGATAATGGTTACCATTCACTATTTATATTTGCACTTAATTCCCATTATCATTTCCCTTCAGAAATGAGTTTACAGAGTGTATACTTTCCAGAGGGAAGGGCTATGCCTGGATGGGTTGCTTGGGTTATAGGATCTGGGAGTTTGGTGAATGACTCCTTATATAGAGTTTCAACCAGTTCACTTCTTTTTTAACCTACCCCACTCATGATTCCTGAACCTTCTAGGCTTTCTTCTTGGCACCACCCTCATCAGCACCTTTGCCAGACATTTAGTTTCCATATTCTTTAGCTTAGTAAGTCAGTTAACTTAATCTCTCTGCTTTCCAGCTTCCAAAATTGTGGTGACATCTGTAGTCAACTATAATATCTTTTTGTTTTTGCTTGTGGACTCTGCCTTTAAAAATGATTTAATATTTAGTGTTGGACTTATAAGAAACACCACAATCCCATGTGGCCAAGGAAAGTGTGAGCTATTGTGGTTGAAGCCTGTCTTGGTTATCTAGTGGTGCTGTAACAGAATTACTAGAAGTGGATTCTTTGAACAAAGAGAAATCTATTTCCTCACAGTTAAGTAAGCTAAAAGTCCAAATTCAGGGCATCAGCTCCAGGGGAAGACTTTCTCTCTCTCTGTCGGCTCTGGAGGAAGGTCCTTGTCTTCAATCTTCCCATGGTGGAGGAGGTCCTCAGGTTCAGAGACCCTGTGTCCAGATGACGCACTGTGCTCCCGGTGCTGCTTTCTTGGTGGTATGAGGTTCCCATTCATTCTCTGCGTGCTTCCCTTTCCTTTTATCTTTTGAGAGGGAAAAGGTGGTGCAGGCCACACCCCAGGGAAACTCCCTTTTCGTTGGCTCTGAGTAAGGGTGGTACTACAATCCCACCCTAATCTTCTCAGTATAAAATTACAATCACAAAATGGAGGACAACCATAGAATACTGGGAATCATGGCCTAACCAAGTTAATACACACGTTTTTGGGGGGTCATAGTTCAATCTATGGCAATGCCTTTGTGCTTGGCATTCTCAGTTGCATTATTCAAGACCTTCGTGCATGCTTAGTTGATTTGTTGATTAAGTGTGAGAAGGGCTAGATTTCTGACTGGGTATGGCTTAAAAAGTTTACTTATTTTTTTTTTTTTTTTAATTTTTATTAAGCTTCAAGTGAACATTTACCATTCCAATCAGTCTGTCACGTGTAGGTTTACATACATCTTACTCCCTTCTCCCACTTGCTCTCCCCCTATTGAGTCAGCCCTTACAGTCTCTCGTTTCGTGCCAATTTTACCTTCTTCCCTCTCTCTCTATCTTCCCATCCCCGCTCCAGTCAAGAGTTGCCAACACACTCTCCTGTGTCCACCTGATTTAATTAGCTCACTCTTCATCAGTATCTCTCTCCCCCCCACTGACCAGTCCTTTTCATGCCTGATGATTTGTCTTTGGGGATGGTTCCTGTCCTGTGCCATCAGAAGTTCTGGGGAGCATTGTCTCTGGGATTCCTCTAGTCGCAATCATACCATTAGGTGTGGTCTTTTAATGAGAATTTGGGGTCTGCATCCCATTGGTCTCCTGCTCCCTCAGGAGTTGTCTGTTGTGTTCCCTGACAGGGCAGACATCGATTGTGGCCGGGCACCAACTAGTTCTTCTGGTCTCAGGATATTGTAGGTCTCTGGTTCAAGTGGCCCTTTCTGTCTCTTGGGTTCTTAGTTGTCGTGTGACCTTGGTGTTCTTCCTTTGCCTTTGCTCCAGGTGGGTTGAGACCAATTAATGTATTTTAGATGGCTGCTTGTTGACATTTAGGACCCCAGGTGCCACAATTCAAAGTGGGATGCAGAGTGTTTTCATAATAGAATTGTTTTGCCCATTGATTTAGAAGTCCTCTCAAACCAAGTTCCCCAGACCCCAGCCCCTGCTTCGCTATCCTTTGAAGCTTTCATTTTATCTCGGAAACCTCTTTACTTTTAATCCTGTCCAATTAGGCTGACCTTCCATGTTTTGAGTGTTGTCTTTCCCTTCACCCAAAGCAGTTCCCATCTACAGATTGATCAATAAAAAGCCCTCTCCCTCCCTCCCTCCCTCCCTCCCTCCCCCCTTTGTAACCACAAAAGTATGTATTCTTTTCCGTTTTTTCTATTTCTCAAGATCTTATAATAGTGGTCTTATACAATATTTGTCCTTTTGCAACTGACTCATTTCGCTCAGCATAATGCCTTCCAGATTCCTCCATGTTATGAAGTGTTTCAGAGATTCGTCACTGTTCTTTATCGATGCGTAGTATTCCATTGTGTGAATATACCACAATTTATTTACCCATTCGTCCGTTGATGGACACCTTGGTTGCTTCCAGCTTTTTGCTATTGTAAACAGAGCTGCAATAAACATGGGTGTGCATATATCTGTTTGTGTGAAGGGTCTTGTATTTTTAGGGTAAGTTTACTTATTTTGACAGGACTGCATTATAGCCAACTAGACCCTACCAGTGCTTTTCAACTAATTGGTAAGGCATGGTAGTCTTAGTAGGTTAAATGTAAATGTATTTTTTAAATGGTCTGATATTGCATTATAAAGTATTGGTGAAAAAATTCTATTTTGGTTTTTTTTTTTTATGTATCTATCAAAAACAGTGTATTTTCTTATTGAAAAGTTGATGTGAGGTTTCAGTTTTTAAGGTGTTCAATGTTTTTAGACTAAGAATATTTTTATTATTTATTATGCTTTGAAAGCAGTATTATAGCTGATATACTTCATATATGGTGTGACCTGGTAGAAATAATTCCCTAAGTTGTTTAAACCTCTCTGAGATTTGTTTCCAAATCTGTGAATTGGGAGTAACAGTTCATCATAGGGTGATTGTCAGAAATTAGATACAGAGTTGACCTGGAGCTGACATAAAGCTATTCCCTTCTTACTGGTATTTCCTTTCTTTAAATTCTGAAACAGTATGTTTTGTAACCCGTATTTTCCTCCTCTTTAATATCAGAAAATGTCAATTTCAAATGTAGGTATCTGTCATTTACAAAATTATTGTATGCTTTTTTATTCACAAGTGGTTGGGTATTGTCAATTAATAAGATGCAACCTAAAAATGTATTTTCCCTGATCTTTATTGTTGGAATTTTCCATCGTCATTCATAGTTCTTGGTTTAACATCCTTGTACATACGTAAGATTTCTATGAAATCTACGGAAATGTAATTTGCTGAGTTAATAGATACCTATGTTTCTTTTTTTTATGTTTCAGAGGCTTTTGACATATAAGGATAAACCAGCCTTCAACAAAGTTTATGCCATTTCACTTTTATCAGCAAGATATGAGAGTGCCCTTTTCCCACACTATCGTTGCTGTTTTCTCCAAGTTTAGAAGAATATCTTGCTTTAACTTGAATTTCTCTGCTTACTAGTGGGCCTGGCTATTGCTCATATGTTTATCAGCCTTCTGTAAATTTTTTTGTGTAGTATCCATTTTTGTATTGGGGTGTTTGTGTTTTTCTTAATAATTTGAAAGATTTCTTACACATTGCTTTTAGATTTGTCGCGTTTAAAAATTTGAAGCTTTATTGCTGCTTTCCCATTTGTTAATTTAACTGATGGGAATGGAACCTTTCCTTTCGTGAATGAAGTTGAGAGAAAAAAAGGCCAAATGCATTCATTCACTCTTGTTAGTTAAGGAATGGATTCTGGGTTTGAATCCTAGTTTTATGGCTTAGTATCTTTATAACCCTGGACAAGCTATTTAACCTTTAAGCCTCAGTTTCTTCATCTGCAAAGTAGGAACAATCGCAATACTTATTTCATATGATTATTACAAGAATTAAATGAGACAGTGGTTGTGCAGCTTCTAGTGTGGCACTTGGTACTAATGGGAGGTTACCTATCACCAGTACCATGAGCTAATGGCTGTTGGAGTTCAACTCTTGACTCTGTGCCCTTTGTTTCTTGGCACTTCTAACCTTTTCTCTAGAAATCTCATCAGCGTTTGATTAGAAAGTATTTATCCTAAAGAGTGTTTGTCATTTTTTATTTCAAGACAGAGTGTTCCCAGCTAATCTTAAAATGATTTACTGAATACATTTATTTAGTTGCGTTTGTTTTTCTAATTATCTAATAATAGTTCAAAAATAGTATGGGATATAATACACCATTTTAAAGAGGGAGACCTGTTGTAAATCAGCATTGGTTTCTAGTAGATAGCAGTAGTTGTGATGAATCTTTATGACACTGCTTGAGTTTTTCTCTGTGCTTGACTATAACAGAACAAAACAACACGACATACACGCCATCAATGCATCTTGATTGTTGGGAGAATTAAAGCTTTTACAAATTACAAGAACTGTTTGACTAAAGGAGCCCTGGTGGTGCAGTGGTTAAGAGCTTGGCTGCAAACCAAAAGGTCTGTAGTTTGAATTCACCAGCTGCTCCGTGGAAGTCCTGTGGGGGCAGCTCTACTCTGCCCTGTAGGGTCCCTGTGAGTCGGAATCCACTTGATGGCAACAGGTTTGGCTTTTTGGTTTATTTGACCACAAGGCTAGTTTTAACTGTTAGGTATTGCTTGATTAAATACTAAAAAAAGTGCCTTTTTTTTTTTTGCTGTACAACTTAAAAGCTACTCACTGTTTTAAAATTAGACTGTAATACATTGACTACTGGGCTAGCAATCATTAGTACTTTTTGTGGCATAGCAAGACTAAGTGTCTGGAAGGGCAGGTGGAGCATTTCTGTTTCACATCTGTTTTAAGCTTTATTTTGTCATATTCTCTATTCCACCATCTTGGCTCTGCCTCCTTTATTTTGTAATATTCTTACTGTCTTTTAGAAGTAATACGTTTTGCTATTTAGAAGCTTTTTTAAATTTTCATCTGGTATTTTCTATTTGATTGTCAAGGATTAAAAAGCAGCTTGATTGCTCTAGGTTCATGTTTCTGGAATTGTTTTTCTCTTCTACAGATTTTCTTTCATAAGCTGGGTGAGAAATCAGCATTCTAGCTGGCCTCATCTCTATCGAATATAAAATGTTTAACCCTTCACAGCCCCTGCTTTAATGTCTAATTAATGTTGACTAAAGTATGCTTGAAAACAGCATATGATCTTTTCTCTTTTGGGGCTTACTAAATAATCTCAATTATGCTTATTTTCAAATTCATTTTTCCTCCCTTTAAAAATATTGTTTTTCTGTTATATTTAGCTGAGTAAAAGAGGAGGATTTATACTGTTTGGTCTTTTCATACTGTTATCAGTATTTTCTAGTGTTTTACGTTAACACTTGGACACTTTTTAAACATGTTATAATTCTTTGTGGATAAGTGACCGGATCGCAATCCTGTTGTTTAAGAGCTGTCCGACACGTATTGTCCCAGCTCCTCATACATCCCCTGTTACATGAAAGCCTTAGCTCTCGTTGCCCATTGTCTCCCAACAAGTCACTGATATTATCCAAGGTAAAAATCAACAGTAGTAACTTCACTGGCCAAAAGTCGGGAAACAGCATAGCTTAATTATGCCTGGAATACTCCCTAAGAGTTCGGCTTTTTAAAAATGACAAGGAATTCCAGTTTTTAGGTCTACCACTAAAAATAGCCCATGTTTCAGAGTTTATTTAGTCAAATGACAAGTGGTTTTATTTTACTCATAGCCCTTGCTGTTACTAAAGATTTTTTGCATACATGCAAGTTTTTGCTTATTAGAAGTTTTTTGCAGAAATTATAGTACTCACAAAAAGTTTTACAGTGTGTTGTAGTTGAATAAATATGATGTAGAATAAGAGTGACACCTCACAAGCGTGATAGGTGAAAGGCTATTGGATAATATTTTCATTTATCTTATGGAACACATTTTTTATTTGACCATAATCTTTTTTCTTTATGATCCTAAGTATCAGCAATTTTCATTTTGACCATTTAAGCCCATAGCCATATGTTGCTTAAATTTGTGAAATTTTATATAAAGTGATTTCAGTTTATATATTGTACACTGGCTGATGTTCTACTTTTTAAAATTTTGTATTTGGTAAATAATAATGTCAATTTTTTTTAAACTACTGTCTTTCTCCACAGTTATTTTGATCGATAATTTTCAAGAACCCTTTTATCTTAGAAATCAGGAAATTGAAGCCCATAGTGGGCCAGACTTAACTTGAGCCCTCTTGGTGATCAGACGCTAGATCTGTTACAGGCATCAGGTAGGTGGGTTTGCCTGGCAGGCTTACCCTAAGTAATCTCTTAAGTCCCTGTTGTGGTTGTGACTAAGAGGAGAAAAGTATCTGAAAATTGGGTATTTTAATGAGGTGTACTTGGTGTTAGACACAGCTATCTGTCTCACTAGCAATGGAACTTCATGGAAAGAGTCTTAAAAGTATTAAAAGGTGAGCCATTTGCAGCTAAGTGGCTTATGAGGTCTGTCAAGGAAAGACAAAATAAGCCAGCTTCAGAAACGTCTCCTCAATAGCAAAGGTTGTGGGAGAACATATGATTATGTCAAGATACTGAGAAAACTAGTCTTTAGTTTCTAAAATTTTAGCCAAAAAGAATATCCTCTTTAGTAGTAGGGAAGTAATAATAAAAAGAATGCTTATGCAAAGAAGTTTCCGGGATAAACTGAATGCTTCAGAGGTCAGCGGAGCAAGGGTGGGGGTTTGGGGAGTATGGCTTAAGGGGACTTCTGAGTCAATTGGCAAAATAATTCCATTATGAAAACATTCTGCATCCCACTTTGAAATGTAGCATCTGGGGTCTTAAATGCTAACAAGTGGCCATCTAGGATGCATCAATTGGTCTCAACCCACCTGGATCAAAGGAGAATGAAGAACACCAAGGTCACACGATAACTATGAGCCCAAGAGACAGAAAAGGCCACATGAACCAGAGACTTACATCATCCTGAGACCAGAAGAACTAGATGGTGCCTGGCCACAACTCATGACTGCCCTGACAGGGAGCACAACAGAGAACCCCTGAGGGAGCAGGAGAACAGTGGGATGCAGACCCCAAATTCTCATGAAAAGACCAGACTTAATGGTCTGACTGAGACTAGAAGAATCCCGGCAGTCATGGTCCCCAAACCTTCTGTTGGCCCAGGACAGGGAACCATTCCCAAAGACAACTCATCAGACATGAAAGGGACTGGACAATGGGCTTGGAGAGAGATGCTGATGAACAGTGAGCTACTTGTATCAGGTGGACACTTGAAACTGTTGGCATCTCCTGTCTGGAGGGGAGATAGGAGGGTAGAGAGGGTTAGAAACTGGCAAAATGGTCACGAAAGGAGAGACTGGAAGGAGGGAGCGGGCTGACTCATTAGGGGGGAGAGTAAGTGGGAGTATGGAGTAAGGTGTATATAAGCTTATATGTGAGAGACTGACTTGATTTGTAAACTTTCACTTAAAGCACAATAAAAATTATTAAAAAAAAAAGAATGCTTATGTACAGTTGCAGTCACTGCATATCTTGAGGAAAAAAGGATACTTCTAAAATTAATGTAGCCATAAACATTTATTTTTTATGAATTGGATTACTCATCATTTTGCATCTTGCCTTCTGCTAAATTACTCCTTTGACATGAATTGACTGTATTTTATTCATACTCTTAAATGTTAGATGAAATTCATTTAATGTTTTTGAACTTCATATTTTTAGATATACTATAAAAATCACACAGCTGTCACTTAGAGATGTATGTGAATTACTTTAAGCGATAGGGTGTGATTTAGGTCTTAAGCCAGCTGATAGTCAGCTGCTACAAAATTAAAAGGAGCTAACATGAAAATAAAAGTTCCTAACGGGTATGGACATGGTCCTTCAGGATGTTCTGTGTAACGCCTGCCATGTCTTAGTCACCTAGCTGTTTGTCATGTCAAAGCATACTTCATGATAACGAGACTGGCTTTAGGTTTTCTGTCTGGAAAGCTTGGAGTATTTCCTTATTTCATTAGGAATTACAGTTTAGTGTGACCAGCTGTGCATTCAAGATACAGTTCATCAAATCAACTTCAGTTTCATATTAATTGGTCGGTACAGATATTTAGTTTGAATCTTTGTGCCATGGTTAACTCGGTAGTTTTAAGATTTAGTTGCTTCCATACTTCAGTTAAATAAATCTGATCCTGTTTGTGTTGAGTTTTCTGTATGCCTGTTGTTCCCTTAATGGTATTGATTTTGTATGTTTATTTAATACATATGTAGTTTCTAACCTTCATTGATTGCTCTTTTAGCAAAATGTCATAAAGTGAATACTTACAATGAGAAATTTTCCTACTGACATCAAATACAAAACTGTATATTATTTCCATGGGAAGGATCTCTAACAAAGATTAAAATAATGGTTGACCCCATTTCATGTTGGGCATTGTGGTACATTTACTCATTCAGTCAGCATATACTTGAATATGCTTCAAGTATTAGCAGTAGATAGAGATGATACAGTTCTCTATACTAGGAAGCTTACTGTCCCCTAAGCAAATTGTAGTGAGAATCATGCCGTGATAGGAGCATACATGGAATTCTGTGAGTGCAGGGAGACCTATTTGAGGGGTGGTTTGGGGAGAGGGCAGTCTGAGAAAGCTACTTGGATGTGAACTGTGAGATGGAGACGGAACAGTAACAGTTAACAAGGAGATGGGGCAAAGGAAGGCTTGGTAGACATTCAGGACTAACGTGGTTAAAGGAATGGAGAGAAGACTGTTGCCCCCGTGGAAACAACAGGATTTGGTAGATTGTGATGGTGTAATTCTTTGAAGCAGTCGCCAGAAACTGAGGCTTCCTGCAGTACTTGAAGAAGATGCCGTCACTTAAAGCAGAAATTAAAAAAAAAAAAAAAATGCATGTGCTCGTTGCCTTTCACAACCATTTAAGAGCACACCACTCCTAAACTGAAATCTAGCAGTGTACCAGAGGAGCGATGGAACTGGGTCTGAAGATAACTGTCATCCGTGAGTTTCTAGCCTCACCTCAATTTTTATTGCATGTGCACTGATTTCAGCTTCTTTCTGAAGGTGGATTGAAAGGAGAATTTTTTAAAAAATACTATTTGACTGTGTTTTAGGTGAAAATTTACATAGCAAATTAGATTTCCATTTCATATTTTTTATACAGAGTGTTCCCTGCCATTGATTACAGTTTTTACAATGATTTAGCGCTGATTGTTTCTGTTCTGTTTCCATTGATGTAGCTTCCTTTCCCCTCCTTGCAGTCTCATCTTTGCTTTTGGGTAAATGTTGAGTGTTTGGTCTCATATCCAACCAACCAACCCAGTGCCATCGAGTCGATTCCGATTCATATAGTATTGTGCCGTCGAGTCGATTCTGACTCATAGCGACCTTATATATAATTGTTTAAGGGAGCACATTACTCACAGGTTATGTTGATTATTTTATGAGCCAATCTGTTATTTGGCTGAAAGGTGACCTGCAGAAATGACTTCAGATCCAAGTTCAAAGGTTATCTTGGGGCAGTAGTCTTGGGGTTCCTCTAGGCTCTGTCTGAAAGGAGAATTTTTACACCTGATACCATGTAAGAATAATACACGTACTCTAAAGGCACAGCAAGTTGGTTGGTTCTTCAGCAAATTCCAGCCACAGCTTCCCTGCAAGCAGCCATTGATTGTTAATAACTTCACTTTATTGATATTATGTAAAAAACCCGAACCAGATCCAGTGCCGTCGAGTCAGTTCTGACTCATAGCAACCCTATGGGACAGAGTAGAACTGCCCATAGAGTGTCCAAGGAGCGCCTGGTAGATTTGAACTGCTGACCTCGTGGTTAGCAGCTGTAGCACTTAACCACTACTCCACCAGGGTTTCCAGTTGTCTAAAAAGTACAGCTTAATTAAGACTACCTTCTAGTTAGGCAGCTTTAAAAAAAGTAACAATGACCATTCCACCTTGTTGGAGCATCTTGTAGAAGCACTGGCACTGTCTCCGTAACATAACAAAACCCATTCCCAAATGAGATCGTAACCACAGGCATAGGGTTCAGGATTTATAACACATTTTTGGAGATACAGTTCAATCCATAGCATTCCACCGTTTGGCCCCCAAATATTCATGTCCTTCCCACATGCAAAACACATTCACGCTGTTGTATCATCCCAGAAGTCTTAAGTCAACTCCAAGTCCAAAATCTCATCTTCTGAATCACCTAAGTCAAATATGGGTAAGACTTGAGGCATATTTCATCCTGGAGCAAAATTCCTTTTCATATGTGAACCTGTGAAATTCAGATTACAGGTTATTTGCTTCCAGAATACCGTCATGGAGCCAGGTTGACGTTGCCATTACAAACGGAAGAAATTGGAGGGGAAGAAGGGATAACTGGCACCAAGCAAGTCCAAAACCCAGTAGAACAAACTGCATTAGCTCTCAAGGCTTGAAAATAATCCTCTGATCCTCTGAGGCATGGATGAATGCCATGCCGTTTGTATTTGGCTGAAGATGAGTGATAAAAAGTGGGCCGCTATTTTTCAGTTTCCGACCAGTAATTCTCTTCAATTATGCTGTGCTATAATTACTTTCTGAACACACTGCCGAAGTGTGTGAACAAAACATCATATGCTAGTGATTCCTAAACCACTCTTAGCTTTCATCATGTTTGTTCTCTTGACAGTGACGATAGAGTGACTGCTGATTTTCCATTCTATATGTATTTCTTCAGTCAGAGGTAGTATATTGTTAATTATGTGAGACTCAGACTCATCAATCTCTGTGCAGGCCTGTAAAGCGATAAGATTAACTCATGAATCCACTGTGCTGTCAAGCCTGGCAGACTTCTCATTACTTCCACATGATGTATAACAGGTAGCAGCTTTAAAATTATCACTCACCTTTTTTTTTTTTTTAATAATTTTTATTGTGCTTTGAGTGAAAGTTTTCAAATCAAGTCTGTCACATGTAAGCTTACTACATACTTAATACATACTCCCATTTACTCTCCCCCTAATGAGTCAGCCCACTCCCTCCTTCCAGTCTCTCCTTTCATGACCCTTTTGCCAGTTTCTAACCCTCTGTACCCTCCCATCTCCCCTCTAAACAGGAGATGCCAATACAGTCTCAAGTGTCCACCTGATACAAGTAGCTCACTCTTCATCAGCATCTCTCTCCAGCCCATTGTCCAGTCCCTTTCATGTCTGATGAGTTGTCTTCGGGAATGGTTCCTGTCCTGGGCCAACAGAAGGTTTGGGGACCATGACTGCCGGAATTCCTCTAGTCTCAGTCAGACCATTAAGTCTGGTATTTTTATGAGAATTTGGGGTCTGCATCCCACTGTTCTCCTGCTCCCTCAGGAGTTCTCTGTTGTGTTCCCTGTCAGGGCAGTCATGAGTTGTAGCCGGGCACCATCTAGTTCTTCTGGTCTCAGGATGATGTAAGTCTCTGGTTCATGTGGCCTTTTCTGTCTCTTGGGCTCATAGTTATCGTGTGACCTTGGTGTTCTTCATTCTCCTTTGATCCAGGTGGGTTGAGACTAATTGATGCATCTTAGATGGCTGCTTGTTAGCATTTAACACCCCAGACGCCACACTTCTAAGTGGGATGCAGAATGTTATCATAATAGAGTTTATTATGCCAATTGACTTAGAAGTCCCCTTAAGCCATAGTCCCCAAACCTCCGCCCTTGCTCCGCTGACCTTTGAAGCATTCAGTTTATCCCGGAAACTTCTTTGCTTTTGGTCCAGTCCAATTGAGCTGACCTTCCGTGTATTGAGTATTGTCCTTCCCTTCACCTAAAGTAGTTCTTATCTACTAACTAATCAGTAAATAACCGTCTCCCACCCTCCCTCCCTCCCCACTCTCATAACCACAAAAGAATGTATTCTTCTCAGTTTATACTATTTCTCAAGAACTTATAATAGTGGTCTTATACAGTATTTGTCCTTTTGCCTCTGACTAATTTCACTCAGCATAATGCCTTCCAGGCTCCTCCATGTTATGAAATGTTTCACAGATTCCTCACTGTTCTTTATTGATGCGTAGTATTCCATTGTGTGAATGTACCATAATGTATTTAACCATCTATTAATGGACACCTTGGTTGCTTCCAGCTTTTTGCTATTGTAAACAGTGCTGCAGTAAACATGGGTGTGCATATATCTGTTTGTGTGAAGGCTCTTATTTCTCTAGGGTATATTCCGAGGAGTGGGATTTCTGGGTTGTATGGTAGTTCTATTTCTAACTTTTTAAGGAAACGCCAGATAGATTTCCAAAGTGGTTGTACCATTTTACATTCCCACCAGCAATGTATAAGAGTTCCAATCTCTCCGCAGCCTCTCCACCATTTATTATTTTGTGTTTTTTGGATTAATGCCAGCCTTGTTGGAGTGAGATGGAATCTCATCGTAGTTTTAATTTGCATTTCTCTAATGGCTAATGATCGAGAGCATTTTCTCATCTATCTGTTAGCCGCCTGAATATCTTCTTTAGTGAAGTGTGTGTTCATATCCTTTGCCCACTTTTTGATTGGGTTGTTTGTCTTTTTGTGGTTGAGTTTTAACAGAATCATATAGATTTTAGAGATCAGGCGCTGGTCAGAGATGTCAAAGCTGAAAATTCTTTCCCAGTCTGTAGGTGGTCTTTTTAGTCTTTTGGTGAAGTCTTTAGATGAGCATAGGTGTTTGATTTTTAGGAGCTCCCAGTTATCTGGTTTCTCTTCATCATTTTTAGTAATGTTTTGTATTCTGTTTATGCCTTGTATTAGGGCTCCTAGGGTTGTCTCTATTTTTTCTTCCATGATCTTTATCGTTTCAGTCTTTATGTTTAGGTCTTTGATCCACTTGGAGTTAGTTTTTGTGCATGGTGTGAGGTATGGGTCCTGTTTCATTTTTTTGCAAATGGATATCCAGTTATGCCAGCACCGTTTGTTAAAAAGACTATCTTCTCCCCAGTTAACTGACACTGGGCCTTTGTCAAATATCAGCTGCTCATATGTGGATGGATTTATATCTAGGTTCTCAATTCTGTTCCATTGGTCTATGTGCCTGTTGTTGTACCAGTACCAGGCTGTTTTGACTATTGTGGCTGTATAATAGGTTCTAAAATCAGGTAGAGTGAGGCCTCCCACTTTCTTCTTCTTTTTCAGTAATGTTTTGCTTATCCGGGGCTTCTTTCCTTTCCATATGAAGTTGGTGATTTGTTTCTGCATCTTAAAAAATGACATTGGAATTTGGATCGGAAGTGCATTGTATGTATAGATGGCTTTTGGTAGAATAGACATTTTTACTCTGTTAAGTCTTCCTATCCATGTGCAAGGTATGTTTTTCCACTTACGTAGGTCCTTTTTAGTTTCTTGCACTAGTACTTTGTAGTTTTCTTTGTGTAGTCACTGACCTTTTAGCAAAATATAGTTTAGGCAAGGGCTTTGCAACAGTTATTTTTTTTCTAGAGGACTCTTGTACCTAGGATTTATGGATTTATGTCTTTAGGGAATTAACGTAAAACATTCCTTTAAAGAGCTCTTAATTAATAAGAACAAAGTGTGTTTCGGGTGGTTATTTCCTGTAGCACATTCTCTTCATAACCTTCGTATTGTTCATTGTGATTGGGTTGAAGATGTTTTATCATGGACGTTGTTGTACATGGTTTTGGAATTTTTTTCTTCTTGATGAAATTTGACATGCCAAAGTTGACCTTTTGGTTTTTAATTCTTCCTCATTTCTAACATAGCACTTTTTATTGAAATGTCTGTTGATCTGTTGGATTCTTAAAGGCCTTATCATTTAATGGTGTGGTTATATGTGAACAATTCTCAAAAAATTACAATTATGATATCCCTTTTCATCTTGTTTATTAAAAAATGAAATGATTATGTGGAGTCAGAAGGAACACAGTTTACTTCTTAAAGCGCTCAGTATTTGTTTTACCTGTCACTTGCTTTCCACATTTACAAAATATATCTCCAGTGCTTACTTTCATTTGAAAATAAACATTCAGATATTACTAAATCCAAGTGACATGCTTTATTCCTGTAATGACGTTGGCTGCACCGATTAGCTATGATGGCATCTCTGCCAGTGGCCTTCAGACTCCTTTGTGTGTGTATTTCCTTTAAAAAAAAAAAAAAAAAAACACCAAAAAGAATTTTGAAAAATTTTAGCTGACGTCTAAAAATTTCTTCTGTTAAGCATAAAACATTTGTGAAGTATGGAATTTCCTGAACAGTGTAAATGCTGATATTATAAACGGTTATATCATTATTTTGAATATATCCAGTGGAGCCTAAACAAAATAATTTATTTTTAAAATATCTGAACAAATTCTTATTTAACATTTTTTCTTTTTTCTCCATAAATATTTTAAAATGTTTTCCTCCATAAATGTTTTTAAAAAACCACAGTGTTGTATATATATATTTTTTTATCTCTGATAGTCTTCTATTATTTTTTACTCCATAAAAAATATATATGAATTAAATTTTTATTTCCTGTGACCGTAAGCCACTAAGAGGGGGAAAAAATTCTTCAGGATTAAATTGTCATTACAAATGGTCATAAAAACATAGAAATATAATTTTATTACAAAATGTGATAAGTAATTATTGAACATGAAAATTAACATTTTATTTGATGTACGCCCCTTAATAAGTCTTGATCATATTTACTATGCATTTATAATAAGAGGGAAGGTATATGTTGCTAAAATCTTAATCATTTTGACAGCTAACATTTTATTTTCCTGGTAATGTATAGCAGAAAGTATCTTTAAGATAAAGTAAGTGAAGATTGATGGTAACTACTGTAAAAAAAAAAAATTTCAATATGAGTTGATAAAATGGGTTTAAACTAATCTTACTCAGTAACATGTGCATAGAAGTTTCTTTATATATTTTTTCCATTTTATCTTGATAATTCTGAAAAGAAAATATTAGCAGTCCCAGAAAAAAATCCAGAATTAACAGCACGGCAAAAGCTGTTGCTAGCTTTCAGTATTTCTTTCAGTATTCTCTTGGGAGTCTCTCTTAAAAATGATGGCATTTTTGGACAGAGGTTGGGAGAAGGGAACGGTAGAGATAATTCAATGAAATTCAAATTCAGAATATTCAAACAGGCTAAAATGTCACAGTTCTAGCAGTAGCTTCATCCTTAACAGAAAGATGTATGCCACAGGGAATACCATAATTATGACTTCATGGAATCCTTCTTAAGTATTTTTAGATTTTTCCTCTTTTTGGCATAGGTACTCCACCATGGTAAGAGTTGGAATGGGTGAAGGTGTAGTTTTCTTTGGTAATGTGGGAGAAGGTTATTATTAATTTAAAGGTTTTCTTAGGCAAACCAGCTTTAGAAAAGTCTTCAGATAGAAGTAGAAGATGTGGAAATTGGTCCCTTCCAACTTTCCACGCTCTGGTACCTCCCCTGGAGAGTGTGTATATCCCCCAGGGATATGTATATGCAGTTGCCAGACAATTGACATGATCATGCAGTCATTGATCAGGCACTAGTGTTGGGATACTATTTGGGAAATGATGTTAAGGTAGGGTTTTGGCTATTTAGCTTTCTAAAGACTGAGACTGCAGCTAAAGATGGGTAGTACATTTTGGCAAACTTTGCTGCTTCTCCAGTTGTTTGTTTATATGTATTAAATATATGTCCGTGTAAGGTGGCTGTTTACCCCTTCTTAGCAAAGACTATTCTTTATTCTGTGATAATTTCCTAATTGTCGTTGATGCCAAACTGTCCTTTGTTTTACATTGATTTGGGTTAGCTTTTTTTTTTTTTAATATGTCCTTTCTTAGAAGAGTAAAGTTTCCAAATTGTTTTTGAACCAGTGGTATAGACAGTTCTTTCCAGAAATAAGTCTGAGAAAGGAAGAAAACATATTTTTAGTTGGAGAAGGCATGGGGTTGAAGAAAAAAATCTCTCTTTAGATGGGAGAAACTTTGAGGGTGTTTAATATTGATGAGAAAGTGCCAGTAGAGAAGGGAGTTTGAAGATCCAGGAAGGAGAAAAATTAATATTGAGAGACCTTTGAAGATGTAGGGGTGTTTATGTTCCGAACGTAGATGGAAGAATGAGATTGGGAGAGATTTTCATCTTTTCTGCTGTGGCAAGAGAGTAGGCGGAAAGAATGGTCCAGATCCAGGTTAGTTTGCGCATTTGCTAATAGGAAAGCCAGGGAACACTTACTTATGTGATGGCTTTTATTTTCTGCCTAAGGGGGAAATTGCTTACGCAGGTTGGTAGAAAGTGGGGAATTACATGGGAAATGGGAAATAAAAGTGATTTCACACAAGATTAGCTTACTGGGAATTGACATGAGGGGTGGTGGGTGGGTGGGTGGTAAGCATGTCCCACCCCTGAGCTACGTAAGTGTGGCAGAAGGAGCAGGGCAAGTGTCCTTTGTCCTTCAAGGGGAGCCAGTTCAGGCGAGGATATGGAAGTTAGGTTTAGTGATAAGGCTGAGGATTTAGGAAAATGCTAGCTATGAAATGCCATTCCAGAGATCATAGTGGAAAAATTTGGGAGGGAAGGGAGACGAGAGGCTGGGCTAGGAGACAAGAAACAGTTATATGGAAATGAGAGTATGGAAAAGGATGAGTTTTGATAATTACGCACTGTATACGTTTGTAGATTAGTCAGATTATTTTACAGATTCACTGCAAGGTATACCCAATAATTGACTTCTAGCAGAGTTTTGGGCAGAAGCAAAAGGAGCAGAGAGATGGATCACTCTGTGGGCCCCGGTCACCCAGACCTTCCTGTTATCCTTTGAATGTGTCCTCCTCATTCCTCTCAGGATGGTTGCACTTGGTATTCTCGTGGCTGAGAACATTTTCTCCCTCAGGTTTTATGTGTTTATTACCTTCTAAATCAGGCCTCAGATCAATTGCCATCTCTCCAGAGAGGCTTTCCCTGTCCATCCTACTATCTGAAGTAACCCCCTCTTTATCCCCTTTTCTTTCCATATGGGTCATTTTCTCATATTACATTATGTATTGTATGTATATATGTTTTCCCTCTCCTGTTTAGCTGCTGTACCAGAAATAAATTTCACAGAGGCAGGGGATACTATGTTTCTTGTTCATTGTTGTAACTCTGGTGTCAGACAGTGCTTGGTTCACCCCCATTGCCATCAAATCAATTCTGACTCATAGCAACGCTATAGGACAGAGTAGAACTGTCCAATAGGGTTTCTGAGGAGTGGCTGGTGGATTCAAGCTGCCAGCCTTTTGGTCAGCAGCTGTAGCTCTTAACCACATCACCACCAGGGCTCCGCTTGGTTTACAGTAGATGTTTATAATAAATGGCTCTCAAAAGGATGGCCACTCTGGAAGGCTTCCAGGGAGCCTGGTCAATATGAGTGGTCAGCAGGTGGAAATGACCTATTACAAATGGATATTTTTATTTATTGGATCTCACAGTAAGTTATTGCTTGTATGTAGAGATGCTGTTGATTTATGAATCTTGGTTATATTCTGAGATCTCCTGTATTTTCCTGTTAGGCAATTATATTTGTATAAATATCTGTGTTATATCTTTATTTCCAAGTCTTACTCCACTTATTCCTTTTTCTGATCTTACTACATTAGCCAGGAACTCTAGTTCCATATTGAATAATAAGAGTCATATGCAAACATGTCTGGTATGTGTACTGTTTTAAATGTTGATTGTTGTTGTTGTTGTTAGGTGCCGTCAAGTCGGTTCCAACTCAAAGCGACCCTACACACAACAGAATGAAACAGTGCCCGGTCCTGCGCCATCCTTACAATTGTTGTTATGCTTGAACTCATTGTTGCAGCCACTGTGTCAATCCACCTCGTTGAGGGTCTTCGTCTTTTCTGCTGACCCTGTACTTTGCCAAGCATGATGCCCTTCTGCAGGGGCTGATCCCTCCTGACAACATGTCCAAAGTATGTAAGACGCAGTCTTGCCATCCTTACCTCTAAGGAGCGTTCTGGCTGTACTTCTTCCAAGACAGGTTTGTTCGTTCTTTGGCAGTCCATGGTATACTCAATATTCTTTGCCAACACCACAATTTAAAGGCGTCAACTCTTCTTCGGTCTTCCTTATTCATTGTCCAGCTTTCACATGCATATGATGTGATTGAAAATACCATGGGCTGGGTCAGGCGCACCTTAGTCTTCAGGGTGACATCTTTGCTCTTCAACACTTTAAAGAGGATCCAAATAAAATGAAATCCTTGACAACTTCGGTCTTCTCCATTTATCATGATGTTGCTCGTTGGTCCAGTTGTGAGGATTTTTGTTTTGTTTATGTTGAGGTGTAATCCATACTGAAGTCTGTGGTCTTTGATCTTCATTAGTAAGTGCTTCAAGTCCTCTTCACTTTCGGCAAGCAAGGTCTTGTCATCTGCATAACGCAGGTTGTTAATGAGTCTTCCACCAATCCTAATGTCCCGTTCTTCATATAGTTCAACTTCTCGTATTATTTGCTCAGCATACAGATTGAATAGGTATGGTGAAAGAATACAACCCTGATGCACACCTTTCCTGACTTGAAACCAATCAGTATCCCCTTATTCCATCCGAACAACTGCGTCTTGATCTATGTAAAGTTTCCTCACGAGCGCAATTAAGTGTTCTGGAATTCCCATTCTTCGCAGTGTTATCCATAGCTTGTTATGATCTACACAGTCAAATGCCTTTGCATAGTCAACAAAATACAGGTAAACATTCTTCTGGTATTCTCTGCTTTCAGCCAGGATCCATCTGACATCACCAATGATATCCCTGGTTCCAGGTCCTCTTCTGAAACCGGCCTGAATTTCTGGCAGTTCCGTGTCCATATACTGCTGCAGCCGTTTTTGAATGATCTTCAGCAAAATTTTGCTTGGATGTGATATTAATGATATTGTTTTATAATTCCCACATTCGGTTGGATCACCTTTCTCGGGAATAGGCATAAATATGGATCTCTTCCAGTCAGTTGGCCAGGAAGCTGTCTTCCATATTTCTTGGCATAGACGAGTGAGCACCTCCAGCACTGCATCTGTTTGTTGAAACATCTCAATTGATATCCTGTCTATTCTTGGAGCCTTGTTTTTTGCCAGTGCCTTCAGAGCAGCTTGGACTTCTTCCTTCAGTACCATCAGTTCCTGATCATATGCCACCTCTTGAAATGGTTGAATATAGACTGATTCTTTTTGGTATAATGACTCTGTGTATTCCTTCCATCTTCTTTTGATGCTTCCTGTGTCATTTAATATTTTCCCCATGGAATCCTTCACTATTGCAACTCGAGGTTTGAATTTTTTCTTCAGTTCTTTCAGCTTGAGAAATGCCAAGCGTGGTTTTCTCTTTTGGTTTTCCATCTCCAGCTCTTTGCACATGTCATTATAATACTTTATTTTGCCTTCTTGAGAGGCCCTTTGAAATCTTCTGTTCAGTTCTTTTACTTCATCAATTCTTCCTTTTGCTTTAGCTGCTCGACGCTCAAGAGCAAGTTTCAGAGTCTCCTCTGACATCCATCTTGGTCTTTTCTTTCTTTCCTGTCTTTTCAGTGACCTCTTCCTTTCTTCATGGATGATGTCCTTGATGTTATTCCACGACTCGTCTGGTCTTCGGTCACTAGTGTTCAATGTGTCAAATCTGTTCTTAAGATGGTCTCTAAATTCAGGTGGGATATACTCAAGGTCATATTTTGGCTCTCGTGGACTTGCTCTGATTTTCTTCAGTTTCAGCTTGAACTTGCATATGAGCAATTGATGGTCTGTTCCACAGTCGGCACCTGGCCTTGTTCTGACTGATGATGTTGAGCTTTTCCATCGTCTGTTTCCACAGATGTAGTCAATTTGATTTCTGTGTGTTCCATCTGGTGAGGTCCATGTGTATAGTCGCCGTTTATGTTGGAGAAAGAAGGTATTTGCAGTGAAGTCATTGGTCTTGCAAAATTCTATCATTCGATCTCCGGCATTGTTTCTGTCAACAAGGCCATATTTTCCAACTACTGATCCTTCTTCTTTGTTGCCAACTTTCGCATTCCAATTGCCAGTAATTATCAATGCATCGTGATTGCATGTTCGATCAATTTCAGACTGCAGCAGCTGATAAAAATCTTCTATTTCTTCATCTTTGGCCCTAGTGGTTGGTGCATAAATTTGAATAATAGTCGTATTAACTGGTCTTGCTTGTAGGCGTGTGGATATTATCCTATCACTGGCAGCGTTGTACTTCAGGATAGATCTTGAAATGTTCTTTTTGATGATGAATGCAACACCATTCTTCTTCGAGTTGTCATGCCCAGTGTAGTAGACTGTATGATTGTCTGATTCAAAATGGCCAATGCTAGTCCATTTCAGCTCACTAATGCCTAGGATATGGATGTTTGTGCTTTCCATTGCATTTTTTAACGATTTCCAGTTTTCCTAGATTCATATTAATGGATGTTTGCAGCTGTTTCTTCTCATTTTGAGTCGTGCCACATCAGCAAATGAAGGTCCCGAAAGCTTTACTCCATCCACGTGATTAAGGTCGACTCTACTTTGAGGAGGCAGCTCTTCCCTGGTCATTTTTTAAGTGCCTTCCAACCTGGGGGGCTCATCTTCCAGCACTATATCAGCCAGTGTTCCGCTGCTATTCATAAGGTTTTCACTGGCTAATGCTTTTCAGAAGTAGACTGCTGGGTCCTTTTTCCTAGTCTGTCTTAGTCTGGAAGCTCAGCTGAAACCTGTCCTCCATGGGTAACCCTGCTGGTATCTGAATACTGGTGGCATAGCTTCCAGCATCACAGCAACACACAAGCCCCCACAGTACGACACACTGACAGATGTGGGGGAAATGTTGATTAGGGAGGACTAACTGTAGATAGATAATAGTACTAGTTTGTGATTTCCTGAAGAAAAAGAAATGAATGAGTTTCTGAATTATGGGAAGAATTAGCTCTGTCAGGGGCAAATCTTCGACCTCCCGGCATCTGGAAAGCTCTGGTATTCACCTAGACATTCCGGCATCCTTTTACAGCGTTGCTGACACCATTTGGTACTAATGTTTTCCCATGCTGGGGTGTTTGTATCTCCCTCAGGGGCAAGTTGCAGCGTGCTAACCTATGGAGCAGACATAAGACAAATGTGGCATATTGACTTGGAGAGTCAATTTTACTGGAAGATTTTTGGGGAGAACATTATATTAAAATGGTCTGTAATGGATTGCAAGTGACTCATTAATAGGAAATTTGTTTGCTGTAGTCTCTTCAGGGCTCCTAGACTTCTTTTGGGTGGCGTAGTGGTTAAGTGCTACAGCTGCTAGCCAAGAGGTTGGCAGTTCAAATCCGCCAGGTGCTCCTTGGAAACTCTGTGGGCAGTTCTACTCTGTCCTATAGGGTCACTATAAGTCGAAATCGACTCGACGGAAATGGCTTTGGTTTTTTTGGTTGGTATTGAAGACCTACTGTGTGTCATCTTAGGTAATCTTCAGATAACCTTTCTGGAATTTTTACTATATGGAGTCATCATAGCTAGTCCCCAGAAGTACAGCATGCTGAACCTTGTGCGATTTGGCGAATATGTGGCGACAGTGATCTTTTGTGTCGTGTTCACCGTTTAGATTCCTGATCTGTATGGAGGAACTGTGTGAGGAGAAAGCAGAGAAGTGTGCTTTTCCAGCTGTAGTGGACAGCCTGCTTTTCAGGACAGAATTTCACAGCTTATGAAGTAGTTTTGAGCAGGAGTTGGCAGCTGGTGGATGTTGAATGTCTTTGGCAAACTATAAATATCTGGTCTGGAACCACGCGGACATCCAAGAAACAGTTTTAGAAAATAAAGGGTTTCTTAGGATAATAGGAAATTCAGACTTTCCTCAAGCAGTTTTTCTTAAGCATGGGAAGCCTCAGTTGACTGAGTATCCAATGTACCCAAATATTATATTCATTTATATCTTGTGGACTTTAATTCAAATACTAAAAATTAGCAGAGCTGACTATCTTTTTAAAAAAAAATAAAACAAAAAAGCAACTTATTTTAGGTCTTGAAGAGTCCATAATCCTTACTAGGTCACATGCAATAGTGGTTACATTTAAACAGGAAGTTAAGAATTGTATTCCTGTTCCATGGAGATGTGCTAAACACCAACCATTTGTAGCATACCTGCAACATTTCAAGGCCATCATGAATTTCAGACTCACAAATAACCACCGTAGCTCATAATATCCACATAAAATGGTCCCCAAGGATGAGTAGAAACGGAGAAAGCCCTGTTGGAATGCAGACGATGGAGCTGACCAAAGTTGCTTGCTCACTGGCAGTGCGGTGTTCAGATTCTTGCATCAGAGGATGCCTTGTGCATGCCATGGTCTTCAGGTTTGCTTGTTAATACTTCAAATGTTGTTCGTAGTATTGTACTGTCTTGTGATCCTTGGACTCCAATTATTTACTGTCCCCATTTACCAAAACGCTGTTACTGCTGATGATAATGTGACTGACTTTTATTGAGCGCCTGCCATGTGCCACATGTTGGAAGTGCTTTATGTACATAGTCTGATTCTCACAAGAGGTAGGTGCTATTATTATTCCATTTTAGAAATCAGGAAACTGAGGCTTAAAACCAGAATCAGACCCGCTGCCGTCAAGTCGATTCTGACTCATAGCAACCTTGTAGGTCAGAGTAGAACTACCCCCGTAGGGTTTCCAAGGAGAGCTGGTGGATTCAAACTGCCGACCTTTTGATTAGCAGCCGAGATCTTAACCACGACACCACCAGGGCTACTGGTTAAGGTTGCAGAGTCGGAATGGAAACTCAAGTTTTACTCCACATTCTTTTCCTCAGAGCATTAACCACTATGCACTAATGCTTCTAAAAATACCCACTCTGTGCCCTGGAGAATCTAGTACTGATGTTAAGATCTCAGAAAGAAATTTAAAGGCTTGTTGAATTAGACTGTATAAGAACAAACAAAACAAAACTGTAGTCCCTGTCTGCATGCTTTTGAGACTGTATATATGCTTAGTGACAGCTCTAAAATGCAATCTAAAATCATTATTGTCATCAGGTCTTAACTACAAAAGTCATGTGGTAATGTGATAGAAGCTTACCTGAAAATGAGATTAGCAAAGCCAGCAGAAATGTACATCTATTTTGTTAAAGTCTTAATTAGAATATTCTTAACTAGATTCTCATATGTCGAAATAATAGGACTTATTTTCTAGGTAACATTAAAATGTTTTATCCTCGTTCAGGAAGTGCTGATGGGGCTTTTCCTAGCAGGAGAGGCTGGGGATAAGAAGGATATTTAGGAGACCTGTACAGTAATCCGGGAAAGAAAGAATGCGTTAAGACTGCAGCAGTGGCCAGAGTGGAAGGGGGATTAGTGGAAATATTTGGTTGTTGGAATTGACAGGGCTTGCTTGGTGCCTGATGTGGGGATAGCAGAGGAGGCATTCTAGGGTAGCACGCAGGTTTCTTGTTGGTGCCAGATGGTAGAGTTGATGGTATCCTTCACCTGGAATGGGAAATGAGGAAGGAGCAGATAGGGCGAGGGAAGAGAGTAAGTTGCTTGTGTGGTATGTATGTGATATCTAGGTGAAAATATATATAGTAGGCAGTTGTCTTTGTGGGTTTGGATCTTAGAAGTATGGGTGTAAATACCTTTTGGCACTTTTCAATAGGTGTTAGTTGAGACCGTGGGTATGACTCTGGTTTAAGCCTTGGTGTTCTGTGTGTGAGAGAGAGAGACAGAGAGATGGAGGAGAGAGAGGGTTTAGTCACCACGCTGTCTACCAAACTTCGATTATTTTCATCTACATTGTTTCAGAACCCAATTATTTTTTTTAGAATTCTTACTTGAATGAATATGGAGTCTTTCATGCCAGTCTTTTGTCTTTCCCTTTTATTAATGAAGATACAAAAATATTCTGTATTACACGACTACTGTTACGGCGTGAAGTCTGTGCATAATTAGCCTCTTTACGGAGAAGGCTGCGCAGGAATGAACGTGTGATTAATTTCACTCCCAACATTTTATTATGTATGAAAATTTTCAAACATACAAAACAATTGAAAGAATTGTATAGTGAACATATGTGTGCTGACAATCTAGATTTCTGTCAGTAACATTTTACTATAATTGTTTCAGCAACGCATCTATCCATCATTTTATTGACCTGTTCCATGATATAGATGCCCACGTGAGTGCATTTCATACCAATAAGTTACAGTCATCAGCATACTGTACTGTTATTTCCGTATGTATGTCATTAACTAGAGTTCAGTAATGTTGACGGTTTTGGTTTGTGTTTTTTTTTTTTTTTTTGCTTTCGTGGTAAAATACATACAAAGAAACGTGCAGACCATTGGGTGAATTTGATAAATGCATACCATAAACCACTTTCAAGATACAGAACATTCTGGGCTGATGGCAGAGTTATTTCAAGCCCTCCTGAGTCACGTCTTGCTTTCAGTCCCCATAGACAATCACTGTTGTGATTTATTTCCAATGTAGATTAGTTCTTCCTTTTGCAGATGTTCACTAAACTGTTAGGAATCGTGAAGTGTACACTCTTTTGTGTGCAGCTTCCTTCACAGCATAATGTTTTTGCTATTCACCCATGTTGTTGCATGTATCGGCTTTTTTTTTAATTGCTCAGTGATATACCATAGTATGAATATACCACAATTTATCCATTCCTCTTCATGGACACCTGGACTGTTTCCAGTTTTGGGCAATACCTATCATTGGAGTTGAAGAGTCAGAGGATAAATGTATGCTTAGTTCTATAAGAAACTACCAGGTCTTCTTTCAAAGTAGTTGAATTTATTTATACTTCCACAAACAATGCATGGCCGTCATGGTTGTGCCATATTTTAGCCATTCTGGTGGGTGTGTAGTGCCATCTCATTGTGATTTTAATTTGCATTTTCCTTATGATAATGGTGTTTAGCGCTTTTGTAGGAATTTACTGACCATTAGCATGTCGTGTTTTGTGACATATCTGTATAAATTATTTGACCAGTGTTTTATTGGTTGTCTGTGTTTTAATTACTGGGTTGTAGGAGTTTTTTTTTTTTTTTTTAGGAGTTTTAAAAGTATATCCTGGGTATGGAACATGTTCGATTTGTGTTTAGCAAATATTTTCTCTGGTCTGTGCCTTGCTTATATGCATTTTTCTTTCTTTGCTTCTTGTTTTTTGGTAGCAACTTAGTTAGAGGTATTATTCATACACGATGCACGTGCATTTTCTTAAAGGTGTCTTGATGAGCAGCACATTTTTGTTTTTAACTTTTAATTTTATGATTATTGCAGAAACCTTTTCCTATCCCCAAGTCATGAAGATATTCCTCTGTTTCTTTCTCAAAGCTTTATGAGTCTAGCTTTTATGTCTCAGTCATGATCTCTCTTGAATTATAGGGGTTTTTTTTGGTTAAATCTGAAATATTGAGGTGAGATTCGGTTTTTTCTACATGTATATTCAATTGTTCAGCATCATTTTTTGAAAAGACCATCTTTTCTTCACCAAATTGCCTTTGTATCTTTATTAAGAAGTCAGCTGTCCATATATGTGTGTATTTCTGGACTCTGTGGTGTTCTGCTGATATAATTGTCCCTCTTGACGCCAATACCATACACTCCTGATTGCTGTAGTTTTATAGTAAGTCTTGAAATCAGATGGTGTTAGCCACATTATTCTTTTTTCAAAGTTGATTATTTATATTCTTTGCATTTTCATATAAATTTTACAGTCAGCTTATTGATTTCTACAGAAAAAAAAAAAAGCCTTCTGGGGTTTTGGTCGCAGTTATGTTGAATCCAGTTATTAATTTGAATGAAATTTAACAACACGGAGCCTTCCACTTCATAAACATGGCAGATCTATTTACTTAGGTCTTATTTAAATTCTCTTAGCAATATTTTACAGTTTTCAGTACAGAGGTTTTGCACATCCGATGTTAAATTTACTCCTAAGTATTTCATGTTTTTGGGTGCTTTCATAAATGGAATTAAAAATATTTATCTTCTAATTTTTTGCTGCTACTGTATAAAAATGCAATTTCTTTTGTTTTTTAAACTTGTATCCTGTGGCCTTGCTAAACCTGCTTATTAGTTGCAGTAGCTGTTTCGTAGATTGCTTAGGATTATCTATATAAATAACTGAATCATCTATAAGGGATAGTTTTATTTGTTTCTGATTCCATTTCATTCATTTCCGTTCTTTATTTTTTCTTTTCTTTCACTTATTTGGAGTTTTCTTTGCTCTTTTTTAGCATCTTAAGGAAGAAGCTTAGATAATTGGTCTAAGACCTTTCTTTCCTAAGCATTTACGACTATACACTTTCTACTAAACACTGCTTTAGCTGTGTCCCATGATTTTGATTTGTCATATTTTTATTATGACTTTTTTGAAATATTTCCTAATTTCCCTTGTGCTTTCTTCTTTCAGCCTTGGGCTACTTGGAAGTGTACTTGAAAGTTTCCAAAAACGTAGTTTTTTTTTTTTTTTTAAATCTAGATATCTTGTAGTTAATTTCATTGTGGTCAGAGAACATACT
Source organism: Loxodonta africana (assembly GCF_030014295.1). NCBI lineage: Eukaryota > Metazoa > Chordata > Mammalia > Proboscidea > Elephantidae > Loxodonta > Loxodonta africana. The sequence continues at coordinate 50,630,806 of NC_087366.1, forward strand.
CCATATGCTTTTTTTTTTTAGTTGTTTTTGAGTGAAAGTTTACAAATCAAGTCAGTCTCTCCTATGAAAATTTATATACACACCTTGCTGTATATTCCTAGTTGCTCTCCCCATAATGAGACAGCACAGTCCTTCTTACCACCGTGTATTCCTGTGTCCATTCAGCCAGGTTCTGTCCCCCACAGCCATCTCATCTCCCCTGGAGACAGGAGCTGTCCAAATAGTCTCATATGTCCATATGCTTTTAATTAGAAAAAAAAAAAAAAATTATTGTGAATTGTTGATCATACTATGTGTACTTGAAAAGAATTTCTCTTCTGCAGCTGTTGGGTGTAGTGTTCTTTAAATATCAATTAAGTCCAACTGGTTAATAATATTGTTCAGATTTTCTGTGTGTTAACTATGTTTTGTCTGCTTTTATCAATTATTGTCTAGTTCTGTCAAGGAGCCCTAGTGGGGCAGCAGTTAAGCACTTGGCTGATAACTGAAAGGTCAGTGGTTCAAACCCAACAGCCGCTCCGTGGGAGAAAAATGTGGCAGTCTGCTTCTATAAAGATTATAGCCTTGGAAGCCCTATGGGGCAGTTCTACTCTGTCCTATAGGGTTACTGAGTCAGAATTGACTCAATAGCAACGGATTAGGTTTTGGCTGGGCTCAGTAGTTCCCTAGAATGACTCACAGAACTCAGGATAGCGCTAAACTTACAATTATAGTTTTATTATAGCAAAAAGGATACAAATGAAGAGATGCATAGGGCGAGGCTCTGGGAGGGTCCTGATGTCCTAAGAGACACACCAAACCAAAAAAAAAAAAAACCAAACCCACCACCGTCACCTTCCTGTATATTGATAACTTTTGCCAATCAGGAAGCTCACCTGAGTTTCAGTGTCCACAGTTTTTATTGGGGTTTCATTACATAGCCATGGTTGATTAAATCATGGCCCATGTGGTAGAACTCAATCTCTAGCCTCCGCTCCATCTCCCTGGAGGTTGGGCTGATTCACATGGTAGGTCTTCTGAGTCCCAAACTCTCAGTCACCTCATTAGCACAACAAAGATTCCAGTCACTGGAAATTCTAATGGTTTAGAAGTTACCTCCCAGCAACTAAAATTTGGACAAAGACCAAATTATTTGGGTAAAGTAATTCTTCGCCTCCCACGTGGTATATTTTTTTTCTGTTCATTTACTTTTAACCTCTGTCCTTGTATTTAAAGTGTGCATCTTGTAGACAGCATGTACTTGGGTCTTTTTAAAAAAAATTCCTTACTAAAGTCTCTGCCTTTGAATCAGTGTTTAGCCATTAACATTTAATGCAATTATTCATGTGGTTGGACTCTCTGCTGTTTCAGTGTTTGTTTTCTGTACATCATCTAGAGTTTTGCTCCTGTTACTCTTTTCCTGTCCTCTTTTTTGTATAAATCACATACTTTTTAGAATTCCATTTTAATTTGTCTCACCATAAGTGGGAACCGACTCAATGGCATCTGGTTTACTGGTTTATTGGCTTTTTAGCTGTACCTCTTTGTATTGTTTTTTCCTTTAGTGATTATTCTAGGGCTGGTAATAATACATTCCTAGCTTTTCATCATCTACTCAGAGTTAATATTAGAGCACTTCACATAAACTGTAGGAACCTTGCAACCATACATCCATTTTGCTGTAGATGTCACATGTGGTCTTTCTGCATGTTTGAAACCCCATAAGATAATGTAACATTTTTGTTTTAAAGTCATAATTTATATTAACCCTTCTATTTACCATTTTTGATGTTCTTCATTCTTTACTGAGGGTTTGAGTTTCCATCTACTACCATTTAAACTTAAGGAATTCTCTTTTCTTTGATCTGAAAATGTCTTTATTTTGCCTTCATCTCTGAAGAATCTTTTCCCTAGCTGTAGAATTCTAGGTGGACAGTTTTGTATTTTAGCACTTTAAAAAATGTTGTATTACTGTCTTCTGATCTATGTTATTTTTGAAGAGCAGTCCATGGTCATTTGAAACTGTTTTCCTGTATGTAATGTTCCATTTTTATCTGGCCATTTTTAAAATTTTTTTAGTTTTCAGCAGTTTGACTATTGCCTTAGTTAATCTAGTGCTGGTGTAATAGTGGAAGGCTTTAACAAAGACCAATTTATTTCCTCACAGTAAAGTAGGCTAAAATTCCAAATTCAGGGCATCAGTTCCAGGGGAAGGCTTTCTCTCTCTGTTGGCTCTGGAGAAAGGTCCTTCTAACCAATCTTCGCCTGGACTAGGAGCTTCTCTGCACAGGAACCCTGGATCCAAAGGACTCGCCCTGCTCCTGGCACTGCTTTCTTGGTGGTTAGAGGTCCTCGTGTCTCTCTGCGTGCTTCTCTCTTTTATAACCAAAAAAAAAAACCAAACCCATTGCTGTCGAGTCGGTTCCGACTCATAGCAACCCTAAAGGACAGAGTAGAACTGCCCCATAGAGTTTCCAGGCAGCACCTGGTGGATTCGAACGGCCAGCCTTTTGGTTAGCAGCTGTAGCTCTTAACCACTATGCCACTATCCCAAAAGAAATTGGCTCAAGACACAATCCAGTCCCATAGATTGAGCCCTGCTTCGTCAACGCAACTGCCACCCATCCCTCCTCATTAATATCATAGAGGCAGGATTTACAACACATAGGAGAATCTCATCAGATGACAAAATGTTTGACAGTCACACAATACTGGTAATCATGGCCCAGCCAAATTGATGCACACGTTTTTGGGGAACACAATGTAATTCATGATAACTATGATGTGCATGGAAACCCTGGTGGCGTAGTGGTTAAGTGCTACGGCTGCTAACCAAGAGGTCGGTAGTTCAAATCCGCCAGGCGCTCCTTGGAAACTCTATGGGGCAGTTCTACTCTGTCCTGTAGGGTCGCTATGAGTCGGAATCGACTCGACGGCACTGGGTTTGGTTTGGTTTTGGTTTATGATGTGCGTACCTGTCATTGTCTATTTATTCTGCTTTGTGAGTTTTTTTTTTTCACTCATATTACATGTATTTTAGACTTACTGATGTTGTCTGCAAACCTCTGTGTTCATTTACTGTTCATTTACTTTTCAGTCTGTTTCCCCCACTCATCTTTAGCTTGGAAAATTTCTGTTGATCTGTTGTGTAAGTTCACTGATACTTTCCTATTGGCTATCTCCATTCTGTAGTTAAGCCCATCCAGAGAATTTTTAATTTCGGATACATATTTTTTCATAATAGAATTTTTATTTATTTATTTATTTTAAATTTCTCTGCTGATATGTCTTTTCATTATGACTGTGTTTTACTTCACATTACTGAACATAGGCGTAGTAGCTCCTTTTAAGTCCAGCATTGTAGCATCTTTATCTTGGGGTTGGTGTCCATTGACTGTCTCTTCTTTTGAGAATATTGAGTCATTTTTTCTTATATTCTGGACCTTATAAATGATATGTGTAGAGCCTCTGGATTCTGTTATGGTCTTCTGAAGAATATTAATATTTTTGTTACGGCAGGCAAGTAACTTGGTTGAATTCAAACTGCAAGCTCTGTCTCTTGGGCAGCCACTCAAATTCTTATTCAGTTCTTGTAGTCTTAGCCAGGTTGCTTGGAATCTGCCCTGCACGTGTGTAGTTCAGGGTCATCCAGATATTTAGACTGTTCATACACAAAATTTGGGACTCTTCCTCTTAGACTCTCTTTCCCCTGGGATTATCCTCTCATTTCCTGGCAGCTGTGGATTACCTTGAATTCTGTCTTTTGATTCTTTAAGCCAAAAAAAAAAAAAGACTGGAGTTTTCTCTCTCATGGAGCACAGGTTAGAGTCTGTCCTCAGACTGAACCCCTTGCCCCCTTTCCATTGAGTTGGTTCTTACTCATAGCAACATAAAGGACAGAGTAGAACTGCCCCATGGTGTTTCCAAGGAGTGGCTGGTGGATTCAAACTGCCGACCTTTTCTTTAACAGCTGAGTTCTTAACCACTGCACCACCACGGCTCCCTAGACAAAAAGCTCTAAGTAAAAAAAGGTAACTGATCCCATAGTGTTCCTTTGTTAAAAAAAGTTGACTCTCCCTTCTAATCATCCTCCAATGTCTTCATGTAGTTTGTTCATTTTTGTCCAGAGTTTATAGCTGTTATTTATGGGAGGGCCGTTCGGAAAGGAGCTGATGTGGCTGTTACTTAAGAAAGACAGAGTTTTTCCAGGTTAGATTTTTTTTTTTTTTAAATAGAAAGTTGTTCAGGAAAAGGTTTCTGAGATCCTATAGTACTTTGCTTCAGTTTTTCTTTCTTGATCTCACACGGCACTTGTCTTTTACCTTATTGCTCACATGTGTTCATTGAATTTTAACTCAGGAAATTAATAATCTTGCAAAGTGAGAATATAAAGAAAAAGAAGTGACTACCCTACCCCCCAACCTGTTTTCGCTTCCACGTCTGTCCTAACCTGGCCCTGTCTGGTGTCTTTATAGCTAAAATTAGCCACACTTGGTATTTTTAACTTAGCAATGCTTGGAAGTACTTTGGGCTGCTTTGCTGTATAGCTTGATGAAAATAATGTATAGCAGAAACCTCAGCAAATAGATGGAATAATTTCTGTTCATTTGCTCCAAGAGAATTTTGTTAATGGCGGGATTTACTGTGATAAATGTTGCCAAGTAAAGTGTTTTCCTCATATTTTTTTCCTTCTGTGACCATTTCTAGATGTTTATACTTTTCATGAGCTGTCATGCTATTAATTGAGGGTTTAGGTTTGCTAGAGCTTTGAGGATTGATTTTTGGGAGTTGCAAATCCAATTTAAAAATGATAGGTGGCTAGATGATGTGTGCCTGTACTTGTGCTGAGTGCTACAGGGCATATGAAATCTGAGATTATTGTGCCTTTTAGGAAGTTTAAGGCCTTAGAGGCAGACAAGGAGGAGAGGAGGGGTGGTTTATTGTTATCTATGGCTGCACTGTAGATTACCCCAACACTTAGTGACTGGGCACCAACATCTGTTACCTCACAGTTCTGTGGTTAGGAATCTGCGGACAGTTTCGCTGAGCCCTCTGGCTCCAGATCACTCACAGGCTGCAGTGCAGCCAAGGCTACAAATTCCAGTCTCAGCCGAAGGCATCATCAGGGAGGAGGAGCTGCTTTGAAGCCAATTTACATAGCTGGTAGCATTCAGTTACTTGCAGGTTGTTGTGCTAGGGCCTCAGTTCCTTGCTAGCAGTTGTCCTTGTTGTGTGGGCTTTTCCATAAGACAGCAAGCAAGATGGAAGCCAGAGTCTTTTTGTAAATTGATTTTGGAAGTGGTATTCCATAACTTTTGTCATATTCTGTTTCATAGAAGCAAGTCACTAGGTCCAGCTCACAGGTGAGGGCAGGGGGAGGGATTTCACAAAGGTGTGAATACAAGGAGGGTAAGGGTCATTGGAACCCTGTTTACACAATGGTTAATACCTTGGCTGTTACCTGAAAGGTTGATGGTTCGAACCTGCCCAGCGTGGAAAAATGATTGTAGGGGAGAAAGACCTGGTCTCCTGTGAAGATTACCGTCTAGATACCCTATGGGGTAGTTCTGCTCTGTCACATGGGCTCACTGTGGGTTGAAAATCAACTTGATGGCACCTAACAACAACAACGGAGGGGTCGTTGGGAACTATCTTAGGAGCTGCATGAAACTAAAACCACTGCCGCCAAGGTGCTTCCAACCCATAGCAACCCCATAGGACTGAGCAGAACTGTCCTGTAGGGTTTCCGAGGCTGTCATCTTTACCAGCAGACTGCCGCAGCTTTTTTTTTTTTTTTTGTGGAGTGGCTGATGGTTTTGAACCGCTGACCTTTTGGTTGACAGCAGAGCGCTTTAACCACTGTACCACCATGGCTCCTTTACCACAGGTGAACATGGGAAGGAATTATCTTTAGTTTAATTTTGAACAAAAAGCTAAGCAGATGAGAGATTTCTACTAATTTAGAAGTACAGATGGTAGACACCTAAATAGTTAATTGTTTTACCAAACTTCACTGAGTTATAAGTTATTTTTTAGTTTTTGTTTTTGAAAGACTGAACCTTTCGTAAAGAATCTTATCTCAAAGATTGGTTTAAAGATTAACTCTAATGCAGTATTGTAATTTAAGATGCAGGGAAGTTTATAATATTAAAAAAATTAACAAAAATAAATTACCATACCAGATTTTACTGCATGTTCTAATATGTCATATTTTATACTTGTTTTGGGTTTAGATTGTAATTAGAGGTATGTCTAATTTTAGGAAAAGCAGAGACAGTAAAATAGTCACTTATTTATAGATGAGATTCCTGGCAACTTCACCCTTAGCCATAAAACGAAGCTTTCTTATTGTGCAATCTTTTTAAATGATCCCTTTGTCCTACACCCAAGTATTTGATTCAGCAGAGATTTAATGAACTCCTAGTAAGTGGTAAGCACTCAGCTAATGTAAGAAATATATGTCAGTAGTACGTGGTTCCTGCTGCCCCTATCTAGTTGGGAAGAAATTAATAAATAATTATAGTGCTGCCCCTTAGTTGAATCTATATCCATATTCAGCCCTCCCCCTTGTTTTTGTTTATTTGAAAGGATCTTTTTTCTGTAGTCATAGTTTGCAACTTTATCTTAATTTTCTATCCAATACTTTTCTACACTGACATGAGTGAAAATAACTGAAAGTATCATATATTATTTCTTTTAACTTTGTTCTTTTTGGAAAAAAGGGGAGCCATATTCTTCAAATGGGGTAATATATTTTAAAATTCATGTGCTCTTTATAATGCTAAATTCATCCATCATGTAGTAACAAAATTAGAGAGATAATGGAGTCATGGTTGGCCTTTATGACTTGTTTTAAAAACCATGTTTAAAAAACACCAACGCCAAACCCATTGCCAGCGAGTAGATTCCGACTCATAGTGACTCTGTAGGACAGTAGGGCTGCCCCATAGGGTTTCCAAGGAGCAGCTGGTGGATTCCAACTGCCACCTTTTGGTTTACAGCTGTAGCTTTCAACCACTGCATGACCAGACCTCTAAAAATCATGTTGGTCTTTATATATATTTTTTGTGTATGTATGTCTGTAGTTTGAGGCCTAAGATATTTCCTACATATTTTTATCTTTCGTCTAATTCTTTGAGGAAGGTTGAGATTCTATTTGAAGGAAACTTTCCCTGGGGTATTACTTTTATGAGTAAGTTTTTTTTTTTTTTTTAACCGCTATCTTAAGAAAAGATCTATGGTAGTCTAGACATGTTTTTGTTATAGTTCAACATATTTTCGTAGTAAAATCTTCAAAGAACTTTTGCTTTCTTTTTTTTTTTAAGGAACATCAGTGATTTCAGTAAAAAAAATCCCTTAGCTTCAAATTAAATATAACATGAAGTATAACATGCAAGTGATAGAAAACTTGTTATGAAGAAATTTTGTGGAACTAATACAGTTGATAGGCAGAATCTCTTTCATTAGAATGAAGTGGCCCCAAGGCCAGACACTGTGGCGGGCTGGCGAGCTTGAACCTATTTCTGTCGTTTCCTGTTATGTCCTTGGTCAAGTTCCTTCACTTTTTTGTGTCTCTCAATTTCCTATCTGTAAGATGGGAATATTAACCTAACGAAAACAAAACCAAACCAAACTAGTTGAGTCGGTTCCGACTCACAGTGACCCCATGGGATAGTAATAGTTGTTACCAAATAGTGTTGTTGAAGAGATTAAATATTAAATGAATTAATAAAGGCAAAGCACTATATCCGTATTAGTATTTCTTTCTATTTTTAGTATCAGTAGCATCACATCACTGGCTCAGTAATTAATTACCTGTGTCACTTAACGTCTCTGGGTCTTAGGTCTCATAATGTAAACCAAGAGATTTGGATTCTTTGAGGATATGTCGGTCTATATTAGATAATATAGATAATAATCTACTAATATATGTTTCCTCATTGAATCTCCGTTTTGTTAGGATTTTTGTGCCTGCAGTAAAATAATACTTCGGAACATCGGCTCTGAGAATATTTATTGTAGGGTTCAGCCTCTTGAGACAGGGTTTTTGCTTTTGAAGTAATGTTTGCTTTAATTTTGTTCTTACTCATATGTCTCACAAGAAAGACCGGGGGGTGTGAGTTGTCAGTGCTCCTTAGCAGCAGGTCACGTCTCCTTCAGTGTGTGCTCAGCCAGACTGCACATGTGAGCAGGATCCTATCCAAGACATTCTCAATCTTACATGTCTTTTATATCCCTTTTTACTTCCTGCCTGGTATGGTAGGTACATTTTTCTCTTCTCTGCCAAACTCTTGTAAATTCCATCCCAGTTTTTCCCTCTCTCATGATTCTAAGAATATCAGAGTTGTGTGTTTTCGTTTTTTTATCATTCCTCTGTCTTTAGGTATGTTATCAATGAGAGGGACAGATTCTTTTTGTCGGCCGATTCATGTTTATTAAAATTTGCAGGTTCTATAATTATTTCTTTTTAAAAATTTTGTTTTTATTTTGATTCAAGTAAGAGATACACCCCATTAAAGTAAAATAGTACCATATGGATTTTTAATAAAGGTTACTGTCACCATTCCTGTGACTGCATTTAGTAAGTCCTTTAAGATACGTTTTCCATGTATTATTTAACTCGATGACTTGTCCCTGTTTTAAGAGATTTTTCTCCTGGGTGTTATAACCCAACAGTTTTGCTGAAATGTTTTCTAAAAGATGCTGTCCTTAGGTTTACCGATCATTTTATCAGCTTGGGTGATTCTGATCAGTTATTATACTGGATGGCATTTGTAGTTAACATATGAATATAGATGTAGGGCAAAGAGTTTAGTAGTGACATATTGGCATTTCTACTATTTTTTTTTTTAACCTTAGTATCTCTCAGAAAGATGAATAATACACAACTGTGTAGTCTTCAGGGGAAGCTTTGCCTTTCTGCATATCTGGAGCTGTTGCCTCCCAGATGGTTTTCTTACCTTGCAGAAAATAATGTTTGCTGCCATTATTTGTATCTGCTGTTTGTCAGTGGCGTTCACAGTGTTTTCGCTGTATCCCTTAAGCGGTGAGCTGTGACAGCAGGACCTAGTTGTTACTAGCAAGGAGCTCCTTTTTTCTGATTCTTAGCAATTTTTTTTGAAGAAATATGAGTGGATAAAAGTTAGTAAATTTATGTGATAGTAGAACCCTCGAATCTAATGTGCTTTATACTGGCCATAACGATTGGTCAATTGAAAGAGTTCAAGTTTGGAATCCTTTAAAAATGACATAAACCTTTAAACATTTTAGTCTACTTTGTAACATATAAATGTTAATTCTCTAGCCTTTTGCTGTAAAGCCTTTTTTTTTTTTTTCCTAGCATGATTCTGGTAATAAGAGTTCTACATTATTTTTTTTTTCCTAGAGCATACCCATGTTTCATCTCCAAAGTTTCAGCTTTGGTTTCTTTAAAGTGGAGAGGGTACTTAGACATAAGCAGAATATTCTGAATATAGAATTCCACTAGACTTGTATGATCCCCCCCATCTGTTACATATGCCTCACAATTTTTCAGTGACTTACCTTAATAGAGACTTTCCAAAGCACGAAACTTAATTTTCGTTGAATTTTCCATATACTTCTATTGTGTCAGTTTACGTACTGTTTAAATCGCATAATTATAAGTACAGTTGGAATGAATACATTTTGGCACAAACACAGCTGTCTCTACAGCTGTTATGGATGGAACTGTGTCCCCAGAAAACATGCGTTGTAACTTCTAACCTCTGTGCCTCTGGAGGTCCTCTGGTGTGTAGTAGTTAAGAGCTACGACTGCTAACCAAAAGGTCGGCAGTTCGAATCCACTGCTGCTCCTTGGGACCCCTATGGGGCAGTTCTGCTTTGTCTTACAGGGCTGCTATGAGTCAGAATCAGCTTGATGGCAGTGATTTCTTGGGGGTTTTATGCCTGTGGATAAAATCTCATTTGAGAATCGGTTGTTATGTTAATGAGGCAGGATTAGTAGAGGGTGTAATATCTTGAGTCAATCTCTTGAGATATAAAAGAGAGTAAACTCAAGCTAGCAGGCAGTGATGGGGAAGAGACATGCCAAGTCACAGGAAAATTGCCTAGGAGCAGAAGCTCAGAAGAGATAAGGACCTTCCTCCAAAGTGACAGAGAGAGAACGCCTCCCCTAGAGCCAGTGCTCTGAATTCAGACTTCTAGCCTCCTAAACTGTGAGAAAAGTAAATTTCTTTTTGTTAAAGCCATCCACTTGTGGTATTTCTGTTATAGCAGCACTAGATGACTAAGACGATTTGATACTGAGAAGTAGGGGTGCTGCAGTAACAAATACCTACAGCGTGGAAGTAATTTTGGAATTGGGTAATGGGTGGAGGCTGGAAGGATTCTATAGTAAAAGCCTCTTAGATGGTCTTGAAGACACTGTTTGTAGAATTATGGATGTCGAAGACAATTCTGATAAGGACTCACAAGAAAGTGAGGAGAGTATCTTAGGCTGGATTCTCTAGAGAAGCAACACCAGTAAAGCATATAAATATATCTAGAGAGATTTATGTCAAGGAAGTGGCTCCCGCGGTTGTAGAGGCTGTAACCTCCCAAGTCTGTGGGTCAGATTGGCAGCTTCTCCTGATTCACGTAGTCGCGGGGGCTGGTGAACCCAAGATTGGCAGGTCAGAGGGCAGGGCTGTTGCTCACAGGCTGTGAATATCGACGAATCCCAAGATTGGCAGGTAAGACCACTGGCAAACTGCCAGCTCAAGTCCCAAGAACTGAAGGTCAGACAAACAGGAGCCAGCTACAGGATCCAGAATGAGCAAAAGCCCCGAGCTGTGTCAGGACATCCAGCTACACTCAGTGCAAGAAACTCCCTTTCAGCTGATTGGCTACTCATAGCAGATCCCAGCAAAGGGGTGATCACATACTAGATTTCAACAGAGAAGTGATCACATTATATGAATGCCAAAACACTGAGGGTCATGGCTCAGCCCAGTTGACACACAATTTTAACTATCACAGAGAGCTGTAGATAAAGTCTCTGTCATCCTAGGTAGGACATGTAGTGCCAGCGACAGAATGTTGCTAGTAATGTGGACATTAAACGTGCTTCTGGTGAGGCTTTAAAAGAAAATGATGAACATGTGGTTGGTTGGACAATAGAAGGGAAGGGTAATGCTTTTTATGTAGAGGCAGAGAACTTGTCTGAATTATATTCAAATGTTTGGTGGAAGGTAGAACTTAAAAGTGATGAACTTGGATATTTGGCTGAAGAGATTTCTAAGCAAGACCTCATAGGGGCTGCGTGGTTTCTCCTTGCCTCATATAGTACAACGCAAGAAGAAAGAGATGGACTTAAAAATGAACTGTGCAGAACGAAAACAGAACTTAAGAAAATTCCATTGTTCAAACTAAGGACATGTGTCCTAGAATGTTCACCAAGGACATGGCCATACAATCTTTTGTTAAAGAGATTAAGCCTGTGACTGATGGATCTAACCAACTGCTGCCAGAAGAAATCCCATCAGCTTAGACTGAAGGGGACAGAGAAAGAGCAAAAGGAAAAAACACTGCCTCTTGGAATTCCACAGACAGGCCAAAGTAGCTACATCTGTTGTCCTCCAAGAAAAGAAAAGGACATCCCTGGAGCAGCTCAGAGATTTGCAGAACTGTTAGAAGGGGCACAAGAAGCAGGGCCTTCACGCTTTCAAAGGGCAGGGCCATGGTTTCCTGGCTCTCAAAGGGCGGGGCCCCAACCTCCTAGGTTGCAGAGAGTTGGATCTTTGCCACCTCTTGCCAGCTGGGTTCTGGAGTGTGGGGCTGCCATTAAGATGTGCCAGGGGGATGGAGGGCAAGGTTGCCATGGCCAAGGGGCAGAAGAAAGGGCCTGCTGGGGCCAGGGAGGATGGGTTCACTACTCAAATGAACTAGGAGTGTGGAGCGATCCAAAGCCAAGGGAGCAGAGTTGTCCCAATGAGCCTAGAAGATGGAGCTGAAGCCCAGGGCGGAGGGGCCTCTGCCTGAAATCCAGACAATGTGGCCAACACCCAGAGTCTGGAGGACAGGGCCATTGCCCAGATGGTCTCAGAGAACAGAATTATTTTCAAGACTTGAGAGCTAATATAAATTTTTCTGCTAGGTTTTAGACTTGTTCGGTACCCTGTTACCATTGACTCGGTCCCTGGTGGGGATGAGAGAGAGCTGGGGTCTGAACTGAACAGGAAGGGAAACTGAGATTTCCAAACTACGCAGCTGGTGTGTGCAGTGGAATTTGTCATCCACCACACAATTTGGTGTCAGAGGTGGTTGATCTTAGTTTCCCTGGACTGGCTCGATACAGTTGGTGACTTTGCAAAGACTTACTTGAGGGGTCCTGACTGCACAAGGTTAGAAAAGGAAGTTTCACTGGCATATTTTGGGGCTCTTTAAACTTACAGATTTTTACTTTTTACATTTAATATCTCTTACTACATTTCAGATCACTTCTTTAACAAATATTAGGAGACATGAACAATGCCAACCCTTTAGGGATTTAACATCTGATGCTGGTAGAGAGATGGTATGCGTAGTGTTTTGTACAGTACAGAGAAAGGAGTTCTGTTTGGGAGGGGGAAGGAGGAGAAGCTTTTAAGAGGAGGCAACACTTGTTTCTAAATTTTGAAAGATCAGAATTAGGCAGAAGATATTTGGGAGAGGAAATGGGGCAGATAGTCATCTAAGGGAGACAAGGCATATGTGTGTATACAGACTTGGAGGTCTGAATGCATATGGCATAATTGTTACTTGGGAGTGATGGATTTTTGGCCTGTTTGAACGCTTATGTGCCCCCAATACTAGGGTGGCGGAATGGTGTTTGGCACACATTGTGTCCTCAGTAAGTATTTGAAAAAATGAAAAGATCAAGGCAAGCGGAGGCCAAATCACAGTGGATCTTGTTTAACATGCTGCAGAGCAAGAGTTTATCCTGAAGAGAGCCTTTGAAGTACTGGGTCTTAACCAGAAAAGTGACATGATCAGATTTGATTTTGAAAAATATTCTTCTGGCCGCATGTTTAGAATGGATTATTGGGACGGGGGGAGTGAGATTGGAGTCAGAGATACCAGTTAGGAGACTGTTGAAATAATCCAGTTGAGAAAATAGGGAAGGCTCAAATTAAAGAGAGCTTTATGAGCAAAGGGATAAGGAATCCCAGAAGTCTTTAGGAAGTTGAATTGAGCAGCCTGTGACTGAGTGCATGGGGGGAGGGGAAGTGAAGGGCAGGGAAGATTCTAGACTGGCCCCTAGGCTTGCAGCTTAGATGACCAGGTTCCAGAGTGGTAGTGGTGGTGCCATGAACTGAGAGAAAGCACTCTGTGAAACCTAACACAAGACATGCTATTTTTAGCTTATTTTCCTATTTGAGGAAAATATATGTTTAATGTTTCTATTTGAGTATATAATCTCTTATAACTGAGATGGCCTAGCTCAGTTTCACCGTATGCCAGGAGCTGTAGACCATCAACTTGAACATATTTGTAGAATTGAGTTGAAACCTAACATTGCATTTACACCAAGCCCCGTTAATGATTGAAATATTTTAAAATTGTAGGCTGCAACAAAACATTTGACATCAGAATAAGATGAAAATCCTATCTTTAAAATTCCCAACTTTTTTGTGTACTTTCTTAATATTTTATCTTCTGAATAACTGGTACCTCAGTTCGTGGAATGATTCAGTAGCATAACAAATAAGAGGTTCATTCTCTTTCTTTAGGGTAAACTCTCTAAGTGCCTGGTAGTATGTTGTTAGTTGCCATCAAGTTGATTCCGACTTACGTTGACTCCATATGTGCAGAGTAGAACTGCTCCACAGGGTTTTCAAGGCTGTGACCTTTTGAGAGGAGATTGCCAAGTCTTTCTTTCAAGGTGCCTCTGACTGAATTTGAATGGCCAACCTTTCGGCTAGTAGCTGAGTGCTTAGTATGGTAGAAGTTACTGTGCAAACTTTGGTAAATAACCACAGACTAGGCTCTGTGCAAGGGGCCCCGGTGGCACAATGGTTAAGCACTTGACCGCTAACCTAAAGGTTGGTGGTTCAAGCCCACCTGCAGCTCTGTGGAAGAAAAGACCTGGTGATCTGCTCCCATAAAGATTGCAGCCTAGGAAGCCCCATGGGGCAGTTCATCTTTGTCCTATAGGGTTGCTATGAGTCAGAATCAGCTCAATGGCACACGACAACAAGGCTCTGTGATGCATGCCAGGGGTTCAGGGATGAATGACATGATCTCCATGTTCATATATATGCGTGAAAGAATGAGTTGGAACTATGACTTTCCATAGTGATACAGTTTACCGCGTGTCACATGCTATTTTGAGAATATCGATAAAATGCTAGGTGTTGTCCAAAATTTTTCTCTTTCCTTCGGTTACCTCTTCACCCTCTTCTCTTCATACGTCTATCAGCAAATTCTGATGGCTGTATTTGCAGTGTACATGATACATGCGTCCCACTTCACTTTTTCTCCTTTGCTTCTAGTCCGGTCCAAGTCTCAACATATATGCATTTCACACTGTCTTCCTGCTTCAACTCTTACTTTCTGTGCCGCCTTTTGAAATCCCTTCTCTACCTAGTAGCTAGAGTGAGCTCTTAAAAATTGAAGTCTTATTTTGCTGAAAGCCCTCTCTTGGCTTCCTAGTACACTAGGAAGCTCTTTACCATGGCTCACGTATTACCCCCTCAGTCTTGCTTGCTGAAAGATTAGTGACTATTGTGGGACCTCAAAAGAGGGAATGATTAATTCTGATTTTGGGGCCCTGAGAAAGGCTGAAGGAATGGTATTTGATCTAGGTCTTGGTAGATGAGTAGGATTTTGTTAGGCGAAATTATATGTTGAACAAACATGAAAAGAATGTTTGCTATGTGCCATTGTTGTTGTTGTTGTCAAGTCAGCTCCCAACTCATGGTGACTCCGTGCACAACGGAGCAAAATACTGTCTGGTCCTGTGCCGTCCCCATGACTGGTTGTGGATGCGACTGTTGTGATCCATAGGGGTTTCACTGGCTGGTTTCAGAAGTAGATTGCCAGCCCTTCCTTCCTAGTCCATCTCAGTCTGGGAGCTCTGCTGAAACCTGTTCAACATCATAGCAACACGCAGGGCTCCACTGACAGATGGGTGGTGGCTGCACGTGACGTGCACTGGGTGGACATTGAATCCGGATCTCCCGCATGGAAGGTGAGAATTCTACCACTGAACCAACACTGTGCTAGGCACTGTCTTTTTCGTGCTTTCTCTTGAAAAGCCATGACTAATATGTGGTGTCTCTGAAAGGAAGTAGCTGTTTGTCATAGATTTAGTTTTATTGTAACCTCAATAAATAGCGTATACAAGAAAATCCAAGCAGCCATTACTCTGCTTAAATACCAGGAAGCATTTTTTTCCAAGAATAGAATTTGGCAAGCACTGCTTGACCAGTCTCATTCTTAACCATCACATATACCTGTTCAAGAAATTTGACTATATTCAGAAATGCCACAAAATTTTAATGCAGTGTTATGATTTTTAGACTTTTTTTTTTTTTTAAGGCCAGCTGTCTCTAGTCTTCTAATACCAATTTTCATTTTAAAACGACAAAAGTAACATCAGGAAGATTTAAGTACAGCCAACTATATATACCAATAGGATTTGGTCATAAAATGAAGTTTTTGTTTGTAACTAATTTAGGACCAGATCTTTACAAAAATACAGCTTCGTAATTTGCTAATTTAATCTTTTGCGTAGTTCCTTTACTGACTCAGAATCTTGAAGCCTTTGACTAGGTGTTCTTTTTGAGACTTGTCATGGTGCAGAGAGAGCAGTACTATAAAGATTATAACAATTTTTGTCCTTTGCTGTGCTTGTTTAGATCTTCATTTTCTTAAATTTTTTTTTCCTTTTTGGCTCTCCAGTAGCTGTGATTTTTAACTCCTGCCTCACTTCCTTGTCATGAGCTGTATTTCCCTGAAAAACTGCACATATGTGCATAAAGTCAGGAATTCCAAAGTTCATTTTACTTGTTGACATTTTTGGCTAAAAATTCTCCTCTCAAGAGCTGGAAATTCTTAATCAGAAGAATTTCTGTTCCTAGCATTGCTTTATTGCTTGTAATACATGCCAACATAAGGCAGTAATACTTTTTTTGCTTGTGGCTAAAACCAGTTACATGTTGAAGTAGGCCCTTGATTTAAGGTTTTTACTGGAACAGAGAGATATGAAAAAAATATGGAAAATGTAGAGAATTGTCCAAGAAGCTAAAGTTACTACATTTAATGATTTGTTCTTTGTTTTGAGATTTTTGTTCCTATTTTTAGGTACCAAAAAAAATCCTCATTTTAACAAATGATGGCGGTCCTCTCCCATCCCCTGTCACCACCACCACCTCCCCCAAATTTCCTAAAATATTCACTACCAATTCTGTATTGATTCATCCAATCTGTTTTTGAAGTTCATAGTTCTCTGAAACCCAAAACTGGGTACCGTTGGCTTATTTTGTGTATCACATCCAAGATTAGAGTTGATAATGTCTGCCCTAGTGAAGAGATGTCCTCAGATGCTGTGGAAGGGAACAGAAGGGCTTCAGTTTTTGCCCCTGAGAACCTTAGTGGGCAGTGCTGTCCCTTTCTGGCTGGGCCTTGATGTGTCCTCTCTGAGGGCCTGATGTCTTTCTAGGACTACAGAGTTTTAGGGCTTATCTGTCCCTTCACAGGTTGCCGTGACTATTACTACGTCTCTAATAACACCTTAGCTCTTACCCAAATTTTATTTTTCTCTTTATTCTTGGCTTCTCCTTGTTCTTCTTGGCTTTGTTTAGAGCTGGATTTGTATCCTTAGCATTTCATTTTGAAAATTCCTTTCCATCTTCTTTAGAAAACTAATGAATTAACTTCTGTATCGTTGGCCTTTCTTGGCTACTTGGACATATTCCTTTGAAATGTCCTTGTGTCTATGGTTATAGCATTCCCAGGGGAAGCTGACCAGACGTTTGCTGACTGACTAGGTGGTTTGTATATATCTTGATTAATTACGTGCCAGTCAAAGCTATTATTCAATTAACGTGTTTCAGTATTTGGGGATGTCTCTAGCAACTTTTCTAGCAACACACTGTACAGCAGTAGGGAAGAAAATGGTGAAGGAAAACATTAGGGCGCCCTATATAAACCTCCTAGTTTTAGATTTCCAGTTTTTTTTTTTTTTTTAATCTTTTTAAAACATTTTGTTTCATTTTTTTCTGAGGCATGGAGTGTGACCCTATTTATAAAATGGGAATTTAACTATTGCTTTTTTTTTTTTTAGCTTATAGGATCTCACTGGGACTTCTCAAAGAGATATTATTTCTTGAACCTCGGGAAACATTATGAAGATCCAAATATTTTAAGTTTTGAAAAATGGAAAATACAGTTTTGTATTAATTTGCAGATTTGTTTATTGAATTATTATTTATAATTAGTACTTTGCATAGGGTTCTATAAATGCCACTTAACAAACATTTCTGTTGTGAGCAATGAAGAGATTTCAGCTGCTCTGCTGACAAATGCCCTTTAATCAGTCTTTTGAAAATAATCAAGCTTTAGTCATTGACTTGTTTTTATTATCAGAAATATTTTACCAAAACATTTCAGTGTAGCAGAAAAATTTAGGCAGCGCCACTGGGCTTATTTCACTGTTTGTGCGGCACAAATACAAGTTAGTTAGTTTTTTTTTGGTATTACATTCTTTTATTTTCCATCAGTAAAGACAGCAAGAAGCAGTTGGTACTCGTGAGGTCACTATAAGTTAGTTTTTGTAAAATTTCTCTAATGGAAATTGTAACCCAACTGTTAGCTTTAAAACAATTTTATGGCTTGATGCTGTGACCTCTGTAGTCCTCCGATGGTCTGTCATCGAGTCACGCTATGAGAGTGAACACATACCACCTCTGCCAAAGCTGCTTTATCTGTCCTGGGTGGGCTTAGAGAGGGCACAGAGGCAGGAGTCTGAGGGCAGAGTGCAAAAGTGACTTTTTGCTTCCGAGGACATGGGGGGAAGAATCCATATTATTTATTGTTTAAAATCTTTGAGGCTAAAATTGTTAGAGTGAGCAGTACTTCGGTCAAAGATGGAGTTGGATGAGCTAGTTAACTACTGCTTAAGCATCAGATAAGCCTTCTATGTGGAGGTTGAGTTCTTTCAATTGAGTTAATAGCACAGAGTTACTAATGTACCTACTTTTGTCTGTTGCTCACTTTTGAATAATAATTTTATTATTCAAAATGTAAAATTCAAATCAGTCTTTTTCCCAGCAGTATTACAGAATATTCAAAAGGTTGAAGCTATTGTTTAATATGAAATTGAGATCACCTCTCCATTTTATTTGTGTATCTCAGTATTGCTTAGTAACAAATAATTGAGATGAAGCTGAGATTTAAAGATTCTTTTTCATGGAATTGGTCTTTTCCTCTTTAATATTTATCTCTAAAGGTTCTAGATAGGTCCTTAGAAATCATTTTGTCTTGCATTTTTGAATGAGAAATTTGAAATATAGGATGTTAAGTATTTTGTCCAGAGTTTATAATACTCTCCTGTTGTATGAATGAGTGTGTTGTGTGTGTGTATCAGGGGAATCAAAGAATTAAGTCACGTTGCCATCCATTCATTGTTAGTGGTCACCCAGTATCTCAAGGGGCAAATAGTGCTTATAATAAAAATAATCTTGCCAGCAAAGAAGGAGAAATCACAGACAGGTCACCAGTGTAATAAACACATATGTAATTAAACATGTGATGATGGATTTAAATTTGTAGTTGTATTAGGTATTCAGTGTAGTAAATGATGTAGATACTCAACTTTGGAGAAAATATTTCTTGTGCTTCTTATGCTTTTTGTGGCTCTTGATCTCCTCCTTCTGGTCCCTCATTACATTTCATTTTTTTGTCTTTTTTTTCCCCAATAGACTCTACTTATAAGGGCAGGAAGCCTCTGTCTTGTACACTGTTGTCTCCAGCACTGAGTAATAGCAATAAGTTTGACTGACTGCCATATTGGCTTACCCTGCTTTACGTGGCTATGTGGGGCACTCACCACATTTTACAAGTCTTAAGTTTGAAATATCTAAATTTTATTTTCACAGTGAACAGAGTATCTGTCAGGCAAGAGCTGCTGTGATGGTTTATGATGATGCCAATAAGAAGTGGGTGCCAGCTGGTGGCTCAGCTGGGTTCAGCAGAGTCCATATATATCACCATACAGGCAACAACACGTTCAGAGTGGTGGGCAGGAAGATTCAGGACCATCAGGTAAGGGTCTGTTGAAATTCTTATTTAAAGCTTATCAATGTAGTATTAAAAGAGGACATGGTGTATTCAGTAAAATGCTGTAAAACTCTCATCAAAATAGTCTGTATGAGAAAAGCTAGGTTTTGCCTTTCATCTTACCCCTTTCTACCTTTTATGAAGTATAGATTCAGATGAAGATTTAGAACTAATTGTACAAAAATATAAATACTCCTTTTTGTATTATGACTCTTAGATCCTCTGGCCTTCCAACTTGGTAGTTTTTGGGATCTAAAGTAATTTAGGACAAACAAAAATGAAATACTACTTGTCTTAGTTTTCTAGTGCTGCTATGACAGAAATACCACAAATGGGTGGCTTTAACGGACAAATTTATTTTCTCACAGTTTAGGAGGCTGGAAGTCCGAATTCAGAGTGCCAGCTCTAGGGGGCTTTCTCCCTCTGTTGGCTCTGGAAGAAGGTCCTGTCTCTTCTGAGCTTCTGCACCTGGGCATTCTTCATGTGGCTTGACATCTATCTCTCTTCCCTCCCATCTCTGCTTGTCTGTTCTGCTCTTTTTATATTTGTAAGAGATTGGCTGAAAACACACCCTACACAAATGCTGTCTTATTGACATGACAAAGACAACCCATTCCCAAATGGAGTTATAACCACAGGCATACCTGTTGCCTTCGAGTGGATTCATAGCAACCCTATAGGACAGAGTAGAACTGCCCCATAGTTTTTCAGAGGAGCAACTGGTGAATTCAAACTGCCAACCTTTTGATTGGCATCCCGAGGCAAAATTTCCCTTCATCTGTGAACCTGTGAAATCTAGAATACAGGTTACCTGTTTTCAAAGTACAGTGGTCGAACAGGCACAAAGTAGATATTTCTATCACAAGTGGGAGAAATTAGAGGAAAAGAAGGGATGACAGGCAACAAACAAGTCCAGAACCCAGCAGAACAATTTACATTAGCTCTCAAAAAAAAAAAAACAAAACGAAACCCAGTGCCGTGGAGTCAATTCCAACTTATAGTGACCCTATAGGACAGAGTAGAACTGCCCCATAGAGTTTCCAAGGAGCACCTGGCTGATTCGAACTGCCGACCCTTTGGTTAGCAGCCGTAGCACTTAACCACTACGCCACCGGGGTTTCCTACATTAACTCTCAAGGCTTGAAAATAATTCTCTGTTCTCTGAGACCATCTGGGCAGTGGCCCTGCCCTCCAAATTCTGGGTGTTGATCACACCCTCTGGGTTCTGGGTGGAGGCCTCCTCAGCTCTGGGCTTCAGCTCTACCTTCCAGGCCTATTGGGATGGCAACTCTGCTACCTTGGCTTTGGCCCAAGGCCCCATTCCTCTAGTCTATTTGAGTGGCAACCCCACCCCCTCGGCCCTGGCAGGCCCCATTCTTCTGCTGCCCCCTTGGGTGTGGCAGGCCCACCCCCTCAGCTTTGGGCAGCAGCCCCATCCTCTTGGCTAAACTGAACGGCAGCTGAAGACTACAGAAATGAGTTGGTGAAGATGTGACTTTTTGAAACCTAAGAGGCTGTAGCTCTACCTTTTGAGACTCCAGAGGCCATGACCCCACCCTTAGATACCTAGGCAGCCCTATTTCTATGCTCCTTTCAACCGTGCGGCTGCTTCAGGGATGGTCCTTTTCTTTTCTTAGAGGACAACAGATGTAGCTCCTTTGGCCTGTTTCCTGCCTGTAGAATTCCAAGAGGCAGACAGTGTTCTTTCCTTTTGCTCTTTCTCTGTTCCCTTCAGTCTGAACTGATAGCTTTCTGCTGTGGTAGTTAGTTAGATGCAATTCAGTCCGTAACATAAATAGCAGAGTACATATTTTAGAAATTGTTTTCCTGCCAAAAGTATGGAATGCAGGAATTGAAGAAGGAGTTAAAAGTATAAATAATGCCAGAGAATATTGTTAAATTTATATATCATGGGAAAATAGTAGATATTAAGGTTGCTAGAATAGTTAGGCTTTTGTAATTCACATCAAGGACAACAGCTAAGCTTTTACTAATCCCTGCTCTGGATTTCCTACAAGGTGACTGGATTATCTGGTTACTTGATTTCTTTGGCTTTAAGAGATTAGGAGCATAGAGGAAAATGTAGGTTGGGTCTTACTAGCATTAAGTACAGTGAGAACTGTGAGACCTGGAACTCGATGGGACTGCCTTGTTTTTCCAGGTCTTGCAAGCTTTCTGCCTTGGACAGGGTGCAGCCTTATCACTTTTCTGTTGCTCTGTATTAGCGGAAAATATTTGAGTTTTCCTTCTCTGACAGGTTTCTGCCTTTCCGGCTTTGCAGATTTTACTGTATATGATGATAGCAGCAAGAACTTTTAAAAAGAGTAAATTTATGAAATACTTCTGGTTTTGATAAAATGGTAGAATCAATCAGTGTTAAAACAATCCTGCTACAAATGTAGGAGGATGTAACAAATATTCATTTTCAGTTCCTATCCGAGCTCTAACAGAAGGAAGGGAGATAACCCTAGGTTTCCTCTAGGAAGCGCAGGGGTGTGGTGCGTAAACCGATGGGATGGTAGGAGTTGATGGACTGGTAATAGCAGCTATAGACTTAGGGTTGTTCTCCTACAGCAGGGACTGTGGGCCTGGGAGAGGTGGGGTTTCCAAGTGCTGTCTCCGCATAGAGCTGTGGCTCTTAAAGGAGCCGTGTCTCTTAAAGGAGCCGTGTCTGTCAGCACAGGGAAGCAGAGGAGTTTGTTTCTGTCTGAGCTGGTTTAGGAGCTACCCTGAGAAATGGGAATCTCAAACTTTACTCACATAACTTCAGTCTGGAAATTAACGAAGACAATTCCAGGCCAGTGAAACTCCTGGCGCATGTGGCAAAAACACAGTGCTGCCCTGGAGGGGAGCTTTCAGTCACTCCACAGAAAGAGCAACTCACAGAATTTACCAAATTATTGATGAGATAAAACTGTCCCAGTCTGCCCCTCTTTCTGCCTTCTCAGATTACTTCTCTCTGTCTGTTCCCCATACCCTGACACCCCACTCCCCAGTCTCCCTCCTTTTTCCTCTGCACCCCCACTTCCCCCCAGTCTCTGAGGCACATGCCTGTCTCTGCCCCGCTTGTGCTGCGTGCTTTCTCCACACTTTGTCTTTGCTGCAGCAGAGCATCCCAGCAACGAGTGAGGCCAGAGACAAACCAAATAGTCCCAAAGATACTGTTACAAAGAAAAAAGGAAAACTGGACAACTAAAACTTTGTCAGTTTGTTGAACACCTTTAACACATTCTAAACAAATAGCTGTAAAATTTTGGTAAATTTGGCAAACTGGTCATTTGAGAGTATTGATTAACAATCCTAAAAGTATCTAAATGTTGGCAAAAAGGAAAATGAATATTTAGAAATAATTAGAAATAAACCTGTATAAGCCAGAAAATTTCCACAGGGAACACTGAAATTTTTATTCAGAAGAGAATTAAACCATTCCATGACCCCTCGCTTCAAACATATGGAGTGTTTCTTAAAATGTTTGGAAATTTAAATACACCCTTCTAAATAATTCATGACACTAAGATGAAATTGTTACGAAGATTAGAAAATATTTAGAAATTAAGAAAATAATTAGACCTGAATGACAAGGTTGTTACATACAGAAGTTTGTGAGATGAAGCTGTGGCTCTCCTCAGGGAGACAAGTCTTAACTGCATATAGTAGGAAAAAAGGTAGAATAAAAAGTAATGAGCTTAACCCAAAGAAAACAGAAGGAAATATTAAAGATAAGAGAAGAAATTAAGTAAAAAAGAAATAAAGATCGTTAACAGAAAAGCTGCTTCACTGAAAATACAAACCAGGCGCGTAGCAGAATCAAACGGGAAAAAACGACAAGGCACAAATAAAAATGTATTAGGAATTAAAAAGGATACAACTATAGTTATAGTAGAGAAATGAATTAGGAGATTATGAACAACTTTATGCCAATAAAAAGACCACCTTATAGAAAAATATAATTTTTCAAAACACAGAAAAACTAAAAAAAACTTAATAGATCTATAATCATAAAATAAATCAGCAGTTAATAATCTATCCCCAAAACTTAAGCAAAGGACGGGAGAGGGTTCAGAGCATTTACGAACAAAACCTGAAAAACGTCAACATATCTGTTTCATGCAAACTGCTGTAGAGAATAGTATGTTCTGTTGTTGTTGGGTGCCATCGTTAGGAGTTGTTGAGTCGATTCTGACTTAAAGCAGCCCCTATGATTTTGATACCTAACACATAGAAGAACAGTTTGAGAGAGTAAAAATTAAACACATCTAAACTTCCTGTTAAAAAAAAATTATCCACCATTTATTTGTATAATTATATACAAGGTATATAAATATAATCACCACCAATTGCTGTTGAGTCTGTCCTGACTCCTGGTGACTCCATGTGTTTCTATTTAATTATGTGTGTGTGTGTGTGTGTGCGTATATATATATAGTAGAACTGCACTCTAAAGGGTTCTCAGTGGCTGTGACGTTTAAGTAGATCACCAGACCTTTCTTCCATATAGAAGCAAATTACATTAAAATATTCTAGTTCTCTACTTAACACTTATTAAGTTCTAGGTCTTGTACTTAGGTTTCGTATTGTTGTATTGTAGGTGTCCTTGAGTCAGTCCTGACTCATAGTGACCCTAGGTACCACAAAAAGAAACGCTGCCCTGTCCTCTGCCACGCTCACAATCGTTATGCCTGAGCCCACTGTTGCAGCCACTGTCAGTCCATCTTGTTGAAGGTCTTCCTCTTTTCCACTGACTATGTAGTTTACCAAGCATGATGTCCTTCTCCAGTAACTGATCCCTCCTGACATGTCCCAAGTATGTAAGGAGTATGTCTCGCCATACTTGCTCCTAAGGAGCATTCTGGTTATACTTCTTCCCAGACAGATTTGTTTGTTCTCTTGGCAGTCTGTGGTATATCCAGTATTCTTCACCAAAACCACAATGCAAAGGCGTCAATTCTTCGGTCTTCCGTATTCATTGCCCAGCTTTCGCATGCATATGATGCAGTTGAAAATACCATGGCTTGGGTCAGGCTGCCCTTACTCTTCAAGGTGACATCTTTGCTTTTCAACACTTTGAAGAGGTCCTTTGCAGCACATTTACCCAATGCAATGTATCTTTTGATTTCTTGACTGCTGCTTCCATGGGGGTTGATTGTGAATCCAAGTAAAATGAAACCCTTGGCAACTTCAATCTTTTCTCCATTATCATGATGTTGCTTATTGGTCTGCTTGTTTTTGGTTTTAGATAATTATATATATACATAAAACCAAACCCAGTGCCGTCGAGTCAATTTTGACTCATAGCGACCCTATAGGACAGAGTAGAACTGCCCCATAGAGTTTCCAAGGAGCGCGTGACCGATTCGCACTGCCGACCCTTTGGTTAGCAGCCGTAGCACTTAACCACTACGCCACCAGGGTTTCCATACATATATATACTTCTAATATATGTATTAGATAACTTGGTTTTATTTTAGAAAATATAATTTCTGACCTCAAAGGAGAGATGCAGGTAAGAATGGAGATGCTAAACATGTAAGCAAAGAAGTATAATAGAGTGTTTCAGTTGCTTTGGTAAATCTGAATACATAGTACAGTGAAGGCAGAAGCCATCACTTTGTGGGGAAGACGGGAGACTTCATAGACAACGTGAGATCCTGAGCCAACTCACACGGAAGAATAGCTGT
Source organism: Loxodonta africana (assembly GCF_030014295.1). Classification (NCBI taxonomy): domain Eukaryota; kingdom Metazoa; phylum Chordata; class Mammalia; order Proboscidea; family Elephantidae; genus Loxodonta; species Loxodonta africana. The sequence continues at coordinate 50,655,744 of NC_087366.1, forward strand.
TCCCTGCACTGTTTACTTCGTTATAATCAGGCTAAAAAAAAATAGATGGGCATGTGTAGGAGAGGGATCCCTGGTGGCACAGTGGTTAAGATCTGTGACTGCTAGTCAAAAGGTCAGCAGTTCGAATCCGCCAGTCACTCCTTGGAAAACCCTAAGGGGCAGTTCTACTCTGTCCTGTAGGGCTACTGTGAGTCTACTGGACAGCAGCAGGTTTGTGTGTAGGATAGAACATAAACACTAATGAAGACATAAAGGGGCCCTGGTGGTGCCATGGCTAAGTGCTCAGCTGTGAACTGAAAGAGTGGCAGTTCAAACCTCCCCCCCATCGGCTCTGCAGGAGTAAGACCTGGCAGTCTGCTTCCATAAAGATTAGAGCCAAAAAAATCATATGGGGTAGTTCTGCTCTGTCACACGCGGTCGCTATGAGCTGGAATAGACTTAAGGGCAACGAACAACAGTATAGACCACAGAAACTCATTGGGTTTAAAGTACAGAATTTAAGATTAGGATAAAGCCCAATCCTGATAACATGGACATTCCTGTAAGTAGTTATTATTAAATGAAAATACATGCTTCTTCCTGACTTGTAAAACTTTTTTAGATCAGTAGCAGTAATGTTAGAATGAGTGAAATAATTGATTCACATTTTAAAATTTCTTAAGATTAGAAAAAGGGAATCATTTAAATAATGTCATTTTGATCTAGTAATATTTTCTTCAGCTTTTACTAAGATTCTGTGCCTGAATAATTGAAAAAGCAAATTTTCTCTTGTTTGCACTTTTAGGCAATTTGGCAAGCAGGGATACACTTTTGCCTTGAAGTAGGTTTTATAATTTTCTAATAATGTTAAATTCTAGTAGCTTTGGGTTTCTAATAGCTAAAGATTTATAATTTCCACCCCTAGTTTGACAGATCACCATATTTTTAGGTATTTGATAATTTTTTGTTGCTATTGTAGATAGTATTTTTTAAACTTTTATGTTCTACCTCTTTAATGGTTGTACATAAAAAAGGCTGATTTTTTTATAATAAGCATGTATCCAGAAACTTGTTAAGCTAATTTATTAACTCTAATATTTACATGCATGTTTTTATTACCCTAAATACACGAGCATGTCAGTGTAAAATGACAGCTTTATCCTCTTTTCCAATTCTTGCATATTTTATTTGTTTTTATTAGACTTGTCAAAGACAAATATAAATCAGTACCTTTACTTTTTCCCCAGTAATACAAGGACCTTAGAATACTTTATCTCCAATAACACCCCCTTCTCCTGTGCCCATCCCCAAATTCCAGTGCATTCCTAGCAGATACTTTAATTCTATGTGTATTTTAAACCCCATAAAACATTATTATTGTTAGTTTTATACAGTCAGCGTTAATTTAGGTATACTGAATATTTACCCCCTGGTGACATAGTGGTTAAGAGCTACGGCTAACCAAAGGTCAGCAGTTCCAATCCACCAGGCGCTCCTTGGAAACACTACGGGGCAGTTCTGCCCTGTCCTCTAGGGTCGCTGTGAGTTGGAATCGACTCAACGGCAGTGGACTTGGTTTTGATTAATATTTCCCCTTTTCTCTTGCTTTTCATTCCTTCTGCCCTTTGAAGCTTTTGTAAGGATCATTTTTAATCTTGAAGAACATACTTTAGAATGTCTGTCAATGCACATTTCTTTTTTCTTTGTCAGAAGTGTCTTCATTTCAGCTATCAGACGTTTAAAAAGATCTAAATGAATGGCAGTGTGTGATATCCATGAATTGGGAGACAGCCTGATGGTATCAGTTCTCCATAGATGGATCTTTTACTTTCAGTGCCACCTCAATCAAAATGCCAACAATTTTTTTTGGTGTTAATTCACAAGCTGAATATATCATTGTAGCCACACATAAAGGACCAAGAATCTCCAGGACAATGATGAAGAACACCCAAGTGGAAGGACATACTCTTGTGACTATCAAGACTTGATATAAAGCTATAATAACTAAGACATTATGGTATTTGCTCAAAGACAGGCACATTGAGCAGTAGAACAAAATAGAGTCCATTTGGACACCTGATGTAGGAAAAAGGTAAACTCCAAGCACAATTAATAGATGGTGCTGGATAAATTGGATAGCCGTATTGGGAGGTGTGAGAGTTGGATCATGTCTTATACCATGTGTAAGCGTCAATTCCAGTTGGATTAGAGATATAAATACGAAAGGTAAAGCATCTGTGAGATAATATATGATAATATTTTCATGACTTTGGGATTGAGAAACATTTCTTAAACAGGATATTAAAAGCACTAACTGTAAATGAAAAGATTGCTAATTTGGACTGAATAAATTTTGAAAACTTTTGTTCATCAAAAGACACCATTAAGAGAATGAAAAGATAAGCCACAGAATGGAAGAAGATACTTGCAACACGTGTAACCAACAGCGGGGTCACATCTGGAGTATAAAGGAGCCTGCACATCAGTAAAGAAAAAAAGGACAACTTGTTAGGAAAATAGGCAAGAAATTTAAATTAAGCAGATATTCACAAAAGATAGCCAATAAAACATATAAAAAGGTACTAAATTCTTTAGTAATCAGGGAAATGCAAACTAAAACAACAATATAGTATTTATACCCATCAGAATTTTTGAAATAAAGACAGGCAGCCCCAGTTGTAATACTGCATAGTATATGGAGTAATGGGAGTGACCAGACCCTCCTGTGGAAGTGTAAATTGGTAATAACCAATTTGGTAAGCCGCTTGGTGTTATCTACTAAAGTTGAACATAAACATAGCCATGACAAGTCCCTTCCTGGGTATATTCCCAACAAAAAGGTGTGCTTGTGTATACCAAAGACCCGTAGTAGAGTGTTCATAGCATCACTATTTGTAATAGCCCCAAACTGAAAATAACCCAAATGTACATTAATAGAATGATGGCTAAGTAAACATGATTTATACAATGGAATCGGATTCCCCGAATGAACGCGAATGGTTAAGTGCTCAGTTACTAACCAAAAGGTTGGTGGTTCAAGTCTGCCTAGAGGAATCTCAGAAGAAAGCCCTGGCCATCTACGTCTGAGAGATCACAGCCACTGAAAACTTTATGGAGCGCAGTTCTACTCTGAAACCCAGAGGTTACCCTGAGTCAGAACCAGCTCAAGGGCAGCCGACTTTGGGGTTGGTGTACAGTGGAATGCCGTAGTGAAATGAAAATGACCACACTACAACGACATGCAGTAAATGGATATTTTTCATTATCATGAAATAATATTTTGAGGGAAGGAGAGCAGACTCCTTATGTATTGTGTAACTCCATTTAATTAAAATACAAAGACTGGCAAAAACCTTTTGGGAGGTGGAAGGATTTACGAGAGGGGCTTGTGTTAGTGTTCTGTTTCTTAATCAGGAAATTGTTTATATGGGAACATTGACTAAGATATACACTTAGGTTTTATATACTCTTCTGTATTTGTAATACTTCAGCAAAAAATTTAACGTGTTTAATAAGGAATGTAGGTTTTCTTTTGATTTGTTGTTTCACTGTTTCAAGGTCAGACCTCCGTAATCATCAGAGTTTAGCTTCCATCATCTTTCTGCAGACTGATTTTATCCCGAATAATTGTTCTAGCCACTTTTGCCATAATCTGTCAGGAGCAGGTTTGAATGAATATATTCAGCATTTGTTGATTCTTCCTTGATTTTGCCATTTATTGGCTTGACTTTACAGAGAATTACTGTCTTTTAGGTCGTGATAAATTGTGCCATTCCTAAAGGGTTGAAGTACAATCAAGCTACACAGACCTTCCACCAGTGGCGAGATGCTAGACAGGTGTATGGCCTCAACTTTGGCAGCAAGGAGGATGCCAATGTCTTCGCAAGTGCCATGATGCATGCCTTAGAAGTTTTAAATTCACAGGAAACAGGTAAGGTATCCCTGGTTTATTTTTACACTTGAAGTGCCGTGTATATGTTATAGTTAATCTTTTTGACCAACTTTTAAATCATATACCTTCTTGAAGGAATTCTTGAATTTCTTTTGCTTGCTATGAAAATGTAGACTTGTTTGTTGATAATAAACATATAATCTGGAAGGATAATTCTGTGAGATCAGTTAGTTTAATAATTTTTTCACTGTCTCATTTGAAATTATTTAGTTGTGTTCATCTTGCTCCAGAAACAAGTTTTGTGGCAAGGACTTGAGGCCCAGAGAAGATGCAGTGGGTAGAAATTGATTCTAGAAGTTGTTTAAAGGTTTTAGAGGTGCCCTCAGGTGGTAAAAGCTATGAATTGCATCTCCTGATACTTTGCGTGTTGGTTGGAAAGCTGATACGTAGAAATAACTCACTTAAAAAAAAAAAAAAACCAGGATTTAAAACTGTATACATGTTAGAGGTGAGCTCAGATTTATTCTGGTTTAAAAAAATAGAAAAGGAAATACACAAACCAATGGTTACCTCTTTCAGGAGATAGATTACTTTCATATTTTACTTTCCAAACTCTCTAGAATGAACTTGAAGTACTGTTCTGTCCTATAGGGTCACTGTGAGTCGGAACCAACTTGATGACACTTAACAACAATACATATACGTATAAATACACAAATACTATTCTTGCTGATGTTGTATATTTAGTAGCTATTTTGATGATATAAATGTGGTATAAACAAAATTTATATATTTTAAAAGGAAGAAGTTGTGGTCAGATTAAAATTTGATACTTTGTTGAAGGTATAGAATTTCAAAACCCACTGTAAATATTATAAAAATTATATTTATCCCTTGCCATATTCTAAAAAGGGTTTGAAGCATCTAGCTCATTATGTTAGTCTATTTGAAGCATGAATTATTAGAGCAAGAAGGTATTTTAGGGTCTTTTGAAACTTTGATATTATACCTATGCATGTTTTATAATAGACCTTTTGAGGAATTTAGGAGCTCTGTAAATAACTTGAATACATAGTTATTATACGTTATTTTGAGAAAAGGAACCACTGGAACTCTTTCTGTTTGCCAATAAGTACAGAAAATAGCACAGAAAAGGCCGTAGTCTGTACTCCGTGTGTAGATAGTCTAAGTCACTGTCTTTTCTTGCAGGCATCAATATTTTGTCGGCATTCTGTTGTGGGTCTACAATTGCTTTTCTGTCACCATAGCTGTACCATAGGGAAGAAGGTAGAATTGTGGTTCTTAGCATCTTATTAAATAAGTGAAATACATGATAAATATTAAAGGACCAAAGTTTGGTGAATTTATTTATGACAGTAACACTTGGCTTCCCCACGTCTGGAACAAACTAGCATTATTTTTATTTCTAAAATAAGAGTATCAGCAGATGTTAGGAACTAAATGTTAATACTTTAAAGTCGTTAAAAGTACTGTTCATCTTTCCAGTGTGTGTTTTTTTTAACCAAATGGAAAGGATTGTTTTCATCAGTGAGTAGTCATATCATTTGCTTTCAAAATGCAAATGCTAATTAATGTTTTTTTGTTCTGATGTTAATCTTTTGAAATTAGTGAGTCCTAATGTGGAGAGACTGTGGTAGAGAATGTGATTCTCTGTTATAATAAAGTGATAAGCATTAAGAAATGTTCCAAATTATAGCAAGTTTGGCAAATAGGAAAATCGCCCATCACCTCACTAGCTACACAAGAGTTTTGATATGACAAAAAAAATTTAATAGGATTCTTAGATGATTTTGAAACTATTTCCTTCTCTTGTCATACTCTCCGACAGTCATGCTGTGGGCTGAGGAGAGAGAGAGAGAATGGTTTGTCCTTTCTAGCAGCCCCTTTGCTTTGTGGACCCATTCACTGGCAAAGAAGCTTTTGGTTCTGTAGTTTTTTCATTGGAATAAACAAAGCACATAAAATATGGCTGATGTTCTAAATAGTCTAATTTCTTCAGGAAATGACTGTTTTCAGAAATTACTTGTAGTTAACCACTAATTTCTGATTTATTTTGGATGACATTAGCTGGCTCAGAAGTGGAGGCATGGGAGGAGGTAGATGCCAAGCATCACAAGTATCCTTGGGAAGGGATATAATGTCCTGTGTAGATTCTCAAAGTATGGTAGGTATTTACCCACCCAGGTATTATTTTGTTAGCCTTTTCCCGATCCACCTAAACAAACATATCCCAAAATGCAGCCTTTCAGCTTGATCATAGCTTCCTCTGCCAAATCGGTTTGTTTTGGGCTCATGGCCAGTTCTCTGCTAAAATCATCTACTGTCTTCCTGCCAGAACCGAGTTGCCAAAACTTAACTTGATTGTCCCCTCCCTTAGCAAACAATGTACCCAATAAAATTCTAATCAGAAGCAAAAGAAACAAATTTATTCATAAAATAAAGTAACTACAGATATTAGTCTTCACTGTTTCTTAACATTTTACCACTGAATTATGGTTATTCCATATTGAATATTTTTATTTAGTTTTTATCACTAGGTGTTACTGTCAGTATTATCCATTGAATACCATTATTGATGGAAACCCTGGTAGCGTAGTGGTGAAGTGCTATGGCTGCTAACCAAAAGGTCGGCAGTTCGAATCTACCGGGTGCTCCTTGGAAACTCTATGGGGCAGTCCTACTCTGTCCTATAGGGTCGCTATGAGTCGGAATCAGCTTGACAGCAGTGGGTTTGGGTTTTTTCGTTTACTGTTATTGATAAAAATGTTTCTCAGTGATTTTCAAACTTTAACTTGTGGACAACTTTGTTCAAACAAAAGCTTTTGCAGACACTCAGTGTATAAACAAAAAATGGTGCTTCTCTGATTAACGTGGGGGCTGGAGGCCCAGGGCCACTGAGTCACCCATCATGGTTCCACGACCAACCCGTCTTTCTTGTCAAAACCAATAAACACACAATTCTATGTCCCTCATCCTGCAAGTCCCCCAAATCGCCAACAAAGGTTTTTTGTTTTTAGTAATCAGCTTTCTTTGGGGCTAGTCATACTGACCTTTATTAGGTGCTCTGTGTGCGTATTTAATATTTCCATTTTTTTATGTAAAGGGTGGGTGGCAGAAATGTTTTCCTTTATTTTGTTTTTAACTTCGTGTGCAATTATCTAATATACTGGAAAGTACAGGAGGTGCTAAATACAGTGAGTTATATTTGGAATAAAAAAAAAAAAAACCACACACATTCACATGTTCTAACATTTTTTAACAAGAGCTGAATTAGTGCTCTTCCTTTCATACCAGATGCTACAGTGTATGTTTTCTTTGTCTGATGGAAATTGACTTGATTTTAAATGAGTACATTCAGTATGCATTGAGACTGATATTTTTGATTCTGTATTATTTAGCAAATACATTTATAGCATTTTTGTGGATAATAGTTACGGATTATATAAAATATAAAGTCAGTCCTTGTGATGATTGGCGGAGGTAAATTTGTCCAGTCTATTTTATTCTGGAAAAGGTTTAACAGTCATTTGAAAGTAGGAAGTAAATTTTTTAAATCCTTTTTTTTTTCCCCAAAGAAAATAATCTGCTTAGCCAGTGATACTGTTCTGCTGCTTTTGTTCTAATCAACCAAGATTTAAGCATATCTTTCCAAGAGGAAAGATATGAGTCAAACTCAGCATTTTGTCACTAACTAAGACTGCTTTTGCTAGGTTTTATCTGTTGAATATGAGAGCACAATCAAAGGACTCCTCTTTATGTTTGATATTTTCTTCAGATTTTATAATTAGTATTAAAGTTTTTTTTTTTTTTTTAATGAAAATTTGACCTGGCATGCCTTCCAATATAAACATTTCTGTAAATCTTACCAACATTTTTAAATCTTACTGTGATTTATGTTTTGGAATTAATTGGGCAAAAAGAAGACAAGAATCTCGAAAAGTTTCTAGAAAGACGTTATAGTGACACTTTCATTTTTCAGTCTTCCAGATGGCTCATATTTATGGGAGCAGTATTAACTTTACAGCACAAAAGTGTCATGAAATAAACATGTTTTGAGCATAGGTCCTATGCTAAGTACTGAAAATAATATTAGCAGAAGGTATATCACTTGCCTTTCAGGCAAAATTAGAATAGATTTTGTGAAATGTTATGTGTTGACATAGTAAGGCCTTTGGAATACCAAAGAAAGTTCTAGGATCAGAGAAAGCTTTGAAGAGGGAGGTGATGCTTGAGTTGTGTTTTGACAAGTGAGTAGGCTTCATCAGCGATAGCAAGAGCATTCTAGATAGGCTTGGATCTATGAGAGTTAGGAAAAATTGGAAAACGGGAACTAGACCGTGCTTGAGCGTGAGAATTTATTTGGAGGCAAATGGCAGGAGATAGACCAGAAAGGTTGGGAAGGGTCTTTTTGTTCTTGCTGAGGAGGATAAATATTATCACGTAGGTGGCGGAGAGTCATTGGAGGGTGATAAATGTTTGATTTGATCAAATGTGTGCGTTAGGACAAATGTGACGGATTGGTGAACATGCAGTTATAGGCATGACGATCAATTATGAGGCTTTCGCGATGGTGTCTGTGAGAAAAATGAGGCCTGAATTGACACAACAGAGACAGAAAAGGAGCAGAGTGAAGAGGAGGTGACAAGCGTATTTAGTGCCAGCCCTACCCCTGGGTGGTACAAATGGTAAAGGCACTTAGCTGCTAACCTAAAGGTTGGAGGTTCGAGTCTACCCAGAGTTGCCTCAGAAGAAAGGCTTTGGCAGCCTGCTTCCAAAAGATTAAAGACTGCAAACGCTATGGAGCACAGTTCTACTCTGACACACATGGGGCTGCCCCGAGTTCACTTGAGACGGCAACTGGTTTTGTTGGATGGCTGCTGTGTGCCAGGTTTTATTAATCTGGCATCCAGATTACTGATAATCTTTATGACAGTCCTGCAGGGTTGGTGGTATTATCCTTATTTTTTAGATGAGATTGCGACTTACATAAGGTCACTGGACTGGCCAAAGGCCCTGCAACTAGGTAATGGCATAAGTAGCATTTGTATCTGGATTTATTTTTAGAATTCACTCTCTTTCCACTACGTCAGTGAGATTTAATGGGCAGGCCAGGAAAGAGAAAATGGAGTTTCAAGATGATTTCCATGTATGTCAGTTTGAGCCACTGGTGAAGATGGTACTATTAACCAGAGACAGGTGAGGATGGATGATGGGAGGGGGCTTTAGAAGAAGTAGTGGAAAACGTGCCAAATTTGGCTCTGGACAAACTGCACTGAGGACATTGTATTAATGCTTTCATAAAGTCATGGAAGTTTGGATCTGAACAGGGTCCCAAAAGTAATCTTGGACAGTATTTTTCAGATTCTTTTAACTTTACCAAACCAACTGACTCTAATTGAAGAAATTCCATTTTGAAACAAACAAGACATAGCTGTCATCAGTATTCAGGTTTGGGATTCAGGTGGCTGGGACAGTCTGATGGTTGCCGTAGTGTACTGCATTATTCTCATACTTACCTTCTCCAAAGTCCTCCCCATTTTTAAACTCACAGTCTTCACAATAATGTGAGGTTGATCTGTCAGTGCTTGTCACTCTCCCCTTTCCAGTACGGAGTTGGACTGCAGAAATGGAACTTCTCAAGGTCACAGTATTTACCTAGAAAGGGAGGCATAAGGGTTCAGGTCTTTTGGCCTTTTAGGCCATTTTGTTTTAATATATTTTTCTGTCTGCACTGCCTCTTAATTCAAGGTCTTCAAAACATTTTTTTAAAAAGGCTTTTAGGAAGTAAGAGTAAAAAAGTAGTAAAGAGAAGAACGTTTATTTTTTGTTGTGTAGGGTTTTTGTTTTGTTTCTTAAGTTAAATGTTAAGGTCTTTATTATGGGGTCCTTGTGGAGCAGTGGTTGAAGTTCAGGCTGCTAACCCAGAAGGTTGGCAGTTTGAATCCACCAGCTGCTCCTTGGAAACCCTGTGGGGCAGTTCTCCTCTGCCCTGTAGGGTCACTATGAGTAGGAATTGACTCCACAGCAACAGGTTTGGTTTGTTTATTTTAATTGTGAAAGAACTTGAATTTGGAGTCAAAATACCCTTGTTCTACTCTTCTTTCTGCTGGTGGCTGGTTGCCTTCTCTAAAGCTATTTTTTTCTTTATAAAATGTGGGTCATGATAATACATGTGTTAGGATATTGTTACAGCAGTTAAATGAGGTCAAGACTTTAGTATTGTTAAACTAAAATAGCAATTTTGAAAGTTAATGTTTTAAACGTTTTAGGAAATTCTAATGTGTGGGAGGAGCCCTGGTGGCACAGTGGCTAAGTGCTCAGCTGTGAACCGAAAGTTCGATGGTTTGAACTCACCAGCCACTCCATGGGAGACACGTGTGGCAGTCTGCTTCTGTAAAGATTACAGCCTTGGAAACCCTATGAGGCAGTTCTACCCTGTCCTACAGGGTTGTTAGGAGTCGGAATCAACTCAATGGCAACAGTTTTGTTTTTTGCTACTGTGTGCATTAACTTGCTTAGAGAAAAAAGTGGAAGAGAGACTTTCACATTTTCTGTAAGTTCTTTTTCATTACTACCGGGTAAAGGCATATCTTTATTTATTTGTTTGTTTGTCTGTCTGTGTATCTGTCGAAAGTTCATTCATCATTTGAGTGCATCTGTATGCAAGGGAAAATCAGACCGAATCTTGCCTTCAAGGATCTTTTACTCTTGTAGGGGAAATAAGACACAACTTTAATACAAGCGCCCTGGTGACACAGTGTTTAAGAGCTTGGCTGGTAACCAAAAGGTCTGCCGTTCGAATCTACCAGTTGTTCCTTGGAAATCCTATGGGATAGTTCTACTCTGTCCTATAGGGTTGCTATGAGTCAGAATCAACTCGATGGCAATGAGTTTGGTTTTTGGTTTTATAATTCAAGAGAAAAAGTCACCCCTGAGGTACAGGTAAAAATACTATGTGGGTATAAGGGGATGAGATTTCTTCTAACTGGAGCAATTAGGGAAAGTTTTAACGACGAGGTGGCTTTTTGAGCTGGATCTTGAAAAATGGATAAAATGTAGGCATGGGGAGATAAAGGGGAAGTCATATCAGGCCAGGGGGTATGACACCTGAGTGCAAAAGTGGAAAGAATGGGAGGTGTTTATAGAGCAGGGAGTTTTTTGGTTGGGCTGGTGGAAATAAAGCCACAAAGATGGGTCTAATCAAGAAGGACCTTTGAGAGCTGTGGGTGTTAGAGATTTAGTATAAGTTTTTGAGCAAGTAGAATAATAAGAGCAAAGCTATACTTCAGAGATCCAGCAGTGTTTTGAAAGGAAGAGCTACTGGAATCTGAGAGATAAGCATTAAGTTCCTGAATGGAGGTAGAAATAGTAAGAATGAAGTTCAAATGGGACAGAGATTACAGTGATAGAATCAGGTGAGTTTAAACAAAAGCTGTTATTGTGTTGGTTGTTCTTTATCCCCTTGGGTACCTTTTTTCATTGAAAAAGAATTCTGGCTACTCATTCTCATATGACAATAATAGAGCTCTCTAGGAGAGTATCATATTTGTTTATAGATGATGTGATACCTAAAATTATATGTGCTGTATCAAGGAAATACATAGTTTTGGAGAAATAGATGAAAAATGAAAATGTAGTTCAGCGTAAGTTTTGAGTTTTTACTGTGAACCTGAGTCCTAGTTTTAGAAAGAAAGGTGCATAGACACAGTATTTGCTTTAAATAGCTCATAGTTTAGTACAAGAAACTCCATTAATGTCTTAATTATTAATTAAGGTGAAAGTAGTGTTAAACCCAATGACTTACTAACAGTTATCATACGTGTTATGTTTGAATGTCTTTTTCCTTGGGAGGTTATTCTGTTCAGATTGGAGCAGTGATTTTCAGCTCAGTACCCACAAAACGCTGGTGGCGTAGTGGTTAAGTGCTACGGCTGCTGACCAAAGGGTCAACAGTTCAGATCTGCCAGGCGCTCCTTGGAAACTCTATGGGGCTGTTCTACTCTGTCCTATAGGGTCGCTATGAGTCGGAATCGACTCGATGTCACTGGGTTTGGTTTTTTTTTTGGACCCACAAAACTGTTCAAGTAGGCCTGAGATCGTTTTTAGTATTTTGGGAAGCTAAATAAACAATGTGTACATCATGCAGTCCAGTGATAGGGCTATGCCTGTTAACTCAAATATTAAGCTTTTTTGTTTTGGCCTGAAATTGACCAGCTCTTTGTAGAGATATGGTTGTGTAGGGTTTTATCTTAGAAATTAATAGAGGTAGTAGGATTTGTCATGCATAAACTTGTTTATGTTAAGGTAGTCATGGCAAGGCACTCAAGTAAGACCTCACAACATTCATTCAGAGCTGGAGAATCAGACTTAGCAAAATACAATAACAGTGTTGTTCAGTGGTTAGAGCCCAAATCTTTAGGCTTCCTGCTGTTCCTTTAGCAAGAGGTCTCCGGAGGAAGGCTTAACCAAGGCTCCAACTCTGCAGAAGTCCCTCCTAGATAGGGTCCAAGGCCAGAGGCAGCAAACAGAATCTCAGTTCCATCTCTGCCTTCTTTCAGGGAGTGAGCAGAAATTCAGGATTTATATGTGAGTTTGTCACCTTGGCTCCACACAAGGGCCAGTGTGATGTTCTGTCTTTTCTCCAGGGCTAGAGAGTAGCTAAATGATACATCTTCTCTTCAAGGTTAGAAATTGGGGAGGTTGTTTAGATTTAAGCTATTTTCACGTGTCACAGCATGCCGGGTCAAAGTGAACTTAAAGGTTGTTCATGTTCTTTACATATTTCACTTAAATCTATGTTTCTATGTCTAAGTTCAGTTTTCTAAGTAGTTTTTAGTAACTTACAGGTTTGTAATGATTTATAGTTGATTTTAGAGAGCCTCACGAGGGTTGACATATTTCTAATTTCATATTATAAGTGCTCATACGTACGTTTTTGGAAGCATAATAGTGACATGTATCTTATGTGATTTGAGATGATTATCAAAACATACACAACAGATTGCTGTTTAAAACTAGTGTTTCCATCAAGTTGATTCCAACTCTCAGTGACCCTGTAGGACAGAGCAGAACTGCTTCATAGGGTTTCCAAGGCTGTAATCTTTACGGAAGCAGACTGCCACATCTTTCTCCCACAGAGCGGCCAGTGGGTTTGAACTTGCCAGCCTTGTGGTTAGTAGCTGAGCTCTTAACCATGCACCACCAGGGCTCCTTATCCAAAACTAGTCAGTTCTAATTAACTGTTGTTGACATTTTAGGAATTTTTGGATCCTGTGATTGTGCCAGATACTGATAAGGAAAGTTAAATAGTCACAGTACCTGAATTGAGCACTGCCAATTATATATCTTTGCTTACTTATGAAAGAACAAAGAGTAAAAATAAATACAGTTTCTTTAGACAGACTTACTCAATACTGAGTTCAAGAGGGTTAGTTAAAATAGTAACAGGGTTTCTCGCTGTTGAGAAGGGTGGGGGATGCTGAATTAGACTTCCAGTTCCTTACATTTGCAGCCTCCATTTCCAGCCTCTTGCCTAGTTTTCTCATCCCGGGTTCCACGAGAAAATTCAGCCCTACAGAAAATGGTTTGGGTGACTAATCTCTCATTTCTTCCAAGGGTGGCACAGAGCTAGTACCATTCTAGACTCTTAGGAGAGAAGTTGATTCTTTACGTACTATGGATGCCTTAGGGTATTAGGGCATACATCTCTTGAAAGACTCCTTCTCTTCTGTTCTTTTCCTTTCTGTTTGCTTCCTGATCCCACGTTCACCCAGGAAAACTGCTTTGTAGTCCAGGCCTGGAATTGGGACCAGAAAATAACTATGGATTTTTCCATAGTGAGATGTAAGATTACCTACATATAAGTGAGACTCTTTTATGTCTCAGATCCTTCTCTTTGTTCAGTATAGCTTTATCTTCTAATATTGACATCGATTAATACTTGAAATTGCAAGCGTTCTATATCTAATTCTTAATCACAAAAGGGAAAGTTTGTGTGAATATTTAATAGTGGCTGCTATTCTTAAAGTTTACAAACCTCTTCATCATTAGAGGGATTAATGCCTGGATTACTGTGTACTTGGTTGCTCTCTGTATTCTCATTTTCCTTTGGGGCCAAACTAGATGCAAAATCAAGAATCTTGAGTTAAAATCCTAACTCAGAGATTCTCAAAGTGTGGTTCAAGGACCCTCAAAGTCCCCCCTTTGGACTCTTTCAGAGGGTCTACAAGGTACTCTGTTTTCTCCATGCACTTCAACCAAAAAAGATACTTTGACATATTGAATGTGGAAACAGATAAAATTAATCTGTCTTCTCTTAAGCCAAACATTAAGGAAATTTGTAAAAATCTGTTTTTTTTTTTAAATTGTAATTTTTCATAAAAATGTTATGTATGTTAGCATGTAATGGCTTTTTGGTAGTTATTTTTAAAATGAATCAATAGAAACTAAAACTGAAAATTTTAATTATTTATTGTAGTGAATACTGATAGGTAAAACCCACAAGAACAGAAGTTCTTCAGGGTCTTCAATAACTTTTAAGAATGTTTGGATGTCCCAATACCAGAATGTTTTAGAACTGCTCCTCAGACGTGTCAGGGAAAGCTGTTGCCTGAGAACAGAATTTCTGTTTTGTCTCTTTTTCAGACAGCCTAGCAGAGAACCTTGAAGGTTGTCTGTTGGATGGGAATTGATTATTCCATTTTTTTTTTTTTTTTATCTGTTTTAGGTAGGTGGACATGCTCTGCATTGACTATACAGAGAAACCTTCCTTCCTCTCTTTTTTATTCCTTTTCTTCGTATTTTTCATCTTCTCTTCTCCCCATGAAGAAGACTTCATGGAGGGCTGCCATTTCAAAGTGGGAAGTTGCCAGTCACAGAAGTGGGCAAAGGTTATTCCTAATTATTGTTAACACCATCATTTTATCACTGAAAGGGAAAATGTAGGTCCGGTGGCCTCTTTCATGCTGAACGTAGAAAAATTAACCAATAATGAGGTTTGTAACATCATCCAAAGTACTTGTTGCTGCCTCTAGTTCTACACTTAAATTCAGGTTCTTCTGGATTCTAGTTACTTGGTATATTTGTGTTTTCTCTTGTGATTTTCACAGTTAAGTTGTATTATTTATACTGTGTAAATGGATTTTAAAGTATTAACTTCCTGATCACTGGCTGTTTGGGAAAGCTGATTTTAGCTCAGGTTTAATACTGTATTTTTGATGAGCATGACTTCAGCCTTATGCTCTGAGACTTAGGGATATCTTGTCTGCCCCAAAGTAGAAATGATTAAATGACCAGAAAAGTCAGATAATATTTTTGTGATAAGTCTAGGTTTCATAATCTTATAGAAAGTTATTTTACCCTGAAGTTTTTTGTTATTTAGGTAATGTATTCTGTCTGCCTCTCATTTTAGCTTCTCTGGCAGCTGGACATCTTAACACTATTGCATTGTCTGACACAGGTCTAGCTGGTGACCTCAGTTCCCTTCAGGCTTGCTTTACAGTAAGCTTGAAATTTAATTATTAAATTTAATTTAGTGACAGCCCAGGTGTTAACCAGTTGTACCACCCAGGGACTCCCCAGTCAGCCCTTAGACCAAATATATTTAAATGATAATGTGTGCAAACACTTAATTCAGTGTTTTTCTCCTGTATCAGGCTCCTAAGTTCTGTCAGGCCGTAGGCCACTTCTCACCCACCATGTGCATAGTAGGCAGGCAGGGAGTGGGACTACCATCAACATTTACACCAAGACCAGAGAGATGGAGTTTTAGCCAGGCGGAGGAATTGTGTTTCAGAAAAAATGGAACAGGAAGTACAAGGGCCCAGATACAGGAGAGAGTGTGTTTATTTAACCTAGAGTCAGTAGGGGTCAGGTCACTTAAGAAATGTGAGTTGTGTTAAGGAGCTTGTTCTAAGAGCAGTGGAAAGCCATTGCAGGGTTGGTTATCTTGTACACACTATCAAAGGTATGCAAAGCCTACCTCCGGTCAATGTAGGGTTGATTCCAAGTATTATCTGCAGAAGAGTCTAGGGACCTATTTCCCAGGAATTAATGTCCTTTCCAGTCAGTATCATCAAATTGAGGGTGTGTGATTTTAAGGCTGGAGGAAAATTCAGTGGACAACAGCAATTCTGATTTTGGATAAGAAAAAGTAACCCTTTGTGTTTAGTATAGTTTTATCACAATGAAGACCAGGATGGCAAAGGAAGCTCAATTCCTATGTGAATGGCACTGTCATAGTTAAATACTCTGAAAACTTCCAGAAAATAGAAGTGATTCGTTTTCTAGTGTGAGTCATCTCAAAAATTGTAAAAATCCACTGAAATAGCAGACCTACCTTGTAAGTGTTATTTTGGTATCAAACAGTGAATGGGCTTGGCTGCTAACTGAGAAGTTGGAGGTTCAGGTCTACCCAGAGGCACCTCTGAAGAAAGACGTGGTGACCCACTTCCACAGAACCGGTCCCTGAAAACCCTGAAGAAAGACGTGGTGATCCACTTCCACAGAACCGGTCCCTGAAAACCCTGAAGAAAGACGTGGTGATCCACTTCCACAGAACCGGTCCCTGAAAACCCTGAAGAAAGACGTGGTGATCCACTTCCACAGAACCGGTCCCTGAAAACCCTGAAGAAAGACGTGGTGACCCACTTCCACAGAACCGGTCCCTGAAAACCCTGAAGAAAGACGTGGTGATCCACTTCCACAGAACCGGTCCCTGAAAACCCTGAAGAAAGACGTGATGATCCACTTCCACAGAACCGGTCCCTGAAAACCCTGTGGACGCGGTTCTGCTCTGACACACGTGGGGCCGGCGTGAGTCCGGCTGACTGGACGGCAGCTGGTAGTGGGAGTGCTGAGAGGAGCACCCAGGATGTTGTGAAAACCTAGTCTGAGGAATCTAAGAAGGCACCCCTAGGGAGAAGAGTTAAACTTAGACCCCTGAAAATAGTTTATCTTTTTTTTTTTTTTTGAGGGAGCCTGAGGGAAGTAGAGTGCAGCAGTGTTTAAAGAAAGTAATATTCCTGTTCATGGGGAGCTACATACCAGTATTTCTTTTTTTCTTTGCATTATTAAAAAACTTTGCCTATTGATGGGATGCTTTTCTGTGTAGTTTTATGTCTTGTTTGTTTTCACTTTACATGATATCACAGTCTCACTTTGACACAAGAATGTATTATGATTTCCCTTTTTAATGTTCAGATAATATTCTGCTATATGCATATACTATAACTTAGTTGTTCCCCTGATGATGGTTTTTAATTATTTAATTTCATAAGTAATACTTCAGTGGATGTTTTTGTACATAACTCTTCTTTCATTTTATGACTTAGAATACGTTTCTAAGAGTAGTATCATTGGATCAAGAGACATGTATCATTTAATTCCTGCTATCAGACCTTGGAAACTCTACGGGGCAGTTCTACTCTGTCCTATAGGGTCGCTATGATTCGGAATCGACTCGACGGCACTGGGTTTTTTGGGGTACCAGACCTTACCTGACCTTACCAGATTACTTTCTGAAATAGCTGCACCAATTTGCTTTTCCTGTGAAAGTTTGTTGAAAATGTTTTCAGGTCTTAGAGTTCTTAAGTAGTTTTTCTTGGCCCAAGCAGGATCCCTGGTGGTGCAATGGTTAAGAACTCAGCTGCTACCCAAAAGGTCGGCGGTTGGGATCCACCAGCTGCTCCTTGAAAACCCTACGGGGCAGTTCTACTCTGTTCTCTAGAGTCGCTGTGAGTTGGAATCGACTTGACGGCACTGGGTTTGGTTGGCCCATGTAGCTCTCTCCCCCAGACTCTTCTCTTCTTCAGCTGTGCAAGACTTCTAGTATAAGTCTTTCCCTTCATTAACTTTTTCTTAAAGCTCCTGTAGCTGTTGATTTCTAGACTGTATAAATAAATTTAGCAGAACCAATATTAGTGGCAAAGGTAATATAGTGGCACTTACTAGTAGATTTTATTTGTACATAAAGATCAAATTACTCAAAATATTTCAGCAGACCAGAAGACACATACATATATTTATTTTAAAATGCAGCCCACAGTCCCATTCCTCCAAACTAAGAAACTTGTGATACATAAATAACTCTCAAGTATCTCTAATGCAATAATAGTAATTTATAATTTGTTTACATGAATAGATGTTTGAATCTCTATAATTTTATTCTTAGGTACCGTTTAAGTATTTTACTGCTCCAGGAGGATACTGTTCTTTTGGGAAATCTGTGTGAATTATATCTGTTCCCTCTTAAGTGGTTATTTTTGCCTCAGACCTTAAATAGTAAAGTCTTATTTTCAAGTTTCACATCCCTATCAAGAGCTAGGTTTTCAGGACTCCGTGATTGTCAGTTAGCCCAGCGTATTTCTCTGCCCAAGTTTTCTTCTTTATTCATTTAAATATGAATTTGAGTTTCGTTTAAGACTTTTTCACTAGCATTTCTGGAGCAGGTTTCTCCCTGTGGATAGTGATGATACTGTCCCTGCAGCTGGCTTGTGGAGCCTTGACTTGCTTTAAACAAGTCCTAAAAAAAAAACAAACAACAAAAAGGCCCACTGCTGTCCAGTGGGTTCTCACTCATAGTGACCCTACAGTAGGACAGAGTAGAGCTGCCCTATAAGGTTTCCAAGGAGTGGCTGGTGGATTCAGACTGCCAGCTGTTTGGTTAGCAGCCTCACTCTTAACCACTGGACCACCAGGGCTCCCCCCCCCCCCCAGAAAATAAAGTCCAGCATAAGCTAACTGCCAGATGGAGAGATGGTCAGACAAATATGGCAGAGATTACCTTTGAGCACCTTGATGTCTAGTGAGACAGCTAACTGTAAGCAGATATCTTGATATTAATTTAGCAATCACATGATAAATTGGAAAGCGCTTAGGCTCAACCAGTTAATATGGGGAGTTTATATTGTGTTTCCTTCTGGGCTTCTTTTGTTGATATTGAAGTCCCTTCCCCCTTTGGTGTTTTGTTTTGATTTTCAGTAAAAATAAATTGCTGCTTTTGTAGTTTATCAGGGTGGGCAGTAAGAGACTAACATGGTGTTTAACATGGTAAATGTCTTAAGAAGAAAGTAGGACAATATAAGCATGTAAATTGAAATAAAATACTAAAAATGTAATTTAAATATTTTAATAAGTATTTTGTGCACGATTTTCCTGAAGAAGAAGCACTTTATTGACTAATGTATTCTTAAGTAAGAGTGGGGACATTACACTCCTAATTTTTTCTTAATTTTTATAAGTTTGGCGATAGCTTTTTTTTTTTCTCTCTCTCTTTGTTTAAATATACTGGCATCTCACCTAAACAACATACTATCATTGTTTGAAATGGCATACCAAAATTTTATGGCTTGCTCATTATAAGGCACTATATTTTTAAAGGAGTAGGGAAAAAAAGATACATATTGTTATGGATATAATTACATTTCAGAGACTTAAGTTAATGATGTTGAGTTTGTAGAACATTTATTTTTATGTCTTTGCTGACATCCTACACCAGTTCTTTACTGATTTAACTCTTTTAATAATAAACCCCATTTGAGCAAACAAGTCCAGCTTATTTAATTTTTTTATGTATTCAACAAAATGTTTTTTAAATAAAATTTTAAATATTTTTCAGTGTCAAAAAGTCAGTTTGGATGCCTCTGTCGTTCAGATACTGGTTGTCCTGTGTTATTTTATGTAGAGGTTGCTTTTCGGTTTCGCTGATGAGACATCATGAATTATCGTGCAGAGAAAAAGAAGGGCAAGGGTAATAGGGTTCCCAAGGAAAAGGAGGCAGTTGTTGTGGTTTAACTAGGACAGTCCTGGTTTTCGATGAACCATTGTGAATGCATGAGTTTTCAGAGAGCCATGACCTGAGAAATGCCTTGAGTTTTGATTGCTGCTGGAGAGCAAGCCAACAGCAGGCAGAGGAGCTGCTGTATGCTCACCTCTATGTGCCCTGGTGCTTGAGAAGGGCACGCGTGTCCTGGCTCTGCAGTCCTTCCAGACGCTCAGGGTCCCGTTGGTGTTGGTAACAGAGTCACTTCGTTCTTTGTTTATGTCCAGTTCCCAGTCAGAAACTAGAGCCATTTAGAGCATTGCCTGACAAGAACTCCTCTTTGTTAATAGAACTCTAATGTCCAGCACAGCATTTTTTTTCAAACATAAATAAGGTTTTTTTTATTATTATTATACAGTTCTATGCTTATTCTAAAAATGTCAACAGTACAGAAAAGCATAAGGAAGAAAGTAAACATACCTAAAATCTCATCACCCAGAAATAATCAGCTTTAATATTCGTAGTGGAAAGGGTTGGGCATTTAGATCTTTTTCAATTTGGTGTTATAAACAATTCTGAGATGAAGAGCACAACACAAGCACAGTGTGCTTTTTTTTTTTTCTGCAGCAGCTTCATTGAACTATGCTTCATACACCATACAGTTTACCCCCTTGAAGTATATGAATCAATGTTTTTTAGTGTATTTCTCAGATTGTGCAACATCAGTACAATCAATTTTAGAACATTTTCATCACCTAAAAAGAATTGTCATAACCCTTTAGCTGTCACCTTAGAACTTCAGCCCCTCCCATACTTTGTAGTCACCAGCAACCACTAATCTGTCTGTGGATTTACCTATTCTGACTATTTCATATAAATGGAATCACACAATATGTGGTCTTTTGCAACTGGCTTCTTTTACTTAGCATGATGTTTTCAGGGTTCCTCCATCTCCTAGGATGTATCATGCTTGGTATTTTGAAAACTGAGTGTGGTGTACAGTGAGAGTAATGACTAGATCCTAGGAATACTTTTTAAATTAAGAGATTAAAAAACAAAGCAAAAAGCCTTTCTCAGATCCTTTAGTTTTAAAAACACCCAACATTTTAAAACTTGGTAAATTGTTTAAAGCAGAGCTGTATTGCAATTTTCTATGCCATACTGAAGATAGAAATGAACACTTGACCAAATTGTGACGCCTCCGCCGTTTATTCTCTTAGTCCCCAGGCTCAGCTTTCTTGTCCAGCATCGCCCTACCTCCACTGCCTTCAGCTTTTCCACAACCTACAACTTTTGTAGCTCGGAGTGTTAGAAACTTCATACTTCATGTTTCTCTGATTTCTTTCTTCTCTTAAAGAGGTAGGAAAGGACAGATACATGGTTCTTGAAAGTATCTACACCTTTAGAGTGAAATCTCTTTTGGCTAAATGAATTTCAGCTCTCTACATGTGGGTGATTTGAAATTGTGTGCTCTTTCTTTAATAGTGATCTGAGGCAGCCTCAGATCATTGATCGACCCCCCCCCCACTCCCCCCACCCACAACACAGTGAGCTTTCCTCATGGAATTGGGTGTCTTTATCATTTTTCCCCAAACTTCATTTGTAGGCTGTTGGAATTCTGTTTTCTGTCTCCCACTCCCATTCACAGCAAAAGGAACCAAAACAAACCATTTTTGAACCCAAAATATTAGTTTGGACCACTTTGCCTAGAAATTTTCATATTATATAATTTTACATTATACTTACCTTTAAATTTTTTCTAAATGGCTAATAGAAAAAAGTATATATAAACACAGTGCCGTCAAGTCAGTTCCGACTCATAGCGACCCTATAGACAGAGTAGAACTGCCCCATAGAGTTTCCAATGGGCACCTGGCGGATTCAAACTGCCAACCCTTTAATTAATTAGCAGCTGTAGCGCTTAACCACTACACTACCAGGGTTTCCAAATATATATATACACACACATATATAATAAGACTGTCAAAGTAGAGAATAAGAATTCCTAGTGAAACCTCCCCCCCCCACACACAAAAAAAACCTGTTGCGGTCAAGTCGATTCCTACTCCTAGTGACCCTATAGGACAGGGTAGAACTGCCCCATAGGGTTTCCAAGGAGCCCTGGTGGCATAGTGGTTAAGAGCTCAGCTGCTAACCAAAAGGTTGGCAGTTTGAATCCACCAGCTGCTCCTTGGAAACCCTATGGGGCAGTTCTACTCTGTCCTATAGGGTTGTTATGAGTCGGAACTGACTCAGCGTCACCTGACAACAACAGTTGAGTGTTGGCTGCCAGAAAGTTCTGATTTGTGCAAAAAGAAGCATACCAGTTGACCAGTATCATAGGCAGGAGGCACATGCATATGTACAAAAGGCCCTCCAGCGGGAAAGAACATAGAGCACATTTGAGAAATTGAAAGACCAGAGAGCGTAGCTGTGGGATAGAGAGTGACAGCGTATGTATTGGGTGGGCTGTGCAGTGATCAGGTCGTGGGGAGAAAGCACTGAATTTTGATGTTTATCTTAAGAGTAATGTAAAGCAATTAAAGAGCATTTATTAAGAGAGAGAATTTGATCTGGTTTACTTATTAAAATACCACTCTGGTTGCAGTGGGGAAAAGAAGAAAAAAAAAGAAGAGGTGCCAAAATTAGAAGAAGGGGTGCTATTGTAATAGTTTAGGCTGGTGGTCTCCTAATGTCTGAGCTTATCCTCTAATACATGTTAGTGTATAGTTTATATATGTACTTCGGTACTGAGATATCTTGCATACGCTGTAAAACAAGAAAGACGGGAATAGGAGAAGGATGAGAAAAAAATTAATGGAAATAGAAATGCTACTAGTATTTTCTTCCCTGCCTCAATGTTTTTAGACCTTCTGGGATATATGCATCCCATTATGAAGACTACTGGAGCCCTGGTAGGCCAGTGGTTAAGAGCTTGGCTGCTAACCAAAAGGTCGACAGTTCGAATTCACCAGCCACTCCTTGGAAACCCTATGGGGCAGTTCTACTCTGTCCTGTAGGATCACTATGCGTCCGAATTGACTTGAGGGCAACAGACTTGGTTTTTTGGTTTACGAAGACTACTAGTCTTCAAGAGAGATAACAAGCAGAGTGCAGTGGAAATAGTTTGAGAGAGAAATTAGGGGGCTGTAATGGCAGGAAGTGGAAATTGATTAAGTAGTCGGAATCAACTGTTAGCAGTCATTTTCAGTATTTATTTAGGAGAAAGGAATAAAATGCATTGGAGCTCTGAAGTTGGGAGGAAGGGTTCTCAGAGTATCAGAAATGAAGGGGTGGGGGAGGCCGGTTATATACAGCTTTGCCTAAGATTGAGTTTTTTAAGAAAAGTACTGTATGATTATATTCTTTTATTGTGGCTGTAAATGCATGTTCTATTTCCTAAAATAAATAAATATTTTCTCTTATTAAAATTATGTATATATGTATCTATACAAAGGGTTGGCAGTTCGAATCCGCCAGGCGCTCCTTGGAAACTCTGTGGGGCAGTTGTACTCCATCCTGTAGGGTCGCTATGAGTCGGAATCGACTCGAGGGCACTGGGTGCTGGGTATGGAGCCCTGACGGCACGGTGGTTGAGAGCTCGGCTGCTGATGAAAAGATGGGCGGTTCAAATCCACCAGCCACTCCTTGGAAACACTTCTGCTCTGTAGGATTGCTATGCGTCGGAGTCGACTCGACAACAGTGGTTTTTTTTTTTTCCGATATATATTAAAACAAGATTTGAAATAATACTTTTGAAAATGTTTCAAAATTCTGCTTTGAAAATACCATTGCTTTGGATAACATTTATGGTTTGTAATTCTTGTGTCTCCTAGCACGCTGCCCTGCAATATGGTACCTGTTTTTTGGATGCAGGCAGCCATGCCACTGCAGTATCTTCCTTCTCTCTATTCTAGATACCTTAGGAAAAAGCAGACATGTTTTCCTTTTCACTCTCTAAAATGTATACGTAGAGCCTGGCAATCACGAGAGAAATATCTGGGGGCCTTATGGATGCTCGAAAGTGTGAAAACCACTAGTTCTGTTGCTGCACTGACTGAGTCACTCAACAGACCAGCTTTCCGCAGAGGCAAATCAAATTCAAACCAGCCTTTAAACAAACATTGTCTCCTTTAGTCCTCAGAAAAATGCTGAGGTGAGTAGTGTCCCATTACAAAGGGCGTTGGGACTAACAGCTAATAGTGGAAACATGAATGCTGAGGGTCTACATAGTAACTTTCCAATGCTGAGCAAATCTAAACAGCCTGTCACTTTCTGCTAACATCCCACCCCAGATTTCTACATTTTCCTGCTCGTACAAACCCCGTAATGGTGAAATACAGGAGGAAAAGCCCGGAAAATGACTGTTTCTCAGACTGGATGAGAAAAAAATGACCAGCCATGACTAGACAATTTTAGTGTCCGAGTAGCTGATGGAGAGGATCATTTTTCTTCTGTAGACATCTAATATGTTAAATTTTATATTTTTGGTACATCTCACCCCTAAGCCTATTTTAGTATGCCTGACTTAAAGAGGAAGGAGCCCTGATGGCACAGTGTTTAAGTGCTGGACTGCTAACTGAAAGGTTGGTGGTTCAAACCCCCAGCTGCTCTAAGGGAGAAAGATGTGGCAATCTACTCCTGTAAAGGCTGCAGCCCTGAAAACTCTATGGGGAGGTTCTGCTCTGTCCTGCGGGGTCCCTCCCTATCAGTCGGAATTGACTGAACGGCAACCAGTTTTTTTTTTTTTTCCTGGTAACTAAATGAGAAATGTCCTTTCATAGGTAAAATGTAAGGTATTTGGAACATCTGTGCTAGTTCTAAAAGTAATTATGGTGAAATTACCATATTACTGAATGTTATTCAAACCTGGACAATGAATGTTCTTTCCCATTTTCCGTCCCCCCCCCCCGCCACTGGTTGAAGAAAGGGTTAATTGCATCAGTATTAAACAGGAAGTGCTGTTAGCCTTATGCATATGATAGAATAAATAATTTAGTGTCTTCAGGAAATGCAAACTGCAGTAGAATTCAAGCAGCCTTATCAGAATTTCAATCAGTATTTTACCTGATAGTATGAAGTAAAAGTCAGTAGAAAGAGGATGCTTAGGGTTACCAAGTGCGAGAATGTTGTGTAATAGTTTAAACTGTGAGAAGATGGAGGGTTGGTTGCAATTGTTTGTCTTACGCAGTGATGATGCATCCTGACGATTGTCAGGAGGAAGGCGATGACTTTTTGCCAAAATGATTGGTAACGGGGTGTGGCAGTTTCTTTGCTGTCAGAGACGAGATAATTTCTCAAGTTTTTCTTGTAAGTTTTTATGTTTTCCTTTAAATATGGATTAAAAGAACTGTAGGGTAAAACCTGAAAATTAGGCTTTTTTTTTTTTTAGGTTGATAGATGTTATTTACAAACATTCGTAAGATGGATATAAAAAGCAGTTTAAACTTAAAATACAGTTATTCTAGATTGTTTCTCTCCTTAGCTCAGAAGTTTTATCGGCATGCCTGTGGTCTTTTCTGTATCTCACGTCAGCACTGTAAATATTTCTGTGCATGTGATTTTAATGATGGGGTAGTTGGAAGTACTTAGCAAAAGTGATGTTTATCAATCTTAATTATTTCCTTGTGTTTGAAAATATCTGCTGTATGTAATATTTTTAAAATTGAGACTTCAGTTTGATGGGGTTATATTAAATCTAATTTCTATCAAAAATTATTATTTAAGACTTACTACCATTTTCAGATGTATGCATCTTTTAAATATAAATTGGTTTGGATCTATTTTATGGAAACCTAGTTAGCATAAGTTGTATTATTTAAAAAATACAGTTTGGGGGAGGGGAGTCAAAATACTGTCTTGTTTGCCTTGATGTGGTCTTTCTTAACCCAGTATATTTTTAACCCATTAACTATTTCCTGGTTAATGTCAATGAAAAAAGAAAACCTTTCCAAAGCTGAAAATAATTTTCTTGGGATTTTACTGAAATTTATCGATGTATAAATTCTTTGATTTTGGATAAACCCTTCTCCTTTTCATAAATTACCACCTCCTTCTCATTGAGTTTTCTGCTAAGGAGAATATACTTCATTAAGAAGTAAGCTAAATATTAATGTAGATAACCTAAATATTAAATGACTTTTGGAACTGGCCACACATTTTAAATAAGGTATTTTGACAGATATGTATATAAAGAAAAAAAGGAACAATCCAATGTAGCGTGGAAAAACAAAGAGTAGCTTTAATTTTCCAAAGTGCAAAGCAAATGAGAATATTCTCATTTTACCAGTGAATATAAAACTTCTTAGTTCAGTAGGCTCTGTTTACCAGTAGTTTCGTTTGGTCTTTTTTCAATCAGTAGAAATCAGTTATTTTCCAATTAGTGTTAAACATTTCCCCTAAATTTTTTTTTTCAAATGCAAACTCTACTAAATGAGCAATACTAAAAAAAAAAAGGGTAGTAGCTATCATGAAATTAACTCTAATGGCCATAAATCTTGACTTCCTACACCTCGTCCCAGCTTACTT
Source organism: Loxodonta africana (assembly GCF_030014295.1). Lineage (NCBI taxonomy): Eukaryota > Metazoa > Chordata > Mammalia > Proboscidea > Elephantidae > Loxodonta > Loxodonta africana. The sequence continues at coordinate 50,681,924 of NC_087366.1, forward strand.
TTTAAAATTATAATCTTCAACTGTGGATTGCATTCTTGGATTGTGTAACTCAGGAAACAAATTAAGCTATCCACTAATGCATGATTTGATCTGTGGCTTATTTAGGGTTTTTCCACAAATAATATACAACATTTCTTAAAAGGCTTATGTTAAAGGAGAAACGTTTTGTATTAAATTACAGAGCTTTCCAGGATGAGGATCTAGATAGGACGTACGTATAAATACATTTTGAACATTTCAAAGCACCTTTTAGTTTACGTGAAGTTCTTCAGATGGCCCCGTTGTACTTTGAAGCTTCTAACACCAAGGTGTCTGTTGCAGCCCAGAGCAAGGTTACTGCTACGCAGGACAGCACTAATTTGCGATGTATTTTCTGTGGTAAGCAACATTATGTTTACATTCCTTTTTCAAGCTGTGCTACATACTACTTGCACATTTCCATAACTTTTGTTTCCTTAGGCCATAGTCTGATTTGTGGTATTCAGGATCTAGAGCAAGCTACTGTTTTTATGTTGTAATATTCGTTGTGGCTCATGTAGATGATTTGGTCAGCTTTTGAGTTGGCCTGTTAGTGAGGATTAAGTTAGAATTAAGATCTTATAATTAATTCTTGTTCACCTGTCCAAACACAAATGAGAGGGGTTTTTATTTTAACTATTTTGTTTGGAAGCAAACTTTTAATTTAGAATTTAAAGAAAAAAATTATATCCGTCCTAATGTAATTTGGGAAATGTAAATGTGCTCCGTTTGGAGGAAGCTTCTGTATAACTTGAGTTAATTTTAGGTGTGCATGTTGTGAGGCAGATGTGAGCTATTGTTTTAATGGGTGATTTCTGATCGATGGCCTCCTTTATTCACTAGGTTAGGTACCTGTGGCTCAGGAGTGAATTTAGGCCTATAGAGTCTTTGCTTTTCACCCCCGCCTTCATACACACACGTGTGCACATGTGTGTGGTTTTTGCGTGGACAAACTAAATCTGTCACTTAGCCACTCCAAATTAGAGATAATTAATCCTTGTCTATATTCTTGTATTTTTATCCCTATTTAGTTTTAAAACTTTGTTTTGAAAACCCAAGTTCCAAAAACCAACTTTAATTCTTTGACCCTTTTTTCTTTTGACTCATGTATTGCTTGACTAACCCACTACCCAGTACAGCCAGGTTATTTTATTAGGGAGTTATAAAATTATATTCTGCTAAAATTTTATACCAACAGTTTAGAATATTGCTGTGTGTATTCACTTTGTCCTGTGTGACTCAGTTTTTAGTATCAGCATTACTGATACTGTTTCTTTACCTATGAAGAGAATTATTTTCAAATTTTATGTACCTACTTGGTTTACTGGTTTAGGCAAAGAAACTTGTGTTGTAAGTTTCCCCCCCAAATTTAATGTCTTTTGAAATCAGTCATCTGAAGTTATATTTTAGGATTGTTCCAGGTAACACAGTTACAGCAGTGAGCCTATGCCTGGCTCTTTATAAGTCCTCCTTGCCTCCCAGTTCTGCAATTAAACGTTGTAGATTAAGTTTTTAATCAGTGACTTTCTGCCTCCTCCTGGGGGTTCTTCCAGGCCTTAGCTAGCTGTGAGTGATTATTTGTGTTTGTGTTTATTTCATTTTGAAAACTTCCTTGATGTTATTATATATTTGCTCCTTAATATGTTGATATTCACATATAGAATAATAGTTCACCCAGTTGCAGAGAAAAGATGGATTTGACCTTAATAAAGGTGAAATTTTAAGTCGTTAAATATTATCTTAATTGATTTAATCTTCATTTGCCAATATTACCTTGATTGATTTAACCATGTATAAGCAATAATATAATTACCACTTTGCGAAGTTTAAACTTGATTGCATTGTGTATTATACCCTTATTTGTTGTCTAGTCATGTGTTTTTAAATAATCTGTGGCTAAGTGTGAAACTAGATTTATTTGTGAAAATTAAAATGTGGCATAAGTAAAATGTGCATTAGCCAAGACTCAATATTAAAGGCAAGACTGAAATGCCATACTTGGTGTAGAGATCTTACTACCACCCTTTATAGGATACCAGGTCAGTCGCATTGCCACGCTTTATTAGAAACAGTAAGGTAATTCAGATGATTTGCTATAGGGAAAAAGTGCACATATCTGTTTTTTCTAACCAGGACAAATTAAGATCGACCATTGTCTTTAGGGTCATAGAACAGGGAGAAAATTAAGCTCCAAACAGCTACTGTCCTTGATGATAGTAGAGTAGGAACAAAGCAGGTCCACTTATTTCTTAACCTTGGTTGTCTCTTCTGTTTTTCCCCATTCCAAAAAAGGGCTATTAATCATCACATGGTGCTCATGAAATATTGTCATTTGCCCACTGAAATGGTTAGGAAAGTACCTTTTTTTGTATTCTATGAGAACACAGATACTCATTTAGGTATATGACTTACGTGAAGTAATATTCTAGCAAGCAGTGGCGGCTGACAGCCTTGCCTAATATTAGTTGCTGCTTCATGCTGTATGTGGTGTCTTTGGTATTCTTTGCCAGTTTTCTGACCTATTAGAATGTTCCATAGGAGGGAAAAAATGTGTACCTGAAATTCATGATTTATTTGGAACTTTTATTTAATGCTTAAAGTGTGTTTATATTATTTTTAAATGCACGTGGTTTCAATGTGCTTATCATTGTAATTTGACAATATTAAAGAAAAAACAAAGCAACCAGATTAAATATAAATGTGAGAAAATGCCAAGGGGAACCCCCCACCATCACCGTCTAAAAAACGTTTATGGAAGGACAAATAACCCATTATCACAAAGAACCAGGTAGAAAGGAATTAGAAGAGTTTTTCTTTGAGAAAAATTCCTCCCACTTTATAAGGACCTTCTTTGAAATTTCCTTCTCAGCTGTATGAATAAACTGTAGGAATTATTTTTATAATGATATCACCCATAAAATATTGCTCACAGTTTTTAAACCTTGATAAACAAGTTGGCTGAATAAGCTTTTAGCTTAAAAAAAAAAATCTAAAGGAGTTTCTGTAAATTGCTAAATGATACTTTTTCTTCTCATTTAGTTTTTTGTTTGTACGAGTTATTTCACACTTTTTTTAGGTTTTTTAAAAATCTGTTGAATAAAAGCAGTAGGGTTGAGTTGAAATTTTTGACATCTTTTTATTGAATTTATATGTTTGAATTAAAACTTATATTGCTAGATTTAGTTGGTGAATTTATTAATCCATTAATATTATCATTGAGATAATGCCTTTTCTAGATAGTATGATTACATTCTTGATTGATGGAATAGTAAGATTGTATTTTTCTTTGAGAGAGATGCCAAATAACAGGTCTAACTCACTGGCATTCAGCTGTTTAAGTATTTAAACATGAGGTTTTCACTTAAATACTCAAAAATAAGTTATTTTCAAAAGTAGTTAGGCCAAAATGGTCTCATGAGTTTTTCATTCTAAATGTTTGCATTTAATTTTTTTGATAAGTGTAACTTTGACTGTATAAGGTACTTCTTTTAAATATACTACATTTTCTCAAATTTACTCTGTCCACCCCTTCCTGCTAGAATAGGCAGACTTTCCCCTGTGAAGTATTAGGCATTAGCGTATGGCTTCAAATGACAGTCTGTTTTTACATCATTATGTTAATTTCCCAAGGAAAGAATTCCAGTCTGTTTACTTGACAACAGCTATATATTTTCATTTATGCAAACATTTAACTGTGTATGTATTTAATTTTTTAAAGTTTTTGTGTTTTTTATTATTTATTAAATGGGATTAATATATTTTTATATTTCTTTTATTTGGTTACTCAAAACAGCAGACTCTTTTAGGAAATCTAATTAAGCATATTACTGCAGTTGTCATCTAATTTGTCTTTGGAGGACAAATTAAATGATTAAAAACATTTATAAAGAGGTGAGGAAAAAATTTATTAGGTAAGTTCAGATCAAATTATTTCTGATGTCCTACACTTGGGATCTACCAGTACTGCATTACTTCCTAATGAATCTCATCCTTCTAGTTGTGAAGTCACTCCCACTAGTATAAAATAAATACTCGGTGCTGTTGTCTTCGATAGAATTACAAGGATTTGTTTTAGTGTACAGCATTTATTTATTTACTTACTGCATCTATTTATTCACTATTTTTTATACTAGTGGTCTACAGAAAGCTTTCCAAATATCTGCTAAGGGCATTTACTGGCACATTAGAATTCAAAACTGTGTACAGTGTATCATGACTCACTTTCTTTTCCAAGAGTGGAAGATTACTATTTCTCTCTTGTTTGTTGGAGTAGATTTCAGGGTTGTTTTATTTAAACTCTAGGAATTATTTGTTACGTCCAGTATTTATCTCATTTTATGACACAATTCTTAAAACCAGTGACATTAAGGTATCCCATAGTTTAGTGGCATTCTAAGATGCTGTCACTTGGTTGGCATCGTATGAGTACATGGCAATGGCTGGGCTTTAGTTTCTCGGGACAGAACCATGTTGTGGGTGTAGGTGTTCTCGTTACCCCAAATGAAAAGTTATTAAGATTACCCCTGTTGCATTAAAAATGTAGCTGGGTAGGTTAAGTATTATATAGAAGTTTAGCATATGTTTGTTTTCACCAGTCCTGGAAATGCCAGGCCTTAAACAAAAATTGCAGCTTAAATTGGGCAAGTTTGTTAAATACATTAGCGTGCTTCAGTCTAGTAATAAGGTTCTCATGCTTTCTCTCTCCTGTTTTTCATTTCCAGTGTTCTATTTAGGTGAGTTTTTGAATTCTGATTTTTCATTTAAGTTTTCCCTCTTCACTTCATGAATAATTACACCAAAAAGAATGTCTCATTGTCTTAGAAAATGTCCAGCTTAGGTGCCTATTCAGATGCTCATTGAACACTTGTTTTACTCAAGCTCTTCATATATAAATGTTTATTTTCCTTTATTGTTGATGTTTTTCCATTTGTTTCAAGTAAGCCTTCTGGAGATGATGACAGTATTATGTTGCAGCCTTTCATTTGCTGTGTGTTATGTAAAGCTTATATTTTACTTTGCTAGACAAAAAGAAGACACATTTGTAAATATGTGGTGGTTTTATGTTATTCTCATGGTTTTACCTCCATTGTCCAACTAAACGTAAAGCTAATATTCATCTGAATGTTTTCCTCCCTTTATAGGGCCAACATTGCCTAGACAGAACTCACAACTACCCGCCCAAGTACAGAATGGTCCTTCACAAGAGGAATTGGAGATTCAAAGAAGGTAAGCTTACATTATTGTTTGCACCTTTTCTTTTTACTCTACAGGACTAAACTATGAACATACTAATGTTAAAAGTAGATTGTGTCTTGTCAGCCATTTGAAAGGCAGAACTTTTATTCTTATATTACTAAATATTTGGAATAACCATTAATAAGTGAGGAGATACTTGTTATGCTAGACACAAAATGTTAAAGTTTCTTGTCTGTTCTTTTGTAAAAATCACACTCATGGTAAATTTAAACTATTTTCAATGGACTTAATGGCATACAAAATATCTTTAGACTTCAAGGAGTTTTATTTTTATACTGATGGTGTTGGTTGTCATCAAGTCTGTTCTGGCTCGTGACAACTCCACGCATGCAGAGTAGAAGTGCACTCCACAGGATTTTCAAGGCTGCCATCTTTGGGAAGCAGATTGCCAAGCCTGTCTGCTGAGGAGCTTCTGGATGGGTTCCGACTACCAACCTTTTGGCTAGTAGTTACAGATTAATCTGCAACCAGTATGACTTTACGTGATTAATTTAACTAGGAAGTTGAAATAGTCTTGGCTGGTTCTGTAAGATATTGATCTTGAGATATTACCATCAGGTTTAATAGTGTAATATAAGATCATTCTGTTTATATCTGAACTGCTGATTGAATAAAATTGTTAACATTGTCATTTCAGTGTAGTTTAGAACTTCACTCGAAATTATAATATAGCCTCATTTGGGGGTTAGCGTGCTCAACTGCTAACCAGAAGATTGGAGGTTTGAGTCTACCCAGAGATGCCTCCAAAGAAAAGTTTGGCAATCTACTTTTGAAGAATCAGCCATTGAAAACCCTAATGGAGCACAGTTCTAATCTGACACACATTGGGGTCTCCATGAGTCAGAACTGACTTGACAGCAGCGGTTTGTTTTTTGTTTTTGGTTGTCATCATTATTTTTCTGAATTAGCGGAGACTTTGTAACAAAAGTTTTACAAAATTCAAGTACATTCAGTAACTAAAATGGAGCAAGCCAAACTAGATATCCCATTTTTTAAACAAAATGATAACTTTTTAGAGATGACTGATGCTTTTAATCCCTGTTTTGTTCTGTTGATAACCATTGTTAGATGGACCTCTTGTATGGGTGAACTTCTCCAGTTGAGAAGCATTTGCTCGACAGCAAGCCAGTAATTCTAATCATTTCTTCACGTGAGCTTTGATTTGGATCTCACGTTTGAAAACGTGCTCTGTTTTCATTTTCTGCGTCTATATTGTCTTAATATATGTGTCAAGTTCCCCTGACAGCAGGCAGTCAGAGGGGCCTCTTGTTATTGTTTAGTCTCATCTGCTCTGAGGAATAGCTACTTAGCTCTTGAGAAAGGGTCTCCTGGGATCTTCTCCCAAAATGAATTTTGTTTTTCGCACAGAGCCTATATATTCAGTCAGATCACTGGAAATATCCACCAAGTATGATGATAATCCATCCAACTTTTTTGAGTCATGTCCTAACAGATACAAATAAAATTTTCTGTGGATAGAAATATGATAAGTTTAAGGGATATAATTGTTTTGGTTTCATATTTAAATTTAAACATACAAGGATAATTCCAAGAGTTAGAAATTGTAATTATACTGTACACAACTTACACACACACTCCGTAAAACAGAAGAGTAATTAATAAAAGGTAGTTTTTTTTTTTAATAGTATTATTGAGTGTAAAACACATTTGTAGATAATAGGAAGAACCAGGAGAGAACCCAAAACATAATAGGTAATCGCTGCTAAGAGTGGACAAACAAGTAACCCCTGAGGTAGTTGCCAGAGGCCAGGAAAATAAAGGACAGACACAGAAACCATGTCCGGTTACCACTGCATTGTGATGGAGGGCACAGATGGGCGACCCCCTGCACAGACGGCCATCAGAAACTAGCAGCTCCGCAGTTTTGGTTGGAAATGGGTATTCAGCGAAGTTTCAGTAATTGTTACGAAAATTACGCCTCATGTAGATTATTTCTGCTGTCAAAGTGCTTAGCCTTAGCAGTGCTCGTCTGAACCTGAGGTTTCCATGTTTGTATGTAAGTAGTTCCTTCTAAAGGGTTTGAATATTTGAATAATCATTATTCGTGAATTCTGTCAGTATTTGCGAATTTTTCTACTCGCTAAAATTTGTTGGTAGCCCGAAAGTCAGTACTGTGGTGCATCCTAGCCATTCACAGACACACGCATGTACAGAGCAGTGGAAAACTTAAGTGGCCCAACATGCATGTTCCAAGCTTATCCAACAAGGCTGGGTCTGTGTTTGCTGGCTCAGTATTCCAGGCAACAGAACAGAACTACTGCAAATAACGGGAGTGAACTGTAGTTTGTTGGAAGTTGGGGTGTTGTTTTATACTACTTCATCGTTCAGTTGAAGACTTTAACTCAGTCATTTTGAAGAGTGAAATCCAAATTTCTGAGAAATTTATATGAATTTTAAGAAATAGTTTCTGTCCACAGTCCTGCACAAGACTTCTTTTTTTTAATAAACCTTCTATAAGACATTGATCAATTTCTCTCTCTCTCTCTCTCTCTCTCTCTCTCTTTCATTATTAATCTCAACTCCATTCCTTTTTAATCTCATGACGTAGGCTTTTTATCGCCATAAATCTATCGGATATGCTGCTTCCACCATTGACTGACTCCAAGTTTAAATTCCTTTTCTTATGTAATCCTCATCTACCACTTCTCTGCCTTCATTTTGGTATTCTCTAGAGTTTCTGCTTGTTGCTAATGCTTCTTTCCTGTACCACCTCTTTTTTTTTTTTCTTATACAAAACTCTGCACTTAGCTGTCTTTTTTATTGTTATTGTAATCCTCCACTTTTGATCCAGACCCATATTTTCAGCTAAATAGAGTAGTATCTTAGACACTTCTGAGAATTTCAAGAAAGCAGTGGACTATTGCCCACCCCTAACCTTCCCACCCTTCAACTGCATATGTGCGCTTACATACAAAAATTGGCATATCATTTTAGAGGGTCACCAAAAAAAAAAACAAAAACAAAAACTAAAAACCAAACCTAGTGACTTCAAGTTGATTCTAACTCATAGCGACCCTGTAGGACAGAATAGAACTACCCCCTATGGGATTTTCAAGGAGCTGCTGATGAATTTGAACAGCTGACCTTTTTGTTAGCAGCTGAGCTCGTAACCACAGTACCACCAGGGCTCTGAGAGGGCCACGGACCCCCTAAATTCCAATAACGGATCCTCACTGCGAATTCCTTTTGTAGAACTCATCCGTTCAAATGTACTCAATTTAAACTGTTTTGATCTCATTCGTCATGTCCGTTCCATCTTCTCTTTAGTATTTCTCCCAAAATTTCAACTTAGAAATTATCTTCATTCAAGATATCTATTCAAGCACATCTTGTTATTCCTTTCTCTAAAAGCCTAGTGGCTTTACTCTTCTGACATTCCCATTACTAATAGTTTTCTTCAGTATTTCCCCTATTCTGCATGTATCATTGCTGTAGTTTCCTAGTTGATTTTTCTGTTTAGCATAGTTCATTTTCAGTTCTTCCTACTTTATTACTGCCAGATTAATTTTTTTAACTCTTTTGCATATGGCAAAGAAAATCTCAAACTGCACAGAAGGGCATAAAATGGGAGGAGGGGGTGGGATCTCTTATACAATTGTACTTTTCTCCTCATTCTTATTCTCAGAATTAATTACTTTTAACCATTTCTGCTTTTAGTACTTTTGGTGGCTCCCTCCATAACACTAAATAACGTTTCTGTTTCGTAGTTATAACCATATTATGTTGTTGCGTGCCGTCGACTCAATTCTGACTCAGCAACCCTACAGGATAGAGTAGAACTGCTTCATTGGGCTTCCAAGGCTCTAATCTTTATGGGAACAAGATCAACAGGTCTTTTCTTGTGCAGAGTGGGTGGTGGTTTCAAACCCCTGACCTTTCTGTTAGCAGCTGAGCTCTTAACCACTGTGCCGCCAGGGCTACAGATTATAACTCTTGACTCTCCACCATGAAAAATGAAGACTTCTTCCCTTCCCATGCCAGTTCTTGATAGTTATTATTTGTATTTCTGCTGTTGGTTTCTTTTTATAACTTAAACTTGTATCTCGTTATATTAACTTCCAACTGTATCTCTTCACTGCCCATTTGTTAGAGGAGTTAGTTTTGCACCTCCCTATCCCTCTTCATCCATTCCACCGTGTGGTTTTATTTTCAAAGTTTATACACTTGGCAGTCTTTTCTATACCAAAAACCAAATCCAGTGCCGTCGAGTCCATTCGGACTCATAGCAACCCTGTAGAACAGAGTAGAACTGCCCCATAGAGTTTCCAAGGAGTGCCTGGCGAATTCGAACTGCTTTTAGCAGCGGTAGCACTTAACCACTACTACACAAATCTCTGCCTTTATGTTTGCAGGTGGTCTTTTTTCTCTCTTCTCTAGAATTCTTTTAAACTTTATCCATAGTAGTCTTGAATAGTTACAAAGACAATGGCTGGATATGGTTCCCCCCCACCCCCCCATTTATCTAGCTCAATACTCAGTGGATTGTTTGTTTGAAGACTCACTCAAAACTCTTTTTAAAAAACAAAAAAAAAAAAAAAAAAAAATTTTTTTTTTTTTAATTAATTTTTTTGACCTGTCTCTGTGCTATTTTTTGGGAGCTCCTAATGGTCAAATGCTACACCTTCTGGGTGATTTCCTTATGACCTTTCTCTTTTCTTTGATTTTCTGCCTCTCTTTTCTTGTTCTCTCTTCTTGGCAATTTTCTTTTTTTTTTTTTGTATACTAGACCAGCACTATTCAGTAGAAATATAACGTAATTAAAATTTTTCTAGTGGCCATATTAAAGAGGCAAAATTAATTTTAGTAATATATTTTATTTAGCCCAGTATATCTAAAATATTACCACTTTAACATGAAGTCAATAGAAAATTATTAATAGGCTGCTTTACATTCTGTTTTTCATACTAAGTCTTCAAAATTTGGTGTGTATTTTACAGTTACGGGCCACTTCTGTTCAGACTAGCCTCATATCAAGTGCTCAGTAGCCACATGTAGCACACGGCTACCTAGTTAGGCAGCACCATAGATCTTCTGTTGAAAATTTAGTTTTAATCTCTGAAAGCTTTTTGTTCTGTAATTCTTCTTTCATAAAAGCCTGTTTCTGAATTTATGGCTGCATTTTAAGTCTCCCTTCTTTCTCGTTCTTTGCTTGGATTACCTCCCTCCTATAGAGTTTTAGCAGTTTTGTTTGTCTTGTTGGTTTTACGTAAACATCTGGCAATCTCTAGTCATCCATTTATTTCTAAAAAAGAATTAGGTTGAGTGATACCAGTCCTTGGCTTAGGTTCCTCTTTCACTGTGGAGGTTCATTCCCTACTGCTCAGGACCCTTCCCTGACTGAAAGGGCTGTTTCTCGGGCTGTGCCAGTGGTCACACAAGTTGACTGACCAGCATTCCCGTAGAGTACAAGGTTGGGGGGGACCAGCAGGCCTCAGGACCCACAAATGCTGAGCTACCTATAGTTTCGCCCAGAAGCCCTAGTTCTTCTGAGGCAGTCTTCTGTGGTAAACGCCTTTCCATCTACTCAGGTAGGGTTGGGGAGGAGATGGATGACTGGTACAGAGGTTCTTTCAGACAATGAGTGTGTTTATTAATCAGCTTGATTATGGTTGCACTCCCCATTCTGGACTTTGGATGCTGCCATTGTTCAGGTCACACACTTATTTATTTTAGCTATTACTATGTTCCAAGCGCTATTCGTTCTAAGTGCGTAGGACAAGGAGGGGCGGGGGGGGGGAGAGGCAAAAAGCCTTACTCTGATGGTGCTTACATTTCAGTGGGGAAGAATCAGACAGTAAACATGACAATACATAGTAAAGCAAAAAAGTGGAGTCCCTGGGTGGTGCAAATGGTTAAGTGCTCAACTAGTAGCAGAAAGGTTCAGATCATGTAGGACCCTGCAGGCTGTTGCAAAGAATTTCACTTTTATTCCAAGAGAAATGGGAAGCCATTGGACATGAGCATAGGAGTGACATGACCTAACATTTCAGAAGAATCTGTCTAGCTGCTGTCTTTAAACTAGTAGGAAGGCTGGGGTATGTTAACTGAGATGGGAAAAACTGAGGTAGAACAGGTTTTGTTAGGGGATGTTGAAAATGAGTTTTAAAGATGGTAGGTTGAGATATTTAGGACATCCAAGTAGAGATATGGGATAGGTAGTTGAATACTAGTCTAGAGATATCCTAATTCTAGAGATTGGGAAAATCATAGACATGTGAAGGTAGACATATGACTCCTCCCCACCTTTTCTTTTAGAAATGATAAATTTAGTCTACTTATGACCACCTTCTTCACTGTTCTACTTTGCAATGGGTTTTACACATTTTTATGATTTTTTTCTGGAATTTGGGGTTGGAGAGGATGGTTTGCCTGCTCAATCTACCAACCTGAACAAGAGCCCAGACACTCCAGTCACATCAGTTCCCTGCTCAGCATCCTAATGACCAACTCGCCTCAGGTCTGGCTTAATTCTTTGGCTGGCGTGTAAGAAGAACCCACCCTCAGTACCTCTTTCATCTCTCACAATTGTCTTTCCTTTTATCCTCTGTGCTTTTGTATGTGGTGTTTATCTCTTCTGACATGCCTTTCTTACCCTGTGTTGTCATTTTCTGTAGACTCTTCTCCAGGTCCATTAAAATTTTCTTTTACTGAACTCCTGTACCTTAATTGTATACCATTTTATATTTTCTTCTAATTATTTATTTACATATGAGTCTTACCTCCAGAGTGAAATTATAGACGACATGAGAATAGAGACCTGAATAAAGTTTCTAATAAAAAGCAAGAGAGTTTCTGCTATTGTATTAACTTTATATGCAGGTGTTGGTGCATAGAAGCAAGGAGTACATGAGTTTTGGACTTTAATGTAGTAATTTCTCTCACTTCCACCTAGTTTTTGTTCATTCTAAACCATGACTCGACTGGTAAAATGGCCTGGTGCTGCTGTAACATGGAAATAATGAAAACATTACCTCATAAGGTTGTTGAGAAGATTAAATGAGATAAAACGAACCCTTCCATGCTGCCGAGGCTTTTCTGTCTGTGTAGTTCGGGAGATGGGCAGGTAGGCTCTATGGAGAAGGTGCCATTTGAGCTGTACCTTCAAGAGGAAATGAGGTAGAAGCTTCCGGTCTCTGAAGGAGCCAAAAAAAAAAAAAGACATTCCATGAAGAAAGAGTAGACGTGTAAAGGCAAGGAAATTCAAACAAACTGTGCACTTGAGTACTGTACCTTTAAATAAGTAGGGTTATGTCTTGCTTGTAAAGGGCTTTATATGCCACGCTGAGAAATTGCTTTTTAAAACTCTTCTCCTGAATTGAACCTATAAATAAAACAGCATCTTATCTTTTGTCACTTCTTATAATTTCAAATTATAAGAAAAGTATATGCCATTTGCCTTTGACCTCTATCCCAGACAGTCTGTTTTTGCCTGTGATTAAACCAAAAAAAATACTACAAAACCCGAGAGTGTATACTAAATTTTATATAGACACTTAGTACTCCTGTTCACTTTATCGCAGCAGTGGCTTGTGGCTCGATCTAGCTTTGTAGATTAGAAAACACAGAGGCAGAGAGAGGCACAGCGTGAGAAGTAGATTCCCAAATAGAAATATATTTCCAAAACTTGTTTGATGTGATTATTTATATTGAAATAGTTTTATTTTACTTTATTTTTAGAGGCAGAATAAAACACCCTTGAGCCAACTTTCATTTCTTAATCCGTGTGACTTTGTCCTGTTAACTCCAGCTATGTAACTGACTCTTCCATTACTGAGAAGTGTCATAGAAAAAATTTTTTTGCATTGTATTAACCCAGAAGATTTTAGTAATGTTTTAATATAGAGTTCATATTATAATGAATACTGTTTCATTTGTGTTACGACTTTCAGGCAAGCTGTTGTTAGGGAATATCACAAATTGGTTTTTGAAAAGTGGCAAATGGCTTGTATTTGATGAGCTAATAAGGGATGGAGTGAGAAGAGAATGGTGTGAATAACATGCTCCTTAAGCGTATATGTGCGTATGTATGTGTGGTATCTATAACAAACTTTTCTTGATACAATTTTAGCTTAAAACTATACATTAATAGATTGTTTGAATTAATAGTGTAAATTTTTTATATTTTCCCTTGGCTTCTGACTAGTCACAAAAAAGGAAAATGAAATATTTCAATAAAAATTTAACATATTTAGGGCCTGATTTTGTTTAGGAAGATCAGTTACATGCTGAAGAACATTGTTTGCCTTTTAGGGACATCAAATGCACATGACAGACAAGAAATGGTTATCTACTTCTTAGTTTCCAAAATTTTGTTGATGAGCGGTAACTAACTTAGTAGACCAGAGAGAGCTTAAAACTAAGCCAAGACAGGGAAGAAAATGGTTTGGACTGCTATTGTGCCCTTTCAATAGCAAGCCATTTTAAAATGTTGAAAGCGAGAGGATTGGCTGAAAGTCTGTATACAAAATATTTACACACCACGCCCCTCCCCCCCCCCCCCCCCAAAAAAAAATGCAACCTGTTGCTGTCGGGTCAGTTCCGACTCATAGCAACCCTGTAGTACAGGGTAGAATTGACCATAGGATTTCCAAGGCATGGAAACAGATGGCTACAACTTTCTCCTATGGAGCGGCTGGTGGGTTTAAACCACTGACCTTTCGGTTAGCAGCCGAGTTCTTAACCACTGCACCACCAGGGCTCCCAAGGAGTGTTTAGATACCCAGACTTCCTCCACCACACCAAACAGAAGACTAGTTTATTCTTTAGAGGGGCTGAACCAGCACGGCTCTAAACCAGTGCTATCTAATAGAGTACAAACCACATGGGATTTTAGATTTCCCAGTAACCACATTTTAAAAAATATAAAAGAAAAAAACAGGTGAAGTTAAATTTGGTAACATATTTAATTCTGTCTAAACTATTATCATTTCAACAAGTAATTGATTAAAAAAAAATTTTTAGTGAGTATTTTACATGCCTTTTTCCCTTCTGGGTCTTCAAAATCTGGTATGTATTTTTATACTTTAGAGTACATCTCAATCAAACTAGCCACATTTCAGGTGCTTACTAGCTACATGTGGCTAGTATCTACCGAATCAGGCAGCATAACAGTCTAGGCCGCAGGTCAGCAAAGTACATTTCATGGCCAAATCTGGCCTTGCAGCCTGTTTTATACAACTGAGAGCTAAGAACAACATTTACATTTTTAAAGCGTTGTTCGAAATGTAGAAAAAGAAAGAAGAAAAAAAAATGTAACAGAGATGCTATCTGACCTTTTACAGAAAAGTTTCTCAATCCCTGGCCTAGACTGAGGGTTATCAGCCACAGCTGAGGATGTGGGGTAGGTGCCATACTGAAAAGAGGGATTAAGTGAAAGCTGGCCAAACTGATATCTTTTCATTTTGCTCAGCTCCTAGACACTGGCAGCAAGCTCTCTAGGCCCCAGGCAAGAAATTGAGGGATCCCTCTTTGGGAAATTGCCTTGGCCAACAGAAAAGACTTGGAGATGTTGACCCTCAGTGTCCCTGCCAGAGCAACCTACAGTGAAGCCCGTTTACTTAAAGGCTTCATCAACTTTAGTGCCACTTATGAATATGACTGGACAGCCAAGAATCATCAAACCATCAGAACAGACCAAAACAAAAAATTAAAATTGGAGGAAATACCAAGAATAGCTTGCTGAAAGCTTCAGTGAGCTAAGAAACTATATTATATTCATGAAGCAAAAATTGGTAGTTACTTATAAAGAATCAGAGAATAAGAAAGTGTACTTAGAAATTTTTTAAGAGCAGGATTCATTAAAAAAAAAAAATTTGAGGAATAAGGTTGAGAAAACTGCCCTGAAAATAGTCATGAAATTAGAGATGGTATATGAGAAAGAAAATAAAATAAGATTCAAATTGGGAGGCCCAACATCCAAGTAATGGAGATCAGAGTTGGGGAGAGGGGGAGATTAAAAAAAAAAAAGTATGAGGAAACAATCTTCGAATAGGTAACATAAGAAAATTTCCTAGAACTCAGTGACTTGATCCTCTAGATCAGAGGTCTGCATGCTCTTTCTGTAAAGGGCTGTGTAGTAAATATTTTAGGCTTTGTGGACCTTAAGTCTCTTTAGCAATTGCCCGGCTCTCCCTGTAGCTTTCCGTAAACAATATTTAAATGAATGGATGTGGCCGGGCTTCGCCCACAGGCTGTAGTTTGCCAGTCCCTGGTCTAGATTGAAAAGGCTCACCAAGTGCCCAGCCCAATAAATGGGAAGAACAAAAAAAGACCCATCACCAAGGCATATCACTGTGGAATTTCAGAACATTATAATTCTAAAAAGATTCTAAAAGCGTAGGGGGTGAAGGAGGAAATGGGTCACATACAAAAGATCAGTTATTAGACTGACACTGAATTTCTCAACAGCAGTCCTGAGTGCTAGAAGATGATAATAGCCTTCAAAATCCTGAGAGAGGTGATTTCCAAACTAATCTTCTCATCTAAAACCTCTTCTGCACTCCTTCCTAGGAGACTACTGGAAAATGTATTCTATTAAAATGAGAGAGTAAACCAAGAGTGATGAAACCTTGTGAGGATCCAGGACACAAAGGATCCAACTCAGGAAAGAGAGAAGGGGATTCCCAGTCTGACCCAGGTGAAAGCAAAGTTTAGGGAGCAACCCATCAGATTGGAGCGAAGAGATACAGGGCTAGAAAACACTAGAAGCAGAACCAGTAGACCTCCTGATGTGTTTGACCATTTCGAGAAGGTTTACAGTTGCAATGGCAAGCTTGGGCTGAAATAGGAATCACCCACTATAGAAAAAGAATCATTCTGCATCCCGTTTTGGAGAGTGGCATGTGGGGTCTTATATGCTAGCAAGTGGCCATCTAAGATGCAACACTTGGTCTCAACCTACGTGGAGCAAAGGAGAATGAAGAACACCAAAGACCACAAGGTAAGTATGAGCCCAGGAGTCAGAATGGGCCACATAAATCAAAGACGATGGTACCCGAGACCAGAAGAACTAGATGGTGCCTGGCCACAACCGATGACTGCCATGACAAAGGAGCACAACAGAGAATCCCTGAAGGAGCAGGAGAGCAGTGGGATGCAGACCCCAAATTCTAGTAAAAAGACCAGACTTAATGGTCTGAGACTAGAGGGACTCCAGAGGTCACAATCCCCAGACCTTCTGTTAGCCCAAGACAGGAACCACTCCCGAAGCCATCTCTTCAGACAGGGATTGGACTGAACTATGAGACAGAAAATGATACTGGTGAGGAGTAGGCTTCTTGGATCCAGTAGACACATGAGCCTATGTGGGCAGCTCCTCTCTGGAGGAGAGCTGTGAAGGCCGAGGAGGACAGAAGCTGGCTGAATGGACACGGAAACACAGGGTGCAGAGAAGGAACGTGCTGTCTCATTAGGGGGAGAGCAACTAGAAGTATATAGCAAAGTGTATATAAGGTTTTCCCCCACGTGTCTATCAGTTTGTCGAACTGTGGGGGCTTGGGTGTTGCTGTGATGCTGGAAGCTATGCCACCGGTATTCAGATACCAGCAGGGTCACCCATGGAGGATAGGTTTCAGCTGAGCTTCCAGACTAGGAAGAAGGACCCAGCAGTCTACTTCTGAAAAGCATTAGCCAGTGAAAACCTTATGAATAGCAGCGGAACATTGTCTGATACAGTGCTGGAAGATGAGCCCCCCAGGTTGGAAGGCACTCAGAAGATGACTGGGGAAGAGCTGCCTCCTCAAAGTAGAGTCGACCTTAATGACATGGGTGGAGTAAAGCTTTCAGGACCTTCATTTGCTGATGTGGCATGACTCAAAATGAGAAGGAACAGCTGCAAACATCCATTAATAATCAGAACCTGGAATGTATGAAGTATGAATCTAGGAAAATTGGAAATCGTCAAAAATGAAATGGAACACATAAACATCGATATCCTAGGCATTAGTGAGCTGAAATGGACTGGCATTGGCCATTTTGAATCAGACAATCGTATAGTCTACTATGCTGGGAATGACAACTCGAAGAGGAATGGTGTTGCATCATCATCAAAAAAAGTTTCAAGATCTATCCTGAAGTACAACGCTGTCAATAATAGGATAATTCCATACACCTACAAGGAAGACCAGTTAATACGACTGTTATTCAAATTTACACACCAACCACTAGGGCCGAAGATGAAGAAATAGAAGATTTTTATCACCTGCTGCAGTCTGAAATTGATCGAACATGCAGTCAAGATGCATTGATAATTATTGGCGATTGGAATGCAAAAGTTGGAAACAAAGAAGGATCAGTAGTTGGAAAATATGGCGTTGGTGATAGAAACAATGCCGGAGATTGAATGATAGAATTTTGCAAGACCAGTGACTTCTTCATTGCACATACCTTCTTTCACCAACATAAACGGCAACTGTATGCATGGACCTCGCCAGATGGAACACACAGAAATCAAATTGTCTACATTGTGGAAAGACACAGTGGAAAAGCTCAACATCATCAGTCAGAACAAGGCCAGGGGCCGACTGTGGAACAGACCATCAATTGCTCATATGCAAGTTCAAGCTGAAACTGAAGAAAATCAGAGCAAGTCCACAAGAGCCAAAATATGACCTTGAGTATATCCCACCTGAATTTAGAGACCATCTCAAGAACAGATTTGACGCATTGAACACTAGTGACCGAAGACCAGACGAATTGTGGAATGACATCAAGGACATCATCCATGAAGAAAGCAAGAGGTCATTGAAAAGAGAGGAAAGAAGGAAAAGACCAAGATGGATGTCAGAGGAGACTCTGAAACTTGCTCTTGAGCGTTGAGCAGCTAAAGCAAAAGGAAGAATTGATGAAGTAAAAGAACTGAACAGAAGATTTCAAAGGGCCTCTCAAGAAGGCAAAATAAAGTATTATAATGACATGTGCAGAGAGCTGGAGATGGAAAACCAAAAGAGAAAAACACACTTGGCATTTCTCAAGCTGAAAGAACTGAAGAAAAATTTCAAGCCTTGAGTTGCAATAGTGAAGGATTCCATGGGGAAAATATTAAACGATGCAGGAAGCATCAAAAGAAGGTGGAAGGAATACACAGAGTCATTATACCAAAAAGAATTAGTTGATATTCAGCTGTTTCAAGAGGTGGCATATGATCAGGAACTGATGGTACTGAAGGAAGAAGTCCAAGCTGCTCTGAAGGCATTGGCGAAAAACAAGGCTCCAGGAATTGATGGGATATCAATTGAGATGTTTCAACAAACAGATGCAGCGCTGGAGGTTCTCACTCATTTATGCCAAGAAATATGGAAGACAGCTTCCTGGCCAACTGACTGGAAGAGATCCACATTTATGGCCATTCCCAAGAAAGGTGATCCAATCAAATGTGGAAATTACAGAACAATATCATTAATATCACACGCAAGCAAAATTTTGCTGAAGATCATTCAAGAACGGCTACAGCACTATATCAACAGGGAACTGCCAGAAATTCAGGCTGGTTTCAGAAGAGAACGTGGAACCAGGGATATCATTGCTGATGTCAGACGGATCCTGGTTGAAAGCAGAGAGTACCGGAAGGATGTTTACCTGTGTTTTATTGACTATGCAAAGGCATTTGACTGTGGATCATAACAAACTATGGATAACACTGTGAAGAATGGGAATTCCAGGACACTTAATTGTGCTCATGAGGAAACTTTGCATAGATCAAGAGGCAGTTGTTCGGACGGAATAAGGGGATACTGATTGGTTTAAAGTCAGGAAAGGTGTGTGTCAGGGTTGTATTCTTTCACCATACCTATTTAATCTGTATGCTGAACAAAAAATAATCCAAGAAGCTGGACTATATGAAGAAGAATGGGGCATCAGGATTGGAGGAAGACTCATTAACAGCCTGTGTTATGCAGATGACACAACCTTGCTTGCTGAAAGTGAAGAGGACTTGAAGCACTTACTAATGAAAATCAAAGACCACAGCCTTCAGTATGGATTGCATCTCAACATAAAGAAAACAGAAATCTTCACAACTGGACCAATGAGCAACATCATGATAAATGGAGAAAAGATTGCAGTTGTCAAGGATTTCATTTTATTTGGATCCACAATCAACAGCCACGGAAGCAGCAGTCAAGAAATCAAAAGACGCATTGCATTGGGCAAATCTGCTGCAAAGGACCTCTTCAAAGTGTTGAAGAGCAAAGATGTCAGCCTGAAGACTAAGGTGCTCCTGACCCAAGCCATGGTATTTTCAGTCACGTTATACGCATGTGAAAGCTGGACAGTGAATAAGGAAGACCGAAAAAGAATTGACGCCTTTGAATTGTGGTGTTGACGAAGACTATTGAATATACCATGGACTGCCAAAAGAACAAACAAATCTGTCTTGGAAGAAGTGCGGCCAGAATGCTCCTTAGAGACAAGGATGGTGAGACTGCATCTTACATACTTTGGCCATGTTGTCAAGAGGGATCAGTCCCTGGAGAAGGACATCATGCTTGGCAGAGTACAGGGTCAGTGGAAAAGAGGAAGACCCTCAATGAGGTGGATTGACACAGTGGCTGCAACAATGAGCTCAAGCATAACAACAATTGTAAGGGTGGTGCAGGACCGGGCAGAGTTTTGTTCTGTTGTGCGTAGGGTCGCTATGAGCCGGAACGGACTCGACAGCACCTAACAACAATAACAACATATAAGGTTTTGTATGAGAGACTGACTTGTTTCACTCAAAGCACAATTAAAAAAAAAAAAATCAAAAGACGCATTGCATTGGGCAAAGTACTGCAAAAGACCTCTTTGGACTTTAAAGTGTTAAAAAGCAAAGATGTCACTTTGAGGACTGAGGTGCACCTGACCCAAGCCATGGCGTTTTCAGTCGCCTCATATGCGTGCAAAAGCTGGACGATGAATAATGAAGGCCGAAGAAGAATTGATGCATTTGAATTATGGTGTTAGCAAAGAACATTGAATGTACCATGGAGTACCAGAGAATGAACAAATCTGTCTTGGAAGAAGTATAGCCAGAATGCTACTTAGAAGCAAGGATGGCAAGACTTCATCTCACTACTTTGGACATGTTATCCAGGAGGAACCAGTCCCTGGAGAAGGACATCATGCTTGGTAAAGTAAAGGGTCAGTGAAAAACAGGAAGACCCTCAACAAGATGGATTGACAAAGTGGCTGCAGCAATGGGCTCAAGCACAACAATGATTATAAGGATGGCACAGAACTGGGCAGTGTTTCATTTTACTGTACACAGGGTCACTATGGGTCGGAACTGACTCAAGAGCACCTAACAAGAACTACGGTAGTCATATCATTTGTGAATTATATTTTTACATCTTTTTGATCGTTATTCCTATTGTTTGTTTTATGGTCTTAGTGTATTTTTCAGAGCCTCCAGTCTAATTTTGGATAATAGTGGCACTAGGATGTTTACTGTAGGCTTTGGGTAGATACTTCATCTCTGTACCTGTTGTGTTTTGTTTGTTTGTTTTTAAATTATGAATGGATGTTGAATTTTATCAGTTGATTTATTTGCAACTGAGATCATTATTTTTCTCCTGTTATCTATTAATGTGGTGAATTACATTAACAGATTCTCTAATTAAACCACTCTCGAAATTAAAAAAGAAAAAGAACCAAATGGAAAAAAAGAAGTAATTTTCAACACGGAAGTGAGAAAGAAATTGTTCTGGAAAGTAAATGTGATCAACCATGAGTCACTTGATAAGTAGATACTGATGTAGCCATAGTGGTGTTATGACTTTATTGGGAGCATGGGGAAAAAAAGGTTTTTTGGGATGAGGCATAGGAAGTCAATCTTCATGTGTCGTAGGAAGTCAGTGGACAACGTCTAGATCTGAAAAATCCAAAGTTCTAAACAAATTATATTTAGAAACGTGAGTTAAATACCAGAGTGTCGAAAGGAGATGCTTCTGGGGAACAGAATTAGAAGTGGTGAGAGCTGGGAAGAGGATTACTGTTTTGATAGAAACCTTGTAATACCTTTAGATTTTTTAAGCTATATGTTACTTTTTGTAAGTTTAATTTTTATTTTTAATCAATGTGAAGTTGAGTTGATGAAACAGATGAGAATTTAAGTGTTAAATCTTAATAGTCTAATACCTTTACTATATTAACATGATGATAGTATAGTTTAGTTATCTCTTCACATGTGTATCAT
This sequence comes from Loxodonta africana, assembly GCF_030014295.1. Classification (NCBI taxonomy): domain Eukaryota; kingdom Metazoa; phylum Chordata; class Mammalia; order Proboscidea; family Elephantidae; genus Loxodonta; species Loxodonta africana. Next base: position 50,703,390 of record NC_087366.1, read on the forward strand.
TTGTTAATATCATTTTTGGGTTCCTACTCATTATTAATGTTGGCTTCCTCGGCTAGCTGTAATGAAAACAATATATTCTAAGAAACATGAGTCAGTCCTTGTAGTCTTAATGTAGAACCTGATTTAGTTAATATCTATAAATAGTTTATAAATCACTGTTACTAGACGGAAGTTATAAAAGGGGAGTAGTAATCCCAACACAGAACAAGGGAGTTGGAACAATGAAAGTGTACAGCCCTCCACTTAGCTTTCAGAGACAGGATGGACCGAGGGTCGACCGCCTTCTGCTGTAAGTATTGCCTCTTGTCTCAGGAGCTTTGTCAGACTAAACCTAAATTATCTTACCTAGTTTTCATCTGTTTGCAAACAGGATGAAATGCCCACATTATACAATCAAAACGTTTCTGCGAATTTATTTTTTGACACGTCAGTACCATCAAAGTGTTACTATAGAATGCTAAATGTTATCAGGAAACCCTGGTGGTGTAGTGGTTAAGTGCTACGGCTGCTAGCCAAAGGGTCGGCAGTTTGAATCCGCCAGGCGCTCCTTGGAAACTCTATGGGGCAGTTCTACTCTGTCCTACGGGGTCACTATGAGTCGAAATTGACTCGACGGCACTGGGTTTGGTTTTTTGATTAAATGTTACCAACTCAGAACATTTTCCTAGTCTGCCCTCTTACTTCATTATGTCAAAATTTAAATCACTGTTCATTTAACAAACACTATTCATTATAGGTAAGGCAGAATTAACTGTATTTTGAATTTTATGATTTATATTTGGCTTGCTTCAAAAAAATAAGCCTTTGAGTCAACATAAACTACTTATTTCAATATATTTTTTTAAAAGCTAGTGATCTCATTGTGGGACAGTGGTTTGTGCATCTTATTATATTTGGGGATAGCTCTCTTGGTTTGTGCATCTTATTATATTTGGGGATAGCTCTATTTTGGAGATGGAATTATTTCTGATATTCTTTAAGTGCTCTCGGTGGTTATAATATTGGTCATTTGTACTGTGTGTCTGAAAAATTTTACAAGTTACAAGTCCAAATTCAGAGAATCACCTCCAGGGGAAGGCTTTCTCTGTCAGCTCTGGAGGAAGGTCCTTGTCGTCCATCTTCCCTTGGTTTGGGAGCATCTCAGTGCCGGAACCTCAGGTCCAAAGGATGCGCTCGGCTCCCAGAGCTGCCTTCTTGGTGGTGTGAGGTTCCCAACTCTTTGCTTAATTTCTTTTCGTCTCTTGAGAGATAAAAGGTTGTGCAGGCCACACCCCAGGGAAACTACCTTTCTATTGGATCAGAGATGTGACCTGGTAAGGGTGTTACAATCACACCCTAATCCTCTTGAACATAAAATTACAATCGCAAAATGGAGGACAACCACAGAATACTGGGAATCATGGCCTAACCAAGTTAATACCCATGTTTTTGGGGCATAATTCAGTCCGTGACAATTATGACATGTGCAACAAACTTAAGGCAGGACATCCTAGTTGTAAATGTCATTATAAGTTCAGTAATTCCTTCAGATTCACCGTACTCAAACCTGCCTGTGACTTAAGCTTATTTTTTGTATTACAGGTATTGTATTGCTTAGAGAAGCAGCCATTAACTTGGGAGTAAAAAAAAGCTAAGAACATGTGTAAGAAATGAAATGCGGTCATAGAATGCTATGTGATTCACCCTCAAAACAATATTTACGTATCATATTAATAACGTACACCCTGAATATTGATTGACCCAGAGATGAGCATGCTCCCGTGACTATACTGGGAGAAGATTATGTGGTGAGGGGTTTGGGGGAAGGCATCTTACTGTTAGAAAGTCAGTAGATAATGTCCAAAGTTTAAAAATAATGAGAAACAGCCAAAGAGTTGGTAGTAGTTGCCTCTGAAGCATAGGAAACGAGGTAGGATGGCTGGGGTAATGAACTGCTGGGTTTTGTTACAAACTTCTAAAAAAAAAAACTGTACTTGTATTATTTTGACGTAAAAAAAAAAAAAAAACGGTGACAGAAATGTAAAAGGTACCTTTGTACGGCCTGATAAGTTGGATCTTGTCACCATACGTTCCTTGGTGCAGCTGCTGTGCTCTGAAGTTAAATACTTCCCTTACCTTCTGTATTAAAATATATTCTGATTAGAATAGTACTGGTGTACTTTTTGCCCTCTGTGCCAAACTGATTGTTTCCAATATTACGTCTAAAATAGCCCTTATTTTTTTATAGGTTGGGTACTTTAAATTTAATATAATATTAAATTTAGTATAAACCTAGGTGCAGATTATTCAGTAAATAAGAACTGAACTTCTTGTGTATAGTTCATTATTAAAAAATTCTTCTGAATACTATAAATTTTTGCCCTCATCCCTGTACAGAGGTATTGCTCTCCCTCAGAAACTGGCAGCTAGTGCTTTATCAAGTGGTGAATGAAGCCCAAACAATGTACTAAAAATTGGATTTTATCATATAAGTGGTTAAGAGCTACGTCTGCTAACCAAAAGGTTGGCAGTTTGAATCTACCAGGCACTGCTTGGAAACTCTATGGGACAGTTCTACTCTGTCCTATAGTGTCACTGAGTCGGAATCGACTCAGCAGCAGTGGGTTTGTTTCTTTGTTGTTGTTTTACCCATAATAAGCACTGCTATAGTTACCTTCTGTTTTTCTCTTTTGCAGTCGTTGTTAGATACGGTGGTAGGTCCAGAGAGAGGCTCTGTGTTTTTGTGAGAGAAGGAGAGTTGATTTACTAGTCCAAACGGGCTTTTTCTTTTGTGGCCAGCTTAGGAAACATGAAGGGGAGAGATTTTTGGAAAGGCCAATTAAAAATCATCATTAATACCATGAGAGGGACAGAAAGTATCACATTTTGTCATTCAGGTCTGCCTCTAATTAGAGCCCAACCAGTTTGTTTAGCCAGTCCAGGGAAAGTCCCAATTTGAAATTTCCAAGTAATAATAATCATTTAGCTCACATTTATGGTTTTTGTGTACCAGATGCTTTTTAAAGAACTCTTAAGGGTTTTCCACATTTAATCCTCCCTGCAGTGCTATGAAGTATATGTTTGTTTCAAATGAGGATAGGTTTTTTTTTAATGGTAGTTAGAGGTTCACTTTCACAGCAGGGCTGTCTTTTCTGTCCAGGTGGATACTTAGAGACCTTTTCTTGCTCTGTCATGGCAGATGATAAAGCAGACTGTATATTTTAGCGCTACATACCTTAGGCCTCTGTAAGTTTTAATGTAATCACAAAAAGATTCCATAATCCTCCTTGGAAATTGGAAGTCTTGGAATTAAAAGAAAAAACTGTTAGGGCATAAAAGAACAATTGAATAAACACCGAGACATTCTCTGTTTCCTTAGATGTGGAGATAAAAAGATGTGAATGTTTTTCTGGTTAATCTTAAAATTTATTAAAATGTCCTAGAATTGAGAGAGGATAGGTGTTGCACAAAGGGTGAATTTAACAAAGTGATTCTAAAATTTACCTAGAAAAAGCTAAATGTGTGAGAATCACCTGGAAAAACCCAAAAAGAATAGTAATAAGGATGGATGCAACTTATTAGATACGAAAGTATGTTGCAAATATCAAAGCATTGGGATACTGTTGCCACACTAAACAAACAGATCTGTGAACCAGAGTATTCTGGAAGTTCAGAAGCAGCCCAAACATGTTAAGGTGGCATCATAAATCAGGGCCATAACCTATTCAATAAATGGTGTCTTGACAATTGATGAACCGTTTGGAGGAGAAGAGAGGTTGATTACTATTCAAAACTCATACCCAAGAGGCATTTCAGATGAATTAAGGATACTATTATAAGTAAATAAAACCATAAAAGTATTAGAAGAAAATATAGGTAACTATATAACCTCTTGTAGGAAAGGACTATGTGAAAAAGGTAGCAAAGGAAGATCACAGAAAATAATCGAAGAAATAGAAACTTGAGAGTGCTACCAGTCAGATTAGCAAAGATTAAAAATGATCACTTCAGTGTTGGTGAGGGGAAAAGAAGGTGGGCTCATCAAATACTGCTGGGCTGCTGGGGAGTGTTATTTGGCACAACTCTTCCTGTAGATAGTTTGGAGCCATGTATCAGAAATCTTAAAAAATTTATACCTTTTCACCTAGCAAACCTTTGCTTCAGTATTGGTCCTAAGGAAGGAGCTAGAAAAGAGTTCAAAGGTAGATAAAGAGAAATTCTATTGCAGTGATAGTAATAGTGTTAGGATAGTTTACGTCCTACTGTAAGAGACTGCTTCAACTACGGGCCGTGAAACGGTGGAATACTATATGCTCGTGAAAACAAAGATGGAGAACTGTATTTATTGATTAGAACTTTACGATATATTAAGTAGGAGGGAAGAAAGCAGATTTCAGAGTAGTAGGGAAATAGGATTTCATTTGTGTTTGTTTTTAAATGTTTATATATTTATATTTAGATGAGAAAAGATCTGTAAATATATACCTCCAAAATATTAATTGTAGTTGGCTCTGGATATGAGACTTAAGATGAATGAAAGTTTATTTCTTCTTGCTTGTGTTTTTCTTCATTCAGCAAACATTTATTGAGCTGTTGCTAAGGCTAGCCATTGTATTTTTTGAAATGATAATGTACAATTAAAATTTGATGTTATATTTTAGGAAGGAAATTACAGTTTAGAAATGTTTTCATTAAATTATTCAGAGACTTGGTTCTTAAAGTGTTGTGTTCAGTTATTTGGAAAATACATTCATTTTCATGAAAAGTAACGGAATAAAATGAGACGTTATTGTAATATGCTGAAGCATTCGGCCTGAATGATCTGCATAACAAATATTTTCGCTTTATAAAACTGTTGTCTCTAAGATATCTTTTCTTCATGTGAGAGAATAGATGTTGATCTAGCTCTGCATTGCTTTGTATTTCAATCAGAAAGAAGCTTCATTTGTTCATTGTAAAAGGAATAATAATGATTTAACCATAATGCTTTTTTTTTTTTCTTTTTTAATTTCAGGCAACTGCAAGAGCAGCAACGACAAAAGGAGCTGGAGCGGGAAAGACTGGAGAGAGAAAGAATGGAAAGGGAGAGGTTGGAGAGAGAGAGGCTAGAAAGGGAAAGGCTGGAGAGGGAACGACTAGAACAAGAGCAGCTGGAGAGAGAGAGACAAGAAAGGGAACGTCAAGAGCGCCTGGAGCGGGAGAGGCAAGAAAGGCAAGAACGGGAGAGACTTGAGAGACTAGAACGGGAAAGGCAAGAAAGAGAGCGACAAGAACAGTTAGAAAGGGAACAGTTGGAATGGGAGAGAGAGCGAAGAATATCAAATGCTGGTAAGATGTTTACACACTGTTCTGTGTTCTCGATATAGCTGAGCTTGGACAATGTGTTGTATAGTCATATATTAGACTGTTTCACCTTTGAGATGCTTGGGATTAAAAATAAGTCTGAAATTATGAAAAATAAGCAGCAATTACTATTTTAGCATTTTCTTTATGTATTGGCTTTTATTGCTTGGAGACTTAGAGAAAGCTCCTGGAAATTTTTATTCTGGCATTCAAATTCTGCTAACTGCATATAAATTGGCTATAAAATGTGTGTTTTTATGGGAAATTTTTTTAATTGGATGAATTTAGAATATATTTCCTCAGGAAATTGCTTAACTTTCCTGAAATACTGTAGTATTACCACTCCACAAGAAATTTGCATGATTGTATTCTAAAGCTTATGAAGGAGAAATTAAAACCTTGGGTGAAAAATATCCTCTCTAAACTGAATGGTTATTTAAATATATTTTCTCATATTGTGAAAATAACTAAATCTGATGGGATTTACTGAAAAACTTGAGAGTTAAGGTATAGCTGAAAGTTTTAGGTGTTTCAACATTTTTTTAAATTAACATTCATTATAGGATTTAAGAATTATTTTTTATTCCATATGGCCTGTATCAAAAGTCTCAGTGTTCATTGATTAAATGTTGGTCTTTTGTTGTTATTGTTGGAGTTAATTCATTTGTTTTTAAATGTTTAGTTATTTTCTGGGGTTATGGCCAACAAAATATAACTTTTTCACAAATAACCTTTGAATAAGAGTTCTTAGCTTTTTATAATAAATGTTTTGCCAGTTTTGTTGTTGCTTTAAAAAAAAAACACTTCTGTTTATAGTTCTATTCATATAATTTGCATGTCCTAGTGGACTAAATAATAAAAATTTAGGTCTGTGAACTGGTTTCTCATACAGGATAAATTGATCAATTTAATTAATTCACTTATTGAATAAAAAGGTTACTTCTGAATTTCAAAATATATTTATAGATTATTCTCGAGTAAAAAGATTTATTTGTACATGTGCCTAATTCTCTGGTACTAACTGTAGTCTACGTTTATACATTTTGTCTGAATGCTGGTTTTGTGGCTTCACTAGCTCCCTTTTTCTCTCTCCTTTTTTATCCTGTCTTTTGCTGCTGCTTTCTACCTCTGTCCAGCTTCATCTTCAGACAGCTCCCTGTATAGTGCTCCACTTCCCGAGTATGCCAGTTGCCAGCCTCCTTCAGCACCTCCTCCATCATACGCTAAAGTCATCTCCGCTCCAGTGTCAGATGCCACTCCTGATTACGCTGTGGTGACCGCTTTGCCACCTACTTCCACACCCCCTACACCACCACTTCGACACTCAGCGACACGTTTTGCAACATCTCTAGGTTCAGCCTTCCACCCTGTTCTTCCCCATTATGCTACAGTTCCTCGTCCTCTGAACAAAAACTCTCGACCTTCTTCTCCTGTGAACACACCCTCTTCTCAGTCTCCAGCTACGAAGCCCTGTGCCTGGTCTCCTTCCGGTTTTTCACCCCTCCCTCCATCTCCTCCAGTAATGATTAGCAGCCCCCCGGGCAAGGCTACTGGCCCAAGGCCTGTCCTCCCTGTGTGTGTTTCTTCTCCTGTGCCCCAAATGCCTGCATCACCAACAGCACCCGATGGGCTGCTTGACTCTGTAACATACCCAGTGTCTCCACCGCCTACCTCAGGGCCAGCAGCTCCGCCACCGCCGCCGCCTCCACTGCCTTCCCTTGCATCACTGTCACACTGTGGATCTCAGGCTTCTCCTCCAGGCACCCCTCTTGCCTCAACTCCCTCATCCAAGCCTAGTGTTCTCCCTTCTCCCTCTGCAGCTGCCCCTGCCTCTGTTGAGACTCCTCTAAACTCTGTGCTGGGAGACTCCTCTGCTTCTGAGCCAGGCTTGCAGGCAGCCTCTCAGCCGGCCGAGACTCCAGCCCAACAGGGTAAGGCATTCCTTATTGCTACTAACAACTAATCCCTTGAAAAGATTATCTATGTCAGCAGCTTTAATTGCCTAAAAGAATGGATAAGATGGTTTTGAAAGTTGAACATCTTAGTGCCATATTTTAATTAAAGAAAACCTAAAGTAGAAAATAATTTTTTTTCTTTCCCGTGTTGGGATTAATTGCCATCAGAGGGTCGATATGAAAAATTGCCATGTTGAACTAGGTTTTGTTGTCTTCTGCAGTTGACGATGTTTTTCAGTCCATAATATTTTTCTTTTAAATCTCACTAGGAATACACATTGGACCTACTGCACAGTAAATGCATGATATAACTTGTTTTCCCTTAATTTCTGGGAAACGTAGTGACATATTTAGTGCTCAACTATAGTGATTAGATAGATAATCTTAGAGTCTCATCTGAAACAATTCTGATCTTGGGCCCCATTCTATTTCGGCTTCTCCCATATTGAATTTCCCTTGTCGGACTTAGAGGGTTGGGAACCACCCCGAATCCTGTGGAGCAGCCTGACTTTGCAGGAGGGGCGAACCAGTTGGTGGGCTTAGTATATTCCACAGAGTTCCACCGTCCAAAATGATGAGAAATAGTGGGCTGAAGAGATAGTTGAGAGAGAATAGGATCCCCTAAGTTACCTGCCCCCCCACCCACACACACATATCTTACTTTCAGGCTAACAGAGAAAGGAGAATATTCTAAGTATGGGTTATTTATAAGTAGAGAAAGACCTGATTTTATAAGTAATTTATTTTTTAAAAATAGGATTTAAGGAGGATTACAGGGGGAGTCTGACAACAAATTTGCACTAACAAGGAAACAGTGTTATAGTCTAGATATGAACATGCCTCTTTAAAAAAATCTTAGTTCTTAAAGTAATAAGGCTTGTTATTGGTCTCTGTGTGTATTTATATATATATTTGTTATTGATGTAATGAATGTGCCTAAACGTTGAGTGAAGACTCTAGGTGCAGTTGGGAATCTCTGGGACAGGAACACTGTAAGAGGCACAGAGGCCTGGTGAGGTTAAAAGACCTACCTGGCTTGCCCTTGAAGATTGACGGCCCACAACTCTGTGTTCTTCCTTAAGCAAGTGATGTCTAGCTTGTGTGACTGCTCAAAGTTAGCAATTTAAAAAAATTGACCACCCAGTGTGCAAATAGCATTTTATTTGTCCTGAGATACCCCTTCAAAGCATAAGGAAGGGAACCCACTAGTTCAGTATTCTAATGTTAAATAAGTTCTTCTTTTTACTCCTTTTGTGATTTTACAAGATTGGAACATTTTCTTTTTACTGCCATCTTCTAAGCTTAAAAAAAAAAAAAAACTCTGTACGTCAAATGCTATATCATTTATTTCTGAGAGCTATTTTGAGGTCTTACTTTGTACCAGTAGATCCTTTGCTTAAATGGTTCTCAACCCTGGCTGCATGTTGCATTTCAATGAGAAATATATTTAAAATGCAGACGCCTGGGACCCATCCCTTCCTCATGTTCTTAACCTTTCCACTTCGGCTATCTGTAAACAACTAAATGTATTTCTTCACTTTTGTAAAATTTATTATCTCAGAACTTAAGGTTTACATGGATTTCTTGGTTCTATTATTTCAGATAGTACCTACTGTCATCATTAGTTGTTTTTTGGGGGGGGGGGCACTTCCTTCCTTCCCAATTTTGTAAGCATTTGTTTTGCTTATTTACCAAATCTCTGTGAACAAAAAATCTTTAATTTGGTACACAATTTTATTAATAAAACTCTAATATTAAAAGTAAGTAGTTGTACGCTTTGGTTTTACTTTTAAGTATCATTTTTTATATTGATCTAAACTTCAAACATTATAATAAATTGAACTTATTAATATGTACTCAGTGTTTGAGTTGCTTTAATTTATCATGACATTCATACATTCCTTTCTACATAAAATAATACAATTTAGCTCTGTTGTTGATGGTCTTATTTAACATTCTTTCTCACAGGCATTGTCTTGGGACCACCTGCACCTCCACCCCCTCCTCCACTCCCACCAGGTCCTGCCCAAGTGTCAGCAGCACTCCCTCCTCCCCCAGGACCTCCTCCACCACCTCCACTTCCATCCTCCGGTCCTCCACCCCCACCCCCTCCACCCCCTCTTCCTAACCAAGTACCCCCTCCTCCTCCACCACCTCCTGCCCCGCCCCTCCCTGCATCTGGATTTTTTGTGGGATCTATGTCAGAAGACAATCGCCCTTTAACTGGACTTGCAGCTGCAATTGCTGGAGCAAAACTAAGGAAAGTGTCACGGGTAAATACGTTTCTGAATTCCATGTTTCTTATGTATGTCTTAGTCTTTATGAGTTGGAATCAACTCAATGGCAATGGATGTTCTTTCTAAATGCCTAAAACAATGGATTTGTGGTACTCTGATTTTATGAACCCTACGTTACTAACTTCACTGATATTTTTAAAAATTGGAATAACTTTTTATAAAAGGTTGCAAGAGTAGTGTAAAGAATTTCTGTAAACCATCACCCAGATTTACTCGTTAACATTTTACAATATTTGCTTTATTTTTCTCTTTGTATGAGTCTTTCCAGACACACACACGTATTTTTTTTTCCTGAATTATTTGCGAGTAAGTCAGAGGCATTGTGCCCATGTTCCCCTAAATACTTCAGTGTGTATTTTGTAAGAGCAAAAGCATCACCTACGTAACCGCAGTGTAATTATCAAAATCTGTAGGCCTCATGAGAATTTCATCTATTCTCCAATAATGTCTTTTATGGTAATTTCTTTTTCTAGCCCAAGATTACCCATTACATTCAGTTGTCAAGTCTGTTTAATATGTAACAAACAATTCCTCTGTCTTTCTTTGATGATATTGAAATTTTTGAAAACTGTAAGACAGTTATTTTCTAGATTATCTTAGTTATCTAGTGCTGGTATAACAGAAATACCACAAGTAGGTGGCTTTAACAAAGAGAAATTTATTCTTTCACAGTTTAGGAGGCTAGAAGTCCAAAATCAGGACACCAGCTCTAGGGAAAGGCTTTCTTTTTTGGCGCCAGAGGAAAGTCATTGTCATCAATCTTCCCCTGATCTAGGAGTTTCTCAGCACAGGGACCCCAGGTCCAAAGGATGTGCTCTGTTCCCGGTGCTTCTTTCTTGGTGATATAAGGTCCCTCTACTCTCTGCTCACTTCTCTCTTTTATATCTCAAAAGAGATTGACTCAAGATACAACCTAATCCTGTAGATTGAGTCCAGCCCTATTAACATAACTGCCTCTAATCCTGACTTGTTAACATCATAGAGAGTAGGATTTACAACACATAGGATTATCACATCAGATCACAAAATGGAGGACAACCACACAATACTGAGGATCATGGCCTAGCCAAGTTGACACACATTTTCTGGGGGACCCAATTCAGTCCATAACATAGATCGTCCCTCAGTTTGGGTTTATCTGATGTTTCCTGAAGACTAGATTCAGCTTATGTGTTTTGGGGAGTGGGGGCAAGAGTACCACTGAAGTAGCACACAATATGGTGATGTTAACTTTGATGAAACTGGTGTTGGTATATAAAGTCAGTGCTGTTCACGCCATTGGTTCTTAAGGTTAAAAAAAATACTTTGGTATTTTTATCTAAACGAATGCTTGGTGTGTCCTTCTGTGTTAAACGTAGAATGTGAGTAAACATGGCTGCCTTACACAGGAGTGTATTAAGTATGTGTATTCTTATTAAGATGGAGGATGGCTCTTTCCCAAGCGGAGGGAATACCATTGGTGTGAATTCGGCCTCATCTAAAACAGAAACAGGTCGTGGAAATGGACCCCTTCCTTTAGGGGGTAGTGGTTTAATGGAAGAAATGAGTGCCCTGCTGGCCAGGAGGTGAGTGAAAAATTCCATTATAGTGAACATGTTCAGGGTCGAGAGGCTTTTGTTCCTTTTACTCCAAATATAATTTAACTGTGTGCAGTTCTTCCCCCTTGGAGAAAGAGTCGTTTTTATGTTAAGGATTAGATTTTTTTTTTTTTTTTTAAACCCCATTTGCTTCCTTTCTAGGAGAAGGATTGCTGAAAAGGGATCAACAATAGAAACAGAACAAAAAGAGGACAAAAATGTAAGTTAAAGGGATAGACTGCCGCACCTTAAAATGTAAAATTGAAGCACAGCTTATTCAGGAAGTTGTGTGACAGATTAATTCAGGTTGAACGCAATTAATTTGAACTCAAATTTTCTTATTTTTAACTCCTCACATATTAGAAATGGCTTGTTTTGAGTGGTATGTATAAATTGTAATGGCATTCCTAGTTGAATGTGTGGGGTTTGGGGAAGACACTGAGCTTCAGTTTTGTGGATCTTTACCTAAACCTGCCGTGAAATGAGGGCATGACCTTCTACTAGTTTTCTCATCTCTTAGGGTCTCAGTTTTCTTGCATTTGAAACGAGGGAATTAGACTAAATCCACAGTTTCCAGATGTTTCCCTTAGGAGTCCTGTGTTTAATAGATGTGCCCCCAAGAATGTAACCCTCATGCCCTCTTCCCCGATTCAGCTGGGGAAGGTCACCTTTGTTCTAGATTTTGGTGTCTAACAAATAAAGTGGTTGTTTTGTCTGTTATGTTTGGCCCTATTTGATGTCATGCCTCAAAGTTATCCCATATTTTGGCCTCATGGTATTGACTAATGCAAGTTCTTGATGAGAACATAAGAAGAAAGGAGCTGTGGGGGAAGGAGAGGGACACACTCAGAAGGTAAAAGGAAAACTGGAATGGAAGGGAGAAAAGATAGGGAAAAGTGGGAAGTGGCACAGAGAATATTGGAAATGGGAATGTGAAATGGGAACTATGTATATATGACTCCTTTCCAGTAGATGTGATATTATTAACATATATTTCCGTATGTTTAGGAAGACTCAGAGCCTATAACTTCTAAGGCCTCTACAAGTACACCTGGTAAGTTAAGAGAAATATTTTAATGTTTATAAACTTTCAGTATATAATAATACTCACCAATTAAAATTTTCCCACTTTCCCATGTTTGGACCAAGTGACTTCTGTTTTACTTAAGTTCTTTGTTCACACTGTAGAAAGTATTGCCTTTTTCTTCTGCCCTTTGTGATCCCAGAAGCGACTGTAACTTTCTTCCTGATATTGGGAGATCCGTTCAAGTCCGAAATTTTTTTCTGCTGAAACAGGAAGAGAACACATTACTAGATGAAAGGAAACTTTAAGTAATAATTGGTAATTAAAAGTACAGATTAAGCAGGCATGTTGTAGCTAGCACTGAAGTCTATTTGCAAACATTCTCAAGTGAGAAGATTGTCATTTTAACTGTGTATTTAGTTTAGATTGCTCCCCAAGCAGGTAAAGTTTCTAATTCATAAGCTAAAAGAAATCTTAAAAGTTTCGGAAAGCATCCTTGAATTCAGTGAAATTTCTGACACTGGGAACTCATGAGCATAGATTATACTATTTAGAATGTTAACAAAATATACTTCACTGGAGATACTTAATGAGTACTATGTCACAATGAGAATATGAGATCAGTACAATTTTGCATGTTATTTCCTCATAGTTGACTACAAGACTGAGAGTTGTACTGTCTCTTCACCTCCCTGGCTATTTTGGAATGAGGTGGTATAAATAAATTTGAATTAATTCCTAGAATGGTCCCTAGGAAATCATTATGGAGAAATGTCTACATTAATTCCTATGCATTTTGATTTGGAGACTAGCAGAGGCCTCTAGAATTCAACTTTTTAGATAAATATATTTTTTAGAAAACATACTTTTGTTTTTTTGTGACTGTAACCCATTTGCACATAAAAGAAATTCGTTTTCATTATTGAATAGCGCTATTCAGTAGTCTGATTTGCCAGGTTATAAATTACATTGTGATTTTATGACTGTTTTTCCTTAGCCCGCCTCGTTGTCCCTCTGAATGGTATTCAGATCACCTTACACTTGCTTCATGAAAAATTCTCTGTGGTTTGTGACCCACTTAATTTAGCTTTATCTTTCTTCCTGTAAGTCAGAATTAGTTACAGATGTTTTTATTAGAGCCATAGATATTTTAGACTGAACAGCACTTAGAGTCACGAAAACTTCTTAGAATTTGATGAAAGATACGAACCCTCTCCCCAGGGAGGAGAAATTATATTTTTATACAAATTTATCTATACTTTAAAAATATTCATGAATTTCCTAAAGGTTATCCATGGACCTCAAGTTGAGAAGCCCTTATCTAATATATATTCCTAGTTTTAAAATATGACAAAGTAAAGCATGGGGCTGCGTGTGCACATATGTATAAAATCAAGGGTGCGTTCACAGGGGCTAGGGACTTGTTTTTTTCACTTGTTTTCATTCAGTTGTTTTTTGTTTTAAGTGACATCGTATCAGACACTTGAGAAGTGTAGCATGAACAACGATAGGCGTTATAGATCAGCAAGAAGAGACTAGGAGATATTAAGTAGACTCACCTGACTAGAATGGAGAGTTGGTTTTTGAGGAGTATTGGCAAATAAGGTTGGAAAGGCAAGTTAGAGTCTCAAAATGTGGGACCTTTTATGGAAAGCTCAGGAGTTTAGACTTTATCCTGCAGGCATCAAGGTGACATTTAATCAACTGGAAGTCTTTTAGGAACATTAAAAAGGCTGTCGTGAGCAGCAGGACATGGAAGTCAGAGAGACCTAAGACGGGAAAAGCGGTTTAGAAGCTATGTACTAGGGTCAGTGAGGATCTAGTGTGTTCCTGAAGACCCCTGTGAAGCAAATCCGCTGTCCTTCCTTCGGAAATTGACACGGCATTCCCTTTGAGAGAAGATGACCTCACTGCCTCTGTTCCTGACAGAAGCCACTCTTCCGTGAAACCAGATGCGCCGTTAAAGCTTGGCCTGGTTCGGTGGATTGAGAAAAGACCTTGACATTTGTTGCATCTTACTCATTTTGGAATTACTTCCTCATCTTCCCACCTGCCTCGTTTTTGACAATGTTCTGATGACCGTTCCTCTGCTCATCTAGTTGTCCATCTGTCTCACTCAGGGCTGGTGTCCGCTGGGTAGTTCTGGCCATCCTAGACCTCTGATTATTTGATGTCTCCTGTCCAACTCTAGAAGCTGCCACCATTGTGGTAGTTGTTGAGAGAATGTGTTTACTATTGAGAAACAGAAGAAGGAATAAGAAGGCATAATTAAAAAGGAAGGAATTGATTGATGAGCAAAGCATGATCACACCTACATGCCTGGATGTGACAGAAATCCAGGATAAAAGCAGTGTTTCATGGGAGAGTTTGAATATAGTTTCGGATATGTTAGTTTGAAGAGAGAGCAAGCTACCAAATGAGAATGTGCAGAAGCCATCTGAGGGTTAGAGTTAGGGAATTCGGAGCAGAGTTTCTAGTTAAGATTCTGTACGATGGGATCATGACTCCCATAGACTTAGGCTGTCTTCAACAAGATTCCACTCTTAATTTCACCCAGTCGTCTCATGAGGCCAATGACAACATCAGTGAGTCAGCCCAAATTGGAAAAACAGTTCAAAGCGCTTAATAGACCGCCAACGGGCAAGTCACTACATAGTGTCTTTTGTAATAAGAGCTTGTCGTCGTTGTTGTTAGCTGTCATTGAGTTGGTCCCTGACTCATGGCGATCCCATATGTTACAGAATAGAACTGCTCCACAGAGTTTTCTTGGCTGTAACCTTTATGGAAGGAGCTGCTGGGTGGGTTTGAACCACCAACTTTTGGGTTAGCAGCTGGTTGCAAACTGCTTGTGCCACCCAGGCTTCTAAGAAGAGTTTAGAGTGTACTTAAATTTAATGGAATCGTTTGCTAAGTCCCAAGAATTGGTGGTTTGAGAAGCAAGGAGGTATAATAGGGTTCCATAATTCTGAATTTTTTTTTTTAATTATTTGAATTTTTCTCCAAGAGGACTATTTGGATTTAGATTAAATGTTGAAGTACATGAACACATTAAAGATTATAATTTTTAAGCCCTCCTTATTAAATTAAAATAATATAGTTTGTACTGCTCCATTTTAATGAAAATTAGCTACCTTGACCTTATTATACTGTCATCATTAGAGAAACTTCGTACCAGCTGGTTCACAGAATTACAGCATTTTAGATTTAACAATCTGAGTTTTTCCTATGGAAGCTTGTCACACTTGCTTAGAAATTATTTCTCATTTTAAGGTCTGAAGCTCAACAAATTAAAATCCTTATAGATTTTAATTCAAGTTTAGATTTTAAATTTAAAAAGTTGATTTATGCATGATGGCGTTTAGTTATTCACTTTATAATAACTCCGGATGCATTATGGTATTTAATAGCTTGTATCCTTTATTTTTAAAGAACCAACAAGAAAACCTTGGGAAAGAACAAATACAATGAATGGCAGCAAGTCACCTGTTATCTCCAGGTATCAGTTTTTTCCTAAGTTTTATATCACACTTGTATGTAATAAGAAAATAAATTTTTATTGTAGAAAATTTCAAATTGTAAATTTAGAAATTACATATGTGTGTATATATAAACGTTTAAACCGTTTTACATGTATAGTCCAGTGATGTTAGTTACATCCACCATATTGTGCAACCATCACCACTATCTATTTCCAGATTTTTGCATCATCCTTAAAACTAACTCTGTACCCCTTAAGCAATACTTGTTTATTCCCCACCACCCCCAACCCGAGTCCGTTATTTTATTATTTTTTTTTAACTAATGACTGTCTGATAAGTAATACCCTATCCTTACTAGTCAGGTTGTCTGAAATTTTTAAATAGTTTTTATTTTTTCCTTTTTTTTTTTTATTTTGAGATATTAAAAGCTACAGAAAAGGTGAAGGAATAGTATAGCGCACCCCCTTCACTTTTACTTGCCAGTTCTTAGCGTTTAACTGCTTTTGCTTTCTTTCTCTCTCTCTCTATTTATACACGTGTGCGTGTGTGTGTACACACACACACATACACTTTTTTTTCCCTCCAGACAATTTGAAAATAAGTTGCAGACATATGCTGCTTCACCCTGATCCTAAGCACTTCGGCATTTTATCCTAAGAACTAGGACACTCTCCTATGTAACCATGATACCATTACCACTCTCAAGAAATTTAACACTGAACAATAATATTACCTAAAATAGTATATATTCAGATTTCCCCGATTGTCTCAATAGCATGCTTCATAGCTGTTTTTTAAATATAATTTTTAGAAGAAAGATAGCTGGAGAGAAAAGACTAATGTTTAAGCAAGAACAAAACAAAACCTAAAAGTTTGAATTTGTCAGATAAATTTATTTCCGTTTGAGTTGAAACTCTTGATCATAATGAAGTTAGAAAAGATAGCGCTCGGAAACGAGGCTGGTTAATGTGCGCTTCTGTGCGTGGGCCTGGGGGCATGGCCAAGCAAATTTGGCATCCCTTAGCCAGGCGTACTGTGTTACGACTAAATTTATATCAGAGGTCTTGAACATGGATGAAACTTTTTCCTGGTTAATGAGAAAGTTTAAAGGACTCATATTTTCTCAGAAAAAAAAAATACGTATTTAGAGACTAAAAAGTTCTTTGCCTTTTCTTTCTGAACTGTTTGTCTTATTTTTGCCTCACAGAAACCTGCCTTGACTCTGATCTTAGAAACTTCATAAAAGTACAAGGATAAACCTCATATTATCACAAATCCATTCTGTGTTAGCCTGCATCTAAACCTGGGTTTGGATTTTGTGTAGTTCTTTCTGTTAGGAAAGAAGGTTTGACACAGTTGTTTAAGGACCACAAAAAAAACGAGGCCTTTTTGAATGTATAGAAGCTTTTAGTTTCTAAGAAATTGAAAAATGTATATTTGATTTTAGAAGAAAATAGAGGAATTGCTAGTGGTGGTCACGTTTTTACAGTAGAGTAGAAAAATTGCACATTTACATTTCCCAGATACCGTATGGAGGTGGTCTTTGAACACACAGTAGCATATTGTGAGGCCTGATTTATGAAGTGAGTGTCAGGGAGCAGAACTGTGATGTGCCATTTGCTCTTGGAAGACATGAACGTAGTGGGGAATAATTCCTCCTCCAGCCTGTGCCGCTCTCAATCCCCACCCCATTGATAGGAACTCCATAGTGAGCTTTCTTAATTAAAGCGAAACCTCAGCTGATGGCAAAGGCTATCCTAGACAGGACATGAAAGAAGTTTGCCAAAGAGAACATATTCCTTGATATGTTTGCGCCCATTTAGTGAAGGAAAAAGTATTCTGGGAAAGATTTTTCAGCCTTCTAAATGAAGTTCAGGAAGTGTTTTAAAGGTCACCAGTTTGAAATTGTATTTTATGTCGATTAGTCTAACATTGATTCTGGTTATTGAGTAGTGCGTTGTAATCGTGGTTTGACTGTGGTAGAAGGTTTTTTTCTCCTTCTCCCAAATAGAAATTCTTTACAGATTTCTTTATGACTCTCATATACCTTTTGATAGATGTGATCCAGCCAGTGATACATTCATCCCTGACACGTGTCACTGAAAACAGCTACACCAATAATAAAACAAACATGCTTAAGAGACTAAGAACTAGATTGCTTTTCTTCCTAAGTTATCTCCCAGGATCCTCCTGAAAGCAGATATATTGGCCATTTATTTTATGCTTTTATTTAAGTGTACCTCATCCTTGTACTGAGTAAAAGTGCCCATTTCTCGTGAATGTCCATGTCAAAATTACATTAGTGGTAAGATGGATTAATATCCTGTCATACACAAGTGTTTGTAATTGTATTATACTGTTATTTGTTACATGAAGATGCTAGGTAGTAGAATAAGAGCAGGGATATTGTAGTTAAAAATGCTTCAAACTATGACTCAAGTGTAACATATTGGAAAGTTTGCAGATTCTTCCTCTGGTTTGTATTAAGAGATTACATAGAGATCTTGTATCCAAGACGGAGAAGAAGTTCTGTTGGTGCCTCCTGAGAAGAGCTAGCTTTGTATGCTTCAGGCCACAGCGATTTGATGGGTGCTTTTAATTTTAGCCTGTGCCTTCAGACTCACTCTAATAGAAGTGTCTTCGATGTGTTTTGGTACTTGTGGAATCTTTGTGGTTGGTAAGTTTTACTGCGCCTGCAGCCTGTAAAAGTAGCCACTGCATATGATTTTTTATTTTTTAATTTTCTGCAGTTGTCAAGTAAACAAAGTATTCATTCTCACAGAACTAGAATAGTCTGAAAATATCTTATTTTAATTTTTGAAAAATGGTTGTTTTAAGGTTAATGGACTCCTTTGACTCTTTAGTTTGCCGCGACTAAGAAGCCTGTAACACAGTAACATAATGAGAATTATTTTTAAGTTCTATTGTGTACCCCTTTAAATGGTTTTTCCCCTTCATAGACGGGATTCTCCAAGGAAAAATCAGATTGTTTTTGACAACAGGTCCTATGATTCATTACACAGGTATCATCCTGCTGGGACTTTGTGATTTGAGACTTTGGAATAACATATTCAGGATAGGGCTGAGCTTTTTCTACGTGGATTGGTAATCACCACAAGGTAGATACTGAGGAAGACGGAATCTTACCTTTCATTGTTAGCTTCATTTAGAAGGCTTTAAAAAAAATCCTAAGAATTTAACTTGAATTAGAAAAATTTAATAATATCCATTTTCTTGCCATCACTTTATGGTTTGCTTAGGGTAATATAAATGGTAAACATATGAGAAATACTAGAATGGGGACCTAAGGGGTATATAATCTAGACTGTAGCTTCAGCATTTTTTTAAAGACTGTTCCCTTTATGATTTTAAGAATGAGACTTGGCTTTTCAAACGTGAGGCAGAAGGTCCTGTACTGTTACTGGCACGCAGGACAGTATAACCACAACTGGGTGATTTATGTTTTCAGGAAAATCTGTGTTTCCTAGGTACTTTGTAATAAATTGAGTATCCTTCGAAACCTAGCATCTCACATCCTGAATCTGAATCAGCAGATTATTTGTTTTCTAGGATGAGCCCTATTATAATGTTTTTTTAATTAAGAACTTAAGATATGAACCATGTATTTCTTTTTTAATTCAAAAGTGGCAATTAAAAAAATCCTTACATGCTTAAGCTATTTTTAGAATTCATTTGGCAGAATAGGACTTGCCTGTGGCAGCAGGTTTGTTTTATGGGAAAGTAGAGATAGCACTCTCATAAAGTAATAAAAACCTCTGAGAAATCATGTTTTCTCATCAATTACAGTGAAAACTCATAGGTTAGAAATAACTAAAATACTACACCCATGTTGTCATATGCATCTATTTTTAAAAATACCATGTCTACTGGGAGCATGAATTAAATAGCGTGTGAAGGGGAGGAATGCCCAAGGCAGTGATTAGAGAGTTTTATAATCAGACTATTTGGCCACATTCTTACTTGCCAAAATTATTTTCATGCCACTGATGATTAAAACGTTTGATAAGGTTATTTTGTGGGTGGCTTTAATTTCCCTAAGGTGTTTATTGCAGTACTGAGAGTTTTGCATGCTTTTTTTGGAGATGCTTTAGTTGTTCTGACCAAAAGACTTATGTAGAAAATTTTCTAGTGCAGAGAGGGCTAAAGCGGCATTTCACAATGAGATTCTCTGTAGTAAACCTTCTCAGTTACCTGGCTGCCTTTAGAAACAGTGCCCCCTGGGATAATGTTGTTGATAAACCTTAAAAACAGTGTGGTGATTACTTCTTTCCTTCAGTATGAAAAGTTCCCCCCTTTAGCTAATTATCATGGTGGTGGTGGTGATGGATTGCATGTTAGCATGAATTAAATTTTATAAAATTGCATGTTTCCATGATTGTTTATTATGTAATAACAATATGTTTTTGCGCTGTTGAGTAAATACGGATATATTCATAATATAGTACCAGGTTAAGTAGCAGACTGTAGTTGCTCACTTGAGTTTATGTCAGAGGTACTCATTATATAACTTGGGAGGAAATAATTAATAGTTGTGCCACTTGAATGTGAGAAGTAAAAGAGAGCAGACTAATTAAAACTCCTTAATTCTGGAAAAGAGAATGGATGGCATGGGTATATGAAATCTGCAGTGTGTCAATCTTCAAAGACAGTTCTAGACCTGACTCTGTAGAGAGCATCCTGACTTACGGACTGTGGAGCTCACTAAATCTTTCGTGACTTAGCAAAGTAAAAAAATGTGTCTTCACAAGAGGGTAGGGAATGTGTCATCTGGATTTTTTTTTTTTTTCCTTTTTTCTTTTTTTTGGTCTCCCACAGCTCCTAGCCCAGTGCTTACTGGATGAAGTGTTCTGAAAGTTACTTATTCATATAAATACAGAAACAGATAACTAACAAAGTAAAACTGATGGACTTGCTTCGTAACAACGTTTTAAGCAATAGTATGTTTTGATAATAAATTAACTCAGTACTTCATCTTCACAAACAATTCCTGTGGGTTTGGAGTATAGTATGTCATGTAAGAATTATGAAGTTATAACTGAAAAAGTTATACCTATTAAGTGTCTTGGTTCAGATTTCTAGTATTATCTGGTACTGTGCAAAATTGAAGATATAGGAGTTGACTAATGGTTTCAATTTGCATTGATTTCTGGACCTTAAATAGTGGCCGCTGTACTATACTGTATGCTAAGCCAGAATGGAGAAAATTACCCAATAAAAACATTAGGTTTTTCACCAAGGATTTTATTGCCAGAATTGGAGAGGGAGTCATGACTAATTTATTTGGTATTGGAACTTTTGCTTGAGATACCTAATCTATAAGACTTATTACTTCATATAAAAATTTTAATAAACTTAACTGTCAAGAGTCCAATCTTAATTGACACCTGCTTCCGTCTGGCATTTTCCTTTTTTACAAAATAAGTTTATGAAGTAGCTCGCCTAGAACATGCCATTCCCGTAACCTCTCCAAAAAATAGATTGCCAGTGGGATCTGAATATGCTTCTAGCCTAATCATTTTTCAAAAATTCTTGTTTATTTTGATGCTTCCTAAAATGTTTGATTTTCCTCTTTCTCCCAAACTGAGATACAGGATTTATAAACTGACTCAGAGTAAAATATTCAAGTCTATATGTTTTTCCTTCTATTGGTTTGCCAGGTGTTTAGTAGATAATGTAAAATTTCAAAAGAAGGGAAAAATAAGATTGTGTTACTTGGGCCTCAGTTGTTCCAGCTGGCCTTTTCATTTTTGTCTTGATCAACATGCCACACATGGTCACCTGCCTCATACCCAGAGAATGTTGTTTTCTCCACTTCCTGAAGAAGTCTGGTCATCCTGCCACTTTTTTCCAGTTTCTTTATAAATTATAATCAAAAATACTGAGAAAAGTGAAAAATATTTTCTGCTTTATGTTCTAATCAGTCCTGTAATTTTGACAATTAACTTTTTAACAAAATGTGCTTTATTTAAGAAATGTATTTAAATCTGGTGTTGGGTTGGTAAGTTTGCAGTTATTTATAAACTCATTAAATATTGTAAGTGCTGTTTACCTGTTCTGGAAATTTCATTTGTACAGACCAAAATCTGCACCCTCATCACAGCCCAGTGCCAATGGAGTCCAGGCAGAGGGGCTAGACTACGACAGATTGAAGCAGGTATGCGTTCAATAGCAACTTTCCTTTATTTGTACTTGTTTCTTTTTAAAATACCTCTTATGCATATTTTTGGCTTGGATCATGATTGTACTTGAAAAGAACATACAGCTGGAATATCTTTATACAAATTAAACTGTGGCGTTAGTTTTGAGTTATTTTTGCAAACCCACATTTCCAACATTGGTAGATGGTGAGGGAACCATTGTTTGATGATATCGTATAAAAATTTCACTCTTGCGTCTGGTGTACAATTGTTAAAAAAACAATGGGCTCCCTGCTTTTCACTTAACAAATGGGCAAAAATAAACCAAAAAATGATTTTGGCAAGAAATGGCGCTCCTGTATACTTACAGTGCTTTCTGAAGGGCAGTTTGGGAAACAATTCAAAAGCCTTAAATAAATTTTCTTCTTGGAACCCAGCAATTTCACTTCCAGGAATTTATGCTAAAATAATACTATAGAAGCATAGAGTTATACTGGCCACAGGGTTGATTGTTTGAACCCACCCAGAGGTGCCTCAGAAGACAGGGCTGATGGCGATCTACTTCCGAAAGGTCACAGCCTTGAAAGTCCTGTGAGGCACAGTTCTGCTCTACACACGTGGGGTCGTCCTGAGTCAGAATCGACTCAACAGCACTGACACCAACCACACACAGTTCCATAGTGGGGGACTCTGCCATCAGGACGTTACAACTCTGATAGATACTTAACAGTGAACTGTGAGCGCCTGGCCAAGTTAGGTGAATCGGATGGTAACAAAACAATACGTACAGTGAGCTCAATTAAAAAAAAGAAAGATACTGTCCATATTTTGAATGTGTGTGCATTACATGTAATACCTACATGCTCAAAAAAAAAAGAGTGAAGAGTAATGGTGGCTGCAGGTGATAGGATTATGAACTTAAAAATTTTATTCCTAGAAGAGGTGTTTTTTTTTTTTTTTTTTAAATAGTGTGAAAAAGATTCTAAATTGAAACCAGTGCATGCTAGTAAAACTATTACTGGTGTACAGATGGGTCTGAAAAGAAAATTTTACTCCTCATCTTCTTACCCTGAACTTAAGAATAGTGCCAGAAAATAAATATCAAATACGTAAAAATAAAAAATATATAGTAATTAAACAATCATGTATTGAATATCTGATAGACTTAATTGCCAGGCTAGGTTCTTAGCATGGTACTGTCCCCTGGTCCTCGTAGTATCCATATAGTACAGTGCTTAGACGCGTATTCTGCACACTTGTGGTCAGAGACGTCCCATTATACACCCAGAGTCTCACAGCCGAGTGAGTGGTTGAGTCAGAATCAGAACCCTGATCTGTTTACAAAGCCCATGTTTTTCCCATTCTGTTAATTCATTTTAAAAAATGCTAGGAAATGTTTGAATGGGGCTCAGAAAGAGACCAAAAAATAACTGCAATAACATGAGTTCAAAATTAAACTTATATAGAAATTAAAGAGAGAAATACTAGCAGTAAGTTCCAATAAACCTAGTTTTTATAGTGCAAAGCTGTTTGAAAAGTCAGATTGAGTTATGTAATACGGATTCTGTTCATTTCTGTTGTTTTGGAGATTGTCATTACTGAGTCACATTTAGTCGACAGTAGGGTTGATGCACTAACTTTGTTTCCAAGCCTTTAATCGCCTTTAAACAAAAAGTGTTTATTTAAAGCTGACTTTTTTAAAGGAAGCTGTGGTCACTGATACTCAAGCTGTTGTTTTCCTCTGTAATAAATGCGGATTTCATTAAAAAAAGACAGAAAGCAGCACATTAGAACACATTTAAAATATAGTAAATTCTTGGTGTCTGAAGTAATGAAGAGAGGAATAGATTTGATTTTGGGGATGGTTTTAAGTTTCATTTGAGTAAGGGTATCTGTTAGTTCCAGAGGCCATACAGTAACTTCACATGCCTCAGTTTCCTCATCGGTAAATGGAGTAATTAAACTAATTGAAATTGATAGTTTCGACCTGATTTTAAACAAAACCTTTTTTTAAAGGATCTCAACACAGAACAATTTCATATTATCTGAAGTGTGCAGTATTAAAGAAAATCCCGTAACTGAGCCTAATCCCCACCAAGGAGAGCTGTTATTTTTACCAACAAAAATTGCACTGCATGTCCTAGCCCTTTTAGCTTTGATCTTACAGAGTTTGTGGTAACTTTCTAATGGGGAGGGGGTATGCCCATTATTTCTAATTGTATTTATAAGTAGAGATTATGTGAAATATATATAAAGATGGGGCGGTTTTTGTTGAAGGAGAGTCCAGAGCATCACTGCTCAATAGAAAATAAGGTAATTAAAGATTTTCTAGTCTTCACATTTAAAAAGTAAAAAGAAACAGCTGAAATTAATTTTACTCTATTTAACCCAATATATCGAAAATAATATCACTTCAGTGTGTAATCAGTATTGTAAAATTATTAATGAGATAGATACTTTACATTCTGTTCTTCATACTAAATCTTTGCAGTCTGGCTGTGCCTCACACTTCCTGCACATTTCACTTCAGACCAGCCGCATTTCAGGTGCTTAGTACCTGTGGCTGGTGGCTGTCGTACTGGACAGTGCAGGTGCGGAAGGGTCTACTCCCTGCTTTTCCACTCATGGGGCAGCTGCGAAGGCCCCTCCGAGAGAGTCCTGCAACTTCTTGAAACATAGTTTGAAAGACAAGGACCCTTTTAATTCTAGACTTTAGTTTTACGACTTACCCCCATACTTCAAATCAGATGACAGATTTGCCAAGAGCTGACTGTCCAATTTACCCTTCTTCCTTGCAGCTTTTTTTTTATACATCATCTCTGAGACTGGCACCAGAGGACAGATGGAAAGCAGAGCTGTGAACTTTGGTAGAACGTATCTGAACCTTAACGTTCACTAGTTGAGAACAGTGTGTTTAGAAAGCGTTCTGTTTCCTATCTTGGTAGTCTAGAGTAAGCAGAGATAGGGTTTATATCAACAGGGGAGAGTAATAAAAATTTACCAGGGCTAGTGTTTCAAGACATAGAATTGTGACTGAGACGCAAAAGCCACACCTCCTTTTTCACATTCATAAAATTTTATATCAGCAGTAATCTTTTCAGCAACATTTTGCTTTTCAGCATTTCTAATGTGGGTCCCCCCCCCCAATATTTCAGGATATTTTAGATGAAATGAGAAAAGAATTAACAAAACTCAAAGAAGAGCTCATCGATGGTGAGTATCTAAATCAGATTTGCTGTTCCTTTAAAATAATGTGTAAGAATAACCACTTCAAAGAAAATGCCGGTAAATTAAGAAATACCCAGTTCCTTACTTGAGGGCCTAGAACAGTTTCCTGTAGTATCCTGCTCTGCAGTTTGTGTCTGGTGTCAGAAGATGCTATCTCCTTCGTACAGTGGAAACTGGGTGTGAAATTAGGGATAAACAGCACCCTCCAGTTCCAGGTGTGGAGTAGTGCTAAAGGGAAGACCAGGTGAACAGGTCATTCTGAAGGTTACCTCAGCTCAGCCATCCCACCGCCCTCTTGTTATTGAGCCCATAGGATTCATGTTTCTACACTGTTCTAAAAGGGTGACTAAATTAATACACATATACAGAACTAATATTCCTCTTAATAATAAGAAAGCAACGATATATGCTGTGAAAGATGC
The DNA here is from genome assembly GCF_030014295.1 of Loxodonta africana. Classification (NCBI taxonomy): domain Eukaryota; kingdom Metazoa; phylum Chordata; class Mammalia; order Proboscidea; family Elephantidae; genus Loxodonta; species Loxodonta africana. The sequence goes on from NC_087366.1 coordinate 50,728,852, forward strand.
CAAGTCTTTTTCTTAATTCAAGTTTGAATACAGCCCTTAAGGTTGCTTGAGAATAATTCGCTCATTTGTTTTACCGTATCATGATACTTACTTTCTATACTTTTCTTTTCTACCCAGCAATCAGGCAGGAACTGAGCAAGTCAAATACTGCATAGAGAAACAAACTAAGGAGAGACAGGACTTTAATCGGAAGAAAAGAAATACCCCAAAACAACAACTGTTAACAACGAGCCCCTACAGTTCGTGAACTGTAAGAAGAACGTGGAGACAGACAGTTGGAAGGAGGGAAAAACCAACCGATTTTGAAAGCCTTCAGACATATCACTCTGGCGATAAGCTATTTCCCTTCTAGTGTGCTGCTTTTTTCTGACCTTTACAGCAGAAGGAAAGACAGTCTTCATGTAAGAGTTTCTGTAACAGTTATGCAGAAAATACTATACCCGTCAGGCGAGATCACAGTACATTAAAATATTTTCATGTCAAGATAAAATCGCACATTTTACACAATCCATTGCTAAAATAAAGAACAGAAAGGTTTAACAAGTTTTTTTTTTCCCCCAGAGAGCGCTGATGAAGAATTTAGCAAATTACGCTATTGTAAATGTTTCTCTCAGGTTTGTCTTCCTATCATATTTGATATTCCAGGAATAACTGAGATCAGCCCTGGATAGGTTACAATCAGAAAATGTGGAACAAATGAAATTATGTGTGTTTTCAAAGGGTGATATTTATAAGAAAGTGTCCTGAAAATGATATGTTCAGCTTGAGGAATTTTAGATGATAGGAAGCCTCTCAAGTTAGCCTTCATGCAATTTTGTAGATTAAAACATAAAATTCATCCAGAACTTAAAGATTTAGATGCCTTCCTAAATTGTTACAACGCTTTTACCAAATCTATGACTCCTACGTAACACAGACCAGTGGTCAAATGTAAAACAGTATATTGTAGATTTACTGTAGGGTTTCGGCCTTTTTTAGATTGTGCATGTGGACATTTTTATAATGTAATTACAATCACCACAAAACTAGCTTTTTTAATTGCAGACTGTAATGCATGTCACACTAATAGGTAGTGAGCTTTTCAAAGCTGAGTCCCAGGGAAAACATTTTGTAGAGTCTAGGGGAGCGGGAGGAAGGGAAGGAATAACTTTTTATTTAAAGTTAATATCTGCACTATCTTTTTCTCAATTACTTGCATGAATAATAATGAGAAGTCTTTTGTGACTCTAATTGGTAAATACGTTAACAAAACCGAGTACTTAATCTTTTACATCATGTCTTCGGCCATCTGTAGTCTAACTTCAGTAATCTCAATGACCTGAAACTTGATTCCGAGCTTCACGAGAAGTATACCTTGTGACTCAAAAGTTTGATCACTGAATCTGGCAGTTACCATTACCCACATGCCCCTGCAGTTACCCAGGTGTTCAGGTGCATGCTCCTGACTGAAACTGCTTTTGAATGTTGTGTTGAGAGAAGAGAAATAACAATGATGGCAGCAGTTAAAGTCACAGAAATCGTTAAGTTAAGGGAGTTCTGCATAATTTTTTTTAAATAAAGTGAGACTTAGGGGGTAGGGAGAAGGAGTTAGATACTCTCCTCACCACCGTGTGTGTGGATGTGTGTGTGCGTGTGCAACAGAGTATATGTGGATACCTGATCTGCTCCCTTTTCTTTTCTTTGAAACTGGTAAGATTAAAATAGGGGAGAAATACTATATGTTGCAATTACAGCTTTTTGGAAAATTTAGAAAATCAGAAACTCTCCAGGCTCTCCATCTTGATTAATGCTTGAGTTGCTATAAGTGCCACGTTTGCTTTGGACTCTTTATCAGAAGTTTTACTAAAGTTTTGAAGAAATAATCCATTTTCATTGGCTTTTTTTTTTCTAGATTTCTTACATCTTGGTTCGTTAGACAGTAGCTTTTGTTGATAGCGGAGTTTTCTAAATGCTGCTGTATTGCAGCTGTTACCACTTCAAAGAGATTTGAATGAGGGAATTCTTTTCCTTGTTAGAATAGTTCCTGTTTCTGTAGAAACTTCATTTTAAGATGAAACTGTGATGGATGAGCTATCATAATTCAAGTATAAAGTTCTTTTTTCTAGCCACTGTTCATTGTCATGCAATAGTAGTAAAGGAATTAAAGATGCAGCAAGCTTATAAAAATACTGTTTTCTAAAAGAAATAGGAGGCATTTTCATCTTTATTATTGTATTTCTGGTTATACAGACACTGACGAGATACGAACGGTTATGTCCCCTATGAATCTGGTCGGAAGCCGCTTTTGTTGCTTAAGCGAGGTAGTCTGTAGTAGGGTAGAGTACTGGGTACAAGTGGTCCAAAGAAAGATAAAGACTACAATAAAATGCTAGATCTTAAAAGGAACTGGTTTACGCACTAAACGTTTTGTGCCTTGGTCTAATGTTAACACGATGTCCTGTGTACAGTGACAACAAAGAACCAGTGTTGAATCACACTGTATTTTCCACCGTTTTGCATTAGTATCCCAGATCTCTCAATGTGTTCTTTCTGAGAAGTTTGATTGAGTTACTGTATACATTTGCTGTCAAACATGACAGTTGTATTATTGTTAAGAGATTTCAGTAAATGAATTGGAAACAGAAGCTTAAGTTATTTCCCTGATGATCAAAACTCTGTCCCTGGACCCACATTATCCTGATGGTTTCTGTGCGTTTGTACCTTGGATGTCTTCAGCTGAGTGCAGCTTGGGGATCCTTCCCAATTACAGGAAGCACTGCTTTCCTCCACACTGTGATCTGACCTGGGACAAACCTGTACTCTACACTCTGTCAGTGGCTAACGAGTCAGTTGCAAACAAACTGAATGTACAAATCTTAGTGCTGGTGCTGAAATCTCTTCAGAATAGTCATCATGATTTAAAAGTTTGTTTAAAAATTTGCAAGCATCAAGTGTCAATCAAAACTGAAAATGAAACACTAATGAATGTTGAATTCTCGTGCTTTAGGTGTACTTCCTTTAGGTGTACTTCCTTTTTAGTTTTTTTTTTCCAGTTCTCTGCGATTTTTACCGTACTGTTTCATTTAAGTTTCCTACACGCTAACTTCGTTTGTGCGATTGAAATAAAATTGCAGTACATACATGTTGCTTGTTTGTGACACTTAGATAATCTCCTGAAATCATTTCTTGGTTCTAAAAATGTTATACTGAATGTGAAAACCACTTTTTAATGTCCACGACTTCACTACTTCTGAAGGTTTACATATTGCTTCACTATTCTTTAAAGAAATATTTCCTAAAGTTCATGAATACTAAGTAATGTATACAAAGAGAATGTGTGAAAATTAATGTATCTGCCTTTGGTTTGAAATAACTGTTCAGTGATCTCTGTATGTTGTTCTTAGTTTCTCTCAGCCTAGCTTGACACAGTGTCTTAGTCCTGTAGTCAAGAGAAGGAAAAATTTTAAATTTTACTCCGTTTTGTTCTGCAATATAGTCAAATACTTAAACTAATTCACGCGGTTAGAATTTTTCTTTATAGAGTTTGCAGGTCAAGGACATTGTATGGGAATGGGCATTAGCAAGTAATGAAGGTCGCGTTTCATTTTAAAATACTAATGTTTTCATTAGAGGGACAACAATCTTTGTTTTTTTCCTTCCATTTTCTTCCCCTCATGGAATGTGTGTTCCTGTCATTCATCCACGTTTACACCCATTACACAGTCCACAGTTCTAAAACTATCACGAGGTTTTTTTCTCTGGCCTGTCTCAGGTGCTTGCTTGTCTTCATATGTAAATCAAAATGTTTGTCTACAAACTGAAAGTCACTTCTCATTCAAAAATGAATGAATAGACGGTAACCTTTTAAATTTGCCTAGCTATAACGTGTTTATACATCTCCTAAACTTGCACGTCCTCTCTGTGCCATCGTGAAGAATTGGTTTTTAAATTCTAAGTGGTGTTACCTCATGAAGCACAGTCTACAAAGGTATGCCACAGGGTCTCTCTGATTGTATTTTGTAGTCATCGTAACTTCGTAACCCCATTACCCTTTAAATCCTGTGAATTATAATCATAAAAATGGCATCATATAAAGCAGTGTGAAGGAACTCTCCAGGAGCTCTTAATTGCTTTAGGTAGCTCTCATAAAATCTGCTTTCCTAAAGACATTTACTGCAGAGCTCACTGCAGAAGCCCACACCTGTCCCTGATGGTACCATTTACGTTAATAGAAAGATGACTTAGTATCACTGCATCTTCCCAAAGGGGTAAGAATGAAGAGGGATTCTAAGGGCCCACTGAAACCACTGATGCTTAATACCTCTGATTTTTCACTAAAAAGCCATTCACTATAAATTTAGATACTTTTGAAGTCAAAACTTGGAAGTGTTCATAAGAAACCTTCATGAATCTGAATGAACAAAATTGTTGTAGATATCTTTGGCTACATAAGGACGTGTCGCTGCTGTTGTTGGGTGCCATTGAGTCAATTCTGACTCATTGTGACCCAGTAGGAAGGAACAGAACTGCCCCAAAAGTTTCCAAGGAGTGGCTGGTAGATTCAAACTGCCAAGCTCTTAACCACTGTGTCACCAGGGGTCCTTCAAGGCACGTAAACGTGTTGCTGTTGATACAGTAGACCTCAAATACTTCTGATTAGTTTCACACAGAATAAAGGTAAAACCTCAGTTAAGAGTTTAAAAGATCACAAACACCGAGCAGCACCCTAGGTCTATGAAGCATACTAAGTACTGAGAAAATGAATAGCGTTTCTCTCATAAAGAAGAGAAACGCTAGAGGGAGAAAATCAAGGGCCCAGGTAGACAGCTGAGAGTAAAGAGAATACACCATCTGAAAGTGCTCTTCTCCTTTTATCTCAGTGTTTTAAGGCATATAACTTCTAGTAGTTAGGAAACTCAAATATACTACTTAGCTGGTCACTAAGTTCAAACTTCTCAGCAGAGAAATTCTCTCACCAATAGAATACAACTTTCCATTTTAATAAAACAATACTAGAAAAACAGATTATGCTGGAGGACTGTTTGCTAGACTGCATGTATTCCATAACAAAACATCTGTATACAGATGATGGCCTCAAGGTTTATCATGTTCCCAGGTTTAATTTTTCCCGTTAAACTCCAAGAAAGAGTTCTTGAGCAACGCTCCCCCCCCCAAAAAAAAACATTGCTGTTGAGTTGATTCCGACTCATAGCGATACTATAGAACAGAGTAGAACTGTCCCATAGGCTGCAGATCCTTGTGGGAGCACATCTTTCTCTCTCAGAGCGGCTGGTGGGTTTGAACTGCAGACTTTTGGTTAGCAGTTGAGCGTTTAACCACTGTACCACACAGCTCATCTCTTTTAGCGAAAGGTAACAGAGTTTTTAAGTATATAAAAATAAATCACTAATACAGGCAGTGAATAATGTTTTGGGTTTGTTTTAGGTTGTCAATGTTTTTCTCTAAGAAGGCTTTAGAACATAGAAGAGTATGCAGCTCCTACCTTGGATTACGTAGAAGGTAGCACTTAGAAGGAGAGAAATTTACACTGATAGGTGTTTACGTTGAGGGGTATTTTTAAGGAGTTTGCTTTAAATGTGAAGGAAATCAGTATCACTTCAGTATTAGTCAAATTTCAAAGTAAGACCAGTGTCTTTTATTCCTGAACATAAAATGTGTGTACCCATTCTGAAGCAAGACATTCAGAAACGTTTGTAAAATTCTCTATCAGGTCCAAAAGTTTCCATGCCCATCTGTAGACCCTGAGGAAGGAGGTTCTTTGCGTAGGTTTAAAGTATACGATATTGTAACCATATGAAAGGACTACGCAGCCACAGAAGGGTTTTAAGATCTGTCCCTAATCTAGCATTCCACGTCCTTAGTCACGTCTTGTGGAACCTCTAGGACTCTTAAAGTCTAAAAGCATATTTTAAAAAGTTTTCAACTTGTTCCATTTAAATCTTAAGTGAGAAATCTCAGTTTAGGATTTTGTCATTGCCAGGTCGAACTTTGGTAAGGACTTGATTTTGTTCTGGCCGTGGCATAAACCCTGTTACCATCAGGCTGAGTCTGACTCATAGTGACCCTATAGGACAGAGTAGAACTGCCGTGTAGCGCTTCCAAGGAGTGGCTGGTGGATTTGAACTGCCATCCTTTTGGTTAGCAGCCGAGCTCTTAACCACTGCCCCACCATGGTGTAGATAATCAAAACGTTACCGAGTTTCCCTAAATCTGTACATTCAGGTTTGAGCTTTGTCTGTTCTTGGTGGTAGATAGATTCAGCGGTGTAATTTAGAGCCCCCCTCCCCTTTTTTTTTTTTTCTGATCGCTGTAGCTGCAGAGCAACCCTGTGCTGATGATTGGGCATCAGACCGAAAGTTAGCTGGTAAACCAGTAGTTGGTGAGTCAGCTCTGCTTCTTGGTGACCTCATGTATCAGAGAAAAACTGTGCTCCATAGGATTGTCAGTGGCTGATTTTCCTCAAAAATGCCTCTGGGTGGACTCGAACCACCGTTCTTTAAGTTAGCAGCCAAGTGCTGTTAACTCTTTGCACCACCCTGGGATTCCAAGTGAAAGTTAGGTGTGTTGAATTTGTGTGAACCTAAGCCAGTTCTACACCTCAGCTATAGCTCTTGAAGGGCTGGTAGTCACTGTTATGAAAAGTTTCAGGGAGGGGAATATTTATCTCTGAGAAAAGTAATTGGAAAGGTTGAAATGTTCAGAAGAAAACAGTATTAAAATCTAGACATCATTTTCCATTCTGCTGCTTTGTCACTGAGGGGGTGGGAGTTTAAGGCCTGGGCCAGGAATTTTAAATTTGAGGCCCTTATTGTAGATGTTCCATGGGTCCTCATTACGAGCTTTCAATTGCTAAAATTGAATTTTGGGGGTAGTATTTGTTAAGTGCTACGGCTGCTAACCAAAGGGTTGGCAGTTCAAATCCGCCAGGCGCTCCTTGGAAACTCTATGGGGCAGTTCTATTCTGTCCTAAAGGGTCGCTATGAGTCGGAACCGACTCGACGGCACTGGTTTTACTGGGTATTTGAGATAGTGAAAACCCTGGTGGCATAGTGGTTAAGTGCCACGGCTGCTAACCAAAAGGTCAGCAGTTCGAATCCACCAGGCACTCCTTGGAAGCTCCTAGGCTTCCAAGGTAGTTTTGTTTTGTCCTATAGGGTTGCCATGAGCTGGAATCAACTTGATGGCAAGAGATACGGCTTTTTTTTTTTTTTTTGGTTATTTGAGATAGTATTTTCTGAAAGAAAACTTTATTTCTTTAGTCTACTTGTTTGCCACTTTAAATGCAGCATTTAATTGGTTTTAAATCTTAGACCTTATTCACTGAGTAACATTTGTCCTAGGTGTGAACAGTAAGAAAAAATGGGATGCTCATTTGAAGTAATTGGTGTTGTATACATACTAGCCAGTGTGTTGGTCTGCTGCCCAGCTCCATTTGCATCATTCATGAGCTTTTACAGTGTGCACTGGGTGTCCCTAGGGAGCGTCAGTGCATCCTTCCCTGGGCACCGCCCTCCACCTGGAAGTGCACACCACCATGCAGAAACTTCACTCAGCTCCAAAGAGGGTAATAGGATCACCTGAGACCCATCCATGCTTCAACGTTGATGTTTCAGTGACTGAAAGTCATTTTGGCTATTCTGGTCAAGGAGCTATTCTAAAATAAGCGGACTCTGTAGAGCTGGGTGAAGAATGCCCTTCCGCGTTCTCATATCCCCTAAACCTTGTATGCTGTCGCTGACTTCATTACTGTCGTCCTGGGGAGGAGAAAAGGAGTAATATTACCTCCCCTCTTTACCCTTCTTATTTAAAAAACCCAAACCTGATGCCATCAAATTGATTCTGACTGATAGCGACCCTCTAGAACAGAGTAGAACTGCCCCAGAGAGTTTCCATGGAGCAGCTGGTAGATTCGAACTGCTGACTTTTTGGTTAACAGCCGGGCGCTTGACCACTGTGCCAGTAGGGCTCCTCCTATTATATAAGAATACAAATTGTCATCCCTTCTGGGTTCCTTGTTTTTAATCCAAAAGACCACATCGCAGCCCTTTTGCGATAGAATGACTCTTCTATGCCATTTGGGACAGCCTTACTGTACCTTGGGATGAACGGAGTTTGAAATAGAAAGTCTGGGATTTGAAAAGATGGGCGCTGTTTTGCTGACATTCTTTTACTTCAGTTATTGGGGGTGTGTGTGTATGGATTCATTTTTCACTGGCAATGAGGCTCATGCCTCATTGTGTGTTTTCCCTCTTTTCAGGGAAAATAGAGTGTTTCTAACGAGGGAGTGAGCGAGAAATTTTTATCCTGACATCTGTATTTGATGCAAAACATTTCTATAATATTTAATCACAGTATTTACATATTTTCATTGAAATTCTTTTTTTGGTTTGCTTGATAAGACTGAATGAGGAAGCATCTCTGGTCTATAATTATAGAAACACTGACATCTTCAGTCTGGCAGGGAGAGAGAGAGAGTGAGCTGGGGTTAGCGGCACCCGTGCTGCCGTGAGCAGAGCAGGCTTCAGGCAGGGCTAGGGCCTTGGCAGCTCCGCTTTAAAGCCTTCCATTGCCTAGTCTATAGGAGGAGATTTCAAAACCTTTTCTTTTACTTGACCTAAATGGAAACTAGTTCCCTTGTGCTTTCTGCTGACCCTCGGGCGTGTCGTAAAGAGCAACGTGAATGAGTATCAGGAACACTTTTTTGTTTTGATGTTTTTGTTTTTTTGATGGGCAAGGGAGTTAGCAATGAGCCTTTCCGGTTCAAGAACAACATACACAGTTTACACTCTAAGATTTTGAATGTTTAATACATTTTCTCTTTCAGACCTACTAAGTGAATAGACCAAAAAGCATACAGTAGGATAGCACAGTAGATAAAATGTAAGGGTGAATTTCTTATGGTCCAAGGGTTCCGTCACGGCCCCGGCCTTTCGTAGTATACGTGGTGTAGACTTGGCATCGCGTGTCATTTTGCTTTGCTCCAAATTTTAGAACTAGAAGTGTGCCTGTGTGCCCGCACGATTATCATAGCCTTTAGGATCTGAGAGGCAGCCCACTGAGGCAGCATTTACTGAAGTCACATCTTAAAAGGTAAAGTGACCTAAACATGTACAAGGCCATATTTTAACTATAATTAAGAATTAGTGAATATTACTACAGAACCTCGTGTAGCTTATCTCATGGAACTTTGGGGCAGTTGGGGGGGCCTTGCTAAATTCAGGAGTAAAGGAAACTGGTAGGAACTTCTGGCTTTAAAGCAAAATATTGCAAATTGCTGCCTGATTCAAATAATTTGAAAACCCAAATAAGGATTTTATTATCAGGAAATACTGTTTTCTAAACTTGGCGTCTACCTTTCAGACGGGGACGTAGAAGAGAGGGTGGAAGTAGTTGAAAGGGTAGGATCAAACAGCACCTGGTTTCTGCACCAAAGTTTCAAATAGGAGTAAATGAAAAGGAAGACCACTTAGAAGCCAGCCTAGGGAGGACTCGCCAGAAAGCAGCAGCCCCTGCTGCACAAACAGTGCCTTCAAAATGATTCTGTGTGAACTGCATGCAATCTCGTGTAACCATAAAGTGTAACCTGTATGTGCATGACGTGTTTCCAGAATGTGTAAAGTTAAGATTCAGCAGGAGAGGGGCCTAGCCCTGTCATTGGATGTATCGGCAAACCTGCTGGAGTTGATGGCTACAGTGTGACTTGAGTTTGCAGCATCAGACCCCTGTGTTTGCGTTAAGCAACCGTATCACGAAAATCAGATCCGTCTCCTTGCCTCCCTCTCTCCTACTCTGCAGCTTTGCTGGTTTTAACTGCTTCATTCTTCTGCTTCTTGGTATCTTTTCTTCTTTTGAAATAAAAAGACAAAATAATTCAGAAGAGGCTTGTATTTATTTTACCAGTTGCCCATAATGTACCAGGGGTGTATGTGACTTGTGAAAAAAGAGTTTTGTGTTCCACTTTCTTGGTTGTGATTCTGAGCTTAAGACATGCTCCGTTGTTCCCAAAACTCAGCAGTTACCCTTCTGCGCTTCCGATCTGTCACTAAGGAGAATGCCAGGCAACCTGCTGCGATTACCCTGAACGCGTTCTTCACCACGGCCTTAGCAACGCCGACTGAAAATCCAGTGACATCTTGGCTGTAGGCGTCCAAGGTTACAGTTGCAGACCCTCCATGGGCGGCTGCTGCGTGTGCTGAGCGCCATGTGCGCTGCATTCCCGGTGACTGTGTGATACTCTCCACTTTTTACTGTCAAGTACAAGCTTGATACATCGGGAGTGCTGGTGGTGTGTGCCTTCGAGTCGATTCCGAATCCTAGTGAGCCCATGTGACAGAGTAGAACTGCCCTATAAGGTTTTCTAGGCTGAACCCTTTATGGGAGCAGATTTCCAGGTCTTTTCTCCAGCAGAGCCATGGCGGGGGGCAGTGGGGGTGGGTTTGAATCTCCAGCCTGGTGGTTAATGGCGAGGTGCTTAACCATTGCGCCCCTGGGGCTCCTTCCAAGAGTGGCACTACCTCACAGTCCCTCATTGCTGTGAATGCTTTGGGGTTTGCAAGAACTGCGGGCACACGTATGACTTGATGTAACCATCTTGTTCCACTCTGGATTCCCTCAGAGGCCAGGTGCCTTTCAGCCCAGAATAGCTGTGAGTGTGTCTGTAAAGGTGAGGGCCTGTCCAGGAAGGAGCTTGCTGGTGCCTGAGTGGAAGGATGTGACCATGTTCGAGGTCTGTCCTTGGAGACGTCTTTAACACTGAAGTCAGGGAAGTGGAAGGAGGGCGGTCCCCTTCCCTCATTTCTCAATAGTAGAATGTCTGCCTTACCTCTCCTCCCCTCTTAAATATCTGAGAAGCACAGGGGTTGGGAGAGAAGAGGCTGTGGGGGAATGAAAGCACTTTGAAATTGTACCCTAGAGCCCCCTCCCCCCCAGGCTTCCACATTCTTTGATGTTTTTCATGCCAGTCTAAATCCCATTCCAGCAAGGAGGCTACGCTCCAAGAGACCGATAAAAGCTTTACAACGGCCCTCCTTTCCAAGTAAGCTACTCTTTGGAGCTGGTTGTCATGAGGTTTGATATCCTGAGATGGTGCCTTAATAACTGGCAGCAAGATGACCGGTGGCTGCTGAGCGGTATCTCAGGAGAAGGCAGTCCTGGGGCAGGCTGGGCACGGACCACGTGGCACACAGGAGGGGGCCAGTGCGAGCTTCGGGGGCTGTGTTTTAGCCCTTCTGTTCTCCCACTGTAAAGCGGAGGCTCTGGGTCTTTGAGGTCACTCCAGCTCTAGCGTTCTGTGGTTTTAATATGCTGAGAGCCTGCCACCACAGGCCAGCCAGGCTGACAGGGACACTCAGGATCCCAGGGCTCTGGAAACGGCCTCCTCTGACCCCCGCTGACAGATGGGCACAGAGAGGCCCCATGGGTCAGGGGCAAAGCTCCTCTCTGCAATCTGGGTAAAAAGAACCTCAGTTTGTCCTTTCTCATTGGTCACAGGCGCTGCTGCAGTGTGGGCCTTTGGCTGAGGGGTAAATTAGCATTGGGCTGACTTTAATATCTGTGTAGCCACTCCTGTGGAAAAAGGAGGCACTGAAGATCTATCCTTCAATACTTTGGGGAAAAAAAGTCACCTGGGATATTCCAGTGATTACTGTCATCCTCGGATGATTATAGGTATGAGCCATCACCCCGACCCCCAAGGCAAAAAGGAGCCCGAGAAGGCATCGTGACGATTACCCAGAGGTTTGCCTCTCTGTCCCGCTCCTGAGACAGGCAGGGGTCGGAACCCTGCAGATGGGGGCACGCAGCTAGCCTGGGACTGACCCTGCAGGGAGGCCTGATCCGCTGAGGTAAGGACGGAGGGATTCCAGCTGACCAGGCCACCACGGAAGAGCTGCTGTGGGGAACCCTCACAGCCTGGATTCCCCACCCCAACTCTGCCAGCTTTTTTTTTTTTAACTTCTAATTGAAGGAAAACTTTAAGACAGAAAAGAATACATACGGGTACAGCTCACTCAACAACAGAAATACACCCATTTGACTAGCACCCAGATCAAGAAACAGGATGTTGCCAGGACCCCAGAAGGCCCCTGGTCCTCCCTTCCAGTCTCTGTCCATACCCAGGACAGCACTTCTGATCTCTGAAGCCACAGGTTAGTGTCGCCTATTTCTGGGCTTCTGGGACCCTGCCCTTTCTTCGTGTTTGGCTCCTCTCAGTCATACGCGAGATTCCTCCACGATGTGTGTGGTGGTGAATTCTTGTAGTGTTCGGTTTGGGGCGCTGTTATGCAGAGTACTGCTATGAATATTCTGGCCTGTGTCTTTGGTAAGGGAACCCTGGTGGCATAGTGGTTAAGTGCTACGACTGCTAACCCAAGGGTCAGCAGTTCGAATCTGCCAAGCGCTCCTTGGAAACTCTATGGGGCAGTTCTACTTTGTCCTGTAGGGTCGCTATGACTCAGAATCAACTTGACAGCATTGGGTTTGGTTTGGGTTGGTCTTTGGTAAGCATATATATGGAAGCGTTTCTTTTGGATAGATAACTAGGAACAGGATTGCTGGGTCATAGTGTAGCCTGTGTTCAGCTTCAGTAGATTCTGACCCACTTTTAAAAGCACTCCTACATGAAAGGGACTGGTCAGCGGGGGGGAGAGAGATGCTGATGAAGAGTGAGCTAATTAAATCAGGTGGACACTGGAGAGTGTATTGGCAACTCTTGACTGGAGGGGGAGGGGAAGATAGAGAGGGAAGATGGCAAAATTGGCACGAAACGAGAGACTGAAAGGACTGACTCAATAGGGAGAGAGCAGGTGGGAGAAAGGAGTAAGATGTATGTAAACTTACATGTGACAGACTGATTGGAATTGTAAATGTTCACTTGAGGCTTAATAAAAGTAAAAAAAAAAAAAAAAACACTCCTAGCAGTGAGAGAGAGCCATTTACGGATGCGTCAGCTGGAAGGGCCTAGGGTGCTTCCGTCCACTAGAGCTCACTGAGTAGCCAGCGTCCACAGAGGAAACATCAAATGGAAGAACCAACCTGCTGCAGACCACCAACTTGAATTTGCTTCTATTTCCCTGTAAAACGGAATTAAGACATTTCTGACAGAGCTTCTTCTCCTCTTACTCATTGAAAATACTGTTCATGTCTACACTTATTGGTTTGGAAGATAAAATTTTTTTTTTTCCCTCAGATGAAGTGTTTATACTCAGTGAAATTCCTTTTTTAAAATGAGTTCATTTTAAATTGCCACCTCACGACGTACAGATCTACAGAGCAGTTGTTACTTCCTGATCTTCAGATTATAAAAAAGGTGTAAGCCAGGTCCCACTCTCAGGACAAAGGCAAAGAGGCCCTTGCCCAGTGCCCAAGAAAGGAGCCTGCCTTTTTTTGTTCTCCTAAAGGGCGCCATCTTCCAGCAGAGTTAACACGGCCTCATTATAGCTCAGGAATTTGCTTCACTTGAAGAGGTGATTCCCCCGTCAATTCCAGGATTAGGGCATAAAGTGAATGGTAAAATACAAATCTAATGCCAGTATTTTTTGGCACTAGGAGAAATTGCTTTTTATTATTTTTTTAACTGAGAGCTGTTCAAATTTCTGAAACTTCTTTCCTCTCCTAAATTTTGAGAAAAGGGACTTTTTCAACTTTGTATCACCCTGCATGAGGAAGTTTCCATCTGGGCAGCAGATGGAACTAGAAGTGGGATTTTTGCCCCTTGCGGGTCTCTGGTCCTTGCCAAACACTTGATGGCAGTGTCTCTGTGTCTCAGAGGTGCTTTCTGGCAACTTGGTGATGTGCACAAAGGATAAAAATAGCTACCCCAGGGGGCCAAGATGGCTGACTAGGTAGAAGCCACCTCGGATCCCTCTTGCAACAAAGACTCGGAAAAACAAGTGAATCGATCACATACATGACAATCTACGAACCCTGACCATCAAACACAGATCTAAAGAGTTGACCTGAATGACAGAGACTGAGAACAAACAACCAGGGGGAAGCAGTGGCTGTTTTCGGAGCCTGAAGCCAGCGTCCCAGTCAGGAAACCTTGGTGCCGGGCTTTGGACTGGGCGCAGGGGAGCTGAGCACAGCATCCTGAGACGGCGCAAACACGGTACACAGCCCTAGCCCCCAGAAGTGACCTCGGGGGAAGCCCAGCCAGTGCATGCAGGCAACGCAGCGATGCGGCTGACAGGAGGAGAAGTCACCGGGAGGCAGTGACTGGTTTTGGAGCCTGGAGTGCAGTGTCCCAGCTGGGGAACCTTGGCGCTGGGCTTTGGACTGGGAGCGGAGGAACTGACCACGGCTTCTGAGACAGCACAAGCACAGAACCTGGGCCTGACCCTCGGGGGCAATCTCGACCCAGCCAGCTGCACACAAGCTACACACCCCTCAGGAATCTCAGATAAAACAGTCATCACCAAGCAAGATAAGTAACTTTGTCTATATTCCCGGATGCTACTCTCTCCTATCTATCTGATCCCTCCCCTCCCTTTCCCAGGTGGTTTAATTAACATTGGAATTTCCTGGGCCAGAGAGTGAAGTGCGCTGCAGTTTTTCCTTCTTTTTTTTTGGTCTTTTCCTAACCCATTCTCCTGGCCTGAGAGAGGCAGCTACAAAAAACCCAGGGACCAAAAATTCTTCCCTAATTGGACTGAAAACACAGAACCAGCTCCAGCCAAACATATGTGATCCACAGTCTTGGGCTTTCATCCCTACAGGGAACAAGGTGGCTATTATAATGCAAAGGCAATTCTGATAGGGATGTGACTGTAATTGTTTTAGCAGATTACTGGAAAGACAAGTTTCCCAGGTCTGATATCTCTGCGTATTCAACAGAGCCCTCACTGACCCACAACAGGGAACTGAGGGCTGAAGCTCCCCCCAGACCACCTAGCCTCCTGCCTTAGGGGTCTAAGGAGGGTGACACCTACCAATCTGTAGAGGTACTTGCATTGGGGGCCTAAGTTACAGCTGCAGAGCCCACCCACCAAAGTGCTTTAGGAATAGAGACACACCTACCTCACTGGCATTTGGAGAAAGCCTGTCAGCATCCTGCCCCCACTGGAGTGTGAAGCCCTGCTGCTACCAGAATCTGGTGAACACAACTATCACCACTACTTCTCTAGGTGGATAGGAGACAATCTGCACCACACACTTGATGACCCCAAATCAGATTCTACTCAAGAATAGTGAATGGACTCTTAGGCTTATATACCTGGTAACAGCCCAAACCAGCTGGTAATAGGACGTAAGTGATTAAAGGGCTACAACAATCAAGACCGTGCAATCTAGTAGCCCATGTACGTATATTGAAAGAAAACAAAACAAGATAAGACTCAGTGAGCAAATATAGAATAAATCACTACAATATCTTAGAGATGGCTCGGAGACAGCAGTCGATATCAAACCACATAAAGAAGCAGACCATGATTGCTTCTACAACTCCTCAAACTAAAGAATCAAAATCTTTCCCAAATGAAGATACAATCCTGGAATTGCCAGATGCAGAATATAAAAAACTAATTTACAGAATGCTTCAAGACATCAGGGATGACCTCAGAAATGAAATAAGGCAATCTACAGAAAAAGCCAAGGAACACACTGATAAAGCAGTTGAAGAACTCAAAAAGATTATTCAAGAACATAGTGGAAAAATTAATAAGCTGCAAGAATCCATAGAGAGACAGCATGCAGAAATCCAAAAGATTAACAATAAAATTACAGAATTAGACAACGCAATAGGAAGTCAGAAGAGCAGACTCGAGCAATTGGAATACAGGGTGGGGGATCTGGAGGACCAGGGAATTGACACCAATACAGCTGAAAAAAAATCAGATGAAAGAATTTAAAAAAACGAAGAAACCCTAAGAATCATGTGGGACTCCATCAAGAAGAATAACTTGTGTGTGATTGGAGTCCCAGAACAGGGAGGGATAACAGAAAATACAGACAGAATAGTTGAAGACCTGTTGGCAGAAAACTTCCCTGACATCATGAAAGACGAAAAGATATCTATCCAAATGCTCATCGAACCCCATATAAGACTGATCCAAAAAGAAAATCACCAAGACACATTATCATCAAACTTGCCAAAACCAAAGATAAAGAGAAAATTTTAAAAGCAGCCAGGGATAAAAGAAAGGTCTCCTACAAAGGAGAATCAATAAGTTCAGACTACTCAGCAGAAACCATGCAGTCAAGAAGGCAATGGGATGACACTACTCAGCAGAAACCATGCAGTCAAGAAGGCAATGGGATGACATATATAGAGCACTGAAGGAGAAAAACTGCCAGCCAAGGATCATATATCCAGCAAAACTCTCTCTCAAATATGAAGGCAAAATTAAAACATTTACAGATAAACACAAGCTTAGAGAATTTGCAAAAAACAAACCAAAGCTACAAGAAATACTAAAGGAAATTGGTCAGAAAATCAATAATATCAGATACCAGCACAACACAAGGTCACAGAACAGAACATCCTGATATCAACTCAAATAGGGAAATCGCAAAAACAAATGAAGATTAATTTTAAAAAGAAAAAAACGCTCAAAACAGGGAATCATTGAAGTCAATATGTAAAAGATCACAATAATCAAAACGAGGGACTAAATACAGAAGGCATAGAACTGCCATATGGAGAGGGAAACAAGGCGATATAGGACAATAGAAATCAGGTTTTTACTTAGAAAAATTGGGGTAAATATTAAGGTAACCACACACACAAAAAAAAACCACAAAGAGGTATAACAATTCCATAACTCAAAATAAAAAACAAGAAAAACATAACGACTCAGCAAACATAAAGTCAAATACTATGAAATTAGGAACACACAATTTACAAAGAAAAATGTCTCAGCACAAAAAAGTAAGTGGAAAAATGAAATTGTCAACAACACACATAAAAAGGCATCAAAATGACAGCATTAAACACATACTTATCTATAATTACACTGAATGTAAATGGACTAAATGCACCAATAAAGAGACAGAGAGTCTCAGACTGGATAAAGAAACACGATCTGCTTATATGCTGCCTACAAGAGACACATTAGACTTAGAGACACAAACAAACTAAAACTCAAAGGATGGAAAAAAATATATCAAGCAAACAATACGCAAAAAAGAGCAGGAGTAGCAATATTACTTTCTCACAAAATAGACTTTAAAGTTAAATCTGCCACAAAGGATAAAGACGACACTACATAATGATTAAAGGGACAATTGACCAGGAAGATATAACCATATTAAATATTTATGCACCCAATGACAGGGCTGCAAGTTACATAAACTTTAACAGAACTGAAAAGTGAGATACACACCTCCACAATTATAGTAGGAGACTTCAACACACCACTTTCGGAGGACAGGACTTCCAGTAAGAAGCTCAGTAGAGACACGGAACACCTAATTGCTACAATCAACCAACTTGACCTCATAGACCTATACAGAACACTCCACCCAACTGCTGCAAAGTGTACTTTTTTTTCTAGCACACATGGAACATTCTCTAGAATAGACCACATATTAGGTCATAAAACAAACCTTTGCAGAATCCAAAACATTGAAATATTACAAAGCATCTTCTCAGACCATAAGGCCATAAAAGTGGAAATCAATAACAGAAAAATTAGGGAAAAGAAATCAAACACTTGGAAACTGAACAATACCCTGCTGAAAAAAGACTGGGTTATAGAAGACATTAAGGAGATAATAAAGAAATTCATAGAATGCAACGAGAATGAAAACACTTCCTATCAAAACCTCTGGGACACAGCAAAAGCAGTGCTCAGAGGTCAATTTATATCCATAAATGCACACATACAAAAAGAAGAAAGAGCCAAAATCAGAGAACTGTCCCTACAACTTGAACAAATAGAAAGTGAGCAACAAAAGAATCCATCAGGCACCAGAAGAAAACAAATAATAAAAATTAGAGCTGAACTAAATGAATTAGAGAACAGAAAAACAATTGAAAGCATTAACAAAGCCAAAAGCTGGTTCTTTGAAAAAATTAACAAAATTGATAAACCACTGGCCAGACTGACTAAAGAAATACAGGAAAGGAAAAAAATAACCCGAATAAGAAACGAGATGGGCCACATCACGACAGACCCAACTGAAATTAAAAGAATCATATCAGACTATTACAAAAAATTGTACTCTAACAAATTTGCAAACCTAGAAGAAATGGATGAATTCCTAGAAAAACACTACCTACCTAAACTAACACAATCAGAAGTAGAACAACTAAATAGACCTATAACAAAAAAAGAGATTAAAACGGTAATCAAAAAACTTCCAACAAAAAAAAGCCCGGGCCTGGATGGCTTTACTGCAGAGTTCTACCAAACTTTCAGAGAAGAGTCAACACCACTACTACTAAAGGTATTTCAAAGCATAGAAAATGACGGAATACTACCCAACTCATTCTATGAAGCCACCATCTCCCTGATACCAAAACCAGGTAAAGACATCACAAAAAAAGAAAATTACAGACCTATATCCCTCATGAACATAGATGCAAAAATCCTCAACAAAATTCTAGCCAATAGAATTCAACAACATATCAAAAAAAATAATTCACCATGACCAAGTGGGATTTATACCAGGTATGCAAGGCTGGTTTAATATTAGAAAAACCATTAATGTAATCCACCACATAAATAAAACAAAAGACAAAAACCACATGATCTTATCAATTGATGCAGAAAAGGCATTTGACAAAGTCCAACACCCATTTATGATAAAAACTCTCACCAAAATAGGAATTGAAGGAAAATTCCTCAACATAATAAAGGGCACCTATGCAAAGCCAACAGCCAACATCACTCTAAATGGAGAGAACCTGAAAGCATTTGCCTCGAGAACAGGAACCAGACAAGGATGCCCTTTATCACCGCTCTTATTCAACATTGTGCTAGAAGTCCTAGCCAGAGCAATTAGGCTAGACGAAGAAATAAAGGGCATCCGGATTGGTAAGGAGGAAGTAAAATTATCTCTATTTGCAGATGACATGATCTTATACACAGAAAACCCTAAGGAATCCTCCAGAAAACTACTGAAACTAATAGAAGAGTTTGGCAGAGTCTCAGGTTATAAGATAAACACACAAAAATCACTTGGATTCCTCTACATCAACAAAAAGAACATCGAAGAGGAAATCACCAAATCAATACCATTCACAGGAGCCCCCAAGAAGGGTCTAGCCCCCAAGAAGATGAAATACTTAGGAATAAATCTTACCAAGGATGTAAAAGACCTATACAAAGAAAACTACAAAGCTCTACTACAAGAAATTCAAAAGGACATACTTAAGTGGAAAAACATACCTTGCTCATGGATAGGAAGACTTAACATAGTAAAAATGTCTATTCTACCAAAAGCCATCTATACATACAATGCACTTCCGATCCAAATTCCAATGTCATTTTTTAAGGTGATAGAGAAACAAATCACCAACTTCATATGGAAGGGAAAGAAGCCTCGGATAAGCAAAGCATTACTGAAAAAGAAGAAGAAAGTGGGAGGCCTCACTCTACCTGATTTCAGAACCTATTATACAGCCACGGTAGTCAAAACAGCCTGGTACTGGTACAACAACAGACACATAGACCAATGGAACAGAATTGAGAACCCAGATATAAATCCATCCACATATGAGCAGCTGATATTTGACAAAGGCCCAGTGTCAGTTAATTGGGGAAAAGATAGTCTTTTTAACAAATGGTGCTGGCATAACTGGATATCCATTTGCAAAAAATGAAACAGGACCCATACCTCACACCATGCACAAAAACTAACTCCAAGTGGATCAAAGACCTAAACATAAAGACTGAAACGATAAAGATCATGGATGAAAAAATAGGGACAACCCTAGGAGCCCTAATACAAGGCATAAACAGAATACAAAACATTACCAAAAACGACGAAGAGAAACCAGGTAACTGGGAGCTCCTAAAAATCAAACACCTATGCTCATCTAAAGACTTCACCAAGAGTAAAAAGACCACCTACAGACTGGGAAAGAATTTTCAGCTATGACATCTCCGACCAGCGCCTGATCTCTAAAATCTATATGATTCTGTTAAAACTCAACCACAAAAAGACAAACAACCCAATCAAAAAGTGGGCAAAGGATATGAACATGCACTTCACTGAAGAAGATGTTCAGACAGCTAACAGATACATGAGAAAATGCTCTCGATCATTAGCCATTAGAGAAATGCAAATTAAAACTACCATGAGATTCCATCTCACTCCAACAAGGCTGGCATTAATCCAAAAAACACAAAATAATAAATGTTGGAGAGGCTGCGGAGAGATTGGAACTCTTATACATTGCTGGTGGGAATGTAAAATGGTACAACCACTTTGGAAATCTGTCTGGCGTTTTCTTAAAAAGTTAGAAATAGAACTACCATACAACCCAGAAATCCCACTCCTCGGAATATACCCTAGAGAAATAAGAGCCTTCACACAAACAGATATATGCACACCCATGTTTATTGCAGCACTGTTTACAATAGCAAAAAGCTGGAAGCAACCAAGGTGTCCATCAACAGATGAACGGTTAAATAAATTGTGGTACATTCACACAATGGAATATTACCCATTGATAAAGAACAGTGAGGAATCTGTGAAACATTTCATAACACGGAGGAACCTGGAAGGCATTATGCTGAGTGAAATTAGTCAGAGGCAAAAGGACAAATATTGTATAAGACCACTATTAAAAGATCTTGAGAAATAGTACAAACTGAGAAGAACACATACTTTTGTGGTTACAAGGGGTGGAGGGAGGGAAGGTGGGAGAGGGTTATTTTCTGATTAGTTAGTAGATAAGAACTACTTTAGGTGAAAAAAAAATTTTTTTTTTTAAAGGGAAGGACAATACTCAATACATGGAAGGTCAGCTCAACTGGGCTAGACCAAAAGCAAAGAAGTTTCTGGGATAAACTGAATGCTTCAAAGGTCAGCCAAGCAAGGGCGGGGGGTTGGGGACTATGGCTTAAGGGGACTTCTAAGTCAATTGGCAAAATAATTCCATTATGAAAACATTCTGCATCCCACTTTGAAATGTGGTGTCTGGGGTCTTAAATGCTAACAAGCGGCCATCTAAGATGCATCAATTGGTCTCAACCCACCTGGATCAAAGGAGAATGAAGAACACCAATGTCACACGATAACTATGAGCCCAAGAGACAGAAAGGGCCCCATGAACCAGAGACCTACATCATCCTGAGACCAGAAGAACTAGATGGTGCCCGGCCACAACGGATGCCTGCCATGACAGGGAGCACAACAGAGAACCCCTGAGGGAGCAGGAGATCAGTGGGATGCAGACCCCAAATTCTCATAAAAAGACCAGGCTTAATGGTCTGACTGAGACTAGAGAAATCCCGGCGGTCATCATCCCCAAACCTTCTGTTGGCTCAGGACAGGAACCATTCCCGAAGACAACTCATCAGACATGGAAGGGACTGGACAATGGGTTGGAGAGAGATGCTGACGAAGAGTGAGCTACTTGTATCAGGTGGACACTTGAGACTGTGTTGGCATCTCCTGTCTGGAGGGGAGATAGGAGGGTAGAGAGGGTTAGAAACTGGCAAAATTGTCACGAAAGGAGAGAC
Source organism: Loxodonta africana (assembly GCF_030014295.1). Classification (NCBI taxonomy): domain Eukaryota; kingdom Metazoa; phylum Chordata; class Mammalia; order Proboscidea; family Elephantidae; genus Loxodonta; species Loxodonta africana. The sequence goes on from NC_087366.1 coordinate 50,750,481, forward strand.
TGGAAGGGTTGACTCATTAGGGGGAGAGTAAGTGGGAGTATGGAGTAAGGTGTATGTAAGCTTATATGTGACAGACTGACTGGATTTGTAAACGTTCGCTTAAAGCTCAATAAAAATTATTAAAAAAAAAAAAATAGCTACCCGGCATGCCTACAAGTTAGGAAAAAAACAAGAGTCGGAATTCTGGATTGGAGAGCTGTTTTCTGGAATCCTCATGGATTAATGTAGCAGGAATGGGTATTCAACAGCAGCGCTGGGATTGAGGCTATCAATTCCTAAAAGATGGTTATAGAGAGGGTGTGCCAAAGGGCCAGGACCCAAGAACCGTCTGTTAGGGTTTAGCATCAGAGTAACCACGGAAATCATCTGCCCCAGACCTACCAGACACTGACAGTTCAAAGACGCTCCCTCCACAGCTGTATCTCCCTGCCTCTAATAGACGAGTTGACCAGTTGCCATCCACTCCAATTCATGGTGACCCCATATGTGTCACAGGAGAACTGTGCTACATAGGATTTTCAATTGCTGATTTTTCAGAAGTAGATTGCCAGGCCTTTCTTCTGAGGCACTGCTGGGTGGACTCGAGTCTCTAATCTTTCTGTTAGCAGCCAAGTGCTAACCATTTGCACCACCCAGGGACTTAACCCGTTGCTGTCGAGTTGATTCCGACTCATAGCGACCCTATAGGACAGAGTAGAACTGCCCCATAGAGTTTTCAAGGAGCATCTGGTAGATTTGAACTGCCGACCTTTTAGTTAGCAGCTGTAGCTCTTAACCAGTATGTCACCAGCGTTTCCCAGGTACTTAGTCCACCTCTAATAGAGGAAGTGAGCAGGGATAGAATACCGTTAGAATTCAGCCAGGAACGAGATCCAATTCATTTGTAAATAATGCGAATGAGCTTGAAAAGATTATCTTGCCCAAGATGGTAGCTCAGCTTAAGGTTCTCTTTCCACAATAAACCCTATCACAAATGCACAAGAGCCTCAACACCTAGATTAGAACGGAATGATACAATCCACGGTGCCAAATTTCTGGAGGTGGCCAACTTCTGATGCCTTCTGTTGTTAGGTGCTGTCAAGTCAGTTCCGACTCGCAGTGACCCTATGTATAACAGAACAAAACGCAGCCGAGTTCTGAGCCATCCTCAAAATTGTTGTTATGCCTGAGCCCATCGTTGCAGCCACTGTGTCAACCCATCTCATTGAGGGTCTTCCTTTTTTTCGATGACCCTCTATTTACCAAGCATGATGTCTTTCTCCAGGGACTGGTACCTTCTGATAACATGTCTAAGGTATGTGAGATGAAGTCTAAGGAGCAATCAGGCTGTACTTCTTCCAAGATACATTTGTTCATTCTTTTGGCAGTCGATGGTATATTCAATATTCTTCCCCAAAACCGTAATTCAAAGACGTCAACTCTTCCAACTTCCTTATTCATTGTCCAGCTTTCACATGCATATGAGGTGAGTGAAAATACCATGACTTGGGTCATGCGCACCTTAGCCCTCAAAGTGACATCTTTACTTTTTAACACTTTAAAGAGATCTTTTGCAGCAGATTTGCCCAGTGCAATGTGTCATTTGATTTCTTGAGTGCTGCTTCCATGGGTGTTGATTGTGGATCCAAGTAAAATGAAATCCTTGACAACTTCAATCTTTTCTCCATTTATCATGATGTTGTCTTCTACCCACCCCTAACATTGTGAGGCAAGAGAAGAGGGAAAAACATTTATTAATCGCCTTTAAGATGTGGCTTCAGCCCTTAGGTCTGAGTATTGGTGGGAGGGAGGAGAGGAGAATATTGGTGCAATATTTTGGCTTGAATTAGTTTACAAAACAAAAATTACAATGCAAGTGTGACATTATATACAGTAAAACCTGGGAAAGCCAGAACCTGTTAAGGTGGAAAACTGTCAGAGAAGGAAAATTCAAATATTTGCCACTAAAACAAGGGATAGAAAAGTGGTAAGACTGTACTTTGTCAAAGATGGGAAACTTGCGAGGCCTGGAAAAACAAGTGGGTCTTGTCTAGTTCTGGCTTTCACAGGTTTCGTAATGATGGGGAAACATGAAGAAATAATATCTGCTGCCTGGGGGTAATGGAGAAACACAGCTGCAGTGTTAACGGAGGAGCTGGGCTTGCAGGACGACTAGGTAGTGTCATATGTCAAAGGGCATTTCCAGCAGGGAGAGCAACCATCTGGCCTTGGACTTGTGAGAGCGCATGAGCTGGTCAGCAGCAGCCCCATCAATTGGCAAGGCCAGAGTCCGGAGCCATGGGGTGGGGGCCTGGTGGGAGATGGTGTCAGGGGGAGGAGGGGGAAGAATTGGGGACACTGATCACTTTCCTCTGAAATCGCTCCACATGCTACCTTCAACCTCCTGGTTTTTAGGTTCAGAGGTCCTGTTTAGACAGAGGGAGATTGATTCTGGCTTTATGGAAGAAAAAGATCTTAAGGCTCTAGCACTGTGGGACGTTTGCAGAAGATATAAAAATGTGACAGGCTCCCCATCCTCTAGAAACCACAACGGTGTCTGGGTTGACATTCTTCCACACATTTAGACCCTGTGGGAATAACATAGCCACTTAAAAACTTCCATTCGAATCATTTTAAAGCATTCAGAGGGAAAGTAAAAATTCTTGGCCCCTGTAGGAAAAAGAACGGCTTCTCATTTAGTAGAAGATGGCAGTCACGCAGACGATGAGGTGAAGTTATCTGACACATGAGGGATACAGGAAATAATAAACCCCTTGGATCTGCTTTCCTGAGTCTGCTGAGTGAGAGCCAGGGGGAGACGCTCAAGCCAGGGCTCACTGGTATTATGGGAGCCATGGGCCCCATCTGGCGGGACACTCTGGGCCATAAGTAACAGAACACCCAACTTAAAAGTGGCTTAAATAATGGGTTTATTAGCCCACGTGACAATAAACCCTGAGGTGGGGGGCCCAGGGTTGTTAACTAGACAGCTTTTGATGTCACTGCTTTGTTCCCTCAGCCACCTAGAGGCCCGAGACCATCTGCCCCAGCTGCAGGGAGAGGGTGCTCTCCTGAGCACCTTTCCCTTTATTCTCAGGGAGGAGAACTTTTCCCTGGTCCCAGGTGGGTTTCTCTCAGGCCTCAGACATAGCTGGTCCTATGCCCACTGCTCTTCGTCAGCAGAGGGGACTGTTGTTAGCTGCCATCCAGTGGTCAACGAATCGTTCCCCCTGAATTATGGCGACCCAGGCACAACAGAACGAAATGCTGGTCCTGCGCCCTCTGCCGGCCGACGGTTGTATTTTCTTCCCCTCGGTCGGTGGCAGATCTGACCCGTTGGATCCATAGGCCGACTCCAGGGCAGCCAACAAACGCCCGAGAATGAAATCTCACTCCAGCTGACCTGGTCAAATCACTGGGGCCAGGTGCGTGGCTGGCCCGGCCGGAGAGCTGTCGCGAGGGGGCTCCTGAGGACAAGGGCACTGTGTGTACAAAACACCCACCCATCAATTTGGACGCCACAGAAGAAATGTTGACTCGACAGAAGCACACATGTACGACTTTCCTACATGTTCCCAAATGACTAGTCTTTGCCGGTGGGAGTGAAGGAAAAGCATGGCACTGTGCTGCTGTGTTGGTTTGGGGCTGTCCTCCTGATCGTCCCTGGCTTCCAAAGACCTGGCAGACGCTTTGGCAATGGGAGTTTTTCTCTGCTTTAAAAAATCCATCGCCGTGGAGTCCACTCCGACTCATAGCGACCCTATAGGACAGAGGAGAACTGCTCCATAGGGTTTCCAAGGAGCACCTGGTGGATACGAACTGCCGGCCTTTGGGTTGGCAGCCTTAGCTCTTAATCACTGTGCCGAAATGCCAGCTGGCTTCCTCCCCCACGGGTTCGCCCCCTCCACCGCCTCACCAGAAGGGTGTTGTTCCCATTCATCACCAAGGGAGAGAAGCAGAATTCATGGGCGTTATCACCAAATACCTGCTTTGAGCCACATTTGTCATTACCCGCCCCTCTCGTTCAGCAGCCTGCCCTCAGAGGGCCCCGGGTGCTCCATAAGCAAGACATGGGCTTGGTGTCAAGGGGTGCGCGGGCTTCTGGGGGCCCAGTGCACCAGGCAGAGGGTGGGGCGTACCCCACGGGCGGCGGGCCGGGGCCCAGGCGGCCTCCAGGAGCAGCGACCCACAGAGGCTGCTGCAGCTAGGAGCCGAACTCGGCTCGGTCTTCCTCTTGGCTGTGGCAGGCCCCACAGGGCTGTGTTCTGCGTCTCTGCGCAGTGCTGTTTCCATTTTCAAAGGCTTTGCATCACTCCTGGTTACCCCGTCACCGGCAACACCTGGGGTTTGATTCGCACCAGGGGGTGGATGGTTTGCGGGGAAACTACCCAGGCCTGACTCCAGCAGAGCCTTCCAGGAAAGTGAGGTGAAGGGCGGGGAAGGGGCAGCCCCTGCGCCCGCTTTCCTGGGCCCCGAGGGCCACCCGGGGCGCTCTCAGGCCCCAAGGAGCTACGGCGGCGGGTCGCGGAGCTCGGGCGACCCCTGGCGGTCGCGCTCGATGGCACTTTCCTCTCATCATGGTGCGCAGCGCCCTCTGCCGGCCGACGGCTGTACTTTCTTCCCCTGTCTTGGTTCGGGATGAGGACTTGATGTTAATATCCCTGTTTTACAGTTGAGAAAACTGAGACACAGAGGAGTAATCTGTCTACGGTGAAATTGGAAGGTAGGGGATACGGATCAAGGAGTTTTTTTTTGGGGGGGGCGGGATCCAGGAGTTTTGACTGCAGAGTCTGCGTTAAGTTCAAGATTGCTAATATGACCTCTTTACGTACCAAAACGTGCTGTCTGCGGAGACCTCCCCTGTGCCCAGCTGATAGGACCGCTCCAGGATCACCCACTTTTGGAGGGTCATCAGCAAAACAGAACGCGTCCTGACTGCGTGACCTGAATGGTGGGGGACTCAAAAGCCAGTCTGTGAAGAATAATGGAAAAAATGTGGGTTTTTAGCCTGGAGAAAGAACTTAGGGGACATGAGAGCACTCTTCACACACCTGAAGGACTGCCATGGGGAGGTTACTCGAGGACTGGGAGTGCCCTGGAATTCTGTGGGGGAGGCTGCAGGCAGATTTCTGCAATCCAGAATGTTCCACTGGTCATCTCTGTCCTCCAAAGAGAGGGGCAGCCTGGAGATGGCTCACTGCGGGCCTGCGAGCATGCCTGTTCTGCCACTTGCTGGCTGCCAAGGAAAGATTTGGGTGGATGTGGGATACCCTTTAAGGTGTTTACAGCCTCTTTGGAGGATTCAAAATCAAAACACAGATGCTTTGCTGTAGAATTGAGTAGAACTGTCCCATAGGGTTTTCTTGCTGTCATTTTTTACAGAAGCAGATCGCCAGGCCCTCTGAGGTGCCCTAGGAGGGTTTGAAAGGCCAACCTTTAGGTTAGCAGTTGAGCACAAACCGTTTGCTCAGGGCACTAATAAATTAGGAACAAGGCGGGAGGCCACAGCCAGCACTGTGGAGGGGACATGAGGCTGTCTTGTATGAATGGGGTGGGGATGCTCACTAGAGGATGAGTGCCACAGGGAGGTGGAGGCTGGACATGTCATAGGGCAGGACATGCCTGGGACAGCTGAGCCATGTCAGTGGGGCTGAGGGCTGACAACCTCTGATGAGGAGGCGCAGAGCTGTGGGAGGAGATGCTGGCAGGTAGAGGTGTGTTCCCGAAACCGCAGGTGGTGACTAAGGAGGAGTGCCCCGAAAGTCAGAATATAGCACCCCACCCACTGCCCAGCCCTTCTGCCACACAGGAGTCAAGGAGGAGGTGGCTGGCTATCTGACTGTGAGGTGGGGTGATCAAGGTGGGGCGGAGGCTATGGGACCCCCTGGGTAGGTGGGAGGGGGGCCCAGTTCCCACCCCATAGGCTCCTTCTGCCAACACCTCAGGGATCTTTAACTCCTGGTGCAGCCTCTTGGGAAATCCCTGAGTGGTGCAAACGATTAACAGACTTGGCTGCTAACTGAAAGGTTGGAGGTTCAAGTCTACCCAGAGGCACCTCAGAGGAAAGGCCTGGTGATCTGAAAAGTCAGCCACTGAAAACCTCATGGAGCACAGGTCTACTCTGACACACATGGGGTCACGGAGCTTACTTGGCAACTAATTTTGTTTTGCTTTAGACAGCCTCATACCAGGCATCATCCATTGGGCACAAAACAAGGGAAGGTTCTGGGGAGGCTGGTGGCTGCCCCAGCGGACTCTTTCATTTACAGAGGACACGGAGACCCGAGCGTGTGGAAGAGCGTTGTCCGCGGCCACCCAGCAATGGTAACAGCATCCAGATTTCTGACACCTAGTCAGGGTATTGAAAACGCGGGATCAAATTCCCCACTACCAAGCTGCCAAGTTCACCAAATTGATCTCCTTTCGTTTTAGGACGTCCTTAGCACTTACCGATCACCTACAATTTGCTGGGTGCTGGGAACACGAAGAGAAAAAAAGCAGCCTCTGCCACTGGCAAACATGTTGCTTCAGCGAGGTTTGGCTCGAGAGCATGGCAGGTTGGAGACCAGAAAGTTGTTTCATTTATGTGGTTTAATTTCTGAGCGCACGAGCCCTTCTCTAACCCTGAGCCTGTCTCGTTTTTCTTCTCCTCAAGGCTCCCCGGGGAGCTTTCTGCAGCCAGCGCCTACATTTTCCCAGCGCGGCTGCCTTGTGAAAGCAAGCGCGCTCCAGGCGGAGGCCTGCCCGCAGCCGCCACCCGCCCTGTTGGGCACCCAGCTCCTTTCTCAGCCAAACCTGTTGCTTCTAAGCCAAGGAGCCCAGGGTGAGCTGAGGCTTCATCACGACCTTGTCCTAGTGGAGACCCCCGCCTGGAAACTGGCTGCGAGCAGGGGCTGGGGAAACCCGGGCAGGGGAGGGGCTGGCCCAGAGAGGGCCCAGAGAGCTCTGGAACCCAGCACCCTCTCGGGGTTGCTATGGTGACCCGCGCTCCGGGCGGACCTCATCTCCTATTTCCCCTGCGTCTGCCCCGTGGCGCCTGTTACCTGCCACGGGGCTCCGAGTCTACTGATTGGTGAATGTTGTAGGTAATCATTTGGGACCTTAGGCAAAAAGTTGGGTGTTTGGGGTCGGAAGGGGGAGTGTGGTGGGAGAAGAACAAGATGGAAGAAGAATGCGCTGAGGTTTCTTCGGTTCCTGGTCCAGAAATTTCTACTCACCTCTGCAGGTACAGGACCCTCGGAAGCCACTGCCTTAAATGCCTGGTGGCAGGGGCGGATTAACCAGCAAGCACAGGTATGCGCGCCGGCTGGCTCGCAGCGAGCAAGGTATGCAGGGGCTTCCTTGTATTTACTTGTTAATATGCGGTGAGCACTTTCACAGGACTTTCACCCAGTCTTTGATGTCGGGGACAGGTGAAACTGTGCGCTGCAGATTGGTGGGAAGGCGCAGCTGGGCCCCTGCAGCGTGTACCTTGCTACTGGGTAATCCGGTGATTTAGAAAATAACATCGGAGTCATTATTCCCTGACCTTGAGCACAGAGAATGTGACCCAGCTGGAGGAGGGCTCACAAGGACACATCAAGTGGGCCCTGAGGTATAAATAGCCAGGATAATCTTGTAAAATATCTTTTAGGAAGCCTTTCACATAAGCCAATCGAAGACAAAAGACTTTCCACTCTTATCTTTTTCTATTAGCATGTAGTGAATAGAGAATTTGTTGGACGAATGAAGACCCCCGACTGTCGTTACTGAAACCTCTACCAATGATAAAGACAATTCAAAATGTAGGATCACAGTTTCTAGCCAATCTGTGAAAAGGTGAAGCTTTCAGTGGCTTTGCCCATTTTCTAATGTTAATATATACTGATGATTCTGTAATGTTCCTTGGCCTCCGGCAAACTTGGCTGTGGCAGCATGCTTGTCTGTTTCCCACTTTTGCTTTTCTGAATATATGCTGAATAAAACTTCCTTTTTGCTTTGGTAAACTTGGTGTTGTTTTTACCCTAAAACACAGGCCCTGCCGGGAGGGTCCCAGCAGTTTTGGCCTCTTTCTGGGAGGGGAGCAGAGTGCAGGACTGTGCAGGGGTAGCAGCTGTGGCCCTACCTGCAGCCACCAGGGTGGGGGTGGGGGTGCCCCATGGTGCCAGTTACCTGCCACTGGGCTCTGAGTCAGAGAGTTCCTCTGGCTTTCTAGGGTCATCAGATTTAGCAAACAAAAATACAGGGTCCCCAGTTATATTTGAATTTTAGATCATTAAATTTTTTAGTATAAGTATTTCCCAAACATTGCATGGGACATACTTACCCTAATCAAAACCAAACTCGATGCTGTGGCGTGGATTTCAATTCATAGCGACCCTACAGGACAGAATAGATCTGCCCCATAGGATTTCCAAGGCTGAAATATTTAAGAAAGCAGACTGCCATGTCTTTCACTTGCAGAAGGGCTGATGGGATCGAGCCGCCAACCTTAAAAGCCTAACACTTAACCACTGGGCTACTTATACTAAAAATGTATTAATTGTTGATTTGAAATTGAAAACTAACCGGATGCCCTGTATTACTGGAGTCCTGGTGGCACAGTGGTTAAGCGTTTGACTGCTAACCAAAATGTCAGCAATTGGAATCCACCAGCACTCCTTGCAAACCCTGTCCTATGGGGTAGCAATGAGTTGGAATCCACTCGATGTCATCAGCTTTGTTGTTTTTTTTTTTCACTTTCCGTGATGCAAACAGTTTATGCTTGTCTACTAACCTGAAGGTGGGTGATTCAAACCCAGTCAGCAGTGCCTTGGAAGAAAGGCTTGGCAACCTGCTTCTGTAAAGATTACAGCCAAGAAAACCTTATGAAGCAGTTCTACTCTGTAACACATGGAGTTGCCATGAGTCGGAATTGACTCTACAGCAATGGATTTTTTTTTTTTTTTTTGGTCCTGTATTTTATCTGGCAACCGTATGCTGGCTACAGGCACACGGATGGAGGAGCCTGTTCTAGGAAGGAGGTTGTGACTAGACGCCTGGGTGAGGCTCTTTCACACCTTCAGATTGCTGGATTTCAAAAAAGATGTCTTTGCCTATAGCTAATTGTGAAGCAAAGAGCAGGACAAGTGATACTTCCTCTTTGAATTGGTAAGAATCACCTGAGCACTAATTTAACACGTGTTCCTGGGTCCTCCTCTTTAGAGTGGAATTCACTGGGCCAGGGATGGGGCCAGGAATCTCCAGTTTTAACAGCCAACAGGGAATTCCTGCTTTGGGGCAAATTTGGAAAATACTGCCTTAGGACGTCGTTGTTTTTCATTCATTCATTCATTCACACAGCGAATATGCACTGAGTACCTGTAACATGTCAGACACTGATCTAGGCACTTCAGTAAACAGCTTGAAGAATTTGCAGGGCCCCAACCCTCATGGCCTAGTAGTTAAGAGCTATGGCTGCTAACCAAAAGGCCGGCAGCTCGAATCCACCAGGTGCTCCTTCGAAACTCTATGAGGGCAGTTTTACTCTGTCCTATAGGGTCGCTATGAGTCGTAATCAACTCGAAGGCAACATTTTTTTTTTTTTTTCCCCTGCCCTCAAAGGGCTCGCATTCCCAAGGGAGAGGCAGATAAACAAGTAAGCAACTACGTGTACACTGTAATGCCAGCCGTGGATGCTAAGAGAAATAAACCTGAGAAGGGCAGAGTGGATAGGGGTGGGGTGGGCTCTGTTAGATGATGCGGCAGGAGGGGCACCCCTGAAGAGAAGTCGGGCAGAGACCTGAATGAAAGCCAGGAGAGCAGCGACCGTGGGAGGGGGCATCGGGCAGGGTGAGGATGGAGGCAAAGGGAGCAGCAAGCGCTAAGGCCACTGCTGAGGAACCGCGGTGTGGTCTAGCCTCAGATTTTAGTGTGAGCTTGTGAAAGTGCCCTGTCTCTAGATAATCTAACTTTGTGGGTGTGGGGCAGGCAACAGACTTAAGGTTTTAAACCATCTCTCCTGAGAAGCACCATCTTGTGTCAGTCTTACCCCCTACCCTTTCTCGAATTTTCCCCAAACCGCCCAGGGGATTAAACTCACTTTCCTGGGGGTCAGAGCTGGAAAGCCCCTCTGAGGTCACCTGGGCCAAATGTCTCCTTGTATTGATTAAGAAACCAGTTCCAGGGGGTCTTTAAGGCCTTGCCCAAAGGGTTTGTTCCAATAAGGGTGCAGCTCTTTTGTGCCACAGAGAAGTGCCCTGTGGTCAGCTCAAGCATGTGGCTGAAAGGAGTCTGAGGAGCAAGAAAGTGGTTTTAAAGTTGCCCCCAGTCACTGTTGCTTTTCAGACTGGGACTCCTTACCACACCTCCTGCTGGGTGGTGTCCAACCTCTGCCATCCCCTACAAAGACATCGCCCACCTCCTGCCATCACCATTTCAGCTCTTGGTCCCCTGAACTTTGGAAGCACTTGCAGGTCTACCTCAAGCTAGAGTTCAAATTTGTTTCTTCTTTGAAAGAATAAGCGCCAGAGAGAAAGAACAATTAGAATTACCCTTGGAGCTATAGACTTAGAAAGCTCATTGTCCTTCTCCATGTGGGACAATTGTAGGTCTAACTTTCCCAGAGGAGCCTTGCTCTCCAGCCCCCAATGGTGTCTGAGAGCCCACGGCTGTGGAGACCTTCACCACAAAGGCCTCTCTCTGAGGGCACCTTCGTCACCCTGGCTCAGCACCTCCCAGGCCTGGGGTGGCGGGAGGGGGAGGAGGAAGGTTGAGGAGCAGGAATGAAAGTGTAGGGGGCATTGCCCTTGCCGGCTGAGGCTGAGGCTGAGGGAGAACAGCTTCTCCACAGCCTACGTGTGGCCTTGCCCTCTGCCCAGCACCCTCCTGGTGAAGGATACACCACCCGGCATCAGGCATCTCCCCTCCCAGGGAGCTGAGGTAGAAGCAGTGCCAGGCATGAACGCACCCAGAGCCTCACCCAAGAGTGAAAACGGGAACAGGAAATGATCTCAGTCACCCAGGCCACAGAGGGGTAGGTCCCTGAAAGCAGGGGCCTGGTCCCCTGTTCCACCCTCCTCCTCCACCAGGCTCCATAGCATCTTTCTGGATGGCTTGATCAGAAAGCCCCTGCACATAGTAGGAGCGTGCCTGGTGGCTGTGGACTGCTGTCTGTCCTCACCTGACCAGTGCACCCCCAGCCACCCTGCACCTGCAGAGGTGGAGGTGAGGGAAAACACTGGCACACCAGAGCAGGCCCCAGCTCTGGCAGCTGCGGTGGGGCCAGGCCAGTCATTTACACTCTCTGCACCTCCAGTTCCCCAGGCGGCTGTGGTGAATTTAAAGCCAGGACATGTGCCTGAAGGTGCCTGCCTTCTTGCCTGCCCTCCCTGGTGGCCGGTAGGTAGTTATCGGGAGTTGACATGTCCAGGGAAGAAGGCACATTTCGGGTGTCTGCCCAGCTCATGATGACCCTGTTTCTCTGGAGGCAGCCCAACAGAGTGAGCTGAAGAATCCTGGCCCTCCGTGTGGCCGTGTGACCTTGGGGGGTGTAATTCAACCTCTCTGTGCATCTTTTCCCACGTCTGCAAAATGGGAATAATAATACCTACCTCATGGGGTTGTTATAAGGATTAAATAACGCATCAGTACTGTGCCTGTGCTTAACAAAGATCAGCTCTTATTATGCGCCCAAGGGGGAATGAAGCAGAGACCAGTGGATGCGGTGGGTTGCTGGGCTCTTGACGTGTCCCAGCACCCCGACACCATGTGCCCTCTCACCTTTGAGTTCTTTGTGTTTTCTCATCCTTATCCCAGTGGATTGCCTGTTTTGTATAAATTATCTTAAGAGGGTCTTTGTTACTCATGTAACCGCTTCATAAGACTTGAATGTAAAACAAACAACTTTATTTTTCTAAACTAAATGAAATCTGACTCCCAGCCCACACCTTCTTTGGTTGTTTTTGGGGCTCCCCACCCCATGGGCCCAGGTTCCCAGGGCACAAGAGCACAATGAGGAGGCCCGGGCCCTAACCTGGGGGAAGGGGTGGGGGTGGGTAGGGGGCTTTGCAGGGCTCCTTCTGCTCCCTGAGCACTGCCTCCACCTCCAGGGCTCAGAGATGCCCCAGCAGGTCCTCCCAGGGGATCGCAGGCTACACAGCATCCCCCCTTACTGCCCTTAAGACTAGGGGGTGCTGTGGGCATTTGGCTGCCCCAGTTATGGCATTAGGGCTGCTGTAACAAAGTGCCACTAACGGGTGGCTTTAGAACAGAAATTGATTGTCTCACAGTTGGAAGTCCAAATCAGGGTATTGGCTGTGTTGGTTCCTTCTGAGGAGCCTGTTAGTGTAGTGGTTAAGCACTTGGCTACTAATTGAAAGGTCGGTGGTTTGAACCCACCAGCTGCTCTGAGGGAGAAACACCTGGTGATCTGCTTCGGTAAAGATGACAGCCTATGGAGCAGTTCTACTCCATCCTATGTGGTCCCCATGAGTCGGAATCGACTCGACAGCAATGGGTTTGGTTTTTTTTTGGTTCCTTCAGAGGGCAATGACTGTTCCATGTCTGTCTGCTGGCTTCTGGTGACACCCAGAAATTCTTGGTGTTCCTTGTCATTCTGGTCTCTGCTTAAGGGTCTTCACATGCCCTCTTCCCTCTGTGTTTGTGTCTCTTCTATTTTATAAGGACACCACTCAGATTGGGTTAAGACACATCCTACTCCGGTGTGACCTCATGTTAACTGATAACATCTTCAAAGGCCTTATTTCCAAACAAGGTCACGTTCAAAGGAACCAGGGGTTAGGACTTCAACAAATCTTTTCGGGGAACACAGCTCAACCCATTACACAGGCCTTCCCACTGGAGGAACCCCAAGCCCTAGCCTCCCTCCCTGCCTGGCCTCCAGTAACCTCGGTGGATTCTTCCAAGGGCCTGGCTGGTGGTTTTCTTTCTTTTCTGGGCTGCCCCTGAAACACAAAGGATCAGTTCACATTCCCTGTCCTCATCGCTCCTTCCCACTCTGCAGAGTCTGGTTGAGGAGGACAAAGGCCTGTCTGTCCTTCCAGGGTGGGGGCAGAGAATATTTCCTTCATTCTGTACCGGGGTGCAGACAGTTAATTTCACAGCTCTGCTGCACACTTGCAACCAAAGACGTCTTAAAGGAGGAAAAACGATGCGGTGCCAAGCCTTGGTCACAGCCCAGGGTGGCCCACCTGCACCTCTGTGTTCACATTGGAACAAGGGGACTTTCCCACGTCTATCTTCGTTGCACAGAGATGAGGTTTTGCATTTGCTTCTCAAGACCTGGGTGAGCCGGGCACTGTTACATCATCTTTGTGGATTCTACTTCCTGTCCCACCCACATACACATGTTCTCTGAGCCTGCCCCATCAACCACATCACCTTCTGTCTTAGTTTCCTAGTGCTGCTATAACACCAATATCACAAGTGGGTACCTCTAAAGTGTCTAGGAATGCTCACTTTTCCGTTCAAGTAAAAGCAAAGAGATTTATTGAGGGTAATATGATTCTCGAACTGGGGAAACACAGGCAGAGAGAAATCTACCAAGTGCTTCCACCTTCTGAGAGATGAGCCTTTTATATGTTAAGATGGGGAGGGTAAATGTGTGATAAGCCCCAAACCCATGGCTGTGGAGTTGATTCCTATAGAGACCCTATAGGACAGAGTAGACTGCTCCATAGGGTTTCCAGGGAGCAGCTGGTGGATTTGAACTGCCAGCCTTTTGGTTAGCAGCCATAGCTCTTAACCATGAGCCACCAGGGCACCAAACATGTGATAGCACATGAAAAAAAAAAATTTTTTTGCACATGACTAATAGTAAAATGGGGCAGAATAGCAAGAGACCATCAACACCATAATCTCTTTTAACATCAGCAAACCTGAGAGGGGCAGTGAGAGACCACCAACATCCAGGTGCCTCAGTTTGGAGTACTCCTACACATTCCCCCCTTATGATGATGAATCTCTGTAGAGATTCCTTGATCATTACAGTAAGAATGTTTTCTTCTGCAGGGGCTTCTTGCTGGAAACTTTTAGATGGCTGGTCATTGAGCTTTTAAGATCCCAGACACTGCTCACCCTTCTAAGTGTCAGCTGGGCACCATCTGGTTAAATGGATTACTTCACTATGTGATAGCTTAGACACTTTGCTATGTTTGAGCGTATTGTTGCAGCCACTGTGTCAATTCATCTCATTGAGAATCTTCTTTTTTCTAACACCCTACCAAGCATGATGTCTTTTTCTAGGGACTGGTACCTCCTGATAACAAGTCCAAAGTACATAAGATGAAGTCTCACTATCCTTGCTTCTAAGGAGCATTCTGGCTGTACTCCTTCCAAGACATATTTGTTCAATCTTCTGGCAGTCTGTGGTATATTCAATAATCTTTGCCAACATCATAATTCAAAGGAAGCAATTCTTCTTCTGTCTTTGTCATGGACTGAATTGCCGTTGTTGTTGTTAGGTGCCGTTGAGTCAGTTCCGACTCAGAGAGACCCCATGCACAACAGAACGAAACACTGCCCGGTCCTGAGCCATCCTTACAATTGTTGTTATGCTTGAGCTCATTGTTGTAGCCACTGTATCAATCCACCTTGTTGAGGGTCTTCCTCTTTTCTGCTGACGCTGCACTTTGCCAAGCTTGATGTCCTTCTCCAGGGACTGATCCCTCCTGACAACATGTCCAAAGTATGTAAGACGCAGTCTTGCCATCCTTGCCTCTAAGGAGCATTCTGGTTGTACTTCTTCTAAGACAGATTTGTTCGTTCTTTTGGCAGTCTGTGGTATAGTCAATATTCTTCGCCAACACAACAATTCAAAGGCGTCAATTCTTCTTCAGTCTTCTTTATTCATTGTCCAGCTTTCACATGCATATGATGTGATTGAAAATACCATGGCTTGGGTCAGGCACACTTTAGTCTTCAAGGTGACGCCTTTGCTTTTCAACACTTTAAAGAGGTCCTTTGCAGCAGATTCACCCAATGCAATGTGTCATTTGATTTCTTGACTGCTGCTTCCATGGGTCTTGATTGTGGATCCAAGTAAAATGAAATCCTTGACAACTTGACTCTTTTCTCCATTTATCATGATTTTGCTCATTGGTCCAGTTGTGAGGATTTTTGTTTTCTTTATGTTGAGGTGCAATCCATACTGAAGGCTGTGGTCTTTAATCTTCATTAATAAGTGCTTCAAGTCCTTTTCACTTTCAGCAAGCAAAGTTGTGTCATCTGCATAACGTGGGTTAATGAGTCTTCCTCCAACCCTGATGCCCTGTGCTTCATATAGCCCAGCTTCTCGAATTATTTGCTAAGCATACAGATTGAATAGGTATGGTGAAAGGCTACAACCCTGGCGCACACCTTTCCTGACTTTAAACCAATCAGTATCCCCTTGTTCTGTCTGAACAACTGCCTCTTGATCTATGTAAAGGTTCCTCATGAGCACAATTAAGTGTTCTGGAATTCCCATTCTTTGCAATGTTATCCATAATTTGTTATGATCCACACAGTCGAGAATGCCTTTGCAAAGTCAATAAAACAAAGGTAAACATCCTTCTGGTATTCTCTGCTTTCAGCCAGGATCCATCTTCCCGCACTATATCAGACAATGTTCTGCTGCTTATTCATAAGGTTTTCACTGGCTAATGCTTTTTAGAAGTAGACTGCTGGGTCCTTCTTCCTAGTCTTAGTCTGGAACCTCAGCTGAAACCTGTCCTCCATGGGTGACCCTGCTGGGATCTGAATACCGGTGGCATAGCTTCCAGTATCACAGCAACATGCAAGCCCCCACAGTACGACAAACTGACAGGCACGTGGGGATGGATTGAATCATGTCCCCCCAAAAATGTATCAGCTTGGTTAGGCCATGTGTGGTTGTCCTTCATTTTGTAATTTTCCTGAGTGTTATAAATCATAATCTTTGTCTGTAGTTAAAAGGATTAGGGTGGGATTGTAACATCACTCTTACCCAGGTCACCACCCTGATCCAATGTAAAGGGATGTGGCCTGCACCACCTTTTATCTCTCAAGAAATAAAAGGAAAGGGAAGCTAGCAGAGAGTTGGGGACCTCATACCACCAAGAAAGCAGCACCAGGAGCAGAGCACATCCTTTGGACCTGTGGTCCCTGTTCCTGAGAAATTTCTTGATCATGGGAAGATTGGGGACAAGGACCTTCCTCCAGAGCCAACAGAGAGAAAGCTTTCTCCTGGAGCTGACACCATGAATTTGGATTTGTGACCTACTAGACTGAGGAAATAAATTTCTCTTTGTTAAAGCCATTCACTTCTGGTATTTCTGTTATGGCAGCACTAGATGACTAAAACGGTCTTTCTTATTCATTGTCCAGCTTTCACATGCATATGAGGCGATTAAAAACACCATGGCTTGGGTCAGGCACACCTTAGCCCTCAAAGTGACATCTTTGTTTTTTAACACTTGAAAGACATCTTCTGCAGCAGATTTGCCCAATGCAATATGCTGATACCTGTCCATCATGGGTGACCCTGCTGGTATTTGAAATAACTGTGGCATAGCTTCCAGCATCACAGGGACACACCAGCCACCACAGTACGACAAACTGACAGACGAGTGGTGGTTTGAAAGCATAATGGTGACTTACACCTTATGTGATTTGAGAACATTATAGAAAAAACAGCCTGTGGGCTGCAGTTTGCCAATTCCTGATGTACAGAATGAGCTGTGGCCTACTCAGCGTGCTCTGTGACAACATTCCAGGTGGTGTTCCCTCTGTGTCTTTGCATCTGATGTTTCCTCAATCGGGATGCCTGGCCTCCACTCCCTCTCCACCTGAAAATCTCCCATTTGTCCCTTAAGATTCAGCAGCAGCCCTCTTGAGAGCCTTTCCCTGTCCACTGTACTTCCAGGCTGGCCACCTGGCAGCGAGATAGCTTGACCTCTGAGCAACACTAGACCCTGTGACCACACTTTCCTCGAAGAAAACACTGTCTTGCCCCGTTTCCCTGGTTTTCCATCTGCCTCCTTGTTCTCTCCTCCTCAGACTCCTTTTCTTCTGTCAGTCTCAGCTGCTAAGGTGTCTTGCTGCCCCTCACTCACCCTGGGTGCACTCCACCTCACGGCCTCAGGTGCCACCCGAACGCCAATGACTCCCGGGTTTACGCCTCCAGCTGGACAGCTCTGCTCTACATGAGGTTCTTGACTCCAACCAGACACCCACACCTGAATACTGCACACAGCCCAGATTCAGTGTGTCCACACCTGATCTCATTGTCTTTCTCCCCAAGCCCTGCATCCCCTTTCTGTCACACACTCGGCCAAGATGAGCATGGTCCCAGCTGGGCCATTCAGTCTCTTCCCTGGAAATCTGATACTGGGTGGAGTGGGTTTTTCTTTAGGCGGATGGGCCCATACTGTGTGGGTGAATGCTATGGGAGAGGTATGCTCCACCCCACAGGGCCTGAGGAAACCACTCCTGACAAAGGGCTGAGGGCAGGGTGGGGCAGGACTTCCCTTCTGGTCCAGGTGGTTTGGACTAGGTCATCATTACCCTGGTTTTCACAGGATACTGTGCGCTTCTCCAGGCAAAGGGGCTGGGGACAGGGGAGACTCCTCCTGGTGTCTCTGGCCTTGGGACAAAACAAGTGTACCCTATGGTCTCTTCTAGCCTAGCCTGGGAGCCCAGCAGGCCCGAGACATTGCTACCTGGACTGGCTGTTGGTGGGCAGCAGCAGGGGTTGCTGCCTGGTCTGGGTAGAGTAGCGGGCTGTTTGCCAGAAGCCTCTGACAGGCTGACTGCCCCAATGCCAGGAACGCTCAGAGAGAGGCAGTAGGGGCTCGGAGCGCAAACAGGCTTTCCTGGGGGAATTTATTGTGTAAGGCATTATTTTATGCAGAGGTCCCCGGGTGGTGCAAATGGTTAGCACTTGTAAAAATGGCCTGGAGGCAGAGTCTGACCTCCTCTAACTTCACAAGTGTGAGAAAGAGAATCAAGATCAACAGCCCAAGGCTGATCCCTGTGAGGTGGAGTTCAGACATGCCTGCTCTATTCGCCATCTTTACCACTTCTGACACCAACTGTCCCTCCTATGGCACTCTCTACTTCTCTGCCAGGTTGGATAATTCATTGCAATGGCCACACAGAATTCACAGACAATACTCACGATTATGGGGTTTATTAGGGAAGTAACAGACTACAATTTAGGTTGAGGGACGCCCAGAATACAATTCTTCCATCAGGACAGCCTCTTCCCAGCTGTGCTCACAGGCATGCCTCTCTCTGGCCTCTGGGCCTCTGCCCCGCTTGGGCAAGTGTTACAAAGCCCTTTTAGCTCTGCTGATAAGTGCCCGGAAACCCTGGTGGCGTAGTGGTTAAGTGCTACGGCTGCTAAACAAGAGCTCGGCAATTCGAATCCGCCAGGCGCTCCTCGGACACTCTGTGGGGCAGTTCTACTCTGTCCTATAGGATTACTATGAGTCGGAACCGACTGGACGGCACCAGGTCCCACCCCATCAGTAAGCCTCCGCCTAGCATCCCACCCCGTTAGTAAGCCTTGGCCTAAAAGCTCTTAGCTCTAGCTTCGTGGGTAGAAAAACTTAACTCCAACAAGTGCCTGGAAGCACCCTACTCCTCCAGCAGACCTCCCTCCCCAAGTCACTCAGCTTTCTTGCTCCTCGCTGTCTTCAGTGTTACAGCTCTCTCTCTTTCTGTCTCCTGGTTCCAGGAGCCTCTCCGTGCAAGAATTCTGGCTCCAAAGAACACACTTTGCTCTTGGCTGTTCTTTCTTGGTGGTGGTGGAACCCTCCCTTTCCTGCCTCTGGAATGGCTCATGTCAAGCCTAGTGGGATGGCAAAACTTACCAATCCTTTGGTGGGCCACAGTTACCCTATTTGCATAGTCCCACCCAATCACTTGGGTGGGAGTTACAAGACCATGGCGAGAAAGGCCACAGAAAAGTGATCCATTGCACTGAAGCACTCAACTACTAACCTAAAGGCTGGCAGTTCACACCCATTCAGCAGCACCATGGAGGAAAGGCCTGGCCGTCTGCTTCCATAGAGATTACAGCCAAGAAAACCTTATGTAGCACAGTTTACTCTGTGAAACACATGGGGTCACCATGGGTTGGAATTGACTTGATGGCAATGGGTTTGGTTTTTTTAATTTGGATTTTCTGTATCTTTAGTCCATCTAGGTTTTAATGTGTTTGAAGTTGAGCACTGAAGCCCCGTGACCCTGTCTGTGACCTGTAGTCCCTGGGCCAGCCACCCCTCTGGCCCACTGTCCTCCAGACCCCAGCAAATATCATCAGACCTGGAAGGAGGAGGAACAAAGAGTGGATGTGACATGAAGGAAGGAGTGGGCAGGCCCTCCAAGTCCTTCAAAAGCAGCCCCATCCCAACAGTTAGCTCAGGGCAGGGGCAGCAAGCCCCCTTTTCTCTTTCCGACAGAGAGGGGAAATGGCACAAACACTCAGGGACACCGAAAGCAGAGAAAAGTGGCTCAAAGGAGAAGTGAAATTACCAGCTTTCTTTCACTTGCACCCACTTGATCCTGGTGGGCAATGAGAGTGGGGTAGGGGGGGTTTGCTTGTTGAACTAAAATCCTTGAGCCAGGCCCTTGTTGGGGTGATAAGGAGAGGTGTGAGGGTGATGAGAGGTGGGGGGCTGACACTTCACATCCACATGAGGAGTTGCTCACAGGCTGGTGGATTTCTCACTCAATTAGCAAATATTTACTGACACCTACCACGTGCCACAGGAGGGGAAAGGGGCAAGCCCTGAAGGAGAGGTGTTAGGAGGTGGTATGGATACAAAGGAATGAAGCCTGAAGAGGTTAAGGGGGAGGTGGGGGGATGATTGGCAGCAGGTGGCCAGCTGCTGTGACAGCTTTTACCTTAGATTGGATTTTTCTTAAGCATGACAAGAAGAAAGTGCATTGGGACAGGCTGGCTTTCTGAGCAGAATCCAGACTTTGGCCCATTACAACCAATTTTGTTTCATGACAAAAATACTCTGTATCTTTAAAAAAAAAAAAAACCCAAACCTCAGCTAATTATTCCTATATTGCTGAAACGCTTATTATTCTCCTAAACCAGTCCAACAGCTCTGCTCCTTGCCCTTGGCTGAGAGGTCTGCTTCTACACCTCAGCTGCAGGGAAGGGCGGCCCTGACCACAGGCCCCACAGAGGTGTGGAAGTGCCTGGAGGCAGAGCTCAGCATGATTTTAAGAGAATATTCCCTCCCTGGAAACCCTGGTGGTTAGTGGTTAGGTGCTGGGGCTGCTAACCAAGAGGTCCGCCGTAGTGGTTAGGTGCTGGGGCTGCTAACCAAGAGGTCCGCTGTAGTGGTTAGGTGCTGGGGCTGCTAACCAAGAGGTCCGAGGTAGTGGTTAGGTGCTGGGGCTGCTAACCAAGAGGTCCGCTGTAGTGGTTAGGTGCTGGGGCTTCTAACCAAGAGGTCCGAGGTAGGGGTTAGGTGCTGGGCTGCTAACCAGGAGGTCCGAGGTAGTGGTTAGGTGCTGGGGCGGCTAACCAAGAGGTCCGCTGTAGTGGTTAGGTGCTGGGGCTGCTAACCAAGAGGTCCGAGGTAGTGGTTAGGTGCTGGGGCTGCTAACCAAGAGGTCCGAGGTAGTGGTTAGGTGCTGGGGCTGCTAACCAGGAGGTCCGAGGTAGTGGTTAGGTGCTGGGGCTGCTAACCAAGAGGTCCGCCGTGGTGGTTAGGTGCTGGGGCTGCTAACCAGGAGGTCCGCCGTTTGAATCCTCCAGGCGCCCCTCGGAGACTCTATTAGGCAGCTCTACTCTGAGTCGGGATCGACTGGATGGCAGTGGGTTTACCCCCTCTCTTGCTGTGGCTGCTGCTGTTGGTTGCCGGGGAGTGGGTTCTGCCTTACGGCGACCTGATGTGTACAGAGTAGAGCTGTCACTGTCCTCCCAGGGTATTCGAGGCTGTGCCCTTTGGGAAGCAGGTCACCAGGACTTTCTTCTGCACATCTCTGGGTGGGTTCTAACCACCAACCTTTCTGCTAGTAGCTGAACACTTAACTGCTTCACCACCAAAGGATTTTCGCCACCAGCTGCCCATAAAGAGATGACCTTGGGCAGGAAAACACAGGTCTGTGCTCCCTGTCCTCTTCCTCAGCCCTCATTCATTCCTCTGCGTTAACACTGGTCCCTCACCACCAGCATCTTCATCCGACCTGATTGCCAAGACCTTGCACCCTTCTATTCCTCTGCTGCCAGGATGTCCCTCCCTCTCACCTTTCCTTCACCTCTTTGTTCTCCGTCCCCTCTGCTCAGTCCTCTTCCTCTAACCCCTCTTAAGAATTGGGGATCTCAGGTCTTCATCTTGTTCCTCTTTTCTTCCAGCTAGACTCTGGCATGCGACTGATGCACAGGCAAGGACAGGTATGTGCCAATGACCCTGAACTCTATTATGCCCAGTCTCCTCTCTCTAAAGCTTGTTTCATGTACACTGTTGTGGGCATCTTTACTGGATATCTCAGCGGCATCTCAAATGTGTCATGTCCATAACTGAACCCCCTCCCCCAACACACACAAATCCTTGCTCTTCCTTTATTATTCTCTCTCTCTTAATGAATGATGTCACTCTCCTCACAGCCAAGCCCAGAAGCCTCGGGGTCAGAGGGATGCAGGCTTTGAAATTCAATCACCTGTGCTAAAATTCCACTTCTACCATCTCCTGTGTGATCCTGGCAAGTTCTTGAATCCCTCTGTGCCTCAGTTTCCTGGAATAAAAATAGTGTCCTTACTATATAAATATGTTGTTGTTAACCGGCCCCTGACTCATGGCGACCCCAGTGCACAACAGAATGAAATGCTGTCCAGTCCTGTGCCGTCCCCACAATCGATTTCGGATCAGCCAATGTTCCGTTGTGATCCATAGGGTTATTTTTGGCTGGTTTTCGGAAACAAATCTCCTGGCCCTTCTTCTTAGTCTTAGTGTAGAAGTTCAGCATCGTGGCAACATGTAAGCCTTCAGTGACAGACAGGTGGTGGCTGCACTTGAGGTGCATTGGCCCGGAATTCAGCCCAGGTCTCTCACGTGAAAGGGGAAGGATTCTACCACTAAACCACCAACGCCTTTTGTAGAGATATTGTTGTTGTTGTTAGGTGCCTTCAAGTCGGTTCCAACTCAAGGCAACCCTGTGTACAACAGAATGAAACACTGCCCAGTCCTGTGGCAAATTGACAAACATGTGGTGATATAGAGAAATAATGAGGAATAAATGAGATATTCCATGTGAAGTGGAGAGATATTCCATTAGAAGTTGATGTATAGATGAACGAACCAAAACCAAATCAGTTGATGTCCATTCTGAGTGATGGTGGTGACCCACGGGCGTCACTAGGGTTTGTGTCACCCAGTGTGGTAACTCCTGGTGTCACCCCCTGTGCTAATTACCACAATATTGTAGCTAAAATGCCAGAAAATTTGACCAAATCAGCGACTATAAAAACTCCAGCAGCAACAAAAACCACAGTGTGTGCTTGTAGCAGGGGCAGACAAAACTGCTGATTGGAAGCATCACTGTAATTGGGGAATAACGACAGCTCTGACCAGAGCCCAGGAGGAGGTTCAAAAAGTAAATCAGCATAGAGTTTTAGCCTTATAGGTATATTGATACATGTAAGCTGGGATTACAAAAATTTTTTTTTTGTTATTACTAATTATTTTTACAGAAAATAATAAATTTCTGCTGAAACAATGCACAAAAATGTTATAAACAGTCATTTTGGCTGCTAACTGGAAGATTGGCAGTTTGAACCCACCAGCTGCTCCTCAGGAGAATGATGTGGTGGTCTGCTTCCGTAAAGATTTACAGCCTTGAAACCCTATGGGGCAGCTCTACTCTGTCCCGTAGGTTCGCCATGAGTCAGAACTGACTCAACAGCAATGGATTTGGTTTTGTTCTTTTAACCTTGTTTTATTATTACTCACTAATGGGGGTGGACTTGTAATTGAATGGGGGTTCTGTCCTATTAGCCGAAGGAAATAATACAGACATACACCACCAACTGCAAGGGAAACAGAAAGTGGGAATTTATTGTTTACATAAACAAGAAGCAACCCTGGGGCCTAGCAGCCAAAAGACCACAAGCTCCCTGTAGAAGGGAAGCAGGGAGCTTTTACGTTCTAGAGTCCCCAGGATGCAGGGACTGGTTCCCGAAATCCAAAGCCCCAAGCCCTCCCATAACAAACTTGGAAATCTGGGTGCTGAGTCATGTTGCAAAGGAAGGAACCTGTTGCTCTGCAAAGAGGCTGGGGTGCTGCAGTGTGACAGAGAATATCTTCCCCTCCAGCAATGCTCAGGTCCGGGGTCAGGTAAGCACACGATTCTTTAGGTCCTGCTCATGTGCCAAGGTGCTTGTTCACACAGCTGCAGGGTTCTGGAGCCAAATTCAAACCACAGTTAGGGGCCGAGGTGGTGGGGGGGGCTTGGGCCAAACCACGGTCAGAGACAAAAGGGGGAAACCGCAGAGGAGCGGGGGAAGTCTCTGCAGAGATGTCGGGCTCACTTTGTTACTTGATCTCTGCTCACTCCCACTAGAATGTACGCTCCCTGAGGAGAGGGTTCTTATCTGTTCTCAGCACCCAAATCATGTTCTCTGATGAACATATGCTGAAATACATGGTGCTGTGTCAACCGCTACTCAATTTAGTTATCGCCAGCTGCCCGTGAGTTGATCCACCCCTAGTGACCCCACGTATGTCAGAGCAGAATTTAGTTATCGCCAGCTGCCCGTGAATTGACCCACCCCTGGCGACCCCACGTATGTCAGAGCAGAATTTAGTTATCGCCAGCTGCCTGGGAGTTGATACACCCCTGGCGACCCCACGTATGTCAGAGCAGAATTTAGTTATCGCCAGCTGCCCGTGAATTGACCCACCCCTAGTGACCCCACGTATGTCAGAGCAGAATTTAGTTATCACCAGCTGCCTGTGAGTTGACTCACCCCTAGTGACCCCACGTATGTCAGAGCAGAATTTAGTTATCACCAGCTGCCCGTGTGTTGACACACCCCTAGTGACCCCACGTATGTCAGAGCAGAATTTAGTTATCACCAGCTGCCCGTGAGTTGACTCACCCCTAGTGACCCCACGTATGTCAGAGCAGAATTTAGTTATCACCAGCTGCCCGTGAATTGACCCACCCCTAGTGACCCCACGTATGTCAGAGCAGAATTTAGTTATCACCAGCTGCCTGTGAGTTGACTCACCCCTAGTGACCCCACGTATGTCAGAGCAGAATTTAGTTATCACCAGCTGCCTGTGAGTTGACTCACCCCTAGTGACCCCACGTATGTCAGAGCAGAATTTAGTTATCACCAGCTGCCCGTGTGTTGACACACCCCTAGTGACCCCACGTATGTCAGAGCAGAATTTAGTTATCACCAGCTGCCCGTGAGTTGACTCACCCCTAGTGACCCCACGTATGTCAGAGCAGAATTTAGTTATCACCAGCTGCCCGTGAATTGACCCACCCCTAGTGACCCCACGTATGTCAGAGCAGAATTTAGTTATCACCAGCTGCCTGTGAGTTGACTCACCCCTAGTGACCCCACGTATGTCAGAGCAGAATTTAGTTATCCCCAGCTGCCCGTGAGTTGACCCATCCCTGGCGACCCCATGTATGTCCGAGTAGAATTTAGTTATCACCAGCTGCCCGTGAGTTGATCCACCCCTAGTGACCCCACGTATGTCAGAGTAGAATTTAGTTATCGCCAGCTGCCCGTGAGCTGATCCACCCCTAGTGACCCCACGTATGTCAGAGCAGAATTTAGTTATCGCCAGCTGCCCGTGAATTGACCCACCCCTGGCGACCCCACGTATGTCAGAGCAGAATTTAGTTATCCCCAGCTGCCCGTGAGTTGACACACCCCTAGTGACCCCAGGTATGTCGGAGCAGAATTTAGTTATCACCAGCTGCCCGTGAGTTGACCCACCCCTGGTGACCCCACATATGTCAGAGCAGAATTTAGTTATCCCCAGCTGCCCGTGAGTTGACACACCCCTAGTGACCCCAGGTATGTCAGAGCAGAATTTAGTTATCACCAGCTGCCTGTGAGTTGACCCATCCCTGGTGACCCCACGTATGTCAGAGCAGAATTTAGTTATCCCCAGCTGCCCGTGAGTTGATCCAGCCCTGGCGACCCCATGTATGTCCGAGTAGAATTTAGTTATCGCCAGCTGCCCGTGAGTTGATCCACCCCTAGTGACCCCATGTATGTCAGAGTAGAATTTATTTATTTCCAGCTGCCTGTGAGTTGATCCACTCCTGGTGAACCCATGTATGTCAGAGCAGAATTTAGTTATCGCCAGTTGCCTGTGAGTTGATACACCCCTAGTGACCCGACGTATGTCAGAGTAGAACTTAGTTATCGCCAGCTGCCCGGGAGTTGACCCACCCCTGGCGACGCCGTGTATGTCCGAGCAGAAGTGTGCTTCGGAGGGTTTTTCACAGCTCATTTTTAGGAAGTAGATCGCCAGGGCTTTCTCCTGAGGCACCTCTGTGCAGACTCAAACCTACAACCTTTGGGTTAGCAGCAAGCCCGTTAAGCTTTTGTACCGCCCCAGGCCTCCTCTAAGTTCAGTTACTGACTCTGCCCGAGATGGGGCCCTGCCGCTTCCTGATGGCTGTTCTGTTTAGTGCAAACTCCAGTCGGTGAGGCCTCCTTCCTGGACTCCGGATTTTGGTAACTGCTTCTCCTGTGACGTACTGTGTTCTTTTGTGTACAGTTTATGACATTTAATGAGAGCGAACATTTGTTCCAGGATTTCCTATCTGTCAGGAGCTGTGCCAAGTGCTTCACGCATTATCCCTTTTTACCTTTATTACAAGTGGTACAATTTAGGTACTGTCGTTATCTCCGTTTTACAGATGAAGAAAACAGCCACTGACTTGCCCAAGGTCACACTGCTGCCCAGTGGAGAATCTGGGACTCCCGATCCAGGAACTATGACTCCGGACACTACCATCTTGACCACGATGCTATGCCCTCCCCCCAAATAAACCCAGTAATATGCTGTCCAGTGGATTCTACAGATGAAGTGCACCCAAATACATCTTTTCTTATGTAACTGTTATTGTTGCTAGTTGCCATCTAGTCCATTCTGACTCATGGCAACCCCATGTGCGCACGGTAGAACTACTCCACAGGGTCTTCAGTGGTTGTGACCTTTTGGAAGCTGATTGCCAGGCCTTTCTTCTGAGGTGCCTCTGGGTGCGTTCCAACTGCCAACTTCTCTGGCTAGTAGTCAACACAATGAGGAGCATGTTTATATCATACATTGACTAAGGAAATAAAGGCCTCAGTGGGGCGGGAATATGTCCTCAGGCTGTGGCTGCGCTCCTTCTGTGAGGTTGGGCCAGGCCAGTGGGGGTCCTCAGGCTAACAGGTCCTCCGGGGGGTGGGGGTGGGTAGAAGGCACCCTCATCTCTGCACCCCTTGGGCTCTGGTACCCACCTCTTTAGGTGGTGTCTGCCTCAGCCAATGGACAAAGGCTGTTTTATTCATCTTGTTCCACTGCTCTATTGTACCTCTTCTCACTCCTGAAAACCCTAGGTTCTTTTCCCAGAGCCCAGGCGCACGGACATAGGCGTGGGCACGCTGGACCCAAACCTGGGCGCACACCCCCGGGCTCCCACAGGGCTCCAGGAGACCCTAGGAAAGTCCTGGCCTTGCCAGCCACCGAACTGTGCCCAGCGGGGCCTGGTCTCCGTTTTCTTTCCCGTGGCAGAGCGCGGACTGGGGTTCACTGAAAATGGGCCCCGGGCAGCAGGGCGTAGGCAGCGCTCAGACTCTGCCTTCCTCTTCCAAAACAAGACCACCATCCTGGGAGCTCTGGGCTGCGTAGCATCCACTCCTGGGGGTCTTCAGTGGCTTCTGCTGCTTGCCGCCAGAATGGTTGGTTGGACGGAACTCCACCAAACCCAGAAGACAGCTACACCCTGGCACTCCAGCCGCCCCTGTCTCTTTCCCTGGCGCCTCTTTTTTTTGGTCTTCTTAGACCATCTCAGACAGGTGGGGACAAAGTGACGGGAGCCTGAAGATTTCTGACAGGCACAATTCATAGAAACTTTCTTTCTTGCTTTTTAATAAAGGTGCTAGGAGGTACTGTCCTGTCCTAACAACGGAGCCTCTCGGGGTGTCTGTCTGCAAAAGACCAGCAAGTTAAATTACTCAGCTCCCCCAGGAGCCGGGGAAGGTGGTAACTGAACCACAGCGGACTGCAAATGGCGACCACTCTGAAACCAGACATTCTTCTTCCTCCACATTTGCTGTTCAAAGGCTATCTTATTACAACACAGCCATGCCTTTGCTTGTGAAGAAAGGACTGCAAGGGGCCTTCTGTGATGCGCTTTACAAGGTAGAGTCTGCAGAGTCATCAAGCCCCCCACCCGGACCCCCCGCCCAGCATTTAGTGAGCACCTGCTAGGCCCTGCCAGCTTGTTCTAGGGCTGGGACTGAGCAGGGAACAAAGACAAAATCCCAACCCTGAAGGAGCTATTTTTCTAAACATAAAAGGATCCACATATATATGTCTGGTGGAAAGTGCTAAAGGAAGTGTAGAGTGATGATGGGTTGTAATTTTCAATAGAGTGGTCAGGGAAGGCCTGACTGAGAAGGTAACATCAGGCAAGACCTGAAGAAGGAAAGGAGAGAGCCATGGGGGAGTTGAGGATGTGCTCTGGCCGGGGAGGCAGCATGTACAAAGGCCCTGACGTAGAAGCCAACAGCAAGGAGACCAGTGTGGTCCAAGCTGAGTGAGCCAAGGGAAGGGTGGCAGGGGGCGAGGCCAGTGACAGGCACGAGGGACAGGCAGATCCGAAGGGCCTAGTGCATCTCTGTGAAAGATGGAAAGCCATGGGAAGGTTTTGAGCAGACATATGACACAACCTCACTTGCATTTTAAGAAAATAAAAATCACTCATGGCTGGTAGCCTGCCGGGCAAGGGTGGAAGCAAGGAGTTCAATTAGGAGGCAACTGCAATAGTCCAGGCAAGAGACGGTGGCAGTGAGGTGGTGAGAAGTGGTGGGATTCTGAATATTCAGCACTTGGGTGGTAAAGCCAACAGCATTTATCGACAGGTTAGATGTCTCTCTTCTAGTGTAGAGTGTGAAAGAATAAAAAGAGCACTGGATTGGGTGACAGCAAGCATGGCTTCCAATTCTGGCCTGCCTCCTACTAGCCATGGGACGTGGATAAGTGAATCAACCTCAGTTTCCTTATTTGTACAAAGGAGGTTATTTGTGACGTCCAAAGGAGAAACCACAGGTGACAGCACAGACTGCCAAGAGAACACAGGCATCATTTAGTGCCCTCCACTGAGGCTCCTGTCAAATAAAGGCCAACACCCCAAATTTGGACTTCTAGCCTCCTGAACTGGAGAACACGAATTTCTGTTCTCTTAAAGAAAGTCACATACTTGTGGGATTTTGCTACCGCAGCATGAGGACACCAAGACACAGAGGCTTCCTGCTGGGCCCAATGACAGTAAGGATGGTGTGAGTCTTGAGCAACAGGGCCTGGCAATGAAACCAACACAGAGAAGGTAGAGCCAAGAGATGGGGAAGATACTGGATCAAGCTGTACCAGAAACACCACATCTCCCCCTGGACTTCCTGGTTATGAATCAGGAAGGTAGTATCCTTTTTTTTTTTTTTTAATAAGTGACGTTGGGCTTTCAGCTTACTGAAAGGGTCTTACTACGCAGCTGCAGTTCAGACAGGATCACTGCCTACAACTCTGCCAACAGAGTGAGGTCAAGTGAGCCAATGCGACCTTCCTCTTGACATGAAACCCCAAAGACTCCACTGGGAGGAGGCTGAGATATAGTTATGGATTGAATTGGGTCCTCTGAAAAGATAAAGTCCTAACCTCAGTACCTTGAAGGGAACCCTGTTCAGAAACAAGGTTTTTGAAGACGTTATTAGTTAGCGTCTTAGTTATCTAGTGCTGCTATAACAGAAGTGCCACAAGTAGGTGGCTTTAACAAAGAGAAGTTTACTTTCTCACAGTAAAGTAGGCTAGAAGTCCAAATTCAGGGTATCAGCTCCAGGGGAAGGCTTTTTCTCTCTGTTGGCCTTCTCATCAATCTTCCCCCGGACTAGAAGCTTCTCTGCACAGGGACCCTGGGTTCAAAGGACGCGCTCTTCTCCTGGCACTGCTTTCTTGGTGGTATGAGGTCTCCCTGTCTCTCTACTCACTTCTCTCTTTTATGTATCAAGAAATTGCCTCAAGACACAATCCAATCTTGTGGGTTGAGTCCTGCCTCACTAACACAATTGCGGCGCATCCTCCCTCATTAACATCAAACAGGCAGGATTTACAATGTACAGGAAAATCACACAATACTGGGTATCGGCCCAGCCAAATTGATACACACATTTTTGGGGGGACATAATTCAATCCATGACAGTTAGGTTAACACGAGATCATACTGGAGTAGGGTGAGTCCTGATCCTATTATGACTGGGTCCTTATGAAAGAGAAGACGTGATGCAGAGACAAGGAGACAGAAGGAGGAGGCCATGTGGTCTCCTCAAGCCAAGGAGTGCCTGGAGCCTAGGAGTGAGGCACAGGACAGGTTCTCTCTCAGGGTTCAGAAGGAACCAACACAGCCAGTACTCTGATTTATATTTCTAGCCTCCAGAACTGTGAGATGACGCCTTTCTGTTACATATATCCCAGTGTGTGGTGTTTTGTTATGGCCACACTGAGAAATTAAGACAGTTGTTAAAGCTAGAGTTGTGCTGACTGCTTGAAGACCGGCACGGCTGTGTTCTTCAGGAAAAAAATTGTATTTGTATGGATTCTTGGGGTGGTGCAAATGGTTAAGTGCTCACTGTTAACTGAAAGGTTGGAGGCTTAAGTCAACCCAGAGGCACCTGGGAAGAAAAATTCAGCCATTGAAAACCCCATGGAGCACAATTCTACCCTGACACACATGGGGTCACCATGAGTCCGAATCAACTCGATGGCAGCTAACGATAATATACATTTTAGTTATCTCAATATTTGGCACACCTCATAGCACCTGGTTGGCTGGCAAAGTGTGCCCTGACAAATCCTGGATAACCCAGTGCCCAGTGCCCTCGAGTCGATTCCGACTCATAGAGACCCTATAGGACGGAGTAGAACTGCCCCATAGTTTCCAAGGAACGCCTGGCGGATTCGAACTGCAGACCCTTTGGTATAATCATGAGAAATGTGGCAGGAGTTTTCCTTTACTGGGGGAGGGGCTGGTGGGCTTGGACAGAGGGCTGCCTTCCCCAGGGAATCTGCTGCTCACCCTGGATTATCAACTGCTCCTTGACATGGCTGGCACCTCCCTGCCTCCCTGATTTACTCTCTCTGTGCCTCTGCCTGGTACAACCTTCCCACCTTTCCTGTTGTCTGCTGAAATCCCACCCACCTTCAAGGCCCATTGTGAATGTTACCTCTTCCTGCCACCCTTCTTTGCTTGTCCCCAGCGTATCTCTTACTCCTGTGGCAACAGGTACTCCCAGGAGGCAGCATGGCAGAATGAAGAGAGGCAGGCAATTGAATCTTTGGCCCTGGGGAAGCAACAAGATTCCAGGGCGAGGTTGGGTCCAGGTAGAGTGGATCCAGATCAACTGCCAAGAGACGCCTGTGCTCTAGCGTGGGTGGAAGAGGTGGAATGATTCCCTTGGATCCATCCCCTCCATACCTACTCGCCCTCCACTCAAGGTGTTCCAGGGGGCCCAGGAGGACAGGATGGAGACAGATTTAGGCGAGAAAGTGTAAAAAGGGCATGGCAGGGGCATCTGACCTTCTCTAACTTCACAAGAGGGTAGGAGAATCAAGATCAACAGCCCAAGGCTGATTCCTATGAGGTGGCGCTCAGACATGCTTCTAACCACCAACCTTTTTCCAACTCTGACATCAACTGTCCCTTCCACAACACTCTCTACTTCTCTGCTGGGTTCGATAATTCTTTGCAATGGCCACACAGAACTCACAGACCATACTCAGGGTTATGGGGCTTATGAGGGAAGTAACAGGTTAGAAGTTAGGTTGAGGAACGCTCAGGATCCGGTTCTTCCATCAGGACAGCCTCTTCCCAGCCACCTCCCTCTGGCCCCTTGGCCTCCGCCCTGCTTGGGCAAGTGTTACAAAGCCCTTTTAGCTCTGCTGATAAGTGCCCTGAGGTACACCACTCCACCAGTAGGCCTCAGCCAAAGGTGCCTGGGAAGCCCACCTCGCTGTCTCCTGCCAGTCTTTTGGTTCTGCTGCTGCTGCTGCCGTTTCTCTGCTCTGCTTCTTGCCATCTTTGGTGTTATGGCTCTCGCTCTCTGTCTCCTGGGTCTAGGAGGGACTCAGTTCAGGGACCCCAGGTCCAAAGGACGTGCTTTACTCTTGGCTCTTCTTTCTTGGTGGTGGTGAGATCCTCTCCTGCTCTGAAAGTGGTTTAGCATGAGAGAGCTGGGGCTGCAGGCTCTCACATGCTTACGCTGTCGCTCTGGTAATAAAACCGAACCAAACCCATTGCCATCTAGTCGATTCCAACTCATAGTGAACCTATAGGACAGAGTAGAACTGTCCCATAGGGTTTCCAGGAACGGCTGGTGGATTTGAACTGCCGACCTTTTGTTTAGCAGCCTGAGCTCTTAAACACTCTCTCCAAATGCTCCCATCAGAGCACCTGGGAATGGGAGCCATGGGAAGCCTCCAGGCTGACTTTACACTGGGAGGTAACTTCTAGGCCCCTCCCCCCAGACTGACCGCACCCTAACCAGGACAACGTGACAACAGTCCCTGAGTTCCGCTTCCTCTGCTGTGTGCTTAGCACAAGGTGTTCATGTTCATTATCATCCAGTCGGATGGTGCAGAGAATAAATACTGTTCCAGCCTCAAGTAATGAAACGTCCAGAGGCAAGTGGCAGAGAAAGCTGAATGTTTTCATCAAATGTTGTGGGTTTGCATTGATCTCTTTTTCCTAAAGACATGCATTGGTCAATAAAAAAAATGAATAAAATCATCATGGTTCCAGGGCCAAGTCTAATTCTGCCGAGGGTAAAAAACCAGAAACAGACCCTATAAGGGTGGACTGAATAGTGGTTGTTCTGAGAAAGAAGCCCCGTGACAGCGAATACTGTTCTGAGCCCTTGAGGAGAAGGAACAGAGGGACAGAAGGACCAGTTGTGATGGCTCCCATTTCACCATGGTGTTTGCCTAATTCCAGCAGAGCCCTAATTTGGAAGGAAGCTGGTTCCAGGCCAGGTGCTGAGCGCAGCAGAGGGAGTGGGGAGCAGAGATGCCTCACACCCCCAGAGAGAGGGCAGCGTGGGCTTTGGGAGGCAGAGTCAGTGCGCAGGCTGGGAGTGGGGTGTGGAGGAGGGATAGAGGAGAGAGACTAGTGAGAAGGGGGCTTCCTCCTCCTCTAAATACTGTGCATGTAGTCTTCCAAATTCCCCTACCTCCCTGAGGCTCTCCCTGACCCGCCAGGCCTCTGGATGTCCTCCTTTCTGGACCCCTGGCCTCTCACAGCAGGACCACACTGCTGGGCCCCACCGCCATCCCCTGCCTGTCTCTCCCACTGGACTGTGACCAGGCCCTAGTACAGTGCCTGACACACAGTAGGTGCTCGAGTGAATGAATGTATGTCAACTATTGACCCTGAAAGGGACAGAACCTTGGCTGAGGGCTTGCTATGTGCCTGGCAGTTTGCTGAGTGCTAGGTGCCATCCCTTAGTGCTTCCTCCTATGTTATTTTCTTTCTGGCAACCACATTCTGGATCATTAAAAGTGCCTTTGAAATGCAACCTTTCAATTACAGGACCAGACAGATACTACCCCTGGGAAGGCGCCTTTTCCCAGATGCTCCAGGAACTCCTTGGCAGGATGCCCTCCCAGTGGGAAGCTGCCCCGTGAGCAGGGCATCACTAGGGTTGGTGTCACCCAGTGTGGTAACTGACGATGTCACCCCCGTCCGTCATGGACCTCCTCCCATGCCAGACCACACAAAATCCTCAGTAATGGTTTTCTATCAGTCTATCCTTCCCTCGCGTGCTCAGGCCGGGGCAGCTCCTCCTTGCGGCAGGGGACTTGCCCTCAGTGCCTCCCCAAGGCCGAGATGCTGGGAAATAGAGAGGGGTGACTTTCAAGCCAAGGCACTTACAAAAAAATTCTGCTGAAACACTGCACAAAAATTTTTATGGACAGTCATTTCAGTGTCACCCCTTAACAGTGTCACTCGGTGCAATCTGCACCCCGTCTTCCCTCACAACACCCTCCAGTGACACCACTGCCTGTGAGTTTATGTGGCTGTGGGCAGACCACAGGCATCCTGTCAAAGGGGGCCTGGGAGGGGACCCAATGGGTGGGAAGGGGGCCCTATTCCCCTTTGAGCCTGACTTGGAATATGGCCACCACCTCTCCAGCACCCAGGAGCCCCCAGAGAGGCCACAACCCAAAGGGTGATAACTAGAGGTCTCTGCAGACATATTTACCTCCCCTGTATCAAAATATTATCCCCCCCCATGCAAAATGGCATCTTCTTCCTTGAGGTTTCAGTCCTGTGTGTGTCCACTTTTGCCAGCTGGGTTTTGGCTGCCCCAATGTGTCACGGCCATAGCTCTGCCCACAGCTGCCCTTTGTTCTCTCTGGCACAGAGCCAGGCACAGCTGGGGAAGGGGCTGTCTAGGAAACACCTGGGGCAGCTGGGCAGAGATGAGCCGTGACCCTTGTTAACGGAAGAGCTCTATGTGGCCTACAGATGGCCAGTGCACTACACCTCCTGGGATTTTCCCGGGCCAAGTCCTCCATACCCCTCTCCTAGTGCTGGGCAATGCTAATTAAGATCAAAGCAACTCTGAAACTTACCCTGGGGGCACTGGGTCTTGGAAAGGCGGTTTACAACTCAACCTGGTGTCCTCTTCCAGAAATGCCAGGCTGCAGTTAAGCCGCCTTCTCCCAGGGAGTCAGCAACATCAAAACCCACCTTGCAGGGGGCACTTTGAAATCAACTTTATGGCAACTAATAATTAAGAATGATGAAAATCTTGTTGACAGGTATGATTTGGACATTTTCTCCTGTAAGTGTGGCAGAGCCACTCCTGTTCTTGCTTTTTCAGTCTATTCACCTGCTGAGCCAGGTGTGGCCAAGATGGGGGTGTTGAGATCCAGGAGCGCAGAGAGATGGAGGCAGGTGCATCAGGCTTCAGTTTTGTCTCCCTCTAGATGGTTCCAGAAACCTCGAGGGCCAGTGAAGTTCACCCTGCCTGTGCCCTCAAGATGCCTTTTATGTGGCTGTCCTGTTGTGATGTCTCCTCGTGGCTTCATCAGGATGTTCCATTTGACTAAACATCAAGCATCTCTCTCCTTAAATGGAGTTCCTGCGTGGTGCAAGTGGCTGCTAACCAAAAGGCTGGAGGTCTGAGTCCACCTAGAGATGCTTCAGAAGAAAGGTTTGGCGATCCCCTTCCAAAAACAAATCAGCCATTGCAAACTCAACAGAGCCCGGTTCTGCTCTGACACACATGGGGTTGCCATGAATCGGAGTCAACCCCACAGCGACCTGTTTTATCTTTAATTGGCATATCCCTATCGAAACTGTGTGGTCTCTTCAGTTTTCTGGTAAAAAACATTTTCCTTACAGAAGAAAGGCTTGGGGAACTGCTTCTGTAAAGATGACAGCCAAGGAAACCCTACGGAGCAGTTCTGCACTGTAACACATGGGGTCTCCGTAAGTCGCAGTCGAGTGGACAGGTTTACCTGCTGGCTGGACATTTTTTTTTTTTTTTGGACATGGGTGCACTAGTGGAGGGCAGAGTAACTGCTCACAAGGTTTCAGCATCAGGGCTCTGCTCCATTTCTAGTGTTTACACGGCAGCCTCTCGTAGGACAAGCTTCTGTTTTCATATTGCAGGTCTGAAACCACAGAGGCTGTGACTTCTCTGTGCTTCTTCTTTCATGAACTACCAGCAAGCCTCACCCATTTCCTGCCACACGTGCTTGATCTGCAACGACCATTTAATCCAGGATGTAGACACAAAAGCTAAGCCCAGACAATAGAGAAGCCATTCCCAGCCAAAGTTTCCAGCCTTGGCCACGGTTCTGAATCGCCTACTTAAAAAAACGAACAAACCAACTGCCATGAATCAGTTCCGACTCATAGCAGCCCTACAGAACAGGGTAGAACTGCTCCATAGGGTTTCAAAGGCTGTAAATCTTTTTTTTTTTTTTAGTAATTTTTATTGAGCTTTAAGTGAACTTTTACAAATCAAGTCAGTCTGTCACATATAAGCTTATATATACCTTACTTCATACTCCCACTTACTCTCCCCCTAATGAGTCACCCCTTCCAGTCTCTCCTTTCGTGAAAATTTTGCCAGTTTCTAACCCTCTCTACCCTCCCATCTCCCCTCCAGACAGGAGATGCCAACACAGTCTCAAGTGTCCACCCGATACAAGTAGCTCACTCTTCGTCAGCATCTCTCTCCAACCCAGACTTCCACGTTTTTCTCCAGCGGAGCGGGTAGTGGGTTCAAACTGCCAACCTTTCGGTTAGCAGCTGAGTACTTCACTACTGCGCCACCAGAGCTCCTTCCTAGTTAAAAAATGAAGTGTAATTATGCAACAAACCCCAAACCGTTTCACAATCCAGGCTTTTGAAATTGAATTTGGTTAACTCTACCTTATGTATGAAGACATCGATTTATCTCTTGTATTCGTTTTCTTGCAGCTGAGTTTTTGGAAAAAGCTCTTTGGATAGAAGCCGGGACTAAGAGCTTGAGGCTAGGTTTTTGTAGATGCAGATACCTCTGGAGGAGGCTGGTTATTGTTTATTACCAAAAGGACAGCTGGGCCAAGCCAGCAGTTAGCTGGCTGTGTTGATTCAGTGTACTATGTATTCAGTGTCGTCATGGATTGAATCGTGTCCCCCCAAAACGCATCTCAACTTGGCTAGGCCATGATTCCTAGTATTGTGTGGTTGTCCAACATTTTGTGAACTGATGTGATTATCCTATGTGCTGTAAATCCTAACCTCTATGAGGTTAATGAGGCAGGATTAGAGACAGTTATGTTAATAAGGCAAGATTAGGTGGTCTCTTGAGTCAATCTCTTTTGAGATATAAAAGTGAGAAGCAAGTAGAGAGGAGAGGGACTTCGTACCACCAAGAAAGAAGTGCTGGGAAGAAAGCTGGTCCTTTGGACCCAGGGTCCCTGCACTGAGAAGCTCCCAGACCAGGGGAAGATTGATGACAAGGATCTTCCCCCAGCACCAACAGAGAAAGCCTTCCCCGGGAGTTGGCACCCTGAATTTGGACATCTAGTCTCCCGAACTGTGAGAGAATAAACTTCCGTTTGTTAAAGCGGTCTGCTTGTGATATTTCTGTTATAGGAGCACTAGCTGACTGAGACAGGTGTACTACGTGCACAGCCTGTGTCAGCACCACTCAGGGAGACACTGAGGTCATATACAACTTGCTCTCGAAGTGCCTCAGTTTATGAGAGTCAACACCCACTTTAAGCAGCCAGCATCACTGGGTATTTAACTAGGGGCCCTCAGGGAGGGGATAAGGGCCCTCAGTGATGCAAACGGTTTATGCTTGACTACTAACCTAAAGGTTTGTGGTCAGAAGGAAACGGGGCACCCAGGGCAGAAACGGGGTGAGTGCTGACACACTGAGGGGAATGCAACCAATGTCACAGGGCATTTTATGCACAAACTATCGAATGGGAAACTAATTTGCTCTGTAAACTTTCACCTAAAGCACAATAATTTTTTGTTTTTAAAGTCCTGATAAAACTATCATTAGGAAACATTTGAAAACCCAATGTTTCAAAGTTATCTGTAATTTTATTGAAATCTTTTAACAAAAATTAAAATGATGTAAAGAAAAAAGGTTGGCGATTCGAACCTACTCAGCGGCACTGCAGAAGAAATATTCATATATATTACAGCCAAGAAAGCCCTATGGAGCACTGTTCTAATCTGACATACATGGGGTCACCATGAATCAGAACTGACTCAGCGGCAACGGGTTAGGGGAAGGGGACAGAAACTTCTAACCTTGGAGACATCTTTGAGTCCTATGCCAACTCTTTGGGAACCAGGAGAGACTTCAGGTGTCCTTGCCTGGCCTCTCTGAGTCCTTGGTACATCACGTACCACAGCCTCTGAGTTAGGTGCCCTTGAACCCAGCTTGGCCACTTGCTCCCTGTGTCACCTGGGGCAAGTCACCCAGCCCTTGTAGGTGTCAGCTGCTTCACCTGCGAAATGGGGACAAAGGTTCCCACCTTTTGAGGATGTCGTAATGATTAAGACAATCATGGCAGAACTGCACGTTGGCACCTTGTGGAGCTTAGTAAGTAGTAGGTAATATCACACATCTTTGTATTCTACATATGGTCAGTGGGCTGATGCCAGCATCAGCCTGACACTTCACATGGCTTTCTTTCACCCCCATTATATCTTTTCGAGATAATCATGCCAGGACACACGGCTCCCTCCCCAGCTCCCTAAATACTTCCTGGGGTGTCAGCCAAGAATTTGGCTTCCCAGGGACACCCCGTACTCCACCAGCCCTTTGTCACCTCCCTCCCCATAGTGGGATCATGCATGTCACAGGATCAGTGACGTGGATAAACTCTGATGGTCACATAACTCCCTGATCCAAAATGTCATCATAGCAACCATGTCGCCCTTCAGGGTGACGTATTTTCTTTTTTTTGTCCTTTTTTATTCCTTTACATTTTTTTTTTCCCCTGAGTTGACCCTGGCTCATAGTGACCCCATGTGTGTCAGAGTAGGGCTCTGTGCCCCATAGGGTTTTTTTTTTTTAGTTGTTTTAAAAATAGATGTAACACAATATTTGCCAATTCAACGTTTTTCAGGTGTACAACTTAGTGATATCAGTTACCTTAGTCACGTTGTACAACCATCACCCATAATTGATGCCAAATTTCCCATCGCCCTAAAGAGAAACTCAGTGCTTTCCAAACAATGATCTCCTTTATGAATTTAGTTTTTGATTCTTCCAACACATCTTTGTTACATGTCCACCACGGCCAATACCATGACGAGGACACAAAGACAATTAGAGATAATGAAACAGTGCTTGTCTTCAAGGAGCTCCCAGTTGAGGGTGAGGGACCAGGGTGAACGTCAGGCTGATGTGTGGTGACAGCGGGTGGGCAGTGGCGCAGAGCTCAGGGAACGTGCAACCTAGGACTTTGTCAGCCAATATGAGTGCCTGCACGCAGGTGGGGGGCCTCACCTATGGTCAGCTCCCCGTGAGCTCCAGCAAGGCCCCTCTCCCCTCCTCTACAGAAACCTCTTGGTCCCAAACACACCTGGAATGATTTCTGTGTGAGTCAAGCCTTTCATTCTTCCTGTTTAGGAACTTGAAACAGAAAACAAAGGAGTTGGGTATTGTTTGACTCTCTCAGGGTTCTAGTCCTTTTGCTTTCGGTTTCATCTGCTCACAGCGATAAGGTTTTGGAAGGGTCCCTAAGCTCTGTACCACCTGCGTGCTGTGCACAGAGGCCATGTGCCAAGAACAGGACAAGCGTGTCTGGGATGTCCCACCATCTCAGAACCAGACAATCCAGGCTCCTGCCTTGGGTGTATAAAACCTGCTAGGGAGTGCCCAGCCACTTCTGCCGCTTTGAAAAACCCCTCTGTTCTCTGCTGCTTTGCTTCACTGTCTGTTTGTGGATTATGAACTGCTCTCTTCTTGAAAGACATATAAAGAAGAAATATGACTGCAACAGCCAGTTGAGGCAGAGCCAGTAGAGGGAGCCCAGGGATGCCATCAATTATTGTGTTCAGAATTTCTAATATTTGGCACATGGGTAATGGACAAGAAATTTAAAAACCATCCAAATCTTTACGGGGTGGGGGGAGGGAGGGAGGGTGAGAGAGGGTTATTTACTGATTAGTTAGGAGATAAGAACTACTTTAGGTGAAGGGAAGGACAATACTCAATACACGGAAGGTCAGCTCAACTGGACTGGACCAAAAGCAAAGAAGTTTCTGGGATAAACTGGATGCTTCAAAGGTCAGCAGAGCAAGGGCAGGGGTTTGGGGACTATGGCTTAAGGGGACTTCTAAGTCAATTGGCAAAATAATTCTATTATGAAAACATTCTGCATCACACTTCGAAATGTGGCATCTGGGGTCTTAAATGCTAACAAACAGCCATCTAAGATGCATCAATTGGTCTCAACCCACCTGGATCAAAGGAGAATGAAGAACACCAAGGTCACACGACAACTATGAGCCCAAGAGACAGAAAGGGCTCCATGAACCAGAGACTTACATCATCCTGAGACCAGAAGAACTAGATGGTGCGTGGCCACAACCAATGACTGCCCTGACAGGGAGCACAACAGAGAACCCCTGA
The DNA here is from genome assembly GCF_030014295.1 of Loxodonta africana. Lineage (NCBI taxonomy): Eukaryota > Metazoa > Chordata > Mammalia > Proboscidea > Elephantidae > Loxodonta > Loxodonta africana. The sequence goes on from NC_087366.1 coordinate 50,789,812, forward strand.
GGGAGCAGGAGATCAGTGGGATGCGGACCCCAAATTCTCATAAAAAGACCAGACTTAATGGTCTGACTGAGACTAGAGGAATCCCAGCGGTCATGGTCCCCAAACCTTCTGTTGGCCCAGGACAGGAACCATTCCCAAAGACAACTCATCAGACATGGAAGGGACTGGACAATGGGTAGGAGAGAGATGCTGATGAAGAGTGAGCTACTTGTATCAGGTGGACACTTGAGACTGTGTTGGCATCTCCTGTCTGGAGGGGAGATGGGAGGGTAGAGAGGGTTAGAAACTGGCAAAATTGTCACGAAAGGAGAGACTGGAAGGGCTGACTCATTAGGGGGAGAGTAAGTGGGAGTATGAAGTAAGGTGTATATAAGCTTATATGTGACAGACTGACTTGATTTGTAAACGTTCACTTAAAGCTCAATAAAAGTTATTAAAAAAAAAAAAAGCCATCCAAATCTTACCAACAGGGAGCAAAAATTGTCACGGAACACTCCTGAGCCTATGGCCAGAACAAAACAAGCTGATTTTCCCATGAGTGTGGGTGGTAACATGACCTTCAGGAGCCTTAAGTCTGGACTGCTGAAACTGGTGAGTGGTCCCTCATCACCCCCTCTGCCTGAGGAGAGCACTTTCTTTGAGAGCTTAAGGGACTCGGACCTTCCCTGAGCATGAGAGCAGTCCTCAGCTGATGCTGACCTGTGGGCCAGGTCTTAAATGCCTGGTGTGAATCCAGTGAGTACTTACTGCAACATGTAATTAAAAGGCAGAAAGTGTGGTAGAGGCCTTGGTGTGTATACGATGGGGACCAAGAGCTTGTTCAAGTAATTTGAAGGACTTTTTGCCACCTAGTTCCCAATTTTATAATCACATGGGGGTCCAAACACTGTAAGTATTTTTAGGGGGGTATTTTAGGCTTCCGAAGTATTTTCAAACTCCAGGAAAGGTTTTTCCAATTTAGTTATTATAAGCTGATTTGGGGATACTAAAGAACTCACCGAAGATGGCTGTGAGGTCCGAGAAGTAGTAGCAGAACCTGTCAGGGGGGATAATGAGAATCAAGATCAGCCCAAAGCTGAGCCCTGTGAGGTGGTCAGCCATACCTCCACTCTCCAAACTCTTTACCAACTCTTTGACACCAGCCGTCCCTCCCATGGCACTCTCTTCTTCTCTTCTGGGTTTGCTAATTTATTGCAATGGCCACACAAAAGTCATAGACCGTGGTTACAGTTAAAAGTGGTTTAGTAAGGAAGTAACAGGGCACAATTCAAGATCAGGATTGGGAAGCATGCAGGCGAAGTCTGGAAGGCCCCCCTCCGGCCCGAAGAGGAGAGCATATCCCTCCCTTCTTCAGCGCAGGATAGCTCTTTAAACTTCTCTTGGCCCTGCAAACAAGGAGGCCCTTCTCTCTATCATATATGCCCCCTCTCAGGCCCCTCAGGATAGGCCTTTTCTGGTTCCCTTAGGACAGGCTCCTCTCAGCCCCCTTAGGACAGGCCTCTCTGCCTTTGGCCTCTCCACCGTCAGGCTCTCTACTGCTAACTGACCCAGCTCATAACCAGTGTAGCAGTTTTGTTCAGTTCTCTTAGCTGCATTCCTAGCAGATTTCTGCCGCCTCCACCAACTCTGCTGCAGGGCCTCTTCACCTATGTTACAGCCCTTGACCCATGTTACCGCTCTTTTAGGAGGCTACTTACCTCCTCTCTCTCTCTGCTTTTTCTCCTCTCTTGCCTTTTCTCCTTTCTGCTTCTTTCCTCCTTTTCCTGCCTGAAAAGCTTTGTGGGGTTGGCTGCATATATAAGTAAACTCCCGGTCAATTTCAAGGCACGGCCTTCCCCGGGGCCATGAACTGACCAATCTTCTCTTGGTAGGTGCTATTAACTTCATTTGCATAGCAGCCTATAGTCACTTCATTTGCATAGTATAGTGACCAATCCCTGCAAGAGGAATACCAATCACAGGGCAGGCCGCAGCCCAGGGCCAGATAAAAAGTATCAAACCATCAAGTTGTTTAAAGCTTACTGAGGAAATGTCAATCAACCTGGACAAAAGTAACAAACTCTCTGGGGTAGAAAACTAGGGCAAGGTAACTCCTCAGGGCTTAGGGGGAAAGAAATCTCTCAAGTTGTTTTTCCAAAGAACCAAGACGAAAGGCCACATAAAAGAATGCATTTCACCATAATGGCACAAATGCTTTGCGCTTGATTGCTAACCTAAAAGTTTGCAGTTAGAACCCACCCCGTGGTGCCATGGAAGAAAAGACCTGGTGATCTGCTTCTGTTAAGATTATAGTCAAGAAAACCTAGGGAGCACAGTTCTATCCTGTAACACAAAGGGTCGCCGTGAGTCACAACGGATTCGATGGCAACTAACGACACCATCACCGAAGAACTCATCTAGGAAGACAGACCTAGTGATCTACTTTCAAAAATCAGCCAATGAAAACCTTATGGTCCAATCTGCAACCACTGTGGGATGGCACAGGACTGAGCAGTGTCTAGTTCTGCTGTTCACGGGGTCACTATGAGTTGGGGCCTACTTGATGGCGGCTAACAAAAACTCCCGCAGTCAATATCCTGAAATATATGTATATGTTTCAAACGGAGATGTAGCATTGGACATTGAATGCTTACACAGGCAGTCCCCAGGTTATGAGTCTCTGACTTATGTACAACCTGTAGTTACGAACCAACCTGTCAAGCCTATTATATTAAAATTTGAGGTACATACAATGGTCCATAACAACAAATGGGTACTACTTTGAGACACACATCACAACTGTATTACTATTATTACTGTATTATGTTAAATATGTTTTAGTGTATCTGGAAGAATTTCTTTAATTTTTTTATGCAGATAAGGTATATCATATACTACATACTAAGACAAACATTTGAGTAACAGATATTTTTTACGAGCCATATCTAACTGTTCCGGTTTACATACAAATTCGACTTAGAAATAGATTTAGGAATGGAACTTGTTAGTAATCTGGGAACTGTCTGTATGTCTAAAACACATGCCTTGTAAAACTGCATTAGAGAACGTGTTTTGAAGCTTCTCTTTCCTCCTCTGAAACCCAAATGAGGTGGGGTTGGGCAGGTTTGAGACATGAAGTCTGGGGGCTGATAGTGCCGGATAAGGATGGAGACCCCGGGGTCCAGGGGAATGTGCCAAACAATTTGGGACAGTACAAATGGGGTAGATTGGGGCACAGGAGCCCGGGAGGGGGTGGGGTATTGTCCAAGAGCAACGGGGTTCCTGGAGATGTGGCACTCGGATCAGGGCTTGGTTCTGCTTTGGCCACCTGGGCCCCAACTCTGCTTTTCCCTGGGAACCTGAACTTGATTCTGCTCAGGCCTTGTTCCCAGCCCTTTGGGTGCTTCAATAATATCAGTAATAATAACATATTATGATGATATTATAATATCCTAAGTGGCGCAGTGGTTCGGCTGCTAGCCAACAAGTTGGCAGCTCAAATCTACCAGCTGCTCCTTGGAAATCCTATGGGGCAGCTCTACTCTGTCCTATTGGGTCACTATTAGTCGCAATGAATGGCAATGTGTTTCTTTTTTAAATGGGTTTATGCTAATAGGGTTGACTGAAAATATCTTTAAAAATCATAATTTTATTAAGAGAAGATTGATAGTATTTATAGATATTTGTTGAGTAAATATTAATAGTATTAAATATTTTCAAAGTTGTTGTTAGTGGCTGGTGAGATGACTCTGATTCATGGTGACCTTAGGTACAGCAGAGTGAAACATGGCTCACTCCTGTATCATCCTCACAATCGTCACCATGTTCATCGTTGTAGCTATTGTGCCAGTCCATCTCACTGAGGGTCCCCCTCCCCCTCACGGGCCCTCTACTTCCACACAGTATCCTCCTCTAACAACTGCTCCTTCCTGAAGACATGTCCAAAGTAGGCAAGTTGGACAATGTTCGGCTGTAAATCATAAGGATTTCAGTGGCTAATTTTCAGAAGTAGATCTCCAGACCTTTCTTCCTAGTCTTGGTCTGAAAGCTCTGCTGAAATCTGTCTACCATGGATGACCCTACTGGTATCTTAAACACTGGTGGCATATTCCAAGTCCAAAATCACAGCAACATGCAAGCCACCACAGTATGACAAAGGACAAGCAGGTGGTGAATTTTCAAAGTAACTAGAAGAAATTTATGCTGCCCTTTTAAATACACAGATTGTATTGCACTGTACGACTTTTCCACGTATACGCTGTCCACTCAGCATATGGGCAGAAAAGTGTGTTTAAGGCATAGGCTGTGTCATGGATTGAATTATGTCCCCCAAAAAACGTGTGTATCAACTTGGTTAGGCCAGGATTCCCAGGATTGTGTGGTTGTCCTCCATTTTGTGATTGTAATTTTATGTTGAGAGGATTCGGGCAGGATTGTACCACCATCCTCACTCAGGTCACTTCCCTGATTCAAGGTAAAGGGAGTTTCCCTGGGGTGTGGCCTGCATCACCTTTTATCTCTCAAAAGTTAAAAGGAAAGGGAAGCAAGCAGAGAGTTGTGGACCTCATACCACCAAGAAAGGAGCACCAGGAGCAGAGCACATCCTTTGGACCCGGGGTTCCTGCACCCGAGAAGCTCCTCGACCATGGGAAGATTGAGGACAAGGACCTCCCTCCAGAGCCGAGACAGAGAGAAAGCCTTCCCCTGGAGCTGTTGCCCTGAATTTGGACTTTTAACCTACTAGACTGAGGAAATAAATTCCTCTTTGTTAAAGCCATCCACTTGTGGTATTTCTGTTATGGCAGCACTACAAGACAGGCTATTTATTTTTAAAAACTAAACATAAAGGGATCTGAGGAGCCTGCTCTGGACTCAGTAAAGGAGCCGCCCCCCGGTAACACCTGCAAAGGAGCTGTGGGATCCGGGCATGTCTTCCGTGGGTCAGGAGGTGGTTTTGGCCTTGGCTTATAGAGCACTGGGGGTTCTCTCCAGGGCCAGGGGAACGAGCACAGGAAGCATTAGAAAAAGTAAAATCGGAAAAATAAGTGGAAAGTAATTAAAGGGAGAAAACCCATTATACCCATCAACATCAAGTTGATGCCGACTCCTAGTGACCCTGTAGGACAGAGCAGAACTACCCCATAGGGTTTCCAAGGAGCACCTGGTGGATTCAAACTGCCGACTTTTTGGTTAGCAGCTGTAGCATTTAACCACTATGCCACCAGGGTTTCCATAAGAGAGGAGTTATTAAGTTATACAAATGACATTTTTTAAAGTGAGTTGCTATAATGCTCTTTTAGAGGCTAATGCTATGGGAAGCTTTGTAACGTTGGACTTTCAGTACTTTACAAATGGGATCTTTCTGTGTGGTCCAAGGTAAACCTTTCTTATTACATTACATAGGGAAAATATTATCTTACTGAGATTTCAGAAATCTAAGCAGGTAAAAACCATACCCATATAACCAAATCACCTTGAACTAGACTGAAAACCGAAAGGCTGGGAATCCCCAATTCAGAGAAACATGACTTGCTTTGCTGGGAGGGTGGGATCCCTGGAATACTAGCCTTTTGCATTAAAAGCAAGCAAACAAGAGAGTATTTTAAACAGTTTAGTACAAGTATGTAAGTTTAGTCTGCCAAAAGATTCATGCCAATTAATATTGAGAACTGTTGAACAGCTGAAAAGCAGACTCTTACATTCAAATAAATCTATGTCACAATTATGCTTCATCTGGTTAAAAGGTTATAACAGTCATGTGTATTTTCATTCACTTATGTAGGTGTGTGCTGTGAGTAAAATAACTCAATACACCGCTACCCTCCAAATAGGTCTGAGGTACAATCAATTAGCACGCTCTTGCTCAAGTAAAATAAAGACATTTAAAATAATTACGTAAATTTATTTTAAATATTCATCTCAAATATTTTATATCATCATCCTCAAACATGTTTAAGCAGATTTAATTGCACTGGGTACTGAATTAAGTATAGTAGAAAAATTACAGTGATCATTCCCTTGTTACCTAAAAGTGACCATCCTAAGATAGTCCTTTCAAAGTAAGATAGACAGGTAATCCAACCAACTTCAGTATTAGGGCATTAGAATGAAAATAGACCAGCCCTGAGTAAGATGGTAAGAGTAGGACCGTCATCAGCTCCTGTTTAACTTCAGGAGGGGTAATGACCAGGATCAGCCCAAAGCTGGTTTCCACGAGGCGGCGGTAAGCGGCGGTAAGACATACTTCCACTCGCCAACCTTCTTACCAATTCTGATACCAGCCATCCCTCCGTGGCACCCTCTGCTTCTCTTCTGGGTTCGATAATCTGTTGCAATGGCCACACAGAACTCATAGACTGTATTTACAGATAAGTGGTTTATTAAGGAAGTTAACAGAGTACAGCTTGGGATCAGGATCAGGAAGCATGTAGGCAGTCTCCCTTCTTCATTACAGGACAGCTCTCTCAGTTCCTCTTGGTCATGAAGGCCTCCTCTTGGCCCCCTGAGGACAGGCCTCTCTTGGCCCTCCCATCCATCACAACTGACTCCTTTGCTGGGCCCCTTCCGGGCCTGTTGCTGTCTTCAGTGTTACAGCCCTTGACCTGTGTTATAGCACTTTGGGAGGTTCTTTGCCTCCTTTCTCTGCTTTTTTTTCCTTCTCTCTTGCCTTTTCTCCTTTTGGCTTCTTCCTGCTTCCTGCTTCTTTCTGTCTCTAAAACCTCTGTGGAATTAGTTGTATATAAAAAAAAAATATATATAAGCAACTCCTTATCAATTTCAAGGCATGCCCCTCCCAGAGGGGGGCCACATTCCCTATTGGTAGGCCACAGATACTTCATTAGCATAGTAGGCTATAGACACTTCACTTGAACCCTGGTGGTGCAGTGGTTAAGAGCTCAGCTGCTAACCAAGAGGCTGGCAGTTCGAGTCCACCAGATGCTCCTTGGAAACCCTATGGGGCAGTTCTATGCTGTCCTACAGGGTCACTATGACTCAGAATTGACTTGACAGCTATGGGATTTTTTTTTTTTTTTTAAGTCACTTCATTTGCATAGTCTATTGACCAATCCTTGCAAGGGGCATACCAATCACAGGGTGGGCTGCAGCCCAGGACCAGAAAAAAAGTATCAAAATGTCATGGATTAAATTGTGTCCCCCCAGAATATCTGTCAATGTGGCTAGGTCATGATTACCAGTATTGTATGATTGTCTACCATTTTGTCATCCAATGTGATTTCCCTATGTGCTGTAACTCCTATCACTATGATGTAATGAGATGGATTAAACAACAAAAAAAAAACCAAACCTGTTGCCATCAAGTCAATTTTGACTCACAGTGACCCTATAGGTCAGAGTAGAACTGCCCCATAGAGTTTCTAAGGAGCGCCTGGTGGGTTTGAACTACCGACCTTTTGGTTAGCTGCTGTAGCACTTAACCACTATGCCACCAGGGTTTCCTGAGATGGATTAGGGGCAGTTATATTGATGAGCTCTTAAGACTAGATAGTGTCTTAAGCCAATTTCTTTTGAGATATAAAAGACAGAAGTGAACAGAGAGACATGGGGATGTCATACCACCAAGAGAGCAGTGCTGGGAGCAGGGTGCATCCTTTGGACCTGAGGTTCCCGTGCTGAGATGCTCCCAGACCAAGGGAAGACTGATGTAAACCAAGGACCTTCCTCCAGAACTGACAGAGAGAAAAAGCCTTCCCTTGGAGCCAGCGCCCTGAATTTGGGCTTCTAGCCTACCGGACTGTGAGAGAACAGTCTTCTCTTTGTTAAAGCCATCCATTTGTGGTATTTGTTACAGCAGCACTGAGATGACTAAGACAGAAACCGTCCTTGCTTACAGCTTACCCAAAAAATGTCAAATCAACCTGGACAAAAGTAATAAACCTGGCGTAGGAAACTAGAGCACAGGTAACTCCTCAGGGCTTAGGGGAAAAATCTTTTGTTTTTCCAAAGAACCAAGGCAAAAGGTCACACAAAAGGACTCATTTCACTCAAAGAGTCATGAAGGAAAGAATCCAAGGGTGAATGACAAGGATAAGTTCACATGCAAAGTGTGCACAAGAAGAGCTATGGGAGTTCCCTGCCCCCAGAAATATCAACAGAAAAGTCCACAAGCTGTATTCTGACCAGCTGGGAAGTCTCCAGTGTGACCTGACAAGTGGGAGTCACGTAATAATTGCATAATACGAATTGTGTGTGGACAACTAGAAGTTAAAGGCCAGGAGACCCACGAGGCCGCCCTGAGGACCAGGTGGGTTCAGGTCGTGCAAAGGGCACCTGGTTTAGGATCCTTAGACCTGGTTAGACTTTCTGCACCAGCACGTCTTTGCTGACTGTGACCCTGTGCAAGTGTGTGGGCCTCACTGAGTCTCAGTTTCCTCATCACAAAAATGGGGATGATGATACCTACTGTATCATTGAGTTGATTTGCAGATATAAACGCACAGTGCTCGACACACAGCAGGGGCTTATTAGACACTTGTCCCCTCCCCACCCCTTCGCCTTCTCTACCATACTGATGCCAACTGTGGTTGTACCTCACTTTTCCTATAATCAGGGTGAATTTTAACGATAGAATCGGAGCAATTACTGAATAATGTAGGTGCTAAATATTCATCTTAATGGACTAAGCCTTACCTTTGGCCCAGGTGAAGCAACGTGGTAATGGTGTATTGTCTAAGTGGGTACATTCCATCCCACACCAGAGCCCTTGTCTGGCCCTAGGGCAGATCCTGAGTGGGAGGTAAGGATGGGAGGCTGTACTCAGGGACTCACAGTTTAGCAACTGTCTTAGTCATCTAGTGCTGCTATACAGAAATACTGCAAGCGGATGGCTTTAACAAAGAGAAGTTTATTCTCTCACAGGCCAGTAGGCTCGAAGTCTGAATTCAGAGTGCCAGTTCTATGGAAGGCATTCTCTCTGTGTCAGCTCTGGAGGAAGGTCCTTGTCATCAGTTTTCCCTTGGACTGGGAGCATCTCAGCGCAAGAACCTCAGGTCCAAAGCACACACTCTGCTCCCGGTGCTGCATCTTGGTGGTATGAGGTCCCCATGTTTCTGCTAGCTTCTCTCTTTTATGTCTCAAAAGAGATTCGCTTAAGATGCTGTCTAATCTTGTAGACCTCATGAATATAAATGCTGCTAATCCATCTTGTTAATACCATAGTAGCAGGATTTACAACACATAGGAAAATCTCAACAAATGATAAAATGGTGGACAATCACACAACACTGGGAATGATGGCCTAACCAAGTAGACACATATTTTGGGGGGACACAATTCAATCCATGACAGCAACTGTGTCAAAAGAAACCATCACACCTATGCTTTAGTGTCTATAAAAAAAAAAAAAATTTTTTTTTTTTTTTTTTAATCCACATAAAATACACAGAAGGTTTTAAAAAGAAACATTTGATTACGCATTCTGGATTGAGAGATGATACCTAGTTCATACACTGTGATAGAGATGGCGCAGAGAGCAAGAGCAGGGCAGGGGAAGGATGAGAAGCACAGGGGAGGGCAGAGTCGCACTGAAGTGGGGGGTGGGGGAGTGCGATGGGAAGGACAGGGCCAGTGGCAGGGGACAAGAGAGACATGGAGGAGAGCCAGGCTCATAAGACAGAAAGCTTTCTAATTCAGCCTTGTAGACGCCCAGTAACTAGTGCAAGAGGTTCAGAACTTATTATAGTCTGGCATTTTGAAAAAACATATACAATTTCATAATTAACTAATGCATTCATTTATTCAACGGGGAGAAAAACAAAGAGAAATACAATATGCTTTCTGCCTTCCAAGAGAACCCAAAACCAAACCTGTTGCCCTTGAGTTGAAACTGACTCATGATGACCCCATGTGTTCGAGAGCAGAACTGCTCCATAGGGTTTTCATGACTGTACCTAGATGGTGTAAATGGCTTGCACTTGATTACTAACTTTGATGGTTCAAACCCACCTAGCAGTACCACGAAAGAAAGATCTAGTGCTCTGCTTTCATTAAGATTATAGGCAAGATAACCCTATGGTGCAGTTCTACTCTGTAAAACATGGGGAGGCCATGAGTTGGATTCAACTTGACAACAACAGAGTTAATCTTTATGGAAGCAGATAAGCCGGGCCTTTCTTCTGCAGTGTTGCTGCCTAGGTTCCACCCACTAACCTTCAGGTCAGTACTTCAGTGCAAACTGTTTGCGTCACCCAGGAGGCTTTCCACCCGTTGCTGTCAAGTCGGTTCCCACACAGTGACCCATGTGATTTTTTTTTTTTACCTAGACCTATATCCTGATGGAAACCCTGGTGGCATAGTGGTTAAGTACTGTGGCTGCTAACCAGAAGGTCGGCAGTTTGAATCCACCCAGGCATTCCTTGGAAACTATGTGGCAGTTCTACTCTGTCCTATAGGGTTGCTATGAGTTGGAATCGACTGGACGGCAATACGTTTGGTTTTTTATATGTTGATGACAATACCTCAATCTTGACAGCCAAGATCCCCTGGGGAATGGAGCCAAGTACAGTTGGCCCTCCATATCCACGTGTTCCGCACCTACAGATTCAACCAACCTCAATCAACCATGGATCGAAAATATTCCAAAAAGTAGAAAGTTCCGAAAAGCAAATCTTGAGTTTGCTGAATGCTGAGGCCTACGCTGAAACCACGTGAATGCAGTGACGTGCAGGCATCCCCTGCTGTAGCCTCTTGCCATTTCACAACCCTCAGTCTCTCTCCAGCACGTGTGGTTTGAGCATTGTTAACGCTGCATCTTGTTCGGTGTGCTCTGTGCACGCTTTGTTCCTCTGAAAAAATGGCACCTATAAAGCAATAAAGTGGTCAAAGCAATCCCTCAAAGGCGAAGCGTGGGGGGTTGGGGAGAGCGAGAGGAAGGCGTTTCTGGCCAGTAAGGGCTGGCTGGCTAGCTCTGTAAAGAGCTACAGCCTCCAGAACTTCAAGATGGCAGGTGAATTGGCATCGGCTGGTGCCCAGGCAGCATCAGTGTTCCCAGAAGAGCTCAAGAAACTCAGAGAAGAGAAAGGCCACCTTCCAGAGCAAGTCTTCAATTGTGATGAAACAACTGTTTATGTAGCACCTACATCGTATTAGGTATTGTAAGCAATGAGATGAATTACCAGCAGTTATATTGATGAGATATACAAGATTAGAGGCTGTCTCAAGCCAAACTCTTTTGAGATATAAGAGAGAGAAGCAAGCAGAGAGACATGGGGACTTTATATCACCAGGAAAGCAGTGTTGGGAGCAGAGTGCATCCTTCGGACCTGAGGTTCTTGCATGGAGAAACTCCTAGACCAAGGGAAGACTGATGACAAGGACCTTCCACCAGAGCCAACAGAGAAAGCCTTCCCCTGGAGCTGATGCCCTGAATTTGGACTTCTAGGCTACCAGACTGTGAGAAAATAAATTTCTCTTTGTTAAAACCATCTACATGTGGTATTTCTCTTATAGCAGCACTAGATGACAAAGACACTGGGTAAGCTGTAAACAATTTGGTTTGACTGGTCAAGAGACTATGCAAATCAAACAACTACAGACTAAGCAAATGAAGTATATGAAGTATCTGTGGCTTATCAAAAGGGGATTGGCTGGTTTGTGGCCCTGATGGGAGAGCCAGGCCTTGAAATTTACAAGGCATCAGTGTACATATGGAGCCAATCCCACAGAGGTTTTTCAGAAAGGAAGCAGGAAGCAGCAGAGAGGAAGAAAGAAAGAAGAGTGAAGAGGCAAGGAACCTCCTAAAAGAGTATAACATGGGACAAGGACTCTAACCCTGAAGATGGCAATAGGCCTAGAAGGGCCCTGTGGCAGGGCGGTGGTGATAGGCCCAGGCCCGTCCTGAGGGGGGCTCAGAACATCTAAGAATAACATAGCACTGCTTGGTTATTAGGAATAGTATCTTTTAGGTTCTTTGCAGACCTGGAATAGTGATTTCATGTCTGTGTCATTTACTTAGTTCAATATTCTAATATCATACTACCTTAACAGTTAAGGCAATGTAGGCTAAGGGAATTTGCCAAAAAATCACAAATGTTTTCTGACTTCAGAGCGCAGTGTACATTTCTGGGGTTCAGATTTCTACCCTGGGCAAAACAGACAATAAATAGCATCACAAAGAAGATTCCCATATAACCAAGGTCTTTCTAGGTCTAGGAAACCCTGGTGGTCTAGTGGTTAAGTGCTACGGCTGCTAACCAAGAAGTCAGCAGTTCTAACCTGCCAGGTGCTCCTTGGAAACTCTATGGGGCAGTTTTACCCTGTCCTACAGGGTTTCTTTGAGTCGGAATCGACTCAATGGCAGTGGGCTCTTTGGTTTTCTAGGTCTGAGAGATGGGCCATAAAAACAGTGCTTTATCCACATGGCTACATTTACTCAAAGGATGTCTTACGGGGCTTCTGTCAATGTAACCACCAAGCTAAAGAGAAAGCAGGCAGGTGTGTGCTCTTGGTGTTAGGTTGGAAAAGGTTCCCGGCTGACTTCTTTTTTTAAAAAAATTTTTATTGTGCTTTAAGTGAAACTTTACAAATTATGTCAGTCTCTCATACAAAAATTTATATACATCTTGCTATATACTCCTGGGGAAACCCTGGTGGCGTGGTGGTTAAGTGCTACAGCTACTAACCAAAGGGTTGGCAGTTCGAATCCACCAGGCAGGCGCTCCTTGGAAACTCTACATGGCAGTTCTACTCTGTCCTATAGGGTCACTATGAGTCAGAATTGACTCCACAACACTGGGTTTGTTTTTTTGCTTTTATATACTCCTGGAAACCCTGGTGGTGTAGTGGCTAAGTGCCACAGCCGCTAACCAAAACACTGACAGTTCGAATCCACCAGGAACTCCTTGGAAACTCCATGGGGCAGTTCTACTCTTTCCTATAGGGTCGCTATGAGTCAGAATTGACTAGATGGCACTGAGCTTCGTTTTTGGTTTTTATATACTCCCAGTTGCTCTCCCCCTAATGAGGCAGCACACCCCTTCTCTCCACCCTCTATTTTCGCGTCCATTCAGCCAGCTTCTGACCCACTACGCCCTCCCTGGCTGACTTCTTGACACCCCTTTGCCCTGTTCAGGCATGGATGCCCGCCCATCCCAGAATCTAGGGACAGAAATTCCCTTAAATTTACCTGGTAAATGAGTTAAGAAATACTTTGATTAAAACCACACTGCAAAATAGAGAACTTCCATGGCCAGCTTTAAACTCTTGACCTCAAAGGAAGGAAACCAACTAACCAATAATAACTTGGGGCGAGGAGACGGGAGGTTTAGGATCCATACTAGATTCGGAGCTTACGACGCAATGATTCAGCATTTTTGGCGTCAATTAGAAACAGACGTGGGGGAAGGAGGTCAAGTGGCGTCTCATAGTGTGGGCTGTTGTTAACTGCCACCCAGTGACTCCCACTCATGGCAACGCCATGTGTGGGTAAGGGATGGAATTTCCTGTTCAGTGCCATAAGAATAATTTCCTTCCCCACAAAACCCGTCGTGGGTACTCTGCGCGTTATAGGGAACCTTTGGGCGTCCTTTACCTTCCGCCCGCCGGCCCCAAGCTTCTGTGCAGGTCGCTTTCCAGAGGCGCCTCCCTCGCCGAGACAAAGAGCCCAGCTGGCCTTCGGAGCCGCTGCTTGGCCGGAGACTTCTGGGGAGTTTTAACACAAGAAGGAAAGCACTGGTAGGGTTTTGGCAAGAAGCACTCTGGAAGTTGACCGTTATCACTACGTGAATTTAACGTTCTCTTGGCAGCTTCCTACTGTTGCTTTCGCCAAGCCACGTCGCACCGCACAGCCTGTGCTGCGCATCGCCAGGCGGCTGCGGCGAGCGCGGGAGGGCCGGGCGGGGCGCGGGTCCGGGCCGGCGAGGGCGCCTGGGCGGCGGAGATAAGGCCGGGCGGACGGAAGGCTCGGGCCGCACCAGGCGCGCACCGGGCCGCTCCGAAGCCGGGCTCTCGGCCCTCCCCCGGGGCGGGACGGACACGCCACGGCGCGCTGCCAATCGACGGCGCTGGAGACCGTTCAAAAAGCCGAGGAGCCAATGGGAGCCCGCGGAGGGCCGGGCCGGGGCGGCGGGGGCGGCGCGCGGCCGGGTCGCGGGCCCGCGGGCGGGGGAGCGCGGCCGGGTGTCGTCGCGCGCGCGGAACCGCCGCCGGGTTGCTCGGCGGTCCTCCCGGAGCCGTTCGCGTTCCCGCCGGAGCCGGGCGCAGGTGAGCCCCCCGCGGCGCCCACCTCCCCGCGGCGCCGCCTCTGAGGGCCGGCAGGGCGGCGGGGGCGGCTGGCCCGCCGGGCGGGCGGGAGCTGAGGGCGGGCCGGGGTCCCTCCGCGGGGGTCAGACGGCGCCGGGCGGCCCGCTGCGGAAGTGGAGCTGCGCTTTCAAAGTGCGGACGTTTCCCTCCATTTTGGACGCGCCGCGTCGGTGTGAGAGGATGTCGGGGAGGGTTTGCGGGACGGCCCTTTGTCCCCGCCCTGCCGCGGCCGCCCCCTGCCCTCCGAGCGCCTTTTTGACAGATAAGCGGCTGGCTTGGCGGGGCCGGAAGGCCGAGGAGGGAGGAAAGGCGCGGCAGCCGGGCGGGACGGGGAAGCGGGTGGCAGCAACCGGCTGTTGGCGCAGCTCGTCACTGCCTGGAGGGTGCCTGACGTCTCGGCCGGGTCCTCGCCAGCGCGGACCGCGGCCCTGCGCGCTCGGATGTGTCGCGTTCTCTCCCCGGTGCTTCCGCACTCTCGCCAAACGGATATGCAGGCAGGCTCCTGCTTCAGCTCCGTCCTGTTTTTTCACATTTTAAGAGGATTTTTAAATTCTTCATAGTGACAGCCCCGCTTCCCACTCGCTGGGTGCGTATTTCCAGCTCTGGAGGGGCACTTAACTAAGCATTAGGTAGGAGAGGACCTTGTTCTGGGCTCTTCACCAAAATGAGTACACGGCGTGGCCAGGAGTCACACTGGGTACTCCCAGTGTCGCCACTAGAAACACGACACAAGCGTGGACGACCGAAGGGCTCAGCCCCGGAGCGAGTGTGCGGTGTTCACCTGCCGTGGGAGGCGCAGCGCCCCAGGGGTAGACCCGGACGCCAGTCCCAGGCTGCCAGGACCTTGCAGCCTAGTGGGGACACAGTTATTCAACAAAACGAAAAACGCGTGTAATTCTGTGATAACAAATTGTAACAAGTGCAGTGAAGGAGCGGGGAGGGGCTATGAGAGAAGGGGGGCTCGTCTAGACGGGGCGTCTGGGCCGCTAGCCCAGCTTCAGTTCAGTTTCTGGCAAGCTGTCAGGGAGGAGGGAAAGGAGTGAGTGGGAGGGAGTGATGCGTAGCACCAGGCCGTTCTGTCCCTGCAGCCAAGAAGGTGCCGTGCTTTCAGCCAGGAATTAGCGCTTCTTTTGCCCCGGGGTAGAGGGAGCCGAGGGAGGGGAGTTCCTGTTTGTATACTGCGTGGCAGGCCTTCCCTGAGCTCTGGTATTGAAGGGAGGCAGAAGAACCTTCATTTGCACTTCTCTTTCTCCGCCCCATTTAGACTGCTTTGGAAAAGTGGAGGAAGGATGGCCAGGGACCCTTGTAAGGTTGTGCTCAGCAGAGAATAGCAGCAGAGAACTGTCATGTTGATAAGCAGGAACAGATTGGAGCCAGAATGTGTGAGGGACTGAAATGTGTGCAGTCCTGTACAAGCTGACACTGAAGTTAGCGAGCATGAGGCTTAATAGAAGAAGAAAAAAAAAAAAGCTGGAGGGTCTCTATGTTTCCACTGCTTAAGGGAAATGACATTGTGTTCGGTAAACAAAATCTTTCTGTGAGACATTTGGCTAGAAGATTCTTTCTAAGGGAAGCCTGTCCATGTGAATTTCTGTTCATGACACGGGCTCATGTTGGGACTTTTGCATCCTATCTTGGCTAATTCACTCTCAAGGGAGACTTTGAGGATGGGATTGTACTGTATTGTTACGTGTGACTCCTGTGTGTGGCTGTCATGCACAGTGGCAATGCACAGACTATTGCTGACTTCACCTTTTAGGACATTTGTATATAACAGTGATCTCCTAAGGATGGTGCTTTTTTGTTTGTTTTGTTTTTCAACCACCATATGAAAGATCTCTATGGAGTCCCAACTCTTATTTAGCCTTTTTTTAGAATTAAGCTTAGAGAGCTAACAGATAACCACCAGATGTCTTAGTTGGCTTAGTCCAAAATATTTAATTGGTAACAGAAAAATGTTTTTGGCATTGACCTGTGTTCAGTATTACACAGATCAGGTGTACGTAGTCTGTAATAGGCACAGCAGAAATAAATGTATTTCTGATAAGTCACAGAATCTGTTGTTTCAAAGGACTTTTTAAAATGCAGTAGCCCTTAGGTGCTGAAGGGACTGCGCTTCACAAGTTTTTTGTAAAGAGTTGTTTGAAATGTAATACCATGGGGGGGTGGACAGGACTCCAGGTTAGCTTTACTAAACCCTGGTTGATCAGTGTAAGACATCTAGTGCTCATAACAGTAGTCTGATTTTGGGGGTCAAGGAAGGAGGAGTGGGTACAAGAGAAGAGCGAAGGACAGGACATTTCCTTCCTCTTTCTTAGTATTTGGAAGCTCTGAATTAAATGTTGAAATAGGCAAAGCTTGCTGTTGTCACCTTCCCTTTTTGTGCCCTTCCTCCACATCCTGAGGTGTCTCCTGTCCCCTTCTCCCCCTGCTTCCCAGGTGCCCCTCAGGTGACTTCCTCAGCCAGGCTGGAGTTCCTCCCCAAAGCCTCTGGGCTCCTCCCCCAGCCCCCACCCCAATCCGTTGATTGCTGCAGTGGTGTTGTCTGAGGTAGGTGCTGGGAAGAGAGCAGTCTCTTAACAACTGTGTAAATTGACATCCTCTCATCCCCAGATAAGTACTTGTATTTTCTCTTATCTACCAACCTGCCCACTGTCTTTCTAAACAAATGATGTTTGTTAAGTTTTTTTCTCAGGTGATTAAAGCTCAGTGAAGCAATGTGATGCTTAGGAAAGACCCACTCCTGAGAGTGGGTAATGCAACTTTCTCCTTTCTTAGCTCCACGGTCTTCAAAAGTTCCTCTTAATTGTCGTAGAATCAGCTCTGAGCAGCGGCAGAATAAGGCATGCAGGTTTACATGTTTGGGTGATGTGTTGGAGAGCTGAAGGTGACAGCATTTCTGTCATGCCATCTGCTTCCTGGGCTGGGCCCTTGCTGTTGGGCAAGGACGGAGGCCCTGGTTTGTCATGGGGAAACGTGAATCTGCTGAGCGGGGCGGGGAGAAGCACTGCTACCTAGATGCTAGAAGTGCCCAGCTGTCCTTGAGAAAGGAGGGCAAACAGGCCTCTTGTAAGTGCCAGTCCTTGCAGATTCCTTGTGGCTTCTGGGAGTGCCGCTTACAGAAGGGTTCGCAGGCACGTTTTGGTGCAGAGGGAAAGAATGTCAGGATTGGGGCTGATGTCTGCCGTAGGCTGGCGAGAGGTGGGCAGGCACCTGCTGGTCCAGGTAGGCGGTTGGCAGAGGACTTCAGCTGTGAGATTGAAAGCTTGATGAAAGAACCCTAAATTTGTTGTTGATGGTTGATTTGAAATGATTTTTCCTGTTGGTGGGTTATAGTGATGATAATTATGCATTCTTGATTTTCCCAGCCTGTTACGTAGAGTTTATCGTTCTCAGTATAGGTAATTGTTACAGGTATAATTAAATGCATTCTTAAAGCTTTTGTAAGACTATGCAAATTTACAAATCAGAAACTGTGTTCTGATTTTTGATTTGTGAGAAATACGGTCAGATGGGTAGCGATTTGGTGCCTGTATGTATTGGCGCAACTAATCCTTAGTGCCATTTACGTGGGCCGCAGCAGTGAACTCATGCTCTGTAGACTGATTCCAGTTGAGATGTGATACAGCGGAAAGCACCACCCCTGTGTTGTCCTAACTGCCATTCTGTGCAGTCTGTTTTATGCCTTGGACAAGATTAATGTCTCAAAGCTTCAGTTTCTCATCTTTGAAATGAGGGGCTGTATGTCCTCTCCTCCACAGGCCCGTCTGACCCTAAAATCTCGACCAGTTTAAAATTTTAGAAAGTCGTACATTAGCAATTGACCTGTGAAGACAGATTTAAACGTGTGTGCACTGACTCCAAATTTTGTCCTTTAAAACCTTTCAGATTAATCTTAGAAAATGCCAAGTAGGAAATTTGCCGATGGTGAAGTGGTGAGAGGCCGCTGGCCTGGGAGCTCACTTTATTATGAAGTAGAAATTCTGAGCCACGACAGCAACTCCCAGCTTTACACCGTGAAATACAAAGATGGGACTGAACTGGAATTGAAAGAGAATGACATCAAGGTAAGAGCGTCTTTGCTCGCCAGAGTACCTTAAGCGCGAAATAGGCTGCGGTGCAGTTTTTGAGCTCAGGGTAGTCACACTTCTAGATGTTGAGAGGCACAGAGCCCAGCTTCTGCTTTATGCCAGAGACAGTTTTTTGGTTTTTGGCCCCGGGCAAGTACGAATGAGGCGTAGTGCCTTGTCCCCGAGAAGCTTACAGTTGAATGAGGACAGACACTTACATAGGTCATCTACCTTGGCTTAGGATGTTCTGTGATTGAAGTCGGCCTTGGGTGCTGGTGGAGGGTCGGGAAGGGCAGTGTATTTCACGGAATGCTCTCCAGGCTCCTGGACTGAACACTGAGGACAAGTCGGAAGGACTCAGGTTGGGCGGCTTTAGCAGAGGGCAGTAAGCCAAAGGCTTTAGGGGCGGGAGGGGAGGCAGGGCCACAGGCAGCCAAGTGCAGGAAGGGTGTGGTGGGGGCCTGCCAGCCAGGAGGGTTAAGCTGGAGCCAGAACTGGGGTGCAGGGGTTTACATGCCATGCCCAGGGGTTTGGGCATCATCTGAGCACAGAGGGTTTAATCAGGAGGCGATGTTAATTAAAGTCTAGTTGAGGACTTTTCAGCCTATCTGGTGAGGTCCTGGTTTCTAAAATAGCTGATCCATGATGTACAAATAGGTATATAAAATGCCATAGAGATGAATTACTAGGGGAAAAAAAAATCCAAATAAAAGCCCCAAATGCCGGATTCAGTAGACATTAAGTTACTTTGTCAAAGTGCTATAAAAATTTCTCAACGCCTGTCCTCAATTTCAGTACTTGCCGTGACTCAGTAATGGATTGGTCCATGGACTACATGTTGAATGGCCTAGAGTGGGGTCCGGCAAGTTTTTTGAGTGAAGGGACAGACAGTAAATATTTTAGGTGTTGTGGGCCATACAGTCTCTGCCCACAGAGCCTGAAGTATTTTTATATATTTTCTGTTTCTATACTATTGCGCTCTGCCTTGTAGCGGGAAGCAACTCCAGACAGTATGTGAGTAAGTGTGGGTGTGTTCTGATAAAACTTTATGGACGCTGAAATTTGAATTTCATGTACTTTTCAGATGTCACAAAATAGTATTCTTTTGATTTTGTTCACCATTTAAGAACGTAAAAACCATTCATCACTTCCGGGCTGTACCAAGAGGCAGGTGCAGGGTTTGGCCTGGGGTGTGCCCACCCCTGGCCTAGATCATCAGTAGCAGCAGGAGGGCTGTTTTGCAGTGGGCAAGGGCGGGGTATGACATTGCTAAAGAATTCAAATTTTTTACTTGGGTTTCAAGATCTGCTGCTGTGTCTTATTCAGAGTGAAACTGAATAAAAAAAAATTGTTTTAATTGCTTGTGGGCTAATTTCTCTTGGCCTGTTATTTCTGTTTTTATCAATGTTAATGGCAACTCTTCTTGTATAAGTTCTTGGGAAAATGTATGGCTAGTTGGTTTGGACACATTCATTCAGGGACAAAGGCTGCATTTGTCTTAGGAGAGAAGGATTCTTACTGCAGCGTCTTTCATTGGCCTCTGGTTGGTTCTCAGATGTGACGATTTCTAGGGCTGGTTTTAGAGTTAGCGGTGGCCACTATTGCCTTTGTTGCCTCTTCTGTGTGCGTTTATGCTCTGTGGTAAAGCTCTTTGTTTCCTTCTCCCTTTTAGCCTTTAACTTCCTTTAAGCAAAGGAAAAGCGGCTCTTCCTCCAGCTCTCCCTCCCGACGCCGAGGGAGTCGGTCCCGGTCTCGCTCCAGGTCCCCGGGCCGGCCACCGAGGAGTTCCCGCCGGTCCGCCTCTGTGTCCCACCAGCCCGACGTTAAGGAGACCAAGAAGGAAGTCTTGGAAGTGAAATTGACCCCACTGGTGTTGGTACTTGTGTTTTG
The DNA here is from genome assembly GCF_030014295.1 of Loxodonta africana. NCBI lineage: Eukaryota > Metazoa > Chordata > Mammalia > Proboscidea > Elephantidae > Loxodonta > Loxodonta africana. The sequence continues at coordinate 50,810,007 of NC_087366.1, forward strand.
GAGCTCTTTATCCTTACGTAGGACTTAGTCTGTCCAGAAAACTGAAGTGTCGCCATCTGCCCCTTTATGTACATGTTTATGCAAATTACTTGCTCTCAGCGTGAAAATGTCATTGAAACACCAAATCCAAAGTGATGACTTTGGAAGATTATATAAAAAAATAAATATTTTGAAGAACAGAAAACAACTAAGTACCAAGGAAAAAGAATGTTCCTAAGTTACCAGAAGTCCTATTTAATGGTCTTGAAAAAGCAGTGTTTAAATTTGAAGTAGACATAGGTTATAGGTTGAACTGAATCAATTTTACATAGCGTATAAGCACTCATGTATGAAATATTGAGACATAGCTGTATTATAAACATATTTTTGGTTTCTTAACACCATTAAAGGAGCTCTGGTGGCACAGGGGTTAAAGCATTCGACTGCTAACTGAAAGGTCAGTGGTTCAAAACCACTGGTGACTGTGGGAGAAAGATGGGGCAGTCTGCTTCTGTAAAGATTTACAGCCTTGGAAACCCTGTGGGGTCACTAGGAATGGGAATCATCTTGATGGCAGTGGGTTTTTTTTTTTTTCTTTGTTTTAACACCATTATGCTTCATACTTTCCCTGTTCAAAGATGAGGGTGTTAATGGGATTACTTTCAAAGTGCAAGGTTGGACATAGCGGGGTGTGCAGGGCCTGTTGGGTCTCGCACAGAGGGTTTTAGATAGACCAAAGAGAAAATGTGTTTAAGTGAAAAGAACAGAATAAAAGTCACCCTTTAATTATCTCTTTTCTGGATAAAATACAGACTTTTAATAACTCAAAAAAAAAAAAATGGATTGTATACATACTGTTCGTATTCGTCCTTTACGTTTTAAAACATTGGGAATAACTATTCATGCTATATTTTTCTGCATCATTTTTGCTGGAAACCCCGGTGGCGTGGTGGTTAAGAGCTATGGCTGCTAACCAAAATGTTGGCAGTTTGCATCTACCAGCTGCTCCTTGAAAACTGCATGGGGCAGTTCTCCTCTGTCCTGTAGGGTTGCAATGAGTCAGATATGGTGGTGTATGGGTATCCCAGAAATTATACAGATACAACATAATTTTTAATATCAGCTCTTTTATTAATATTTAGCTTTTTTCTTCCTCAATTTTCATTTTTATAGGCGAGTGTTTTTATATAACACCTAACTTTTCCTTAGGGAGGTCTTACAAGTGGAGCTGCTAGTCAGGTGCACAGAGCCGACTGGAGGCTCTGGAGACATTGCCTCAAGGAAGCTTATTCTTATGTCAGTAGTATGTGAATGCCCGCTTTCTCATTCTGAGTAGGAGTATAATAATTTTTTTTGCCAATGTGATGGTCACAGATTTTCAACTCGCTGTTTTAATTTGCATTTTGCCAGTTACTAGTGAGTTTGAACATTTTGTCTGTTACCGGCTCTCTCAACCTTAACTGGTCAAGTGACTCAGGTTAAGGAACAAGTAGTGCATGTGGCTTTTTGTCGTGCTTTCATTGTTGGCATTAGTGATGGTTATATTTTTACAGCATACCTTATTATAGTCCTGGTGGCACGGGAGCCACAGAGGGGCTAGCCTTGGGCCCAGTGTGCACACATCGTGGGCCTGAGGAGGGTGTGTTGCCCATGAAAGACCAGACCTGGGCCGCGTGTAGCTTTGAATGTCACTTTATCATTGTTTTTGACTCACTTGTGATGTTTTGCGATAACTCGCCTCACTGTGTGAGCATCCCGTTACCATAGGTTTATTTATTTAGCATCAGGGAACTGAGTGGCCGTCAGCAAGGTTTGGGGCCAGCCGACTAGCTGTATTACAGAAATGTGTGTGTGGTTACTATGGATTGCGTCTTAGACATTTGAAGGCCTGGGAAGTTCAGCGTGGCTTCTCTGGTGGGCCCATTTTCTGCTAAGTGGCTCATAGGCGCTTTCGTAGACTTAGGCATGTGTTGAGCATCATCACTGCTCAGGTATGTCTTGATTTGAACTAGAACTTGATACTATATTAATGCCGTCCTCTGCCAGATAGCCTCCCGTGGAATATGCCTGTGTTCTCAATTTGTTTTTCTCCTGTTGATTTATCAGTGCTTTACTTCATCAGTGACTAACAAAGAAACAGAGTGACAGATTTTAGCCATACAGTGACTGACAAACCTTTGCAAGCAAAAATACTCCCCCTGTTCAGTCTGATAAGAAATCCTTTCTCTTTCTTGAAGAGAATATGCATTCAAGGAGAGAGATGGCATCTAGAGAAGACACATAAACTTACTGTCGCGGAGTCGATTCCGACTCGTGGCGACCCTAGGGGACAGGTTTCTGTGGCCGTAATCTCTATAGAAGCGGACTGCCACGTTTTTCTCCCGTAGAGCGGCTGCTGGATTTGAACTGCTGATTTTCGATTAGCAGCCGAGTGCTTTAACCACTGTACCACCACAGCTTTGCTTTTTTTTTTTTTTTTAAACAAAAGCAGGATAAAATTTTTCAGAATCAAGGCTGTGAAAAATCTTTGGTTTGTTTTAATTGTTTGATTTCATGGTAGTCAATTTTGACCACTCTTTTCCTTTTTAATAAGTTTTGGTTCTTATAATGAAAATGTTTTCTGTTCTTCCACGTAGAAGCCATTTGGAAATAGCATCAGCAGATACAATGGTGAGCCTGAGCGCATAGAGAGGAACGAAGTACCTCACAAAAGCATTCAGGTATGGGGCCGTTTTTTTTTTTTTGTCACAGGTAATTGGTTTTTTTTGTTAAAGTGACTTTCCCTAAAGACCAAAAAAAAAACCAAACCTATTGCTGTCTAGTCAATTCCGACTCATAGCGACCCTATAGGACAGAGTAAAACTGCCCCATAGGGTTTCCAAGAAGCCCCTGGTGGATTCGAACTGCCGTCCCTTTGGCTAGCAGCCGAACTCTTAACCGCTACACCACCAGGGTTTCACATTAAAAATCATGATATTTTCTTATCTTTTCTAAAATTTTGTCCTTAGATTTTTCAAGACTGATTGTAACCTCTTTTTAAATTTTATTTATTTTGTTATTGTTGTCGAGAATATACACAGAAAAACATACACCAATTCATAGTATCTCCATGTACCATTTGGTGATGTGACTGAATGTAAGTTAAACGGCTATACTGAGATGCCAAATTAATCAGTGTAGGTTGCATTAGTGATCATTGTTAATTACAGACATTATTTCTTACCTAGGAAAAATTACATTTGTCACAAGAGAGTAGTTATGGATCTACACAGTATAGTCTTCGACCAAGAAGAGAAGAAATCAAATTTAAAGAAATGGATTCTAAGGAAGAAAAGGTTGTTGCAAAGGCACGTGCATCGTCGTCGAGAACATTTGAAGTGACAAGCACACAGACGAAGGATTTAGAGTTTGGAGGAGTACCTGGTAGGCCTCTGAGCCGGGTCTCGGGAGGGCCAGCAAGGGGTGCGGGGTGAGTGGTGGTGCTGTCAGACCGGCAGCGTGTCGGACGGGCAGCGTGTCGGACGGGCAGCGTGTCGGACGGGCAGCGTGTCGGACGGGCAGCGTGTCGGACGGGCAGCGTGTCGGACGGGCAGCGTGTCGGACCGGCAGCGTGTCGGATGGGCAGCATGGGCAGCGTGTCGGATGGGCAGTGTGTCAGACGGGCAGCGTGTCGAACGGGCAGCGTGGGCAGCGTGTCGGATGGGCAGTGTGTCAGACGGGCAGCGTGTCGGACGGGCAGCGTGTCGGACGGGCAGCGTGTCGGACGGGCAGCGTGTCGGACGGGCAGTGTGTCGGACGGGCAGTGTGTCAGACGGGCAGCAAGGCCTCTGTGAAGAAACCTTAAGCAGGCCAGGAGTTGAGCCAGTGGAAATTGGGGGCACAGCCTCCAGTCAGAAGAACAGCAAATGCCAAGGTGGGAGCATTTTTCGGCGTTGTCACGGAGTAGGAGGAGTGCCAGCGGGGCTCTACTCCAAACTTCGGGCAGCCCGTTACTAGGTTTCGTGCAGAGAGGAGCAAAGAAGTGACAGGTAGGCCCACCTGACGGCTATGTTTAGGAAGGATGGTGATTGGTTAGGGAAGAGGGAAATCTGCTAATAATCTGACCTGGGTGACCCGAACAGAGGCCTGGAATCGGCAACGTTGTGTACCGTCCATTTGGTTCAGACTCATAGTAGTCTCCTAGGACAGAGTAGAACTGCCCCATAGTTTTCCAAGGCTGGAATCTTCACGGGAGCAGGTTGCCAGTCTTTTCTCTTGTGGAGCGACTGGTGGGTTCCAAATGCCGACCTTTTGGTTAGCTGAGTGCTTAGCCATTGTGCCAGCAGGGCTCCATGGAATCGGCAGTGGTGGGGGAAGGGGAATAGCTGCACACGTAAAATGGGGTGTGGTGTCTGCCCTGCCTGCTGGACTACTTGATTATGGGGGTCAAAGACTGGAAGTGTTCACTTCCGAAGTCCACCTTTAGCCAAAGTTTAGGCAGATCAATAAAACAAACAGTAATACACATGAGGAACATGCTTCTTATTAGTTCAGTCAAGTATACCAGACCAAATGGGCAACATCTGCCCAAAAACAAAGATGAGAAGGCGGGAAGGGACAGGAAAACTGGAAGAATGGAACCGGGGAACCCGGAGTAGAAAGGGAAGCGGGGAGAGTGCTAACACATTGTGGGGATTGCAGCCAGTGTCACAAAACAATTTGTGTATAAATTTTTGAATGAGAAATTAATTTGTGCTGTAAGCTTTCATCTAAAGCACAGGTAAAGATCTGAAGTGTTCAAAGGTTTGCGGTTATTAAGTGGAACTGGTAATATTTTATGAACTTATAAAATACTTCATGGCAGTGTGGTTCAGAACCCTCCATGGCTTAGCTGCTTCGTGTTTTGTAAGTGAAAGCCCTGGCTAGCTGGTCTGGTGGTGGTGGTGTTCATCAGCCTCACTTAAAATTTGTGTGTGTGCTACATGAATGTCATCTTATTTCAATCGTTAGAAATTTAGGAATATAAAGTTGTTTTTTTTTTTTAAAGATTAGACTGATAATTGTTAGATGTTCTAATCTTAGTTAGTTGGAGTTTCAGCAGTTTTACTCCTCCAGTGGTTGCATCTTCAGCATTGTAGGGCTTGGCTTCTCAGGGAGAATTTAGCCGTTCAGTGTTGGGTGCCCCCGTCTTCCCACGTTAATTCCCGTGGTTGCTTCTCCACTGGACGTGATAGGTAGAGGTTGGGAGTTGTTGACGCTACATTAGAAATTGGTTTCAGCCGGTTACCTGAAGTTGTGTTCTGACCTTAAAAAAAACCCAAATGATTCTTAAAAAAAAGCAACCGAAGAGGGTTGAAATGTGATTGTTTGCAGGCGCATGCCTCATCATGCTGGGCTTGCCGGTCCTCCTCCTCCTGTTGTTGCTGATGTGTAAGCAGCCGGACCCCAGCCTTCTCAACTTCCCTCCTCCTCTGCCAGCTTTCAATGACTTATGGGAAACCAGGGTGTTCGGGGCCTACCTTCTCTGGTTCTTCCTTCAAGCTCTGTTGTATCTGCTGCCCATTGGGAAGGTAAGTCTTTGTTAGGAGAGCATAGTATTGGGAGGCTTCCCTGCCCTCTCACCCCAGTTGAGTAAGTTTGCAGTAGTTCATACTGCCCTTGGTCATAACTACCACACCCACTTGGTTTTCATGAGCTGCTAACCGTTGTATCCTGTAACCCTTGCTTATTAAGCAGAACTATAAAAATTGACATTTTTTGTATGACTTTCCAAACCATGCAGAAAAGAATAAGCCGTTTTGCAAAATAGCCTAATGGTCAAGGTTGCTGCTGCTGCCAAAAAAAAAAAAAAAAAAGAAGCCCCCTCAGTATGTGTCATTTCAGATGCAGAATTTTAAACGATCAATAGGTAGCCACTGAGATCGAATGGACTTCAGGCTGTATTTTTACTTTTTTTTTTAAGTACAGTTGAGAGCTTCTAACTTTCATCCGTTTCAGGAATGTGTTGTCAAAGCTCTTCATGTTCTCTTGACACTCATGAAGTGGCCTGAACGTTTGTCTCCACTGCTTAGTGTAGTTTTTTTTTCCTCTTTGAGTAGAATCATTTATTTGGATATATTGAGAGAAACACGAGCTTCCCTAATCAATCAATCATTTATTTAAAGATCCCACCCTTAGGGCTTTGCAGGTTTGCCAACTGTCTGTAAACCAGGGGATCAGCTTCAGTAGGCGTGGCGTACCCGGTGCGGGAAGGCTAGACTGCTCGTTCTGAGTGCGTTGGAACCTCACCCTACCATTGCTGGCTTCAGCGGGGATTTTTGTGGTATGGACTGTCAGGCATTTTTATGGTGAGGCTCCATAGTAAAAATCACAAATTCAGATTAATTTTGGGTAAGTTAGTCTAAACTAGATAATCTATATTAAGGCAAGCAGTTTCGATAGTTAAAAACCCATAGTCACAGGCTAAAGCCCAGGACAGTAGTCACTGCACACCTTTAACAGGTAGGGCCCTTTTGAAATCAGCATGTGGGGTTTTGCTAATCCAGGCATCTCAATCAGGTTTTACGAGTTCTGTTTTAGAGCTAGTGAAAGGATAAGGTAGTTTAGTCCAAAACAAATGATACCATGTTAGTATTTTACAGTTTAAAAGGAATTGCTGCATTTCTAAATAGTTACTCTGGGGAGCAAAATAAAAATGTGGCTGCCATTGGGTAAGTGGACTTTTAATTTTAACTCATCCAGTTTAAGTCGGGTGTTTCTTGAGAACCGTTTGAGTGTGTGTCACTGTGCTAAGTTCCTGTGTGCTCCCAAGAGAAGAGATGAAATGGCCCCAGTCCATGAGGGGTTCCCAGTCTCTTCATGGAGACACAGGAATCACACAGAATGATGAAATCGCTGGGTGAGCATAGGTGTATAAAAGCAGAGCAGGTAAGTTTATGAGTGAATGTCATCAAACAGCACATGAAGACCCAGGATGTAAAATTGTATTTTGGATACTTAGGGTAAGAACCTGGCTGAGTGCAAGCCAGAGAAGTATGTATTCTATTTTGTAGGCAGTGGGAAGCCATTGAAGGTTTCTGAACTAGGAGGACACTGAATATAAAGGTGTCTTAAGCATACTTAGTCCTGTGGTGGAATGCCGGTGGTAAGAGTCGGGTGGTGGGTGAGGGCACTGCAGGAGTCGCAGCGTGCTGAGAAGAGGTAACTAGATTTACGTTTAAGATACAATTCTGAAGGTGGAATTGCTTCGTCAAAGGGTTTAGCAATTAAGGCTTTTGAAACATGGTATTAAATTACCCTCATAAAACATGATCCTCCTTTTTGGGTATGTTGAATTTTCAGTGATGTTAGAAGAAGGTATATATGTATGTATATCTCATATATATGTATGTTAGTGATGTTAGATACACACGTACATAAGTAGATAAGATATAAAGTGTGCTTTAAAAATTTTTTATTTTATTTTTTTAAGGTTGTAGAAGGGACACCTCTTACTGATGGAAGAAGACTCAAGTATAGACTAAATGGTGATTTTTTTTTTTTTTTTTTAAAGAACTTGAATTGATGACTTGAAAGCTGTAACTTCCCAGTGTTGTACTGTTTGAAACTATCAGTGCTGATTCTGGCAGAGCAGGAAATAGCAAATGACCTCTCAGAAGTCCAGAGGGCAGACCAGCACTGCTTCCATTGCAGCCACCACGTAACAGTGATGCGGTGTAAAGGACCATGGCCCCTCACTCACTCTTCCCCATCGTCCTGTTTTATTTTCTCAGTAGCACTTACCAGTCTCTGAAAATAATTGTGTCTGCATATTCCATCCTCCTAAGCCATCACCATGGCCTGAGCAGTCCTGCACTGAGGCGGGCTTCCCGGCCCACCCGGCCTCATATGCACTCCCACCCTCGCTCACTTGGCTCCAGCCAGCTGTCTTCCGGCTGCCTCTTGAACATGTTACTCTCTCTTCTCAGGGCCTTTGCCTGGAATACTTTCCCCCAAATGGCTGATGGCGGGCGTCTTCATCTCTGTCCTGTCTCTGCTCAGACGCTCTCTCTTCAGGGAAGCCTTCAGGTCTCTCTGTTTTATGTTCTCTAAGGTAGTCGTGCTTCCGGACATCAGGGTATTTGTGCATTGTGCATCTCCCATGCTAGAATGTCACTTTGTAGGCTGGGAGTTGGTTGTGTTCCTTGTGGTGCCCTTGTGCCAGAACAGCTACTGGGTGGGTAGGTGGCACTCATACATATGCATGTTAGATGTGAGGTAGTGGTCTCCCTGGGAATCTCAGGAAGGAGGCAGGCATCGCCCCCTTTTTCTTGATCAGGGCACCTCCCATGGAAGGGGTATGTGCTAAGGGAGTCAGTCAAGCTTCACCTTTTGAAGACTTGGAGAAAGCATAATGGGCTTTTAAGAAACGGATCTAAATTGTTGTCCTGGAACAATTTTCCGTTGGACTAAATGGAGTAGGGTTTTATTGCTTTTCTTGGGGATTACATTATACAGTTCGATTCTTGGTTTTTCTTACCCTATCAATTCTTACTTTTTTTTCTAAGTGGAATACTTTTTGTTCAGTAACTTATCTAGTATCCACTCTATCTGAAATCACTCTACTTTGAAGCCAAGAAATACTTGAGGTATCTTCTGCCTCTCAGTGCCGAGTGAGTAGAGCACCTGGCCAGCCCAGCACCTGACCCCTGGTGGATGCTCAGCCTCGTTGGCTGCTGCTGTCAGACTTTCCGTTTCCTCTTACCAGATCGCTTAGCTGATGGAACGTGCTGTAGGGTCTCTGACACACCGTCTCTCTTCGCGTCGCCAGTGCAGCTCCGGTGAAACTGATGGTCTGGGGACAGGTGGCTCGTTCACTTTTGTCGTCAGGTCTCTGGATAACGGTGTTCCGTAGGCTTTTCTGTCTGGAGTGCTGATTTAAATCTTTCTTAAGTAATCTTGGTTTCTTTGTTTCATACCCCTTTGAGGGGTATCTGCACTCAGAGACTGAGCAGTGTTTGGACGTGGGGCTGCTGGAGTGGAGGAGTAACTGGACTAGCTGCTTGATCCTTTTTGTTTTTTAAAAAAGCTTTGCCTCATCTACTTACTCTGGCCCTAGTATTAAGAGTTTTCTTTTAATGAGATTTTTATTATTATAACCTAGAGATTCGTAAGAAATTTCCAATGATTATTTTTAATCCACGTTTAAGTTAGAGAACATAAAAAACTACTTTATCTACCATTCCTTTTTCTTTACTGTTCCTAAATTTTATGAAAGTTATACAAATATTTAAAAAAGCTAAAGTAAAAATTGGAAATAGCATACTCATACTGTTTAGAGTAAACTTGATACGTGGAAAATGCACAGTTTAAATAATAATTTAAAGGTGGCATTTTATGTTAAAAAAAAGTTTTTAATTTTAGAATTCTTACAGATAACAGCTACCTCTTTTCTGTGTTTGATGGTTTATCCAAATATTATTTGGTGACTTACTTGGAACACAGCTCTTACAGGCACTCAGCTCCTAAAAGCAAGACTTTTCTTTAGCCAAAAGAAAAAGTGGATGGTCCGCTGAGCCTGCGTGTATGAGTCAGTGTCAGCAGGGCTGGCGGCAACGAGAGTGTCCCTGTGGGGCCTCACAGTGTGTGTTTTAATTTGGAGTTGATGTGAATGGCTATGGGTGCAGCAAGCCCCACCCATTGTCTTCCGCCCAGCTGGTGACCCCTGTCCCTCCTGGCTGGAGGAGACGTTTGTCCTGTGGCCTCTGCTTTGAGGGTGGGTTCTTGAGGTCTGTGTGTTCTTCGTGGTTGACTGACCAGGATCTTCTAAAAATGTTATTGACGAGTTAGTTCAAGTATAACAAATCACCTTACCGTTAGGTAGTGGCATTAGAGTTTACAATGAATGTTTGGCCCAGCTCTGTTAATAATTTGCCATTTGGCTTTGGGCCTGAGGATTTGGACTATGAATCTGGAGGTTCCTTTCAACTATTTAACAATTAGTGAATTTCTATCCACTCCTTTTCAGCCAAACTGTAACTAAAGTAGATAATGACCACTCACCATGAGAAAGAATAAGTACGTTAAAATATTTGAGAGATTGTGTGAGAAACGCACTGTCTACACCGAAGATCACATCCATCTCAGGGGCGTTGCTTGTTTGCATATTTGTGTATATTTTTAACCTGAATTGTGAATTTAAGACATTAAAAAATAACATTCTTTTTATTGGTATAAGTGTGTATGGTGTCTGGGTTAACATTAGTTTTTTTTTTGAAGGATTCTATGCTTTTGTCCTGACGGCTGTCATCATTGGAGCATCTGTCTGCTGGGGCGTGGAGCTGTATTATGTCTACAACCATTTCCTTCAGTTCGCGCTGGGGGCAACTGCTTTTTCTGTGGCCTTGAGTGTCTATCTCTACGCACGGGCTTTGAAAGTGCCCAGGAACGAACTGTCACCTGCCAGCTCTGGTGAGCAGCGTTAAAACGTGGGTTGAACAAGTATAGCCCAGAGCCCTAACTTCATTTTAAGGGAGGTGAAGAGAAATAAGAAAAAATTAAAAAGATGAAAAGATTTAAAAATGAATTTAAAGGGAAAAAAATCTAATTTTCCCTCATGCTTACCTATTTTTTCTTTTTAGTCATTTGATGACTGTGAGATATTTTGGTAACTTAAAGGCATCACAATTTATAACAGGTATTTTTTGTCTAAAATAGTAAACAGCTTAAAAAAAAAAAAAAGACACAAACCCAAAGCAGCAGAGGCTACACATTCGTTGCTTCTGACCTAAAATACTTAATTTTTAAAAATAAGTTGTTTATTTAAAAATACTGAGTCTACATTGAAAAAACCTTCAGTTCCCTTAAAATTGGAGGACCTGGCAACACCGGCCCCCATGTCTCCCTAGCTTCGGCCCTCCCACAGGGGCGGTGTTCCCCAGTTCCAGTTGGTCCCTGCCATTCCCTCGTATCTCTTCAGGAGCCCAGTGGCGCAGTGGTTAAGAGCTTAGCTGCTAACCAAAAGGTCAGCAGCTTGAACCCACCAGTCGCTCCTTGGAGATACTGTGGGGCAGTTCTGCTCTGTCCTAGAGCTGTGCTATGAGTTGGAATCGACTTGATGGCAGTGGGTTTGTTTTTTTGGCTGGGGGGTTTTCGTGGCATAGCAGTTAGTACTCGGCTGCTAATCGAAAGGTAGGTGGTTCAAATCCACCAGCTGCTTTGCGGGAGGAAGATGTGGCAGTCTGCTTCTGTTAAGATTATTGTTGTTGTTAGGTGCCGTTGATTTGGTTTTGACTCATAGCGACCCCGTGTGATAGAGTAGAACTGCCGCGTAGGGTTTTCTAGGCTGTAATCGTTACGGGAACAGATCGCCATGTCTTTCTCCCGCGGAGCCACTGGATGGGTTTGAACCACCAACCTTTTGGTTAGCAGCTGAGTGCTTAACCAGTACACCACCAAGCCTCCCTTGTGTAGCCTTGGAAACCCTATGGGGCAGTTCCACTCTGTCCTATAGGGTCACTATGAGTCAGAATCAACTTGTCGGCAGTGGGATTTTTTTTTTTTTAATGAGTCGGTAATTGAATTATGACTCATGGATAGTAGGTGATAGTACAATTTTAAAACCTTGTGACTGGGTTTGGAATACTGTGTGGTAAAAACTTTTCCTTTCTCAGGAAATGCTGTCTATGATTTCTTTGTTGGCCATGAATTAAATCCTCGAATTGGTGCTTTTGATCTCAAATACTTCTGTGAGTTACGCCCCGGATTGATTGGATGGGTATGTCTTTTTTGTTACATTTTTTCGGTTCTGTAGTACAGATTAATTTTGTATTTAAAAAGAACTGTAGACAATTTTAAACTAAGCAGTGGGTGGCATATTTTTAGGGATAATCATAGTTTTCTATAAATCTATTTACTTAAAGTGTTTTCTTACTCCAAATATAGTCCAGAGGTTTAAGATACTCAGTTATAGGTTATTAAAAACGGCAAAGTTTTTGTTTTGTTTTGTTTTGATTATACCAGATTATATTTGTGTAGGAAAGCGATAATATAGATGAATTCATATAAGAAAAAATTTTGCTTTTCCAACCCTTTTAAACAATTTTTATTTTGAACTGATTTCAGACTTAGAGAAAGTAGAGCAGAGTTTCCTTGTATCTCTCATTTAGCTTCCCCTAATGTTTAACATCTGACATAATAACCATAGTATAATTGCACTTCGACATAAAACAAAAATCCTCACAATTGGATCAATAAGTAACATCATGATAAATGAAGAAAAGATTGAAGTTGTCAAGGATTTCATTTTACTTGCATCCACAATCAATGGCCATGGAAGCAGCAGTCAGGAAATCAGGTGATGTATTGCATTGGGTAAATCTGCTGCAAAAGACTTCTTTCAGTTGTTAAAAAGCAAAGATGTTATTTTGAGGACTAAGGTGTGCCTGACCCAAGCTATGGTGTTTTCAGTTGCCTCAGAGGTGTGCAAAACTTGGACGATGAATAAGGAAGACCGAAAAATTAATGCCTTTGACTTATAGTGTTGGTGAAGAATATTGAACATACCAGGGACTGCCAGAAGAACCAACAAATCTGTCTTGGAAGAAGTACAGCCAGAATGTACCTTAGAAGTGAAGGTGGCAAAACTTTGTCTCACATACTTTGGATATGTTATCAGGAGGGACCAGTCTTTGGAGAAGGACATCATGCTTGGTAAAGTAGAGGGTCAGCAAAAAAGAGGAAGACCCTCAAAGAGGTGGACTGACACAGTGGCTGTAATAATGGGCTCGAGCATGGCAATGATTGTGAGGATGGCACAGGACCGGGCAGTGTTTTGTTCTGTTGCACACGGGGTTGCTATGAGTTGGAACCGACTCACTGACACCTAACAGCAACAGCAACGACAGTCATCAAAAAGAGCAGATAAACACTGGTGTAGTAGTATTCACTAAACCCACAGACCTTATTTGAATTTGACCAGTTTTTCCGCTAGTGTTTGTCCTCTTTCTCTGTTCTAGAATCCTCTCCAGGATCTCCGGTCGCGTTAGCTGTTCTTTCGTCGTTGTCTCCCTATGTCTGTAAGGGTTCCGTAGCCTTTCCTTGCCTTTCACGACCCTGACAGTCTGAAGAGCACTGCTTGGTGATTTTGTAGCGTGCCCCTCAGTGCGGGTTAGCCCAGTGTTGTCTCATGCCTGGCGTAAGGGCTATGCATTCTGGGCAAGAAAACCACAGAAATGGTCGCGTGCCCTTCTCCCTGCATCCTCTCGAGGGCTTCACCATGCCGATTTGCCTCATCGTTGTCGAGTTTCCTTTTGAAGGTCGTGTCTCCACTTCCCAGCTGTGAAGCGACTGTCTTTCCCCTGTAGTTGCTGAGATCTCTGGGGAGACACTCGGAGGCTCTACTTCCTTTGCTTATTTCCAGGTGCTTATGAACTTGGTGATGCTTCTGGCCGAGATGAGATTCCAGAATCGTGCTGCTCCGTCCTTGGCAATGATTTTGGTGAACAGTTTCCAGCTCTTGTACGTGGTGGATGCTCTTTGGAACGAGGTAATTAATTTTAGGAGCCAAGGCCTTGGAGCCGGACAGGTAGAGTGTGGTTGAGTGATGTGGCCCTCTTCCTTACACAGTGAGGGTAACACAGCCTGCCTCAGAGGGTGGTTTATACATGCAGCTCCCATAGCCCTGTCTACATTGTTTATACATGCAGCTCCCATGGCCCTGTCTACATTGTTTATACGTGCAGCTCCCATGGCCCTGCCTACATTGTTTATACGTGCAGCTCCCATGGCCCTGTCTACATTGTTTATACGTGCAGCTCCCATGGCCCTGTCTACATTGTTTATACGTGCAGCTCCCATGGCCCTGTCTACATTGTTTATGGGTGCAGCTCCCATGGCCCTGTCTACATTGTTCATACGTGCAGCTCCCATGGCCCTGTCTACATTGTTCATGCGTGCAGCTCCCATGGCCCTGTCTACATTGTTTATACGTGCAGCTCCCATGGCCCTGTCTACATTGTTTATGCGTGCAGCTCCCATGGCCCTGTCTACATTGTTTATACGTGCAGCTCCCATGGCCCTGTCTACATTGTTTATACGTGCAGCTCCCATGGCCCTGTCTGCATTGTTTATACGTGCAGCTCCCATGGCCCTGTCTGCATTGTTTATACGTGCAGCTCCCATGGCCCTGTCTGCATTGTTTATACGTGCAGCTCCCATGGCCCTGTCTGCATTGTTTATACGTGCAGCTCCCATGGCCCTGTCTGCATTGTTTATACGTGCAGCTCCCATGGCCCTGTCTGCATTGTTTATACGTGCAGCTCCCATGGCCCTGTCTGCATTGTTTATACGTGCAGCTCCCATGGCCCTGTCTACATTGTTTATACGTGCAGCTCCCATAGCCCTGTCTACATTGTTTATACCCCATAGCCCTGTCTACAGTGTTTATACATGCAGCTCCCATAGCCCTGTCTACATTGTTTTTATGTGCAGCTCCCATAGCCCTGTCTACATTATTTATACATGCAGCTCCCATAGCCCTGTCTACATTGTTTATACGTGCAGCTCCCATAGCCCTGTCTACATTGTTCATGCGTGCAGCTCCCATGGCCCTGTCTACATTGTTTATACGTGCAGCTCCCATGGCCCTGTCTACATTGTTTATACGTGCAGCTCCCATGGCCCTGTCTACATTGTTTATACGTGCAGCTCCCATGGCCCTGTCTACATTGTTTATACGTGCAGCTCCCATGGCCCTGTCTACATTGTTTATACGTGCAGCTCCCATGGCCCTGTCTACATTGTTTATACGTGCAGCTCCCATGGCCCTGTCTACATTGTTTATTCGTGCAATCCCATGGCCCTGTCTGCATTGTTTATACATGCAGCTCCCATGGCCCTGTCTACATTGTTTATACATGCAGCTCCCATGGCCCTGTCTACATTGTTTATACATGCAGCTCCCATGGCCCTGTCTACATTGTTTATACATGCAGCTCCCATAGCCCTGTCTACATTGTTTATACATGCAGCTCCCATAGCCCTGTCTACATTGTTTATACATGCAGCTCCCATAGCCCTGTCTACATTGTTTATACATGCAGTTCCCATAGCCCTGTCTACATTGTTTATACCCCATAGCCCTGTCTACAGTGTTTATACATGCAGCTCCCATAGCCCTGTCTGCATTGTTTTTATGTGCAGCTCCCATAGCCCTGTCTACATTGTTTATACATGCAGCTCCCATAGCCCTGTCTACATCGTTTATACGTGCGGCTCCCATAGCCCTGTCTACATTGTTTATACATGCAGCTCCCATAGCCCTGTCTACATTGTTTATACGTGCACTAGAACTTCATTTGAATACTTCAAACATAGAAATGGTTTCCCCGCAAACTTTTTCTTCCTTTTCCCTCCCTACATCCTTACAGGAAGCGATACTGACAACCATGGACATTATCCATGATGGATTTGGATTCATGCTGGCTTTTGGAGATTTAGTGTGGGTTCCATTTATCTACAGCCTCCAAGCCTTTTATTTAGTCCGTCATCCAAATGAAATATCTTGGCCAGTTGCTTGTGTAATCATTGCCTTGAAACGTGAGTATTAACTTCAGCCTCTGTGTTAAATGTTACATACTGAGTGAGGCTCTTGTGCTCTGCTACCTACATATTTATGACATGTTCCTTTAATGGCCATAATTAGCTAAGAGTGGAGTCATTAGTGATGGATCAGTAATAAAAAGATTCTGCGTCTTGCGAAAACAATGGATGCTTCATGCCTAGCTCCTTCTTCAGCTCTCTAGATAGGTACTTTTTAATAACAAAAAGCGAACCCACTGACTCATAGACCCCATAGGGTCTCTAAGGCTGTAAATCTCTACGGAAGCAGACTGCTACATCTTCCTCCCTTGGAGCTGCTGGTGGTTTTGAACCTCTAACCTTTCTGTCAGCAGTCCAGTGCTTTAACTACTGCACCACCAGGGCTCCCAATTTTTAATAAGCCATCTTTAAAATTTAATTAAAAATTAAATTTGTTTTAGTAACAGTTGAGCTTTTCTGTCGACTACCTGCTTTCTGCTAGGCACCTTAAAAAGTAGGAAGATTGGTCTTGCCTTCTGGAGGGGAAATACCACTCAGATACTTGTGGTGGGAGGCATATGAATGGGCACCGTAAGAGTGACTTACACAGACTGGCTGTGACGGCAGTTGAAGGCAGGGAGAGAACCTGTCTGTGGAGTACCAGGATTAATGGAGGAGGTGGTATTTGATTTGAGCTTGGAGCTTTAGTAGGTAGAATGGGGTGGGGAGATAGAGAATTCCGGCCAGGAAACAACTTGAACAGGGCGGAGTGGGGGCACATGGGAGGTGGACCCGGCAAGGAGTACAGTTTGGCAGGAGCTAAGGTCACAGCATGGTCAATTGTAGATTAGCTTCAGGAGGGTTTTTCTTTATCTTTCTGTCATTACATTGTTGATTAAACAGCTCCATCAGAGGGTAGGGAGGGAAGATAGCACTGAGTGTCAAATATAGCTAGTTTTGCTACACTGATAGCATTCCTGGGAGATGAAGAAATTCTTAGTTTTATCATTGGATTGGTTATCCATGTCAACCATGCCCTCTGTGTTATTCAAGGCAGCATATGCATGTTTTGCTTTTAAGCAAAAAATAGGGAGTAGCATTCTTCCTATTATTTTCTTGAGGGCTGACAGTGTGCTAGTTAATAGCCAATGATATGTCAGGCCCTGTTGATTTTTGAAATTTGAATAAAGGTACCAACTTGTATGCTTGTACAGAGATGCAGCATCTGTTGACATGTAAGCTGTTCTGTTACTGATTCTGAATTGTAGCTTTATTAATAAAGTGTTCATGTGATGGCCAGTGGGTACTGCAACTAATAGACGCCATTTCCTGTAATTCTGATTACAGCGAACTCTAGGATTGATTTTATTGTGACGCAGACTGTCTCAGGTTTTATTCATGGATGTAGTGTTTTGCCATCAAGGTTTTCCCCCAGGTGGACGCTCAAAGAGTGTTTGATAGTGAAATTTCAGGATAGTTAACATCTTTTGACATTCTGGGATTGAGAGTTTTTGAATTACTAGAAATCAGACTATTCTTCGTTTTGGAAATTTCCTCAGAGCACGGAAATAACTTCTCTAAAATTCTGTTCATATCAGATTGTATCTAAATTATTAACATATACACTTTAAAAAAATTACAGTTTCTGGATACGTAATTTTCCGGTGCGCGAATTCTCAGAAAAATGCATTCCGGAAAAATCCCACCGATCCGAGGCTTGCACGTGAGTGTTGATTTCTTTTCGTTTTCTTCTTTTAATTTCTATTTGTGTTATTTATATTACATAAATATTTTATGTCTCTGTTTAGAGATCATTAAAAATGTATTCTTATTTTTATGTAGATTTAAAAACCATTCATACTTCAACGGGAAAAAATCTTCTAGTTTCTGGGTGGTGGGGCTTTGTTCGCCACCCCAATTACTTGGGCGACCTCATCATGGCCCTGGCTTGGTCCCTCCCGTGTGGTAAGTGTTTAAGCAGCATGTGAATTTGACTTTTTCTCCAGCCACCCAAACGATGCACACGTCCTTTGCTGATGCATAGGGCTCCTGGGAGCCTTGGGGTCCCTCTGCCATGGACCAGGGCTGCCCGACCTGGGCGCTGTCTTCTCATATTGTAGGGCCCCTGGGAGCCTTAGGGTTCCTCTGCCGTGGACCGGGGCTGCCCGACCTGGGCGCTGTCTTCTCATATTGTAGGGCCCCTGGGAGCCTTGGGGTTCCTCTGCCGTGGACCGGGGTTGCCCGACCTGGGCGCTGTCTTCTCATATTGTAGGGCCCCTGGGAGCCTTGGGGATCCTCTGCTGTGGACCGGGGCTGCCCGACCTGGGCACTGTCTTCCTGTATTGTAGCACCTCATTATCCAGCTGCTGAGGGGAGTTAGGAATTTAGGGAGCCTGAGGTTTTACTTTCAACTTCTAAAAGCAAAATTTTCACATTTTTCCTGTGCCCGATAGCTTTTTTCTCAGCAGAATATATGGAAATTTAACTTTTTGTCCTTGACTCACTGTCTGTACAGTGTAGATTATGAAAAACTTTGGTTCTTAAGAAGGGAGGAAAATTCTGCTTTTGTTTGTTTTTTGTACCCGCCTTGAAAGTGTCTGGTAGTTTAGGCCACAGCCTGCAGTGTCCCTGCCTGGCCGGCCACACCCCCTGGGCTGAGGGCAGGAGAGGGAGGGGCCAGGAATTCAGATACTCCCTTCTGCCATACAGCAGTAGGGTTCTCCTGTGAATCACTTTAGTTGTTTTGCCCATTACTGGAGAAAATGAAGTACATAATCTCAAGGCGCATTTTTGCAGCTTTGGGAGGAAAGCAGGAAAAAGTATTGTGATAGTGAAAATATCTAATAGTACTTACCGTTATCATCCACAGGTTTTAATCACATCCTGCCTTATTTCTACGTAGCTTACTTCACCGTGTTGCTTGTCCACCGGGAAGCTCGCGATGAACACCACTGTAGGAAGAAATACGGCCTAGCTTGGGAAAAGTACTGTCAGCGGGTGCCCTACCGTATATTTCCATACATATACTGATCCTCGGCTAGCGTGTTCTGAAAATGCCTCTGATGTCCTGGCTTCCATTTGCAAAAACAAAAACAAAAAGTTCCAAAATGAGCCTTCTTTCATTGCACTGACAGGGTTTGCAAGCTTTCTTTTTGAGTCAGGACTGTAGAGCCAAGCTGTAAGTCTTTTAACATAGCTGTGATTAGTTTCACTAAATTGTAACAATTGCCATAAAGGGAAATATAAAGATGTTAGAAGTTTCATCTTAATCATCTGAAAACAAGATAGTTGTCTTATAAATTTACCGAATTAGATTACTTTTCAAATCTTGACTTTTTTGTTTTGCCAGTGGTTTTTCTTAAAACACTGTTAAATACTTTAAAAAAAAAATGCATTTATGTTTTTATTGCATTGAGAACAGAATTTTAATTCATTTCCTTTTTTAATTAAATCACTTACAGTCACATGATTTGAAAGTAAAAAGTGGTCCTTTGTTAAATACCATATGTAAGTGGGAGGAGAGAGAATTTTTAAGGGAGACCCTTAGTAGCGGTTGACTTAACCTCAGCTTCTAAAGCTGCTTTTGAAAATGTAAATACATAGCTTGCTTTTATGTAATATATGGTGACTTCAGATTTTTCTGTACAGTATTTTAAATGTGACATAATTGTCAGGGCCAAGTATCTTAACAAACACATTTTCAGTATTTTAAATTAAGTTTGGTGAAGTAATACATTTGTGGTTAAAAATTTTGGAACAAAAAATAGAATTCATTTAGTATTGTATAGAAGATGCTTTTAAAACATAGGAAGAATATTTTTCTTAATCCAAAGTTTGTGAATTTGGCTTTGCTACCTCAATTGCAGGTGTTTGCCTTTATAAATTGTTACAAATAGAATAAATATATATTTTTGGAGTAACATCACTATTTAAACATTTTTACACATACTGGTGTTTGAAAATCTGCCATTTCAAGATAATATTTTTGTATGTTTTTGACTTTTTTAATTAAACTTGTTTTTGCTACTGTTTAGTTCCTGCAGTTTATACTGTATTTTGTATATCCTTTATATTTACAAAACTATTTTTGTAAAGGAGTGTTGTGTTCAGCTTTAGAAGTCTCTTCATTTAAAAATAATTCAAGGGAATAGTTTAAAATAGTTTCTCTCTTTTAGTTCAAAAGATGTGCATACAAGGTAGCTTTAGCTGTTATGTTCTAGTGGATATAATCTTTATTAGCAAAGTCACTAAACGTTTGTATAAAAAGTTCAATTATTTTCAGTTTCTTAAACAGAGGGAGATGTAATAAATAGTGTATGTTTGGGTTTTAATGATACATTTTCTGTATGAGCCATTTATATGTGCATTGCAGTTTGAAGTATATTTAACTTAATGTATGTTAATGTGATCATGAAATTGGTTTGCTCTAGCATTCTGCAGCCTGTAGCTTTTAAACACCTTGTTGTGGTGACATTGTCAGTGTTTTTTAGTAGTGATGTGTGCAAGCAGCTTTATTCTCCTGGCATCAGAAAGATGGGACCCTCGCACTAGATTCACCAAGGAAGCTTTGGGAGAGGAAGGGTGTGGTTCTTTCCCTGGCAATGAGAAGAGCCTATTACCAACGCAGTGCTGCGATTTCTCGATGATACCAGCTGCCATTTGTTTTTAATTTTGTTTTTGACATGTTTATTTGACAAACAGAAGTTTTATTAAGTTTGAAATAAAGTTGAAGATGAAGATAAAAAGATGTTGCTTAGATGGAGCCTCATTATTCTTGCTGGGAACTCGGGGGTGGGGGCACAGGGCCCAGATAGGAACTCTGGGGGGCACAGGGCCCAGACAGGAACTCTGGGGGGCACAGGGCCCAGACAGGAACTCTGGGGGGCACAGGGCCCAGACAGGAACTCTGGGGGGCACAGGGCCCAGACAGGAACTCTGGGGGGCACAGGGCCCAGACAGGAACTCTGGGGGGCACAGGGCCCAGGTAGGAACTCTGGGGGGCACAGGGCCCAGGTAGGAACTCTGGGGGGCACAGGGCCCAGACAGGGAACTCGGGGCGGGGGGGCAGGGCACAGGGCCCAGATACGAACTCTTAGATTACCATTCCCTGCTTCTCCTCCACCCCCTTGTTTTTTAGAATCATTTGTTCAGTCATGGCAGCTATTATTAATACAGTAAACGTCAATAAAATCCTGCCTAGAAAAATATGTTTAGACATTAGTCTAATGCACTGACTCCTCACGGCTTGTTTTTAGTGGGAAGAGAGGTCTAGTGAAGTCAGAACCAGACATACGCTCTGTCTGTGACATCAGAACCAGACATACACTCTGCCTTTTTTAAATAGAAGACGATCCCTCTCCTTTGCCTCCGAAGTCTGCATGTGGTCCAGCAGTAGAGTGTTTGTGTTGACTCAGCAGCAGGGCAAAGTATTGCGAACAACTGCTTTACGCGTGTGTATTTTATTGTGTATAACAGTGCAGAAGTCAGTTCTTATAAAGGCACTCCGTGATACTGTGCCCCAGGTACTGTGGTTTTTACTTTAAAAGAGTCAAACCTACATTTCAGGTAATGCTGACCTGTACTTAGAACCCATCTGTGTAGACACTGCATACCAGGTTTTATGTGGTTGGATATAAACAGCTGGAAAATTGCCTTACATGTTGACGTTTTCACATGCAGATGGAGGAAATAGACTACGCTGTTCAGTCTGGTTGAACACGAATGTTTTATGGAGAGTGTTTACTACGTGTCCATGTCTTGGGACATGGGAATCTGATCAGTCAAAAACTAAAATGGTTTGGCATTGCATTTATTTTTCATTCTTTCATCTCACACAGCAATGCAACCCGCATTTTGATCCAGTGACTAGGAGGTTTCCGCGTTGGTAAACACACAGATGTTAAAAAGCTTGTGGATAAACTGGTAGTTGTCACATTCCTTGACCTTTGAGGGGTCTGGTAAATGGGGCATTCAAAAGTATAAAGTTCTGAGTCTGTCTGGTTAGAAGCATCTGGTTTTTCAGTAGAAATCTTAAAAAAAAAAAAACAACAAAAACCCAGTAGTCAAATTGCATAGCTCAGGCAAACCAGTCGCTCATGTTCTGTGCGCTAGATTTGGGGGATTTGTTACACTTTAAATATATTTAGGGTTAGGTGGTTAATGGGACTGCATATGAAAATTATGCCTGGAAAATATAGAGTATTGGGGCTTTATAACAGTACATGCATATTCTTGAGAAATAACATGGGATGTTAATACAGTATTTTAGGTTTTAGCAATATTTGGGGCTATTTTAAATGTACTTTGCTGTCTTAACCATATCATCACACTTCCCGTGTGAAATCATAGGAACTGGGAACTGGAAGGAATGACCTGTATTACTGAGAGAAAGCTCAGAAGATTAGGACTTAGTGATAGAGTTGGGTGGTTACCTTTCTTGGCAAAAAGTAGATTTCAGGAAAATCACAACAAATCTCAAGAGGCAGTGAGTCATCTAGTATTTTTTGTTCGTGATTCCACCTTGCCCCATCGATGAACAAACCAAAAACGTGAACTCCGGTGTGTGACAGGTCGGCGCCCTAAGATAAGAGGAAGGTCGGGTAAGTGGCTCCCCAGGCAGGACGCTTCTGTAATAGCGGAGCAAGACTTGCGGGGGCTCTGCCTGGAGAAGGACACTCAGGGAGGGAGGCAGACCACCTCCCTCCCACCCTCATCTGGGGCCATTCCCACCCAAGGCATGTCTTCCTGGGGCCGAAAATGAATAATTCTTGCCCTACTCTCAGCACTTAAATACGTTTGTAGGTTGGGCTCTATATATGATGTTCCTGAGTTGATGAGTATTTAAAACACAGTCAAGCCCCAAATTCCTGGAATTATCCTATAACCGAGCTTTTTAGAAGGAGCAAGTGAGAACAGCTTCCAGCACTGTGTGGTACTGGTCCTGGAGGAGGAGAAGACAGTCCTAGAACGGGCTGGAAATTTAGTAAACAGTATCGTGGCCCTTCAAATCAGTGGGGGCAAGATGGCAAGAGAGTGGCAGGGCTGCATCCTGTGCCCCTAGCCTGCGCCGCCGTCATCGGGCGTCCTCAGCCACTTGCTGAGTGCCACTGAGTCTCACTGCAAGCTAGGCAGGGGTTTCTGTGTGGGGCCGACCTGAACTCTGGAATGAGTGGGATGCAGGGTGGGCAGGCACTCCAGCTGCTGAGCAGTCGTGAGGAGAGGTTTGCCCTACTGACTTGAAATTTCACCTTTAAATCCTGACCTCAGCAGCATGCCGTCTCCATATATAACCAGTTACCCGGTTGCTATGGAATTGACTCGTGGTAACCCCAGGTGTGCCAGAGTAAAACTGTGCTCCATAGGGTTTTCAGTGACTGATTTTTTGGAAGTAGATCACCAGGCCTTTCTTCCAAGGTGCCTATGGATGGACTTCAGCAATAGGGCGAACTGTACCACCCAGGCGGTTCAGTGGTAGAATTCTCAGCTTTCAGGCAGGAGCCTGCGGTTCAGTTCCTGGCCAATGTACCTTATGCCCAGCCACTGCCCATCTGTCTGCGAAGGCTTGCATGTTACCATGCTGAACAGGCTTCAGCAGAGTCCAGACTCTGATTTATAATAGAGGATAGCTATAGTTGAAAATTATTTTATTGCTTAAATATTTTATTCTTTTATTTATAATTTTTCCCCTTAAAAAAGAAAGAGAAAGATGAGTTTTGATGGCACTGGACTTGAAAGTGGGGCTGTGCCTTGTTTATCCTGGTCTCTAGGGCCTAACAGAGTGCATGGCACCGTGGTAAGTGCTAAATAAAGGTTTGCTGAGGGATATGAATGAATGAGTGAATGAATGATTATCCTATCCACTTTTAAGTACTTCATTACCTTAAAGGCTTTCCTGACTATGTTGAGTTTCCTTTGGATAATTCTGGAGAACTCCTCATCTTCCATGTCAGTGGTGTCAGAAATCACTTGGTGGGTAAACGTGAGGGTGTCTGTAGAGATTCCTCGGGACCTTCCATAATCTTGAAGTACAGCGATAAGGAAGCCTTCAGAGAAAAACACAGACCAAGGAGCTCCTGTGAACCTGAGGGTTGTGTGCTCCCTAAACATTCCCTGGGGTTAGCACACTGACGTCTCCAGAGGAGGGAAGGGAAGAGTAGATGGGGAAGAGAGCTGGGAGAGGGAGGAGGAGGGCCAGGCTCACCTTAGTCAGCAAAGTGATATCTTTGCTTTTTAAGAACTTTACAGAGGTCTTTAGAAGCAGATTTGCCCCATGCTGCTTCCATGGGCCTTGACCGTTGATCCAAGCAGAATGAAAGCCTTGACAACTTCCATTTTCTCCATTTATCATGATGTTGTTCATTAATCCAGTTGTGAGGATTTTCATTTTCTTCACATTCAGATGTAATACATAGTGAAGGCTGTGTCATCTGCATATTGCAGATTGTTAATGAGTCTTCCACCAATCCTAATGCTGCATTCTTCATGTAGTCCAGCTTCTCGGATTATTTGCTCGGCACATGTAGTCCAGCTTCTCGGATTATTTGCTCGGCACATGTAGTCCAGCTTCTCGGATTATTTGCTCGGCACATGTAGTCCAGCTTCTCGGATTATTTGCTCGGCACACAGGTTGAAATAAATGTGGTGGAAAGATACAGCCCTGACGCAGACCATTTCCCGTTTGGAACCATGCAGTATCCCCTTGTTCTACTCAAGCGATTACCTCTTGATCCATGTACAGACTTTGCATGAGCTGCTTGAGCACAATTAAGCGTTCTGGATTTCCCATTCTTTGTAATGTTATCCGTAATTTGTTATGATCCACACAGTCCGACGCATTTGCATAGTAGATAAAACACTGGTAAACATCTTTCTGGTATTCTCTACTTTTGGCCAAGATTCATCTGACATCAGCAATGATATCCTTAGTTACATGTGGTTACAGATTGACTTCTGTCCCCCCAAAATGTGTGTCAACTTGGCTAGGCTCTGATTCCCAGTATTGTGTGGTTGTCCACAATTTTGTGATCTGATGTGATTATCCTATGTAGTATAAATCCTAACCTCTAGATGTTATGTTATGTTAATGAGGCAGGACTCAATCTACAGGGTTAGGTTGTATCTAGAGTCAATCTCTTTTGAGATATAAAAGAGAGAATCAAGTAGAGAGGAGAGGGGCCTCATATCACCATGAAAGAAGTGCTCGGAGCAGAGCGCATCCTTTGGACCTGGGGTCCCTGTGGTGAGAAGCTCCTAGACCATGGGAAGATTGATGTCAAGGACATTTCCCCAGAATTGACAGAGAGGGAAAGCCTTCGCCTGGAGCTGGCACCCTGAATTCAGAAGTCTAGCCTCCTAAACTGTGAGAGAATAAACTGTTTGTTAAAGCCATCTGCTTCTGGTATTTCTGTTATAGCAGCACTAGATAACTAAGACATATGTCTTTTCTGAATCTGGCTTGAACTTCTGGTAGCTCCCTGTTGATGTTTGACTTCAGCCATTTTTTAATTGTCTTTAGCAAAATTTTGCTAGCATGTGATATTAATGTTATTGTTTCATAATTTCCTCATTCCAGTTGATCATCTTTTCTTTGGAATGGGCACAAATATGAATATCTAACACACTTCTTAACTGCTGTCCTTGCCACCAGCTCCTCTTTTCCTTATTTAATCCACCCCGCATACATTTCCAGACTGGTAACTTCATCCTACTTCTTGATCACGTAAGGCCCTTGTCCAGAATCCACCATGTCAGAGCTCATGAAGTGAAGTTCAGTCTCTTCAGTTGGGCAATTGAAGCCCACCTCGTCCTGCCCCACCCTGTGTCTCCTCTGTTCTGCTGCAACATGAGATGCCCACTCAGAAAGTGTATCTTCCTGACTCAGTGTCTTTGCTCATGCCACTAGCCTTGGATACTTTTTCTCAAATTTCCCTAGAACTCTTCAAGGCCAAAGAAGCCAGAAGTGACCTTGCCCGCCTCTGTGCATATTTTAAAGGGCTTCAGGCTCCAGCAGGACAGGCTGCCAAGTTGCTGTTGAGTTGATTTCAATTCATGGTGACATCATGTGTGTCAGAGTAGAACTGTGCTCCATAGAGTTTTCAATGGCTGATTTTTTTAAAAATATTTTTTATTGTGCTTTAAGTGAAAGTTTACATATCAAGTCAGTCTCTCACACAAAAACTTATATACACCTTGCTACATACTCCCAGTTGCACTCCCCTTAAGGAGACAGCCTGCTCCCCCCCTCCACTCTCTCTTTTCGGGTCCAATTTGCTAGCTTCTAATCCCCTCTACCCTCTCATCTCCCCTCCAGGCAGGAGATGCCAACATAGTCTCAAGTGTCCACCTGATCCAAGAAGCTCACTCCTCACCAGCAACCCTCTCCAACCCATCGTCCAGTCCAATCCATGTCTGAAGAGTTGGCTTTGGGAATGGTTCCTGTCCTGGGCCAACAGAAGGTCTTAGGGCCATGACCACCAGGGTCCTTCTAGTCTCAGTCAGGCCATTAAGTCTGGTCTTTTTATGAGAATTTGGGGTCTGCATCCCCCTGCTCTCCTGCTCCCTCAGAGGTTCTCTGTTGTGTTCCCTGTCAGAGCAGTCATCAGTTGTAGCTTGGCACCATCCAGTTCTTCTGGTCTCAGGATGATGTAGTCTCTGGTTTATGTGGCCCTTTCTGTCTCTTGGGCTCGTAATTACCTTGTGTCCTTGGTATTCTTCATTCTTCTTTGATCCTGGTGGGTTGAGACCAATTGATGCATCTTAGATGGCAGCTTGCTAGTGTTTAAGACCCCAGATGCAATGGCTGATTTTTTGGAGGTAGATCACCAGGCCTTTTTTTCCAGGTTGCCTCTGGGTAGACTTGAACCTCCGACCTTTTGGTTAGCAGCTAAGCATACTAATGTTAGTACCACCCAGGGGCTCCAGGAAGATAAGCCCTGTTTTTTTTTAATCATCTTTGAGCCTGTAGCAGGCATACGCTGGCCTCATCTGAGGTGCTCAGTGATCACTGGCCACCCTGTCTCCCTCTAGCCCAGATCTCTCTCCTGAGCTCTAGACCCATATAGCCAGCTACTTACTGTCAGTTTTATTTGGGTGTCTTTGAGCACTTCAAACGCAACAGGCCTATCATTTTATTCTTCATCATTTTGTTCCTCTCCCTGTGTTCCTTTTCAGGAAATAGTATTAGCATCCACCCAGCTTTCCAAGCTAGAAATCTGAGAGTCATGCTTAAATTGCTCCCCCCTTCACGCTTCCCCATCCTCTCAAATATGGAGCCCAGTTGGTTCTGCTTCCTAAATGTCCTCCCTCTACCACCATCACCAGACTCCAGTTGCCGCCAGCAGTTGCCTGGAGTACCAAGCAGCCTGATACATGACCTCTGAGAATTAGTCTTGCTTTCTCCAGTCCATCCTCATCTTCTACCATACTGTAGTCATCGGATCATGACATCTCTTGCCTAAAACACCTCGGTGATTTCCCATTGCCACAGGATGGAGCTGACACCCTTAGTGTCTTACACAGCCCGAAGGAGCTGCTCATGCCGGTCTTTCCAGCTTCGTCCCACACCATTGTTCCTCTGGTTCTTACCACAATGAATGTTTGGTTTCTGTAATGTGGCTTTCTCCCTCTCACCTCTGGGCCTTTGAATGGTATTCTCTCTGATGAGAATGCTATTCCCAGTTTAGTGTAGTGGTTAAGCATGAGAATTTTCAGGTCAGGCAGGGTGGCAAGTTCAAATTTTGACTCAGTCACTTAGTAGTTGTATGACTTTGGGAAAATTACTTAACTTCTCTGAGCCAAATATAGATAATAGCAGTAACAACCTCATAAGACTGTCATGAGAATTGAATGACTTAATATATGCAAAATCCTTAGAACAGTACTTTGTTGTTGTTGTTAGGTGTCGTTGAGTCAGCTTCCACTCATAGCAACCCTATGTACAACAGAAAGAAGCACTGCCTGGTCCTGTGCCATCCTCACAATCGTTGCTACACTTGATCCCATTGTTGCAGCCACTGTGTCAATCCATCTCATTGAGGGTCTTACTCTTTTTCACTGACCCTCTACTTTACCAAGCATGACGTCCTTTTCCAGGGACTGGTCCCTCCTGATAACATGTCCAAAGTATATGAGATAAAGCCTTACCATCCTTGCTTCTAAGAACATTCTGGCTGTACTTCTTCCAAGACATATTTGTTCATTCTTCTCATGTATTTAGTATTTTTCACCAACACCGTAATTCAAATGCATTAATTCTTCAGTCTTCCTTATTCATTGTCCAGCTTTCACATACTTATGAGGTAATTGAAAATATCATGGCTTGGGTTAGGCACACCTTAGTCCTCAAAGTGACATCTTTGCTTTTTAACACTTGAAAGAGATCTTTTCCAACAGATTTTCCCAGTGCACTATGTCATTACATTTCTTGATTGCTGCTTCCATGGGCATTGGTTGTGGGTCCCAGTAAAATGAAATTCTTGACAACTTCATTTTGCTTCAAGTTTGTGAGGTCCAGTTGTGAGGATTTTTGTTTTCTTCATGTTGAGGTGCAATCCATATGGTAGTTTTTGATCTTTATAAGTAAGTGCTTCAAGTCATCTTCAGTTTTCAGCAAGCAAGGTTATGTCATCTGCATAATGTAAATTGCTAATGAGTCTTTCACCAGTCCTGTTTCCGAGTTCTTCTTCACATAGTCCAGCTTCTCAGATTATTTGCTCAGTGCACACATTGAGTAAGCATGGTGAAAGGATACAATCCTGATGCACAGAATAGTGCTTGGCACCTAATAAATATTATGCGAGTGATCCTTCTCTTCTCCCTCTATCCCCATCTGGAAAATGTGTAAGGGGTAGCATGCCTCAAGTCTCATCTTAGCTGTTTCCTTAGTGGCCTTTCCTGACCCTTAGTTTAGGCCACCCTGTTTTATGCTCTAAAAGGATCATTCGTCCATATATTCATTCAGAAGGTCATTTATTCATTCATTCTTCAAATATTTGTTGAGTGCTTTTTGGTGCTGGGATTGTATTAGATGCTAGGGATGCATAGGGAGTAAAAACAGGCCTCATAGGGCCTATAATCTAGTGTTTCCCCTTTACAATCACCATCACACCCTTGTCAAAAATTGTAACACGTTCTTGTCGGATGTCTCTCGTCCTGCTGGATGCATGCAGGTGGTGCCCATGTCCCAGCAAACGTTCATTCACTGACTCTTCTTAAATGAATAAATGAATGAGAATAGCTGAACCACAGAGTCAGCCCCTTGGGTAAGCTGTCCATCTCCGGGAATCCCTCTTAAAATGCAGTGGCCTCTCGAAGGTGTCTGGAGTCAACCTTTGACGTCATAGAGTCAATGGTTTAGAGATGCCCGTGAGCCACCTGTCAAGGTACAGGTGGGGTCTGACCAAGGTGGGTCTATTTTGGTGCGTGAGGAGTTGAGGGTGAGGGGAGGAAGTGGGTGGGAGTGGGAGGAAAGACTACTCTCATGTGTCATGAGGCCCTAGTGCATGAGGGACCTGGGGGAACTCAGGTGTTATGATCTGGGCCTCTCAGAAGGGGAGGAAAGAGAGAGTGTGACAGAGGGACTGACTACAAACTTGCCTGGGCCAGGTGTGGGTGGAGCTGATCCTGTTCTAATGCTCACCTTCTGGAAAGAAGAAGGCTGGGAGCCAGTATTTTGCAGGAAATCCTTCAAAGAAATCATTCTGAGCAGGGTGTTTGTATTTTTGGCTAACTGATGGGCTAGACTGCTTCCAAGCTGTGAGAACTCTCATATACCTATCGGAAAGCAAACCACAGGTTGGGATGGTTAACAGCATACTAATTGCGTATCTCCAGATGATCTGGCCAATTCCCTTCAGTCCCTCCCAATTTTCATCTTTTCCATCTCTCCCCAGTTCACGACCCTTGTCCTGTACTTTATGGGAAACCAGACATGGCTCTGAAGCTTGTGAGGGCAAAGAGATCACAAACCACTGGAAAGCAATGGATCAGGGTAACAAGGAACGTTGTTATCATAGCAGAAACTCTGGCTAGGCTATCCTGAATCCTGACGATTTTTAAATCACTAAGTTCTCTTAAAAAAACATGTAAAGAAATATGGGTCAGATGCAATGGCATCACTAGAGGGGTGCAGGGGGTGCAGACCACACCGGGTGACACTGTCAGAAGGGGTGACACCAAGATGACTGTCTATAAAATTTTTGTGCAGCGTTTCAGCAGAAATTTATTATTTTTTATAATAATATCCCTGTAGTTAGTTGTAACAACAAATTTTTTTTTCATAAACCCAGCTTACATGTATCAATATACCTACGAGGCTAAAACTCTATGCTAATTTACTCTCTGAACCTTCTAATGTGCTCTGGTCAGATGTCATCAATACCCAATTACAAGGATGCTTCGAATCACGTGGTTTCCTTTGCACGGGTCACAAGCACGGGCTGTTGTTTTCCTTGCTGCTGGTGCTTTCATGGCTGCTGATTTTGTCAAAATTTCTGGTGTTTTAGCTACAATATTGTGGTAACTAGCATGAGGTGGTGACATCATGACTTACCACACTAGGTAACTAGTGACAACCACTGGTGGTTGTCACTGGTGTCACTAGGGTTGGTGTCTGTATTTGGCCTGTTTTTAGCACTCACAGGTCAGTGGCTTGAAAGGCAATATGGCACAGACTTTGGAACCAGATTTCCTGGGTTGAAGTCTCAATACTTCTGCTTTCTAGTTGTGAAAGCTTGGGCAAGTAACTTCATATTTTTGTGGCTCAGTTTCCTCACCTCTGAGATGGGGATGAAGATGATGATAGTACCTACTTCACAGCATAGGGTTACCAGAGAATTAAGTGAGATAGCATGAGTAAGCCCTGAGAAAAATGTTTGACACACTGTGAGGCACTCATTAAGTGTTACCTACTCTCATGCCTCTCAAGCTCCTTTGTATTATGACTAAAAACACAATTTGAACAATTAGATGTAACTAATTTCGTATTTTCTTTGATATTTCCCCTACTAGTTTTCTCCATGCAGAACAATGGGAAGAGAAACGTACTAGGTTCTAGACCTATCTATGTCGCTTGGAGCAGAGCTATCTGGGATGAGACTCTCAACATCTTAGCTCTTTATCCTAAATTGAAAATGAGAATCCTTCCCTCGCTTCATTCACATGTTACTGTGAGAACCCAGAGAGGTCAAGAAGGTGAAACTATGTCATAAACTATTAAGCTCTAAAGGAACATAGGAAGAAACACAAAGCAACTTCCATCCATACCGACGATGTATTGCAGTGCAAGCCATTTTGGCCCAGGTATTGAAGAAATTCAGTCGCTGGATGAGATCGTTAACCCAGGGACTCAGGGGCTTACACGACTTGTAGGAGCATTTCTGTTGGGATTTGGAAACAAGCACATTGTGTTTTTAGATTTGTCTTTGGGATCACTAGGAACATATCAGAAACCTTTGGTAACAGACTCAATTGCCAGGGAGAAATAACCTGGCTAGAGGGTATCATTTTCCAACTGAAAGTACATGATGAGAAATCGAAAATTATTACCACAGCAAAACAGCATTATCTCAATGATACTGTGGATAAAACATTTTGAAGTTCCCATCCTGGCTGAAAGCTTTCATCCTTCTTCTCAAATCCTTTAATACGCACCTCTCCTCAAACCAGCCCCCAGGCCATGCAAATTACTGCCCCCTGACAATGTTGAACTTTACTGAGTCCTGTGACCCCAGACAACTGCAGAGGCTGACATCCCCCGCCCTTTTGTGTTCCAGGAGACGGCTTACGGCAAAGAAACATCCCTCCCATGTGACTTAGGTAAGGCTCAGGGATGCCTCTTGTTTACCCGCGACAAGGCCAGACAAAGACCCTCCAAAATCCCTTTCTTTGCCTCATAAACGATGAGCTGAACTGCTTGATTCCACTAATCACTTGGAAGAAAATCCTTCTCAACCAAACTTTGGTTATGATTCTCCCTTTCCAGGCCCCTGAACTCTGGCCCATCCTTAGCCTGACCATATTACCCCTCCTTAAGGACCCCTCGGAAGCCCTGGTGACGTAGTGGTTAAGAGCTATGGCTGCTAACCAAAAAGGTCGGCAGTTTGAATCCAGCAGGTGCTCCTTGGAAACCCTATGTGGCAGTTCTTCTCTGTCCTTTAGGGTGCTATGAGTCGGAAATGACTCCATGGCAATGGGTTTGGTTTGGGTTTTAAGGAGCTCTCCTGGAGAAGGGGCTGGCCTCAGGGTGAACATTCTCTCATCTGCTATGTGACCACACCACCCTGTCATCCCACTTCCACGCCTGGTTCATTCTACCCTGATTTACTTACTCCTCTCTGTAAAAGGAAACCCCCTTTCCTCTAACACTTGAGACACTTGCAGCTGTTACGGCCCAAGTACCCTCTACCGCACTATTGCGATACACCCCCACTCACCCCATCGTGACAGTCCCTTTCTCCCCTTGCAGTAACTCTTCTGAAGGAAGTCTCTCCTACCGAGTCTGGATTCGTTTTTGATTTAACAGCCTTCATACGCCATTAGGTATGAGTGATTCCCTGGCTTTCCCCTATATCAAGTTCTATCAATCCTCATCCACTGTCGGCTCTTTCTTTCCTCTTTCCCTTCTATTCTGGAGTAAAGCTGAGCCCTGACCTTGTGCTCTGCATGCCTGCTGGAGTATTTCCTGTCTCTTCTGTAGCTTCAGCTTTCCTTTCTCCACTCGTTTGTTTACAAATATGCTCTTCTGTCTCACAAACAAAATCCATCCAACACTCACACACTACTTGTGGCCCCCTGACCTCTTTTTTCTTTTCTTTACAGTCAGGCTTCTTGAAGTTCATTGATTTCTGTCCCTTATTACTATTGACTCCCAAATCTATTGTCCCCTGGTGTCTGCTCCCAGTGATTCATTAGAACTTCACTACCAAAATTCTACTTTACATATTCAGTGACATTCCCTCCCCTCCGCGCCCCCGCCACTATTGTCTTATTTGTATTCTCTGCAGCTTTTGACCAAGTTGAAACCGCTGGTGGAATAGTGCTTAAGAGCTATGGCTGCTAACCAAAACGTCAGCAGTTCAAATCCACCAGGTGCTCTTTGGAAACTCTATGGGGCAGTTCTACTCTGTCCTACAGGGTCGCTGTAGCCAGAATGAACTCGATGGCTATGGGTTTTCTGATTTTGACCAAGTTGGTTACATACCTACTTCCTTCTTCTAAAACCCTCTCTTGCCTTGGATTCTGTGACCACAGTCTATCTTAGCTTTCTTTCTAATTCTCCATTTTTTTTTTTAGGTCTCGTTTGTAGGCTCTTTTTTCTCCTGTCCCTCTCTATCTCAGTTGGAGCCCTGGTGGCACAGTGGTCAAGAGCTTGGCTGTTAAACAAAAGGTCAGCAGTTCGAATCCACCAGCCTCTGCTTGGAAACCCTACAGAGCAGTTCTACTCTGTCCTATAGGACTGCCATGAGTCAGAATCGACTCGAAGGCAACGGGTCCGTCTATCTCATGTGAACGTCCATGAGATGCGGAACGAGGTGTCTTCTCCCAGAGAGGCCTTGTGGTTGCTTTTCCAGGTGCACTTTACACTAAATTGAGGCTGCACATCCATTAAAGGGGGCAGTTGTAGTTTACAATTGCTCAGGAATAGGTTTTCTTTCTTTTTAACTTCCCCTCATGCCTTGTTTCTTTCTCTTGCAGATCCCTGTAGATTGAAGGGAGTGGGGTTTACATCTGGTTCACTCTAAGTGTGAGGGTGTAATCCTTTGGGATGAGTGTGTTATTTATCAGATACCTCACTTCAGTGGGCTTTGGGATTGGTTTTTGTTGTCCTTCCCTCCCCCAAAAAACTGCAATGTTGTTTTGTCAGGATTAGGAAATACCGTCAGGGCCAAGCACTTGGTGTGCTCCACTTAGCTTTCCGTGTTCTTGCTTTCCTTTAAGTTTTGTCCCGTTAATTCATCACTGTTTTGTCAGCTCTTTTATGCATTTAAAAAAAAAAAACCCGTTGCCATAGAGTTAATTCTGACTCATAGTGATCCTATAGGACCAAGTAGGATGGCCCCATAGGGTTTCCAAGGAGTGGCCGGTGGATTCAAACTGCTGATCTTTTGGTTAGCAGCTGAGCTCTTAACCACTTCGTCACCAGGGCTCCTTGCTGCATTTAGTGATATTAAATTTTTATTTTTAATAAAGTATTCTTAGTTGCTTTCAATGAGAGGTTGGTCCAAATAGCCTAGCCTGTCATTACTGGAAAAAACGTGTATATTCTTTGTAAACATTTAAAAATTTTAAACTAATTGAAAAATAATAGGAGTATGGTACATAATCAGAAAAGCACAAGAATATACAACAAAATATAAACGTAAAAGTAAAGCCTCTTTCCTCACCACCAAGACCCTCAAGTCTCCCTCATGTGAGGTAACCACTGTTAACAGTTTTTTTTGTGTGTTTTCTTCCAAAACTTTTATTTGGATTCCTTGAAGCTAAAGTATATATGATTTTGTATATACCTATATGTGCATATGTGTTTTTACAAATATGTTTTTATAATCGTTAAAAACCTTTTTTTTTTTTCATTTAACAGTACATCTTGGAGACCTTTCATAGTAGCACACATCTTGTTATTTGAACGCATCATAATTTATCTAACCAGACTCCAATCAATATTCATTCAAGTTGTTTTCAGCTTTATGCTATTATAAATAGTTCTGTGAAAAAATCTCTAAGATAAATTTATTTAAGTGGAATTTCCAATGTATAAAAAATGTATTAAACAACAACAACAAAAAACCAAACCCATTGCCATTGAGTTGATTCCTACTCATGGAGACACTATAGGACAGAGCAGAACTGCCCAGTAGAGTTTCCAGGAAGCAAGCACCTGGTGGATTCAAACTGCCAACTTTTTGGTTGGCAGCCACAGCTGTTAACCGCTACGCCACCAAGGTTTCCTTCCAATGAATAGTGACAGCAAAAGTACGTCAACATCTGCAGGTTTTAATGGTTGTATAATATTTCATCATGCAGAGGTACCATAGTTTACTATTCCCTTGAACTTGGGTATTTATGTCAATCAAGCAACTAAATAGGAAAGAACTGCTTACCTGCCACGATATAGGAACTCTTGTTTTAAGAAAAGAGTTATATATGTCCTCCAATTCTTGGGTGAGGATGATCTCTCCTTTTATAGCAAGTTGAAGATTTTTCAAAGATTTATGGATGACAGATAATAAGTTATCAAATCGTTCAATTTCTTGGTTCAAAAAGGTTAGCAAGACACAATGGATAAGGGGATCATGGCCTAGGGTAGAAGAAAAAGATACAAGTGTAATTACTGTACAGATAAAAGGGAGTTTTACTGGAGTGATACGGGTTTTGAAAGTTAAAATGAATATCACATATCTAGACCAAGGGCTGGAGAACACGTTCTGTAAAAGGCTAGATAGTAAATATTTTAGGCTTTGTGGGCCATACAGTCTCTGTCACAACTACTCAGCTCTGCCTTTGTAGCATGAATGTAGCCACAGGCAATACATAAATGAATGATCATGGCTGAAATACAGTAAAGCTTTATTTATGGGCACTGTGGTTAAGAGTTCGGCTGCTAATCAAAAGGTTGGCAGTTCATATCCACCAGCTGCTCCTCGGAAACCCTCTGGGGCAGGCCTACTCTGTCCTATAGGGTCGCTATGGATTGGAATTGACTTGACAGCAACAGGTTTGGGGTTTTTTTTCTTTTCTTTTTAATAATGTTCATGTGTCACAAAACATTGCTCTTCTTTTGATTTTTTTCCCAACCATTAAAAAATGTGAAAACCATTTTTAGCTTGCCGGCTGTACAAAAACAAATGGTGGGCTAGATCTGGCTCACGAATCCTGGTTTGCTAACCCTTGGTCTAGACTTAACGATAGCGCTATTTTTATAGTCTGTAGCTTGACATTTGGTTCCAAAATAAACCTTTATTAAAGGGTTAGGATATGGATGCTGAAACTTTGGCAAAATTACCGTAGTTCAGCATTTAGCCTCTTAGAGCTGAGCCTTGAACCAGCTCTGGGCAACCAGGCAGTGGCATCGCCTGAGGGCTGCAGGGGTGGGGGTGTGAACCACACCCTCACGCTGTCAGAGGCAGTGACACCAAAATGACCCCAGGGTCCGTGGCAGTGGCAGTGGTGGTGGGCAGGCCAGTGCCACCAGGGGAGGGGCCACCCAAGCAGTGCTGCCACTGGGGGGAGAGGAGGGTCTCTGCCTTGGCCAATGGGAGAGAGGAGGAGGTGCAGGGAGCCGCAGGGGGTGCGGGGGAGGGGCGAGGGCCACAGGGCAGGGTGCTTGGCCTTGCAGGGCGGTGGGGCTGGGCTGGGCTGCTCCACCCACGGGCAGGTTCCCTGGCCAGCCCCACACCGTGAGTCACCACACTGGGTGACACCACCCGTAGTGACACCACTGCAACCAGGCTTCCTCTGCATCTCCTGGGCCGGCCCTCAGTCCCCTGAGGACTGACCCGTCTAACCCCCACTGCCTAAAATGCTGTTCCAGAAGACAGGGAGGCAGAGCGCAGGGACCTAGACACTCCTTAGAGTCTTCCAAGCGGAGTCGCTCCCTTCTGGTTTGCTACGTTTATTATTCCTTCATTTTTGGTCTGGATGCAGCTCTCATCAAAATCATCTTCTTCCCTGCACCCTACTGTTCACTTTGGAGGCAGGCAGAGACAGAGATTCAGCTTTCCACCTCATCCCGGCCTTTTTACTTCTCTGGTACTTTTGTCCTGTCTTTAATCTACCGTCCTCCTGATACCAAAGTCCCCTGCTCAGGAGGCTGGGGTGAGAGGAGGAAGCTCACGTCCCATGCTCACCTCTGACGTTTTTATTGAGAGACTTCCAGATGGTACTTGACATCATGCTCTTTAACGTGTTTGTCACTCCCGAGCTTTCTTCTTTCTCTACGGTCAGTGGCAGCCGCTTCAGCATGTCAGATAACATTTCCATCACTAGCTTATCATTACTCTGCTCGTGACTGCAAAACAAGCCCAAAGAAGGACAGCACAGGTTGGTCTAATCCAGGAGGGCTCTGTTGTTATGTCCCGTCTAAAGGTAAACAGATTCACAGAACCACAAAACTGTGATACGGAAGATCTCATAGAGACCATGGCACTCGACTCTTCGTATAGATGAGGAACTGTCCAATACACATTAGACACTGTAAGGTAATAATGTATTTCAAAACATTTCTTCAGATTTCTTTGTATGGTGTGTATCATCTGAATGCATCTGTGTGAAGGAATTACCAAGACTGAAATAAAAAAAAAGGAGGCGACTAGACAGAGCGTGGTCAACTAGACTTGTAGTTTGTCAACTGCTTGTCAAGTTCCTCTGTGTTTACACAAGGAATCCCACTGGTCACACACTCAGTAGGTGGTGATAGGACAGTGTGGGTGTCTAGGCGTGATACAGGTCTGGGTGAGGTGTGACAGGAAGCAAAGCCATAAAACACTAAAGCTGGAGGGGCTCTTGGGATCCTTTTAAAGGTGTGGGGTCTAGAGCCCAGGGAGGTGATAGGACCTCCTTAGACCATCAGTGGATTTGTAGGAAGTGAGAAATGAGCATTTCCTCTTTCTGTTATTCTGTACACTAGTAGGTACTGATTTTTTGACAAACAGAGCAGGCTTCACACAGCCTAATGAATGTCATCCTTCAAAGTAAGTAATACTCACAGCTGCTGTTGTTGTATGCTGTTGAGTCAATTTTGACTCATAGCATCCCTATATGACAGGGTGGAACTGCCCCTAGGGTCCCAAAGCTGCAATCTTTAAGGAAGCTACAGCTGTATTTAGTCCAACAGTGCAGCGTCTGAGCCAGTTCACAAAGCACATGAAGTAATACATTTCCTTACGTTGCTGTCACCTGTTTTGACTTTAAAATAGGGTTACTCACTAGAATTCATCCAAGGTGGCTTCAAATGATCCAAAAGATATTCGAAAGTCAAATTTACCTTCCAAAGATAGAGATTTGTTACCACTGAGGACATAAAATGAAATGTGACAGGATCTTTACCAAAGACAAGTTTCTAACGTGTCTTGGGCAAGGGCTGCATAACTGAAATAATCACAACCTCCCCAGACAACCAGGGGACAGAATGCATATTTGGTATGTTTATTACAAGCGTTCCTTTATGATCATCTCACCCCTTAGAAGTATATTCGGTGAATGCTAACAGTATAGAATTAATCTTCAGAAGTTCAGGGCCAGCAGGAAACTCAAGTTGATATTCTGGGAATGTTCTGGGGAGAAGTTCTATATCGTATCTCTTTGAAGGAATATTTAACAATTTTTGACTAATCAGTGTTCCCAGTGAGCCCTTACCTGATGGTGAGACTGGCAGTGGCGGCTCTTGGTTGCATGGCAATGAGGCTTTCGATGAACTCCTGGCCCTGGGTCACCCTGCAGCTCCTTGTGGCCTCGGGGTGCATTCCTAAGACCTCAGGAGAGTCATCATCAGGTAAGGACTGGATAATGTATATGAAGTCCTCTATGTGTGCAGACTCTGGCACTGGCTGACGTATCTGAAAATTTCACCGCTTTGTTAGTTTTCACTAGCGAGGTATCTACTTGCAGTAGTGCATGGAGACAATATTTCCCCAAGAAATTTCATACAGAAGGCTTTTTCTTATTTGTGGGTGATATGTTCTAGATAAGCCTGTCAAAAGCAACACCTGGGACCACTCTATTAAAAGTGGAGTTGCACGCTATGCACATATAAGTTTCTTACTGGGAAAAGAAAGGAAGAAAAAAGAACAATTTAAAGGCTAGAGTGATTCTGACCACCAGCTGCCTCAATGAACTAGACCCACAGAGAACCAATGCTATCAATCTCAATTCATTTGACTTTGGTAAAAACCTATAGAAGGAACGTGAGAATGATCTTAATAATTGATCACTGACAAAGAAGAGCCAGGAGAGTGGATACTGGTGGCTTTCTTGATATCCTCAAGGAAAACACCGAGGAATTAATAAGGCCCGCAGAAAAATGTCAAATAACAGACTTAGAGTCACTGACAGAAACGACACTATCTGCGGAAGCAGCTAAGGTTACGACAGGGAACAAGAAGAACTGGCAAGTTGGAATTGCTGTGAAATTGCCAATAGTTAAAGCAACTAACCAGCTGAAGGAGCCTTGATGGTGTAGTGGTTAAGAGCTTGGCTGCTAACCAAAAGGTGAGCAGTTCAAATCTACCAGCTGCTCCTTGGAAACCCTATGGAGCAGTTTTACTCTGTCCTACAGGGTGGCTGTGAGTTGGAATCGACTCAATGGCAATGGATTTGGTTATGTTTTGGTTTTTAACTGGTTGAAAGATATGATCTCAGAATATAACCCGATAGTCTAATTCTGCTAAAGGAATTGCATGCTGTATGTTACAGCATAACTTACTCATTTACGCACACTTAATGTAACAGTCTGTATACAACAACCAGGCACACCGGACTTTGGGGGCAACTTAAAGAATTTTCAAGTGTAATTTTTATTTTCAGGGTAGGCTTTAGTCTCTAAATTTAACAAAAATGTTATTTTAAACAGTTTTTTTGGATTGGAATATTAAAAAAAACTCAGAGTTTCCTGCTTTAGCAAATAACTTATAAAGGATATAATTAAATGCCTTCTTCTTGGCTTCAGGTCATCAACATAGACTATTACAATCTATTCTATAGGTGCCTTCCAAATGAATCCCCTTAAAACATCACTTTTATCATTTTTCCTATCCATCCGTACTCTCAAGGCCCTCCACAGAGCTGGACATGATCTCTGTTCCCTTGATTATACCAGGTCCACTCCCAACTCATGGTGATCACCCACATGGCATTGCCTTCCTTCTCATCTTCCATTCACCTCTCCCATCAAAATTCTTACCCATTCAAATTTATGACAAGTCTTACCTCCGTATTCTAAAGT
This sequence comes from Loxodonta africana, assembly GCF_030014295.1. Taxonomy (NCBI): domain Eukaryota; kingdom Metazoa; phylum Chordata; class Mammalia; order Proboscidea; family Elephantidae; genus Loxodonta; species Loxodonta africana. The sequence goes on from NC_087366.1 coordinate 50,849,458, forward strand.
CAAAGGTAAGAGGAATTTTATCTTCTGCTAGCAGCCATCTGACAGGGCACAGTTGCTGGTTCTAACCCGGAGTTTTCTGCTCCACAAAGATGGAGCTTGGATGGAGGATAGAAACTTAGGGTTGGGGGTGGGGAGAAGAGGGGAGAGAAGGTGCTATGCTCTGAGCTGTGTCCCCTCAAATAAGATATGTCGAAGCCCTAACCCCGTCCATGTGAATGTGACCCTTTTTGGAAATAGGGTCTTTGAAAATGTTACCAGTTAGGTTAACATGAGGTCATACTGGAGTAGGGTGTCCTAATTCTATACGACTGATATCTTTATAAGAGAGGAGAACATAAACAGAGATAGGGAGACAGAGGAAGTATGTCATATGAAGCTATAACTGCAAACCAAGGAACACTTGGAGCTACCAGAATCTGGGAGAGAGGCATAGAACAATTTCTCCCTCAAAGCCTCAGAATCAATCAATAAAGACACCCCAATCTTAAACTCCACTGTAAGATAATAAATTTCTGTTCTTACAGCCCTGGGAAACCAGTCCAGAGGCCAAGAGAAAATGCAAAATTTCATCTTCTTTGGTGCTTGAGATAAGGGGCAAGGCTCTTGAGTGTACTATGTGCTCCTTGTATGTGCCTGCCCCCTGTGAACCTCAGTTTCCTCATCTGTAAACTGGGAATAGCATCTATTTTACATGGTTGTTTTAGCATTAAATGAGAAGCATATAAATTGACTAGCATGGGAGAGGTGATCAATAAATATTAGTTTCCTTCTGCTGTCTTCTGCTATATATTTTATACTCCAGGTCCCTAGAGGGTATGAACCATTTCTTTAGCATTCTATTTACTGCCTGGCATAATGGTGTGTTTAATAGGGTGATGGGTAAGTTACTTTTGTAATAATGAGGATTAATAAAAACGATTGAAAATGAACATTAAAATTTATTTAAATACAGATTTTAAATAATGCAACGATATTTGGTTAAAAGTAATACAGTAATTTAGGAAAATAAATTTTTTCTTACCTCATCACTAGAGAAACTGAAGTCATCTTTCAGCACTTCAGGATTACAGAATTTGTAGAGAAGGGTCTTCAAGCATTGCTTGTCAAAGTTATCAGTCACCCGTCCTCCGTAAATCACTTCTCCAATCAGATAACGCAGTGCCCTCCACGGGATGGTGGACTGTCTGCTCAGGACATTTTCCAGCATCTTTATGGCAACCTTTAGAAAATCCACTAGTCTTTATTATTTCACTACATGTCTTCAGCTTACTCTGGCATTTTAACATAAAACCAACAATTCTCAAACAGCTACATATATTTTCTCTTCACAAATACATGGAAGTAGCAAGAGAAATACAAATAGTGGATATTCATTTTATCCATTAATTCTTTTGTCATTCTTATTTAACAAACATTAAACTAATTAATTAATTAATTATTATTTTTGAATGGACAAAACAAGACATGGTAGTGAATTCAGAAAGTAGGGAAGGATAAACAAGAGAAGGTAAGTTTTCCCCCATCCTCTGCTCCAGTTACCAGGTCCCCTCTTCAGGCAATCATTCTTAGCATTTTCTTGAGTACCTTACACAGGTACATCAACTTATGGGCACATAAGTTGATGTTTCTCCTTCTCTCTTTGCCTTCCCTCACTCTTTCTCTCTTCCTCCCATTCCTCTCTCTGTCCTCCAACTCTCATCTCTCCCTCCCAACTTTCTTTCTGTTTTCCTTCCTTCCAGAAATGCTAGCTCATCATACACACTGCCCTGCAATTTGACAATATGTCTTGACTAACACCGTTCTACTCATCTGTCAGTTTGTTGTACTGTGGTAGCTTGCATGTTGCTATGATGCTGGAATTTACTCTACTGATATTTCAAATATCAGCATAGCCACACATAGTGTTTCATTGGATCTTCCAGACTAAGAAGAAAGGTCTGACGATTTGTTCCTGAAAATTAGCCAACAAAAACCTTATGGATTACAACAGAACATTGTCCAATATAACGAAGGAAGATGAGCCCCTTAAGTTGGAAGGCACTCAAAATACTACAGAGGAAAAGTTGCCTCCTCAAAGTAGAGTCGACCTTAATGATGCTGATGGCTTAAAGCCTTTGGAAGCTTCATTTGCTGATGTGGCATGACTTAAAATGAGAAGCAACAGTTGTAAACATCCGTTAATAATCAGAACATGAAATGTACAAAGTATAACTCAAGGAAAATTGGAAGTTGTCAAAAATAAAATTGAATCTTGCAGATTTATATCCGAGGCATTAGTGAGCTGAAATAGACTGGTATTGACATTTTGAATCTGACCATCGTGTAGTTCTACTAAGCTGGGAATGACAAATTGAAGAGGATTGGCATTGCATTTATCATCAGAAAGAACATTTCAAGATCTATCCAGAAATAAGACAGTGTCAGTGATAGGTTAATATAGATACGCCTACAATGAAGACCAGTTAATAAACTATTATGCACATTTACTCACCAACTACTAATGCCAATGATGAAAAGCTGAAGATTTTTATGAACTGCTGCAGACCGAAATTGATCAAAAGTGCAGTCAAGTAGCTAATAATTACTGGTGATTGGAAAGCGAAAGTTGGAAACAAAGAAGAAGGGTCAGTAGCTGGAAATATGGCCTTGGTGACAGGAACAATGCTGGAGGTCACATGATAGAAATCTGCAATACCAATGACTTATTCACAGAAATACTTTTTTTTTTTCAACAACACAAACAACAACTATACATGTAGACCTTGCTAGATGGTTTACACAGGAATCAAATCAACTATGTCTGTGGAAAGAAACAATGGAGAAGCTCAGTCTTATCAGTCAAGACAAAGCCACAGGGTGCCTGCAGAACAGACCATCAACTGCTCATATGCAAGTTCAAGTTGAAGCTGAAGAAAATTAAAATAAGTCCATGAGAGCAAAGTATGAGCTTGAGTATATCCCACCTAAATTTAGAGACCTTCTCAAGAATAGAATTGATCCATTGAACACTAATGACTGAAGACCAGAAGAACTGTGGGATGGCATCAAGGGCATCATACATGAAGAAAGAAAAGGGTCATTAAAAACACAGGAAAGAAAGAAGAGACCAAAATGAATGTCAGAAGAGACTCTGAAACTGGCTCTTGAGCACAGAGTAGCTAAAGCGAATGGAAGAAACGATAAAGTAAAAAGAGCTGAACAGAAGATTTCAAAGGGTGGCTTGAGAAGACAAGGTAAAATATTATAATGAAACCTACAAAGACCTGGAGATAGAAAATCAAAGGGAAAGAACACGCTCAACATTTCTCAGGCTGAAAAAACTGAAGAGAAAATTCAAGCCTCAAGTTACATTATTGAAGGATTCAAATAAGCAAAAAATTGAATGATGCAGAGAGCATGAAAAGAAGATGAAGGAATACATAGTCACTGTGCCCGAAGGACTGGTTGACATTCAGCCTTTTCAGGGGGTAGTGTATGATCAGGAACAGCTGATACTGAAGGAAGAAGTTCAAGCTGCACTGAAGGCGTTGGCAAAAAACAAGGCTCCGGGAGCTGATGGAATACCAATTGAGTTACTTCAACAGTGCATGCAACCCTGGAGGCATTTACTCGTCTATGTAAAAAAATTTGGAAGACAGTTACCTGGCCAATCAGCTGGAAGAGATCCATATTCATGCCCATTCCAAAGAAAGGCAATCAAATGGAATGTGACAACTATTGAATAATCATTAATACCACAGGCTAGCAAAATTTTGCTGAAAATATTTCAAAAATGGCTGTAGCCATACATTGACAGGGAACTGCCAGAAGTTCAACCCTATTCAGAAGAGGACATGGAACAAGGGATATCATTGCTGATGTCAGATGGCTCTTGGCTGAAAGCAGAGAATACCAGAGAGATGTTTACTTGTGTTTTATTGGCTACATAAAAAAATTAGACTTTGTGATCATAATAAATTACGGATAACATTACAAAGAATGGGAATTCCAGAACACTTAACTGTACTTACCTGGAACCTGTACATACTTCAAGAAGCAGTCTTTCTAACAGAACAAAGGGATATTGCATGGTTTAAAATTAGAAATGTGTGTGCAAGTTTGTATCCTTTCACCTTAACTTATTCAATCTGTATGCTGAGCAAATAATTTGAGAAGTTGGACTATATGAATAACAACGCTACGTCAGGATTGGAGGAAGACCCATTATACTGATGACAAAACCTTGTTTGCCCAGAATGGAGACAACTTGAACCATTTACTGATAAAGGTAAAAGACTACAGCCTTCAGTATGGATTATACCTGAATGTGAAGAAAACAAAAATCCTCACAACTGGTCCCATAAACAATATCATGGTAAGCGGTGAAGAAATTGAAGTTGTCAAGTATTTCATTCTACTTGGATCAACGACCAGTGCCCATGGAAGGAGCAGTCAGGAAATCAAACAATGCACTGCACTGGGGAAGTCTGCGGCAAAGATACCACTTTGATGACTGAAGTGCACCTGATCCAAGTGATGGTATTTTCAATCATCCCATATGCAGGCAAAGGATGGACAATAAGAAAGTAAGACTGAAGAAGAATTGATGCATTCGAATTGTGGTGTTGACTAACCAACAATATTGAATATACTCTGGACTGCGAGAAGAACAAACAAATCTGTTTTGGAGGAAGTACAGCTAGAATGCTTCTTAGAAGTGAGGATGGCAGGATTTTGTCTCGCTTGCTTTGGACATGTCAGCAGGAGGGACCAAGCGCCTGAGAAGAACATCATGCTTGGTAAGCAGAGTGTCAGTGGAGACCCTCAATGAGATGGACTGACAGAGTGGATTGAAACAGCAGAGATTGTAAGGATGGAGAAGGACTGGACAATATTTTGTTCTGTTATACATGGTACATAAGGTCACTTTGAGTTGGAGCTGATTCCATGGCACCTAACAGTGAGTATTTCCTTTAATGACCATGTGCAAAGGATTCTAAAGTGTGAAAGCGTTCTTTACTGTTCTCTTATCCTTGGTAATAATAGGACATATTGGTCTATTTAATTTATTTAATTGGTCTATTTAATTTAACTCTTGTGACTCATCATTGTTAATTTAATTTGTATTTCACCTTGCACTGGTTACTTTGAGCATCTTTTCTTATGTATACTGGCCATTTAGATTGGATATCCTGTACATTGTCTATATTTCCTTTGGATTGTTTATCTTTTTCTATGTTAACATGTAAGAATCCTTTTATGTTATAGATATTAGCTCTTTCTCAGTTATCTGCATTACAAATTTTATTCTAAATTTATTTGTCTACTGACTTGATTTTAGCATTATATGCCATATAAAAGTTTTTTTTTTTTTTATAGTGAAATATGACTATCTTTTATGGTTCTGGTTTCCAATTTTGGTTAAACTGTCTCCAACTCCAAGATTGTATATCTAATCTCCTAGATTATTTTTTAGAAGATTTGTATTGTTTTGTAATACATTTAACACTTACTCTACTCTAGGATTTATTTTGTATATGGTATAGCACAAAGGACCAAAGTTATTTTCTTCCAGCTGGATGGTCAGTTATGCCAGTATCATTTCATTAAAAAAAAAAAAAAATCCCTTTTTACTAAACTGGAATACTATCTGTATAAAAGATTAAAATTTCATAAAAACTTGGATATGTTTCCAAACTCTCTATTATATCCCACTGATTTCCTGTCTACATCTCTAGCAATGCAATATTAATTTTAATATAGTGGATTTTTAGTATGCTTTGATAGCTGGTGAAGAAAAGTCCCCTTCAACATTTTTCTTTTATTGTGTGTTTCTAGCTTAGTTTTCAACATCTCTTCTTCCATATAAAATTTAGGATTATTTTATCAGTTAAAAACCTTCCCTAGTAGGATTCTAAGTAGAACTGCATTATATTTGATTATTAATTTTGGAAGAATTGATAGTTTCTGGTATTAAGTCTTCCTATCTAATAACATGGAATGTATTTATTCAGAGAAGTTAAGGGTCTAGAATGAGCTATGGAGTCTGACTGTTGCTTGTCATCTGTGTAACGTAGGGAAGTTTTTAAGGTGTCCTATGCTTCTATTTTGCTATCTGTAAAATGAGGTCAATTGGTGTACTTACTTCATAGGGTTGTTATGAGAATTAAATAATCCATATAAAGTGATCAGAACATTTTAAGCTCCCAGTAAATGTCACTCCTCTTTCCTGCCCCTTAATTTATAAGGTTCTTTTTTTTTTTTTTATCCAGGCATTTTACCAGATTCTCTACTTCCAAAAGGTTTTCCCTCTTACTGGTCTCTCAGGTTTTCCGGATATACAATTATGTTGTCAACAAAAGGTACATTTCTCTCTTTTTATTCTTTTTTATAGTGTTAATATGAATTATGTAGTTTCCTTATCTTATTGAATTTACTAGCTCTTCCAAGACAGTGTTGAATGATGACAGTGATAATGGACATCCTTGTTTGATTCTTAATTTCATTTGAAACGATTTCAGTGTTTTCCTATTTAGAATGATATTCCCTGTTATCTCTTGATACCAGAAAAAAAAAAAAAATCCAAACCCATTGCTGAAGAGTCGAATGCCAACTCAGAGCGGACTCTAGAGGACAGAGCAGAACTGCCCCAAGGGTTTCCAAGGCTGTAAATCTTTATGGAAGCAGACTGCCACATCTTTCTCCTGCGGAGTGGCTGTTGAATTCAAACCGCTGACCTGTTAGCAGCTGAGCGCTTAACCACTGTGCCACCATCCAAAACACTGACATCACCAAATGCTGGCGAGGATATGGAGCAACAGGAACTCTCATTTACTGCTGATGAGAATGCAATATGGTACAGGCCCTTTGGAAGACAGTTTGGCAGTTTCTTACAAAACTAAGTATAGGCTTAAAATACAGTCCAACAAGTAAGCTCCTTGTTTTTATCCAAACGAAATGAAAACATCTCCACATGAAACCTGCATTCAAATGTTTATAGCAGCTTTATTCATAATTGTGAAAAACTGGAGGCAATCAAGAAATCCTTCAACAGGTGAATGGATAAACTGTGGTACATCCATACAATGGAGTATTACCCAGAGATTAAAAAAATGAGCTATCAAGTCATGAAAAGACATGGAAGAGCCTTAAATGCATGTTGCTAAGTGAAAGAAGCCAGGCTGAAAAGGCTAGATACTGGAAGATTCCAACTATATGACATTCTGGAAAAGGCAAAACTATAGAGGCAGCAAAAAGATCAGTGGTTGCCAGGGGCTCGGGAGGAGGGGGGAAGAATGAATAGGTGAGGCACAGGGCATTTTAAGAGCAGCAAAACTATTCTGTGTGATACTAAAATGGCAGATACCTGACATTATGCTTCCTGCAAAATCCACAGAACTGGACGACGCAAGCATCTAAAACAACGGACTTCATTTGATAGTAAGGTATCAGTATTGGTTCACTAACTGTAACAAACGTACCACACTAATGCAATATGTTAATAAATGGGAGAAACTGCCTGCAGAGGGGAGATGGGATAGAAAGGACTCTCTGAACTTTCTGTGCGACTTTTCTGTCACCTAAAACTGCTCTGAAAAATAAAGTGTACTAAAAACAAAAACCCTCAGATCTTTTATCAATTCAGGGAAAATAAAAGAACTTTCTTTTATTTTACTTTTCTCCATCTATTCCATTTTCTCTTCAGGAATTCATATTATTTGAATGCTAGGATTCCGTTCAATTATCTGCTAAATTTTTGCCCCAGGATTTTCATTTTTTTGGTAACTTTCTGTGTATGGTCTGGGTTATTTCTTCTATTTGATTTTGCTAGCCACTGAGTTAAGTCTCAACCATGACTGGTTTTCCCTTTAGTTCATCTATCTCATTTTTTTTTTTTTTTAATTAAAAAATCTTAGTGTGTATATACAGCTCCTGATGTGTTACCATGCTATATGGAGCCTGTAAACCAACGAACACCTCTTACTTTACATGTAAATGGTTCAGGCCCAAATACAACGATACCTGCCTATTTTTGTGATAAGGAATAATTTTTGGAGATTATTTGTAATTACCGAAGTGGCTACTAAGGAAAAAAAAACCTCCAAAATTTGGAAATAGGTAAAATGATGACCATAAGTCATTTCAATGTCATGCTGCAATGTTGTCTAACATGCTCGTTTAAGGGTTACCAAACAGTCCAGGAGTATCCATCCACCTTCGTGTTGATTTACTATTTACTAAAGATTAGTGCATTTTTGTAAGAGTAGATGATTATTTATTAGGAAATGGATAGACATGCAAATTATTCTTTTTTGAGAACAACGCAAATAAATTTTGTTCTGTGGAGATGGAAGTGGTTTCTCTCAGGTAAATAAGGTTACAACACAAAGGTTGCAGTTCTATCGCCTGTAGAGAATTTGCCAGCTTCGTACATAAGTCAGCAACCCTATTTCACTATTATTTCTTTCGGTGTCTATAAATACCTCTGCTCTATACTTTTTGGACCAGTTTTACCGACTTGCTGGTTCTCTCATTAATGAGTTAAATAAATCTTTGATATGTGCTCATTAAAAAAAATGATATGTGTGAAATATGTGTGTGCATGACTTTTTATATCCTTAAGGGCTCATAATTTTTCTTCAAGTCATGTGTCTATTTCTGGTCTATTTCTTGTGTTTTGCCTCTGCTGAATCTCTTTCATTAGATGTGTTGTTATTTTTCTTGGTCTTGTTGTTGGGCCACAGGTCCAGGTGTTGGGGAGCTTTCAGTGGTGGTAATCCTGCATCTGGAGGAAGACACATAGATGGCTATGTGCAGACGTAGCCCCGTGGGCTAGTAGATGGCAGTCAGAGTGCCAGTGCTCTGATGAGGCTATCTCCAAGTTGCCTGGCAATGAGCTAGCTAGCTGGGATTGAGGGCTCCCCCTAGTAGGAGAGGCTGTGTCCAAACTCATCTTCCCATTAGACCAGTGATTCCCACTTCCCTAATAAGAGGGATTGTGCATAAATTCTATTTCCCACTAAGTTCTAAGGTGCTAACAGTTGGAATTTCTAGACAACTCCCTGAACACTGGGCACCGAACTCAAACAGCTTGGTAACCCGGCAGCCTTATTTCTCTGCCACTGGCAAGGCTGCTCTCACATAAAAAGGGAGGACCAAGGAGCTGAAGGGCAGTTTTCTAAACTTCAGTGCCATGGTGTATCCAGTTGCTTCTGGCTTAAGCAAACCTCTCTGCAAGACGCCAGATGGAGAGCAGCACCCCGTGAATTCTAGCCTGCACCAGATGCCGCTGCTGGCATTCGCCCAAGCTCTTTGCATGACAAAGCGTCTTGCTAACATCTAGCCATCCATAATCCCATCATCCATTTTTCTTGCAGACGGTTTAATAAACACTAAAATTCAGTGTGAATATATGTGCAGAAATGGGATCATGCTATACTTGCTCTATTACAAACCAGTTTTATTAATCAATCCTATAAATGTCTATAAATGACTATCTCTTTCTACATCAATCATAAGAACTCTAAAGACATATATGTGGCAAAATGTGTGGCCTTTTACCTTGGTTCTTCAGAAAAACAGCTTGACAGATCTTTCCCCTAAACCCTGAGGAGTTACCTTTGCCCTAGTTTTCTACCTCAGAGGGTTTGTTACTTTTGTCCAGGTTGATTTATACTTCCTGGGTAAGTTGTAAACAACTTGGTTTTGTTACTTTTTGTCTGGTCCTGGGCTGCAGCCTACCAATCACAGGTATGCACCTTGTAGGGACTGGTCAATAGACTATGCAAATGAGGTGACTATAGCCTACCATAGTGACTGTGACCTACCAAGAGGGGATTGATCAGTTTGTGGCCCTAATAGGAGGGCCATGCCTTGAAATTGACAACCACAAAAAAACCAAAACCATTGCCGTCAATTCTGACTCATAGCGACCCTACAGGACAGAGTAGAACTGCCCCACAGAGTTTCCAAGGATTTGAACTGCCAACCTTTTGGTTAGCAGCTGTAGCACTTAACTACTACGCCACCAGGATTTCCAAAATTGACAAGGAGGTGTTGATACAAGCACAAAGGTTAGGGACAGAAAAAAGCAGGAAGAGAAGCAGAAAGAAGAAGCAAAAGGAAGAAAGAAGAGAAAGAAGCAGAGGAAGAGGAGGCAAGGAACCTCCTAAAATTGCTGTAACGTGGGTCAAGGGCCATGTAACACTGAAGACAGCAAAAGGCCCGAATGGCGCCCAGCTGCAGAGCTGCCAGCAACAGGTTTGGAATGGACCAGTCCTCGGGGTGGTGGTAGGGTAGGGGGTTCTGAGAGGAGGACTGTATGGCCAAGAGGAGCTGAGAGAGCTGGCCTGCACTGAAGAAGGGGGACTGTGTCTACATGCTTCCTGATCCTGCTCCTAGTTGTAGCCTGTTGATTCTGATCCCGAGCTGTACCTGTGAATTCTTTAATAAACCCCTTAACTGTAAGTATGGTCTGTGGGTTCTGTTTGGCCATTGCGACAGATTATCGAACCCAGCAGAGAAGTAGAAAGTGCCGTGGGGAGGATGGCTGGTGTCAGATCAATAAAAAAATTGGAGAGTGGAGGTATGTTTGACCTCTACCTTATGGGAATCAGGTTTGGGCTGATCCTGGTCATTATCCCCCCTATGGGATAGACAGGCTCAGGTGATGGTACTACTACCAGTCCCATTTTAAAATCGTTGTTAGTTGCCATCAAGTCGATTCAATTCATGGTGACCCCATGTGTGCAGAGTAGAACTGCTCCATAGGGCTTTCAAGGCTGTGTATGGCCTTTCTGAAGCAGATGGCCAGGCCTGTTTTCCTAGGTGCCTCTGAGTGGGTTTAAACTGCCAGCCTTTTGGCTAGTAGTTGAGTGCTTACCCATTTGTACCACTCAGGGACTGACTGTCTCTCTATGTATATATCCAAATTGCCTTCCAGAAAGTTAGTACCAATTTAATCCCCTAAAGCAGGATAAGATAGCACCTGTCTCTGCATTTTTTTTTTGGGGGGGGTTAATTTTAACCATTGTGTTAGTGAAAGATAGTATCTCATTGTGGTTTTTTTTTTTCCCCCATGAATGTCTTTTTTTTTTTTTATTGTGGTAAAATACAATTTAAGATTTACCTTTTTAGCCATTTAAAGTATACAATTCAATGGCATTAATTTTAGTACGTTCAAAATGTGCAACCTCTACCCCTATCTAGTTCCATATTTTTCCTCACCCCAAAAGGAAAACCCATACCCATTTAAGTAGCTATTTTCATTCTCTTCTGCCCCTAGCCCCTCGCAACCACTAATCTGATTTCTGTCTTGATGGATTTGCCTATTATAGATTTCTCATATAAGTGGAATCACACAGTAGGTGACTTTTGTGTCTGGCTTCTTTCACTTAGCATAACGTTTTCAGGGTTCATCCATGTGGTAGTATGTATCTGAACTTTGTTCCTTTTCGTGGCTGAATAATATTCCGTTGTGTGGGTACACCACATTTTGTTTGCCATTCATCTGTGGTTTAAGTTAGCATTTCTTTGATTTCTGATGAGGTTGAATAATTTTTCATAATACTATTGCCATTTTGTATTTCTGCTGTGACTTGCCTATCCGTGTCCTCTGCTTACTGGGGTATTTTTTTTTTTTCTCTCTCTTACTAATTTCTAAGAAACCTGCAGGTAATAAGTATATGAACCATTTGTCTGATATATAGTACAAGCACTTCCCCCCATATATTGCTTGCCTTTTGATTGAGCTTTGTGTAAGGTTGAAGAGAAGAAGTTCACACTGAGCTCACATTCCTTGACAAATGCCCACATGCAGCTGTTTTATCTGAGGTTCCTGGTTGGGTGCGGCAGCATAGACTCTGCTGCTCTGACAGCATTTCAGCTTGCAGTGAACATGGCAGTCTCTTGTGAACATGGAAAAGCCTAATGAGGACATGTAGAAGCCATAGAAGGTGACCTATCTAGGGTGGGTCTACATAACACCCAGAGGCAGGACCAAGATTTTCCTCAGAAAGCCTTTTCGTATTTGCAATAACAAGTAGGTAATTGTCATCAATTGAATTGTGTCTCCCCAAAATATGTGCCAACTAGGTTAGGCCATGATTCCCAGTACTGTGTGACTGTCTACCATGTTGTCATTTGATGAGATTTTTCCTACGTGTTATAAATTCTATCACTCTGATGGATTATCGGCAGTTACATTGATGAGATCTACGAGATTAGATACTGTCTTAAACCAATCTCTTTTGAGATATAAAATAGGGAAGCGAGTAGGGAGACAGGGGTCCTCATACCACCAAGAAAGCAGCGCTGGGAGCAGAGAGCGTACTTTGACCTGGGGTCTCTGTGCAGAGAAGCTCCCAGACCAAGGGAAGACTGATGACTAGGACCTTCCTCCAGGGCTGACAGACAGAGAAAGCCCTCGCCTGGAGCTGGAGCCCTGAAATTGGACTTCTAGCCCATTGGACTGTGAGAGAATAAACTTCTGTTTGTTAAAGCCATCCACTTGTGGTATTTCTGTTACAGCAGCACTAGATGACCAAAACAGTAAGCAAGGGTGCAACGTCCTGCGATGGGAACACAAATGCAAGAAAACTAACCTGGGAAAAATTCAAGCAGGTGCTGTCATGGTAGCTACCACTGTAGACACTTGAGCAATAAAGAAAACACCCCACGATAAAGTACAAATAGAAAGTTTTATATAGAGAACACTAAAGAAGGACTAATCGGTTAAACTTATTCTACCACCTCTGCCCACAATGGGTCAATGTAACCTCTCTTGCTTTAAAGGAAAAAGTAATAATGAAGAACACTTTTATAGTGATTAATGTATCTCAGGCAATGTTCTAAGTGCTTTACTTACGTTGATTAGTTTGCCTCTTAAAATGACTCCCAGCCCCCACTCTTTTTGCCAAGGAAACTGAGATCCAGAGAGAGGTTAATTAGCTTTTCCAAACAGATTAAATCCTTGCACAGCTATGCCTATTACAGCGGGTTGATTCCAGGAAATCTGGCTTCAAAGTCCATGCTTTCAAACACCATCCCTTATTGCCTTGTTACAGAGCTCTTAGCACGTGCAAAAACACTTGGTCTTTGTGTAGGGATGTAAGTAGGCTCTTAGATTGTATCCTACTGTCATTTATTTTTGCTGTTACTTACCTCCAAGTCCGAAGAGCTAAATTCATAAGGAATATTCCAGCCCAATATTCCATAATTTTTTCTTTCATGGATCACAGCATGGAAAAAACACAGATTGAATACAATTTTTTTCCACCATGGTCCACAGTCAGGATTCTCAAATATCTCCGCTGTTACCTCTCCACTCCCACTATGTCCGAACGTCTGAAGTAAATTACTTTTCAGTCCCTGGGGATATTCCACTGCAACCTTGAAAACAGACGTGAGAAAAGCAGCACATGAACACAGAAGCCAGCGCTGGGTCGAGTGCACTCCCCTTTGTCTAGCACTGGTTAAGAACGAGCTAAGAGTGTAACTGTTCTCAAGATTCGGTGGCAAATAAAAAAAAACAATTTTTTGGAGTTATTCTTTTCCCATTTGACAACCTTTATAAAAGGAAGGACTATGCTGGATTTTCTTTTGTCCCAATTCATATTTTAAAATGAGAGGTATAACATGGTGATTAAAAGCATTCCTGTTCTATCACCTGTGTCTGTCAGTGTGTTGTCCTGTGGTGGCTGGCACGTTGCTATGATACTGGAAGCTATGCCACTGGTATTTCAAATACCAGCAGGGTCAGCCGTGCTGGACAGGTTTCAGGGGAGCATCAAGACTGAGAGACACTAGGAAGAAAGACCTGGCAATTTACTTCAGAAAACTAGCTAATGAAAACCTTGTGGATTACAACAGAACACTGTCTGACTCACTTGCTTTGGACACATCATCAGGAGGGATCAATCGTTGGAGGAGGACATCGTGTTTGGTGGAGTAGAGGGAAACCCTAAGTGAGATGGATTGGCACAGCAGCCACAGCACTGGAAGACGCTGGTGGTTGTGAGGATGATGCCTGATCGGGCAGTTTCCTTTTGTTGCACACAAGGTTGCCATGAGTTGGAATCAACTTGATGGCAGCTATCTGTCAATCTATCGCTCTACCTATTGGGTTCTGGAAGCACAGCAGTCTGGAAACCTTGACAATAAACAGTTACTGAAGACAGAGAATATCTCCTAGGCTTGTATATCAATGACACCTAAGTAGCCTTAACAGAATCAGGGCTGCATGGCCTCAGCAAGGACGCAGATACAAGGGATGCCAGACGGTAGAGCCAACAAAAGTATCTAGTTACCAATGATGTTAGAAAGGAAAACAATTCACTTGGCGTGTTACTAAGTTGTTTTGCTTGCACTGAAAACCTTTTGGTTGACTTCTTAACTAGGGTAATTGGTGCGAGGAGGAACTGGGGAGAAAGGGTGTGGGGGTGAGGTGGGAGGCAACCAACTGGAGCAGTTTTTTTTTGAGACTGGCTGGCAAGTCTGACACTGCGAAGGGTCTGAAGTTTTACTCTACTTGCACAGTATGTATGTAGGTGTGTGTGTGTGTATACATACATATATATGTGCATGTGTGTGACTGTGTGTATATAATATATGCATATGTGTGTGTGTGCATGTGTGTATAGACATGAACACCAGACTTCTGGATCAGGCATCAGACTGACACTTCACTCGCAGAGCAGCTTGTGTTGGCTCTCCACGCTCCACTTCCTCACAGGATGATGCAGTGACAGCCCGGAATAACCTGTGGGTGTATGGTGGGCTTGTACCACAGGACAGGAACTTTGAAATTAGGAAAATTGGAGCTCATATAGAATGGCATACCTACCCTCTTCCCCTCGAGAGACACAGAGAGAGACTTCAGCTCTGGAATGTAAACAAATCTCTGGGAAGAGAAGTGGAACGTTTCTATGTTTTTATAACCCCTGCAGTGTGTGCAAATGACTTCGGGTTTTATTACCCTTAGTATGTAAGCAAGTGGCTCCAGGAGATTGAAGACAAGCTTTTCTAGGTCTATCAGCCTTAATGTGAGCAAATTGCTCTGAAAAGTGCATGAAAGAGGAGCTATTCTCTGTCTTTCAAGGCATGTTTACCATTCCAGCATCCTTTAATCCAGGTTGTTAGTAGTCTTTGCTCAGAAATCCCAGATTGTGCAGAAATGAGAAAATATTCATGGAGCATTGTATCCTGACTATTATGACTTATTCTTCCCAGAATTCTTGCTCATGTTTCTAAATATGGACATCTGCCCATCCTATAAGGAACTATATCTGAAGGGGAAGAGAGAGAGAGAGAGAAATGTGAGGGAGAGAGAGGGTAAGAATTAATATGTGCAAAATTAGTATTGCCTCAGCAAAAGAGGAAACCCCGGTGGTGTAGTGGTTAAGAGCTACCTCTGCTCACCAAAAAAGGTTGGCAGTTCAAATTCACCATGTGCTCCTTGGAAACTTTACGGGGCAGTTCTACTCTGTCTTATAGGGTTGCTTGAGTTGGAGTTGACTGGATGGCAGAGTTTTTGGGTTTTTTTAAGCAAAAGAAGGAAACCCTGGTGGTGTACTGATTAAGTGCTACAGCTGCTCATCAAAGGGTCGGCAGTCAAATCCACCAGACGCTCCTTGGAAACTCTATGGGGCGGTTCCACTCTGTCCTATAGGGTCACTATGAGTTGGAATTGACTTGATGTTTTGGTTTTTTGGTAGCAAGAGAAAGTTCCTTACATCTGATGTGAAAATTAATTTTATTAAATTCACAAAGCAGGTTCATGCCATATCAGTGGTTCCCCCTTCCCTTCCCTTTTTCCTTAATGCAGGAAGATTATGTCTGAGTCATATTTGTAAGGAAGACAGAGATTTATTCACTCTGGCAGTTGATCTTGTTAAAAATATGAATAGATTTTTTGGGGGCTTACTTTTTATTATAAAAATTTTCTAACATACTCGAGAGAGAGAGTCATATAACTGACTCCACGTATCCATCATTCACCTTCAACAACGGTCAACAATGGCCTCGTTGCTGAAATTAAGGGGAAAGCTCTCAGGCTTTCTTCATTGAGTATGATGGTAGCTGTGAATTTCTAATAAATCCCTTTTATCATATCGAGGAATTCCCCTTCTATTCCTACTTTGTTGAGTATTTTAATCATCAGAAGGTGATGAATTTTGTCAAATGCCTATCCTGTGCCAACTGAGGTGATCACGTGGTGCTTTTGTTCTGTTAATGTTGCGTATTATACTGGTTATTTTCTAATGTTAATGAAGGTGTGTGTCATTTGCATAAAAATAATGGTACATCTTTTTATTCCTATGAATAATGTTGGGATGATTACCGATCTCATCCTTGATTATTTTCTTAAGATAGGTCTCTAGAAGTGGGTCACTGGATTAAATTGGGTAAATCCCACTTGGTCATGGTATATAATCCTTTTAATATACTTTTGGATTGGGTTTGCTAGTGTCTTGTTGAGGAATTTTTATATCTATATTCATCAGGGATATTGGCCTGTAGTTTTCTTATCTTATGGTGTCTTTGCCTGGCTTTGGTATCAGGGTGATGTTAGCCTCATAGAATGTATTAGCAGCTGTTCCCTCCTCTTCTATTTTTTTGGAAAATTTAAGTAGGATTGGAGTCACTTCGGTAAATGTTTTGTAGAAATCCCCAGTGAAGCCATCTGGTTCAGGACTTTTCTTTGTTAGGAGGTTTTTGAACGCTAATTCAATTTCTTCACTTGTTATGAGTTGGTTGAGACCTTCTATTTTTTCTTGAGTCAATATAAGGAGTTTATGTGTTTCTAGGAATTTGTCCATTTTATCCTAGTAATCTAATTTGTTAGTGTACAAATTTTCACAGTATTTTCTTACGATTCTTTTTATTTCTGTAGGGTCGGTTTTAATGTTCCCACTTTCATTTCTAATTTTAGACATTTTCAGTTCCTCTCTCTTTTTGTCAGTCTAGCTAAAGGTTTGTCAGTTCTATTGATCTTTAAAAAAAAAACAGCTTCTGGTCTTGTTGATTCTATTTTCTGTTTGCTGTTTCATTTATCTCTGCTCTGATCTTTGTTATTTCCTTCTTTCTGGTAGTTTTGGGCTCAGTTTGCTCTTCTTCTTGTTTCTCAAGTTGTAAAGTTAGGTTATTGATTTAAGATCTTTCTTCTTTTTTATTATAAGCATTTACGACTATAAATTTCCCTCTGAACATTTCCTCTGCTCCATACAATAAGTTCTGGCATATTAAATAGTCTTTAAAAAATTTTAGTGGCAGCATACTATTTCATTATATAAATATACCATAATTTATTTGTCTTTTTCTGGTTGCTGAACATAAATTATTTCTTATATCTTTATGCAAATGGTGCACACCTTCTACGTTTGTCAATCTTCGTAAGTGTTGCTATGCCAGTTTTTTTTTTACATGTTGCTGTAAAAAAATTAGCATAGCATGATTACAAAAATACCTTGAGGGAGGAGGGTGCAGTTGACAAACAAACATAGAAGGTGTGTGTTATTTGTGTAAAAATATGGTACATCTTTTTATTGCTATGAGTAATGTTGGGATGATTACCGATCTCATCCTTGATTATTTTCTTAGGATGGGTCTCTAAGTGGGTCACTGAAACAAATTGCATGAAAAATTTAAGACTCTATATATATTGCAAAATTATCTTCCAGAAAAAATTTTGCCTTGTCAGCATTACGTTGGATTATTTCATAGTAGTCTTAACCCAAAATCAAACTTGTTGCCATTGAATCAATTGTGACTCATAGTACTCTTAAGAGCACTAACTATATCATAGCTGTTTTTAAAGCAATCTTTGCCAATTTGATGGGCTATCAAAAGTATCTCATTCTTTTGATTTGCTTTTCTTTGATACCTAGAGGCTAATTTTTTTCTTTATATGCTTATTGATTTGTGTCCTTTGCCAATTTTTTAAGGCAGCGTTAATGTTTTTCTTAATTATTTGTAGATGCTCTTCTTTATTATGAAAATCATCTTCTCTGTCTGTACAGATAAATCGTCAGATGTGAAAATCTCCTAATGTACGTACGCACTGATTACAACTATGTTAAAAATGCTTACACTGATGGAGACTTAAGGTGGACTTATAGTAATGAACCTCTTAAGATGACATGTTCTTTTAAACTCTATCCCTCTCTGCCACCTATTCTTCTGTCCCCATCACCTCTACCTTCCAGACCCCCCATTCCTGGCCAGAAATAGGAGGATGTTTGAGATCATAATTTACCAGAATTATATCTGTGACAATCCTGAATCTCAGACTAAGAGTTGTGGATTTCCCCAATTTGTGTTCTGTCTTTTCTAGGAGCAGCGTTGTTGGGAAGCAGCTTAGTATTGTCCACTTGGGTAAATGTATAATCAGCAGACTGGGAAGAGCTGGGGAGAGGTATGACAGGAAGCAGTTTCTTTATTTCCCATGAGTGAATCTGATTTCTCCTCAGGGTGGATTGGGACACTGTCAGAAAAGTGCCCATCCTCCCTGATTTCCTCCATCCCCATCTCAGTTCTGTTATGTTAAAGTTGGAAGAGTGGCTGTGTGGACCTGTCTGCGCACAGCACTCTGCTGGTGCCATTCGTCAGTTTTCTTTGCTATTAAGATTTGATCTTTTGGTCATCCAGACCCTTGTTCAGCAGAATTAACCAACTCTTAAAATTTATTCAACCTCAGTCGTGGATATGGGTGGAAATCACAGATAACCCTAAATTCAGGCTTTTTAGTCAATAGTTTCAACCTGATTTCTGCCAGCCCCCCTCCAGAGAATTAATGAACTATGAAATGGTTAAGGGGATCCGAAACAGGAAAAAACTGTAGAAGCAAATCGCAGGAAAAGGACATATATTATGTATTCTGGTTTACAACAATTTCAGAAGCCTAGTGTTTAGTGTCCTTGTATGAAAAAACAAACATCTAAACTGTGAATTACTTGAAAACAGGAATCTTTTCTGCTACTTAAGCATCCTTTCTGGTCCCTAGTACAGGGCTGAGCAAAGAGCAGACATTTTGCATAGCAAAATTAGCAGTTTCTTTTTAATTCAGAATTATGAATCCAAGGTGATTAATATTCAAAAAAAGTTCTTCAGTTAATACTAAAATCTATTATATTTGTCCTTACCTTTAAACTCTTTCGAAGAATAGGAACTGGGAAAGAACTGTCTGATTTTGAGCTTAACCATAATCTAAACTCAGGGTCTATTTTGACATTTGGACTACTAAATCTGCAAAGTAAAAAACAAATAAATAAATAAATATTTTGGCGTGAAAAATTTAAACAATAGCATATTCTTAGAATCATAGTGTTTCAACATTTAGCATGACCTTATAACTCATTATAATAATAAAAAATCTTATCAGATTACCATAACAGCTTTACATTGCAAAAGAATATGACCCATCAATTCCCATTTTTGAAAAGTAGATTTCCTTCCCCTAAGCACAAAAGCAATATATGCTTATTGTGAAAAAAACTGGACAAACTTACAAATTAAGAACAAGATTAAGAGTTCCATTGGCCAAATCTGGGACAACTGAGTGTCAAAAAAAATGATGATAGTAACAGATTACAATCTATTTAATAAAATAGGAATCCATGAGTCCATACTGATATAAGTAAATTAGTGAATAAATAAATGAGAGAGAAGGAAAAGATCTTTCTTACAGAAGAATATCATTTAATAAATGCAGAAGGAATGGTGGAGGTAGAAAACCACCATTTGGAAAATAACACAGTAACAATTTAGTCGGAAATTATCAAACAAGTGGATGAAAGTTTGAGACATATACATGGTCTGAAAGTATCTCTCCACAACTTACTGATTAATTAGAAAGGGAAAAATAGAAATTTTAGAGTGGAGAAACCTGGCAGATATCACTCTAATTAAAAGACAAAGTTAAATCACATGGTAACCGGAAAGAAAACACCTAAAAATTCCAAAAAAAGTAAAGGAGATGAGAACGAGAATGGCTCACTACAAAAAAACAAAAACAAAAAAACCCCATAAAAGCTGGAAGTACTAGAGGAAATAATGAATAAAGAAGGTATTCAGTGTTGATTTTGTTAGTTGCCATTAAGTCAATTCCAACTCAT
The DNA here is from genome assembly GCF_030014295.1 of Loxodonta africana. NCBI lineage: Eukaryota > Metazoa > Chordata > Mammalia > Proboscidea > Elephantidae > Loxodonta > Loxodonta africana. The sequence goes on from NC_087366.1 coordinate 50,869,548, forward strand.
GGTGACCCCACTCATGCAGAGTATTCTAGGATACACACACACACAAATAACAAAATGGCACAAGTAATTTCTTATTGGTAATAACACTGACTGTAAATGGACTAAACGCACCAATAAAGAGGCAGAGAGTGGCAGAATGAATTAAAAAAAAAAAGATCCAACTATGTGCTATCTACAAGAGATATATCTTAGATCCAAGGATACAATAGGTTGACAGTGAAAGCATGGAAAAAATATTCCATGCAAATAGTAACCAAAAGAGAGGTGGGGTGGTAATTTTAATACCTTGACTTTACATCAAGATCTGCTGTAAGAGAAAAATAATACATTATATAATGATAAAAAGGTCAATTAATCAAGAAGATATAACAATTTTAAATATATATGCATCTAACATCAGAGCCCCAAAATATATGTAGCAAACACTGACAGAATTGAAGGGTGAAATAGACAACTCCACAACCACAGCTGGAGACTTCAACACACCACATTCAATAATGGACAGAACATCTAGAAAGAAGATCGATAAGGAAATAGAGGACTTAAATGACTCTATAAACCAATTAGACCTAACAGATATTTACAGAATACTCCACCCAACAAACAGCACAATATACATTGCTCTCCGGGGCACACGGATCATTCTCCAGGAGAGGCCACATGTTAAATCACAAAGCAAGTCTCAGTAAATTTAAAAAGATTGAAATCATACAGAGTATCTTCTTCAACCGTAATGGAATGATGTTAGAAATCAATAGAAAAGAATTTGGAAAACACAAATATGTAGAAATCATACGATGCTCTATAAACAACTAACAAGTCAAGAAAGAAATCAGAAAATACTTATAGTTGAATGAAAATGAAAGCACCACACATCAAAACTTATGGCATGTAGCTAAAGCAGTGTTCAGAGGGAAACTTTTAATGGTAAACACCTACATTGTAAAAGCAGACAAAACTAAATCAACCTAATCCTACAACTTGAGGAACTAGAAAAAGAAGAGTAAACCAAACACAAAGCAATCAGAAGAAAGAAAAGAACAAAGATCAGAGCAGAGATAAATGAAATAGAGAATAGAAAAGCAACAGAGAGAATTAAGACCAGACATTGGTTTTTAGAAAAGACCAGTAAAATTGACAAACCTTTAGCTAGGCTAACAAAGAAAAAAAGAGAGAAGATGCAAAGTCAGAAATGAAAATGAGGACATTAAAATAGATCCTACAGATATAAAAAGAATCGTAAGAGAATCCTATGAACAATTGTATACCAACAAATTTAGATAACTAGGATGAAGTGGACTAATTCCTAGAAACGCATAAATCTCTTACATTGACTCAAGAAGAAACAGAGAATCTCAAACCAACTTGTAACAAATGAAGAGACTGAATCAGCAAAAACCTCCCAACAAAGAAAAATCCTGGTCCAGATGGCTTCACTGGGGAATTTTACCAAACATTTATAGAAGAAGTGACTTCAATCCTACTTAAATTTTCCAAAAAATAGAAGAGGGGGGAACACTTCCTAACTCATTCTATGAGGCTAGCGTCAACCTAGTACCAAAGCCAGGCAAAGACACCACAAGAAAAAAAACTATAGACCACTATCTCTTATGAATATAGATGAAAAAATCCTCAATGAAATACTAGCACAACCAAACTAAAAGCATGTTAAAAGGATTATACACCATGACCAAGCAGAATTTATCCCAGGAATGCAAGGGTGATTTAACATTAGAAAAATCAATCAACGTAATACACTGCAGTAATAGAACAAGAAAAAAAAGAACCACATGATCATCTCAATCAGCACAGAAAAGGCATTTGACGAAATTCAACACCCTTTCATAATAAAATCACTCAACAAGCTAGGAATAGAAAGTAAATTCCTCAATAAGATAAAGGGCATTTATGAAAAAACTCACTGCTAACATCATACTGGAGTCCTGATGGCACAGTGCGTAAGAGCTTGGCTGCTAACCAAAAGGTCAGTAATTTGAATCGACCACGAGTGCTGTTATGATGCTGGAAGCTATGCCATCAGTATTTAAAATACCAGCAGGGTCACCTATGGTGGAAAGCTTCTAGACTAAGACAGACTAGAAAGAAAGGCCTGGCAATGCAAGCTACATTAAAAAATTAGTCAATTAAAATCCCATGGATCACAGATTGGGAGAAACTTTCCAGGAACTCTATATCCAGTAAGGGTCTGATAGCCGTCCCCCCGAACAAAAATGAAACGAAACACAAAAAAACTTCTACAACTTAACAACAAGAAGACAAACAATCTAACTAAAAAATGGGCAAAGGGCTTGAACAGGTATTTCCTGAAAGAGGATATTAAAATGGCCAATAAGCACATGAAAAGATGCTCAACGTCACTATCCATTAAAGAGATACAAACCAAATCTGCAATGAGATACCACCTCACCCCTATTAGAATGGCAATGATTAAAAAAAACCAGAAGACAACAGATGTTGACAAGGTTGTGGAGAAACTGGAACCCTCATCCGTTGCTGGTGGGAATGTAAAAGGGTGGAGTTGCTGTGGAAAACATTTTCACAGTCCCTCATTATGTTGCATATAGAGCTACCACATGACTCAGCAATCCCAACCCTAGGTATATACCCAGAAGTGAAGGCAAGAACATAAACAGAAACGTGTACACAAATATTCATTGCTGCACTTTTCACAATAGCCAAAAGATGGAAACAATAGAAATGTCCATTAATAAATGAATGGATAAACAAAATGTGATACATACATACAACGGAATACTACTCAGCCGTAAAGAGAAATGTAGTCTTGATGCATACAAGTTAAATAGGTCAGTCACAAAAGGACAAATACTGTATGATCTCACTTATATGAAATAAGCAAATATACAGAAACCAAAGACTATTCATGGTTACCAGGTGTGGGAGGCAGAGGGAAAGGAGGGTTTTTGCATAGAGAGTCTTGAGTATATGTCAATGGTGTGGAATGATTTGGAAAAGGATAGTGTCATGGATTGAACTGTGTCCCCCAAAAGTATCTGCCAACTTGGCTAGGTCATGATTCCCAGTATCATATGATTGTCTACCATTTTGTCACCTGATATGATTTCCCTGTGTGTTGTAAATCCTGTCACTATGATGTTAATCAGATGGATTAACGGCAGTTGTAGTGATGAGATCTATAAGATTAGATAGTGTCTTAAGCCAATCTCTTTTGAGATACAGAAGAGAGAAGCGAGCAGAGAAACACTGGGACCTCATACCACCAAGAAAGCAGTGCTGGGAGCAGAGTGTGTCCTTTAGACATGAGGTTCCTGCGTGGAGAAGCTCCTAGACCAAGGGAAGATTGAGAGCAAGGACCTTCCTCCAGAGCTGACATAGAGAGAAAGCCTTCCCCTGGAGTTGACACCCTGAATTTGGACTTGTAGCCTACTGGACTGTGAGAGAATAAATTCTCTTTGTTGAAGCCATCCATTTGTGGTATTTCTGACTAAACACTAGATGACTAAGACAGATAGTGACAATGGTTCCACAACTTGAAGAATGTAATCAATGTCACTGAATTGTACATCCAGAAATTGTGGAGATGACGTATGTTTTGTTATGTACATTCTCACCACAATTAAAAAATAAATTATGAGAACAACAACAAAACAAACAAACAAAAACCCTATGGATCACAACAGAATATTGTCCACTATAGTGCTGGAAGGTGAGGCTCCTAGGTTGGCAGGCAACAGTGGATTCAAACATGCTAGTGACCATGAGGATGGTGTGGGGACCAGGCAGCATTTTATTCTGTTGTCCATGGGGGTCACATGAGGGAGAGCTGATTTGATGGCAACTAACAACAACAACATCTACAACAACATCGTACTCAATGAAAAAGACCGAGAGCTTTCCCATTAAAATCAGGAACTAGACAAGGATACCTGCTCTCACTACTGCTATTCAATATTGTACTGGAAGTTCAAGCCAGAGCAATTAGGCAAGAAAAAAAAAAGGTATCCAAATTGGGAAGGAATAAGTAAAACTACCCTGTTTGTAGGTTACACAACCCTGTATACAGAAAACTCCAAAGAATGCATAAAAGAGATACTTGAGCTAATAAATGAATTCAGCAAAGTGGTAACATACAAGGTCAATGCCCAAAAATCAGTCAGGTTTTAACACATCAGGAAAGAGCAATCTGAAAAGGAAATTAAGGAAACAATTCCATCTACAATGGCATCTAAAGAATAAAATGAAAAGAAAAATACCTAGGAATAAATTTAACCAGAAAGATGAAAGACTTGTATATGGAAAACTATAAACATTACTGCGATAAATTAAAGAAGACTTACACAAGTAGAAGGACATTCTGTGTTCATAGAAAGATTTAATATTATTGACTTGTCAATACTACCTAAAGAAATCTATAGATTCAGTGCAATCCCCATCAAATCCAAACAGCCTTCTTTGCAGAAATGAAAAAGCCAATCCTCAAATCTATACGGAACTTAAAGGGCCCCAAAAAGCCAAAGCTGTTATAACGATAGACATATAGACCAATGGAACAGAATTGAGAGTCCAGAAATAAACATCTATAGTCTACTGATTCTTGACAAGAGTAGTAAGTCCATTCAATGGGGAAAGAATAGTCTCTTTAATAAACGGTGCTGGGACAACAGGATTTCCATAAGCAAAAGAATGAATCTGGCCCTATACAACATATATGAACACTAACTCAAAATGGGTGAAGGAACTAAACATATGAACTAAAACTATAAAACTCTTAAAATGCTTCTGGACCTAGTTTTTTTTTTTTTTTTTAAACGATGCACTTTTAGATATGACACCAAAAAGCACGAACAACAAAAGACAACATGGATAAATTCGACTTTATCAAAATTAAAAACTTTTTTTTGTCGAGTTTATCAACAAAGAGATAACCTACAGATTGGGAGAAACATTTTGAAAACCATATATCTAATAGGGGTTTAATATCTAGAGTATATAAAGAACTCTACAACTTAACAACAAAAAGACAAACAACACAATGAAAAAATGGGCAAGGGACTTGAATAAACATTTCATCAAAGAAATACAAGTCACCAACAAACAAATGAGAAATCCCCAATGTCATTAGTTATTAGGGAAATACAAATCAAAGCCACAATGAGATATCACTTCACATTCACTAAGATGGCTGCGATGAAAAAGAAACAAAAGCGGGAAACAACAAATGATGGTGAGGATGTGGAGAAATTGAAACACTTATGCTTTGCTAGTGGGAATGTAAAAATAGTACAGCCACTGTGGAAAACAGTTTGTTGGTTCCTCAAAAAGTTAAACATAGAAGTACCATATGACCCAGTAATTCCACTCCTAGGTATATACCCAAGAGACTTGAAAGTAGCGACGGAAAGACACATGTACACCAGCGTTCATCGCAGCACTATCCACAATAGCCAAAAAGTGGAATCAAACTAAAAGTCCATCAACAGATGAATGGATGAACAAAATGTGGTGCCTACATACATGGACGGAGCCCTGATGGTGCGTGCAGTGGTTAAGAGCTAACCAAAAGTTTGACACTTTGAATCCATCAGCCGCTCCTTGGAAATCCTATGGGGCAGCTCTACTTTGTCCTATAGGGTCGCTATGAGTCGAAATCGACTTGACGGCAGTGGGTTTGGTTTTTGGTTTACATACAATGGAATATTACTCAGCCAGTATTCATTCATGCTAAATATGAATGAAGCTTGAAGAAATTATGCTGAGTGAAGTCAGTCAGTCACAAAAGGACAAATAGTGTATGATGCACTTACATGAAATATCCAGAATAGGCAAGTATATAGAAACCAAAGTGTATTAGTGGTGTGTGAAGGAGGGGGAAAAAGTGACTTGTTGCTTAGGAGACATGATGAAAAAATTTGGAAATAGATTGTGGTGATGGTTGAATGACATGATGACGGTAATTAATGTTGTCACTGAATTGTACATGTAAAAAAAATGGAAATAGTAAATGTTTTACTACATATATATTTACCACAATAAAAAAACAAAGACTTAACTCAGCAGGAATGGGACAGATTGACATGAGTCTCTTGAAAGGATCAAGAAAGACGCACCATCACTTCTGTGGCGTTCCTGCAATGATGTATAACTGAATCTAACCATGAGAAAACATCAGACAAAGTCAAATTGAGGGCCACTCTACAAAATAATAGGCTTGTGCTTTTCAAAAATGTAAAGTGATGGCAGACAAAGCCTGAGGCACTGTTACAGATTAAAGGAGATTTAAGGGACATTAAGGGACACAATAACTGAGTGCAATGAGCAATCCTGAATTGGAACCTGGACCAGAACTTCTTTCTTTTCTGCAATAAGAGATATTATTGGGACAATTGGCTAAATATGAATATGATCAGTTCTGTTGATTAGATAATAAATAATGCACACTGAAATATTTAGGGATCAATGGACATTATTTCTGCAATTTATTTTCAAATGATTCAGCAAAAATAGACGTATTTCTTTTTCTAATAAAAATGGATGTATGTAATTATATTAGAGTGAGAAATGACCATGCAAATGTTAACAATTGGGAAATCAGGATGAAGGGTATAGGGGCGTTTTTGTACTGTTCTTACAACTTTTCTGCAAGTTTGAAATTATTTTTTAAAAGTTTACCACGAAAAAAAAAAAAAAAACACTGAACCAAAACCAAACCTCAAAACAAACAAAAAATGAAACAGAAAAACAAAAGTTGCCTGAAATTCCACTAAGTAGTAGTTATAAGTGCATTTTTTTCTCTTTCTGTCTTTGCATCACTCTTATTTTTAAAATAACATTATACTGAACATATTTTTTGTAGCCTGTTTTTTCCTCTCAGCAATATATTGTGAACATATTTCTTTAATTTCTAAATTTAAGAAATGTTTTTCTCTTCTTCCACTGTGAGCCGTTAGAGTGGTGGACCTGAAACTCTGCAGCCTTGATGTGATCAAGAAGTGTGAATTTCTTTTAATCATACTCTGATTATAAAATAATTTCTTCTTGTGTATCTTTAATAACTGTTATTAAGCTCCCCCCCCCCCATTTTTCCTAAATGACACACTGCTGTCTGCCATTTTCTTGTTTATGACTGTCTCTGGGATAGTGTCTGTCTGGCCCATGCTGTGTTCCCCGTGCCTAGAATAATATTTGACAAAGAGTAGGTGCCCTATAAATATTTCTTGAATGCATAATAAATGAAAGGCTGGTAGAAACTTTTGTATTATCTTCCAAATTTTGTACATATTGACGTGTGTAACTAAGTAATTTTGTCTTCTGTCCCTAACTCTTAAGTGATGAAATAAACGTGAAAAAGAGAAATTATTAAATAAGTTGCTTTTAAATTGGTAGAAGAGTAAGAGTCTGAGAATAGCAGGAATGGTATTAGTAAAGCTTGTAAGGCAGGAGTCAAGCATTTTGAATTTATAGTTTCCTTATGAATGCTCACAGCATAAAGGTCACAGCACAGAGAGGGGACCCTCATCTAAACACCTTTTTATAATACAATACTGGCCCCACAAAGTAAAGCAGACAGAAATGCCAGGCTGGAGAAAAAGTATAGAATGCCACCTGTTAAAATATTACCAATTGAACACATTGATAATTCGTCACTCAAAGTTATCACAGTCAACTTTCAACCACTTCCACTGCAAACAAGAAGGCTGAACCTAAGGAAATCTATGCCTGGGATGGTAAAGTAAGTGCTTTGGAGGGTACAGCCTAGAAAAGTGGGTTCAGCCAGAGAAAGTCAGAATAGGTACTAAATATAGGCTGGGAAATAAATCATCACTGAAAATAATATGAAAGATATTACTCTGTATTGGGAATCAAGTAGAATATTCAAAACTGTTATAGGTCAACACATATATATATGTATGTCTACGTATGTATATATATATCTATTGAGAAAGTTTGAGGAGAGAAAGTGATATACAAGATAGGGAGCAAAAACTAATGAGTTTTTCATTCTAATTAAAAACAGATGTATTCTTAGTGCAGTCTTCAAGTTCTTAGAGAAAAGAGAACTCATAGTTTAAGTTTCCTCTGAGCGGTCAACACATTATTTTATTATTGTTATAAGCACAGTATATGTTGCCATTTCCAGTTTTACTTAATAGGTTTGATAATTAATTTGATCCCTTCCAAATAAATGTAAAACTCTTACGATTCTATAATAGTGCAGAGCCGTGGCATAAACGATGCTGCAAGGTGGCAGTTCTGGAGGAAGACCCACTGTCCTGCTTTGATTCGTGCCTTAACAATGAGATCTTCTGCTTTAGCTGCCTGGCCCCGACCCAAAGAAATCATGGTCACATGATGCGTTGTTCCTTTTAACTCTTGTGCAAATCTCAGGAGAAGGCCGGTGGGGTCAATACCTGTGTGCCGGGAAGTATATAAAACTGTTAACTTACTTTATTCCTTCTTAAAAACACAATCCAGTATGTACTGAGCCGTGGCGGGAGAAGATGTAGCTATAGTGGAAGGACTATAGGCTCTGAAATTAGAATCCAGAATTCAAATTTTGGCTTCGTCACTTACTAGCCAAGTGACCTTGGTTTTCTAACATTTGGGGATGATAATATTTACCTCAGCAGTAACTGCTGGCTCTCTGCTCCAACGTTTATTTGTCCCTCTTCTGTAGATGAAAACCAAAAAACCAAACCTGTTGCCGTCGGGTCGATTCCAACTCACAGTGACCCTATAGGGTAGAGTAGAGCTGCCCCATAGAGTTTCCAAGGAGCACCTGGTAGATTTGCACTCCCAACCTTTTAGTTCGCAGTGGTAGCACTTAACCACTAAGCCACCAGGGTTTCCTCTGTAGATGAACCTCAGTGTTATTCCAGATGGCTGTGTACCCTGCTAAAATGTTACATTTTTAGCCTCTCTTGTAGCTGGGTATGGACATTTAAGTTTTGTGAACAGGTTTTGGCAGCAAAAGTTTTTTTTAGCAAAAGTGTCGTGTAATACTTTGGATGTCTTCTTAAAGGGAGGAGATGTGCCCTTCTTTCTTCTATTCTGTTGTTTACAACATGGATGTGATGGCCAGAGTTCCTAACTGCCACCTTGGGTCGAGTTTTGAAGAAATTGACAGCACTTCTTATGAGTATGTCAGGCTTATAACCAGTAACCAGTTGCTAGGAAGTCCATTCCAACTCATGGTGACCCCAGGTGTGCAGAGTCCATTCCGACTCATGGTGACCCCACCTATGCAGTGTCCATTCTGACTCATGGTGACCCCACGTGTGCAGAGTAGAACTGTGCTCCATAGGGCCTTCAAGGCTGCCGCCTTTCAGAAGCAACTTGCTAGGCCTTTCTTCCAAGGCACCTCTGCGTGGATTTGAACTGCCAACCTTTTGGTTAGTAGTCAAGTGCTTAACCAATAACACTACCCAGGGACTCCGTCAGACTTTTAGTCAGGTGCTTTACACAGGAAAAAGCTTCAAGTGAGAAAACCTCCAGGTGGAGGCACTCTGGACAAGGTTTTTGCTTAATGGGCTCAAACTTTTAACAATGGTTAATTCTGAAGACAGATCAGATTTGCAGGCTATGAAGAACAGAAGATAAACGAATACTTTGCTTAGGATCTGTACAGCAAACACAGGAAAAAGAAAAAAAAAAAAAAGGGTTTGGAGGACTACAAGGGCTTGGCCAGGAAGGCCAATTTCTGATAGTTTATTTTATATATAGTTATATATATAATATGTATTATATATATGTGTATATATAAATACAAATATATGTGTGTATGTACATGTGTATTTATAAATCAAGTTTAATCAAAACAGTTAATAAATGTAAGGGCGATCCCAAATTTCAGATCAATAATCCATGTTTGGAAGGCATTTTCTGCAGGAAAAATCAGCACCGATAAAGTTTTCCATAACTATGAATCTGGGAAGTCTTACTCCTTTTGTTCTTTTATATTTTAGAAAGATAATTCTTAATACAGGTTAAAGTTTTAATTGGTCCCTTTTCCAAAATATTTAAACACAAATAGGAAAATAGATTTTTTTTGATTTTTTAAAAATAATTTTTATTGTGCTTTAAGTGAAAGTTTACAAATCAAGTCAGTCTGTCACATATAAGCTTATATACACCTTACTCCATACTCCCACTTACTCTCCCCCTAATGAGTCAGCCCGCTCCCTCCTTCCAGTCTCTCCTTTCGTGACGGTTTTGCCAGTTTCTAACCCTCTCTACCCTCCTATCTCCCCTCCAGACAGGAGATGCCATCACAGTCTCAAGTGTCCACCTGATACAAGTAGTTCACTCTTCATCAGCATCTCTCTCCAACCCATTGTCCAGTCCCTTCCATGTCTGATGAGTTGTCTTCGGGAATGGTTCCTGTCCTGGGCCAACAGAAGGTTTGGGGACCATGACCACCGGGATTCTTCTAGTCTCAGTCAGACCATTAAGTGTGGTCTTTTTATGAGAATTTGGGGTCTGCATCCCACTGATCTCCTGCTCCCTCAGGGGTTCTCTGTTGTGCTCCCTGTCAGGGCAGTCATCGGTTGTGGCCGGGCACCATCTAGTTCTTCTGGTCTCAGGATGATGTAAGTCTCTAGTTCATGTGGCCCTTTCTGTCTCTTGGGCTCATAATTACCTTGTGACCTTGGTGTTCTTCATTCTCCTTTGATCCAGATGGGTTGAGACCAATTGATGCATCTTAGATGGCTGTTTGTTAGCATTTAAGACCCCAGACGCCACATTTCAAAGTGGGATGCAGAATGTTTTCATAATAGAATTATTTTGCCAATTGACTTAGAAGTCCGCTTAAGCCATAGTCCCCAAACCCCCGCCCTTGCTCCGCTGACCTTTGAAGCATTCAGTTTATCCCAGAAACTTCTTTGCTTTTGGTCCAGTCCAGTTGAGCTGACCTTCCATGTATTGAGTATTGTTCTTCCCTTCACCTAAAGTAGTTCTTATCTCCTAACTAATCAGTAAATAACTCTCTCTCACCCTCCCTCCCTCCCCTCCTCGTAACCACAAAAGTATGTGCTCTTCTCAGTTTATTGTATTTCTCAAGATCTTATACTAGTGGTCTTATACAATATTTCTCCTTTTGCCTCTGACTAATTTCACTCAGCATAATGCCTTCCAGGTTCCTCCATATTATGAAATGTTTCACAGATTCCTCACTGTTCTTTATCGACGCGTAGTATTCCATTGTGTGAATATACCATAATTTATTTAACCATTTATCCATTGATAGACACCTTGGTTGCTTCCAGCTTTTTGCTATTGTAAACAGAGCCGCAATAAACATGGGTGTGCATATATCTGTTCGTGTGAAGGCTCTTATTTCTCTAGGGTATATTCCGAGGAGTGGGATTTCTGGGTTGTATGGTAGTTCTATTTCTAACTTTTTAAGAAAACGCCAGATAGATTTCCAAAGTGGTTGTACCATTTTACATTCCCACCAGCAGTGTATAAGAGTTCCAATCTCTCCGCAGCCTCTCCAACATTTATTATTTTGTGTTTTTGGGATTAATGCCAGCCTTGTTGGAGTGAGATGGAATCTCATCGTAGTTTTAATTTGCATTTCTCTAATGGCTAATGATCGAGAGCATTTTCTCATGTATCTGTTAGCTGCCTGAATATCTTCTTTAGTGAAGTGCGTGTTCATATCCTTTGCCCACTTTTTGATTGGGTTGTTTGTCTTTTTGTGGTTGAGTTTCAACAGAATCATATAGATTTTAAAGATCAGGCGCTGGTCGGAGATGTTGTAGCTGAAAATTCTATCCAGTCTGTAGGTGGTCTTTTTACTCTTTTGGTGAAGTCTTTAGATGAGCATAGGTGTTTGATTTTTAGGAGCTCCCAGGTATCTGGTTTCTCTTCGTCATTTTTAGTAATGTTTTGTATTCTGTTTATGCCTTGTATTAAGGCTCCTAAAGTTGTCCCTATTTTTTCTTCCATGACCTTTATCGTTTTAGTCTTTATGTTTATGTCTTTGATCCACTTGGAGTTAGTTTTTGTGCATGGTATGAGGTATGGGTCCTGTTTCATTTTTTTGCAAATGGATATCCAGTTATGCCAGCACCATTTGTTAAAAAGACTATCTGTTCCCCAATTAACTGACACTGGCCCTTTGTCATATATCAGCTGCTCATATGTGGATGGATTTATATCTGGGTTCTCAATTCTGTTACATTGGTCTATGTGCCTGTTGTACCAGTACCAGGCTGTTTTGACTACTGTGGCTGTATAATATGTTCTAAAATCAGGCAGAGTGAGGCCTCCCACTTTCTTCTTCTTTTTCAGTAAGGCTTTGCTTATCCGGGGCTTCTTTCCCTTCCATATGAAGTTGGTGATTTGTTTCTCCATCACATTAAAAAAATTCGTTGGAATTTGGATCCGAATTGCATTGTATGTATAGATGGCTTTTGGTAGAATAGACATTTTTACTATGTTAAGTCTTCCTATCCATGAGCAAGGTATGTTTTTCCACTTATGTAGGTCCTTTTTAGTTTCTTGCACTAGTACTTTGTAGTTTTCTTTGTATAGGTCTTTTACATCTTTGGTAAGATTTATTCCTAAGTATTTTATCTTCTTGGGGGCTACTGTGAATGGTATTGATTTGGTGATTTCCTCTTCAATGTTCTTTTGTTGATGTAGAGGAATCCAAGTGACTTTTGTATGTTTATCTTATAACCCGAGACTCTGCCAAACTCTTCTATTAGTTTCAGTAGTTTTCTAGAGGATTAGGAAAATATTTTAAATACAGATACCTGATACTCTCAGAATTGAGTTTCCCCATCTTTTGATTGAAACTGTGCCATCACCTTAAGTGTTCGCAAACAGCTTACCGTCAGAGTGGATAAGTATCAGTGGAGTTCTGGCACTTGATTCTTTATATGGTTCTTTCAGGTTAATTTCAGTCGTATGAAGATATTCATTTCCCAGACTTTCAGTAACAAATTTTCTCACTGAATTCTTTAAACACTCTGGTCTAAGAATTTTTACCTAGAAAAGAAAACATAAGGTAAAATTTAAACACCACCCAGTGGAATACTCCGATGGTAAAATGAAACAAAACTAAGAAGTATTCACTGTTCAGCTTCTCAGTCAGCGTTTTCTGGTGTTAGTTGGAGGGGGCAGTTTAACGGGAGAGACGCTGTGTTGTGCGAAATCTGCCACCACTGCTCTTAACCTTCCTGTGGCCCTTCCTGGATACCAGGACCACTTGGGCCTCTATCTCTTTCAGAATCTGACTGAGATCTTGCTTTGGTTGTGAAGATCCAAGTCATCCTCCCTGATTCTGGGGGAAAACAAACAAAAAATCCCTAAAAAAACCTTTCCCCTTTCCCCTGGGTTTCTTCCTGCTCTGCTGTGCCTATCTGGAGAAAGGAAACCCCATGGTGTAGAAAAAGAAGGGATTAAAAAAAAAATCCAGGATAGCACAAGGGCCAGGGTCTGTTCCTGTACCATTTATGGCATTGGAGGCAGGCAGATCCCAAAAGGGTTAGGGAAGAAGAGGCTGAGGCATGTACTCTCAGTTCAGATTTCAAATTTGTTATCTTCTAAGGTCTTCCTCCTCCCTACCGAGCAGTATACAAGGGGTCAAGGAAATGTCAGAAGTGTTACTTGAACTGAACTTCCACGTGAGAGAAACGTTGAGAGTGGAATATAAGTGCTTCCTTCAAACATTAATGTTTGGTAAGTGTTAGCTTTTAAAAATGGATATATTTTCCTGATAAAATTCTAATTTGAAAGGTTTCAGTTAGTAATAAAGTTTTCAAAACATTTAGAATATTAATTTTTTTTTTTTTTCAGAGCAGATCTTACCAAAATAAGTCTTTGAAATGAAGTGAGTTTCTCCCAGGGAAAATTTATAGGACTACACATTTCTTCGTCTTCGTTCAAAAGTTCAGCTACTTCATCTAACGCACAATTAAAAAAAAAAAAAGGTCAGCTAGGTGTAAGTTAGAGAAGGAAGCTGAAATTAGCAATCAAAATGCTCTGGGTCACTAAAAGATACCACAATAAGAATTTTGTGAGGAATTTGTGACTTTTTAAAAACATGGCTGAATTCTTTTGAAGTGAGCTTTATTTTCGTGGATGTGAGGCATCAGTAACTATCCTTATAACTCACAAAAAGTGGCCATTAGGGTAATTTAAGTTTCAACTTGGTCCTAGTGAACTGGTTGATGAATAGTGATGTAACGACACGGTGGGCAGCTGAAAGAACAGAAAGAAGGGCCTAGCCACCAACACTTATAACCTGCTCCTGCATATGTAATGTTTTTCTGATGAATATAGATTGAGTCAGTAGTGATTCCAGAGGTTAAAGATCTCTATTCATAATCCACAGATACAGGAAATGGGAATCAAACAGAAATGCGAGGAGATTATCCCATTTTTGAAAAGTTTAAGACTATAATTTTTTTATACTGCTTCCTACTGGCTCACACTCTCTCGCCAGGTGGAAATGGGGTGGCTTTTATTTATTTATTTATTTATATTAACTTTTATGGAGCTTCAAGTGAACATTTACAAATCAAGCCAGACTGTCACATATAAGTTTATATACACTTTACTCCGTACTCCCACTTGCTCTCCCCCTAATGAGTCAACCCTTCCAGTCTCTCCTTTCGTGACAATTTTGCCAGCTTCCAACTCTCTCTATCCTCCCATCCCCCCTCTAGACAGGAGATGCCAACACAGTCTCAAGTGTCCACCTGATATAATTAGCTCACTCTTCATCAGCATCTCTCTCCTACCCACTGTCTAGTCCCTTCTATGTCTGATGAGTTGTCTTCGGGAATGGTTCCTGTCCTGGGCCAACAAAAGGTTTGGGGACCATGACCGCCGGGATTCCTCTAGTCTCAGTCAGACCATTAAGTGTGGTCTTTTTATGAGAATTTGGGGTCTGCATCCCACTGATCTCCTGCTCCCTCAGGGGTTCTCTGTTGTGCTCCCTGTCAGGGCAATCATCGATTGTGGCCACGCACCAACTAGTTCTTCTGGTCTCAGGATAATGTAGGTCTCTGGTTCATGTGGCCCTTTCTATTTCTTGGGCTCTTAGTTATCGTGTGACCTTGGTGTTCTTCATTCTCCTTTGCTCCAGGTGGGTTGAGACCAATTGATGCATCTTAGATGGCCGCTTGTTAGCATTTAAGACCCCAGACGCCACATTTCAAAGTGGGATGCAGAATGTTTTCATAATAGAATTATTTTGCCAATTGACTTAGAAGTCCCCTTAAATCATGGTCCCCAAACCCCCACCATTGCTCCGCTGACCTTTGAAGCATTCAGTTTATCCCGGAAACTTCTTTGCTTTTGGTCCAGTCCAGTTGAGCTGACCTTCCATGTATTGAGTATTGTCCTTCCCTTCACCTAAAGCAGTTCTTATCTACTAATTAATCAGTAAAAAACCCTCTCCCTCCCTCCCTCCCTCCCCTCCTCGTAACCACAAAAGTATGTGTTCTTCTCAGTTTATTGTATTTCTCAAGATCTTATACTAGTGGTCTTATACAATATTTCTCCTTTTGCCTCTGACTAATTTCACTCAGCATAATGCCTTCCAGGTTCCTCCATATTATGAAATGTTTCACAGATTCCTCACTGTTCTTTATCGACGCGTAGTATTCCATTGTGTGAATATACCACAATTTATTTAACCATTCATCCGTTGATGGACACCTTGGTTGCTTCCAGCTTTTTGCTATTGTAAACAGAGCTGCAATAAACAAGGGTGTGCATATATATCTGTTCGTGTGAAGGCTCTTACTTCTCTAGGGTATATTCCGAGGAGTGGGATTTCTGGGTTGTATGGTAGTTCTATTTCTAACTTTTTAAGAAAACGCCAGATAGATTTCCAAAGTGGTTGTACCATTTTACATTCCCACCAGCAGTGTATAAGAGTTCCAATCTCTCCGCAGCCTCTCCAACATTTATTATTTTGTGTTTTTTGGATTAATGCCAGCCTTGTTGGAGTGAGATGGAATCTCATCGTAGTTTTAATTTGCATTTCTCTAATGGCTAATGATCGAGAGCATTTTCTCATGTATCTGTTAGCTGCCTGAATATCTTCTTTAGTGAAGTGTGTGTTCATATCCTTGTGGCTTTTATTCTTCATTTCCCATGGTTCCAGATATAGTTATCTTTTGCACCTACTTTATATTTCAATGATATTTTCCCAATGTATAACTCTAAATACAACTTAAAAAATACAACTTAGATTATACAAACAGCCTTTTTGAATATAGCTAATGCAGGTTTCTTGAGTTAAAAAGAAAAAACACCCATGATACATGAACATCTAAGGTTACAAAATAGGTAAAATTAGAGTTATTTGCAAAATAATAAGATGTCTCACTTTACTAAAATGGTCAATAGAGAGTTTCTTTAAATAAAAGCTACTGGCTCTTATCTTAAAACATAGTAATTAATGGATCCCAGATGGATTAGTGACCAATGCAACAAAATAAAACAATAATGACCTAGGGAGAAAGATCTAGGGGAGACCTTGTTACTGAGAACTGGAAATCAAGAAGTTTTATATATATATATATATGTTTTTTTCTGGGTATATGTATATATGTATGTGTAAAAAAAACATATGTATATATGTATATGTATATATATATATAAAACTTCTTGAGATACATATATATATATGAGGACATAACTGACTATACAAACACTTAAACATTTGTATGGTACAGATACTATAAACAAATCCACTAGATAGTTAACAGACTGGGAAAAATGTTTGAATGAAGAGGCTGATATCTATAATAAGACAAAAACAAAGCAAAAACAAAGACATCAAACCCATTGCTGTCAATCTGATTCTGATTCATTGCAGCCCCGTGGGACGGAGTAGAACAGCTCCACAGAGTTTCCAAGGAGCTGCTGGTGGATTTCAACTGCTGACCTTTTGGTTAGTAGCCAAGCTCTCAACCACTGTGCCACCAGGCTCCATAAGACAAGAAGTTAATTATCTATAACATTAACAGAACTTTTACAGACTGGCAAAAAGGGGATAAGCAACTCAACAGAAAAGTAGGATAAGTATATGAATAGGTAAACACAAAGGTTAACAAACACTGAGAAGATACTTAACCTTGCTAATAGTCAAGAAGTGGCAGGGAAAAGCGAGGGTTAGAGTTCAAACAGATAAACAAAAAGGAAAAACTGTACTTAACATTGAAAGTTATTTAAAATAAGGTTGATTTCCTATGTAATTTTTTTTTTTTTTTTTAGTGATGGCAGTAGCAGTATGACTGATTTTTACTTTACTATATCTTATGTGGAAACCCTGGTGTGTGGAAACCCTGGTGGTGTAGTGGTTAAGTGCTATGGCTGCTAACCAAAGGGTCGGCAGTTCAAATCTACTAGGTGCTCCTTGGAAACTCTAGGGGGCAGTTCTACTCTGTCCTATAGTGTCGCTATGAGTCGGAATCGACTCGACGGCACTGTTTTTTTTATTTTTTTGATATCGTATGTGGGAAATCCTGGTGGCATTGTAGTTAAGTGCTATGGCTGCTAACCAAGAGGTTGGCAGTTCAAATCCTCCAGGCGCTCCTTGGAAACTCTATGGTGCAGCTCTACTCTGTCCTATAGGGTTGCTATGAGCCGGAATCGACTCGACAGCAGTGGGTTTGGTTTTTTGGTTTTAATATCATATGTGTGTATATATATACATACACACACGGTATTATATATATATATATATATATAAATTTTATTTTGTTGTAAGTGAAAGTTTACATCGCAAGTAGTTTCTCATTCAAAAATTTATACACAAATTGTTTTGTGACATTGGTTGCAATCCCTGCAATGTGTCAGGACCCTCATCCTTTCCACCCTAGGCTCCTCCTGTGCATTCGCCCAGTTTTCCTGCCCCTTGTTGCCTTCCTGTCTTTGCTTTTGGGCAGGTGTTGCCCATTTGTTCTCCTATACTTGACTGAACTAAGAAGCACATTCCTCACGTGTGTTGTTTGTTTTATAAAATAAAAAAAAACATTTGTTTTATAGATCTGTCTAATCTTTGGCTGAAAGGTGGATTTTGGGAGCGGCTTCAGTTCTGAGTTAGCACGGTGTCTGATCGCCATAGTCTCAGGGGTTCTTCTAGTCTCTGTCAGACCGGTTAAGTCTGGTCTCTTTTCGTGAGTTTGAATTTCCTTCTACAGTTTTCTCCTGCTCTGCTCGGGACTCTTTATTGTGATCCCTGTCAGAGCGGTAGGCGGTGGCAGCTGGGTACCATCTAGTTCTTCTGGGTCCTATATAATTTTTAAAGTGCATAGGTGGTATTAAAATGAAGGATGTTAAGTAGGCTTGTTCAGATTCAAAGTTCAAAACTAGCGTGGTGTAACGGAGCTAGTGTGGTATATTTAATTTCTCTGAAACTAATTCCTCATCTTATGATGGAGTTCATAACTATCACTTCACAAGACAGTTGTGAGGATTACTTTAAATAACATGTGAACAGGTTAGGACACAGTTATGTTCCTTCCTTCAATTTTTTTTCATTATATAAGACATTGGACTACTTTATAGAATGAAAATAAACAGACACACACATAAATAATTAAGATCGAATCAAAACACCCAATATTTTCTTACTTTTCTCCAGCGAAGCCTTTTCTGATTGGAAGGGCACGCTCGTCAGGAAATCTACGGCCTTACTGTTATTAAAAGCATCCCACTGAGATTTATTTGACAGAAGGGACTTGCACAGAAGTGAAAACGGCTCCAGCTGACTGCCGATGTACTGGCACTGCTTCCACCTGGATTCCGACAGCCACTGAAGATGCTGATTTTTACACCTTTCAAATATGCCTAATAGGAAGGGAAAAAGGATCACATTAGAAGAGATAAATCCTTTACCTTGCAGTTACTCGTTACAAAGCAGATGCTTAAGAAATATTTGTCGTTGAGACAAAAGCCATTTTATATAAAAATGAATTATATACAAGGTAATCGTAAAAGGAGATTTAAGTTTTAAAAATGGTAATATTTTATTAAAACTACAATCTTGGTAAAAGTTAAGACCCTTTGTTGCTCATCAGAGCACTTACAAGAAAAAATTGGGAACAACTTAAGTGTCAAACTTAAGACAGTGGCTAAGTAAATTTTGGTACATCCCAAACTGGAATGTTTTGCAGACATTAAATAAGGGGGTCTAAGGGTCGCTATGAGTTGGAATTGACTCGACGACAATGGGTTAAGTGTATTTGTTGACAAAGGGAACAATTTATGATGATGTAATAAGTGTGTACAACAAAACCACTTTTTCTTTTAAAGAATACTTACAGGTATTTGGGGGGGCGGGGAAGAAACCCAGTGCCGTCGAGTCGATTCCGACTCATAGCGGCCCTATAGGACAGAGTAGAACTGCCCTATAGGGCTTCCAAGAGCGCCTGGCAGATTCAAACTGCAGACCCTTTGGTTAGCAGCCATAGCACTTAACTACTACGCCACCGGGTTTCCTTCAGGGAAAACAGTGTAAGGAAAACAACATGAAAATATCAATAGTGGTTACCTTTGGATGGTGAAATTACAGATTTCTTTTCTTCTTTTTGCTTATATGTAAATTCTAATAGTTTTAATAATAAACACATATTGCTTGTATAATAAAAAATACCAAAGGAAGTTTTTTTTTTTTTGGTTTAAGTTATGGAGCTATTGGTGTCTATTTTTTGCAAACAAAAGAATATTAATAAATCCACAAAATCATTCATTGATTCAGAAGTGATTTACCAAACATCCACTATATACCAAGCTTTGGTACAAGTAAAGACAAACACATAACAGAACAAAAATATCCATATCTACCCTTCACAGCCACTGTTTCCATGCTTTCCTTCTGACTGCTAGTCTTTGCTAACAGTCTCCAAACCTTAGACAAAGGCTCCTCCAAACCGTTGCCTTTTTCCTCCCTCAGTGGGAGGGTCAGATCTCCTTTAAGTGTTATACTTTTTTGTGACTTAGAATGTACCACACATGAGCATTTGGAAAGATTAAAAAGTTGAGTTAGTTTGTCTAATCTTTTTGGATAAGCATGATCTTTGCGGTTCAAATTTTTAAGGGATTTTTGTTAGCAAGTGAGGGCAACTGTAGTTAGGAGGAGTAAAGTTCGACTCCTGGTGGTATCTGACCGGCGTGTGTCCCTATTTGGCTACCATTAGGTATTTTGCTTTGTGGGTTAGGATTACAATAACTGTAGTAATTGCCATTTATTCAGGCATTCATTAAAAAAAATTACTGTGTAGCAATTACGTGTTCAGCAGTGTAGGGAGTACAACAAGGAATGAGACATTGCACTTGACCTCAAGCTGCTTTGAGTCTAGTTAGTTACAGAAGCATTGACTGGGAGGGGCGCCTTAGAAATATTTTATAGTATTTTACGGGACACATGTTTTTAACAGGTTTTTACTAAATCCAGAGTGATTTCCTTTACTTACTGTTAATTTTAGGCTGGGGCATCACACCTTTAATATTTATCAACATGCCAGAATTTAAGAAGATATTCCATTCTTCATCTGATAAGGACCCGATGTCATGACACATTAGATTTTCACTAGCGTTAGTCTGCATGATTGCAATGCAAAGCCGAAAGGAGAAGCAAAGTTTATGTTGGTTAAATAGAGCTGAAGAAACCACCTAGAGAGGAACGATAACTGTTAGGCTAGCTCACCTGGATTAAATGAGTGTGCAAAATTCACATCAAAGAGTATCTTACCTTAAAAATATTTCTTGTCAACATCCCTATTGCCTTTTTAATATGCTTGCTCAAGGAGTTTTTCTCAATTTCCAAGTTAGGTTCTTTTGAGAGATTTGTAACTTCATGAACTTTTTCCTCCTTTTTTGAACTAGAAGCTGACTTAAAGTGTTCTTGTTCTTTGCTTTTGGAAATTACTGATAAGAAAAAAACCTGACGAAACCAGTCTAGGGAAAACCGGTACATGTAGTTGACATGTTTAAGATCAGCTACTAGAAAGTAGAGCAGGGCACCTTGCGTGGCAATGGGAAGGTAGCTTTCACGCATTGCTTGAATGGCACACTCTGCTTTTTCTGTTGCTTTGATGCGCTTTGAAATTTCACTTGAAGTCATTTTGGATTTTTTTAAGGTGTCTATGATATCTTCATCATCTAATATGCAACCTAAAGACAAACAAGAAGTGATTTTAAATAAGAGCCATTGTAATGCTAAATGGCTGTTTCCTCATTCCCTACTCTTTGTGTAACACTTTTGGCTGTTGGTTTTCTGTTGATTTTATTTTGGAGAGGGGCTCTCAAAGGCACACATGACTCCCTTCCCGTTCCCTCATCTTTTCTTTATACATATTACTTTAGTGCTTGTGGACTCTGTTTTTATTATAGGCATGTAGTAAGTAACTGTCTCGTTGTAAGGAAAACATTTTACATTGCAACCTACTATAAACATAAAAACATAGAATATGAAAATAAAAGTTTCAGACAACAGTGCCTTAACACTTTGTATTCTATTTTATTAAACATATAAACCTGATCATAACCAATGAAACTGATTTTTCAGTCAACTAATAGGTCGTAGTTCACCTTTTGAATAAAATACTGCTGTAGAAACCCAGACAATAATTCTCCTCCCTTCAAATGTTTGAAGCAGCTCTCATATTTCCATTTTAAGTTTTCTATTTTATGAGATAAATATTCCCATTTTCTTCAACTACTCTTTTATGATTTGATTTCTGGACCCCTGACCATCCTTGATGCTCACCTCTGGAAACACTTCAGTTTGCGAAGAGCCCTCTTAAATGTGGCATCCAGAACTAAACACAGTATTTCAGCTTGGTATGGCTATTGCAAGCCATAAAGGGATTATTCTATTCCATGATCTGAATACTATATTCTTATATATTCTTACTCAGATGAAGTTTTCCAGGTAATGTCTTTTACATTAGAGCTCTTTTTCCTTTTTGGTAAACATGGCTGCAAAAGCCGAGACACAGACTTCGTTTCTTTTTAAAAAGTCTCCTTTTAACACATGTCTTTCCGATGGGCCAAGCCAATGGCATGCTAAGGCAGCAATATGCACGAAAATACCTGGGAGGGAAGGCATAGCCTCCATACTACCTTATCCACTTTAAACTTTTTTTTAGTTTGAGGCTTTAATGGCAAAATATAGCCTCCTAAGGTCTTAAGGGGCAAGGATGCCAAGACTACGTCTCATGTACTTTGGACATGTTATCAGGAGGGATCAGTCCCTGGAGAAGGACATCATGCTTGGTAAAGTAGAGGGTCAGCAAAAAAGAGGAAGACTCTCAACAAGATGGGCTGATACAGTGGCTGCAATAATGGGCTCATGTATAACAACGATTGTGAGGATGGGCAGGACCGGGCAGTGTTTGTTCTGTTGTGCGTAGGGTCGTTATGAGTTGGAGCCAACTTGCCGGCACCTGTCAAGGTCTTAAATAATCCATTCACAAATATGAGGCAGCTTTATGGTATAAAAACATTAGTTCTTTGTCAAAGGTTATGTTCGTCAGTCATCTGCTGTTAACAGCTGTCAGCATTTTCTTTTAAAGATCAGCTTTTTTCCTCAACACATTTTTTGGGGCTCTTTAGCTTTCCTAGCATGGTTAACAGCCTGAAAGTATAACCAAATAAAAAAAAAAAGAAAAACCAAACCCGCTGCTGTTGATTCTATTCTGATTCATAGCGACCCTAAAGGACAGAGTAGAACTGCCCCATAGGGTTTCCAAGAAGGGGCTGGTGGGTTGGAACTGCTGACCTTTTGGTTAGCAGCTAAGCTCTTAACCCCTGCACCACCAGGGCTCCAAATGTATACACTATTGAGCAAATTCCTAAAGGTGCTAAACCAGTCCTAATGTTTTCTGCACATCTCAGGAGATTTTTACAGGCAATTTTGGAACATCAGTCATTCTTGTTTTTGCCACGGATCTCATAGCAAAGAGCTGTTGGTTGTAACACTTTGTCAGGGAAGGGATGTGTCTGGTTATCCAGTGCTGCTATAACAAATACCACAGGTGGGTGGCTTTCACAAACAGAAATTAATTTTTTCATAGTTTAGGGGGCCAGAAGACTGAATTCAGGATGCCAGCTCTAGGGGAAGGCTTTCTTTCTCTGTCAGCTCAGAGGAAGGTCCTTGTCTCTTTGAGCTTCTGCTTCTGGGTGATCTTCCTATGGCTTGGCATCTTTCTTTCCCCATCTCTCCTTCTCTCGCTGGCTTTTTAAATCTCTTTTATATCTCAAAAGAGATTGACTCAAGATACACCCTAATTCTGCCTCATTAACATAGTAAACATAACCTAACCCCCACTGACATAACCCAATCCACCTCATTAACATATAGAGGTTAGGATCACATCACAAAATGGAGGATAATCACATCATTTCACAAAATGGATGACAACAACACGATACTGGGAATCATGACCTAGCCAAGTTGACATTATTTTTGGGGGACACAATTCAATCCATGACAGGATGTCAGTGTTACGATGAATACTGCATAGTTGAGAGCTACATCTATTTGGTGGGGAGGGTTTGTAACCATACTGGGAAAGGCTTAGATTCATCACTGCACTCATAATGGCAGAGTCTGTCCTTGTCCCAGGAAGCCCAAAGCAGACTTGTGAATGCTGCTCTGGAGGGTCTTAAGGAATGGTTCTTCAACCAATGGTCTGAGGAGGAGAAGCAGGAGGACTATCAAAGACCAAGGCTACAGAAGCAGGGCCAACCGTGCAGAACTGGGCCTCGCTGCAGCCTTACAGAGCTCCTGTGGAATTTTTTTCTTTTTAAATAATGTCATTATTTTAAAAATCCCCATTCAATAAAAATTTAAATCATACAATAAGGAAAAAAAGCACTGATTAAAGTACTCAGAGAATGCTTTGTCTCTTAATCCACCACATTCCCCCGCTACCCCCAGAACTGGTGTTAACACATGGTAAAACATCATACCAAGTATCTTTCTATGTATGCATGCAGATGGATTGATAGATAGAAATGTTCATGAGAACTGGATCCTACTACAAATGCTATTTTTGAAATAACAATTACATTTATTTTTACTAGAATTTAAAAGAAAAAAAGTGATTTGTTGAATCTCAGATCTAAGTTTTTCTTTATGACAACATATTAGTTCCTAAAACAAGTATTAACTCTTTTAAGTCTAGATAAAATACTATGAAAGCTCAAGGATTTAATTTTACTTGGATCCACAATCAACAATGTACTGCATTGGGCAAATATGCTACAAAAGAACTCTTTACAGTGTTAAAAAGCAAAGATGTCTCTTTGAGGACTAAGGTGCACCTGACCCAAGCCATGATATTTTCAATTGCTTCACATGCTTGAGAAAGTTGGACAATGAATAAGGAAGACCGAAGAAGAATTGATGCGTTTGAATTATGGCGTTGGCAAAGAATATTGAATATACCATGGACTGCTAGAAGAACGAATAAGTCTGCCTTGGAATAAGTTCGGCCAGAGCGCTCCTTGGAAGCAAGGATGGTTAGACTTCGTCTCACGTACTTTGGACATGTTATCAGGAGGGACCAGTCCCTGGAGAAGGACATCATGCTTGGTAAAATAGAGGGTCAGCAATAAAGAGGAAGACCCTCAGTGAGATGGGCTGACACAATGGCTGCAGCAATGGGCTCAAACATAACAACGATTGTGAGGATAGCACAGGATCGGGCAGCATTTTGTTCTATTGTACACAGGGTCGTTGCGAGTAGGAACTGACTCCACGGCACCTAACAACAACTATGAAAGCAATTAAGGAATTGAATCTTTTTTTTTTTTTTTAAACAAAGGTACACATTTTAGCTTTAAATAGCATGGATTGACTCCTTTCCATGAAATATGTGATTAGCATTCAGACTTCCTTCCATTTTCTGATTTTTGATTGCTTATTTATTTGGTGACATTTCATCATCAAGTAGGCTTTTTTTCCCCCGTGAATTATAGGAGTCTGTTCATGTTTGAAAATGATTGCCTCTGCCTTCACATTTGTGATGGCTGAGGTTGTGTGTCTAGTTAGCTGGGCTATGATTCTCAGTGGTTTGGCAGTTAGGATGTGATCTGGCAGTTACATAATGATGTAATCATCCTCCCTTTTGTGATCTGATGTAGCCATCCCCCATTTTGTGATCTGTTGTGAGCAACCGGTCAGTTGAGAAGGGAGTTTCCTTGGGGTTGTAGCCTGCATCCAATATATATCCAGATGTTCTGGCAAAGCTTGCTTGCTCTGGATCCTGCATCCAGCTCACCAGCATCTGACCACTGGCTCTTGGGACTTGAGCCAGAGGCCTGCTGTCTTACCCGCAGATCCGGGGATTGGTAGGCTTCCACTGCTGATGTTAAAGATTATGGTGTTGATGGTCTCTCCATATTCCACCCCATTTTGCTATTAGTCATGCACTGTCCCACAGTTACCCCCTCCCCACCCCATACCACCATCCTACCAAATAAAAGGCATCACCTCTCCCTCAGAAGGCGGGAACTCTTGGTAGATTCCTCTCTGCTCTGTGTTTCCTCAGTTTCTGAATTGTATTACCCTCATTGAATCTCTTTGCTTTTACTTTAACAGAAGTGAACATTCTTACAACCATGAGCATTAAAAAACTGGGCGATTTCACATGAAAGCCTGGATTTTCAGCTTTTTGGAACAGAAAGATCTGGCAACAGTGGGCTTGCAACTCAGACCATTGGCCTTTTAGATTAGCTAAATAATAATCAGCAGTGAATTTTAGAATTGTGTGGAGACTTTAAAAAATGAATACAATCAAAGTCCCACCTTTAGGAGTTCTGGTTCAGTAGGTCTGTGGTGAAGCCCACTGGGCATTTGTATTTAAAAAAAGAAAGAAAGAAACTCCCCAAGTGATTCTTAGACAAATGCCCTTAATTGAAAACTGAAGCATTTGAAAAACTTGACAGTTCCAGTGAGTCAAGGGTGAAAAAGAACTGCCACCCACTGTTAGATAAATAGCATATTATCACAGTTGAGTTAGGGGCAGATGTATTAGTGTGTCTTGGTAATTTATGTTTCTTTATATTTAATTGTTGTAAAGTCTGTGTTTCTTAAACATTTCTTGTGGTGAGCAGGAAAATAGTTTCTACTGCTATTTTAATAAACAGCATATTTTTGACAGACAACATAAACCACTGGATTGTTTCTTATATAAGATCTTTCAGTTATTAATACTGAAGGACAGCCTAATCTTTGTCTCTACTATAACTTGATATATATAACAAATGTCTGGTACCTGAAGTACAGGCATAGAGCCTACAAGGGAATTAACCAGTTTTTTTTTAATAACATTTATCCTTTGATTTATACCAACTTATATATATATATATATATATATATATATATATATATATATATATATATATATATATATATATATATATTTGTTATATGATGGCAAGGAGCCCTGGTGGCGTAATGGTTAAGAGCTTGGCTGCTAACCAAAAGGCTGGCAGTTTGAATCCACCAGCCACTCCTTCGAAACCCTATGAGGCAGTTCTACTCTGTCCTATAGGGTTGCTGTGAGTTGGAACCAACTTGGGGGCACCTACCAACAACAATATGATGGCAAATGTCCCTGACATAATGAGCTTAAGCAAAGAAGAAACTGAGGAACATAAAAATTTACAATGTTTTAATTTTACAAGTAGAGAGGTTCACCTACGTTAATTAGTTATCGGGTAGTAATGGAGATCTGGTACAAAGCCAGAATGTGTCCTTAAAAACTTTTGATTCTATCCTTTACAAAGATGCACAGCTCTCTTAATATTATTCAGTATCTTGACTTACCTTGTGTTTTCTGCAGTAAATTTAATGTTTTTTCCTCTAGCTCTTCAAGAGTTATAGCATCAAGGGAAATACTCTCCAACAACTGGAAACGTTGATTTTCTAAATGAGGGACTTCATGCATTACCACAGTAGATAACAGTTGATCTTGTAAACCTTGGAATGTTACCGTGAAGTTGATCATAGTAACAAAGTTATGAACTGATGGAAGAAAATGAGGGTTGGCTATTTCTGTAGATATGTATAACCTAAAACATGAGAAAAGCACCAGTTATTCAAAGAACAGAGGAAAAAAGTAACACTAATTTGATTAATAACGTAAAATTTATTTTTCAGGGACGTGAACAGGATTAATTTTTAAAGTTATCCAGCCTTGTACACGAAGTAGGCTCTCAATTTATACTATGTGAATACATTTGCTATTTAAGACTTTAAAAAATACAACCATAAATTTGTTTATGTATACTTGGTTAAGTGCTACGGCTGCTAACCAAAAAAAAGGCTGGCAGTTCAAATCCACCAGGCGCTCTTTGGAAACTCTATGGGGCAGTTCTACTCTGTTCTTATAGGGTCACTATGAGTCAGAATCCACTCGAAGGCACTGGGTTTGGTTTGGGTTTTTATACTTAAAAAAAGCATAAGGATGAAGAAAAAGGCTAAATAATAGGAGTTTTGACAGTAGGTCATTGCAAATTCTGTGGTTTTGACTCTGAGTGAGAAACCAATGGAAGGATTTGAGTAGAGGAGTGACATGGTCTTATTTAACAGGACATCTCTAGCTACTATCTTGAGAAAAGCCTGGGGGGTGGGTGGGCAAGGATGGAAGCAGGAGACTGGTTAAAAGTGAGAGATAATGGTGGCTTGGAGCTGAGTAGTGACAGTGAGAGTGATGAGATACTAGATCTTGCTGAATACTCATTAAAAAAAAAAGTTGCTGTCTAGTAGACTCCAACTCATAGTGACCCCATGGGTGTCACACTTGAACTGTGCTCCATAGGGTTTTCAATGGCTGATGCTTCAGAAATGGATCTCCAGGCCTTTCTTCTGGGGTGCCTATGGGTGAACTCGGACCTTCAACCTTTCCATTAAGAGTAAGTGCATTTAATTCTCTGCACCATCCAGGGACTACTCAGTCCTCATGTTGTTTTTGTTAGCTGTCATCAAGTTGACTCCAACTCACAGAGATCTTATGTACAACAGAATAAAACATTGCCTGGTCCTGCATCATCCTCACAATTGCTCACAACTAGAGTTCACTGTTGCAACTATTGTGTCAATCCAACTCACCAAGGGTCTCCCTCACCCTCCTTGGCTCTCTACTTCACCAAATGTAATGTCTTTCTCTAGCGATTGGTCCCTCCTAATGATGTTCAAAGCAAGCAAGATGGACAATGTTCTGTTGTGATCCATAATGTTTTCTTTGGCTAATTTTTGGAAGTAGATCACCAGGCCTTTCTGCCTAGTACATCTCAGTCTGGAAGCTCTGCTGAAAACTATTCACCATAAGTGAACCTACTGGTATTTGAAATACCAGCATGGCTTCCAGCATCACAGCAAAGGTAAGCCAACAACACGGTGTGACAAAACTGTTAGTCCTCATGGAAACCCAGTAAAGCAGGGACTATTCCTCACTCCCCAATAAGATGCCAATATCTCATGGTCGGAAACCCTGGTGGCGTAGTGGTTAAGTGCTACGGCTGCTAACCAAAGGGTCGGCAGTTTAAATCCGCCAGGCGCTCCTTGGAAACTCTATGGGGCAGTTCTACTCTGTCCTATAGGGTTGCTATGAGTCGGAATCGACTTGACGGCACTGGGTTTGGTTGTGGTTTTTATCACATGGTCAGAAAGTGAAAGAGTGGGGATCCATCACCAAGTCTGCCCTCTAAAATAGTGCCCTCCACCATCTCCTCAAACACACGTATTTCAAACATGGGAACCAAGTTGTCAGTTCAGAAGAATGTAACTTCACTAGCATTTCTAGAGCTGTTGCTTAATCAATCATATTGTACCCAGTGAGAAACAAGAATGGGTTAACATGGTGTTTCTCACATGTATTTTGTAGAACACCATTTTCTGAAGAAGGTCCACTGACTAAAGGAGTTTTTAAATCTTTCAGGAAAGAGCCCTATTTAATTTTGTTTAATCCAGTGCTGAAAAACCTTAAAAACCACAGGATCCCTTTTTTTGAGTGACACTGAGCCCAGGGGAAAAGATACACTGAGCAACAGATTTAAGAGTCGGGACCACTTGGTAAAGAGTCAGTCTATCAGAGTCCCTGTGAAAAATCACATGCACAAGGCTAGGGACTGTTAAAATCATTTTCTAATCTCCCTTGCCGACGACTCACTCGCCCAGAAATCCTCTGATTATGAATGGGCTTTCTCTTAGCCTTTCCCACAGGACAGATGTGCGTGACCAAGCAACTCAAATGTCTTGTTTTCCTTTGGGAATGATATATTGGTGGTAATTAAATTTGACTATAGAGTAATACCGTATTTTTACACAAATAACTCGCACCTTCTATGTTAGTTTGTTGACCATGCCCTCCCCCCATGAGATATTTTCATAAGTGTGCTATGCTAATTTTTTGACACAGAGGTGCTTATGAAAATACCTTGCTGGGGGAGGGTGCAGTTGGCAAACAAAAAATAGAGGGCACAGTGCTTTGTGAAGTTGGCTGGTGGGAATCAGTTTCAGGCAGCCTGTTCTTTACTCCTGGGAACATGGATATAATGTTTTTTATCTCCCTAGGCAAAATCTTATCTTTTGGCTCCATATATCAAATGCGGATTTTTTTTTAAGCAGCAGAAGCTCCCCTCACCCTCTCCAATAAAACGTTAGGCAAACAGATCGAACAGAGCGTCTCTGGATAAAGTAGGGCCAGGCTTCCTGCCTGAAGACCTTTCATGGAACTCATAACGTCTCATGGGGCACAGTTTAAGAAACACTGGCTTGGAGTACTTGATAAATAAAATCTCTGTCCTCTACTCTGTGTATTGATGAATCTGATCGGTAACAAAATACCAAAAAGAACATTTAAAATGCAATCTCACTTCTTCCACCAGCACAGTGCAGACTGCATCTGAGTACAGGACTGAAACATCGGGCCTTCGATGTTGTCTTAAAAATACAGGTATTTTACTCAATTTTAATGTAAAAGGCATTACCTAAATTTGGAATTGTATTCGGTCTCAGAATCACCAATTCTCATGAAATACTGTCCTCTTTTCTTATAGATATCCTTCTTCAAAATTGCCTTTAAAGTTGGAGCTAACGTTTCAGGGAGATTCTGAAAAACCCAATAGACATAAAATGAAAACATCATTGTACAACAAATAAGGTGCAGTTGAGAAGACACCATAACCTGTTGCCATCAAGATGATTCCAACTCACAGTGACCCTATAGGACAGAGCAGAACTGCCCCACAGGGTTTCCAAAGAGCAGCCGGTGGATCTGGACTGCTAACCTTTTTGTTAGCAGCCAAGCTCTTAACTACCGTACCACCAGGCTCACAGCATTGTAAAAATTTAAATCTTATTACAAATCTGGACACCAGTGAAAGGCAGCTTTGAGAGATTTAACATGAAAACTCATTTTATTTACTTATTTATTATTTGGAGCCCTGGTGGCACAGTAGTTAAGTGTTTGGCTGCTAACCCAAAGGCTGCCAGTTTGAATCTACCAGCTGCACCTTCGAAACCCTATGAGGCATTTGTACTCTGTCCTATAGGGTCGCTATGAGTTGGAATTGACTTGACAGCACACAACAACAACAACATTTATTATATGTGCTCTGACAAAGTTACTTGTCACTTAAAGCTCTTCTAAGTGCATACAATGTAAGTGTGAACTGCATGGAATTAGGGAGGTAGGCCATATTGTTTGATACCTGCAAGAGAACACTCCCTCCTGTCTTCATAGCATTTTCAATTTTTTTGGTGTAATTGCTGTCCTCAATGGAGAGCTCCTGCAGTCTGGGCCCTTCCATCTGACGGATCCAGTTGTGAGCTTGTTTATGTGGGTCAATCAACAGGGGCCACTGCCGGCCGTTCTTGATCAAGATGGCATTCTCTGCTGAATACTTACCAAGAGGCAGCCCCTGATTGTGCCATCGGCGGATCTGGAAGGAAAACATTCATACTTTCACTATTTCATGAGCTTCTTCATAATGTTTAGTATCTTGTTGGATGCTTTACAAAACCAAATAGTTTCTAAAAGGACTAAGGAAGTTAACAATCTAAACGGCCCTGAATATGGAATTTTTGGTAAGGTGTGTAATCATTCACTGAATTACACTTTTCTGTTCATCAGACAGGACATGTAGAATGCCCATTGCAACAAGGATGCTCTGGGAGACAGAAATGAATGTAAGAGAGTACCTGTTTACAAGGAGCTTGAGCTCTAACGGAAGGACTAAGCATACATATATCGTACTCCTAATAATACAGAATTATACAAATATAATTATAGCTACTCTATTGAGCACCTACCACCTGCCAAGTACTTGTATGCATTATCTGTTCAAATCACTACAACAACCCTTATGTCTCAGATGAAGGGACTGAGGCTAAAAGAGGTTAGAGTCTTGCCTACGATCATACTGTCAGAATAAGGGCAAGGGCAGGGTTTGATTCAGAAGCTGACTCTAGCCCTGATAAACTCTCAGTCCTTACATGGCCTCTCTTTGCCTGCAGCTTCTCCTTCTTGCCAGTATCAGCAGGAAGACCTTTGGAGGTCAGAGAAGGAATAGGACATCAGGGAGTATTCCAGCCAAAGGCAGCAGGGGCCTCTCCAGGAGAAGCCAAGGATATATTAGATATGTTTTAGTTTTAGAACAGAAGAAAAAGTTTTTTTTTTAATAATTTTTATTGTGCTTTAAGTGAAAGTTTACAAATCAAGTCAGTCTCACATAAAAACTTATATACACCTTGCTACATACTCCCAATTACTCTCCCCCTAATGAGACAGCCCGCTCTCTCCCTCCGTTCTCTCTTTTTGTGTCCATTTCACCAGCTTCTAACCCCTTCTACCCTCTCATCTCCCCTCCAGACAGGAGATGCCAACATAGTCTCAAGTGTCCACCTGATCCAAGAAGCTCACTCCTCACCAGCATCCCTCTCCAACCCATCGTCCAGTCCAATCCATGTCTGAAGAGTTGGCTTTGGGAATGGTTCCTGTCTTGGGCTGACAGAAGGTCTGGGGGCCATGACCTCCGGGGTCCTTCTAGTCTCAGTCAGACCATTAAGTCTGGTCTTTTTATGAGAATTTGGGGTCTGCATCCTACTGCTCTCCTGCTCCCTCACGGGTTCTCTGTTGTGTTCCCTGTCAGGGCAGTAATTGGTTATAGTCGGGCACCATCTAGTTCTTCTGGTCTCTGGTTCATGTGGCCCTTTCTGTCTCTTGGGCTCATAATTACCTTGTGTCCTTGGTGTTCTTCATTCTCCTTTGATCCAGGTGGGTTGATGCATCTTAGATGACTGCTTGCTAGCGTTTAAGACCCCAGGAAAAAGTTTTATGTTTAAGCCTATGAGGAACTTCATGCTATCGAATTTTTTATAAAAGGAAATCTGAAAGATGATGATGAGCCTTGGAAAGTATAAATAATTCCATTGGTTGGAGTGTAGGCTGCATTTGAGTACAGGCAAAGGCAAGAGGAGTCAATGTGGTGAGAGAAATTAACTCTGAACCCAATAATACATCAGAGTTATTATTTTCTAATGCTAATTAATTTCCTGATTTTCATGTTTTTCTTTGTTAACTTACCACATAAATATATATCACCAAACACTACAGCTTCGCTTGTTTTTGAATTTTAGATAAATGGGCTCAAGCATAACAATGATTATCAGGATGGCGAAGGACTGGGCAGTGTTTTATTCTGTTGTACATGTGGTTGCTATGAATCGGAACGGACTCAACAACACCTAACAACAACAGATAAATGAAATCTTATAGTATATCCTGTTTTGTACCCAGCTTCATCCATGTTGCTGTGTAGCTGCATCCATTCATTCTCATTGCTTTAAGGCATTCCATTTTAATGTATCAAGATTTATTTATCCATTCTACTGTTGAGGGCACTTAAATTGTTTTAAGTTTTTGGCTATTATGAATAACAATGAGTATTTTTTTCTACATGCTTACTGATTCACTTATGTATTCCTGTTGGATAAAAATCTAGGGGTGGAATATCATAGAATATGTGTATTTTTAAATATTAGTATTCTGAAACAACTGTAGCATTTCACATTCTCATCAGCAATTTATGAGAGTTTCTGTTACTCCGCCTTCTTCCTAACTGTTGATAGTCTTTTAAATTTTAGTGCTATGTGGCAGATGCCTGTGGTATCTAATTTTGGTTGTAATTTGCATTTTGCTGATGAATAATGAGGTTAAGCATTTTTTCATATGTTTATTGGCCATTTGGATATTCTCTTTTGTGAACTGCCTATTCAAGGCTCTTGCCCATTTATCTACTAGGTTGTATGTCTTGCTTATTGATGTGTAAGTAGTTCTTTTTACACTCTGGATAGGGTCCTCTCCTCAATACATCTAATGCAAATGTCCCCTCTTACTCTTTGGCTTACCTTTTGGTATCTTTTGATGAACATAAGTTCTAAATTTTAATGTAATCCAATTTATTAGTTTTTTTCCTTTATTGCTAGTTTTGTTTGAGAAACATTTTCTTAATGTAGGGTCATATAGATATTCTCCTAAATTATGCTTTATTATTTTGTTTTTCACATTTAGGACCACAATACAGCTACAACTGAACTTTTGAGCGTGATGTGAAGTAATGGTCAAGTTTCTTTCTTTCACTTTATTTTTCTTTATGGGTATTTGATTACCTAGCACCATTTATTGAAAAGAATACCCATTCTCCGCTGCACTGCTGTATCACTTTTGCCATAAATCGAATGTCCATGTATGTTTGACTCTGTTTCTGGGCTCTGAATTCTGCTCCATTGGTCTAGTTGTTTATCCTTGCACTGGCGCGCACACACACACACAGACAAACAATATGATCCTCCTAATTACTGTGGCTTTAAAGTAAATCTTGATATTTGATATAGCAAGTCTTCCCACCTAGCTCTTCATCAACATTGTCTTGGCTATTTTAGCTCTTTGTCTTTTCTTATAATTTTTATAATCAGCTTGCCAATTTACACACACACAGACAACCCATGCACACATAAACAGGTTGGGATCTTGACTGGGGTTACACTGGATCTATAAATCAATTTGGAAGAATTGGCCACTTTAGAATACTGAGTTTTTCAATTCATGAACATAGTATAACTCTACAATTACTTAGGTTTCTTAAAATTTATCTTAAAGATATTTTATAATTTTCTTTATATAAATTTTGCACATTTTTCAATAGATTCATTTGATGTTACAATAAATGGTATTTAAAAACATTTCACACCCTGTTTGTTGTTGGTATAGAGAAATGCAGTTGGTTTTTGTATACCAACTTTAATCTAGTAACTATGCTAAACTTTTATTATTCTCATAATACACAGATTTTTTTGGACTTTCTAAGTACCTAATAAAAAAAAAATAATGACCTGCAAATAATTATATTTATGTTTCTTTCTTGTTTTCTAACTCTTTTTCTTGCTTTACTGCACCGTTTTTTTTTTTTTTCTAGGATCTCCAATACAATGTTAAATATAAGTGGAGATGGTGGACATCCCTTTTATGTTCCCATTCTCAAAGGAAAAGTTTTCATCAATCAATGCATCTTTTTTTTCCCCCAAATTTGATGTCTTCTTTGATCTATGATTAGTTTAGAAGTACATTTCCAAATTTCAAGAAATATGAGAGTTTTCAGAGTATCTTTAATTACTGACTTCTAGCTTAATTGCGTCTTGGTCAGATTACATACTCTGTGTGATTTCAGTTGTTGACATTTATTGAAACTTGATTTGTGGCCCATTTGTAATCAATTTTGGCAATGTTCTCTATGTGCTTGGATACAATGTGTAAGCTGCAGGCATATGTTGCAGTGTTCTATATACCCATTAAGTCCATTTGTTGATCATGTTGTTAAATTTTATCTATTCTTACTAATTTTTATGTGCTTATTCTATGTGTTACAGAAAGAGAGTGTTAATTTTAACTCTGATTATAGATTTGTCTATTTTCCCTGTAGTTCTTTAATGTTTGCTTTACCCATCTATCTGTTTGTCATACTGTGATGGCTTATGTGTTGCTATGATGCTGGAAGCTAAGCCACAAGTATTTTAAATACTAGCAGGGTCATCCACGGTGGACAGGTTTTAGTGGAGCTTCCAGAGGAAGACGAACTTGGGAGAAAGGCCTGGGGATTTACTTCCAAAAACAGGCCAACAAAAACCTTATAGATCACAACAGAACATGGTTCAACTCACTGTTTTGAACACATTATCAGGAGGGATCAACTGCTAGAGGAAGACATCATGTCTGGTGACGTAGGGGCCAAGGACGGTGAAGGAGACCTTCAGTAAGATGAACTGGCCCAGTGGCTGCAGTGATAAACTCAAACGTGCCAGCAGTTGTGAGGATGCTGCAGGGCCGAGCAAGGTTGCATTCTGTCGTACATGTTACTGTGAGTAGGAGTCAACTCAACAGTGTCTATCTATTTATCAATCTATCTATCGCCACCTACCTATCTATTAATTACAACAAACTTAGAATTGTTGCAAATATTTGAAGAAATAAACCAATTCTTTTTGGAAAGTGAGTTTATTTAATTTTGGCAATCCTTTTTTGCCTTAAAATCTATTTTGTCCATTTCTTTGTAATCTATGGTACATTTTCTCCCATTTTTTTATGCTCAATCTTTCCTTAGATGCGTTTTAGATGTGTCCTTTATAAAAATATATATGGTTACTGTTTTGTGCTTTGGTTTATATTTTCACACAGTCTTACGATCTTAGAGTTTTAATTGGAGCATTGAGTCTCATTTGTATTTAATGCAATTACTTATGCATTGAGTTTAAATTCATTATTAGAGTTACGAAAATTAGAAGACAGCATTTACTTCTGAGGTTTATGGAAGGAATGGCCAATCAGGTAGAGTTATCAGCTAGAGAACAGGTCTAAAACTACTCTTTGAGGGGCTAAAAAAGTATGCAATTTCTTTTTTATCCTC
Organism: Loxodonta africana; assembly: GCF_030014295.1. NCBI lineage: Eukaryota > Metazoa > Chordata > Mammalia > Proboscidea > Elephantidae > Loxodonta > Loxodonta africana. The sequence goes on from NC_087366.1 coordinate 50,905,494, forward strand.
ACAACATTAGCATAGAACTTACACAACAGACAGATAATAAATGTTTATTGATTAACTTTATAAGTGTAAGGTCTCTATTTTTGACTGTGTCTAAGAATACTCCCTACAGCTAATAAAGTTTACCAATTTTTTTAAACTAAAGGGTCTCAGAGAGAGAAACCGGCTATATTCATTAGGTCAGGGTAGTAGAAATACACTGAGAAAATGAATATTTTGTAACTCCTGCCCAGAGGATCAGAAACCGGAGAGATATAACAACTGAGGCATTAGAAGTATAGTTTTTTAAAAAACTAAGGTCTAGAACAAACATCAATATTTTCATTTTTCAAAATAATCTGGGGGAAGGATCCAAACCCATTAATGCTCAAATATCCAAAATTCAAATCAACAGTAGAAGCCCCACTCAACTGGGAAATACAAACATGGTACTACCTCATTTTTCTGTGCCATGACTTGAATTAGTGAAAATTTTGAAGACAAAGAAATGTTCCTTTCAGCGCATATATTCTCCCATTTATTCACAATCAGCTGGCGAAATTCTGCTGTTAACACTCCACTGTAGACAATGCACGCTGCTGAAATAAGTATGTCACCCAAAATTCCTCTCAGCTTCTTGTCTATTTGATTGATAGTTTCTTGCCATCGAATCTAAATGTTAAAACGAAAATTAGTTATTGATGTTTGATATAAAACCTAATGAGACATTTTAGGAAATTAATGATAGCCAAGTTTAATCTGTTGTTGCTATTCTCAAGTTGTAGTTGTGTGAAAGTTAATAATGGATAATGTTTAAAAATGAACTACTTCTGAGGAGAACGCTATTGCCATTCCCGGATTTGTCAATGGTGTCGTATTTCCTAAGATAGATAGACAACCATTTCAAGTCCTTTGTGTAATAAAGAAGGATAATTTTTTTTAAAAGATGAATTCATTATATTATTAATGGTGCTCAATAATAATAATAATCAACATTTATTAACTCCTTACTTATTTGCTGGACACTTGCATTTCAAAATCTCATTTGATGTCTTTAGTAGCTCTGTTAAGTAAATGCTATTTTCATTTTAAGATGAAGAAATTGAAGCTCAGAGAAGTTAAGCAACTTGCTCAAGATTACAAAGCTTCTGAGGGGTGTAGCTGGAACTTGAACCCAATTCTCTGGCTCCAGAGCCCCTGTTCTAAGCTGCTGTGTTGTATTGCCTCCCTCTTCAACCATGTATGTGCTCGACTGGTCAATGAATAAAGAACGTTGAGCAAGAGCCCTCTCTTCTGGAAGCTTAAAATCTGGGATAATACTGATGGTCCACTGCCTCTTGACATATGCTTGGCTCTCAGGGACATCAATCAACTTCTGAGGGCTGTGATCTCTCTTTGATTGGCTTGATTTCATAACCTCCTACTCCTGTCCTGTACAAGAGTCTTCCATGATATGTATTTATTTAAACAATCAAACCAAATTAAAATTATCTTGAGAATTTTGTAACATCCCTTGAGAAAGGTAAGGTGTGGCTAAGCCAAGATTTGAGTCAGCTCACTAGGGATTCAAGTACAAGTGGGTTAGTTAGAGGAGAGATACAAAGATGAGATAAAAGGGGACAGAAGTTTGACAAGACCCAATAAAATTCTTTTTCTTTCCTAAGGGACATATTGACAGGGAACTGCCAGAAATTCAGGCTGGTTTCAGAAGAGGACGTGGAACCAGGGATATCATTGCTGATGTCAGATGGATCCTGGCTGAAAGCAGAGAATACCAGAAGGATGTTTACCTGTGTTTCATTGACTATGCAAAGGCATTCGACTGTGCGGATCATAACAAATTATGGATAACATTGCAAAGAATGGGAATTCCAGAACACTTAATTGTGCTCATGAGGAACCTTTACACAGATCAAGAGGCAGTTGTGTGGACAGAACAAGGGGACACTGATTGGTTTAAAGTCAGGAAAGGTGTGCGTCAGGGTTTTATTCTTTCACCATACCTATTCAATCTGTATGCTGAGCAAATAATCCTAGAAGCTGGACTATATGAAGAAGAACAGGGTTATCAGGATTGGAAGAAGACTCTTTAACAGTCTGTGTTATGCAGATAACACAACCTTGCTTGCTGAAAGTGAAGAGGACTTGAAGCACTTACTAATGAAGATCAAAGACCACAGCCTTCAGTATGGATTGCACCTCAACATAAAGAAAACAAAAATCCTCACAACTGGGCCAATGAGCAACATCATGATAAATGGAGAAAAGATTGAAGTTGTCAAGGATTTCATTTTACTTGAATCCACAATCAGCAGCCATGGAAGCAGCAGTCATCAAAAGACGCATTGCATCGGGTAAATCTGCCACAAAGGACCTCTTTAAAGTGTTGATGAGCAAAGATGTCACCATGAAGACTAAGGTGTGCCTGACCCAAGCCATGATATTTTCAATCGCATCATATGCATGTGAAAGCTGGACAATGAATAAGGAAGACCGAAGAAGAATTGACGCCTTTGAATTGTGGCATTGCGAAGAATATTGAATATACCATGGACTGCCAAAAGAACGACCAAATGTGCCTTAGAAGAAGTACAACCAGGATGTTCCTTAGAAGCAAGGATGGAGAGACTGCGTCTTACATACTTTGGACACATTGTCAGGAGGGATCAGTCCCTGGAAATCATGCTTGGCAGAGTACAGGGTCATTGGAAATGAGGAAGACCCTCAACGAGGTGGATTGACAGTGGCTGCAACAATGAGCTCAAGCATGACAACGATTGTAAGGATGGTGCAGGACCGGGCAGTGTTTCGTTCTGTTGTGCACAGGGTCACTATGAGTTGGAACCTACTCGACGGCACCTAACAACAACAACAGCAACAAGGACATTGCCTCCCTTTTGGCCTTACCCATGCTTTATACGCTCAGCTTGGGTTGCTTCTGTGCTAGAAACGGAAAACTCAGGAAATGCTTATTGAAAGGTTTGCTCAGGCCCTTAAACAAAAACGTGCTGAGGTCTTATGAACAAGAGTAAACAAACTTTGATGTCTACAGTCTGTGGAAACCCTGGTTGCACAGTGGTTAAGAGTTATAGCTGCTAACCAAAAGGTCAGCAGTTTGCATCCACCAGGCACTCCTTGAAAACCCTATGGAACTGACTCCATGGCAACAGTTTTGGTTATCTTTCTGTAGTCTGTTATCTCTGCATTTATTTTATCTGAATAGGACGGTCTAATAATCTTAACGAACTGGATAGTAAGAGCTTTAGGAGGCATATGATGCAGGCTGCAGTGAGAATCATCTTGGAGTTCTGAAGTCGGTGTAAACCAAGGAAAGTCATGCCTTTTCATCTTCCAGGGCAGTTAGCAAGACAGAAGCACACTGCAAGCGCTTGGTGGCTAGTCTTCTCCGATTTGCTAATAGCTCTTTTTCAGCAACAACATCTTTGTAGGTTGCTTGCAAAGACAGCAGATGTTCTTCAATCTGAAAGATAATTAATTTGTTATTGAGACAAAATCTTATTTTCATTTTACCTTGAGAGTTTATCTGTCATTTATATAAATAGAAGGTATAACCACTTCATTTTTACATCCTGAAAAATCATCCTGGAAAGATGGAGTCTATTACAATAAAAATACACACTGCCATAAACCAGAGACTACATCAGCCTGAGACCAGAAGAATTAGATTGTACCCAGCTACAACCGGTGACTGCCCTGACAGGGACATAACAGGGAACCCCTGAGGGAGCAGGAGAGCAGTGGGATGCAGACCTCAAATTCTCATAAAAAGACCAGTCTTAACGGTCTGACTTAGACTAGAAGGACCCCGGAGGACATGGTCCCCAGACCTTCTGTTAGCCCAAGACAGGAACAATTCCCAAAGCCAACTCTTCAGACAGGGATTGGATGGGACTATAGGATAAAAAATGATACTGGTGAAGAGTGAGCTTCTTGGATCCAGTAGGCAAAGGAGACTATGTGGGCAGCTCCTGTCTGGAGGGGAGATGGGAGGGTGGAGGTGGTCAGAAGCTGGCTGAATGGACATGGAAATAGAGGATGGGGGGAAGGAGTTTGCTGTCTCATTGAGGGGAGAGCAACTAGGAGTATATAGCAAGGTATATATTAATTTTTGTATGAGAGATTGACTTGATTTGTAAACTTCCACTTGAAGCACAATAAAAATAAAAAAAAAATTTACACATTGTAGTAATTAAATGATTCCTTGATAGGGCCGCTATGAGTCAGAATCGACTTGATGGCAACGGGTTTAATTTTTTTTTTGTTTTGATAGTAAAGTTTGTTTTTTAAAAGTGACCTTCCTTCCCCAGCAGACTTTCTTGTAACCCTGGGATTTGAAGATTTATCATTCTCTGATTATTTTTCACACAGAAAATTTTGTATCATATCCAGGTTATTTCTCTAAGAAAATGGTTGAACTTTTTAACCCCAGATACACTGAGCAGACCAGAGGAAATGATGAGTTTTGAAGCTAGGCTGATAGGATGAACGGGCTGTTAAACTATCCCTCGATGTCAGTGGAAAACATCAGCTGTTTTCATAAATATCTGATAGTTTTCTTTAATTCCGATTATCTTGATAACATCCCGTCTCAAAAACAGCTGGTGAATACTTCAAGAAATCGTTGCCCAAGTGTATGGTTTAAAGTCAATAAAAGCCTCCATGATTTAACCCCAACCTTCCCCCCAATTCATCTCGTATTACTCCTTTCAATAATATTACTTTTCAGCCAGATTGGTTTATTCCATGTCTCCTAAACATCCCTTGAATTTTCTTATTTCTGGAATTTGGCTCACATCCTTCCTTATGCCTGGACTGTACTCTCTCATTAACCAAATCCATTGCTGTTGTGTTGATTCCAACTCATAGCAACCCTAAAGGACAGAGTAGAACTGCCCAAGGAGCAGCTGGTGGATTTGAACTGCCAACCTTTTGATTAGCAGCCAAGATCTTAACCACTGTGCTGCCATATTGTTGTGAAATGAGACAGGTAGAAGAGAGTAGTGAAGGCGAATTCTGTAACAGCTGAGTGGGTACACTGTTCATGTCTATAGAATATGTAGGGCCAGAAGGACTCTCCTAACATTTAATAGATGAGTTCCATCTGGAAGTTAGAGGGCAGGTGATAGAAGGCAGGGGAGTTCATAAATGGAGAACCTTGAACAAACAGTTCTCCGCAGATGCATAGGATATGTATGGCAGGCAGAAGATGAGCATCAGGCAGGTAGGCAAACTGTGAAAACAAGAGGACTTCTTTGAAGAACAGAGCAGTTCTTATGTTTTTGTCTGCTTCATTACCCACCTCCCCTGCCTTTTAAAAAATTCTTTTGAGGGAACCCCTTCCCTGCTACTCATGATCTTGTCAGGGCTCTCAATCTTTGTGCTCCAGCCCTTGCTGTAGGTATTGACATGTGACTCAGACTGGCCAATCATAGTGCTCTATCTAGCTGGCATGGAATTATTTCATTTGAGCTTGGAAGACTCCAGGGCTTGGTGCTGGTTAAAGTCTTCACCAAAAAGCAAACCTGTTGCCATCAAGTTGTATGGATTCTGACTCATAGCGACCCTATAGGACAGAGTAGAACTGCTCCCTAGGGTTTCCAAGGAGTGGCTGGTGGATGTGAACTGCTGACCTTTTGGTTAGCAGCAGTAGCACACCGTGGCTCTTAACCACGGCGCCGCCAGGGCCCCAGAGTCTTCACGGTGTGTTCAAATTGTCCAAGGTGCATCTGGAAAGTCACCCCAGAGACAGATGAGTCTGCACCTCACCATGAGGGTTAGTTTTTCTCAAGTCCTGGGCTCCAAGAGACTGGGGGCACAGGCATGAATTTTGGACTTGAGGAGTGAATACACAAAGGCCCCTACAGTCTTGGTAACATTGAACATCCTATTCTCTATAGAGAACACTGAGCTCCTGGGAAGTGGGAGCTGGGTAGAGGTAGACATAGAGGGTCTGATGAAGTTTTGAGACATGTTGTAGAGGGCCTTGGTTTCTGGCTCAGAGCAAGTTCACCCACTTCTTGACAGGTTATTAGGCTCAACACTAGGTATATCTTGCTATCCTGTTCCCAATAAGATGGCCGCAAAACTGCTGGGCACCATAAGTCTATCCCAGCAAGGATCTGGGTTGGGGTCCTGCTACCTTTGGAGTAGGGGCTAAGGAATAACTGCCTATACACTATCACTCACTGACTTCCTACCTCCTTGGTGCCTCATTGTTAAATGTGAGTCACAATAGTGCTCATCTCATAGAGCTGCTGTGAGGATGAAATTAACACAGGAAAGATGCTTAGAATAGTTCCTGGCACATTGTGAGTGTTCAAGAAGTTAGTTGTTCTTGTAGTGGTGGTTATCACTACTCTGGTGAAAACAATGGTGGGGCTTTGTACAAGTCTATACCCAGCAGCCAGCATGGCGCAGCACGGCTTTTCACAGCGCTCACACAGCAAGCCTCCTCTCTGAGTATTAACTGCCTAGTCATATTCTTTGATCAATGTTCCTGTTGAGCTGTTCATTTTTTACTTTGAGCATTTTGTAAATTATGAAACTATATCTGACACGTATATTGCAAATATTTTCCCTTCTTTGTTCTTTGTCTTTTGTTTATACTTTGTTTCGCATTTTTATTACATTTATTTTTTACATTTATAGTATTGTTCTGAGAAGTTCCAAGAAGGATATGCTGGTGCTTTAAATGATCCACACTGAGTTTACGGATTAATTTAGGGGAACTGGCATCTTTAGATTTCATTCAAGAACATCTTTTATTAGGTAGAGTTTTAAAGTTTGCTTTATGTTCATACTATACATCTTGTAATAAAGTTTATTCCTAGATACTTTGTATTTTTGGTTGCTAGAAATGAGATATTTTATTCCATTAAATTTTCTAACTGGTGTCTGTGTATAGGAAAGCTATTTATTTTTGGATATTAATTTTGAAAGTGTACACCTTAGCAAAATTTCTTATTGTTTGAAGTAGTGTTTCAATTCTCTCGAGTTTTCTATGCTATGTGTCTTAGTTATCTAGGGCTGCTATAGCAGAAATATTGCAATTGGATGGCTTTAACAAAGAGAAGTATATTCTTTCACAGTCTACCAGGCTTGAAGTCCAAATTCAGGGTGCCAGCTACAGGGGAAGGCTTTCTGTCATGGCTCTTGGGGAAGGTCTCTGTCATCAATCTTCCCCTGGCTGAGAAGCTTCTCAGCGCAGGAACCCTGCGTTCACAGTTAGCGCTATTCTCCTGGCTCTTGTTTCTCAGTGGTATGAGGCCCCGTCTCTCTGCTTGTTTCTCCCTTTCAGATCTCAAAAGAGATTGGCTTAAATTGTAGATTAATCTTGTAGATTGAGTCCCACCTCATTAACATAACTGCCACTAATCCTATCTCATAAAAAAACGAGAAACGCATTAACGTCATAGAGACAGGATTTATAACATGTCAGAAAATCACATCAGAAGACAGACAAACTGGTGGACAATCACACAAAACTGGGAATCATGACCTAGCCAAATTGATACACGTATTTTTGGGGGACATAATTCAATCCGTGACACCACCTAGTAAAAACCTACTATGTAACAATAACCCAAAACCACAATATTTGCAGCAAATATTAAATTTGCCTTATACTTTCCAATGAGTTATCTCGTATTTATTTCCTTTGTCTAATTACTTTGCTGAGAGCTTCCAGAACACTGTTAAATAATAATAGTGATAGTGGATATCCTTGTCATGTCTTGATTTTAATTAATTCGATGGTCATTAAACACTATTTCTTGAGTGCCTACGATGGACCAGGCATGGTGCTAAGCTCTAGGGATACACTATTGAGCATTTTTTCAGACAAAAATTTCTGTCTTTGTGGAACTTATATTCTAATGAGGGAAACAAGTAATAAATATAAGAAACAAACCACATACTACGTTAGATGGTGATAAGTATTAGGAAACAGACATAGTAGTAGAATGAACGGGACTGGGAGTGTTGAGGTGTGGGGGATTGCAATTTTTAAAAGGTGGTCAGTGTAGACTTAACTGAGAAGGAGATATTTGGGCAAAGACTTGGAGAACAGGGAGGGAGCCATGTTCTCCTTCCCCCCTTAGTGGGCTTTCTGGGGGAAGAGGGCCCAAGACAGAGGGAACAAGTGAGGCAGAGGCCTAGAAGTAGGAATGTGCCCAACATGTTTGAAGGAGAGAGAGAAGGTCTTTTTGGTTGGAGTAGAGTGAGCCAAGGGAAGAGTAATGGATGAGGCCAGATGGTCTACTAGGCCCTTGCAGGCCACTGAAAGGACTTTTGCTTCTATTTTCATTAAAGTATAAATCTGATTTTCATTTTAAAAGGATCACTCTGATGTGTTGATAACAGTTTGTAGGAGACACAGGCGGAAGCTGGGAGACCAGTTAGAAGTCTCTTTCAATAATCTAGCAGGAAATGATGGTGGCTTGAACCAATGTGATCGTAGTGGAGGTAGTGAGAAGTAGCTGAAGGTAGAATTAACAGGATTTGATGAAGAACTGGATAGAGGGCAATTGTGAGAGAAAGACAGGAGTCATGGATGATTCCAAGGTTTTAGAGCAGCAGCAAGAATGGAGTTACCATTAACTTAGATGAGGACTACTATGGATGGAGTAGTGCCATGGATTGAATTATCTCCCCCCAAAAATGTGCAGTTAGGCCATGATTCCCAGTATTCTGTGGTTTTCCTCCATTTTGTGATTGTAATTTTATGTTAAGAGGATTAGGGTGGATTGTAACACCACCCTTACTCAGGTCACCTCCCTGAGCCAACGTAAAGGGAGTTTCCCTGGGATGTGGCCTGAACCACCTTTTATCTCGCAAGAGATAAAAGGAAAAGGAAGCAAGCAGAGAGTGGGGGACCTCATACCACTAAGAAAGTAGCACCAGGAGCACAGCACATCCTTTGGACTCAGGGTCCCTGTGCCTGAGAAGCTCATCGACCAGGGGAAAATTAAGGACAAGGACCTTCCTCCAGAGCCGACAAAGAGAGAAAGCTGTTCCCTGGAGCTGACACCCTGAATTTGGACTTTTAACCTACTTTACTGTGAAAAAATAAACTTCTGTTTGTTAAAGGCATCCACTTGTGGTATTTCTGTTATAGCAGTACTAGATAACTAAGACAAGTAAGTTTGGGGGTGGGTGGAAGATCAGGAATTCAGTTTTGGACATGCTGAGTTTGAGATGTCTACTAAATTTCCAAGTGGAAATGTTGAGTAGATAGATGGATATATGTCTCTCAAGTTCAGGAGAATGCCCAGTTTGGAGAAATACATGTCACTCAGGATACAGATAGTATTTAAACTATAATACAGGGTAAGATCATCAAGATATTGACTGCAGATAGAGAAGAGGTCTGAGGCCTGAACTCTGGGGTGCTCCATTGTTGTTGTTAGGAGCTGTCGAGTTGGTTCCCTATGGGCAACCCCACGGTAAGTACCATTCTCACAATCGTTATGCTTGAGCTTACTGTTGCAGCCACTGTGTCAGCCCATCTGATTGAGGGTCTTCCTCTATTTTACCAAGCATGATGTCCTTCTCCAAGGACTAGTCACTCCTGAAAATATGTCCAAACTGTGTGAGATGAAGTCTTCCTATCCTTACTTCTAAGGAGCATTTGGGCTGTACTTCTTCCAAGACAAATTTGTTCATTTTTCTGGTGGTTCATGATATATTAAATATTATTTGCCAATATCACAATTCAAATGCGTCAATTCTTCTTTGGTCTTCCTTATTCATTGTCCAGCTTTTGTATGCATATGAGATGACTGAAAATGCCATGGCCTGGGTCAGGTGTACCTTAGTCCTCAAAGTGACATCTTTGCTTTTTTTTTTTTTTAAAAAAAAAAAAAAAAACATTTTGAAAGAGGTCTCTTGTAGCAGACTTGCCCAATGCAATATGTCGTTTGATTTCTAGACTGTTGCTTCCATGGGCGTTGATTGTGGATCCAAGATTTTATGAAATCCTTGATAGCTTCAATATTTTCTCTGTTTATGATGATGTTGCTTACTGGCCCAGTTGTGAGGATTGTTTTCTTTACGTTGAGGTGTAATCCATGCTGAAATCTGTAGTCTTTGATCTTCATCAGTAATTGCTTCAAGTTCTCTTGTCTTTCTGCAAGCAAGGTTGTATCATCTGTATATTGCAGGTTGTTAATGAATCTGCTTCCAATTCTTCATATAGTCCAGCTCCTCAGATTATTTGCCCATCACACAGATTGAATATAAGTATGGTGACAGGATACAACCCTGATGCACACCTTTCCTGATTTTAAACCACACAGTATCCCCTTGTTTTGTTGAATGACTGTCTCTTGGTTCATGTACAGGTTCCTCATGAGCACAATTAAGTGTTCTGGAATTCCCATTCTTTGACATGTTTTAGTATATTCAGTGGTTTTAGCATACTCACAAGGTAGTGCAACCATCACCTGATCAATTTTAGGACATTTTATCACTCCCCCCAAAAAACCCCATACTCACAAGCATTCACGCTCCATTTTCTCCCCACCTCTCCCCAGCTCCCCCAGGTCTAGGCAACCACAAATCTACTTTCTGTCTCTATGGATTTGCCTATTCTACACATCTAATATAAATGAAACCATATAATATGTGGTCCTTTGTGACTGAATTCTTTCACTAAGGATGTTTTCAAGGTTCATCCATGTTATAGCATGTATCAGTACTTCATTCTTTCTATTGTTAAATAATTTCCCATTGTGATAACTTTTGAAATCCATGAATTTTGGTTTGTTTATGCTTTCAAGTTTTGTTTTTTTTGACTGGCTTTTAGTGACTAAGAATTTCCTGGAAAACCAGGCACATCATTCAGGTTTCCAAATTTATTTACAAAAAGTTCTATTAATTGCTATAAAAAAGTAATGAACAATTAATTATATTAAAGTAAAAAAGATTTGTTCTTGAACTCTGCCTTTCCAAGTTGAATAAGTTTTCTTTTTCTTAAAGTTCTGAAGAAAACATTTCTTTTCATCTGGGGCTACTCCATTCTCTAACTTGAGTAGGGGACAGAGTAGGGCTGGTATTCGGTGGTATACACTGATGCAGGCAGAGCAGCTGTTAAAATATTGAAGTGTTTCTGTACTGGTTGTTAAATGGTCCTGCCCCGTACCCCTGAGGGTACCTCCACTGCCACCACACAGCCCACCCCAGCCCCATACCCCTCTTCACTACCCAGCTGGAGGCCTCCAGGACCCTGCTCCTGCCCCATGAGGTGTCTATTCTGCTTCGTGGGTGCTTGTGTCACACTAGTTGCTAAATATTTTGAATATCATTCCCAGACAGAGATGTTTTACAGTGTGGGAGTTAAGCACATGGGTTTCAGGCTGGACAGACCCAGTTAGAACACGGGTGCCACCACTGAGTAGCTCGACATCTTAAGCAAATTACTCAGTCTTTCTAATTTAGTTTTCTCATTTGTAAACATCTACCCTTCAGGGTTGTTTTGAAGATGAAATGAGATAATGTACAAAAAATACTAGCATAGTGCTTGGAACGTAGTATGTGCTCAATAAAAGTTATTATCAGCACATATCTAAGTAAAAACATATATACCATAAGCTGCAATGAAATATTAGCAATAAAATGAAGTATCAATACAAAGTAAATTCATTTAAAAATTGTTGTGAATTTCCTATGAAAATGTTTCATATTTTTCATATATCTGATTGGTAAGAAGGCCCATGAGGACAGGCAGGTAACATAAATACTTGAAGCTGGCTGGGGTCTCATGCTCCATCTACAGGGATAGCACTGGCTGATTATAGTCAGGAGAGAAGCCTAGTCCAGATCGCCAAGTTTCTCATTTTTAAAGAAAAGATAGAAATTCATATTTTAAATGAGATTGCCACAGTTTTAAAATGTCGACAATTGTATTAACATTTAGTGTGGCGAGAAAAACTGAATAGGCTAAACAAAGGATGTCAATGGGCTGACACTGACCCACTTGCCTGCCAGTTTGTCATCTCTGAAGTAGTACATTATTTCACTCACTCAAAATGTCTGTGAGCTAAGTAGGTGACAAGGGTTGATGATCATAATGGAAATTCTAGGTCTCATAATTAGACTCCATTTTTTCTTAGAACCAAGGCATTTAAGAAATAACTGTGCATTTAGAAAGCAACACAATAATTGAAATATACAGGGTAAGTTCAGTTTTTTAAAAACACGGATTGACTCTGGGTAAGCCTTTGGTAGACTGAAGTTATAAAGATCTCCTGTGAGAAATTTGATAAAGTGGTAATTTAAAATATATTTTTAAACAATAACAATTATTTATTTAGTGTTTTATTATGTGGCAGGCACTGACAAAGAGCTTTACACGTATTATTTATATTATCTTACTTAATCCTTACAATTAATCTCTTCAGGAGCTGTATTAATATCCATACTTTAACTTTATCTGATTAGCTTTATTGACATAATGGCTTTCTCTTTTTTTCTTTCATGTCTTTGTTTAGTTCATAAAGGTATTCAGACTTTAACAAATAAGAAATTTCTTACCATCTGTAAACCTCTTTGTTTCTCGGCCAACCTTTGTCGTGCAATTTTAAGGACATTTTGAGCTTCAGCCACTTGGATTTGTTTAGGGCCCATTACCTTAAAAAGAATGTCACAACTTTTTTAAGTGTTTAAAAAATCAGTTTTACTGTTAAAAATGCCACTGGTGTTTGGAAGATAGGTGTCAACTTTTAAAATAAATTTTCCTAAAATTATGGATACAAAAGGGGTATTTTTTTTATTATGGTAAACATATTAAGACAAGCAAATAAAGCAATACTAAGGTTGTCAAAAATAAAAGAATTTAACACCTGGCATCTGTATGAGTTATCATATGTTTGATTAAAGTGGTTTTCATTAGGTATTATTTTCCACAGAAGTTCATTTGAGCATTGTTAAACAAAAATTATGTCTGGGAATTTACGTATCATTTTCAAATTGTTGCAGATATTTAGGAGGAAAAAACATACCTTCTGTACTTCATGGTAGTTATTCAAAGCTATAACCCACTGGCACATAGAGCAACAAGCAACAGAAACCAGAGCAATCTTGTTTGGGTTGAAATCCGGTAAGCTTAAAATTTTTTTCAGCTTTATGAAAGCCTGGAGAGAATACAGTTCGTGTATTACATGAGAAAGAAATAATATAGATCTTAAATTTTCTCTAGTCTAAATTAGAGTGAAATTTAATTTCATAGAAGAAAGAGTCCATTACTCTTCACAACGGTGGAATCAAAGACAGATAGTTGGGTACAAGGTGGCCCCGGTACCAGTAACTTTTTTAAGAGGAGGGGAAAAGCCTCTATTAAAAACATCCTGTTGTTCCTATTGCTACAGTAGTTTTACCACAGTGTTAATAAAGGAATTCCACTTTAGAGCAAAAACAAAACAGGTTAACTTTCTCCCACGCTGGGGAATCTGATGTATAACACCAAAAACCCACTGCCACAGAGTCGATTCCAACTCAGGGTGACCCGATAGGATAGGGTAGAACTGCCCCATAGGGTTTCCAAGGAGTGGTTGGTGGGTGGTTTTGAATGGCCAATCTTTTGGTTAGCAGCTGAGCTCTTAACCACTGTGCCATCAGGGCTCTGGGTGTATAAGAAGTTCTGAGATCTCCTGTGCACCGTAGGTATGCAGTGACTAGGAACACTATCCCTCACCTTCTGTCTCCCAAGAGGCAAACTGGCAGACCCCTTTCCTGTTCACAGGTCTGCCTAGTCAGTGACGGCAGAGTGACCTGGGGCAGACTAGGAGGGCTCACTGAGGAGGTTCACTAGTTGAGCTGTGTCACATGCTTATGGACCCACCACATCCAAATGGTACAACCTGGTTTAGAATCAGGTGTGCAGTTCATCTACCTTTGGGAGTCATGATCAGAATGAAGTCTTTCTCTAAGATTCCTTTTCCTTTTCTAACCAGGCATCTCTCCCTTTGCCTGGAAGGATAGAGCTCGTTTGCAGAATAATTTAGATGGCAAGTAGTCCATCCTCAATTTATTATTGGTGTTCTTGTTATCATTTTAGAAATGCATTTATGCTTTTTGTTATTTCTTGGGATGAGCTATTAATTGTTGTTATTTTTTAAAAAACTGTTTTTAGTTTGTTGCTGAAGAGCTATTAATTATTGTTAGCTTGAGAGTTACAGGGAATCATATTCGCTAAGAATGCTTCAGAGAGTGAGCAGTTGTTGCATTAATTCATGAATAACATGCACATAACATTTTGCTAGAAAATTCACCTTGTTCACATGTTACCCTCTACTTCCTAATAGCACAAGTCATTATTGTAACTAATTAATTGACTGTGTAGTTAGCTATCTAAAGTATGTCTTCGCTGTTACAGTGTAAGCGTCATAACCTCAAGGAATGCAGTGGTCGTTAACTATCCTATCCCTGGAACCTCTCATAATGTCTCTCACCAGGAAGATGTTCCGCAAACACTTATTAAATGCATTAATGAGCACTCACTCCTTTGGTCTAAGACAGTGCCATTTATATGCCTAGAAAGCTGTCTGCCTCTGAGCTTAGCTACAAGTTTGCCTGCTATGTAACAGCCTAGTTTACATAGTCTTCCAGCCTCTACCCTTTATCCAATTCCAAAGCCATTTTCACTTTTTTGGGTATTTGTTACAGCAGTACCACTTCTCTATACCAAAATCTGTATTAGCTTCCTGTGGCTGCTGCAACAAATGACCACAAACTGGATGGCTTAAAGTGACAGAAATTTATTCTCTCATAGTTCTGGAAGTCAGAACTCCAAAATCAAGGTGTTGGCCTCTGGAGGCTCTAGAGGGGAATCTGTTCCTCACCTCCTCCAGCTTCTGGTGGCTCCAGGTATTACTTGGCTTCTGGCTGCATCAGTGGCATTTGGCCTTTTCTTTCTATTTCTACCTACAATGCTTCAGGGTCAGGCCCTTGTAACCTGTGGCTTACCCTGCATACCCCTTTGTTCTTTCCAGGAGACTTTCTCTAACATAGCCTGACCCATCTACTAGTGTCCTGAATTCTGCTGCTTGACCTGGACTTTGGCTCTTCTTTCTTCCTCCCTGAAGTACTACAGTAAATCCATATTCTTCTGAATTAAATTTGCTCCAGTAAAACCCTTTAGTAGGTGTCTGGGCTACCTTATTTCCTTTAAGTTTTTTCTGTGCTCCCATCTGTCGTCCTTCTCCACCCACGAGTTAATATTTGCAAAATGCTCAGAACAATGCCGGCCATGTACAGATATAGGAATAGTTGTTAAATAAATAAAAAGAAATCTTATTTGCACCGTGTAATGCACTCTGCCTAGAAAGACCTTCCCCTACCGGTGTCCTCTTACTTCTTTTTTCCTCATTATTTAAAGGGATTCTGAAATATGGCATTTTCCCATGTTGGTGACATGTTGCTTTTCCTTGATGCTTCCAGGAAACCTATCAAGTTTGGATATGCAGCTTGCTCCCTGGTCTTTTAACTCGCACCATTGGCTTCCAGTTCTGGCACAGAGTATGGTCTCTCTGGTTCCTATGGATTACGCATACCAACTGCATCAACTACGCATTCAGCAGAGATCGACTTTTTTTCCTGAGCACTTTTTACCTTCTCAGGTATGCTGTCCTTGTCAAGGTTAATCAGTTTTTTAAGGAAACCTGTTTCTGAAAGAAGTGACTTTGCTGTGGCCCAGGCAGGTTTCTTTTGCAGAAGAATACAAACTGCATTCATGACAGTCAGCACAAGGAAGGGAGGCCTTGTGTACACTCTGCAATAGACGATAAAAAATCTAATCACCATCACAATTGAAATCAAAGGCGCCTTGTAAATTATCTCAGAAGACAATATGCACATATTTTTGACAAGCATTTTGAAAAGGAGAACTATTTGTCAACATAGAGCTATGTCACTATTTGATCGTCTTTAAAAATTTGGGGTATCTTTAATATATGGGTCTCTTTGCACTAGTTTTTTTTGCTTTAGGAAGATTTACTGCTTGAAATCTAAAAATGTAGAACATTTGAGTTGGAGACTAATTCTTTTACCGTGAAAGAACTCAGTACAGAGTTACAGTAGGAATCTTCCTACTTCATTCCAGTGTTTATTTGCTGATGGGGACTTAACAGAGACACTGTGTGTGCGTGTGTGGTGGTGGTGGTGGTGGGGGGTGTTATCTCTATTCTTGCCATTAAAGGGATTCTGCAAGGTCCAACTCCCCTTAAACACATCCTCTGACGTCTCTTCATCATGATCTGAATTCCACCACAAATTCCACCACAAAGATCACAGCACTTTAGAGGGAATGGAGAGGAAAGGAAGATGGGAATTTGTCTTTCAAGTTATTAGTAACGTGTTCATTATTAGAACATTAGAAGCTGCCCCCTAGCTGTGGTACAGAGAGGTTACACAGCCAGAGTGTAGCATTGCCAGGATTCCAACCCAAGAAGCTCAGTACCAGAGCCCTTGTGCTTAACCACTGAGATACATTGCCCTTTGGAAATTAGGCTAAAGGCAACTTGAGCTGATTGCTCCCTTTTGGGAATAACTGCCAGAGAAAAAGAGAACAGTATCTTCTGGAACAAAGTTCCAGGCATAGTCTCTTCCCCCACCACCTGTGCCTTGTGACTTTGTTCCAAAGGACTGGCCCAGCTAGCTCCCTGATATTATCTCCTGACCCTCCCCCTGGCTCTCTGAGCTTCAGCCATCCTGGTCTTTGGTAGTTCCTGAAACCCACCAGGCACATTTCTGCCTTAAGACTTTTATACTTTTCATTTCCTTTGTCTGGAACACTCTTCTAGATGTCTGCTTCACTCAGTTCTCTTCTCCAATGTCACCTCATCAGAGATGCCTCACCCAGCATAGGCAGGGCCTTTGTCTCCTTTACTGCTGTAACCTCAGTGTCTACTACGGGGCCCGGCACATAGTGTGCACTCAATATATTTGCCAAATGAATGGATAAATTAATATATAAGAATGAATGTACATAAGTAAGGTAAAAAAAGGGGGAAAAGGCAAGAATTAACTCGCCTCCACTGTGTATTTGTTTTCACCTTTAGGTGGATTAACTTCAGCATTTTGACATGCTCTGCTCTTTGTTGAAAAAATGTATCTAATTCTTAAAAACGGAACAACAAAAAACAAAACCACCTTTCTGCTATTTTCTCCTCTTATCCCAAGAGATTAAAATGTGTTATTAACATCATTGTAGATTTGCTCTGTATTTCCCCATCTTTAACTGCATTATCATTTTCTATAAATCATGGTGCAATTCAAGGATGTAATAGGTGAATTCCCATTGTTTGTTGAGTTGGAGGGTTCAAGTTACCAATTATCTGACCAAAAGATTTAAATTAGAACCAACAGGTTCAGATGTTTGTACCCTAAAGTATTCCATTTCTTCTAATATTTTCTTCTATCATGTGTCTGTCAATTTGTGGTACTGTGGTGGTTTGAGTGTTGCTGTGATACTGGAAGCTTTGCCACTGGTATTTCAAATACCAGCAGGGTCATCTTTGGAGGACAGGTTTCAGTGGAGCTTCCAGACTAAGATAGACTAGGAAGAAGGACCTGGAAGTCTACTTCTGACAAAATTGGCCAGTGAAAACCTTATGAATAGCAGTGGAACATTGTCTGATACAATGCCAAAAGATGAGCCCCTCAAGTTGAAAGGCACTCAAAATACGACTGGGGAAGAGCTGCCTCCTCAGAGTAGAGTTGACCTTAATGACGTGGATGGAGTTAAGCTTTTGGGACCTTCATTTGCTGATGTGGCATGACTCAAAATGAGAAGAAACAGCTGCCAATATCCATTAATAATCAGAATGTGGAATGTTCAGAATATAATCTAGGAAAATTTGAAGTCCTCAGAAATGAAATGGAACTCAAAGATCAATATCCTAGGCATTAGTGAGCTCAAGCAGACTGGTACTGATCATTCTGAATCAGACAATCATATGGTCTACTATGCTGGGAATGATAAATTGAAGAGGAATGGTGTCGTGTTCATCGTCAAACAGGATATTGCAAGATCTATCCTGAAGTACAATGCTGTCAGTGATAGGATAATAACCATACACCTACAAGGAAGACCAGTTAATATGACCATCATTCAAATTTATGCATCGACCACTAATGCCAAAAATGAGGAGATTGATAATTACTGGTGATTGGAATGCAAAAGTTGGAAACAAAGAAGAAGGACAGGTAGTTGGAAAATGTGGCCTTGGTGATAGAAATGATGTCAGAGATCGCATGATTGAATTTTGCAAGATCAACGACTGACTTCTTCATTGCAAATACCTTTTTCACCAACATGAACAGCAACTATACACGTGGACCTTGCCAGATGGAAAACACAAGAATCAAATTGACTACATCTGTGAAAAGAGATGATGGAAAAGCTCAATATCATCAGTCAAAATAAGGCCAGGGCAGAACAGACCATCAATTGCTTATATGCAAGCTCAAGTTGAAGCTGAAGAAAATTAAACCAAGTTCACAAGAGCCAAAAATACAATCTTGAGTGAGTATATCCCTCCTGAATTTAGAGATCATCTCAAGGATAGATTTGACACATTGAACACTAATGACTGAAGACCAGACAAGTCGTGGAATGACAGCAAGGACATCATACATGAAGAAAGCAAGAGGTCATGCAAAAGACAGGCAAGAAAGAAAAGACCAAAATGGGTGTCAGAAGAAACTCTGAAACTTGCTCTTGAATGTCGAATAGCTGAAGAGAATGGAAGGAATGATGAAATAAAAATACTGAACAAAAGATATCAAAGGGTGACTTGAGAAGACAAAGCAACATATTATAACGAAATGTCCAAATACCTCAAGTTAGAAAACCAAAAGGGAAGAACGCTCTTGACATTCCTCAAGCTGAAAGAACTGAAGAAAAAATTCAAGCCTTGAGCTGCAATTTTGAAGGATTCTATGGGCAAAATACCGAATGATGCAGGAGGCGTCAGAAGCAGATGGGAAGAATATATAGAGTCCCTGTACCAAAAAAAAAAAACAAAAAACTGGTCGATGTTCAACCATTTCAGGAGGTAGCATATGATCAAGAACTGATGGTACTGAAGGAAGAAATCCAAGCTGCACTGAGGGCACTGTAGAAAAACAAGGCTGCAGGAATTGATGGAATACCAATTGAGATGTTTCAACAAACAGATGCATCGCTGGAGGTTCTCACTTGTCTATGCCATGAAATTTGGAAGACAGCTATCTGGCCAACCAACTGGAAGAGATCCATATTTGTGCCTATTCCAAAGAAAGGTGATCTAACAGAACGCGGGAATTATAGAATAATATCATTACTATCACATGCAAGTAAAATTTTGCTGAAGATCATTCAAAAGCCGTTGCAGCAGTACATCTACAGGGAATCGCCAGAAATTCAAGCCGATTCAGAAGAGGACGTGGAATGAGGGATATCACTGCTGATGTCAGATGGATCCTGGCTGAAAGCAGGGAATACCAGAAGAATGTTTACCTGTTTTTTATTGACTATGCAAAGGCATTTGACTGTGTGGACCATAATGAATTATGGAAAACATTGGGAAGAATGGGAATTCCAGAACACTCAGTTGTGCCCATGTGGAACCTGTACATAGACCAAAAAGCAGTAGTTTGAACAGAGCAACAAGCTCTTAACCACTGGTGGTGTAGTGGTTAAGTGATAAGGCTGTTAACCAAGAGGTCGGCAGTTCAAATCCACCAGGTGCTCCTCATAAACTATGGGGCAGTTCTACACTGTCCTATAGGGTCGCTATGAGTCAGAATCCACTCGATGGCAATGGGTTTTGATTTTCATATGTATGGGAAAGCAGACAATGAATAAGAAAGACTGAAGAACAATTGATGCCTTTGAATTATGGTGTTGATGAAGAATTTTGAATATACCATGGACTGCCAGAAGAACAAGCAAATGTGTCTTGGAAGAAGTACAGCCAGGATGCTTCTTAGAAGCGATGATGGGGAGACATCCTCTCATGTAACATGTTATCAGGAGGAACCAGTCCCTAGAGAGGGACATCATGGTTTGGTAAAGTAGAGGGTCAGCAAAAAAGAGGAAGACTCTTGATGAGACGACTGACACAGTGGTTGCAAAAATGGGCTCAAGCATAAGGATTGTGTGGATGGTGCAGGACCGGGCAGTGTTTTGTTCTGTTTTACATAAGGTCACTATGAGTCAGAACTGACTCGATGGTACCTAACAACACAATATATTTTCTTATGAGTTTCTCTTTAATTGCTTTCTCCCCTATGCTAGGAAGGTTGGGTTTGAAAAGAGCACAGCAAAGGAAAGCATTTCCCATTGTGACACCTTGTGGTAACGGATAACACTGCAGTCTCAAACATGCATGACTGCATTCCTAACACATTGCTGTCAAGTCAATTCCTGACTTTTTTTTTTTTTTTTAGTGATCCTATAGGTCTTTTTTTATAGGTCAAGTAGAAAGCTAAAGGATGTCTTTAGAGCTCTTTAATATTAAAAAAAAAAAAAACCTGTGGGACAAAATTTTTTTTCTTTGAATATACTCACTGTTGTCGAGTTGATTCTGGCTCATACCGACCCTATAGGTTAGAGTAGAACTGCCCCATAGGGTTTCCAAGGCTGTAAATCTTTAGGGAAGCTGACTGCCACATCTTTCTCCTGCGGAGCAGCTGATGGATTTGAACTGCTGATCTCTGGATCAGCACTGTGCCACCAGGGCTCCTCTACTGAATTCCTAGAGATTCCAAATGCTGTACAGCTCAATTGGCATAAGCAACAGAGATGTAAACATTATCTTCCCATTTTTGGAACTCAATGTCAAGTGTTTTTATTTATTTATTTATTGACTTTTCTCGTCTTTTATATAAGTGAGGTCATACAATATTTGTACTTTTGTGATTGACTTATTTCACTCAGCATAACGTCTTCAGGCTCCATCCATATTGTATGTAGCATGTATCAGAACTTCATTTCTCCTACTGGCTGAGTAGTTTTCCATTGTAAGTCTGTACGACATTTTGTTTATCCATTCATCTGTTGATGGGCATGTAGGTTTTTCCCACCTTTTGGCATTGTGAATAGTGCTGTAATGAACATTGGTATAAAATCTCTGTTTGAGTCTTTCAAGTCTTTTGGGTATATACCTAGGAGTGGAATTGCTGGGTCTTATGATAGTTCGATTTTTAGTTTTTTAGGACTCGTCAAACTGTTTTTCACAATAGCTGTACCATTTTGCATTCCCACCAGCAATGGATAAGGGTTCCATTTTCCCCATATCCTCGCCAACATTTGTTACTTGTTTTTGTTTTTATCTTAGCTATCCTAGTGGGGGTGAAATGGTTACCTCATTGTATTTTTGGTTTGCATCTCTCTGATGTCTAACAACGTTGAGCATCTTTTCCTGTGTTTGGTGGCCATTTGAATGTCTTCTTTGGTGAAATGTCTATTTGAGTTCTTCTCCCATTTTATGACTGGGCTGTCTTTTTGTTGTCAAATTGTTGAAGTTTTATATATACTTTGGTTATTAGAGTCCTTAAAAAAATATTTTATCATGTTTTAGGTGAAAATTTACAGAGCAAATTAGTTTCCCATTCAAATTGTACACAAAGTGTTCCATTACATTGGTTGCAATCCTCATACTGTGTCAACATTCTCCCCGTTTCTTCCCTGGTTTTACTTTCATCTAGTTTTCCTATCCCTTTCTATGTTCTCATCTTTACTTTTGGGCAAATTTTGCCCTTTTGGTCTCGTATAATTTTACTATGGAACATGTTCTTTTTGGGTGTTATTGTTTATTTCATAGGCCTAACTATTGCTTGGCTGGAAGGTGGTTTCCGGGAATGGTTGCAGTTCCAAGTCAGATGGGTAACTTGGGGCCATAGTTTTGGGGTTCTGCCAGTGTCCATCTGGTCAGTAAGTCTGGTCTTTTTTATGAATATGATTTTTTGTTCTAAATTTTTCTCCCGTTCTGTCTCAGATCCTCTATTGTGATCCTGGTCAGAACGGTTAGTAGTAGTAGCTGGGCACCATCTAGTTCTTCTGGTCTCGGGATTGTGTAGGCTGTGGTTCACGTGGTCCCTTAGTCCTTTGGACTAATTGCTCCCTTGAGTCTTTGGTTTTCTTCACTCTCCTTTACTCCGGACAGGAAGAGACAGTTAGTTGTATCTTAAATGGCCACTTGCAAGCTTTTAAAACCCTAGATGCTACTTACCAAAGTAGGATGTAGAATATTGTTTTAATGCACTATGTTATGCCAATTGAAGCAGATGTTCCCTGAGTGTTTATTAACTTCTTCTCAAATATATGCTTTCTGAAGATATTCTCCCAGTTGCTAGCTTGTCTTTTTACTTTTTTGTTAAAGTATTTTGATGAACAAAAGTATTTAATTTTTATGAGTTACCACTTATTTAGTTTGTATTTCTCTTTTTGTGCTTTTGTTATTGTATTAGATAATTCATTGTTAAAAGATAGGCCTGACAGTGTTGCCCCTGCATCTTCTAAGAACTTTATGGTTTTAGTTAGCACATTTAGGTCCTTAATCCATCTTGAATTTGTTTTTGTGTACAGTGTGAGGCATGGGTCCTTTCATTTTTCTGCATGTTGAAATCCAACTTTTCCAACACCATTTATTGAAGACACTCTTCTTTCACCATCAAACGGACTTAGCAACCTTGCCAAGTATTTTTATAATCACCATGGTTAATAAATTATCTGTCTAGTCTACGTAATATTGTATTTGGTAAATTCTAAGATATACATTTTTGCATCTCCAAGATTGGGATTCAGTTTATAACCAACCAAAGAAACACGAGCATCATAGTTTAATTGGAAGTATTTTTTAAGGATACACAAAATATTTGTATGCCTTATGCATTACAGTCAATAAAAAAAAACATCATAATATTGAGAAGGTATAGTGTTTGCCACACATAATGAAAAACTTAAAGTATCTTAGATTGGTAGAGATGACTTAATCTAGAAATGGAGTATTTTATTTTATTTTACCACGTGTTTATATTTTGCTCTGAGCTTTTCTAACCCAAAATAAACTTAGGTAAATTGCTTACCTTAATTCAGCAACATCAGCTTTGTCCAGAGCATTTAGAGCCACAATTGCCTTCTCGAAAGCTGGCAGTACACTTTTAAGTTCATTGGTAGTTTTCTACAACAAAGACATAAACCCCCAAATACATATAAATGAGTATAGTTGCGTATTTAAAATATTTATATTTTGAACTTGGGAAATGTAATTTGACATTTGTACAATGCTCTTACATTACATATCTTGACTTAGATATGTGCACAAATGCTTAGGCTGTTGGAAATATGTATCATAGTCCTAAATGCAGTATATTATTCAATCCCTGACGAGAAGTTATCTGTGGAAACCAAAAACACTGAGTGGCTTCCGCCTTCTCTATTAGACTCAATGTGACATTGATAATACCCTTTTGAGGTGTCGTCCAGTTAAAGGTGGAATTACTGTTAAGCCATGAAGCCTAAGCTTCAGGCCCCCTCGCTTGCACAGGCCCCTTCCAAGACCCCGAAAGGAACTCTGGTAATGTTTGCAGGGTCATACATTTTTCTTAAACTTGTACAAGCAAGACATTTTAATTGCCATCAGTTAAGACCATTTTCTTTTTACACTTTTACTTACGCTTTCTCATACTTCCAATCATGCCAGGTGGAGCTGGAATGGCTGCAGATATTTTTGGAATCTGGCTAAGGAGTAGAGTTGGGAATTATATTTATGTTGCCCACAGTCACTTCCTGTGTAATTAAGTTATTATAAGCAACTTGGAATAAGACTGACTTCCAGAAATACTCCTATTTGTCCACTGTTCCAACTTTCCTGGTGATGTGACATTAACGTGCAGGGCCAGAAGTTGTATTATAATATGAGCTTGTCCTATAGAGCCCAGTATCGGAAGTGTGTTGGTATGGAGGAGAAACAAAGTTTGCAATGTATAAATCCAGCAACTTGTCTGTGGAAAAGTCTTCCATTTATTGAATGCATAAAGTTGGAAGTATAGGGCTGGATTCTCATTGACACTTACTCAGAATGGAAGTTCAGTCCTTCAAGAATATACTTGATAGTGCAGCATATACTATTATAAACCTACCATACATTTTTTCTTTTTTTGATGATAATTGTGTAAAATACAGTTCATCAGAATACTTGAATTTTTAGATAATAAATACTGCATTTGGAAAGATGTTTTGGAATGTTTTTATGATATAATTTAGAAGTTACAGATTCCTCATATAGACATATGTAAAAGGTACCTTATGGAAGTATCTTTGTCTTTTTATTTATAAATAAATAAATAACCTGATAAAATTTTAAGAAATATGAAACAAAAGTGATTGAGTTATAAAATCAATAGAGATTATTCTGATATTGAGAAGCAAATTGTAATAAAAATTTTCAGGTCATACCAAAGGCAGTAATATATGAAGGAAAAAAACAAATTTAGGATAGAAGTAATAGCTGTCTAATAATCCTTTAATAAATAAATAAGAATGAATCATGATCACACTGGAAAAATTTTAATTTCTTCCTGATTTTGCAAGAAATACTGACGTCAATGATAATAACATAAAAAACCCATAAAACACCTCTATAATGAGGACACTGATGCAAAACTAGTTAATAAATATCATCAGTTCAAGAAGTATTAAAAATTAATCACTGCATAAGAAATCTTGAAACACCATATTGCTTATGCCAAATTTGATAGGAACCCTAAAAAGATTCATGGCATTCTCAATAATGTTATGAAGACTGGAAAAAACCTTTTTAAACTATCAATAATGAAAAACATATTTGATCAGTCACGCTTAAGATTCTATAGGAAAAAATTTCATAAAATTATTGTCATATGAAAACATTTCATTATCATATGAAGAAGTGATCTACGCAGTGAGAACATGCAGGAAAAAAGGATTATACGGGTGTATAAGGCAGTTAACAGTTCGAATTGGCCAGGCGCTCCTTGGAAACTCTATGG
Organism: Loxodonta africana; assembly: GCF_030014295.1. NCBI lineage: Eukaryota > Metazoa > Chordata > Mammalia > Proboscidea > Elephantidae > Loxodonta > Loxodonta africana. Next base: position 50,930,502 of record NC_087366.1, read on the forward strand.
GGCAGTTCTACTCTGCCCTATAGGGTCGCTATGAGTCGGAATTGACTCAACAGCCCTGGGTTTCTGGGTTTGGGAAGGCAGTTAATTACTAAGCAATATTACGTTACTTTTCTAGATTTTGTGAAGTTTGTGATAATTGTTAACTTTTTAAAATGTATATTTTGTTTGATTTCTTATTCTAAATAAATATTCACATTCATATCTAATTTTGTATTAGCCATTTTTATGGATTGAATTGTGTCCCCTCCCCCCAAATATGTATTGAAATCCTGGCCATATGTCATTGCAATTTAATCAAGTGATTGAATTAGTGTATTTTTATGCAAACAACACATGCCTTCTACGTTTGTTTGCCAACTGCGCCCTCCCCCCAAGAGGTATTTTTGTAAGCATGCTATGCTAATTTTTTTCACAGCAACATGTAAAAAAAATTGGCATAGCAGTGCTTATGAAAATACCTTGAGGAGGGAGGGAGTAGCTGGCAAACAAAACATAGAAGGCACGTGTTATTGTGTAAAAATACAGTAGTTGGCCTCGGGTGGAGCAAATTGTATTCCATAATGTTATCTAACACAATGTACTCAATCAGTTGAGGTATACCAGTGTAGCATGGATCTGATTCTGGCTTGAATTTCTGGCAGTTCCCTGTTGATGTACTGCCGTAGCCTCTTTTGAATGATCTTCAGCAAAATTTTACTTATGTGTGATATTAATGATATTGTTTGACAATTTCTGCATTCAGTTGGATCACCTTTCTTTGGAATAGGCATAAATATGGATCTCTTCCAGTCTGTTGGTCAGGGAGCTGTCTTCCAAATTTCTTGGCATAGACAAGTGAGCACTTCTAGCACTGCATCTGTTTGTTGAAATATCTCAACTGGTATTCCGCCAATTCCTGGAGCCCTGTTTTTCGCCAACGCCTTCAGTACAGTTTGTACTTCTTCCTTCAGTACCACCAATTCCTGATCATATGCTACCTCCTGAAACGGTTGACATCGATCACTTCTTTTTGGTATAGTGACTCTGTGTACTCTTTCCATCTTCTTTTGATGCTTCCTGCATCATTTAATATTTTCCCTGAAGAATCCTTCAATATTGCAACTCGAGGCCATGGGTAACTTTGCTGGTACTTGAATACTGGTGCCCTAGCCCCCAGCATCACGGCAACATGCAAGCTTCCATGGTGTGACAAACTGACAGGCGTGTGGGGGATTTGAGTCCATAGTTGCAGCTGTTGTGCTAATCCATCTCACACACAGTCTCTCTCACCTTTGTTGGGCATCTCCTTCACCAAACGTGATGTTCTCCTCCAGCAATTGATCTCTCCTTATTACTTTTTCAAAGCAATCGAGTTGGACAATGTTCTATTGTGACCCATAAGGTTTTCATTGGCTAATTTTTGAAAGTAGATCACTGGACTTTTCTTCCTAGTCTAGAAGCTCCACTGAAACCTGTCCACCATGGGTAATCCTGATGATATTTGAAATACTAGTGGCATAGGCTCTAGCATTATAGCAACTTAAAGCCATCACAGTATCACAAACAGACTGGTGGTGGATACTGGGGGTATGGGCTCATATATTGTTTTTAAATTGATGGACACGCTTGATCAAAAACTTATGCACAGGGAAGACAGGTGAAACCCCATACACCAAGCAGGCAGTTCCTAGGACTGCATTGTTACCCGCAGATGTTCCTCTTGGAGGTCACATGTATTTCTGATATGGCCTGAATGAGTTTCTGTTTATTGTAACCAAGAGTTTGTCTCCTCCTAGGTTCCTCAAGGACAGGGACCAAGCATCTTTGTACTCCCAACTTTCATTTAACAATGTCTTGCCTGTAGTGGGTATTCAGTAAATGTTTGTTGAGATAAAAGTAAAGAGTATCCAAAGCTGGGGCACTGTGTTATATTTAAAAGCAGTCAACCTAAACTTTGGAGGATAGGGAATTTTTCAGCAATAATCTCCAAATGATTTTTATCGATTGTATTTTAATTTTACCTGAGCATATTCTTCCACAATTCTTACTTCTTCTGCCACAATTTCTTCATCCTGTTTAACAAGCATCTGAACTTTCTCGACGACTTGCGATTCTTTCTGTAATTTTTCCATTAGAATTTCTGTTTCCTAAGGAACCAAACAATTCTTAGAATGAATTTTAAGAGCATGAATTCAAATAGCTCATTTCCTTGTTGTAAATTTTTTTAAAATCAGCCTGAAATATATTTATCGAATAGGCTAATTATGATAAAGACCATAAACATCAAGTAATACAGTTTACATAAAGAATGATGATGAGTAATGATTTTTAGTATACTTGAGAGATTGCAAGTTACCACAGCACATTTCAGATGGATTTAATGAATTAACTAGGAGACCTTTCTGTATCAGTTTCTATAATTAGTTATGTACTATTATCACATTTGATTATTAAAATGTAATAATGTCACTATCTTGCTGTTATTCTTATTGTTTTCCAACTGAGGCTATAAGAGGTTAAGTAATTTCTTCAAGGTTACATAGCTACTCAGTAAAAAAGCTGGAATTCTAACCCATTTTATCAGTTATCAGAGCCTTTGCTTTTAAACACCATTCTATCTTAAACTATAAAATCTTTAAATGAGATTTCAAACTAAGTCTACCTTTGTTTTTTGTTCTATTTGAGGACCAAGAATCAAGAGCTCCTCCTGCATATCTGTAACTAGTGTGGTTGCTTCCAGGATCTTCGATAGGCCCATATGGAAACGATTCCTGAAGAAAAAAGTATTAAGAAGATATAAGATACAACAAAATATTAGCAAATATAATTCAGCAATACATAAAAATAATTATAAACCATGGCTAAATGGGTTTTATCCCCGGGATACAAGGCTGGTTCAGTATTTGAAAATCAATCAATGGAATCTACTACATTAACAGGCTAAGGAAGAACAATCATGTGATCATATCAATTGCTGAAGAAGAAGCATTTGATAAAATTCATGATAAACCACTACAAAGCCAGGATTAGAGGGGGACTTCCTCAAGTTGATAAAGAGCATTTTTACAAAACCTACAGCTAATAGCATACTTAATAGTTTGAAAGACTGAATACTTTCTCCATAAGATCAGAAATAAGACAAAAATGTCCACTCTTGGCACTCTTACTCACCATAGTGCTGGAAGTCCTAGCCAGTGCAGTAAGGCAAGAAAAGGAAATAAAAGGCAAACAGATTGGAACATGACATGATAGCTTACATGGAAAATTCCAAGGCATCTTGGAAAAAAAAAACCTCCTATAACTAATAAGTGAGTCAGCAAAAATCTATTGCATTGCTAAATATAAGCAATGAACGTGTGTCCCCTGAAATTAAAAATACAACACCATCTACAATTACTCAAAAAAGAGAAATACTTAGGTATAAATCTAACAAAACACATATACTACTTACATGCTGGAAGGTGACAAGAGAAATCAAAGATCTAAATAAATGATGGCACATACTGTGATCATGGATTGGAAGGCTGAACATAGTAAAGATGCCAAATCTCTCCAATTTGAAATATAGGTTTAATGCAACCCAATTAAAATTCCAGTAATAAGTTCTTATACATACAGGCAAGTTTATTCTAAAATTTATATGAAAAGGCAAATGAATAGGATAGCTAAAACAATCTGGAAAAAGAGGAATGAAGTGGGAGGAATCACTCTACCTAACTGTAACACCTATTATATAGCTATAGTAATCAAGACTGAGTGATAGTGGCAAAGCGACAGACATATAGATCAATGGAACAAAATAGAGAACCCTAAAACAGACCCACACAAATACAGGCAACTAATTTTTGACAAAAGTGTCTCTTAGACTTTTGCCAAATTTAATAGAGGAAAGAAAATCTTTCAATGAATGGTTCTGGAACAATTGGCTATACAAAAATTAACATTGACCTAAATCTCACACCTTATACAAAAATTAACTCAGAGTGAATCATAGATTTAAATGTAAAATTATAACACTTTTAGAAGAAAACATAGAAAATCTTCAGGATCTAGGGCCTGGTGAAGAGTTCTTAGACATAACACCAAAAACACAATCCATAAAAAAAAATTGATAATTTGGGCTTCATCAAAATTAAAAGAAGTTTTGTTCTATGAAAGACTCTGTTAGGAGGATAAAAAGACAACCCACCAACTGGGAGAAAATATTTGCAAACCATATATCTGACAAAGGATACTGTGGTGTAATGAATTACTCAACATGGCCCTTCTAGCCATGGTGTTTGTGACTCACACACAAAGATTTAGTAAGACTGCGCAAATAAGGAGCCTGCGACGGTGGGGTTTATATGTCAGCTTGGCTAGGCCATGATTCCCAATATCGTATGGTCGCCCTCTATTTTATGTGCTGTGGATCCTGACGTTCACATGTTGATGAGGTAGGACTGATGTAGGGTGTGTCTTGGGTGGCAGCCTTGCAGGAGGGCATGACTCAAGTTCTACCCTTACTCAAGTTATGCCCTTTCCTGGGGTGTGGCCTGCATCTAAGGTATATGTAAGGCTCTTTCTGAATCCCACATTCAGCTTTGATTTGTGATCAGTTGACCTCTGTTTCTTGGAATTCAAGCCAGAGGCCTGCTGTCTGACCTGGCGATTCTGGAATTCGCCAGCCTCTGATTCACCAGCTTCTCCTGCTGTGTAAGCCAGCAGCCTGTTGTCTCAACTGCTGGTTTGGGTTCGTCAGCCCCTGCAGCCAAGTGGGTCCGGAGAATCCTTCATCTGACCCATGGATTTCAGACTTGCCAGACTCCACGACTGTGTGAGCCATTTCCTTTACACAGTTCGTGAGTTCTGTGGGATGTTGCAGCAAATTAGGGAACTCAAAGACAGGAGGAGGAGTACTGAGGGGAGAGGGAGTGGTTGATATTAAAGATGATGGAGTGGTACAGCAGTTTGGAAAAGTTGAACATTTGGGACATCTTTAACCTTTGCCACACAGGAACAAGCTTTGTACTTATCCTTATAAAAGAAATTCTTTGTTTAGATACAAATCAAGAATATGTAAAGAGCTCTCAAAATTCAACAGTAAATAAACTGGACAATTCAGTTAAAAATGTGCAAAAGATATGAAGAGATATTAAAATGGAGAGGATATCTAGATGACAAATAAGCACATTAAAAAATATTCAACATCGTTAACCACTAGGGAAAAGCAAATTGGGACCACAATGAGATATCATTACACACTTAATAATTACAATAAAAAATAGTGACAATACTAAGAATAGTGTCAATACCAAAGCTCACAAGTGGAAAAACTGGAACTGTCATACACTGGGGAGAATATAAAATGGTATTCCACTTTGGTAAACAATTTGTTAGCTTCTTAAAAAACTAAACACATACCTACCATATGACTGGGTACTCACATTCCTGGGATTTATCTTAGAGAAATAAAAATTTACATCTACACAAAAACTTGTACATAAATGTTTATTGTAGCTACACTTGTAATCACTCCAAATTGGCAACAGGCCAAATCTTTCAATTATTAAATGAACTGTAATACACCCACACCATGGGAATACTACTCATCAGTAAAAAGGAATGAAGTACTGATACATTTAACAGCTTGGATGGACTTCAACGGCACTGTGCTGAGTGAAAAATCCAATCTCATTCCCTTTATGCAAAGGACAAAATTATAGAGATGGAGAATAAGATTAGTGGTTGCCAGGGGTTTGGAATGGTAGGGGCAGGAGTGTGGGTCTGACTAAAAACGGTAGCACAGGGGAGATCTTTGTGGTAATGGAATAGTCTGTCTCTTGACTGTAGTAGTAGTTACAGCAATCTACACATATAAAATAGCATAGAACTATACACACACATTGTACCAACATCAAATTCCTGGTTTTTATATTGTACTATAGTTTTTTTTTTTTTTTTATAGTTACATAAAATGTGACCAATGGGAGAAACTGAGTGACACTGGACCTTTCTGCACTATTTTTGCAACTTTTGGTGAATCTATTATTATTACACTATGCAAAGGCATTCGACTGTGTAGATCATAACAAATTATGGATAACGTTCAAAGAATGGGAATTCCAGAGCACTTAATTGTGCTCATGAGGAACCTTTACATAGATCAAGAGGCGGTTGTTCAGACAGAACAAGGGGAAACCGATTGGTTTAAAGTCAGGAAAGATGTGCATCAGGGTTGTACCCTTTAACCAGGCCTATTCAATCTGTATGCTGAACAAATAATCTGAGAAGCTGGACTATATGAAGAAGAACAGGGCATCAGGATTGGAGGAAGACTCATTAACAACCTGCGTTATGCAGATGACACAACCTTGCTTGCTGAAAGTGAAGAAGACTTGAAGCACTTGCTGATGAAGATTAAAGACCACAGCCTTCAGTCTGGATTAAACCTCAACATAAAGAAAAGAAAAATCTTCACAACCGGACCAATAAGCAACATCATGATAAATGGAGAAAAGACTGAAGTTGTCAAAGATTTCATTTTACTTGAATCCACAATCAACAGCCATGGAAGCAGCAGTCAAGAAATCAAGACATATTGCATTGGGCAAATCTGCTGCAAAGGGCCTCTTTTAAGAGTTGAAAATCACAGACGTCACCTTGATTGAGTTCTAAATAAGTCTGTTGTGCTATTCTCTTATGTAATCCTCATGCCCACTGCCCCTTGCTCTAAGATGATGGTACTCTGAGGAGGTGTCCACCAAGTTGATGGCACTTTGGGGTGGTGCCTGCAAGTAGGCTTTGAAAAGGACTGCACACACAAAAGGAAAAATACAGAGAGCAAAGAGAGAGTTTCGTAAAAGCAGGAACTCAGGGCCAGAGGCAACTAGGATAAACACAACCCCCAAGAACTGCCAGAGATATTGGGATGCATAGATAGGGCTCTATTTTATTCACAGCTGTGGGGGCTAGCGGGATATGGCTTGGTATATCTCCACATAGTTCATGTAGGCAAGGCTTAACCACAGCTGAGCTGAATTTTGGCAGAACAACCTGTGATCTTCCTAAAACATGAGAAGATGGGAGACTTCTGAGTAGCTGCTACAAGGCCATTTCCCACTCACTTCCCTATATTCCTGGGAGGCTATCATGAGACAGTTTTTATTGCCTCCTGGGTTCTGATGAGGCTTTCTGCCTTGCCCCTCTCCTTAGGGTACAGCTGCAGACTCTAAAACTGCTTTGTTGCACCATGGCCTGGGCTTTTGCAGTAGGGTGTCCACTATCCATGTTGCAGTCATCTGGCCCCTTTTGTTTTGGTGTCGTCTTGTGGGACAAGGGACATGGGGAGCTGGCACCTTTGGCTACTCTTGCTTTCACTGTTATTTTGTAATAACTTGCCTGAATCTAACAAGGGCTCATTGTTTCTTTACTGGCTCAATCTCTCAGCCTTACCTTGCCAAATTTAGTGCCCGATGTGAGGCTGGTAAGGCCACAATACCTTTTTGGAAAAAAGATGGGACCATGTGGACTAATTTAGGGAATGAGATAAGACTCCCTGTGATCTGGTAGAGCATACTCTTGTCTAGGATCAAGGCAAGCAGGGTAGGAGTAGGGGCTTCCCCACAGTCCTGCTAAGGGATTACGTGGGCTAAAGGACGTGGTCACCAGGCAATGATGCTTCCTGGGGTTTCGGACATGGCACTTTCCAAACTGCCAGCTACAGAGTCGAGTAGCAAAGGGAACTCCGGATTACATAGTCCAGGATAGCAGACCTGGCCACTCCTGGAAATAGACTACATAGGTCCCCTACCTTCCTCTTGAGAGTATCACAGGTTTATTACCACTCAGTGAAAAGGAGATGCTTTTTGGGATATGGTGCCGCCATCCCTGCTGCAGAAAAGATATGGGCCACATAATTCCATAACTCTTAGACTATGTTACATATTTGGATCTCCTGAACGCATCTAATCAGTTAATGGCGCTGTCTTTATAACAAAAAATACCCTTAAGTGTGTAACTATTAGGGACATTCCCTGGACCTTTCATGCCCCATGTCATCCCAAGGAAGTAGGTGCCATTAAGAATAAAATGTTGTCTTAAAGGAAACACTGACAGGACAACTGAGGCTCAGTTACTGGTGTAGCCCACACCAAAGGCAGGCAGTTTGGGCTTTAAGTGTTATAGTTTCCCCAAAGTACTCCCCATTTAAATAGAATGTTTAATTATGAGTTTGGGGATGGAGAAGAGGCCCAGGCTGGCTGTTAAGAGACCGAAACACGTCATTAGTCCTTCTCACTTTTTCTCCTCACGTGTGTACCCCTAGGAAATTGGGCTACTCGAATTTGTGAGTAGCAAAGAAGAGTTGGGACGTGGGAGACTCTAACCTGGTACTTCTTTTGCCACCTAGCTACACTTGGTGGATATGGGTGGTTATGGATATTGATAATAATGATCATACATACACAGTGACAACCCTTAAGGTGGTCCTGGTATGGCCTGCACATCAGGGGGTAGAAGATGTCCGACAATGGCACAAGGCATATTAGGAAGAAACAGCTGAGCCACCAGGGATGAGTCTAGGTAGATGGTGTGGGGAAGACTGGAAAAAGTGATTGTGGCAGGGATGGCTAAGAATGGAGAGCAGCAATCCCAGCTGGTGGGGAAGGAACACCTGAGCTTTTGGGAGGTCAGGGTTTGAGGGAGGGACCACTAATCCCATTAGCTTCCCTTAACTCTTGCCTGCAGGACATCTGGCCAATTAAACCCAGGCTGCCACCATCATCCTCAGTTTAACAAAAATCTTAATCTAAGAATTCTCAGAAATCTCCTAGGAGCTGCTTACTCCAAGTAGCCTTTACCTGAGATAATAAAACAAGATTAGCTTTCTGAACACTAACGTGATTCGTTTTAACCTTATCATGTTAGGCTATCACAACCATATTCTAGTTGTTAAATTTAACTGATAGTATATCTGTCATGCTCCCCCCCGACCTTATTATTTACAAAAAGGTAATAAAATTAGACCCTGCCCCCACATTAGCAAAATGCTGCTGTCAAGGTTTCTACTACTTCTTATGTAAACATTAGGCCTGTACTTGCCCACTACACATACAAACCAGTCTAAACTTTCTAGAATGAAAAAAAAAAAAAAATTTTTTTTTTTTTTTTTTGAAAGCTGATGAAAAATTGCATTGCCCTGGGCTTCCTGCTGATCAGTCGAGGCGCAGTATGTGTGATTGCCAGCACCCCTTGGTGTACCTGGATTAATGACATTTTTAAACTGGCTTGGCTCCATACAGGGACCCTGCTGTGGTCTATCTTCTGATTGGGCCTGATTACCCCACTGGGAGTCACAGTCATGGTCATGCTCATCCAATATTTCCTAAGACAGATAGAACAGATTTGTTCCAATCCCCTATCAGTACAATTAATTAGGGTATCTGATGGAGGGACCAAAATTTTTAAAAAGAATTCTCAGTTGGATACGTGAAAGGTCAAGGGATGGAGCTGTAGAGGAATAGCTCCACCCTGGTGCCCTGATGACTTTGTGCGTCTCTACATAGGTCCTCTAGGCAAGGTTTAACTAAAGAGGACCTAAGTCTTGGCAGAACGCCCTGTTATCCTCCTAGAACATGACAGCACAGGACACTTGTGAGCAGATGCTAACGACCATTTCCCATTCACTTCCCTATCTTCCTGGGAGGCTGTCCCGAGGCAGTTTCTCACTGCCTCCCTGGTTCTCATTAGGTATGAGGCTTTCCGTCCCACATCATCCCCTACCCTGTTCTTAAGGTACAGCTTCAGGCTATAAACCTGCTTAGCTGAACCACGGACGGGGCTCTTCGGCAACAGGATGCCCACTTTCTGCAGTGCGGTCATCTGGCCCGTTTTATCTGGGTGTCATCCATACGACAGAAACATGCAGAGCCGGCACCTCTGGCACTTTTGTTTTCATTGTCTATGTAAGCAATAAACTACCTGAGTCTTGTCTGATCTCAAAGTCTTACCTTTTCACTTGCATTTCCTTCTCCCGTGACTTCAAAATGTGTGCAAACGTATCCATGAATTGCAAGTAGTTCCTGGGAGTGATATAATAATGCCTTCTAGTCTCTTCAAAGAATTTTGGGCTCAGGTCTGTTATACTTTTGTGGATTTGGACACATGTTGGGGCAAGTTTTTCTTTTAAATTCTGAAAAAAAAAATTTTTTTTAAGAATTAAGAGAAAGCAATCCAAATATACATTACAAAAGGAGAAAATTGAACATTTTGAGTAACTTGACATAGGTTATCATTTCTGAGATGTGGAGATGTATAGAAAGGTCCTGGATGAAAGGGACCAAGGATATATGAGTTTTAATGGTTGGGATGGTGGTGGGGCAGAAGAGGCAATGATATGGTTAAAGATTAATCGCATGCCATACTCATTCTCCCAGGCTTTACCCTTACTTTCTGCTGCAGCCATGCAAGGATTTAGGGCACCAAGGTCAATGCCCAAGGGTTATCTTTATCTTCCATTTTTCTTTGAAAGCAGGTCATTAGCAGCAAGGTACTCAAGAAAGTTTCCTTGAGTAAAATAAATATGTAAAAAGTAAAAGTAAAGTAGAAAATGTAAGGACTCAAAGGATATACATATAAAGTGGGGAAAGCCACAGCAGAAAGAGTATTCCCTTTGCTTAGCTTGGGAGAATTCTGATTTAGACATAACATAGTCCTGGTAACCCACCGCCAATCCACCAAGCCTAGCCTAATAACTTGGTTACTTTTAACCCAGCTGCATTTTCCTCCTGGATTCATCCTGTCTCTGTCCTTCTTGGTCTTTGCTTTCCTTGAACACTTGAACAAGAAAGGATGTGAGCCCCTTCGTAGGTCTTGCACTGTTTCAGGCCTCTGTGCATTTACAACTTCTTTTGTCAACATCTCTTACTCCTTTTTCGTCAGCTGGGGCCTATGGAATCTTCGGTTGAATCACCCTAGAATAGATTCTTACTTACCGCGGCTCATGACCTCTGAGTGAATTTTGTGTGTGGCTTGTGCTCTCATTTTTTTGTAGTTTTGCTGTTGCAGCGAAGTCAGAGCAATTTACAAAGAATATACTGAAGTTTCCAGCATTCTCACCATAAGATCTGGTACCCAAAATGGAAGTTGCTTTTCCTTCATGAAATCTGCTGTCCAGCATGAAGCCAGAATGATGAAGAGACCCAGGCAATGAGGAACCTGGGCATCTTTGAAAAAGGGTGAGTTAGGGGACTAAAGAGATGGGAAGTCACAGAACTGATAAGTAGTTAAGACAAATCTTGACCTATTTCATAATTTGGCTTGTTGTTGCTAGTTGCTGTTGATTCGATTCTAGACTCACATCGACCCCACGTGTACAGAGTAGAACTGCTCCATAGGGTTTTCAAGGTTGTGATCTTTCGGAAGCAGATGACCAGGCCTGTCTTCCGAAGCACCTCTGGGTGGTTTTGTACTGCCAACCTTTCAGCTAGTAGTTAAGCTCTTAACCATTTGCTCCACCTGGAAATTCCTTTATTTGGCCTAGGGCTGCCTATTTTTTCTCACCAGTGTTCAGTGATGTTCAGAGACATAATACTGTCAGATGCTGTTAATAAATTGATACTTTCAGCTGTATGAGATTTTAAAATAGAGGTTATATTTACCTCTCTGCTTTCCAAATTGACCTTTTCTGTTAAGAAAGAATTGGCTACAACAAGCAGAGCTTCTTCTGGCCACTTTTCATACCAATCGATTGTGCAGGAGCTAATCATAGAAGGATATGCTCTACAAATTTGGCGGGAGTTATGTTCTGTAGGGCTCATGGTCATAAAAATGTGAAGATTTTTATGTATTCTCTGAAAATTAATAAAAATATAAATTGTTAAAATATATTCCACTGCTTTGAAAAAAAAATTATATTGCAACTTCCAAATAAAACTTGCTCTAATTCTTTTCTTAATGAGTAGACCAGAGACTGATCAATTGTGAACTGATTGCCTGACATAAAAGGAGTCCTTCTGAAGGAAACAACCAGTCCCACAGAGTCCTTCTGAGGAAAGCAGCCATGTTCTGCTCCAAGTGACCCCACTCTCTTGACTTCAGCTGGTTGAACTGGTTAGGGGAGGCACTGGACTCAGACCACTCCTTGTATAAACCAACTCTTATGAGGGGGCCTGGTGCTAGAGCTCTGTTCAGTAGAGGACCTTATATCAGATGGTAATAGGTCTGACTTTCCTCTAGAGTATTGTGCATTTATGCCCACAGAAGCTTAAAGTGAGAAAATAGTAGGATGGGTTAGAGCTGAAAGAAATAGAGAAGCAGAGACAGACAATATGGGTAGTGCACCAAAAGAGGTATTAGTAAGCTACAGCTTATTACAGCCAAGGATTACAACTAATCTATAGTAGATCCTAAACAATTTTGCAAGTCCTAAGCTAAGTGCTAGTTTCTATGGAGTATGCCTGGATCCCTTTTCCTGTAAGACCTGGCTGCGCTGCTATTATTCTGGGCTCTTGGCAGGTCTGGGCATGGAGCACGGATTACTCCCTTCTTATTTCCATATATCCTTTTATAATAGACCCACATTATTAAAAGTAGCCTCAGTGAGTCAGTGTTCCTTTTAATTCAAAGAGTCTAATTTGTACGAAGTGATAATATCTTTGAGTGTCAGGAAACCTATTTTGCTAAAATAATTATGGGAAAGCTGAAAGAAGACTACAGTAAGATTTCATCTTTTTTTCCTCCGGTCTTTAAAAATTTTTTATAAAAGCAATACTGTTCATCTTAAAATGCATATAATACAGCGGTGTTTAAAGTAAAAATGAAAGTATCTCTCTTTGCTTTACCTATCACCAAACTCCTACCTGGGAATATCCAGTGTTTTTATTGCTATTGTAAGACACTTCAAATCATTTTTGGAGATATGGTATACATTATATATAAATAATAAAGTAAATAATTAAAACGGATTTTTAGTTGGGATTCTTGATTTAATTTTTATTTCTGGAATGTACTATCCTTCGCACTCCAAATAAAATTTTCTTTGTCCTTCCTTACCATTTAAAATATATCAGATAAACCAACTATGTAACACAAGGCACTAGAATGCCATAAACTATCAGGATAACTGTTATCCTTCTTCATAACATGGCACTCTAAAATATAACACAATCCAACCCATTCATATCACATTCTTCTCTCTCAACTGGGGATTTCATTTCTGGAAGTTTTTATATCTTCTTGTGCCAGATTACTAAGTATCTGTTGAAGAATAGAGGGTGGCCCAGTTCAATCCTCAAATGACCCAATGTTAGTCAAAAATTGGCACCTAAAATAAGTTGACTAGTGGCAGCCTCCCAGTGAACATTTTGGTTGGAGCAATCACGTTCACTAAGCCATTTACTCAACCATCATGTCTGAAAGACAAAGAAAGACTAGTTCATTGGTCTAGTCTATGTCTCTCATCAAATCAGTTCTTTTGCAGTTACTCTGCTGCTGAGTTCATTCTGAATATTTTCTGCTCTATCTTTCTGTATTTATCACTTCCTGATCAATTCTAGGGGTACTAAAAGAGATGAAAGAATTCTTATTTGTTGCCTTTCTTGGTTGAAATGAAAACCTCATTAGCTAGGAAGAGGTCTCAGTGTAAGAAATAATGTTGGGATGTTATTTCTCATTTCATTGCCTCCAGCTGTTTTTTTTTTTTTTTTTAAAGCCATTGATGTCTGGTCCAGTTCAGATCCTTGTTAATCTTTGTATGTCTGTGTGTAGGGGTGGTGATTTTTGTAGTCTTAGGAAGTCATTTGAAGACCTAAAGAAATGATATCCATTTTTAGTCTCCAACTTGAAAATCATGTACAGAATTATTAGTGTAATCACTTTTAATTTAACGTCACAACTTAATAAAGTCGATCTACAAAAAAGTACCTTTTGGAAGAATGAAAGTAAAGATTCCCTATCATTATCCATATAACCAACTTGTTCAGCAAGAGGTCTAATCCTTTGTGCAATAGAGTCCAGCTCCTCATTTTCAAACAAGTCAGGTATTTTTCCTGAATTGAAAATGGAGTTCAAATCTTCCAAAAATGTCTCCTTAGGTGAAACATGTATTTAGTCAGGAAAAAAGAAAAAGAAAATTTGAAGGAGTAAATTATTCATATATTCTACTCTAAACACACCAAATTGAAAAAGAAATAGGGATAAAGGGGAACGGAGACTAATTTTTTAAAATGCTAACATTTTCTTAAATCAAAACAAGCAAAAAATATTTTTCTCAATCAAAATCAGCTTTGTTCAAATATTAGACAATATCTACTTAGTATGCGGTATGCCAAACGCTGTGCTAGGCACTGGGCAAGAGGTATGGATAGGTGGGTACAATAATGAACTGGGCAGAGAAGTCCTCTTGTTTTCAAGCAGCTCATAGAAGTCCTCAACGCACTACTTTTGTGTTTGTATAGTAAACAAAGTAGAAATAACATGGCTGAAGGAGTATTTTAATTTAACCAAGCTCGTCTCCATAAAAGGTTCCAGTGCCAACGGGAAATGACAGCGGAGCAGTAAAACAAACTTTACCAGAGGAGTTATTAAAAAGTATGAGCCTTTTGCTTTTGAGAGTAAATCCAAGCTTTCTTTAAAAAAAAAAAAAAAAAAGCAGCAGTAGCATTCTCTACTCCTCAGGACATTCCTCAGCTGCTGAGAGGTTCATGGTATTTTAGGCCATGATGAAGGGCAGAGAGCTGCTGGGCAGTCTCCAGTAGAGGTCAACAGAGGTGACATGGACTAGCTGACTTCCTGTTTCATCCATGACATGACGGAACTGCAAGGCTTACCAAATACTATGATTACGTCTCACTCTTTTTGATTCACATGGAAAAGACTGACATGACCAGAAGAAACCTGGAAAGTGTGGAAGGTAGATCCAATGATGTTCTAAATAACACGGGAGTCAAGGAGCCACATTCAACTGGGCTTTGACCTGATTAGTAATGGTTTTCCAAAAAGTGATTGATTAAATTAGGACAACGAGCTCTTTGCGTAGAAGAAACTATCTTCCAAAATCTGGAAGGAATGTCTCTGACAGAAACCTCAGCCTGATCTATACAGCAGGATATTTAAGTCTGGGGAGGGAGAGTATAGAGATAAAGCAGAAAAGCTGGGTATAATGGAGCACAGCAGCTATGACATGGTGCTTGGATTTACTCTCAAATCCTGATAATGGAAAAAAAAAAACATAACTCTAGGCAGAGAGGATCAGTATTAGGAGAAAAAAACAGATGAGAGTTAGAAATGATGCTCATACATGTTTATAAACATTTGTAGATCATGGATAATAAACAATGTTCCCTTGAAATTTTGCCACAAAGAAATAAATGCAATCCAAGACAATGGTTTTTTAAATTATGTTTTGCCTGTGGAAGGCTATAGCTTTTACAAAATAACCAAAAAACCCAAATAAACCAAACCTGTTGCCGTCGAGTTGATTCCAACTCATAGCGACCCTATAGAACAGAGTAGAACTGCCCCATACGGTTTCCAAGGAGCGCCTGGTGGATTCAAACTGCCGACCTTTTGGTTAGCAGCCGTAGCTCTTAACCACTATGCTACCAGGCTTTCCTACAGAGCTAATAAAAAAGATGAGCAATTAACATTTTTGCTTATGTGGTTAAAGAAAGTATATCCTGCAAGGGAAGTCCTAACCCTGATGGTGACATTAGAAGAGAGGGATAAAGGAGAGAAACAGAAGGCTCCGCGCTGTGAGAGCACACTGTAGATTACGTGGTCAGATAGTGGATACAGAGGATAGTTTAAAAAAATACACATCACAAAACAAGTTCAGATATAAGATGGATTATTTTAGCTACCTAGATAAATTATTTCCATTTCATTAACTACAAAGAAAATTATGAAGCCATGAAAAATGCTTCTGTTGTAATGGTATGTAAAACTATCTTTAGCATGATTACAAATATATAAACTCTGGGGATCAGGGCTGGATGAGGACAGAGAATAATGAAAAGAATTGATATACTAGGTTAATAGGACTATAGAGAAATATTTTCTTACTAATTTCCTTTTCAAAACTTATTTTATTTTGGGCTACTCAAACATCAAACTTGAGCAAATAATAAAGACAAAAAAGTGCTTACTTGATCCAGATTTAAATGAGCAACCATCAAAACAGTGGGGTTTCCTTCTAATCCTGTCTGAGTGAACACTTTTTTAAAGTCTTCTTTGAATTCTAGGTAGGCATAATTGTGAGATACAGGCACTTGGTACAGTTTGTATTCTGTCAAATAACAGGCCAAAGTTGTACAAGTTTCTTTTCCACATCCATCTATTCCAATCTTTGGGGGGAAAACAATCAATGTATGATTCTATATATATTCTGGAAATCTTTCAATGTATAATTTTCTAATTATTTGTGTTAGAAATTTAGATAGTAAAAATACCTCAGGACTATTTTTATAATCATGTTGGGAGGTATATTAGATACAATTTAAGTAGTTTATCAATTTCATAAGGCACATTCAATGTTTTCACATTTTCTTTTCATAGTCCCTTGAAATAGAGGAGATAACTTCACAGGAAAGATAACATAATCTAGAAAAATAACATAACCTATGGCTGTCAAGTCGATTCCGACTCATAGCGACCCTATAGGACAGAGTAGAACTGCCCCATAGAGTTTCCAAGGAGCACCTCGTAGATCTGAACTGCCAACCTTTTGGTTAGCAGCTGTAGCACTTAACCACCATGCCACCAGTGTTTCCAGAAAAATAATACAGGTCTCTAAATTATCATTATGTCACTGTTGATACTTGATTCTTCATTTATAAGACATTAGGTCTTCTATGTACTTTGAGTAACAAGCACTGAATACATACTCCTTGGTAATGATGGCAAACTATTGCCTTTTAAACCACTTAACTGAGGTATAATATACGGGCCATATCTGTTTTAAGTGTACAATTCAATGATTGTCAGTAAATTTACAGAGTTATGCAACCATCACCACAATTCATTTTTACAACATTTCTATTATTCCCAAAAAAGATCCCTCATGCCCATTTGAAGTCAATCCCCAACCCCTCCCTCAGCTCTTTGCTTTTTTTAGACATTTCATATAAATGGAATTATATGATATGAAGTCTTTTGTGTCTGATTTAGCATGATGTTATCGAGGTTCCTCCATGTTGTAGTGTGTACCATCAGTTTGTTCCTTTTTATCGTCGAATATTATCCTATTGTATGCACATACCACATTTTGTCACTCATTTGCCCACTAATGGGCATTTGGATTATTTCCACATTTTGGCTGTTAAGAATAATGCTGATATGAACATTCATGTCCTTCAGTGCATATTTGTTTTTCTCTTGCTAACATAGGAGTAGAATCACTCAGTTACATGGTGAATCTATGTTAAAGTCTGTAAGAAATGGCCAAATTGTTTCCAAAGTAGTTTTACCGTTCTACATTCCCACCAGCAATATGTAAGAGTTCCTGTTTATCTCATCTTTATCAACAATTGCTATCGACAATTGTCTTTTTGTTTCTTTTTTTAAAATTATAACTATTGAAGTGGGTGTGTAGGGATATCTTACTATGGTTTCAATTTGCATTTCTCTAATGACTAATTCTGTTGAGCATATTTTCATGGGTTAATTAGCCATTTATGTATCTTCTTTGGTGAAATATTCAAATATTTTGCCCATTTAAAAGGACAGATTATTTTTAAGAGCAGTTTTATGTTTACAGAAAAATTGTGCAGAAAGTACAGGATTCCTCTACATCTTGTGATGGTTAATTTTATGTGTCAGCTTGGCTAGGCTATGATGCCTATTGTTTGGTCAAACAGTAATCTAGATGCTGTTGTGAAGTAGTTAAATCAGTTAGCCTTCAGTAAAGCAGATTACCTGCCATAACGTGTGTGGGCCTTTAGAGTAAAAAAGGAGTTTTCCTGAGGGTATATTATGCCTCCGGACTATAAACAGGTATCTTTACAGAACTCTTCCACTACTCTTCACTCTGCCCGCTGCCTGACCTAGGGATTTGTGGACACAAAACTACAGAAATCTCCAGCCTGTCACCTGACCTATGGATTTTGGGAAAAAACAAGACTGTAGGGATTTCTAGCCTATTGTTTGACCTACAGATTTTTGGACTTGCTAGCCCCCCACAACTGCATGAGCCAATTCCTTAAAATCAATCAATGTATCCATCTATTTATCTATCTATGTCTTATTGGTTCTGTTTTTCTAGAGAACTCAGGCTAAGGCATTCTGGTACTGAGAGTGGTTCTAGAGAACAGAATCTTAAGGATGAGCTTTCTGAATTGGTTTTGGAGTTTCTGGAATTGCTTCTCAAATATGGTCAGATTTAAAGGCATTAGTGATTTTATTTCTAGGAGTAAAGAGAGCACTAATAGTCCTTAGGAGCCCTCATGGTGCAACAGTTAAGCACTTGGCTGCTGACCGAAAGGTTGATGGTTCAAACCCACCAGTGGCTCTGTAGGAGAAAAGATCCAGTGATCTGCTCCTGTAAAAATCATACCCTAGGAAACCCTATGGGGCAGTTCTACTCTGTCATATAGAATTGCTGAGTCAGAATCAAGTTGACAGTGTGCAACAACAAGTCAAATACTTATGAGAGATAAGGTTCTGAGCAATCACGCATTTGATACCTTAGAACATTTTTGTCAAACTGATGAGTAAAATGTAATTGGCTGATTGGTCCTACTTCCACTGGATAAAGTGGGAAAAGAAAAGGATGAGTTCAGGGCTTCAAATTTCCAGCTTAAGCACCAGATAAATAACCTGGAAGTTGCTATATGTTTCCTGAAAGAAAACCTTATCTTCTGTAGCCACAGAGCTGCGATTTCTGATAACCGAACCCAGAGTCTCATCCTATGAGTGGCTGAACTACAACATCAGTTGAATTTCCAACTGAAAAATGGCATGGCGAGGGCATCTGACCTCCTTTAACTTCACAAGGGGGAGAGAAAATCACCATCACCATCAGCCCAAGGTTGATTGCTATGAGATGGCAGTCAGACATACCTCCACTCTCCAGCCTTTTTACCAGTCTGACATCAGCCGTCCTTCCCATGGCACTCTCTACTGGGTTTGATAATTCATTGCAATGGTCACACAGAACTCACAAACCATGCATATAGTTATGGAGTATTAAGGAAGTAACAGGTTACAATTCAGTATACAGTTCTTCGATTAGGACAGCCTCTTCTCAGCCATTCCTGCAGGCAGGCCTCTCTCTGGCCCTCAGCCCCCTCTTCCCTTGGCCCCTTTGGCCTCTTGGGTCAGCTTGGCCACTGCCTGGGCAAGTGTTACAAAACTCCTTAGCTCCACTGATAAGAGCCTAAAGGTACCCCATTCTGCCAGCAAGCCTCCTGCCGGAAGGTACTCAGCTATCTTGCTCCATGGACCGGGAAGCCCACCACACTGTCTCCTGCTGGTCTCTTGGTTCTGCTGCCTCTGCTGCCATCGTTTCTCTGCCAGTGCTCCTCGGTGTCTCTCACCGTCTCCAGTGTTACAGTTCTTTTTGTCTCCTGGTTCTAGGAAGTTCTCAGTGCAAGGATCCAAATGATGCTCTCCTCTCCTAGCTCTTCTTTCTTGGTGGTAGTGAGGTCCCCCTTCCCACCTCTGAGATGGCTCATTTTAAGCCTAGTGGGATGGCAAAGCTGACCAATCCCCTCGTTAGGATTTCACAAGCACTTTATTTGCATGGTCCCACACCCACAAGGATGCCATGTACCTTATTTGCATTATTAGCAAGTTGTCCAATCCCCTTGACGGGCCAGAGCACCTTATTGCATAGCCCCATCAATCATTTGGTGGAAGTTACAAGACCATGGCGAGAAAGGCCATATGAAAGTGACTCATTGCAGAGCATCACCTTGCAAGGTGTCTGATGTTAAACTGAGGGAATTGATTGGGAAGAAATGTGATCATGATAACTGGAATGGGGAAATGTGGGCAGATCCTGATGAAGCTAGAGACATTGAGCCCCTAAATTCTGCTGAGTCTTCTTTACCAATAGAAGCATCCCTTCCATCCTCATCTGAGGAAATTAATCCAGATTTTCCTAAGGAACCTGTAATGGCCTCTCCTGAGGCAGGTGCCTTGAAAGATGCCGATGATTGCTCGCAGAACCCAATCCCACCACCTGTCTCTGCTTCGAGGCCTGTAACTAGACTCAAGTTTTATACAAGCACTGGTGAAAGCAGGCATCTTGCCTCATTCCTGATTTTAAGGGAAAACTTTTCAGTCTTTCTCCATTGAGTATGATGTGGGTTGTGGATTTTTCATAAATGCACTTTATCACATTGAGGAATTTCTCTTCTATTCCTAGTTTGCTGAGTGTTTTTATCATGAAAAGGTGTTGAAATTTGTCAACTGTTTTTTCTGCATCTACTGAGATTGTTGTTGTTACGTGCCCTTGAGAACTTCTAGTATAGTGTTGAGTAGAATTGCGAGAAATCCTTGCTTTCTCCCTCAATATTAGGAAAAAAAGCATTAAGTCTTTCACCAGTAAGAATGATGCTAGCTGTAGGTTTTTCATAAATACCTTTTATTAGGCTGATGAAGTTCCTTTCTGTTCCCCTTTGTTGAGAGTTTTTATCATGAATGGTGTTGGTTTTTGTCACTTTTTATGCAACTATTGAGATGATCATGAAGTTTTTGTCCTTCTATTAATATGATAATTGATTGATTTTTGGATGCTGAACCAAATATGCATTCCAGGATGTGTAAAACTTCTTACAAGTTGCTGGATCCTGTTTATTAATATTTTGTTCAGGCTTTTTGCATCTCTATTCATAAGGAATATTCTATTCATAATGAATATTGATCTGTTGCTTTGTTTTCTTGAGATGTCTTTGGTTTGGGTATCAAGGTAATACGGACCTCATAGAATGAATTGGAAAGTATTCCTTCCTCTACTTTCTTGAAGACTTTGTGAAGAATGGGTATTAATTTTTTCTTAAATTTTTCGTAGAATTTTCCAGTAAAGCCATTTGGGACTGGACATTTCTTTGTGGGAAGTCTTGAAATTATCAATTCAATCTCCTTTTTTGTTATAGGCCTATTCATATTTTCTAGTTCTTCAGTTTCAGTAATTTGTGTCTTTCTAGGAAAGTGTCCATTTCATCTAAGTTGTCTGATTTGTTGGCATATTATTGCCAACAATATTATTGCTCACAATATTATTCCCTTATAATCCTTTTTACTTCTGTTATATTGGTAGTGCTGTCCTCTTTTTATCCCTGATTTAATAATTTCGGTTTTCTCTCATTTTTTTTGTAATTTAGCTAAAGATTGTCAACTTTGTTGATCTTTACAAAGAACCAGTTTTCGGGATGCTCTATATTGCTCTTCTATTCCCTTTGCTAATCTTTATTATTTCCTTCCTTTTGCTTTTTCGGGTTTAGTTTGATTTCCTTTTTGTAGTTTCCTAAGGTGGAAGGAAAGAACTGAAGAAAAAATTCAGGCCCGAAGTTGCAATAGGGAAGGATTCTATAGGGAAAATATTAATTGATGCAGGGAGCATCAAAAGAAGATGGAAGGAATACAGAGTCACTATACCAAAAAGAGTTGGTTGCCGTTCAACCATTTCAGGAGGTAGCATATGATCAGGAACTGATGGTACTGAAGGAAGAAGTCCAAGCTGCAGTGAAGGCATTGGCAAAAAACAAGGCTCCAGGAATTGACAGGATATCAATAGAGAGGTTTCAACAAATGGATGTGCCCTGAAAGTGCTCACTTGTCTGTGCCAAGAAATCTGGAAGACAGCTACCTGGCCAACTGACTGGAAGAGATTCATATTTATGCCTATTCCCAAGAAAGGTGATCCAACAGAATATGGAAATTATTGAACAATATCATTAATATGACATGCAAGTAAAATTTTTCTGAAGATCATTCAAAAGCAGCTGCAGCAGTACATTGACAGGGAACTGCCAGAAGTTCGAGCTGGATTCAGAAAAGGACGTGGAACCAGGGATATCATTGCTGACGTCAGACGGGTTCTGGCTAAAAGTAGAGAATACCAGAAGGAGGTTCACCTGTGTTTTATTGACTATGCAAAGGCATTTGACTGTGTGTATCATAACAAATTATGGATAACATTGCAAATGGGAATTCCAGAACACTTAATTATGTTCATGAGGAACCTGTACGTGGATCAAGAAGAAGTCATTTGAACAGAATAAAGGGATACTGCATGGTTTAAAGCCAGGAAAGGTGTGCGTCAGGGTTGTATCCTTTCGCCATACCTATTCAATCTGTATGCTGAGTAAATAATCTGGGAAGCTGGACTATATGAAGAAAAATAGGTCATCAGGATTGGAGGAAGACTCATTAACAACCTGTGTTATGCAGATGACACAACCTTTCTTGCCAAAAATGAAGAGGACTTGAAGCCCTTACTAATGAAGACCAAAGACCACAGCCTTCAGTATGGATTACACCTCAATACAAAGAAAACAAAAATCCCCACAACTGATAAATGAGGAAAAGATTGAAGTTGTCAAGGATTTCATTTTACTTAGGTCCACAATCAACACCCATGGAAGCACCAGTCAAGAAATCAAAAGACACATTGCATTGGGCAAATCTGCTGCAAAAGGCATCTTTAAAGTGTTGAAAAGCAAAGATGTCACCTTGAAGACTAAGGTGTGCCTGACCCAAGCCATGGTGTTACCAATCACCTCATATGCATGTGAAAGCTGGACAACGAATAAAGAATACAGAAGAAGCATTGATGCCTTTGAGTTGTGGTGCTGGTGAAGAATATTGAATATACCATGGACTGACAAAAGAATGAAGAAATCTGTCTTGGAAGAAGTACAATCAGAATGTTCCTTAGAAGCAAGGATGGCAAGACTATGTCTTACATACTTTGGACATGTAATCAGGAGGGATCAGTCCCTGGAAAAGGACATCATGCTTGGTCAGATAGAGGGTCGGTGAAAAAGAGGAAGACTCTCAACAAGGCGGATTGACACAGTGGCTGCAACAATGGGTTCAAGCATAACAACGATTGTGAAGATGATGTAGGAATGGGCAGTGTTTCGTTCTTTTTGTACATAGGGTTGCTAAAAATCGGAACTGACTTGATGGACCCTAACAACAACAACAACAGGGTGGAAGGTGGAGCCCTGGTTAAAAGCTTGGCTGCCAACCAAAAGGTCGGCAGTTCAAATCCACCAGCTGCTCCTTGGGAACCCTACGGGGCAGTTCTACCCCATCCTACAGGGTTGCTATGAGTAGGAATCAACTCAATGGCAATGGGATATTGGGGTTTTAAAGGGAAAGTTTAGGTCATTGATTTGAGGTTTTTCTTCTTCTTAAATATAGATGTTTACAGCTGTAAATTTTCCTCTAACCACTCCTTTAGGTATGCTGCTTTTGTGTACATTCATCTCAAAGTATTTTATAATGTCTCTTGCAATTTCTTTTTTAACCCGTTGGGTGAAATTTTCGCATATTTATGAATTTATCTAATTTTATTCTGTTATTGATTTCTAATTGAATTCTGTTGCAGTCAGAGAACGTTGTTTGATTTCAATTCTTTAAATTGTTTTATGATCTAGTATATGGTCTATCCTGGAGAATGTTTCATGTGTGCTTCAGAAAAATGTGCACTCTGCAGTTTGAGGAGAGTGTTCTATAGATGTCAATTAAGTCAAGTTGTTTTACAATATTGTTGAGGTGTTTATATCCTTGCTGATTTTATATTTAGCTCTCTATCAATTATTGAGAGTGGAGGTATTGAAGTCGCCAGCTATTTTTGTTGAATTATTTATTTATTCCTTTAATTCTGTCAGTTTTCCCTTCACATATTTTGGGGCTTTTTTGTTACGTGTGCAAATATAATTGTTTTATCTTCCTGATGACTGATCTTTTTATCATTATAACATGTATTTCTTTGTCTCAGAACATATATATATATTTTTTGTCTTAAAGTATATTTTGTTTGGGATTAGTATGCCCATTCCAACTCTCTTATGGTAATTGTGTGGTTTACCATATTTCATCATTTCATTTTTAGCCTCTTTGTGTCTATGAATCTAAAGTGTGACTCTTGTTGAAAACATATAGTTGGATTCTGTTCTTTTTTTAAAAATCCAATCTGACAATCTCTACCTTTTTATTGGAGTATTTAGTATATTTACATTTAATGTTGTAATGGTATGATTTAATTTATATCTGCCATTTTGTTATCTATTTTCTATATGTCTCATATCTTCCCCCCCTTTATTTCTCCTTTACTAGCTTCTTTTGTATTAAACTAGTATTTTCTAGTTTTAATTCCTTTGTTGCCTTTTTACTATGAAAAGTAAAACTTTGTGCAAAGGCTTACATTTCTACATCAGTAAGCATATTGTTTTTGAAGGCATGGTTCACCTTCAAAGATACTGTATTAATGCTGAAGATACACTAGAGATGGTAGCAGATCCATCAATCTTATTCACATTAAACACCTTCCAAAAACAAATAACATTTTTACATGCTGATGAATTTTTTATGCAAATTGTAGAGAGGATAAAAATTCTTTTCCATGACTCAATGATTATGGTTTTTCATAAATGTAATGTCTAGACAAATGAAATTTCTGTAATGAAGTATATGTTATTGAATTTTCTTAAATTTTATTTTTGCATCTTAAAAACATCTGAAAAGTTTAAATTCCTACCAGTAACATGTGACTCCCTAGTTGTCGAATGACCCTTGTAGCTCTTGCGATATGTTCTATGGCTTCTTTGAAGAACACCATGGAATGAGAAATCTAGCAGAGGAAACGGGACACATAGTTACTGAGTACAGACAGAAAAACGATGAGGATTGTGGTTTCACATACAAGGATACAGGAGTGAGAACAGCTATTCTAGTAACCCAGTAATCTATATCCAGTAGGCTGGTTTACAATTTACATTTAGGGGAAGGAAATTTGCACAATAAGGATTGTTCCTGTGCCAATATTTGAGTGAGCAATATTAAGGAGGGTCATAGGGTTGAGAGAAGAGAATGAGTAGGAGAATAACAGCATCCATGATGCTTTTCTATTTCCCTGTCTTGGGCAGGTAAGATGAGCGGTAGGGGGAAAAGACTTAGCAAATTGTTTTATGGTATCCATGGTTTTATTGGCGTCTCTGTTCAAGCTCAGTGGGCCGTGAGGAATGAATTCCCTCATTTCTGACCACAACAGCTTCTTTGGGCCCTGTTGGCACACTCTGCTTTGAATTTCTTAACTCTATTAACTCTAGTCATTCAACTCTTTACAGCCTCATTTGTGCACCTTGTCTCTCTCTATACACACACACACACATTAAAATATTTGATACATACACATATGGTAAATGGGTTTGGTTTTGGCTATATATATATGTGTGTGTATATATATATAGCCCTAGAGGCATACTGGTTAAACAGCTCAGCTGCTAACCAAAAGGTTGGCAGTTTGAATCCACCAGCCACTCCTTGGAAACCCTATGGGACAGTTCTACTCTGGCCTGCAGGGTCATTATGAGTCAGAACGGATTGGATGGCAATGGGCTTTTTATATAGTGGGTGTCTTTACCTCCAAAGACGTTGAACTGAACTTCATTTGGAATTCGCTAAGTATACTGGCAAGTTTATTGTAGTCATTGGTATTCTGATAGATCTTTTTCCTATGAAGCTTGTTGATATCCAAGAAATCCACAAATACAGTTGAGTCATTCATCAGTTTTTCTTTGGTCCATGGAGTCTGTTGTAAGATAATAATTTTATAGTTATTTGTTAGTAGCACAATTCTACCTGTTGTCAAGACTAATGTACTATCTATGCAAGAGAAGCAGCTGGCACAGTGGATCCAGGATTTGGGAGTTCTTAACTTTTTTGTGTGCCATGGACCCCTTTTGTCAGTAAAACCTGTGGACCACTTCTCAGAATAATGTTTTAAAATGCATGGAGTAAAATACAAGAGTTACAAAGGAAATGCAAGTGTATTGAAATACAGTTCGATACATGGATTCTTTGGGTGTTTGGACCCCAGGTTAAGAACCCCTGTTGTGGGAGTAACATCTCGAGGCCCCACTGCCAATCTGAGAAAAGTGCTCTTCCCCTGTTGTGTTGTTAGCTGCCGCTGACCCCATCACCTTACTGATGACAACCCCATTTGTTACAGAGTAGAACACTCCATAGGATTTCTTGGCTGTAATCTTTATAGAAGCAGTTTGCTGGGCCTTTCTTCTGCAGAGTGGTAGGGTGGGTTCCAACTGCCAACCTGCGTGTTAACAGCCGATTGCAAACCGCTTGTGCCATGCAAGCTCCTTAGAAAAACAAACCAAATCCAATGCCATCGAGTCAATTCTGACTCATTGCAACCCTATAGGACAAAGAACTGCCTTATAAGGTTTGCAAGGCTGTAATCTTTACAGAAGCAGATTGCCACATCTTTCTCTCACGATCGGATCGGCTGGTGGATTCAAATTGCTGACCTTTCGGTTAGCTGCTCAGCACTTAACCATTGCATCACCAGACTCCTTACTCATTGCTAATTACCACCATGGACTTGCAACTTCTATACTTGCTTTCCTGCTCCGCTTTGCAAATTCTTGCCTATCCTCCATGCCAAGATCAAGGATGACCTCCTCTCTGAAGTCTGACCATTTCCGTCTCCCCTGAGACAAGGTGGAGTAAGTTACTCTTTCCTTCTTTGTTTCATCACTGTAGGCTGTGCATAGGTCTGTCAGAGCACTTAGAGAAACACCTTGTGCCCGTTAAGTCGCAAGGTGCTTGAAGGCAGAGCGCACACTAGTTCCACGTAACCCTCAGCATTTACCTCACTCAGTGCTCAGCACTGGAAGTTCCGATGGGCACTCAGAAGATGTTTGTTTAGTAAATGGTTAAGTGAAGGTTGGGAGGCAGTATGGCACTACAGTTAAGAGAGTATCTGGAGCCAGATATCCTCTCTTTGAATACTGGCTCCATGATTTAACCAGCTGTGTGACCTTGGGCGTGTTACTTATCCTCACTCTGCCTCACTTTCTCCATCTGTAAAATGAGGATAATAACAGGGCCTACCTATATCATAGGGTTGTTATGAAAAGTAAAATGTGTCATGATATGCAAAGCTCTTAAAACAGTTCCTGGCACACAGTAATTGTTAGCTATTATTATCATATTTTACTAAAAAAGAAAGCCAACCTATCAACTAAATGATATTGTATAAAAAATACTTAATAAGGAATAATTTACATCCTCTGTCCCTGTTTGGTCCCTGAGGAAGGTTTGGATCATATGGTCTTTAATTTGGGGGTATTGTAGCTGCTCCTGCTGTCCATAGGGCTGACCCCTGCTAGTGGAAGATCTAAGGTCCTGGCTTTCTCCATAGTCATTGCTTGCTCCTTTTCTACTGCCTCTACATCTATTCCTTGGTCTGGCAAAGTCTCAAAAGTGAGTTGCAGTTGGCATTCATAGAGTGTTTATGAAGTTTCCTGGGATAGTAATGAGCTCTCTTTAGATGGTTATTTTAGCAAAGTTTTTCCATTTCTTCATTCAATCCTTTATTTACTCATTCATTCCAGATATATTTATTAGCCACCAATAGGGAGTAAGGTAGGATGCTAAATTCTGGGGATTTAAATAGAAATAAAAATTAGTGTCTTTGTTCTCTGGGATTCATAGGTTGGAAAGAAAGACGCAATTACAGTAAGTTTTATGATAGGGAAAACCCATAAAAAAAAAACAGTCTTATGCAAATACAAAAAAAGCACACATAACCTTAAAAGCCAGACAAGGCCACCAAGAGGGAGGAAGCTTGAACTGAACCTTGAAGGATGGCTAGGGGTGAGTCAGGGGAAGGCATCCGCAGAAATAAAGGCAGAAGCAACAGAGACCACATTGAGTAAGATGAGTAGGGACTGAAGATGGGGCTGCAGGGGTGGGCAGGGGCCTGATTATGAAGGTCCTTATTTACCAAGCCAAGGAATTTAGACTTTATCTTAAGAGCAAGCTGGGCGTAACGTGATCAGATCAAGATTTTAAAAGCTCACTATGGGAGCATTATAGATTAATTAGGAAGAGGGTCATACTGGTGGCAAGGAGAGCTGTCAGAATGTGGTTGAAGGAATTTAGATCAGAAATCATGAAATTCTGGACTGGGGCAAGTGTTAGTGGACAGATAGAAGGGAAAAAAATGCAACAGATATCAAAGCAATAGAATCACAGGGTGAGGTCACTAATCTGATACAGGCATGAAGGAAAGACAGGAGACAAAGTTGATGCTCTTTTGAAAAATAGTTGATGCTCAAAGAGGCTTGGATGGTAACACCAGTGACTGAAGTAGGGAAGACAAGGTCAGGGCATGTGGAGAGGTGGAGAGGGTGCAGTGAACGGAGACTGAGAACATTCCTGCCCATGTTGACGTGAAGTTCCCAGAGTAACATGAGACAGACTTAGAAGTCAAACCAAACAAACCCTAAAGTTCTGGCTCTTTCCACCAAACCACCTTGCCTGTATTTGAAATGTAGATGTATGGTCTAGTTCTTTTTATTATTATGATAACTTACTTTTATTGAGTGTTTACTATGTGTCAGGAACTATTCTAAACATTTTACATAAATTAATACCATTAATTGTCATCACAGTCTTATGAGAGAGGTACAGTTACTATCCTTACTTTAGAGATGAGAAACTAAGGCACAGAGGGGCCCACGTGACCAAGCTTACACAAATTATAAATGGAACCTCAGCAGAGCCTATGTTTCTAACCTGTATATTCAACTGCCTCTCAGGCTTTTAGAGAAGAAAAGAGAGAATAGAAAGGGCTGGAGACTCGCATGTCTGAGAGAAAGAAGCTGGGGACAAACCAGAGGACAAACCAAAGAGGAGCCTCAAGCGGGGAAAGGAAAAACAGCTTCACACTGGAGGAAGCCCTGGGAAGTCCAAACAAGTGAGTGATGTGGCAGTGGCTGTAGAGACGGAAAAGGGGTCACCGCTGGGTTACTTAATGGAAAGGTTATTCTACCAGATGTTTAAAAAAGATTGAGGGATATGAAGTGATGTGGGTTAATATGAGGAATTGTATCAAGAAGGGTCTGGGCTGAAGAGCAGAAAATTTGGATTAAAGGAAAGTAATGAGGGGAGTGTCTAGAAAGAATTTTTAAAAGCTTTCTGAGCTTGTGATTTGTCTAAAAAGCCCTATGTATGTATACATATACACACAAGTAAATTTATATATAGGTATTCATGTTGTATTCTGAGTTTATACGCATGTGTGTATATCTACCTTTATCTCTATGTATAAAGTCTGTATTCTGAAATTCTCTTTTACTGTTGTAAAAATATAGTTGTTCCCTTGAATTTACTGTATTTCCTGGACTGCTATGAAAAAGGTGTGAGAAAATGGCACCACCAAGGAAGAAAAAGAAAAGAGGGGTCACCTTTGGAAAGGAAAGGTTCTCCTTAATTCTCTTGAGAGGAGTTAACAAAGAAATCTAGCAATGGAGCCAAGTTCACCGCCCCATTTAGACACAAGCCTTTTAGCGTAAATCTGTTTATTGAAACACTTTCTTTTGTGGTCTGGGCAGAAAGCTTGGCATTGAGGAAACCAAAGTTGAGTGGGATGGAGAGGAATGAGAGATCTTATCGAAGTCTCAAGAGTCTACAGTTTGGCTAATCCTGGAGAAAAATGAGCAGTTTTGAGGTCAAATGCATAAGCAAAAGCATCAAGACCTTATTATTTCCATCACATCAGATCTATGCTTTTATACACTTTCAAAAGAAGCATGGAATTAATAAAGTTTTTTCATAAATATTATAGAAATGTCTGAGGACTTTTCTAAAACAACGTTTTTACCCAAAACTCCATTTAAGATAACTTTTGAAATATAACTTTACCTGAAAATAGTTCTCAAGCTCCTTTGAAAGAAACTGATAGAAAAGTCCTTTTTCTGTGGGTTCGATTAAGCGATCATGAAACACTCGGGTGGCTTCATGAACAAAGAGCAGAGCAGCCATCTCTTTAGAGTTAATAACAGCCTTGTCAGCTTGCAGCAATCCTAGAAGAAGCTATTAGGAATTTAAAAATAACTTTTTTTTTTTTAACATAAGCAGGGTAATTTTTAAAGTGACATATACTCATAATTTTTGTATGATTATGTTCATAAAATAGAAGCAATTATCCAAGGTAAGAACTGTCAGTTTCTGTAAGTGATAACCTAAATTTGTGATGAAATAGGCAAGCTATAGTTTTTTTTTTTTTTTATAGGTCAGGGTAAGCTGGCATGGAATCACCGGCTTTAGGGACTCCTCAGCATGTCTAGGGAAAACCTTGTCAGGATGGGCAGACACATGTCTTAACTATGGTACCGGCATGGAGGCGGGGGGCTGGTGGTGTTACCGAGGTGCCTCTTTATGTTGATATCCTCTAAGATTCTAAGGTTGGATAAAAAAAATTTATAACTAATTTTCAAAGATTATATGTGCTATTTTGGGCTAAAGTCCCATGGCAGAAAGAGAAAGATATCAAATTCGTGAACTGTTTTTCTTATCATTTGTATTCTGAAAATTATTTGACCAAGGCTGATGACTAAATCAGTACTGTTGGCATAATTCCCTGGTATGAAAAACAAGTCTTATGAAAATTCATGCATGTTTATGAAATGTATACATGTTTTCATTTGCTGAGAGATAGAATAAAATCTTAGAAATAAAGCAAAACCAAAAATTATATAATGACCTTATTACTTCTTTCCCTGCTGAGATTCTTAACCAACATTCCAACAGTCATTGGTGGCGTCATCATTGAATTCTCCGCATGGAATTATTTTAACAATTCTTTTCAACTGACTCCTGGGATAAGTTGCTGATAAACAGCAGAACTAACTAACTTGAATTTCACTTTTTTTATTCCTTTTAACTATCTAATGTTGACACTACCAGTGAGTACAGAAATGAGAAACACTCTGAATTTAGTGAGTAAAATTATATTTCCTCAACTTAAAACTTAAACTAGAGAATGGATTTGACCACAAACCTTAAACATATCCCGAAGATTAAACATGTAGTGACACTTGGTTGGAGTCGGTAACATACTCTGCCGCACTTGATAATATATAGCTAGGGAACAACATATTAGCTCATCCTTAATTTTCTGAACATCGGATGTGAAGTTATTGACAGAGAAATACATTCCCAAATGGGCCTTTAAAAAGAAATTTCGTAATTTAGTTTGCAAAAACTTTAAGTATAGACTATGTCTGGCTAATCCCTACTAAAGCCTTGTACACTGTAATGGAGTGTTATATTCATTGGAAATGTTAACAACAGAATCGACTTAAAACAGGAAAGTAGACTATGCAAAGACACTCTGGATAGTGCAAACTGGGGGAAATTCTAATTAATCTGAGTTTGGTGTGCAGTCTAGAGGCATGTGCTGTGCGCTCTCTGAGAACAGTTTAATGCTCCGCCTATGTGCACACCAGGTATACTGGAACTTCTCCACCTCCGTGCTCCCCAGGGGACATTCCTGGAAGAAGTGTAAGGTAATACAACTATTACCTTTGTTTGAATTAGTATATGTGTATACTTTCTTTTAAATCAGGTTTTCTTGAAGTGTGGATTATTGATCGCTTACATCAGAATTACCAGGTCATTTTAAAAAACAAATTAAAAAAAAAAAATCTTTAAAATTTATATTGTAAAGAAGAAAGAAACACATGATCGGTTTTGAGGAATTTAGTAACCTTGCATTAGATTTATTTTTCTTATCACTCTAGATTCCAACTTGAGCCTTTTTTCCAATGAGATATTTTAGAATTTCTTCTCTCAGTGTTTTCTTTTATTCTACAGGGAAATGAAACTAGCAAGTCAATTCTAGCAAAAATCTGGTGTGCTCATTAAAAAACTCGATTCCTGAGCACCATCCCACGTATACTGGATCAGAATCTCTGAGAATAAATCGCTGGAAGTTGCATGTCCAATATGCATTAAGCATGCACCACATGTGTTTCTTATACACACAAAACACTACCAAATTATTATTTTTTATATTTAGCGACAAATTGTAACAATAGGCCAGAAAATATAGGGAGAGTAAAATCCACCTCCTTAAGAGAATTTTCTTTAAATGATAAGTGGTTTTAAATTCTTAATTTTAAAGTTTTTCATTTATTTTTTATCTTATGGAATTAAAAATCTTTTTTTTTTCCCAGTAGAAAACAAACTAGATCTATTACCTGGAAAATAGTATTTAAGGCACTTTGCGGAGGATGAGGCAATACCAGTATGGAAAAATGTTTGAGGAGACGTGGGCTAATATCCCTCCCTCCAGCTGGTGGAGCACAAGCTGCAACCAGAGAGAGATCTTGAATATTCTGTAGGAAGAATAAAAACTAAGAGTAACTAAATGCATCTGTAGAAAGTGAAATATGTACTTCCTTGCCCGAAATAAACTCTGTGGGGCAGTTCTACTCTGTCCTGTAGGGTCACTATGAGTTGGAATCGACTCCATGGCAATGGGTTTACGGGTTGCTCCCCATGGACAGAAGATTTAAAAATATTTAGGCAAAAATATTAAGAAAGATGTATAAACGGATTGCCATTTATTGCAATACAAAAATTATGGTAATAAAGAAATCTATCTTCGAGGAAGTAACCTATCCTAAAATGTAATTTCAAGACATGTTACTTCTAGAAAGCCTTCCAAATGTTATCAGGAATAGCCCATTTAAAAAGTGATCATTGGAAAATAAGCAATATGTTATTGCAATACGTTACTTGCAGAGAGGGTTCTGGTGATAAGTGAGAAACTAGGAGAAGAGCCTGGTTAGTGTGTCTCCAGAATGGTCAGAGTTGGCTTGGGGCGAGAAGATGCTTGACTGTTTACCTAATAACATCCATTTGACATATCACAGCATTATGGGGGTGGGTGGAACCATGATAATCTAGTCTATTCACAATTGAATGTTTTTAACAGCTTTGTTCCTGCCTATGCCCATACCCAAGGCCACAGAAATCTCATAAAAGGCCTGCTTTGGCTATTTTCTGAGATTATGCCACTCACCAGCCAGTGTGACTCATCCAGGATCCTAGGCCCAAGATGGTCTGAAACATGAGATTGTTCGTAATCCAATTGTCTACTTTTACAGATAAGGAAACTGAGGACTAGAAAGTTGAACTGATACAGTCAGTTCTGGATCACAGGGCTTGTGATTTCCAGAGAAGAAATCAGACAGGTGTGAATAAAGAAATATTGAATTTCGACATGTGTATTGATTTCAAAATACATCCATTAAATTCATTTTAGACAGGCATTTGAGGGAGAAAAGTGCATCCGAATACATTTTTTAAAAAACTTAAATTGTTCTTGCTTGGTTCAAAAATAACTGCACAGAAATACCTACTTTTTTTTTTTTTTTCCCTGACTTTGTAATACTTTTGAAAATTCATGATCTATGTTCTTGAAACTAGAGGTGCGGAGTCATTTTATATAGATATTAAGGATGTATATTCATAGTCCACACAGGAAACCCTGGTGGCGTAGTGGTTAAGTGCTACGGCTGCTAACCAAAGGGTTGGCAGTTTGAATCCTCCAGGCGCTCCTTGGAAACTCTATGGGGCAGTTCTACTCTGTCCTATAGGGTAGCTATGAGTCGGAATCGACTCGATGGCACTGGGTTTGGGTTTTTTGTTTCAGGTATTCATAGTCCACATTTTCACATATCTTTCTCATATGTACTAACTGCTGATGTGTTGAAAAATTTCATGAACTATTAATGCAGTTAACAAGAGAGCATTATTTGCCTCAGAAACTAAACCTCTAGGACATACTTGCAATTTTAACTAAGATTTTAACCTACTGAAAGTAAATGTCTGTGAACCTACAGACCTGTGCTAAATCGCAAAGATGAAATTGGCATGGTTAATTTAGGATTTCAACTTTGCTTAACATGTCCATACGGCTAAAAAACGGCTAGACTTTCTAAATTTCTCAATTCACGCAACATATTTATTATTAAGCAATAATATTTAAGTGAACAAAATCTTTGTATATACTGTACCTTCCATGCAATTTTTTCAGTGTCATAAATCCCTCCCAAATCTAATAATTGTCTGATCAGTTCCAGGGGTGGTTGTGCTCCATATAGTTCTGATACAGGCATATTCAGATCATCAATAAATACTACAATCTTAAGGAAGACAAAAGATTTTAAAACTTATTTATTAGTACTGCCTTTTTTTAAATTCTGAATTACACATGTTACCTATGCTACAAAGTAAAACCAAAATGATATGTAATAGCATATCTATTTTTCTATTAAAAAGTAGCAGACAAAATCCAATTTTGAAGATAGGGTTTTAGAGAATAGTAAGTTTTAAAAATAGCAGAAACTCTACTCAGCCTCTGTAGAGCTGCAATCATTATGTCCAATAGTAGTTATAAATGCCTTTGATGCTGGATAAAGAAATCTAATTGTGGTTATTACAAAAGATGATTATTTATTTAATATTTAATTATTGAGTGCCTACTATGAGCAAGGCACTGTTTTAGGTATTTATTTCATATGCACTCTGGTTTAGGAATAAGGTTGTCATTTGGAACTAGGCTTTTAGAATTCTGCAATTGTTGTTGTCATAAACAATCAGCATAAAATTCAGACATACTTCCGAGTTTTAAATCTGTGTGGTAACCTGTGCCAATATCATGCGCCGAAGTACACTCACTGTAATCTCTGTGTGCATTAGCCTGTTTATGTTGTGTTAAATTTGGTAAAACAACTAGCTAAAAACAAAACAAAACAAATAGCCATTGAATTATTTAATCCATAATTGTAAATACAAATATTTTAATAAGACACTCAATTTCCCCTCTTTTGTATCACAAATTGGATGGTTATAGACATAGTAATTTGACTGAAATTTCTCTTGCTTGTGTTTTTTATTTGTTGGATTAAGCCAGTTCATGTTGAGTCAACATAGACCACCACATTTTAATGCAAATAACACACTCATTATATGTTTTTTTTGCCAATCACACAGTCCCCTAGTGCATTATTTTCCTCGGTGAGCTATGTGCATTATACGTGTGAGCATGCTATTTATATGGGCATGTTACTTGCAAAAAATATGGTAGGTTGCCCAATTATTATTATTTCAAAATCCCTAAAATTGCCATGTAGGCAAAGACTCACTAAATTTATCCAAATCTTCAGTTGAAATCAAGGAAATATGAAGCAAACCTTGTATGAAATGGCAAGAGGCCCTGAATAACTAAAGCAATGTTGGAAGACAAGAACAAAGCTTGAAGACACTAAGTTGAGTGAAATAAATCAATCATAAAAGGACAAATATCATATCACCTCACTTATATAAAAGGAAAATAGCAAGCAAACGTATAGAGACCAAAGTTTATTAGTAGTTATCAGGCGTGCCACCTTTGCCACGAGACCTGAAGAACTGAACGGTGCCCGGCTACTGTTACTGAACATTTTGATCAAAGATTCTACAGAAGAATCTTTGATCAAAACAGGAGAAATGCAGACCAGAATTTAAAACTCTCACGGTCTTCAGACTTTCTGGAGCCACGGAGGCTGAATGAATCCTGAAACTACTGCCCTGAGGTAATCTTTAAACCTTAAACAAATGCATCCTCTGGAGTCTTCTTAAAACTAAACAATAGTTTAGCTTAATTAGTAAAGAAGGTCTGCCTTAAGCATTATGCTTTTTTTAAGATCTATCTGTATAGGATCAAACTGACACCAGCAAATAGAAAGATTAGATACGAAACTTCAGAGGACAGTGAGTTTATGGTACTAGGGGAGAAACAACTCCAAAAAAAGAGGGTGAGAATGATCGCACAACTCAAAGAATGTAATCAATGTCACTGAATTGTACATGTAGAAACTTGAATTGGTATACGTTTTTGCTCTGTGTATTCTTGATGTCAAAATAAAATAAAATAAATAATTTTTTTAAAAAAAGCTCTTGAAATTGATAGCTGTAGGGATTAAACTCAAGGGTTCCTAAGAAACCAAGTAATTTTCTTATCAGTGAATCCTACAAATTTCTTGACCCTGAGCTTCTTTTATGGTACTGGTCTGGAGTCACTTATTGTAAATTTCAATCGTGACAGAGTTTGGTTCTACAAATGGATGGTGAATAATGTACCAGGCAGACAGAGGGCAAGAATAGGGAATATCCAATACCTTTTCAACAAAGTAGGAGTTGTCTGAGGTATATAGCAAGGCTATATATTTTATATTCTTAATACCTTTCCTTGAGGCTGTGAATGTCAGAAGGTTCTCCTACTCTTACAGTCCCAAGTCCATGCTACAGGAAGAAAAGACTACAGAATATCTGGTAACATAGCAATTGGCATCGAACCCAGCTCCCAATCTTCTTTTAGGCTTTATTCAGAGTCCAGTAGCTTCTTCTGGCTTTGGTAATTCTGAATCAGTATAATTCATTATGTTGGAAACAGAATTATATTGATTCGAAAACCAAAGCCTCCAGTATTTATAAAGTGCATCTTCAAAGAATGTTTAGGAGTATAGGTTACACTTATCTTTATCTATTTATTAGTATTAATTAAAACAAGTAAATCTATCCCTTGTACAGTATAGTTAGGTTAGTCAACAGGTTTGGGATGCATTTACCCTGTTGTTCTTTGGTGCTCCAAGAGTGTCTTTAGTTCTTCTTACTAACTTCTTAAGAATCATCTCCTTGGTTTTGGCAGCCGTCGTATTGGTGCTAAAATGTATTGTAGAGACTATAATCCCTTTATTAATATTTTTAAGTGAACCATCATCAGTTCTAACTTCTGACTTCTTAACAGTCTTATCTATGAGGACAAATATGCAAAGAAAAGCAAATTTAAAACACTGAGAATATTTTTTGCTTTATTTTAAGGTGTTTAAAATTTGAAAAGTATTTACTTTTACTATATTATCATTTTCAAGCAAATTACTCTGAGGACAAACGAATGAGAGAAGGTACACCAATTCTGGAACTTTTCTAAACATTTCTTTACTTTTTAGTGGTAAACAGTGTCTCTTTGTAACCAGGCCCAAATGCCATAGCATGGAAGCCCGGAGAATACCAGTTATTCAAGATAAAAACACGTAACTGAGAAGTTACACTTTTCAGTATGCTATATTTATAATAAGATGACATGTGAAAGATCTAAAAGCAGTAGGCCGCTGTGTTCACCAAAGGCACTAAAATTAGGGTGCATTTCCTGCGTGAGGATCAACCAGAAGTGTTGGTTGGGACGGTGCTGTAGTAACTTGGAAGTTAAACTCAAACCGAGGACACTTTTAGCAGGGATCTTGTAGCCTAGCTCCCTTTCCCTTTTCACAGCTCCCTTTGGGCCACCCCATTATTTTCTCCTTGACAAGTAGAGTTGCCACTCCCCAAACTACAAAACTTTCAGAATTTTCAAGCTCCACAGGTGTTTCTATTGTATAGCCTAATTTAAGAACTCCTACATCATCATAACATTTCTACTGTACTGTTTTTAAATGCATTATAGAATAGATGTGGCCTTCAGTTACTTCTAAATTTAATTTATGACTCCACTGATAAACCAGGGCATCAACTTCCTGGTGAGCCATTAACATTCCACCTTGTGAGTAGGGCAGAACATCTTGAGAGGTATTGGTGGTTCAATGGTAGAATTCTCACCTTCCGTGTGGGACACCAGGGGTTTCGTTCCTGGCACCGGACTTCCTGTGTGGCCACCAGTGCCTGCTTCCAAAAGGGGTCATCAGGAGTCAGGGTCTGACAGCCAACAACAATAACACTTTAGAACGGTTTAAGAGGGTGTTGGCTATTTTTCAGGAGTTTTTCTTTCTTTTTAAAAAAATTCCCACCTAAGTTTTCAAAATGTTGAAGTTCTTTGAACAGTTCATCAGCATATTTTCTACAATTTTTAGTCTTGAATTGGACAGTGTGAAATGAAGTGCATGTGGCTGAGATAGGAAGGTTTTGAAATTGTTCGCACTGCTATACTTACCTGAATCTTCAGTTGCTGTTTTATGAGTTTCAGAAATCAAGATGCTGATATTCTGTTTCAGGCTATTGGAATAAAGTGTTTTAAGGATTAAAAATTAGCTTATTTACCATAGTAGTCATATGAACAACAACGAAGAAAGCAAGTAGCATGTGTGATTAATTTGAATTCTATTCCCTATAAGAAGTTTTTTTTTTTTTCATGTTCACACTTTTACAGATAAAATCGGTGTCACCATTAGAACTGATACTTGAACTTAAAACATGAACTTACCCTAAAAATCAAACTGGACAAATTCCTAGGATGGCAAGCTATTGGATATTTTCTATGGATTATCCTTTGTCCCTTTATAAAATGCATTTTGCCTGATGGATCACTCAGCCAAAGTCCCATTCACCTTCATTTTGCTCTTGTTTTTAGTTTTTTTTTTCTATTTGTTTGATTGAAAATAGTTACTTTTCTCCATTGTTAAAATCTGCTTTCCAGTTCAGTTTAGGAATAGAAAGAGTCAGGTGGGCTATTAGAGATGGGCTGGTGAAAAGAATGGTGGGTAGGTGGGGGGATTTAAGTATGGTTCCTAGGTTTCAGGCTTGAATAACGTGGTCTTATTTACTGAAAAGAGAAACGCTGGAGGAAGAATAGGTTTGGAAGAGAAAAAGATAAGTTATGTTTTGGCTGTGTTAAGGTTGAGATGGTCATGAGATACCCGAGTATACACATGACGTAGGCAGTTGTATGTATCGGTCTGATGCTTAGAGGAGAGGTCTGAAATGGGCTTCTCCACGCTTCTGTCTTCTATTCAATTAAAAAACAGGAGACTCCACTAATATTTTAACAGGATTCAATTTTACTTCAAAATTTTGTACTTTTTGTTTGTTCAATTTGGATATCTTTTTCTTTTTTTCAGGAAGAGGTAGACAATGTGACAGAGACAAAATTCTTTGTAAAGAGTACTTTTATATTTAATGAGAAGAAAATATATTTCTAATGCAGCAAAATTTTATTTGTATGTTTTAGTTGCATTTTTCCAGGAAGGAAAGTAATTTATAGCTATACTTTATTTTATGTTACATGTAGAAACTGAAGGACATCATCCTTGGTAATATAGAGGGCCAGTGAAAAAGAGGAAAGCTCTCAACGAGATGGATGGACACAGTGGTTGCAACAATGAGCTCAAACATAGCAACAATTTTGAGAGTGGCACGGAACCAGGCAGTGTTTTGTTCTGCTATGAATCGGAACCGAAGCAATGGCACCTAACAACACAACGATAAATAAAAACTGAAGTTTTAAATTTAATTACATTTAAAATAAATGTAAGAATTTCTCATTTAAAGGGATTAATCTAGTTGTTAATACTCTGGAAAAACATTTTCTTCTTAACTGTCTTTTTTACTAATTCTGCATTTTTACATAGCAGGTTTGTTTTTTTAAAACAAGGTGCATTTATATATTAAAGCAAACATTTTTTACCAGACAGTTAAATTTAGAGTTTAATATATACTACCTTGATTTTTTAATTTCATTATATAATAGAACTTCTCCTAAAATTGATCCATATTTTACATCAAATCCTCCTGGTCCCTCTAGCTTTTCAAGCATTTGGTTAATGGCAGTGGTTTTCCCAACACCAGGCTCTCCTAAGGAGAAAAAAAAAAATATGTCAGGTCAGATTTCTATGCAACGAAACATATGTCACCACGTTAAAATGAACAATAATGTTTTTCTTTATTAAAAAATTGCATGAAAGCATATTTTTGCCCTTCCTTTCTCTTTTTGTTGTTAAAAAAATTTGTTGTTAAGAGTGGCTAAATCAGGGAGTTAATATATACCTTCTCAAATCTGAATTATTTATACCTCTTGTTGTTGTGTTGTTGTTAGATGCCATCAAGTCAGGTCCAACCCATAGCAACCCTATGTACTACAGAACAAAAAACACTGCCTGGTCCTGCACCATCCTCACAATCGTTGCTGTGTTTGAGCCCATTGTTGCAACCACTGTGTCAATCCATCTCTCTGAGAGTCTTCCTCTTTTTCACCGACCCTCTATCTTACCAAGCATGATGTTCTTCTCCAGGGACTGGTCCCTCCTGAAAACATGTCCAAAGTATGTAAGACATAGTCTCACCACCATTGCTTCTAAGGTACATTCTGATTGTACTTCTTCCAAGACAGATTCGTTCATTCTTTTGGCAGTCCATGGTATATTCAATATTCTTTGCAGCACCACAATTCAAAGGCATCAATTCTTCTTCTGTCTTCCTTATTCATTGTCCAGCTTTCACATGCATATGATGCGACTGAAAATACCATGGCTTGGGCCAGGTTCATCTTAGTCTTCAAGGTGACACCTTTGCTTTTCAACACTTTAAAGAGGTCTTTTGCAGCCAATTTGCCCCAATGAATGTGTCTTTTGATTTCTTGACTGCTGCTTCCATGGGTGTTGATTGTGGATCCAAGTAAAATGAAATCCCTGACAACTTTAATCTTTTCGCCATTTATCATGATGTGGCTTATTGGTCCAGTTGTGGGATTTTTGTTTTCTCTATGTTGAGGTGTAATTCATACTGTGGTCTTTGATCTTCATCAGTAAGTACTCCAAGTCCTCTTCACATTCGGCAAGAAAAGTTGTGTCATCTGCATAACGCAACTTGTTAATGAGTCTTCCTCTAATCCTGATGCCCCATTGTTCTTCCAGCTTCTTGGATTATTTGCTCAGCATATAGACTGAATAGATATGGTGAAAAAATACAACCCTGATGCACACCTTTCCTGTCTTTAAACCATGCAGTATCCCCTTGTTCTGTCTGAACAACTGCCTCTTGATCTGTGTAAAGGTTCCTCATGAGCACAATTAAGTGTTCTGGAACTCCCATTCTTTGCAATGTTACCCATAATTTGTTATGATCCACACAGTTAAATGCCTTCGCATAGTCAATAAAACACAGGTAAACCTCTTTCTGGTATTCTCTGCTTTCAGCCAGGATCCATCGGACATCAGCAATGGTATCCCTGGTTCCATGTCTTCTTCTGAATCTGGCCTGAATTTCTAGCGTTCCCTGTCGATGTACTGCTGCAGCCACTTTTGAATGATCTCCAGAAAAATTTTGCTTGCATGTGATATTAATGATATTGTTCAATATTTTCCACATTCGGTTGGATCACCTTTCTTGGGAATAGGCATAAGTATGGATCTCTTCTAGTCATTTGGCCAGGTAGCTGTCTTCCAAATTTCTTGGCATAGACAAGTGAGCACATCCAGTGCTGCATCTATTTGTTGAAACAGCTCAGTTGATATTCCGTCAATTCCTGGAGTCTAGTTTTTCCCCAATGCCTTCAGTGCAGCTTGGACTTCTTCCTTCAGTACCATGAGTTTCTGATCATAAGCTACCTCTTGAAATGGTTGAACACTGACCAATGCTTTTTGGTATAAAGACTCTGTGTCTGTGTATTCCTTCCATCTTCTTTTGATGCTTCCTGCATCATTTAATATTTTCCCCATTGAATCTTTCACTATTGCAACTCGAGGCTTAAATTTTTTCTTCAGGTCTTTCAGCTCGAGAAATGCCAAGTGTGTTCTTCCCTTTTGGTTTTCTTTATACCTCTTACAAAAGGATAAGCTAGGAGGTAACCATTGCTTTTACCTCATGTTCATTTAAGCCTATCTCGAATATTTTGCTTATACCCCTTCCTGTCAAGTTGATTTTGACTCATAGTGACCCTATAATGTGACCCTAGCACAGCAAAAATACTACATAAAATTAAATTCCCTGAACATTTTTGCCAATACAATCTGAGGGAACACTTTGATAATAAACTTGCTGAAGCAGAACAGAGATCCATGACTTTACAATTCACCAAACTACTCAAAATAATAATCCCCTTATACCAAATCGGAGGCATGGTACAGGTTATCTGAGAGTTACAACTTCATTCTGAATGAATTCTTTGAGTATGGAACCTGGAAAGTGAGACTAATACCTCTGGTGAAAGGCAATGCAACTTACATAATTGGAAAAGGTAATCAATGGGCTGCAGTAAATGTTAAGAAAAAGTAGGAGCTGGACTGAATTACTCCTTTGGTAGTAGAAAGGACTGGAAAATGTTAACAATCAGTTGAGGAATTATGTGTGTAAATTAATTAAACCGATCAATGTTATTGTCAGCGGCTCTGGAAGGACCTCGGCCCCCAGGCTATGGACACCACACACACATTAATGCTGTAGTTCTTTGTCTTAGTTATCTAGTACTATTGTAACAGAAGTACCACAAGTGGATGGCTTTAAAAAACAGAATTTATTTTCTCACAGTCTAGAAGGCTAGAAGTCTGAATTCAGGGTGCTGGCTCTAGGGGAAGCCTTTCTCTCTCTGTTGGCTCTGGAGGAAGGTCCTTGTCTCTTTTCAGCTTCTGCTTCTGGGCTTGGCATCTCTTTTCCCCCATCTCTGCTTACTTGCTTGCTTGTTTAATCTCTTTTGTATCTCAAAAGAGTCTGTCTCAGAACACACCCTGTACTCATCCTGCCTCATTAACATAACAAGGACAGCCCATTCCCAAATGGGATTACAACTACAGGAATATAGGTTAGGATTTACAACACATATTTTTGGGAAACACAATTCGATCCATAACATTCTTCTGGAAATTGTCCTAAATGTAATGAAAAGATGAAAAAGATTGATAATGTCTTGTATGGGCAAATATGTGGGAAAATAGGCATTCATATACTGCTGGTAAGAGCATAAATTGATACAATCTTTGTGGAAGGCAATTTTGCCATATCAATCACAAATAATAAAATGATGCACTTTGATCCAGAAATTCTACTTCTAAGAATTCTAAGAAATCGTGGCTCTCAGAATATTTTGTACACATAAACCAACCAACTAAACTCATTGCTGTTGAATTCATTGTGACTCATAGTGACCCTATAGGACACAGCAGAACTGCCCCATAGGGTTTCCAAGGAGCACCTGGTGGATTTGGACTGCTGATCTTTTGGTCAGCAGCCGTAGCTCTTAACCACTGTGCCACCAGGGTTCCTTTTGTACACATAGTCCTGCAAAAATACATGTACAAAGATGTTGACTGAAGCATTATCTACTTTATAAAACTGACAACAACTAATGTCCAACAGTGGTGTCCTAGGGGTTTTTACTTACCTCAATACTACTTAGTCTTCACAAAAAATTAGGCATCACTAGGCTCATATTACAGATGGGGAAAAAAGAGGTTGAGAAAGGTTAACTAACTTATCTCAGGTCACACAGCTAGTAAACGGCAGGACTAGAATTCAAACTAAGAAGTGTTCCTATGAATTTAAAGCTCAAACCTTATAGAAATATCATATGATCCAGCAATCCCACTCCTAGGAATATATCTTAAAGAAATAAAAG
This sequence comes from Loxodonta africana, assembly GCF_030014295.1. Taxonomy (NCBI): domain Eukaryota; kingdom Metazoa; phylum Chordata; class Mammalia; order Proboscidea; family Elephantidae; genus Loxodonta; species Loxodonta africana. The sequence goes on from NC_087366.1 coordinate 50,973,865, forward strand.
TCATCACATGAATAGACATATGCACACCCATGTTCACTGCAGCATTGTTCACAACAGCAAAAAGATGAGAATAACTTAGATGCCCAGCAACAGATGAATGGATAAACAAACTGTGGTACATACACACCATGGAGTATTACACAACGATAAAGAACAATGATGAAGCTGTGAAGCATCTCCTAACATGGATGAATCTGGAAGGCATTATGCTGAGTGAAATAAGTCAATCACAAAAGGACAAATATTGTATGAGACCACTACTGCAAAAATTCATGAAAAGTTTACATATAAAAAAAAAACAATCTTTGATGGTTATGAGGGAGGGGAGGGGTGGGGATGAGAAAACACTTAATAGACAATAGATAAGTGGAAACTTTGGTGAAGGGTAAGACAGTTCACAATACTGGGGAAGCCAGCACAACCTGTACAAGGCAAGGTCATGGTAGCTCCATAGGCACATCCAGACTCCCTGAGGGACCAAACTGCTGGGTTGAAAGCTGTGGAGACCATGGTCTTTGGGAACATCCAGCTCAACTGGCGTAAGAGAATTTATAAAGAATATGTTTTACATTCTGCTTTGGTGAGTAGCGCCTGGGATCTTAAAAGCCTGTGAACGGCCATCTAGGATACTCCACCGGTCTCGCCCCTTCGGGTGGAAGGAAGAATGAAAAAAACTAAAGATACAAGGGAAAAATTACTCCAAAGGACTAATGGACCACATCTACCATGGCTTCTACCAGACTGAGTCCAGTAAAGCTAAATGGTGCCTAGCTACCCATCACTGACTGCTCTGACAGGGATCACAACAGAGGGTCCCAGATAGATCTGGAGAAAAATGTAGAACAAAATTCTAACTCAGAAAGAAAGACCAGACTTGCTGGCCTGACAGAGACTGGAGAAACCCCGAAAGTATGGCCCCTGGACACCCTTCCAGCTCAGTAATGAGGTCACTCCTGAGGTTCACCCTTCAGCCAAAGATTGAACAGGCACATGGAACAAAACAAGACTAAAGGGGTGCATCAGCCCTGGGGCAGGGACTGGAAGGCAGGAAGGAACAGGAAAGCTGGTAATAGGGAACCCAGGGCTGAGAAGGGAGAGTGATGACATGTCGTGGGGTTGTTAATCAGTGTCATAGAACAATGTGTGCACTGTTTGATGAGAAACTAGTTTATTCTGTAAACCATCATCTGAAGTACAATAAAAATAAAGATAAAAAAAGCTTAAACCTTTTATATTACAATGTTAGAATTACTAAAGGCGAAGAAATTGAGAAAAAATTTCCACATGCTGATGCCACAGTTTATAATCTGAGCTCAATTTTGTTGATTAATTATTCTTTCCAAATCCTGCTGGTCAACCTTTTAAAAATGTATTTCTCATAGTTTTCTATGTTACAGAACAGAAAACTAATTATTTAAGTGTATTCACATGGCTTTCAATTGTACTTTTGTGTTACAGTTCATGTGAGGAACTTAAAAGTAATAACTAGCTAAGCTTGTAACATCACTTCCTGAAAATTTGTAACCATAAAATGCAGGCCCCAGTCACATAAATTTCTTATATTTAAAATACGGACAAGGAAGATTGGAATTTGGGATGGAGGTGGAAAGTGGGGTTTGGAACCTGTGTCCAAGGTTGGGATCTGCCCTTAAGTAGACTCCCGCCAAATCGCTAAAATTTTTCAGGGTACATATACATTTTTTCTACTTGTAAGTGAAGACTAGATAGTCTCCAAGCCTCCTTCTAGCTCTGAAGTTCTTCTGTTAAATATTTTTAATACCTGTGAGAAGTACCGGGCAGGAATTCTTTAAAAGAAGGCTAATGAGGAAAGAAAGGCATATTGTATCTCTGGTAGCAGTATGATTAATGTACTCCCCACATTCGGTTATCTTCAAGAGGTTTTCATTGGATCCTTGGAAATCAGCTAGTAATGAAGTCCCTAAGTTAAAATAAAAAGAAAGTTTCAAACGACAGAGAAATAAATATTAACCTAATCTTCTGGGTACGTGATACTTTCTCAAGAAGTACATACATTATAAAACAATTTAAACACATACAGGCAAGAAAAAATTGTCGCAAGTGCCTCGGTGGGTGGGGGAGTCTCTGCTGATCTTAGACCTTGTCTCTCTCACATATACTTTGAGCTGGTGAACTCACTGCTGACATCCCTAAGTCTACCATATGCAAACTTCCTCACTTTCCTGCCCCAAACCTACTAATCTGTGCCTGTATGCTAGCATCTCCTCTTCCCTCCTGTAAGAACCAAGGAAGGAACTCCCCTGCCAAGGCTTCCTGCAATCTTTTCTGAAGAACCCTTGGGCAATCTTTCTCCCCTTCCTCCATCATCAGTCTTTTCCTTTCCACGGGGTTTTTCATTGTACAAACATTTATGTGCTAGTATCTTCTATCTTAGAAAAAACTAGTTGAATATAGGAAATTATATATGAAATAAAACACACGCACACACACACATACTCTCAAAGCAAACCTCTCTTGATTCCACAACTTTCGATAACTTTTACCCCCAATTCTTTACTCCATTACATATCCAAAAACTCTGAGAAGGATTAAATCCAAATAGTCTCCATTTCCTCATATGTTATTCACTTCTTTTTAATTAAAAATTAACTAAACAGCTAATACATCCACATGGTACACAATTCAAAAGCACATGAAGGTATGTAATAAACCGTTATTCCTTCTTATACTAGCTACCCAATTTCCAATCGGTTCTGTCTTTTGCTTTTATTATTTTTTTTAAGTGTCTTTCAGAGAGATTCTCCATATCAGCACATGAAAGACTTTTTTTCTGATCGATATTATCCTATTTTATGACTATACAATAAGTTATTTCACCAGTGCTCTGGTGACAAATTTATGATGCTTCCTTCAGCTATTATAAATAAGGCTGAATTTATGTATTATACATATGGCATTTTATATATATATGGGATTCATTTAAGTGGGACTGCTGGGTCAATATAAACTGGCAAATAATTTATAATTTTGATAGATATTTGTCAAATTGTTCTCCAAAGTTTGAGTCCTTCTGTCCTCAGACTCTTGTCAAAGGTATCAAACTTTTTGATCCTTGCCAACATTTATAGGTAAAAAATAGTATCTAATTTGCATTTCTCTCATTGTGTGTCAACTCTTTATATTTAAGAGTGATTTTAGAACACTGATTGACTAATACGGCTGAAATGAATAAATTACTCAATGAATGTTGAGTGACCCTCAAAACACACTCTTTGATGATAACAGATTAGGATTACTCTTTTTAAATAAAAAAATGTTACCCCCAAAAGCCCTACTCAATCATTAAAGTTGATTCTTGAAGCATGACAGGATGCCTAAACAAGCTGTCATATTCTGGCTTACCATGGAAAAAGTGCTATCATGACATTTAGATTCCTTTTATAGATTTGAGTTTGAAAGCTTGGCGGGGGCAGGTGGGTGGGCGGTTAATTTCTTCTAAGCCCTTATGGTAAATTCTGACCAGAGAAAACAATGCCTTAGGTTTGGAGAAAACACCTTTGGTTTCTCATCAGAGTGGTACAAAGATTCAAGTACATGCACTGATGATCAGTTATGCTTTTTCTATATAGTGGTAAAAAGCTAAGAATAAAAATGACCCGTTGCTAGCACTAACATATGATACACAATTCAGAGGTGTTACATGAATATGATCACCCAGTAATATTGTGACAAATTATTGTACAATAGAACTTTGGCATTCCCAACTCATTTAGGATTAGAACTTTCAGAATGATTCATTATTCTGACATCCTTGGTTGTTTTCTGTCAAAAACTCTTGCAACCAGGCTTTTATCTTCTTTGATGAGAGAAACCAGACCTCAAAGCAATTCAATTCAATTTGCATTTACCAAATTTCTTATATTTGCAAGAACTCTACAAGAAGCTTGGTCATTAAGTTCCTGCCTCAAACTTATACTAAGCTCTCAAAGTGCAAAGAGTTTCCATATGTAGAAGGAAACTGAGAATAAAAGCAATTTAGCATATGTGTATAGTTTTCAAATTATTATTCTTTTCTAATTAGCAACAGCCTTTATAACCAAGTCTAAGTTCTTACAAAAATGTTTCTCCTATTTTAAAGAGGTCCTCTCACTTTTCTCTTGTCAATAGTCACAACTGATTAAAAAATTATATTTCTATTAAAAGACCTTCAATGCACTACAGTTTTACAATGTACATCTGGCTCAATCAAATATATTCCAAATTTCTCAGAAAGTAATATTCACAAGTAATTTTTAAAGGCACTTTCTGTGAACATAGATCTAAACACAAACTTGGAATACATCAGTCCTCATGGTTGCTGACATCACTACTTTTTTTTTTTTTAATTAACTTTTATTGAGCTTCAAGTGAACGTTTACAAATCAAGTCAGTTTGTCACATATAAGTTTATATACATCTTACTCCATACTCCCACTTGCTCTCCCCCTAATGAGTCTGCCCTTCCAGTCTCCCCTTTCATTGACATCACTACTTTTATAAATAGAATACTCCCAATATTTCAGAGAAGCTAGGGTGTGATTCTTATAATTATTTTTACCTTTTTGAACTAGTGCCTGAGCACCAGGAACTAATTCTGACCAAGGTATGAATTCACATTGCTGTATATCCACAAAATACCCAAAGATAGAACGGTCACCAGTTGGTAGGTGGATGCCTACGTTTGAAAATGATAAACAAATCCAAATTATAAAAAAGTTAATTTATGGAATATTTAAATAATCATATGACCTATACTTGAATGATTTGATTGTTGAGCCACAATAAGTACTCACCAAGGATATGTCCAAATAAATAAAATGGTTTTACCTTTTCCCCCTAATATCTAGTTTATAAAAGTGAATTTTTATTAACTTTTTCTCCTTTTCATATCCAGGAAGCAAGGTGAATCATGATTTGATATTCTTTGAAATCTAATCCAGAAGTCTGCTTATTGCCATGTATTTGGATGTTATTAAATGCCAATAATATATTGCTTGTAGTCAAAGCAATACATTAGAGAACTTTGGTACTTAAAAATAACTATTACTAACATTTATTTTTCTATTACTAAAATAATAAATTCTCTTAGTAGAAAATTTTGGAAAATGAGGAGTAATAAAAGAATTTAACCATGGTTTTACCAAACAATGATAACAGTGTTAATATTTGATATTTTCTATCATTTAAAATTTTTTTACATACAGTAAAATTCACTTTTTTTTTTTGCTGTATAGTTCTATGAGTTTTTTTTCCCCCTACATGAGTGAATTCGTATAACCATCACCATGGATAGAATACAGAACAATTTCAACACCCTAAAGAATTTCCTAGTGTTGCCCCTTTGTAGTCAGTTCCTCCTCCCAATTGAAAATCTGGAAACCACTGATTTGTTCTTTGTTTCTATATTTTGGCCTTTTCCAAACTGTCACATAAACAGAATCATACAGTATGTAACTTTTTGATACTGGTTTTTTTTCACTTAGCATAATACATTTGAGATTCATCCATGTTGTTGTATGTATCAATAATTTGTTCCCTTTTATTGCTGAGTACTGGCACAACGCTCAAAGCACACAGTTGCTAACCAAAAAGTCAGCAGTTTGAACCCACCAGCCATTCGGTGGGGAAAGATGTGGCAGTCTGCTCCCTAAAGATTTACAGCTTGGGAAAACCTGTGAGGAAGTTCTACTCTGTCCTATAGGGTTGCTATGAGTAGGAATCGACTTGAAGGCAAAGAGTTTGGTTTTTGGTTTAGTATTCCATTGTATTTGATGTACCACAATTTATCTATCCATCCACTGAAAGACATTTGAGTTGTTCCAATTTTGGTCGATTATGAATAATAAGGAAGAAGTCCGAGCTGCTCTGAAGGCATTGGCAAAAAACAAAGCTCCAGGAATTGACGGAATATCAATTCAGATGTTTCAACAAGTGGATGCAGCACTGGAGGTGCTCATTCGTCTGTGCCAAGAAATATGGAAGACAGCTTCCTGGCCAAATGACTGGAAGAGATCCATATTTATGCCTATTCCCAAGAAAGGTGATCCAACCAAACGCGGAAATTATAGAATGATATCATTAATATCACAGGCAAGCAAAATTTTGCTGAAGATCATTCAAAAACAGCTGCAGCAGTATATCGACCGGGAACTGTCAGAAATTCAGGCTGGTTTCAGAAGAGGACGTAGAACCAGGGATATCATTACTGATGTCAGATGGATCCTGGCTGAAAGCAGAGAATACCAGAAGGATGTTTACTTGTGTTTTATTGGCTACACAAAGGCATTTGGCTGTGTGGATCATAACAAATTATGGGTAACATTGTGAAAAATGGGAGTTCCAGAACACTTAATTGTGCTCATGAGGAACCTTTACATAGACCAAGATGCAGTTGTTCGAACAGAACAAGGGAATACTGATTGGTTTGAAGTCAGGAAAAGTGTGTGTCAGGGTTGTATCCTTTCACCATACCTATTCAATCTGTATGCTGAGCAAATAATCCAAGAAACTGGACTACATGAAGAAGAATGGGGCATCAGGATTGGAGGAAGACTCATTAACAACCTGCGTTATGCAGATGACACAACCTTGCTTGCTGAAAGTAAAGAGGACAAGAAGCACTTATTAATAAAGATCAGAGACCACAGCCTTCACTATGGATTTCACCTCAACATAAAGAAAACAAAAATCCTCACGACTGGATTGAAGTTGTCAAAGATTTCATTTTACTTCTATCCACAATCAACAGCCATGGAAGCAACGGTCAAGCAATCAAAAGACTCATTGCATTGGGTAACTCTGCTGCAAAGGACCTCTTTAAATTGTTGAAGAGAAAAGATGTCACCTTCAAGACTAAGGTACGCCTGACCCATCCCATGGTATTTTCAATCACATCATATGCATGTGAAAGCTGGACAATGAATAAGGAAAACTGAAGAGGAACTGACGTCCTTGGATTGTGGTGTTGGTGAAGAATATTGAATATACCATGGACTCCCAAAAGAATGAACAAATCTGTCTTGGAAGAAGTGCAACCAGAATGCTCCTTAGAAGCAAGGATGGTGAGACTGCATCTTACATACTTTGGGCATGTTGTCAGGAGGGATCAGTTCCTGAAGAAGGACATCATGCTTGGCAAAGTGTAGGGTCATCGGAAAAGAGGAAGACCCTCAACGAGGTGGACTGACACAGTGGCTGCAACAATGAGCTCACGCATAACAGCCATTGTGAGGATGGTGCAGGACAGAGCAGTGTTTCATTCTGTTGTGCATAGGGTCACTATTAGTTGGAACCGACTCAATGGCACCTAACAATGACAATAACATGAATAATGCTATTGTAAATATTTGCTTTTATTATTTTATTTACAATATTTGTTTGGAATGACATCAAGGACAGGGCACAGGAAGATTAAAAAAAAAAATTTTTTTTTTTTTTTAGAGGTTATTAAAAAGACAGGAGAGGAAGAAAAGACCTAAATGAATGTCAGAAGAGATTCTGAAACTTACTCTTGAACATTGAGTAGCTAAAGGAAAAGAAAAAATGATGAAGTAAAAGAGCAAAACAGAAGACTTCAAAGGGCGGCAGACAAAGTATTTAGCCCCTTTAATTTCCTCCCATTATGACGTAGTTGCTGTGTATATACTATAGTGAAAGTATAGGACTGCCTTGATTTTCCAGGTCTGGCAAGTTTTCTGCCTTTCACAGGTTGTAGTCAGACCTCTTATATATATTTTTAGTGGAAAATGTTTGAGTTTTCCTTCTCTGAGAGGTTTTCGCCTCACACAGGTTACTGCTTTTGCAGGTTTTACTGTATATCTAGATACATCAACATGTGTCAGTGTTTCCAACTGTTCTATGTATACTTGAAAATATTATATATTTATATACATATGTATATGTATACAGATATCAATTAGGCCAAATTTATTGTTAAAATTACTTATAATTTATGATAGAGATAGGCAAAAAATCTCTTATTATGATTTTAGAATTGTTAACATCTCTTGGAATTCAGATTTTGTTATTCCAAGGCTATGCTGTTATATTTGTACACATTTACGATGATCTTTTTGGGTTATTGTTAATTTTTAATGTGCTATTCTTTATTCCTCTTACATCTTTTGGCTTAAATTCTACTTTATCATATATTATCATTACTCTGCTTTGTTTTGGTCTGTATTGCATCACTTATCTTTGTAATCATTTTATTCTCAACTATTCTATGTGGTTGAAATGTATATACTGATTTATACATTTTCCCAACAAATCTGAAGTTATTGACTATTTCTCTCCTATTCTCAAACGTGACAATACCTTAGCACACTTTAGCTTCCCACTGAACACCTCCCTCTTCCATCTTGTTATTTTTGTGTCGGTTTTTTTTTTTTTTATTATTACATTTTTAATACAAAAGAGCTTAGTTTACAATCGATAGTTAAATCAATTTGTTGACCTATTTTACTTAGTTAGATGCTCACCATTTTTCTTGTATCATGTTCCTTCCCACTGGGTTTACCAGTATTTTTGCTGAAGTACATTTTTAAATAATTCTTTTAAACAAGACATATAGGTATTTGACAATTTTGGTCTGAGTGGACCTGTATTTTGTATGTCTGAGTGGACCTTTATTTTGATATCATTCTTAAATGATAGTTTAACTGAGGATAAAATTTTAAGTCCCATCAGCACTTTGAAAATATTACTGCATTGCCTTCTGACCTCTATTGTTGCTAATGAGAATTTCTGTTTATCTAATTATTATTGCTCTGTAGATAGTATCTTTTCAAATGATAACCTTAAAAGATTTTTTTTTCTTGATGTCTGCAGTTTTACTATGAAGTGCCTAAATGTGTCTAATCTGTTGACTTATGTCAGTTCTGGAAAGTTCTCTGTGTTGTCTCTTCAAACGTGGCTTCTCCAACATTCCTTTAATTATTCTTATGGAACCTCTTAGCTGATCCTTCATCGCCCATATCTTTCTTTGTTTTTCTAGGTTTCAATTTACTTATTCATTTTTTGATGGTGCCCAGAGTGGAGTTTATCCAAGCTATTAAAATTTGCATTTAAATGACATTTTTCATTTCCAAATGTCTATTTTTTATATACCTATATGTTCTCTTTTCATTTCTACTTGTTTTTGTCCCATAATTTCTTATTTATTTTTAAAATGGATATTGCTCCCTCATTTATCTCTTTAAGAACTCTGAACATATTTATTTTAAATCTCTGTCAAGCCATAACCATTCCATCTGGAATGAATTAATATTTTAATGGGTGATTTTGTTGGTATACTTTCTTAGTATCCGTTTTCTTAATGTGTTTTAGACATTTTGTTTGGAGGCTGATTATGAGTGGGAGGTTTTTTTGCCTTTTGTTTCCCTTTCTCTAGACTGGTGGTTTTACAGTTTTATGATTGCTTCCACCTGTCTCTCCTCCCCTTCCAACATCCCTGTCCTAAACTAGGTTTTATATTGGTATTTCAGATGGTGAAACAGTCTCTCATATCCATTGTTTTGAAATAAACAATCTAACTGCATGAATAATTAACTTGCCTTTACGTTTATGGGCAGAAGAAACGTAGCATTAGAGGTATTTTTGGCTAATAATAATAATAAAAAAGAAACAGTTTATTTACCTTTTGCAGTTAGAGTCACAAAAAAGCTGATTCATTAGCTTCAATAACAAATTTAACACAAAATGCTTAGTGACTAAAAGTTAATTTCCATAGAAAATAACATAAAATCTTTGCCATCCAGATGCATTAAATGGAACCTTTTACAAACAAACTCACAAAAAACTTTAGGAGTTACATCAAACTGGTAGGATTTTTTTTTCAGTGTGTTTATTGTGCTTTATATGAAGGTTTACAGAGCAAATTAGTTTCTCATTAGATGATTCATGCACATGTTTTGTGACATTGATTATTAACCTCACGACATGTCAACACTTTCCCCTTCTTGACCTTGGGTTCCCCATTACCAGCTTTCCTGTCCCCTCCTGCCTTCTTGTCCTTGCCACTGGGCTGTTGTACCTGTTTAATCTTGACTTGTTTTATGGGCCTGTGTAATCTTTGGGTGAAGGATGAACCTCAGAAGTGAATTCACTACTGAGTTAAAAGGGTGTCTGGGGGCCATACTTTCAGGGTTTCTCCAGTCTCTGTTAGACCAGTAAGTCTGGTCTTTTTTTTATGAGTTAGAACTTTGTTCTATGTCTTTCTCCCACTCTGTCTGGGACCATCTATTGTGATCCCTGTCAGAGCCATGCACCAGTGGACCTCCAGTTGAGCAGCACAACACTGCCCATCAAGAAGGGGTGGGGGCAGCTCACAGGGCCATGTGGGCTGGAGAAAGGAAAGGAAGGAAGGGAGAGAAAGAGAAGAAACCAGAAAGGAAAGAAAACAAAACAAAAATGGCACTCAGGGAGCCTCCTGGAGGAGGTGGTGTGGACTTGGAGATGCCATGTGCCAGTAACTCTAACCGAGGGGTGTGGCACAGCCTGTCAAGAAGGCGTGGAGACAGCATATGGGGCTAGGTGAGCCAGAGAAAAGAAAGGAAGGAAGGAGGAGAGAGAGAAGAAACAAAAAAGACAAAAAAATAATAAATGAAAAACAAAACAAACAAAAAATGGTACTGAAGGGTCCAGCTGGTGGGTGAGGGGTGAACCTGGCTGCAGTGAGCTAGTGTCTCTCCAGCTGAGCAACTGTGGCTTGTTGGAAAGTGGTGGAGGCCTCATACAGGGGACAAGGGTGGGGGTGGGAAAGCTTGTATCCCTAGTTACCAGGTTCTAGTTACATGGAGTTGTCTCCTGTTGGGAGCTCCATGAAGTTGCTATCCCATGCTCCCTGTCTGTGTTCATTGAGATGGCGAATCCCTGATAGAGAATCTCCACTTCATAGCTCTCCTTGTTCTCTGTCAGTTTCTTATACCATTTGGTACTTGATTGAGTCCTTTATCCCTTCATTTGATGCTTAGGGTTCCAGGACTGATGTTTGTATCTGTTTTACTTAATTTTTTCAGTCTTTGCTGCAGAGGGACAGCATAGTGCGTCTGTCTATAGCACCATGTTGGCTCCGCTTCCAGGATTTGTATTTTGCAGAATGCTTTAACTCTCATTTTTATTTAACAAGGTTCTTCTAAATATATTCATGTTCAATATTCTGTCTCTTTTTGGCACCTTCATTATCAATCTCAAAGTTCCTTTAATCAGTAACAGCTAGTTAAAAGGGTTACTGTTTCAAATTATTAGAAAGTGTTCGAATGTATTGGAATACATTCCATTTGTCAGAACTGATTCACAAAGCATAAATACTAAAGAAATCTAAGACAATAAAATACTGTAGAAATTTTTTTTTTTAAAAAAAAGAAATATTAGGTTATAAGATTCTGCCTCTACAATAGTTCCTCTGGCGTGGTAATATGGATAATATAGATTTAGCTACACCGCTGATGGGCAGCTGTTCATATGTCAAGGCTTCATCTTTGTTCTTTTGCTCCTACTAGGCTCACAGCTTCTTGTAGCACCAAGGATCAAAACAGAACACAATTTCCTTAGTCTCCTTTCATTGAATAGAGGGTATTGGGGCACATTTATTAGCCTCTTTTACTCTTAATCTTTACATTATAAAATATAGATCTAATCAATATAATTCTTTATAACCACAGAGAGTTTTTAGTTAATAGTCTAAGCATGCTTATTTAAGCTTACCTCCTTGAGCATTGCTTTCGAACAATTCACGAACAAGGTTGTCAAAATCATAGGTTACTTTTGCAAGAGAATCAGGTTCAAAACTTGAACGAAATAGTATATTGTCTTCATGTTCATCTTCACGTTTTAAAGTTCCTCCAAATGCCCAAGTAAATGCAAACACAAAAAGCTTTTGAATCATTACTGTTAATCTGTCGGGATTTTTCTCCAGATACCATGTACTTTTAGCCCTAGGTAGACACGGATGGAAGGGCGAAAGTTAGAATTTTCATAAAACAATTCTTTAATTTATTTGAATATCATGCCAAAGTTTCATTATTAAAAAATTTAATAGAGTGAAGTATCAACATGAAAGTTTTAGAGTTACTGTATACTTTTCCTTTGATGATAATCATATAAATTACACAGTGCTACTGTATTTTTCAAGTACCTTATGTTTAAGAGATTTGCAGTCAACCTTTATTTTATTTATTAGGAGATATGGTTCACTTTTAAGTCAATTTATTAACTGTGCGTTAACCTGTCTTTTGGGAAAGAATATGATCTTACTCTGTGTAAAAAGACTTAAATAAATAGTCCTTAATTCAGTCCTACTTTGAGCCAAGTCCTAGAGGTTGGTTTAGTTTAAACTAGCTAAAGCCAGGGTGTATGAAACCAGGGGGACTCTTTTCCAGTACGGGTCAAATCAGATCATACCTCGTCTGCAGAACCCTGAAATTACTATAGTGATAGAACTGATAGTGATGGGGCTGAACAAGAGGTTTGGGTCCAATTTGAAGACATTTTGAATAGCTCAGAATTTAGCATTACCATAAAATTATTTATAAATTATGAAAAACCTAAAAATATGTTACTGAACTAAAATTTACTAGCAATCATTAATGTATAATGCATGTGCACAATTCTATTTGAAGTTTCTAGTCAATTTCAGGAGTTTCCATAATTCTCCAAATATTTATGAACAAAACAGACATGATCACTTTCCCAGGACAAAAAAAAAAAAAAAAAAAGTTAACCCACGGTAAGTGCAAAGAATGAAGAGTCCAGAGTATCATGAAGAATAATAATAGAGAATAATTAAGATTGTGGGAGTCAGGGAAAACCTCTTACCTTTGAATAAGCAGCAGTTAAATTGAGACCTGAAGAATGAGTGAGATTTGGCAAAATGTAGGACAAAGAGCCTTTTGAGCAGGAGGAATACATGTGCTAAGACTATGGGGTCAAAGGAGCTTGGCTATTTGAGGAATTGAAAAAAAAAAAACTAAAAAAAGCCAGTGTCATTGAGGCACAGAGAGAAGGTGAGCCTGGAAATGTAGGTAGGAGCTTTTCAAGCTGGGCCAAGTTTTTTTTCCTCCTGAGTGCAGTGAGAAACCACTAAATGGCTACAAAGAGAAAAAAAAAATTCTACTTTATGTTTTAAAAAGATCAAATTCTTGCATCTGTGTACCAGTAGACATGTACAACCACACTAATCACAGTAATACTTGCAATGGTAGAATGGATAAATAGACTGAGGTATACTTGTATAATGGAATACTAAGCAGTGAAATGGATGAATCACAACTATGTAAACAATGGATTAATCAGAAGCACGTGACGCTGAGCAAAAAATGAAAGTCATGAAAGATCATACAGAGTGAGTTCATTTGCTTAACATTCAAAAACGTGCAAAGCTAAACAATATGTTGTTCAGGAATATATTAATCAATGCAAAATTGAGGACAGTGGTTATCTCAGATGATGGGCTTGTATAAAATTCAGGATGGTACACAGAGGGCTTCAAAGATAAAACAATACGCTTTTTATATAACTGGGTAGTGTGTATGTGGAGTTTGTGGTATCATTATATTTTACATGTATTTTATAAATATTCTTTTATGGCTACTCACTATTTAATTAAAGAAAAAAATCATCTCTGGTTGTTATGTGGAGAATGGACCGTAAGTGTAAAGAGTACTATTGGAGAAATCAATTGGGAGATGACTGCAACGGCACAGGCAAGAAAAGGTGGCGGTTTGAACTACGATGGTGATAGCCAAGATGTACAGAAGTGAATGGGTTGGAAGGCAGAGCTGACAAGTAGAGTAGAAATGTTCTGTCATTCAAAAGCAAAGGTGCAATGAGTGTCTCAGGGACCCATAATGACATCTAGGAAGGCCTAGAAAGTAACCGTCCTGCTGTAAAAACAGCAGAAGATATGCAGAATAATTTCCACAACTACAATTTAATAAGCATTTACTACGTATCAGGCGCTAGGCTACACATCCAGCACATCACATTGTTAGTCCAGCTTTGACAATGAGGAAATCAAAGCTTAAAAATATTTAGTAACCGGGTCAGTATTTTACAGCTCATAAAGGATTCGTGAAGTAAATTCATGTTGATTTTATTCCTTTCTCAAATATGTACAGAGTCTGGACAAATGTATTCACATAATGTCTATTTTTTAAAAAACTGGCACCATGACTGGTGATCTTGTTTTAGATATATAAAGGACTCTAATTTGGAATAAAGTAAATTTAAGTGGAGTTGATACTACAAAATCACAAAAGTGCTGGTTCACTGACTCTCTGAAGGCCTGGCAGCCAGTAGGTACTAAACATATTCGATGAATGAATGTAACTGACCTCTTTGCAATAGCGTTGAATTTGACAGATGCTTTTGATTTTGAAGGATTTGTCTCCACGATTGAAGTGTCTCTCAAATCATCATCTTAAAGAGGAAAGGGTATTTTTCCATGATTAACAATCGACCTAACATGTAGTGATTAACTAATGAAGTTTAATCTTTAGCATTGTTTAATTTGAGAATTGCCACTGGAGAACATCTTTGGTTACACAGACAGTGTCTTAGAGTTACCTTGTCAGACCAAACTGGGAATTACTTTCCTAAGGAAAAGAGGAACAGTGGATGACCCTATATTTGCCTGAATTGATTCTTATTTATCCAAAGTATAAAACTGCATACTTTTGCTCTTTATTCTCTTCTTGCAACTTTTTCATAAATTTTAAATTGTTCCAAAATGGCAAGTTTAAAACATTCAGGTATCTCCCAAAACAGTGCACATTGCCAACTAAATAAATAGGTACGAAAATAAAGTGAAGCACTAAAAAAAAACTGCATGATCTCAAATAAGAAATTTATCAAAGTCAACATCAAACATGTGCACTTTAAGCAGGTTATAGCTGTCTCCCTCCCACCCTCCATCACCTCCCTTTTTTTGTCCCAGTCATCTTTTCCACTGGACACAGAGAGAGAATGGTTTATTCATACCTCATTCAAGCTTATTTTTCTTTTTATGTATTTGTTTTCTTTTTACTGAAATGACGTTTCCTGCAGAACACTCAGAAAATATTAAAAAAAAAAGTGCAGAAGAAAATAACAATAACCCATAATTCTACCACTCACAGAGAATAACCATTAAAACGTTGATGTTTTTCCTTATAGTCATTTATATAAATACTTTAGATTATATAAACACATTTTAATAATTTTAAACCTAAAAAAAACAAAAACAGACTTGGGATCTTATCCTCCTTTTTAACTTTAAGCCTGTTTTTATGTCATTAAAAATCCTTTGAAACATGATTTTGTTGCACCATAATTTATTAAGCCATTCTTCTACTGTTGGAATTCATATTATTGCTGGTTTTTTTTATTATAAATAATTCTGCTATAGATCAAGCTCCTCGTGCACAAATCTGTCTGCATTTCTCTGATTATCTCTTAATAATAAATTAATAATAAATAGAATAAGAGATACTAGGAGGAAGTACGTGAACTTTTTGGCATATATTGTCAAATGGCTTGCCAAGAAATATGGAAACCATTTGTACTTCAACTATGCTTCGCGTGTTTTAACTATCAATGTGTTTTGTCCTTTCAAAAAAGTCTTTGCCTATTTATTAGGTAAAAAACTTGTCCTACTTTCAAATAAAATTTCCTTTCCTTATCTGTAAGGTTAAAACTTTTAAAAATGTGTTTATTGAAAATTTTAGTAGTGTCAGCTTCCTGCTATAGTTAGCCAGGTGGAGCATAAAGTAAATCTGATAAATCTTGCTTCATCTCTCTAAAATAGAATCTTTCTGCTTTACTGAATGATGCCGGAGAAATCATGCCTAATATTAACTGGGGTTTAGGTCCTAATACATAATACTAGCCATAATCTCGTTCAGCAAGTATAATATACAACAAAACACCAAATATTTACCAAGGAACTTTTTAAATCAAAGATATACAATCTCTAGAACCTGATGAGGTAGATGACAGTCTTTTGCAACTGTGAAAGACAGCTGAACTCCTGTCTTCCACTAGATGATTACCTGAGACCCTCAAGGAAGCTTCTAATCCTTCCCTGTCATTTTCAACATAACACAACAAAGTCATGGTTTCTGCTCTTAAATGAGCCTGCAGTATAAAACTGTCAATTTATTCTACTTCTTGATTATTCTGCTTCTTATTTCCTGCAATGGCCATTCCAAACCTTTATCACTTACCTCAGATGAAACTTTCACACCTCCCTGAAATCACTAGACGACTTTGGCTCTTATTTCACTGGAAAAATTGAAGTCATTGGGCATGATCTCTTTCAACTTTCCACATCCCTTCCCCAAAACATTTTTTTTTTTTTACTAACTTTTATTAAGCTTCAAGTGAACGTTTACAAATCCAATCAGTCTGTCACATATAAGTTTACATACATCTCACTCCCTACTCCCACTTGCTCTCCCCCTCTTGAGTCAGCCCTTTCAGTCTCTCCTTTCGTGACAATTTTGCCGGCTTCTCTCTCTCTCTATCCTCCCATCCCCCCTCCAGACAAGAGTTGCCAACACAATCTCAAGTGTCCACCTGATATAGTTAGCTCACTCTTCATCAGCGTCTCTCTCCCACCCGCTGACCAGTCCCTTTCATGTCTGATGAGTTGTCTTCGGGGATGGTTCCTGTCCTGTGCCAACAGAAGGTCTGGGGAGCATGGCTGCCGGGATTCCTCTAGTCTCAGTCAGACCATTAAGTTTGGTCTTTTTATGAGAATTTGGGGTCTGTATCCCACTGATCTCCTGCTCCCTCAGGGGTCCTCTGCTGTGCTCCCTGTCAGGACAGTCATCGATTGTGGCTGGGCACCAACTAGTTCTTCTGGTCTCAGGATGATGTAGGTCTCTGGTTCATGTGGCCCTTTCTGTCTCTTGGGCTCTTAGTTGTCGTGTGGCCTTGGTGTTCTTCATTTTCCTTTGCTCCAGGTGGATTGAGACCAATTGATGCATCTTAGATGGCCGCTTGTTAGCATTTAAGACCCCAGATGCCACATTTCAAAGTGGGATGCAGAATGATTTCATAATAGAATTATTTTGCCAATTGACTTAGAAGTCCCCGCAAACCATGTTCCCCAGACCCCCGCGCTTGCTCCACTGACCTTTGAAGCATTCATTTTATTCCGGAAACTTCTTTGCTTTTGGTCCAGTCCAATTGAGCTGACCTTCCATGTATTGAGTGTTGTCTTTCCCTTCACCTAAAGCAGTTCTTATCTACTGATTAAGCAATAAAAAACCCTCCCCCACGCTCCCTCCCTCCCCCCCCTTGTAACCACAAAAGTATGTGTTCTTCTCAGGTTTACTATTACTCCAGATCTTATAATAGTGGTCTTATACAATATTTGTCCTTTTGCCTCTGACTAATTTCACTCAGCATAATGCCTTCCAGGTTCCTCCATGTTATGAAATGTTTCACAGATTCGTCACTGTTCTTTATCGATGCGTAGTATTCCATTGTGTGAATATACCACAATTTATTTACCCATTCACCCGTTGATGGACACCTTGGTTGCTTCCAACTTTTTGCTATTGTAAACAGAGCTGCAATAAACATGGGTGTACATATATCTGTTTGTATGAAGGTTCTTGTATCTCTAGGGTATATTCCCAGGAGTGGGATTTCTGGGTTGTATGGTAGTTCTAACTGTTTAAGATAACGCCAGATAGATTTCCAAAGTGGTTGTACCATTTTACATTCCCACCAGCAGTGTATGAGAGTTCCAATCTCTCCGCAGCCTCTCCAACATTTATTATTTTGTGTTTTTTGGATTAATGCCAGCCTTGCTGGTGTGAGATGGAATCTCATCGTAGTTTTAATTTGCATCTCTCTAATGGCTAATGATCGAGAGCATTTTCTCATGTATCTGTTGGCTGCCTGAATATCTTCTTTAGTGAAATGTGTGTTCATATCCTTTGCCCACTTTTTGATTGGGTTGTTTGTCTTTTTGTGGTTGAGTTTTGACAGAATCATATAGATTTTAGAGATCAGGCGCTGGTCGGAGATGTCATCGCTGAAAATTCTTTCCCAGTCTGTAGGTGGTCTTTTTACTCTTTTGGTGAAGTCTTTAGATGAGCATAGGTGTTTGATTTTTAGGAGCTCCCAGTTATTGGGTTTCTCTTCATCATTTTTGGTAATGTTTTGTATTCTGTTTATGCCTTGTATTAGGGCTCCTAGGGTTGTCCCAATTTTTTCTTCCATGATCTTTATCGTTTTAGTCTTTATGTTTAGGTCTTTGATCCACTTGGAGTTAGTTTTTGTGCTTGGTGTACGGTATGGGTCCTGTTTCATTTTTTTGCAAATGAATATCCAGTTATGCCAGCACCATTTCTTAAAAAGGCTTTCTTTTCCCCAATTAACTGACACTGGTCCTTTGTCAAATATCAGCTGCTCATACGTGGATGGATCTATGTCTGGGTTCTCAATTCTGTTCCATTGGTCTATGTGCCTGTTGTTGTACCAGTACCAGGCTGTTTTGAATACTGTGGCTGTATAATAGGTTCTGAAGTCAGGTAAAGTGAGGCCTCCCACTTTCTTCTTCTTTTTCAGTAGTGCTTTGCTTATCCGGGGCTTCTTTCCCTTCCATATGAAATTGGTGATTTGTTTCTCTATCCCCTTAAAATATGACATTGGAATTTGGATCGGAAGTGCGTTAAATGTATAGATGGCTTTTGGTAGAATAGACATTTTTACTATGTTAAGTCTTCCTATCCATGAGCAAGGTATGTTTTTCCACTTAAGTATGTCCTTTTGAATTTCTTGTAGTAGAGCTTTGTAGTTTTCTTTGTATAGGTCTTTTACATCCTTGGTAAGATTTATTCCTAAGTATCTTATCTTCTTGGGGGCTACTGTGAATGGTATTGATTTGGTGATTTCCTCTTCGGTGTTCTTTTGTTGATGTAGAGGAATCCAAGTGATTTTTGTATGTTTATTTTATAACCTGAGACTCTGCCAAACTCTTCTATTAGTTTCAGTAGTTTTCTGGAGGATTCCTTAGGGTTTTCTGTGTATATAATCATGTCATTTGCAAATAGTGATAACTTTACTTCTTCCTTGCCAATCCGGATACCTTTTATTTCTTTGTCTAGCCTAATTGCCCTGGCTAGGACTTCCAGCACGATGTTGAATAAGAGCGGTGATAAAGGGCATCCTTGTCTGGTTCCCGTTCTCAAGGGAAATGCTTTCAGGTTCTCTCCATTTAGAGTGATGTTGGCTGTTGGCTTTGCATACATGCCCTTTATTATGTTGAGGAATTTTCCTTCAATTCCTATTTTGGTAAGAGTTTTTATCATAAATGGGTGTTGGATTTTGTCAAATGCCTTTTCTGCATCAATTGATAAGATCATGTGGTTTTTGTCTTTTGTTTTATTTATGTGATGGATTACATTAATGGTTTTTCTGATATTAAACCAGCCTTGCATACCTGGTATAAATCCCACTTGATCATGGTGAATTATTTTTTTGATGTGTTGTTGGATTCTATTGGCTAGAATTTTGTTGAGGATTTTTGCATCTATGTTCATGAGGGATATAGGTCTGTCATTTTCTTTTTTTGTAATGTCTTTACCTGGTTTTGGTATCAGGGAGATGGTGGCTTCATAGAATGAGCTGGGTAGTATTCCGTCATTTTCTATGCTTTGGAATACCTTCAGAAGTAGTGGTGTTAACTCTTCTCTGAAAGTTTGGTAGAACTCTGCAGTGAAGCCGTCCGGGCCAGGGCTTTTTTTTGTTGGGAGTTTTTTGATTACCGTTTCAATCTCTTTTTTTGTTATGGGTCTATTTAGTTTTTCTAGTTCTGAATGTGTTAGTTTAGGTAGGTAGTGTTTTTCCCGGAATTCATCCATTTCTTCTAGGTTTGCAAATTTGTTAGAGTACAATTTTTCATAATAATCTGAAATGATTCTTTTAATTTCATTTGGTTCTGTTGTGATGTGGTCCTTCTCGTTTCTTATTCAGCTTATTTGTTTCCTTTCCTGTATTTCTTTAGTCAGTCTAGCCAATGGTTTATCAATTTTGTTAATTTTTTCAAAGAACCAGCTTTTGGCTTTGTTAATTCTTTCCATTGTTTTTCTGTTCTCTAATTCATTTAGTTCAGCTCTAATTTTTATTATTTGTTTTCTTCTGGTGCCTGATGGATTCTTTTGTTGCTCAGTTTCTATTTGTTCAAGTTGTAGAGACAGTTCTCTGATTTTGGCTCTTTCTTCTTTTTGTATGTGTGCATTTATTGATATAAATTGGCCTCTGAGCACTGCTTTTGCTGTGTCCCAGAGGTTTTGATAGGAAGTATTTTCATTCTCATTGCTTTCTAAGAATTTCCTTATTCCCTCCTTGATGTCTTCTATAACCCAGTCTTTTTTCAGGAGGGTATTGTTCATTTTCCAAGTATTTGATTTCTTTTCCCTAGTTTTTCTGTTATTGATCTCTAGTTTTATTGCCTTGTGGTCTGAGAAGATGCTTTGTAATATTTCAATGTTTTGGACTCTGCAAAGGTTTGTTTTATGACCTCATATGTGGTCTATTCTAGAGAATGTTCCATGTGCGCTAGAAAAAAAAGTATATTTTGCAGCAGTTGGGTGGAGAGTTCTGTATAAGTCAATGAGGTCAAGTTGGTTGATTGTTGTAATTAGATCTTCCGTGTCTCTATTGAGTTTCTTACTGGATGTCCTGTCCTTCTCCGAAAGTGGTGTGTTGAAGTCTTCTACTATAATTGTGGAGGTATCTATCTCACTTTTCAATTCTGTTAAAATTTAATTTATGTATCTTGCAGCCCTGTCATTGGGTGCATAAATATTTAATATGGTTATGTCTTCCTGATCAATTGTCCCTTTTATCATTATATAGTGTCCTTCTTTATCCTTTGTGGTGGATTTAAGTCTAAAGTCTATTTTGTCAGAAATTAACATTGCTACTCCTCTTCTTTTTTGCTTATTGTTTGCTTGATATATTTTTTTCCATCCTTTGAGTTTTAGTTTGTTTGTGTCTCTAAGTCTAAGGTGTGTCTCTTGTAGGCAGCATATAGATGGATCGTGTTTCTTTATCCAGTCTGTGACTCTCTGTCTCTTTATTGGTGCATTTAGTCCATTTACATTCAGCGTAATTATAGATAAATAAGTTTTTAGTGCTGTCATTTTGATGCCTTTTTATGTGTGTTGTTGACAATTTCATTTTTCCACTTACTTTTTGTGCTGAGGCGTTTTTCTTAGTAAATTGTGAGATCCTCATTTTCATAGTGTTTGACTTTATGTTAATTGAGTTGTTACGTTTTTCTTGGCTTTTGTCTTGAGTTATAGAGTTGTTATACCTTTTTGTGGTTACCTTATTATTTACCCCTATTTTTCTAAGTAAAAACCTAACTTGTATTGTTCTATATCGCCTTATATCACTCTCCATATGGCAGTTCTATGCCACCTGTATTTAGTCCCTCTTTTTGATTATTGTGATCTTTTACCTATTGACTTCCATGATTCCCTGTTATGTGTATTATTTTTTTTTTAATTAATCTTAATTTGTTTGTTTTTGTGATTTCCCTATTTGAGTTGATATCAGGACGTTCTGTTTTGTGACCTTGTGTTGTGCTGATATCTGATATTATTGGTTCTCTGACCAAACAATATCCTTTAGTATTTCTTGTAGCCTTGGTTTGGTTTTTGCGAATTCTCTAAACTTGTGTTTATCTGTAAATATCTTAATTTCGCCTTCATATTTCAGAGAGTTTTGCTGGATATATGATCCTTGGCTGGCAGTTTTTCTCCTTCAGTGTTCTGTATATGTCCTCCCATTCCCTTCTTGCCTGCATGGTTTCTGCTGAGTAGTCTGAACTTATTCTTATTGATTCTCCCTTGAAGGAAACCTTTCTTTTCTCCCTGGCTGCTTTTAAAATTTTCTGTTTTTCTTTGGTTTTGGCGAGTTTGATGATAATATGTCTTGGTGTTTTTCTTTTTGGATCAATCTTGAATGGGGTTCGATGAGCATCTTGGATAGATATCCTTTCGTCTTTCATGATGTCAGGGAAGTTTTCTGTCAGGAGTTCTTCAGCTATTTTCTCTGTGTTTTCTGTCCTCCCTCCCTGTTCTGGGACTCCAATCACCCGCAGGTTATCCTTCTTGATAGAGTCCCACATGATTCTTAGGGTTTCTTCATTTTTTTTAATTCTTTTATCTGGTTTTTTTTCAGCTATGTTGGTGTTGATTCCCTGGTCCTCCAGATGTCCCAGTCTGCATTCTAATTGCTCGAGTGTGCTCCTCTGACTTCCTATTGCGTTGTCTAATTCTGTAATTTTATTGTTAATCTTTTGGATTTCTACATGCTGTCTCTCTATGGATTCTTGCAACTTATTAATTTTTCCACTATGTTCTTGAATAATCTTTTTGAGTTCTTCAACTGTTTTATCAGTGTGTTCCTTGGCTTTTTCTGCAGTTTGCCTTATTTCATTTGTGATGTCTTGAAGCATTCTGTAAATTAGTTTTTTATATTCTGTATCTGATAATTCCAGGATTGTATCTTCATTTGGGAAAGATTTTGATTCTTTTGTTTGGGGGGTTGGAGAAGCTGTCACGGTCTGCTTCTTTAAGTGGTTTGATATGGATTGTTGTCTCCGAGCCATCACTGGGAAACTAGTTTTTCCAGAAAATCCTCTAAAAAAAAAATGCAGTCAGATCCCTATCAGAGTTCTCCCTCTGGCTCAGGCTATTCGGATGTTAATGAAGCTGCCTGGGAAGGGTGGGGAAGGGAACAGAGAGATAGGAGAGTAGCACCTCAGAATATAGCCAGAGTTGCTTGTCTTGCTTGGAATGACTATTATATCTGAGATTCCTGCGGGGCGCATCGCCTATGTGTCCTGGCTGTGTGGAGATTGCCCCCGGGGGGTCTGGCCCGCTGGAGTCAAGGTCAGATCCTCCGCTTCCAGCCCCACGCCCAGCGTCAAGGCTCCCCTACTGGGACGGTGCACTCTCGACTCCAAAATCAGTCGCTGCCTCCCGGGGACTTCTCGTCCCTCCAGCCGCGTTGCCGTGCCGCCTCCGCAAACCAGTTGGGCCGCCTCCCGGGGTTAGTTCAGGTGGGTGGAGCAGCTCCCCGTGCTTGTGCCGTGACCGAGTGTCCCGGCTGGGACGCTGTTCTCCCCGCTCCAATACCAGTCGCTGCCTCCCGGGGACTTCTCCTACCGGCTGCGTCCCATGTCGCCCGCGCGACCCAACTGGGCCCCCTCCCGGGGTTAGTTCAGGGGGGTGGAGCAGCTCTCCGTGTTTATGCCGTACCTGCGTCCAGTCCAAATCCCGGCGGGATGGTTCCCTGGTTGGGATGCTGCTCTCCCCGTTCCAAGACCAGTCACTGCCTCCCGGGGACTTCTCCTACCGGCTGCGTCCCACGCCGCCCGCGGAACCGGCTGGTCCCCCTCCTGGGGTTCGTTCAGGGGGGTGGAGCAGCTCTCTGTGCTTGTGCCGTACCTGACTGGTATGCTGGCTCCAGGCTCTGGAAACAATCGCTGCTTCCCCGTATTAGTTCGTTCTCCGTCTCTAAATCTGTGTTTGTTGTTCAGGGTTCGTAGATTGTTATGTATGTGATCGATTCACTTGTTTTTCGGTGTCTTTGTTGTAAGAGGGATCCGAGGTAGCGTCTGCCTAGTCTGCCATCTTGGCTCCGCCTCTCCTCCAAAACATTTTTATAACTATACCCATCTGTCTTAGCTCCTTAGTGCTGCTGTATCAAAAATAGCACAAGGGCATGGCTTTAAAGAACAGAAATCTATTTTCTCACAGTTCAGGAGGCTAGAAGTCCAAATTCAGTGTGTGGCTCTAGGGGCTGGTCCTTCCTTTTCTATTTCAGCTTCTAGTAGCCTGCAATCCTTAGAGTTCCAGGGTTTGTAGACTCATCTGCCCCCCTCAATACGACATAGAGTCTATCTTCACTCATGTGCTTTCTTCAGTGTCTAATCTGCTTTTCTTACACTCAGATCTCATTAACATAACCAGGAAAACCCTATTCCCAAGCAGGATTACATCCATAGGTAGTCCCTTGCTAATTAGTCAATTCTGACTCCTAGTGGCCCTATAGGACAGAGTAGAACTGCCCCATAGGGCTTCTCTTCCAAGGCTGTAAATCTTTACAAAAGCAGACTGCCACATCTTTCTCCTGCAGAGTGGCTGGTAGGTTCAAACCGCCAACCTTTTGGTTAGCAGTTCAGTGCTTAACCACTGTGTCGCCAGCACATCCACAGGTATAGGGATTAGGATTCCAACACATATTGGGGAGGGGTACAATTCAATACATGACACGGTCCTTACCTCCTTTCTGCTGATCTCAAAGCGATGTATTCCATATTCAAGGCTCTATCTCCCTACACTTTCTTGTAACGGATCTCTTCAAGACTCACCCAAAGCTATTTTCACTTCTCAGGCTTCTGTCTCGTTTATCTTGAACTTCTCCCTCTCTGTTCACAATTCTCATTCTGCATATTCTCCCCGGGTAATCTTAGTCACCTTCAGGCTAATGTCTGCCAAATTTTAATTCTTTGTCTAGAAACTCACCTGAGCTTCAAACTCATATATCCTGTTGGATAATTTGAACTGAATGTTCCACGAAATCAACATGCTAAAACTTAACTCACCATCTCTCAGAAACCAACTCTTCCTCCTAATTTTCTACTTCAATTGCTGACATCTTCATCTAGCTAGTCACTCAAGTCAGAAACCAGAGATTCATTCTTGACTTTTATGTTCATATACAATATTTCGCTAAGCCATGCCAACATTGCCTTCCAGATATTTTTTTAATAAACTGCTTTTTCTTCTTCCTAAATACCACCCACTGTCCTAGTTCAGGACCTCATCATCATTAATCTCCTAAACTGTCTCCTCATTTCCAATGTATTCTCAAAATCATTTTCTATACAGCTACTCAGCGATGTATTTAAATAGCAGTTCTAACTTGACCACCTCCTCCTTTGCTTAAAATCCTTCAATGTCTCCCTTTCGACTACAGGATAAAACCCAACCCGGTCTCATCTCTCCCCACTTTCTGCCTTGCACTTTACCATCCAGAAATATTGAATAGCTTACTTTATTCTATCTGCTCACCCTTTTACCACACTGCACATGGAGATACCATATAATTTCTCCCTTCCATACCTATATCTAAGTCAATTTTTAGATGCTATTTCTCTCAAATAGCAGACCAACAGCTCCTGCTATATAGCTCCACCCTCTGCAGCACACATGCCCCGACAAAGCCATTTTTTGATTTTCCTGCCTGATTAGAATAACACCATCAAGGCAGTGGATCAATGTGATGTTCTGTAGATGTCCACACTGTCCACATCTCTTTGACCATATTTTGACACACGGCTGAAGAGTTAACACAGTTCTGGTACAAAGCTGTAAATGCATATTGTTGATTATTCCATGTGAATGTGAACTATTTGAAATCTTTTCTGACAGGAAGAGAAAAGAATGCGTTTTCCAAATCAATGTCCACATACCATGTTTCTGAGACCACATTAATCTCTTCTAGAACAGACACCACATCTGGCATGGCAGTTACAATTGCCATGGTTCAGTTGGTGGCAGGGTACTGTCATCCTTCATGTTCCATCTTGTTTCTTCAGCCATCATACTAGTAAATTAAATGGAGATATGAAGGAGACACTACCCCTGCCTCCTTTAGGTCCTAAAAAAAAGGCTGCCACTAATTTCTACTATCTCCTGACCTTGGTATGTGGTATTGTTTTTTAATTACTATCTTGGTTGAAGTTGGGAGCACTTTCAGAGATTGGCACTTGTCCTTTCCCACCATGATAGCTTTTATCCCACAGGCCAAGGGCCCATTGTGGTACAACCACTAAGTATGTCAATCTCAGTGATGTATTCGGAGATCACAAAAATAGCCACCAGGTGGGCTCCCAGTAAACTCCCAATAAGCTGAACCTTGGTCAGGATTCCATATTCTGTTTATTACCTGGTCTCCATTTGAGTCCATTCTAATGTGGGGCACGATGATGCTTTAGGTTTCTGGATATCAGTATCACCTCAGAGTCTGTGTCGAACAGTCCTCACAATGTTTGAGTATTCCTCTTTCCCTAGTATAAGTTACCCAAGTAAATGACTATAGATTGCTTTGGAGAAAGACCAGGGTAATGATTATATTTTGTACTTGCTGTGATATTGCCCGGGGGTCCTAGCCTCCTCTTCATTCAGTGGGTTCTGGGTCTGAAACCTGGCTCAGGTCTAGAAATGGGCAAGGGATCATGGCTTTACATTGAGGAAACTATCTTCAACCCCCTGGTCGTTCATCCTTGATTTCTTCTCATGATATAAGTTGATGGTACCTTGTTGGCTGCTCAGATATTTTGTCCTTAGGGATGTCATATTCTGTTAATCATCTCCATAACTCTTCAAGAATCACCTCTGTCCCCACCCCCTTGGTTGCATTCTGCTGGTTTCAGGGTTCAACTCGTTCCATGGCTACCAGAGAACCTAATTCAGTAATGGCCTTTCCTACTGTCAGCTCTACCCTACAGAGAGCCACATTTGAACTTTTTTTAGTATTGGTGGTGTTCCACTTATCAATGCATCCCTCAGAGGATTGAAATGAGTCTGAAGGTTCAAAATTTTGAATGATAATTGCTCATACGTCTCCATTCTAAGTGCTGGGGTTGCTCGTTTAGTATTCTCTGAAGCTTGGCTACTCTGATTATTAAGTCCTGGACCTCATCTGTCATTGCCCTCCAGGTGCAGAAGGTTAAGAATCTCTTTGTACGCTACTTGGGAATATAAATATATATTTCAGTATATTCTTAATCTGTCTTTTACAAGTAATAGTATCTCTCTTTATTGCTTAAGGCAGTTTTCATCCTAAAATCAAAATTTGCTGACATTTAAATGGATAACTTACTTTTCTTTGGTTAACATTTACACTGAGTATCTTTTTTCTATCCCTGTATTTCAACCACTCTGTATCTTTTTAAATAACAGCTTTATTAGGATATAATTCACATATCACAACATTCACTTTTTTAAAGTATATGATTGTTTTTCAGTATATTCACAGTTATGTAAAATCACCACCATCAAAGTTTAGAATATCACCCAAGAAGAAAATCTGTATCTGTTAGCATTAGCTTTCTATTTTTCCCTTCCATCATCTCCTGGCAAGCACCAAAATACTTTGTTTTTAAAGATTTGGCTAATCCTGGAAATTTCATGTAAATTGAATCATTCAGTATGTGGCTTTTTACTGGCTTCTTTCAGTTTGCATAATGTTTTAAACGTTCATCCATGTAGTAATATGTCTCAGAACTTAATTTCTCTTTGTGTTTGGATAATATTCCATTATCTTATTGTGGATTATTTACGTGTGAAAATTCACTTCTTTCTTGCTGCTTTCAGGGTTCTCATCTCCTTGGTTTTTGGGAGCTTGATTACAATGTGTCTCAGTGAAGGTATCTTTGGGTTTACTGTATTTGGAGTTTGTTGAGCTTCTTAGATGTGTAGATTCACATCCTTTGTCAAATTTAGGAAACTTTCCTCCATTAATTTCTTCAAATATCCTTTCTGTCTCTTTCTATTTCTCTTCTCCTTCTGTGATTCCCATGATGCATATGTTGGTTTACTTCATGGTGTCCCACAATTCCATTAGGCTTTACTCAGATTTCTTGATACTTATTTATTTTTTGCTCTTCAGATTAAAAAATTTCAATTACCTTATCCTCAGTTCATTGATTCTTTCTTCTGCCAGTTCCAATGTGTGTTGTTGAATTTCTCCAGAGAATTTTCCATTTCAGTTATTCCATTTTTCACCTCCAGTAATTCTGTTTGTTTCCTTTTTATAGTGTCTATCACTTTATTGATATTCTCAATGTGTTCATGCATCACTTTTCTGATTTCCTTTAGTCTTCAATAGTGATAGTTTGTCTCTGTTTTGTTCATCTCAATGGGCCATTCTTTCTTATTTCTTTGTATGTCTTGGGATTTTTTTTTGTTGTTGTTGAAACAGGAGCATTCAAATATTATAATTTGCTAGCTCTGAGTCTTGGATTTTTCCCCTTTCCCAGGGTTTGGAAATATATATTTAATTTTGAAGGCTGTAGTAGTTAGTCTCCTCAGAAATCTCTATTTTTGCAATGAACGTCCATCCTCCTGGATGTATGTGGGTATCAAGGAGTCTGTTCCCCAGCCTGCGTCTACCTAGTGTTTCAAAAGTGACTTCCTTGTACTCCAGTAAAAAAAAAGGGGGTAGGGTGGAATGGGGTGGGAATAATGAGAAGAAAAAAGAAGGGAAAAAAAGAAGAAACAACATAAAAAAAACCTCTCTCTCTGAGACTTTGCAATGTGGATCTGTGCTTAGAGACCACTCTGAGGTGAAACCATAGGCTACACTAAGGTATTTGGTATGTGTACATTTTGCTGTGCTTGAGTCCTCAATGGCACTGGTTGTTTGCTGGGTGTGTGCATATGGATTTCTTAGTTTCCCCATATACACAGTGCTTTTGAAAGGGTTAAATTCTGCAAGAAACCCTCACATCAGCATTTTTTCAGCCCTTAGAAGCCTACTAAATTCTTCAATCACGCTAATTAGTCACAGATGGTTAAGAGCTTTGACAGCTGGCATGTGTTGTTCATTGCTTCCTCCCACCCTATGGGATCTTGGGGAAGCTGGCTAAGCTGGGAGGATCAGCCCTCTTCAATCCTTCAAGTAACTCCTAGATGGACTACAACAAGCATAAAAAAAAGTTGGCCAGTAAACGCAAAGTCTGCTCTGCACACTGCAGAATCAAAGAATGCCCCCCTCTCTGTGAGCGCAGTTCATGGTCCACCATTGCCACAGCTGCCGCTATCACAGCCACTGCTGTTGCAGAAGTGGGGAGGGGGAAGGTTACCAGTGGTAGAAACATTTTCCTACCATTTAAAAGTAGCCTTTTTCTTGATTTAGAGTCTGTCCAGTTGCTGCAACTCTCTGATTACTTTTTTAGAGACCTTAAAGAGCTGAGTTTTTGTTGTTTTCCTCGGTGATACCACAGGGATAAGGAAGTATAGAACTGCTTATGTGCCATCTTTCCAGAAGCTGGATATATCACATTTTATTTGTTCATTCATCAGTGATGGGCATTTGAAATACTTCCATTTTTTGGCTATTATGAATAATGCTGCTACATATATTTGCATGCAAGTTTTTATGTGCACATATGTTTTCATTTTATTTGGGTATATACCTGGAGTGGAATTGCTGGGTCACGTGGTAATGTTATGTTTAACATTTGGAGGATCTGTCAAAGTGTTTACCAAAGTGGCATTTTGTATCTTTTTGCTTTTAGGGCAATGCATGTAGGGAGAGGAAAAAAACCCCCCTAGATCTGTGTTTAAAAATCCAGTCAAAGAATCTCTATCTTTTAAATGAAGAGCTTAATTCATTTATATTTATTGTAATTATTGTTACATTGGAGCCCTGGTGGAGCAGTGGTTAAGCATTAAGCCTGCTAACCAAAACGCTGGCAATTCAAATCCACCAACTGATCCTTGGAAACCCTATGGGACAGTTCTACTCTGTCCTATAGGGTAGCTATGAGTCTGAATCAACTCAACAGCAATGGTTTTTTTTTTTTTTTTTTTAATTGCTACACTGGATTGATTTTATTTATTTTTTTTGCTGTTGTTTAAATTTCTTTTTTGTTCTTTCCTACTTTCAATTGTAAAGATCAAATATTTCCCTATATATTTGAAAGCTAAGCATTCTATTATTATTCCAAGGCCTAACCCTAACATATTAAGAGCCCTACTTATGTTTATTTTTCCCTATCACTTTTAATCTTCACTGCTATTTCCTTCCTGGTAAAATGCAAGTAACACTATTCTCTCGTCTCTCCTTGAACAACAACCTCCCTTCCTATCCACTTCATGTTGAAATTGTCTAGAATTTTATTTCTGGATTGCTATGTATATACTTCTGAGAGGTGTTTTTGATTACTTCAATAGTATTAAGTTTTTATAAATTTTCAAATCATACTTAACTTCCGTACTTCATAATTTTCTTTGATGTATTCCTTATAATAGTAAAGTGTTTCAAGGAGGGTCTTTGTGTGTCAAATTTTCTTAGGCTTTGTATATCTGAGACTATTTTTAATTTACCTCCTACCTATAAATGGCATATAAGCCAAATATAAAACACTTTGAAGATGCTACTTCATTTTCTTATTGAACCCAGTATTGTTATGGAGAAAATTGTTAATCTACTCATATTATTCTGTAGGCTTTCTCTCTCTCTCTCTTAGAACCTTCCTTTTGTCTTCAATATTCTTAAATCTCAATAATTTTTCCTTTGTTGAGAAATCCCATACCTGAGGCTCAGGTTACTGAACCTGCCGTAGAATGAAGCTGGAACAAGAGAACCTGGAAATATCCCCTGTCCCCAGTATGAGCCTTACATCAAGTAACAGACAACAGCAAACTACTGCTGGGGAAGGCACAAGTACACAAAGAGATACTCTCTGTGGAGCAGGTATGCAAGGTCTACAAAAAACTGAAGTGGAGCAGGAATAGGGAGAATGATATTCTGGGGCTCTAGGCCTCGAAACAAACACAAGGTAGCAGCAGTCCACTGGAGGAATTTGAAGTGTGTGTTGCACTAAAGGTAACTACAGTAAAAAGAAATTCTGAACCCAGCTCAATATCGACTAAACTCTCCCCCACACCCCCACATCCCAACAGTCTGGCAGATGAGGCATGCCTATTTATAGGTATAAATATGACATACCTCAGTCTCTACTATTGTTTTACACAATATCTGGCATTGAATTAAAAAATATGAGACACATAAATAAGCACTTAATAAGAAAAAAGTCCCATTTCCAAGAGATAAAGCAGTTAGTAGAATATATCCAGAGATGGTCCAGATGTTAGAATTGTATAGGGAATTTAAAATAACTATGATTAAACTGGAGCCTTGGTTAAAAGTCTCAGCTGCTAATCAAAAGGTTGATGGTTCTAACCCACCAGCAGCTCTGTGGGAGAAAGATGTGGCAGTCTGTTTCCGTAAAGATTTACAACCTTGGAAACCCTATGGGGCAGTTCTACTCCGTCCTGCAGGGTCACCATGGGTT
Source organism: Loxodonta africana (assembly GCF_030014295.1). NCBI lineage: Eukaryota > Metazoa > Chordata > Mammalia > Proboscidea > Elephantidae > Loxodonta > Loxodonta africana. The sequence goes on from NC_087366.1 coordinate 51,004,982, forward strand.
GGAATTGACTCGACAGCAGTGGATTTGGTGATTAAACTAGTAAAGGATTTAATATAAAAGGCAGAAAGCATTCATAAACTAATAGGGAATTTCAGCAGAGAGAAAAATTATTTTTGTAAAAAAGAGTCAAATGGAAATGCAAGAAATAAAAAACACAGTATCAGAGATGAGAATTCTTTCAGTGGGTTTACAGAAGACGGTGTAGCAGAAGAAACCATCAGTGAATTGGAAGATAAGTCAATAGAAATTATCCAAATGTCAACACAAAGAGAAAAATAATGAGAACAATAACAAATATAACACCCAAGAGCTGTGGGGCAACATACCAATATACCATTTCTAGGTGTGGGTTTTTACTTTTCTATCTTGTTTAATATTCCAGGGTTCTTTTCAATCTGAGAGCTTATTTTTTTCTAATTTTATTAAATCCTTGGTAATTCTTTCTTGGAGTATGTCCTCCTTTCATTTATTAATTACTTTCTGGAATTTATGTTATATGGATGCTAATACTTAAACTTTTATCTTATGCATCTGTCAACTCTGTGTTGGTACATGTATGTATATATACACACTTATATATATTTAAGTATACATAGTATTTAATCTCATTATCCCATACTGATGCATTCTGGGAGAGTTCTCTGACTGGCTTCTGAATTATTCAGCTAACCATTCTGGCATTCAACTCATTTATCATGTCCTTTATTTTAACTATTAATTTTTTTACGTTTAACCTTCAGTTGATTCTTTTTTAACTTCCTCTTCTTGCTTTCTTTCCAGTATTCTCTTTTCTCTTTAAGAATATTTAATATTTTTATTTTGAGTTCTATTTTGTCTGCTCTAATAATTCTACTTTATCTGGTATAAATTGTTCAGTTTGTTCCCTTTTCCTTTACAGTGGTTGAATTTCTCAGAACTCATGTTATTTTTCTGTTGCTAATAGCTGCCTCAGAGCCCTGGTGGTGCAGTGGTTGAGCGTTCGGCTGTTGACCAAAAGGTTGGCAGTTTGAACCCACCAGCTGCTCCTTGGAAACCCTATAGGGCAATTCCACTCTGTCCGATAGGGTCACTATGATTCAGAACCTAATTGACAGCAATTTTTTTTTTTTTAAATAACTGCCTCAGCCTATGATATATACCTGAGATAAGGAACTAAATCTCAGGCCCTGACTTGCACTTCTGATGAATTTAAAAATGTGTTTCTGGGGAGGGAGCGGACACTCTTCAAGGCACAGAACTTGTATGTTAACAATCTGTAAACTAGCTCTTATTTAAGGACACTCTATTTCTCTGTTCAGTCGCTTAGGCTGTAAGATTCGAAGGGGGCTGGCAATAGGAGGAAATATGTTTTTACCTGCTTCCTACCCCAGTCAGGCTTTACTGTCAACATGATATTTTGCTACTGCTCTGATGTGTTACTGCTCCATGCTGTGGTGCACTCATTGGGAATTCGATTCCAACTCATAGTGACCCTATAGGACAGAGTAGAACTGCCCCATAGAGTTTCCAAGGAGTGCCTGGTGGATTCGAACTGCTGACCCTTTGGTTAGCAGCCATAGCACTTAACCACTACACCACCAGGGTTTCCTTATTGGCAATAGGAAGGACAATAGCCTATTTGGAGCTATGAGGTGAAGGAGAAAGGGCAAACTTAAATACTTTTCCCCACCTTATCTCTCATTCATGGCACCCAGCTCTCTTCTACTCAGGACTACTGTCCTCCCCCCGCCCCCCTCCGGCCAAGCATTCTATGTCACCCCAGGTATTTGTCACAATTTTCGTGTCAGTTTTGGGTTTTGGAGAGAGAGTTGGAAGCCTGTGCTTATTTCTCTTCTTATCAGGAACAAATAAAGCCAGTATTTGAATGTAGGCATTTTGACTCTAGAGCCCATGACTTTAGCCATAATGTTATACTGTTTTCTGAATTTGCTGCTGCTGTCTTCTTACATATGTTTCAGTACTGTCCATGTTTATACCTTTGCATAATTCCAGGCTCAACCTAGGATTTTGGACAGTTTCTTCCACTATTTCTAAGAATCTTTTAAAAATGGCAAAAGCATTCTTACCTAATAGAGACCCTAAAAGGATTCTCTACACTCATTTTTTTTTTTTTGTGACCCATCAACATTTATGTACAATACTAATTTACATTTATTGATATCTTTTCTATAAATGTTTTTTAGTTTGTTTCATATGCATGTCTGCTGTGGGTCCAAATATCCTGAATTTTTCTTGGAAGTAAGAAAGTGGCCTTCCTTTCTTTATTTTCTTTTATAAAAATCAAATAGAAGGTGATAAATAATCAGCATTTACCAGCTAAGATACAATATCATTAACGTGATTTAAGGGGAAAAACTCACTTTGTCCAAAGCCTCCATTTTTGCTCATGAATTCAAAGAAAGCATCGAGAATTCTACAGAGAGTTGTGATGATTGTTATGTCCTGTACAGGAAATGGCTGAAATTTCTGATACTTCTTCAGAAATTGTAGTCCATCTGTAACACTTTTTTTAATCATGAATTCAAGACAATCCACTCCTGTTTGACTCATAATTTTAGAAGTTTTCAAAAGCCATGATTTAACGTAAGGCTCCCATCCCAGATTAACAGGATCCTAATAAAAAGCACAAGATAATTTTAAGCAAATAAATAAAAATATAGCGCCCTCCTATTTTCTTACTTACGTTTTACTTACTAAATTCCTGTGATACTTAATAATACTTAAAAATATGGCTTCGAATCATCATGCATTAAAAGGAGAATGATTAAAAACAGAGCAAAGAATTACTTTTCACTGGAATGACTGATGGTTTGTAACTGTGGCTTTACAAGAAAATAAGCAACTGGGGGATTCTGTATACGGACGTGGGATTCTGTACAGGGATGTGGTGAGGGGAACTGCTAGCCCAGAGGGTCAGCCATAGAGTTAGCTTTATTTATCAAGTTCAGTTGAACAGACTACAGCAGTAGAGCATAGGGCTAATCATGGCTGATAATTATATGTATAGAAAACACTTATTTTTTTGGATCTATGACCTCTTTACCACTGTCTTAGTAATGTTTCTCACAAGTCCTGAGTGGTGAAAAAAAAATTCACACCAGCAGCCTAGTATGTCTGTTGAAAGCATTGCTTATTCACAGCTCTGGAAAATACTGACCACTCCAATTACTAAGAGTAGTATTAAAAACAGTAGTAATTACACTTATATTCATTTCAGGGTTATGAGGCTTTGGGGGACACACAGATTCTGAACTATTGGTTTCACTGTCCTGGACCAGAAGTAAAAATAAAATACACATAAAAAATGCTGTAGATAATGCCTTATTATCCTAAACAGCACATCTTATTTGTTATGAAATTTGATTTTGGAAACTTACCATATAGACCATTGCACATCGGCTGACGGTGGCAGGACTGGCCTGAGAGAGGGTGTCCACTTCAAAAATCACTCTTATTTTATTAGTTAAAGCTATTCTCTCACTGTTCGCTAGGCACAATGTTCTAGTGTCATCTAGCATGGAGTTTAGATTTTCCACCCACAAAGTATCCACTGGACCATCTAAAATAATCCACTGCCAATCAAAGCCTGGACAGAAAAATATTTTTAATGTAGCTGAGAATAATTTCACTAGAATCTTGCACGTATTCTATTTTATTTAGAAAACACTTTCTAACTAAGATAAAAAATGACCTCTTAGAAAACATGAGAGTGAATGTGTTAATATGTATTCTCCAATATTAAATATGAATAAATGTTCAAACCATATACTTAATAACTCTTTAAGCGATGTTTAGATATTCTTAGATTGCTGAATTATACATGATATATATATTTAAAATTTGGATAGAAAAAGATCCATGATATTCTCTTCTCCTTAATAGTATGGTTTGTGCATTTTCTCCTTCTACCCAGGAATATTTTTTGGAGATGCTGCGCCAGGAAACAGCAAAGAGAAATAGATTCCCTTTTGAGGAAAGAATTGAGTATCTAGCATTTAGAGTCTCATACTGGGAACCCATTTACTCCTCTTTCCACATTCTATGCCCACCATCCTGCTCCATGATTTTAGAAAATCTACTGAGCCAGCATGGGGGAGATGTGAATGGGTCACTATGTAGACAGAGAATAGTTAACCACCTGGAAGACACTGAAGGATCTCAGAAGAACAGGAGAGTAGAGCTAGGATCCATACAGCCAACACTCCTGCTACGATGGGACTCTGAATGGATTGTATTAAAGCTCCATGAAGAAAACTCAGTATGCCCAATTACCATCTCTCCCAATCGGATGTGAAAAAAGTGACACACAAAAATTCAGGAATTCTAAGAAAGAAGCAGCCACAAGAACCTCATTTCAATGTCTGGGTTACAAATGTACTGTTGGTGAATGTGCTGATATGAGGTTCAGCCTAGAGTGGTGAAAGCAATGGTTGGTGATCCTCCAGCAAGCCGTCCGCTCCTTTGGAGCAGGCACCGTCTCATATACGCCCTCTGTCGCCTGGCACATACCAAAGTGACTGGTATATAATAGGTATACAATTCATTTTAGATGAATCTGCTTGGGTCGATTTGATGATTTGGCCTGAGAATGTACAGACTGGAGTCCCACTTCAGAGGCAATCCTACTGTATGTTGGCATTGCTGCTTCTCAAACCATTATTTATTTCTATCACTGATATTTAACTGGTTCTTATGAGATATTAATGGTCATTTATAAATTCATAAATTATATAACACTTACAAATTATATTACATAATTATATACATATATAGAAAAAAAATTTTTTTTATAGCATAATATAATATTTGGTAATACTATAGAGATTTTAAATAAACACATGAGGGAAAGAATGGTACAAGAACAAAATATCACTAATAAAAATGTATTTTAACAATTGGAGTAAAGCTCATATTTGTTCAAAGTTTTTCTTCTACATTAATTAATCATATTTATTGACTTTAATGATAACACTTACCCTGATTTTCTGGAGTTTTAACATCTTTTTCCACATCCTTCTCAAAAATATTACCATCAATATCTGCTGCATCAGAGCCATCAAGTTGGAAAACCTAAAATGTGCAATCAATAATTTTTTAACTTTTATTTGATGACACATCCCAACTCAAATTCACTATCAATATGCCTTCTTGAGTGGTAGAAATATGAAAGACAGAAGGTTTTGTGGCTGAAAAGGCTAACACATAACCGGCATAGTATAATGTAACTGACTTGTGGCTCCAGGACATTTCCTTTTAGAAAATTATTTTATTTTAGTTTCTTTTTTTCACTGCTGAGAGAGTATATGCCTTTTGTATAATGTTCAAATAATACGGAAAAGCACAAAAAGTAAGCAGAAGCTCTCTGAATTTCCACCACCTATAGACAACCTCTTTGGGAAGGTAAGTCCCAGGCTTTTTCCAATTTTTATTCGTATTCTAAAACTCTGCAGTTGTCATCCTTGGACATAAGTCATTACGCTCTAGTGAATTTCCTTCTATAAACAGATTTATTTTTGGAAATGGGATTATGGGTCAAAAGTTGCATGTACTTAAATTTTTAAATGAATTCTATTGGATTTCTTTGCAAAAGGTTGTGGCAATAACACCTCCATAAACAAAGTGTAAGAATGTTTGTTTCTCTACATCCTTGCTAACACTGAATGTATTAGCTATCAAGTTTTGAAAATTTGATGAGAAAAAATGGTGCCTATTATTGTTATCACTTTTACTTCTTTGACTAAAAGTTGAACATATTTTCATACGTATATTGGCAATTTGTATTTATCTTCTACCAATTTCCCTGCTGCCCTAACTCATTTCCTTATTTAGTTGTCTGACTGTTTCATAATCATTTTTGAAGCCCATTTTATATTGGGGTAGTAACTAATTTTCCTATATGTCATAAATATTTTCTTCTAGACTACTGTTTGTTTTTAACTTTGTGGTAATTATTGCAGAAATATGTTCTTATTTATAGGAAAATTCTATTATCTTTTGTTTTATGATTTTCGGGTTTGCAGTCTTCTTCACTCTGAAAATATGCCTCTAAATATTATTGTATATTTGTTTTATCTGTCCCTAAATATTATTGTATTTTTATAGTTTTATTTTTACACTTAGATTTTTAATTCATTTGGAATTTTATTTCTGTGTAGGTAAGCATTTTTCTGTTTTCACATAGAAGAACAGCAATTACACAGTGAATTAAATAATGATGTCCCCACTGATTATAAATATTACCTCAGTTGTGTATTGAATTCATATATACATGTTTGAATACATACACACACACACACACACACGTACACACACGTACACACACGTACACACACATGTACACACACACGTACACACAGAGGAGGAGAGAGAGAAACGAGAGAGATTGGAATGATTTAGTCTTGAAGATTTGATAGAACTCGACTCTGAAATCATTTGTGTTTGTACAGATTTTTTAACTAATACAATGTTCTTTATAACTATATGTTGAAGTACATGCAGTTTTGCCTATCTGATATCCGTTCACTCCTTATTTCTTGATAAAATCTCAACTCTGTTTTTGGCAATGTGATGGATCATGATTGATGTAAACAATCATGGCAGTCCTGTTTGCCATTTTCCCATAATTCATTTCTGCTCAAAGTGGTCAAAATACTTTATCTGGCTAAAACGATCAAAGTGAAAAAGGTGCTGAGGAGTTTCTAGAAAAGCTTTTACTCTCCTTATTAAAGGGGAACATTGTTGCTGGCACTCTCTTTCCTTCCTTCTACAACCATGAAATAAAACATATATCAGGTTAAGGACAGCAATGCAGAAATTCAGGTCCCTGATAAGTCTATTCATGTTTTCTCTTCCCCTGAGTCAGTCTGATAAATACATTTTTCTAGGAAACTGCTCATTTAAGGTTTTTAATTTATCGGCACAAAGTTGTCCATAGTATTCTTTCATTATGTTGAAACTGCTCTATTGTTATGGCCACTTTTTGAATTTTTACATTTATTTTTTACCTTCTTATTTCTTTCTTGAGCAATCTTGCCAGAGATTTGACTATTTCACCAGTCTTTTCAAATAGCTAGCTTTTGCTTTTGTTGATTCTCTCTACTGTAGCTATTATTATCTTCCATCTGTTTTCTGTATATATTTACTATTGTTTTTTCTCTTTTCTTGAGTTGGATGCTAAGCTTACTAAATATCAATCATTGATTATGACATGAGTATTTAAAATGATATGCTTACTTCTGAATTCCACTTTAGTGCTATTTTTTATACATAATATTTTCATAATGGGTCAGTCCTAAGTATTTTTACATTTTCAAATGATTGATTCTTTGACCCATAAGTTATTGAGTTTAAAATTTTCAAATATATATCTTTTCTTTGCCTTTCTAGAATATGGTCTTGATGCCAATTCTTTGAAATATGTTGTCTTGTTTAATTCTGTACTATATAGTCAATTTTTATAATTATCCATGCTTACTCGAAAAGAATGCATATTATCCAGATGATGGGTGTAAGGGTCTATTTATATCTCCTTCAGATTAACCTTATGTCATTCAATTTTCCTACTTTCTTACTATTTTGATTAGCTTGTTTTATCGATTGCAATAAAATTTCTCACTATAATTGCTGATTTTTCAATTTCTCTATGGAATTCTATCAATTTTTAGATTATGTCATAAGTATATATTAGTTTAGAATTGCCATCTTTTTATACAATAACACACTGGTTTACTCTAATTTTATAACAACTGTTTTTATAGGTCTCATCATCTTCCAGTTTTTCTTCTTCTTCAGGAGTGTCATGGACCTTGGCTCTTCCATATAAATTTTAGAGTCAGCTTGTCAGCGTCTGAAAAAAAATTCTCGGTTTGCAATTTCAAAACTTACTACAAAGCTACAATAATTAAAACGGTGTAGTATTGTTGTCATTAAGTGCCACTGGGTTGGTTTCGACTCATACTGACACTATTACAGAACGAAACACTGCCTGGTCCTGTGCCATCCTAACAATTGTTCCTATGTTTGGGCCTTCTTTTTTTTGGATCCATATCTTTGAGGGTCTTTCACTTTTTTGCTGACACTCTACCAAGCTTGATAACCTTCTCCTGATTCCTCCTGATAACTGGTCCTTCCTGATAACATGTCCAAAGTATGTGAGATGAAGTCTTGCCATCCTCGCTTCTAAGGAATATTCTGGCTGTACTTCTTCCGAGACAGATTTGTTTTTCTTTTGGCAGTCCATGGTATATTCAATATTCTTCGCCAACATCAAAATTCAAACGTATCAATTCTCCTTCAGTTTTCCTTATTCATTGTCCAGGTTTCACATGCACACGAGATGACTGAAAATACCACTGCTTGGGTTAGGCGCACCTTAATCCTGAAGGTGACATCTTTACTTTTAAACACTTTGTTGTCGTTAGGTGCTGTTGAATTGGTTCCGACCTATAGTGACCCTATGTACGACAGAACTCTATGTACAACAGATGTCTTTTGCAGCAGATTTTCCCAAAGCAATACGTTGTTTGATTTCTTGAACACTGCTTCCTTGGGAGTTAATTGTGGATCCAAGTAAAATGAAATCCTTGACAACTTCAAAATTATCTCTGTTTATCATGATGCTGCTTACTGGTCCAGTAGTGAGGATTTTTGTTTTCTTTATGTTAAGGTGTAATGCACACTGAAGGCTGTAGTTTTTGATCTTCATCAGTAAGTGCATCAAGTCTTCTTCACTTTCAGCAAGCAGGGTTGTGTCATCTGCATAACGCAGGTTGTAAATGAGTTTTCCTCCAATCCTGATGCCCTGTTCTTCTTCATATAGTCCAGGTTCTCGCATATTTGCTCAGCATACAGATTGAATAGGTATGGTGAAAGGATATAACCCTGCTGCACACCGCTTCTGATTTTAAGTCACGCGGTATCCCCTTGTTCAGTTGGATGACTGCCTCTTGGTCTATGTACAGGTTTTCCATAAACACAATTTTCTGGAATCCCCATTCTTTGAAATGTTATCCATGATTTGTTATGATCCACACAGTTGAATGCCTTTGTATAGTCAATAAAACACAGGTAAATATTTCTCTGGTATTCTCTGCTTTCAGTCAAAGTCCACCTGACCTCAGCAATGATATCCCTCATTCCACATCCTCTTCTAAATCTGGCTTGCATTTCTGGTAGTTCCCTGTCAATGTACTGCTGGAATCATTTTTTAATATCTTCAGCAAAATTGATAGTTTGATAATTTCTGCATGCTATTTTTTTGTTGTTGTTGGATTACTTTTCTTTGGAATGGGCACAAATATGGATCTCTTCCAGTCAGTTGGCCCAGCAGCTGTCTTCTAAATTTCTTGGCATAGATGAGTCAGTGCTTCCAGCGTTGCATCCATTTGTTGAAATGTCTCAATTGGTATTCCGTCAATTCCTGAAGACCTGTTTTTTGCCAAAGCCTTTAGTGGATTTTAGACTCCTTCCCTCAGTACCATCGGTTCTTGATCATATGCTACCTCCTGAAATGGTTGAATGTCAACCAATTCTTTTTGTATTTGACTCTGTGTATTCCTTCCATATTCTTTTGATGCTTCCCACGTCCTTCAATATTTTGCCCATAGAGTCCTTCAATATTGAAACTCAAGGCTTGAACTTTTTCTACAGTTCTTTCAGGTTGAGAAATGCTGAGCACGTTTGTCCCTTTTGGTTTGTTCTAGCTCCAAGTTTTTGCACGTTTCATTATACTTTGTTTTCTTGAGCCACCCTTTGAAATCTTCTGTTCAGCTCTTTTACTTTATTTCTTCCTTTCACTTTAGCTACTTAGTCATATAGTGCTGCTATAACAGAAATATCACAAGCAAATGGATTTAACAAACAGAAATTTACTTCCTCACAGTAAAGTAGGCTAAAAGTCCAAATTCAGGGTGCCAGCTCTAGGTTAAGGCTTTTTCTGTCTGTTGGCTCTGGAGGAAGGTCCTTGTCCTTGATCAAGGAGCTTCTCAGGTGCAGGGACCCTGGGCCCAAAGGATACACTCTGCTCCCGGTGCTGCTTTCTTGGTGGTATGAGGTCCCCACTCTCCACTTTCTTCCTTTTCCTTTTATCTCTTGAGAGATAAAAGGTGGTACAGGCCATACCCCAGGGAAACTCTCTTTACATTGGGTCAGGTAGGTGACCTGAGTAAGAGTGGTGTTACAATCCCACCCTAATCCTTTTAATATAAAATTACAATCACAAAATGGAGGACAACCACTGAACACTGGGAATCATGGCCTAATCAAGTTGATACACATGTTTTGGGAGGGACATAATTCAATCCATGACACTGCAATCCATGGACTAGTTCTGCTGTACCTTATAGGGTTACTATGAGTTGGAACAGACTTGATGGCAACAGCTTTGTTTTGGGTTTGTATGTGATGATTCACTTCTCTCTTGCTGCTTTCAAGTTTTTTTTTTTTTCATCTTTGATTTTCAGAAATTTGATTATACTGTGTCCCAATGAGGATCTCTTTGGGTTTCCTACTTGGAGTTCATTCGGATTCTTGGACATGTAGATTCAAGTCTTTCATCAAATTTGTGACATTTTATGACATTATTTGTTCAAGTATTCTTTCTGTCCCTTTCTCTGTTTTGTCTCTTTCTGAAACTCCTGTAATGCATGTGTTGGTCCAATTGCTGGTATACCACAAATCCCTTAGGCTTTGTATTCTTTTTGCTTCTCAGACTGGAAAAGTTCAGTTGTTCTGTCTTTGAGTTTGTTGACTCTTTCTTCTGCCAGCTCAAATCTGCTGTTGAACCCTTCCAGTGAATTTTTAATTTCAGTTATACCTTTCAGCTTGGTATTTTTGTTTGGTTTTTTGTTTTAATTTATATCTCTATTGATATTCACATTTTGTTCATGCATTGTTCTCCTGATTTCCTTTAGTTCTTCGCCCATTTTTTTCCTTTACCTCTTTGAACACATAAATACCACTGTTCTAAACTCTTTGTCTAGGAAGTTATTATCTGGGCTTCTACAGGGGCTGTTTCTGTCACTTAATTTTGTTCTTTTTAATAGCCCATCTTTTCCTGTTTCCTTGTATGTCTTGTGATTTTTTTTTTAAACTGGACGTTTGAATATGATAATGTGATAAATCTGAAATTTAATTTCTCCTCTTTCCCTAGGGTTTGCTGTTGGTTTGTTTTTTAATGTTGAAAGCTGCAGTAGTCCATTTGTTTAGTGATTTCCCCTATTTTTTAAAACAATGCCTTCCTGATCATGTGTGGACAGTGAAGCCTATGTTTCTTAGCTTGCATTCAGCTAGTTTTTTATGGAGATTTTCTTGAATGCTGGGTGGCAAGAAAACCTCTTGCAGATTGGCTGTGTGCCAGGGCATTACTTCAACACTTAACCATGCTTACACTGAGGCTAGGGATTAGCCTGAGGTAAAAGCATAAGGCTGTCTCAGGTATTTTCTTGCCATGGGCATTCATGTGGCTTTCTCATTTTCCCCTTTTACATGGTAGTTTTGAACACTCTAACTTCCTTAAGAAAATTTTTACCAGGCTTCTCCTCCCAGTCATTGGGCTCCTATTGTATGTCTTAATCACAATCTTTAGCTCCAGGTGGTTACAGGTGGTTAGAGTTTTGGGCATTGCCTGATGATTTTCTACCCTGCATGAGCACTGAGGCCACACAGAAAAGACTGCCTTGCTTCAGTCCTTCAGATAGTCTCCAGACAGGTTAGAATAGACACACAAAATAATTTATGAAGCTTTGTTTTCTGTACAATCATAGACCAGGATCCCTCTGTGGAAATGTGGGCTAGTATTGCTTTAAGATAACCACCAAGCTGGGGATGGGGTAGGGCTCAGACATGTAGGCAACCAAAGCTTTTCTACCCTTTTGAAGTCGTCTTTTTCTTGATTTAGCATTTTCTTAGTTGCTGTAACCCTTTGACTGCTTACAGAATTCTCACAAAATTGGCTCTGCCAGTTTCTGCTTGTTGTTTTTGGCGTATCTATGGAAACCCTGTTGGCATAGTGGTTAAAAGCTATGGCTGTTAACCAAAAGGTCCGCAGTTGTAATTACCGGTGCTCCTTGGAAACCCTATGGGGCAGTTCTACTCTGTCCTATAGGGTCACTATGAGTCAGAATCCTGTCGTTGGCAACAGGTTTGGTTTTTGTTTTTTTTAATGGAACGTTGAAAGCATGGAACTGCTTTCTCCACCATCTTGCTCCAGACCTCTTTACTTTTTAATATAGAAAGCATTCTCATATCAATTAAAAGAAAGAGAAGCAACATACCAATAAAAATTTCATTTCCTTAGGATAAATTATTAGGAGCAGAATTCTAAATCAAAAGAAACATCTTATTTAAAATCTCAATGTATGTTCCCAAAATTATCCCCAGACATGCTGTATCAACTTCCATTTTGTACCTTTGTAAACAAAGAATATCGTTTTCCTTTTTTTTTTTTAATGTTTGCTAATCTGTTGTTGTTGTCAGGTGTTATGTGCCATCGAGTTGGTTCCGACTCATAGTGACCGTATGTACAACAAAACAAAATCTCTTAGGTTTCAAATATCATGTTGTTAATACATTGTAGCTAAAGATATTTACTAGTAATATTTACTGATTAGTATTGAGGATACAATTTTTAAAATGTTTTTTGACCATTCTTATTTATTCTTTGGTGAATTTGTATTAAATACTTTATTCATTTTCTACTGAAACATTTTTATACCATTAATTTGTAAGAAATCTTTGTATATTTTCCATACATGTTCCAAGTATTTTCCCAGTCTGTCTTTGTCAGTTTTGTTTTTGATGTGTTAATCCACATAGGAGGTTTTTATTTTCATGTAATAAACTTTTTTCATCTTCTACTATTTATGAGTTTTAATCTGGGAAGACCAGTGTTTTAACTAAGAAGCAGTATGTAAAATACAAGCATATTTTAATGACTTATATTTCTGTATATACATTTCTGTGTTATATATGCTGCTTAAATGATATATTCCTAGTTTATTATACATTCAAATCCATAAATCCATTAACAAAAAAGACAACTTAAAATCATAGTGCTCTTTGTAAAACTCTGTATTCTTTTTCAAATACCAGAAAATTAATTTCAATCATATTGACTTGACATATTTATATTTTGTGATTACACTTAGTATTAGAAATATAAAATTACAATCATAAGTACTGGTGCCCACTGAGACAAAAAATAAGGTGTTGGGCCAGGCATGACGATCTTTTTCTGAGTTTTCTAATTATTTTCATTTGTTATTTTGTTATGGTGACAATAAAAAAAAAAAAAATAGAAAGGGCCAAAATGTGTTTTAAGGAAATTTTATTGGAGAAAAATTTAATGTGGAGAAAATTAAATCTATTAACATTTTATCCCCTGTATATTGGTATACACAGGAGAAAAATGTGGTGGTCTGCTTCCATAAAGATTGGCAACCTTGAGAACCCTATGGGGCAGTTCTACTCTGTCCTAAAGCGTCACTATGAGTGAGAATCAACTAGATGGCAGTGGTTTTTTAAAAATTTTTTTGGTATATTGGTGCTGACAGAATCACTGATCTATATATAATCTTACTTATGATCTACATTAATTAAGTTATACTTCTCTCTGTGTTCATTTAAAAGCAAACACATTTAAAACTATTTTAAAACTCAATGGCATGTTTTCTGCCTTTTGATAGCTTTAATTTTTCTTTTTTTTAAACTGTTCATAGTAATTTTTAAATTTACTTCTACAGTAATATCTAATGATGCTTTAATATCAAGTCTATTGATAAACAAATATTCCAAATAATCAAATAAAAATATTAATTACATACTAAACTTACATTAGATAAATCTGAGATTCTTGACTTTAATCCAAGATCCATGTCTTTCTTCGAGTGCATTTTATCATTAAAATGTACATAATTTCGAATTGTTGCTGATAATAACCCATCAGTCCATTCCATTGTATTAGGATTCAGTTGTCCATATAGTTCATTAAGAGTGATACACTTTGGATTTAAAACACAAATATCTACTTTTCCTTTTCTTCCTGGAACCTGAAAAAATCCAAAATGGTGTTTAAAGGCATTAACTATAGTACAATTATTTATTTATTAGTTTATTTTATATTGTTATTATCAAACGGTTTTAGGAGAGATTGTTCACTCCAAAGGAAGATTCTCTATACAAGTGGCAATTTGCAAGGAATGGTAAAAATTGACTTATTGAACTTAGCCATGATACACACATAATTATTAAAAAAAAAAAAAAAAAAGAAGCTAAATACTACAATTGCACTTCTCAGAATAAAATGGAAAAAAAGTTCCATTGTGCCTCATCCAGGAACACAGTATATGAGCTGGTATGTGGTGTGTCAGGAGCCAAGGTTGAGTACAGAGGTGAGATAGAGTAGAACATACTTGTAATCTTCACATCTGAATTGGCACTGAAGATAACTCTCTTAACTCTAGTGAAATAATTCCAAATGATATAAAATCCATCCACCATTGTAGAAATCTCTGAAAGATAGTATGCGCACTTGATATGGGGTAAATAATTTAACTTTACCCAAAGAATTTGATGTTTGTCCTTGGTTCCTGAGCAACAACCTCTAAAACCTGGGTTTCCCCAGTGATTGAAGTGTCTTTGATGAGGCCTCCAGACCACACCTGAGAACTTATGCAAATGAGGTGCCTTTTGGGTGGAGGTTGGCCAGACCAGATATACCACTGTGTGCTATCAGTGGACCTCAGAGAGGGGAGGGCATGGTTCAATCAACAATGCCTCTACTATGAAGCCACAATAAAGGCTGTCGACATGGAAGGTTCACTGGCTTTTTGTTGGTGATAGACATCGATATGTGTGTGGGGGGTGGTGTGGGTGGGGAGAAAAGGGTAATGCATCCCTTTTTGGAACATAGAAGCTCAGTTTTGGGAACCCTCTCAGACCTCATCCTGTACACCTCTTCATTTGTGTCCTTTTTTTGCTATAATTGTAAGTACAGCACTTTCCTGAGTTCTGTGAGTCATTCTAGCAAATTATTAAACCTGAGGGAATCATAGGAACCAGGATGTCAGAAGTGGAGAAGCCCTGGATACCCCTGAGCTGGCATCCTGAAGGGGTAGTGGGAAAACCCCAACTTTGTAGCCAGTAGGTCAGAAGTGAGTGTTATGGGGACTCTCAAGCTTGTGGCTGGCATTTGAGGTCTTGGGAAGATTTGGTAGCCTGGAGAACTGTGCCCTTGAACTTGTGAGATCTGACCTAGCTCCAGGTGGATATAGTGCATATATAGCTGATGTCAGAACATAGGGGACCAGAACTGATAATAGACAGCATTTATTTGATCCTCATATTTGGTGTCAGAGATGAGGGAATTGATCTGATTTTCCCAGTACCTGGTAACAAATATTAACTATACTTTTATTGAAGAATGTGAATTTAAATGAGAGGCATGATGTTTAAGAAAGTTTGTACCTGTCTTTAGAAGCATTTTCATTATCTATAAAAAATCATAAAGCCAAAAACAATTTCTATACTTCCCTTGAAAAAGCATCTGTGGTATTTTCAATAGGACATCTCCAACTTTGATGTCATTAGCATACACTCAGACTCAATTATAAACATAGATGAAAAGATAATGAAATGTTTCTCATCTTAGTATAATTTCAGATACCTGGTATTTCTATTTTCATCACGTACGATGATGACACATAAGATTTAACTAAGCTCATGTAATCTCCCTCTGGAATCAGGCATTTCTCAAACCTAATATTTACAGGCACTGTAATTTTTCACTAAGTAGGGTAAAACAAAAGTCAGATTGCATAGTGAGATAAAATGAAACATTTTATTGTGAGTTTATCAAAATAAAAATTATTTAAAAATGGTAAAAATTAAATTTCAGTTAGGTAAAAGTGGTGCAGTGGTTAAGAGCTCTGCTGCTAACCAAAGGTTAGCAGTTCGAATCCACCAGGCACTCCTTAGAAAACCTATGCGGTAGTTCTACTCTGTCCTATAGGGTCACTATGAGTTGCAATCAACTCAATGGCAATGGGTTTGGTTTGATTTTACATCTGGAGGCCTGGTCGCACAGCTTAGCTGCTAATTGAAAAATCGGTGGTTTGAACCCAGTGGCCACTCCACAGGAGAAAGATGTGGCAGTCTGCTTCCTTAGAGATTACAGGCTCGGAAACCTTAAGGGGCAGTTCTATCCTGTCCTACAGGGTTGCTATGAGTCAGAATTGACTTGACAGCAATGGATTTGGTTTTGGTTGGTATATATTTAATGAATTATCTTCATTTAAAAAATTTATAAATCAAATTAAAGAAACCAAAAAATCTACCTATTTATCTATCTTGTCTATACATGAACATAATACATTTTGTATAATACAGTACTATAGTAAGTTATATTACCATATAACTTAATATCAAAAATATACAAAGAATCATTAAAACTCAACAATAAAAAGACAAACAATCCAATTAAAAAATAGGCAAAAGACTTGAAAATAAATTTCTCCAAAGAAGATACATAAATGTCCAACAATCACATGAAAAGATGTTCAACGTCATTGGTCATTAAAGAAATGCAAATTAAAACCACAATAAGATACCATTTCACACCCACTAGGATGGCTATAACCAGAGTCAGATAATAACAAGTGTTGCTGAGGATGTGAAGAAATTGGAACCCTCAACCACTTTACAGGTGTAAAATCGTGTGTACCTGTAGAAATCAGCTTGGCTGTTCCTCTAAAAGTAAAACATGGAATTACTATATAGCTCACCAATTTCATTCCTAGGTATACAGTCAAGAGAAATGAAAACAGATGTCTACGTAGAAACGTGTACGCAAATCTTTATACTAGCATGATTTATAATAGTCAAAAGATCGAAACAGCCAAAATGCCCATCAACAAACAAATGAATAAATGGATAAACGAATGTGGTATATGCATACAGCGGAATATTATTCAGCAATAAAAAGGCATGAAGCATGAATAAATCCTACAACTTGGACAAACCTTGAAAATATGAAGGTAAGTGGAAGAAGCAGACACAAAAGGTCACATATAGGATGCTTCCTTTTATATGATAAATCCATAATAGGAAAATCCACAGAGACAGAATGCAGATCAGTGGTTGCCAGGAGATAAAAAATAGGGAGGGGAAAATGTGGAATTATTACTTAATGAGTTGGGCTGCTCCTCTGGGGCGGTGAAAAAGCTTCAAACTAAAGAGAAGCGGCAGTCGCACATCACAGTGAATGCACTGAAGGCCACTGCGTCGCAGGCTGTAGAGTGGCTAATTCTGTGATGCGAATTTCATCTCAATAAACAAAAAAGAATGTAAATAATTTAAGTTTCCACCTTATGAACCTAGAAGAACATAATTAAACAAAACCAAACAGAAGTAATGAAATAATAAACAATATTAGAAATCAATAAAATAGAAAACCTAAAAACAACAGAGAAAATTAATGAAATTAAAAGCTTATTCTTAGAAAAGATCAATAAAATTGACAAACTTCTAGTAAAAATACCAAAAGAAAAAGGGAAAACTCAAATTACCCATATCAAGAATGAAAGAAAGGGTATCACTTTAGACCCTTCAGATCTTAAATTATTGGGGAATACTACAAATAATTCTATACACGTAAATTCAGCATCATTGATGAAATGGATCAAGCTGTCCTCAAAAAGCACCAAAATTCACTCAAATTTCATAAAGTGAATATTTCTATGATCATTAAATAAATTGAATTTAAAGTTAAATCCTTAAAGAAAAAGTTATCTCAGGGCCCAGATGGTTTCACTCGTGAAGTCTACCAAACCATCATGAAAGAAATAACATGAATTCTTAAGTCTTTTTTAGAAAACTGAAGAGGAAGGAACACTTTTAAACTCAATATACCTCATAAACAGACACAAAAATTCTTAAAATCTACTAACAAATCAAATTCAGCAATATAGACATTGAATATATCTTGACCAAGAGGCATTTTTCCTAAAAATTCAAGACTCTTTCAATATTTGAAGCCTTGCTTCTAAGGAGCATTCTGGTTGTACTTCCTCCAAGATGGATTTGTTCATTCTTCTGGAAATCCAAGGTATAGTCAATATTCTTCACCAAAACCACAATTCAAATGCATCAATTCTTCTTCAGTTTTCCTTTTTAATTGTCTGGTTTTTGTGTAAATATGAGGTGACTGAAAATACCACGGCTTGGGTCATGTGCACCTTGGTCATCAGAGACATCTCTGTTTTTAAGACTTTAAATGGGTCTTCTGCAGCAGCTTTGATCAATATATTGTTTGATTTCTTGACTGCTATTTCCATGGTATTGATTGTTCATCCAAGTAGAATGAAACCCTTGACAACTTCCTTTTTTTCTCCACTTATCATAATGTTGTTTATGTGTTCAGTTGTAACGATTTTCATTTTCTGTATGTTGAGGTGTAATCCATATTCAAGGTTGTAGAACTGACCTCCATCAGTAAGTGCTTCTAGTCATCTTCACTTTCAGTAATCAGGGTTGTGTCATCTGTATTTTGCAGGTTGTTAATGAGTCTTCCTCCAATCCTGATGCCACATTTTTCTTCATATACTCCAGCTTTTTGGATTATTTATTCAACATACAGATTGAATAAATAAAGTGAGAGGATACAATCCTACCACACACCTTTTCCAACTTTAAACCACTCTGTATACCCTTGTTTTGTTCAAAAGGCTGCCTCTTGATCCATGTACAGGTTCCACATGAACACAATTTAGTATTCTGGAATTCCCATTCTTTGCAATGTTATCCATAATTTTTTATGATCCACACAGTAGAATGCCTTTGCATAATCAATAAAACACAGGCAAACGTTTTTCTGGTATTCTCTGTATTCAGACAAAATCCTTCTGAAATCAGCAATGATATCCATGTTCTCTTTTGAATCCAGTTTGCTATGTACATATGATTGCAGCCATTTTTTAATTATCTTAAGCAAAATTTTGTTAGCGTGTGATTGTTAATGATATTGTTTGATAACTTCCGCATTGTTTGATCACCTTTCTTTGGAATGGACACGAACATGGATCTCTTCCAGTCAGTTGGCCAGGTAGCTATCTTCCAGTCAGTTGGCCAGGTAGCTGTCTTCCAGTCAGTTGGCCAGGTAGCTGTCTTCCAGTCAGTTGGCCAGGTAGCTGTCTTCCAGTCAGTTGGCCAGGTAGCTGTCTTCCAGTCAGTTGGCCAGGTAGCTGTCTTCCAATTTTTTTCTTTTTTTTACCTAGATGAGTAAGTGCTCCCAGTGTTGCATCTGTTTGCTGCAGCATCTCAACTGGTATTCCGTTAATTCCTGGAGCCTTGTTTTTTGCCAATGCCTTCAGTGTGGCTTGGACTTCTTCCTTTAGTACCAGTGGTTCGTGATCAAATGCTACCTCCTGAAATGGATGAACATGGACCAATTCGTTTTGGTAGAGCGATTCTGCATATTCCTTCTATTTTCTTTTGATGCTCCCTGCAACATTCAACATTTTTTTCCATAAAATATTTCAGTATTGCAGCTTGAAACTTGAATCTTCTCTTCAATTCTTTCAGTTTGAGAAATGCTGATCATGTTCTTCCATTTTGGTTTTCTAACTCCAGGTCTTTACACGTTTCATTATAATACTCTACTTTGTCTTTCCGAGCTGCCCTTTGAAATCTTTTTTTCAGCTCTTTTACTTCATCATTTTTCCTGTTTGCTTTAGCTGCTCTCCTCTTCCAAACTGAGGGGTTCCTCTTCCAACACTATATTGGACAATGTCCTATTGCTATCTATAAGGTTTTCATTGGCTAACTTTCAGAAGGAGATTGCCATGCCTTCCTTCCTAGGATGTTCTTGTCTGGAAGCTCTGCTGAAACCTGTCCGCCATGGTTGACTCTGCTGCTATGTGAAATACTGATGGCATAGATTCTAGCATCATAGCAACACATAAGCCACCACAGTACAACAAACTGACAGATGGGTGGTAGACAACAGTATATACTATTTTTGTAATTAAAAAAACTGTTTTTAATAAAACCAATTTCTGCCCATCTGGTTGTTGTAAAAGCAAAATGAGTTAATTCAAGTAAAACTGTTTAGCACAGCACTGGGCCATATTTACCAAAAAACAAAAAACCAAACTCATTGCTGTGGAGTAAATCCCAACTCATAGCGACCTTATAGGACAGAGTAGAATTGCCCCATAGGGTTTCCAAGGAGAGGCTGGTAGATTCAAACTGCTGACCTTTTGGCTAGCAGCTGAGTCCTTAACCACTGTGCCATGAGGGCTCCAGGCCCATATTTTAAACCCCAAAAACCCACTGCCGAGGAGTTGATTCCGACTGACAACGACCCTAAAGGACAGAGTAGAACTGCTCCATACGGTTGCCAAGGAGTGCCTGGTGGATTTGAACTGTATTCTTTTTTGTTTTTTAATATTGTGCATTTGGTGAAAGTTTATGGAGCAAATTAGTTTTCCATTTGATACTTCGTACATAAAGCATTCTATGACATCGGTTTCATTCCCCACAGTGTGTCAGCACTCTCTCCATTTCCGTCCTAGGTTCCCTGCTTCCTTTCTTCCTGATTTTCTGTTTTTCCTGCCTTCTTATCTTTGCTTTTTTGATCTGTATTCTATAAGTATTAGTTATTATTATAATTGTTTCAATAATTCAACTCCTATTAATTACAATAATGAGATTGCGTAAGAACTAATTTAGATCTTTTGAGAAGGTGAGTTTAGACTGAGGAAAGGATAAAGGGTTGTGAATTATGTTAATGATTTTGAGACAGGATATTGCACACTGACCCCCCAAATATTCACATAACCAAGGACATGATTTTCTAAGACTTACGGAATAAATTATCAACAATGAACCTTTAAATATAAAAGAACCGAAGTGCATACTACTTATTGGAGTCTAAACTTTATATTGGGGAAAAAAAGGCATTATGATTAAGTAGGGGTTATTCCAGGAATTCAAGCACAATTTAACATCGGTAAATTTGTCAACATAGCTTATCACATTAACCAATAAAAATAAAAAAGAAATGTTGAAAATAATTTAATAAATTCTAACAATCAAAAACCAAAGAGTTAGGGGATAGAATAAAATTTCCAAAATATGATAAAGAACATCTACCAGAGACCAAGAACAAACATCATATTAAATGGAGAAATATTAAATACACTGCAAATAAAGAAAGGAACAAGGAATTACACTTAACATTGTCTTGGAGAGTTAATCAAGAAAACAATAAGTGATATAAATATTGGAAAAGGGACAAAATTTATTTTCATTTATTACCTAAAATACAATTACAGCTTACAAATTCATTTAGTAAAGTGGCTAGATGCAAAAATAAATATACAATTCGGTATTTTTTTTTTACACTAGTAATTACCATCTTGAGATTTAATTGGAAAAAATTCCCATATGCTACAATGATTCATAGCTACAAAATCCTAGCAATAAAATTAACAAATAATGAACAAGACTTGTTACTGAAGCATACAAAATAATATCTGAAAAAAGAGACACATTTTATTTAATAGAACGTTACCTTTGAAACTGATTGCCTTTGTTCACATGGTAAGATATCCACGACTGGTAAAAATATTAAAGCTTTTTCTAAAATTTTTCTGACTGTTGTCTTTCCTCCACCTGTTGGGCCCAATAACATCACACCAACAGAAGCCTAAAACGAAATTTACAGGTTTATTCATTCATACAATATAATTTTTTTTTGCATTTATAAATATATCTCTGACTATATCCACTTACCTGTCCTTCAAATTATTGTTCAATCCATTATTATCTGGTTTCTGCCATTATTGAATAGGCTAATGTTAAAATCACCAGAAATCTCTTAATTTTAGAATTTAAAACATTTCTTTCAGTTCTTGATATTTAATAGTTTATCTCACTTTCCACTTCTCTTCACTTTTCCACTGGCTTCTGTAATATGATTTATCTGGGATTTCCTCCTTCTCTGACTTTCTTCTCTCTCTTGAGCACTGATTCTCTTTTCTATGTTAGTCTTCCTTAGTTAATCCCATTCCTCTGTCTTCTGTACATTGTCAATCCCATCAATTTGAATGTCTTTAACTATAATCTAGATCCTAATGACTTCTATCCTCTCATCTATTACAAAACTTTTTCTTGATTCCATCTTCTTTTCTCCATCCCAACCACAACTGCCTTATCTTGGGCCCTTACCATATATTCTGGACTACTTTAATAGCATTAAAGAAATTATTATTTTTTAGTAATGCAAGTATCACATAAATACTTTAAAATTCAAATATGGATAAAGCTAAAATATCTTTTCACTTACATTCCAATCTCAGTCCCCTCCTGGAGGCCTTGTGATTATCTGGTTCGACAGTCCCAGACTGTATAACTGACAAGGCAAGAAGGGCCCCAAAAGCCTTACTTGTCAAATGGAAACTGTATATTCATGAGTGCAGCCAGCCTGGCCACAGTGGTATCTTGTCTTTACATGGAAGAGTGGCAGCTGTTCCTCTGGGGGAAACTTTATATCCCATTGTACTTCCTGAAGACAAGTCATCGGCTCAAAAAATCCCTTTATTCACAAAGATTTCCTAAATGTCTAGTCTGGTTTACTGATGGTTTAGCTCAGCTAGAACCAGATGGCTCTAGCTATTCAGCCTCAGAGCCAGCTATGAAGAAACAAAGGCAGGCTTGCTTGGCCTGCCCAGTGGGCAACACTTTTTTTTTTTCCTTTATATCCTAGATGTTTATTTCCTCATCTGTTTAAGTCTCATGAACTTGTAAAAGGTAAAGCTTTTTTTATTTTTAATTGTACTTTAGATGAAGGTTTATAGAGCAGATTTGCTTCTCATTGAACAATTAATACACATATTGTTTTGTGACATCAGTTGTCAAACTCATGACATGTCAACAGTCTCCCCTTCTTGACCCTGGGTTCCTGTTACCAGCCTTAACGTCCCCTCCTGCTTTCTCATCCTTGCCCCTGGGCTGGTGTGCCCATTTAGTCTTATTTTGTTTTATGGACCTGTCTAATCTTTGGCTGAAGGGTGAACCTCAGCAGTGACTTTATCAGGAAGTGTCTGGGGGTCATGCTGTCAAGGTTTCTCCAGTCTCTGACAGACCAGTAAGTCTGGTCTTTATTTGTGAGTTGGAATTTTGGTCTACATTTTTCTCTAGCTCCTCTATTGTGATCTCTGTCAGAACAGTCAGTTGTGGTAGCTGAGCACCATCTAGTTGTGCTGGACTCAGTCTGGTGGAGGCTGTAGTACTTGCAACACTGACTTGAGCTTTTGCCAATAGCCTAGCTGTTTGGTCTGACACTTGGAAAACTATAGACTAGCAGATTAAAGACACTCCTCTTTGAGGCTGTGAACTGTGGAAACAAATGGAGGCTGGTGACCAAACTATCTGAGTCACACATGTAGATGACCATAGAGAGGGCCCATTCTTTTATGAGGCTACCAAAAATCAAGGTGCTGATCGAGCTTGCACTGTCCAGGTTGCCACGAATGCTGCCTGGATACAACATCATACTGGACATGGCAACATGTTCAGCATCATAGATTGAAGTAAAAAAGAAAAAGTGTATGTTTCAGATGCAGAGGCTACCACTGGATGCCAGTGACTGCTGCCCAAAGTTGATGCAGTTGTCACAAGGTGAGGGAAACTACATGGCACAGGGCATGACCTACAAACACTCTTGGCAGGTTGACTACATCAGATTTTTAGGGCTATCAGTGCTGCCTTATTGATGTTGACATTATTTCAAGCTATAGAGTTGTTATTCCAGTCCAGTCAGTTGATTCTGGCCACACAATTACGTGTCTTGAACTAATTTGTGTCATGTGTTTGGCTTTCTGGACCATTTGCAGTCTGGAAATGGTGCACCTATTATTATAAAAGTCACTTAACAATGGGATGGTAGTTCAGATATTTGATAGACCTTCAAGCCTCCCTACCATCCATGTTGTTGTTGTTAGGTGCTGTTGAGTCAGTTCCAACTCGTGGTGACCCTATGTACAACAGAATGAAACATTGCCTGGTCCTGCACCATCCTCACAATCCTTGTTACGCTTAAGGCCATTGTTGCAGCCACTGTCTCAATCCATCTAATTGAGGGTCTTCTTCTATTTTGCTGACCCTCTACTTTATCAAACATGATATCCTACCATCCATAGGCACCTAGTATTATCGAGCATTGGAACAGCTTCCTCAAAAATTCACTCAAAAAGATCTCTGACTCTTACCTCTCTTAGCTCCCTCACCTTCTTATTGTCCATATAACTTACAGCAAGGAAGCTTGGTCATTGAATGTGGGTGTCCCAAAAAAGAGATCATCTTCTTTTATCTGCTTCCTGGGTAATTTTCAGGATGAATGGTGCCATGGATTGAATTATGTCCCCCACAAAATGTATGTATCAACTTGGTTTGGCCATGATTCCCAGTATTGTGTGGTTGTCCTCCATTTTGTGATTGTAATTTTATGTTGAGAGGATTAGGGTGGGATTTTAACACCACCTTTACTCAGGTCACCTCTCTGATCCAATGTAAATGGAGTTTCCCTGGGGTGTGGCCTGCACCACCCTTTATCTCTTAAGAGAGAAAAGGAAAGAGAAGTAAGTAAGCAGACAGTTGTGGACCTCATACCACCAAGAAAGCAGCACTGGGAGCAGAGTGCATCCTTTGGACCTGAGGTCCCTGCACCTGAGAAGCTCCTCTACAAGTGGAAGATGGGAGACAAGGACTTTCCTCCCGAGCTGACAAAGACAGAAAGCTTTCCCTTGCAGCTGACACCCTGAATGTGGACTTGTAACCTACTAGATTGTGAGAGAATAAATTTCTCTTTGTTAAAGCCATCCACTTGTGGTATTTCTGTCATGGCAGCACTAGATAACTAAGACAAATGGGATGAGGTATTATATAGACCTGTTCTGAAAATTCAGGATTCAGCCCTGACTATTCCTAGACATGATGTTTCTTTCTTTCCCCTGGTGACAACTCCAGGTCAACCTGGTTGATACACATTCCATGTGGTAGTCCAACCAAAACGGGGCTTTGAGGATTCAAATTTAATTTTGTTTCAACCACCTGAATTTTCTTGTTGGACTGAGAAGATATTAAACCATAAGGATAATGACTACTTTGTTAAGTACAATGCCAGCTGAGTCTCAGTGGCTTATGCAGGCCAAAGTGGTACATAATAGGTCTCTGTAAATTTTATAAAATTACCCTTCTCCTTCTTAGGCCCAACCCTTTAATGCAACTTACTGTGTGTGCAAGTGCACTTGGTCCTTGTGTTGCCCAAACAGAATTAAGGCCCAGGGAACTGGTGCAAATGATGTTATTCTGGCTACAGCTGTTACTAACAAACTGTCCTTTGTCTCTAATTAGGAGTTTAGTGTCTTCTGCCAATATTAAATTGTGGCAGGCTAACATGTTAAATTACACACAGGGTAAAATCTTGACAAATATGCACATGGACGAAAAGATGCACATCATAAGATGACAAATCTCACCATAATTATTAAATTCAATTCTATCCCAACCAGAATCCCAACAGTTTTTTTGGGGGGTGGAAATTAACAGGATGATTTTATAATTCTGTGAAAGAGAAAGGGCCAAGAATAACCAAGAAAATTTTGAAAAGAACAATGGTAGCACTGGTATCATCAAATAGCAAGACTTAATATAAAGCTATGGTAATTAAGACTGTGTGGTATAGACATAGAGAGAGAGAAATAGACCAAAAGAACAAGATAAAAAGGAATCAACCATATTAGATATGAAAGCTTGATATATGATAGAAGTAGAAAAATAGTGGGGAAAAATCTTGGGGAAATTCGTTATCCATATGAGGATAAATAGATCCCTATCTGATACCCTGTCTACGGTAGAATAATATCCAAACACCTACAAGGAAAACCAATTAATACTGCTATTATTCAAATTTCTGTACCAACTACTAAGACAAGGGTGGAGAAATTGAAGATTTTTACCAACTTCTACAGTCTGAAATTCCTCAAATACGCTTAGTCTTCTATTGCTGCCATAACGGAAATACCACAAGTGGATGGCTTTAACAAAGAGAAACTTATTTGCTCACAGCCTAGTAGGTTACAAGTCCATATTCGGGGCATTGGCTCCAGAGGAAGGCTTTCTCTCTCTGTCAGCCTTCTCATCAGTGTTCCCCCGGACGAGCGCTCCTTCACACAGGCACCCCAGGTCTAAAGGACGCGCTCCGCTCCTGGTGCTGCTTTCTTGGTGGTATAAGGTCCCCAGCTCTCTGCTTGCGCCCCTTTCCCTTTATCTCTTGAGAGATAAAAGGTGGTGCAGTCACACCCTAGGGAAACTCCCTTTACCTTGGATCAGGAGGTGGCCTGAGTAAGGGTGGTGTTACAATCCCACGCTGATTCTTTTAATATAAAATTGCTATCATGAAATGGAGGACAACCACACAATTCGGGGAATCATGGCCTAACTAAGTTGATAAACACATTTTTTTGGGGATATAATTCAATCCATGACACACGCAATCAAGATGCACTGATAATTACTGGTGATTGGAATGCGAAAGCTGAAAACTAAGAAGGGTCGGTAGTTGGAAAACATGGCCTTGGTGATAAAAAATGATTCTGGAGAGTGCATGACAGAATTTTGCAAAACCAATGACTTCTTCATTGCAAATACCGTTTTTCACCAACATAAATGGTGACTATACACGTGGACCTGGACAGAGGCAATACACAGAAATCAAATCAACTACATCTGTGGAAAGAGACAATGGAAAAGCTCAATATCACCAGTCAGAACAAAGCCAGAGGCCGATTTCGGAACAGACCATCAATTGCTCATATGCAAGTTCAAGATGAAGTTCAAGAAAATTAGAACAAGTCCACTAGAGCCAAAGTACTACCTTGAATATATCCCACCTGAATTTAGAAACCATCTCAAGAATAGATTTGATGCATTGAACACCACTGACCAAAGACAAGACTAGTTGTGGAATGACATCAAAGACATCAGACGTGAAGAAAGCAAGAGGTCACTAAAAAGATAGAAAAGACCAAAATGGATGTCGGAAGAGATTCTGAAACTAAATCTTGTACTTCAAGTAGCTAAAGTGAACAGAAGTAATGATCACATAAAAGAGTTGAACAGAAAATCTCAAAGGGCAGTTCAAGAAGACAAATGAAAGTATAATAATAAAAAGTGCAAAGACCTGGAGTTAGAAAACCAAGGGGGAAGAACACGCTTGCCATTTCTCAAGCTGAAAGAACGGAAGAAAAAATTCAAGCCTCGAGTTGCAATTTCGAAGGATTCTACAGGGAAAATATTGAACGATGATAGAAGCATCAAAAGAAGATGGAAGGAATACACAAGAATCATTGCACCAAGAAGAACTGGTCAACATTAAACCATTTCAGAAAGTAGGATATGGTCAAGAACCAATGATACTGAAGGAAGAAGTCCAATCTGTACTGAAGGCAGTGGTAAAAAACAAGGCTCCAGGAATTTATGGACTACCGATTGAGATGTTTCAACAAACAGATGCAGCCCTGGAGGTGCTCACTCGTCTATGCCAAGAAATTTGGAGGACAGCTACCTGCCCAACTGGAAGAGATCCATTTTTGTGCCCATTCCAAAGAAGGGTGATCCAACAGAATGGGAAAATTATCAAACAATATCATTAATGTCACACAAAAGTAAAATTTTGCTGAAGATAATTCAAAAAGGTTTCAGCAATACATCAACAGGGAACTGCCTGAAATCCAAGACAGATCAGAAGAGGAAGTGTAAAGAGGGCTATCACTGTTGATGTCAGATGGATCTTGACTCAAAGCAGAGAATATCAGAAAGATGTTTATCTGTGTTTTATTGGCTAGGCAAAGGCATTCTACTGTGTGGATCATAACAAATTATGGATAACATTGCAAAGAATGGGAGTCCCAGAACACTTAATTCTGCTCATGAAGGAACCTGTCATAGACCAAGAGGCAGTCGTTCAAACAGTACATGAGGATGCCGTGTGGTTTAAAGTCAGGAAAGGTGTGTGTCAGGGTTGTATCATTTCACCATATTTATTCAATCTGTATGCTGAGCAAATAATCTGAGAAGATGGACTATATGAAGAAGAAAGTGGCATCAGGATTGGAGGAAGACTCACTGATAACCTGCGATATGCAGATGACACAACCTTGCTTGCTGAAAGTGAGGAGGACTTGAAGCACTTACTGATGAAGACCGAAGACTACAGACTTCAGTATGGATTGCACCCGAACATAAAGAAAATAAAAATCCTCACAACTGGACCAATAAGCAACATCATGATAGATGGAGAAAATATAGAAGTTGTCAAGGATTTCCTTTTACTTGGATCCACAATCAATGCTGATGGAAGCAGTAGTCAAGAAATCAAATGACATATTGCATTGGGCAATCTGCTGCAAAAAATGTCTTTAAGATGTTAAAAAACGCAAAGATGTCACTTTGAGGTCTAAGGTGCACCTGACCAAAGCCATGGTATTTTCAAGCACCTTGCATGCATGTAAAAGCTGAGCAATGAATAAAGAAAACAGAAGAACTGATGCCTTTGAATTATGGTGTTGGCGAAGAATATTGAATATACCATGGACTGCCAGAAGAATGAACAAATCTGTCTTGGAGGAAGTACAGCCAGAATGCTCCTTAGAAGCAAGGATGGCAAGACTGTGACTCATATACTTTGGACGTGTTATCAGGAGGGATCAGTTCCTGGAGAAGGACATCATGGTTGGTAGAATAAAGTGTCAGTGAAAGAGAGGAAGACCCTCAACGAGATGGATTGACA
The DNA here is from genome assembly GCF_030014295.1 of Loxodonta africana. NCBI lineage: Eukaryota > Metazoa > Chordata > Mammalia > Proboscidea > Elephantidae > Loxodonta > Loxodonta africana. Next base: position 51,033,828 of record NC_087366.1, read on the forward strand.
CAGTGGCTGCAACAATGGGCTCAAGTATAACAAAGATTGTGAGGATGGCGCAGGACTGGGAAGCGTTTCTTTCTGTTACATATAGGGTTGCTATGGGTCAGGACCAACCCGAAGTCACCTAATAACAACAAAACAGCAACTTGATACCCTAAGGAAAAATATATTCCAGCCAAACTTAAAGACGGAAAATCCAAATATATAAAACTTTTACAAAAATTTAATAGAAAATCTTTTTGAAAAGAGGGTAGAGAAGATTTTAAAAAATAGGACACAAAAACAAACATTAAGAAATAATTGATAGATTTTTACAGCACCAAAAAATGTTTTCTGCGCAACTGAACATTGCAAACATTTCTAAAAAGCCAAGAGTTACAGACTTTATTAGTAATGCATATATAAAATCAATAATGAATTATGATATGAAAATACATAATAAAAAATCCAAACATTTACTAAAGAAAAAAACAAACAAATTGAGAAAACAGTGCAGTACATAATCTGGCAATTCACAGAAAACTCAAATGATTAATAAATATAAGAAAGGATATACAATCTTAGTAGTAATCAGGGGAATACACATTGTGATATTTTTACAGATGGTTCATTCATGGAGAATAGAAAATTCAAAAAAGGTGTAGCAACTGGATTCAGTGTTTTGCACCACATTTGTAGGTTTTTTACAAGTATGTATTAAGGTGAAAAAGATTAATTTATTGAACTTTAAGATGAAGGTCAAACAACAAAGTCTAGGAAAATAATCAATAAACTACTCTGAAGAACATCTTAATAGCTCTTTATTATTATTATTTGATTTCCCCTTGTTTGTATCCACTAAACCTAGAGCAAAGAGTGGCTAATACGCATGCCGCTGTGCACTTACCTGAAGTTGATTATGAAACTGTATGATCTTCTCTTTCTGAGCTGGGCAATGTTGTAGACCCAAGCACAGTGTTGCAATAGACACAGCTTTCTGAAAGGAAATAAACACACAGATTTAAAATGCATTGCAGTTTGAACCCTAAAATTTTTAATTCTCCAAAATCTCTCTTAACTAGATATCAATCATTGTACTTTAAGACAGCAGTTCTTAATTTTCAGTTCACCAAGCTTTCTGAGAATAATAAAACCAATTATTACTCTCCCCAGGAAACCACAATTCACACAAAATCTCATGTTCACAGACCCCTTATAGCAAATTCACAGACTGCTCCCCCAGGTTAAGAACCAGGCTTATGTAAAAACGAATTATTATGAGAGTACAACTGTTTAATTATCCCCACACTAAAAGACAATGTAAAGATTAATACTTTTTTGTAATTCTAATCATTAAGATAGGTTTTCAATTTTGCAATGCATATTCTAATGTTTCAATGTTAAGGATGTCCTAAGAAAGCAAATAAAATGTACGAGATTGAAGATATGATATGTTTTATATATGTATATGACATATACATCCCAAGGAGTGACTGCAGCTTGGAAAGATACTTATTATTTTAACACAGGAAGTATAAGGGCAGTGATGCTTCCTTCAAAGGGGGGTTATTTCAGAATGGATAAAATTGGTAACCATGGCTTAAAAAAATGGAATTTATCCTTCCTTTCTAACCAACCCCTGTCCATGCTATTTCTCATTCCTTGCATCTATACAATGGGCTATAACAAAGAAGCAGTTGAAGGAGACACAGAAAACTCAGCAAGACTATACGAATGGAGAAAAAAGCAGCTTCTATGGCACCTGGTGGCACAGTGGTTAAGTGCCTGGCTACTAACTGAAAGGTTAGAAGTTTGAACCCACCAGCTCTCCATGGGAGAAAGACGTGGCAGTCAGCTTCCACAAAGATTTACAGCCTACAAGACAAGGATGCCCTTTATCACCACTTCTATTTAACATTGTGCTGGAAGTCCTAGCTAGAGGCAAGAAAAAGAAATAAAGGGCATCCAAACTGGTAATGAAGAAGTAAAACTCCCCATTTACAGGTGATATGATATTATACATAGAAAACTCAAAAGACTCCACAAGAAAACTACTGGATCTAACAGAAAGATTCAGCACAGTAGCAAAATATAAGATAAACATACAAAAGCCAGTTGGATGCCTAGACACCAATAAAGAGAATGACAAAATAGAAATCAGGAAAACAATACCACTTAAATAGCCCCTAAAAAAATAAAAATACTTAGGAATAAATCTAACCAGGGACATAAAAGACCTATAAAAAGAAAACTACAAAACACTACAGCAAGAAACCGAATGAGACCTACATAAATGGAAAACATACCATGCTCATGGATAAGTAGACTCAACATTGTGAAAATGTCAATTCTACTCAAAGTAATCTACAAACACAGTGCAATCCTGATCCAATTACCAGAAGTATTCTTTAAAGAGATGGAAAAACTAATCATTAACTTTATATGGAAAGGAAAGAGGCCCTGGATAAGAAAAGTACTGTTGAAGAAGAACAAATTTGGAGGACTCACACTACCTGACCTCAGAATCTGCTATACAGCTACAGTAGTCAAAACAGCCTGGTACTGGCACAGCAACAGATACACTGACCAATCGAACAGAATTGAGAATCCATCCACCTATGGCCACCTGATCTTCAACAAGTGTGCAAAGCCCATCGAATGGGGAAAAGACAGTCTTTTTAACAAAAGGTGCTGGCAAAACTGGATGTCCACCTGCAAAAAAGTGAAACAAGACTCATACCTCAAACCATACACAAATAATAATTCAAAACGGATCAAAGACCTAAATATAAAACCAAAACTATAAAGATCATAGAAGAAAAAAATAGGATCAATGCCAGATTAACAGGATACAAAACATAACTAACAACACACAAACTCCAGAAGATAAGCTAGATGACTGGGATCTTCTAAAAATTACACACTATGCTCATCAAAAGACTTCACCAAAAGAGTAAAAAGAGAAACTACAGACTGGGAAAAAATTTTGGTTATGACAAATCCGACAAAGGTCTAATCTCTAAAATCTATAGGAAAATCCAACACCTCTACCACAAAAAGACAAATACTCCAATTAAAAAATGGGCAAAGGAAATGAACAGACACTTCAACAAAGAAGACGTTCAAGCGGCTAACAGACACTTGAAGAAATGCTCACGATCACTAGCCATTAAAAAAAAGAGCAATGCAAATCAAAACCACAATGAGATACCATCTCACCCTGGCATTACCGGCATGAATCAAAAAAACAGAAAATAACAAATGTTGGAGAGCCTACAGGGAAATTGGAACTCTTATGCACTGCTGGTAGGAATGCAAAATGGTACAACATTTTGGAAAGTGATATGGTGCTTCCTTAGAAAGCCAGAAATAGAAATACCATATGAACCAGCAATTCCACTCATAAGAATACATCCTAGAGAAATAAGAACCATCACACGAATAGACATAAACATACATATATTTACTGCAGCATTATTCACAATAGCAAAAAGATGGAAACAACCTAGATGCCCATCAACAGACAAATGGATAAAAAAACTATGGTACATACACACAATGGAGTACTACACAATGATAAAGAACAATGATGAATCTGAAAAGCATCTCACCACGTGGAAGAATCTGGAGGATATTATGCTGAGTGAAATAAATCAATCACAAAAGGACAAATATTGTATGAGACCACTACCATAAAAATTCATGAAAAGATTTATGCACAAAAAGAAACAATCTTTGATGGTTATGAGGGAGGGGAAGGGTAAAGGTGGAAAAACACTAAATAGACAATAGATAAGTGGTAACTTTGGTGAAGGGTGAGACAGTACATGATACTGGATTAGCCAGCACATCTTGCCCAAGGCAAGGTTATGGACAACCAAATTCTCTGAGGGACTGAATTACTGAGCTGAAGGCTGTGGAGAGCATGATCTCGGGGAACATCTAGCTCAATCGGCATAACATACTTTATAAAGAAAATGTTCTACATTCTACTTTGGTGAGTAGCGTTTGGGGTCTTAAAAGCTTGTGAGCAGCCATTGAAGATACTTCACTTGTCTCACCCTGTCTGGAGCAAGGCAGAATGAAGAAAATTGAAGACACAAGGGAAAGATTTGTTCAAATAACTGAGGGACCACAAGTACTACAGCCTCCACAAGATTGAGTCCAGTGCAACTCGATGGTGCCCAGCTACTACCACCAAGTGCTCTGACAGGGATCACAATACAGCATCATGGACAGAGATGGAAAAAAAAGTAGACCAAAATTCTAACTCACACACACACACACACACACAACAGACTTACTGGTCTGGCAGAGACTGAGGAACCCCTGAGAGTATGGTCCCCAGGCACCCTTTTAGCTCAGTAATGAAGTCACTCCTGAAGTTCACCCTTTAGGCAAAGATTAGACAGGCCCATAAAACAAAACAAGAATAAATGGACATACCAGCCCAGGGGCAAGGCCTAGAAGGCAGTAGGGGACAGGAAAGCTGGTAATAGGGAACGCAAGGTTGATAATGGGAGGCTGTTGACATGTCATGGAGTTGATAACTAGTGTCACAAAACTGTATGTGAACTAATTGTTTAATGAGAAGCTAGTTTGTTCTGTAAATGTGCATCTGAAGTACGATAATTAAAAAAAGATTTACAGCCTTGGAAACCCTATGGGGCAGCTTTAATCTGCCCTATAGGGTCACAAGGAGTCAGAATGAACTGGATGGCAATGGGTTATGGCAAGACCAATTGGAGGCAGGCATTAGCTGAGAGGATTTTTTGAAGAACAACTTTTTAAATGCAGTTGACTTAACTGCTCTACTTAAAGGCCAAATGTTGAGCAGTTATTGATGTAGAGGCTAAAAGTTCTCCATAGTTAGTAACATAAGGCTGGATACCAACCCGGATACAAGCAAGAAGTCACGCAGGTGTAGAATAGTGTGAGATAAGGATAGCACAGGAGGTACAGAGGAGCAGCAGAACTAGAATATAATCAAGGAGATAGCCAGATAGGTCATTCCACCTGGCCAAGAAGTTTTACAAAGTTCTAACTTTGGAAGGGTTATAAATAAATTCATATTCCTATTGTAAAGTATTCGTTGCTGTATACAATGCTGGATGTGAAACTATACGTAGTTTTTAGTCCATGATATCGTTTCAGTAATTCTCAATTAATCTTGAGTTAATGACATCCATATACTTTGGGTATTGTTAGAGACAAATATCTAAATAAAAGATGGACAGATCTTAATTGTCTAATGCATGCAGTTCAGATTCTTGTATCTCAAATGATCAAACAGTGCAAACAACACACTTACGGATTATTTCTTTAATAAGATGTATTTGTATTTGGATATGCTGTACAAAAAAGGTCATTGCGTAAGCCATTAAAGAGACAACATTAAATAAAAGACTGGATTACTCCAAGTTTAATATTAAAATCACCATAACTTTAAATTATGATCTTTGTGCCATATATGAACTATATAATGCAACTTGATGAGTAACAATTTACTAAATAGTTGACAGCTTGCACATTTACCAACATAAAAATTATACATATGAGGGAGTAACTAAATAAACTAATATTGTTGTACAAAAACCTTTTCCATAAGCTCAGACTGCCATAAAGAAACTTGTGAAAGTGATGAAAAGATGCATATACAATGAGGCTCAAAAGTAAAACCAGTAATGTACTTACAAGATTGCTATTAGAATGGCAATGGTATTTTTTAGCTGTGTCTTGAAAACATTAACAACAACACAAGAGGTGCTTAAAACTTAAAATTAAAGAAAAGAAAGTGGGGAAGTTTTAGGCCTTGCCTGGGAGAGACAGAAGAGTGCTTATGTAAGACAGAAGAAGCAAAACTTGTCAACTAACATTTTCCTTATTTTTCTCTATTAAAGTGAAAATCCTCAAAATGTAAGTTTAAATATTCAAAATACAGGCAATAGCTTTGAGACAAATCTCCGCTGTACTTTCAGAAACCACACTGGGCAAAAAGGAAAAAATATCCAATCACATTTTCATTAAAACAAGGGAACAATAAAATCTACAAAATCCCAAAAAACATGAAACAGCTATCAAAATAGCTAGGCTTAGACAGAGTTTGGACCTGCAAATTGTTGGTCTAGAAAAGTCCAACTCATTCAACCGCGTGGAACAAAGGATCTTGAAGTATATAAGACTCCTGTCAATTTAGAGAAATAAAGAAAAATAAAACTTTCTTCTAAAGGGCTAGAAGAGCATCAAAACTCATAACTAGATAAGCACCACAGAGCATAAACACAGAATAAACTCTAGCTGTTTCAGACAGAGCAGGAAAAAAGAGAAAACAATGAGGCAAAAAGAAATTAAAATAAATAATACAACAGTTATGAATCTTAAAATAATAGAAACTACAATAAACAAAACCTTAAAATCAATAAATACAGGATGGATAATCAAAGACTGGGTAACAAAAAACAAAGTGTACCAATATATTTGCTATAAGACATACAGTTCAGAGATAGAAAGTTTGAAAAAAGATGGAAAAAGAAATTCTGGAAATATGAACTTCCAAAGCAAAAAGTTGGGTAACAATCTTAACTTCTGACTAAATAGTTTTTAAGGTGAGACATAGCATATGTACTAAAGAGGAACATAATATACTGGTAAAAGAATAAGATATAAACATATGTACAACTTATAAATCTCAGCTCTAAAAAGCAAAAATTGACACAAGTGCAGGTGAAATAGATATATCAACAATTGCAGTTAAGATCTTAATACAGAAATTGATCAACAAAAAATAAGCAGAGATTGCAAAGCTCTAAAAAATACAACTAACAGGCTATGTGTATAACTTTATATTCAACAAGCACAGAATACATATTATTTTTGAGAAGCACTTACAAAAAAAAGACCACGCATTAGGCAATGTAGGGAGACTCCATAAATTCAAATGGATTAATTTCTTACAGAATATACAACTAAAATTAATACAAATAAAAGTTAATATCAGGAGAATAAAATCTCATACATTTGGAAACAAAATAACCTGAGTTATAAAAAGAAATCATAAAGTAAATTAAGAAATATTTATAACTGAATGCTAATTAAAACACTGCATGTCAAAATGTGTGGGAAACAGCTAATGCAATGCTTAGAGGGAAGTTTATAGCTTAAATACTTTAGGAGAAAATAGTAAAGATAAAAAATAAATAAACTAAGCATTCAAATCAGGAAAATGGAGAAAAGAACAACAGAACAAATCCAACCCAACACAACACACGAAAATAATGTAGAAAATAGAGAATCAAATAGAAAATAAAAATAACAGAGAAAATAAACAAATGCAAAAGCTGTCTGTTTGAACAAATTAATTATATATGGACTTCAAACAAGAATGATCAATAATAAAAAACTATAGCAGAGATTTTAAAATGAGAGTACTATGAACAACTTAATAATTTGAAAACATAAAACATGTTGGCATAAAGAATAAGGAACTTGAATTGATCAATAAGTAACAAAAATTAAAACAACATTCAAAGCCTCTTCTCACTACCTCCCCCAAAATCCAGACACAAATAGTGTTATAATGAGTTTTACCAAAAATTTAAGGGATAGTTCATTTTTATCTCATGTAAGATTCTCCAGAAAATAGAGCAGCGATTCTTGACCAGCTTATTTTTAAGAAATCGTAAAATCTTGTTTATAAAACCAGTTAAGGGCATTTAACTTATTAATGTTAAAAACCAAAAACCAAACCCATTGCCGTTGAGTAGATTCCGACTCATAGTGACCCTGTAGGACAGAGTAGGACTTCCCCACAGGATTTCCTGGTGGTGCAGTGGTTAAAACATTTGACTGCTAATTGAAAGGTCAGCAGTTCAAAACCACCAGTGGCTCTGTGGGAAAAAGATGTGGCAGTCTGCTTCTGTAGAGATTTACAGCCTTGGAAACCCTGTGGGGTCGCTAAGAGTCAGCATCAATTCGACAACAGTGGTCACTTATTAATGTAGATGTGAAAATTCTAAATTAAATATTAGCTAACTTAATCCAATAGTCTCCCACTCGTGTGTCAGTTTGTCATACTGCAGGAGTTCGTGTATTGCTGTGATGCTAGAAGCTATGCCGCTGGTATTCACATACCAGCAGGGTCACCCATGGTGGAGAGGTTTCAGCTGAGCTTCCAGACTAAGACAGACTAGGAAGAAGGACCCGGCAGTCTACTTCTGAAAAGAACTAGCCAGTGAAAACCTTATGAATAGCAGTAGAACACTGTCTGATATAGTCCTGGAAGAGAAGTCCCTCTGGTTGGAAGGCACTCAAAATACAACTGGGGAAGAGCTGCCTCCTCAAATTAGAGTCAACCTTAATGATGTGGAAGGAATCAAGCTTTTGGGACCTTCATTTGCTGATGTGGCATGACTCAAAAAGAGAAAAAACAGCTGCAAACCATTAATACTCAGTACCTGGAATGTACAAAGTATGAATCTAGGAAAATTGGATATCATCAAAAATGAAATGGAACACATTAGTGAGCTGAAATGGACTGGTCCTGGTCATTCTGAATCAGACAATTAAATGGGTTAGTATGCTGGGAATAACAAATTTAAGAGAAACGGCATTGCGTTCATCGTCAAAAAGAACATTTCAAGATCTGTCCTGAAGTACAATGCTGTCTGTGATAGAATAATATCCATACACCTACAAGGAAGACCAGTTAATACGACTATTATTCAAATCTATGCACCAACCACTAAGGCCAAAGAGGAAGAAACTGAAGATTTTTACCAACTTCTGCAGTCTGAAATTGATTTAACATGCAATCGGGATGCACTGAGAATTACTGGTGATTGGAATGCGGAAGGTGGAAGCAAACAAGAAGGATTGATAGTTGGAAAATATGGCCTTGGTGATAGAAACAATGCCAGAGATCACATGATTGAATTTTCCAAGACCAACAGCTTCTTCACTGCGAATACCTTTTTTCACCAACATAAGTGGCAACTATACATGTGGACCTCACCAGATGGAATACATAGGAGTCAAAGTGACTACAACTGTGGAAAGAGACAATGGAAAGGCTCAATATCATCAGGCAGAACAAGGCCGGGGCCGACTGTGGATCAGACCATCAATTACTCATATGCAAGTTCAAGCTGAAACTGAAGAAAATTATAACAAGTCCACAAGAACCAAAGTATGACCTTGAGTGTATCCCACATGAATTTAGAGACCATCTCAAGAATAGGTTTGACATGTTGAACACTAATGAGCAAAGACCAGACGAGTTGTGGAATGACATCAAGGACATTATACATGAAGAAAGCAAGAGGTCATTAAAAAGATAGAAGAGAAAGAAAAGACCTAAATAGATGACAGAAGAGACTCTGAAACTTGCTCTTGAACATCAAGTAGCTAAGGAAAAAGGAAAAAGTGATGACATAAAGGAGCTGAACAGAAGGTTTCAAAGGATCCCTCAAGAAGGCAAAGACCTGGAGATAGAAAAGCAAAAGGGAAGAACACATTCAGCATTTCTCAAGCTGAAAGAACTGAAGAAAAAATTCAAGCCTCAAGTTGCAACACTGAATGATTCTACGGGGAAAATATTAAATGACACAGGAAGTATCAAAAGAAGATGGAAGGATTATACAGAGTCACTATACCAAAAAGAACTCATCAGTGTTCAACCATTTCAGGAGGCAACATATGATCAGGAACCAGTGGTACTAAAGGAAGACGTCCAAGCCGCACTGAAGGCATTGGCAAAAAACAAGGCTCCAGGAGTTGATGGAATACCAATTGAGATGTTTCAAAAATAGATGTAGCATTGGAAGTTTTCACTCGTCTATGCCAAGAAATTTGGAAGACAGCTACCTGGCCAACCAACTGGAAGAGATCCCTATTTATGCCTATTCCCAAGAAAGGAGATCCAAGCAAATGTGGAAATTATCAAACAATATCATTAATATCACAGACAGTAAAATTTTGAGAAGATCGTTCAAAAGTGCCTGTAGCAGTGTATCAACAGGGAACTGCGAGAAACTCAGGCAAGATTCAGAAGAGGACGTGGAACCAGGTACGTCATTGCTGATGTCAGATGGATTCTGGATGAAAGCGGAGAATACCAGAAAGAAGTTTACCTGTGTTTTATTGACTATACTAAGGCTTTGAATGTATGGATCATAACAAATTATGGATAACATTGTGGAGAATGAGAATTCCAGAACACTTGTTTGTGCTCATGAGGAACCTGTACAGGCAGTCATTCAAACAGAACAAGGGGATACTGCATGGTTTAAAGCCAGGAAAGGTGTGTGTCAGGGTTGTATCCTTATACCATACCTATTCAATCTCAATGCTGAGCAAATAATCCAAGTTGCTGCACTATACGAAGAAGAATTTGCATCAGGATTGGAGGAAGACTCATTAACAACCTGTGTTATGCAGGTGACACAACCTTGCTTGCTGAAAGTGAAGAGGACTGGAAGCATTTACTGATGAAGATCAAAGACTACAGCCTTCAGGATGGATTACAACTCAACATAAAGAAAACAAAAATCCTCATAACTGGATCAATAAGCAACATCATGATAAATGGAGAAAAGATTGAGGTTGTCACAGATTTCATTTTACTTGGATTCGCAATCAATATCCATACAGTCAAGAAATCAAAAGACGTATTTCATTGTGCAAATCTGTTGCAAAAGACTTCTTCAAAGTGTTGAAAAGCAAAGATGTCACCTTGAGGACCAAGGTGTGCCTGACCGAAGCCATGGTGTTTTCAGTTGCCTCATATGTATGCGATAGCTGGACAGTGAATAAGGAAGTCCAAAGAAGAATTGACGCCTTTGAACTGTGGTGTTGGCAAAGAATATTGAATATACCATGAAATGCTAGAAGAACAAACAAATCTGTCTTGAAGTAAGGGCAACCAGAATGTCCTTTAGAAGCAAGGATGGCGAGACTACGTCTCACATACTTTGGACATGCTATCAGGACAGATCAGTCCCTGGAGAAGAACACCATGCTTGGTAATGTAGAGGGTCAGTGAAAAAGAGGAAGACCCTCAACGGGATGGATTGACACAGTGGCTGCAACAATGGGCTCAAGCATAGCAACAATTGTGAGGATGGTGCAGGACCGGGCAGTGTTTCATTCTCAGTTGTTACGAGTCAGAACTGACTGGACAGCACCTAACACCACCACCACCAACAATCCAGTAGTATATCAAAAATAAGGTGATCATAGAGTGTGGTACATTCCAAGAATGCAAGGATGGTTCAACACCAGAAAACTATCATTAAAAATATTAAAACGATGGATAGATATTGGATACAACTGCCATTATTTTAATATGACATGATGATTTACCAAGAAAAATCAAGAGAATAGACAAAAGGCTAGTTACTAGTGGGAGAACTTAGCAAGTTGCTAGATTTCAAGATCAACTTACCAAATCAATGGCATTTTGCTACACCTGCAATAATCAACTAGGAATATAATAAAAATTAGACAGCATTATCAGCCCAAACTATAAGTTATTTTGGAATTAACTTAAGTATAAAATGATACAATTAATAAAATTTGAGAGACAATGATGGTAAGAAATCAGGACACAGAATAAGCTTTTTCTGTCAGAGAGTCGGAAGGTACCATTTTTAATTTACAAAGTTAAGAAAACAAGAGTGTTAGCACTATTGCCTAAATTTGGGTTGCTGTTATTGTTGGTTGCCATCAGTCAATGTGACTCATGGGGAGACCATGAGTGCAGAGTAGAACCTGAGAGTTTTCAAGGCTGTGGGCTTTCAGAAGCAGATTGCCAGGCCTGTCTTCTGAGGTGCCTCTGGGTGAGTCTGAACCACCAACTTTTCCCTTAGTAGTTGAGGGCTTAACCATTTGTGTCACCCAGGGGAAGGAAGAGGGTATATACTAATTTTTACTGCTCCTATTAGAGAACTAATGGATTTGATCCAAATAAAAACTACGGACATTAGAGAAAGGTATAGTTGTAATGATTTAAAAAAAAAATTATTGAAAGGTATAGTTGTAATGATTACCCGTAGAATAAAAATATAAACCTGCATAAAAATCAGAAGACAAAGAATAAAAAAGCAAAAGCAAGTAAAATGAAGACTTAAAAAAGCTATAAAAACAAAAAAAAGATAACATAAAATAATATTCCAGAATTAAGATCAGATTTGACACGTCTGTAAATGTAACTAGGCTTATTTCATCTATTAAAAAAGAATATCTTCAGATTGGATCACAAAGAAAAGCCAACTAACTTTATGCTGTATAAAAGAGACACAAAACAGTGATTCATAAAGTCTGAAAATAAAAGAATGTACAAGACAAGCAAACAAACAGAAAACAGGGTTAACGGTCTTAATAACAAACAGTGAGTTCCAGTGAAAGGAAACAATGTTTAAAGGCCTGATGTCTGATAAGGACCTAGAGGAGCCAGAGAACAGTGAGATGTTCAGGGTGGAAAGAATATGGAGGAGAAGGGGGTTAAGGAAGGAAAGATAGGATATATTGGAAAAGTAGGATATACTAGGTCTAGCCAGATTGTGAAAGGCATTATACATCAAGATAATTAATCTGGATTTTTGTACTACAGGCAACATTGATCCAACAGTGGCTTTACGTGATCAACCATACGTTTCAGGAAAGCAACTCTGGTGGCCATATGGAAATATACTGGAATGCAGGGAGTAGTAGAAGGATATCTAACAGAAGAAGCAAGAGATATTGGGATTCTACCCAGACTAAGGCAATGGCGGTGAGGTTGTGTATGTAAGAGAGACAACAAAGTGCTCTACAATTATAATGTGTAATTTTAATGATCACAAAATATTTACATTTTAAAGTATTTTTAGTAACTCTGATCTAATTTGATTTTAAGAGTACCTCTATAAGGTAGGAAGAGCAGACACTATTATCCCCATTTAACTCTATAACCCCAAAAAATCCACTGCTGTGGAGTCGATTCCCATTCATTTGACCCTATAAAAAAAAAAAAAATAGGACAGAGTAAAACTGCTTAATATAGTTTCCAAGGAGCAGCTGGTGGATTCGAACTGCTGACCTTTTGGTTAGCAGCCGTAGCTCTTAACCATTGTGCTACCAGGGCTCCACTTGAAAGATGAGCAAATTGAGAGACAAAATATGTAATAGTCTTCCTTGTCTAAACATACGCAGTTCATTTTTCTTTCCGTTACACTAAAATGATATGCTAAAAGCTCTTTTTTCTCCCCAAGGGGGAAATATATATCCAAGTATTTTTTTCCCCAAAGTTATCACATGAATACAGTATTTCAGAAAGAACTATAATATTTTTAACCCTCATCTACTTTCTTAAATGATATTCCACATATAAATCATCTGTGACTGTTTTCAAAGGTCTTATTACCTCCAAGGCAAGTTGATTTACGTTGGGAACTGCAGCTCCAGGAAAAATATCTCCTATAATTTTTTCAAAAAGTGGGACATCATCAGGAAGAAATTTTGGTAAACTAGCTTCTCTTATAGCCTGGATAATGATCTGAGTTTCATCTGTTTCACAAAGACTCTCACCAGGGTTACTGTAATGGTGGAAGAAAACAAAGAACAAGTTAGCAGTTATGCTTTGCTGACATTAGAGACCATCGATATTCTTTTATAGGGGTGATTATTCCATTATTCTTTCCTGCTCTCCCTCACTACAAAGCAGCTATGTGGTTTGGCTGGGGTTAATCTGGTCTCCAGTCCCAGAGACGGCCCTGACTGGTCTAGAACAATGAGGGTAATGTCATTCCCCAGTGACTGCTTCCAGATGGGCATTGCATCAATCAGGGTTTTTAATCGCAAATAGCAGAAATGAACTCTAGGTTAATATCAAGTGAAAAATAACATGAATTTATTAAAAATCTCTATCAGGGCCAGAGAACTAGGCTTGCAGGGTATTTATCTAGGAACAACGGCCAAAATCATGCTACAGGACTGGTCCTATGAAGGCACGACTGCTACCATCAATGGGTCCAGAGAGCAGTGGTTGTCCCGCCAATACTGGGGCTTGCTGCCTCTGCGGCTTCTGGTAGCTGGATATAGCTGCTGCCACTGCTGTTACCCTCCCCAAAAAGGCTCTGGGTATAGCCTATTCCTTTCTTTTTTTTTAATTAGACTATTTTTTTAGAGGAGTTTTAGATTTCTAGAAAAATTTAGCAGAAAGTACAGAGAATTCCCAAATACCCCTTCTACTCCCACCCACAGTTTTCCTTATTAACACCTTGCATTGGTGTAGTACACTTGTTTACAGTGATGACACAATATTGATACATTATTATCAACCAACAGCAACTAACAGCAACAATATTATTAACCAAGGTCCATTTTTCATATTAGGGTTTATTCTTTGTGTTGTACGGTAGTATGGGTTTTCACAAATGCCTAATGTCATATGTCCACGGTTACAGTTTCATACAGTATAGTTTCACCTCCCTGAAAATCCCCTGTGCTCTACCTATTCACCCCTTCCCCATCAGTCACCCCAAGCCCTGGCAACCACCTATCTTTCTACTATCTCTACAGTTTGGCCTCTTCAGGAATGTCATGTAATTGGAACCATACAATATGTAGTCTTTTCCGACTGACTTCTCTCAGTAATTTCAGGTTCCTCCATGTCTTTTCCTGGCTGAATAGCTTATTTCTTTTTATCGTTGAATGATATTCCGTGTATGGATGTACTACGATTTATGAATTGCCCTACTGAAGGAACATCTTGGTTGCTTCCACTTTTCGGCAATTCTGAATAAAGCTACCATGAACATTTGTTTGCAGGTTTTTATGTGTACATAAGCTTTCAACTCTTTTGTGTAAGGTCTTAGTTTCTTAGTGCTGCTATAACAGAAATACTACAGAAGGGTGACTTTAAAGAACAGAAATTAATTTTCTTGTAGTTTAAGAGGCTAGAAGTCCTAAATCAGGGCACTAGCTCTAGGGGAAGGCTTTCTCTGTCCACTCTGGGGGAAAATCCTTATCTCAGCTTCTCTTGCATTCCTTTTGGCATACTCTGAAGATTTCCTTGAGGCATCTATCCTTCCCCCATTCATGCTTACTTGCTTCTGCGCCTAATCTGTTCCACTTATATCTCAAAAGTGATTGTCTTAAGACACATCCTACACTGATATAACTTTGTTAACATAAGAAAGAAAACCCTATTCCTAAATAGGATTACATCCACAGGTATAGGGGTTAGAATTTACAACACATATTTTGAGGCGACACAATTAATTCCATAACGGGTAAACCCAGGAACACGATGGGTTTCCATTCTGAGGACTCTGTCATAAGTCAGTTCTGATGTAAGTAGGATACCTTTTTTTTTTTTTAGTTTTTATTATTATTGCCTTTTATTACCAGTCTCTTTATAAAACTGATCTTTATTTGTCTTTGGGGGTTGACATGAGAATGATAACATCAGCAAAATACTCGCTGCAACACTGTATGTAGTACGTATTACTAACTATAAAATGACCCTCTATTTTACCAAGCATGATGGCTTTCTGATAACATGTCCAAAGTATGTAAGACGAAGTCTCACCATCCTTGCTTCTAAGGAGCTTTCTGACTGTACTACTTCCAAGACAGATTTGTTTGTTCTTCCGGCAGTCCATTGTATATTCAATATTCTTTGCCAACACAACAAATCAAAGGCGTCAATCCTTCAGTCTTCCGCATTCCTTGCCCAGCTCTCACATGCATATGAGGCAAATGAAAACACCATGGCTTGGGTCAGGCTCACCTTAGTCCTTAAACTGACATCTCTTCTTTTTAATGCTTTAAAGAGGTCTTTCGCAACAGATTTGTCCAATGCGATGTGTCATTTGATTTCTTGACTGCTGCTTCCATGGGCGTTGATTGTGGATCCAAGTAAAATGAAATCCTTGACAACTTCAATATTTTCTCCATTTATCATAACATTGCTTATTCGTCCAGTTGTTAGGATTTTTGTTTTATGTTGAAGTATAATCCATACTGAAGGCTGTTGTCTTCGATCTTCATCAGTAAGTGCTTCAAGTCCTCTTCACTTTCAGCATGCAAAGTTGTGTCCTCTACATATCGCAGGTTGTTAATGAGTCTTCTTCCAATCCTGATGCTGCGTTCTTCTTCATATAGTCCAGTTTCTTGGATTATTTGCTCAGCGTACAGATTGAATAAATATGGTGAGAGGATACAACCCTGACGCACACCTTTCCTAACTTTAAACAACGCAGTATCCCCTTGCTCTGTTCGAACGACTGCCTCTTGGTCTAAGTACTGGTTCCTCATGAGCACAATTAAGTGTTCTGGAATTCCTATTCTTCACAATGTTACCCATAATTTGTTATGTTCTGCACAGTTGAACACCTTTGCATAGCCAATAAAACACAGGTAAACATCCTTCTGGTATTTTCTGCTTTCAGCCAGGATCCATCTGACATCAGCAATGATATCCTTTGTTCCACGAACTCTTCTGAATCCTGCTTAAATTTCTGGCAGCTCCCTATAGAGGTACTGCTGCAACTGCTTTTGAGAGATCTTCAGCAGGATTTTACCTGTCTGTTATATTAATGATATTGTTTGATAATTTCTACATTCTGTTGGATCACCTTTCTTTGTAATAGGCATAAATACGGATCTCTTCCAGTCAGATGGCCAGGTAGCTGTCTTCTAAATTTCTTGGCATAGACAAATAAGCTCTTCCAGTGCTGCGTCCATTTGTTGAAACATCTCAATTGGTATTTCGTTAATCCCTGGAGCCTTGCTTTTCGCTAACTCCTTCAGTGCAGCTTGGACCTCCTTTTCCTTCAGTACCATCGATTGTTGATCATATACTACCTCCTGAAATAGTTGAATGTTGACCAATTCTTTTTGGTATGGTGACTCTGTTGTATTCCTCCCATCTTCTTTTGATGCTTCTTCCATTGTTTAATATTTTCCCCATAGAATCCTTCAACACTGCATCTCGAGGCTTGAATTTTCTCTTCAGTTCTTTCAGCTTAAGTAATCCTGGGGGTGTTCTTCCCTTTTGGTTTTCTAACTCCAGGTCTTTGCACACGTTATAGTAATACTTTACTTTGTCTTCTTGAGGCACCCTTTGAAATCTTCTGTTCAGCTCTTTTACTTCATCCTTTCTTCTGTTCACTTTAGCTATTTGACATTCAAGAGAAAGTTTCAGAGTCTCTTCTAACATCCATTTTGGTCTTTTCTTTCTTTCCTGTCTTCCTAATGACCTCTTGCTTTCTTCATGTATGATGTCTTTGATGTCATTCCACAATTCGTCTGGTCTTTGGTCATTAGCATTCAATTCATCAAATCTATTTTTTATTCCTAAGATGGTCTCTAAATTCAGGTGAAATATACTCAATGTCACACTTTGGCTCTTGTGGACTTGTTCTAATTTTCTTCAACTTCAGCTTGAACTTGCATATGAGCAATTGATGGTCTACTCCACGGTGGCCTCTGGCCTTGTTCTGATTGATGATATTGAGCTTTTCTACCATCTCTTTCCACAGATGTTGTCGATTTGATTCCTGTGTGTTCCATCTGGCAAGGTCCGTGTGTATATTTGCCGTTTACGTTGGTGAAAAAAGGTATTTGCAATGAAGAAGCCGTTGGTCTCGAAAATTTCTATCATGCGATCTCTGGGGTCGTTTCTATCACCAAGGCCATATTTTCCAACTACCAATCCTTCTTCTTTGTTTTCAACTTTTGCATTCCAATCACCAGTAATTATCAACGCATTTTGATTGCATATTTGATCAATTTCAGAGTGCAGAAGTTGGCAAAAATCTTCAAGTTTTTCAGTTACTACCACTATTATTCAAATTTATGCACCAACTACTAAGTGGCCTTAGTAGTTGGTGCATAAATTTGAATAATAGTGGTAGTAACTGATCTTCGTTGTAGGTGTATGGATTTTATCCTATCACTGACCGTGCTGTACTTCAGGAAAGATCTTGAAATGTTCTTTTTGTCCATGAATGTGATGCCATTCCTTTTCAATTTGCCATTCCTGGCATAGCAGACCATATGATTGTCTGATTGAAAATGGCGAAAGCAGTCCATTTCAGCTCACTAATACCTAGGATATCGATGTTTATGTGTCCCATTTCATGTTCGATTACTTCCAATTTTCCTAGATTTGTATTTCAGAAATTCCATGTTCTGATTATTAATAGATGTTTGCAGCTGTTTCTTCTCATTTTGAGTTGTGCCACATCAACAAAAGAAGGTCCCTAAAGCTTGACTCCATCCTCATTATTAAGGTTGATTTTACTTTGAGGAGGTAGCTCTTCCCCAGTCTTATTTGAGTGCCTTCCAACCTGAGGGGCTCATCTTCTGGCACTATATCAGACAACGTTCTGCTGCTATTCATTGGCCAGTTTTTTCAGAAGTAGATTGCCAAGTCTTTCTTCCTAGTCTGTCTTAGGCAGACGTTCTGCTGAAACCTGTCTGCCAAGGGTGACCCCACTGGTATTTGAAATATCAGTGGCAAAGCTTCCATTATCACAGCAACAAGTATGCCACCACAGTAGGACAAACTGACAGACACGTGGTGGTCTTTGAAACTAGCTGAGACTTATTTTCTGCCCCAGAACTATGGTAAGACTTATGTGTCAAGTGCAGTTGAAGATACATGAATTCTTCATTTGTTGACAAGCAAATATTTCTTAGCATGGGGTCCCTACAACTCTAGTTGCTGGATAGTTTTCTAAACAAAAGAGGAGATTTGGGAAAATTCTTTAAGGGAACAAGGAAGAAATGTGCCTACAGTAGGCAAAGAAGCACCCCCCCCCCCGCCAAAAAAAAGATCTTTTCACTTCCTAATCCCTGTAACTGGTGAATATTACCTCATGTGGCAAAAGATATGATTAAGTTAATGATCTTGAGAGGGGGCGCTTATCCTAGATTGTCCAGAACTAAATGTAATCACAAGTACCCTTATATGTGAAAGGCAGAGACACAGAAGACAAGGTGATGTGAAGACAGAGGCAGAGATTAGAGCGAGGAGGCCTCATTCCACAGAATGCCAGCAACCAGCAGAAGCTGGGTATGCAAGGAATGGACTCTCCCCTACAGCCTCTGGAGAGCGTGGCCCTGCCAACAACTTTGATTTTGGACTTCTGGCCTCAGGAAACCTGAGAAAATATGTTTCTGTTGTTTTAAGTCCCAGAGTTTATGGCAATTTGTTACAGTAGCCCCAGGAAGTGGAGACTTTTTTTTTTTCCCCCAAATAATTTAAACACCTTAAAGTGTATTTGGGAGTTATGGTTAGCTGCCCCAACATGATCTAGAAAGAGGAGGTAGAAAAAAAAGGAGGGTTAAATTACTATGCACCAGGAAATGAGAGAAGTTTGTAGTATTTTTGGGTACTTAAGAGATAAAATCAGAAGTCTTGGGAAGAATGGGGTGGAATACAGGGAGAGAAAGGGATAGAGAAGGAGAGAGAAAAGAGGCAAAAAGAATTATAATTTTGGGGGAAGAAGAGCCAAGAGACTTTTAAAAAGCAAAACTGTCTAATGTTAATTTTTAAGTTTTTGCTGTGTCTTACTCAGAAAAAAAGTTCCCCAATCCTCTTCATGGTATAGTCAGCTTCCCGCAACCACATCATCTATGTGGTGCTTTGGGGAAATCAAAGAAGTGGGACTGTCCCACTTGTGTCAGCACAGATCAGGGAGAAAACAGCTACTCTGAGTAACTGGAGACAGATCGAGAGTGCACTGGAAACAGGAACTCAGATCGAAGGGTGCCTGTGAGAACTGAGTTTTCTGGCATTTGAAAAAAACTAATGAGGTACTTTGAAATGACAACAGTACCACATTTATGGGGATATTCATTTATGTAAAGGACTAGGTGACTGTAAGACTCGAGGACTTGGGGACATTAAGGAGCGACACTTGGGTTTCACATAGGTACTATTTCTGTTAAATTTCCTAAAAATTAGAAAGCATTTCATAATAGACACCTGTTTACATGCCGTCAATATTATGTAGATAGGCTGCCATTTTGGAACGTATGCCTCAGTTCTTTATTTTTAAGAAAAAAAATGTTACAAAAAGAGCTGAAGCTTGGCCCTTATCCTTTGCCCAACCCCCTCATGCAACATTTTGTACTTTTTACTACACGTGTACGTCTTATGCAGTAAGCAATGCATGTTATTTTCTGTGTTAAAAAAATTCATCTAAATGGCAGCGTGTTGATGTATCCTTTTGCAACATGTCCATCACTATGTTTTTCATTTAGTTTTTTAATAGGTAATACATGCATATTGCCCCCAGTCAGACCAGTTCAGGATGATATACATTGAAAATTCTTTTCCTGAACCCTTGTCTCTTCCACCTTTTTCAGTAATGAAAAAGAATGCCTGCTTCCCTTAACCTCACCCACAGAAAGTTCTGCCCAAATTTTATATTTTTGCCCATTTGATAAAAGAGAAACAGTAGTTCAGTGAGTTTGTATTTCTCTCATGGGTGGAGTTGAGTGTATTTTCACATATTTAGGGTACTTTCAGGTTTCATTTTTTGAGAATGTCTGCTGATGTCCTTTGTCCATTTTTCTATCTGGTTGTTGATTTTTCCCCCATTTTTTTACAAATTCTTTTATGTATTACAGTGATGAGTTATTTGACTGTGATATTAGTTGCAGTATCGACATTTTGTGTCCTCAAATACTTTCATGTTTTATATTTTTTACATTAAAAATCTTGGATCCTTTTAGTTTATCCTGGTGAATGATATAAACCATGGTTGCACATTGATCTTTATCCAGATGGCTGTTAAATTTTCCCAACACCATTTGTTAGGAAGTCTATTCTTACCTCCTGATGTATAACATACTAAACGTCCATATGTATTTGGATCTATTTCTGGACTTTCTATACTGTCCCATCAGTTTGCCTTTCCATTCATGATCCAGTACCACAATGTTGTAATTATTGAGGCTTTATAATATGTCTTAGTACTTAAAGGGACATTTCTCCTTCATTCCTCTTGCTTTTCAGGAGTTTTCTAGGTAGACTTACTTATTTTTCAAGGGAATTTTAGGATCAGCTTGCTTAAAATCAAACAAACAAAAAAACTCTTTTTGTATTTTTTACTGGAGTTGTATTTCCACTCATAAATTAACATTTAGAGTATATACATCTTTATGATGTTAAGAATGTGGTGTATTTCATTTATTCAAGTTTTCATTTGTGTCTTTCAATAGTGTTTTAAAGTTTGCATCATGTGGGTTTTACACGTTTCTCATACAGGCATGTTTATGTAGGTCTTACATTTTCTTATTAAGCTATTGCTCTTCGAAATGGGATCTTTTATTCCTTCTATCTTTTATTATACAAAACGTAAAGCATACTTTTTAAAGAATAGGCTGTATTGGGGAAAGGTTGTTAGTTGCTGCCGAGTTGATTTCAACTATGGTGATCCCATGTGTGCAGAGTAGTTTTGTGCACTTTTTCTTCCTCTTTTTTCATATTGTTCAAACAACCTCTGCCATATTTTACTGTGACGCTCCAGGGGCTCCTGTTTTATATTATCATCACTACTTATAATTCTACACATTATTTTCCTAGTTGTGTGTAACACCCTTTGACCTACATTCTTTTATAAGTTTTTAAATTTTTTTTTACTATACTAAAATATATGTAAGAGTCCCTGGATAGTGAGGCACTTGGCTACTAACCAAAAGATTAGAAGTTCAAGTCCACCCAGAAGTACCTCAGAGAAAAAGGCCTGACAATCCACTTCTAAAAAAATCAGCCATTGAAAACCCTATGGAGTACAGTTCTACTGTGACACACGTGGGGCTGCCATGACTTGGAGTTGACTCAATGGCAACTGGTGGTGAGGAAAATATAAATACCATAAAATTTGCCATTTTAATCATTTTTAAGTGCATGGCATTAATTACATTCACAATGTTGTACAGTCACCACTATCTATTTCCAAAATTTTCATCCCTCAAACAGAAACTCTGTACCAGTGAGTACAATGGGTAAGATAACTCCCCATAACTTCCTCACCCCAACCACCAGTAACCGCTAATCTACTTTCTGTCTCTCTGTATTTGGCTATTCTAGATACTTCATATAAGTGGAATCATAACGATATTTGTTCTTTTGTGGCTGGCTTCTTTCACTCATCATGTTTTAAGGTTCAGCCATGTTGCACTATATATTAGAACTTCATTTTTCTTTATGGGCGAATACTATTCTGTTGTATGGTACACATTTTATTTAACCATTTGTCTGCTGATGAACATTTATTTTGCTTCCACTTTTTGGCTATTGCGAGTAATGCTGCTACGAACATTTGCCTACAAGTATCTGAGTCTCTGCTTTCAAGTCTTCTGGGCTTGTACCTAGGTATGGAAATACTGGGTCAGATGACAGTTCTGTTTTTAATTTTTTGAAGAACTACCAAACCGTTTTCCACTGCTGCTGCATCATTTTACATTACCACCAGTAATGCAGGAGGATTTCAATTTCCCCACATCCTTACCAACACTTGTTATTTCCCCTTTTTTTTTTTATCATAGCCATATGAAGTGGTATCTCATTGTTGACCTAACACTCTTAACTCAAAATTTAACTGACCATTTAAACTCCTGTTTCTTCTTTCCAGCCATTACTAACACCGTCTTCAGGGACCTCATGCCAAAATCATAGTGATCCTATCAAACGTTAAAATATTTGAGTTATTGAAGATTCTGAAGGAAAAATGGAACAATTTGGAAATAAATACATATATGGTTAAATTATTGATCATCTATGCTACACAGAGAAATAGTGATGTGGGTTTAAAAAACCCCCAGTTCTGGCTTGAGGACCATGGTTTCAGGGGACATATAAGTCAATTGGTATAATAAAAGCTACTAAGAAAACATTCTGTACCCCACTTTGGAGAGTGGTATCTGGGGTCTTAAACACTAGCAAGCAGCCATCTAAGATGCATCAATTGGTCTCAACCCACCTGGAGCAAGGAAAAATGAAGAACTCCAAAGACAGAAGGTAATTTTGAGCCTAAGAGACGGAAAGGACCACATAAACCAGAGACTACATCAGCCGGAGACCAGAAGAGCTAGATGGTGCCCGGCCACAACCAATGACTTCCCTGACAGGGAATTCAACAGAGAAACCCTGAAGGAGCAGGAGAGCAGTGGGATGAAGACCCCAAATTCTCATAAAAAGACCAAACTTAATGGTCAGACTGGGACTGGAGGGACCCCAGAGGCCATGGTCCCCAGACCTTCTGTTAGCCCAAGATAGGAACCATTCCCAAAGCTAACTCTTCAGATAGAGATTGGACTGGAATAGTGGATGGAAAGTGATACTGGTGAAGAACGAGCTTCTTGGATCAAGTGGACACATGAGACTATGTTGGCATCTCCTGTCTGGAGGGGAGATGAGAGGACAGAGGGGGCCAGAAGCTACTCAAATGGACACAAGGAGAGAGAGTAGAACGAAGAACTGTGCTACCTCATTAGAGGGAGAGCAATTAGGAGTGTATGGCAAAGTATATGTAAATTTTTGTATGAGAAACTGACCTGATTTGTAAACTTTCACTTAAAGCATAATAAAAATTAATTAAAAAAAAAATTCTGCTTCTAATGCTTTTGCTTCCCTAGCATACTGGTGCTCCTATGAGTCTCCATCTTAAGAGAAAGGCTGACAAGTATTGAAGAAAGGTGTTAGAGGCTATCAGTATCTGAATTAGATTTTCTCTGAAATGGAAAAGAGATGAATCAAAAGAATACTGAAGAGAAGAGCACTTTGGAGATAATATAGTTATGTGTCCAAACCATTTTCGGTTAGAAACACTCATTAAGCTGTCATATCCTATAACTGTAATTCTCAAAGTCTGGTACTCAGATCAGCAGCAACAGTACCACCAGAAAACTTGTCAGAAATGCAAACTCTCAAGCCCGCCCCAGACCTACCTGATCAGAAACTCTGGGGATGAGGCCCAGCAATTTGTTTTAAAAAGTCTTCCAAATTATTCTGATGCACAATAAAGTTTGAGAACTACCGCTCTGTATCATACACCTCCTTGCTTAGAGAAAGTATCTGTTAAAATAACAGATACTCTCATACTCTCTCCAGGTCTTGGAGGAACGGCTTGAAAGCTTGTTTACAAAATCCAAAAAAATAAGTTGCTGTCTAGCCGACTCCAACTCATGGTGATCCTACGTCTACCTGATTTTTTGGAAGTAGATTTCCAGACCTTTCCTCCAAGGTGTCTCTGGGTGGACTTGATCTTCCAACCTTTCAGTTAGCAGCCTATCTTATTAACCATCTGTACCACCCAGGGACTTATTTACATTTTGACTACATATTACCTTACATTCAAGTTGGTCCATGGACTTGATTTGTGGATAGGAATTCTAGCCTCACTATTTTTCCAGGTCATTCCCATACCAACACTATAAACAGAAAAGCCTCATTTAAAGTTACTTTTATTTTTTTTTTATATATAGTCACTTTAAAATATTTGGGAAAAGCTGTTCTTTACCTGTGGTGAGAGATGTTTGCTGCCTAATTCGAAAAGGTTAGCTAGCTTTCCAGAGAGTGTTTTTGAAGATTTGAAGCCATGTGAAAACAGCATTATTTCAGCAATCATTTGATAATGGGGCACCATCATTGCCACTGGGCGAAACAGAGATTTTAAGTTATCTGGGAGTTCTACTCGACCTTTGTATCTTCACAGGATAATGAAAACAAATACACAAACAAACAAACAAACAAAAACACCACTTTTCAGTTTTTCAAATGAGGAACCAAATAATATAATTTCTCCCCAAATAATTCTATAGCTTTTTACATGATCTTGGAAACCCTGGTGACATAATGGTTAAGAGCTATGGCTGGTAACCAAAAAAGGTCAGCAGTTCGAATCCCCCAGGCACTCCTTGGCAACCCTAGGGGCCAGTTCTACTCTGTCCTATAGAGTCGTTATGAGTCGGAATTGACTCGATGGCAATGGGTATGGGTTACATGATCTTTATCTGAAAACAGGAAGTTTACAAGGTCATTTGTACTGCACTTTTCATCTCACAGGTTTCTGGCTTATCATTCTTTTTTTCTGTTCCTTCTCCCACAATTCACCTCATATCAGTTTCTTTTGATTCTCTGGACTAGCAGAGTAATAAACCAACAGATAGTCATTGAACCTGTTTAGCTTCCACTCCCTGTAACCATCACATCCTTGTCCCTCCTGCCACTCTCATCAGCTTTTCTGTTCTCTTTGTGACCAACTGCAGGCCTTTTCCTTTCTTCCGCTATTCTTGAAGTGAAAATGCCTCTTGGTCAGAAAGCTGAATGTGAGATCATCCATATGGATAAGTGCAGAGCTGCAGCTGTTCATAAATTGTGGGTAGGGAGGAATTTAGAGATGGAGTGGAGGGTGAATGACAGATAAACTATGTCGGACAACTCCATCTGGGAGTATGATCTAAGGAAAGGATTTTGGCCTATCTCCACTCCTACCACAGATTCACTGATACTTACCCAGGATTCATGGTGATAAATATTGCACAAGACATATTGATACGAATTTCTTTTCCTTCCAGTACAAACCTATAATACATTACAGTATACGTCACAAAGAGAACTATTTTCTCTAGGCCAAAGTATGTAAAAACTACAAGTGAGTTTGGGAACTTTCCTAAGGTTGTGTTACATTTAAACCCAAACAGAGCTAGAAGCAGATTATCCGGTAAGCAACGTAAGCACAGGCTGACTTGTGCTTACCTTGTTTACTGTAGTATAAAAGTTTGGACAAAGTCCATGAGAGTAAACCCAGATGTGTCCATTAAGCATCAAGTTAGAAATATTAGATTTTAAGAAAAATTTAAACCTACAAGCCCACTTATGCCTATTAAGTAAATCGTGTGAGTTCCTGCGTTTATCGAAGAGGAAACATTTTTGCTTTTATTAGCAAACATTAGAAATTCTAACATAAAAATACTGTTATTGCGGGGCTTTTCATAAAAGCACATTAATGAGAGTAATCAGGCAGAAGTGACTTCAGGTATGTGGCCAGTAGGATTTTGTTTTTTAAAAAGGATGCAATGTAGAATGAAAGAAAAAGAGCTTTTGTTTGGTTTCTTCAAATACAATGTAGTATTGCCTATGAAAAGGTACTAAGAGAATTTAACTTGCAAGTTGCAAGAGAGTAATTAGAATATATTTGCCTTATTTTCCTGGTATATATATTTTCATGTTATTTGCCAAGCAAAGGAAACAGCTAACTGCCATTCTTTGTGTTACATGCTTCCAAAAAAAAAAAAAACCCTAACACTTGTTTTCGAAAAAAATATTTAACCATGATTAACTAAACAGTAAATGTAGGTTAGATTTTCATTCAAATATATAAACATATTAACAAATACCTGACAGAATAGCTGTCTTTTGCTTCCTTAATTGTTAGAATTTGTGAGGCAATAACTGAGAGAACTTCCATATCAATTCGATTGAATTCATCAAAACAACACCACGCTCCTGACTGAACTAGTCCAAACAAGAATTTTCCCATTATCTTTAAAAAAAAAAAAAAAGATTAATTACAAAAATTATTATAAAGCTGGGAAAACTTACTAGGATATTAATTTGTTCATGTTCTTCTCACCTTACTCAAACCAAGCAAACATCCTTTGCCCTTCCTCACCTCAGCTATTTTCGTAGGGCTGAACGCAGCACCAGCTTAGAAGCTGAGGAGTCACCTACTCTGCCTGTCTTTCATAAGAGCAGTAGCAACCTCTGATGTGCACAGGGACCATGTAGGCAAGGGTCACAGTTACGATCGCACAAGGTGGACACCACTCCCGCGGTCGCGGTTTACCTCACATGGCTATCTATACACTGGGGTAAGGAGTCTACAGTTTTCTGGCAGATGGCCTTTAAGTATCTGGAGGTAGCAGCCCCTTTTTCTGGATCAGTGCAAGACTCCTTCCGACTTAGGGGTGGGCTGCTGGTAGGTAACGCAGATGAGTGAATCAGGCCCCGTTTAAGACAAGAAATGGACTCTGGCCAGGCTTGAAGGCCTGGTTTCGGCCAGTTACTAGCCGGCAGGTCCAAGGCGGCCAGACCCTCTAGTGTTCTGTGAGAGGCTGGAAGCCTGCACTGTGATCTACTGATTTGTAAATGTTAGAAACTGAGACAGATAAAAATAACAAAACAGACAAAAACACTGTCAAGCCAAACAATACCTGTGGGCTGAATACAGGTTGAGGAGATTGTACTATACCTCCCAGAGAGGGAAGGGAAAAGGGATGAAACAGCTTGAGAGAGAAAACCTCAGATGCGAAGGGCGCACAAGTTGGTTCCTCCCACAGGGCAGCAAAGAATCGGATCTTGTCTTCACAAAATGTTTGCTATTGTGTTCACCATGGGAATTTTTTTGGTATTAATTTTGACTTTTTTTTTTTAAAGATTGCATTAAGATATTATTTATCTTAATTACTAGGTTTTTGGCTCCGCCTTAAATTTTCCTGAGGAGGCAAGTGCCTCACTTACCTCACTGCAGTCCCAGTCTGGAGTCCTGGTGGTGAAGTGGCTTAGAGCCCAGCTGCTAACCAAAACGTGGGCAGTTCAAATCCACCAGGCGCTCCTTGGAAGCCCTAAGGTTTCCCTGTCCTTATAGGGTCACTATGACTGGGAATTGACTCTACGGCAATGGGTTTGGTTGTTTGGTTTTAGTTCCAGTCCTGCTGGACCCCACTGGAGGGTAGTTTGCAGGAAGGTAGCAACAGACTCTGTTAGCTAGGTGTCTTCAAGATAATAATTACATTTGCTTATTTATGTTTATTGATATTTTTAAGGTGCTAACTGAGCACAGATTGGAAATGCAGGATCTCAGAGGTAATGTGCTTTGAACTCCAGATGAAATGACAACAATAAAATGTAAAAGGTTCAGACTTATAATGCAAAACAAAGTAAACTGTAGTGTTTGGAAAATCTGAATACATTTCTAACAGGAACACAGGTACATGAAATTTTAATAACTGATTCAAATATTTCACAATGTTATGTGTTTTAGATACTGTGCAGCCAAAACAAGACAAGGCTGACTTAAGGAGCAGTTCACTTGAACTAAAAACAAACTATAATTTTTAAATTTCTATTACATTCTAAGTTTTCATTATAGTCTATTCTTTAAAAGAATAGCATTTATGTTCTATTAATACTTAATATCTAAGGTAAATTATTTTTCTTGTTCTTTCCTTCCCCAAAGAATTCTTTTTATTATGTGTACAATATTTTCTCATGTGTATGTATGATTAAACTTACCTTATAATCCAAATTCTCGAAACAGTTGAAGACCACACAATGTTTCCCTAAGGACTGGGAAACAAAATATTATTTTAATGTATTTCTTGAATTATAACAGGAAATATTAATTTAAAAACTACTAAAGAAATGTCTGGGGCAGTTCTACTCTGTCCTATAGGGTTACTATGAGTCGGAATCAACTCGATGGCATTGGGTGGTAGAGAAATGTCTTTATTCTTTTGAGAAAAACTTTGCAATAAAAAGACAAATTAGATACCGAATTTAGAGATTCACAAAACTCAATATAGTATAAATGTAGTTATACTATTATAGTTTAATTGATTAGTAGATGGTTTTACACAAATGAGCTAATAAACAAAGAAGAAAACGTAACTATGCCCTTTGCTTTCATCCCCTGCTTCTTTCTCTCACACACAGTGCTACTAATCACAAAGACTAGCCAAAAGTCTGTGTATGAGGCTCAAAATGAATCAGCCCTACTGGAAGGAGGTAGGTGGAGAAAACTATGATTCATGTGTCAGTGGGTCAGCACAATGGTATTCTAAATAAATGCATTAGAATGCATACGTTGGCTTACTGAGATCTCAAGTCTCGGCACACAATAGGTATTAAAAAATTAATTGATGAATTGGATGAATTAATTAATGTGCTTGTTAAATGCTATGAACATATTAACAGCAGGAAAAGTGTGAATTTAAAATACTATTGAAGTTCGTGCAGAAAAGGAAAAAAAAAGAAGTTTTTATTCTGGATATTGAAATCCACTCACTTTTGCTAGATCTTTGGTAGTCTCGGTTTTTCCTGTACCAGCTGGACCAGCAGGGCAGCCTCCTAGATTCAAGTGGAGTGCTCCAGTGAGAGTTAACCAGCACCGTTCTGTGAGAGGTGTAATGACCAATCTCGGAGAACAGCCCAGGTACTCATAGCCGTAAGTAAAACTGGCATCTCCTTGAGATACGTAACACAACTTTTGCTTTTCGTTCCATTTATATTGCAAATGTCTGAAAACAACGTTTAAATGCTCATGTTATTTGGGAAAAACCGTTTGGGGTATATTTTCGCAAGCAGACATAAAATAAAAATTTTAAGTGGAAGTGTAGATTAAAAAAATCAAATAGAAATCAGAACATTAAAATCAAATGAAGAGTGATAAAAAATTTATCAGTGACCATAATCAGATATGAAACATTAGAACTCAGAAGATTACAAACACATGAGTGCTCTTCCCTCTCAGGCAAATGGTCTTGCTGACTCATGCTCCTTTGGTGTGATGTCAGCCTAAACAGAGGGTTTATGCAAGAAACAGCCCTATGATGTTTATTACGGTTCCCAATAAGAACACTTTTGAAGACACTGTGCCCTGAATCGTTATCACGAGGGTACTTGAGAGAAATGTTATTTGTTCTAACTATCAAAAAACATTTTTGGAACAAGCACTTGCTTGATGATTTAAGCACTAAGTCATTATTTAAATAGAAGATCAACTTTCAGAGCGTTCGCCTTTCTATTATTCTTCCCCCTTGCCGACCTTCTCAGTTCACCACACCCTTAGTATATCAGTTATTTTTCATGATGGCCCTAGCCAAAAAGAAATACCCAACTGTTCCTTTTAACTGCTAGATCCAGAACAGTTTAATAAGTATTTTTGTTTTAATGACACAATAGCTCGTTTGAAAAAAATTATACAAATAAATTGAGAGAAAATTAGAAAAAAACATTTTTTTTTAATTCTTAAATAACCAGTTACTTGCTATTTGGTGCACTGCACAACTTGTCAAACTTTGGGATCAGGCTGGACACTGCCAGCCTGATTTCCTGTACTACATAGATTTTTGAGAGATACTTGCTCTCTATTAGAGCAACTGCCAAAAATACAGCTTTGTAAAGATAAGAAGTCACTGAAAGATACGTGGCAGGATCTAATGTTAAAGCTGTGAACTACCCTGAGCTGGTAGTTTGCTTGATGTTTGACAGATGTTGTGTATTGCTGTGATTCCCTCAAAAATTTAAAATATCTTGCAGCATCTGTGTAAGTTCCCTGTGATACCTTGGAGCATCTTGGCACCTGGGTACAATGGCCCTAGATTTACAAAGTCTTATTAAAATCTCCTCTTTTCTAGTTTACTTTTCTATATATGCTCTTCCACTTTTTCATTTTCACTTTTTAAGGGAGCTAGTAGAAAGTAATAATGACATACTATATTTTTTGCAGGATGATGATTCATAAACATGGGATTTTCTCTTTAGCACTTGAGAAAGATTACAATTAATGGTGGTAAATATAACATACGAACATATGTAAATATAAAATATTCAGTTAAATATACTCAGCAGGGGTTTCAGCCAAATCAGCATCTTTCTGCTCTATTTTCCCTACAGTTTAAAGGAAACTGTCATACCTAAAACAAGGCAGTTTATGCTAAGTGCACAGTGTCTTTAGAAATTAACTTCTCTTGAGAATTAAAGACCTTAAATGATGCAGGTTGGACACTTGTTTTTCTATGAACAGAGGAAACCTTTAGAAAAAGATGAATTCAAGAGTTTGTAACATCATATTTATTATAGGAATTTTATGTTGATCCTCTCTTCTCACCAAGATTAGTGGGCTCTATTTTTCCATATACATCTGTATTTTATTAATTGATTCTGGGTAGGAGGAGGAAGTTTTGAGTTAGGAAATAGTCTGAAAGTGTTCTCCAATTTGTTTCCCAGCTCAGCCTGTTCCAGAATTGAGAGCACACAGGGGAAAGAAGAGGCTTGAGGAGAGCTCCTCTCGTACCCATTGAAAACCACTGCCCTTTGCCTCAATGACAAAGGGAAAATACAGACATGAGAAATGTGTAGTCAGTCAGGATGATGAAGCAAAGAAAAGCAAGAATGAGGGCAGTGTGATAGACAGTAGAAAAGAGAAACAAGAAGGCACAGGAATATGGTACTGAAATTGGTGCAGTTTGCTTAGTTTCTGTAACTCTCAGAAAATTAAAATTTGAGTTTGCCAAAGTTTGAGGTAGAGAATCAGTTTGCTAGAGATAGGTATGTGAAAAATAATTTATTTTATCTAGAGTTATAATTTAAATGCACTTACCTTGTCCACTCAAAATCGTCTGCATTGAAGATATTTTTAAGTAGTAAATCTCTCACTATATCCCTGCAGTGAACGTAAAGGGTAAGCAATGCCCCCTGTACAGCTTTTGTTCGAGAGTTATTAATATTCAGCACCACCAGACCTACAACCTCTTCTAGACGACCTATCACACCAACATGGACTTTTTCCAAATCTTCTCTTGAATGAGAACTCGCAAAACTTCTGATACAATCATTATAAAACATGATCTGGCTCTGAAAAGGTAAAATATAAACATGGTCATTAAAGTACGTTTTGTTTTACATTAAAACATGTTTTCATGATGTGTATGTGGCGTGTATATATGCGTGAGTGCATTTGTGCATGTGTGAAAGAGACAGCCCACACATTTGTACTTGAGGGTTAAAGAGGATTAAAGATTGAATTTTGATTAATGTCTGTGGGGGCTTTCATTAATAACTGAAAATATATTTATGACCAATATTTACACTTTCTAAATCTTGTATTCTTTTTTATTTATTAACTTTTATTGAGCTTCAAGTGAACGTTTACAAATCAAGTCAGACTGTCACATGTAAGTTTATATACACCTTACTCCATACTCCCACTTGCTCTCCCCCTAATGAGTCAGCCCTTCCAGTCTCTCCTTTTGTGACAATTTTGCCAGCTTCCAACTCTCTCTATCCTCCCATCCTCCCTCCAGACTGGAGATGCCAACACAGTCTCAAGTGACCACTTGATATAATTAGCTCACTCTTCATCAGCATCTCTCACCCACCCACTGTCCAGTCCCTTTCATGTCTGATGAATAGTCTTCGGGGATGGTTCCTGTCCTGTGCCAACAGAAGGTTTGGGGACCATGACCGCCGGGATTCCTCTAGTCTCAGTCAGACCATTAAGTCTGGTCTTTTTATGAGAATTTGGGATCTGCATCCCACTGATCTCCTGCTCCCTCAGGGGTTCTCTGTTGTGCTCCCTGTCAGGGCAGTCATCGATTGTGGCCGGGCACCAACTAGTTCTTCTGGTCTCAGGATGATGTAGGTCTCTGGTTCATGTGGCCCTTTCTGTCTCTTGGGCTCTTAGTTGTCGTGTGGCCTTGGTGTTCTTCATTCTCCTTTACTCCAGGTGGGTTGAGACCAATTGATGCATCTTAGACGGCCACTTGTTAGCATTTAAGACCCCAGACTCCACATTTCAAAGTGGGATGCAGAATGTTTTCATAATAGAATTATTCTGCCAATTGACTTAGAAGTCCCCTTAAACCATGGTCCCCAAGCCCCCGCCCTTGCTCCGCTGACCTTTGAAGCATTCAGTTTATCCCGGAAACTTCTTTGCTTTTGGTCCAGTCCAGTTGAGCTGACCTTCTGTGTATTGAGTATTGTCCTTCCCTTCACCTAAAGCAGTTCTTATCTACTAATTAATCAGTAAAAAACCCTCTCCCACCCTCCCTCCCTCCCCACCTCGTAACCACAAAAGTATGTGTTCTTCTCAGTTTATACTATTTCTCAAGATCTTATAATAGTGGTCTTATACAATATTTGTCTTTTTGCCTCTGACTAATTTCGCTCAGCATAATGCTTTCCAGGTTCCTCCATGTTATGAAATGTTTCACAGATTCATCACTGTTCTTTATCGATGCGTAGTATTCCATTGTGTGAATATACCACAATTTATTTACCCATTCATCCGTTGATGGACACCTTGGTTGCTTCCAGCTTTTTGCTATTGTAAACAGAGCTGCAATAAACATGGGTGTGCATACATCTGTTCGTGTGAAGGCTCTTATTTCTCTAGGGTATATTCCGAGGAGTGGGATTTCTGGGTTGTATGGTAGTTCTATTTCTAACTGTTTAAGATAACGCCAGATAGATTTCCAAAGTGGTTGTACCATTTTACAGTCCCACCAGCAGCGTATAAGAGTTCCAATCTCTCCGCAGCCTCTCCAACATTTATTATTTTGTGTTTTTTGGATTAATGCCAGCCTTGTTGGAGTGAGATGGAATCTCATCGTAGTTTTAATTTGCATTTCTCTAATGGCTAATGATCGAGAGCATTTTCTCATGTATCTGTTAGCTGCCTGAATATCTTCTTTAGTGAAGTCTGTTTTCATATCCTTTGCCCACTTCTTAATTGGGTTGTTTGTCTTTTTGTGGTTGAGTTTTGACAAAATCATATAGATTTTAGAGATCAGGCGCTGGTCAGAGATGTCATCGCTGAAAATTCTTTCCCAGTCTGTAGGTGGTCTTTTTACTCTTTTGGTGAAGTCTTTAGATGAGCATAGGTGTTTGATTTTTAGGAGCTCCCAGTTATCTGGTTTCTCTTCATCATTTTTGGTAATGTTTTGTATTCTGTTTATGCCTTGTATTAGGGCTCCTAAGGTTGTCCCTATTTTTTCTTCCATGATCTTTATCGTTTTAGTCTTTATGTTTAGGTCTTTGATCCACTTGGAGTTAGTTTTTGTGCATGGTGTGAGGTATGAGTCCTGTTTCAGTTTTTTGCAAATGGATATCCAGTTATGCCAGCACCATTTGTTAAAAAGACTATCTTTTCCCCAATTAACTGACTCTGAGCCTTTGTCAAATATCAGCTGCTCATATGTGGATGGATTTATATCTGGGTTCTCAATTCTGTTCCACTGGTCTATGTGCCTGTTGTTGTACCAATACCAGGCTGTTTTGACTACTGTGGCTGTATAATAGGTTCTGAAATCAGGTAGAGTGAGGCCTCCCACTTTCTTCTTCTTTTTCAGTAATGCTTTGCTTATCTGAGGCTTCTTTCCCTTCCATATGAAGTTGGTGATTTGTTTCTCTATCACCTTAAAAAATGACATTGGAATTTGGATCGGAAGTGCATTGTATGTAGAGATGGCTTTTGGTAGAATAGACATTTTTACTATGTTAAGTCTTCCTATCCATGAGCAAGGTATGTTTTTCCACTTGAGTATGTCCTTTTTAATTTCTTGTAGTAGAGCTTTGTAGTTTTCTTTGTATAGGTCTTTTACATCCTTGGTAAGATTTATTCCTAAGTATTTTATCTTCTTGGGGGCTACTATGAATGGTATTGATTTGGTTTAAATCTTGTATTCTTAATCCATTCATTCATCACTACGATAAGTAATAGCCTGGGAAATGTAACAACAGTAGAAAACTCCAAGAATGAAATTAGTGTTAACTGTTACCTTAATGAACTAAGAAGTAATACACCTGTGGTGAAAAAAAAAAATATACCTAGTACATGTTATTTCCAGAATCTTAATTTTCAAAACGTGTATCTAACACAGGTTATTTGATCCATCTTTTCATGCTCACTCTTCCTGTATATACCAGACCTGTGCAGTTTCAATTAGATTTTTTAGTATAAAAAAGAATCATTAACTGGAAACGTGGAGCTAAAGAAAAAAGAAAGAGAGGCAAATAGAAAAAGGTATGATGAGAAAGAAAGGAAAAAGTCAGAGAGATCAAAAGAAAGAACAATTGTTGACAGACACTGAGAGAGTGCATGGGTGAAGGGGATGGCAGGAAGGTGGTTTAAAGGTAAAGAAGAAGAACAAAGAGAGAAGGTAGGAACTGAACAGAGATGGAAGAGAGAAAAAGAGCAGAAATTGAGGGAGAAAAATGATAGAGCAGAATAGAAACAAGGATGGAAATGTCTATGGGGGTAGATTCCATTCTCGGTTTATCCTAGATTTAGAACAATACTAGATTTCTATTTCAGAAGACTACTGCCTCAAACACTTAGAGTTATACTAAACCTACACATTCATTCAACTAGTGGGTCAACAAGGCATTTGAGGCACTTAACACAAACTGGGATAATCAGGTTTGTGACGCGGGCGATGCCTGAATGAATCTTGAAGGATAAATACAAGCCATTTAGGTGAGTGTAGAAGTAGAGCAAATAGCATGTGTAAAGACTTAGAGACACAAAATTATGATCTATTTGGAATATTACATATAGTTTGAAAGGGTTAAGAGTTGAGAAGCAGTGACATAAACTGAATGGGGTCATCAGGGGTTTTAAATATAATATTGAAGCTTTTTTCATGAAAGAATAGCTGAATAGAAGTGGAAGAGTTCAATTTGCCTTTTAGAAAGATCCCTCTTGAATGCATTGTGGAGAGTAGTTTGGAGTAGGGAAAGCTACAGGGTATCCCCAAAAGTAATATAGTGGCTTTGGGGAAGAAGAAGAAAAATATTTGAAAAGCTATCAAGAAGGTTACTAGACTAAGGTCAGATTGACTCTGGAAGATAAAGGAGATGGATATTTCCAGGATATAGTTTTCTTGCTTGTACAGTTGACACAACATAGTACCTATGGCAGGAACGGCAGGTTGGGGAGAGGGGGCATAATGAATTTAATTTGTGATATGTTGAATTCGATGTATCTAAGAAACATATAAGTGGAGCTATAAAGAAATTGATCTGGACATAATTAGCATAGATAGATAAATAAATATATATACACATATATATATATACTTATCGGCATGATTAGGTTCCAAAGACCATATTGTTATGTGAAAATTGGCATTAGGTGAAAATGGAGGATGGCAACATTAGATCACAAAAGAGAGGATGACTACATCATTTCACAACTGCCAAATCACATCATTATACAACTGCCAAACCACTGAGAATCATGGCCCAGCCAAGTTGACACATAAGCTTAACCATCACAGCCAGCATTACCCTTGCTTCACACTGTGGCATTCATTACTGCCAGATGTATGTTGTCAATGGGTAAAATAGTCAGATTGTAGGTTTTTTGCTATTGTCATCAATGCAAAATGTTGGCTAATGAGAGAGTCGATAAGTGAGACAGAGGGGTGTGTGTGTGTGTGTGTGTATAGTGGTGAGATTTTTTTCCAGAGCAAGGTAAGAGTGTACAGGATGAGAAACCTGGTGTATCCATCTGTGTTCTTGGCTGCAAGCAACAGAAACTAACTCTGAGCTTTCCTAGAGGATGTTCTGGGCTCAAAATCAGCAGGTCAACTGGAGGCTAGAGACTGAGGTTTGGGAAGTGGGCAAGAGCAAGAATCTGGACAAGACAGCAGAAAACACAGCACAGTCAAGGTCATGCCATAGAAGAGTCTGGTCCAAATGCCACTGCACTTCTAATCTTGAGACATTTATTCAAGATCCACAGTGCCCAGAGAGACTATCCAGTGGTCCAAGTTCACTTCCTAGGCTGTGCTAACATAGGCTGAAGGAGGATTTGGCCCTGATGAGGAAGGATTTAGCTTCTGTAGTCGGAGGTAGGTTCTCTTTCTCACAAAAACTACATACATTGAGGAATCCCCTTCAAAAGGACCTGGGAAACTAACAGAAATTGGTAGGGGGTGGATGCCAAATAAGGAAAGTATTAACTATACCCAAGGAACTGAAATTATCAGCAAGAAAGTTACTGAAATGATGAGGCACACACAGAAGGAAGTGCATTCAGGGGTCCGAAAGATTAAGGGATACTTGAAAGGTCAAATGAGGTTTCAGTGGGTGCAAGAGCTGGGAACATGGGAGGTTGTAATGAAACTCTAAAACATTAGAGCTTAAAATTTCACATATAGAAGGGTAGGCTTCTAAAACTAAGACTTTTGACAGCTAACTATGTTTAAATTTCTCTCTTTCAAATATCCACTAAAGTCCCTGTAACTAACCTGTTGCCATCTGGGCAATTCCGAATCACAGCAACCCTACAGGACAGAGTAGAACTGCCCCACAGGGTTTTGAAGGCCGTAAATCTTTACGGAAGTAGACTGCCACACCTTTCTCCCATGGAGCAGCTGGTGGGTTTGAACCATAGACCTTTTGGTTAGCAGCTGAGCGTTTAACTACTGTGTCATCAGTGCTTCTTAAAGTACCCATAAAGGTACCTAAAATTATGCAAAATAACAACAGCTCAGGAAAGTGAGATTACTGGTCCATATTTGCTGGAATTTTAAAGGAGTTCTCAACTGCTATAAAAAAAAAAAAATTTTTTTTTTTTTTTTTTTTAGCTTGGATAAATCCATATTGAAATTCTTTCAGTGGTCAATCCATACAGACATCTCATCATTCCCACTCCCCACAGGCACCTCTTTTTACATCTACCCAGAGATAACTCAGTCATGTAACATATGCTGGATTGCAAGAGAAAGGGGAGTTGTAAATTTCATCCTGGGATGGGTAATTAGCAGTTGGCAGGGCAGACATGGGAAAAACTTTGGCAAAGTATGTTCAATGATTGAAGTTGAAGTCTATCATAAAGTATTTCCAGAAACAGAAAACAGGTGGTTTCTTATTGTTAAGCATGTCTGGAGACAATCCTTTCTTAGTAGAGCAAATTTGATTACGTGAATTCCTGTTAAACCATAGAAATGTGCAGGTTGATTCATTATAATTTTTCTTGGCCTTGCAAACAATAGTTTAAAGTCCTTCAGCTTAAGGGCTGAAAACTTTTGAGTCTCAATATTCAGTCAAGTGGACAGCAAAGGGGACCAAGGAGATTTGAGAATCATAATTTGTTGTCCACAATCTCAGATTATCTTAAAAATACTTGAAAACTGTGGTGGGTGAAGGCAAAGTAAAAAGATGTGATGATATTTTTAAACTGAACTGAGAACTACGAGGTCAAGCATGGTTTAAAAATACTTAATGGCAACCTCTGGCAATATGGCGTCTACTTTTATTACCCCAGGAAAACTACATCTCCGAGGATAGTGTTAACCCTCATAATTGACTTGACCTAATGGAGTTTTCAGACCTCTCTAGAGCATTTTAAAAAATGACTACTCACTTTTTCTAGAAAAAAAAAAAAAATCAAGCAAACAAAAAAGTCCTCTCCCCTCCCTTAGCTTCCATGACAATTCTCATAATTTTCCTTTTTTTCCTGACTACTCTTTCTCAGCCCTCTTCATGGATTCCCTTTCCTTTGCCTACTCCTTAAATGCTGATGTTCCTTAGGGTCTTTCTTTGTCCCTCTTTCCTGATTCTACAAGTTCAGTCAGGGAAATTTCACCATCTCCTGGCTTTAGCCACTACTCAAAAGAACTATTTTGGCTTTCTTGATGTCACACCCTCCTAGTTTTCTTTCTCTTTTGAGCCCCAGAAAAACAATAAACAGAAAATATGCATGTGGTAGGCTGAATAATGGCTCTCTGCAAAGCTATCCATGTCCTAACCCCCGGAACCTGTAAATGTGTTACCTTATATAGCCAAAGGGACTTTGCAGTGTTAAGGACCTTTAGATGGAGGTCCTGGATTATAGAGGTGGGCCCAATCTAATCACATATGTCCTTAAAAATCAGAGAGCTTTTTCTGGCTGTGAGCACAGGGAGATATAACTACGGAAGAATGGTCAGAGAGATGCAACATTTCTGGTGTTGACGATGGAGGAAGGGGCCACAAGCCAAGTAATGCAGGCTCTAAAAGCTGGAAAAGGCAAGAAAATGGATTTTCCTCTACATCCTCTCAAAAAAATGTCAGCCTTGCTGATACCTTGATTTTAGACCAGTAAGACTTGTGTTGTACTTCTAATCTATGAAACTGTGTAAGATAGTAAATTTGTGTTGTTTCAAGCCACAAAGTTGTTGTAATTTTTAATGGTAGTAAAAGAAAACCAATACAATGCAATATAGTGACATCCCAAGGAAGAAATTTATAGTTTATTTTCTTTCAACATTTTATTAAGGATATTTTCAAAATTATAGAGAAGTTGGGAGAATTATATAGTGAATACCTATATATCTACCAATTATATTCTAAAATTAACTTTTTGCTGTATTACTTTATCATAAATCTGCCCTTCTATTCATCTATCAGTACCACATTTTTTGATGCATTTCAGAGTAAGTTACAGATATCAATATCCTTCATAATGGTTTATTTTTTTAAAAATATTTGTTTTCTTGGCAATGTAGCCACAAACTAAATCCTTAAAGATGTACATCCAAGCAGCATTAACTTACCACAGTGAGTACCACTTGTCCTGGATGAGATACCACCCATACGGAAAAAATTTGATAGTTCCAATCTTCAACCCCATGACTTACAAATCTACAAACAAAAAGTTTTATTTTATTATTTATACCTAATCATTGATTATGGTCATTTAACTTATGATCAAGCATGACAAGGTCACAGGAGAATTTCCCTTTAGGATCCCTGACTTTTTATTCTAATTTAGGTATATGTATGGGAACAAAGAGAGTTAAAAGAGCCTTGTTGTTGTTGTTGTTGTTAGGTGCCATCGAGTCGATTTCAACTCATAGTGACCCCACGTGACAGAACAGAACTGCCCCATAGGGTTTTCAAGGCTATCTTTACGGGGATAGATAGTCAGGTCTTCTCTGAGGAGCTGCTGGGCGGGTTAGAACAGCCAACCTTTCAGTTAGCAGCTGAGGGCCTAACCGATGTGCTACCAGGGCTCCTTAAAAGAGGCTAAATCCATGCTTAATGTATGTTTCTTAAATTTCCCTTTAACATAATCTGCACTTTTCTAGTTTGCCATTGAGTTTCAGGGGTGGTAAAAATATTAAGTTAGGAGATGACATATATTAGCTTTGAATTGCTAATGCTACTGATGATAAAATTAGTATTTAAAATAATTTCTGCAGGATGGAATACTGAACTGAAACCACCAGATGAGTTTTAACAGTAAAGTCCTGCATTTAGCTTTAAAAATTGTTTATAATGGAGAATATAAGACTTATGAAAACTATTCAGACATTTTTATTTAAGACCAGTGTTAATATAAGCCAGTAGTGTTAGTATATGTTTGATATTGTTGTGTTTTTCTCTTTTTACAAATGCTTTAAATTTCTATACAGTCAAGTTGATCAATCTTCTGCTTTAGTTCCTCTGTCATTGATACCATGTTTTAGAAATTCTCAACACAAAGACTCATTTATTTTCTTCTAATACTTACATGGTTTCATTTTTTTTTTAACATATCAATCTTAAATTAATTTAGAATTTATTTGAACATTTGAACTGAAGTATTGATACTTCATAATTTTTGTGACTGCAAATAGTATTTATTTTTATTATGTTTTCTTATTTATCATTGTTGAGAAGAAATGTGTTTAATAACTTTTTATATATTTCAAAGCAATATCACTCGTGTGAAATGCACGTTTCATCAATTAAGATGAACCTTTTATTTTATTTAGTGCCTTTTGTGTTTAATCATACTCTGATATTACCCCTGTTTTCTTTTGTGTGCAGTTCCATGAAATATCTTCACTGCTTTTACGTGTAACTTTTCTGGACATTGCTGTATCTCTCAAACAGCATACATCTACATTCATCTTTTGACGAAATCTTCTTTTAATTAAGTTTTTTTTTCCACTTACATTTATATTTAAGATCTTTATGTTTGGATTTTGTTATTTAGTTCTTTGTTTTCTATTTTGATACTTTTTTCTCTTTGTTTATATTCACGTAAATATGCACAGAAACATGCTCTATTTTCTTTACTTTATTTCCTCTAGGGTTTTGGAAATGTTTATTCTCTTTCTTATAGTCTATCAGTAGAGATTCAATCAAGATTTCTGACTTAACAAACAATCCTACCTTCATCCTGAATCATATTCCTTTAAATGATAGAAAACAGATGGAAAAATAAATTTAAGGGAGCTGGAAAACAACAAAGGCTGTTCCAGGGTATGCAAGACTTGAAAGATTCCTGGCACATGAACTGAATTGTTCTAGAAAGAAGAATGGAGAAACCAAAGAAGACTACCGCCAAGGTTAACAAATGCAAATTGTAGAAGTGACCGCTGGCCAATCTTTAATCAATAACCAGCTGCCCTCCAGTTGACTCTGACACATGGGGACCCCAACATGTGTGTCAGAGTAGACCTGAGGCCCACAGGGTTTTCAGTGGCTGATTTTTCAGAAGTAGACTGTCAGGCTAACAGGGATGATGAAGGACCAGGGTCTAACAACAGGGAGAGGCCATTACCATGCCCAAGCATGCATGAACGGGTAAGAGGAAAGGGCAACGTTTCTGGAACCTGGTGAGAACTGAAGACTTTGGAGAGGGGTTATGGCTGAAGGTAAAGGAACATAAAACCAAACCAGGTGCCAGCAAGTCAACTCCGACTCATGGTGATCCACGTGAGCAGAGTAGAGCTGTGCTCCCTAAGGTTTTCAATGGCTGATTTTTTAGAAGTAGATAGCCAGGCTTTTCTTCTGAGGCTTTCTGATGGACTCAGTTTCCAATCTTTTGTTTAGCAGCTGAGTGTGTTACTTACTGCACTACTTATGAACCTATATTTTGCCCGAACTGCAGCGAGGCACAAAGGGAGCCTCACATTTGCCTTACCCAACTGGATGCCAGAGGATAAACAGATCCAGCTACACAATACACAGGCATGACCGTCCCAAGTACATACATGACAACAAAGGGCAGAGAGTGGATCCTCTGAGCATACAGACTAACTGGTACTGACAACCAGCACTTTCACATTGGTTAAAAAAATCAAAGTAAAATCCATTTTTTATACTTGATGTAGTAAACATTAATATGACACAGAAATGCTGAAAATAACATTGTGATACAAATGTTTGTGATCATGGGAACAAGTGAGATAAATTATTAACATCAGAAAAAATAGCGTTTAAGTAAAAAACTAATAACTGGTACAAATATTGATAAATTAAAGATATAATCTACTAAAAAGACTTGTGTATAACAACATAGAATCAAAATAGATAGTAAATGTTAGAATTTAAAAAACAAAATTGAAAACCTAAAAAAGTTAGAAAATACAGTTTAATATAGTTTTCTAAGAAATAAAGTGAATGAAGTATTATAATGACATGTGCAAAGAGCTGGAGATGGAAAACCAAAAGGGAAGAACATGCTCGGCGTTTCTCAAGCTGAAAGAACTGAAGAAAAAATTCAAACCCCGAGTTGCAATAGTGAAGGATTCTATGGGGAAAATATTAAATGATGCAGGAAGCATCAAAAGAAGATGGAAGGAATACACAGAGTCATTATACCAAAAAGAATTAGATGATGTTCAACCATTTCAAGAGGTAGCATATGATCAGGAACCGATGGTACTGAAGGAAGAAGTCCAAGCTGCTCTGAAGGCATTGGCGAAAAACAAGGCTCCAGGAATTGATGGAATACCAACTAAGATGTTTCAACAAACGGATGCAGCGCTGGAGGTGCTCACTCATCTATGCCAAGAAATATGGAAGACAGCTTCCTGGCCAACTGACTGGAAGAGATCTATATTTATGCCTATTCCCAAGAAAGGTGATCCAACCAAATGTGGAAATTATAGAACAACACCATTAATATCACACGCAAGCAAAATTTTGCTGAAGATCATTCAAAAACGGCTCCAGCAGTATATCAACAGGGAACTCTCCAGAATTTCAGGCCAGTTTCAGAAGAGGACGTGGAACCAGGGATATCATTGCTGATGTCAGATGGATCCTGGCTGAAAGCAGAGAATACCAGAAGGATGTTTACCATTGTTTTATTGACTATGCAAAGGCATTCAACTGCGTGGATCATAACAAATTATGGATAACGTTGCGAAGAATGGGAATTCCAGAACACTTAATTGTGCTCATGAGGAACTTTTACATAGATCAAGAGGCAGTTATTCGGACAGAACAAGGGGATACTGATTGGTTTGAAGTCAGGACAGGTGTGCGTCAGGGTTGTATTTTTTCACCATACCTATTTAATCTGTATGCTGAACAAATAATCCGAGAAGCTGGACTATATGAAGAAGAATGGGGCATCAGGCTTGGAGGAAGACTCATTAACAACCTGCAT
The DNA here is from genome assembly GCF_030014295.1 of Loxodonta africana. NCBI lineage: Eukaryota > Metazoa > Chordata > Mammalia > Proboscidea > Elephantidae > Loxodonta > Loxodonta africana. Next base: position 51,076,958 of record NC_087366.1, read on the forward strand.
TATGCAGATGACACAACCTTGCTTGCTGAAAGTGAAGAGGGCTTGAAGCATTTACTGACAAAGATCAAAGACCACAGCCTTCAGTATGGATTACACCTCAACATAAAGAAAACAAAAATCCTCACAACTGGACCAATGAGTAACAGTGTGATAAACGGAGAAAAGATTAAGTTGTCAAGGATTTCATTTTACTTGGATCCACAATCAACAGCCATGGAAGCAGCAGTCAAGAAATCAAAAGACGCATTGCGTTGGGTAAATCTGCCGCAAAGGACCTCTTCAAAGTGTTGAAGAGCAAAGATGTCACCTTGAAGACTAAGGTGTGCCTGACCTAAGCCATGGTATTTTCAATCACATCATATGCATGTGAAAGCTGGAGAATGAATAAGGAAGAGCGAAGAAGAATTGACGCCTTCGAATTGTGGTGTTGGCGAAGAATATTGAATATACCATGGACTGCCAGAAGAACAAATAAATCTGTCTTGGAAGAAGTACAACCAGAATGCTCCTTAGAAGCAACGATGGCGAGACTATGTCTTACATACTTTGGACATGTTGTCAGGAGGGATCAGTCCCTGGAGAAGGACATCATGCTTGGCAGAGTACAGGGTCAGCGGAAAAGGGGAAGACCCTCAACGAGGTGGACTGACACAGTGGCTGCAACAATGGGCTCAAGCATAACAACGATTGTGAGGATGGCACAGGGCCGGGCAGTGTTTCGTTCTGTTGTGCATGGGGTCACTATGAGTTGGAACTGACTCGACAACACCTAACAACAACAAAGTGAACAAAAAATAAATAAGGATATAAACTTGAAAATTGAGAAAAGTTCAACATCAGCAAATTTATTAGTGACATCCACAAATTAAAAGTGAAAGGATATAAAAACATTTGATGTGATTAAACATTCTTTAATTATAAAAACTCTTTGCAACTAGGAATAGAATGAAAACATCTTTACCTTGATAAGGGGTATGTTTCAGAGCCTAAGCATCACAACAAATGACTAGATGTTGAAACAACAGAAGCCTTCCCAATAAAACTAGGAACAGAAAAGAATGCTCACTGTCATGTCTGCTTTTCAGCGTAGCACAAAAGTCATCATCCAAAACAACATGGAAAGACAAGGACAGTTTAAAAAGAATTGTAGAGAAACAGGACTATCATGATAAACAAATGATACGATTGTCTAACCAGAAAGCCCAGGGCGACAGTTGGAAAACTGCTTTTCTCTCTTATATGAGTGTCCAGATGCATTCTGGGGGGAATTCCCTGCTCACAGAAGTGCCCCTTACATGTTAAAATGATTCTCATTACATCTGCTCAGGAGTAACAACTGGGGCAAAGGCAAGCATATGTGGTTATTTTATAGTAATAATCTGCTCTGTTCTAGAAACCTCGTGTTGGCATTCAGGATAATATTAATAAATATAGATATTAAAACTTAACAAAGATCAACAGCTCTTCTATAACCAACAATAATTAGAAATGTAGTAAGACTGTTCTAGGCAAATTAGTTTTAAAAATTCACTCTCTGAGGCTCTTTCTTCACTCTAAACAGATAGCAATGATAGACTTAAATATTAAAAGGAGAACATTAAAAAGACTAAGCCAAATAAACAATTCCAGGAAGCAAAAGTGGAATGGAAATGGAAAGAAGTGAGGTGGGCAGGAACCAGGGGCCTACTGAGCTCCAGGCACGGGTGGGTGTCAGTTCAGGTCCTGGCCAGTTTTCAGATACATATGAATCTCATAGTACACAAAAACTGTCTGAATGTTGTCCATCATTACACCCTCAAATTGAAATTTGCTCTGTTAAGATGGTTATTTTCCATTTAGTCATGTGCCATCATGTTCCATCAAAATCTATTTCATAAAAGACTTTACTCCTTTTACCTCTCTAGATGTTTCCGACTTAGATTAGTAGATAATTAACCAAGTTAAAAATATATATATAGCATATCTATAAAATATAATTTTAAGGTTTGAAATTGTACTTACTTTTTTAACAAATCAAACATGCTTTTCTCTACATTCACTAGCCACTGTTCTACAGCACTTCTTACTCGAATTTTCCTACAATTAAAAAAATAAGTAAAATTATTTTTATTCCTGATTCATTACTTTGATGTACCTGCAGGCTAAGTTTTCTATACATTTTTATAATATTTACAGGCCAAAGGGCTATAATTCTATATTAGCTTTTGATTTTTCTAGATCTTAATTTAGAAAACTATGCAGAAAAACATATCACTAGCTTAAGAAAATTCTGCTATCAAATAACATGACAAATTATAGTGCAAAACATAGGATTCCTCATAGGATCTTTTAAACAGCAAGCCTAGGTCAGGGTGGGGTTGGAGTTTTGACAGATGGGAAGACTTGGGCACAGCATTTTTTAAGCAACTTACATCAGAAACCACATGCCAGAGGTTAGAGAGCCCTCGCTGGGGCTGGCACATGGAGCCAGTGTAATGGATGAGCCTAGCTTGTTATTACAATATCAGAGGTCAGTGGTGGCAATCACAACCTCAAGCAGACAGCAAATTTCCTTCCTATCTATGTTCACATAATAAAATCAAATAAAAAGCAAGCACTAAAAACAGAGTAGAAAACCAGGCAGAGATTTAATGACAGAGCAAAATGAAGGTGCAAATTAGAAAGCACCAGGAATTTCAAGAGTCCTTTCTTAACTTTCAATCAAAACAAAGGCGAGAAAAGTATTTATCATATTGAGTATGGAAAGTTAAGAGTGTATTTGTACAAGGACATTATCTTTGACTAAGTGGTCTGCTTAGCAAACTTCTTTGAAATATCTGAACTTTCCAATAAGAGGTTTTAAATAACAAGGTTTTACAGTTTGTAACATGTACATATCGTACTTTGGCAGCACAAGACTTTCTCCTTCAGCAGATACCAGCATCGTTACAGCAGGGGGGCCAATTTCTTGTTTGCATATCATTAAATGTCTTACATTTTCAAAACATTTCACAAGATGAGGCTGTGAACCAGAAACAAATGTAAGCAAACCTATAAAATCCTGACCTGGTCAGGAAAAAATATTGCTGAGCAAAGTATTACGGCATTACCTGTACAGACTCAGGGTTTTTACTATAAGCTAGAATGTCAAGAAGTTCAGCGTTGCTAAGAAAGTAAAATCTTGGAAAAATTGTTCTTTTAATTTCGAGGTAGTCCTGTCCAGAACCAAAAGAAATGCCATTCAGAATATGTATTTAACCATGATATGAATCACACGCTTATCTGGGCCTACATTTGCACACAAAGTCACAGTCTTAAAGCTGCAGTTTAAGTCGTAGTAGGATCAGTCAAAATAACATGCTTAATGAAAGATACACTTAAATTGCTAAAAATTATTTTTAATAAAGCAAAACCAAAATGAAAATAGGAACAACAAAACTCTTACACATACACACCCCATTTTATCACTGATCGCTAGTAAAGCACTGTGTTTTGACATTATCAGCATGGCTTTCCCATGCTCCAAACTTGCTGCTCTTATTTCTCTGTATGTGGAGTTATCTTGTGGAATACGTTATTTCAGCAGATGACCTCACATCCTACCATACAGAGAATTCCTGCATTTCCTCCCTCTCCCCACAAGCAAGGTGCATGCACACCATTCTTCAGTCTTTTCCTTGTCTTCAGAGGAAGACATACCCATTCATTTATGCCAGGCTAAGCTCCTTTTTTTTTTTTTCTTTTAAGCTCTGCTTGTTTTATTTATTACTTTCCTGTATCTTCAATCTTTCCCATGCAACAGGCTTCCCCCACTTAAATTTCTTCCATTAAAAAATATAGGCAGTCTTCCTTCTCCCTTTTTTCTCCCTAGCTACTGTCTGTAAACTCAAAATCTCTACTTATTTCTCAGTCATTTTCACTCCCTGCCATCTGGCCCCTAAAAACGAAAAAACAAACCCATTGCCACCAAGTCGATTCCGACTCATAACAACCTTATAGGACAGAGTAGAACTGCCCCATAGAGTTTCCAAGAAGCGCCTGATGGATTCGAACCGCCGACCTTTTGGTTAGCAGCTGTAATATTTAACCACGATGCCATCAGGGTTTCCATCTGGCCCCTTCTGTTACCAAATTTACTAGAAACTTGTCAGTCTTCATGTTACCTGATATTTCTGTAGCATTTGACTTTATTGATTCTGCTCTGTTTTGATTTCTAGGATTTCACTCTCTTGGTTTTTTTCCATCTCTCAACCACTTATCATTCTCCTTCGAGTGTCTACTGCACCTTAAAGTTGACATCTCTTGGGACCCATCATTATCTCTCTTCCTACTCACTATTCTCTTCGTGAGCTATTTTATACATACCCACTAGCTCTTCAGTTCAGATCACTTCCTTTGAGCTCCAGATCTACATACCAAATTGGCAATTGAAGATCTTCACAGGAATGTTCCATAAATATTAGATTTTCAATACTAAAGTTAGTTGTTTCCACACAAAACTTCTCTTCCTGTAGTTCCTATCTCTGTCAGCGAAATCATCCTCCACTTCATTGGCCAAGCCAGAAGTCTAGGCACAATTCTGGACTTATTTCTTTTATCCTCTGCTCACTTGGTCTGGTAAATCCTGGTTCTACCTTCTTTCATCCTTACCATGGCCTTACTTTACAAAAAAGAAAAAATAACAAAAAAAGCTCAAACCCATTGCAGTTGAGTCGATTGCAACTCATAGTGTGACCCTATAAAATTGGCCTTACTTTAGGCCCCCAATATTTCTAGTCTTCTAACTGGTTTCTTTGTATCTATTCTCACTGCCCTCAATCTGTACTCGGCTTCCTTCCACAGAGATATCTCTAAATTAAATCATTTAACTCTCCTGCTTTAAATCTTTCAGTTGCTGCTCAGTGTCTCCGAAGTCAAAACATATTGTGATATTCTAAGTCCTTCATCTTCTGTTCCCTGCCTCCCTGGAGAATCTTGTATCTCACCATCTTGTTCACAACTCCAGAAAGTGCCCTACTTGCTCGTGCCTCCATATCTTTGTCTTTTTCCCTCTTCCTAGGATGCTCTTCCCACTCACCCACCTCCTCCCTGACTCCACCTGGTTAACTCCTAAACTTCTTTCAAGAACCGGGTCAGTTGCTTCCCCCAGAAAGCCTTCACAAATTTCATGAAGGTTATTTATCCTCTTTGATATGGTCATAGCATCCATCCTATCATTTTCTGTTTTTTTAAAATCTTATCCATCCTAGTGGGAGTTAAGTGTTATCTCATTGTGGTTTTGATTTGTATATTTCTGATGGTTAAAGACATGAACATCTTTTCATATGTTTGTTGGCCATTTGAATATCCTCTTGGGTGAAGTCTTCTACCCAATTTTTGATTGCACTATTTGTCTTTTTATTGTTAAGTTGTAGAAGTTTTTTTAAACATATTTTGAATATTAGACCCTTATCCAATATATGGTTCCCCAAAATTTTCTCACAATCTACAGTTTCTTTTCATTTTGCTGAAAAAACCCTGTGATGAACAAAAGTGTTTAATTTTTATGAGACCTCACTTATCTATTTTGTCTTTTGCTCTTCATGCTTTGTTATATCAGATAATCCATCATTAAAAACTAGGCTCAACAGCCAAGCCACTATCTTTTCGTATAAGGATTTTATGGTCTTATTTTTCACATTTAGGTCCGTTTTCCATTTTGAATTGGTTTTTGTGTGTGGTGTGAGGCATGTGGAAATCCCATTTTCAAAGCATCATTTATTGAAGAGGCTTGTCCTTCCCCACTGAATGGTCTTAGTGCCCTTGTCAAAAATCAATTGACCATAGATGTGTGAGTTTATTTCTGGACTCTCAATTCTACTCCATTGGTCTATGTGTCTGTTATTATACTGGTACCAAGCTGTTTTGATTACTGTAGCTGCATAGTATGTTTTTAAATCAGGAAATATGAGTCCTCCTAGTTCTTTAGAATTGCTTTAGCTATTCGGGGCCTCTTGCCATTCTACCTCTGTAAAGAAGGCTGTTGGAATTTTGATCAGGATTGTATTGAATCTACAGATTGCTTTGGATAGTACTGACATCTTAACAATATTGAGTCTTCCAATCCATGACACAGAATGTCTTTCCATTTGTTAGGTCTTCTTTAATCTCTTTCAGCAGTGTTTTATAATTTTCATTATTTAAGTCTTTCACATTCCTGATTAAATTTATTCCTAAGTATTGTCTTCTATTACATGCTATTGTAAATGAAATTGTTTTTTAATTTCCTTTTCATATTTTTCATTGCTGGTGTACAGAAACACAAATGATTTTTGTGTGTTGACTTTGTACCCTGCCACTTTGCTGGATTCCTTTATTAGCTCTAGAAAATTCTTGTGGAATCTTTGAGATTTTCTGTATATGGGAACATGCCATACATGAATAGAGATAATCTTATTTCTTCCTTTCCAATTTGGATACATTTTAATTCTTTTTCTTGCCTTACTGCTTTGGCTAGAACTTCCAATACAACACTGAGTAGGAGTGGTGAGAGTGGGCATCCTGGTCTTGTTCCTGATTTCAAGGGGAAAGCACTCAATCTTTCTCCATTAAGTATAATGTTGGATGTTGGTTTTTCATGTTGTTGTTAGGTGCTGCTGAGTCATTTCTGACTATTAGTGACTCCACTTATAACAGAAAGAAACATTGCTCAGTCCTGCGCCATCCTCAAAATCATTGCTAAGTTTGAGCCCATTGTTAAAGCCATTGTGTCAATTCATTTTGTCAAGGATCTTCCTCTTATTTGATCACTCTCTACTTTACCAAGCATGATGTCCCTCTCTAGGGGCTGGTTCCTCCTGATAACATGTCCAAAGTACTTGAGATGAAGTCTCGCCATCCTTGCTTCTAAAGAGCATTCTGAGAGTACTACTTCCAAGATAGATTAGTTCATTGTTCTGGCAGCCCATGGTATAGTCAACATTCTTTGCTAACACTATAATTCAAATGCATCAATTTTTCTTTGGTCTTCCTTCTTCATCATCCAGCTTTCACATGCATATGAGGTGATGGAAAACACCATGGCTTGGGTCAGGTGCACCTTAGCTCTCAAAGTGATATTTTTGCTTTTTAACACTTGAAAGAGGCCATTTCAAGGAGATTTGCCCAATGCAGTACATTGATTTCTTAACTGCTGCTTCCATGGGCATTGACTGTGGATCCAAGTAAAATGAAATCTTTGAAAACTTCAATATTTTCTCCATTTATCATGGTGTTGCTTATTGGTCCAGTTGTAGGATTTTTGTTTCATGTTGAGGTGTAATCCATACTGAAGGCTGTGGACTTTGATCTTCATCAGTAAGTGCTTCAAGTCCTCTGCTTTCAGCAAGGAAGGTTGTGTCATCTGCATAATGCAGGTTGTTGGTGAGTCTTCTTCCAATCCTGATGCTACATTCTTCTTCATACAGTCCAGCTTCTTGGATTATTTGCTCATCATACAGATTGAATAAGTATGGTGAAAGGATACAACCCTAACACACACCTTTCCTGATTTTAAACCATGAAGAATCCCCTCATTCTGTTTGGATGACTGCCTCTTGGTCTATGTACAGGTCCCATTCTTTGCAATGTTATCCATAATTTACTACGCTTCACACGGTCAAATGCCTTTATATAGTCAATAACACACAGGAAAAATCTTTCTGGTATTCTCTGCTTTCAACCAAGATCCATCTGACATCAGCAGTGATATCCCTTGGTCCATGTCCTCTTCTGAATCCAGCCTGAAATTCTGACAGTTCCCTGTCATTGTACTGCTGCCAACCATTTTTGAAGTCTCTTCAGCAAAATTTTACTTTGTTTGATATTAATGATAGTTTTGATAATTTTCACATTCTGTTGAACCACCTTTTTTTGGAATGGCCACAAATATGGATTCCTCCCAGCTGGTTGGCCAGGCAGCTGTCTTCCAAATTTCTTGGTGTAGACAAGTGAGCACCTCCAGTGCTATATCCATTTGTTGAAACATCTCAGTTGATATTCCATTAGTTCCTGGAACCTTTTTTTTCCGCCAAAGCCTTCAGTGTAGCTTGAACTTCTTTCTTCAAAACCATTGGTTCTTGATCACATGCTACCTCCTGAAATGGCTGGATGTCGACCAATTCTTTTTGGTCTGGTGACTCTGTGTATTCTTTCCATCTTCTTTTGATGCTTCCTGCTTTGTACAGTACTTTGCCCATAGAAGCCTTCATAACTGCAACTTGAGGCTTGAATTTTTCTTCAATTCTTTCAGCTTGAGAAATGCAAAGCATATTCTTCCTTTTTGGTTTTCTAACTCCAGGTTTTTGCACACTTCATTATAATACTTAATCTTCTCGAGCCGCCCTTTGAAATCTTCTGTTCAGTTCTTTTACTTCATCATTTCTTCAGATTGTTTTAGCTACCTGATGTTTAAGAACAAGTTTCCAGGTCTCTTCTGACATCCATTTTGGTCTTTTCTTTCTTTCCTGTCTTTTTAATGATTTTTGCTTTCTTCATGCATATGTCCTTGATGTAATCCCACAACTCGTCTGGTCTTTGGTCATTAGTGTTTAAAGCATCAAATTTATTCTTGAGATGGCCTGTAAATTCAGGTGGGATATACTCAAGTTTTGTTATTTGGCTCTCATGGACTTATTTTTCTTCAGCTTCAACTTGAGCTTGCATATTAGCAATTGATGGTTCTTCACAAATGCCCTTAATCATATTGAAGAACTTTCTGTCTATTCCTATCTTATTGAGAGCTTTCATCAAGAAAGGGTGTTGGATTTCATCAAATGCCTTTACTGCATCAGTATAGATGATAATGTGGTTCCTTCCCTTTGTTCTAGTAGTGTGATGTATAACATTGTTTGATTTTTTAATGTTGAACCAGCCTTGCACTCCTGCAATAAATCCCACTTGGTCATGGCGTATGACTTTTTTTAAATATCCTCTTGGATTCTGTTCACTAGTATTCTGTAGAGATTTTTTGCATCTATATTCACAAGGGATATTGATCTGTAGTTTTCTTGTTGTGTCTTTGGCTTTGGTATCGGGGTAATACTGGATCAGTAGAAAGAGTTAGGGAGTATTCCTTTCTCCTCTACATTTTGGAATTGTTTGACAGAAGTGTCAATTCTCTAAATGTTTAGTAGAATTCCCAGTGAAGCCATATGGTCCAGGACTTTTTTGTTGTTTTTGTTGGGAGGTTTTTAGTTACTGATTCAATATCTTCACTTGTTATATGAGTTTGTTCAGATTTTCTGCTTCCTCTTGAGTCAATTTAGGTAGGTTGTGTGCAACCAAGAAAATAACCATTTCATCTAAGTTATCAAGCTTGTTGGTGCCCATTTGTTCTCAGTATTCTCCTATGATTCTTTTTCATTCTGTTGGTCAGTTGTAACGTCTCCACTTTCATTTCCCATTTCGGTTATTTGCACCCTTTGTCTTTTGTCTCTGTCAGCCCAGCTGATGGTTCATTTCCCATTTCGGTTATTTGCACCCTTTGTCTGTTGTCTCTGTCAGCCCAGCTGAAGGTTCATTTCCCATTTCGGTTATTTGCACCCTTTGTCTTTTGTCTCTGTCAGCCCAGCTGAAGGTTTGTCGATTTCATTTGATCTTCTCCAAGAATTCACTTCTGATTTCATTGATTCTCTCTATTGTTCTTCTATCTTCTGTTGCATTTATTTATGCTCTGATCTTTGTTTTTTCCTTTATTCTGGTTGTTTTAGCCCTTAGTTTTCTCTTCTTTTTCTAGTTCCTCAAGTTGTAGAGGTAGACTATTGATTTAAGATCTTTCTTTTCTTTTAGGCATTTCTTGTTATAAATTTCCCTCTGAGGTCTGCCTTTATGGCATCCTGTAGATTTCGGTATGTTGTGTTTTCATTTTCATTCAACTCCAAGTATTTTTTTCAAATTAATTTCTTAATTTCTTCCTCGACCTATTGGTTGTTTAGTAATATATTGTTTAATTTCCATGTATTTGTCTGTTTACCAGTTTTCCCTCTAGTATTGACTTCTATTATTATTCCCTTATGGTCAGAGAAGATAATTTGTGTAATTTCAATGTAATTTAACTCACTGAGACTTGTTTTGTGACCGAGCATGTGGTCAGTTCTGGAGAATGACCCATGTGCACTGAGGAAAAATGTATACTGTTCAGTTGTTGGCTGAAGTGCACTTTGCCTAAGGTCATTTAGATTGTTCTATCTACAGTTTTTTCTTCTGAAAGTATTTCCATTAGCACAGATGACGAAAATTTGAAATAGTGTCGGCAGTTACAATAAAAAAAGAAAATCTGTGTTGCAATTAGTTTCTACAGTTAATTACATTACATTTTGTAGAATAAAATAATTCCCCACTTTAGGATTGCTATAATTTTACCTCAAGACTTTTCTTTATTTTTTCAAGATATATGTTACAATTTTTCAGAATTTCAAGGACTCCCGCAGAGGTGGTTATTCGCAAAGCATCCAGTTTGTTTTGTATTTTTGACATTACTTCTTTCCACATGGATATCACCTTGAAGAATAGTTTTGTTTCTGCTGGAAGCTGCCTTTAGAAATAAAATTAGAGATGATTTTATTTTTCAGGGACACTATAATTAAAGCCTATATTTTAAACTCATTTGCCACAGAGTTTTCATGTTATACGGTTTTTCATACTGTATTTATATGTAATTTATAATATATTTTGATGTTTTTATATTTTTAAAGATCAGTCATTAGTTAAAGATATTTTGGGTGCTTATTATGTACAAAAGGAGTCCAGGTGGTGCAGTGGTTAAGGCGCTCAACTGCTGACCAAAAGGTCAGCAGTTCGAAACCACCAGCGGCTCCGTGGGAGAAAGATGGGGCAGTTTGTTTCTGTAGAAATGTACAGCCTTGGAAACTCTGTGGGGTCTCTATGAGTGGGTTTGGTTTGGTTGGTTAGGTACAAGTGTTATACATAGTAGAAAATACTAGGATGAATTAGACATACATCCAGCATCTTATACAAGGTGTCAGAGAACAGTACAATGTAATAAGGTCTAATACTTTATATGAGGTATAAGATAGTTACATATATCAAACCAAACCAAACCAAACCCAGTGCCGTCGAGTTGATTCCAACTCATAGCGACCCTATAGGACAGAGTAGAACTGCCCCGTAGAGTTTCCAAAGAGCGCCTGGCAGATTTGAACTGCTGGCCGTTGGGTTAGCAGCTGTAGCACTTAACCACTACGCCACCAGCGTTTCCAGTTACATATAAGTTCTACATATTATAAAGTAAGTAGAAAGTGATTGTTCCTAAGAAATGAGATAAAATACAGGGCTATTGAAATTCTGGAGTTAAAATGAGATCTTGGGAGAGCTTCTTGGAGGAGAGGCATTTGATCTGGATTTTAAAAAGGAGTAGAGATTTGTCATGATGAGAAGTCTTGACAGGATATTCAGCCTAGGAGTCTAAAGGTGTGTATAAGAAAATTGTACTTCTATTTGTGATTATCTGATCTTAGAGGATAAGGAAATGTAAGGCAAGTGTTTGCCTAATTATAGAAATATTCCTTTACAGAATATTATTATTTCTTTCTCTTGGAAAAGGAAAGCAAAACCTACACGTGGCATGATAATCCATCGAAATACTAATTTTGAGTTTTTTTCTGATGCTGTTGGAGTTGAATGAGGTGAGTACTTTCAAAGGTGTGTGGTTTCACCTTTGAATACTATCAGAATAACTACAGATTAATAGAAGAGTCCCAAGCATTCCAATGACAAGAAATACACATGTATAACAAATATGGATATTGTTGGCTGCAAAGTAATACATCTAAACTGTTCTCTTTTGGAAAACTCAATGCCTCCCCTTTACCCTCAAAATAAAGTTCAAAACACTTAACTTGATATTCAAGGTCTTCCATCAACTGTTCTAATCTGCCTTTCGTAACTTTGTACCTTATTTCAGAATGGCTCCTAGACTGGTTTATGTGATTTACTGGGCAGTACTTTAAACTCTGCTTAGACAATACACATGTCTCAATTTAAGAATTCTTAAGACCAATCACTTTAAAAACTAAAAGTCCAATTAATTTGGATGCTGTAAATAAAAAGATAGAATTTTCAACAATTGTCCAGGCCTTCAATTCTTCCACGTGGTCCAAAGTAAGAAATTCTCATTATGTATAAATGCTCCTAAAAGTGTAATTATTGTTCACATGAAAACCACACTAATACTAATACACTAATGCTCTGGAACTAAACAGATGGACAATATTGTGCTTTAAGGATTATAATGATGAATTTAACACTTTTCCCAGTCCTTTATATCAAGAATTGAGAAATAAGGCTGTAATCTCCTTTTATGAAAGAAAATAACCATAACAGTGACTTGGTAGGTTATACTTTTATGCTTACAAGTAGGATAGTTTTAGAGAGTTCATTGAAGAACTGAATTCTCAAGAATTACAGAAAATAAATTATCCGCTATGCATTTTTCCACTTTTTATATGATATATATTAAGTTTTTTACCTTTGTATTTCTAAAGAATGAAATATTGGTTCAAGATAAAGCCAATTTCTTTGACAATTCATCCATTCCTCAAGAGTGTAAGAGAAGAGAGCCAAGTTTTGATCCCATTCTTCCACAAGATCCTGCAATGATAAATACACATACACAAACTCTAAATAAATTAATCCATAAGTCACATAATAGGAATCGAGATCAAAGGTGATTATCAGTAATTGGCATTCAGAAAGTAATAAATAAAAAAAAAGGGTCACTTAAATGAATATAAATTTAACTACTTTTGGGAGAGGTTTAAATGTCCTGTTCATCCAATTTTGTCTTATTTACTTTAAAATATACAATTTTTTTCTTTTTTTTTTTTTGTGCTTTAAGTGAAAGTTTACAATTCAAGTCAGTGTCTCATACAAAAACTTGTACACACATTGATATATAACCCTAGGTGCTCTCCCTACAATGTGACAGCACATTCCTTCTCTCCACCTTGTATTTCCTGTGTCCATTCAACCAGCTCCTGTACCCATCTGCCTCCAGACAGGAGCTGCCCACATAGTCTCATGTATCTACTTGAGCTAAGAGGCACAGTCCTCACCAGTATCATTTTATGTCTTATAGGTTCAGTCTAATCTTTGAAGAGTTGGCTTCAGGCATGGTTTTAGTTTTGGGCTAACAGAGAGTCCAGGGGCCATGACCTCTGGGGTCCTTCCAGTCTCAGTCAGACCATTAAGTCTGGTCTTTTTACTAGAATTTGAGGTCTGCACCCCACTTTTCTCCTATACCAACAGGGATTCTCTGTTGTGTTCCCTGTCAAGGCAGTCATTGGTGGTAGCCCAGCACCATCTAGCTCTTCTGGTCTCAGTCTGAGGGAGTCTGGTTTAGGTGGCCATTTCTGTCTCTTGGGCTCATATTTTCCTTGTGTCTTCGGTGTTCTTCATTCTCCTTTGCTCCAGGTGGGTTGAGACCAACTGATGCATTTTTTTATATGGCTGCTTGCTAGCTTTTAAGACCCCAGATGCCATCACCAAAGTGGGATATAAAATATACAAATTTTTTGTAAAATATTTGAGCAATATGCATATATATACAGAAATTAACATGAGTGTCTCCCACTCAACACTTATTTCCCACTTCCTATCAGAGGAAGCATAACCAGAGTTTGGTATGTATATTCTTTCACTCTGTTTTAAGCATTTTTGTACTTATGTACATATACATGCAATATTTTTAATATTTTACATAAATGGAACCATATTACATACACTGTTCTGTAACTTGTTTTTTTTACATAGTAACATTTTTTAGAAAGATTATTTCTAGTTTGTTGTGTTTTTATCATGAAACAGTGTTGGATTTTGTCAAATGCTTTTTATGCATCTATTAAGATGATCATGTGTTTTTTAATCTACGAACAAAATAAGAGTTTATGAGCAGTTGTTTTGTTATTAGGTGCCGTCAAGTTGATTCCTACTCATAGAGACCTTAGGTACAACAAATGAAACACTGCTTGGTCCTGTGCCATTCTACACAATCATTACTATGTTTGAGCCCACTGTTGCAGCCACTGTGTCAATCCATCTCGTTGAGAGTCTTCCTCTTTTTGGCTGACCCTCTACTTTGCCAAGCATGATGTCCTTCTCCAGGGACTGATCCTTCTCAATAACATGTCCAAAGTACATGAGACAAAGTCTCACCATCCTTGCTTTTAAGGAGCACTCTGGCTGTACTTCTTCCAGGACAGATTTGTTTGTTCTTCTGACAGTCCATTCAATATTCTTTGCCAACACCATAATTCAATAATCCAACAAACTGACATTTTTCCCTATATATGTTTGTGTGTTTGCAAATAATATGAATTTCATGAGATACATATATCTACATATGTAGTCAATCATGTGAATTTTGCTATTCTACATACCTATATTGTACATTTCTTGTTGAGTTTCCTTAAGTTTTCAAATGATTCTCAGGTATGTTATTGTATATGAGGCTTCCTAAGCAGGGAATATCAGGGAACACTGAGATTAAACTGACCCTGTGGTTCAATTCCTAATCATGCCGGGGTGGAGGTGGAGGCTTACGTTTGTTCTAGAAGCAACTCTAAGGACATAGTGGTATAGAGGGATAGTCAGCCTTTAGGAGGAATAGCCCAGGAAATGAAAATGAAGCATTCCATTTCAGCAAGCAGGACAGGACCTCAAAACCTTGGCATGGACACTGTTAGAATGGTGGATATTTCTGGCAGCAGTGGCACTGCTGGTAAAAGACACGATTTACTGGGTCACATTTTCACATGATCTAAATTTATACTGTCTGCCCAAATTAAACTTTGACATTTTCTCATGAACAATGAATTTTTCCATAAAATTATTTTTTAGTATTCAAACTAGTCAATCTCATTTCAAAATAAACATATGAATAACATATAATTTAAAAGTGTATAGAAATGCTAAAACATTTCCCTTTGCCATAATATTTACCTTAATGGGCCCAAGATAGGAGGATCCTTTAAGTGTTGCAAGTATGACTTGAGACTCTTCTAGTTGAGCTAATACGTCATCTATAGAAGAAATTATTAGGATAGAGCAAGCCTCTGTGTGATGAAGAACCAAATGTAAAGGAGTACTGTTCCAAAGATCAATAATCTTAAATAGCATTTTTTCAAGAGCAGCTTCATTAGTTGCTGCAGTTGATATTTCATTTATTTCCTCTTCATACTGAAACATCTAAAATAAACAAATTATTCTTTAACATACATAGAGTGAAACAAATAATTCCTGATACATATGAAAGATTTAAATGCATGCTTTGAAGGTCCATCAGTAGTATTGACAATCTGATTCCAGTTAGGTTTACATTCTAACCAAGGACTTTAAGGCCTATCTTTCATGACCGAGCCCTTTTCAATCATTCTATTTCACATTCTTTAGTGAAAATTTCTAACCACATTTATTTCTTCTGAATCTAGTCATTGTAGAGAATGACTGGATGGCATTAAGTATTTCCTTCAGCTTTCTTTTCTTTGCAATAACGCCAACTACCTAACTTACTTTGTGACATGATTTACTCTCCACAAAAATACTTGGATTATAATCATCTAAGAGAACGCAACTCTATAGACCCAGCTTTCCATAACTTCCCTTTCTTTGCCATATCCCTATGGAACAAGCGTCTTTCAAAATATGTTACTGAAGCATTGACTGAAAATTCCCATAGGATAAGATCCTGATAGATCTCCAGATTCACTCATGGTAATGGAGATGACTCAGGAAGCTTCTCATCTCCACATCTTAGAATTAACTAGCTGGGCTGATTGTTTTAATCCCTAGTTAAGGAAGAAGAATCTACCACTGTTCTAGTATGTTATCTCCATGGGGTTAAAGAATGATGCCTAACTCCTATGTTTGATAATGCAGTTCTGTGGGGACAATGAACCAATATAATTGGTTTTCATCATCTCTCTTATGGGTCTCAAAGGATGAACATAAGAATGGTGAAATTAGTTGACTTCTTATGGCCTCGTTGTTGTTAGGTGCTGGTGAGCTGGCTCCGACTCTTGACGACCTTATGTATGACAGAACAAAACCTTGTCCAGTACTGTGCCATTCTGACAACTGTTGCTATGTTTGAACCCGTTGTTGCAGCTGCTGTGTCAATCCATCTTATTGAGGGTCTCCTACTTTTTTGCTGACCTTCTACTTCACCAAGAATGATGTCTTAGTTATCTAGTGCTGCCATAACAAATACCACAAGTGGGTGGCTTTAACAAAGAGAAATTTATTTTCTCACAGTCTAGTAGGTTACAAGTCCAAATTTAGGGCGTTGGCTCCAGGAAAAAGCTTTCTCTCTCTATCGGGCTCTGGAGGAAAGCTTTCCCTGGTCGAGGAGCTTCTCAGGCACAGAGACCCTGTATCCAGAGGATGTGCTCTGCTCCTGGTGCTACTTTCTTGGTGGTATGAGGTCCCCAACTCTCTGCTTGCTTCCCTTTCATCTCTTGAGAGATAAAAGGTGGTGCAGGCCATACCCCAGGGAAACTCCCTTTACCTTGGATCAGGGAGGTGACCTGCGTAAGGGTGGTGTTATAATCCTACCATAATCCTCTCAACATAAAATTACAATCACAAAATGGAGGACAACCACACAATACTGGGAATCATGGCCTAATCAAGTTGACACATATTTCTGGGGGGACACAATTCAATCCATGACAACATCTTTCTCCAGCAATTGGCCCTCTTGATAACATGTCCAAAGTAAGCAAAATGAAGTCTCACCATTCATCACTGCTTTTCTAAAAAGCATTCTGGCTGTACTTCCTCTAAGACAGATTTGCTTGTTCTTCTGACATTCCATGGTATATTTAATATTCTTTGCCAATACCACAGTTTGAATGTTTTAATTTTTCTTTCATTTTCCTTTTTCATTGTCCATCATTTGCATGTATATGAGGCAACTGAAAATATCATGGCTTGGGTAA
Organism: Loxodonta africana; assembly: GCF_030014295.1. Classification (NCBI taxonomy): domain Eukaryota; kingdom Metazoa; phylum Chordata; class Mammalia; order Proboscidea; family Elephantidae; genus Loxodonta; species Loxodonta africana. The sequence goes on from NC_087366.1 coordinate 51,093,910, forward strand.
GGCGCACCTTAGTTATCAAAGTGACATCTTTGCTTTTTAAGACTTTAGAGAGGTCTTTTGCACCAGATTTGCCCAATGCAATACATCATTTGAGTCCTTGACTGCTGCTTTAATGGGCATTGATTGATGATCTAAAATGAATAAAATCCTTGATAACTTGAATTTCTTTGCCTTATAATGATATTGTTTATTCGTCCAGTTATAAGGATCTTTGTTTTTTTTTTTTCAGGTGTAATCCATACTGAAGGCTGTAGTCTTTTACATTCATCAGCAAGTGCTTCAAGTCATCTTCACTTTTGGCAAGCAAGGTTACGTCAAATGCATATCTCAGGTTGTTAATGAGTTTTCCTCCAATCCTGTCATCATGTTCTTCTTCATGGAGCCTACTTTCTCATATTATTTGTTCAGCAAATAGATTGAAAGAGTAAGCAGAAAAAATACGACCCTGCCATACACCTATTCCAATTATAAACCATGCAGTACCCCCTTGTTCTGTTCCAAAGACTGCCTCTCAATCCATGCACAGGTTTCTCACGAGCACAGTTAAGTGTTCTGGAATTCCCATTTTTTGTAATGTCATCCATAATTTGTTATGATCCACACAGTCAAATGCCTTTGCATAGTCGACAAAACACAGGTAAATATCTTTCTGATATTCTTTGCTTTCAGCCAAGATCCAGCTGACATCAGCAATGATATCCTTCGTTCCACATCCTCTTCTGAATTCAGCTTGAATTTCTGGCAGTTCTCTGTTGACGTAGTGCTGCAATTCTGCTGAATTATCTTCAGCATGTGATATTAATGATATTGTTTGATAATTTCTGCATTCTGTTTGATCGTCTTTTCTTGGAACGGGAACAAATAGGGATCTCTTCTACTCGGTTGGTCAGGTAGCTGTCTTCCAGCTTTTTGACACAAATAAGTAAGCGCTTCCAGTGTTGCATCTGTTTGTTGAAGCATCTCGATTGGTATTCCATCGATTCCTGGAGTCTTGTTTCTCACCAACGCCTTCTGCGCAGCTTGTACTTCTTCCTTCAGGACCAGTGCTTCTTTATCATATGCTACCTCCTGAAATGGTTAAACATCAACCAATGCGTTTTGGTACATTGACTCTGTGTATTCTTTTTATCTTCTTTTGATGCTCCCTGCATCATTGAAATTGAGGTTTAAATTTTTTCTTCTGTTTTTTTAGCTTGAGAAATGCTGATCATATTCTTCTCTTTTGCTTTTCTAACTCCAGATCTTTGCACATTTCTTTATAATACCCTGCACCTTGTCTTCTCAAGCTGTCCTTCGAAATCTTCTCTTCAACTCTTTTACTTCATCATTTTTTTCTGTTTGCTTTATTTACTCTGTGCTCAAGAGCAAGTTTCAAAGTCTCTTCTGACATCCATTTTGGTCTTTTCTTTCCTGTCTTTTTAATGACCTTTTACTTTTTTCATGTATGATGTCCTTGATGTTAGCTCACAGCTCTTCTGGTCTTTGGTCATTAGTGTTCAGTGCCTCAACTTTATTATTAAGATAGTCTCTATCTCTAAATTTAGGTGGGATATATTCAAGGTCATACTTTGACTCTTTTGGACTTTCCTTGATTTTCTTCAGCTTCAGTTTGAACTTGCTAATGAGCAATTGGTCTGTTCTGCTCAGCCCTTGGCAAGGTCTGTGTGTAGAGTCGTCATTTGTGTTGATGAAAAAAAGTATTTCTGATGAATAAATCATTGTTCTTACAGAATTCTATCATGCAATCTCTGGCATCACTCCTATCACCAAGGCCTATATTTTCCAACTACTATTCCTTCTTTTTGTTTCCAACTTTCACATTCTAATCACCAGTAATTATCAACACATCTTGACTGCATGTTTGATCAATTTCAGATTGCAGCAGTTCATAAAAACTTTGATATCTTCATCTTTGGCATTCATGGTTGCTGCACAAATTTGAATAAGTCGTATTAATTGGTCTTCCCTCTAAGTATATATTGGAAACCCTGGTGGCATAGCAGTTAAGTGCTACAGCTGCTAACCAAAAGGTCTGCAGTTTGAATCCACCAGGTGCTCCTTGGAAACTCTACTGTGCAGTTCTATTCTGTCCTATAGGGTCGCTATGAGTTGGAATCAACTCAACGGCAGTGGGTTTGGTTTGATTTTTCTAAGTTTATGGATATTAACATCACTGACAGGGCTGTACTTCAGGATAGACCTTGAAATGTTCTTTTTCACAATGAATGCAACTCTGTTCCTCCCCAATTAGTTGTTCCTTCCGTAGTAGACCACACGATTGTCAGATTCAAAATAGTCAATAACTGTCCATTTCAACTTACTAATGCCTAGGATATTGATCTTCAAGAGCTCAATTTCATTCTTTATGACTTCCACTTTTCCTTGATTCATACTTTGTGCATCCCATGTCCCAATTATTAATGGATATTTACATTGATATTTATTTTGAAATGAGCCATATCCATAAATGGAGGTGTGGAAGGCTTTACTCCAGCCACATAAAGTCAACTCTACTCTGAGGAGGCAGCTCTTCCCCAGTTATTTTTTGAGTGCCTTCCAACCTGAGGGGTTCAACTTCCAGCACTATATTGGATAATGTTTTGTTGTCACCCATAAGGTTTTCATTGTCTAACTTTTGGAAGCAGATAGCCAGGCCTTTTTCCTCGTCTATCTTGATCTGGAAGCTCTACTGAAACCTGTCCACCATGGGTGACTCTACTGGAAATTGAGATACTCGTAGCATAGCTTCCAGCATCATAGCAACATGCAAGTCACCTCACCAAAGTACGATGAATTGAAAGACCCAGTGGTGGTCTTATGGCCTTAAGTAACAACTTTGGGAATGAAGCCAACCTCATGACATAGATTATTCAGCCAAAGCCAGATAAGGAGCCATAGAACCATTAAGGTTCTATGTTGAAGAACAAACTCTGTGCCTAATGCTGACATTCTGAGATTACTAAAGACAAAACTCAGGGCTGATAATGTATAAGGCAAAATTTTAGTCCAGGAATTTCTGGCTTTGTCAAGCTTTTATGGTCAAAGTTTGGACCTGACAAAAATTTGGATCTTGCAATTGACTTAGGAATATCTTCGAGGTTTCAGATGAGCCTGAATGTCTATAATTAGTTATCTTCCTCTACTGTAAAGCAGATGTCATTTTAAGGTGAAAATATCAACCATAAAGTAATACTGTTCTTCCTATGCATACCACTGACCTCCTCTAATTATTTAGAACCCTATGAGGTATTGCAGGCCGCCAGCCGCTACCCTCCAGGCCTATCTACAATAACTTTTATTGCCTGCTATACTTTAGTGCTTATCATACTTAGTTTGCCAAATTCCTACCCTCTACCAAATGTGACCTGGAATGGTTTCCAATGACCCAAGACTTTGAAAATTAATAAATCATCAAAATTGTGCTAGATTTTCAACATGCTGTTGTGAATAAACCTATCAGTTGTCATTGGCTCACAAGTTCTGAGTTTATCTAGATAACTTCCTGACTTCACTTCTTGGCATGGAGAACAATTGGGAGGCTATGATAATGACCCAGGAAAGGATGAGAGATCTAGATAGGATGAGGAGTGTGGGAGCGAGAGTAGATGCAAAGATTATTTCATGATGTTTAGCCTAAGCAATTGGAAAAATGCAGCTGCCATTAACTGAGATTGAGAAGGCAGAAGGAGAGCAGACATTGGGAGTAGAAATGGCAAATGAAGAGTGCATTTTTGGACACATTAGTTTTGAGATATCTCTTAGACATATAAATGGAGATGTTGAATAGGAAATTGGATATGTAGGTCTGGAGTTCAGGAAGGAGGTTGGTGTTAGGGCTGCAGATACAATCAAATTATTAAACTGAATTAAAATTATCTTTGAAAATTCTTCTTTTTGAATTACTTTTAATTTTTTCCATGTTCTTCATTACAACAAATCATTCAATAGAAAATTATAGGCATGAAATTCTAATTTTACTGTATTAGACACTGTCAACTGTAAAACTAGAAACATAAATGAAGCTTATTACAGCAGGCATGAAAGCAGAAAATTCTTTGACCAGGAAAATTATGGAAAAAAAACCAATTTTTATAATAGAACTTACATAGCCAATAAAATAGTTTAATTATGCAGTTTAAATATCAAATTATTGGCAGGGCCCTCCTAACATGCTCGTAATGTATTTTCATTTTATATAAAATGGAATATAGTATGTGTGTGATTTATTCTTATAAAAGGTATTCTCTATAAGAAGTGGCATCATTAAGTAGTAACATATGAATTTCATTTGTCACACATGAAAACCATTATGTTTTCTAATCACAAAGATAATAATGGCACAATAGCTAACCCAATGTCTCTAATTAAACATAATTTCTTATCACCTATAACCTACTGTTATACTACTTTCCGAGACACTCTATAAAATTTTCTCTTTTCTAATTCCTATTCCTTATAGATTTAATTGTCTATTTAAAATCAGTCTGTCTGGTATTTCAATATATCTTTTTAAGCTACTTTTATTTACCTTGAGTGTTAGAAGATTCTCTACTGTACAGTTTTTATCAAGGGAAATTGACTTTCCGATAATCTCGTGGAGAGCATCCCAATGCCTTGGCTTGAGACAGGGGTTCCCCAGAGCTATGATGATGGGCAGCTCTTGTTTAAAGTCTATCACTGATTGCTTAAAATATGTTACCATATCGTTTTTAGGTAAACCTATAAACAACAAAAAGTTAGTACGCTTATCATATGTCCATCATTTTTTAACCAGAAAACAAATTGAGAAAATAAATATTGTCTTTAAAATATGCTATTTAATATAATGGCTTACCAGTTATCAGTCTGCATTAAAATAATAAGCTTTGGTAACATTACCCTGCTATAAGAATCAACTATGGATTAAATTAAAGAGAAATAGTTATCAGAGCTGATGAATAGGACCCCAGACCATCAGAGCCAAGTCATTATGTAAAATTTGATACCAGAGATGGCCAGCTACCTCAGCATTTCCCCGTTTTCATCGACAAGATAGATAGGCAGACTCGCAGATACACACAGACATATTCAGAAGACTGTCGTCAGTTTTAGAGTTTTAAATTTTGCTAAGGAAGAAAATTAAGAAAAATAAACCTACCGTCACTATCATTTCTTAAAGAAGACATTTAACACCAAAATGTAGGAAATGTAGGTGCAAACTATGTCACAGGCCAGAACTTGTCTATCATCTGAATTGACAAACCACTGAGGTATAAGACTCAAAACCTATGCAATTAAAGGCTTAGCTCTTATAACCTTTTTACCCAACTTACAAAAGTAAAGGGCGGCAGAGCCAGAGAAACCCATTCATACAGATGGAGCTTCTTTTGTAATTTCATGTTGAACAGCAAAATGTTTTTCAAGCTCCTGTTAAATAGAAGGACAAGCTAATAGCTTTGGTTTTTGCCGGACTAGACTTTGGCAAACAGCAAGATTTTCTTTAGGAAACTGCGGATAAAAGAAGGCATTGTCTACTTGCTCCCTTATATACTGTTTTCTGAAACATATGTATGACAAAATATTGAGTGCAAAGGCACAAAACAATCATCTTAATAGTGAGATTATGGGTGGTTTCTCTCTTTTCTGAGCTTTTTGTGATATTGTTATATTTTTTGTATAATTTAAAAACCAGCAAAATAAAATGCTTTTTTTGGTGACCTTTCTGGAGAAGAAAGTATAGTTCGAGGTAGAACTGAGAGATGAGGGGAGAGTCAAAAAAGGGTCACAGGGTCAGCATCTTTGCATCAGCAAATGATTACAAGTTTGATGGTTGGTATAAGGGAAACTTCCCAAAATGATTCTTTAGCAATTTCCCCCATTGCCCAAAGGATACTGTATGCATACACAGTTAGGCTTTGGGTACAGATTCTGCAGCTGGGGCCAAACCCTAAGAAGAGCAAGAACTAGGGTGAAGTGCCTGGGGTTCTACCCTAAAGAACCAACTTTAGAAGGTTAAAAAATTGTCAGTATTTTAAAAAAATTTTTGAAAATTTTCATCTCTTTCTTGCCTCAGCAAAGAATCCCTACCTATACTCCTGTCCTGTCTCTCCAGCCCACAGCAACAGAGGAAGAAACAAGGCCAAGAAGAATGATTCTGCTGGCCGAGTCTGGTTTGTATAATCCTGGGTGGGAAAACTTGAGAATGTTTTTACCTTTTTCTAGTACCAAGATGATCTGCATCCATTTAGAAACGTTTCTCTGTACTGATTCTGTATCAAGACTTTGAAGAGAACTAGTTCTCCATTCCCAAAAGAGCGTTCCCCATTCCTCTTGTGCATCCCATAACAATTTTCTCAAAGTTAAGTCACATTCGATTTCAGAGATCTCCGAAAGCACAATCTGTGCCATTTCCTCCATATTAAGAGAGTGCATAGGAAATTGAGACTCATCGAAACGATCCTGAGACGTTGCATACGTTTTAGCTTTGTTAGATAAACTTGCAGCTTCCTCGGAGAGAGTCCGGATCATCTCGACGGCTGTTGACACTCGAGTACTGGTACATAATAGAACAGGACTTCTTATCTAAAAAACAACAGCAAAACATTTTATAAGAGACCAAAATGTTCACACCTTAAACATGTTTTACTGACAGTTAAAGCATTTCAGTATACAATCTAAGCTTTAACAAACATTATTTGCAATTGTCACGTGAAAAGATTATCCTTAATTTATACCATTTTTTTACACAAATAACACACACATTTTTTTGCCAACCACGCAATTCCCCTGCACATTATTTTCCTATGCGTGCTATGTGCTTTACATGTGTGAGCCTTATTTATGCGGGCGCGTTATTTGCAAAAAAAAAAAAAAGGTAGTTTGTGTTAATTATTATTAATTTTAACTATGTTTTTTATTCCATAATATCTATAGTTTATTGTATACCTTCTCTATCTCAGGCATGTGGTAGGTGTTTTACATACATTACCTTATTTATTAAATCCATACAACAATCTTGCAAGATAGAGAGCATTATTCACAATTTCACAAGGAGGTTCTTAAGTTATTAATCACGTGCCACGAACGAATAGGAAGTAGTGTTTCCAAGGTATGACTCTATGGCAGCTTGAATCCAAAACTTATTTTTCTTTCTTTGTCTGATACTGTTAAATTTTGTATTGCTTTTATGAGACCTATCAACTGCCTTGTATTAGAGTTTTACTATTGCACATCAAATTGTGGACATTTTCAATAATGATTTCCAAACTTTACTATGGTTTTCCCCTGATTTATCCTTTACTGAATAATAAACTCCTTAAGACTAAGGACAGTCTCATTGATTTTGTTGTTGTTGTTCTTGTACACCTCCTAGAATCTAGGACAGTAAATTAAACAAAGCAGGTGTATATCGAGTAAAAACAAAAAGTTATTGATAGAATGAATAAATAAATTTGGGTCCTACCATTTTATTCTAAAAAAAAAAAAATCCAATCTGTGAAATTGCTTACAATATTGTATTATGTGCAGAGTGGTCATTCAAGAAACACCAATAACAATCATAACAGGACGGATGTATAAAATAGGCAGTATCTGTGATAAGAGGAGAGGGCTTAATATATAATCTGTAATAGTAACACCTATATAATGAAGATACAATAAAATTTTCCTTAGGCTTCCCCATAATTTCCCATTCATTAATTTTAATTTACATTTGTAAATTGGCTATCTTGAGAGAGAGGGAAAAGTATTTCCAGGCCTAATCTTACTCGCTCAGGTGGAGTCAAGGTAAAGCTTTGCCCGTTCTACCAGCAGTCCCTGAATTGAGATCTTCAAAGAACAGTATCAGCTATCGGGTATATGAATTAAATGGAGCTTAAAGGGCTATAAAACTGAAGTTAGTAGTAAAGTATGCACATCCCACCCCATCCTTGCCACTGAACAAAGCTGTAAAACCTAGGCAGGTTGCGTGGAGCAGCTAGATGAGGACGCTGAAAGCAAACAGTAGCAGGCAGACTGGGGAAGAGGATTCGAAGTACCACCAATTTGGCACCAAGTTTACCAGTTTTTTTTCCCCCAGTGTCCTCTACCTAAACTCAGTGTACTAAGACCTGAGAGTAAGCTTCAGGACACAGAGAAATCTAGAAGAACCCTCGAGTTGTGACTTGAGGAGCAGGAAAAATTCTTAATGCTCAGAGATAGTGTGGAAGCCCCTGCTTCTCTCTCTCTCTTTTTCCTTTGTTCTCTCACATCCAAGCCCCCAAGCAATCCCATGGTGGTGTTAGCAGCTGGTGACAATGGTGGTGTTAGCAACTGGTGACAACGGTGGTGTTAGCAGCTGGTGACAATGGAGCCTGCAGGAGCCAAAACTCTTAGAGAGAGGAACTTTCTTCTTTGCGCAAGTGAGCTGTGTTTCCGGAAGGGTCAATTCTCATTGAGTTCTTCTGTCTGTGTTCTCCCGTGCTTTGTTCTTGATACGAGTGCAGCTGTGGAAGTGCATGGCAGAACACAGTAACTAAAACACCAGTTTTCTATCCAGAAGATTGAAGAGTGCTAGGAAACTGGAAAGTACAGGGAAGAAGATTGCGGAGAGGGAGGAACTCTGGAAAGTGACCACATAAATTTGTTTATGAACTCCTGGGCTCACTCCTGAGCTGCAATTGTGTAGATCTGGTCCTGCTTAGCATATCAAAGGCTTTGGAAACTGAATTTACAGAGAGACCACTGATGGAGCGCACATAGTATAAAACTGAACAGCACCGCAAAGGATTTAAATCTGAAATGATACAGGAACCACAGCCCAAAGAAAGTAGGTTGGAACTTGTGGCCTGAACCTAGCCAGGACCACTGGCTGCTAAAATAAAAATACCAACATTCTCCATGAGACTTAAATAAGACACAGCATCTCAGAGTGTAATAGTAATTCAAAATATAAGATCCAAAATTATTCAATATAAAAAGAACTAGGAAAATCCTAATCCACATGGGAAAAGTCAATCAACAGACACCATGCTGAGATGACACAGTATTAGAATTATCTAACAACGGTCACTGTTAGTCAGAATCAGCTTGACAGCAATGAGTTTGGTTTTATTATAAAAATGCTCCATTGAGAAATTATAAATACTCTTGAAATGAGTGGAAAAATAAATAAAAAGTCTCAGTAAAGAAAGATATAAAGAAGAGCCAAATGAAAGTTTTAGAACTGAAAAACATAATAACCAAAATTAAAAGTTCACTAGGTTTGGCTAATAAAAGAACAGAGATGACAGAGGAAAGAGTCACTGAACTTGAAGTTATATCAATACAAATTTTCCAGTGTGAACAAGAGAGAGAAAAAATATTGGAAAAGATCAATACAGCTTCAAGGGCTTACAAGATAATTAACAAAGTTCTGAAAAAAAAAAAAGTCCAACATTTGTAACACTTGTGCCATCAGAATCCCAGAAAGAGAGAAGAGCGAGTTATTGAAAAAATATACGAAGAAATAATGGCAAAATGTTTCCTAATTGACAAAGCACAAATATCTACAGGTTCAAGAAGTACAGAAAATCCCAAACAAGGTAAACCCAAAGAACTCCATGCCCAAACACATCATAATTGAACTGCTGAAAATTAAAGACAAAGACAAGATCTTGAAAACAGCCAGAGAAAAATGACACATTATTTCAAGGGTAACATTAACTTATACTGACTGTAGATTTCTCATCAAAAAAACCCTGAAAGCCAGAAGAAAGTGGCAGGGTATTTTTAAAGTGTTAAGAGAAAAGAATTTTCAGCTGAGGATCCTATATATCCAGTGAAAATATTCTTCAGAAATGAAGGTGAAATGAAGACATTCTCAGTTTAAGGAAAACTAAGAGAATTTGTTGCCATCAGATCTACTTTAAAGGAATATCTAAAGTAAGTTCTTCAAATAGAAGGAAAATTATACCAGAAGGAAATATGAAACATCAGGAATGAAGGAAGAACAATAGAAATGGGTAAACAGATTACTCTAGAGTTAAAAAAAACATGTATGAAGGTTGAAATAAAAAATTATAACATCTGATGGGATTTTCAAAGTATGTAGATATAATGTATAAGACTGTATAATACCCTACTCCAAAAGCTAACAATCTTTCATTTGAACTGCCATAGACTTCTGATATCTATGCATCTATCTCCTCTTTGTTCTTCACACTGCCACCAGATTGATACTATCTAACCAATCTTTAAAAATAGAAAAAACTTCTTAGAATTAAAAAAAAAACTTATTAGCGTGACCCAGTCGGACCCTGCATGGTTTGCTCCCTGCCTATTTTTTTAGCCTAATTTTATCTGTTTCCACTGTAGCCACATTGGGCTTGGTCCAACAAACATGATGCTGAAGCCATTTAAAAATCCCTAATAGAACGTTTTGAAAAAGAATATGAGGAAAAACTCACCTATCAGATATCGGCGTGTAGCAAAAGTACAACAATTGAAATAATGGGGTGCTAGCACCCAGCAATGACCAGAACATCAATGGGAACAGAAAGTTCTGCAACAGAATGAAGTATCTGAAGACACTTCAATTAGCATCCAGCAATGACCAGAACATCAATGGGAACAGAAAGTTCTGAACAGAATGAAGTATCTGAAGGCACTTCAAATCAATGTGGAAAGGATGGATCATTTAATAAATGGTCTAAGGACAGTTGGCTACCTACTCATAAAAAAACTAAATTTAGATCCTTATCTCCTGCTGAATTCCAACATATATCACAGATGGAAAGAAAAGATTTAAATGTAAAAAATAAAGCAATAAAAGTATGAATAATTCACAGGTAACTCTTTATGTGAAATTAGGGTAGAAAAAGACCTCTTCAGTAGAAAACATGTAAACTGAAAATTTATGTTCAGGATTAAAATTAAAATAAATGACATATTGGTAAGATATATTTCCCAAGGATTACCATTCTTAAAATTTAAAGTACTCTTACAAGTCAATAAAATAAAATTGGACACATCAATAAAAAAATGGGCAGAGGACACAAAATCACAGAAGACAAAATGAACCTCACTAATAATGTTTCAGACTGCCAAAGAAGGGGGGGGGGGGGAAGACAAGAAAAAGAAAATAACTAGTATTTACTTTCTAGTATTATTTCTAGTATTTACTGGTGGGAATGTATGTGGATAAAAACATTTGGAAGGTAATCTGACATTTATTCTTTATCAAATATTGACTGTGCGTTTACTACATACCAAGCTCTGTTTTAGGGGAAACATCAGGGAACAAAACAATATGTATCAAAAGTTTTTTAAAAAAAATTTATGCTCATGAGCTATTAATTATCTTTTGGGAATCCTTAAGAAAAGTATTAAGAATATGCACCAAGATTTTCAAGGATGCTAACACTGGCAAAAATCTACATGGCCAAAATAAGAGATTGATTACATACATTTGAGTACATTCATATAATGGAATTATGAAGGTACTGAAGACAATGATTTGCATTCTATATTTATTGACATGCCGAGATGTCATGATACATTGCCAAGTAAAGAAATCAGGTTATAAGACAATAAGGATAGTATGATACCAATACATATAAAACTATATAGAGAAAAGTCTGGAAGATATACACCAAAACAATAGAAAGGGTTTTGTCTGGGTGGAGCATATCTGGTGTTTATACTTTTCTCCTCATCTGTGTTTCTATTTTCTTTCTGAAATGTAACAAAAAGATAACAATAATGAGGGCAAGAGGGGAAAACTGTATGTGGAGTAATCTCAGCTCTAGACAATTTTTTTATATTCATAACGAAGGATGTTGGGGAGATCCATCACCAAAACAGTCTTTCTGTGATGCACCCTAGAAGGAATACAAGTCAACTTGGTAATAGAAAGGTTGGAGGCAAGTTATGAAATACTGGCTAAAAACCTTCTGTGTGGAATTCTATTATAGGGTTCAATGAAATCTGAGTTTCTTGCCAAGGTCAAACCAGGAGTATTATGTTGAACTCGCTTCCACAAGAGGAACTACCCATTAACTTCACCTATCCTGTTGGGTACTTTCTGTATATATGGCTTGTCAACTATCTAACGATAATGTATGGTAGAGACAATTGATTTTTAGATCACATAAGTCTTCATAAAGTGCCTGGATTGTACATGACGGGAAAAACAAAACTGTTCCAACTGTTCAAGTAGTCTACTAGCATAATAGGAAAGGAATTTTAGTCTTTACTCAGATTGAGGTTTATAGAGCAGTCAACATTGAAGAGGATGAGCGATTCATTAAAGAGAGCCAGGAAAGCTGTTCGACGAGGCTAGAGGAAGAAAGATTCCAATTTCCCCTATTAGAATACTGAGGTTCTCTAAAATTGTTGCTGTTATGAGAAGATTTCTTACTACCATATAAATCAATGAATAAAACCAATTTTCAAAAATAAGATAAAATAAGGAAATATCAAACTGGAACAATAAGAGTTAACAATGATCAGATAGGCAGAGCCAATATGGATAGGCAGAAGTACCATGCCATCCCTCTGTAGCAAAGACCCAAAAAACTAAGTAAAACCTACAAACGTCAATCCTGGAACCCTAAGCACCAAATGGAAGAATAAAGAACTCGATCAAGCACAGAATGGAATAAGAAGCTGACAAAAAAACAGACGAGGAGAGCTACAAGGTGGGGGTCCCCTATTAACTAACATGCCCATCAACAGATGAATGGATAAACTATGATACGTACACACAATGGAATAGTACGCAACGATAAAGAACAATGATGAATCCGCTAAACATCTCACAACAGCTGGAGGGCATTATGCTGAGTGTCACAAGCAATCACAAAAGGACAAATGTTGTATAAGACCACTATTATAAAAACTCTTGAAAAAGGTTTACACACAGAGAGAAACAATCTTTGATGGTTACTGGGGAGGGGAGGGAAACTCTGGTGGCGTAGTGGTTAAGAGCTACAGCTGCTAACCAAAAGGTTGGCAGTTCGAATCCACCAGGAGCTCCTTGGAAACGCTATGGGGCAGTACTACTCTGTCCCATAGAGTTGCTATGGGTTGGAATCGACTCGAAGGCAGTGGGTTTGGTTTTTAGTGGTTAGGGAGGGGATGGGTAGGAAGGGAAAAACACTAACTAGACAATAGATAAGTGATAATTTTGGTGAAGGATACGACAGAACACAATTCTGGGGAAGTCAGCACAACTTGACCAAGGCAAGAACATGGAAGCTTCATAGACACATCCAAACTCCCTGACAGACCAAATTGCTGGGCTGAGGGCTGGGGATCATGGTCTTGGGGGACATCTAGCTCAAACGGCATAGTACAGTTTATAAAGAAAAAATTCTACATCCTACTTTGGTAAGTAGCATTTGGGGTCTTAAAAGTTTGTGAGTGGCCATCTAAGATACTCCACTGGTCTCGCCCCATCTGGAGCAAGGAGAATGAAGAAAACCAAAGGACAAATGGACCACAACTACTACAGCCTCCACCAGACTGAGTCCAGAACAACTAGATGGTACCCAGCTACCACTACTGACTGCTCTGACAGGGATCATAATAGAAGGTTCCGGATAGAGCTGGAGGAAAATGTAGAACAAAATTCTAACTCACAAAAAAAGGCCAGACTTACTGGTCTGACAGAGACTGGATAAACCCCTAGAGTATGGTACACCATTTTAGCTCAGTAATGATGTATCTCCTGAGGTTCACTCTTCAGTCAAAGATTAGATAGGCCCATAAAATGAGACTAAAGGGGCACATCAGCCCATGGGCAAAGACTAAAAGGCAGGAGGGGACAGGAAAGCTGGTAACGGGAAACCCAAGGTCAAGAGTGGGAGAGTGTTGACATGTCATGGGGTTGGCAACCAATGTCACAAAACAATGTGTATTAATTGTTTAATGAGAAACTAATTTGCTCTGTAAACCTTCATCTAAAGTACAATAAAAGAAAAATAGAAAAGGAGGGTGAGAATGGTTGCACAACTTGAGGAATGTAATCAATGTCACTGAATTGTACATGTAGAAACTGTTGAATTGGTGTATGTTCTGCTGGGTATATTGTCAACAACAAAATTTAAAAAAAATTTTTAACAAAAAAGATCAGATAAAAGTAAGAGATAAGTCAAAATAAAAGGATAAAAATCAGAAAACGAAAAGCTAAAAGACAAAGCATTTCAGATAAAATAAAATTCAAATGTAAGAAAAATTTAGAATAAGTATTAATACCTAACATTAATTGGGCACTTATTATGTGTCAGGCATGATTCCAGCTGCCTTAATACTACTACTACCCATATTTAACAGACGATGAAACCAAGGCACACAGCTAGTAAGTGCCAAAGCTGGGACAGAAATCCTGGGAATCTACTTCTAATAAGGAAATCAATAAATAAAAACTTTAAATGATGAAAACACTTAAAAATAGTCACGGTAGGCCAAGTAAATCTAGACCTAAATTATTCAGGAGACAAAAATATGAAAAAGTTTTAAAACAATGAAAATAGGAAACAAGAAAACAAAAAAGGCGCTAACATAAATGTCTAGAGGGTCCTCTAGGCCAAGGCAACTCTCCTGGCAGGAGCTGGAGGACAGAAAATGGAATGCTTTATGTCCTATAATTTCCTCCCACTTATGCTTCTTCCTCTAGTCCCATTCCTATCTCTAGCTAACAATAACCATAGAAGGGGAGCTGGAAGCCTTCAGTAAACAGCCAATACTAACAGATTTTCTTTATACCTCATACGTTCTCATAATGTAACAACAAGAACAGTGAAAATGAGTATCATCAATTCACAGTATTTAGAATTAGCTACCACACAGAACTACTGATCCTTCTTGTTTCCAACTTTCGCATTCCAATCACCAGTAATTATCAATGCATCTTGACTGCATGTTCGATCAATTTCAGACTGTAGCAGCTGATAAAAATTTTCTATTTCTTCATCTTTGGCCCTAGTGGTTGGTGCGTAAATTCGGATAATGGTCATATTAACTGGTCTTCCTTGTAGGCGTATGGATATTATCCTATCACGGACAGCGTTGTACTTCAGGATAGATCTTGAAGCGTTCTTTTTGATGATGAATGCAACACCATTCCTCTTCGAGTTGTCATTCCCAGCATAATAGACTATATGATTGTCTGATTCAAAATGGCCAATACCAGTCCATTTCAGCTCACTAATGCCTAGGATATTGATGTTTATGCGTTCCATTTCATTTTTGATGATTTCCAATTTTCCTAGATTCATACTTCATACATTCCAGGTTCTGATTATTAACGGATGTTTGCAGCTGTTTCTTTTCATTTTGAGTGGTGCCACATCAGCAAACGAAGGTCCCAAAAGCTTTACTCCATCCACGTCATTAAGGTCAACGCTACTTTGAGGAGGCAGCTCTTCCCCAGTCATCTTTTGAGTGCCTTCCAACACGGGGGGCTCATCTTCCAGCACTGTATCAGACAGTGTTCCGCTGCTATTCATAAGGTTTTCACTAGCTAATGCTTTTCAGAAGTAGGCTGCCGGGTCCTTCTTCCTAGTCTGTCTTAGTCTGGAAGCTCAGCTGAAACCTGTCCTCCATGGGTGACCCTGCTGGTATCTAAATACCGGTGGCATAGCTTCCAGCATCACAGCAGCACACAAGCCCCCACAGTACGACAAACTGACAGACAAGGATCAGTAGTTGGAAAACATGGCCTTGGTGATAGAAACAATGATGGAGATCGAATGATAGAATTTTGCAAGACCAACGACTTCTTCATTGTAAATACCTTCTTTCACCAACATAAATGGCGACTATACACATGGACCTCGCCAGATGGAACACACAGAAATCAAACTGACTACATCTGTGGAAAGAGACGATGGAAAAGCTCAATATCATCAGTCAGAACAAGGCCAGGGGCCGACTGTGGAACAGACCATCAATTGCTCATATGCAAGTTCAAGCTGAAACTGAAGAAAATCAGAGCAAGTCCATGAGAGCCAAAATATGACCTTGAGTATATCCCACCTGAATTTAAAGACCATCTAAAGAATAGATTTGACGCGTTGAACACTAGTGACCGAAGACCAGACGAGTTGTGGAATGACATCAAGGACATCGTCCATGAAGAAAGCAACAGGTCACTGAAAAGATAGGAAAGAAAGAAAAGACCAAGACGGATGTCAGAGAAGACTCTGAAACTTGCTCTCAAACGTTGAGCAGCTAAAGGAAATGTTGAGCAGCTAAAGGAAAAGGAAGAATTGATGAAGTAAAAGAACTGAACAGAAGATTTCAAAGGGTGGCTCGAGAAGACAAAGTAAAGTATTATAATGACATGTGCAAAGAGCTGGAGGTAGAAAACCAAAAGGGAAGAACATGCTCGGCATTTCTCAAGCTGAAAGAACTGAAGAAAAAATTCAAGCCTCGAGTTGCAGTAGTGAAGGATTCCATGGGGAAAATATTAAACGATGCAGGAAGCATCAAAAGAAGATGGAAGGAGTACACAGAGTCATCATACCAAAAAGAACTGGTCGATATTCAACCATTTCAAGAGGTGGCATATGATCAGGAACCGATGGTACTGAAGGAAGAAGTCCAAGCTGCTCTGAAGGCATTGGCGAAAAACAACGCTTCAGGAATTGATGGAATATCAATTGAGATGTTTCAATAAACAGATGCAGCACTGGAGGTGCTCACTCGTCTGTGCCAAGAAATATGGAAGACAGCTTCCTGGCCAACTGACTGGAAGAGATCCGTATTCATGCCTATTCCCAAGAAAGGTGATCCAACCGAATGTGGAAATTATAGAACAATATTATTAATATCACACGCAAGCAAAATTTTGATGAAGATCATTCAAAAATGGCTGCAGCAGTATATCGACAGGGAACTGCCAGAAATTCAGGCCGGTTTCAGAAGAGAACATGGAACCAGGGATATCATTGCTGATGTCAGATGGATCCTGGTTGAAAGCAGAGAATACCAGAAGGATGTTTACCTGTGTTTTATTGACTATGCAAAGGTGTTCGACTGTATGGATCATAACAAACTATGGATAACACTGTGAAGAATGGGAATACCAGAACACTTAATTGTGCTCATGAGGAACCTTTACATAGATCAAGAGGCAGTTGTTCGGACAGAACAAGGGGATACTGATCGGCTTAAAGTCAGAAAAGGTGTACATCAGGGTTGTATTTTTTCACCATACCTATTTAATCTGTATGCTGAGCAAATAATACGAGAAGCTGGACTATATGAAGAAGAACGGGGCATCAGGATTGGAGGAAGACTCATTAACAACCTGTGCTATGCAGATGATACAACCTTGCTTGCTGAAAGTGAAGAGGACTTGAAGCACTTACTAATGAAGATCAAAGACCACAGCCTTCAGTATGGATTACACCTCAACATAAAGAAAACAAAAATCCTTGCAACTGGACCAATGAGCAACATCATGATAAACGGAGAAAAGACTGAAGTTGTCAAGGATTTCATTTTACTTGGATCCACAATCAACAGCCATGGAAGCAGCAGTCAAGAAATCAAAAGACGCATTGCATTGGGCAAATCTGCTGCAAAGGACCTCTTCAAAGTGTTGAAGAGCGAAGATGTCACCCTGAAGACTAAGGTACGCCTGACCCAAGCCATGGTATTTTCAATCACATCATATGCATGTGAAAGCTGGACAATGAATAAGGAAGACAGAAGAGCTCATGCCTTTGAATTGTGGTGTTGGCGAAGAATATTGAATACACCATGGACTGCCAAAAGAACGAACAAATCTGTCTTGGAGGAAGTGCGGCCAGAATGCTCCTTAGAGGCAAGGATGGCGAGACTGTGTCTTACATACTTTGGACATGTTGTCAGGAGGGATCAGTCCCCGGAGAAGGACATCATGCTTGGTAGAGTACAGGGTCAGTGGAAAAGAGGCAGGCCCTCAAAGAGGTGGACGGACACAGTGGCTGCAACAATGGGCTCAAGCATAACAACGATTGTAAGGATGGTGCACGACCAGGCAGTGTTTCGTTCTGTTGTGCATAGGGTTGCTATGAGTTGGAACCGACTCGACGGCACCTAACAACAACAACCACACAGAAAAACTTGAAATGGTCCGAAATCTTATGACTCTTACATGAAAGAAGCTTGTTAGTTTACCAATTTGACAAAAATCCTAAAATCTTACGTGACATTGTCAGTAAGTTGTGAAGCTGAAACAAACTTTCCTAAATTATCAATAATAAAAAGTAAATTCCGTCAACCAGGCTAGAGGGAAGACTGAACTTTCACTCGATTTTTTTCTAGTCTATGTAAAAGATATAACAAAGACCTTAATATATGAAGAGGCAACTAAAAAACATGCAGCCAAAAACTTACGAAAGAAGTAATTAAGAGGCATATCAGACAATTAATGAATAAAATATGGCAAAGGGGAAATTTTGTGATGTGTGTGGTACATGTCAATTTTTTAAATTTATGATTTCTTGTAATTTTCTCCTTATTCTAAATAAATATTCACTTTGGTTTCTAATTTCGTATTCCTTTTCTTAAAGAAGTTGGTCAAAATGCATAAATAAGCTTCAGGGCTCCGACAACATGGGCTCCTACTGACTAAGGTTGTTCGTGCTACAAAGATCAACCTGTCAGCAACAAAGATCAGCCTTGGGTTCCTGATACAGCACCATCCTTCAATCATACTATCTAGCACTTAGCGACAAGTCGATTACATTGGATCTCTTCCATCCTGGAATGGGCAGCAATTCATCTTGACTGGAATGACACACATTCCAGATAGGGGTGTGCTTTCTTGCTCTCAGAGTTTCAGTTCTCACCAACATCCAAGAGTTTACAGAATCTCTGATCCATCTACAAGGAATCTCATATAATATCATATTGGGCTAACGGACCCACTTTATAGAAAAGGAGGTGCAACAGTTGTCACATGACCATGAGATCCATTGGTCTTATACGCCACACCATCCAGAATCTGTCAGTCTAATGAAGCAATGGAATGACCAAATGATAGTGAAGGTGAAGCACCAGCTTGGAAAGGATACCCTTAAAAAGGATGGAACTCTATCCTCAAGGATATAACACACACCCTAAATGAATGAGAAAAAAAAATTTTTTTTTTGTGCTGTGTCCTCAATAAGTAGGATAGTTGGATCTAAGAACCAATGGGTAGAAGTAGAAGTGATCCACCCACTCCCAGTGAATCACTTGGGGTATTTGTGTTTGTGGGTTTTGCAAGTCTAGGCTCTATGAGTTGTAATACATGTGCAGTGGCAGAGGCTTTAGTTGGATCCACTAACCTTCCTCTTGTGAATTTCCCAGAAATTAGCCATAGTCCTGGAGGAGCTGTTTCCAGATTGGTGGCTTTATACAAACCACGCGGATCCAAATGGCACAAGAGGTGGGCAGTCGTGGATGCTTTTGTTTGTTTCCCAAATCTACCCACTTCAAGAACAAGATACTCCCCCAGCTGCTGAGTTCATTCCCAGGAACTGCCTTTGGCCGAAGGAAGCTTGATCATTCAAGATTATAGTCCCTCTGCAAGTCCACAGTGAATGTGTAAAGATCAAGCCCTCTTAATTCAAGTTGGGATAACTCTGCAGGGTCATCCCTGTTCTGGAGATTCCCTGTGGGATCAGCTAAATCTTTTTCGACTTCTCCCTATGTCCAATCTTGATTCCATTAGTCTCTCACGGATGTTGCCGTCAAGAGCATTCTCCAATAAACTCCCTGCATGCAAATCTCCACTGCAGACCCAGTGTCCAAGGGAACCCAGTCTAATGCATTTATCAAATACTGCACAGGGAAACCTGTGAGAGCTGGAACTTGATGTGACTGTCCTGTTTTTTGGGGTGGTCTCCCAAGTTTTCCCCCTTTGACAGGGTGCAGTCACCACTTTTCTATCGCTCCCTATTTAGTAGAAACTATTTGAGTTCTTCTCTGACAGGTTTCTGCCTTACACAGGTTCTGGCTTTCTCAGGTTTTACTGAATAAACAGGCTAAACTACATGTGTGCCTGTACAGTTCATAGATTTCTAGTAGTATTTTAAGACTACAATTGGATATGTGCATCAAGTACTTTCATACAGCTAATTCTTTTCACCTTTGTCATATCTGTGTGAAACAGTATAACCCCACTGTATAGATGGATAAATAGATGCAATAAATAACATATACATAGAAGGTGCTCAAAATATCTTGAATAAGTATGAGAGTAATAATTTGTAGCGGTACTGAGGAAAGGGTAGTTATAAAAAGCAAGGGTTCTGGAGTCCTGGTTCTTTCTAGCTGTGTGATCTTAGGCAAGTTGCTTTACCTCTTTATATTTCAGTTTTTTTTCATGTAGATAAACAGGTAAATTACGCAATCCCTGTAAAATGCCTAGCATAGTTCCTGATACTTAGTAAGTGCTCAATAAATATTAAGGGGCTTATTTATAGTTTGCTTCTCATGATAAGTGAGTTGGAACTATCATCACCACTTGGCCCAGAAGGCCCAGAAAGATTTCAGGGGTTTTACCCTTTTTCTGCCATGGGCCCCTCTGGCAATACGCTAAAGCCCAGGGGAAAAGTTACCAACTCTGCTGTGGTTTGTTGTCTACATTCATTCACAATTGAAGAAAATGCTAAATTTCAGTTAGAGGTTAGTGAAAATGGAGATGTAGTTTTGTTTCCCATTCAAGTTCACAAATCTTCAAAATCGTGTCTAATAATGTAGATTCTCAGGTGAAGAATTCTTAAATTATTTACCCAAGAGAAATCAGCACAAAGTATACAAGATAAGGTCATGGTAGCTACATAGACACATCCAAACTCCCTGAGGGACCGAATTGCTGGGGTGAGGGCTGTGGGGACATGATCTCGAGGAACATCTAGCTCAACTGGCATAACACAGTTTATAAAGAACATGTTCTAAATCCTGCTTTGCTGAGTAGTGTCTGGGATCTTAAAAGCCTGTGAGCAGCCATCTAGGCTAGTCCACTGGCCTCACCCCTTTGGCAGCAAGGAAGAATGAAGATAACTGAAGATATAAGGTAAAGATTAGTCCAACGGACTCATGGACCACATCTACCACAGCCTCCACCAGATTGAGTCCTGTAAAACTAGATGTTGCCCAGCTACCACTACTGACTGCTCTGACAGGGATCACAGTAGAGGGTCGTGGCCAGCGCTGGAGAAAAATGTAGAACAAAATTCTAACTCAAAAAGAAAGACCAGACTTGCTGGCCTGCGAGAGGCTGGATAAACCCTGAGAGTACAACCCCCAGACACACTTTCAGCTTAGCAGTGAGGTCACTCCTAGGTTTTACCCTTCAGCCAAAGATTGAACAGGCCCATGGGACAAAACAAGACTAAACGGGCGCACCAGCCCTGGGGCAGGGACTGGAAGGCAGGTGGGAAAAGGAAAGCTGGCAACAAGGAACCCAGGGTTGTGAAGGGAGACTGTCGACATGTCGTGGGGTTGTTAACCAATGCCATAGAACAATCAATGTATTAAGTGATGAGAAACTACTTTGTTCTGTAAACCTTCATATAAAGTACAATAAAAAAAAATTATTTACCTAAGATTCCACATAAACCAAATACCCAAATACCTAAGTTTACACAAGACTAAGACCAAGCTGATGATCAACTCAACATCATGTTTGGTATAGTAGAGGGCCACCAAAAATGAGGGAAACCCTCAATAAGATGGATTGACGTGATAGCTGCAACAATGGACTCAAACATACCAACCATCATGAAGATGGCGCAGGACTGGGAAATGTTTTATTCTGTTATACGTAAGCTTACCATTAGTCAGAGCTGACTTGACAGCAACTAACAACATGAAGATAAAATAGATTTTTAATGAGAAAACAAAAATAAACTTACCTTTTCCTTTAAATTAATAGCATCAACCCGTAGACCGGTGATATACGCTTCCAAATTTTCTTTGAATTTACCAAAAGTGGCCTCTTTATTTGCTTCACTTAACTTCACAGCTGTTTTTAGTTGACTAAACTTGATAAGAAGGATTTTATATATGGCAACTTGCTCTTCTGGAATATGGATCTGGTAATACTTTACGACTGCATTCAGCTGAGCAATTATTAAGTACTCTTTTTCTAATTTAGATATTTTTGAGGAAATGGCATCCACGAAAGTAAAATGTTCCACAAATTCTTCTATTTCAGTGGGTTCACATTCTAGCTTTCTCAGTGATGATTCTACTACCTGAAAATCATGGACACATCATTGTAATTACACAATGATATTTCAGGATTATAATACTCTTTTTAACTTATCTAATTAAAAATAATAAATAATAACAATGATAACTTTAGAAAAAAATGAAGATGTCATCCAGACATAATTTAAAGTATTGCTTAAATTCTAGGGCATTAACGTGGTCAGATCCTTCTATTGTTAACAGAATGAACTTGGATATATCTCCTACATAAAATAAATGTCACTAACACACAAAGGAAGCACTACAATGTATAACTTTTTTCACAAGAAATAAATGTAGTAACAATAGCAAGAGTATGACTGAAATGTGAATAGGCATAATAACTGCTACCATTTTTTGAGTGTTTATGTGCTCGGCTTTTTATATACATGATCTCTCTTTATTCGTATGTTTGCTAATTACGTGTTACCTCTGGTTTGCACAGGAGGAAACTGAGTCACTAAGGGATTAGCTAGCTCAAGATCAGTAATTTAGTGTGTTATAGAGCTATGATTGAAACTCAAATCTGATTCTAAATCCCATTGTTTTCCACTGTGCTGTTGTTCCCTTGTAGCCATTGTAACATCCACACTTTTCATAGGTATATGTATATAATTTCATAAAATTTTCAAAGTAATTGTATTTCTATATTCAAATCACAATTTTATCATACTTTCCTCATGTTTCAAGGTTTCTTAATGAATATTTATGCATAATTTTGGAATCAAGTCAGTTCAATTTTCAATCTTCATAACCTTGAATTAATTCCCTGTGTATGTTTCTTTAATTATTGAAACAATATCTTATTTGATTATGAAAATAACAGATGCTATGCACTGATGTTCAGTGCAGCACTATTCACAATAGCCAAAATGTAAAACAATCTAAACGTCCATTAACAGATGAATGTATAAGCACAATGTGGTATATACAGACAATGGAATACTACTCAGCCACGAAGAGAAATGCAGTTCTAATACATGCTACAACATGGATGAATCTTGAAAACATTATGTTGCATGAAATAAGTCAGTCAACAAAAGGATAAATATTGCATGATTCAACTTACATGAAATGGGGAAATGTATAGAAATCAAAGTTTATTAGGGCTGTGTTAGTTTACCTAGTGTTGCTATAACAGAAATTCCACAAATGATTGTCTTTAACAAACAGAAATTTATTTTGTCATAGTTAAGGAGGTTAGAAGTCTGAATTCTGAGCGCTGGGTCTAAGCAAAGGCTCTTTCTTTTTCTGCCCCTCTGGGGGAAGGTCCTTGTCTCTTTTCAGCTTGTATTTCTAGGTTCTTTGGAGATCACGTGGCTTGTATCTTCTCCTTTTGTGCTTGCTTGCTTACTTAATCTGCTCTTTTATACCTCATGAGAGACTGACTGAAGACATGCCTACACTAATACTTCCTCATTAACATAACGAAGAAAACCCATTCTCAAATAGGACTAAAACCACAGGTACAAAAAATAAAACAAACCCGTTGCTATCGAGTCTGTTCTGACTCATTGTGACCCTATACAACAGAGTAGAATTGCTCCATAAGGATTAGGATTTACAACACATATTTTGGGGGGACACGATTCAATCCATAACAAGTGTTCCCAGACATAGGAGGCGGGGGGAGGGCAAATCTTGCTTGTGGGGCTCCAGGTTTCTGCTAATGGTGGCAGAATAATTTGGAAACAGATGGCGATGGCTGCACAACATAATGAACATAATCAGTGTCACTGAATAGAAAGTCACCTACTAATTCATCAACTAGAGATGTTCTTGTTGGTAGGTGCTATCGAGTCAGTTCTGACTCATAGAGACCCTATGTACAACAGAACGAAACACTGCCCTGTCCTGTGCCATCCTCACAATCATCGCTATGTTTGAGCCCATTGTTGCAGCCACTGTATCAATCCATCTCGTTGAAGGTCTTCCTCTTTTTTGCTTACCTCTACTTTACCAAGCATAATGCCCTTCTCTAGGAATTAATTGGTCCCTCCTGATAACGTGTACGTGAGACAAAGTTTCACCATCCTCTCTTCTAAGGAACATTCTGGCTGTACTTCTTCCAAGAGAGATTTGTTTGTTCTTCTGATACTCCCTGGTATACTCAATACTCTTCACCAACACCATAGTTCAAAGGCATCAATTCTTCTTTGGTCTTCCTTATTCATAGTCCAGCTTTCACATGCATATGAAGCAATTAAAAATACTATGGCTTGGGTCAGGTGCACCTTAGTCCTGTAAGTGACATCTTTGCTTTTTAACACTTGAAAGAGGTCTTTTGCAGCATATTTGCCCAATGTAATATGTTTGATTTCTTAACTGCTGCTTCCATGGGTGTTGATTGTGGATCCAGGTAAAACGAAATCTTTGACAACTTCAATATTTTCTCCATTTATCATGATGTTGCTCATTGGTCCAGTTGTGAGGATTTTCGTTTTCTTTATGTTGAGGTATAATCCATACTGAAGACTGTAGGCTTTGATCTTCATCAGTAAGTGCTTCAAGTCCTCTTCGCTTTCAGCCAGGAAGGCTGTATCACTTGCACATGGCAGGTTGTTAATGAATCTTCCTCCAGTCCTGATGCTGCATTCTTCATCACATAGTCCAGCTTCTCAGATTATTTGCTCAGTATACAGATTGAATAAGTATGGTGAAAGAATACAACCTTGAAACACACCTTTCCTGATTTTTAACCATGTAGTATCCTCTTGTTCTGTTCAAATGGCTGCCTGTTGGTCTATATACAGGTTCCACATGACCACAATTAAGTGTTCTGGAACTCCCATTCTTCTCAATGTTATCCATAATTTGTTATGATACATAGAGTCAGGCTTTGTACAGTCAATAAAACACAGCTAAACATCTTTCTGACATTCTTTGCTTTCAGCCAAGATCCATCCAACATCAGCAGTGATCTCATTCCATGTCCTCTTTTGAACCCAGCTTGTAGTACTGCTGCAACTGTTTTTCAACTATCTTCAGCAAAATTTTACTTGTGTGTTGTATTAATGATATTCTTCGACAATTTCCGCATTGTGTTGGATCACCTTTCTTTGGAACGGGCACAAATGTGGATCTCTTCCGTCAGCTGGCCAGGTAGCTGTCTTGCAAATTACTTGGATCAGCCAGAGATAGGCACTGTTAATCCATCAGAAATTGTATTATGGTGCTTGCATGCACACTTTTGTTACAGAGTTTATAGGAAAAAGCTTTAAAATCAGAGAGGCTTGTGTTTGAATCCCAGCCCCAGTATTTACTAACTGTGGGAACCTAATCAGGTAACTTCAGTAAATTCTGGGACACGAGGCAGTCAGAAACAGGATCAATAAGAAGAACTTTCAGAATAGATTCCTAAAAAAAAAAAACCACAGAAACAACTTTTTGGAACTGAAAAAAAAAAAAACAAGATTCTTCTAGCTATAAAAATTTGGTTCATAGTTACTAACCTATACATTGTGCTCAGTGTATGCCAGGCAGTGTTTAAGAAATTCACAACCCATAACTCATTTAATTCTCACAACCCACTAGGTTAGGTAGTAATATTATCCCTATTTTGCATACGCAGAAACTGAGGTACAGAGAGAATAATATATTAAGTAAGGTCTTTCAAATAGTAAATGGAAGAACTAGGTTTTTTTTTTGTTTTTTTTTTTTAAATAAATGCATTGAAGCATGATTCACATACAAAAATGTTAAATGTAATTTCTGATAAATTTTAATATATGTGTGTAACTACCACCATAATAATAATAAAAAAATTCCATTGCCCAAAAAAGACTCTTTGTGCCTCATTCCAAACAATCTACTCCTATCCCTGGCCTCAGAAAACCACCTATCTGCTTGTTGTTGCTACAGCCTAAATTTGTCTTGGTCAAGTTTCATATATATGAAATCATATGGTAGGTACTTCTTTGTGTTCAGTTTCTTTTGCTCAGCATGTTTTTGAGATGCACACAAGTTGTCTTGCATAGTAGTAGTTTATTTGTTTTTATTTCAGAATAGTATTCCAATGCACAAATATGACAAAATTTTCTTATCCATTCATTTGCTAATAGCCATTTGGGCTGTTTCTAGGTTCTGGCAATTGTGGGTAAAGTTTCCATGACTAGTTTGAGTACAAGTCTTTGTCTTCATTTCTCATAGATAAATTTGCTAGGCCAAATGGTAAATGGACAATTGACTTTTTAAGAAATAGCCAAATAGTTTTCCAAAGTGACTGTAGCATTTTGCATTCTCACCAGCAATGTATGAGACTTCTAGGTCCTGCAGATACTTGTACTTGGTTTTACCCATCTTTTTAATTTTAGCCATTCCAATGGATGTGTAGTGGGATCTCATTGTAGTCTTGATGTGCACTTCCCTGATGTTTATGATGTTCTCATTTCTGGGTCTATTTCAATTGCTTTATCTTTACCTCTTAATTATGAGTCACATTTTCCTGCTTCTTGACATTTATTAATTTCTGACTGAAAACCAAGCATTGTTAATGTTGCATATTATATGTCTTATTTTTGTTGATTTCATTTAAAGAGTACTGTCCTTTATTGGACTTGATGGCAATGGGTTTGGTCCTCCATTTTGTCATGTTGTTTACTGCAGATCAGTTTGATTATTTTGACGCCTGTTTTTAATCTTCGATTTGGTAGGTATAGAATGGCCTTCCCTTTAGGAATAGCTCAGCTTGATAGGTCAGGTGTAATCCTCTGGGGTCATTACTAAATGCCCTGTATGATCACTGAGGCCCGCCAACCTGGGTATTTAGAACTTAACTTATGTGAGCTCTGGAAATTGTTCTGCTTGCAACTTCCCAGTTGTGGACTTTCAATCTATGTCTGTAAAGCCTATTTGGCAAAGAGTCATAGGGTCCCCTATGCAGATTTTGGGGGCTAATTTTCTGCATAGATCTCTTCTTTATAGGACTCTGTCATGCAAGTTTTGGCCATCTCCTCAACTCAGTGAGGCCTCTGGGCTCTGTGCTTGCAGTCCAAAAATTGCCTCCAGGAAGAAAAGCTTTCATCGCTGTTCCCCTTATCTCTAGGATTTACAGTCCTGCATTGCTTATTATCCAGTACTTGAAAGTATTTCTTTCAGATATTTTGTTCAGTTTTCTAATTGTTTGTGGCAGAAGGTTAAGTCTAGTCCCTGTTTCACCACAGTAGTTGAAATTGGAGGTTTTGAATTTAGATAGTCTGGTACCACCAGCAGTGCTTGTAAATACTGCAACCTGATTTCACTCTACGTAATAAAATCTAAATGGATGAAGATGGACTTTTCTGGGAATTTTTATGAGTGTTACATAAAGATTGTGTTTTAATAGAAGAAACATAATGCTGTTTTAGTAATTGGAACTAAAAGTACTCAGGGAACTTAGTGAAAAGTAGTAGTTGATGGGGAGAAAGAAGTTAGATTATGCTAACATCTGATTTTTAAATGAAGAGATATTTAGGAAATGACACCATTTTAAAGGTCTTATTTTACTGGGGTGAGCAAATGAAGTGGAGGAACAGTGTGTTACTGGGTAGTTTGCTTTTAATAATAGAGAAACACATTTGATTATGAGTATCAGGAGAGGAAATATCATTAAAATTATTAAGAAGCACATACCAAGACACATCAAAATCAAGCTCTCAAAGATTAAAGACAAGCAGAAGATTCTGAAATTGGTGAGATAAAAGCAAAAGGTGACATATAAAGGAGCCCCAATAAGATTAAAGGCTGATTTCTCCTCAGAACTCCTGGAGGTCAGAAGGCAATGCAAACAAATGCTGAAAGAATGAAACTGTCAACCAAGAATACTGTATCCTGCAAAGTTAGCCTTCAACAGGGACAGTTAAATTAGAATATTCACAAACAGAAACTACAAGAATACATCTCCACAATACCACCTCTATAAGAAATACTAAAAGGAGTACTTCAGACAAGAAAGAAAGGACATCAAAAAGAAACTTGGAGCCACATATAGAAAGAGCTCCAGTAAAGGAAATTTCTCAGACAAAAAGAAGGGCAAGTTTTAAGGTATTCTCACACTTGATAGTTATAAAGAATATGACACTCCTACTTTATAATGGCAAATACATAAAAAATAAACATGAATTTAAGTTACAGGACACAAGCCCTACAAAGAAACAATTGAGGGGTCAACAACATAAAGGAGGAGGGAGGAACTATAGGGGTGTAGGGTTTTGTATCTTACTGAAGTTAAGTTGGTATCAATTTAACACAGGTTGTTATAAAAGAAAAAATATTAGTTGCAATATTCATGGTATCAAAAATAAAGTATCTAAAAAATATATAAAAGTAACAAAATACAAAAGACAGTAGAATTAGAGGTAATAAAGGACAGAGAAGACATAACCCACACAAAAAACAAATAGCAAAATGGCACAAGTAAGCTCTTTCTTACCAGTTACCACAGTGAATGTAAATGGACTAAATGCTCCAGTCAAAAGGCAGAGAGCAGTACAACAGATAAAAAACATGTCCCATCTATATGCTGCCTATCAGAGATGCATCTTAGGCCCAAAGACACAAATAAATTGAAAATTAAAGGATAGAAAAAAAAAATATTCCATGCAAGTAATAAAAGGGTTGTGATCTTAATTTCAGACAAAACAGACTTCAAGGCAAAATTTGTTATAAGAGACAAACAATGACATTATATAATGATAAAAGGATCAATCTATCAAGAAGAGATAACAATTATGAATATATATACACCCAAGCACATAAAGCAAACATTGAAAGAACTGAAAGGAGAAACAGACAGTTCTACAAAAACAGTGGGAGACTCTAACATACCACTCTCGATAGCGGACAGGACATCTAGAAAGAAGGTTAAGAAGGAAACAGAAGACCTGAATAACATGATAAATGAGCTAGACCTAACAGACATATAAATAGAGATCACTCCACCCAAAATAGCAAGATATACATTCTACTCCAGCAGGATTGGTAGAAAGCTCCTTGTCAAAGACCATATTAAGGGTGTGATTTTTTCTACTCAAGTCTATGTTTCAAATGGCCTCAAAAAAGCAAACATAATTTTAAGGGTGGTAGGGAAGAACAGAGCACCGAGGCAGCAACTGAAAGCCAAAAATTCTCAGGTTTAAAAGTGATGCCTAGATTTAAACATGGAATTTACCAAAAAAAAAAAAAAAAATTTTTTTTCCAAAGAAATTCTGATACTTGCTAGTCATTAATGATATTTCCTAAGGCATACCCAGGTCTCCGAACTCATACCAACAGGAGATGCATTGCTATGCCTGTTCAGAGTCCAGCAAGCACAGCTGCTCCAATGCCTAGCTTGGATGCGGCCATAGAGAATCAGCAACCCAGAGAATCATCCTCCAGGGCATTAACTAGGGGTCGCAGAGGACAAAGGACCAGGGAGAGTCTCTGAGAGAACAGAGCCAGAGGCTGCCAGACTAGCAAACCAAGAAACTTACCCTACAAAGAAGGGGATTCTCACTACTTTTGTCCTGCAAGATTTGGTATATTTGCACTACACAATTCTAGATATTTGTTTGCCATTTTCACTTTTACAGGATGGGAGTTTTATAGTTACCCTGTCCCTTCTCCTCCATTGTATATTGGGTAGGTGAAGGCTTATAACTTGTCTTTTATTTACAGTTCACCACCACTTGATGTACACCACTGAGCATGAACTAGAAATAATAAAACCTGAGTGGTATATAGAAACTGATTTGTCTTCCTTATATCCTTCATTATGGTAATAGGGGCAACATTTATTCCCCACTAGGGTCTCCTTCCATGAGGAGGCAGCTTCACTAGCTGAACTCTCCTGGCATCTCTTCTACTCCACATTCACTGTATATCAGGGGAGGAAATGGGACTTCTGTGTCTGGTGAGTATGGAAAGAGAAACTGGGCAGGCATAGCCCAGGCCCTTCCTCTCAAAAGCAACCTTGTCCAAAGTGAGTATTGTGTTCTGTTCTGCTTTCTGTTGTTCAGTGAATGGCACTCACTCTAACCAAGGTGTTTCAATAGTTTTTCAGTGCTGGGTGGGTTACATCTCTCTAATTATGGGCTTTGATTTTGGGAGAGTTAATTAATTTCAAACAAATATAAGCCATACACTCCAGGGTTCACTTTATTAGTAATAATTTTTTTTTAACCTCCTTTTGCCTTAATCTGTTGTCTTATTTTTCAGTTGCTTCAGTACTCAGTCAGATAAGAGTGGTACTGCCCCCTAAAACTCAACACACAGGAAAAAGGGAATGATTAGCCAAAGGGGTAAACTGAGGTAGATACTATAAGTTGGCTGATTCAAAATCCAACCCATTCCATTTCTTGCTTGCCTTCTACCATACAAGATGAGAAGCTCAAAACTTGCCATCACAGCTAGATCCCTTTGTAGCTGGGGGTGACCATGTGACCCAGTTCTGGCAATAAGAAATAAAGAGAAATTTATCACACTGCTTCTGCTTTCTCTTTGTCCTTGCCTGGGAATGTGGGCATAGTGTCTATGGACAGGAGTTATTGTCAAGTTGAACACAGCAGAAAGAACGAAGGAGGCTGGTTGACTGATGGCATCACAGCTATTGTACCAGCCCTGGATTACCAACACCAGACTCCTTTTAGCATGAGATAAATAAACTTATTTAATCAACTATTGTTTGTTGAGTTTTCTGATAGTTGTTAAGGAATGCAATCCTAAAGGTAATAGACTAATTTTGTGTACGTTATAGAATTGTTAGGTCTCTGGGTGGTACAAACAGTTTATGCTTGATACTAAACAAAAGGATGACAGTTCAAACCCACTCAGTAGTGCCACAGATGAAAGGCCTGGCAACCTGCTTACAAAAAGATTATAACCGAGTAAACGCTACGGAGCTCAGTTCTACTCTGTAACACGTGGAGTCGCCAAGAGTTGGAATCGACTTGACAGCAACTTTTTTTTGTTTTGTTTTAATAGGATTGTTGTTGGCTAAAGATAATGTATAGAAACCATTTAGTTTCAGATCTAGCACACAGAACATTTCACCTAAGGGACACTTTTTAGTTCTTTCTTAAACTCTTTGCAGTATTAAACACTGCTAAATGTTTCCTCCTCAAAATATTCCCTTGCTTTCTTCTCAATCCTTCTCACTATTATTTCGCAGGTTCCTTTTCCTCCAGCTATCCCAAAACATTGACGTTCTTCAGACTGCAGATGTAGGTTCTCTTTCCTTCACACTCCACACATGTGAACAAGGGCATTCTCATTCACTTTGATGATTTCAATGACAATTTTTGTATGCTGATCATTCAAATCTGTATTTCCAGGGTAGACTTCTCTCCTGATACCAGACATGTATACATGACTACCTCTGCTTCAACATTACACGGCTTAACAAGTATTATGCTTCTTCTTCCAATGAATTGTATCACTGTTGCCTAACCAAAAGTGGAAACCATCATTAATTCCTCTCTTTCTCATATTCTTCACATTCAATCCATCACCAAATCCTGTTAATTCCACATCCTAAATATATCTCAAATCCATATACACTTACTCCTTACTTATCGACCATCTCTTTATCTTCATTCAGCATTTATGACAATAGTAAAAAATCTACTGTCCCACTATTTTGTGCATTACTGATGAATGCCTGGCAGTAACGAACACTGAGGTGCGAGGTGAGAGTAATGCTGGCTGTAATGGTGAAGGTTATGTGTCCACTTGGCTGGCCCGGGACTCTCAGTGTCTGGGCAGTTATACAATGTAATTTGGCAGTTATGTAGATAAGCGAGGAGCAGGTGGGCTTCTCAGACTCCAAATTGTTACTACCCTAGTTTAAGCTATCTTCAGATTGGAGGAACAACTTTCTTCTCATCTTGAGCCACTTCTATCCATTCTTCACACTGCAGCCAAAGTGGTTCTTACAAAAATTAAAATTGTGTCATGACATTTCCCTGCTCCAAACCTTGCAATGATCCCCATAGTCTTAAGGATGATGTTTAGAAGTCCCTGACGCGGTTTATAATATCCTTTACCTAATTCCTTAACTTCACCTCCTGCCAATTCCTCTTTACAGACTATTCTACTATGCAACCCCATGAGCCAGCAGCCTGCTGCCTGACCTATAGATTTTGGGTTCGTCAGCTCCTGCAACGACGGGAGTCAGGAGAAGCCTCCAGTCTGTTGCCTGTCCCACAGACTGGGGACTTGCCAGCCTCCACAATTGCATGAGCCATTTCCTTCAAAGAAATCTCTCTCTCTCTCTCTCTCTCTCTATATGCTTCACTGGCTGTGCTCCTCTATAGAACCCGACTGAAGACAGCAGCCATCCTGGACAATGTGCACGAGAATCATACTCTATGACTGGCAGAGTGGTGAGCTAGAAGATGCATATGTCCCTGATGACTTCATGAAGCCATCGCACCAGCTCTAGGTTGTCTCTCTCTCTGCACTTTTACTTGAGAAAACTAATTTTATCTTGTTGAAGCCACTGTTATACACACACACACACACACACACACACACACACACAGACATATAGTCATATAAACCGAATCTAAGTTAAAGTAATACGCCTGGAATGTTCTTTCTCTTCTCCTCCCATCGCCTCTACACCACTCTCCACTGGCCAGCTAACTCCTACTCTTCCTTTAGATGTTGGAACTTCATGTAGCAAGTTGTCCACGACCCTGCCTGGGTTAGGTTAGGTACTTCTGCTATATGTTACTACAGCACCTCCTACTTTTCATGTAAGAGTAGCTACATTTTATTAGAATTGATTGTTGAATATATATTTTCTGCTAGACTAGACTATGAATGCAACAATGAGTGTACCCTTCCTAGGGACCTAGTACAATATTTGGTATATATAATAGATGCTTAATGAATATTTGTGGTCTGATTAAATAAAGGAACAAATATTAACTATTATTATAAATTTATATTGGTAATCAGACCTGAGGCATTCCTGAGGGAGCTTATATAGACCATGGCTGGTCTACTAGGATCTACATCTGTCCTAGAAAATTACATGGGTGATAGGTAGAAATAATTAATGAATGGGTATGTTATTTTGAGTGCTCCTAGATTTTCATACTTTCTTGGCTCTGATATCTGTGTAGAAGTTCCAAACCACTGTGGTCTGCCCACCCAAAAGCCTTCTCAAAAAGAGGTCAGCCCTAACACACAGTGAAACCCCAATATTGGTCAATATTGGTTCTAAAAGGCTTATCTCATATACTCCATAACCTGTTGGAGCTTACATTCTAGTGAAGGAGATGATCAACAAACAAATGAACATATGACAATGTCAGGTAGTGATACACGTTATAAAGACAAACAGGGAAAGGAGGAAGAAATGGTATGGGGTGCAATTTTTGATACAGTGGTCAGAGCAGGTTTCTTTGAGGAAGTGACATTTGATCAAGACGCAAATAAATGTAATATATATTGGAATTTTCTGAGGATAATACTTATCATGTATATTTTCTAAGTTCATATTTTAAAATTATAATGGACTAATCTGTAACATTCTTAAGCGATAGAAAATTTCCAAATACTTGCCTGCAAAAGACTGGCATTCTTTTCTTGAATTACAGATCTCAAGAGGGTGTGGCTCATATTTATGACGTCATCAACATATGGTAAGCATTCTGACTGATAATCAATACTCATAACTTTGAAAATACCAATGCGCTTCTCAATGGTCATATTCACAATATATCTAAGATATTTTCTGAATTTATCTAGTATTTTCTTAAACTGTGCTGAAGTCAATTCTCCTCTCATAGATGACATTTTCATACTCATGGTTTTGGCTTTTTCTACCATGGTGCAGTACTTTAGAAATCTGCAGCTGTACAAACTAACTAGGCTCATTGAATTACCAATAGCAGTCAGGAGATTCACAATCTATAAATAAAAATGATAAAAAAAAAAATCAGTCAGAATTTTTATTTTAAAAGTAAAAAAGTGTGTTCTAATAGCTAACAGTTTCTGTTGAAATAAAATAATTGTCTTATGTGGAGTTCATCTTGCTATGCACTACTATTAAATGTCTAAGTATGTTGGAGACAGAAGACTTCAGAAAATTTAGATGACATTTTTATATTTGGCTTTTACATAAAGGTTTACTAAGCTATTTAACTTTATAATTAACATATTATTTTGACCCATATACTGGAAATACCAATCCATTTATTTCTTTGTTTGCCGTCCTGTTTTAGCATATATGCTCCATGCATAGCCCTAGAAAGGGCAACTTTATATACCATGTGACCCTACCCTATTCCCAAGGCACAGCTAATTCGGATGGGTAGAATCCTGATCCAAGTTAAATCAATTAGATTTTCTTGTGAATTCGAACAAATTATTCAGGTAGATGATAATGGAAAGAGCTGGAGCCATGGCAAATAAACATACTGAAAAGCCAATATGATGAAGGAGCCATAAAAGAGAAAGCTCATTTGCACAGCAGATGTTGGAAAAGGCATACAGAAATGAGCATAGCTGAGAGATCATGGGGAAGACAGATGGGGATGGTTTTCCAACTGGCATGAATCACGACACTCTAATCTTTCAATGAACGCATCTCATCACAGATAATTTCAGTGGGTTCCTGCTACTTAAACAAAGATTCCCTAAGATAAACTGTTTTTAAGCTTACTTTATTTTGGTAGACAGGGTCCGTTTCAAAAAGGATCTGACAATCTGGCCATCTGGTCTTCTTACATTCTCTTACACTTTCTGTCTTATTAGGTAAATCCATAATTGAAGACAAATCAATAAAGATAGACAGGCGGGGATCTTGGTAAAGAGGAATAATCGTGGCTAAAATATACAATTCAAATGTTAGTATTTTCAGACATCTCACTGCAAACAACACTTCAAAATTATCCATGATATCCAGAACTACTGAAAAACGAGGTTGATTTATTATGACGACTAGACAGTACTCTATACTGATGGATGGAATTTAAAGATGTGTGTAGCATCTAAAAGAATAAAATATCTAGGAATAAATTTAACAAGGCAGATGAAAGATTTTTAAACAGAAAACTATACACACTGCTGAAAGAAATTAAAACCAAACCAAACCTGTTGCTGTTGAGTCAATTCCGACTCATGGTGACTCTACAGGACAGAGTAGAACTGCCCCATAGGGTTTCCAAGGTGTACCTGGTGGATCTCAAGTGCTGACCTTTTGGTTAGCAGCTGTAGCTCTTAACCACTACACCACCGGGGTTTCAAAAAAAATTAAGAAAAACCTAAATAAATGGAAAGATATCCACTGTTCATGGACTGGAAGACTGAACATTGCTAAGACATCAATACTGTGCAAAGCAATCTATAGATTCAATGCAATCTCTATCAAAATTCCATCAACATTTTTAGCAGAAATGAAAAAGCTGATCCTTAAATTTTGGCCTTGAATAGCCAAAACAATCTTTAAAAAGAGCAAAGTAAAAGAACTCATACTTTCCTATTTCAAAAATACTGTAGAGCTACAATAATCAAAATAGACAGACATATAGGTAAACAGAACAGAATTGAGAGTCCAGAAATAAACCCATGCATATATGGCCAACTGATGTTGGACAAGGGTGCTAAGTCCATCCAACGGGGAAAGCATAGTCTCTCCAATAAGGGATGCTGGGACAACTGGATCTCCACATGCAAAAGAATAAAGCTGGACCACTAACTCACACCATGTATAAAATTTAACTCAAAATGGATCAATGACCTAAATATAAGAACTAAAACCATAAAACTCTTGGCCTAACCATGTCTATAAGTGAGGAGTGGGTGTATATTCATACAATGGACATAAAGGGAAATGAAGTTCTGATACATGCTACGACATGGATGACTCTTGGAAACATTATGCTAAGTGAAATAAATCGGACACTAAAGGGCATATATGATATAACCTCACTTACATGAAATATCTAGAATAGCAAATGCATAGAGACAAATGCTTATCAGTGGTTACCAGGGGCTGCGGGGAAGAAGGAGTGGGGACTCATTACTTAGAGTACTAAGTTTCTGATTAGGGAGATGAAAATCATTTGTAAATCAACAATGGTGATGGTTACACAACATGGCAAATACAAGTAAACCCACACAAAACCCACTGCCATCAAGTCGAATTCCAACTCACAGCAACCCTATAGGACAGAGTAGAACTGCCTCATAGGACCTCCAAGGTTGTAATCTTTATGGAAGTAGAGTGCCTCATCTTTCTCCCACAGAGCTGCTGCTGGGTTCGAACTGCTGACCTTTCAGTTAGTAGCCAAGTGCTTAACTAAAGCGCCACCAGGGATCTTTAAATGTAATTAATGTCACTGAACTGTACACTTAAGAATGGTTAAAATGGTGAATGCTTTGTTATACATATTTTATCAAATAAATTTCAAGCAAAAAAATATATATGTAGATGTAAAGGTTTGGATTTAAAATTATGGAAGAAAAATCCATACGTAACTGATTGGGGGTACGTGATTAAAACAGAAACTGAGAATAAGTTCTTCAGTTAATAAATGTTTGAAGTGAATCCGCTACGTGGAGAGCACTGTACCATTGTAAGATTACAAAGATTGGAAGGAGCAGCCTCTACTGACAAGGAGTTCACAGTCTAGCTGAATAACTGGATGTCCACAGGCAAAAAAATGAACCCCACCCCACACTTCACACCTTACACAAAAATCAACTCAAATGAATCATACACTTAAATAAACATAAATCTATACAACCTGTAGAATAAAATAGGGGAGGAAATCTGTGTGACCTTGGGTTAGGCAAAGGATTTTTAGATACAATACAAAAAGCACAATTGATAAAAATAAATAATAGATAAAATGGACTTTTTTTGACATTAAGAAGTTTAGTTTTGTGAATGAAAAGAAAAACCACAGAATCAGAGAAAATGTTTGCAAGTCTTATTTCTGATCAATGATTTGTATGCAGAATATATATGAGGATCTCTTACAACTCAACAATAAGTAAACAAATACTCCAATTTAAAAAAAAAAGGACAAAAGCTTTAAAGAGACATTTGACCAAAGAAGATATACAGATGGCAAATAAGCATATGAAAAGATGATCAATATCATTAGTCATTAATGAAATGCAAATTAAAACCACTCTTATTACACACCTTCACACATATTTTAAAAAAAAAAAAACAAACCATTGCTGTTGAGGCGATTCTGACTCATAGCAACTCCACAGGACAGAGCAGAACTGCCCCAGAGGGTTTCCAAGGTGCACCTGGTGGATCTCAAGGGCTGACCTTTGGGTTAGCAGACGCAGCACTTAACCACTATGCCACCAGGGTCTCTTCACACATATTAGAATGTTATAAAAATCAGGCAGTAGTAAGTGCTGGTGAGGATGCAAAGCAACTGGAACTCTCATAGAGGGAAACCTGTGAGAGCTGGAACTTGACAGGATGGCTTTGTTTTTCCAGGTGTCCCAGGTTTTCTGCCTTTGACAGAGTGAAGTCATCACTTTTCTACCCCTGTTCAGTGGAAAATATTCAAGTATTCCTTTTCTGACAGGTTTCTGCCTAACATAGGTTCTGGCTTTCACAAATTTTACTGTATATTGCTGGTAGGAATGCAAAATGATACAACCACTTTGCAACCCAGCTTGGTAGTTTTTATAAAGTTAAACATATACCTACCACATAACCCATTAATCCTACCCTAGATATTTACCCAAGAAAAAAGAAAATTTGTACTCATATGTGATTGTTTACAGCAATTTTATTCATGATTGTCCAAACTGGAAACAACCCAGATGTGAATGCGTAAACCAGTGTGGTACATACAGACATTAGAATACAACTCAGTAATAAAAAGAACAGACTATTGATTCGAGCTCTCAACCACTGTGCCGCCAGAGCTCCAGAATGGGTACGTGAGCCTGTATTTGCATAATCTCAAAGTATCTTCTCCCAAATATTTATTAACTACGATATTATAAATTTTATATATATTTATAGTACACTTTATATATTAGAAAATATAGTAACTATATAATGGAGAAACCTGAACTACACAACTTTAACTAAGAGATCAAGGTTAACATCACCAATAACAAGACATACTAACACCATGTATTGCCTAATATGATGCACTGAAAAGAGCATACGACCACTGTGGTATTCTTCCCCAAAACGCAAAACCTCAAACTCATCATGAGACAACATCAGGCAATCCAAAATTAAGAGACAATCTATAAGGTAACTGACCAGTACTCTTCAAAAATCTGAAAGTAATGAAAGACAAGGAAAGATGGAGGTGACTTAGGAGATATGACAACTAAATGCAATGTGGGATTCTGGTCTGGATCTTGGAACAAAAAATGAGCATTAGTGAAACAACTGGGAAAATCCAAATAAAGTATGTAGTTTTGTTAATAGTATTGTACTTACGTCAGTCTCTTAGTTTTAATAATTGCACTATGGCTAGAGAAAGCATGTGAAGTATATGGGAACTCTGTACTATACTTTGTAACTCTTCTATAAATCTCAATATAAAAATGTTTAAAAATTCAAGTGGTAGAAACAGTTCGTATCAACAACAAAAAAGAAATGAAAATGATGAGATGTTCAGATCCAGGCAATCCAAGGATGAACAACAAAAATTCTAGTGGGAGAGAAAGGAATACATGAAAAGAGTGAGAAGACTTAGTTCTTCAGATTGAAAACCCTCACTGAGTTGTAAGAAAGATTAATACATATCTAGCTTTATTGCAGTAACGTTTCTAACTCCAAATGATAAGTTACTAGACAGAAGTGACAAGTTATTTACAAATATTTTCAAAGGAAACAAGTCAGAGTAGCATTAGACTCCTCATTTGTAATATTTGGAAGCTAGAAGACAATGGAAGAATCTATAGATTACCGAGAAAAATGTGGGGCGTAGGGGAGAGTCATTCTAACAAGGGACTATAACTGTCACGGAAGAAGAACTTAAGTCTATAGTGTCATAAGATACAAAAACCTCTGGATTTTACTCAGCTGTTTCAAATGGACGAAAGCAAAAAACTAAATCCATTTTACTCGGATCCACAATCAATAACCGCGGAAGGAACAGTCAAGAAATCAAAAGATGCATTCCTTTGGCAAATCTGCTGTGAAGGACCTCTTTAAAGCGCTGAAAAAGCAAAGATGTCACCTTGAAGACTAGGGTGTGCCTGACCCAAGCCATTGTATTTTCAATTGCATCATATGTATGTGAAAACTGGACAGTGAACAAGAAACACTGAAGAAGAACTGACGCCACTGAATTCTGTTGTTGGCGAAGAATATTGAATATACCATGGACTGTCAAAAGAACAAACAAATCTATCTTGGAAGAAGTAAAACGAGAATGCTCCTTAGAAGCAAGGATGGCAAGACTGCGTCTTACATACTTTGGACACGTTGTCAGGGGGAATCAGTCCCTGGAGAAGGACATTATGCTTGGTAAAGTACAGGATCAGCAAAAAAAGAGGAAGACCCTTAATGAGATGGATTGACACAGTGGCTGCAACAATGGGCTCAAGCATAACAACGATTGTAAGGATGGCGCAGGACCTGACAGAGTTTTGTTCTGTGGTACACAGGGTCGCTATGAATTGGAACTGACTCGACCACACCTAATAACAACAACAACAAAGCCAAGAATTACAAAAACTGTGGTATTTCTTGATTTTTAAAACAAGCCTATGTTTTTACGCTTTTTTCGTCATAATGATAAAAAAATACAAATAAATTCGAGATATCTAAGAACATGCTGATTATATTTCAGCCACTTTTGGGGAAAGAAGAAACTTAATTGGTGGTGGTAATCATGAAACAGAGGAAAATAGACTGAATTCCTGGGGTTTGCAAAAAGTAATCAATGCATTGGATACCAGCTCAGGCTGGACAGAGTCCTTTGAACTCAGCAAACTCTGGTTATATGACTGGAGAATGATGCAACATTGAGGGAGCTGCCAAGGGTCCTATAGTGTTAAGATCTTTTTAAGATTTAGCTCATGGGAAAGCGACAAAATTTTTTGGTCAGGCCAGTAATTTCCATGTAGTTTCAGATTGTGAACACACAGCTGGAAAAAATATTAAAAATCTATTTAAGGGTAGAAACAACGTATTTGTTTGACATAAAAGATATCGCTTGTTGGCTGTATCAAACCAAACCAAACACGCTGCCATCAAGTCAATTTGCTATATCGTGTCATAAAATTCTGTAGTACGTTATTGAAAAAATAAAAGCCTTGGGCTATTTTCCTAATTCCCCTATTTTATGCATTCTATGGCTATTTGTATAATTCACTCATCTTCAAATTATTCCAAGTGCACATTGTTTGATCCCACAGAGTATTTTTTAATATACCATAAATGTGTTTGTCTGTCATAATCACCGGCAAAAGTATCAAGATGCCTAAATCTATGAAAACGTTCCTATATAAGACAATGCATCCAACTAAACTTTTAAAATACTTACTTATACACTTTTCAATATTAGTCACCATATTTTGAATTTTTATTGAAAATGCCAATCTGTTGGGAACTATAAAGAGATTTGTAGGGAACTCCGGAATTCTGAGAGAAAACAATAAAAGCGTATTTCAGATGACTGTAGTAATTAGCATATAAAATACAATTACTTGTAATTTCACAAATGCCTAATACTTACTCTTCATATGTGCATTTATTCTCAGTCTCAGTTGCAATTTCCATGTCTATTAGAATCCATTGAAAGAGAGAATAAAAAACTGATATTAATATCAGCA
This sequence comes from Loxodonta africana, assembly GCF_030014295.1. Taxonomy (NCBI): domain Eukaryota; kingdom Metazoa; phylum Chordata; class Mammalia; order Proboscidea; family Elephantidae; genus Loxodonta; species Loxodonta africana. The sequence continues at coordinate 51,134,827 of NC_087366.1, forward strand.
AAATGAAAAATTGATATATGCCAGTGCTTTCCAAATACCATAAGAATAAACTGGAAAGGTCATGAGAAAGGCAGTATTCAAGGAGTAAACCCCATCCCAAGATTCTGATTAAGAAGGTCTGAGATGGAGTCCAAGAGTCTACATTTTTAACAAGCATCCCAGTTGCTATTCATCCTGATGAAGGGGGCCTTCAGGGCCCCTCAGTGAGAAATTGTACGTGAATTGAAATGAAAATGAATAATGGTGTTATCACTTACATGTACCACAAATAGCCTGAGATTAGGTTTACGCTCACTTGAGCATTATCTTAAAACTTTTTAAAATTGTATACCTATAAATTGATAATGCGCAAACTAAGAATATCTTTCACTTGTTTCCAACTGTTAAGATATTTCCCTCCATTCTTAACAGTCTTATTCACCTTACCTAAGAGACGTCCTTCAAGATTGTAACTAAATTTTTTTGTTTTATCGACTTTTGCAGGCAGTTCTTCACTATCATCTGATATTTCATCTTCAAAATACACCACAGATTTCCTAGGGTGCTCATCATATTCAGAAATGTTTTCCTCAGAATCTTCTGGAGCGTAACTCTCAGCAGGAATTCTCAAACGCAGATGTACTTCAAATACTGGCGCATATATTTTTCTTAAATCTGTCTCCACTTTAATACTATTCAAAATCTAATGTAACAGATAAGGTATCAGTGACAACATAAGGCTAACAGGGCATTTATTTTTAATTTAGGGTAATACAGACCTAAATTTTAAATGATAAATCATAACTGTAGTATACTTGAATACCACTGTCTTACCATATACATGATACTTCCACGTTAAAATGAATAAATCAATATGGAATAAATGGTACATTATTAGGCAAAAGTTCCCCCAAAAAGACTTAATAAATTGATGCCACAAAAAAAAGAATTTTTTTTTTTTGTGCCACAGTGACTCCATAATAATCAGTGGAGAGTTTGTTAAAATACATATTTCTAGGCCCTATCCTTGGAAATTTTGAGTTAAAAAGTTAGGGGCAGAGCCTATGAATCTCAATCATTTAAAACCCGAATAGGTCAATCTACTGTGTGCCCAGGTTTAAGAACTACAAATCAAGAATACATTTCAAATCCATTAATATGGGTCCCAGTTTTTCACCTTAACATACATGTACTAGCGTAGGTATCCCCAGTGAAAAATAACAGGAGTATTTAAGGTACAAATATGTTATTTACACACTGTAATTGCTCTTAGGTTCTGTCTAGGCTTGGGTTCTCAATCTGCTGATGCTTCCTATCCCATAAATAATCTGTCCTGCTTGAGGCATAATTACCAGTATGTGTTTCTAGTTTCTCAGGGCTGTCATCTGAATCACCTACTACAACTCCAGCCTTTAGTTTCAATCATTAACAAATAAAGGTAATTAACAGTAAAAATAAGCCCCAGTAGCAGGCTTTTAGGATCCCTGGTGGTACAGTGGTTAAGCACTCAGTTGCTAACCAAAAGGTTGGTGGTTTGAACCCACCAGATGCTCTTCGGGAGAAAGCTGTGGCAGTCTGCTTCCATGAAGATTACAGCCTTGGAAACCCTATGGGCAGTTCTACTCTGTCCTATAGGGCGCTATGAGTTGGAATCAACTAGATGGCAGTGGTGGGAGCAGGCCTTTAAGCTGCTGGGGAAGAGCATGAGTAGATGACAAAGGCAATTTGGAAGTCTTAAAAGCTCAGAAAGACAATTCCTAACCAATATATAATGTGCTACTTAGCTTGTTCAGGAAAATAAAAATAACTCCTATTTAATTCTGAAATGAATGAACTTTGGGCCTCAAATACTTTCTAACATCAGAGTTTATAAATATTTTGCATGAAATCATTCTTGAAATATAATTATAAAAACTATTGAATGTGTGCTGTTCATGTCCTAGGTACCGTATTAAACATATTACCTTCATCTCATCGTTATAATAACCCTGGCAGACAGAAATCATTACTTCTCTTGTACATACAAAGAAACTGAGAGTCAGGAGACTTATACTAATTTGTCAGAGTCTGTGCTGCCAGCAAGTGGAAGGGCTGAGGTGGAACCATGGGCCTGTGACTCCAAAGCTCATCATTATAATATGAACTGCGGCTTCAAGATCTTTTTGTAATAAACAGAATTTTTTTTTTTTTAGTTGTTATGCTTTCTGTACCAACATGAATGGACCAGGAAATAGTTTTATTTCCTCTAGGTTATAAACTACAAGAGAGAAACAGTCATGTCTAAATGAAAATATAAACTCTACAGCACACAGTGGGGAAGGGAGTGGAGGAAGCAGCAACAGTGATTCCCAAATCCACGTTAGCCCTGATCTCCCTTTTGAAATTCAGATCTATATTTCCAACATCCAAGGAGAAATTTTCATCTGGTTGCCCACCCCTGACTTCAAAACATCTCCAAATAAACAAAATATCTGTCTTATCTTGGGCTGGATATAAGTGAACCCCAAAAAGTTCAGCACAGGCAAAAATGGAGCAAATCAATGTCCAATACTAGAGGGCAAAGTATGATGTCGTTGTTGTTAGGTGCCACCAAGTCAGTTCTGACTCGTATCAACCTTAGGTACAACAGAAGGAACGCTGCCTGGTCCTGTGTCATCCTCACAGTTGCTGCTATGCTCCAGCCCATTGCTGCAGCATGAGTACCATGAACTAAGAGTATGATCAATTCAGTTATCCCTACTTAATGGCCTCAAAAGTGAAATAAGTAATCAGAGAACAGGAATAAGATAATTAGTTAGAACATGATGAAGATATATTTTAATCACTTAGAAAAGGATAGATTATTCAATAAAATATGTTAATACATTTGGGGAAAATTAATTTAGCCATCTCACAATATATACACAAATATAAATATAATATAATTATTTAAATGTTAAAAATAAAACAACAAAATTATGAAAAAATGAATTGAATATATTATTTTGGTATGGGATTTTTTTTTTTAATATGATACAAAAGAAAGAAACTATAAGGAAAACAGTGAGAGATTTTTATTACACTAAAAAAATTTTCCTCGTATCAGAATACTATTAACAAAATGAAAAAACAAATGACACACTAGGATTTTTATTTTCAATATATGACCTGTATTTTGTAAATAGTTTTTATAATTCAATAAGAAAAAAACCTCCAACAGAAAATTAGAAAAGGACATCAAAAGGCCATAAAATTAGAAATACAAATGGTTAATAGAAATAAGAAATACAAATGACTAATAAGCATAAGAAAAATATTCAACATCATAAGTAATCATATAAGTAAAAATTAAAACTAATTAATTTCAAGTTTCAGCTATCAAATGAGAAATAGCCAGTACAAAATAGGATTAACTCAAAAAGGCATTCCTAAGCAGAATATAAATTAGTATGACCGTCTCTGGGGAGAAACTTTGCAGTGCATATCAATAGCCTTAAAAAGGTCTGTACCAGTTGCCATCATGCCGAATCTGATTCATGGCAACCCCATGTGTATCAGAGTAGAACTAGGCTCCATTGGGTTTTCAGTGGCTGATTTTTTGGAAATAGATTGGCAGGAAGGAGTCCCTGGGTGGTGTTAATGGTCAAGTGTTGGACTACTGGCCTAAAGGCTGGTGGTTTGAACGCAACCAGAGGTGGCTTGGGAGGCAGGCCTGGTGATCTGTTTCTGATAGGTCACAGCCAAGAAAACCCTATGGAGCAGCTCTACTATGCACACATGGGGTCAGCATGTGTCAGAATCAATCAATGGCAACTAACAACAACAACAGATTGAAAAAAAAAAAATTTATTCTGAGGCACCTCGGGGTAGACTCAAGCCTTCAACCTTTTAGTTAACAGCCATGCATGTTAACCCTCTGCACCACCCAGAGACTCCAAAAAAAGTCCAGTGCTGATTTAATCTTAATCCTAAGCAACAATTAAGAAGGATACATAAATGTACATTCTGAAATACTTCTATCACAAAGTGTTCATAAAAAAAACTAGCAGAAGCAACTAAAATAAAGGTCTCTTTAGAGCACAGGCTGGGGATATGAAGCCCGTAATAAGAAAATATGCAAGGTCTTAATGAAAAAATTTATAAAAGGCATCGAGTGACTTTAAAGAAGACTTAAATAACACAATCGTGATAGGAAGATTCAATGTCATAAAATATTAATTCTCCTTCAAATTATCTATGGATTCTAGGCAAGGTCAATCAAAATGCAAATAGAATTAGGATTCTAAAGTTTACATGGAAGAGCAAATGGCTGGGAATAAGCAAGACACTCTTAGAAAGAAGAAAAAAGGGAACTTGCCCTACCATATACGAAGACTTATTTCAAAGCTACAGAATTAATCCACTATGGGATTGGCACAGTAATAAGCAAGGTACAGTAATATACAAACACACCAACAAAATAGCACAGGGGAGCCCAGGAACAGAACTCACACATATGTGAAAATATATGGTAAAAATGATTAAAAAAATAGAGCTGCCCTTGCAGATCAGCAGGAAAAGGATGACCTAGAGGATAAATTGTGCTGTGATAATGGCTACTTATATAAAATACATGAAAATGGATGCGTACTATTATGGATCAAATAAATTGTGCCCCTCAAAAATATGTGCAGTAACTCCTAGCGATGTATCCTAGAGAAATAAGAGCCATCACACAGACATATGCACACCCACGTTCACTGCAGCATTGTTCACAATAGCAAAAAGATGGAAACAGCCTAGACGCCATCAAGAGATGAATGGCTAAACGAATATGGTACATACACACAATGGAAACAGATGAATGGATAAACAAATATGGTACATACACACAATGGAATACTAGCAATGATATGACGCATCTGCAAAGCATCTCACAACATGGGTGAATTTGGAGGGCATTATGCTGAGTGAAATAAGTCAATCACAAAAGGACAAATATTGTACGAGACCACTACTATAGAAAAACTCAAGAAAAGGTTTACACACAAAATGAAACAATCTTCGGTTATGGGGAGGGGGAGGGATGGAAAAACACTAAATAGACAATAGGAAAGTGGTAACTTTGGTGAAGGGTAAGACAGTACACAATGCTGAGGAAGCCAGCACAACATGACCAAGGCAAGGTCATGGAAGCTTCATAAAAAACCCAGCGCTGTCGAGTCAATTCCGACTCATAGCGACCCTATAGGACGGGGTAGAACTGCCCCACAGAGTTTCCAAGGAGCGCCTGGCGGATTCAAACTGCCGACCCTTTGGTTAGCAGCCGTGGCACTTAACCACTACGCCACCAGGGTTTCTGGAAGCTTCATAGACACTTCCAAACTCCCTGAGGGATTGAGTTATGGGGCTGAGGGGTGTGGGGACCATGGTCTTGAGGAGCATCTAGCTCAACTGGCATAACATTGTTTAAAAGAAAATGTTCTATATTCTGCTTTGGTGAGTAGCATCTGGGGTCTTAAAAGCTTTCAAGTAGCCATCTGAGATACTCCACTGTTCTCACCCCATATGGAGTAAGAAGAGAAGGAAGAAAACCAAAGACACAAAGGAAAGATTAGTTCAAATGACTGATGGACTGCAAGTACTACAGCTTCTACCAGACTGAGTACAGCACCACTAGATGGTGCCCGGCCACCACCACTGACTGCTCTGACAGGGATCATAATAGATGGGTCCAGACAGAGCTGGAGAAAAATGTAGAAGAAAATTCTAACCACCACCCCCCTCCCCACACCACACACAAAAAGACCAGACTTACTGGTCTGACAGATTGGAGAAACCCTGAGAGTATAGGCCCTGCACACCCTTTTAGCTCAGTAACGAAGTCACTCCTGAAGTTCACCCTTCATCCAAAGATTAGACAAGCCCATAAAATAAAACAAGACTAAAAGGGCATACTTGCCCAGGGGCAAGGTCTGGAAGGCAGGAGGGGACAGGAAAGCTGGTAATAGGGAACCTAAGGTGAAGAAGGGGAGAGCGTTGATGTGTTGTAAGGTTAGTAACCAATGTCACAAAAAAATATGTACACTAATTGCTTAAGAAGAAGCTAGTTTGTTCTGTAAACCTGCATCTAAAGTACAATAAAAAAAAATATGCATAGTAAATCCTAACCCATATACCTGTGGATGTAATCTCATTTGGGAACAGATTTTTTTTGTTATGTTAATGAGACTATATCACTTAAACCTAGCCAATTTTGAAATACAGAAGGAGCAGATTAGTCACAGAAGCAAGGAAGCATGAATGGGGATACATAGATGCCACGTGGAGATCTCCAAGGAACACAGAGAAGAACACTAGAGAAGAAGAGATAAGGACTTCCCCCAGAGCAGACAAAGTCTTCTTCTAGAGCTAGTATCCTGAACTCAGACTTCTAGCATCCTAAAGTGTGAGAAAATAAGTTTCTATTTGTTAAAGCCACCCGCTTGTGGTAATTTTGCTACAGCAGCACTAAGTAACTAAGACACTTCTTGTTCTCCTGTGCATGGGGTGGCTATAAGTCCTGCACCATCCTCACAATTGTTGCTATGCTTGAGCCCATTGTTGCAGCCACTGTGTCAATCCATCTCGTTGAGGATTTCCTCTTTTTCACTGACCCTTTACTTTACCAAGCATGATGTCCTTCTCCAGGGACTGATCCCTCCTGACAAAATGTCCAAAGTATGTGAAACATAGTCCCACCATCCTTGCTTCCAAGGAGCATTCTGGTTGTACTTCCTCCAAGGCAGATTTGTTCGTTCTTTTGGCAGTCCATGGTATATTCAATATTCTTCACCAACACCACAATTCAAAGGTGTCGATTCTTCTTCGGTCTTCCTTATTCACTGTTCAGCTTTCACATGCATATGAGACAACTGAAAACACCATGGCTTGGGTCAGGTGCACCCTAGTCCTTGGGGTGACATCTTTGCTTTATAACACTTTAAAGAGATCTCTTGCAGCCGATACACCCAATGCAAAGCATCTTTTGATTTCCTGACTGCTGCTTCCATGGGTGTTGATTGTAGATTCAAGTAAAATGAAATCCTTGACAACCTCAGTCTTTTCTCTGTTTATCGTGATGTTGCTTATTGGTCCAGTTGTGAGGGTTTTTGTTTTCTTTATGTTGAGGCATAACCCATAGTGAAGACTGTGGTCTTTGATGTTCATCAGTAAGTGCTTCAAGTCCTCTTCACTTTCAGCAAGCAACTAAGAAAGTTACCATACACCATACAGAAAAATCATTTTCAGAGGAACTAAAGACTTAAATGCAAAGAACAAACTTTAAAACTTTTAGAAGATCGTGGGACATTTCAGTTAATTGGCTTAATATAGTATTGCATGCTTCTGTTCTGCCTCCTGGTTTACTGCGTGTTCCCTGGAGTCTTAAAAGCCTCCCACCAGCCGTCTAATGTACAACAATTGGTCTCTCTACTCACCTGGAGCAACAGAGAAAGGAAAGTCAGGAACAGAAGGAAGAAATGGAATGTGTGGCTAATTGCCTCCATGAACTGCTATTTTTGGTGCCCAGCTATCATTACTGAACAACTTGATCAAAGAATCAACAAAGGAATCCTGATCAAAACAAGAAAAACCCAGAATTTCAAATTCTCCCAGATTCCAGACTTTCCAGGGCCATGGAGGCTGGATGAGCCACTAAAAATATTGCCCAGAGATAATCTTGAAACCTTAAAACAAAAATATCTCCTGAAGTCTTCTTTAAACCAAACAAGTTTAGTTTAATTAATATAAAACATGTTTTTTTAAGATCCAGATGGCACCAAATGGACGACAACAGCTCAAAAGATTAGATAGGAAACTTAGGGGACAGTGAGTTTATGTTAATGGGGGAGAAACGCCTTGGAAAAGGACGGTGAGAGTGGTTGCCCAACTTGAAGAATGTAATCAGTGTCTCTAAATTGTACATGTAGACACTGTGGAACGGGATGTATGCTCTGCTGTGTATATTCTCACAGCAAGAACAAAATAAAATGAACTACTTTAAAAAAAAAAAGATAAAAGAAAACAGAAATTTAACGTAAAAAAACTTTTAGAAGAAAATACGGGAGGTATCTTTATGACTTCAGGATGGAGAATAATTTCAAACACTAATATAAATGAATGGAGCTCTTGTGGTGCAATGGTTGAGAACTTGGCAGCTAACCAAAAGGTCTGCAGTTTGAATCCACCAGCTGCTCCTTGGAAACTCTATGGGGCAGTTCTATTCTGCCCTATAGGGTCACTGTGAGTCAGAATCAACTTGATGGCAACAGGTTTTTTTTTTTTTAATATAAATATTAAACACCATATAAAGGAAATAAAAACAAAACAAAAAAAAAGGTCATCTAGTGGGAGAAGATAACCACAATATATATAAAAAATTCCTACAAAATAATAAGAAATCCCAATAGGTAAGTGGGCAAAACACACAGAAAATGAAACATGAGTCACCGATAACATGAAAATTTGGTCACCCAAACTAGCAATTAGGGAAATAAAAATGAAAAGCACAGCGAAATACCATTTCACACCCATCTAATTGGCAAAAACATTAGGTTAGGGAGAATATGGAACAATGAAAACTTCTGCACTTCTAATGGTTGTGTAAACTGGTACAAGCATTTTGGAAAATAATTTCACATTACTCGCTGCAGTTGAAAATATGCGTACTTTTTCATCCAGAAATTTCACTTCTTAGCAATATTCCTAAGAGAAACACTTGTTCATATGTACCAGGCGGAGACATAAACAAGAATGTTTGTGGCAAAAATGTATGCAATAACAAAATCAAAAACTAAAAATAACCCATCAACAGTAGAATGGGGAAATAAATTGTTTTATTCAGGAAGGATACATAGAAGACATTAAAGATTTTGAAGCTCAGTGAAATCTATATGGGTATTTCCTTAATTATATTTAAACTGTACTCATGCAGTATACATTTTTGCAGGTATGATATATTTAATAAAGAATTTGTAAATGCACTACATATATTGGGGCAGTTCTACTCTGTCCTATAAGGTCGCTATGAGTCGGAATCGACTCGACAACACTGGTTTTTTTGTTTTTATATTGTACAAAGTTCAAATTATGTAGAAATGTATATATAAGAAGGCAAAAATTACCCAGAATACCACTACCTATGGATAATCACTGTTAATATTTTAGTACACATATTTCCAGATTTCAAACTACATGTGGACACTTTCCTTTGTTACCAAATATACCTGAGATATTTTAAAATGGAGAAAATTATAAAGCACATATTATACGGTATTATCTCACAAAAACATTGCTTTTGCCGAATAGGACAAGCGCCTACCATATAAAGTTTAACCCCCCAAAAAAACAATGCCAGGGGAGAGGGAGACAATCCTTCATGGCAAGAAAAGATTTCCTAATGGATGTTACTCTAGGATTCCTTTGATTTTTTTCATACTTGCCTTGTGTTATTTTAAAGTTAAGAACACAAATCAACAAAAGTGCTTTTAAGAAAAGCAAAGAGAGTTTGAAGAGCACAGTAGTGGAAGCAGAGAAAAGTGGATGCTACTTTAGTCGGGGGGGGGCCTTCTCTGACCATTCCCATATAAAGTAGCATACAATATCACTCTATATTCCCTTACCTTCTTGTATTTTTCTTCATAGTACTCATCACTCCCTGAAATCACGTTTATACACTCTTTCCCCCAGGAAAATACAAACTCCAAGACATTAGGGAATTTGTTCTACCCACTGCTGTATCTCCAATGCTTAGTTCAGCACCCACCGCAAAGGGAGTACTCAATAACTATTTGTTGAGTGAATGAACAAAGAAACCAAATGAGATAGGAGCAGGTGTTCGTGTTAGGCAAGAAATTGTGAGTAGTAATCATAAATCACATTTTTCATTCTAAAACAGAATTCATTTTATATAAAAAAATCTATGTTCATATTTTTAAGGCCATTTTACCTCATTAATATCAACTTCTGTTTTTACTTCTGATTTCAGAATATGAGTAACATACAGGTGTAAATCATTGAGTTCTTCATGGTCATTTTTTAAAGACGCCTTGTCAGTGAAAGGTAAAATGTCCTTGTATATTCTAGATTAAGAAATGAAAAGAATAAAAAAAGAAGCATTATCTTTCTAAAATCATATATCTCATTTCAGCAGGATGAAGAACAGTTGGAAGAAAAAAAACATTCTACAAATCTTAATTGAGGAGACTAAGTTGAAAAATTAAGCATTTTTATGAGAGGTGTAGATTTTAAAATATATATAATTCAGGAATACTTTAATCCTGATTGTTACAAAGAGGAAGAAACTACCATAGTGTTATTTATAAGATACACATCTAAAATAAGATGAAAAAATTAAGGTTCAAATAAAGGCATTAGGAATTCCTGGCAACGAGACCATAGCAACAGAATAGCGAGTTGTTTTTCTTTTTAATCTTCCCATATTTCCTCATAAAAACAATACAGAGGAACTAGAATAGCTAAAGAAAAAAAAAATCACAATTATATCTTCAACCCCAAAATACACGTAAAGAAAAACCAAATCCACTGCCATCAAATCGATTCTGTTGGTAGGACCCAACAGCAGTGGGTCCTGTGAGGCATCAAATATCACCAATAAATGCTCAATCTCAAAACGAGAGGATCCCATGATGAGCAGAAGGCAAGTCAAGTGAATCTGAGAACAACCATTGAGGCTGGCACAGGTCCTTGCTGGCTCAGAACTTCTGGTGAGTTATATTGCAAGAAAAAATAAAAATAAACTAAAGAATCTTTCAAAAGATTTTAACATTTCATTTTGTACAACTCTACACCCAGTGAAAATATACTTCATAAATTAAGGTGACATAAAGATGATTTTAAACAATTAAAAACTGAAGGAAGTAATCTCCAGCACGAAAGATGATCCCAGACAGAAAAATAAACAAAAGGAAAGAACACAAGAAAATGGTAAATATAAATGGATATTGAACATTCAAGACAATATCTGTACTGACTTCTGGAGTTTAAATTATATGGACAACTAAATATGCATTTAAAATACATGTAAAACAAGGGTGTAAAAGGTAAGAGGAGGATAAATGGAACTACAAAGTTATAAAAGTTTTAGCAGAATCATGAAAGTGGTATAAATAGTAATAATAATAATTTGCATTAGTCTGTAAGGATGCCTACTTTAGATTAATCAAATATTTTTTATTCTTTCAGTAATTCTCTATTATCTTTTCAGTGTTACATCCATTTACTATCATTTAGGGATTGCCCTAGAGCAGGGTCGGCAAATTTTTTCTCTAAGGGGCCACATAGCAAATATTTTACCCTTTGTGGGCCGTAAAGCCTCTATCATAACTATTTAAACCTGCGTTTGTAGTGCAAAAGCAGCCACAGATAATACATAAACAAATGGGTGTGGTGATGTTCCAATAAAATTTTATTTACAAAAACAGGTGGCAAGCTGGATTTGTTCTATGGGACATAACTTGCTGACACTTGGTCTAAAAAGAAAATTAAAAATTACCTATAGAAAAGCTATTATAACTAGTAATGAACTTAGAAGGTCACAGACACAAGATTAATACACAAAATCAATAGTTTCTCCATGCTGTCAGTGAACAATTAGAAACTGAATTTAAAAATACAGTACCATTTACCATAGCACCGAATGTAGAGTTGCTAAAATAAAAGGAAGAAATGATGAAGTAAAAGAGCTGAACAGAAGATTTCAAAGTGTGGCTCGAGATGCAAAGTAAAGTATTATAATGACACTTGCAAAGAGCTGGAGTTAGAAAACCAAAAGGGAAGAATACGCTTGGCTTTTCTCAAGCTGAAAGAAACGAAGAAAAATTTCAGGCCTCGAGTTGCAATATTGAAGGAGTCTACGGGGAAAATATTAAACGACATAGGAAGCTTCAAAAGAAGATGGAAGGAATACATAAAGTCACTGTGCCAAAAAGAATTGGTCAACATTCAACCATTTTAGGAGGTAGCATATGATCAAGAGCCGATGGTACTGAAGGAAGACGTCCAAACTGCACTGAGGGCACTGGTGAAAAACAAGGCTGCAAGAATTGACAGAATACCAATTGAGATCTTTCAACAAACCGATGCAGCACTGAAAGTGCTTACTTGTCTATGTCAAGAAATTTGGAAGACAGTTACCTGGCCAAGTGACTGAATTAGATCCACCTTTGTACCCCTTCCAAAGAAAGGTGATCCAATAGAATGAAGAAATTATTAAACAATACCATACACAAGTAAAATTTTGTTAAAGATCATTCAAAAGTGCTCACAACAGTACATCAACAGAGAACTGCCAGAAATTCAAGTTGGAATCAGAAGAGGACGTGGAACAAGGGATATTATTGCTGAGGTCAGATGGATCATGACTGAAATCAGAGAATACCAGAAAAGACGTTTACCTGTGTTTTACTGACTATGCAAAGGCATTTGGCTGAGTGGATCGTAACAAATTATGGATAATATTGTGAAGAATGGAAATTCCAGAATACTTAATTGTGCTCTGAGAAACCTGTACGTAGACCAAGAGGCAGTTGTTTGAACAGAACGACCGGATACTGGGTGGTTGAAAGTCAGGAAAGGTATGCATCAGGGTTGTATCCTTTCACCATACTTATTCAATGTGTATGCAGAGCAAATAATCTGAGAAGCTAGACTATATGAAGAAGAATGTGGCATCAGGATTAGAGGAAGACTCATTAACAACCTGTGATATGCAGATGACACAATTTTGCTTCCTGAAAGTGAAGAGGACTTGAAGCACTTACTGATGAAGATCAAAGACCAGAGCTTTCAGTATGAATTACACCTCAATATAAAGAAAAAAAAATTCTCACAACTAGACCAATAAGCAACATCATGATAAACAGATACAATATTGAAGTTGTCGCAAATTTCATTTTACTTGGATCCACAATCAACACCCATGGAAGCAACAGTCAAGAAATCAAAAGACACATTGCATTGCACAAATCTTCTGTAAAATATCTCTTTAAAGTGTTAAAAAGCAAATATGTCACTTTAAGGACTAAGGTGCACCTGACCCAAGCCATGGTGTTTTCAATCACCTCATATGCATGCAAAAGCTGGGCAGCATATAAGGAAGACTGAAGAAGACTGATGCCTGTAAATTATGGTGTTGACAAAGAATATTGAATATACCGTGGACTGCCCCAAGAACAAACAAATCTGTCTTGGAAGAAGTACAGCCAGAATGCTCATTAGAAGCAAGGATGGCAAGATTTTGTCTCATACACTTTGGACATATTATTACTTGGTAAAGTAGAGGGTCAGCGAAAAATAGGAAGACCCTCAACAAGAAGGATTGACACAGTGGCAGCAAAAATGGGCTCAAGCATAACAATGATTGTGAGGATGGTACAGGACGGGGCAGTGCTTCATTCTATTGCGCTTATGGTCGCTATGAGTTGGAACTGACTCGACAGCACCTAACAACAAGTTATAAATCAAATAAAAATATGCCATATTCATACACTGAGCAGTATAAAACATTGATGAGAGAAATCAAAGAAGACCTAAATAAATGAAAAGCTATACCATGTTCTGGACTTTGAAGACTGTTAAGATGTCAATTTCCCCCATATTCATCTATATATTCAAAGCAATACTAATCAAAATCCCAGCAAATGTTTTTTTTTTAAAGTAATCTACAAGCTAACTCTCAAGATGTACAGAGAAAAACAAATGAATTAGAATATCCTAAACAATTTTGAAAAAGAACAAGGTTGGAAGAATTATACTACCTGATTTTAAAATGTATTATGGTTATCAAGACCAATAGCACTGGTTAAAGGGCAGACGCACAGATCACTGGAATAGAAAAGAGAGTACAGAAATAGGCTCACACATATATGATCAATCAGCTTTCAACTAAGATATCAAGGACAATCTTTCAACAAAATATGCTGGAGTGACTGGATATTCATATGCAAAAATATTTACCTCAACTCACTTGTTGAAAGAGACAAAAATAAACTCAAAAGGTATCAGAGATATAATGTAAAACCAGGAAGTATAAATCTTCTAGAAGAAACACTGGAGAAAATCTTTGTGATACTGAGTAGGCAAAGCTTTCTAAGTTAAGACACCTCACCCCTCCCAGCACAGCAGAGAGACAGCCCAGAGCTGCCCCACACCACCAGCTAGTGCACACATCTCCCAGACAGATTGTTCAGGGTGTCCCTGTCTTTCCCTGTCCCAGCACAACAGAGAGATGCCCAGGAGCCTCTCTGTACCACCAGCCAGCACACTGATCTTTGGTGCACAGGGAAAGATCCTTGATCTCAGACACCAATACTTAAAGCACAGTTCCCTGTGACAAATTGTTCAGGGTGCCCCACCTTTCTCCCTCCCAGTATAGCCGAGGGATGGTCCCAAAGGACTGGCAGCCTCCTCACACCTCCATGCCAGTGTAGTGCTGTCCTGTGCACTGGCAAAGACTGGGTTTCTGGCTCCAAACTTAAAGCACAGATATCCCAAATAGACTGTTTAGGGCACCCTCTCTCTTCCCATCACAAAGCACACTCACAGAACAGGGGAGGGAGTGGTAACCCAAAGATTAAATGCAGCACCATACTGAGGGCAAGCTGATCAGAATGTGTTATCAGATTTGTGTGTCAGAAACAAAAACAAAAACTGAACCCTTGGTCTGGCTTGAACTGAGATACCACAAGGAAGGAGAGGATGCAGCAATCAAAGGCTAAAGATGGTGTCCTCCTAAGAGTTTCTTGCAGAAATTTGTACTTTCAAAAGTAATGTATAACTGGGGAAGTTGAGAAAACCAATACCTTGTAAAAATGTCCCACTTTTAACAAAAAAAATCACAGGGGATACAAAGAAGTTGGAATGATGGCTTTTTCAAGTTAACGAGATAAAGGGAAAGAAATAGTACTGGTGGAAACCCAAATAAGGAATAGAATCGAAGTATATAATACAATAACATTAAACACACTTAATGAACTAAATGAAAACAGAAAGAACTAAAGGAATTTAGGAAAATAATGCATGAACGAAATGAGAATATAAAAAAGATATGAAACACTACAAGAAGGAACCAAACAGAAATACTGAAACTGAAAGACACAACAACTGAAATAAAAAAAACTCAATGGAAGGACTTAAAAACTGATTTGAGCTGGCAGAAGAAAGTGATCTAGAGGATAAGGTAAACATAATTGTGGTGGCAGAGGAGCAGCAAGAAAGAAGGCTCAAAACTGCTGAGCATAACCTAATGGAGCTGTGGGACATCACCAAGCAAAC
The DNA here is from genome assembly GCF_030014295.1 of Loxodonta africana. NCBI lineage: Eukaryota > Metazoa > Chordata > Mammalia > Proboscidea > Elephantidae > Loxodonta > Loxodonta africana. The sequence continues at coordinate 51,150,097 of NC_087366.1, forward strand.
TAACATACTCATTATGGGAATTTCCGAAGGAAATGAGAAAAAGAGTCACAAAGAATATTTGAAGAAATAATGACAGAAAACTTTCCAAATCTGTTAAAGTCTAAAAATCTATGAAGTTCAATGAACTGCAAGTAGGATATACCCAAAGAAACTCACAGAGACACACCGTAATGAGGTTTTCAGAAACCAAAGATAAAGAAAGGATCCTGAAAGCAGCAACTAAGAAGTGAATAGTCACATACCAAGAATCCCTAATATTAAGTGCCAATATCTCCTCAGAAACTCTGAAGGCCAGAAAACAATTGAATGACATATTTAAAGTACTGAAAGAAAAAAGAAATGCCAACCAAGAATAACTTTTTCAAGAATGAAGGTAAAATCGACATTCCCAGATAACAAAAGCTGAGAGACTTCATATCCACTAGGCCAACCCTATAAAAAGTGCCAAAGGGAGTCCTTCAGATGGGAAAGAAAGACACTAGAAAGTAACTCAAAGTCATATGTAAAAAAAAAATCTCCATTAAAGGTAATTGTATGATCAAGTATAAGGGCTAGTTTTAAGGAATTATGACTTGATAAATCTAATTGTTACGTCCTCCATGCTTTATACTGACAAATACATAAAAAATTAGTATAAATATATGTTACAGGGCACATGATATATAAGTGATAAATACCAAATAATCAGGGAGGAGGGGAGGAAGAATACAGGTATAGAGTTTTTGTATGTTACTGAAGCTAAGTTGGTATCAATAAAAACAGGTAGATAAAAATGCAAGTTGTTAAATTTAACCATCATGATAAAAACAAAAAAACCTAAAAAATACATACAAAAGGAAAAGAGAAGAGGATCAAATTGTTCACTACAAAAAATAAGCAAAACACAAGCATTGGCAGTATTGGAGGAAATAAGGGATGAAGAAGACATAAAGTACACACACACACACACACACATTAAAAAATAGCAGATGTAAGCCCTTTATTGGTAATTACTGTGAATGCAAATTGATTAAATATTTCAATCAAAATGCAGAGGATGGCAGAATTAATTAACAAAAAAAAAAGACCCAACTATATGCCCCCTACAAGAGACACATCTCAAACATAAGGACATGAATAAGTTGAAAGTGAAAGGATGAAAAAAATATTCCATGTGAAGAATAATTAAAAGAGAGCTGCTATGAGGATTTTAATATCAATGTAGGCTTTAAGTAAAAACTATAACAGAAAAAGAAAAATATTATATAATGATAAAATAATCAATTCCTCAAGAGAGTAAAACAATTATAAATATATATGCCCCTAATACCTCGGGGCATATATATTTATAATTGTTTTACTTTTTGACCAGAGCCCCTAAATATATAAAGCAAATTCTAGCAGAGTTTAAGGAAGAAACAGTTTTACAGTAATAGTAGGAGACTTCAATACAACACTTTCAACAATGGACAGATCGTCTTGAAAGAAGATAAGCACAGATATAGAGAAGCTGAGTAATACTACAAAGCAATTAGACCTAGGAGACATATATAAAGCACTCCACACAACAACAGCACAAAATATATTTTTCTCTAGTACATATGGGTCATTCTCCAGGACAGACCATATGTTAGGTCACAAATCAAATCTCAGTTAAGGCAAAAAGACTAAGAACATACAAAGTATATTCTCTGACTACAATGGAGTAAAATTAGAAATTAATAACAGAAAGAAAATTGAAAAATGCACAAATAAGTGGAAATGAAACAACACACTATTAATCAACCAATGAGTCATGGAAGAAATCAAGAGAGGAATTAGAAAATAGTTAGAAGCAAATGAAAATGAAAGCACAACATACAAAAACAATGGGACACAGGAGAAGCAGTGCTCAGAGAGAAATTCATAATGGTAAATACATACATTAAAAAAGAAGAAAGACCTTAAATCGATAACATAATTTGACAACTTGAGGAACTAGAAACGAAAAAAACAAACCAAGCTGAAAGCTTCCAGAGGGAGGAAATGAACAAAGATCAGAGCAAGATAAATGAAATAGAGATTAGAAAAACAATAGAGAGAATCAATGAAAGCAGAGGCTGGTTTTTTGAAAAGATCAATAAAACTGACAAACCTTTAGCTAGACTGACAAAGAAAAAGGCAGAGAAGATGAAAATGTCTAGAATCAGAAATGAAAAGTGGGACATTACAATCAACCCAATAGAAAAAAAGGATCGTAAGAGAATACTACGACCAACTGTATATCAACAAATTACATAACCTAGGTGAGATGGACAAATTCCTAGAAACACATAAATTTCCTACACAGACTCAAAGAGAAATAGAAGATCTCAATAAACATATAACAACCGAAGAGACTGAATCAGTCATCAAAAACTTCCTCCCAAAAAAGAAAAGTCCTAGACCAGATGGCTCCACTGGGGAACTCTACCAAATATGTACACAAGTGATTCTGATCATTCTTAAACTTTTCTTTAGAAATCCAAGAAGGAACACTTCTTACCTCATTCTCTTAGGCAAGCATCACTTTACACCAAAACAGACAATGATACCGTAAGAAAAGAAAACTACAGACCAGTATCTCTTCTAAATATAGACATAAAAATCCTCAACAAAATAGTAGCAAAACAAATTGAAAAGCACATGAAAAGGATTATAGCCATAATCAAGTGAGATCTGCCCAAGGAATTGAAGGGTGGATCAACACTAGAAAATTAATTGATGTAATGCCCCACATTAATAAAACAAAAGAACCACAAGATCATTTCGATCAGTGCAGAAAAAGTCATTTGACAAAATCTAACACACTTTTATAATAAAAACACTCAATAAGATAGGAATAGAAGAAAAATTCTTCATATAATACAGGGCATTTTTGAAAAACCTACAGCTAATAATATACTCAATAGAAAAACACTGAGAGCTTTCCCCTTAAAATCAGGAACAAAACAAGGATGCCCACCCTCACCACGGCTATTCAGTATTGTACTGAAAGTTCTGGTCAGAGCAGTTAGGTAAGAAAAAGAAATAAAAAGTATTCAAATTGGGAAGGAAGAACTAAAAGTATCCCTTTTACCAGATGACATGATCCTATATATAGAAGACTCCAAAGAATCCACAAAAAAAACTACTAGAGTCAATAAGTGAATTTACCAAAGTGGCAGGATACAAGATCAACACACAAAAATCAGCTGGGTTTCTACACACCAGCAATGAGCAATCTGTAAAGGAAGTTAAGAAAAACAATTCCATTTACAAAATCATCTAAAAGAATAAAATGCCTACAAATACATCCAACTAAGGAATACATCTAACTAAGGAAGTTAAAGACATGTACACTGAAAACTATAAAACATTATTGAAAGAAATTAAAGACGACCTAAATAAGTGGAAGGATATTCTGTATTCATGGATTGGAAGATTTAATATTGTTAAGATGTCAATACAACCCAAAGCAATCTATAGATTAAATGCAATCTCCATCAAAACTACAACAGTCTTCTTTGCAGAAATGGAAAAGCCAATTCTCAAATTTGTTATGAAATGACAAGGGACCCCAAATAGCCAGAGTAATCTCAAAAAAGAAGAACAAAGTAGCAGAACTCACCCTTCCTGATCTCAAAATATATTACAAAGCTACAGTAATCAACACAGTCTGGCACTGGTACAATGATAGACATATTGACTAACAGAATAGAATGGAGAGTCCAGAAACAAACCTGTATATCTACGGTCAATTGATTTCTGCTAAGTGTGCTAAATGCATCCAATAGGAAAGAAGGGTCTCTTTAATAAATGGTTCTAGATGCCTAGATTTCCACAGGCAAGAGAACAAATTTAAACCCGTATCTCTCACCATATACAAAAACTAACACGAAATGGATGAAAGACCTAAATGTAAAAACTAAAACCATAAAACACTTAGGAGAAAACATAGGGGAAATGCTTCAGGACCCAGTTCTTAACACTTAATTCTTAAACATGAGACCAAAAGCACAAGCAACCAAAGACAAAATAGATAAAAAGGACTTCATAAAATTATATACAGTGAAACCAGTGATAGCCAGAGCTCGATGGGATTGCCTTGTTTTTCCAGGTCTCACAAGTGTTCTGCCTTTGACAAGATGCAGTCTTACCACTTTTCTATCTCCTCTTTTACTGGAAAATACTTGAGTTTTTCTTCTCTGACAGGTTTCTGCCTTACATAGGTCCCAGCTTTTGCATTCATATATACATGTATATATATGTTATGGATCAAACTGTGTCCACCAAAAATGTATGTCAACTTGACTAGGCTATGACTCCCAGTATTGTGTGGTTGTCCACCATTTTGTGATCTGATGTGATTATCCCATGTGTCGTAAATTCTAACCCCTATGATGCTGATGAGGCAGGATTAGAGGCAGTTATGTAAATGAGGCAGGACACAATCTACAGGATTAGGTTGTATCTTGAGTCAGTCTCTTTTGAGGTATAAAAGAGAGGATCAAGCAGAGAGGAGAGGGACTCATACCACTAAGAAAGCAGAGCTGGGAGTGGGGTGTGTCCTTTGGACCCGGGTTCCCCCTGCTAAGAAACTCCTAGGCCCAGGGGAAGATTGAGATGACAAGGACCTTCCCCCAGAGCCGACAGAGAGAAAGGCTTCCCCTGAAGCTGGGACCTTGAATTTGCACTGCTACCTCCTAAACTCCTAAACTATTTAGAAAATACATTTGCTTGTTAAAGTCATTCACTTGTGGTATTTCTGTTGTAGCAGCACCGGCTGATAAAAAATAAATAATTTTTTTTTTTTTTTTTACTATAAATAATATCTGGGACACACATTAAAAAATTACTCATTGCTTACTTGAAATCAGGTTTTTTTTTTTTTACTTGAAATCCAAATTTCACAGACCATCTGATATTATATATGACAACCTACCTATGCACAATTTTGAAAAAAAAATTTTTTTCCTAAATTTTAAGGACAGTGTTAAGTAAAACATTAGCAAAAAAAAAAAAAAAAAAAACAACCACCAGGGTTTCCAAGTAAAACATTACCAAATAATAAATTTAGTTAATTGCAAAGATGAGTACAAATGACACTTTACTACAAGAAGAATTTCCAAATTCTGGCTTAAATTATTAGGTATTTCCTTCATAAGTGGCAATGTAAGCTTACGATTATAAATTCATTTTATTAAGTCCAAAGTGTGATTTACCTGATAAGATCTTCATTCTTTCCTTCCTCTGAAAATGGCATTCTAGCAGAGGCATTAAATAAATCCAAAAGTAGCATGACTGCAGTGTTCATAAGTTGACGGATGAGTTCTTGAAATATGCAGTCAACCAGCATCAGAAACCTGAAAATTGTTTCTAATAAGCGTCGATATTGAGGCAGTTTGAAATGTGTTGTGTCATAATCAGAGAGGCCTGACTCAAAGTATTTTTTTAAATCTTCCTTTTCTGCCACCTACAATTTAATAAACAATTGAGAAACAAGTGTTTATTTCCTATGTTCGTACAGCATGAATTTCAGTTTATAGTATTTTTATAGCCTGGAAAACGCGCTGGAAGTATACTTTCATCAACAACTTTCATTAAAACTTTACCTCATGCTTACACTACTTTCAAACAGCAGGCAAAAAAAAAAAAAAACCAACTCATGTGTGCTCAAGTCTATAAAGCTTAGTCTCACTTAGAGGCAGCTAACTCAAGTGTATGGAAGTGAAACAAGGAAGTTGTAAAGGATAGCCACATGTTCCTCCATAAAGAGACCTTTCTCAAATACAGAGTCATCAATGAGGAAGAGTCAAGTCTATATACAGGGTTTCCTAAAACCAGTCCAATGCTGTCTTTATGGTAGGCTATAGCAATTTGACTTTTTAAAACACATATGTGCTACAAAATACAAAATTAAAAATGCAAGTCAATTAAATCTGATGTTACAGCTTTATTTTTTAAAGAATATAATGACAGGGAGAAAAATGTAGAACAAAGCTCAAATTTCTTAAACAGTCCAGACTTACTGTATAGGGTCGGTATGAGTTGGAATTGACTCAACAGAAACAAGTTTTTTGGTTTTACTGGACTGGTAGAGACTAGAGGATCCTCTAAGACTACTGCCTCAAGATACCCTTTAAATTTGGAACTGAATCTACTCCCAGAGGTTGGTCACCTTTCAACCAAATAATAGACTGGCTCATAAAATAAGCAATATCACCCATGAGTACTGTTTTCCTTTAAATAATCAACTATATGAGACAAATGGTCATATTTGGCCTAAAGCAAATACATGAAGGCAAGGGGGGCAGGGAAGCTAGATTAATGCAAGCAGGACAACTAGAATGGAAACAATGACACATTGTGAAAAATATAACCAATGTCACTGAAGAATGTTTGTAAAAAATGTTAAAAGGGAATCTAATATGCTGTGTAAACTTTCACCAAAAATACAATAAAATAATAAAAAATAAGATTTAACACTAAAAAAAAAAAAAAAAAAAGACATCTCCTAAAATGATTAACATAAGAAGTTACTGGAGAATGGCAAGTTTTGACAAAAAATATAGAGTGGCATCAGTACTATTAGTATCTCCAAACATTTCTAAATTGTGCTCCTAAAAATAATCCTGAAGTTACTCAATATGGTTCATTTTATGAACCTTGGAATTTTAAAAAGTGTTCCCAATTTTTATTGAATTTATTTGTTCATGTTTTCAAATTTTTTGCCCCATATTTGGAAAATATGGTCTTGGTAATAGAAACAATGCCAGAGATCAAATGATAGAATTTTGCAAGACCAACTATTTCTTCACTGCAAAAACCTTCTTTCACCAACATAAACGGCGACTATACTCATGGACCTCATCAGACAGAAAACACAGAAATGAAATTGACTACATCTGTGGAAAGAGACGATGGAAAAGCTCAATATCATCAGAACAAGGCCAGGGGCCAACTGTGGAACACACCATCAGTTGCTCATATGAAACTTCAAGCTGAAACTGAGGAAAATCAGAGCAAGTCCATGAGAGCCAAAATATGACCTTGAGTATATCCCACCTGAACTGAGAGACCATTTGAAGAATAGATTTGATGCACTGAACACTAGTGACTGAAGAACAGACGAGTTGTAAAATGGCATCAAGGACATCATACATGAAGAAAGCAAGAGGTCATGGGAAAGACAGGAAAGAAAGAAAAGACCAAGATGGATGTCAGAGGAGACTCTGAAACTTGCTCTCGAACATTGAGCAGCTAAAGCAAAAGGAAGAATTGATGAGGTAAAAGAACTGAAGATTTCAAAGGGTGGCTCGAGAAGACAAAGTTAAGTATTATAATGCCATGTGCAAAGAGCTGGAAGTGGAAAACCAAAAGGGAAGAACACGCTCGGTGTTTCTTAAGCTGAAAGAACTAAAGAAAAAATTCAAGCCTCGAGTTGCAATAATGAAAGATTCTACCTGGAAAATATTAAACAACGCAGGGAGCATCAAAAGAAGACAGAAGGAATACACAGAGTCATTATACCAAAAAGAATTAGTCAATGTTCGACCATTTCGAGAGGTGGCATATGATCGGGAACTGAAGGTACTGAAGGAAGAAGTCTAAGCTGCTTTGAAGGCACTGGCGAAAAACAAGGCTCCAAGAATTGATGGAATATCAATTGAGATGTTTCAACAAACAGATGCAGCGCTGGAAGTGCTCACTCATCTATGCCAAGAAATATGGAAGGCAGCTTCCTGGCCAACTGACTGGAAGAGATCCATATTTATGCCTATTTCCCAGAAAGGTGATCCAACCAAATGTGGAAATTATGGAACAGTACCATTAATATCACAGGCAAGCAAAATTTTGCTGAAGATCATTCAAAAACGGCTACAGCAGTATATTGACAGTGAACTGTCAGAAATTCAGGCCGGTTTCAGGAGAGGACGTGGATCCTGGCTGAAAGCAGAGAATACCAGAAGGATCTTTACCTGTGTTTTATTGACTGTGCAAAGGCATTCCACTGTGTGGATCATAACAAATTATGGATAACATTTCAAAGAATGGGAATTCTGGAACACTTAACTGTGCTCATGAGGAACCTTTACATAGATCAAAAGGCGGTTGTTCGGACAGAACGAGGGGATACTGATTGGATTAAAGTCAGGAAAGGTGTGCATCAGGGTTGTATTCTTTCACCATACCTATTCAATCTGTATGCTGAGCAAATAATCCAAGAAGCTGGACTATATGAAGAACGGGGCATCAGGATTGGAGGAAGATTAACAACCTGCGTTATGCAGATGACACAACCTTGCTTGCTGAAAGTGAAGAGGACTTGAAGCATTTACTAATGAGGGTCAAAGACCACAGCCTTCAGTATGGATTGCTCCTCAACATAAAGAAAACAAAAATCCTCCCAACTGGACCAATGAGCAACATCATGATAAATGGAGAAACGATTGAAGTTGTCAAGGATTTCATTTACTTGGATCCATAATCAACAGCCATGGAAACAGCAGTCAAGAAATCAAAAGACACATTGCATTGGGTAAATCTGCTGCAAAGGACCTCTTTAAAGTGTTGAAGAGCAAAGATGTCACCTTGAAGACTAGGGTGCACCTGACCCAAGCCATGGTATTTTCAATTGCATCATATGCATGTGAAAGCTGGACAATGAATAAGGAAGACTGAAGAAGAATTGATGCCTTTGAATTGTGGTGTTGGCAAAGAATACTGAATATGCAATGGACTGCCAAAAGAACGAACAAATCTGTCTTGGAAGAAGTACAACCAGAACACTCCTCAGAAGCAAGGATGGCAAGACTGCGTCTTACATACTTTGGACACGTTGTCAGGGGGAATCAGTCCCTGGAGAAGGACATCATGCGTGGCAGAGTACAGGGTTGGCGGAAAAGAGGAAGACCCTCAACGAGGTGGATTGACACAGTAGCTGCAACAACGAGCTCAAGCATAACAACGATTGTAAGGATGGCGCAGGACCAGGTGGTGTTTCGTTCTGTTGTGCATAGGGTTGCTATGAGTCGGAACCGACTCACCAGCACCTAACAGCAACAACAACAGTCATCCTTTTCAACTTGCAGTCTAATTTTTAAAAAACATTATTTTATTAGGGTCCTCGTCATCTAGTGCTGCTGTAACAGAAATACAAGTGGATGGCTTTAACAAAGAGAAGTTTATCCTCTCACATTCCAGTACATTAGAAGTCCAAATTCAGGGTACTGGCTCCAGGGAAGAGCTTTCTCTCTCTGTCAGCTCTGGACAATGGTCCTTGTGATGCGTTAGTCTTCCAGTGGTCTGGGAGCATCTCAGCGCAGGAACCTCAGGTCCAAAGGATGCGCTCTGTTCCCAGCACTGCTTTCTTGGTGGTATGAGGTCCCCACATCTCTGCTTGCTTCCCTTTCCTTTTTATCTCTTGAGAGATAAAAGGTAGTGCAGGCCACAGCCCACAGAAACTCCCCTTACATTTGATCAGGGATGTGACCTGGGTAAGGGTGGTGTTACAATTCCACCCTAAACCTTTTTAACGTAAAATTACGATCACAAAATGGAAGACAACCACACAATGGTGGAAATCAAGGCTCAGACAAATTGATACACACATTTTTGGGGGGACACAATTCATCCACGACATTTAGTTTTCATGCTGCCTTTCTTCATGTTTCATTTTATTTGTTTTAAAAAAAATTAATTTGGTCAGTTTGCCAATTTTGCAAATTATTTCCAGTACTAGCTGACTCTCTCGTTTTATCAATATAATGCTATTCTTTATTGATAGGACAGTTGCTTGAAGAACTGGGCTAAAAAAAGGCAAGATGATTTCTATACTAATTATGGGATCTGTCACACTGGACCTGCCAACTAGAATACTAGCTTTATTAAAAACAGGGTGCAATAAATTTTCCCTGATACTACTCATGATACCGTTGCTTCTTTAGACAGCTGCCTGAAGGACAAAGTCATCTGCCTAAGCCTGAATTCAAAGCCCTTTCTAATCAACTGTACACACCTTTCCTGGTTTATCTTGGAGCCCTGGTAGCACTGTGGTTAAAAGCTTGGGTGCTAACTGAAAGGTTCGCAGTTCGAACCCACCAGGCTCCTTGGAAACCCTATAGGGCAGTTCTACTTTGTCTTATAGGGTCACTGTGAGTCAGAATTGACCCAACGGCAACAGGTTTGGTTTGGTTAGCCTCTCATGCAAACCATCTCTTTGAGGGCAAGGGGATCCATGGTTTCCAGGAGTGGCCACGTGATTTGAAAACTTTAAGTGCATAATGCATGGATTTTTTTTTGATGATAAAATGGTGAGGCAGGGTCTATTAACTATATGAAATTTGGATTTTTAGCACTGGTACCAAGAAACCTTAAATAGCTTAATAACTGTATTAGCACAAAAGTATACAATGACATCCTGGTCTTTTTAATGAATGTTGGTGAGGTAGATGAAGATTACGGCACTTAACATGTTAACCTGTTCTCTATCATCACAGGGTATATTTTGGGTCTGGTATATCTCAATTCTGACTCCAGTTTTATATCACTGATGGTGGCGCCTGGTTTCTATTACACCAGTTTTATAACTTTGGTGTATTTTTCCAGAGCAAGGCAGTCCCAAACACTGCCCAGAAGTTTCTCAACCTCTTTGCACCTCAGATTTGCTTGAGGAGCTTTTATAGTGCTGCCTGGGTTCTGGCCTCAGAAATTCTGATGTAATTGGTACAGGGTAGGTCCCAAGCTTCAATTTTTATTAAAAGCCTCCTTGGGTGGCTCCAGTGTGCAGCCTAGCAGAGAACTGCTAGTCTAGATTTTGGCCAAAGTAATCAGACATTTCTGGGCAGTTTCAAAAATTTGTGTATTCATTTCCAAATTTTATGTATGCTGAATCTTCCTGGGAAGTCAAATTAATGGGAAAGATGTTTAATAACTACTTTTCTTAAAGGGTGCAGCCATTGCAACAAAGCCTGGTTCATATTTACTGAAATCTGTGAACTGCTTTTGAAATTGTGATTTTATTTCCAACAAATAGCTCTAAAGTTCCCTAAGATCTGATTCCACTGTACTCAGGGAAATTTTCAGTGAGAAACAAATGCAGTCCAGGTACACTGTGTTCAATTCATGTATCACGTTTGAGACTGCACACCAGACCTACTGAAACAGACACCTCTTGTTTTACCAAGGCTTGTAGGTGATTCTCTTGCCCTGTAAAGTTTGAGACCCGTGTTCTTGGCATTTAAGTACAAAATGTCTTAACAAAATAGCAGAGAAAATAGCAATGTTTTATAATGACAACTGTGGGTGAGATTTTACTTTGTTATCTATCTACCTCTTAGTCTGCTCTACCTCAGTGGGCTAAGTTACATTTTAGTCAATCCCCTTTTGATTTACACAATCCTTAACCAGATGTCCTCTGAGCTTTTCTGCATATGACTGGGCTTGGGGAGATTAGGGGACTGTGGGGAATAGTATAGGGAATAAGAAGCTTTCAGACTCTGCAGATTTGGTTGGCATAAATCTCTGTACTTCATTTCTTTTCAAAAATTAAAGTCCTAATGTCACTTCTACTCAGTATCTATCAAAAGTTGCCTTCGTAAAAACAGTATTTGAAAATTGTTTGAGGGAGATCTAGTCCATCTATTTTTCCAGAGAGCAGCAAATATCCACCTGGACGCAGCCAGAAGGGGCAGCAGATCCATAACTAGATAACACTGCATCACTCTCTTATCAAACTGAGTCTGCTTAATTATGCTTTCATGTATTCGCATTTCCTAAACGGGACCGATTCTGACTCATAGTGACCCTACAGGACAGGGTAGAACTGCCCCAGAGTTTCCAAGGAGCACCTGGTGTATTTGAACTGCCGACCTTTTGGTTAGCAGCTGTAGCACTTAACCACTACGCCAACGGAGTTTCCCCTATATGGGACAGCTATATAAAATAGTCTTGTGGGACAAGTCACAGCAGACCAGATAAGAATGCTTTGAAGACATTATTCATTATATTACTGAATCCTCTTTATAAAATTCTCAGGGAAATTTCGTCTCGTCTATTTACGCTTCTCCTGAGCCATGGGCTTTTCTTTGTCTTATGAATATTGTGAACTTTGTAATGAATTGCATTTTCCCTTACATGCATCTCGAAGGTAGACACACACACGTAAACACACACACAGAGCTTTGCATTTTTACACAGCACTTGGAAAAGTTCTTGCACCTAGTAAACATACAATACTAGTAGGTTGGTTATTTAGCCACCTTTGTCTCTCTACCTGCCCATTTCTGACCTTCTTCCAGAAATGCAATTTGGAGCAACTCCTTCAGTCAGTACGTAGCAGCCTCGATAAATAGAGAGGATATGATTGAAGAATTACCTTTAGAATTGTACTTTTCATCTTCGAAATTGCTTTATCCCGGATATCCTCTAGCTGTTTCAATGCCCGCGCAGCTTGCTGTAATTGTTCTTCACAAAATTCATCTAGAGAATATGTACGAGACCTATCCAGCTAATTAAATGATAGTAAAGGTTGAGTGGTGAAAAGTCAAAAGGTAAAAATATATATATATATAAAAAAAGATAAACTGTTGTGGTCATCTTTTTCACGTCATAAAGAAGAGCATATCTTATACTTCCTTCTTTATGTACTTTATGATTTATATACTATATGCCTTATACGCTCTTCAGATTTAAACATCCAGTTAAACCTAGCTAAATCTTGATAAAAAGACAGAAATGTACATTATTATTTGAATCATAAATAAGATCAATCCAAAGCAGAAAAATTCAAGAATTGAGGTATTTTAGAAATATCCATGAACCCAAGGGAACCACCAGTCCCAGGAATTACAGTTCCACTGGTCTCTTGGAAGTCCCAATTATTTGTAAACTTAAAAGTATGAACATTAAATGCGGTTTAACGGTCTAAAATAAAATAATTCAAATGAAGTAAATTCTACTCTGGATTTATTCAGAATTCAGCAAGAAGAAATCTGTCTGGTAATACAGAAACTGAACATTTGATCCGTTCTTCTACATCTAATCATTCTTTCCTTCAGTATTTTTCTCTTTTCCCTACACCATGTTAATTCTCTTGCCAAAATAAATTTTCATCAGTAAATACGCAGGCATCTTTATCCTCATTTATATTGTAAAATTTACAAATGTTATGTTTCCAAAAATGAAAAAAGATTAAAAAGTACTGCTCTAGCCTTAAGTTTTTGAATTTAATCTTTTATTTTTTTTTTCTTCTAGTCCCATCTCTGGTTACCAAGTCCTAATTTTTCCAAGTAAACTATGTTTCAAAAATATCCCCTCCTTTTTGATCTCACAGCCAGCATCCTAACTGAAGTCCTTATTGCTTGTTGTTGTTGTTAGGTGCCGGCGAGTGGGTTCCGACTCATAGCGACCCTATGCACAACAGAATGAAACACTGCCCAGTCTTGCGCCATCCTTACAATTGTTGTTATGCTCGAGCTCATTGTAGCAGCCACTGTGTCAATCCACCTTGTTGAGGGTCTTCCCCTTTTCCGCTGACCCTGTACTCTGCCAAGCATGATGTCCTTCTCCAGGGACTGATCCCTCCTGACAACATGTCCAAAGTATGTAAGACACAGTCTCGCCATCCTTGCCTCTAAGGAGCATTCTGGCTGCACTTCTCCAAGACAGATTTGTTCGTTCTTTTGGCAGTCCATGGTATATTTAACATTCTTTAACAACACCACAATCCAAAGGCATCAACTCTTCTTCAGTCTTCCTTACTCATTGTCCGGCTTTTACGTGCACATGATGTGATTGAAAATACCATGGCTTGGGTCAGGTGTACCTTCGTCTTCAGGGTGACATCTTCGCTCTTCAACATTTTGAAGAGGTCCTTTGCAGCAGATTTACCCAATGCAATGCGTCTTTTGATTTCTTGACTGCTGCTTCCATGGCTGTTGATTGTGGATCCAAGTAAAATGAAATCCTTGACAACTTCAATCTTTTCTCCATGTATCATGATGTTGCTCATTTGTCCAGCTGTGAGGATTTTGCTTATGCCTGCATTATTCCAATACTGTATTATTTGACTTCTTTAACCCGTGTATCTTCCCACTTTCAAATTTTCCCACAAATCAGTATCACATTAATTTTCCTAAAATAACATGTTCAGAAAGTTTCAATAGTTGTTCTAAAAGAGTAGTTCTCAATACAGTACAGTGCTCTGTATTGGAACCATCTGAGGGACTTGTTAAAAATGTAGATTACCAGTATGGCTCTCTGCACCTCCCCAAGGGGTGAGATACGAAAATCTACATTTCTATTAAGCATCCAAAATACTACCCAATAGAACAAAATTCACTTTTGAATATGAAACATGATGAAAAATCCCAACTCTGTCTATAGTTGGTTCTGTGCCTTGAATAAATCACAGTCTTTCTAGGACTCAGTTTTGTCATTTGAAAATTTACTAGTGAAGGAAATCATGCCATTTGGAGATCTTTTTGAATATTACCCATCCATAGTGATGGTTTACTTACAGATCATAAATCTGTATTCCTTTGATTCAAAACTCCATTTCTTCTAGTTTCTGTACACCAGTCTTTATAAAGATTATACCAATCTTTATTAGTATAGTAGTATACTTGCACCCACCTTTACAAGGTATATGGCAGATGGATTATCTTCATGTCCATTATCTTTTTTGAGGTTAACTGCATCTTCACAAAGTCCTCTGATATAAAGCAAACAGCCTAGAAATGACTCATCAGCCCAAAAAAGATGGCGGCACAAAAATGACCTGAAAGTTAAAAATTTTTTCATGGACTTCTCTCTCATTCAAAATGAATGAAATTAATTTAGAGGTAACTAGGATAATTTACTTCATATGCCTATATTTAAAATATACATCTACCACATTTTAAATTACATTAATAAAGATTTGTACACATTAGGAGTTTATTGCTGATTATGCTGTAGGCAAGGTTGTGGGTACTGGGTGTGTTAAGTCAAAATGAAATCAGAGAGGGGAACAAATGATGATGTTGTTCTGTTACACCACAGAGTTCTAATAATTTTTAGATATTAGGCAGTGATATCCAAAGAGAATTATAAAAACAATTTTCTCTACCTTTTCCTCAATTACAGGAAAAAAGTCAATAGGTTAGGACAGTGGCCAAGGGACCATTTGGAAAATGTTTCTTAAATTTTCCAACCACTTATATCCTAAAGTAGAAAAGATGGGACCTTTTTTTTTCTCTTCCTCTTTCTACTGGTCCATTAACGGTCACAGAGGTGACTCAAACCATGGTTAACAAAAGCGGAAAGAAAAGAATGGGTGGAGAGAAGACCATATTGAAAGACAAGGCTCTTTGAAAGCTGGATCAAGAAAAACAAAGTGTGTGAAGAGGAGCCGTCTGCCCTTCATTGATCCCTTGTGGGGTGATTGATTTTTCAGGATTATCAAGCTCATAATATACAAAAAAAAAAAAAATGATTAAAAATTAGCTCTTCCCTGTCTTTCCATTTTATAGGTAAGAGCTTTATACACCATGAAGCTGGTGAAACTTAATTTCTTGGAGGGTTTTCATGGCTCCTCCCAAAGCCCTGTGTTATTTATCTTAAAGAAGGCCTCCTCACATAACATGAAAGCTTATCATGGTGTGCAGAAGAATTTGTTCACTGACACTCCTCCAGGTATCTGGTACAGGGAGGGGGAGATCGTGCTAAAGACTAGTGGTACATCCTGGAAAGAGAAACGTCACAAAAAAAGCAAAATCAGTCTTGGTATTTATTAACAAGAGGGTGACATCAAAACTCAGGTAGTAATGAACTCATATTACTCAGCACCATTTAAGTTGTCTTAGACAACTGTATTCAATTTTAGTTTTCATATTTTAACACAGATACAAAGAAACTTGGGAGGGTGCATCATAAAAATAATTATATGGAAATTTCCATATGCACATAATAGTGAGATTTGATACTCACTCTGGAAAAAAGTTTGGTAGTTTCTTAAAAACCTGAACATGCAACCACCACATGACTCAGCAATTATACTCTTGGGCATTTACCCCAGAAAAATGAAAAGTTATGTTCACACAAAAACCTTTACACAAATGTTTATATCAGCTTTATTGTTGTTGTTGTTAGGTGCCATGAAGTTGGTTCTAACTCACGGCAACCCTGTGTACAACAGAATGAAATACTGCCTGGTCCTACACCATCCTCACATCATTGCTATGCTTGAGTCCATTGCTGTAGCCACTGTGTCAACCCATTTAGTTAAGGGTCTTCCTTTCTTTCACTGACTTACTCTACCAAGCATGATGTCCTTTATTAGTAATAGCCCAAAACTGGAAAACACCCTGGTATCCTTCAACAGGTAAATGATTAAAAACTGTGTTATAAGCATACTATGGAATACTACTCAGCAATAAAAAGGAACAAACTATTGATACATGCAACAATCTGGATGAATTGCCAGGGGTTACGCTAAGTGTAAAGAGCCAATCCCAAAGGTTACATATTATATGGTTCCATTTACATAATATTCTTGAAATGACAAAATTATAGAAATGGAGGATAGATTAGTGGTTGCCAGGGATTAAGGAGGGGGTGGGGACAGAAGGGAAGTGGGTATGGCTATAAAAGTGCAACATGAGGGATCCCGTGGGGATGGAAATGTTCTGTATTTTGACTACATCAATGTCAATATCCAGGGTGTGATACTGTACTGTACTTTTACAAGGTGTTCCCTTTAGGGGAAACTAGGTATAGACTCAAGGAATCTCTGTATCATTTCTTACAGCTACATGTACAACTATATCAAAATAAATACTGAAAAAGATGGCTCCTGGAGACCCTACAAAATAGGATTAACTGTCATGGATTTTGGATGATTTAATCATTCTTCTTCTTAGAGGATAAAAGTTATATCAAATGACCAATAGAACTCATCAAGGTTCTGCCTACCACTGGTTTCTTCAAATCATAGAATGGTATATTTGGAAATATACTAAGTATTTCGTGATCTTTAAAAAAAATTAAGATGGGTTAAATTTAATCATAAGGCAATGAAATGTGACTTTCCAATCACTGAATTAAATATATAACTGCTTGCACCCTACATTTTTAAAATTTTGAAATTTTATAAGTATATTGCATATCAAGACTTACCTGCTCTTCTCTGTCTTAATTCTTTTAACATTAATTTTCCAGGTAACAAATGCTTTATTAATTCTGAAAAGAAAAACACTTCTTACATTCTAGATTCATAAACCATGTATTTATGTGGAATACATTTAGTAAAGGCTTAGGAATATTAGAAAATTATCTAGAATATGCTTCATTCATCCTGAATTATCTAAAAGAAAGTACTAAAAAGGCATGTAACTTTTCTCCCAAACTGTCAACAGAATGTAGAACAAAAGGTAAACATTAATAAAAGTCATTATAATTCTGATAGATGCACAATTCATTTAGCTGTAACAGTCCAATAAATATAAATCATTATTTTCCTTTTATAAAAAACCAAAACCAAATCCATTGCTGTCAAGTTGATTCCCACTCAGCACCCTATAGGACAAAGCAGAACTGCCCCACAGGGTTTCCAAGGAGCACCTGGGGGATTCAAACTGCCAACCTTTTGGTTAGCAGCCATAGCTCTTAACCATATGCCACCAGGGTTTCCTTTCCTTTTACAGTACAGTAAAACCTGCAAAAGCCAGAACATGTGTTGGGCAAAAACCTCACAGAAAAGGAAAACTCGAGTATTTTCCACTAAAACGAGTGATAGAAAAGTGGTAAGATCGCATCCCGTCAAAGGCAGAAATCTTGTGAGACCTGGAAAAACAAGGCAGTCCTATCAAGTTCTGGCTCTCACAGGTTCCGAATACATGTATTCACTTGTTGTTGTTGTTACTGTTATTGTTAGGTGCTCCTGAGTCAGTTCTGACTCACAGCAACCCCACGTACGACAGAATGAAACACTGCCCAGTCCTGCGCCATCCTCACAATCATTGCTGTGCTTGAGCCCATAGTTGCAGTCACTGTGTCAATCCATCTCGTTAAGAGTCTTCCTCTTCTTTGTTGACCCTATTCTTTACCAAGCATGAAGTCCTTCTCCAGGGACTGGTCCCTCCTGATAACACGGCCAATGTACATGAGATGAAGTCTCACCATCCTCAGTTTTAAAGAGCATTCTGGCTGTACTTCTTCCAAGACAGATTGGTTCATTCTTCTGGCAGTCCGTGGTATATCCAACATTCTTTGCCAACACCATAATTCAAAGGCATCTATTCTTTTTCAGTCTTTCTTATTCATTGTTCAGCTTTTGCATGCATATGAACTAAAACCAAACCTGTTGCCGTCGAGTTGATTCTGACTTATAGTGAACCCTATAGGACAGAGCAGAACTGCTCCATAGGGTTTTCAGGGAGCAGCTGGTAGATCTGAACTGCCGAACTTCTGGTTAGCCGCTGAGCTCTTAACCACTGTGTCAGCATATGAGCTGATTGAAAATACCATGGCTTGGTTCAGGTGCACCTTAGTCACCTGACATCTTTGTTTTTTAACACACAACATCTTTGGTTTTTAAGAAAGAGGTCCTCTGCAGCAGGTTTGCCCAATGCAATACATAGTTTGATTTTCTGACTGCTGCTTCCATGGGTGTTGACTGTGGATTCAAGTAAAATGAACCCGTGACAATGACAATATTTCTCCATTTATCATGATGTTGCTTATTGGTCCAGTTGTGAGGATTTTTTGTTTTCTCTATGTTGAGATGTAATCCATACTGAAGTTTGTAGTCTTCAATCTTCATCAGTAAGTGCTTCAAGTTCTCTTTGCTTTCAGCAAGCAAGGTTGTGTCATCTGTGTATAACAAGTTGTTAATGAGTCTTTCTGCAATCCTGATATACTCGCCTACTACTTTCAAAAGAAACTCATTTCAAGAAGGGTCAAGATCAATTTCAGTGATAATGAAAACATACATTAATAAGAAATGTTTGCACAGAGGTAAGTAAAAAATAAAAATATGTAATTTTGATCTTATTTAATATATTAAAAATAAATTTTTTTTTGTAATTTAAAAAACTCAAAGATAAAATCAAGAAATGCACTTGTGAGAACCTACCTGAAGAGGAATTGAAAAGTTTCATCGACAACTTTAATACATGAAATAGACATGTTCAACTCTCTCTACAAATCCCTCTCAACTCCTCTAAGTGAATATTGCTTCATGCTTTATACTAATTTAGTGCTATATCACAATCTCTCACTCAGTACCCTTTCCATCTTGAGGAAAACAACTACATTTAAATAAATACTGAGATGTGATAATTGTTTGCCAAAGGGAGATTCCTTACTTAACGGTCTGTGTGGAGGGAGGAATGGTGAGGACAGGAGTGTCCCAAAGGCCAACCAGCCAGTTTTAGTGGTGACATAGACTGATTTTGAATCAAAGAAAACCAAAAGAGGCCTGGAGCCATCCAAGCAGTTCCAAGAGTGTCCCATGATGTCCTTATTCAAAGAGACATGCCTGAGGCCTTAGAAATCAGAAATGTCTCAAACAAATCTAGTAATCTGACTTAAAATCAAGCTCCAATTTGGCATTCCAAATAAGTAGCTATTCCACTTTAATCTAGATTCATTGAGTCATGGTAGCTCAAGATCCTAGAAGATCTTGAACTTTGCCAGGATCTAAAAACTCTGAAGAATCACAGGGGAGTCCAATGACAGTGTGAAGTGTATCTGCACCAGGCCACAGAAACTAACACTCCAGAAAGCTGATTAGGCAAAAAATTATTATTTATCTCTTTTTGTAGTCTCCAGCACCAGGTCACAAGAAAAGACAGGCATTAGAAGGGAAACAAACAAATTATCAAACTAGATACAAACACTAAAAGCGTAACAGTTTGGGACTATTTGTGAAGGATCAAAGTGTCCAAGGAATAATGATGTAATGCAATATAATGTAGAACTAGGCACATTTTTCAATGATCTTGAATTGACAAATTCCCCCAATCTCCCTTATGCTGTCTTATTTTTCTTCATAATATTAAATCTTTGCCTGACATTTTACATATGTATGTGTTTATTATCTGTTTCACCCATGATAATACAGGTTCTTTGAGAGCAGAGAAATTGTTTGGTTTGATCAACATAGTATACCCATCATCTAGAATAACACTTTTTCATAGCAGACCCTAAGAAAACATTCATTTAATGAATAAATAAATGCATAAAAAACACAAGGTAAGATAAATATATTCCATTTAAGTTTGCTTGAGAATAAAGTATCTTTTTTTATAATATTACCCAAAATGGCTAAAATTAAGAGTTTTAACTTAAATAGGTAAGCTTCCTTTGACCTAAAAAAATTTTTACAGAATAGTCCACTTCCTCTATAATTTCCTATAAATATGACTATCCCAGAAGTTGCTTTTCCAAACTACAAATAAATGGTTTTTCTTCATCTCACCGGAAATTGAGGAATATTTTGAAAGTCTGTAGTAAGTAGTAACATTTTCTTTCCATTAGCCATTCCACAATAGGTAAGAGTTCTACTTCTTCTGTATCACCTACTTTAGTAACCTGCAAATACAAAGCACAAAGCCTTATTTTTAAAGAAATATGTGCTGTTTTTAAGAAAGCCTATATTTGGCTCATCACCTACTTTAGTAACCTGCAAATACAAAGCACAAAGCCTTATTTTTAAAGAAATATGTGCTGTTTTTAAGAAAGCCTATATTTGGCTCATAACTACTACCTTTATAATTAAGTTTTTTCTAGATCTGAACCCCCAGCCACTTCATTTACACACAAGCTTGATTTCCCTTCATACACCACTTCTATACTTGCTTTTTTCTAACACTCTTTCTTGTGCTCCAACAGAGAAAAAAAAGAGACTTCTTTCTCACTTTGGGATACTTTACACTGAATTTTCATATTTTCTAAAAAAGTAATATTTTGGAACTCAGTGTTAACTACAGGGCTGTGGTAGTCACCAAACTCCTACCCAGACATTCACAAACTACATGCCCTTCATCAAGGAATTCTCTCTCTCTTCCCAAGGACCCCTCTTCCCCATTTGAATGTTAATATTTTTGTGAAATTTCTTCCAGAAATAAAAATGCTTATATCAGCACATATGTATCTATATGTACTTTTTTTTATTACTTTGATGCTTCCTTTTTCATTTAATATTTCAGATTAGAGATATTCCCATATCTGCAAATACTGATCTACTTCACATAGATGTGATCCTCCCCTTGCATATTTAGAGTGTGGTTGGGAGGCTAGGACAGCAGAATCAGGCAGACAAACCTTAAATAAATGATCAAACAAAGAACTATACAATTACAACTCGTGATTGTATCAAGGTGCTATGTAAGAGTACAGGAAGGGGATTTCTCCCACTGAAAATAAAGTTTCTGACAACTTCTGCCAATAAAGAACACGTTATTATTATTACCATTATGATTGTTACAGGTTCTGTTATGTCAGTAAATGTCTGCTACCGTCCTTAAAAGAAAATGACACCAAATATTAATAAAGTATTTAAGAGGTGAAAAGTTTTCTTAAAAGTTGAATCCTCAAACCTAAAAATCTAAAAAGAAGAAAGATATGCCACTATCAAATAACTTTCTCTTAAGAAGGTTCTTAAACACAAACAGAATTCAGTTCATTGTTGAATAAATTGCTCCACGAATCACCAGGTGTGTCTGAAACATGCAGAGAAATGTATTCTATTAAATTTTCATTGGAAAATCTTTTTTCTATTATGATTCTGAAAGCTGAAAACATCCATTACTATTACCTTGGAAATAAATGAAGCAGTAATAACCCAAAATTCTTTGCAATGTCTGGCTCTGTGAGCAGAGACCGCCTGAAGATCATACGGATTGTAAAGAACTTTGGGGTTACTCCGAGGAAGGCAGTACACATATTCTCCATCATCTCTCAAAGGTTCCTGAGGTTTAAAAAAAAAAAAAATTTACTCATTAATTTCACTAAGTTAACTAGTAAAATGGCCAAACACGTTACTAACTAAATTGAAACAATTTTAATATAGATTGAATATAAAAACAATATCATCAAAGTTAACTGTATCTAATCAAAGCTCAATAAAATCAATCTCAAAAGATTTAATATTTAATTTTCATTCTTAAATGTGTTGATGAAACATTCATGAAAATTTATCTATATGCTTATTTAATTAACCCATGCTTGCTAACTCAAAGAACTTGACAACATACCTTTTACGTACATGTCATGTTGTTAATTCTTAGGTGCCGTTGAGTCGGTTCCGACTCACAGCAACCCTGTGTACCACAGAAGGAAACGTTGCCCAGTCCTGCAAAATCCTCACCACTGTTGTTATGCTTGAGCCCATTGTTGCAGCTACTGTGTTAATCCATCTCGTGGAGGGTCTTTCCCCTTTTTTGCTGACGAGTCACTTTACCAAGTATGATGTCCTTCTCTAGGGACTGGTCGGTCCCTCCTGATAACATGTCCAAAGTATGTGAGACCAAGTCTTATCGTCCTTGCTTCTTAGGGGCATTCTGGCTGTACTTTACCCAAGATGGATTTGTTCGTTTTTCTGGCAGTCCATGTTATATTCAATATTATTTGCCAACGCCATAATTCAAAGGCGTCAATTCTCCTTGGATCTTCCTTATTCATTGTCCAGCTTTTGAATGCATGTGGGCTAATCGAAAACACCATGGCTTGGGTCAGAAATACTTTAGTCCTTAAAGTGACATCTTTGCTTTTTAACACTTTAAAGAGGTGTTTTGCAGCTGACACGCCCAATGCAACGCATTGTGTGACTTCTTGACTACTGCTTCCATGCATTGATTGTGGATCTAAGTAAAATGAAATCCTTGACAACCTCAATCTTTTCTCTGTTTATCATGCTGTTGCTTATTGGTCCAGTCGTGAGGATTTTTGTTTCCTTTATGTTGAGGTATAATCCATAGTGAAAGCTGTAGTCTTTGATCTTCGTCAATAAGTGCTTCAAGTTCTCTTCAGTTTGAGCAAGCAAGGTTGCGTCATCTGCATGTGGCAGGTTGTTAATGAGTCTTTCTCCAGTCCTGATGCTGCATTCTTCATACAGTCCAGCTTCTCAAATTATTTGCTCAGCACACAGGTTGAATAGGTATGGTGAAAGGATACAACCCTGATGCACACCTTTCCTGATTTTAACCCACTCAGTATCCCCTTTTTCTGTTCAAATGACTGCCTCTTCGTCTATGTACAAGTTCCACATGAGCACAATTAAGTGTTCTGGAATTCCCATTCTCTGTAATGTTATCCATAATATGTTATGATCCACACAGTTGAATGCCTTTTGCATGGTCAATAAAACACAGGTAAGAATCTTTCTGGAATTCTCTGCTTTTTAGCCAAGATCCATCTGACATCAGCAATGATATCCCTCATTCCACGTCCTCTTCTGAATTCGGCTGGAATTTCTGGCAGTTACTTGTCAATATACTGCTGCAGCTGCTTTTGAATGATCTTCAGCAAAATTTTCCTCACATGTGATATTAATGATATTGTTTGATAATTTCTGCATCCTGTTGGGGCACTATTCTTTGGAATGGGCACAAATATGGATCTCTTCCATTCGGTTGGCCGGGTAGCTGTCTTCCAAATTTCTTGGCATAGAAAAGTGAGGCCTTCCAGTGCTGCATCCGTTTGTTGAAACATCTTAATTGGTATTTCGTCAATTCCTGGAGCCTTGTGTTTTTCGCCAATGCCTTCACTGCAGCTTGGACCTCTTCTATTGGTACCATCGGTTCTTGATCATATGCTACCTCCTGAAATGGTTGGACACCAACTAGTTCTTTTTGGTATACCAACTCTGTGTATTCTTTTCATCTTCTTTTGATGCTTCCCAAGTCGTTTAATATTAGCTCATCAAATTCTTCAATATTGCAACTCGAGGCTTGAATTTTCTCTTTAGTTCTTTCACCCTGAGAAATGTCGATCATATTCTTCCTTTTCAGTTTTCTAACTCTAGGTCTTTCTTTGCCCATGTCATTATAATACTTTGTCTTCTTGAGCCACTGTTTGAAATCTGCGCAGCTGTTTCACCCCACCGTTTCTTCCTTTTGCTTTAGCTACTAGACCTTCAAGAGCAAGTTTCAGAGTCTCTTCTGACATCCATTTTGGTCTTTTCTTTCTTTCCTGTCTTTTTAATGACCTCTTGCTTTCTTATGTATGATCTTTGATGTCATTCCACAACTCATCTGATCTTCTTCACTCATTAGTGTTTAATGAATCAAATCTGTTCTTCAGATGGTCTCTAAATTCAGGTGGAATATACTAAGATCATACTTTGGCTCTAGTGAACTTGTTCTAGTTTTCTTCAGCTTCATCTTGAACGTGCACATGAGCAATTGATGGTCTGCTCCACAGTTGGCCCTGGCCTTGTTCTGACTGATGATATTGTGCTTTTCCATTGTCTCTTTCCACAGATATAGTCCATTTGATTCCTGGGTATTCCATCTGAAGAGATCCACATATATAAAAAAAAAAATAGTCGCTGTTTATGTTTGAGAAAAAAGGTATTTGCAGTGAAGAAGTCGTTGGTCTTGCAAAATTCTATCATGCAATCTCCAGAGTTGTTTCTATCACTAAGGCCATATTTTCCAACTACTGTCCCTTCTTCGGAAACCCTGGGGGCATTGTGGTTAAGACTTACGGCTGCTAACCAAAAGGTTGGCAGTTCAAATCCACCAGATGCTCCTTGGAAACTGCAAGTGGCAGTTCTACTCCGAGTGGAAATCGACTTGACAACAAAGGGTTTGGTTTTGGTTTTGTTCTTTCTTTTTTGTTTCCAACTTTTGCATTCCAATTACCAGGAATTATCAACGCATTTTGGTTACATGTTTGATTTTCAGACTACAGAAGTTAGTAAAAATTTTCCATTTCCTCAACACTGGAATTAGTGGTTGGTGGGTAAATTTGAATAATAGTTGCACTAACTGGTCTTCCTTATAGGCGCAGGGATATTATCCTATCACTAACAGCACTGTACTTCAGGATGGATCTCAAAATGTTCCTTTTGAAGATGAACGCAACACCATTCCTCTTTAATCTGTCATTCCTGGCATAGTAGACCATAGGATTCTTCAATTCAAGATGGCCAATACCAGTCCATTTCAGCTCACTAATGCCTAGGATATCGATGTTTATGTATTCCATTTCATTTTTTATGACTTCCAATTTTTCTAGATTCATACTTTGTATATTCCACTTCCCATTAATGGATGTCTGCAGCTGTTTCTTCTCCTTTTGAGTTGTGCCACATCAGCAAATGAAGGTCCTGAAAGCTTGACTTCATCCACGTCATTGAGGTCGACTCTATATTGAGGTGGCAGCTCTTCCCCAGTCATATCTTGAGTGCCTTCCAATCTGAGGGGTTCATCTTCCAGCACTATATCAGATAACTTTCTGTTCCTATTCATAAGGTTTTTACTGGCTAACTTTTTCAGAAGTAGACTGCCAGGTCCTTCTTCCTAGTCTGTTTTCCTCTGGAAGTTCAGTTGAAACCTGTCCACCACAGGTGACCCTCCTGGTATTTGAAATAGTGGTGGCATAGCTTCCAGCATCACTGCAACATGCAAGCCACCACAGTACGACAAACTGACAGACACGTGGGAATATGTGGAGATAAATACGTCGTGCATCTACTAAATTTGTCTGCCAACACCAGAATCATCTTGGTCACAGTAAATTTATCATTTATTATAATAATGATGGTTGTTTAGTATTATAATAACAATAGCTAATATTGTTAAGGAAGTAGTGGGTATTTTAATAAGCAGTAAGTGTTCCACATACACCATCTTCACAACCACTATAGAAGTTTCATCTCTTAAACTTTAATTTCTTAAATTTAAAGAGATTAACAGTCCATCCTTTTAATCTCATTAAACAGATGCTAAAATTAGTATGTGGAGAAGTTAGGTAAATTGAAAAAAGTCACACAGCCAGGGATTTGCAGAGTAGGGAGCTGAATACGAGTCTGACTCTAAATTCAAGTTTTCAGCTACTGCAATACACTGTAATGCCTCTCCCTCATTGACCTCACATTATTGCTGAGAACTCAGCTATTCCACACAAGAAAAAAATTGTAATTGAAATTTTATTCTTTTAGCTTTGAAACTTATAACCTTTACTAATGAAAATAGTTCTAAAACAATAAAAAGTAAAATGAAGTTTAATTTAATCTTTCCTGGTGATTAAATTTTATTATAAAAGAGCATTTAGTATTTGCTATTGTAGGATAGTTATACCCTCAGAAGCTACTGAATTGAGTAACTAAACAGTTCCCAATTATTATCGTTTGAAAATCTGGATCAAGTTTTACAGTCTTTTGGTTTTGTTTTTTGTCTCCTCTCTTGAAAGATTATTATTTGTTTCTTGTCAATTGTCTCATTTTCAGTTTCTTATTTTGGCTTCAGATATAATATGTACCAAGAAACCTTAAAAAACGAGTTTAAAAACTGCAAATAAGATGAAATAAATAAGCTCTGAGTGATGACTTGTATAGTGCATAGGCTTTGTGGCAGTTATTTGGCTATTTGAGGCATTTCTGTTCTAAATTATGTTTCAAAACATAAGGTTACCAGGACCTTAAGATAGACACAATTATTCTAAATGAATGATATATGTAATTAAAGAATTCAGTTATAGAAATATAAGAGTATTATATTCCAATTAAAATATTTTTTCAATTAAAAACAAGTAAATTTTAATATTCTCAGTTCATTCCTTCACATACAAATGAAATGTACCTTATTTGAGAGTCCAAGGATATTAAGCCCGAGTACAGGCTATGAGGAAACCCTGGTGGTGCAGTCGTTAAGTGCTACGGCTGCTAACCCAAGAATCGGCAGTTCAAATCCGCCAGGCTCTCCTTGGAAACTCTATGGAACAGTTCTACTCTGTCCTATAGGGTCGCTATGAGTCGGAATTGACTTGAAGGCACTGGGTTTGGTTTTTGGACAGGCTATCAGTTGTGTTATTTATTTATTTATTCACTACCATGACCTCTATTTGCCAGCACCATACCACACACTTTCTCTCATTTAACCTTCAAAGCAACTCTCTAAGTATTATTATCCCCATTTCAAGGTCAAAGAAACTAAAACTCAAGAAAGGTTAAGAACCTAAGATCACACAGTGTGTGTAAATAAAGACTCAAAACTAGGTGAATCAGATTCCATTACACATGTATTTTTTTCTTCACATTACGCTGCCTCTGAACGATGATCGAAAGATCTTTTACTCTCATGGTGACAAGCCAGAGCCAAACCAAAAACCAAACCCACTGCCGTCTAGTCGATTCCAACTCATAGTGACCCTGTAGGACAGAACAGAACTGCCCCATAGAGTTTCCAAGGAGCGCCTGGTGGATTCGAACTGCTGCCCTTTTGGTTAGCAGCCGTAGCTCCTAACCACTACACCACCAGGAGTCAGCAAACCGTGTTTTTGTAAATGAAGTTTTATTGGACTGCAGGCATGCCCATTTGTCTACATATTGCTTATGGTTGTTTTCACACTGCAATGACAGAGCTGAGTAGATAAAACAGAGATCATAGTCTGCAAAGTCTAAATATCTATTATGTAGCCCCTTACAGAAGAATTCCCTGGAAGAGTGGTGATTTTCTATCGTGCATCAGAATCACCTGAAGAGCCTGTTAAAATGCTGGGCCCCAACCCCAAAGTTTCTGATTCAGTAAGTCTGGGGTGGAAATGGAGCCCTGGTGGTGCGATGGTTAAGAGTTCCACTGCTAACCAAAACATCATCAGTTCAAATCCACCAGCTGCTCCTTGAAAACCCTATGGGGCAGTTCTACTCTATCCTATAGGATCACTATGAGTCAGAACTGACTCAATGGCAATGGGTTATGGGGTGGAAACGACAGTATGCATTTTGAATAAATTTCAAGGCGACAGTACTGATGCTGCTTGCCTGGTGACCAACTTTGAGAATCCCTGATCTAGAACCAAGAACAGATCCTATTCAAGCTTAGATCAGCTGTAGTGAAAGAGGCCTCAAAAGGAAGACCTTGGCTCTTATCACATCCTCCCCCTCCCTCTGGTCATGTGACCTTGGAAAAGACAAAATTTCTCTAAAGAAAGATAAGGATAACGAGGTAAGAATAAGGAGAAAATGGAAAGACTAAAGAAATACAGAGATCAAGAGATGGAAAAGCAGGTGCCAGGGAGTAAGAGAGTGAGAACATAGAAGGAGCAAAATTACATTACAATTTCTTCTCAAGTCACAAAAAAACTGATACATAGGAATAAACAAACAAAAAGAGCAGATTCAGATTTCAGGGAGATCTCACTCCTTTCTGGGAATTCAGTCAGAGGATGGGATGAGAAAGGACAAGCACAAATGTTCTGCTGTGCTGTAGACTGAAAATTTATAGGTCTTATATGTTCTCCCATTCTTTACATAAGTGAAATGAAATGATGGGAAATACTTTCCATAAGCATTCACTGTGAAACGATGATTGTAGCTTGATATGAATGTAATGTTTGATTTTCATGTAATGGCTGAAATGAACAAAATAAAGATTAATACACAGGTTTAAATATTGGTTTTTACAGTTCAAAAATTGAATAAAATATAATCATACCTTTAGAATGATCTTAGTTGCAATCTCAGAACTTTCGTATTTCAAATCATGCTGCAGTAATATAGTTTGCAAACCAAGCTTTTCTCTTAACCTCTTAATATGTATTATTGCATCATCGCCCTTTGGTACTGATTGAGAACATAAAAAAAAAAAAAAAATCCAATATAAGTGCATATCACCTAAGAGTAATGTGTAGTATTCAAAATATTTCTACATGGCGAAAAAAATTTACACAAAAATTATATAATTAGAGTAGAAAATACAGCTTAAAATTCAATTTTAACAGAAGCTGGGAAAGGGAACAGTATGTCTCCTTTTAGGAAAGATGTCAGGAAAGAGCTACGTAATTCCACGACTACACAAGTAGTTAGCAAGAGAAGAGAAAGGGAGCAGGAGCCACTTAAAAGGGCTTTCTTAATAAAGATCTAAACTGAGGTGGAGACAGTAGGATCAGAAGGGAAGGGATAACAATGCAAGAGGGAAATATTCTTCCTAAGAATACTTATCCTTTTTAGTCTCTTTACGACTAATGATTCTCTCCTTCTTGAAACATTCTCTTCTCTCGGTTTTTATCCATCGTGTTACAGGTTGTCCTGCTACCTCTCAAACTTCTTTTCTTGGTAAAACAAATCATGGGAGAAGTATACAAATAGTCATGCTGGCAGAACTAGCAATCCTAAGAAGTCGTTCCAGATTTCTGGTTTCAGAGATCATAAATAGCTTCTCTGCTAAGAATTAAAGGAGTCTTGAGCTATTACTGTTTAAACAGAGCCAGCACATGGTTGAGGCACTTGTAGGACCCTTCAAGTCAGTGCCTTCTTAACTTTTGTTCCCTTGGTACCTCGCTTGCCTCACCCTAGTCCTGGCCCTGCCAGTTGCTTAAATATGGAAATAAATCTAAAATACTGAATTGAAAAGAAATATAATTAAGCTTAGGTATGAAATGGAGGAGACGAGGTACAGAAAATTAGTATGAGGAGGTGACATAAACAGTACTGTATTTTTTACACAAATAATGCACAACTTTCATGTTTGTTTGCCAACCACGCCCTCCCCCAACAAGGTATTTTTGTAAGCACCTATGCTAATTTTTTGCCAAACCCCTTGCGGTTGAGTGGATTCCAACTCATAGCAAATCTACAGGACAGAGTAGAACTCCCCCACAGGGTTTCCAAAGAATGCCCGGTGAATTCGAACTGCCAACCTTTTGGTTAGCAGCCATAGCTCTTAACCACTATGCCGCAGGGTTTTTTTTTACAGCAGCATGTAAAAAAAGTTGGCATAGCAGCACTTATGTAAATATGTCGTGGGGGGAAGACACAATTGGCAAACAAGTGTAGAAGGCTGGCATTATTTGCATAAAAATACAGTGAGAGGATAAGTAATATTATAGATCGAGATATAAAAAACATAGTCTACAACTACAGAAATAAAACTGGTGTTGGCGTAGGAAAAGAAAAACCGATTAGTAGAACAAAATAGAGTCTAGAAATATAACTATGTCTGAAAGATAAACTGGAGCACGTTAAGTGATACAGCTGCTAACCAAAAGGTCCGAAGTTCAAATTCCTTAGAAACCCTATGGGGCAGTTCTACTCTGTCCTCTAGGGCCGTTGTGGGTTGGAATCGACTCAGCGGCAGCAGGTTAAAAGGTAAATTAGTAAGTGAAAAATCAAATCAATAGAAGATTATTTAATAAATTATAATGGGAAAGTGGTTAGCCATTTGGAAATAATGCAGTTATATGCATACTTTATACCATTCACAAACATAAAATACAGATGGAGTAGAGAACTAAATATGGAAAAATAAATTTTAAAAGTATTAGTATAAAAAATATGGGAGAATATGTTTATAACCCTGGGTAGTGAGGTTTCCTAAACAAGAATCAAAGCACGTTACAAGGAAAACAATAATAAATTTGACTCTATCAGACTTAATAACTTACATGCAATAAAAGCCACCATAAAAAGTTAAAAACAACAGATAAGTTGGGATAAAATGTTTATAACCTATATAAGGAACTAGAGATTAATATACCAAATATGTAAAGAACTTCTACCAATTAATAAAATATAGACAAATATTTTAATAGAATGATGACCAATTTATAGGAAAAGACAAATGGCCAGTAAACATGAAAAATATGTTCAATCTCATTAGTAAGCTGGGAACTGCAAATTAAAACAACAGTGAAACATTTTTCGCCTATCACACTAATAAAAAATTAAAATGGAAGATATCAATGGCTGGCAAGGGTACCCTCTCATGCAAAGTAGGTAGAAATATAAATTAGTACATCCACTTTTGAGAGTACTTTGACTGACTTAATAGATACTATGTTCACACTCTTGACTCAAGAATTCCACTGAGAATGGATTTTGAAGGAATTAAGAACCACCTAAATGCCTAACGATATGAAAATAATTAAATGACTACACTAGAGAATGCTATGACACCGCTTATAAAACACTAAGGTAGATCTCTATGTTCTAACTTGGAAAGATTGCCCCAAAAAATTATCTGAAAAAAAGTTGGAAACTAATGTGTACCGTATAAATCCTTTATTTTAAAAATCTACAAAACATTAATTGCATATTTCTGAGGGTGCTTACATATTATATCAATATTAGTTATTAAAATTAGTTCAACCTTGTGTTAAGGTGAACAATGGGGACTTTTGCCTTTTATATTGTTTGAATGTTTATATACGAATACTTATTTGTATTACTTTTGAAATTAAAACAAAATTTTTGAAAATCCATTAAACTGTGATAAGCAATATTCAAGATAAGAGACTTGGTATCCCTGTCACTGGAGACAGGGTCAAGTGGGGTGCGCAATAACAGCTTCAGAACAGTGAGGAGAATACAGCTCGAGCTTTGGCTTCAGGAGGAAATAGAAAGTTCCTGATGAAAAATTTTTGGCACAAAAACAATTTTTTAATCATAGAACAAATTCGAAAAATTAAGATATAGAATAAAAATGAAGAGACTGCTGGGAAATGCAGGCAATTTAGGACACACTTAAAAAAAAGAAAAATTTTACAGAATGAGTTGTAAAAAGCTGGAAAACAAACAGATTTTATAAAGAGCTGGATTAATTCAGAGATGACAGAATAATGGCTATTTACTAAAAATAAACAATATATTCTACATTTAACCTTGGAGAGTGTGGGGGGCAGCAGTGGCACCAGAACCTGTCCAACTTCAGCGGGGATAACAATCAGGATCAGCCCAAAGCTAATTCCTAGAGCTGGAGGTCAGACATGTCTCCATTTGCCAACCTTTTTACCAACTCTGACACCAGCTGTCCCTCCCACGGTACTCTCTACTTCTCTCAGGGCTTGGTAAAGCGTTGCATTGGCCACACTGAACTCACAGACCATGCTTAAAGTGGTTTATCAAGGAAGCAACAGGGTATAACTCAGGATCAGGAAGCATGCGGGCAAAGTTTGGAAAGCTCATCGGAAGGGGAGAGTATATCCCTCCCTTCTTCAGTGCAGGACAGCTGTCTCAGCTCCTTCCAGCTGTGTTAACAAGCAGGCCCTTCTCTCTGCCATCCATGCCTCCCCTCAGCTGTGCAGGCCTCCTCTCGGCCCCCTGAGGACAGGCTTCTCTTGACCCCCTTAGGACAGGCTTCTCTCAGCCTACTCAGGACAGGCTCCTCTTGGTCCTGCCATATGTCGCCACAGATTCTGCTGCAGAGCCCCTTCTGGGCCTGTTGCCGCTGACTTGCTGCTGGGCTCCTTCCGGGCCTCTTTAGTGTTATGGTCCTTGACCCCTGTTATAACTCTTTTAGGAGATTCCTTGCCTCTTCTCTCTCTCTTGCCTTTTCTCCTTTCTGCTTCTTTCTAGTTTCTGTCTGAGAAACCGCTGTAGGGTTGGCTGCATGTATACACAGACTCTTCGTTAATTTCAAGGCATGGCCTTCCCACCAGGGCCAGGACTGACCAATCTCCTCTCAGTAGGCCACAGATATTTCATTTTCATAGTAGGCTATGGTGACTTTGCGCAGCATACAGTCCCTTCATTTGTATAGTATATTGATTGACCAATCCCTGCAAGGTACACACCAATCACAGGACAGGCTGCAGTCCAGAGCCAGACAAAAAGTATCATACCTCAAGTTGTTTACGGCTTACCCAAGAAATGTCAATCAACCAGGACAAAAGTAACAAACCCTCTAGGGTAGGAAACTAGGGCAAAGGTAATTCCTCAAGATTTAGGGAAAAATCTCTCAAGCTGTTTTTCCAGAAAACTAAGGCAAAAGGCCACAGAAAGGAACTCATTTCACCAGAGAGAGTAATGCACTTCCTTGGCATGCTGGGTGTGTGGGTCTGAATAAGATACCAATTCCTTACATCAGAACTATGGGGAGACTGGCCTAAATCCAACTTTCCCATTGAGTCCAGAAAATAGATACCAAGGGCAAATTAAGTATTTCAAAGTGTAAGAGGAGGTAGCCTACCGTAGCCTACCAGAGAAAAGCCATGGGGTGGGGGGGAGGGGCAGGGAAGAGGGCACAGAATAAAGGCTGAAATTTATTTTGTTTATCTAGATACAGTACAACATCATGACAAATGGAGAAAAGCTTGACGTGGTCAAGGATTTCATTTTACTTGGATCTATAATCAACGCCCATGGAAGCAGCAGTCAAGAAATCAAACGACATATTGCATCGGGCAAATCTGCTGCAAAAGACCTCTTTTAAGTGTTAAAAAGGCAAAGCGTCACTCTGAGGACGAAGGTACACCTGATCCAAGCCATGATATTTTCAATCCCCTCATGTGGATGTGAAAGCTGGACAACAAATAAGGAAGACTGAAGAAGAATTGATGCCTTTGAATCACAGCGTTGGCAAAGAATATCGACTATACCGTGGACTGCCAGAAGAATAAACAGGTCTGTCTTGGAAGAAATACAGCCAGAGTGCTCCTTGGAAGTGAGGATAGTGAGACTAACCTTTTGGTTTGCAGACTGAATAAGTATGGTGAAAAGATACAAGTCTGACGCACACCTTTCCTGACTATACATCACACAGTATGCCCTTGTTCCGTTCGCATAACTCCCTCCTGGTCTATGTACAGATTCCTCATGAGCACAATTAAATGTTCTGGAATTCCCACTCTTTGCAATATTATCCATAATTTGTCATAATCCACACAGTCAAATGCCGTTTCGTACAGGTAAACAACCTTCTGGTATCCTCTGCTTTCAGCCAAGATCCAACTGACATCAGCAATGATATCCCTCGGTCCATATCCTCTTCTGAATTCGGCTGGAATTTCTGGCAGTTCTCTGTCAATGTACTGCTGTAGCTGCTTTTGAATGATTTTCAGGAAAATTTTACTTGCATGTGATATTAATGATATAGTTCGATAATTTCTCCATTCTGTTGGATCAACTTTCTTTTGAATGGGCACAAATATGGATCTCTTTCAGTTGTTTGGCAGGAAGCTGTCTTCCAAATTTCTTGAAATAGATAAGTGAGCACCGCCATTGCTGCATCTGTTTGCTGAAACATCTCATTTGGTATTCTGTCAGTTCCTGGAACCTTGTTTGTCGCCAGTGTCTTCAGTGCAGTGCGGACTTCTTCCTTCAGTACCATCAGTTCTTGATCAGGTGCTACCTCCTGAAATGGCTGAATGTTGACCAATTCTTTTTGGTACAGTGACTGTATATTTCTTCCATCTTCTTTTGATGCTTCTTGCATCATTCAATATTTCGCCCATAGAATTCTTCAGTACTGCAATTCAAGGCTTGAATTTTCTCTTCAGTTCTTTCAGCTTGAGAAATGCTGAACATGTTCTTCCCTTTTGGTTTTCTAAGTCTAGGTCTTTTCATATTTCATTATGATACTTTACCTTGTCTTCTCGAGCTGCCCTTTGAAATTTTCTGTTCAGCTCTTTTACTTCATCATTTCTTCCTTTCAATTTAGCTGCTCTACATTCAAGAGCAAGTTTCAGAGTCTCTTCTAACACCCATTTTGGTCTTTTCTTTCTTTACTGTCTTTTTAATGACCTCTTGCCTCCTTCCTGTATGATGTCCTTGAAGTCATTCCGTAACTCGTCTGGTCTTTGGTTATTAGTGTTCAAGGCGTCAAATCTATTCTTGAGATGGTTTCTAAATTCAGGTGGGATACACTTAAGGTTGTATTTTGGCTCTCGTGGACTTGTTCTAATTTTCTTCAACTTCAACTTGAACTTGCATATGAGCAATTGATGGTCTATTTTTCGGTCAGCCCCTGGTCTTGTTCTGACTGATGACATTGAGCTTTTTCCATTGTCTCTTTCCACAGGTGTAGTCAATTTGATTCCTGTGTATTCCATCTGGAGAGGTCCACGTGTATATTCGCCATTTATGTTGTTGGAAAAAAAGGTATACGTAATGAAGAAGTTGTTGGTCTTTCAAAATTGTAGTATGTGATCTCCAGCATCATTTCTATCACCAAGGCCATATTTTCCAACTACTGATCCTTCTTCTTTTTTCCAGCTTTCACATTCCAATCACCAGTAACTATCAATGCATCTCGATTGCATGTTTGATCAGTTTCAGACTGCAGAAGTTGGTAAAAATCTTTAATTCCCTCATCTTTGGAATTGGTTGGTGGGTAAATTTGAATAATAGTCCCATTAACTGGTCTTCCTTGTAGGCATAGGGATATTATCCTATCACTGACAGTGTTGTACTTCAGGAGAGATCTTGAAATGTTCTTTACGACAATGAATGTCACACCATTCTTCTTCAATTTGTCATCCCCAGCATAGTAGACCATATGATTGTTTGATTCCAAATGGCCAATACCAGTTCATTTCAGCTCACTAATGCCTAGGATATTGATGTTTATGTATTCCATTTCATTTTTGGTGATATTCAGTTTTCCTAGATTCATACTTCATACATTCCACGTTCCTATTACTAATGGATGTTTGCAGCTGTTTTCTGTCATTTTGAGTTGTGCCACATCAGCAAATGAAGGTCTTGAAAGTTTTACTCCATCCACGTCATTAAGGTCAATTCTACTTTGAGGAGGCATTTCTTCCCCAGTCATATTTTGAGTGCCTTCCAACCACAGGGGCTCATATTCTGGCACTATTCCAGACAATGGTCTGCTGCTATTCATAAGGTTTTCACTGGCCTGTTTTTTCAGAAGTAGACTGCCAGGTCCTTCTTCCTAGTCTGTCTTAGTCTAGAAGCTCCACTGAAACCTGTCCACCATGGGTGAACTGCTGGTATTTGAAATAGCGGTGGCATAGCTTCCAGCATCACAGTAACACTCAAGCCACCACAGTATGACAAGCTGACAGATGTGTGGGGATCTATATCTATCAATCTGTCTGTCTGTCTACCTACCTATCACTCTCTCTCTATATATACATACATTTAGTGTATATATGTATGTATATATAGAGAGAGAGAAACAGACAGAGACAGAGAAGGAGAGATTTATCTCAAGGAAATGGATCATGCAGTTGTAGAGGCTGGCAAGTCCCAAGTCCGTGGGTCAGGCAGCAGCCTGGAGGCTTTTCCTGACTTACACAGCTGCAGGAGCTGAAGAGCCAGGATCCACAGATCAGACAGGAGGCTGCTGTCTCACAACCTGACAAGGCTGACAAATCCGAGATTGGCTGGTAAGATTGCAGGCCACTGGCCCAAGTCCCAAGAACTGGAGGGCAGATGTTGACGAGCTGAATGCAGGATTCAGAGTAGTGCAAAAGCCCGTGAGCTTTACCAGAAAGTTCACATATACTGGATGCAGGCCACATCCCCAAGAAAATGCCCTTTCAACTGATGGGCTACTCATAGCAGATCTCTTCATGGCAGTATTTGCATTATATCAGATCTCATCATGGAGGCGATTACATCATTACACAACTGCCGAAGTACATCATAACTGCTAAACCACTGAGAATCACGGCCCAGCCAAGTTGACACACAACCTTAGCCATTGCGTATAGCTTTAAATGCCTACATTAAAAACTAAGAAAGATCTCAAATCAGTAACATAACTTTACACCTTGAAATACTAGGAAAAAAAGAGCAAGCTAAGCCCAAAGCTACCAGAAGGAAGGAAATAATAAAGATTAAAGCAGATATGTTTAATACAGCATAGAAAATCATAGAGTGAATCAATGAAACCTAAAATTGGTTCTTTGAAAAGATCAATAAAATCAATAAACCTTTAGCTAAACTTACAGGGGAGAAAAAAAGAAGATGCAAATAACTACATCCAGAAATGAGTGTGGGGACATTACTACTGACCTTAAAAAATAAAATAAAGGATCATAAGAGAATATTATGTACAACTATATACCAACAAATTAGATAATCTAGATAAAATGGACAAATTCCTAGAAACACACAAATTACTTAAATTGAGCCAAGAAAAAATAGAAAATCTCAACAGATCCATAAAGAGGGAATATGTTGAATCATAATCAAAAACATCTCAACAAAGGAAAGTCAGGGCCAAATGGCTTCACTGGTGAATTCTACCAGATATTTAAAAAAAATAATAATTTGGACCATTCCTGCTCCAACTCTTCCAAAAGACAAAAGAGGAGGAAACAATCTCTAACTCATTTCTGAGGCCAGAATTGCCCTGATACCAAAACCAGAAGAAGGTACCATGAGAAAAGACAAGAATATTATCAATATCTTTATGAAACAGATGCAAATATCTTCAACAAAATATTAGCAAACTGAATTCAACAGCATATTAAAAAGGATTATACACCATGACAAAGCGGGATTTATCCCAGTAATGTAAGCAATGGTTCAGTGTAAGAAAATCCATCAATGTAATACTTTATATTAATAGAATGAAGGAAAAGAACCACATGATCATCCCAATTGATGGAGAAAAGACATCTGACAATATCCAACACTCTTTCATAATAAAAATATTCAGCAAACTAGGAAGAGAAGGTAACTTCCTCAATATGATAAAGGGAATTTATGAAAATCCCACAGCTTACATCATATTCAATGTTGAAAGACAGAAAGCTTTCCCCTAACACCAGAAACAAGAGAAGGATGCCTGCGTTCACCACTATTACTCAACATTGTACGGGAAGTACTAGTCAGAGCAATTAGGCAAGAAAAAGAAACAAAAGACATCTAAATCAAAAAGAGAGAAGTAAAACTATCTTTATTCACAGATGACAGTATTCTATGTATAGAAAATCACAGATTCCACAAAAAAGCTACAAGAGCAAATAAACAAATTCACCAAAATTGCAGGGTACAATATCAACACACAAAAACCAGTTGTGTTCCTATAAGCCAGCAAAGAACAATCTGAAAAAGAAATTAAGAGATTAATTCCATCTACAAAATCATTTAAAAGAATAAAATACCTAGGAAGACTATACCTAGGCATAATAAGGAGGTAAGAGATTTGTACAGTGAAAAATATAAAACATCGATGAAAGAAACTTAAAAAACAAATAAATGGAAAGATCTGCTGTGTTCACGCATTTAAAGATTAATATTGTTAAGATTTCAATACCACCTAGGGTAACATACAGATTCAATGCAATCCCTATCAAAATTCCAACAGCCTTTTTTGCAGAAATGGAAAACCAAAAGAAAGCCAAACCCACTGCCGTCAAGTCGATTTCAACTCATAGCGACCCTACAGTACAGAGTAGAACTGCCCCACAGTTTCTAAGGAGCACCTGCTGGATTCGAACTGCCAACCTCTTGGTTAGCAGCTGTAGCACTTAACCACTACGCCACCAGGGTTTCCGAAATGGAAAAAGTGACCTTCTAATTCACATAGAATAGCAAGGGTCCTCAAATAGCCAAAACAATCTTGAAAAAGAAGAGCAAAGTAGCAAGACTCACACTCCCCATTTCAAAATGTACTATAAAACTACACTAATCAACCCTGTGGTATTGTATAGGGATAGACATTTAGACCAATGGAATAAAATTGAGTGCAGAAATAAACCCATACATCTATGGTCAAATGATTTTCAACAAGGGTGACAAGTCCATTCAATAGGAAAAAAAATAGCCTTTTCAACAATTGGTGCTGGGGCAACTGGATTTCCACATGCAGAATGAAGTTGGACACCTCTACCTCATGCCACATATGAAAATTAACTCAAAATTGATCAATGACCCTAACATAAGAGCTAAAACCATAAAACTTCTAGAAGAAAACATAGGGGTGAATTTTTAAGACCTTGTATTTGGCAATGGATTTTTTAGATCTATCACCAAAAGCTTGAGTAATAAAATAAAAAATAGTAAG
This sequence comes from Loxodonta africana, assembly GCF_030014295.1. Classification (NCBI taxonomy): domain Eukaryota; kingdom Metazoa; phylum Chordata; class Mammalia; order Proboscidea; family Elephantidae; genus Loxodonta; species Loxodonta africana. The sequence continues at coordinate 51,188,982 of NC_087366.1, forward strand.
TTGGACTTCAACAAAATTAAAAACCTTTGTGCATCAAATGGCATTATCAAGAAAGTGAAAAGACAACCTACAGAATGGGAGAAATACTTGAAAATCATATATCTGATAAGAATTTAGTATCTAGAATATATAAAGAATTCCTACAACTGAAACAACCCGTTAAAAAATGGGCAAACAGACATTTCTCCAAAGAAGATATAAAAATAACCAATAAACACATGAAAAAGATGTTCAACATCATTAGTCATTAAGGAAATGCAAATAAAAACCAAAATGAGATAACACTTAAAATCCACTAGGCTGGTTATTATCAAACAAAAATAAAACAAAAACAAATAGAAAATAACAAGTGTCAGCATGATTTGGAGAAACTGTAACTTTCATCCATTGCTGGTGGGAATGTAAAATGGTACAGCCACTGTGGAAAACTGTTTGGTGTTTTCTCAAAAAGTTAAACATGGAATTACCACATGACTCAACAATTCCATTCCTGGCTATATACTCAAAGGACTGAAAGCAGAGACTCAAACAGATACTGTACACCAATGTCCATTGCAGCATTATTCACAATAGCCAAAAGGTGGAGTACCCAACAACAGATGAATGGATAAACAAAATATGGTATATACATACAATAGAATATTATTCAGGCATAAAGAGAAATAAAATTCTGATGCATGTTATGACATGAATGAACCTTGAAAACACTGTGCTAATTTAAATAAGTTCCCTCAGATTGTCAGCAGAACATACTTCCTTGTGACAATAAGAGTCACAGCAGCTTGCATCTTCAAAGCCAGCAAAGGAGAGACTCAAGATGGAGTCTGCTAGCAAGACAGTCTCATATAACATAATCATGGAAGTGACATGCCATCATCTTCGCCATATTCTATTGGTTAGAAGCAGTCACAGGTCGTGCCCATGCTCAAAGGGAGAGGATTACACTATAGCTTGAACACCAGGAAGTCTGGATCATGGGGCTACTTTAAAGTCTGTCAAAAAAAAAAAAAAAAAAGTTTTTTTTTTTTTTTACCACATCTATGCAGGTTTCCTGGTATCTGAGGTATTTACAGTCTGGGGGATCTTCTTTGAGGAAAAGAAGAAGCCTCTGTAAGTGAAGAACCCTGAGCTTAAACTTCAATGACTTTATAATAAATCTATCTCTGGCCCATGGTATTTCAACAGAAAACAGAAAAGATTCCTAAAAAAGGAAAACTATAGAACTAAAAATATTAATACAAATAAGAATTTCAGGTTTAGAGAAATAACAGGAAAATGTTAGTGGTGGAAAATCTGTTTAATTAAATATACTATTTATCTGGGGATTTAAACTCTGTCAGACAAGGACATAACACTTAGAAATAAAGTAATAGCATCAAATTATACAATAAGGATAAAACAAAACCACACAGCTTTATCTTATTTATAGTTTCATAACGAAAACCTTCAGGAATTGTTCTTAATTAAGAAGACAGGCATTGAACAGTGTTTGTCAATTTTTCAGTCTAATGAACATTTTAGCTTTTCAAAAAGGATTTTTTAAAAATTCTTAACCATTCTTAAGTGACCACACACTTAAAATTCAGTGTGACTGTTTCTTCCAAAGTTAGTGTCCAACATAAGCACACAAAGCCACAAACTAATTTGAAAAAGTGTAATGTCTTCTAAACGACGTGGTTCAGTGATACTACACACCTGTTCTATCATATGACACATGCCTGGATTTCACCACTTTTGAACAAGCAAGAGTTTGATTCTTTTTTCCCATTGATTTATCTTTCTTCTTACGGCAATCTGGTTCTGCAGCAACTACAGGTTGTTGAGTTATATTTTCTTTAACGTAATCTGAAAAGAAAACCTTCATTAACTGAATGACCAGCATGGACTGTAAATCGTACCACAGGAACTCCACATACCAGGCAGTACAGTCAATCATTACATGAAGCAGTATAAGGTAGTGACAAAGAGCACAGGTTCTGAGCCACACTGCCTGGAGTCCAGTCTCAGACACCGGCTTTACCACGCCCAGCTCTGTGAGTTTGTAAGCTATCTGTCTGCCTTGTTTTCCTCACCTTTAAAATGCGAAGTGTGATAGTAACAGCCTCATAGGGTTGCTGCTATGAGGATTAAATTTCTTAATACATGTAAAGCACATAGTAAGTGCTTACTGGTAATTAGTTCTTGATTTTATTATCATGATAAATCTTCAAAATGTATATCCTCATACAAAATAAGTATACAACAAAACCCTTTTTATTAACTACCCTTTGGTAACTAAGCACAGAAAATGTTCAGATACAAGTGTAGGTGAGTAACAAAGCCTATTGCTCACATTTCTTCTAAGACTTACCTAATTGGTGGATTTTCAGTACACAAAAGAATGGGAAATTATTTAAAATAGGGCTCTGTAGAAGCAGGTAAATTTTATTTGGTCTCCTCTTTCATTTAATAAATATTTACATAATACAAAGCATTGAGCTACATAATTATAGGTAATGTAACAGGAAAAAAGGTAGGGAGTCTCGCCTAGTCTTTCAGGAGTCCTGATCATATAGTGGTAATTGTAATATAAAAGTACACAGGACTAAAGTTGCTTCCAGATTGTTTTGTTTAAGATGTGTAAGCCTTAAGCATGTAGCATGTTTATGTGGTGACAGAAAAAAGCCAGTGGAAAGGAAGATGACAGAAGACAAGTGATGAGCCCAAAGTTCCCAAGGACATGGCAGAAGAGGAGCTTCAGAAGTGAGGTGGTGGGATTTACCTTAAGGGAGAGGAGGAACAGTAACACCTCTGAGACAAGTACTGTATGCAGATGGAGCTGGGGAGCTGGAAGTTAGATGTTTCCATCAGGTAAACCAGGAGGCATAATAAGAGAGGTTTTAGGTTAGGTTGTTAAAATTTAAATAGACTTTGTGAGCAATGGGAACGTTAAAGGAATCCATAAAATGAGCATTCGTCAGCACTGAGTGCTCCACTAATGCTGGAGGCTGCTAGTTAGGAAAAGAAACTAACAGACATGATTGTGCAAGTTTTCTGCAAAATGGCTTACCAGCCCAAGTGCTAAAGCAGAGAAAATCAACAATTGGATTGATTAGAGTTGAAGTTTTGCCAATCTAGGTGCAAAAGAAAGAAATAGGAAAATGGATTTGAAGATATTGGTAACAAAATGGCTGAGCCAAAAAGAAGACAAAAGCAGAGACCAAAGAGTAACCCTTATGAAAATGTGGAAGAGCTAGATAAAAAAGGAAGCTTGGTCAAAAAAATTAAAATACTAGAAATGGTAGAATTTGGGATGGGAGAAGGAAGACTTAAAAAATGGAGGTATGTAGAGGCATAAACAGGACATGGGTAGACAGGGGCAACAAAGGAGTAGGGACAATACAGCCAGAAGGCACTGGGGACATAAGGGAATGTTGACACGTTGACCCACATTTAGGGTCTTTACCTCACAAAAAAATCAGATGATATGCCTGACAGTGATGTGAACTAGAATTGCCACAGAAATGTCAGATATTCTTGGTGGTGGTATCACTGTTGTTATCTTTATTATTACTATCAATATTTAGATTACATTCCCTTTAAGAGGCAAGCTTCGTATATGACAAGTTTTGGACTGACATTGTTAATTACTATGACTGATAAAATTAGTAAAGTACCAAATTTTATATTTTAAAAGTGGACTCTAGGATTTCAATATATTTCACTGGCTTTCTTGACTTTTTTTTCTTGACTTAATGCTATGAAAAACTTCTTTCCAGCTCCTTAAAAGAAAACATAAATCAACATGCCTGGATATTGATTTTGATAAATTTTTCCGGTTTCCTCTGACTTCAAGGATGCAGAAAATGTTTTAAGTGTTTTGTATTTCCCTGTTCTCTTTTTTGCCATTTTAGCTGGTTGAGTCTCTGGTGGGGGCACGTCATAATGTTGCTCGTCATGGTTTGGAAGTCTAATGTGACAGAGAAAACAATTCTAAGAAGATAAATGAACAATCACAACAATAAAATACTGAGCTGTTAGCATATTACCTAAAATTTTTCGTTTTAATTCAAATAGCTTCATAGACTTAATAAATACTGTATATTCTCTATAATGTGAAGATTAAATCCTTACTCTGTACTTTACAAAACCTTATCCTTTCAAGTGATTTTTGGATAGACACTTTGAAAAGCAGATCTCAAATATTTACATGGAGAGTCTAGTTAAATGCCAAATGCGTCCGTTATTTGCATAAGAAAATAAATATCATAAATTATCATTGAAATTTTAAAGCTGGAAGAGATTTAGTAATCCTCATTTCATTTAAAAAGATGAAACGCTACCCCATTAAGATAGTGACAGAGTAAGGTCCTCCCTCAGTGATGTAAACAGTTAAGCACCCTTAAAAAAAAAAAAAAAACCCTGCTGCCATTGAGTTGATTCTGACTCATAGCAACCCTACAGGACAGAGCAGAACTGCCCCATGGGGTTTCCAAGGACTTGAACGGCCAACCTTTTGGTTAGCAGCCGAGCTCTTAACCACTGTGCCACCAGGGCTAATGGTATAACAAACGTATTTTATCAGATGAATAAGGTAATACTTCTCTTCAAATACAAATAAAACACAGCTTCTTTGAACTTACACATGGATAGCTTATTAGGCATTTGTTAAGGATTGAATTGTATTTCCCCAAAACAATAACCCCTATATCTGTAAATATGACTCTGTTTGGAAATAAAGCTTTTCTTTTTTATGCTAATGAGGTCATACTGGAGTAGAGTGGGTCCTAAACTTAGTCCCTTCTCAGTGGTGTCTTGTAAAAAGAGCAGAATGGGCACTGCTGAGAGAGCTCCATGTGAAGTCTGAGGCAGATGAACACCAAGGATTGCCAGCAGCTATGAGAAACTGAGACAAAGGACCTTGCTCTAGAGCCAAAGCCCTCGATTCAGACTTCAGATTCCTAAGCCGTGAGAAAATAAATTTCTGTTCTTTAAAGCCACTTGTAGTATTTTTTGTAACAGTTGTTTGCTGTTGTTAGTTGCCGTCAAGTCAGCTCCGACCAAACCAAACACTTCCCAATCCTGTGCCATCCTCACCATCTTTGGTATGTTTGAGCCCATTGTGCAGCCACCATGTCAATCCATCTCGTTGAGAGTCTTCCTCTTTTTTGCTGAACCTCTGCTTTACCAAGCATGACGTCCTTCTCCAAGAACTGGACCCTCCTGATAGCATGTCCAAAGTACTTAAGATGAAGTCTCGTCATCCTCGCCTCTAAGGAACACTCTGGCTGTACTTCTTCCAAGACAAACTTGTTTGTTCTTCTGGCAGTCCATTCAATATTCTTCACCAACACCATAATCCAAAGGCATCAATTCTTCTCCGATCTTCCTTAGTCATTATCTAGCTTTCACATGCAAATGAGGCAACTGAAAATATCATGGCTTGGGTCAGACACATCTTGGCCATAAAAAGTGACATCTTTGCTTTTCAATACCTGAAAGAAGTCTTTTGTAGCAGATTTGCCCAACGCAAAATGTCATCTGATTTCTGGACTGCTGCTTCCACGGGTGTTGACTGTGGATCCAAGTAAAGCGAAATCCTTGACAACTTCAATATTTTCTCTGTTTATTGTGATGTTGCTTTAGGTCCAGTTGTAAGAATTTTTGTTTTTTTCATGTTGAGGTGCAATCCATACTGAAGGCTGTCGTCTTTGATTTTCAACAGTAAGTGCTTCAAGTCCTCCTCGCTTTCAGCAACAAAGGTTGTGTCATCTGCATATAGCAAGTTTTTAATGAGGCTTCCTCCAATCCTGATGTCGTGATCTTCATATAGTCTGGCTTCTCGGATTTGCTCAGCATACATATTGTATAAATATGGTGAAAAGATACAACCCTGACGCACACCTTTCCTGATTTTAAACCACATAGTATTCCCTTGTTCTATTCAAACGACTGTCTCTTGGTCTGTGTACAGGCTCCGCATGAGCACAATTAAGTGTTCTGGAAGTCCCATTCTTCACAGTATTATCCATAACTTGTTATGATCCACACAGTCGAATGCCTTTGCATAGCTTCCAGCACCCCAGCAAAAGGAAAGGCACCTCAAGACAACAAATTGACAGATGCTTGGTGGGCCATCTTGATAGTGTCTTGATAAACAGAAGTTCGTAATTTTCATACATTATTATTTGGCACTGGGCACTGGGTTATTATTTATCTATATTTTCTTTTATGGTTTGTGTTTTTTTATGTTTCATTTAAGAAATCTTTCCTTACTCCCAGGTGATGACAAAATTTTCTTGAAATTTTTCCTAACAGTTTTAAAGTGTTGCCTTTCACAAGTGTTTTAATTCATAGGTAAGTCCTTGAATCCTGGATTCTTGGTCTGGCATGAGCAGCAGACCAATTTATTTTCCCCCCATAGGATATACTGTTGTCTGAGAACTGTTACTGAATACTCCTCATCTTTTCCCTCACTGACCTGTAACACCAAGTCAGCTGTTGCTCAAAAATTCCATGTATACAATAGTCTATCCCTGTTTCCATAACACACTGACTTAATTATTATGGCTTTATAATAAACTTTTATAGCTGTAAGTCAAGATCTCTCATATTTTCTTCTGCTTAAGGAGTGTTTTACATATTCTTGGCTTTTCTGTGTAAATTTTGTTGAGTTCTGCCATTTCTATTGGACTGCATGGCATCAAAATCCATCTGAATTAAAGGTCATTGAAAAATATCTTTTAATATAGACATCTTAAAATATAGGGCCTTCCATTCATGAACCTCAATTTATTAAGGGTTCCTTTAATGCCTTTCAGTTAAACTTTTAGAATTTTCTCCACCATGAATAAGGAAGACTGAAGAACCGATGCGTTTAAATTACGGTGTTGTCAAAGAATACTGAAAATACCATGGACTGCCAGAAGAATAAACAAATATGTCTCAGAGGAAGTACAGCCAGAGAGCTCTTTGAGGCATGGATGGCAAGACTTCATCTCACATACTTTGGACATGTTATCAGGATGGACTGGCCCCTGGAGAAAGACAGCATGTTTGGTAAAGTAGAGTGAGCGAAAAAGCGGAAGACCCTCAACGAGATGGACTGACACAGTGTCTCCAACAATGAGCTCAAACATAGCAATTGTGAAGATGGCAAAGGACTGGGCCATATTTCATTCTTTTGTACATGAGGTTGCTATGGGCCTGAACCAACTCAATGGCACCTAACCACAGCATCAATTTTCCCCAAGGCCAAACATCATTTTTTTTAATTATATTTTCTGGGTACCTTATTTTTTATTGCCATTATAAATGATTTAATTATATTTTCAGTCTGCTGCTACCCTAAAAAAAAAAAGATAGAAGCGTAATTCATTTATGTATAGTGATCTTAATCTAGCAGCCTTGCTAAAAACCAAACCAAGTGTTGTCAAGTCAATTCTGACACATGATGACCCCATGTGTGAAGTGAAGAAATGCACTTCATAGTTTTCATGGCTGTGACTTTCCGGAAGCAGGTTGCCAGGCCTTTCTTCCAAGGCTCCTCAGGTGGGTTCAAACCGAGACCCCTTCAGTTGGTATTTGAGCACTTACCCGTTTGCACTACCCAGGGACTCCTAGCTTTGCTAACCTCAGTTATTAAGTACAACACTTTGTAATTCTTTTGTACTTTCTTTGTAGGCCGTTATATCATCTGTTAATGATTACAGTTTTATTCTCCTTTTTCCAAAACTTTTATCTCTTTTCCTTATTGCACTAGGATCTACAATAGAATGTTGAATAGAAGTGGCGATAGCAGGTATCCTTGACCAAGTTTTTGAATTTAAAGGGAATGCTTTTAACACTTCGCCATGATGTGGTATTTGCCTTTAGGGTTTTGGTAGATTCCCTTATATCAAGTAGTTTGCTAAGTGTTCTCTTCATTAAGAGATACTGAAGTTTATCAAATGCTTTTCTTTCTTTAACCTATTAGTGGTAAACAGTACTGATGGACTTTCTAATGTTGAACTAACCTTGCATTTCTGAGATTAACTCAACTTGGTCCTGATGTATCATTTTTTATACACTGCTGTACTTAGTAGGCTAGTATTTTGTTTAGGGTTCTTCCTTCTAAGTTCATGAATTAAACTGACTTGGAAGGTTGTATAAACTAACCTCATATTGAGTTAGGAACTCTCTATTTCTGTTCCATAAACAATGCTGTGTAAGAGTAGAATTATCTGCTTCTTGACTGTTTGTTAAAACTAATCTGTAAAACTGCCGGAGCCTAATGGTAGTGATTTGTATGTGTGTGGGTGGGAGGGAGAGTGTTAGTGGTATATGCGGACCTAAAACCGGGGTGTTTGACATGACTAGGACAGGCTGTCTAGAAAACCCTATGGGGCGGTTCTACTCTGTCACATAGTGTCGCTTTGATTTGGAATAGACTCCACGGTATACCATAACAACATAGATCTATATAAAACTGTTATAACCTTTGGAATTGAACCTCTTATCATAAAATGGTAGCCTTATTTATCTTGAGTCTCTAAGTGGTGCACACAGTTAATGTGTTCAGCTGCTAACCGGAAGGTTGGAGGTTTGAGTCCACACAGAGCTGCCTTGGAAGAAAGGCCAGGCGATCTATTTCTGAAAAATCAGCCCTTCAAAGCCTTATGGAGCACAGTTCCTCTCTGACACACGTGGGGTCGCCATGAGTTGGGGCCAGTTCGACTACAGCTGTTTTATCTTGAGTTACATGTTTATGTCTTTTTTTGTTTCTGATACCGTAGTAGTTTTCTTTCGATACTATAGGAATAAATCTTTGTATCATATGTTTTTCCATCTTTTTACTTTTATCTATTGGCATCCTTTTGTTTTTCAGGATGTTTCCACAGCTCGCATTTTATTTTTTTTCTCCTGTTAGACACTTAAAAAACAAAAAAAAATTTAATCCATTTCCATTTCTTGGGATTACACATAGATTTTGGATTTTTTCTGCCACCTTGTTTTGTGTTTTCTATGTATCCCTTTTCTTCTTTCTCTCCTGTTTTCCATCTCTGTATTTTCACTTTTCTTTCTGGGAAATTTCCTCAGCTTTGTCTTTTAGCTCTTCTTTTAATTTTCATTTCTGCTATTATATATTTAATTTCCAACAGCTATTTTTTTGTTCCCCAAATGTTTCACATGACTGTTCTCTCATCTGTCTGATGAGCTAATGATGGGTTTGTGGTGGTTACCGTTGTTTATAACTTTTCTTCTTCCTGCCTTACCTATTTCCTCCAAGCTGCCCTAGTTTTTGGTTTTCTATCATGCTACAAACTTTCCTCAAATGTCTCATGATCTTGAGCTGTTTGCTCATATTTAAGAATGCGGCACTAAAATGGTGATGAAATGGTTCTTCATGCATTGGCAGAGTTTGTCACTGTAAGATGATCTGGGGCCTTGTTCGGGTACTCCCAATTTCATTATCTGTAGATCTTTTCTTTTGGCTAGTCAGTTTTCCCAGCGAAGAATTTTCTTACCTCTGGCTATAAGCTTTCTCAAACAGGAAAGAGATTAAAGGTCACCTTGATTTCAGTAGAGTAGTTCCATTTTCAGGTGTGCTTGGTGTTCTCATGTCCAGAATCTGTTTAATATGTCTAGACAGTAAACCTCTTGTCTAATGAAGTGAAGGAAGAATGGTCTCTTGGCTGTCAGAGGTGGGTAAGGGGATCTGGGTTTTAACTGCTTCTTATATAGACTTTTAGCCTATTGGTTTCAGTCCCAGCTACTCTGCCACTTTCAGAGGTACCTGGAATTTCCAATTCCTGAATTTGGTGGGGATTAGGGGAGAGTGTTCCGCAGCATAGATTAGCCTGCTTTTAGGTTTCACTTACTGACACTCCCTCTCTGCTCTGCTAAATCAATAATCATTTATTCATCTGTTTTCACCAGTATCTATAACTTGCTTTTGTCTCATCTCTCATTCTCTTGTGGGTTTATTTCTTTTTAATCCTGTGATGGTTAAGGTTGTGTGTCAACTTGGCTGGGCCATGGTCCTCGGTGGTTTAGCAGTTGTGATGTAGTTTGGCAGCTTTTTAATGATGTACTCACTTCCATAATGAGATCTGATTTAATGTCATCCCCTCCGTGATGAGATCTGTTGTGAGGCCAATCAGTTGAAAGGAAGCTTCCTTGGGGGTGCTGCCTGCATTCAATATAGGTGGACTTTCTGGCAAGGCTCGCTGGCTTTTGCTTGCTGTGGATCCTGCAGCTGGCTCTTGTTTATCTGACCCGTGGTTCTTGGGACTTGAACTAGCAGCTTACCTGCCGATCTTGGGATTCATCAGCCTCCATAGCCTGTAAGCCAGAGGGCTGCTATCTCATCTTTCGTCTTGGATTCACTGGGACCTGCAGCTCTATGAGTCAGGAGAAGCCTCGAGCCTGACCCACAGCCTTGGGAATTTCCAGTATCTACACTGCGTGAGTCATTCCCTTTATACAAATCTCTCTATATATTACATACACACTGGTTTTGCTTCTCTGGAGAACCCAGCCTAAAACAAATCCTTAACTGTCATTTTAGTAGGAAATGTGGTTCAACCCACCATGCTTAAATAGAAGTCCAGTAATAATATTTTCGAATATTTTCTTGCCTTCAATACTTTTTTTTTTTTTCTTTTCTTCTGGAAGGACTCCTACTTTATACTTCTAGTTTGATTGTTCTTGGCTCATAATTTTATCTCATTCTTTCCAGATCTTTACTCCTTCCTAATACTTTCTGGAAAGGTTTTCTTCCTGACCTTACAGCTGATTAATTGATTGTTGACCTCAGTCCATTCTATTATTCAACCCATCAATGTAGGTTTGGTTTGTTCTTAAACTATGATATTTTTCATACTCAGTATTCCAACTGATTTTAAGAGCTCAAAGTTTCTGATTCAAATTAATATTTTCTCATTTCTTTGAGGGTATTTATTATGCTTAAATTCTTCTGCTTTCTGGTCCATTATTTCTGCTGCATTTGGTATAGGCTGGAACCTAAGATAGCACCAAGTAAAATCCAGAAAGTTTCAGGAATTAGCACTACCACGAACCTCTGAAAGAGGTTGTAGGGTATACGAGGGCTGAAATCAGGTAGGCTGGAAGTTTGTTTAAGAAGCAGTTAGAATTCAGATCCCCTTACCACCTCTCATAGCCAAGAGTATGCTTTTCCAATAATTTATCCATTTTTCCCTGTGAGCTCATATCCTGTCTTAATTGGTAGAACGTAATGAGGGTTGTTGCTTAATCCCAGATCTATCTTGTAAAGACATGGAAGTAAAAAACAACCAACAGCCTCCGGCTATACCTACTGATATCTGAGATCTGGCTACTGCTGCTCCCCCTTTGTTGTCATTCTTCTCTCCCAAGCAACCCTACCTACCTACTTACGTACACACACACACACACACACAGAGAGAGAGAGAGAGAGAGGAGAGATCCTTTCCTTCAGGGAATCTATAGTGCCTCCTCCTGGGGCACTGCTCTTTTTCTTAATTGTAACTACACAGCCTTGTAGGGAAAGAGGAATGGAAGAATGACAGAGGGAAAGACAATGCTCTGGTGTAGACATGACTGTCCACTCCTGTAATTATCCACTTATTCACCTCCTACCCTTGGCCCACATTGAGTGCTGAGGTGATAATAGCTCTCCATCCCCCAACTGATTTGGCTGGTGGTGCGGCTTTTCTGTTTTGCTGGCAGTGATGGGTAGACCCAGAGGAAGACGGACAAGAAAAAAGCACGTCAGTCTCCCAAACTTCTCCATCTGCTCTGAGCTGACATTTCCTATCCATAGTCCACCCCTAGAACCAACCACCTTTTGCCTTCTTGGGGTTTCTCAGTTGTTGGCTAGTTTCTCATCTCTATCAACTTCCCTCTCACTTTTTTTTTTTTGGCATATCCAAGGTTGGTTTGGGGAAAGAAGTCAACAGCCAGTGTTAATTTTCCTATCTTGCCAGGAACTACTTGCCTTAGTTTTCTAAACTCCATCACTCTCAACCAATCTTCATATGACATTTTTAGTTTTTCACTGTCAGAATGGCTTAGCACTATGTATTGCTGAAATTTTACTTTTTAAAAAATATTTCATGTTTATTACTTCTTATTTACCTTGTTTTTAAGTTTTTTTCTTCCTTGTCCATCTCTTGATTCATAGTAGTTCTATCTGTATACACGTCTCCATATTTTTTTCTGAACGTAACTATGAAGTAACTGGATATGAAAAACACATTCACATTATTTTTTAATATAAAAGGCAATTTGACAGCTATAACTATTGGTATTCAAAACTGCATATGCATTTCCTACCTTTTCACTAGGCTTAATATTCCTATTACCTTCAAGTGTTTCTTGTCTATAGAATAATTTCCAGACCCTTCATTACGTTATTATTCTCTGGGCAGTCTCTATTTTGTCCAACTCCTTCTTTAAGGCAAGGATTTTCCTTCTTACATTGATGGGCTTATGTACATACAATTTTAATTTATTTTAAATTCCATACTAAAGATAATGATAAGTTTTAAGCTCACCTTCTCAGAGAGGATCCTCAAAAATAACTAGGGAAGTCAACAGAACTTGTAGGCTGAGTTGTTAAATTAATGTCACCATTCACTAAGCACCAAAAGGAAACTACCAGCATTCCTCATAAACTAAAAAGGAGGAGCCTCTTTCTGATTACTGCGGGAAATCTAACAAGGTACAGAAAGTCTCCAAATTAAGATGATGCACTGCATGGAGGTATACTGTGTCTAAAGAACTTAAGTAAAGATCTAGCCTAGAATCAATGTAGGATAGAAAAAGCTTTAACTTGCAAATGAATAGGCTTCAAATAAATCAAATAAGACAGAACAAAATAGGCCAGAGGCAAGAGCCGTTCTTATAGGAACAGAAATCACATCAGATATGATGTCGACAACTACAATATCCACGTATGACAATCTACCTAGTGATCAGACTCAGGGTTCATAAAGAGAAATTTTTTTTTCTATCAAAGTCAAAATCAGGACCCAAAGAGTAAAAGCACACATAACAAATTTGAAAATCATCCAATTACTGAGCCATAATACAAGTCTCAATAAATTTCAAATGATTTTGCATCATACAGCCCAAATTACATTACCACACTATAAAGACATTAACAGCAAAATCCTTTAAACTTGGAAATTAAGAAACACATGTCTAAATAACTCATGGCTCAAAGAAAGAAATAATAATGCAAATTTGAAAATAGTAAGAATGAAATGGTGAGACACTAAATATTAAAACTCGTGAGATATAGTTATATTAGAAAAGAATGAGACTGATTATCTAAATTAAGCACCTAAATTAAAGAGTTAGAAAAAGCAAAATTTTATCAATCCGAAGGAAGTAGAAAAAAGAAATTGTAAAGACTAAAGCACAAAACAAAAAACAAAACAAAACCCACTGCCACTGGAGCCGATTCCGGCTCACAGAGACCCTAAAGGACAGAGTAGAACTGCCCCATAGGGTTTCCAAGGAGAACCTGGTAGATTCAAACTGCTGACCTTTTGGTTAGCAGCCATAGCTGGCAAAAGGTTAAAGCAGCACAAATTAGCAAACCTATAACAAAGAGGACCAAAAGAGCTAAATATTGTTATTGTTAGGTGCCCTCCAGTCTATTCTGACTCATAGCAACCCTATGTACAACAGAAAAAAACAATGCCTGGTCCTGTGCCATCCTCGCAATCATTGCTATGCTTGAGCCCACTGTTGCAGGCATTGTGTCAACCCATCTTCTTGAGGGTGTTCCTCTTTTTCTCTGACTCTCCACTTTACCAAGCGTGATGTCCTTCTCCAGGGACTTGTCCCTCCAGATAACATGTCCAAAGTACCTGAGACAAGTCTTGCAATTCTCACTTCTAAGGAGTACTTCTTCCAAGACAGACTTGTTCATTCTTCTGGCAGTCCACGGTATGTTCCATACTTTTCTGCAAACACCATAATTCAAAGGCATCAATTCTTCAGTCTTCTTTATTCATTGTCCAGCTTTCACTGGCATATGAGGCAACTGAAAATACCATGGCTTGGGTCAGGTGCTCCCTAGTCCTCAAACTGACATCTTTGCTTTTTAACAATTTAAAGAGGTCTTCTGGGGCAGATTTGCCTAATTCAAAACATCGTTTGATTTCATGACTACTGTTTCCATGGGCGTTGATTATGGATCCAAGTAAAAAGAAATCTTTGAGAACTTCAGTATTTTCTCCATCTATCATTATGTTGCTTACTGTCCCAGTTGTGAAGATTTTTGCTTTATGTTGAGGTATAATCCATAATGAGGGCTGTAGTCTTTCATCTTCATCAGTAAGTGCCTCAAGTCTCCTTCACTTTCAGCAAGGTTGGACCATCTGTATACTGAAGATTGTTAATGAGTCTTCCTCCAATCCTGATACTGTGTTCTTCTTCAGATAGTCCAGCTTCTCAGATTATGTGCTCATCAAACAGACTGAATAAGTATGGTGAAAGGATACAACCCTGATGCACAACCTTCCGGATCCCAAACCACCCAGTATCCCCTTGTTCTGTTCAAACAACTGCCTCTTGGTCTATGTACAGGTTTCTCATGGGCACAATTAAGTGTTCTGTAATTCCCATTTTTCACAATGTTATCCATAACTTGTTATGACCCACACAGTTGAATGCCCTTGCATAGTCAATAAAACACAGGTAAACATCTTTCTGGCATTCTCTGTTTCAGCCAAGTCCATCTGACATCAGCAACGATATCCCATGTTCCATGTTCTCTTCTGTATCTGGCTTGAATTTCTGGCAGTTTCCTGTCGACGTACTGCTCCAAGTGTTTTTGAGTAATCTTCAGCAAAATTTTACTTGTGTGTGATATTAATGATATTGTTCAGTAATTCACACATTCTGTTGTATGAGCACAAATATGGATCTCTTCCAGCTGGTTGGCCAGGAAGCTGTCTTCCAAATTTCTTGGCATAGATGAGTGAACACTTCCAGCACTGCATCTGTTTGCTGAAACATCTCAATTGGTATTCCATCAATTCCTGGAGCCTTGTTTTTCACCAATGTCTTCAGTGCAGCTTGGACCACTTCCTTCAATACCACCAGTTCTTAATCATATGCTACCTTCTGAAATGGTGAAGCATCAATCATTTTTAGTATAGTGACTCTGTGAATTTCTTCCTCCTTTTGACGCTTCCTGCGTCATTCAATATTTTGCCCATAGAATCCTTCAATATTCCAACTCAAGGCTTGAATTTTTCTTCAGTTCTTTCAGCTTGAGAAATGCCAAGCGTGTTCTTCTCTTTTGGTTTTCTAACTCCAAGTCTTTACACATTTCATTATAATACTTTACTTTGTCTTCTTGAGCTGCCCTTTGAAGTCTTCTGCTCAGTTCTTTTACTTCATTATTTCTTCCTTCTGCTTTAGCTACTCTACATTCAAGAGTAAGTTTTAGAGTATCTTCTGACATCCATTTTGGTCTATTCTTTCTTTCCTGTCTTTTTAATGACTCTTTGCTTCACATACACTATCTCTGATGTCATCCCACAACTCGTCTGGTCGTCGCTCATTACTGTTCAGTGCCTCAAATCTATTCTTCAGATCGCCTCTAAATTCAGGTGGGATATACTCAAGTTTGTACTTTGGCTCTCATGGACTTGTTCTAATTTTCTTCAGCTTCAACTTGAACTTGCATATGAGAAACTGATGGTATGTTCTGCAGTCGGCCCCTGGCCTTGTTCTGACTAATGATAGTGAGCTTCTCCATCATCTCTTTCCATAGATACAGTTGATTTGATTCCTCTGTAACCTATCTGTTGAGGTCAACATGTACAATCGCCATTTATGTTGTTGAAAAAAGGTATTTGCAATGAAGAAGTCATTGGTCTTGCAAAATTCTATAATGTCATCTCTGGCATTGTTTCTATCACCAAGGCCATATTTTCCAACTATGGATCCTTCTTTGTTTCCAACTTTCTCAGTCCAATCACCAGTAATTATCAATGCATCTTGATTGCATGTTTAATCAATTTCAGACTGCAGATGCTGGTAAAAATCTTCAACTTTGGCTTTAATGGTTGGTGTGTAAATCTGAAAAATAGTAGTATTAACTGGTCTTCCTCATAGGTGTATGGACACTATCTTCTCACTGACAGCATTATACTTATTAGATCTTGAAATATTCCTTTTGACAATGAATGCAATGCCACTCCCCTTTAATTTGTCATTTACAGCATAGCAGACCATTTGACTGTTTGACTCAAAATGGCCAATACCAGTCCATTTCAGCTCACTAATGCCTAGGATATTGATGTTTATGCCTTCCATTTCATTTCCGACGATTCCCAATTTTCCTAGATTCATGCTTCACACATTTCAAGTTCTGATTACTAATGGATGTCTTCAGGTATTTTTTCTCATTTTGAGTCATGCCACATGACCAAATGAAGGTCCTGAAAGTTTTACTTAATTCACATCAATAATGTCAAACCTACTTTGAGGGTGCAGCTCTTCCCTAGTCGTATTTTGAGCAGCTTCCAACCTGAGGAGCTCATCTTCTGGCACTGTATCAGACAATGTTCTGTGCTATCCATAAAGTTTTCACTGGCCAATTTTTTTAGAAGTAGGTTGCTAGGTCCTTCTTCCTGTGAAACCTGTCTACCACGGGTGTCCCTGCTGGCCTTTGAAATACCAGTGGCATAGCTTCCAGCATCTCAGCAACATACAAGCCACCAAAGTACAACAAACTCACAAGAGATCTAAATATTAATGGATACAAAGACTTATAAAGATGTCAATTCTTCCTTTGTTGGTCTTTATAGCCAATACAGCTGCCATCAAAATTTCAACAGTTTATGTTTTACAGTCAATCTGATTTGCAGCAACCCTACAGGACAAAGTAGAACTGCCCCATAGGGTTTCCAAGGCTTGATCTTTATGGCAGCAGACTGCCACATCTTTCTCCCGCAGAGCAGCTGGTGGGTTCGAAGCACTGACCTTTTGGTTAGCAGCTGAGTGCTTAGCCACTGCACCACCAGGGCTCCTAACATTAGACTAGCATCCTAAAATTATTTTTGAAAGAATTAGAAACAAATGAGATGTCTTTCCAGCAGGTGTTAACCCCACAGCCTTACATCCCTGGCTGGGGGTCAGTGCAAATAAGTCATGATTTGTAATCTGTCTCAAACTATGGCGGTATAGCTGACTCCACAGCTAAGACTGTACTAGCTCAACAGAAGACTCTCAACTCTTTAGTTAGGATTGTTTTTAGGTTCCCTTCTTGGCCCAACAAGGTGTCTGTGTGACAGCTAAAACTTCTTGTTGCACATGGACAAATTCCACTGGATAAGTTGAACAAGCTGTAACCAAAATCTAACAACAAGCATGCCTGTTACACCAAGTAGAATCTCACCCCAACTGGGGGTTTAATCTGTTTAGCTGGCTCCCTATTAATGCAGGGTCTTGGATGCATTCTTTAATCCAAACAGCAATTATAATTATGATTACTGTCTTCTGTAGAATAAACAAAAGTGTTATAAATTGTTTTCAGGGTCTTTGTAATCAATCTACCAACATTCATTCCCTCCACAGAACAATGCTTCTAGAAAAAACTGTTCTTGTCTCTGAAAGTAAAAATAATCAAGCTATGGAGTCTTGACCTGATCAAACCAGATCACGACATTTCTCAAACACACTGTTGCTCCGTTAATCAGTCAATCACCCACTCTGCCTCTGGTTAACACTGCCCCAAGCCTTAGTTAAAAGGAGCCCTTTCCGGCTGCCAACCGAAAGGTCGGTGGCTAGAACATACTAGCCGTTTGACAGGGGAATGATGTGGCAATCTGCTTCTATAAAGATTATAGCCTTGGAAATCCTATGGGGCAGTTCTACCCCTGTACTACAGGGTCTCTCTGAGTTGGAATTGACTTGACAGTCATGGACTGGGTTTGGTTTTGGTTTGGAGTCTTAGCTATGGCATGTTGAAGACCTGAAAATAAGAGGACATCATCAGACCTTGGTCAGCGAAAGACCGTGCAAAAGAAGGCCCGCGAAAAGGCAAAATGAGATGGCAGTAAATTGATCAAAGACCTTCTCTGAAGGTCTTGATCAGAGGGGGAAATTGTTAAATGAAGTAAAAATGGAGTCATGTGGTTGCCAAAATGGCATCCGCAGTCAAATGGACAATGCCTCTAAGACTTGTCTTTACGGAGACTTAAGCCTATTTCCTGTAAATCAGGCTACCCTGGCTGACCAACGAAATCCTGACATTGCTTCCACCCTCACTAATCAATGAAACCCTGGCAGTGTTTCAATAATAAGTTGTATAAGACAATCAGAAATAAGCTTTGGCTTCTGTGTTTTGTCAATATAAGCCAATCACTGCTGATATTCAGAGGAGTACCTTTCCACATGTGGTTTGGTGCTACTTGACTTGTGAATCTTCTGTCCAAATAAACCTCATCTAATAGAGTAAATTAAAAAAATAATTAAAAATTTATGTTACTGGGCACACAATGTATAAAGATGCAATTTGTGACAGCAACACCATAAACGGAAGGGCAATGAAGCTATACAGGAGCAGAGTTTTTGTATATTATTGAAATTAAATTGGTATCAATTCAAACTAGACTGTTTTAAATTTAGGATGCTAAGTATAATCCCCTTGGTAACTGCAAAGAAAATATCTAAAAATACGCAAAAAAAGGACATGAGAATGAAATCAAAATAAATCACTACAAAAAATCAACTAAACACAAAAGAAGGCAGAATTGGAGAAAAGGGACAAAAACGGTATAAGACACACTGAAAACAAATAGTAAAATGGCAGAAGTAAATATTTCCTTATTAGTAATTATTTTAAATGTAATAGGTTAAACTCTCTGATCAAAAGGCAGACACTAGCAGAACGGGTAAAGAAATATGATCCAACTATACACTGTCTATAAGAGACTGCCTTTAGATCCAAAGTTATAAACAATTTGTAAGTGAAATTACGTTTAAAAAATCCATGTAAATAGTAACTATAAGAGCTGCGGTGACTATGTTAACATCAGACAAAATAGTCTTTAAGTCATAACTGTTACAATAGACAAAAGAGGACATTATATAATGATAAAAGGGTCAATAATTCCTGTTATGGATTGAATTGCATCCCCCAAAAAGACTTGTTGTTACCCTAATGCTTGGTCCTGTGAATATGAACTTTTTCAGAAATAGGGTCATTGAATATGTTATCATTTCACACAAGGTTATATTGGAGTAGGGTGGTCCTACTCCAGTATGAGCGGACATACTGACACCGAGACGGAGACAATAGGAAGAGAGCCAGGTAAAGACAGAAGCAGAGATTGGAGTGATTTAAAGCCAGTGAGTGCCAAGGATCATCAGCTGTCACCACAGACTAAGACAGAGGCATCCAACAGATCATCCCTCAGAACCCTCAGAAGGAATCAACACAATGGCCAACACTCTGATTTCAGACTCTCACCTCCAGAGCTGTGAGGAAGTTGATTTCTGTTCTTATAAGTCACCTAATTTGTGATATTTTGTTATGGTAACCATAGGAAACTAATATACCACCCTACGTGATCTACTGATTCAACACAATCCCTATCTAAATATCAAAAGCTTTTCTTTCGTAAATGGAAAAGCTGATCCTCAAACTCATAGGGAATTGCAAAGCTTCCCAAATAGATGAAACAATCTTGAAAAAGAACAAAATAAGACTCACACTTCCCAATTCTGAAACTTACTACAAATCAAAACGGTTATCCTTATACCTATTGGTATAAGGATACACATACAGAACAATGAAATATAATTGAGAGGACAGAAATAAACCCACACACCTTTGGTCCACTGATTTTTGACAAGGGTGCCAAGACCATTCAACGAGAAAAGAATAGCCTCTTCCACAAATCATCTTGGGACAACTGGATTTCCACATGCAGTAGAATGAAGCTGGATACCCCTACCTCACAACATATATGAAAATTAATTGAAAATGAATCCATGACCTAAATATAAGAGCTAAAACCATAAAACTCGTAGAAGGAAATACAAGGGTAGGATGTTAAGAACCTTGTATTTGGCAGTGGATTCTTAGGTATGACACCAAAAGCATAAGCAACAAAAGAAAAAATAGTAAATTGGACTTCATCAAAATTAAAAACTTTTACATGTCAAAGGACACTGTTAAGAAAGTGAAATAACCTACAGAATGAGAGATAATATTTGGAAACCATATATCTGATAAGGGTGTACTATCCAGAATATATAAACAACTCCTAAAACAAGACAAACAACCCAATCGAAAATGGGCAAAGGACTTGAATAGACATTTTTCCAAAGGAGATATACAAATGGCTAATAAGCTATTAAGCACATGAAAAGAGGTTCAACTTCATTAGTCATTAGGGAAATGCAAATCAAAACCACAATGAGATACCACCTCACAGCCACTAATACGACTATTATTAAAAAAAAGGAAAATAACAACTGTTGGTGTGGATGTGGAGAAACAGAAACACTCATCCAATGACGGTGGGAAGGTAAGATGGTGCAGCTGCTATGGAAAACTGTTTGGCAGTTCCTTAAAAAGTTGCATACAGAATTACTACATGACCCAGCATTCTGCTCCTAGGTATAAGCCTTAAGAACTGAAAGCAGGGGCTCAGATACAGTGTTCATTGCAGCATTATTCCAATAGCTAAAAGTGGAAAAACAAAGCAAATGTCTATCAACAGATGAATGGACAAATTTGATATATACGTACAGTGGATTATTATTCAGAGAAACGAAGTTCTGACACATGCTACGATACAGATGAACCTTGAAAATATTATGGCACAAAAGGATAAATGTATGATTCCACTTGTGTGAAATATCTAGAATAGGCAAATGCATATAGATAGAATGTAGATTAGTGGTTACGAGGGGCTGTGGGAGGGAAAAATGGGGAGTTATTGCCTAATGGGTATAGAGTTTCTGTTTGGTGTGATGAAAAAGTTCTATAAACAAACAGCAGTGAGGGTTACATAACATTGTAAATATATACTTGCCACTGAATTATACACTTTAAAACGGCAAATTTTACAGTACATTTTGTTAAAAACACAAAAAAATTAAGAATTTGTTTATCAACACTCTAAAGAAAATAAAAAGACAAGCTAATGCTGTGAGATGATGTTTGCAAAATACCATGTGGTATATAGTCTCCATAGACAACCACCATTGACTCCTTCCCTCCTTGTACATGTGTGCCACCCCATTCTTCAAAATGTGAAATCTATTTCCCCTCCTCTTGAATCTGGGCTGGCCTTAGTGACTTTCTTCGATGAACAGAATGCAGCAGAAGTAATGTTATTTCAGTTTTAGGCCTAGCCCTTGAGGGGCCTGACAGCTTCTACTTCCCCTCTTTAAGGTAACCATTCTGTAAGAAGTCTGACTACCCTGAGACAACCATGCTTCAAGCTAGCCCTCCAATGAAATATGTGGAAAAACTCAAAAGCACCAGACATATGCGTGAAACCTTCTTGCATCTTCTGGTATCTCCCAACCCATCCTAGCTGTCAAATGAATGCAACCAAATGAGTGACCCAAAACTACATGGAACAGAAAGCTACCCATCTCAACATAGAATCAAGAGAAATAGTAAATCATTGTTGATTTAAGCCACTAATTTAAGGTAGTTTGTTACACAGCAATAGATAACTAAAACAAATATATATGGCAAAAAATTAGTCTCAAGAATATACAAATCAGTCCATAAGAGTAAGTCCATAAGAAAAGCACAAATATACAGACACATACAGAGAGGCATAAGGTTTCCATTGTCATCTTCCCATGGAGTCAGGACACATTAATTTCCCAGAAATGTGTGACAACATGCACTGAGTACTGCCAACCAGGGAATCTCACCTGAGCTTTGGTGTAGAGTTTTTGTTGGGGCTTTATTACATAGACTTGATTGACCATGTGACTGAACTCGGTCTCCAGGTTGACTAATGCTGCAGAACCCAGATCCCCCACTTGAAATCACAATTCAGATGTTGTTCGGTGCTGTCACGTCAGTTCCAACTTGTAGTGACCCTGTGCACAACAGAACGAAACACTGCCTGGTCCCATGCCATCCTCACAATTGTTGCTATGCTTGAGGCTGCTGTTGCAGCCACCATGTCAATCCATCTCGCTGAGAGTCTTCCTCTTTTTTGCTGACCCTCTACTTTGCCAAGCATGATGTCCTTCTCCAGGGACTGATCCCTCCCAATAACATGTCCCAAGTATGTGAGATGAAGTCTCGCCACCCTTGCTCCTAAGGAGCATTCTGGTTGTACTTCTTCCAAGACAGGTTTGTTCGTTCTTTTGGCAGTCCATGGTACCTTCAATATTCTTCGCCAACACCACAATTCAAAGGTGTCAATTCTTCTGCCATCTTCCTTCTTCATTGTCTAGCTTTCACATACATATGAGGTTTTTGAAAACACTATGGATTGCGTCAGATGCACCTTAGTCCTCAAGGTGATATTTTTACTTTTTAACACTTTTAAAGAGATCTCTTGCAGTCGCTTTGCCCAATGCAATGAGTCTTTTGATTTGCTGACTGCTGCTTCCATAGGTGTTGACTGTGGATCCAAGTAAAATGAAATCCTTGACAACTTCAATCTTTTCTCCTTTCATCATGATGTTGCTTATTGGTCCCATTGTGAGGATTTTTGTTTTTTTATGTTGAGGTGTAATCCATACTGAAGACTATGGTCTTTGATCTTCATCAGTAAGTACTTCTAGTCCTCTTCACTTTCAGCAAGGAAGGCTGTATCATCTGCATATTTTAGGCCGTTAATGAGTGTTCCTCCAATCCTGATGCCCTGTTCTTCTTCCTATAGTCCAGCTTTTCGGATCATTTGCTCAGCATACAGATTGAGTAGGTATGGTGAAAGGATACAACCCTGATGCACAGGTAAACATCTTTATGATATTCTCTGCTTTCAGCCAGGATCCGTCTGACATCAGCAATGATATTCCTGGTTCCACATCCTCTTCTAAACCCAGCTTGAATTTCTGGCAGTTCCCTCTCGATATACTGCTACAGCCACTTTTAAATGATCTTCAGCAAAATTTTGCTTGTGTGTGATATTAATAACATTGTTCGATAATTTTCTAATTCAGATGGATCACCTTTCTTGGGAATAGGCATAAACATGGATCTCCTCCAGTCAGTTGGCCAGGTCTTCCAAATTTCTTGGCTTAGACAAGTAAGCAATTCCAGCACTGCATCCATTTGTTGAAACATCTCAATTGTTATTCCGTCAATTCCAGGTGCCTTGTTTTTTGCCAATACCTTCAGTGCAGCTTGGACTTCTTCCTTCAGTACCATGAGTTCCTGATCATATATTACCTCCTGAAATGGCTGAACGTCAATCAATTCTTTTTGGTACAGTGACTCTGTGTATTCCTTCCATCTTCTTTTGATGCTTTCTGCGTCGTTTAACATTTTTCCCACAGAATCCTTGGCTACTGCAACTCAAGGACTGAATTTTTTCTTCAGTTCTTTCAGCTTGAGAAATGCTGAATGTGTTCTTCCCTTTTGTTTTTCTATCTCCAGGTCTTCCCATATGTCATCATAATACTTTACTTTGTCTTCCTGAGCTGCCCTTTGAAATCTTCTGTTCAGCTCTTTTACTTCTTTTCCTTTTGCTTTAGTTATTCAATGCTAAAGAGCAAGTCTCAGAGTCTCTTCTGACATCCATTTAGGTCTTTTCTTTCTCTCCTGTCTTTGTAATGACCTCTTGCTTTCTTCATGTATGATGTCCTTGATGTCATTCCACAACTCGTCTGGTCTTCACTCATTAGTGTTCAACATATCAAATCTATTCTTGAGATGGTCTCTAAATTCAGGTGGGATATACTCAAGGTCATACTTTGGCTCTTGTCGACTTGTTCTAATTTTCAGTTTCAACTTGAACTTTCATATGAGTAACGGATGGTCTGATCTGCAGTCAGCCCCTGGCCTTGTTCTGACTGGTGATACTGAGCTTTTCTACTGTCTCTTTCCACAGATATAATCGATTCAATTCCTGTGTATTCCATCTGGCAAGCACCAGGTGTATAGTCACCATTTATGTTGGTGAAAAAACATATTTGCAACAAACATGCAACAAACAAGTTATTGGTCTTAGAAAATTCAATCATGCGATCTCCAGTATCATTTCTATCACGAGGGCTATATTTTTCAAGTACCGATCCTTCTTTGTTTCCAATTTTTGCATTCCAATCACCAGTAATTATCAGTGCACCCCGATTGCATGTTCCATTAATTTCAGACTGCAGAAGTTGGTAAAAATCTTCAGGATCTTCATCTTTGGCCTTTGGGGTTGGTGTGTAAATTTGAGTAATAGTCGTATTAACTGGTCTTCCCTGTAGGCATATGGAGATTATCCTATCACTGATCGCACTGTACTTGAGGACAGATCATGAACTGTTCTTTTTAATGATGAACGCACTGGCATTCCTCTTCAAGTTGTCATTGCTGACATAGTAGACTGTATGATTGTCTGATTTAAAACGGCCAATACCAGTCCATTTCAGCTCACTAATGCCCAGGATGTCAATGTTTATGTGTTCCATTTCATTTTTGATGATTTCCAATTTTCTCAGATTCACACTTCATACATTCTAGGTTCCAATTATTAATGGATGTTTGCAGCTGTTTGTTCTCATTTTGGGTCGTGCTACATCAGCAAATGAAGGTCCCAAAAGCTTGACTCCATCCACATCATTAAGGTCCACTCTACCTTGAGGGGGCAGTTTTCCCCAGTTGTATTCTGAGTGCCTTCCAACCTGAGGGGCTCACTTTCCAGCACTACATCAGACAATGTTCTGCTGTTATTCACAAGGTTTTCACTGGCCAATTCTTTTCAGAAGTAGACTGCCAAGTCCTTCTTCTTGGTCTGTCTTAGTCTGGAAGCTCAGCTGAAACCTGTCTGCCATAGGTGACCCTGCTGGTATTTGAATACCAGTGGCACAGCTTTCAGCATCACAGCAACACACAAGACCCCACAATACAACAAACTGACAGACGCATGGGAGCAATTCAGAAGAGGCAGTACCAAAAACCAAAAAAAAAAGAAACCGTGCCATCCAATGGATTTCAATTCATAGTGACCCTACAGGACAGAGTAGAACTGCCCCATAGGGTTTCCAAGGATGTAAGTCTTTGCGGAAGTAGACTGCCACATCTTTCTTTGGAGGAGCAGCTGGTGGCTTGAACTGCTGACCTTTGGGTTAGCTGCTGAGCACTTTAACCATTGTGCCACAGGGCTCCTCAAGAACAGTATACACACCAAAAGCCAAAAAAAAAAATTATAGACAATAATACTGAGGAACATAAATGTAAAACTCTAAATATTAAAAAATTAAGTTCAATACTGTGTTTATTATGCATTACATATTAAGTATATATTATACATAATTATAAAATATTATGTATATGTGTATGTGTGTATATTGTAATGTATTTTAATGGAGTTTATCTCATGAATACAAGTATAATATCTATTACTGTAGTTCCATATACTAACTTATTAGAAGAGATATGGGGCCCTGGTGCAGCAGTAGTTAAGCATTTGCCTGCTAACCAAAAGGTAAGCAATCTGAATCCACCAGTTGATCCTTGAGAACCCTATGGGGCAGATCTACTCTGTCCTATAGGGTCACTATGGGTCCTAATCGACCCACAGCAATGGGTTTGATTTTTTTTTAATAAGATATATATATATATATAAATAAATATATATATCTGACTCGACAGCACTGGGTTTTTGGTTTTTTTTTTTGGATATATATCTACCTATGAAATCATATATGTATATTTGTGTTACATATATATAGTCCCTGGGAGGTACATATACCTAGGCTTAGCTGCTAACCAACTTGCTTGCTAATCAAAAAGTTGACAGTTTGAGTCCACTCAGAGGCTCTTCCCAAGAAAGGCCTTGTGATCTGCTTCCAAAAATGGAGCAAAGCTCTACCCGGAGTCCACGCCACAAGCAACTGGTTATACGTTACAAAAGAAATGGCGGCAAACTTTTTGAAAGTACTTATTATTCATCTATGATTAAAAACCATACCCATTGCCATCGAGTAGAATCTGACGCATAACGACCCTATAGGACAGAACAGAACTGCCCCACAGGGTTTCCAAGGAGCACCCGGTGGATATGAACTGCCGACCTTTTGGTTAGCAGCCCTAGCACTTAACTACCACGCCACCAGGGCTTCCATGATTAAAAAACCAAAAAACTTCTCAATAATCTAGAAATAGACGGGAATTCACTTGGTCTAATAAACAGCAACTCAAAAAAAAAAAAAAAAACCCTACGCTAACAAGACCAACACCAGGCTGGTCCCTCAGGGCCCAACTCGTTCTCCGTGTCCGCCCCTGCGGAGCTCGGCAAAGCGGACAGGAATGGCGGGCGTCGCTGAGGGTCCGAGGAGCCTGACGCGACTCCCCGTCGCCCTTACCCGCAGCGCTGTGGCCGAAGCTCGCCCGCCCCTCCCTCCAGCCCCCGGGGCAGGCAGAGGCCCCAGCGGGCAGTGAAGGTCCGGGCTGCACAAGCTCAGCGCGACTGCGGAGGGGCAGCCCCACCACCGTTCCACAAACCCCTTCTGGCTGTAACCGCCCGACCAACACCGTATCGTTTTGACTGGCCTCGCGCCTGGAGCTCGAGAGGCCCCGGAGCCCAGAAAGATCACGAATCGGCGGGAACGCGGCAGGAAGCGAGGTGTGAGCTAAGGGTGGCGCAAAGGATGCTGGGAGGTGGGCCGGGGCGGGAGGCGGGCCGGGGTGGGAGGGGCCTAGTAGATGAGGAGGTGGCCCGAGGCTCCTTGGAGACCCACTCCAGCGAGGGCACAGCCACGAAAGGCGTAATGACGCCGATTTTTTAAGACTTTTAACATTTTTGTTTTCTAATATTTTTATCAAAACCACGAATCTGTGGATCTAGCTCATTAAATTATAGAAAATATCTGCCACATAATTAAAAATGTCAAATAAATTACCCGAATCACACTATTGATCATAAACCACCACAGGTCTGTCAGTTTATGGTACTGTGGTGGCTTGCCTGTTGCTGTGATACTGGAAGCTATGCCACTGCTATATGAAATACCAGCAGGGTCACCCATGGGGGACAGGTTTCAGAGAAGCTTCTAAACTAAGACTAGAAGAAGGACCTTGCAGTTTTCTTTTGAAAAAATTGGCCAGTGAAAAACTTACGGATAATAGTGGACATTGTCTAATATAGTGCCAGAAGATGAGCCCCTCAGGTTGGAAGGCATTCAGAATATGATTAGGGAAGAGCTGCCTCCTCAAAGTAGAGTCAACCTTAATAACATGGATGGAGTCGAGCTTTTGGGACCTTGGTTTGCTGATGTGGCATAACTTAAAATGAGAAGAACCAACTTCAGACATCCCATTAATAATTGAAATGTGGAATGTACAAAGTATGAATCTAGGAAATTGGCAGTTGCCAAAAATAAAATGGAACTCATAAAGATTGATATCCTAGGCATTAAACCAAAAACAATAACAAAAACCAAACACCAAACCAGTTGCCCTTGAGTTGATTCCAAATCATAGCGACCCTATAGGACAGAGTAAAACTGCTCCCATAGGATTTCCAAGGAGTGGTTGGTGAATTCCAACTGCTGAACTTTTTGGGTAACAGCTAGCTCTTAATGACTGCACCAAAAAGGCTCCTAGGTATTAGAGAGCTGAAATGGACTGGTATTATCCATTTTGATGATCACATGGTCTGCTATGCCAGGAATGACAAATTGAAGAGTAATGGTATCGCATTCATCATCAAAAAGAACACTTGAGGAACTATCCTGAAGTACAGCACTGTCAGTGATAGGATACTATCCATACACTTACAAGGAAGACTAGTTAATATGACTGTTTTTCAAACTTATGCACCATTTGGTATCTTAATACCAAAGATGAGGAAATTGAAGATTTTTACCAACTTCTGCAGTCTGAAACTGATCAAACATGCAGTCAGGATGCATTGATAATTACTGGTGATTGGAATGAGAAAGTTAGAAACAAAGAAGGATCAGTACTTGATGAATTCTGCCGTAACACCCTGTATTTTTCCTTTATGGTATTCATTACAATTTATAATTACATATTTATTGGTACAGTTATTAGTTTAATGTCAGTCTCCCCCACTAGACTTAGGCTTCATGAGGACCTATTTTCTGTTTGATTCAACGCTGAATTCTCAGGACAATGCCTAACATATAATGGGTTCTCCACAAATACTTATTAAAGAAATAAGATTGTGAAGTAAATTAGTCTTAGAGTGAAAAAGGAGTCCCTGGGTGGCACACACAGTTAAGTGCTCGACTACCAACCCTAAGGTTGGCAGTTCAAACCCACTCAGAGATGCCTTGGAAGAAAGGCCTGGCTAGTTGCCTCTGAAAGGTCACAGCCTTGAAAACCCTATGGAGCAGTTCTACTCTGCACGCATGGGGTCGCCATGAGTAGGAATCGACTCCATGGCAACTGGTTTGGGTTTTGGTTTTACAGTAAAAAAAAATTTTTTTAATGCAGATATCAGGACCAATGTAGGTCTCATAATTTTCTTTCTTTTTCATCTCTAATTTTTGAGACTGAAATTTACCTGTTTTTGAAAAATTCTCCCTAGTCTTTGTCAATGCCTACGCCTCCAAAATATGAATAAAGCAAAAACCCACTGCCGTTGAGTCGATTCTGACACATGGCAGCCCTATAGGACAGGGCAGAACTGCCTCATAGGGTTTCCAAGAAGCGGTTGGTGGATTCCAACTGCTGACTTTTTGGTTAGCAGCCCTAGCTCTTTTTTTTTTTTTAAATAATTTATATTGTGCTTTAAGTCAATGTTTACAAATCCAGTTAGTCTGACACATATAAGCTTATATACACCTTACTCCATACTCCCACTTACTCTCCCTCTAATGAGTCAGCCCACTCCCTCCTTCCAGTCTCTCCTTTCGTGACGATTTTGCCAGTTTCTAACCCTCTCTACCCTCCTATCTCCCCTCCGGACAGGTGATGCCAACACAGTCTCAAGTGTCCACCTGATAAAAGTAGCTCACTCTTCGTCAGCACCTCTCTCCAACCCATTGTCCAGTCCCTTCCATGTCTGATGAGTTGTCTTCGGGAATGGTTCCTGTCCTGAGCCAACAGAAGGTTTGGGGACCATGACTGCCCGAATTCCTCTAGTCTCGGTCAGACCATTAAGTCTGGTCTTTTTATGAGAATTTGGGGTCTGCATCCCACTTCTCTCCTGCTCCCTCAGGGATTCTCTGTTGTGCTCCCTGTCAGGGCAGTCATCGGTTGTGGCTGGGCACCATCTAGTTCTTCTGGTCTCAGGATGATGTAACTCTATGGTTCATGTGGCCCTTTCTGTCTCTTGGGCTCATAGTTATCGTGTGACCTTGGTGTTCTTCATTCTCCTTTGCTCCAGGTGGGTTGAGACCAATTGATGCATCTTAGATGGCTGCTTGTTAGCATTTAAGACCCCAGACGCCACATTTCAAAGTGGGATGCAGAATGTTTTCATAATAGAATTATTTTGCCAATTGACTTAGAAGTCCCCTTAAGCCATAGTCCCCAAACCCCCACCCTTGCTCCGCTGACCTTTGAAGCCTTCAGTTTATCCTGGAAACTTCTTTGCTTTTGGTCCAGTCCAGTTGAGCTGACCTTCTGTGTATTGAGTATTGTCCTTCCCTTCACCTAAAGTAGTTCTTATCTACTAACTAATCAGTAAATAACCCTCTCCCACCCTCCCTCCCTCCCCCCCTCGTAACCACAAAAGTATGTGTTCTTCTCAGTTTATACTATTTCTCAAGATCTTATAATAGTGGTCTTATACAATATTTGTCCTTTTGCCTCTGACTAATTTCGCTCAGCATACTGCCTTCTAGGTTCCTCCATGTTATGAAATGTTTCACAGAGTCCTCACTGTTCTTTATTGATGCGTAGTATTCCATTGTGTGAATATACCATAATTTATTTAACCATTCACCCGTTGATGGACACCTTGGTTGCTTCCAGCTTTTTGCCATTGTAAACAGAGCTGCAATAAACATGGGTGTGCATATATCTGTTCGTGTGAAGGCTCTTATTTCTCTAGGGTATATTCCGAGGAGTGGGATTTCTGGGTTGTATGTTAGTTCTATTTCTAACTTTTTAAGAAAACGCCAAATAGATTTCCAAAGTGGTTGTACCATTTTACATTCCCACCAGCAGTGTATAAGAGTTCCAATCTCTCCGCAGCCTCTCCAACATTTATTATTTTGTGTTTTTGGGATTAATGCCAGCCTTGTTGGAGTGAGATGGAATCTCATCGTAGTTTTAATTTGCATTTCTCTAATGGCTAATGATCGAGAGCATTTTCTCATGTATCTGTTAGCTGCCTGAATATCTTCTTTAGTGAAGTGCATGTTCATATCCTTTGCCCACTTTTTGATTGGGTTGTTTGTCTTTTTGTGGTTGAGTTTTAACAGAATCATATAGATTTTTAAAGATCAGGCGCTGGTCAGAGATGTCGTAGCTGAAAATTCTTTCCCAATCTGTAGGTGGTGTTTTTACTCTTTTGGTGAAGTCTTTAGATGAGCATAGGTGTTTGATTTTTAGGAGCTCCCAGTTATCTGGTTTCTCTTCGTTATTTTTGGTAATGTTTTGTATTCTGTTTATGCCTTTTATTAGGGCTCCCAAAGTTGTCCCTATTTTTTCTTCCATGATCTTTATCATTTTACTCTTTTTGTTTAGGTCTTTGATCCACTTGGAGTTAGATTTTGTGCATGGTGTGAGGTATGGGTCCTGTTTCATTTTTTTGCAAATGGATATCCAGTTATGCCAGCACCATTTGTTAAAAAGACTATCTGTTCCCCAATTAACTGACACTGGGCCTTTGTCAAATACCAGCTGCTCATATGTGGATGGATTTATATCTGGGTTCTCAATTTTGTTCCATTGGTCTATGTGCCTGTTGTTGTACCAGTACCAGGCTGTTTTGACTACTGTGGCTGTATAATAGGCTCTAAAATCAGGTAGAGTGAGGCCTCCCACTTTCTTCTTCTTTTTCAGTAATGCTTTACTTATCCGGGGCTCCTTTCCCTTCCATATGAAGTTGGTGATTTGTTTCTCCATCACATTAAAAAATGACATTGGAATTTGGATCGGAAGTGCATTGCGTGTATAGATGGCTTTTGGTAGAATAGACATTTTTACTATGTTAAGTCTTCCTATCCATGAGCAAGGTATGTTTTTCCACTTATGTAGGTCCTTTTTAGTTTCTCGCGCTAGTACTTTGTAGTTTTCTTTGTGTAGGTCTTTTACATGTTTGGTAAGATTTATTCATAAGTATTTTATCTTCTTGGGGGCTACTGTGAATGGTATCGATTTGGTGATTTCCTCTTCGATGTTCTTTTTGTTGATGTAGAGGAATCCAAGTGATTTTTGTATGTGTATCTTATAACCTGAGACTCTGCCAAACTCTTCTATTAGTTCCAGTAGTTTTCTGGAGAATTCCTTAGGGTTTTCTGTGTATAAGATCATATCATCTGCAAATAGAGATAATTTTACTTCCTCCTTGCCAATCCAGATGCCCTTTATTTCTTTGTCTAGCCTAATTGCTCTGGCTAGGACCTCTAGCACAATGTTGAATAAGAGCGGTGATAAAGGGCATCCTTGTCTGGTTCCCGTTCTCAAGGGAAATGCTTTCAGGTTCTCTCCATTTAGAGTGATGTTGGCTGTCAGCTTTGTATAAATAATAAAAAAATGGATGCCCTTTATTATGTTGAGGAATTTTTCTTCAATTTCTATTTTGCTGAGAGTTTTTATCATAAATGGGTGTTGGACTTTGTCAAATGCCTTTTCTGCATCAATTGATAAGATCATGTGGTTTTTGTCTTTTGTTTTATTTATATGGTGGATTACATTAATGGTTTTTCTAATATTAAACCAGCCTTGCATACCTGGTATAAATCCCACTTGGTCATGGTAGATTATTTTTTTGATATGTTATTGAATTCTATTGGCTAGAATTTTGATGAGGATTTTTGCATCTATGTTCATGAGGGATATAGGTCTGTAATTTTCTTTTTTTGTGGTGTCTTTACCTGGTTTTGGTATCAGGGATATGGTGACTTCATGGAATGAGTTATGTAGTATTCCGTCATTTTCTATGCTTTGAAATACCTTTAGTAGTAGTGGTGTTAACTCTTCTCTGAAAGTTTGGTAGAACTCTGAAGCCGTCCAGGCGAGGGCTTTTTTTTTGTTGGGAGTTTTTTTTATTACCTTTTCAATCTCTTCTTTTGTTATCGGTCTATGTAGTTGTTCTACTTCTGATTGTGTTAGTTTAGGTAGGTAGTGTTTTTCCTAGGAATTCATCCATTTCTTCTAGGTTTTCAAATTTGTTAGAGTACAATTTTTCATAATAATCTGATATGATTCTTTTAATTTCAGTTGGGTCTGTTGTGATGTGGCCCATCTCGTTTCTTATTTGGCTTATTTGTTTCCTTTCCTGTATTTCTTTAGTCAGTCTAGCCAATGGTTTATCAATTTTGTTAATTTTTTCAAAGAACCAGCTTTTGGCTTTGTTAATTCTTTCAATTGTTTTTCTGTTCTCTAATTCATTTAGTTCAGCTCTAATTTTTATTATTTGTTTTCTTTTGGTGCCTGATGGATTCTTTTGTTGCTCACTTTCTATTTATTCAAGTTGTAGGGACAGTTCTCTGATTTTGGCTCTGCCTTCTTTATCTATATGTGCATTTATGGATATAAATTGACCTCTGAGCACTGCTTTTGCTGTGTCCCAGAGGTTTTGATAGGAAGTGTTTTCATTCTCATTGCATTCTATGAATTTCTTTATTCGCTCCTAATGTCTTCTATAATCCAGTCTTTTTTCAGCAGGGTATTGCTCAGTTTCCAAGTATTTGATTTCTTTACCCTAATTTTTCTGTTATTGATTTCCACTTCTATGGCCTTGTGGTCTGAGAAGATGCTTTGTAATATTTCGATGTTTTGGATTCTGCAAAGGTTTGTTTTATGACCTAATATGTGGTCTATTCTAGAGAATGTTCTATGTGCGCTAGAAAAAAAAGTGTACTTTGCAGCTGTTGGGTGGAGAGTTCTGTATAAGTCTATGAGGTCAAGTTGGTTGACTGTAGCAATTAGGTGTTCCGTGTCTCTATTGAGCTTCTTACTGGAAGTCCTGTCCTTCTCCGAAAGTGGTGTGTTGAAGTCTCCTCTATAATTGTGGAGGTGTCTATCCCACTTTTCAGTTCTGTTAAAGTTTGTTTTATGTATCTTGCAGCCCTGTCATTGGGTGCACAAATATTTAATATGGTTATATCTTCCTGGTCAATTGTCCCTTTAATCGTTATGTAGTGTCCTTCTTTATCCTTTGTGGTGGATTTAACTTTAAAGTCTATTTTGTCAGAAATTAATATTGCTACTCCTGCTCTTTTTTGCTTGTTGTTTGCTTGATATATTTTTTTCCATCCTTTGAGTTTTAGTTTGTTTGTGTCTCTAAGTCTAAGGTGTGTCTCTTGTAGGCAGCATATAAACGGACCATGTTTCTTTATCCAGTCTGAGGCTCTCTGTCTCTTTATTGGTGCATTTAGTCCATTTACATTCAGCGTAATTATAGATAAGTATGTGTTTAGTGCTGTCATTTTGATGCCTTTTTGTGTGTGTTGTTGACAATTTCATTTTTCCACTTACTTTTTTGTGCGGAGACTTTTTCTTTTTAAATTGTGTGTTCCTCATTTTCACAGTATTTGACTTTATGTTTGCTGAGTCGTTATGTTTTTCTTGGTTTTTATTTTGAGTTATGGAGTTGTTATACCTCTTTGTGGTTACCTGAATATTTACCCCTATTTTTCTAAGTAAAAACCTAACTTGTATTGTCCTATATCATCTTGTTTCCCTCTCCACATGGCAGTTGTATGCCTCCTGTATTTAGTCCCTCTTTTTGATTATTGTGATCTTTTACATATTGACTTCAATGATTCCCTGTTTTGAGCGTTTTATTCTTTTTAAAATTAATCTTAATTTGTTTTTGTGATTTCCCTATTTGAGTTGATAACAGGATGTTCTGTTCTGTGACCTTGTGTTGTGCTGGTATCTGATATTATTGATTTTCTGACCAAACAATTTCCTTTAGTATTTCTTGTAGCTTTGGTTTGGTTTTTGCAAATTCTCTAAGCTTGTGTTTATCTGTAAATGTTTTAATTTCACCTTCATATTTGAGAGAGAGTTTTGCTGGATATATGATCCTTGGCTGGCAGTTTTTCTCCTTCAGTGCTCTATATATGTCATCCCATTGCCTTCTCGCCTGCATGGTTTCTGCTGAGTAGTCTGAACTTATTCTTATTGTTTCTCCTTTGTAGGAGACCTTTCTTTTATCCCTGGCTGCTTTTAAAATTTTCTCCTTATCTTTGGTTTTGGCAAGTTTGATGATAATGTGTCTTGGTGATTTTCTTTTTGGATCAATCTTATATGGGGTTCGATGAGCATCTTGGATAAATATCCTTTCGTCTTTCATGATGTCAGGGAAGTTTTCTGCCAACAGATCTTCAATTATTCTCTGTGTATTTTCTGTTATTCCTCCCTGTCCTGGGACTCCAATCACACGCAAGTTACTCTTCTTGATAGAGTCCCACATGATTTTTAGGGTTTCTTCATTTTTAAAAATTCTTTTATCTGATTTTTTTCAGCTATATTGGTGTCAATTCCCTTGTCCTCCAGATCCCCGACTCTGCATTCCAATTGCTCGAGTCTGCTCCTCTGACTTCCTATTGAGTTGTCTAATTCTGTAATTTTACTGTTAATCTTTTGGATTTCTGAATGCTGTCTCTCTATGGATTCTTGCAGCTTATTAATTTTTCCACTATGTTCTTGAATAATCTTTTTGAGTTCTTCAACTGCTTTATCAGTGTGTTCCTTGGCTTTTTCTGTAGATTGCCTTATTTCATTTCTGAGGTCATCCCTGATGTCTTGAAGCATTCTGTAAATTAGTTTTTTATATTCTGCATCTAGCAGTTCCAGGATTGTATTTTCATTTGGGAAAGATTTTGATTCTTTAGTTTGGGGAGTTTAGTTTGGGAGTTAGTTTAGTTTGAAGCAATCATGGTCTGCTTCTTTATGTGGTTTGATATCGACTGCTGTCTCTGAGCCATCTCTAACATATTATAGTGATTTATTTTATATTTGCTCACTGAGTCTTATCTTGTTTTGTTTTCTTTCAATATACGTAGATGGGCTACTAGATTGCGCTGTCTTGATTTTTGTAGCCCTTTAATCACTTATGTCCTATTACCAGCTGGTTTGGGCTGTTACCAGATATATAAGCCTAAGAGTCCCTTCACTATTCTTGAGTAGAATCTGATTTTGGGTCATCAAGTGTGTGGTACAGACTGTCACCTATCCACCTAGAGGAGTAGTGGTGATATTTGTGTGCACCAGATTCTAGTAGCAGCAGGGATTCACACTCCAGGGGGTCAGGATGCTGACAGGCTTCCTCTAAGTGCCAGTGAGGTAGGCGTGTCTCTATTCCTAAAGCACTTTGGTGGGTGGGCTCTGCAGCTGTACCTTAGGCACCCAGTGCAAGTACCTCTACAGATTGGTAGGTGTCACCCTCCTTAGACCCCTAAGGCAGGAGGCTAGGTGGTCTGGGGGGAGCTTCAGCCCTCAGTTCCCTGTTGTGGGTCAGTGAGGGCTCTGTTGAATACGCAGAGATATCAGACCTGGGAAAACTTGTCTTCCCAGTAATCTGCTAAACAATGACTGTCAGATCTCTATCAGAATTGCTTTTGCATTATAATAGCCATCTTGTTCCCTATAGGGATGAAAGCCCAAGACTGTGGATCACATATGCTTGGCTGGAGATGGTTTTGTATTTTTAGTCCAATTAGGGAAGGATTTTTGGTCCCTGGGTTTTTTTGTAGCTGCTTCTCTCAGGCCAGGAGAATGGGTTAGGGAAAGACCAAAAAAAAAAAAAAAAAGAATGAAAGAAAAACCGCAGCACACTTCACTCTCTGGCTCAGGAAATTCCAATGTTAATGAAGCCGCCTGGGAAGGGGAGGGGAGGGATCAGATAAATAGGAGAGAGTAAGCACCCTGGAATATAGACAAAGTTACTTATCTTGTTTGGTGATGACTGTTTTATCTGAGATTCCTGAGGGGCGTGTAGCCTGTGTGCGTTGGCTGGGTTGAGATTGCCCCTGAGGGTCAGGCCTGCTTCCCGTGCTTGTGCTGTCTCAGAAGCCGTGGTCAGTTCCTCCACTTCCAGTCCAAAGCTCAGCGCCAAGGTTCCCCGGCTGGGACGCTGCACTCCAAGCTCCAAAATCAGTCACCGCCTCCTGGTGACTTCTCTACCCGCCAGCCACCTCCCTGCGCTGCCTGCATGCATTGGCTGGGCTTCCCCTGAGGTCACTTCTGGGGGCTAGGGCTGCGTCCTGTGTTTGCGCCGTCTCAGGATGCCGTGCTCAGTTCCCCTGCGCCCAGTCCGAAGCCCGGCGCCAAGGTTTTCTGACCGGGACGCTGGCTCCAGGCTCCGAAAGCAGTTGTTGCTTCCCAGTGGTTGTTCATTCTCAGTCTCTGTCACTCAGATCAACTCTTTAGATCTGTGTTTGATGGTCTGGGTTCATAGATTGTCATGTACGTGATTGATTCACTTGTTTTTCTGAGTCTTTGTTGCAAGAGGGATCCGAGGTAGCTTCTACCTAGTCAGCCATCTTGGCCCCGCCTCCCGCAGCCCTAGCTCTTAACCACTGTGTCACTAGGGCTCCAAAATCTGAATACACACCTCAAAATTCACCTTTTTGGTTAAACCCACAGCAGCTGTGCAGTCAAGTTACATTTGTATGTGAACTTATTTGAATTGTGTTTTATAGATTTTAAGTCTTCACATTTTTGTTGTGAATCTTTTAAATCCAATGCTTGTTAACTAGTGGGTACACAGTAGCTTGTCACATGAGAAATGAGCTCTTTCTTATGCTAAGATAGAAAGGCCTGGGATTATGAGCCAGCAAACAGGAGTCCAGCCCAGCTGCTCTCCTTTCTATCCTTGTAGCTTGGAGCCATTTGCTCCAACACTTGAAGTATTTGTTAGAGCTAAAAGAAATCATAAAGGCCATCTGGTTCTTCCTTTCCATTTTGCAGATGAGGAAGATTTTACGCTGTTTTATGTGTTGTTCTTACATCTCACAGACAATTTTATTTTATTTTCCTAAAATGAAATTAGTCAATATTAAAATTAATGCCCCAGTTTATCCAGTGTCTTCAAATCGTGAGCTTAGAAGTTAAAAGTACTGGTTTGCTTTTTTACTCTTACTTCCAGCTCGTTTGATGCTTCAAAAAAAGTAGTATGAACTAAAATTCAGTATTTTAGGTTATCTAAATACCCACATTGCTAAAAACCTGATGTGTACCCAGAAGTTTGCTTTTAACTCTCAAATCCATTCTTGGTTAATTCTAATTTGAATTTCTGGAAAATCTGAGTAATGACTAATCTTTCATTTTTTATTTCTATTTTTTTGTTAAATCTTACTTGTTTAAATACAAATTTGGAATGAAGTTCCCTGGCAGGTTTCATGTATAACAGTTCTGACTGGCTGAACGGGGCTAATGTTGCCATGAGGACTGGGTCTCATACTGCACTTATCAAATGTTTGCTTTCGTTTTACTCAGGTAATTGGTTTATTTTCCAGCTGGTTTCTTTTCAGTGGTAATGGGAACTTCCTTCCATCAACCCTTATGTAGCCCTGCTAGAGTCAAAGATATCACTCAAAAAAAATTTTTTTTTTACTTTAAGAAAACTACTTAGATATTTTAGTTCTGCAGCAAAGTAGAATTCTGGGAATTTGTTCACCTTTTTTTTTTGACAAGCTCGACTACTGGATAAGGAGAACAAGTATAAAATGAACTGAATTTTATAAAGCAATTCAACACGTAAGCAAATTCAAATAATAACATAATCAAGTATAAACTGCATAAATGGATAAAAAGAATAATGTTAGCGTGGTATTATTTGGATTTTTAGCAAGACATTTGGTAAATGTTATCATGGTACCCTATGGACACGTGTTAGTGGGAAAGGGCTTCTAATGCCATGTTGCTGGGCCCTCCCTGGCCCAATCTCATTTAAAGTTTTTATTAAAAACTTAGACTTTGACATCTATGGCAAGCCGATTTAGGTATGTACAGCGTAAGACTGAGGTGGGTCACTTAACATGTTAAATGACAGACCCAGGATCCAAAACAAATAGTAAACTGGAATGATGGACCAAATCAAACATGATCCAGTTTCATAAGAATGCATGTAAACTATATTTGGGTTTAAAAAGCCTGCTTGCCAAAACATAAAGGGAGTAGATGTGGCTAAAATATGGTAATCACGAGAAAGTCTCAGATTTTTAGCTGACTGTGAGTTCATTGAGTTAACAGTGTAATTTGATTGCCCATAAAGCTAATCCTCAAATATCCTAAGGAAGAGAAATAAGACATGTTTGTTCTTCGATGCCCTGGAGCATATAACCACAAATGTATGGAAATTCTGTCGTCGCATGCCATCAAGTTGATTCCAACTCATAGTAACCCTGTATGACTCAGTAGAACTGCCCCATAGGGTTTCTTAGGCTGTAAACTTTACAGGAAGAGATCACCAGGTTGGTGGCTGGTGGGTTTGAACACAACCTTTTGGTTAGCAGCCAAGCACTTAACCATTACACCACCAGGGCTCCTACGAAAATTCTATGGAGGCAGATTTATATTAAATATAAAGGGAAATTTTTAGATTAGTCGAGCTGTCCAGCCATGGATGTGATAATCTTGAAGTTTCTGCCACGGAAGAAAGCGCTCAACCAGAGGCCTTGCCATTTAAAGGAAATGTTGAAGGGAAAGTTGACGCACTGAGTATAAGGTTTGAGTCAATGATGTTTAAGGTCCCTTAGAGACAGACAATCAGATGGACTGCTGGGGAGCTAGCAAGCTATGCACACAGCAGATATTCCTTCCACCGCTGAGCCAGGGTGTACCTTGGAATCCACCAACAGTTTGGAGTTGACACTCTAGATGCCTGCATTAGGTTCATGTGTCTGCTTTAACAAATTACCACAAACTTGGTGGCTGAAAACAAAAATGCATTCTTCTCTCACAGTTCCAGAGAACAGAAGTCTGACATTGGCTTCACACAGCCAAAATCAAGATGTCAGCAGAGCCACATTCTCTCCAGAGAGTCTACGCAAAAATCTAAATCAGAAACAAAAACATGATGCTGGAAAGAAGGTAGGAAAGGCTCAATCCCCAGCATTGCACTGACTCAAAAACCATGCATTATTCCTTACTGCATCAGAATATTTTTTCTGCTTCAGACAGTTCGATGGTCTCTTTCCCTATCCCCATTTATCCACTCAAAGACTGCAACTTCAGGTAGATGAATACCTAAAAGGACTAGAAATTATACTAAAAAAAGCAATTGCCTCTGAGTCAATTCTGACTCATGGCAAACTCATGTGTTTTAGGATAGAACTGTACTTCGTTGATTTTTCAATGGCTGTGATCTTTTGTAAGTGTATCTCTGGATCTTTCTTCTGACCTGCCTCTGGGTGGATTAGAACCACCAACCTTTCAGTTTGTGACTGAACGCCTAACCATTTAGCCATCCAGGGATGCAAGAAATTGGGCTAAGGGCTATTTATAGCAACCTTAATGCTGATTCTAGGTATGAGAGAATCTTCTAGCTCCCAAGTTAATATTGAGAAGAGCCAAAGATATGTCACATACCTGGTCTCTTGGCCCACACCAGACTGGATAGATGTCTCAGTCAAAGATTATTAAACAAACAAAAGAACACAGTAATAATAGCAACACTTATAGAATATTTACTGTGTGCCAGGAACAGTTTTAAGTTCTATGTCAGTTATGCATTTATTGACTCTAAGCTCTGAGTGCACCTTTTAATATATGTTCTGTGATAAACACTGGAATTCCTTTAGGTATTTCTCCTTTATGGAGCTCTGGTGGCACAATGGTTAAGCACTCAGCTGCTAACCAAAAGGTTGGGGTTTAAACCCAGCAGCTACTATGCAGGAGAAAAGACCTGATGATCTGCTCTCATATGATTACAGCCTAGGATACCATATGGGGCGGTTCTACTCTGTCCTTTATGGTAGCTATGAGTTGGAGTAAACTCTATGGCACACAACAGCATTTCTCCTTAGAGGGTGCTGGAGGAACATTGCAGGAGGAAGAGGCTCTCCTGCTCTTTCTTCTATGACCTGGGGTCAGCGGTGTCAGTGTGACAACATCCAATAGTGCCTGACCCAGCCGCAGGACCCTTGTGAGCTTGCAGCCTTGGCCTAGCAACAGCCTTTCCACTGGAAACTCTTATATCTTATCCAGTTAACCAGTAGCTGTTGAGCGGATTCTGATTCATGGTGATCCCATGAGAGTCAAAGTGGAATTGTAATCTATAGGATTTTCAATAGCTAACTTTTCAAAAATAAATACCCAGGCCTTTCTTCTGAGCACAGTAAATATCATACAAGTATTGCTACCATTATTGTGAATCTCCGAACTTCTGGTTAGCAGCCAAATGTGCTAACCATTTGCACCAGCCAGGACTCCTTTTTATCACAGTAATTTTTTTTTACATTAAACTTCCACAGTTTAAGGGTTCAGGTTAAGATGGTGTCTTAGTTAGAAGCAATGTAATAACCCCCTACAACAAAGACTGGGGAAACTAAATAAAAGAGACACAAATAACAACCTCAGACTTCTGAACATCAAACAGAGGGCTGAAGAATCCAACAGAGCACAGATGGGAAGGAGAGATAGAATGAAACCAGCAGGAACACGGAGAACATCTCACAACACGGATGAATCTGGAGGACATTATGGTGAGTATTTGTCACAAAAGGACAAATACTGCATGGGATCACTATTTTAAAAACTCATGAAAAGGTTTACACAGAGAAAAAAACAATCTTTGATGGTTATGAGGGAGGGATGAGGTGGGGGGGAACACTAACTAGACAGTAGATAAGTGGTAATTTGGTGAAGGATAAGACAGTACACAATACTGGGGAAGCTAGCACAACTTGAGCAAGGCAAAGTCATAGAAGCTTCATAGACACATCCAAACTCCCATAGGGATCAAGTTACTGGGCTGATGGCTGGGGATCAGGATCTCATGGGGGACATCTATCTCAATTGGCATAACATAGTTTATAAGGAAAATGTTCTACATTCTACTTTGGTGAGTAACATCTGGTGAGTAGCTTGTGAATGGCCATCTAAGATATATCTACCAGTCCCACCCCCTCTGGAGCAAGGGAGAATGAAGAAAACCAAAGACACAGGGAAAGGTTAGTCTAAAAGACTAACGGAACACAACTACCACAGCCTCCACCAGACTGAGTCCAATACAACTAGATGGTGCCTGGCTAACACCACTAACCACTCTGACAGGAATCACAATACAGGGTCATGGACAGAGCTGGAGAAAAATCTAGAACAAAATTCAAACTCACACACACACACACAAAAAAAAAACTCACAAGACTTACTGGTCTGATGGAGACTAGAGAAGGTCTAAGACTATGGCCCCCAGACATCCTTTTAACTCAGTACTGAAGTCATTCCTGAGGTTCATCCTTCAGCCAAAGATTAGACAGGCTCATAAAACAAACAAAAATACACATAGCTCAACCATGTATATGAAACTAAATGGACACACCAGCCCAGGGACAATAATGCGAAGGCAGGAGGGGACAGGATCGGGGACAAATGGAAATAAGAAACCCAAGGTTCAGAAGGGAAGAGTGTTGACATGTTTCAGGGTTGGCAACCAATGGCACAAAACAATATGCGTATTAATTGTTTAATGAGAAACTAATTTACTTTTACTCTGTAAACCCTTACTTAAAGCACACACACACACACACACACACACAAAAAAAAACAAGTGGTCAATGAGAAAAAAACAGATAATAGAACTACTGGCCAGAGAATTCAAAAAGCTGGTATTAAGACTCCTCACAGAGATCAAGGAAACCATGGAAAAA
Organism: Loxodonta africana; assembly: GCF_030014295.1. Classification (NCBI taxonomy): domain Eukaryota; kingdom Metazoa; phylum Chordata; class Mammalia; order Proboscidea; family Elephantidae; genus Loxodonta; species Loxodonta africana. Next base: position 51,231,075 of record NC_087366.1, read on the forward strand.
AGAGTAGAAGAATTCAGGAAAACAATACAAGAACAAAATAACAATTGAATAAACAAATAGAAACATTACAAAAACAAGAACTAGAAATTCAGAAGCTTAATATCAAAATAACAGAAATAAACCAGCTCAATGGAAGGACACAGAAGGAGATTTGAAACAATGGAAGAAAGAATCAGTGAAATAGAGGACAAAACCATTGATATCACTCAAAATGAGGAAAAACAGAAAAAAGCTGGAGGAAAAATGGTGAAAGCATATGGGTTGTATGGGATACCATCGAGAGGAATTATATACGCATAATAGGAATTCCAGAAAAAGAAGAAGGAAAAAAAGTAGAGAAAGGATCTTTGAAGATTTAATGACAGAAAACTTCCCAAATATCATGAAAGACGAAAAGACTATCCTCCAAGAAGCTCAATGACCACCGTGAAGGATATACCCCAAGAGAAAGTCACCAAAGACACATCATAATCAAACTATCCAAAGAAAAAGAAAATTTTGAAAGCAGCATGAGGAAAGTTAAATATTACCTACAAAGGGCCCCAATAAGAATAAGTACTGAATTCTCGTTAGAAACTATGCAGGCAAGAAGACAATGGAATGACATATACAAAGCCCTGAAAGAAAAGAACTGTCAAACAAGAATTGTATATCCAGCAAAATTATCATTGAATGATGAAGAAGAAATTAGGACATTCTCAAACAGGCAGAAAATAAGATAATTTATAACCACCAGATCAGCCCTGCAAGAAATGTTGAAGAAGTTCTTCAGATAAAAAAGAACAACAACCCAAGGTAAAGGCACACGACAGCATCGCTTTGATACCAAGCCAAGTAAAGATGGTCTGTAAACAGTAAAATAAAATGAAAAAGTGACTACAGTGAATATGTCAAACAAAGTTGTAATTGGTGACCAAGATCAAAAGGAAAGGGGGAATGAATGGTGAGGAAGTTAAGGTGATTTCAAGATATACCCAAAACCAAAAACCAAACCCATTGCCATTGCATCAATTCCAAATCACAGTGATCCTGTAGGACAGATTAGAACTGCCTCATATGGTTTCCAAGGAGCTACTGGTGAATTTGAACTGCCTCTTCTATTCCATATTGTACTGAATCAGTCTTAGAGCAATAAGGCAAAAAAGAGAAATAAAAGGTATCCAGGTTGGAAAGGAAGGAGTAAAACTATCCTTATTTGGGGATGACATGCTCCTGTACATAGAAAATCCCAGAGAATCTGGATCTAATACAAGAATTCAGCAAAGTTGCTGGTTACAAGATTAATGCACAAAAATCAGTTGGGTTCCTTTACACTAACAGGGAGAATTCCAAAAAGGAAACCAAGAAAACAATACCATTTACAATAGCCCCCAAAATGATAAAATACCTAGAAATAAACCTACCCAGGAATATAAAAGACTTATACAAAGAAAGGAAACCCTGGTGGTGCAGTGGTTAAGTGCTATGGCTGATAACCAAAAGGTCGGCAGTTCAAATCCACCAGGCACTCCTTGGAAACTCTATGGGGCTGTTCTACTCTGTCCTATAGGGCTGCTATGAGTTGGAACTGACTTGATGGCAATGGATTTTTTTGGTTTGGTTATACAAAGAAAAGTATAAAATGCTAATACAAGAGACTAAAAGAGACCTACATAAATGAAAGGCCATTTTGTACTCATGGATTGGAAGACTTAATTTTGTGACTATGTCAATACTACCCAAAGTGATTGTCATGGATTGAATCGTATACCCCCCAAAATATGCATCAACTTGGTTAGGCCATAATTGCCAGTATTGTGTGGTTGTCCTCCATTTTCTGATTGTAATTTTCCTATGTGTTGAAAACCCCAATCTCTGCCTGTGGTTAATGAGGAAAGATTAGATTATGTTAAGTAGGTTGAGGGTGGGATTGTAACACCCTTACTAAGGTCACATCCAATGTAAAGGGAGTTTCCCCAGGGTGCGGCCTGCATCACTTTTTATCTTACAAGAGATAAAAGGAAAGGGAAGCAAGCAGAGAGTTGGAGGACCTCATACTAACAAGAAAGGAGTGCTGGAAGTAGAGTGCATCCTTTGGACTCAGGGTTCCTGTATGCAGAAGCTCCCAGTCCAGGGGAAGGTTGATGACAAGGCCCTTCCTCCAGAGCCGACAGACAGAGAAAACCTTCCCCTGGAGCTGACACCCTGAATATGGACTTCTAGCCTCCTAGACAGTGGGAGAATAAACTTGTTTGTTAAAGCCATCCACTTGTGGTGATTCTGTTATAGTGACTCTAGATAACTAAAACAGTGATCTACAGATAGAATGCAACCCTGATCCAAATTTCAACATTCTCTACTGAAGTGAAAAAATTAATCACCAACTTTATACGGAAAGGAAACCAAAAAACAAAAAAACCCACTGCCATCAAGTCGATTCTGACTCATAGCGACCCTATAGGACAGAGTAGAACTGCCTCATAGAGTTTCCAAGGAGCACCTGGCAGATTTGAACTGCCGACCTCTTGGTTAGCAGCCATAGCACTTAACCACTACGCCACCAGGGTTTCCATGGAAAGGAAAGAGGCCCCTAATAGCCAAAGTGTTATTGAAAAACAAAGTAGGAGGCCTCACACTCCCCAATCTCAAAACATCCTATTAAAAAAATAAAACAATACAAAACCCATTGCCATTGAGCCGATTCTGACTCATAGCGACCCTATAGGACAGAATAGAACTGCCCCATAGAATTTCAGAGAAGCACCTGGTGGATTTAAACTGCTGACCTTTTGGTTAGCAGCCCCTAGCACTTAACCACTACACCACCAGAGTCAGCCACAGTAATCAAAATGGCCTGATACTGGTTCAAAGCTAGACACCAAGATCATTAGAATGGAATCGAGAACCCAAAAATAAATCCATCCATGTGTGGACAACTGATTTTCAACAAGGGGTCAAAGTTCAATCGATGGGGAATAAACAGTCTCTTAACAAATGTTGCTGGCAAAATTGGATATCCACATGCAGAAAAATGAAACAGGACCCATACCTCATACCATACACAAAAACTAACTCAAAATTGATCAAAGACCTAAATGTTAAAGCTAAACCTGCAAGATTCTTGGAAGAAAATATAGAGACAAAACTATGGGACCTAATTAAAAAAAAAAAAATATGAAACACAACTATGACTGCATAAACAGCAGAAGTCAAATTAGTAAATGTTGTTAGGAGCTGTCGAGTCGGTTCTTACTCATAGCAACCCTATGTACAACAGAACGAAACACACTAAGGAGCATTCTGGCTTTACTCTTCCAAGACAGATCTGTTTGTTCTCCTGGCAGTCCATGGTATATTCAGTAGTCTTTCCCAACACCATAATTCAAAAGGCATAAGTTCTTCCTCTGTCTTCCTTGTTCATTGTCCAGCTTTCACATGCATATGAGGTGATTGAAAATACCATGGCTTGGGTCAGGTGCACCTTAGTCCTCAAAGTGATATCTTTGCTTCTTAACACTTTCAAGAGATCTCTTGCAGCAGTTTTGCCCAATACAATATGTCATTCGATTTTTTGATTGGTGCTTCCATGGGTGTTGATTGTGGATACAAGTAAAATGAAACCCTTGACAACTTCTATTTTTTCTCCATTTATCATGATGTCACTCCTTGGTCCAGTTGTGAGAATTTTTGTTTCTTTATGTTGAGACGCTGAGGTGTAATACACACACTGAAGGCTGTGGTCTTTGATCTTCATCAGTAAGTTCTTCGCGTCCTCTTCACTTTCAGCAAGCAAGGTTGTGTCATCTGCCTAACGCAGGTTGTTAATGACTCTGTCTCCAATCCTGATGCTACACTCTTCTTCATGTAGTCCAGCTTCTCGAATTATTTGCTCAGGATACAGATTGAATAAATGTGGTGAAAGGATACAATCCTGACACACACCTTTCCTGATTTTAAACCGCATAGTATCCTCTTGTTCTGTTTGAATGACTGCCTCTTGGACTATGTACAGGTTCCACATGAGCACAATTAAGTGTATGGAAATTCCCATTCTTCACAGGGTTATCCATAATTTGTTATGATCCATACAGTGGAATGCCTTTGCCTAGTCAATAAAACACAGGTAAACATCTTTCCAGCATTCTCTGCTTTCTTGGCAGAGAATCTGACATCAGCAATGACACCCCCTATTCTACGTCCTCTTCTGAATCTGGCTTGAATTTCTGGCAGTTCCCTGTTGATGTACTTACTATTCAGCAAAATTATTTGCATGTGACATTAATGATATTGCTAGGACTGGGTACAAATATGGATCTCTTCCAGTTTGTTTGCCAGGTAGCTGTCTTCCAAATTTCTTGGCATAGACAAGTGAGTTCTTTCACCGTTGCACCCATTTGTTGAAATATCTCAATTGGTATTCTGTTGTGGAAAACAGTGTGGCAGTTCCTCAAAAAAGTAAAATGAAACTACCATATGACCCAGCGTCTTAGTCATCTAATGCTGCCATAACAGAAATATCACAAGTGGATGGCTTTAACAAACAGAAGTTTATTTTCTCACAGTCTAGTACGTTACAAGTCCAAATTCAGGGTGTCGGCTTCAGGAGAAGGCTTTCTTTCTCTGTTGGCTCTGGAGGAAGGTCCTTGTCCTTAATCTTCCCCTGGTCAAGGAGCTTCTCAAGCACAGGGACCCTGTGTCTGAAGGACGTGCTCTGCTCCTGGTGCTGCTTTCTTGGTGGTATGAGGTCCCCAAATCTCTGCTTGCTTCCTTTTCTTTTTATGTCTTGAGAGATAAAAGGTGGTGTAGGCCACACTCCAGGGAAACTCCCTTTTCTTTGGATCAAGGAGGTGACCTGAGTAAGGGTGGTATTAAAATCCCACCCTAATCCTCTCAACATAAAATTACAATAGCAAAATGGAGGACAATCACACAATACTGGCAATCTTGGCCTAGCCAAGTTGATACACACATTTTGGGGGGAACATAATTCAGTCCATGAAACGCAGTAATTCTTCTGCTAGGAATATACCCAAGAGACTTCAAAGCAGCAACACGAACAGAAATATGTTAACCATTGCTCGAACCAAAACCCATTGCCATCCTGTGGGTTCCAATTCATTGCCACATTACTCACAATAGCCAAAAGGTGGAAACAACCTAAATGCCCATCAACAGATGAATGGATAAATAAACTGTGGTACATACATGCAATGGAATACTACTCAGCCAGTAAGAAAAATGAAGTCTGGATACATGTTATAACATGCATGGAACTTGAAGACATTATGCTGAGTGAAATAAGTCAATCACAAAAGGACAAATACTGTATGACCTTACCTGTATAAAAAGACAAGAACAGGTAAATGTATGAAGATCAAAGTTTATTAGTTACCAGGGATGGAAAGAGGGAAATGGGATGTTATTGCTTATGGAACACTGAATTTTGGTTTATGGCGATGGAAAAATCACATTAAGGCTAAGGGCTGCATAGCTGATTAATATAATTGATGTCAATAATTTGTACACCTGTAAAAGGTTGAATTGGCAAATGTTGTGTGATAGATATATTTACACAACAACAACAAAAAGCAGCTGCTTAGCTGCTTAAGTACAACCAAATACCTCATGGAATTTGGTTTCTTGGTTTGGAGGTTTAGGGTCATGATTTCATAGAATATCCAGTTAATTGGCCTAATATTTTATTGAGTACTTCTGTTCTACCTCCTAGTTTACTGCATAGTGCCTGGGGTCATAAAAGATGGCAAGCAACCATCCAAGGTACAACAATTTGTTTCTGTTTGCCTGGAGCAACAAAGGAAGGGGAGTCAGGAATAGGAAAAGGAAATGGAATGTGTGGTTAATCGCGTCCATGAACAACTGCCTCCTTTGCCATGAGACCAGAAGAACTGAATAGTGCCCAACCACCATTACTGAACATTTCGAGCAAAGATTCTATAGAAGAATCCTGATCAAAAGAGGGAAATGCAGAACAGAATTCCAAATTCTTATGGAACCTAGTCCTTTCGGAGCATGGAGGCAGGAGGAAGCAATGAAACTATTGCCCTGAGATGATCTTTAAAACGTAAACCAAAAATATCCCCTGTAGCCTTCTTTAAACCAAAATAGTAGTTTAGCTTAATTAGCTAAAAAGCCTGCCTTGACCATTCTGCTCTTTTAAGATCTACCTATATGGGATCAAATTGACAACAACAAATGGAATGATTAGATAGGAATCCTAGGAGGCAGGGAGTTTATGTTAACGGGGGAGGAACAATTCAGAAAAGGAGGTTGAGAATGGTTGCACAACTTGAAGAATGTAATCAACGTCACTGAATTGTACATGTAGAAATTGTTGAATTGGTATGTGTTGTGCTGTGTGTATTCTCAACAACAACAACAGAAGTAATATAAACTATTTTTTAAAAAAAGATTACGGACAGCCTCCAGAAGCTGGATAAGGCAAGAGAATGAATTCTTCCCTAAAGCTTCCAGAACACAGCTCTGCCAATACTTCAGTTTTAGCCCAGTGAGACCCATTTTGCTTCTGACCTCTAGAACCGTAAGATAATAAATTTGTGTTTTTTAAGCCACTAAGTTTGTGGTAATTTGCTAAAGTAATAGGAAACTAATATATATATATATATATATATATATATATATATATATATATATATATATATATATATAGTTAGGGATAAAAAACAAAATCAAAGCCATTGCCATTAAGTCAGCTGCCGTCAAGTTGATTCTGACTCCTGGCGACCGCATGTGTTTCAGAGGACTGTGCTCCATAGAGTTTTCATGGCTGTGTTGATTCTGACTCCTGGCGACCGCATGTGTTTCAGAGGACTGTGCTCCATAGAGTTTTCATGGCTGTGACCTTTCAGAAGGAGATTATCAGGTTTTTCTTCCGAGGCACCTCTGGGCAGATTCAAACTGCCAACCTTTGGTTAGTAGCCCAGCGTTCAAGTCCGAGGGTGATGCAAACGCTTAAGCACTAAACTACTCATCAAAAGGTTGATGATTCGAATCTAGCCCCCCCCCAAAAAAAATTATTTTATTTTATTTTTTAGCCCAAGGCGCCTCAAAAAAAAGACCTGGGCTGGAGAGATACAGGTAGGATATGGGGCTCCAGGGCTCAGGACCTGGAGCTCTCCAACAGGAGCTGGACCCTTGGCAGGGGCCACCTAGCAAGAGCTGGGAGGGGGTGTCTGCTGAGAGTTGTAATCACAAAAGAGTTGCAGCCACTGCTGGAGACACCCCTCAAAGAAGGGAGGAAAAAGTACCAGGTGCCATTGGGTTGACTCTGATTCATGATAGCAGGTAGTCTGATGACTGTATCACTTTCTAATATCTCCTTCCTAGGACTGAGTGAAACTTCTCAGGGCTGTGGCTAGGGGAAATGTCTGTCCTAGTCCTCATCTCTTTCCTGACTTTCATTTCCTGCTGATCACGTGCCAAATCAGCCTGGTCACTTCTTTATATCACTGCCTTTGATACTAAGTATTGATTATATCCACTTGGAAGTTTTTCCAAAGTTAGGCTTTAAATATTGTCACGGATGCTGTGGATGCCCCGCCCCAGGTTCCCTCAGCCTGACTCTGGCTGTGACAGCTTCTGTGTACACTGAGCGCTTCCAGGACGATAAGACAACCCCCAAGGACTGGGATCCAATGCTGCCGGGGGCAACTCTCAATTGCCAGGGGGCTGCTACTGGTGGATATACGCTGTAGCTTTCTCTTCCTTTGATGGTATTTTTTTTTGAGGTGCATCCACACTGCTCCTTTGTGGGTCCCCAATGGGACTGAGCCCCCATTGCCTACAGAAGTAACTCACTCAATCATGCCCCCATTATTGACTTTTCTCCCTCCCTGTTTCACTTTTCCCCCACTCCTTTACTTGCTCCTAAATCCTTGTTTTATGGTCTGATTTTAGGGGAACTCAGCTAATAAAAATGTAAAATCCAATGTAAAATCTTCCTAAAATGTCGGCTGTTCCTCGTACTGCTGGAATGGTGTCTTTATCTTACATTGTGCTCAGCTGCCTCTCTGATTTCTTGGTGCTGTATTTGGCGCTGGAGTGGGGCAGAGGAAAGGAGGTATTTATACCCCAAAAAGGCTTTTGGGAAGGGGGTGACAGCTTTCAGGGTGAGTTCAACCGAAAGAAAAAAAAAGGGTATCATATTTTTTCAGAAGTCCATGGATTCTGAGATATTATTTGTGTATCACTATTAAACTCAACCTCTGGCTATAACTTCTGCCACCATTAAGTAGGCCATTGTCTGCCAATCCTGGTTTGCATCAAAAACATCTGGGGAGTTCTATACAATACAAATTCCTTGGTCCAACTTAGACTTACAGAATCAGTCTCTCTATGAGTCGGGTGTGGGTGTGTGTGTGTGTATGTGTGCCTGTGTGCATGTATGAGTAAAGCCCAGTTTGCGAACTGCACAGAAGTTTGATGTAATTTTCCTACCTCTGTGCCCTTAACTTGGAGGAGGATTACGAAAGACCGAGAGAGAGTGTGGGAGTGGAGGCTTGTAATGTGCAGCAATGGAGTCGTCAGAATTTTACAGCTACATAATGAGGATGACGTTATGACTATGTCAAAAAGCCTGGTATCCAGGTTTGCAGGGGTGTCTTAGATCAGTCCTTCTCTAGGACAGCTTGTGATCTGAACGGTGAGGGCAAAAGCCACTTTGATGATAATGCGTTATCCTGGCATATCTTTTATGTAAATGTAACCTTCAGGCGAGGAAGGCAGAGGGACAATATAATGACTGAATCAGATATGCAGATAGTCAGCACCTCACGAAGTACTGGCATACAATCACAAGGCTGAGATGCTCATAACTTGATATTTAGGCAAAAAAAAAAAAAAAAAAAAACGCCTTCAACTCATTTGGCACGGTTAAAACAGGGTTTTCTTCAGTCTATTTTCAATACAACATTAAGTAGCAGACACTATACCAACCAAAAAAATCTTGTGAAACTGTGAATCTAGAAAGCTGGTGGAAAAAAAAAAACTCTTCTCACTTGCTATCTCTTTCATGAAATCGTTGTAAATGAGGCTTTACAACCATTCATTGTGCTTTGAAGAATTTGTTAAACTTTCTGATATCATAAAACACCTTTGCAATGAAATCTGTCAGCTGTTCGATTTTCATCAGTCCCTTCATCAGTCCCGTGACACTTAGCAATGACTAGACAAAGTGCCGTGGTGGGAGCAGTTTGTTTCTTCCATCTTCCCCTTTGTGCAACTTCTCTAAGTCTCCTGGGACTCCAAAAAAGCCACTACACACTGCATTGCCTGGAACAAAATTTTAAATGAATGCATGAAGAAATGAATGAAGGAGTGAGTGAATGTATGCATGCTTTTCAGAGCCCCACATTCTGATATTCCTGATTGGCCCTGCCGGCAAGCCCTTACATTCAATAATATATTTGCCAAATAGTTACTGGACAACAACGAGTAACACCATTTACCTGTCTTCAAAGTCTTTACCAAAAAATCAATATAGAACAGACTAAAATAAATGTAAAAAGGAACAGATAAAGTACAACCAAAAGGAATTGTCAAAGTTGTCATGGAAAACAGAGAAACATGGATTAGCCACTAGGGCTCTGCTAGTCTATCAGTTTGTTGTACTGTAGTGGCTTGCATGTTGCTACGATGCTGAAAGCAGTGCCACTTGGATTTCAAATACCAGCAGGGTCACCATGGTGGACACCTTTCAGTGGAGCTTCCAGACTGAGACAGACTAGGAAGAAAGGCCTGATAATCTACTTCCAAAAATCAGCCAATGAAAACCCTAAGGATCAGAACAGAATATTGTCCGGTATAGTACTGGAGGATGAGCCCCCTCACTTTGGAAGGCACACAAAATACACAGTAGCTGCAACAATGGATTCGAGCATACCAATGATCCTAAAGATGGCATAGGACCAGGCGATGTTAAATTCAGTCATACACGGGGTCGCCATGAGTCAGAGCCAACTCCATGGCAGCTAACGATGATAAAAAAAAAAACAAAACAACAACAAAAAAAAACCACGATGATAGCAACTAGAAAATGCTGAGGAAATTAACCAGAAATCACTCAGAATTTCCAAGCTGAGGCTTGGGTGCATTGAAAGTCAGGCCTATTCTGCAGCCCAGGAGGAGAAAGAGGGAAAGTAGACAGGATGAAGACTCCTACTTGGGGCCTGGCGCAGTAGAAACGTAATCATGTTATAGCCTCCAGGGCAGGAAGGACAAGCCTTTTGTGCCAGCACTGATAGATCCATAGTGATGGCCTCCAAGCATGCTTTGAGAAGAAGTCTTAGGCCAAGTCTGAACTCCAGCTACCAGCGACTGGGAAAGAGGCGGGGGTGGCCACACAGGAGCCAGGAATGTACGTCCCTGAGTCCCAGAGGATGATGTCTGAGTCCAAGTTCAGCAAGGCATACAGTGTAGCCAGAAGAAAGCAAATGTGCTGAGCTAATTTGAGGATAGGAAAGAGATTGTAAATGATGTGTTTGAAAAAGCTGGATGATGATGACATCAAGCTCATCAGCAAGGGCCTCCAACCAACGTATAAAGAAGCTTCACCCTCATTATGCCTCATGTTAAGCTTTCAGGTTCCACGGAACAAATTAATACGCTGTACCATCCTTTTTTTTTTTTTTTTTTTTACCATTCTTGACCAATACACTGAGCAATCCATTAAGATTGAATTAAATAAAGCACATGTACTCAAGAAAGGTTTGTTTTAATAGTTTTTTTTTTTTTTTTGCTTATGCCTTAGATTATGAGCATTTGCCCAAAACTGAACTTATGTTATATAAAATTTCCACAATTTCTTGAAATGAAACAAGTATCTGGCAAGTGCTTAATAAACCAGCGAATGATGAAGAAACAAAATCAGGGTCCTCTGGGAAGCGAATCAACCTCAAAATAATTAAGAACTATTTGTTATTTTGTACTTGGTTAAATATATTTAGATTAAACATGCCAACGACCATGAAGATGGCACAGGACCAGGCCATGTTTCGTTTTGTTATTTATAAGATAGCCATTGAGTTGGAGCTGCCATGATGGCAACTAGCAAGAACAACAAAATATTAATTGACATTATTGTTAAAATTGTTAGGTGCCATCAATTCTATTTCAACTCTTAGTGACTCCATGTGTTGCAGAGTAGAACTTTCTTATACCGTTTTCTAGGCAGTAATCTTTACGGGAGCAGATGGCCAGGTTTTTTTCCTGCAGAGCCACTGGGTAGATTCGAACCACCAACCTTCTGGTTAGCAGCTGAGCACATTAACCATAATGCCACTGGTGGTAGAAATGCTCTAAAGGCCCCAAAATAAAAGCCTCTACTCAAATGAAAATTTTGTTATTACATTTTTTTTTTTTTTAATTTTTATTGAGCTTTAAGTGAACGTTTACAAATCAAGTCACGTATAAGCTTATATACACCTTACTCCATACTACCACTTACTCTCCCCCTAATGAGTCAGCCCTTCCGGTCTCTCCTTTCGTAACAATTTTGCCAGTTTCTAACCCTCTCTACCCTCCCATCTCCCCTCCAGACAGGAGATGCCAACACAGTCTCAAGTGTCCACCTGACGCAAGTATCTCACTCTTCATCAACATCTCTCTCCAACCCATTGTCCAGTCTCTTCCATGTCTGATGAGTTGTCTTCGGGAATGGTTCCTGTCCTGGGCCAACAGAAGGTTTGGGGACCATGACCACCGGGATTCCTCTAGTCTCGGTCAGACCATTAAGTCTGGTCTTTTGATGAGAATTTGGGGTCTGCATCCCACTGATCTCCTGCTCCCTCAGGGGTTCTCTGTTGTGCTCCCTGTCAGGGCAGTCATCAGTTGTGGCCGGACACCATCTAGTTCTTCTGGTCTCAGGATGATGTAAGTCTCTGGTTCATGTGGCCCTTTCTGTCTCTTGGGCTCTTAATTATTGTCTGACCTTGGTGTTCTTCATTCTCCTTTGCTCCAGGTGGGTTGAGACCAATTGATGCATCTTAGATGGCTGCTTGTTAGCATTTAAGACCCCAGATGCCACATTTCAAAGTAGGATGCAGAATGTTTTCGTAACAGAATTATTTTGCCAATTGACTTAGAAGTCCCCTTAAGCCATAGTCCCCAAACCCCTGCCCTTGCTCCGCTGACCTTTGAAGCATCCAGTTTATCCCAGAAACTTCTTTGCTTTTGGTCCAGTCCATTTGAGCTGACCTTCTGTGTACTGAGTATTGTCCTTCCCTTCACCTAAAGTAGTTCTTATCTACTAACTAATCAGTAAAAAACCCTCTCCCACCCTCCCTCCCTCCCCCCCTCGTAACCACAAAAGTATGTGTTCTTCTCAGTTTATACTATTTCTCAAGATCTTATAATAGTGGTCTTATACAATATTTGTCCTTTTGCCTCTGACTAATTTCGCTCAGCATAATGCCTTCCAGGTTCCTCCATGTTATGAAATGTTTCACAGATTCCTCACTGTTCTTTATCGATGCGTAGTATTCCATTGTGTGAATATACCATAATTTATTTAACCATTCATCCGTTGATGGACACCTTGGTTGCTTCCAGCTTTTTGCTATTGCAAACAGTGCTGCAATAAACATGGGTGTACATATATCTGTTTGTGTGAAGCCTCTTATTTCTCTAGGGTATATTCTGAGGAGTGGGATTTCTGATTTGTATGGTAGTTCTATTTCTAACTGTTTAAGATAACGCCAGATAGATTTCCAAAGTGGTTGTACTATTTTACATTCCCACCAGCAGTGTATAAGAGTTCCAATCTCTCTGCAGCCTCTCCAACATTTATTATTTTGTGTTTTTGGGATTAACGCCAGCCTTGTTGGAGTGAGATGGAATCTCATCGTAGTTTTAATTTGCATTTCTCTAATGGCTAATGATTGAGAGCATTTTCTCATGTATCTGTTAGCTGCCTGAATATCTTCTTTAGTGAAGTGTGTGTTCATATCCTTTGCCCACTTCTTGATTGGGTTGTTTGTCTTTTTGTGGTTGAGTTTTGACAGAATTGTATAGATTTTAGAGATCAGGCGCTGGTCGGAGATGTCGTAGCTGAAAATTCTTTCCCAATCTGTAGGTGGTCTTTTTACTCTTTTGGTGAAGTCTTTAGATGAGCATAGGTGTTTGATTTTTAGGAGCTCCCAGTTATCTGGTTTCTCTTCGTCATTTTTGGTAATGTATTCTGTTTATGCCTTGTATTAGGGCTCCTAAGGTTGTCCCTATTTTTTCTTCCATGATCTTTATCGTTTTAATCTTTATGTTTAGGTCTTTGATCCACGTGGAGTTAGTTTTTGTGCATGGTGTGAGGTATGGGTCCTGTTTCATTTTTTTGCAAATGGATATCCAGTTATGCCAGCACCATTTGTTAAAAAGACTATCTTCTCCCCAATTAACTGACACTGGGCCTTTGTCAAATATCAGCTGCTCATATGTGGATGGATTTATATCTGGGTTCTCAATTCTGTTCCACTGGTCTATGTGTCTGTTGTTGTACCAGCACCAGGCTGTTTTGACTACTGTGGCTGTATAATAGGTTCTGAAATCAGGTAGAGTGAGGCCTCCCACTTTCTTCTTCTTTTTCAGTAATGCTTTGCTTATCCGAAGCTTCTTTCCCTTCCATATGAAGTTGGTGATTTGTTTCTCTATCACCTTAAAAAATGACATTGGAATTTGGATCGGAAGTGCATTGTATGTATAGATGGCTTTTGGTAGAATAGACATTTTTACTATGTTAAGTCTTCCTATCCATGAGCAAGGTATGTTTTTCCACTTGAGTATGTCCTTTTTAATTTCTTGTAGTAGAGCTTTGTAGTTTTCTTTGTATAGGTCTTTTACATCCTTGGTAAGATTTATTCCTAAGTATTTTATCTTCTTGGGGGCTACTGTGAATGGTATTGATTTGGTTATTTCCTCTTCGATGTTCTTTTTGTTGATGTAGAGGAATCCAGGTGATTTTTGTGTGTTTAGCTTATAACCTGAGACTCTGCCAAACTCTTCTATTAGTTTCAGTAGTTTTCTGGAGGATTCGTTGAGGTTTTCTGTGTATAAGATCATGTCATCTGCAAATAGAGATAATTTTACTTCCTCTTTGCCAATCCGGATGCCCTTTATTTCTTCGTCCAGCCTAATTGCTCTGGCTAGGACTTCTAGCACAATGTTGAATAAGAGCGGTGATAAAGGGCATCCTTGTCTGGTTCCCGTTCTCAAGGGAAATGCTTTCAGGTTCTCTCCATTTAGAGTGATGTTGGCTGTTGGCTTTGCATAGATGCCCTTTATTATGTTGAGGAATTTTCCTTCAATTCCTATTTTGGTGAGAGTTTTTATCATAAATGGGTGTTGGACTTTGTCAAATGCCTTTTCTGCATCAATTGATAAGATCATGTGGTTTTTGTCTTTTGTTTTATTTATATGGTGGATTACATTAATGGTTTTTCTGATATTAAACCAGCCTTGCATACCTGGTATAAATCCCACTTGGTCACGGTGAATTATTTTTTTTTGATATGTTATTGAATTCTATTGGCTAGAATTTTGATGAGGATTTTTGCATCTATGTTCATGAGGGATATAGGTCTGTAATTTTCTTTTTTTGTCACGTCTTTACCTGGTTTTGGTATCAGGGAGATGGTGGCTTCATAGAATGAGTTGGGTAGTATTCCGTCATTTTCTATGCTTTGAAGTACATTTAGTACTAGTGGTGTTAACTCTTCTCTGAAAGTTTGGTAGAACTCTGCAGTGAAGCCGTCTGGGCCAGGGCTTTTTTTTGTTGGGAGTTTTTTGATTACCGTTTCAATCTCTTTTTTTGTTATGGGTCTATTTAGTTGTTCTACTTCTGAATGTGTTAGTTTAGGTAGGTAGTGTTTTTCCAGGAATTCATCCATTTCTTCTAGGTTTGCAAATTTGTTAGAGTACAATTTTTTGTAATAATCCGATATGATTCTTTTAATTTCAGTTGGGTCTGTTGTGATGTGGCCCTTCTCGTTTCTTAGTCGGGTTATTTGTTTCCTTTCCTGTATTTCTTTAGTCAGTCTAGCCAATGGTTTATCAATTTTGTTAATTTTTTCAAAGAACCAGCTTTTGGCTTTGTTAATTCTTTCAATTGTTTTTCTGTTCTCTAATTCATTTAGTTCAGCACTAATTTTTATTATTTGTTTTCTTCTGGTGCCTGATGGATTCTTTTGTTGCTCACTTTCTATTTGTTCAAGTTGTAGGGACAGTTCTCTGATTTTGGCTCTGTCTTCTTTTTGTATGTGTGCATTTATCGATATAAACTGGCCTCTGAGCACTGCTTTTGCTGTGTCCCAGAGGTTTTGATAGGAAGTATTTTCATTCTCGCTGCATTCTATGAATTTCCTTATTCCCTCCTTGATGTCTTGTATAACCCAGTCTTTTTTCAGCAGGGTATTGTTCAGTTTCCAAGTATTTGATTTCTTTTCCCTAGTTTTTCTGTTATTAATTTCTAGTTTTATTGCCTTGTGGTCTGAGAAGATGCTTTGTAATATTTCGATGTTTTGGATTCTGCAAAGGTTTGTTTTATGACCTAATATGTGGTCTATTCTAGAGAATGTTCTATGTGCGCTAGAAAAAAAAGTATACTTTGCAGCAGTTGGGTGGAGAGTTCTGTATGTCAATGAGGTCAAGTTGGTTGATTGTTGCAATTAGGTCTTCCGTGTCTCTATTGAGCTTCTTACTGGATGTCCTGTCCTTCTCCGAAAGTGGTGTGTTGAAGTCTCCTACTATAATTGTGGAGGTGTCTATCTCACTTTTCAGTTCTGTTAAAATTTGGTTTATGTAACTTGCAGCCCTGTCATTGGGTGCATAAATATTTAATATGGTTATATCTTCCTGATCAGTTGTCCCTTTTATCGTTATGTAGTGTCCTTCTTTATCCTTTGTGGCGGATTTAAGTTTAAAGTCTATTTTGTCAGAAATTAATATTGCTGCTCCTCTTCTTTTTTGCTTATTGTTTGCTTGATATATTTTTTTCCATCCTTTGAGTTTTAGTTTGTTTGTGTCTCTAAGTCTAAGGTGTGTCTCTTGTAGGCAGCATATTGACAGATCGTGTTTCTTTATCCAGTCTGAGACTCTCTGTCTCTTTATTGGTGCATTTAGTCCGTTTACATTCAGCGTAATTATAGATAAATAAGTGTTCAGTGTTGTCATTTTGATGCCTTTTTATGTGCGTTGTTGACCATTTCATTTTTCCACTTACTTTTTTGTGCTGAGACACTTTTCTTTGTAAATTGTGAGACCCTCATTTTCATAGTATTTGACTTTATGTTTGTTGAGTCGTTATGTTTTTCTTGGCTTTTATTTTGAGTTATGGAGTTGTTATACCTCTTTGTGGTTACCTTAATATTTACCCCTATTTTTCTAAGTAAAAACCTAACTTGTAATGTTCTATATCGCTTTGTATCACTTTCCATATGGCAGTTCTATGCCACCTGTATTTAGTCCCTCTTTTTGATTATTGTGATCTTTTACGTATTGACTTCAATGATTCCCTGTTATGAGCTTTTTTTTTTTTAATTAATCTTAATTTGTTTTTGTGATTTCCCTATTTGAGATGATATCAGGATGTTCTGTTTTGTGACCTTGTGTTGTGCTGGTATCTGATATTATTGGTTTTCTGACCAAACAATTTCCTTTAGTATTTCTTGTAGCTTTGGTTTGGTTTTTGCAAATTCTCTAAACTTGTGTTTATCTGTAAATATCTTAATTTCTCCTTCATATTTCAGAGAGAGTTTTGCTGGATATATGATCCTTGGCTGGCAGTTTTTCTCCTTCAGCGCTCTGTATATGTCATCCCATTGCCTTCTCGCCTGCATGGTTTCTGCTGAGTAGTCTGAACTTAGTCTTATTGATTCTCCCTTGAAGGAGATCTTTCTTTTCTCCCTGGGTGCTTTTAAAATTTTCTCCTTATCTTTGGTTTTGTCAAGTTTGATGATAATATGTCTTGGTGTTTTTCTTTTTGGATCAATCTTAAATGGGGTTCGATGAGCATCTTGGATAAATATCCTTTCGTCTTTCATGATGTCAGGGAAGTTTTCTGTCAGCAGATCTTCAACTATTTTCTCTGTGTTTTCTGTCCTGCCTCCCTGTTCTTGGTCTCCAATCACACGCAAGTTATCCTTCTTGATAGAGTCCCACATGATTCTTAGGGTTTCTTCATTTTTTTTAATTCTTTTATCTGATTTTTTTTCATCTATGTTGGTGTTAATTCCCTGGTCCTCCAGATTTCCCAGTCTGCATTCTAATTGTTCGAGTCTGCTCCTCTGACTTCCTATTGCGTTGTCTAATTCTGTAATTTTATTGTTAGTCTTTTGGATTTCTGCATGCTGTCTCTCTATGGATTCTTGCAACTTATTAATTTTTCCACTATGTTCTTGAATAATCTTTTTGAGTTCTTCAACTGCTTTATCAGTGTGTTCCTTGGCTTTTTCTGCAGTTTGCCTTATTTCATTTCTGAGGTCATCCCTGATGTCTTGAAGCATTCTGTAAATTAGTTTTTTATATTGTGTATCTGATAATTCCAGGATTGTATCTGCATCTGGGAAAGATTTTGATTCTTTTGTTTGGGGGGTTGTAGAAGCTGTCATGGTCTGCTTCTTTATGTGGTTTGATATCGACTGCTGTCTCCGAGCCATCACTAATAGTAGTGGTTTATTCTATAATTGCTCACTGAGTCTTATCTTGTTTTGTTTTCTTTCAATATACATGGATGGGCTACTAGATTGTGCTGTCTTGTTTGTTGTAGCCCTTGACTTACTTATGACCTATTACCAGCTGGTTTGGGCTGTTGCCAGATATATATGCCTGAGTCTATTCACTATTCTTGAGTGGAATCTGATTTTGGGTCATCAAGTGTGTGCTGCACCCTAAGACCTATCCACCTCGAGAAGTAGTGGTGATAGTTGTGTGCACCAGATTCTATTAGCAGCTGGGGTTCACACTCCAGGGGGGGCAGGATGCTGACAGGCTTCCCCCAAGTGTCAGTGAGGTAGGTGTGTCTCTATTCCTATAGCACCTTGGTGGGAGGGCTCTGCAGCTGTACCTTAGGCCTCCAATGTAAGTACCTCTACTGATTGGTAGGTGTCACCCTCCTTAGACCCCTAAGGCAAGAGGCTAGGTGGTCTGGGGGGAGCTTCAGCCCTCAGTTCCCTGTTGTGGGTCAGTTAGGACTCTGTTGAATAAGCAGAGATGTCAGACCTGGGAAACTTGTTTTTTCAGTAAATCCGCTAAAAAAAAATGCAGTCAGATCCCTATCAGAACTGCCTTTGGATTATAACTGCCACCTTGTTCCCTGTAAGGATGAAAGCCCGAGATTTGGATCATATATGCTTGGCTGGAGCTGGTTTTTAGTCCAATTAGGGAAGGATTTTTGGTCTCTGGGTTTTTTGTGGTTGTTTCTCTCAGGCCGGAAGAATGGGTTAGGAAAAGACCAAAAAAAAAAGGGGGAGGAAGCAAAGCTGCGGAGCCGGAGCCGTTCTCCCTCTGGCTCAGGAAATTCCAATGTTAATGAAGCCGCCTGGGAAGGGGAGGGGGGGATTCAGAAAAACAGGAGAGTAGCACCCCGGAACATAGCCAAAGTTGCTTATCTTGCTTGGGATGACTATTTTATCTGTCGCCTATGTGTGCTGGCTGTGTGGAGATTGCCCCCGAGGGTCTGGCCCACTAAAGCCATGGTCAGATCCTCCGCTGCCAGTCCAAAGCCCATCGTCAAGTTTCCCCTGCTGGGGACGCTGCACTCCCGGCTCCAAAACTAGTCACTGCCTCCCAGGGACTTCTTGTCCTGCCAGCCACGTCGCCGCGCCGCCTGTGCGGACTGGCTGGGCCCCCTCCCGGGGTTAGTTTAGGGGAGTAGGGCTGCGCCCTGTGTTTGTGCCGTGAGAAGATGCCGTGTTCAGCTCCCCTGCGCCCAGTCCAAAGCCCGGCGCGAAGGTTCCCCGGCTGGGACGCTGCACTCCCGGCTCCAAAACCAGTCGCTGCCTCCCAGGGACTTCTCCCACCAGCTGCGTAGCCACGCCGCCCGCGCGGACCGGCTGGGCCCCCTCCCGGGGTCAGTTCAGGGGTTAGGGCTGTGCCCCTTGTTTGCGCCATCACAAGATTTTGTGTTCAGCTCTCCTGGGCCCAGTCCTAAGCCCGGCGCCAAGGTTACCTGACTGGGACGCTGGCTCCAGGCTCCGAAAACATTCACTGCTTCCCCGTATTTGTTCGTTCTCCGTCTCTGTCATTCAGGTCAACTCTTTAAATCTGTGTTTGTTGTTCAGGGTTCGTAGATTGTCATGTATGTGATCGATTCACTTGTTTTTCCGAGTCTTTGTTGCAAGAGGGATCCGAGGTAGCGTCTACCTAGTCAGCCATCTTGGCCCCGCCTCCTTGTTATTACATTTTATATGACAGGATTTAAGTTTGCAATTCTAACAAATAGTAGATGAGTATTTATTAACATTACTTAATGGAAAACTCAGGTATAAAATATTTTATGCGTTTTTTCAAACAAAATCTGAGGTCAGTAAAATTTCTTCTGGTTCGTTCTGTGGACAATTAATGGGCCAAAACTTTAACAATTCCTTTTCTGTAAACCAATATATCCTCTAGTATTTTTAAAATCCAGATAGTTATAACATACAGGGATTTTTAAAATACTGGTTCATATCTGCCCATTTGAACTGACCACAGAGGCAAGGCAAATATGATTAATGGAATGAATTGGTTTAGAAAAAAATAAGACTAGAGGATTATATACTATTATTTTAAGTAACTAAGCACACAAGCAAAATAATAGTAATAATCTTTAATGAACCAATACAGTAAGGTCTCTACAGCCCTTACTGAAAAACCATAACAGGGTTATTATAAATGTTTTCTTACAAAAACAGCGTAAGAATAATGAAACCATAGCTACTGTTTGGAGTTTGAACTAAATTAGCTTCAGATTTCATTAAGTCACACCCTAATATAGCCACTAAAAAAAAAAAATTAAAAAAAAACAGCAACCAAAAGAGAGAAAAGCTGGGGATACTAACTCCTGGCTATTTTAGTTTTAATAATTACCCCCTTCCCACCCCCCACATTATTATCCAGTAATTCGGAGCTATAAATGTGAGGTTTTAGAGGCAATCAACACGTGTTCAAAATGGCAGGATAGCATTACGTAACAAGTACATTTCTTCCTCTTGAGTTTATTCAAAAAGTACAACAACAAAATGAAGTTGAATAAAATGGGGAGTGAGCTCCTTGGGGCTTACAACTTTGTCGTGAGCTTTTGTGTGGTTTAATATATGTTCCAAAGAAGGACATCATTAATGTATTCTTCTTCAGCTGTTAACCAAGATTACTTGAACCATGACTTTTCCAGTTTCAGGAGGTGACATACCTTAAAACCACCGGGTGCTCATTTGCTGCAAAGCTTATGAGCATGAGCCCTGGCATTAGACCTTCTGGGCTCAAATCCTGGCTCTACTTCTTACAGTGTTTCCTTGGGCAAATTATTATTCTTCCTCTGCCTCAGTTTTTCTTCTGTACATTAGCGATAATGGTAGTATATACTTCATAGGATTGTTATGGGAGTTAAATGACCTAATTCATGCATTGTGCCAGATATGCTTCCCACATGGTGCTTGTTGCTATGTTGGTATGGCAGACACTGTTGTTTACCTACCCAACTCCCATTCCTCCCCTCATTCTTTGCTTCCAAAAAAAAAAAAAAAAAAACCATTGCCATCGAGCTGATTTTTACTCATAGTGACCCTACAGGACAGAGTAGAGCTGTCCTGTTGGGTTTCTGAGGCTATAATTTTTATGGAAGCTAACCGCCACATCTTTTTCCCACAGAGTGGTTGGTGAGTTCAAACCTTCGACCTCAGGGTTAGCAGCCAAGCTCTTAACCACTGCTCCACCAGGGCTCCTTTTTTCCTTGTTTGTGGGAACCCAATTTTGTTCAGATTATGGGGGGCCATGTGCTTCTAGGGAAGTTAAGCCTCTCCTCAGATCCAGGGGGTGAACCTTGATTACTCTGCTAATCCTGGTAATTCCATCCCTTTACCAGTGACTGGTTTAAGATAGATGTGTGACACAGTGGCCAACCATATGTGAGGGGAAATCTGCTGAGGGGAAACTGAGAGGATTTTTCTCACTCTTAAAAGGGAACACAAAGAGTAAATACATCTCTTCTAGCCTTAGTACATAGCTATTCAAGGATGTGCCACCTGGTAATGCTGCCTTCTTCTTAGAAGCATGAGGTGACCTGGTTAAGAAGAGAGCAGAGTGGAAGAATGACACTGGTCATCACTGGTCCTGATGACACAGCTGAGCCTCTGAATTAACCACCCATGGGGCCACCAGTCTCGGACCTTCTTATATGAGGTAATGAATCTCCCTTATTGCTAATACACTCGTTCTTCATAAACGTGACTGTACCTACAGATCACCTGGAGATCTTGTTAAAGTACAGATTCTGATTTAGTAGGTCTGGGGTGAGATTCTTCTTTTCTGGGAAGATGGGTGATGCTGTTGCTGCTGGTCCACAGACCACACTTTGTGTAGCAAAGGATCAAGCCTCTCTTAGTTGGGTTTTCTGTTATGTACAGCTGAAAATATCTAACTAATGACTTCTGTTAGGGTGTACACCAGGTTGAATAGCATCCCCCCAAAATTCATGTCCACTTGGAACCTCAGAATGTTTTCTTATTAGGAAACAGGGTCTTTGTAGATATAATTAATTAAGATGAGGTCATACTGGATTATATAAAACCAAAGAAGCCCATTGCCATTGAGTCGATTCTGACTCATAGCAACCCAATAGGACAGAGTAGAACTGAACCATATTGTTTCCAAGGCTGTAAATCTTTATGGGAGCAGACTGCCACATCTTTCTCCTGATATTGAATTATGGTGGTCCCTAAATCTTATGTAACTGGTGTTCTTATAAAAAGAGGAGAGGACATACAGGAAAGGTCATGTGAAGATGGAGGCAAAGATGGAGAGATATGAGCCAAGGAACACAACAGACTTCAGGCACGCATCAGAAGCTAGCACCAGACAAGGCAGAATTCTTTCCTGGAGCTTTCAGAGGGACATGGCCCTGCCAACACCTTGATTTCAGACTTCTAGCCTCCAGAGCTGCTAAGAGAATAAATTTCTATTTTTTTGAGCCATCCAGTTTGTGATAATTTCCTATGGCAGCCCTAGGAAACTAATATAGAGTACTTTTGGTTGTGGAAGGAATTTGGAATTAATGGTGGGAAGAGATAGAGAAAACAGAAAACCCACTCATCATCTCTGTGGCTGGACTTGAAAACCCTGGGAGCCCTTATTGTATCTTGTGGATAAACTAGCAGAAGACTGTAGAGAAAGAAAGGAAGCAGGCAGAGACGTACAGAAACAAGAGAAAGAGAGAGAACATTGCCTGGGGGCTGAAGGTTTGCTGGTTTCCAGTTCTATTTTTTCCTGAGGCCCAAGCCTTACTACCACCCTTTCTGTTCAAGCTAGGTCAACTTGATTTCTGTAGCTTCCCAACAAATAATTGTGATTAGTACAGTGCTAAACCAACAGGGCCAAGTGGCTACGGTTTTTTTCTTTTTTTTTCTCAAATTGGAAGCTCCCCTTCAGAACAGAAACATGGTTTTCATTTCTACGTGTTCTATGACATCCAGTATAGTACAAAGACTTTACAATTATCGATGATTATTTTTAATTCCTTAGCACCTAACATAGTGTCTAAAAGACAGTAGATGATTAGTAAATTCGAACTTAGTGAATCAAATGGTAGATGTATACACCAGAGCCTTACGTGGGACTATGTGTGTAGTTCGACCAATTCTTATCCATGTTAATATCCCTCATATAATTTGCTTTTACCAAATTTGTTAACACTGAGCTCCTTTGTCTGTAAGGCTATTCTGGATATTTCGCATTAATGGAATCACATACTATGTGGTCTTTTGTGGCTGGCTTCTTTCACCTAGCGTATTGTAGCATGTATCAGTACTTGATTCTTTTTTGTATTAATAATATAATGTTGTACAGATATATCACATTTTATTTGGGCTGTTTCTACTTTTGGCTATTATGGATAATGTTGCTATGAACATTTGTGTACAGGTTTTTGTGTGAACATGTTTTCATCTGTCTTGGGCACATACCTAAGAGTGGAATTGCTGGGTCGTATAGTAACTCTGTGTTCAACACTTTGAGGAGCTACCAGACTGTTTTACAAAGTGTCTGTACCATTTTACACATTCCCACCACCATAGCACTTGTTATTATCTCTCTTTTTTATTATAGTCATCCTATTTATTGTTGTTATTGTTGTTGTTAGCTGCCCTTGAATCACACCCCACCCCCAACTCGTGGGACCCTGTGCACAAGGGAATCAGACCATTGTGATCCATGGGGTTTTTATTGGCTGATTTCTGGAAGTAGGCAGCCAGGGCTTTCTTCCTAGTCTATCCTAGTCTGGAAGCTCCACTGAAACCTGTTCAGCATCACAGCAACACACAAGCCTCCAGTGACAGATGGGTGGTGGCTGGGCTTGAGGTGCATTGGCTGGGAATCGAACCCTGGGTCCCTTGTATGGAAGGCAAGAATTCTCCCACAGGACCACCGCTGCCTTCACAGCCACCCTAGTGGGTATGAAATGGTCTCTCATTGTGGCTTTGTTTTGCATTTCCCTGAGGGCTAATGAATGTCATCTTTTGACTGATAAGATGGTTTTTTTTAGAAGAGATGAGTTTTTCCAGATCAAAAGTCATCTCTTGGGTGTAGAGGATGTTTCGAATTGGCTTTTTTCCCTCCAGTGTAACAATTTTCATATATTCTAACTTATTTAAAAATTAGAACAACCTGCCCATCATCATTTTTATCCAGGTGTTTCATACACGTATCCTGTTGAAGGGCATACATATTTATTACCCCCTCCATAGTGCCTACTACAGTAATTCTTTCTATGAATTAGATATTTTTTAAATGAGTATTGAAAAAATAAAGCAATAATAGTCCAAAGAAAAGTTATCTTTACATTAGCAACTGTTCTCTGAAGAACAGCCAGCAGCAGCTCTCAAAGGATGTACCTGCACAGAGCTTCTAGGTTATTACACCTGCCTGTCAGAATACACGCTGTACTGTGAAAAGCAAAAACAAACAAACAAAAACAACACTCCACCAGCAACAACTTCCCAAACCACAACTGTGTAAATCAGAAGCTATAGTTTATGACAAAAAGTCTAAGGGACTGGAGGAGGTTAATGAATTTGAAACAGGCTATTCGGATTTAATCTTCTAGCTTGATTTAGAATCTGGTTAAGTATTTTCTGCATCCAGGTGAAAGTGGTAGAACTCCTGTGAAGTGAGCTTACAATCAGGCCTGTGGAGTGGGAAGAGCATGAAACTGGAGCTAAGAGACGTTGACGGTCACATCAAGTCTGCTGCTAACCAGCTGCGTGACATTGGACATGCCACTTCTCCAGACCTCAGTTTCTTTACCTATAAAGCCGGTATCATGGATTGAACTGTGTTCCCCCAAAATATGTGTCAACGTGGCTAGACCGTGATTCCCAACATTGTGTTGTTGTCCTCCATTTTGTGATGTGTTCTAAATTCTAGCCTCCATGAATTGGAATCAACTCAATGGCAACAGGTTTGGTTTTTGTTTGGTTTATGCCTGTGGTTATGGTACCACTTGGGAGTGAGCTGTGTGTTATGTTAACGAGTCAGGATTAGGTCGTGTTAGTGAGGATTAGGGTAGGGTGTATCTTGAGTCACCACTCTTCACCGCCCTGCAACAAGTAAGCAGAATTAGGGTGAGATATAACACACTTACCCAGGTCACAGCCCTGATCCAATGTAGGGGGAGTCTCCCCTGGGTGTGGTCTGCATCGCCTTTTATCTTGCAAGAGATAAAAGCATAACGAAGTGAGCAGAAAGGGAGGGCCCTGACTACCCCCAAGGAAGAAGAGCCAGGGTGGAATATGTCCTTTGGACCCAGAGTTCCTGCGCTGAGAACCTCATAGGCCCAGGGGAAAACTGACGCCAAGACACATGGAGATCTCCAAGGAGTGCTGGGGCCAACGATGTTGGAAGGAGACAAGGACCTTCCCTCAGAGCCAACAATGAAAGAAGGCTTTCCCCTAGAGCTGGAGCCCTGAATTCAGACTTCTAGCCTCGTAAACTGTGAGAGAATATATTTCTGTTTGTTAAAGCCATCCACTTGTGGTATTTGTGTTATAGCAGCTCTAGATAACTAAGACAGTAGGACTACAAGGAGATGGACTATATAATCTCTAAAGTAGATTTTATTTCTTAATTATGGAACATTAGAAGTGGTTTCTCAGATTCCTTAATTAATTGCCTCCTCCAACCTTCTAACTTCATTCCAAACTAACAGGAACAGATTTCTTATACATGGAAACCCACTGTTCCCCTTTATCAAGTTTTTCATAGTATAGTCTACAAACCACCTCCATCAGAAACCTGGGGGGTGGGGGGTGGGTATCTGTTAAAAACACAGTTTCCTGGAGTCATCCCAGACTTAATGAATCAGGATTCCTAGGCATGGGGCCCCAGAATTTACATTTTCAACAAGCTCCCAGGTGAGTCTTATGCTATTAATAATTACTGTTTATTATTTGGCACCACAGAAGAAAGGCCTGGCAATCTGCTACCATAAAGATTACAGCGAAGAAAATCCTATGAAGCATTCTACTCTGTAACACATGGGGTTGCCATGAGGCAGAATCCACTGATGGCAACAGGCTGTTTTTTAAAAATGTGCATGGATTGTTTTGAATCTCTTATATTCATTAATTCATACAATCCTCACAGCAACTCTATGATGTCCAGTTATCTCCATCTCACAGATGGGGAAACTGAGGTACAGATTCTCTGGCCTAGGGACACAAAGCTAGTAAGTGATGACTGGATTTGCAAACCCCATAATCTGATTCCAGGTATTGAGCTCTAACCTCTGGGTGGATTTGAACCTCCAACTTTTCAGTTAGTAGCCCAGCTCTTAACTGTTCGTGTCGCCCAGGAACTCCGGTAGAACTCCTATCACACACAAAATCCTACTTGAGGTTCTTCCTAATCATGGTGTGGAAGCTTAACTCAGGTGAAGACAGCGTGGAGTCCTGCCAGCAGCCTAACATTGCTGCACTCCCAGCATTTCAAGTTGATGGAGCTGGAGGCCTCATCTTTTCCCTCCCCTGTGCCATTAAGAAAGTGATAACAACACTAATTACAATTATAATTGTTTTTCAAAGATAAAATGATGTTCTCTGGAGAGAGTGCCAGCTCAGTAAAAGTGCCAGCAGCATAAACTACAAACTGTGAAAGCTTTAAATCTAGGCACAGCCAGAAGTTTTTATTTCCACAGTTCTTGAAAACTGCATACCCAGTGCCGTCGAGTCAATTCCGACTCACAGCGACCCTATAGGACAGGGCAGAACTGACCATTAGAGTTTCCAAGGAGCGCCCGGCAGGTTTGAACTGCCGACCCTTTGGTTAGCATCCGTAGCACTTAACCACTATGCCACCAGGGTTTCAGAAAACTGCATAGCACTTGCAAAATCTGAAATGATCCCAAGAATCACATAGATTTAATTATTTGAAGTTAAACTAGCTACTTTTGCCAATTACTCTTAAGGCAAAAAAGGAGCACGTACTATAGGGTTGCTATGAGTCAGAATTCACTCGACAGCAGCAGGTTTGGTTTTTTAATAAGGAGAAATGTGTTTTATAATTCAATAGCTAAGAGAATCTTCTATAAGAACAGAAAACAAATATTTGAAATAAAGAGATGATATAAGTTTAAATTCCGGGCTCAACTCCACCCCCCAAAAAATGTAGTGTGTTTTGTAGTATTCCAGGCTTCAGCCCACCATCTTTCTTCCTCCCCAAACCATACATATGGATAGACCCATCGAAAAACACTTTTAATTCTCCTGGAACCCATATTTCTGGGGTCCATGGAGTTACAGTGACCCACCTAAGCCATTGACCTGAAGATGATCTTTTGAACTTTGACCCTTGCTTAAGCAGACTAGACTCCTAAAAGTTACCTTTAAGGCAAACAGTAGTCTTGCTAAGCAGTCAGATCATTTTGCCTCAGGTGTTGTGCTGATTTGAAAAATTCAGTCAGTTTTGGGAAACAGAAGCTCTAGGATGGGGCTAGAAGATGTGTTTTACCATAAATTGTTCTTATGTAAACACTATCCCCAGCCTTTTTCCATGGCAATGGTGATAAGATGGGCTGCAAGAGTCTTTGGAGGGTCTCTCATCTTTGGAACATTTTTGAGTCGATCCAAAATGTTGCCCTGATTGGCAAATCATATATTAAATAAACTTCAGTCAATTTCTATTATTGGCTTAATATGATTTTTGTTTTAACACCATGTGTTTTTGTACACACACACACACACACACACACAGAGTAATGAAAGGACAATTTGGGTAGTATTTAAATTTATGTAAGGCAGCATAAACCCATTGCTCCAAGTGGATTCTTACTCATAGCGACCCACTTTAGGAAGAACATGGAGTTTTGGAGTTGGCAAAACTGGGTTTGAAATCTGCCTTTACTACAGTTTAAGTGTGATCTTGGGCAGCTTATTAAACCCCTAAGTCTCTGTTTCCCACCTTTTTACAGTGGCACGCATTAGTGCTTGAAAGCACTGAGAAGTGGGAGGTAACTAATTTAGGGACTTCTGTGATACTAAGGGAGACCTGGTGGCATAGAGGTTAAGAAATTGGCTGCTAACCAAAAGATTGCCGGTTTGAATCCACCAGTCGCTCCTTGTAAACCCTGTGGGACAGTTCTACTCTGTCCTGTAGGGTTGCCTTGAGTCGGAATCAACCTGACCTCAATGGGTTTGGTTTGATTTGGTGATACTAGGAGTCTCTAGGTGGTGTGAATGGTTAAGCACTAGACTACTCACTGTAAAGATTTGGCAGTTCGAACCCACCTACCCAGAGGCGCCCTGAAAAAAAAAGCCCTGGTGACCTGCTTCCCAAAGGTCACAGCCTTGAAAACTCTGTGGAGCCCAGTTCTACTCTGACACACATGGGTCACCATGATTTGGAGTCCACTTGATGGCAACTAGCCTGCTTTTTGTTTTTGTGATATACACATGAGGTCACCGTGAATCGGAATCGACGTGAAGGCAATTAACAACAATAAGCACAGATGTTTGACAAATCTTGGTTCCCTTCCTTCCATTCATTCAACTGAAAACTGAAACTACCTGTATGCTCCCTCTCTTTATTGTGTACGTTAGCATAACTTTACTATTCTATTGTCTTTATTAGCACTACTTCACTATTCCAGGATTCTTTTGCCCAAGCAAACAACCCGGTTATTCACTACGGGAACTTCCCAAAAGACCCATCAGCTCTTCAGTAGGAATCAATGTACTAACACTCCTCCTTGCTTCATATACACCCTTGCTGTTTCCACCAAGCCTAAACTGTTCTTGTCCCATTGTCCTTATCCCATCTTAATCAAGGCCCTGAGATGACTAAGTATTGTCAAGTTTCTGCTTGGTTTGGCTTTCTGGGCAAATTTTACCATTATCGGGGTTCAAGAACAGGTTTTGGAAGTTAATGGGCAGCTGGATAGCCAGAGGCTTACCTCCCCAGCAGTATGTGTTTGCATTTCAAAGGAGGATAAAACCAAAAACTCCTAAAAGGAGATTGTGCGTGGCCAGTGAGATAAGGGAAAACCGGGGAGAATGTATAGCTCCCAAAGTCTAATGTGAAGAAAAACTTCCCAATGTGTTATTGTTGTTAGTTGCTGTCAAGTTGGTTCCAACTCATGGTGACCATGTGTGCACAGAGTAGAACTGCTCAATAGGGTTTTCAAGGCCTTGTGACCTTTCAGAAGGAGATCGCCAGGCCTGTCTTCCGAGGTACCTCTGGGTGGGTTTGAATCTCTAGCATTCCAGCTAGTAGTCAAGTGCTTAACCATTGTGCCACCCAGGGACTTCTAGGATATTAAAAGAAAAACCAAACCCATTGCCGTGGAGTCAATTCTGACTCATAACAACCCTATAGGATAGAGTGGAACTGCTCCATAGAGTTTCCAAGGAGCTCCTGGTGGATTTGAACTGCCGACCTTTTGGTTACCAGCCACAGTGCATAACTACTACATGACCAGGATTTCGTTCAAGACTATTAGAAGGTCATAAAGTGATAGGGGAAAAAATATAGAAGAGTAAGGGGAATTGGGAGTGCCTGAGGAGGGGCAGGCAGGTTGTAGGATCATATAGAGTGAGATTTGAGCAAAGGGCTTGCAGGAAGTGAGGTAGTTAGCCTGACGGACATTTGAGAGGACGGCGGCCAGGCAGAGGGAATAGCTAAAGCCAAAGCTCCAAGGCAGAAGCGTGTGTTACTCTCCCGAGAGCTGCAATCTTCCTGTGTATCACAAAGCGTCCGCTGAAGTTATGAGTAATTCCAAAATCCTTCCTCTGACTCTACCTTCACAGATTTTTCTATTTCGACATCCACATTGTTTTTGTGATCAGTTCCCATCAGAAACGCAGCACTACAACTGTAAGTGTGCAAGAGATGGGAGTTAATAAATTATACCTGACATTTCCAGGCGGAAGTCTCATTAGAAGGATTAAACTTCAAGGTGCTTAGGAAACTAAACAGTTTATAGGATTTGTAGCAAGAAAATGCCACAAGTAAGGCCAAAGTTTTAATGGCAAAACACAAAAGGCACTGAAATGTCTTTGCCTGTCTAAGCCCTTTTGCAGTACATGAGAGAGAAACAGATCTCAGCCTTTAAAAGTCAATAAAAGATTATTGCTGATCATGAACATGTCTTTGCTTTGGTACTTTTTATTTTATTAAATTAGTAAAACTAAGTGAGTCCCATACCATAAATAGGTAGAGAGCACTTATTATGCCCAAGAACTATGCCAGGTAAAAAATAAGACAAGACCTGTCCTTAGGCAATTCAGTTGGACACATATAGAGAAACATGTCAATAAATAGTTATAACACAAATGGTTGCAAATAACAGAAGGACAATTCATCAGGGTGATGAGGAAGTGGCACTGGAGCTAGGATTTGAAAGATGACAATAACAAACACAACACTACTGGCAGTTTGTCAGGCACCATTCTAAGAGCTTTACAACTAGTAGCTCACTTAATCTTAGTCATGTTGCTGTGGGTTAGAAATTGTTCTTGATCCCAAGTATAGGTGACACAAATGATACACAGAGAGATTAAGGGACTTGGCCAGGATTAGCACAGCTAATAAGTGTTTTTGTTGTTAGGTGCCGTTGTCGATTCTGAATCATAGCGACCCTATGTACAACAGAACAAAACACTGCCCAGTCCTACACCATCCTCACAATTCTTGCTATCTTTGAGCTCATTGTTGCAGCCACTATATCAATCCATCTTGTTGAGGGTCTTCCTCTTTTTCACTGACCCTCTACCTTACCAAGCATGATGTCCTTATCCAGAGACTGATCCCTCCTGATAACATGTCCAAAGTATGTGAGACGAAGTCTCACCATCCTCACTTCCGAGGAGCACTCTGGCTGTACTTCTTCTAAGACAGACTTGTTTGCTCTTTTGGCCGTCCATGGTATATTCGATGTTTTTCACCAACACCATAATTCAAAGGCATCAATTCTTCTTTGGTCTTCCTTATTCCTTGTCCAGCTTTCAAATGCATATAAGGCGATTGACAATATCATGGCTGGGGTCAGGTGCACCTTAGTCCTCAAGGTGACATCTTTGCTTTTCAATACTGTAAAGAGGTCTTTTGCAGCAGATTTGTCTAACTCAATAGTCATATATATAGGTAATAAGGAACCCAGCCAAAATAGAATCCATGCAATCTGGTACCCAAATAGGTGCTCACCGATGCTTCTATGCGTCTTCTCTAACGAGAGGGAGTTTCTCTGCTCAGGCAGAGAAAGGGAGAAAGACATTTAACAGAGGTGGATCTGTGTTTGTAAAAGCGTTGGGGATCAGGGAGAGCAGTTCTATCCATCCACATCTGTGTGGTCTGCTTAACCAAAACATGAGATGGTCACCGAGTAGCAGCTGAGTTATTCAAGCCCCAGTGCTGGAGCAGGGTGCTTTGGCAAAACAAAACAATCAAACAAATCTGCTATCTCACAAACATATGAACAAAGGTGCTTTAAGTTTCTGCTACCAAGATCATTTCTTCGGATCACAGCCATGTCTCCAAAACTGTCCTCCACTACATCATAAGGGGCCCTGAAAGCAGGAGGCACAGATCATTATTTCCTTGGTGTCTGAGGCTGGGTTCTCTGGAGGAGCAAAACCAGCAAAGCATGTATGTTGTATATAAGTATATACACAGAGAGAGACTTATTTCAATGAAGTGGCTCACACAGTAGTGGAGGCTGGCAAGTTCCAAATTCGTGTGTCAGATGTCAGGCTAGAAGTTTCTTCTGACTCATGCGGTTGCAGGGGCTGATGAACCAAAATTGGCAGGTCAGGCAGCAGGCTGCTGGCTCACAGGGTTTCGGGAGCAGGCGAATCCCAAAATCTGCAGGTCAGGTGGAAGGCTACTGACCCATGTCCCAAGAACAAGAGGTCATAGGATAGGGAGTCAGATGCAGGATCAAGAGAGAGTGAGCTTGGCCAGAACATCCATATATACTGGATGCAGGCCACGCCCCAAGGAAACTCCCCTTTTAACTGATTGGCTACTCACATCGGATCACAAAATGGAAAATGATTACATAATATCTGCCAAACCACTGAGAATCATGGCCTAGACAAGTTGACACATAACCTTAAGCATCACACTTGGGAATAAGAAAGAAGAGGGAAGGGTCTGGAACAGAAATTGCAGCTGGAGAAGGCCTGCCTTGGGGGTGGAGGTCAGTTCCCTGCAGTGCTCCAGCCTTTGGAAGGAAGACTATGCTTAGAGTCCTTTCCACCCTGTGTGTCTCCAGACAAGGAAAGAGCATGAGCAGGGTTAACTGGGGATAATCACTTCCATTCATGTAACTGTCCTATCCCATATCCGGATACTTGCAACAGACCTCTAACTGGTTCTCTGCCTTCAGGTTGCACCCCCTTTCTGGAGTCTGACCAATCTTCCTAATACATAAATCTCACTCCCTCCCTTAAAGCTTTCAGTGACTCCCCATTGCCTTCATAACAGCACAGCACTCCATTTCTCTATCATTATGCCTTTCACTTAGACCTCTAACTCATGTCCTGAGCTGGAGCAAATACACACTGTGCTTCAAACACTCAACCACAAGACCGAATGCACCCTGCCGCTGTCCACTAGCTTTCCTCTGCCAGCAAACACTTGTCATCCCTCAACACCTACCTCCCATCTGTGAAGCCTCTCTTGACTTTCATTTATTTAGAGTTTTACCTTCATTGCAATGCTTAGCAGTCTACCTCCACCAGCGAGTGGTCCTTTGGCCTGAGCTCACCTGGGGAATGTGCTCAAGAAACCAGTGCTTGGGTCCCACTCCCAGGGAGCCAGACCCAGTTGGCCTGAAGTGAGGCCTGGATAGAGGAACTTTGAGTTCCTGAAGGGCTGGGATTCTGGTATTTATCCTCAGCATATTCTCCTGTGCCTGACATAAGGTAGAACTCAAACACAAATCATTCGTCTGTTGAATACATAAGACAAGTGACATTCACAACCACTCTATGAGTCAGTACTGTGGTTATTCCATTATGCGGTTGACTCAAGGAAAGTTGAGGCTCAAGGAAATTAAGTGATTTGTCCACGGTTACAGGGAGTGGCAGATCGAGGAAATGAATTTAATTCTTCTGATTGCAAGTCTAGTGTTCTACCTTCTGTACCACACTTCTTGCTCCTGAGGAGGAAGGAGATCTGAGGAAGGTCAGCACCCAGCATTGTGCCCACCTAAGATGGGAACTAGAAGAACCAGCCCCATTTGAAGGAAAGCATTCCCTGTTAGTTGTATCAATGCCATGTCTGGGGTGGGGGAGGGGAGCTTGTCTACTTGGTTCTCTGTAATATTTCTTGAATTTTGAAGGTTCTTCTTTAAACTTATCTTCCTTAAAACTTTTCCCTTCCTCTTGTTTTTAATGAATTATGAGCAATCACTTATTTATAACCCATTTACAGCTGCCTTTATGGGATAGAAAATGAACTACTTGCCAAAGTAATTACCCTTTTTGTAGACTTAGAGCAAATGCTCACAGCCCATTCCTTTCTAAATGGCCTTTGTGCTAGGTTTCTGCTGTCTCCTTTGGCCTGCCTGAGTCTATGCTTGTTATGGGTCCTTCCTGGTGCTATTTTTCTAACCCACCCTAGAAGCCAGACCAGTTTATCTAGAAGCTGGCTTCCTCATGCAACAGACCAAGCGTTTTAAGGAAAAGGCTGTTCCTTTCCTAAAGATTAGACAGCCTTCTCTGGACATACAGGCTAGTAAAATAATTTCAGAGATGATATTATTTTAGGTAAGCTGACAAACCAGACAGCAAGATGGGACGCCTTACAGCTTATCTGGCTTAGGGCAGGAAATATTTGAGCATTCATGCCGAAGGAAAGACAACTGCCACTAACAAGTAGTTATTACCTTGACTTAATAGTTAATATTTATATATGGGTATAGGAGCCTGGTAATGCAAGTGGTTTGTGATCGGCTGCTAAC
Source organism: Loxodonta africana (assembly GCF_030014295.1). NCBI lineage: Eukaryota > Metazoa > Chordata > Mammalia > Proboscidea > Elephantidae > Loxodonta > Loxodonta africana. The sequence goes on from NC_087366.1 coordinate 51,264,721, forward strand.
CTAAAGGTTAGCGATTTGAACCCACCCACCCGCTCCCTGGAAGACCAAACCCAAACTCATTGCTATTGAGTCAATTCCAACTCATAGTGACCCTATAGGACAGAGTAGAATTGCCCCTATAGGATTTCCAAAGAGCAGCTGGTAGGTTCAAACTGCCAATCTTTGGTTAGCAGCCGAGTACTTAACTACTGTACCACCAAGGCTCCATTACAGCCAAGAAAACTCTGTTAGCAGTTCTACTCTGCAACACATGGGGTCACCATGAGTCAGAATCAGCTCCATGGCAGTGGGGTTTTTTTGTATATTTATATATGTGTATATAACCATATACACACACAGCAACACATTGTTCATTCAATCATCATTCATACGATTTCTGTGAACTAAGCCCTGTAAAAGAAGTTATCACTCTTTCTTTACACATTTCCTTTGTAATTCAATTTTTACTGAATATTATCTTTGAAGTCTAAAACCCTCCTAAACCCTCCCAACACCAAATATAATTTTTAGAGGCTATACTAAACTAATATTTAAGAGAATGAGGTTAAAAAATCCAGTAGGATTGGAAGTTCATTACAGATTGAATTTCACTGGTATGGTTTAGTTAAGGAAAAGGGTTTTTAAATACAAATGTGTTAGGCCTACAATCAACATTATCCTAGTATTCTGCTATCTGACCATAGCCTCAGAAATTGTCAGCTCTGGCCTTTCCTTTCCTATTTCCAATGATTACAAGGAAGACTTTGAACTTAGTTCCAAAGTTTGCCTAAAAATTAACTGGTAAATGACTGTAAGAGATCTAAAGATACTTTCAGATGTAGTTGGGCTGTAGTGACTTTCAGGCTTTACTCAGGAATGAAAGTTACGCAATAAGCAGCTGTGAGATTTTATGCTAGTCACTGGGCCCCCTCTTGGCCCCGGTTTCCTTATTTGTAAAATGAAGCATCTGCAAATCTATGATGAAAATCTAGGAAGGATGGCATAATCTGTAACCAAAAAAAAAAAAAAAAAAAACCAAACCCATTGCCATCGAGCTGATTCCAACTCATAGAGACCCTATGGGACAGAGTAGGACTGCCCCATAGAGTTTCCAAGGAGCGCCAGGTGGATTCAAACCACAGACCTTTTGGTTAGCAACCATGGCACTTAACCACTAGGCCACCAGGGCTTCTGCATAATCTATCGGAGGGAAAAAAGAGTTGCAGATTATGTGAAAGATTTTAGCAGCAGAGTCTTACAGCCACAGGATGGAAAAGGCAGGGTGCTTGTCCCTCTAGGCCCAGTCCACACCCAGGTGTCCCATCTCGCCTGCCCCTCAAAATTGGGGAGAATAGGCGAAAGGAGATGGAGGGCATGGGAGGGGAGAGGGAAGGAGGAAGGAGAGCAAGAGAGAAAATGAATGAGCGAACGACATGAGCGGCTCAGTTAGTAAAGGCAATGAGTTAGCATTCACTGTTATAGATTAAATTTTGTCCCACAAATAGATGTGCTGAAGTCCTGGTACCTATGAACATGACCTTGGTTGGAAACAGGTGTTTGAAGATGTTATCAGGTAAGTTAGCACGAGGTCGTATAGGAAGAAAGTGGGTCCTAATCCAATCTTAGTGGTGTTCTGCAAAAGACAAAAGATAGAGACATACAGAGGGAAGATAGTCATGTGGCCACGGAGTTATACCTGCAGCTGCAAGCCAAGGAGTGCCTGATGCTACTAGAAGCTGAGAGAGACAAGAAAGGATCTTCCCCTAGAGACCCCAGAGAGAGCATGGCCCTGCTGGCCCCCTGAATTTGGACTTCTGGCCTCCAGAGCTGTGAGAGAATAAATTTCTTTTCTTACAAGACACCCAATTTGTAGTATTTTGTTCCAGCAGCCCGAAGAAATGAATACACTCACCAAGCCTGATGCTGGGTACAAATCTGGGCAGAAACAATAGTTGCCAGAGTCCCTACAGCCTCCTGCCCTTTCAAAGTCTTCTAGAAATTCTCTGTGACAAGACACTGGAGCCACCTTGCTTGGGCTCTGCAGCCACACAGCCCTTGGGCAGCTGGACAACATGCCCCAGTCTAAAGAGGCCTGGCCAGGCTGATTGCCCACCCTGCAGCTTTCTCACAGTTGCTGTTTATCTTGAGGACTTTTTAATGATGGCTGTAATTCCAGAAAATTTGTGTTTGAATTATGGCACCTTAGGTGGAAGAGAACCTAACACTTATTCAATTCCACCCTTTAACTTTATGGGTATATAAAACGAAAGCCACGTTTTATTACAACATACACAAAATAATGCTTTCAGGTATCTGAAGGCTTCATAAACATGAGCATTCAGTAATGATGACACACTTTATAGAGGACCTCCATTGAAAGGTGACGACCTATCAATCCATTCCCTTCCAATGGTATACAGTAGTTTCTCATTGTGGTTTTAAATTTTTCCCCCTAATGACCAGTAATGTTGAAGAGATTTTCATGTGCTTATTTGTCAACCATGTGGTTTCTTTGGCAAAGTGTCTTTTAAAATTCATTTGCTCATTCAATGTAGATCTGTTTGGTGTTTCATACTCAATAGTGCCCGCCAGGCAAGTTCTAGGCCCTCGGGACCCTGTAGTGAATGAAATAATGTCTCTACTCTTGTAAACATACAGTCTACAAAAGGGAGACAAACAAAAATTTAACAATTTTGGGTAGCGATGAGAACCATGAGGAAAAAATAAGCAGAGGAAGGGAATAAAGAGTGAGACGTTGGGGCTGTGCTAGTTTATAGAGGCTGGTTACATTTGGGCAGAGAGTGAAGGGAGAGAGGGAGCCATGTGCCTGCTTTGGGGAAAGGTATTCCAGACAGAGGCAACAGCAACTGCAAAGGTTTTGGGGTGAGGCCTTGTTTAGTGTGCTCAAGGATAGGAAGGGGCTGGGGGAGCTGGGTTGGTGTGAGGGAGAGAGTGGTAGGAGGTGAGGAGGGCAGGGAGGCCTTGGGGACCAGATCATGCAGGGCCTTAAAGACCATCACTTGGATTTTGGACTTGACTCTGAGTGAGAGGGGAAGCTATTGGAAGATTTAGAGAAAACAAGTGATATGATCTGACTTACCTATTAAAAGCACCACTTTGTGCGGAGAGGGTGGATGCAACACAGGTTGGTTGTTTTTGTTATTATTACTATTATTCGCTGGTATCTCTCTGCCTGAGGAAGCAAATGTCTCTCCTTCTCTTAGAATGGGTATTTGATGTTCAGACCTTAAAATGTGGCTCAGTCTCCCAAAGACATTGCTATACGATTGTTGTTGTTGTTGTTGCTAGGTGCCGTCAAGTTAATGTCGCCTCACAGCGACCCCATGTGACAGAGTAGAACTGCCCTATAGGCTTTTCTAGGCTGTAATTTTTACAAGCATAGATCAGCAGGGCTTTCTCCTGTGGAGCTGCTGGGTGGGTTCCAACTACCAGCCTTTCAGTTAGCAGCCGAGTGTTTACTGTCAGCTGTCTTGGTTTCTTACAAAGTTGACGCTTCTCCAAAACCTAGTAGGGTTAATAAAACATGGTAGCATCACACAATGAACTACTATGTAGCAGTTAAAAAGGAATGGGCTATATTTATAACCACCCATCTATGTCAGTGGAGTCCCTGGGTGGTGGAAATGGTTAACACACTCAGCTGCTAATTGAAAGGTTGGAGGTTCAAGTCCGTCCAGAGGCACCTCAGAAGAAAGGCCTGGTGACCTACTTCTGAAAAATCAGCCACTGGAAACTCTATGGAGCACAGTTCTCTCTGACACACATGGAGTCGCCATGAGTTGGAACCGCCTCGATGACTTTTTTAAATCTTTATATGCACAGATCTCAAAAACATTATTTTAAGTGAAGAAATTTGGTTGCTACTGCAGCATCCCAGTGGCCTCTAAATTGGAAGGAAGAGAGGAGAGAGAGAGAGAGAGAAATTAGACTAAGTTCTCAATGTATTTCTAAAAGGACACACCGGTTCAGCTGACACGCGGAGGTCTCACAGCAGAAGCCGAAGCAGCCCGTCTTGATGCCACTTCTCCTGATGCCACTTCTCTTGATGCCACACTTGTCCCTGACAGCTGCTTATGATGCTGCCCACTCACGGAAGGCCTTGCTGGATCAGAGAAGCCCAGTCTCTAGCTGTGTCCTTTTTTCACTTGGCATTCACATCACTTGTTAGGAAGAACTTACCCAAGTGGATGCACTTTTACTGAAGGGGACATTGACAAATTCTTAAAAAAAAAAAAAAGCCAAACCTTTTGCCATCAATTCAATTCCAACTCATAGTGACCCTATAGGACAGAGTAGAACTGCTGCATAGGGTTTCCAAGGAGGAACTGGTGGATTCAAGCTGCCCACCTTTTGGTTAGCACGCAGGCTCTTAACCATTGCTCCACCAGGGCTCCCAATTCTGACAACTCTGGCCTCCCCTTGTTCTTGAACCAAACTCAGCATCGGCAAGGCCATATGCACTCCCAGAGCCCATCAACAGGCACCGTCAAACGGCATGTTTCTGCTTTTCTTTCCAGGCAATGTTTTTCACAGGTATGTTGGCCACGGTTCCCTGCAGAATATAATTAAGTGCACGTTGTGGTGAGGTGTGTTAGTTTCCTAGAGTTGCTGTAACAAAGTATCACAAGCAGGGTGGCTTATAGCAGCCGAAATTTATTGTGTCACAATTCTGGAGGCTAGAAATGCAAAATCAAGGTGTGGTCAGGGCCATGCTCCCTCCGAAGGCTCAAGGGAAGGTCCTTGCTTGCTTCTTCCAGTTTCTGGTGGTTCCTGGCAGTCCTTGGCAGTCCTTGACTTGTAGATGCATCACTCCGTACCTGCCTCCATCTTCACATGGTCGTCTTCCTTCTGTCTGTGTGTCTGTGACTCTTCTCCTCTGTGTATAAGGACACCACTCAAATGTAATTAGGACCCACCCTACTCCAATATGACCCCATGTTAATTTAACCAATAACATCTTCAAAGGCCTATTTAAAGTAAGATCACACTCACAGGTTTCAGGGGTTAGAACTTCATATCTTTTTCAGGGGACACAATTCAGCCCATAACAAGAAGGAAAGATATGCTCAAGGAAAATTAAGATGTGTGTGAGTTGGATTGCAATAGAAAGGGTGGTATCTTGGAGGTAGGTCATTAAAGATGAGTAAGGTTTTAAAAGGCAAAAAGAAAAACGTGGTTAAGGAATTACAGATGGAAGGGGACATTCAAGCAGAGGTGCAGAGATGTTCCCAATGAGGCATTAACCCCTAATTCACATTGCATAGAAGTTGTGCCCAAACAAGGGTTGATTCACTTACATGGGAATGATAGTCACTGTTCAGGCACTGTATATTGTAGCTATAAATGTCACCAGGGATCATTTGATTCAGTTACCTCTTCCTAAGAATATCCGGAGAGTGTCCTCAAACATAACAAAATTATTAGCTGAGAAGAAATCAAAATCACCCTTTGGATATGAAATATATAGAAGCAAGAAGGGTGATGAGACTTTGTCTTGCTTGCTTTGTAGATGTTACCAGGAGAGACCAATCCCTGGAGAAGGACATCATGCTTGGTAAAGTAGAGGGTCAGCAAAAAAGAGGAAGAACCTCAACAAGATGGGTTGACACAGTGGCTGCAACAAGGGGCTCAAACATACCTACTATTGTGAATTGGTGCAAGACTGAGCAACATTTCATTCAAGGGGGCCGCTATAGGTCAGAGCCAACTTGGTGGCACCCAACAACAAGCAATATGATAACCCATTGCTGTCAAGTTGATTCTGACTCACGATGACATGTGTTACAGATCAAAACTGAGCTCCACGGGGTTTTCTTGGTTGTAGTCCTTACAGAAGCAGGTCCCCAGAACTTTCTCCCACAGCACCTCCAGGTGGGTTTGAACTGCCTACCTTGCAGTTAGTAGCCGAGAGCAAACCACTCGTGCCACCCAGGGACCTAGGAACACGATACATTTAGTGAGTGTACATGTGAAGCCCCTAACAAAGAGAGGCTGGAGCGGCATCTCTGTCATTGTCTGCAGGCTCTTCTTTTGTCAACCAAGTTCTCCAATCTGAGTCCCCTGCTCCACTGGGTCTCCCTCCAGTTGGATTCTGTATCCTGTGTTGTTCCAGTCTTCCCTTGGTCAATGCTGGTATGCTAACTAGTCTGCAACTTTTCAATGTTCTCTCCTTAAACATTCTATTTCAACTCATGAGAGTTCAGAGATTCCATTGCCACTGTCTTTGCTATTTTTGTTTCTGTCCCTAATTGCTATTGGAAACAGTGGTCCCGTGCTGGCATTGCAGAGGTTGTGAATTAAGTCTCCATATCCTCTGTGTGGGGGCAGTGGTGTTCAGTGGTAGAATTCTCACCTTCCACATGGGAGACCCAGGTTCAATTCCTGGCCTATGTACCTCACGTACAGCCACCACCCATCTGTCAGTGGAGGCTTGTGTGTTGCTATGATGCTGAACAGGTTTCAGTGGAGCTTCCAGACTAAGACAGACTAGGAAGAAAGGTCCGGCAATCTATGTCCATAAATCAGCCAGTGAAAACCCTGTGGATCGTAAAAGCCTGCTGTGCATGGAGTCCCCATGAATCAGGGCGCAGACTCGGCGGCAGCTAACAACAGGAACACCCTCTGTGCTGCTGCAGTGGGAGAGGACTTCGAGTTTTCTGTGGCATCAGTTGGGGTAATAGCTATTTTCTGGCCTGTAAGACCCCTCCCATTATCAAAATTCCCTTTCTCTTACGCTGACATCATATGCAGCAGAAGAGTATGTTTTAAAGTAAGCGAGGAGGGATTTTGGATTTAAATTCTGGCTTGAGTCTATAAATTGGGTGACCACCCGAGAACATTATTTAGCCTCTTTGATAGTCCAGTTCATTTATCTAAAAATGAAGATGATAATGCTTATCTCAGAGCTATGACAATTAAATGAGACAACAAGTCAAATCATTATAAAGAAGGCACACAATAATTCCTCCCTTCCTCCTGTCACCAAAACTGTCCCCACTGCAAAGGAACCCCATGCTCAGTGCAGCAGCGGGTTAGCCAACAAGGGACTAAACCTGTTGCCATCGAGTCAATTCTGACTCATAGCAACCCTGTAGGACAGAGCAGAACTGGCTCATAGAGTTTCCAAGGAGCAGCTAGTAGATTCAAAGTGTGGACCTTTTGGTTAGGAGCCGAACTCTTAACCACTGCGCCACCAGGGCTCCCTAACAAGAGACTAATTTAGCTTAATTCCTTCTTTGCTAGGACAGAGAGGTTCACCTGCAACCCTGCTGGTTGAAAGGGAAAAAAAAAAAAGAAAAACATGTAAAAGAAAGAAAAGCAAAAAGAGAGCGAGAGAGAAACATTCTAAATTCCATAATACTTTTTGGCTCTGGGTTTGACTGATTCCTTCCCACCTAACCAACCTAATTGCTGTCAGATTGATTTTGACTCATGACAACCCCATCTGTGTCAGAGAAGAACTGTGCTGCACAGGTTTTCAATGATTGATTTTTTGTGAAAGTAGATCACCAGGCCTTTCTTCCAAGGTACTTCTGGGTGGACTCGAACCTTCAGTCTTTTGGTTACCAGCCAACGTGTTAAGCATTTGCATCACCCAGGGACTCTTCTCCCCACCTAACCAAACCTAAACCAATTGTCTTCAATTCCAACTCAAGGCAACCCCATGCTCCATAGGTTTTCTTGACTGTAATCTTTATGAAAACAGGTTGCCAGGCCTTTCTTCTGTGGCATTGCTGGGTGGGTTCAAACTGCCAACCTTTAGGTTAGTAGCTGATTGCAAACCATTTGCACCACCCAGGGACCGCCCCCTCACCTAAGTCAAAGAACCAAACCCGTTGCTGTGTAGTTGCCTCTAGGCCCCACCAAATCAATCATCACTGGGCGAGTAATCACAGTCTGAGAGGGAGACTGGCATGGGCCCCTTCATCAGGACAGAGTTTATCTTACTGTCCATGCCCAGGACACACGCCCTGCTGAGTATTGACATAGTTACAGTCCTTTCCTCAGCCCTTAGGAAGAAAACAAGTATCTCCTTCAGTAGTTGTTCATTTGTTATCTCTTGGGCGCAAGGCATAGTATTAACACTTTCTTCCTGGTCTGTCTTCGTCTGGAACGCACACCTATTCATCAGATCCAGAATAGCTGTGGTCTTTATTTTCCAGGAACTATTCTGTGGCATTAGGTCCTGCTACGCTGAAGAGCCTTCCTTCTCAATGGCACACATGGAAATAAGCTTTTTTTTTTTAGTATGTGTTGGCAGTTCGAATCCACCAGGCGCTCCTTGGAAACTCTATGGGGCAGTTCTACTCTGTCCTATAGGGTCGCTATGAGTCATAATTGACTCGATGGCACTGGGTTTGGTTTTTTTTTTTTTTTTTTGGATGTGTAGAGGTAAGGAAGGCACTGAGGAGTTCAGGAAGAGAAGCGATGGTGGGGTTAGAGAAGCGTTGCAGATAGTCTGTCTGCTTTATGACTTACCTTGCCTCTACCTCCCTTGGTGGTACAAAAGATTAAGTACTGGGCTACTAACCAAAAGTTTGGTGGTTTGAACACACCCAGAGGCACCTCCTTGCTTCGAAAAGGTCTCAGCCAGTGAAAACTCTGTGGAGCGTAGTTCTACTCTGCAACACGTGGGACTGCCATGAGTCCACTCGATGGCAACTGGTAACTCCAGTTCATCTTTCAAAGTCACGCCATTTTAGGAAGTATTTTCCAAAGGCGTAAGAGTTCCCGGGGCTGTCTACAACCTACCACAGCTCCTTGACAATCAGAAGGACAGTTTTCTCCTGAGCTATGATGAGAGTCATAGGAGGAAATATTTTTAGAAACATAAATCCCATACCCCTTCGAAATCAAATGAGAACGTAGTCTTTTCAGTAGTGATTTTGACAGTGTTATTTATTACTCCACCGTTGAAGAAAAAAGAAACATATGGTGCCCCAACACCTTTCAGATCCATGGATGTGGATTTAAGTTGTTTGTGAAAAATATCTCAGTTCTATACTTAAATGTCTGCAAAACAGCTGCCATCGCTGCAACAATGTGCAATTCTTGGTGGCATTTGGTAGACTGACAACAAAAGAAATTGGTACTAGATGTACTACTGATGTCACTGGAATAATTATACGACCGAACAGTTGCTGAAATCTATTTTTAACATAAATCTCAATAATAGACATATAAAAATGAAAGATTTTGTAAACCTGTTATAGAGAGAATAAAAAGACTCAAATTTAGAGAATCGAATTAAGCTAGGAAGGTCTCTAGAAGGTTACTAATGGCCAGTCTACTAATAATGAAGTCATAATGAAGTCCTGCCTCCTCCAAGCTAAATTTCCCTGGTTCTCTAAGCCTTTCTTCTTAAGAGCCTACAGCATTCTTACTCTCTACTGAATGCTCGTCAGGTTGTCACGGACCCTTATAAACCATGGCTCCCAGAATTGGGCGTAAATTTTCTATCTGGGCCAGCTGGTAGGGAACCTGGGAGAGCTGAACCTGGCTCTGATTCCCAAGATTGAATTAACTTCTTTGTCAACCATAATATTCTACAAGTAGTCCTCGACTTATGACAGGGTTCCATTCCGACGGCTCCACTGTAAGTCAGTTCATGAAATAAGTCAAATGCCTCTTTTTTTTTTTCTTTTGGTTTTCATTATTGTTGTCTTCCATTATCAGTATCTTTATAAATCCAGTCATTGAACATCAGTAAACGTCTGAAAATGGTAATATCAGCAGGCTGTGCACTGCAACATTGTGTATAGGTAATACGTATCAATAACTACAAGATATACAATCCACCTCCCCTCCAAAAAAACAAAAACAGACAGTGTGGTTCGTGGTAACTCTAGCACACTGAAAGTGGGGGACTACCTGTATTGATTCATACTGAGGTTAGGTCTACTAAACTTCCAGATATTTTTCACATGAACCACTGTTTAGATAAGTTTTCCCATTTTGTACTTTGTATTGTTTTTAACCTAAATAAACTTACATTTCACCTTGTATTTTATCTTTAGTGTATGGGTTCAACATTTCAGCTTGTTGAGATCTTTTAGAAGCTTGACTCTGCCATTCCTACCTATCTCTCCTCCAGCTTCATAATCTCTTCAGATCGGAGCAGCCTGCCTTGTAAATCTTGATCCAAGTCAAAATCAGCAGAGCACTGTGAAGACAGTGCATTGCTAAGGGCCACAAGAAACCTCCTTTCTGTTTAAATCTGACCCATGCTCTGTGAGAAGGTCTCCTTCACAGTCACGGACCAGGGTTTGGGTGAATGTAGATTGGGTAAGGAACGGACTTTACTGGAAAAAGGAGAAATTAATAAAACGAGGTTTAGCAAGAAAGGCGGAGGTCAGTGTCTAGTTTCCTAGTGTTGTCATAACAAAATACCACCGTATGGGTGCCTCTGAAAAACGGAAATTTAACAGAAGTCTGAATTCAGGGCATGACGCTAGAAGATCTTTCTTTGTCTCTCTCAGCTTCTTGTAGCTGCCAGCAATCCTTGGCCTTCCTAGAATTGTGGATGCATGTGTCTCCGTTGTCGGTCTTCCTCTTCCCCCTGTGCGTGTCTCTGTGCCTATTCTGCTGTTTTTATAGGACACCACTCAGAAGAGATTAGGTTTAGGATCCACCCTACTCTGACATGTCCTCACTAACGTAACAAAAGAAAATTCCTGTTTCCAAACAGGGTCATATTTGCAGGTACAGGGGTTAAGGCTTCAACACATATTTTGAAGGAGACAATTCAATCCATAAGTCAGTTCTCCCTTTCTCCCATTGTCCTCATGAAAGGTGGCTGGGACCTGGGCATTACACTGGACTTGCCATGTGGGCTTGTCTTCCAAAAGAGAGACCTTGCCACCAGCTGCTTTCCCTTCTTTAAGGGCAAATCTGAACAACATTACTGGGGAAGAATTGGGCACCTGGCAGTGGGGATTTGGGTGCCAGCTGTTTCCAGGAACTTCCTGGGGAAGCACGCTGCCAGTGTCTGCAGCCCTTGGGTCCATGGGATGTTGCAATCCCATCTGCTCAAGTGAGGATGCCATGGGTCCTTTCAGCAGCCGAGTTGAACTGCAACCTCCACCCACTGAAGGAAGGAGTGTCCCAAATCCCAGTTGGCTTGTTGTCCAGACAACATAGAGGAAGTTCCCAGGGTTAGTTTTGCTCAATTCTGCCTCTCCTATCACCCTCATTAATTAAAGATTCTTTGATTTTAGCCTTTTATTCAACTACAAATTTGTCTAAGAATATTGACTTCCAACCCTAATTCTCCCTCTTGTCTACAAAGAAATCAGTAAAAGCCTTGTTAAACACACAATCTTCGTCAAAAACTGACATTACATGTTATATATACGCACACATTTTTATCTGCTCCTTCGCCAGAGCATCAGCTCTTCGAACGCAGAGCCTGTGTATTATTCTGTCACCCACAGTGTTTAACCTTCTGCATTGTTCAGAGTAATAGCAGCCATGTTTATTGACTGTACTAGTCTAGGCAACGTTCTAGATCTTTTACATCCGTTATTTACTGAATGCTCACAACTCTTCCAAGAGTACCCATGGATAACCCCCATTGTACAGGGGAAGAAACTGAGGTTCAGAAAAGTTAAGTATCATCCATGAAGTACATGGTAAGTAACAGGGCTGGAATGCTTGCAATCATTAGCCATTAAAACCTAGAAAAAAAAAAAAAAGCCATTAGAGAGATGCAAATCAAAACTACAATGAGATACCACCTCACACCTGCAAAACTGGTAATGATTAAAAAAACAGAAAACAACAAATGCTGGCAAGGTTGCAGGGGGATTGGAACTCTTATATATTGCTGGGGAATTATAAAATGGTACAACCACTATGGAAAGCAGTATGGCACTTTCTCAAAAAGCTAGAAATAGAAATACCATATGATCCAGCAATCCCATTCCTCGGTAACTATCCTAGAGATATAAGAGCAGTGACACGAATAGATATATGCACACCTATGTTCATTGCAGCAGTATTCACAATAGCAAAAAGATGGGAACAACCTAAGTACCCATCAACAGACGAATGGATAAACAAATGTGGCACATACATACAATGAAATTCTATGCAATAATAAAGAATAATGAGCCTGTGAAACATAACGTGGATGAATCTGGAGGGCATTATGTTGAGTGAAATAAGTCAGTCACAAAAGGACAGATATTGTATGGTCTCACTTTTTTTAAAAAAGTCAAGAATAGGTATACACACAGAAAGCAACGTTCTTTGATGGTTAACAGGGATGGGAAGGGGAGAGAGGAATCACTCTCTTGAAAGTGAACACTTGTTATTTTTGGTGATGGGAAAGGCAATACCCCATATGGGTGTAGTCTGTAAAACTTGTCCAAGGTGAATGAAGACACTAAGAAGTATGTAAGAATAAGGGACAATTTCAGTAAATGCTATAATGTACAATTTTGTAACAACAATAATAATAACCAAAAACATGTATGTGTGGCTCCACAGGCAGACATGTATGCATGTATGTGATCAGAAGGCATATACAATTATATGGGAGTGCATGTACAGGTGTATCTGTAGGCATATGTACATACATGTTTGTGTGCACTGTGTATATATTCATATATATAATAAACCATGTAGGAGGTATTATGGATAATTCCTAGACATAATCAAACACCTCTCTGGATTGGATTACTGGGCTTGAAGGCTTGGGACCATAATCTCGCAGGACAACACAGTCAATTGGAATAGCACAGTTCATAAACATAATGTCCTACATTCTAGCTTGGTGAGTAGTATCTGGGGTCTTAAAAGCTTGCGAGTGGCCGCCTAAGATACAGCTGTTAGTCTCTACTTGTCTGGAACAAAAGAGAATGGAGGAAACCAAAGACTCAAAGAAGCAACTAGCTCACAGGACTCATAGCCCCAGTGAACCTTGGGTTCATCTAGCCTGAAGCCAGAAGAACTAGATGGTGCCCAGCTACCACTACTGACTGTCGTGACCAGGGACACAATAGGTCCCCAACAGAGTGGAAAAAAATGTAGAACAAAGTTCAAATTCCTAAAAAAACTGCAGACTTACTGGACCGACAGTGACTAGAGGAGCCCCCGAGATTACCGTCCTTAGATACAGTTTGAACTTGGAACTGAAGCTACTCCTGGTGGTCACTTTCATCCAAGCAACAGATTGGCTTAAAAAATAAACAATATCACCCGTGAATACTGTGCTCCCTTAAATAATCGATTGTATGAGACCAAACAAAGACGAGAAGGCAAGGAGGGGCAGGGAAGCTAGGTTAATGGTAACAGAACAGAAAAAAAAAATGGAAATAATGAGAACATTGACACATTGTGAAAAATGTGACCAATGTCTTGGAACAAGTTGTATAAAAATTGTTAAATGGGAACCTAATTTGCTATGTAAACTTTTACCTGAAACACAATTAAATAATTTTAAAAAAGAAGAAGAGAGTTTACTGACTATTCTCTAAGTACAAAGAGAAATGGCGCAGATACACCCAGCTTTTGAGAATGGACTTGGGGAGCCTGCTGAGTTGGTTGCTGATTGAGTAACAGACTTATCTGACATTATAAGAAACTATCGTATCAAAACCAAACTCTTGTGCCCACCACTCCAGGTCCCTCCCGGTTACCTCATCCTCCACTCCTAGTGGTTCAGCACGGACCCTTCATTCTCACCCAGACAACTGATTTCTTGATTCAAGAACGTCAAACACACTTGCTCAACTCAATGCTTTAGTGCGTGACATACCGCTAACCTAAAAAAATCCATCCAATTCTTTTTCACCAATCTGTAGTTGCCATTTATTTCAAGACCCGATGCAAAATTCAAACCTTGAAGAGACTTTACCTGATTCAACCCATCATCAACATGCATTTACCACTTCTCCTATGAGAGAGGGAGAATACAGGTGAGAAGCGGGAAGTCGGAATGACTTGATGGCAACGGGTTTGGATTTTTGGGGTTTTATAACCTTGCAGTTATCTGTTACTACCACTAGGTGGGGGTCTTATAAAGAGAAGATGAAATGCTGACTCGGTTTCCTAAGAGAAACCAGAAACACTGACAAATTAGAAGCTGAAACTTATAACGCAGGAAAGTAAAATATAGCAGGCAGTAAAATATGTGTATATTTAGTCAGAACTCAATAATAGGTAAAATGCAAGTTTGCAAGAAGCCGGGACTACCCATGCGAGGTTTGCACTGTGTGAACTTGTGTGTGATCCCCAGCAATCGTGCATTCCACCATTTTCTTCATGAAGAAACCAAGGATGTGAAGTGATTTATCAAAAGAAAAAAAAAACTAACGTATTTATGTTATTTTTAAATTGTTTTATTCCATTTCTTGATATCTCTGGTGTATTTACCACCATCCATCTGTATCTGTCAGTTTGCCGTACTAGGGTGGCTTGTGTGTTGCTGTGATGCTGGAAGCTTATGCTACCAGTATTTCAAATATCAGCAGGGTCACCCATGGTAGACAGGTTTCAGTGGAGCTTCCAGACGAAGACAGACTAGGAAGAAAGGTCTGGCAATCTACATTTGAAAACTAACCAATGAAAACCCAATGGATCAGAGAATATTGTCCAAGACTTTGACTTGCTTACTTTGGATGAGTCATCACGAATGACTTATTGCTGGAAAAGGACATCGTGGTTGGTAACGCAGAAGGCCAGTGAAGGCAAGGGAAACCCTCAATGAGCTGGATTGACACACTGGCCACAACCGTGGACTCAAACATACCGACAATCATAAAGGTGGTACATGGCTGGGTAATATTTTGTTCTGTTATACATAAGGTGGCCGTGAGTTAGAGCCGGATCTACAACAAATAACAGCATAGTGTATTTATCTATTAAGACTATAGGTAACAGAAGGTAAGGATTTACATCTTCTAATTTATTTGATTCTCTCACATTCTCTACAAAGTACATAGGAATAACAATATCTCCAGCTGTAGCAACTATTTTTGACCACCTATTATGTGGCAAGTATCATATTAAATCAAAAAACCAAACCTGTTGCTGTCGAGTCGATTCCAACTTATAGTGACTCTATAGGACAGAGTAGAGCTGCCCCACAGAGTTTCCACCAGGGCTGACCCTCGGACCAGGTCTGTATTATCATCATTCCCGTTTTTTTAGATGAGAAAACAGAGGCTCAGAGATGTTAAGTAACTTGATCAAACGGCACAGAGATGGTTAAGTGGAAGTGTGGGAATTCAAACACAGACATGATGGAGACCAAGGTGCACTGGTTTTCACTGTGCCTATAGCCTGTCAGCGCCATGCTGGGCAGTCAAGGCAGCTCCAGAAACACTTGTTTCAGAATGTGGGCTTCCGGTTTCCCAGTGGAAAGAACTGGAGGTTCAGTGCCTTCTGACACCCTAGCTGAACTCACAGGGAAAGCAGCTCTAGCTCTTTTGCTCTTGGAGCCGTAGAGTAGAGGAACCCTGCGGTGTAAACACAACCAAGCCTTTTGAACTTCCTGGCCATGTTTCATGGAAACCAGTGGGAGGAACCTGGGAGGGACCAGGTGAATACCCCTTTCATCAAGTGTGTATTCAGCATCTACTATCTCCCCTGTGGTGCAAAAGGTTAACATGCTTGGCTACTAGCCAGATGGTTGGAGTCCACCTAGAGGCATCTCAGAAGAAAAACCTGGTGACCTGCTCCGGAAAAAATCGCCATTGGAAACCCTGTGGAGCACAGTTCTACTTAGACACACGTGGGATTGGTGTGAGTCAGAGTCAACTGCATGGCAACTTTTTTTTTTTTTTTTTTAATGTCTTCTGGGATGCAGAGATGAGCAAACTTGGTGCCTGGCCTCTGAGCTCAAAATCCGGTGGAGCAGACAAACAAGACTTCAGTGGGGTGAGGGGAAAACGACTCAGGAGGAGAGCAAGGGGCTGGGGAGTCAGAGGCAGAGCTCTGAGGAGGGGCTCCGTCTGCCACTGCAGTCAGAGGGCATTACAGGGGGAGGTTACTGCCCTCACCAGCTCCTCTCCACCCCTTTGTTTTGGTCCCCAGCAGACGGCCTGAGATCAACTCTGCCGTTTGTTTTAATATAATTAAACATCAAGCAGTGGCCTGAGAAAGTATCCCAATGGCGTCTTGACCTGCATTTTTCCCAGGCGCGCTGGGTAGGTGTCCACATCACCAGCAGAGGGCACTGCACCTCAGCCGGCTTCCATGGGAGTGTACAGGCATAACACATTGTAAGAAAATTCTGGAATCTGGGTCCTTGTGATTAGACTCCTGTCAATAATTTGCTTTGGGACATTTAAACTAAGCATGCTTTGCAGAATTCGGCTGGTATATGTATTAGGATTCCAGAATGTGATGAAGGAAATCTGGCTGTCCATTGGAGGTCAGGTGTGTGGGGCACCTCAGGAGGTGTGTCTTCTGGGATACTGTCCTCCAGTGGCTAATGGCAGTGGTCACTGACTAGCATCTGTGAAGCCTTCTTCGAGGATCATCTCTTCCAACGCTCTCAGCCATCCTAGGAGCACGTGCTCTAACCATGGACATCTGGTGGGAAGCCCCAGCCAGGTGGGGGCTGGGTGGGAAGCACTGAAAGCCTCTGTCTGGTAACTACAGCAGGCTCAACAGCGTTCCTTTTGATCACAAGCAGTTGTAGTTCATTCAGGAGGAGGGATACTATGGCCATCCCAGAGGAGTGGCCAAAGGACCTGAGCTCAGAAAGGAACTGCTGGCCCTTGCCTCCACTCACCTTCTGGAAGAGGCTTCCCAAGCTACCTTGTCAGTCAGGCTTCATCTTGTCAGTACAACTGCAGTGACCACTGGCCTTGGTGCTACACAAGAACGCTCCGTTCTGCAAACTTCTCAGCGCTCACTCCTCTGAGCCCTGGGCTCGGCACTGGATGTGGCAATAAAATGAGCCTGGCCCCCAAACCTGGAACTCGGTCTGAGGAGAAAAGGAGTAAGTCAACAAATTAAACATTTATTTGGGTGAATATTTGGCCACTAGACTGAAAGGCACAAATATTGGGACTGTGTCTGTTTTGCTCCACACTGAATTCTCTGCCTGGCTTTGTATCTGCACATAGGTGCCCCTGAATACACAGTCCCTGAATAAGTGAATATTGAAACAAGGTAAAGGAGACAGCACTCATTGCTTATATCCATACCACAGATTATAACCAAAGAAAACCGGTCTCCTCTACCTTTAAAAAGGAGTCCTGGTGGCATAATAGCTAAGCACTTGGCTGCTAACTGAAAGGTTGGATGTTTGAACCCATTCGGTAGGTTCTCTCTACAGGGAAAGACTTGGTGATCTGCTCCTGTAAAGATTATAGCCTAGAAAACCCTATAGGGCAGTTTTACTCTGTCACATGGAGTTGTTATGAGTCTATAATCAAGTGGACAGCACCTAACAATAACGGCCTTTAAAGTGTGCTCAGAACATTTAGAAGTGGAGTAGGGCACTGGTGCAGAATGACTAAAGATAATTAAGGCCCATGGCTCATTTACCTTCACACCAGTGGATACCCATGTTTAGAGGGGTCATTCCCACTGGGAAGTTCCTCTACCCTGGAGGTGTGATTATTTTTTCTGGTTCATGTAAGTGACCCAAATGCATATAGAAGCTCCACAGATGACTTTAAGCCTCAGTGATAAGGTAGATAGAGGTCCTCACCACCTGGGTCCCATCTGTGTAGGGTGGGGGGAGCTGCAAAAGAGCACAGTATCCCCTCAATTGTCACACACTGAGTTTGTAAAGCAATGATCTGGTGAAACCTGTAGATAAAAGCTTCAGGGAGATCACCTTCAGTCTAGTCCTACATTGCAAGTGTAAAGATAGTAGCATTCACTTTGGAAAATGACCTTACTGTCAACCAGGCAGATGCTTTCAGATTATGATCCCTGGTTCACTCACTCACTCTCCTGTTCTTGAGGCCCCATTTGTGAGACCATCAAGCAGGTTCTGACAAAAGTCCACATGTGCAGAGGTCTCATCTAAGGTAAAAGTCTCTAGTCGTGATGTTTTCTTACAGTCAGTGTGACTAAGGAACGATGTGTCCCTCCTGCTGAAATGCTCATCAGAACTAGAACCACAGGTTTAAGCTGCGTTATTGGAAAGTGACATCTGTCAGGAGCCTACAAGGAATTCCACTCTCACATAGAATTAATTATTCCACCTGACCAGTATTTGGGCAAGATTTAGGGGTCTCATATAAATAACACTCAGTTCAGATAGGAAAAAAGACCCAAAAACTTTAGCCACATTGAAGCATGAATGAGTTTGAGCAAATGTGTTCTTCAGATTCTTGGCTGCCAGGCCCTCAGCTGTCCACCCTGCACAAAGAGGAGGCCCCTTGGCAATATCCCAGGTGAGCATCCAAGGAGAAATCCTGATTACAAAGCATGGCAAGAGACACTAAGGAATACTGTATATAGAAAGACACTATCATGGTTCCTGTCTTTCAAACACGTGACATCAATCTGGGGAGCTACATAAAAAATTAAGTTTCGTAAAATTGTAAGTGGAGTTAGCTAGATAGTAATAGCCAGTTAATGGTTAATTGGCAACTGAATGACATAGATAACAAGTCTTTAGACATTAGAAAATAGAGCCACTGTAAACCAGATGGACGGCTTCATGGATGACGTGGAGCTGCAGACAGTCCTTGAAGGTGGGTAGGTTTGGGAACTGACAAGAAATTACTTCTTTTATCCTACCTAGTTAGCCACAAAGGCTGACCTTTAACGCCTGGAGTCGGCTTTTCCCTGGAAGGTCTGGTGTTGCTTGTATTTTGACTGTGGCCTGTTTCCACGGATAACAGTCAAGTTCTACCTGATAATTATTTATTTACCATATTGCAGCAAGAAATAGTAGCTCATTGATTCTCATTGGTACATAGAATTCCATTGGGTGAATATATTACAATGTGTCTGT
Organism: Loxodonta africana; assembly: GCF_030014295.1. NCBI lineage: Eukaryota > Metazoa > Chordata > Mammalia > Proboscidea > Elephantidae > Loxodonta > Loxodonta africana. The sequence continues at coordinate 51,283,649 of NC_087366.1, forward strand.
TCTGTCGATGAGCATTTGAGGAGCTGACACTTCGGAGCTATCATCAACGGTGCTGCTAAGAAAGACCCACCCGACTGAAAACCAAGCCAGTTGCCATCACGCTGAAGTATATCACCAGGCCTTTCTTCCAAGGGACCTGTGGGTGGATATGAATCCCCCAACCCTTCTGTTAGTAGCTGAGTGCTTAAATGTTTGTGCTACCCAGGGCCTCCTACTACCCATCCAGTTAGTAGTTGGTAATATTGAAATTAGTTCTAATTTCCTTAACTATCAATTTATTTGGCACCAAGGGGTGGTCAAGTTTCCCACCCCTCCCAAAAAATCCTAGAGCCCTTAAGAATTATGCCAAATCTACTCTTTATAAATGGAAAAGCAAAGCCGGGATGACAGCACATCTGTTTACACAATGGTTTACTGAATATTTTAAGCCCACTGTTGAGACCTGCTCAGAAAAAAAGATTCCTTCCAACATATTACTGCTCACTGACAATGCACCTTGTCATACAAGAGCTCCGATGGAGAGGTACAAGGAGATTAATGTTGTTTTCATGCCTGCTAACACAACATCCATTTTGTAGCCCATGGATCAAGGAGTAATTTCAATTTTCAAGTCTTATTTTTTAAGAAATACATTTCATAAAGCTATACCTGCCATTGATAGTAATTCCTCTGATGGATTTGGGCAAAATAAAATTTTTTAAAATTGTGCTTTAGGTGAAAGTTGACAGAGCAAATTAGTTTTTCATTCAACAACTAATACACAGATTGTTTTGTGACACTGGTTGCCAACCCTGTGATGTGTCAACACTCTCCCCTTCTCCACCCAGAGTTCCCTGTTTCCATTTGTCTGATTTTCCTGTCCTTTCCTGCCTTCTTGTCTTTGCTTTTTGGCTGGCGTGCCCGTTTAGTCTAGTATGTATGTTTAAACTATGAAGCACATTGCTCAAGTGTGTCTTTGTTTTCCCTCTAAACCCATTAAACCCACTGCCATCGAGCCAATTCCGACTCACAGCGACCCCATAGGACAGAGTAGAACCGCCCCATAGAGTTTCCAAGGAGTGCCTGGTGAATTTGAACTACCAACCTTTTGATTAGCAGCCGTAGCTCTTAACCACTACACCACCAGGGTTTCCTGTTTTCCCTACAGACCTGGCTGAAGGATGAACCTCAGGGGTGACTTCAGTAAGGTCAAAGTTTTTAACCAGGTCTGAATCTAGTCCTGATCACAGAGGGCTGTGACGGGCTATGCAGATTGATAGTGACAAAACAACAATAATAAAATGGAATAAAATTTGCCTCAGACCAAATGGAACTCAATACCTAAGTCAGATCACAGAACTGTAGAACACCTTAAACTCCTGGGGACACTCTGACCCCATAAACTTGTCATCCTCTCGTGCCCAACTTCCCACGGTGTTAATAGAACATTTAATCCGTCATTAACGTGCCGTAGTCACCCTTCCCTCAACGCCTGCTCATATTACCATTTTTGTTGATGACAAATCCCAAATTTAATTATTCTTTTTGCTGAGAGAGATACTGTTGTGTTTCAAACGGCTTCGCCCCCCCTCCCATCCCTTTTTCTCTATCTCCATACGCATTTGCCTTTGAGCTTGGAATCAAGCTGATTCATTATGCAGGAAACAAAATAAAAATGATCTCTAAATAAGCAATGCATAGCAAGCCCCCAGCGTTTGCAGTTAGAAACACACACACACAGTTTTCACTGTAAGAATTTTCTACCTTATTAGAGTTGACGTTTAGCCCCAAATTTGAATTGTAGAAAGTGGCTTCTCTAAAATAAACTGGCAGCGGACTGATGACCTCGCCATCTGCATGAATTATTTTAATTTTGGAGTTTAATAAAAGATGTAGTTGCGAATGCTGCATTTCCACTTTGTGGCTTTACCACCTTTCCTGTTTCCTACATGAAATAATAGAAAAAGAAGGGGAGGGGTACGGGAATGGAGACAGACGGCACCAGCAAGGGAGTAGGCATTACATTGGTCATTAGCTGAATCGTGACAGTGGGGGGGTCATGTGGATTTCACAGGTACAGTTAGGAAGCAGGTGGAAACATTTATAATGTGGAGTAAACACCATCAGTCTGGCAATTGACTCTATAAATACTGTGTTCAGGATGAAAATTTGGGAGGAAAGTTGTGTCAACACGCCTAAACGATTTTTCTACATCATTGATTAGTTCTTAGTTTGGGAAGGAAAATGTTACACTTGAAAACCTGTACATTTTTAAGTTGTTTTCAGGAAGGAACACTAGATCAGGAACCCAAAGACCTGAGTGCCGGTCCTGTCTCTGTCTGTATTAGCTGTGTGACCTTAGGACAAGTCACAACCTCTCTGGGCTTCTTCAGTGAGTCTCAAATGAATGAGATAAATGATGTAAAAGTGCTCTGTAAATGGTAGACTATTGCAAATACTATTGCTCTTTACAGCCCTGCTTCCTGCCGATGAGATAAAACCACGGCAAGATAATTCCCTTAGGGAAAATGAGTCTCTCAAAAATAATGCTGTTGCTAGTTGCCATCAGTCGGCTCTGACTCATGGTGACGTTATAACACAAAGAAAGATTGCCCGGTCCTCCAACATCTTCATGATCATTTGAGTCTATTGTTGTGGCTATGTGTCAATCCGTCTCACTGAGGGTTTTCCTTGTTTTCACTGGCCCTCTATTTTATCAAACATGATGTTCTTTTCTAGTGATTGGTCTTTACTGATGTGTCCAAAGTGAGTGATTCGAAGTCTCGCCATCCTCTAATAATATAAAATTCTCTACTCTGCCCCTCTGTGAAGTTAATTTTTCTATTCTGCCCGTGGACTCTTGCCAGGTGTGAAAGGTCCACATTACGTGTAGGTGACCCATCTGTATGCTGTAAGTAGAATTGGATTTGTCCTCATGATGGCCATGGTTTATTGCCCCATAACTAGAGCGTATAAGCGTGTGTGTGTTGGGTGGCGGTGGGGTGCAAGAGGAGGAGCATGGACAGGGTTGGGGGAACTGGGCTTCCAGGTTATCTATGAACGTTTTTTGACTCTACAGATAAATTGGAAGGGAAAAAATGTTTATCTCTTTTCTCATGGAAGGCTGATGACTCTCTGGGGCACACCTTCCCTGTAGTCTCAGAAGGGAATGCCTCTGCGGTGTGATGCAATGAACTCTCAGAAGGCCTCCCAACTCACAGGTTCTGCAATCACCTAAGTACCAAAAGTCCACCCTCAGAGAGTCATTGCTTGGAGTGAGATGGCACCCAGGTGGGATATGCACTTTTAGCATTTAGATAGGATAAGTAGGTAGGTACCAAATCATTTTTCCAATGTCATGGATAACCTTGGATAACATCATGGGCCTGAGGGTTGGGATAGGGGTGGGGTAGACACAGAGACAGGAAGAAAAGGTGTAAGCTTGCAGAATGCAAGCCTGGCATTGGGTTCAAGGGAATAGAAAATACGGGCTCTACCCTCAGGTGGTCAGTCTAGTGATGACCCCAAACATAAGCAGTTATGATGGAAAGTACAAAGACATGGAAATCTATAAATCACAAGCCTGTACTCTCATCTCATAGGTGGGGAAACTGAGGCCCAAATGCAATAAGTGACTTGCCCAAGGTCACCCTGCTGGTGGCAGGATCACACCAAGGATCCAGGCCTCCCACCTCAGAGACAACAGCTCTTTTCGCCACCTCCTTCCTCGGCCTTCTTGCTTATTCCATCTTCCCAGAAGGGCTGTAGCTTATCTGGCACCTCTAATGTGCCAGGACTGTGCTGAGCTTTTACACAGATATTCTTATTTTAACCCTCCAAATAAACCTCATGGGAAACATATTGCATTACTTGTAATTTTACAAAGGAGTAAATTGAGTGTGGAAGTGATCCCTAACTGTCCATCAAATCTACTGTTTCCTTCTCCCACGGTTATAGGATTGTAGCCAAGCAAAGTAAGCTAGACTACATTTCCCAGTCTCTCTTGCAGCTAGGCATAGCCATATGACTAAGTTGTTTCCATCAGAATAGAGGCAATGGGCATACCTCCTGGGCAGAGCTTTAAAGACGTGAGTGTGTGTCTCAATCCTGTGTTTCTTCTTTCACTGATTAGATATAGGTGATATGAAGGGCCTTAGGAGTGTTATGGATTGAGTTGTAGTCCCCCAAAATATGTATTGAAATCCTGGCCATGTGTCACCATGATTAGATCGTGATTAAATCAGTCTGCCTTAGGTAGAGCAGATCATTTTCCATAATGTAATTTAATGTAATGTGATCAGTCAGTTGAGGTAATACAGGGTAGGGTAGATCCTAAACCTCATCACTTCTCAGTTATGAAAAGAACAATAGGGATTCATGTGCACTTGCAGGCGGAGATAGATACCACGTGAGGATCATCAAAGAACCAAGGAATGCCCGGGACTACTGACAAGGAAGAAATTGACACAGTTGAGGCCCTAATTTGGACTTTTAGCCTCCAGGACTGTGAGAAAATCAATTTCTGCTTTTTAAAGGCAACCACTTGTGGCATTTGTGTTACAGCAGCACTAGGAAACTAAGACAGTGAAAGTAGAGACACAAGATAGAAGGAAGCAGTTTCTTGAGTCACTCTGTGAAAGAGAGCCTCCATCACCTGAACTAGACCATTTAGTAAGCAAGAAATAAATTTCTATATTGTTTCAGCTATTAGATAACTGGGTCTATTTATACCACAGTTAGCTATCCTAACAATCACAATAAGATTTAACCTATAATGGTTAAATAAGATACACAAGATCACACAACAGTGCAGTGGCCTGGTCATGATTTTTATTAAGGTCTGACTAAGTCTAAAGTCGAAATTGTGAACCATTGGTCTTCAAACTGGAACATAAGATAATCCAGTATTGGAGAGGACAGAGTGAAGATATTAGAGATTCTATGGGTGGCACAAATGATTTGCGCTTGACTACTAACTAAAAGGTTGGTGGTTTAAACGCACTCAGCAATGCTGCAGAAGAAAGCCTTGGCAATCTACTTCCACAAAGACTACAACCAAAAACACCCTATGAGCAGTTCTACTCTGAAACACATGAGTTAGAATCGACTTGACAGCAACATTTTTAATTAATATTTTGTGTATTTTTTAAATGTACAGTTGTATATAGATGTGATTTTAAATAAAGATATATATATATATATATATATTGGTGACAGGATGGGATGAACTGTCTAAACATCTGGCTGAGCTCTTCCGACTGTGGAGATGGGCGCTCTGTGAGAGTTTTTTCCCTGCGGTTACTGCCTATTACATTCAGATTTCAGACCAGAGGTTATTTTGCAGATGTTACTGCCTTTTTAATGTTTCCTGATTAGTCTTTACCTTCAAGCCTTCATCTTTTGAAAGTAAGGAAGAGAAAAGAAAAAAACCTTTCTTCGCTTTTCCTGCGCTGTTCATCCTCTCTGGAGCCTCTCCACAATGCTCTCTTCAGAGCCTATGGCCAGAGCCTCTCTAAAAATAGATATTTCAATAACCAACACACAGACTTGTCAGTGGTTTCTACCCTTTGGTGTCACCAGTTTCCTCCATTTCTCAGGCATCGTGCTTCTCTCTGCCCTGCGTTCATTTGTGCTCATGCATGTGAGTCTATGTAAGACGCTTCCCCTGAAGCACAGAAGTGACTTTCCTGCCAGATGGTAGGTTGCTGTGGCCTGGACTGCTTGCTACACAGCTTCTCTGCAGCTCTTCTAAGTGTCTTACATGCTGCTTGGCCTCTTCAGGGTCAAGAATATCAGCCCAACACACAGCATTTATTGGCACCCTTTAACCATGCTCTTCCCTCTTAGGCTTTAAGGGACGATTCCAATTACTATCACTGCATAACAAATTACCCCAAAACTTAGTGTCTTAAAATAGCAACATCTATTTTGGTCATGAATATACAAAATACGGGTTTGGTGGGGATGGCTTGTCTCTGCTCCACTTGGTTTCTGTTGGGATGGTTTGAGCCTGGGAGCTGGACTCGTCTGAAAGCTAACTTACACATATACCAGAAACCAAGCCCATTGCCATTAAATCAATTCCGATTTCTGGCTGTCACCTAAGACCTTAGCTAATGCCGTTAGTCAAAACAACTACACATGGCCTCTCCATGTTGCCTGGGCTTCCTCACAAGATGGTGGCTGGGTTCCAAATGAGAATGCCTTGAGAGAGTGGGTCATTCACCTTTTATGGCCTCGCCTTAGAAGTCACAGTGTCACTTCAACCACATTCTATTAATCAAGGCAGTTACAAAGTCCCACCCAAGTTCAGGGGAGGAAAAATAGCCTCCATCTCTTGGTGGAGGAGTGGAGAGATTCTGGAAGCACATGTGGAAGTAGAAATACATATTGCTGTAGCCGTCGTCAAAAAACACAGTCAGTCACAGACCTTCTTGTGACAGTGGTGTCCTGGGCTCTTCTGGTGGAGAGACTTTATTTTCTTACATTTCTAATTATCATAGAAGTACTCACGGCTACATCAAATTGCAAACTTCATATTTCTTGTTCTTTGACATAAACACTCAAAATTAAAACAGAAATTCTCACTAATATTATGGAAAAAAATAGAACACATACCCTCTGTGATTTCATAGAAAATATAACATCTCTGTTTGCCAGGAAAAAAATAAGATTATTGCTGTTTATGCCAGCATAGAGTGTGATCTTACATTGATATTTGTTCTGACACTGGTAGGAGACATGATTCTTCAAGAGCTTTCAAAATAAATTCATCTCTTGCCGTCTGCACACACACTTCCATCTGTTCATGGCTGACACGGGAGGCGGTCCAACTTCCTTCAAGGTCATTGGAAGCAAACTTTCATAGCATTGCAGTAGACCCTTTTACTCAATAAAATTACTTATAGAATTATTGGGTGAATGCATTTCACTACCCTTCAACCAACGGCTCTCTTGGATTTGTCTAAAGCATCCCACTGAGATTGAGGCAACATTTCAGCACGTCCATAGCCATGTTTGTGAGAACTGAAGCTGTGGAAAGCAAGAAAACCTAATTACCCCGTGAAACGTGCTCAAGATTGGCCAGCCCCACTGAATTTGCCTTAAAAGTAAAATCGGAACTTGCCTCTATGCCTCAAAGGTACACCATGAAATTAGAAGTTGGCCATTTACCTCATATGGCTATTCTCTGGCTCAATAACTCATCTTATTAAATATTCCTACTCATTAATCTTCCCAAAATAGAGTCTGTTCCCAATTTCTACTGTCTCCATCCTAGTTGAAGGCCTCACTATCTCATGTCTCATGCAATCACCTGACTGGGCTTCTTGTCACCAGGCTCCCCCTTCCAACCCATCGTCTGAGAATGTTGGATTCCAGCTCAAAAGCCTTCAGTGACTATGAACGAAAATTTACATTTCTTCATCCAGCATTAAAGGCCCTTCCTAGCTGGCTCTGCACTGAGTTCCACTTTCATCCCGCTTATTTTTCTTTACGCATATTCTCTTCCTCCCAGAATGAATCACCAGGGTCTCCCAACAGAACCTGTACTTTTCTATTGTATGCCTCTGCACCTGCTGTTGCCTCGGCCTGGAGGGCTCCTCTCTTGACCTGTCCAGATCTAATTAGAATCTTCCATGCAGCCTTCCCTAATCCCTGCAGCTGGAAGGGATTTATCCCTCCTACGAACTCTCAGAGCACTTTATCTGTACTTGTTCGTTTGTTGTTGTTGGTTCCTATCGAGTCAGCTCCAACGCATAGCAACTGGCTTGGGCTGCGTTCTCTAGAGGAGCAAAGCCAGCGAAGTGGATATACAGATCTATAAAGACAGATTTATTTCAAGGAAATGGCTCATCCAATTGCAGAAGCTGATAAGTCCCAAATCCATAGGTCAGCCCTGAGGCTGGAGGCTTCTCTTGAATCATGGGGTTGCAGGGGCTGAGGAACCCCAAATCTGCAGGTCAGGTGGCAGGCTGCTGGTCCACAGCGTTGCAGGAGCTGGCAAATCCAAAATCTGCAATCAGGTGGTACGGTGAAAGCTTCTCATGTTCCGAGAGCTGGAGGTCAGACGATAATTAGACAAATGCAGGATTGAGAGAGACAGTGAGGCTTGCCAGAATATCCATTTATATCATGGATGCAGGCCACACCCCAAGGAAACTCCTCTTCCAACCGACTGGTTGCTCACACCACATCACAAAATGGGAAGCAATTACGCAGTGTCTGCCAAACCACTGAGGAGTATCGCCTAGCCAGGTTGACACATAATATTATCCGTCACAGTGACCTCAGGTATAACACAATGAGACATTTCCAGGTCTTATGGCATCTTCATGGTTGTTGGTATGTTTGATCCCACTGTTGCAGCTATTGTTTCAGTCCTTCTCATTGAGGGTTTCCCTTGTTTTCACTGACCCGCTACTTTACCAAACAGCAACCCCTTTTAGTTACTTGTACTTATTTTCTCTGTCTTGTGTTATAGTTATTTAAGAAAATGTCTTAATGTTCTTATTACACTAGTCATTTCTTGTGGGTAGGGTATGTGTGTATCATTCATTCATGAAATCCCCAAAAGCATCTAGCACAGCATCTGACACATGGGCCTCAAACTCAGTGTTTATCACCCCAAACTCGCTGCTTCCCCTCCAGATGTGTGCCTTCCCCGACTGCTCTATTCTGTTACTGCTCCATTCTTCTACTATACTCCTAACACTCCTCACCGCCACCACCACCACCAAACCAAATCCCTTTTCTGTTGGTTTTTCTTTTGTAATCCTTTGCATCTGTCTTTTCATTCTATTTGCTCCTGATTGTTACTACCTTTGTCTACTCTTTTATGACCTAAGTGATTATAATAACGTCTGAAGATGTCCTCAAATTTATCTGATAAAAAAGGCCAGTTTAGTATTTCAACAGTACTGCTTTATGTGAGTGCTCTCTCTTTCTTAGAAACTATAGACAGTTCCTGATTGCCCTCTGCTCAAGCCCAAATGCCTTCATCTGACATTTGAGAGTCCTTTCTTTCCAGGTTTACGTCTCAGTTTTCCTACAGTGGACTCTGTTCTCTAAACTGAAGGCTAAACTGGCCTCAATCCCAAGCCTGGATTCTGCCTTTGCCTCTTGGAATCCTAACCATCCTTCATCCTCAGTGAAATTCTTCTTTTTGCTGACCCTCTGCTTTACCAAGCATGATGTCCTTCTCCAGCGACTGACCCCTTCTGATAACATGACCAAAGTATGAGAAACTTAGTCTCACCATCCTTGCTTCTAAGGAGCATTCTGGCTGTACTTCCTCCAAGACAGATTTGTTCCTTCTTTTGGCAGTTCATGGTATATTCAGTATTCTTCGCCAACACCACAATTCAAACACGTCAATTCTTATTCAGTCTTCCTTATTGATTGTCCACTTTTCACATGCATCGAGGCGATTGAAAACACCACAGCTTGAGTCAGACGCACCTTAATCCTCAAGGTGACATCTTTGATTTCAATGCTTAAAAGAGGTCTTTTGCAGCCGATTTTCCCAATTCAATGCATCTTTTGATTTCTTGACTGCTGTTTCCATGGCTGTTGATTGTGGACCCAAGTAAAATAAAATCCTTGACAGCCTCAATCTTTTCTCCTATTCATAATGATGTTGCTCGGTGGTCCAGTTGTGAGGATTTTTTTTTCTTTATGTTGAGGTGCAATCCATACTGAAGGCTGTGGTCTTTGATCTTCGTTAGTAAATGCTTCAAGTCCTCTTCACTTTCAGCAAGCAAGGTTGTGTCATCTGTATAAGCAAGTTGTTATTGTGTCTTCCTCCAATCCTAATGCCCCATTCTTCTTCATATAGTCCAGCTTCTTGGATTATTTGCTCAGCATACAGATTGAATAGGTATGGTGAAAGGATACAACCCTGATGCACACCTATCCTGACTTTAAACCATGCAGTATCCCCTTTTTCTGTTCGAAGGACTGCCTTTTGATCCATGTACAGATTCCTCACGAACACAATTAAGTGTTCTGGAATTCGCATTTTCTGCAATGCTATCCATCATTTGTTATGATCCACACAGTTGAAAGCCTTAGCATAGTCAATAAAACACAGGTAAACATCTTTCTGGTATTTTCTGCTTTCAGCCAAGATCCATCTGACATCAGCAATGATATCCCTGGTCCCACATTTTCTTCTAAATCCAGTTGGAATTTCTGGCAGTTTCCTGTCAATATACTGTTGCAGCCACTTTTGAATGATCTTCAGCAAAATTCTGCTTGCATGTGATATTAATGATATTTTTGATAATTTCTGCATTTGGTCGGATCACCTTTCTTGGGAATAGGCATAAATTTGGATTTCTTCCAGTCAGTTGGCCAGGTAGGTAGCTGTCTTCCAAATTTCTTGGCACAGACGAGTGAGTACTTCCAGCACTGCAATCGATTGTTGAAATATCTCAATTGGTATTCCAGCAAGTCCCAGAGCCTTGTTTTCTCCAATGCCTTCAGTGAAGTTTGGACTTCTTCCTTCAGTACCATCGGTTCCTGATCATATGTTACCTCCTGAAATGGTTGAACGTTGACCAATTTTTTTTTGGTATAGTGACTATGTATTCCTTCCTTCTTCTTTTAATGCTTCCTGTGTCATTTAATATTTTTCCAGTAGAATCCCTCACTGTTGCAACTCGAGGATTGAATTTTTTCTTCAGTTCTTTTAGCGTGAGAAATGCTGAGTGTGTTCTTCCCTTTTGGTTTTCTATCTCCAGGGTTTTGCACATGCCATCATAATACTTTGTCTTTTCGAGCCACCCTTTGAAATCTTCTGTTCAGCTCTTTTACTTCATCATTTTTTCCTTTTGCTTTATCTACTTGGTGTCTAAGAGCAAGTTTCAGAGTCTCTTCTGACAACCATTTAGGTCTTTTCTTTCTCTCCTGTCTTTTTAATGACCTCTTGCTTTTTTCATGTATGACGTCCTTGATGTCATTCCACAACTCATCTGGTCTTCGGTCATTAGTGTTCAACACATCAGATCTATTCTTGAGATGGCCTCAATAAGTTTGTACTTTGGCTCTTGTGGACTTGTTCTAATTTTCTTCAGTTTCAACTTGAACTTGCATATGAGTAATTGATGGTCTGATCCGAAGTCAGCCCCTGGCCTTGTTCCGACTGATGATATTGAGCGTTTCCACAGATGTAGTCAACTTGATTCCTGTGTATTCCATCTGGCAAGGTCCATGTGTACAGTCACCATTTATGTGGGTGAAAAAAGTTATTTGCAATGAAGAAGTCGTTGGTCTTGCAAAATTCAATCATGCGATCTCCAGCAACATTTCTGTCACTGGGGCCATATTTTCCAACTACCGATCCTTCTTTTTTTGTTTCCAAATTCTGCATTCCAATCATCAGTAATTATCAGTGGATCCTGACTGCATGTTTGATCAATTTCAGACTGCAGAAGTTGGTAAAAATCTTCAGTTTCTGCGTCTTTGGCCATGCATCTGTCAGTTTGTCGTATTGTGGGGGCTTGTGTGTTGCTGTGATGCTGGGAGCTATGCAGCCAGTATTCATATACAGCAGGGTCACCCATGGCAGACAGGTTTCAGCTGATCTTCCAAACTAAGACAGACTAGGAAGAAGGACCTGGCAGTCTACTTCTGAAAAGAATTAGACAGTGAAAACCTTATGAATAGCAGTGAAATATTGTTTGATATAGTGCCAGAAGGTGAGCCCCTCAGGTTGGAAGGCACCAAAAATGCGACTGGGGAAGAGCTGACTCCTTAAAGTAGAGTCGACCTTAATAACGTGGATGGAGTCAACCTTTTGGGACCTTTATTTGCTGATATGGCACTGCTCAAAATTAGAAGAAACAGCTGCAAACATCTATTAATAAGAAGAACACGAAGTGTATGAAGTATGAATCTAGGAAAATTGGAAATGGTCAAAAATGAAATGGAAAGCATAAACATCAATATCCTAGGTGTTAGTGAGCTGAAATGGACTGGTATTGGTCGTTCTGAATTGAACAATCATATGGTCTACTATGCCAGGAATGACAACTTGAAGAGGAATGGTGTTGCATTCATCGTCAAAAAGAACATTTCAAGATCTGTCCCGAAGTACAACATTGTCAGTGATAGGAAAATATCTATATGCCAATATAGTGCTGGAAGATGAGCCTCTGTTGTTGGAAGATACTCAAAATACACAGTGGCTGCAACAATGGACTTGTGCATACCAACAATGGAAACCCTAGTGGCATAGTGGTTAAGTGCTACGGCTGCTAACCAAAAGGTCAGCAGTTCAAATCCACCAGGAGCTCCTTGGAAACTCTATGGGGCAGTTCTACTTTGTCCCACAGGGTCGCTATGAGTCAGAATCAACAATGCAATGGGTTATACCAATGATGGTGAAGATGGCACGGGACAGAGCAATGTTCATTCTGTTGTACATGGGGTCACTATGTGTTGGAGCTAACCCATGGCAACCAACAACAACAGCAGGAAGATATAGAAGAAGCACAGGAAGGACACAATCAGAATTGTACTTTGAAAAGATCACTTTAGTCTTAGTGGGGAGAAGAGTTTGAAGGAAGGCAACCATGAATTCAAGGAGTATGCTGAAATATCAAGTATCTACCATTCCTCTAAAAAATGACCTATGACCCGCCCAGTATGACCAACTACGCCTCCATGAGGAGCCTCCTCTTACCTTCTCACTATATCCAACCCCTTCCTCGAGTTACAATAGGCAAAAGAATAGGCAAGCTCATTAAGCATTTGGGTTTTTAGATGTTAAGCTCTATTATGGATTGAATTATATCCCTCAAATATACGTTTTGTAAATCTTGACCTTTCTGCCTGTGGTTATAACCCCATTTGGGAATGGGTTGTCTTTGTTATATTAATGAGGCAGGATTAGTACAGGGTTTATCTTGAGTCAGTCTCTTTTGAGATATAAAAAGAGATTAAATGAGTGAACAGAGAGAGAAATGGGATAAGATAGATGCCAAGACACATGGAAATCTCTAAGGGATCAGGAAACAGCTGAAGAGACAAGGAGTTTCCTCCAGAGCCAACAGAGAGAGAGAAAGCCTTCCCCTAGAGCAGCACTCTGAATTCAGACTTCGGTCTTCCTAAATTGTGAGAAAATGAATTTCTGTTTTTTTTTTTTTTTTTTAAAGCCATCCACTGGTGGTATTTCTGTTATAGCAGCACTAGATAACTAAGACAAGCTCCGTGTATTTGCAAATGGATTCGTTAAGAACTACTCAGGTGGTACTGCCTCTTACTGCTCTTTTCTCATGCTAATTGCTTTCCATCTCCTCTAGTCATAAATAGAAGTTCCCACACTCAGCAGCAAAGTACTGATCGTCTGTTCTGTGCCTGCTCTGTGCTTGGTACTGAGGAGGGATAAGTACCTTGCAGTACTCATAAACCCCCCGAGGGAGAACACCGACAGGTGTGACATGCCCAGATGAGTAAGGTCTCAGCTCTGTCTGGGCTGTGTCTGCACCCAGGATTTATACCTGTCTGGGCGTGTCTGAAGAGTCTTTGGGGGCGGGGGGGTCTGTAGGCATCTATTTGTCTAAGTGAACTTGCAAGGGAAGAAGCCTACCTGGTCAAGGACGGTGGAAGGGACCAAGGGAAAAGGAAGGGATAGAGAAAGATGGGCCCCATGGACTGTCCCAGACCTGTGGAAAGAGTTGCTGTAGGCACAAGCTGAGGGAGCAGTTTCCAGAAGCTTCTGTGAGACACAGGGGAACACACACAGACCTGAACGTAGGAGAGGGCCCTCACTTCTGCTTGGGACTCGGGGGGACTTCATCTCAGTGAAGACTGCGGGCAGGCAGACACCTTTCCTCATGAGGGTGGGCAGTTTGGTGGGCCTTGGGAGACCGCGCCCTCTCTTGAACACGGGTGTTTGCCTTATGGGTGAGCACCAGCTGTGAGATTCCAGCTCCATGGGCTAACATGTGGGAGCATGAGACAACTTTTGTGGGTTCACGTGAGAAACCCTAGAGACCTCCAGGAATAACTGGCAAGGTTTCAAAGCAGAACCGAGGGTCTTTCCTTGCGCTTCTGGAAACATGAATCAGGGAAATCTTGTTATGCTTGGTCATCTTCCTCACACAGAGGAATTATATATCATGATTCAATATACAGGGATATTCACTACACACAATCAAAAGCTTCTCAAAGCAAGATATAAGGCTCTACTTGTGTAAGGTGCCCTGATCTAGTTTGTCCTGTTTTATTCTTACTGTATTCCATTCTTTACAAATGCTGCTGTTGGAACCACACCACAAATTGAAAAACAAAACAAAACATTGAAATAGGCATTTTCCAAGTTTCCTCCCAACTCTTTATAATAAAACCAATTCGCCACTCTAATGCAAGATTGTGGCAAACTCTCAGTATTTGGATTTGAAGGGTTTGGAGGATTCACTCTCGCAATCAGGTTCTGTTTCTGCCCTATGGAATTTGATTTCCTCTGTATATACTACATGACCTTGAAGAACGAGCGGTCCCCTGATTGGACAAAGCCAAACAGAGAAGTTGCAACGATACTGTTAACAGCTGTGGGGAGAAAGAGAGTGCCTGTGTACTGGAAGGAGAGCCTTGATGCTGGCTGAGATTTCTGAGAAGATGGAAGAATGACCCTGCAGGGGTAGAGTAAGGGAACTTGCCTTCTCCAAGGATGGTGAGTGGGGAGAGGGAGGAGACTACGTGAAGGAGGGTTCTCTGCACTCCATGACACCCGTTCCCGGCTCCTTGGTCTCCATGAAAGCTAATGAACACATCCAGTGCTTGATGTAAGTGGCCTTTTCGTGGGTGGCCACAGTGAAGGAGTCAGGTTTGTATTTGTTTTCATGAAGGGCATAACAGAGACAACACACACAAATGCAGGAGCAGGGCTGGAGGGGGCAAGAGGCTGCCCCCAACTTGTGGTTACTTTCTATTTCTCAGATAACCTCACAAAACCCCCATTTTATAGATGGAAAAGTCAGTTAGGTCATCCTGTAATTAAAAAGCTAAATTTGGACTCAGAACCCAAACCCAAACCAAACCAGAAAGTCTCAGCACAGGGACCCTAGGTCCAAAGGATGTGTTCCACTCCCTGCGCTTCTTTCTTGGTGGCATGGAGTCCCTCTCCTCTCTGTTCGATTCTCTCTTTTACATCTCAAAAGAGAGTGACTCAAGACACAACCTAATTCTGTATATTAAATCCTACCTCATTAACATAACTGCCTCTAATCCTGACTCTTTAACATCATACAAAAAAAAAAAAAAATTATTGTCCTGTTGATTCTGACTCATAGTGACCCAATAGGACAGAGTAGAACTGCCCCATAGAGTTTCCGAGGAGGCTGGCAGCTTCAAACTGTCAGCCTTTTGGATAGCAGCTGAATTCTTAACCACTGCACCACCAGGGCCAAATCTTCTTGTAGTGCACTTCCAGCTCCTTCTAGAACGAACCCCGCAGAGTGCAGGGTGACCAACCACTGGGGCATAGGAGGGTCAAGGACCCAGCATAGGGCTCCCTGCCTGTTGTTTGCTCTCCTTTTATCCAGGGCTTTGTTTCCCAGGATGAGAACAGCTGTACGAGGCAGCAGAGCCGACCTGCCTGCCTCAAGCTACGTTGGGTTTTGTATCTCCTGACCGGTAGACACTGCATTTTTTGGAAAGAGCACATATAATAGCCACTCACTCTTGCCTTCAGGTGAAGTCACAGAAAGCTATTCTCCCATCTCATGAGTGCGAAACATTATCACCCTGTGATTCAGGCTGACCCAGGAGGAAAACAGACAATGGAATCCACAATTCAGTTCCCCATTTATGCCAGCCCTAGCCAGCTACCGCGTTTTACCCAGTAGGGGACCAGGGAGGCAGACGAGGCCCCCTCCAAGTTTGTGTCTCATTTCAGGTTCGCTTTGTCACACAAGCACACTGAAATCAAAGAGCCAACTTTTGACAAAAGGACAAGGAGAACAACGACATCAAGCCAAGTGAAGTCGCATTTATAATCACCACTCACTCTCCACCACCCAATAGGGCTGATTAAAACTTGACAGAAGGCCTCCAGGACTGACCTGACGTGGTTATTTTGGTTACCTGCAGTCAATAATTGCTTATTCTTCAGGCCACATTTCCTATTGTGCTCAGGACTGCTTGTCTCAGTAACAAACTCCTGGGGTAAATGCAAGTGACTTGGAAAAAAAAAAATCAATAATTCTTTTATTTATAATCTAAAATGAATCCAGTGTGGTGTTCTCAAATTTCACTCGCCCTGGGTATAACATAAAACACTAAGAACTTCAGCACAGTCAGGCAGCTTCAGGCAGCAGCCACATATACAAGCGAGCGCATGCGTGCACACACACACACACACACACACACACACAGAGTCCCCAAGTGCAGGCCACACGCAGGCACACAGAAAGGGAAAGAGCTCACGTCTAACTCACTTTGAGAGCAGATGTGTGTCAGGAGAGAAGTCAGGACTTTCCCACTTCACTTCCTCTAATCTTCAGAACAATCTTCTGAAGGAAATATGACCATTGCCATCTTACAGACAAACTCTTGGCAAGGCCGCATAGTGAGTAACAGCGACTGAATTGTGGATTTCAATATACTCCAAAACACGTATTGGGTCCACACGGCCTCTTATGTGCATTCCTGACCTGGAACCCTACTCACGTGTACTCCTGACAGGGAACCCTTAAACTCCTGACAATACCATGTGGGATGGGAATTCAGAAAGAGTTAGGCCAAGTTAGAAGTCCCTGGGTGTTGTAAATGGTAAGTGAGTTTGGCTACTAACTGAAAGGTTGGAAGTTCAATTCTACCCAGGGGTGTCTCGGAGAAAGGCCTGGCTATCTATTTCCAAAAAAGCAGCATTAAAAGCCTTATGGAGCACAGTTCAACTCTGACACATACATGGGGTCACCATGAGTTGGAGTCAACTCAACGGCAACTGGTTTGGCCAAGTTAGAGGGAGCCTACTTTTCTCCTTTGCTTTCCTGGTCCCCTTAAAGCAGTTTCATGCGTGGCTCCAATGGGCATTGTCCTCAGATTCCCGCTCTTAAGGGCTGAAGATGTACCCTCCAGACGCTCACCTGGTTAAGACCAAAAGAGCACTGCATGTGGAATGGAAAACCTTGTAGTCCTAGCTCTCTCGCTATGGGGCTACTTTATGACTTCTGTAGGCCCTAGGCACTTTTGCCTTCGTGGGCTTCTTCCTCCATTAAAAAATGCTAATAAACATACTTTACGACTGTATTGGTATGTTGTTAGGTGCCATTGAGCCAGGTCCGACTCATAGCAACCCTATATATAACAGAATAAGACACTGCCTGGTCCTGTGCCATTCTTACAATTGTTGCTATGCTTGAGCTCATTGTTGCAGCCACTGTGTCAATCCATCTTCTTGAGGGTCTTCCTCTTTTTTGATGACCCTCTACTTTTCCAAGCATAATGTCCTTCTCCAGAGACTGGTCCCCCCTGGTAACATGTCCAAAGTACATTAAGATGAAGTCTCACCATCCTCACTTCTAAGGAGCATTCTGGCTGTACTTCTTCCAAAACAGATCTATTCACTCTTCTGGCAGTCCATGGTATATTCAATATTCTTCACCGACACCCTAACTGGAAGATATCAATTCTCCTTCAGTCTTCCTTATTTATTTTCCAGCTTTTTCATGCATATGAGGTGACTGAAAGTACCACAGCTTAGGTCAGGGGCACCTTAGTCCTCAAAGTGACATCTTTGCTTTTTAACACTTTAAAGAGATCTTTTGCAGCAGTTTTGCCCAATACAATATGTCTTTTGATTTCTTGACTACTGCTTCCATGGGCATTGATTGTGGATCCAAGTAAAATGAAATCCTTGACAACTTCAATCTTTTCTCTGTTTATCATGATGTCGCTCACTGGTCCAGTTGTAAGGATTTTTGTTTTCTCTGTGTTGAGGTGTAATCCATTTTGAAGACTGTGTGTAGTCTTTGATCTTCATCAGTAAGTGTTTCAAGTCCCCTTTGCTTTCCACAAGCAAGGTTGTGTCATCTACATATCACATACTGTGTTGCTGTGATGCTGGAAGCTATGCCGCCAGTATTTCAAATACTAGCAGGGTCACCCATGGTGGACAGGTTTCAGAGGAGCTTCCAGAAAGACAGACTAGGAAGAAGGACCTGGCAATCTACTTCTGAAAAAATTGGCCAGTGAAAATCTCATGAATAGCAGTGGAACACTGATACAGTAGAGGAAGGTAAGCTCCTCAGGTTGAAAGACACTCAAAATATGACTGGGGAAGAGTTGTGTCCTCAAAGTAAAGTCGACCTCAATTATGTGGATGGAGTCAAGCTTTCATGACCTTCATCTGCTGATGTGGCACGACTCCAAATGACAAGAAATAGCTGCAAACATCCATTAATAATTGGAACGTGGCATGTCCAAAGTATGAATCTAGGAAAATTGGAAATTGCCAAAAATGAGATAGAATGCATAAAGATCGATATCCTAGGCATTAGTGAGCTGAAATGGACAGTGTTGGCCATTTTGAATATGGTCTTCTACGCCGGGAATAACAAATTGAAGAGAAATAGTATCACATTCATCATCAAAAAGAACTTTTCAAGATCTATCCTGAAGTACAACACTGTCGGTGATAGGACAATAGCCACACACCTAAAAGGAAGACCAGTTGAGTTGGTGTAGAGATGAACGTAATCCAGACTGGATTCATTATTGTATGTTCATTATCATTATATTCATTTTTCTTTCTGATTTTAAAAGAAATTAAAATTAACACATCTTTGTGGACCTCTTAGAGTATCGTGGTCACTGTGCTTACTGTGGAATGGTGTAAACAGTTAATGTGGTCATCTACTAACAAAAAGGTGGAGGTTCAAGTCCACCCAGCGGTATCTTGGAAGAAAGTCCGAACAATCTACTTCCAGAAAATCAGGTGTTGAGAACACTGTGGAGCAAAATTCTACTCTGACACACGGTCACCATGAGTCAGAGTCAACTCCATGGCAACTGGTGCCTAGAGTACCTAACGATGTGTCACAACTAGCTGGGTGGCCTTGAGAAGGTCATATGACCTTTATGTGTTTCCATCTCCATATCTGCAAAACCAGCCTGCTTGCTCCACAGGGATGGTCCCTGGATCATGGCAGATAACTGACTATAGCATCTCAGAATTCAGCCAAGCACGGCCTATTGCTTACAGCCGGATCTGGAAGACAGCAAGGGCCTGGAACGTGGAATGAGGCCAGCTCAGCGGGGTGGGGCAGAAGCCAGAAGGGTACTTCTCACCCCTGAAGAGGCCCAGGCGGGCCCAGCTGGTGTGCACAGACAGACAGCATGGCGGTCACAGTCACGGGGAGGTTGCTGACCTCGGTGTCTCAGCAGTACACAGAGCATGGCTGTTTAGATGCTTGGAGCCTATGCCCTCTGCCCAGCAACTCTCGCCAAACTGGGCAGGAGGAAGGAAGACATAATTCAAAATATATTTCCAGATTTACTTCTGACTGCCTGATTTCAACTGGAACTTTATTTTTCTGGCTTCCCGTACTCTTTGCCCTTCTAGTTTGGCAACCCACTTTTACATTTCTCACAACTCTCAACCCACCTGCTTCATGCCTGTGTTTATAGTTTGCATTTACACTCTTGACCAGGGGATTCTTCAGGCCAGGGAACCCAGCAGCAGTTGCTCCTTGGCTCAGCCACACATCTAAGTATGCTCATGTGTAGCTCTGGCTGGGCAGGTCCTGATGCCCTGGCCTGTATTAAAGCTGTGGGGGGCTAAACCAGACAGTGGGGAGTCCAGGGCAGGTGACTCTGCAGTGTAGACAAAGGAAGGGGCAGAGTCTCTGCAGGGAGCAGCAGGGCCCAGGCTCCAGACCAGCAACCACCTAAATGCTCATACCTAGAAGAACTGTTGGATAAATGATGGTACAGTGGAGTACCATGCAGCTGTACAAGAGAATAAGGAAGTTCTCCATGAATTCATGCAGAGAACTTCCCAGAACACAGCGTTAAGTGCAAAAGCTTATCTAATGTATGCTATCTTTTGTGTAAGAAAGAGGAGGGATAAAAACTACTGTATTTTTACACAAATAATGCTCGGCTTCTATGTTTGTTTGCCAACAGCATCCTCCCCCCTCCCCATGAGATATTTTTGCAAGTACGGCTATGCCAATTTTTTTTACATGTTGCTGTAAAAAAAATTATTGTGCCTACAAAAATACCTTGCAGAGGGAGGGTGTGGTTGGCAAACAAATGTAGAAGGTGAGCATTATTTGTGTAA
The DNA here is from genome assembly GCF_030014295.1 of Loxodonta africana. NCBI lineage: Eukaryota > Metazoa > Chordata > Mammalia > Proboscidea > Elephantidae > Loxodonta > Loxodonta africana. The sequence goes on from NC_087366.1 coordinate 51,303,918, forward strand.
AAATGTGGTATACATGTGTCTGCTCTTTTGTGAAAAAAGAAACAAAGGAAAGATAACCAGAAAGAATAATGAGGTTGGTTATCTAAAGGGGGTGGTGGGAGTAGTGTGGAAAGGGTGAGAAGATGAGAATTGAGTAAAAGAGAGGGGAAGGGGAGTTGACACCACTCTGAGTAGAAGGAGAGAAAGGAGAAGAAAAAGCTCTTCCAACTGATACACGTAGAGGAGATGACAGAATTAGAAAACCACCACAGGGAAGCCACCATAGCATTAATTGTTTCACGCTAAAGTCATTAACGGGTGATGAATTTAGTAGGAGAAAGCATGAGAAACAGGATAATTACATAGCTTCAAAGTATTTCCCCATAAAATACTTATTAATTAGAAAGGTAAAAACAGTAACTTTATGTGGAGAAATTTGACAGACACCACCTTAATCAACCGATCAAATTTGATCTCACCTGTAATAAACAAATTGACATCATGTGCCTCCTGACATGCACTGAGAAGGACACACCACCGCTTCTGTGATATTTTTACCCAAAATGCATAACCTAAAAATATCAGACATACTCCAACTGAGGGACATTCTTCAGACTAACTGGCCAGTACTCTTCCAATATTTCAAGGTCATGAAAGAGAAAGAAAGGCTAATGGATTCTCCCATATTAAAGGGACTAAGGAAATAAGACAAATAAATGCAGCCTGTGACCACGGACCTGGGAAAGGACATCAGCGGAACAACTGGCAAACTTTGATAAGGTCTTCGATTTGATTCGTGATTTTGACAGCTGCACCGTGGTTAGGTAAAAGAATGTCCACATTTTTAGGGAACACACACTGACATATTTGGAGGTCAATGTTTTCAAATATTTCAGAAAAATTGTGTGTGTATGAATAAATAGAGAACAAATGATTAAGCAAGTGTGGTAAAATGTTAACATTTAAGTAATTGGAGAGTCTGAGAGAAGGGTATATGGGAATTCTTGTACTATTTTTTTCTAAGCCTGAAATTATTTCCAAATAAACAGTTAAAAATATAAGATGAAGGCTAGTTGCTCATATGAACATGAAAGGCACCTTTTAAAAAAGGTATTACAATTAAATTGTTTGGAATGTAACTTTTAAACTGATAAATAGCACATAAGGTGGTTTTAAAACTGAGGTGGGATGCACTCTGTCTGGACAACTTGCAATTTTGATCTATATGTTTTAAAGTTCGCTAATGATAAACCATAAAATATTTCTGTTGAGAATTCAAGAATCATGGACTTTCATTGCTGAAAAGAACTCATAAGAACAACTACTCCAACTCTTCATGTTAACAGTGAGGAAGCTGAGGCTCAGAGAAGTAAAGTGCTTCCCCAAGGTCGTAGCAGAGCTGGACAATCACCATCTGTGGTGGATGGAATGGCAGCCTCCCAAAAGACATGGCTACCTCCTAACTCCCGGAGCCTGCGAATGTTACCTTATTGGAAAAAAGTATTTTTGAAATAGAATTGAGTTAAGGATCTTCAGATGAAATCATCCTTAATTATTCAGGTGAGCCCTAAATCCAATCCAAATGTTCTTATAAGAGAAACACAGAGGAGAGACACAGAGAGAAGAGGAGAAGGCCATGTGAAGACAGAGGCACAGATTGACAGGATGCAGCCATAAAACCAAGGAACACCTGGAGTTGCCAGAAGTTGGAAGAGGCAAGGAAGGATTCTCCCCTACAGCCTCCAGAGTGAGCATGGCCCTACAAACACCTTGATTTTGAACTTCTGGCCTCCAGAATGGTGAGAGAATAAATTTCTACCATTTTAAGCCACCCAGTTTATGGTCGTTTGTCGTGACAGCCCTAGGGAACTAATACACCATCATCATTCCAATGTAACAACTAAAAAAAAGAGACCCATAGAATCCCTGATGGAGCAGGAGAATAGTGGGATGCAGGCCTCAGATTCTTGTAAGAAGACCAGACTTAATGGTCTGACTAAGACTAAAAGGACCCTGGAGGTCATGGTTCCCAGACCTTCTGTTAGCCTAAGATTGGAACCATTCCCGAAGCCAACTCTTCAGACAGGGATTGGACTGGACTATATAAGACAGAAAATGATACTGGTGAGGAGTGAGCTTCTCGGTTCAAGTAGACACATTGAGGCTATGTGGGCAGCTCCTGTCTACAGGTGAGATGAGAAGGCAGAGGGGGCCAGGAGCTGGCTGGACCGGCACGGGGAATACAGAGTAGAGAGAAGGAGTATGGTGTCTCATTAGGGGAAGAGCAGCTAGGAGTACATAGCAAGGTGTATACAAATTTTTTGTATGAGAGAGTACTTGATCTGTAAACTTTCACTTATAAGTGCAAAAAAAAAAAGAGACCCATAGAGGCTGACCCAAGCCCTCGCAGAAGAAACATGTGATAGAACCTAAGACCAGAAACCAATTTACAGCCGGACTCCTTAAGTAGGGCTGGAGAACCATCTTAGCCACTAAAATCTTTGCCCTGGGCTTGTGGCATGACCTACATTTTACAATAGTGATGTCTCATAATGTCACTTCTAGAAACTTGTTCCCTGAAAGTCCTGCATCAGGAGGTCCCAGCCAGTGATGGCTAGGTGGATGAGCCTTAGGAAAGACACCAATTATTGGGAGCTGTGACAGACCCAGAGGAATCTGATATAATTTCTGGCCTAGGGAAGATTCGTTCTGTTGTGCATATGGTCATTAACGGTCAGAAGTGACTCGACAGCACCTAACAACAACGGGACGATCCCTACCATGTAGGTGTCTGCTTGGGCCTATAAGATTCAGAATGGTCTGGATAAAACTTGCTTAGCATAGTCTACTGACAGAGTAGTGGCCTTGGAGTCAGAAGACATGGGTTCTAGTTCAGGCCTCACCTTTTTCCATAATGTGACCCTGAGTAATTCAGTCTTTCTGAGACTTAATTTTCTCTGCTTAAAACGGAGATCATCCATGCCCCACTAGAGCTGATAATATTACCGCTCCACTGAGATTCCCTTGGAATCCTTTTTGCTAGTTTTTTTTTTTTCTTTCCTTGTGTACCTTCCTGTCAAACAGAAGGCAAAGCCAAGACTGACAGATTCAGTCAATAAGAGAAATAATGAGGCTTTGTTAGATTCAGACAGCTTATTATTTACACTGACTCTAGAAAGCAAGAGTAGCCAAAGGTGCCAGCTCCCTGCAGCCCTTGTACAGGGTGACACCAAAACAAAAGGGACCAGATGACTACAACACAGATGTTGGGACACCCTGTTGCTGAGGAGCCAAGGGCATGCTGCAGCTAAACCATTTTATAGCCTGCAGCTGTACCCTACGTGAGGCAAAGCAGAAAGCCTCATACCTAATCAGAACCCCGGGCGGCAATGAGAAACTGGCTTATGACAACCTCCCGGGGAGACAAAGAGGCAAGTGGGAAATAATCTTGCAGAAGCTTCTCCAAAGCCTCCTATGCTCTTGTGTTCTGGGAGGATCACAGTGTGTTCTGGCAAGACTTAGATTTGGTTGTGGGTCAAGCCTTGCCTATGTGGTTTATGTGGAGATGTGCAAGGTGGCCAGGGTACCACGGGGGAGCCACTCTTCTACATTCATGGGTTTGGTATGCTTTTTGCTTCCAACAGCCATACCTGCACCTCTTTTTCAAAGGACTTCCCCCTACATTAGGAAAGCAAGGAATATCTGGGAGTTTTTACATCCCCTACTCCCAGGATCCCTGGTGGCACAATGGTTAACTGCCTGGCTGCTAACTGAAAGGTTGGCAGTTCAAACCCACCCAGTGGTTCCATGGGAGAAAAGACTGGGGATCTGCTCCCCTAAAGATTACAGCCTAGAAAACCCTTTGGGGAAGTTCTGTTCTGTCCAAGGGGTCACTATGAGTCAAAAATTGACTTGAGGGCACCTAACAACAACAACAACTCCCAGGGAAGCCCCTAACCAGTGACTGGTGCAAATGTAGGAAAAGAATGAAAGCTCTAGCTTCCCTGCCCCAGAGAAGTGTAACTAACACTCCGGAGTCCCCCTGAAGGATCAGCCTGAAGCTCCCCCCAAGGAATTTTGCCTGAGACCTCATCGCCTTGCTTGGCTTCTTCCTTTTCTGTCTCCTGTTTCCTCCACTCCCTTAGTGCTTTCTCCTGGGAGCCACTTCCAGAATTAATCACTCGCACCAGAATCTTCGTCTCTGGGGAACCTGTCTGAAGACACCTGCTAACCACACAAGGCTGTTGTGAGAACCAAAGATAATGTATGTGAAAGAACTTTGTAAACCAAAAGGCCCCCAAATGTAAGGTGGCAGTTTATCACTATGAACATTTCGGAGCCTGTCTGTCGTAGGCAGTATGATGGCCCCCAAAGAAGCCCATGTCCTAATCCCCAGAACCAGTGAAGATGTTACCTTACATGGCAAAAGAGACTTGCAGATGTGATTAGGTTAAGGATCTTGAGATGGGGAATTTATCTGGATTAGCTGGATGGGCCCAATGTCATCACAAGGGTCCTCACAAGAGCAAGGCAGGAGGGCCGGAGAAAATGTGACAATGGAATCACGGGCCAGAGAGAAAGATTCGAAGATGCTATACTTCTGACTTCGAAGATGGCGGAAGGGGCCAAGAACCAAGGAATGCAGGTGGCCTCTAGAAGCTGGAAAAGGTAAGGAAATAGATTCTTTTCTAGAGCCTCCAGAAGCGACACAATCCTGCCGACACCTTGATTTTAGCCCCCTGGAACTCATTTTGAACTTCTGACCTCCAGAGCTGTAGATAATACATATGTGTTATTCTAGGCCACTAAATCTCTGGCAGTTTTTTGGAGCAGGAATGGGAAACTAATGTATCATCCTACCCCTAAACCTCTCAGCTAGGCCCCAAACTCAGATTTCTCTGAAAGTTAATACATGTGTCTGCATCAGTTATCTATTGCTACATCACACACACACACACACACAAAAACTAGTGACTTAAATTATTTATCGTTTCTCCCAATCCTGTGGATTGATTGACAGTTCTGCTGATCTTGCCTGGACTGGCTCATGCTGCTGCCTTCAGCTAGTGGGTGGCTGCGGGCTGGGCTGAGCCGGGCAGTTGAGCCATGTGATCTTTAATCCCTGCTTTCTTCACAGTTTGACAGTTTCAAGGCAACAATCTTTTTTTTTTTTTTTTTAATTTTTATTGTGCTTTAAGTGAAAGTTTACAAATCAAGTCAGTCTCTCACACAAAAAGTTATATACACCTTGCTACATACTCCCAATTGCTCTCCCCCTAATGAGACAGCCCGATCCCTCCCTCCACTCTCTCTTTTTGTATCCATTTAACCAGCTTCTAACCCCCTCCACCCTCTCATCTCCCCTCCAGGCAGGAGATGCCAACATAGTCTCAAGTGTCCACCTGATCCAATAAGCTCACTCCTCACCAGCATCCCTCTCCATTCCATTGTCCAGTCCAATCTCTGTCTGAAGAGTTGGCTTTGGGAATGGTCCCTGTCCTGGCCCAACAGAAGGTCTGGGGGCCATGACTACTGGGATCCTTTTAGTCTCAGTCAGACCATTAAGTCTGGTCTTTTTACGAGAATTTGGGGTCTGCATCCCACTGGTCTCCTGCTCCCTCAGGGGTTCTCTGTTGTGTTCCCTGTCAGGGCAGTCATCGGTTGTAGCGGGGCACCATCTAGTTCTGGTCTCAGGCTGATGTAGTCTCTGGTTTATGCAGCGTTTCTGTCTCTTGGGCTCGTAATTACGTTGCGTCCTTGGCATTCTTCATTCTCCTTTGGCCCAGGTGGGTTGAGACCAATTGATGCATCTTAGATGGCCGCTTGCTAGCATTTAAGCCCCCAGACGCCACTCTTCAAATGGGATGCAGAATGTTTTCTTAATGATTTTATTATGCCAATTGACTTAGATGTCCCCTGAAACCATGGTCCCCAGACCCCCGCCCCTGCTACGCTGGCCTTCGAAGCATTCAGTTTATTCAGGAAACTTCTTTACTTTTGGTTTAGTCCAGTTGTGCTGACCCTGTCTGTATCGTGTATTGTCTTTCCCATCACCTAGAGTAGTTCTTATTTACTATCTAATTAGTGAGTGCCCCCTCCCACCCCTCCTCCCTCCCCACTCTTGTAACCATCAAATAATATTTTCTTCTCTGTTTGAACTATTTCTCAAGTTCTTATAATAGTGGTCTTATTAGACTCCACTTTTAGATGCGAATTGTTGTGAAGAATTTGTGCCCATATTTAATCTGCCACTGTGTCTAGTTAGCTCTGTGGATTATAACACTAATGGTGTGGGTGAAATCAAGTCATGGATTAGATTCCCATGTCATCCAGAAAGCACCCTGCATATCTCAATAGGGCCAGAGCCATCTATCTAGGATAGGCCACTGATTCAAAAAAGTCTGCCAAGGAGAGAGTGGCTAGATCTGAAGAAGCCCATCACTGCCTCCAGACCAACACCTCAGTGGGGTGTCTGAGGCCAGGCTCTCTAGCACCATCTTTCCGACAAAGGATAGAATTCCATTTACTTGGCTGGTATGTGGCCCTCCTCTGACGCATTTATCCTCCCACAAAATGAACAGAGTAAAAACCCCTTTGGGTATAACAAGAGTTCGTTACCTGGGAAAGAGCTTTAACTGCAACCTGCATGGTGCTGAGTGGGATTTAAGAAGGGCAATGCTGGTGCTGAATCTCCAGGCCTAGGGGCAGTGCCTGACAAGTACCTGGAACAGGAAGGAGCACTTCCCAAAGGAATTGTTGTTGTTGTTAGCTGCCATCAAGTCAGCCCCTATTTCATGGCAACCCACACCTAACGGTGCCAAATGCTGCCCAGTCCTGTACCATCCCCATGATTGGTTGCAGATCAGGCCATCATGATCCGTAGGGTTTTTATTGGCTGATTTGGGGGAGTAGATCATCAAGTCTTTCTTCCTAGTCTGACTTAGTCTGGAAGCTTCATTGAAATCTGTTCAGCATCACAGCAACACACAAGCCTCCCCTGACAGGTGGGCGCTGGTCGCACATGAGGTGCGGTAGCCAGGAATCGAACTTTTGTCTCTCTCATGGAGGGTGAGAATTTGGTGCTCCATAGGGTTTTCAATGGCTGGTTTTTCAGAAGTAAATCATCAGGTCTTTCTTTCAAGGCACCTCTAGGTGGACTTGAACTTCCAACTTTTCAATTAGTAGCTGAGTGCATTAGCTGTTTGCACCACTCAGAGACTCCATCAGAGTGCATAGCATGTAGTAAAAGTAAGGATTATTTGCCAAAACTTTTTTTTTTTATTAACTTTTATTGAGCTTCAAGTGAACGTTTACAAATCAAGTCAGTCTGTCACATATAAGTTTATATACATCTTACTCCTTACTCCCACTTGCTCTCCCCTTAATGAGTCAGCCCTTCCAGTCTCTCCTTTCATGACAATTTTGCCAGCTTGCAATTCTCTCTATCCGCCCATCCCCCCTCCAGACAGGAGATGCCAACACAGTCTCAAGTATCCGCCTGATATAATTAGCTCACTCTTCTTCAGCATCTCTCTCCTACCCACTGTCCAGTCCCTTTCATGTCTGATGAGTTGTCTTTGGGAATGGTTCTTCCTGTTCTGTGCCAACAGAAGGTTTGGGGACCATGACCGCCGGATTCCTAGTCACAGTCAGACCATTAAGTATGGTCTTTTTATGAGAATTTTGGGTTCTGCATCCCACTGATCTCCTGCTCCCTCAGGGGTTCTCTATTGTGCTCCCTGTCAGGGCAGTCATCGATTGTGGCCGGGCACCAACTAGTTCTTCTGGCCTCAGGATAATGTAGGTCTCTGGTTCATGTGGCCCTTTCTGTCTCTTGGGCTCTTAGTTGTCGTGTGACCTTGGTGTTCTTCATTCTCCTTTGCTCCAGGTGGGTTGAGACCAATTGATGCATCTTAGATGCCCGCTTGTTAGCATTTAAGACCCCAGACGCCACATTTCAAAGTGGGATGCAGAATGTTTTCATAATAGAATTATTTTGCCAATTGACTTAGAAGTCCCCTTAGAGTATGGTTCCCAAACCCCCGCCCTTACTCCGCTGACCTTTGAAGCATTCATTTTATCCCGGAAACTTCTTTGCTTTTGGTCCAGTCCAATTGGGCTGACCTTTTTCCATGTATTGAGTGTCGTCCTTCCCTTCACCTAAAGCAGTTCTTATCTACTAATTAATCAGTAAAAAACCCTCTCCCTCCCTCCCTCCCTGCCCCCCTCGCAACCACAGAAGTATGTGTTCTTCTCAGTTTTTACTATTTCTCAAGATCTTATAATAGTGGTCTTATGCAATATTTGTCCTTTTGCCTCTGACTGATTTCGCTCAGCATAATGCCTTCCAGGTTCCTCCATGTTATGAAATGTTTCACAGATTGCTCACTGTTCTTTATCGATGCGTAGTATTCCATTGTGTGAATATACCACAATTTATTTACCCATTCATCCGTTGATGGACACCTTGGTTGCTTCCAGCTTTTTGCTATTGTAAACAGAGCTGCAATAAACATGGGTGTGCATGTATCTGTTTGTGTGAAGGCTCTTATTTCTCTAGGGTATATTCCGAGGAGTGGGATTTCTGGGTTGTATGGTAGTTCTATTTCTAACTGTTTAAGATAACGCCAGATAGATTTCCAAAGTGGTTGTACCATTTTACATTCCCACCAGCAGTGTGTAAGAGTTCCAATCTCTCTGCAGCCTCTCCAACATTTATTATTTTGTGTTTTTTGAATTAATGCCAGCCTTGTTGGAGTGAGATGGAATCTCATGGTAGTTTTCATTTGCATTTCTCTAATGGCTAATGATCGAGAGCATTTTCTCATGTATCTGTTAGCTGCCTGAATATCTTCTTTAGTGAAATGTGTGTTCATTTCCTTTGCCCACTTCTTGATTGGGTTGTTTGTCTTTTTGTGGTTGAGTTTTGACAGAATCATGTAGATTTGAGAGATCAGGCGCTGGTCGGAGATGTCATAGCTGAAAATTCTTTCCCAGTCTGTAGGTGGTCTTTTTATTCTTTTGGTGAAGTCTTTAGATGAGCATAGGTGTTTGATTTTCAGGAGCTCCCAGTTATCTGGTTTCTCTTCGTCATTTTTGGTAATGTTTTGTATTCTGTTTATGCCTTGTATTAGGGCTCCTAAGGTTGTCCCTATTTTTTCTTCCAAGATCTTTATCGTTTTAGTCTTTATGTTTAGGTCTTTGATCCACTTGGAGTTAGTTTTTGTGCTTGGTGTGAGGTATGGGTACTGTTTCATTTTTTTGCAGATGGATATCCAGTTATGTCAGCACCATTTGTTAAAAAGACTATCTTTTCCCCAATTAACTGACACTGGGCCTTTGTCAAATATCAGCTGCTCATATGTGGATGGATTTATATCTGGGTTCTCAATTCTGTTCCACTGGTCTATGTGCCTGTTGTTGTACCAGTACCAGGTTGTTTTGACTACTGTGGCTGTATAATAGGTTCTGAAATCAGGTAGAGTGAGGCCTCCCACTTTCTTCTTCTTTTTCAGTAATGCTTTGCTTATCCGAAGCTTCTTTCCCTTCCATATGAAGTTGGTGATTTGTTTCTCTATCATCTTAAAAAATGACATTGGAATTTGGATCGGAAGTGCATTGTATGTATAGATGGCTTTTGGTAGAATAGACATTTTTACTATGTTAAGTCTTCCTATCCATGAGCAAGGTATGTTTTTCCACTTAAGTAGATCCTTTTTAATTTCTTGTAGTAGAGTTTTGTAGTTTTCTTTGTATAGGTCTTTTACATCCTTGGTAAGATTTATTCCTAAGTATTTTATCTTCTTGGAGGCTACTGTGAATGGTATCGATTTGGTTATTTCCTCTTCGATGTTCTTTTAGTTGATGTAGAGGAATCCAAGTGATTTTTGTATGTTTATCTTATAACCTGAGACTCTGCCAAACTCTTCTATTAGTTTCAGTAGTTTTCTGGAGGATTCCTTAGGGTTTTCTGTGTATAAGATCATGTCATCTGCAAATAGAGATAATTTTACTTCCTCCTTGTCAATCCGGGTGCCCTTTATTTCTTTGTCTAGCCTAATTGCCCTGGCTAGGACTCCTAGCACAATGCTGAATAAGAGCGGTGATAAAGGGCATCCTTGTCTGGTTCCCGTTCTCAAGGGAAATGCTTTCAGGTTCTCTCCATTTAGAATGATGTTGGCTGTTGGCTTTGCATAGATGCCCTTTATTATGTTGAGGAGTTTTCTTTCAATTCCTATTTTGGTGAGAGTTTTTATCATAAAAGGGTGTTGGACTTTGTCAAATGCCTTATCTGCATCAATTGATAAGACCATGTGGTTTTTGTCTTTTGTTTTATTTATGTGGTGGATTGCATTAATGGTTTTTCTGATATTAAACCAGCCTTGCATACCTGGTATAAATCCCACTTGATCAGGGTGAATTATTTTTTTGATATGTTGTTGAATTCTATTGGCTAGAATTTTGTTGAGGATTTTTGCATCTATGTTCATGAGGGATATAGGTCTGTCATTTTCTTTTTTTGTGATGTCTTTACCTGGTTTTGGTATCAGGGAGATGGTGGCTTCATAGAATGAGTTGGGTAGTATTCCGTCATTTTCTATGCTTTGAAATACCTTTAGTAGTAGTGGTGTTAACTCTTCTCTGAAAGTTTGGTAGAACTCTGCAGTGAAGCCGTCCGGGCCAGGGCTTTTTTTTGTTGGGAGTTTTTTTATTACCGTTTCAATCTCTTTTTTTGTTATGGGTCTGTTTAGTTGTTCTACTTCTGAATGTGTTAGTTTAGGTAGGTAGTGTTTTTCCAGGAATTCATCCATTTCTTCTAGGTTTTCAAATTTGTTAGAGTACAATTTTTCATAATAATCTGATATGATTCTTTTAATTTCAGTTGGGTCTGTTGTGATGTGGCCCTTCTCGTTTCTTATTCGGGTTATTTGTTTCCTTTCCTGTATTTCTTTAGTCAGTCTAGCCAATGGTTTATCAATTTTGTTAATTTTTTCAAAGAACCAGCTTTTGGCTTTGTTAATTCTTTCCATTGTTTTTCTGTTCTCTAATTCATTTAGTTCAGCTCTAATTTTTATTATTTGTTTTCTTCTCGTGTCTGATGGCTTCTGTTGTTGCTCACTTTCTATTTGTTCAAGTTGTAGGGACAGTTCTCTGATTTTGGCTCTTTCTTCTTTTTGTATGTGTGCATTTATCGATATAAACTGGCCCCTGAGCACTGCTTTTGCTGTGTCCCAGAGGTTTTGATAGGAAGTATTTTCATTCTCATTGCATTCTATGAATTTCCTTATTCCCTCCTTGATGTCTTCTATAACCCAGTCTTTTTTCAGGAGGGTATTGTTCATTTTCCAAGTATTTGATTTCTTTTCCCTAGTTTTTCTGTTATTGATTTCTAGTTTTATTGCCTTGTGGTCTGAGAAGATGCTTTGTAATATTTCGATGTTTTGGATTCTGTAAAGGTTTGTTTTATGACCTAATATGTGGTCTATTCTAGAGAATGTTCCATGTGCGCTAGAAAAAAAAGTATACTTTGCCGCAGTAGGGTGGAGAGTTCTGTATAAGTTAATGAGGTCAAGTTGGTTGATTGTTGTAAGTAGGTCTTCCGTGTCTCTATTGAGCTTCTTACTGGATGTCCTGTCCTTCTCCGAAAGTGGTGTGTTGAAGTCTCCTACTATAATTGTGGAGGTGTCTATCTCACTTTTCAGTTCTGTTAAAATTTGATTTATGTATCTTGCAGCCCTGTCATTGGGTGCATAAATATTTAATATGGTTATGTCTTCCTGATCAATTGTCCCTTTTATCATTATGTAGTGTCCTTCTTTATCCTTTGTGGTGGATTTAAGTCTAAAGTCTATTTTGTCAGAAATTAATATTGCTACTCCTCTTCTTTTTTGCTTGTTGTTTGGTTGATATATATTTTTTTCCATCCTTTGAGTTTTAGTTTGTTTGTGTCTCTAAGTCTAAGGTGTGTCTCTTGTAGGCAGCATATAGACGGATCATGTTTCTTTATCCAGTCTGAGACTGTCTCTTTATTGGTGCATTTAGTCCATTTACATTCAGCGTAATTATAGATAAATAAGTGTTCAGTGCTGTCATTTTGATGCCTTTTTATGTGTGTTGTTGACAATTTCATTTTTTCACATACTTTTTTGTGCTGAGACGTTTTTCTTAGTAAATTGTGAGATCCTCATTTTCGTAGTGTTTGACTTTATGTCTGTTGAGTCGTTACGTTTTTCTTGGCTTTTCTCTTGAGTTATGGAGTTGTTATACCTCTTTGTGGTTACCTTAATATTTACCCCTATTTTTCTAAGTAAAAACCTAACTTGTAATGTTCTATATCGCCTTGTATCACTCTCCATATGGCAATTCTATGCCACCTGTATTTAGTCCCTCTTTTTGATTATTGTGATCTTTTACGTATTGACTTCAGGGATTCCCTGTTAGGAACATTTTTTTTTTTTAATTAATCTTAATTTGTTTTTATGATTTCCCTGTTTGAGCTGATATCAGGATGTTCTGTTTTGTGACCTTGTGTTGTGCTAGTATCTGATATTATTGGTTTTCTGACCAAACAATATCCTTTGGTATTTCTTGTAGCTTTGGTTTGGTTTTTGCAAATTCTCTAAACTTGTGTTTATCTGTAAATATCTTAATTTTGCCTTCATATTTCAGAGAGAGTTTTGCTGGATATGTGATCCTTGGCTGGCAGTTTTTCTCCTTCAGTGCTCTGTATATGTCGTCCCATTCCCTTCTTGCCTGCATGGTTTCTGCTGAGTAGTCTGAACTTATTCTTATTGATTCTCCTTTGAAAGTGACCTTTCTTTTCTCCCTGGGTGCTTTTAAAATTTTCTCTTTATCTTTGGTTTTGGCAAGTTTGATGATAATATGTCTTGGTGTTTTTCTTTTTGGATCAATCTTAAATGGGGTTTGATGAGCATCTTGGATAGATATCCTTTCTTCTTTCATGATGTCAGGGAAGTTTTCTGTCAGGAGATCTTCGACTATTTTCTCTGTGTTTTCTGTCCTCCCTCCCTGTTCTGGGACTCCAATCACATGCAAGTTATCCTTCTTAATAGAGTCCCACATGATTCTTAGGGTTTCTTCATTTTTTTAAATTCTTTTATCTGATTTTTTTTCATCTATGTTGGTGTTAATTCCCTGGTCCTCCAGATTTCCCAGTCTGCATTCTAATTGCTCGAGTCTGCTCCTCTGACTTCCTATTGCGTTGTCTAATTCTGTAATTTTATTGTTAATCTTTTGGATTTCTACATGTTGTCTCTCTATGGATTCTTGCAACTTATTAATTTTTCCACTATGTTCTTGAATAATCTTTTTGAGTTCTTCAACAGTTTTATCAGTGTGTTCCTTGGCTTTTTGTGCAGTTTGCCTTATTTCGTTTCTGATGTCTTGAAGCATTCTGTAAATTAGTTTTTTATATTCTGTATCTGATAATTTCAGGATTGTATCTTCATTTGGGAAAGATTTTGATTCTTTTGTTTGGGGGGTTGTAGAAGCTGTCATGGTCTGCTTCTTTATGTGGTTTGATATCGACTGCTGTCTCCGAGCCATCATTGGAAAACTTGTTTTTCCAGAAATTCCGCTAAAAAAAAAATGCAGTCAGATCCCTATCAGAACTGCCTTTGGATTATAACCGCCACCTTGTTCCCTGTAAGGATGAAAGTCCGAGATTTGGATCATATATGCTTGGCTGTAGCTGGTTCTGTGTTTTTAGTCCAATTAGGGATGGATTTTTGGTCCCTGGGTTTTTGTGGTTCCTTCTCTCATGCTGGAAGAGTGGGTTAGGAAAAGACCAAAAGGAAAAAAAAAAGGGGGGGGGGAAGCAAAACCGCCACGGAGCCGGAGCTGTTCTCCCTCTGGCTCAGGAAATTCCAATGTTAATGAAGCCGACTGGAGGGTGGGGGAAGGATCAGAGAGATAGGAGAGTAGCACCTCGGAATATAGCCAGAGTTGCTTGTCTTGCTTGGAATAACTATTATATTTGAAATTCCCGAGGGGCGTGTAGCCTATGTGTGTTGGCTGTGTGGAGATTGCCCCCGGGGATCTGGCCCACTGAAGCCGCGGTCAGATCCTCCGCTGCCAGTCCAAAGCCTAGCGTCAAGGTTCCCTTGCTGGGACGCTGTACTCCCGGCTCCAGAATCAGTCTCTGCCTCCCGGGGATTTTTCGTCCCACCAGCTGCCTCACCGCGCCACCTCCGCGGACCGGCTGGGCCCCCTCCCGGGGTTCAGTTCAGGGGGGTAGGGCTGCGCCCTGTGCTTGCACCGTGACAGTGCCCAGTCAAATGTCCGGCGCCAGGGTTCCCCGGCTGGGACGCAGCACTCCCGGCTCCAAAACCAGTCACTGCCCCCTGGGGAGTTCTCCCACCAGCCGCGTCGCCATGCCGCCCACACGGACTGGCTGGGCCTCCTCCCGGGCCCAGATGCCCGGCGCCAACGTTACCTGACTTGGACGCTGGCTCCAGGCTCCGAAAACAGTCGCTGCTTCCCTGTATTTGTTCGTTTTCCATCTCTAAATCTGTGTTTGTTGTTCAGGGTTCGTAGATTGTTATGTATGTGATCGATTCACTTGTTTTTCCTAGTCTTTGTTGCAAGAGGGATCCGGGGTAGTGTCTACCTAGTCCGCCATCTTGGCCCCCCCATTTGCCAAAACTTTTGTTTCATTTATACACATGTGCACACACACATAGTGTCACAAAGTTTACTGTGGATCAAATTAAAAAAATGTATGAGAGCCACTGGTTTGTCCATCTCCCAAGCCGGTCCTTCTATTTCCCCTACTGCCTCTTCAGGGAAAGAAACTTCCCAAATTATTCCAAGACCCTTAGGAAACTTTCTCAGACCTTTTTTGGTCCTGATTACATTCTCGAATATGCTACCAGGATCCAGCGGCAGAGCTCAGCCCTATCCTCCCTCCCCCTGGAAAGCACCCATTCGGTAGGTTGGCTTGCTGAATCGCTGTTCCATATTAACATTCTCAGGTAGCCTCTTGACCCACCATTGTCTCAGTTGGTTTTAGCAGCCTAAAGGGATGCACAATTAAGCTCCACGGCAACCATCAAGATAAAGATCACTAAATCTTGAAACCACTTAATAAGAATGGGGTGACAAATGATACAATAAAAAGGACAGATAGTACCACCTAATACTCTTGAATGCCAGAACCACAACAACATAATAACCATGGAGTCTTCCATTCTTTTAACCTGTAGCCACCAAGACTAGAGACTGGGATACGGAATGGTGTCTGAATGTTTCAAGGCATTCTGTGGCCCTTCCACCTGAAACCAGGCTGCACATCTTGCATTTCAGCCGCCTCCCACTTCTGAGCAGCACTGGGCATTCGGCAGGCAGTAGAGTTCCTCCCGTGTCCATAGCAGAGGATGGGTGGAAAGAGGTGGTGGGGGCTCTGTAGGAACGGCCTAGACCTCCAATGAGAAGACGGGGTCTAGTCCCAGCTTCTTCTCCTATTACATGTGGCCTCTAGCAAGTCATTTAGCTTCTGCAAGCACCAATTTCTCCCTCTCTCAGTGGAAATAATAAATGATTTTCCTTTTTTAAAGAATTATGAGAATTAGCTAAGATCACATAAGTGAAAACATTTCGTAAATATAAGGCACATTTCCAAATTTAGATAATAGTAGTAGCAGTAGTAAAAATATTAGTAGTAATAATACCAGAAAAAAAAATATCCAATGTTACCTACAAGTTCAAAGTTTTATTGACATCAAAGTTTAGTAGTAAACCAGAATTATAATACAGTGTGTTCTCAACTAGAAGAGACAAAATAAATATAAAACACACTAGACTAATTCATAATAATAAAAAAAAAAAAATTAGAAGGAAATACTTGTAAATGTTAGCCGTGATTGACTTCAGATGATGGGATGGTGACTTTTCTTCCTATTTTTATTTTCCTATATTTTCAAGTAATGAACATACAAATATATTTTATTAACAAAAAATATTTATTAAAATATTTATAAAGGATATTAGATAAAAGAAAGCATTAATTTAAAAAATAAATATAAAAAGGATAAATGATTCCTGATTGAGAGTCAAAAAGTTCTTTGGAAGGGCCAGGACTCCAGAAAAGAAAGATGTGTGCAGTTTCCACTTGTCAATTTACACACATTGCCCAGGGAGAAGGAACCTATCTTGGCAACATGATTATCTGAGTTACTAGAGAGTCATTGTCACTGCAGTAAAAAAAAATTTTTTTTTAATTATCAAATTTTACCATAATGTAGTTAAAAACTTCTCCTTCTTAACTATGTGACCTTGGGAAAGGTTTTTAAGGCTTCTGAGACTCCTTTTCCTCAGTTGTAAAATGGCAGGAATTTGGTGAGGATCAAAGGAAAGAACGCATATGAAAGCCCCAACATGGGGATTAGCCCATTGTCTCCCTTCTTTTTCCAGCAAGGAACAGCCAAAAAAAGGGAAAATACTGGAAAGATGCAAGGACAGCTCACAGATGGCAAGGCAAGGGCAGAGCCTGACTTCAGGGCATTGTGTGGCACCTGAACCAAGAACCACAAGCTGTTGTGACTCAGAGAGCAGGTCCCACCATCTTTCTCCGTGGCCACACATCTTCGCACCTTCCTCCTTCACCACATTTGTTCCACCTTTCCCTGCTGCAGATGGACAGTGTCTCCTTCCCTCCGTATGACAGCCCCACAACTCCTGGCCCTGAGCTCCCACTCCACGGTGCCCAGCCTCTCAGAGACTGACAGGAAGTTGCTCCCTCTCAAGTCTCAAGTCACAGAGTAAAGCAGCTGATTGGCTGTCACGGGTCAAGTGTCCACCCCAGGTCCAATCAACTCTTTTACTCACTTATTGATCCCTTTTCTTGGAAAAATGCACGTCTTCAGTTTTTACATGCAACTTCAAAGGGTGCACATATCCTCTGATGCATAAACGTGAGTAGTGAACCCTGAGTAAAGAGTCTCTGGACAGGAGAATTTTTTTCTATTGCGGTAAAAATATATACAACAAAATGTTTGCCAGTTAAACTATTTTACATGTACAATTCGGTAACATCGACTACGTTCATCATGTTGTGCAACTGTCACCACTACTGGCCAGGAAAGTTTCACTTTCCTCATTCTTATGTGAAAGTTGCAGGAGAGTGAGTCAGGAATGTAACCTGTACGAGCTGAAATTTCATATTCTCGAGGCACTTGTTTGTAACCTGACCATAACAAAATGCTCCTTGGATACAAACACAGCAACAGAAATTATATTTTGCCCCTGATTTCTAATTGACTCTGGCTACCACGGGTCTTTACAAACCATTCCGATGCATCCCCTTTAGCACAGGGCCCACTGCAGTGCCAGCAAATAAGATTTCCACGTGACCGTTCGGCTGTATCACTTGCCACGTCCTTCCCCTGCCTCCATACTCACACACCACACTGTCCTCTTAAGATGTGTACGAATTCTAGTCTCCCCTCTTTCTCTATTTGCCACCTGGATACCGTGAGGTATGGAGCCCACCTCATAGAGAGAATCTCCAGCTAGGCTTTTTATTGGTTCCCGGCGCCCTCCTACACCACCTCCGGCTCTGTGCTTTCATCGGGATTCTGAGTTGCAAAAACAAACAAAAACCAGAAATATAACTCCAACTGATTTGAGAGCAAGAGTGAGCATTCACACAAGAGAAAGTGATAGAGAAGTAGCTTATGTAACTGAAAAGTTCAAAGTAAATAAAAGTGACATTAGGTACGACTAGATCCTGGTACTCAAAGTAATCCAGACCAAGCCTGTATCTGTCTTCTCATCTCTTAGTTCTGTTTTCCTCTACTGTCTTCACTCTCAGACAGAACCTATCCACAGTGACTCCTGCCAGCTCTGGGTTTATATTCTCCTTTCAGGGGGCATTTCCAGTAGAAAGAGAGCCTCTCCATTCTAATACCCACTGCTGTCCAGTTGATTCCAACTCAGCGATCCTACAGAACAGAGTAGAACTGCCTCATAGGATTTTCAAGGCTATAAAACTTTAGGGAAACAGACTGCCACATCTTTATTTCAAAGGATGACTGATGGGCTCGAACCACCAACCTTTTGGTTAGCAGCCCAGTGCTTTAAACACTGTGCTACCAGGGCTCCTTTCTGTTCTGTTTCAACAAAAGACACAAACTGAGTCTCTTTTGAGCAACTTGAATCACGTGCATATCCCTGAGCAAATCGCTGTGGCTAGGGAGATGGAAGACACTCATTGGCCAAACCTAAGTCACGTGCTCGCCTCTGGAACTTGGCCACTCCAACAACCTGCTACCCCTGGGTTACCCCAGTACAACCATATGGAGTGAAAAGTGGTTCCTTGAAGGAAAAGCAGAGCTATTCCTAGAAGAAAGAGGGATTAATTTTCGGTAGAAAAACTCAACAAAGGTCTATTACTTTATTTAACTGATATTTTCTTTTTCCTTCATTCTCTTCTTGAGATCTCAGTTTTATAGCATCTTCTCACACCCAGAACAAAGACAGCCACGTTACAGCTCAGCACCCACCCTGAGGCTCTCTCCGCTCTGAAAGCAGTCTTCAGTGTTGTCAAGTGTGGCTCAAGATGGCGGACTCTGCAACTCTTGGGCACCCAGGAGAATGAATGAAGGAATGTGCTCTCAATAACTCACACCCTGGACAAGAACATAGACTTGTTTTTTTGTTTTCCACCTGGGGTCATTATTACTGGTTTTATAGCTCAAGAAATAATTCTATTATGTGTGACTAGGCTTCCCAGATCATGATTCCGGAAACAGGGCCATTTGCTCATAATTAAAGATACCTGTACCCATTGCAGCCCAGTTGATTCCAACTCATAGCAACTCTATAGGACAGAGTAGAACTGCCCCACAGTGTTTCCAAGGCGGTAAATCTTTATGGAAGCAGGCTGCCACATCTTTCTCCCATGGAATGGCTGATGGGTTCTAACCGCCTACCTTTCGGTTAGCAGCCGAGTGCTTAACCAGTGTGCCACCGGGGCTCCTTATTTAAAGATAATTAGAAAGACTATAGAGATAATCTAGGATTTTTTTTTTTCCTGGAATCTCACAAAAGAGATTCTGATGAGCACATTATGTTCTCAGTTTTTTCTCATTGTACAACAACCAGTGGGCTATATCACATCTTTCTTGAAGCCTAAGAGGAAATGATTGAATTTACTTTCCAAGACCTATTTAACACTAACGCTTGTCCTGCCTACTTCACAGTAGGGTTCAAGAAGCAAAGGAGATAATGTGTGTGAATGTATTTTGAAAATTATGAAGTGCAATTCAAAAGCAAGCTAATGTTATTATTAAAATCAATTAAACAGTCATTTATTAATTTATTCAGTAATTCTTTACTAAATGTTTACTGTTTTTCAGGCACCATGGTATATGCCACATATATAAAAATGAATAAGATGGTCTCAGAGAGAACACACATTCTAGCAGGGAGAAGACACATGAACAAGTAATTACAGTACATGGGACCAGAGGAGGGTACAGATGCTGCAGGAGCGTAGAGGTAAGAGCACTTGGGTCACCTTGGGACAATTCCCCTGAAAAAAGGCACGTGAGATAGGGATCCAAGAATGAGTACCATTCACCAGCTGGAGTAGGGGAAGATGGTGTGCCTGACCAAAGACACCATGAGCAAAAGCTACTGCTGTTGTTGTTAGTCGCTGTTGACTCAGCTCTAACTCATGGCAACCCCACGTACAACAGAATGAAACGTTGCCCGATCCTACGCCATCTTCATAATTGTTGGATGTTTGGTTCCATTGTCGCGGCCATTGTGTTGTGCCTTCCAGCATAGGGGGCTCATCTTCCAGCACGATAGCAAACTGTATTCTGTTGTGATCCGTAGGGTTGTCACTGGCTGAATTTGGAAATAAATCACCAAGCCTTTCTTCTAGTCTGTCTTAGTCTGGAAGCTCCACCATGAGTGACTCTGCTGGTATTTGAAATACTGGTGACATAGCTTCCAGCATCTTAGCAACATGCAAGCCACCACAGTAGGACAAACTGACAGATGGGCTGTCATGAGCTAAAGCAAAGTGAAAAAGCACATCCTCGTTGGATATTTGTCCAAGACTTCCTGGTGATTTGCCAGCTTATCTATCTTAATCTATATTCATTTATCAATCTCAATTTCCTGGTCTTTATTGGATTTGCTGCCATTTTAAATTATACCTTGGCTGAACATTCTTTTCATCTAAAAAAAAATTTTTTTTTTTTTTTATATTTGCCACCATCATCTTTCACTCCTTTCTTCGTTTTTTAATTTTTCCTCCCTCTTTTCTCAGAAAACATCTATGGCTGCTTTTTCTAGTCTGCTTTAAGAGAAAGGTCCAGCTTTTCAAACTGGCTATAGAACAAAAGGAGCCCTGGTGGTGAAGTGGTTAAGAGCTTGGCTTCTAACCGAAAGGTCGGCAGTTTGAATCCACCAGCCGCTCCTTGGAAGCCCTGTGGAACAGTCCTACTCTGTTCTGTAGGGTAGCTATGAGTCTGAATTGACTCAATGGCAATGAATTTATAGAATGAGAAAGTGTTTTTCCCAGCAATTATTGCCTTTAAGTTTGGGACTTCATTATTAACAGCAGTGGAAGCTAAAAGTTTCCTAGTCATGCTTTTTAATAAAAGAAATTAATTTAATGCAGATACTTGTCTCCAAGTAGGGCAGAGGAATGTGCCACAGTAGCAGGTATATTCAAAAGTTACTTTTCCCTGAATAGGTGAAAATTCACAGTTGTTCATCATAACTGTTCATCTTAAGTTTGTTAAACATGGTTTGTTTGTTTTTTAATTTTATCGTGCTTTAGGTGAAAGTTTACAGCTCAAGTTAATTTCTCATTAAAAAATTTATACACATATTATTTTGTGACATTGGTTGCTCTCCCCACAATGTGACAGCACTCTCCCACTTTCCGCCCTGGGTTCCTTGTGTCCATTTGTCCAGTACCTGTCCCTTCCTACCTTCTTGTCTTGCTTTCGGGCAGGTGTTGCCCATTTGATCTCATATACTTGATTGAACTAAGAAGCACGTTCCTCATATGTGCTATTGTTTGTTTATAAAGAAAAAAAAAATTTTTTTTTTCTTTATATAGGCCTGTTTAATCTTTGTTCAAATGGTAGGCTTCAGTTATGAAAGGAGTGGTTTCAGTTCTGAGTTAGCAGGGTGTCTGGGGCCATAGTCTCAGGGTAAACAGGGTTTCTAAGTAGCACGATCTCAGCCATGAGCAAAGCTCCAGTTTTCATTCCAACTATGTTGTTCGGGTGGAAATTCTTTGTTTCTTCTCAACCCAGATGTGAATTCTCTGCCCAGACTTCCTATCCACAAAATTGGCTGACCTAGCCTTTGCTCCTACTGTAAGAATCCAAAATTCTTGTTGTCTTTTATGACCCATGTACCACCTCTGAGTAGGGAAGTTCCTTGTGATCTTAAAGAAAAGATAGGTAGATTTTGATGTACGTGGATAGCCTGGATTGTAAAAAAAACAAAAAAACTTCACTGCAGTCATGGAGCCAAACCATGTTATTTTTATTAGCTAGGCTAGTGTAACCAACACTTCTTGTCAGCCGGTGTGATGCCAGGGTCACGTCTCTGGCATGCTGAAGAAGGGAAGTACTCAAGGTCTCATTCTGCACCATGTTTATTCTGTTGGGTGAGGAAAAGCGAACGAAAGAGGAAAATGAGACTGTGAATCAGAAAACAAGCATTCTCCATGAAGCTACAATTTGGAGATAAAAAATGGATCTCTCCCCTTTACAACAATCCACACCCAATTAGAAGATAGACAAACCATCAGATTGCTAGGCACTTTATTTAATTAATCATTAGTGAAGGAGAAGAAAAACAAATAAAAAAAGCAAGTGTCCTGTTACTTTCGTTACCCATCACTCTGAGTGCAGTTTCACGAATTTCAGCGCCTGGCGCCTGCCTCTTCTAGAGACGTTTTAATGGCTCTTCACTCAGGCGGTTTTGTTTGGAACAGTGGGAGAGAGTCAAGATTTGGACTTGTCAATGTGCTAATGAGGTGAAATTTCACTCAGGCTAAGGAGAAAGCAGGGGCTGGGTATCCCTCAGCTCTGCCCAACCCAACAGGATATCCAGGCTCCCTGCCTGCAACGCCGGGTCCTCTCATCAATTAATTCATTAGTGAAGTTCATATGGAAAATGAAGACTTCCAGGACTTGACCCTTGCTTCTGGGGAAACAGGAAGGATGAGGAGGCTGGAGATGGGAGTAGGAAGGCAGGATCTAGAGTTTCGCTTAGGTCCAAGGAATGACTCCGCAAAACAACCTGTGCAAAGCAAGGTGAAGGGGCCTATCAAAACCCCTAAAGGGGCTATAGTCCTCATCAGACATCTATGGTTTTCATTAACTCATCCTTTCTTCCATCAGTACTAGTTAGTGAGGGTGTAGGAGAAGATGTACTACATTATGATGACGGAGTTGCTGAAGAAATAGGAGACGTGGAATCCAGAAAATGGGTGATCCAGTACAAGAGGCAAAGGGAATTTCCCAGACGGTGATGAAGGGAGATCCCAGAATAAAAGCTGTGCAGCTGGCCTAAAGATCAACCAATCCATATTAGAGGAGATAAGAAGGGGGCAGGACTTCTTCAAGAAGATGAAGTTGAAATAGATAAGTGTTAACGTTGGTGAAGGTTAAGACAGTACACGGTACGGGGGAAGCCAGCACAACTTGTCCAAAGCAAGGTCACGGAAGCCCCATAGGCACATCAAAACTCCCTGAGGGACCGAATTACTGGGCTGAGGGCTGTGGAGACCATGGTCTCAGGAAACATCCAGATCCATTGGCATAACATAGTTTATAAAGAAAATGCTCTACATTCTACTTTAGTGAGGACTGTCTGGGGTCTTAAAAGCTTGTAAGCAGCCCTCTAAGATACTCCACTTGTCTCATCCTGTCTGGAGCAAGGGAGAATGAAGATAACCAAAGACACAAGGGAAAGATTAGTCCAAAGAACTAGTGGATTACAACTACCGCAGCCTCCACCAGACTGAGTCCCTCACAAGTAGATGGTGCCCAGCTACCACCACCGACTATTCTGACAGGGATCACAATAGAGGGTCCCAGACAGACCTGGAGAAAAATACAGAACAAAATTATAACTCACACAAAAAGACCAGACTTACTGGTCTGACAGAGACTGGAGAAACCCTGAGAGTATGGCCCCCAGACACCCTTTTAGCTCAGTAATGAAGTCACGTCTGAGGTTCACCCTTCATCCAAAGATTAGATAGGCCCATGAAACAAAATGAGACTGAAGGGGCACCCCAGCCTGGGGGCAAGGATTAGAAGGCAGGAGGAGACAGGACAGCTTGTAATAGGGAACCCAAGGTCGAGAAGAGGAGAGTGTTGACATTTCATGGGGTTGGTAACCAATGTCACAAAACAATACGTGTGTTAATTGTTTAATGGGAAGCTAGTTTGTTCTGTAAACCTTCATCTAAATTACAATTTAAAAAAAAAGATGAAGATGAAGTCGATAGAATATCAAATGTGTTTGAATATATTGAGAGATTTATACAACTGGGAGAGAGTTTGGGGACAAATTAGTTGTAGGTATCTTAAAAACTAAGCAAACAAACAAAACAAAGACAGTTATTAACCGCAGAAAAAAAGGTTATGCCAGAAAAGAAATGCAAATGATTTAGCTGTGAATAGGATTTACATGGTCATATTTTTTAAAAATGTAACCCCTGCCTATCGTTTGGCTCAAAATTACCATATAATTATATGTGGAGGTTGAGGAGAAGGGAAGTATGTTCAAGGAAGGGGGTTGTGGATGTGAGTTAAAGTCTCATATTCCTTTGAAGGAGACCAAAAACCAAACCCATTGCTGTGGAGCCGACTCTGACACGTAGCAACACTAACTCACAGCAACCATGTAGAACAGAGCAGAACTGCCCTGCAGGGTTTCCAAGGAGTGGCTGGTGGATTCCAACTGCTGACCTTTTGGTTAGCAGCCAAGCTCTTAACCAAAGTCAACAGATACTGTCTAAAACTGAGGAATCAAGACATAGTAATATAAGTATGACTTTTAGAGAAATGGAGCTAAGCCTTCCTCCCCACAAAAAAATCAGTTAGAGGAGCTGAAAAAGGTTGTTTCTGGGTAGTGGGAAATGAAGAAAAGGAGTGGTGAAACCGCCATGGTTTTATAGCAAGCCATGTGGAACTATTTGGCTTCTTGAACTTTGTACATATATAACCTGGATAAAAATAAAACAGTAAACAAGCAAAAAAGCAGCAGTATGAATCTCAATGTTGCTAGGTAAAAGACACACTGTTCAGTTAAATCTGAATTTCAGATAAGCATTAAATGATATTTTAGTGTATATTATGCCCCAAATATTGTGTGGGACATACTTATAATAAAAAATTTTTTGTTGTTCAAATTTAAGTGGTGCTCTGTCTTTTTATTTGCTACGTTTGCTAAACCTGGTAACTCTGATCATAAGAAAACCATATATCATTGATGTTTAGTAAAGGATTAACCTTTTCCAAAGAGAGGATTGACCTTTGCCCTCAGTTCCTGGGCAGCAACTGCTAAGTCCTTGGAAGGTCCAGTCTAAGAAGAGTCTTTGTTCACCTAGGGCGTTGGGCCATGCCAGACAGTCTATCTTGACCAATATGATTTGTGGTGGGGGCTTTGGTCCAGGCACTATCAGCTCAAACTCTGGAGAGGGCTAAGATCAGCCAAATGGCAGTCAATTATTTCTACAAAGCTAATCCCCAGTAAAATCTCTGGACACCAAGGCTCAGGTCAGCTTCCGTGGTTGGCAATATTCCGTATTTATTGTCACACATCACTGCTGAGAGAAAGAGATGTGGTATACACAACTCCACTCCTGTTAAACCGATTTTCTTCTAGTCGATTCTGACTCATAGTGACCCTATAAGACAGAGTAGAACAGCCCTATAGGATTTCCAAGGGTGTAATCTTTACAGAAGCAGACTGCCAAATCTTTCTCTCGTGGAGTGGCTGATGTATTTGAACCACCAGCCTTTGTTTAGTGGCTGAGCCCTTAACCACTGTGCCACCAGGGCTTCTCATAGCTCCACTGTCGTTGCTATTGTTAGGTGCCATCAAGTCAGCTCCGACTCATAGAGACTCTGTGTACAACAGAATGAAACACTGCCCGGTATTGCATCATCCCCACAATATTTGTTATGCTTAAGCCCATTGTTGCAGCCACGGTGTCAATCCATCTCACTGAGGGTCTTCATCTTCTTTACTAACCCTGTACTTTACCAAGCATGATGTCCTTCTCCAGGGACTGATTCCTCCTGACAACATGTCCAAAGTATGTGAGATGTAGTCTCACCATCCTTGCTTTTGAGGAGTGTTCTGGTTGTACTTCTTCCAAGACAGATTTGTTCGTTCTTTTGGCAGTCCATGGTATATTCAATATTTTTTGCCAACACCACAATTCAAAGGCATCAATTCTTTCGGTTTTCCTTACTCTTTGTCCAGCTTTCACCTGCATATGATGCAATTGAAAACAGCATGGCTTGAGTCAGGTGCACCTTAGTGTTCAAGTTGACATCTTTGCTTTTCAACACTTTAAAGAGATCCTTTGCAGCAGATCTGTCCAGTGCAATGGATCTTTTGAGTTTCTGTGGCTGTTGATCATGGATCCAAGTAAAATGACATCCTTGACAACTTCAATCTTTTCTCCGTTTATCATGATGCTGCTTATTGGTCCAGTTGTATTTTTGCTTTATGTTGAGGTGATAACTCCAGTAGGAGAGGACAACTGGAAGCTCTGTACCTGGTGACTCTTGGCCCCTGCCCTATGACCCTTTTCTCTTGGCTGATTTTAATCCGTACCCTTAGCTGTAATGAAACATAGCCATGGATATAAGAGATTTTCTGAGTTCTGTGAGCCCTTCTAGCAAGTTGTTGAACCAGAGGGTGGTCTTGGGAACCCCTGAACCTACAGCTGATTATCCTGATCACTTTAGAAAGGACCACAGAAGAAATGTCTTTAAAGTTTCAGTTATGTAAAGCGTTATGCTATCTCCTTCCTGAGCAACTAATTCATTTTTTTTTCTTTTTATGAACACTATGAGCCATGTACAAGAATTTATCTGGACTGGAGATTCGATATAAAAAAAGTTGTCATTCTGATGAAGTCTGGCCATTGATCTAAATCTCAGAGAACGACCACAAATTTGATGTCATTGGCTGGCTATAGGCAATGAGGAATATGGCTACATAAACCAAACAGACAAACCCTATTAACAAAAATAATAAAACAAAATAAACCAATCCCCCACTCCAATTTTCTAAGCCAATCCGTTTTTGATGGTCTCAGAGAAGAGCCCAGGACTGGCTAGGCCAGCGATCTCTTCAGTCCTGGCTGGATGGGCAGCTGGGGCCATGCTCATGGTGGTCCTAGGGGTCAGCTCTTGGGCCTCCTAAGCCAACATCTTTCACACAGCACAGAAACGCATCTGGGAATAAAACTTTTCCCTTCCCTTCTCACCACAACAAGCAGAGTGACACCCTGGCTGGTCATTCATTAGGATGCCAGATTTTGCTTCTTCCTCCCTGTAGGAAGAGAATGTCTGTCATCGGGGATGTGATATCCTCAGCTGTTGGAGAAAAGGAATAAATTATCCCTTCCTTAACATCCCCTGCCAGCCTGTTAGTATCACTGACGACTGCTCAAAAGCAGCAGAGCAAGAGAGGTGGGAATATGAAGTTTAAAAAAAAAAAAAAGTTGCTACTTCCAAGCTTACATTGGGCAGATTCTTATTTAGAGCAGTTAGCCAACATCAGTTTTGCTCAAAATCCCCCTACGCCCCTGCATTCCGCTACTGCAATGCAAAATTAAGCCTACCACTACTATTGTAGCGATAACAAGCGGAATTTATTTCTTCTGTTCTGGCTGTACCTAGTCGTGGACACCATCTGAAGTTTGTTGCCTGCCTGATGAGTATTTCTAAGAAGTTCCTTGTTGTATTTGTTGTTAAGTGCTGTCAAGATTTCTGAGAAGTTCCTTGTTATACTTGTTGTTAGGTGCTGTCAAGTCCTTCTGACTCATAGCGACCCTATGTATAACAGAACAAAACCCTGCCTTCCTCATAATCCTTGATATGTTTGAGCCCGTCATTGTGGCCACTGTGTCAATCCATCTCGTTGAGGGTCTTCCTCTTTTTCACTGACCCTCTACTTTACCAAGCATGATGTCTTTCTCCAGAGGCTGGTCCCTCCTGATAACATGGCCAAAGTATGTGAGACGAAGTCTCACCATCCTCACTTCCGAGGAGCACTCTGGCTGTACTTCTTCCAAGACAAATTTGTTCTTCTGGCAGTCCATGGTATACTCAATATTGTTTGCCAACAGCATAATTCTTCTTTGGTCTTCCTTATTCATTGGAAAAATTCCTTAAGAGGGCCAAAAGGGCATAGTGTTGGGGTTAAGGGTACTCTCTGGGGTCAGAAGAGCCTGGGACTTAAAACCCACCATACTTATTACCTGTCACTTTGGGCAATTAGCTCCTTTAAGCTTTTTTTTTCCCTTCATATGTAAAATGGGTATGTTGAGTTCATCCTCTCCCCGAGATTATTATAAGGACTAAATATAAATAGGGATCCCTGGTGGCACAGTGGTTAAGCGCTCAGCTGCTAACTGAAAGGTCGCTAACCTACTAGCCCCTCCACAGGAGAAAGATGTGGCAGTTGGCTTTTGTAAAGATGTATAGCTTTGGAAATCCTGTGGGGCAGTTCTACTCTGTCCTATAGGGTTGCTATGAGTTGGAATCGACAGCAACGGGTTTGGTTTGGTTTTGCACTCTGGGACAGAGAAGACAGGTGGGACGATGGCTACAGAGTGAGCGCTAGTTCCGGGTCTCAGGTCATTTGGGTATGGAAGGCAATTTCTGTGTGAGAGGAGCCTGGCGGTGGAGTCACCAATGGGGCTGCTGGTCAGTATGCACCAGGGCAGCATCTGCTTTCTGGAATGCACCTGTCAGTGCACAGGTGGGCCCTTCCTTTCTGGTCCAGTGAGTTACTGCCATAACACAGGTGAGATTTAGCAGCCTGAGAAGTCTCTCAGAGCTCATAGCAGGAGTTTTTCTGGGGTACCAGATTGTAGGCATTGCTGGGGGTGGAATGGCTGAGGAGGGCCAGGGAAGCACATTTATCCTTAGGGCTCCTCACCTTAGGGGGAGGGTTCAAGAAAGAAACAATTGGCTTGTTCTCAGGTCCTGTTGGCCACCTAGTCCAGAGTCCTCACGGGTTTTCAATAATATGATTACCTCGGACCTGCTTCCTTGTGACTAGGTCTTTACTACAATTTGACTACCCTGCTATCCGTTCTCCCCTTTTGCCTTAATGATGTTGTCGTTGTTAGGTGCAGTCGAGTCAGTTCCAACTCATAGCAACCCTATGCACAACAGAATGAAACACTGCCTGGCCCTGTGCCATCCTCACAATTGTTGCTATGCTTCAGCCCACTGTTGCAGCCACTGTGTCAATCTGGCTCATGGAGGGCTTTCCTTTTTTTCACTGATGCTCTACTTTACCAAGCATGAGGTCCTTCTCCAGGGACTCATCCCTCCTGATAACATGTCCAAAGTATGTGAGACGTAGTCTCACCATCCTTGCTTCTAAGGAGCGTTATGGTTGTACTTCTTCCAAGACAGATTTGTTCGTTCTTCTGGTAGTCCGTGATATAGTCAATAGTCTTCACCAACACCACCATTCAAAGGCATTAATTCTTCTTTGGTCTTCCTTATTCATTGCCCAGCTTTTGCATACATAGAAGGCAATTGAAAACACCTTTGCTTGGGTCAGGTGCACCTTAGTCCTCAAGGTGACATCCTTGCTTTTCAACACTTTAACGAGGTCTTTTGCAGCAGTTTCGTGCAATGCAGTGTGTCTTTTGATTTCTTGACTGCTGCTTCCATGGGTGTTGATTGTGGATCCAAGTAAAAAGAAATCCTCAGCAACCTCAATCTTTTCTCCGTTTATCGTGACTGTGATAGTGATAGAATCCCTAGTTTTTAGTTTTGCACATGCATGCCCAAACAAAGACCAATTTCCCATTTTCCCTTGCAGTTAAATGCGGCCATGTGGTTAAAAGCTGGTCAGTGAGATAGAATTAGAAGTTCTATGTAGCAACTTATAGGAAACTTTCTTAAAAGACAGCTGGTCCATGGCCTTTGCCTCTTTCTCTCTCTTACAGGCTAGAGTGTGAGCATGATGGCTGGAGCCCTCTTGGGATAGAAGCCACATGCTGATGGAGGAACAACTAGGTAGAAGGAGTCCAGGAGCCTGAGTCCTCGATACTATGAAAGGCCACATCAGCTCCAGACTGTCTCCCTCTGGACTCCTTTTGTGATAATCCAATGCCATCGAGTTGATTCCAACTCATAGCAACCCTTTAGGACAAGAGTAGAACTGCCTCAAAGGGTTTCCAATGCTGTAACCTTTTCAGAAGCAGACTGTCATGCCTTTCTACCTCGGAGTGTTTGGTGGGTTCGAACTGCAGACCTTTCAGTTAGCAGCCGAGAGCTTAACCGCTGTGCCACCAGAGCACCTTCCTTTTATGACAAAGAGCTAAACTTTCTTAAGTCACTTTTACTTACTTCCCTGTTTCTTTTTGTCTTCCTCATTTAGACCTAATCCTAACAGATACATCTGTTAACTCAGAAAGAACTATTTCAGCCACACATACCAATAGAGAAGGCTATTTGGACCAGAATTTTTTTTTTTTTTATTCTAGACAATCAGGAAGTTTTGTGTGTGTGTGTGTGTGTGTGCTTTAGGTAAAGGTTTACAGAGCAAATTAGTTCCTCATTAAACAATTAATACACATATTGTTTTGTGACATTGGTTGCCAACCCCATGACATGTCAACATTTTCCCCTTCTTGACCTTGGGTTCCCTATCACCAGCTTTTTGTCCCCTCCTGCCTTCTTGTCCTTGCCCCTTGGCTGGTCTGGCCCTTTAGTCTTGTTTTGTTTGAGGCCAATGTAATCTTTGGCTGAAGGGTGAATCTCAAGAGTGACTTCAGTGCTGAGTTAAAAGGGAGTCTGGGGACCATACCCTAGGGTTTTCTCCAGTCTCTGTCAGGCCAGTAAGTCTGGTCTTTTTTTGTGAGTTAGAATTTTGTTCTACATTTTCTCCAAGTCTGTCTGGGACCCTTTATTGTGATCCCTGTCAGAGCAGCTGTCAGTGGTAGCCAGGCACCATCTAGTTGTGCTAGTTGGGCGCCAGGCTGTGCTAGTTGTGGTCCATTAGTCCTCTGGATTAATCTTGCCCTTGTGTCTGTGGTTTTCTTCATTCACCCTTGCTCCAGATGGGGTGGGACCAGTAGAATATCTTAGATGGCCACTCACAAGCTTTTAAGACCCCAGATGCTACTCACCAGAGTAGGATGTAGAACATTTTCAGGAAAAGAACATTTCTATTTTTAAATTACTTTGTTGTTACTTATTTTGTGTGTGCGTGTGTGTGTGCACACTCGCTCGCACACCTTCAGAGTACTTGACAAAAATCCCCCTTAACTCCACACCCCTTTCATTTCTATTCTATTTCTAAAAGGCCTGTTAAACCATCATCTCCCTGGGGATACACATTTTATGATTTTGTTTTTAAATCCTTATAGCTGCCTCAACAGGACAGACTTCACATCAGTTTGAATTTAGAACAGCTCTTCTAAATCTTTTCTCTTGGTCTTCTCATTTGCTGTGATAGCAACCATGTAAAATGCCTCTATCCCTGAGTGGTTCAAACCGTTAACACACTTGACCTCTAGCCAGGAGGTTGAAGGTTTGAGTCTACCCAGAGGCACCTTGTACTTCCAAAAAATTCGTCACTGAAAACCTTACGGAGCACAGTTCTACTCAGACACACATGGGGTTGCCACAAGTCGGTATCAACTTGACAGCAACTGGTTAGAATGTCTCTAACAGCCTGGAATGAAGGATGCTCTTCAGGGAGCCCCTGGTAGCCTGCTGCTTGCTCAGGCCACTGTCCTTGCTGGTTAACGCGTGCGGCTTACCCCCTGCCTCGTTCGCAGTTTCCTCATCACAACAGTCTACAACCATTGTGGCATGACGGTCTTGCGCCTGAGGAGTCTCCTTTGCTCAGTCAGTCTGAGGCTCAGTTTATTTGGGCTGTATTTTACAGCTGGCGTCTGCGACAGCCAGTCTACCACAGCAAACTTAGCGCAATTATCCTAGTTGTGATTATTAAAAAAACAAAAACCTGTTGCTATCAAGCCAATTACATGGCTTATACGTAGGATTCCCAAGAAGTCAAGTAAGTCAGGTCCACAGGAAGTGGAGCTGTTTTCAAACGTGGGTTTTTCATTTCCTTATGTTTGGGTTTTATAGGAGTCAGTGTCTTGGGAAGCCTGTTTGCCTCACATCGCAAACACATATCCACAGTTCAGCCTCAGGATGAGTCAGAGTTTAGAGTTAAGGGGGTGATGACTACCAGTGTTTTCCAAACTCCCTGATGACAACCATCACCTATTAAACCCAGATTCCCTCATTTCACCCCAAATTCACTGAATCCGGACTTCTAGGGAAGGGCCTGCAAGTTGTGCAAGTAGTAACCATCAGGGCAATTAGGGAAATGCTGATTAGGGAAATTGTGAGCAAACCTGATGCAAGGGAGCTCGGGATAGCGGCCTTGGGGTCAAGCTGACCTGACTAGCTGTTATCTTGGGCAAGCGATTAAACTTCTTAGAGCCTCCAATTTCCTTTCTCTAAAATGAAGATAACAAGTCCAACCTTTCAGGCTTGTGGTGAAGATTGGAAATAAGATCTATGGAAAACACATGGTGCTTAGCATGAATTCAGCTAATTCACAAATCAAGACATGTACATTTTGATAGTACAGAGACCTCGGAACACAAGCAGGAAAGGATTTCATTCTTCTAGGGCGAGGGCTGGCAAACTATGGCTGTTTTTGTAAATAAGGTTTTAGTGGAACACAGTGAATGAGCCACGCTTATTCGTTTACATATTGTCTACGGCTACCTTCACCCTACAAGGCCAGAGTTGAGTTGAGACTGTATGGCCTACAAAGTCTAAAATATTTACTTTTAAGAAAAAATTGCCCACTCCTGTTTTAGAGGCCAAAAGAATCCTTACAGAAATAGGTCAGCCTTGTCCTACAGGTTGGACCGACACAAACAATGGTACCCCTAGATGAAAGTTCAAAGAGAAAACTCCTACATACATGGCCCATAGCCCTGAGTTGTGGTTGCACTGTTTTTTTTCCCAAGAGAACAGGTAGAATTTCTACCCAGCAGATCACCTGAATATCCTAGACCTCATCTGTCCTAAGCTACTTTGGCTTTTAGCTCCACCTGCTCACGCAGAAACAATACCCTTTCAGATCGTCCCCACACGCAGTTCTTTCTGGACCTCCCTGGAAAGCATCTCAAATGTGATAGGAAGAAAAGTTTCTTCATGTTCTCCACTCCAGTTTCCTCATCAAGGTATGGGCCCCTCTACTGGTGGTGCCCTCCAGGAGAATATGAGGACATCCTGCACAAAGTACCTCCTTCCCTGCTGAACTCGGAGGCCTCAGGGTACCAGATATGTGTTCAGGGCTGTGCAGAGTGAGGGCTTGGGAGCAGAGTGGAAGGATGAACCCCTCTCCAATCGTGGGTAGCACTATGCTTCTTAGATCTGCAGAGATGCTGACGGTTCCCAGAGATTACAGTCTTGCAACAACACTATGCTTCAGCTCCTGACCCTAGCCTCCTCCTGCTCCCTAGTTCTCATCTAGAGTCCTCGGAGGGTTTTGCCCATGCCTTGGTCATGGGCCACACCAGGCTGCAAGAGGGCTTGGAGAGCAATGGTCTGGACTTCCAGCTCACACTGGGGAAGTCTCAAACACAGAGGGCTCAGAAGCCAGGCAATCCAGAAAAGAAAAATGGCAAATGTCCACCAGGATGCCGTGTGCCTCTTTCCTCATTATTCTCACCCTCTGCTGTTTCTCTGGGTCCTCTTTCATCCTTTAGCAAAAATAAATAAACCAACAAATAAATACTAAAATTCCCTTTGCGTGTTACCAGTACCAGTTGCCATCAAGTCGACCACAGCTCAGGGCAACTCCGTGTGTGTCAGAGAAGAACTGCACACCGTAGGGTTTTCAGTGGCTGATTTTTCAGAAGTAGATTACCAGGCCTTTCTTCTGAGGCACCTCCGGGTGGTCTCGAACCTCCAACCAGCTGAGCACAGTAACAGTTTGCACCACCCAGAGACCTTTGCATATTAAATTGTGCAATTTGATACTGGGGGAGGCATGAATCCCATATACCAGAGAGCTCCAAGTCCCAGCTTCAGGTCTGCCAGGAAACCCTGCCGTTTTGAGGACAAGTGATCTCAGCGATGATTCGTTAAGGATTGGTTGCAGCCAGAAGTCCAGCAGATAATAAGGAAGGAGGCAGGGATTAGAGGTCGAGGCAGAGAGGTTTAGAATAGCACTTTCTACAGATTGATTCCTAGAACTTGTAAGGGAAAGGGGTTGTGTTTTATAGTCAAATAGACCCAGGGTTCAAATCCTGTTTCCACCACTGTGTGATCTTATACAAGTTACTTAATCTCTCGGAACCTCAGTTCCCTCAATTGCAAAATAATAAAAAAGGAAACAGTTGGAAGTTTAAATAAGATAACGCATGTTAAGTGACTGGCAAATTGTTGCTTCATAAATGTTATCCTCCTTCCTTCAGAGGAATTAAGATAAATAATATTCCTGTTTGTGCAATAAGCTAGTTTTGCATATTTCTGTATAATTTTACATATTTACAAATATTTTATGAAAGGATTTTTAATACTGCTATGCAAAAGCATTTATAACTACTTTTAATGAGTTAAGAATAAAATCATTTTTTATTAAAAACAACAGCTATTGCTCTAAATGGAAATTACAAATTAAAAGTTATCAGAAAGTATCCTATAGTGACTAATTAAGTAAACTGTAATGTACGATTTCTGGGTTTACAGGGAAAAGGGTAAATTAACATTAGTAGCAGGGACGGATTAACCAGTAATCAAGATACACATGGGCTTGCAATAAGCAGGTACGCACGGGCTTACTTACTAATCTGTTGTACACAATTTCACCTATTTTTCAGCACATCAAAGTAAACACAAGTAAGCTGGTGTGTGCCTTGCCTAGTGGGTAATCCATCCCTGATTGGCAGAGTGCAGTATTGTTGCGTGTCTGCCACTATTAATCTTCACAACAGCTCTGTAAGAAAGCCATTTTACAGCTACGGAAACTGAGGCTCAGAAATGTTAAGCAATATACCCAAGGTCACATAGCAGAAGTTTGTCTAACTATGAAGCCAATACTTAAGCTACTTTCACTAAACCACTCTTTCTTACTTGGGTCATGGATACCAAGCCCCTCCTCTCAGAAAAGCATATGTCAAGAGGTCATGCAGTCCCTAAGCAGCTTGGTGCACTGATCGCTAAGCATTAAGTTGTAAGTGGGACAAACACAGACCTTACCTTCATGGAACTAGAATTTGGATTTTGACCCAAGATCTGTTGCTGTAGCCATCTTTCTCAGCTGATGTCCACCTGGGTTGGCTCCGGATAATCCAATTGTTTCTGTACTTCCACTCCCTGAAAGCAGAAAAGATGACTTAGCCCAATAATTTGCAAAGCCTTTTTAGGAAAGGAGGCATTTAACAACTAAACTGAACCACCGAGGCTCATCAGTAAGGCAGGGTGCTGAAATTGGATTGGAAGGAGGCTCCAAGCCAAAAAGCCAAACCTGTTGCCGTTGTGTCGATTCCAACTCATAGTGACCCGATAGGACAGAGTAGAACTGCACCATAGGGTTTCCAAGGAGCAGCTGATGGATTCGAACTGCTGACCTTTTGGACAGCAGCTGAGCTCTTAACCACTGTGCCACCAGGGCTCCAATACACACTCGTTAAGCCTTATAAGTGAATAGATGGCGCTGTTGTTGATGCTGAGGACATTTAGGTGAGGAAAGCACTGAAAAGACGAGATGAGTAAGTTTTCTCCTTAGAAATGGTTTTCAATTTCCACAATAATTACTAGTTTGTTTGTTTATTAGATAATATTTAGCTTTTTGGTGTATATGGAAGTGATGTGTGCATATTATAAAAATTAGAAAACACCTAAAAAATATAAAGGAATTAATAATTGCTCATCATGACACCACCCAGATAAAATTATTATCAACTTTCTAGGGTATTCCTTCTCGTCAACTCATTTTCACATACTCCCATATCTATGAGTATTGCATTTGTCTTTCTTTTACTGAATTGAGTTCTTTTTGTATATGGAATTTAGTTTACTATTTTTTTTCACTTACCATTAATCATAATAGTCTTCCAAAACAATTCGAATGGCTACACATTGGTTTATTATATGGATAAACCACATTTATTTTACCAGCTCCCCACTGGTGAACCTTATCCTTTATTTCATTTTTCACTTTGATAAATAGCTTGACAAACAGCATCTTTGTTTCTACACCTTTCCCCACATCTCTGATTATTTCCCTGGGATTGATTGCCAACAGTGAGATTATTAAATTAATGGACATATTGTTGAACTGCTCTCCAGAAACACGAACTATTTTACATTCTCCATTAGACTTTGTTGCCAAACTCTAAGCCTTTGTGGGTAGGAGATAACAGAGAAGGGGATGGGGAAGGAAAGGAAAGAGGAAGTGGGGAAAAGACGGGAGTCTGTTGCATACAGTACTGTTGAGTTTCTGCCTGTGAATCCCAGAAGCACGTTCCCCCGAAACACACCTTAATAAAGTGCTGATTTGTTTTCTTGAATTTTGTACCCAGGGATAGGCTTCAAGTAATCAGTGCTTCTGGATTCTTCCTCCTGGGGTCCACATATGAATTCTCAAGGATTCCTGTGATAAATGAAGTTACTTACAGTCACGGTTTCTGTATTTTTCTCTCCCTTTTCAGAACTTTCCAAGGGGTGCTGGTGGTGCAGTGGTTAAAGAGCTCAACTGCTAACCGAAAGGTCGGCAGTTTGAGCCTGCTAGCCCTTCTGGTGGAGAAAGATGTGGCGGTCTGCTTTCTTAGAGATTACAGCCTTAGAAACTCAATGGGGCAGTTCCACTCTGTCCCTCGGGGTCACTATGAGTCAAATCGACTTGACAGCAGTGGGTTTGGTTTGGGTTTTTGGTTTCAGAACTTTTCAGATAGTGAGGGATACCGTAGCCTCAGCCATATTGTCCAAGACTGACTCTGTAAATGATCTCCAGACTATAAAGGTAAATTTGCACCGTGCCCTTCCTCTTCCTTCCCTAAATTTGTGGGGTTTTATTTTAAAAACATTACATGCCTATTAAAAATATTTGAAAATTTCAGAAATTAATATTAGAAAATAAACCATCCATAGTTTTCACAAGCACAATCTTTAACATTTTAGTATTTTTCCTTCCAGGCTTTTTTCTACACATACTTTTTTTTTTTCCGTCTACAAAATTGTAAACATATTATAAATGCAGTTTCTTACTCAACGTTTTTTACTTAACATTGCCATGAGTGTTTTTTTCATATTACATAGCCTTCATAAATACTCATTTTAATGGGTGCATGGCATTCCAATGACAGAAAGGACCTTAACTTTTGTGGCTATTCCCCTTAAGTGGACATTGAGGATATTTCTACCTATAAATATTCCATGAAATCATATTTGTGCATAAAGCCAATTTCCTAGTTAAGATTATTTTATTTGATAGATTTTTAGATATAAAATAACAATCATCACGAATAATAATATCTGCTACTTGTTGAGCACTTACTATTCTCCAGGAATCGTACTTACGTTCCTTCTATTCACAGCAACGTTTCAAGGTGAGTCACATTATCCCTGTGTTTTAGAGGAAGAAAACGAGGCTCAGACAGGTCAATTAATTTGCTTCAAGATGCAAAGCAAAAGCAGCAATTAAATCCGGATCCCTGTAGTTCCAAAACCCCTGCCCTTTCATCCAAACAATATTGATACTTTATTGTATCAGAGATTGTAAGTATTTTTAAGAATCCTGATATGTATGATACACTATTGTTTCTGCCATCTTTTCCTCAGCTTAGAAATTTTTTATTTTGTGGATCTGTTTGTTTGTTTGCATGTTTGTTGGACCCAGCAAACTTTTTTAAGTTTATATAGCCGAGTGTCAGTCTTTCCCTCTATTCTAAGCTTAGGAGGTTGGTAAATATCCACTACTTTTCCTGTTTGATTCTTGTCTGTAGTTTGAATTTTTTTTACGTAACTCCTTATTCCATCAAGAATTTACTTTAGTACGTGGAATCAGGTGTGGGATGAGATGAGGAAAGAAACTAATTCCTTTCTTGAATTTCTAACCACTTTACCCAATTCCATGTATTGCAGACATTCTCTTTCCTGTTGAATTACATTACTTTTATCATGTATTAGACTCATACGTAATAGGTGTAATCCATACTGAAGCTGTAGTCTTTCACCTTCATCGATAAGTGCTTCAGGCTGTCTTCATTTTCAGCAAGCAAGGTTGTGTCATCTGCACATGGCAAAGTAGAGGGTCAGTGAAAACGAGGGAAACCCTCAGTGAGATGGATTGACACAATAGCCACAACGATGAGCTCAAACACACCAACAATTGTGAAGATGGCGCAGGACCAGGCAACCTTTTGTTCTGTTTTATTAACATAAAGTTGCCAACTGGAGGGCAACTAACAAAAACATCTAATAGAATGTGTTTCTTTGCTTTCTCACTTGTCCATTCACCCATTTAGCAAATGCTTATTCAGTGCCTGCTATGTGCCAGACACTGTGCTAGGACTTGGGGATACATTGGTGGAAGATACCAGATTTACTAAACAAATAATTCAACAACTACTTAATTATAAGATTTCTATCTGCTATGAAAGAAAGAGGAGAGAGGGTCATGATGGTCTATAGCAAGAGTATCTGATTTATTCTTGCACAAATATTGCCCTTTCAATTACTGAAGTTTTCTTAATTGTAATATCTGGTGTGCTATTCCTTTTCTAATTCATGTTATTTTTGCCTGCTTATTCTGTCAAGTGAAATTAAGAAGGATTTTTTCAATTTACGAAAATATCACGTTATACTGTTCAATTAAATAACATGAACTACAGTAATTAAACTGTAAAGAATTGACACCTTTACTACATTCAGTAATTCTATCCGTGATTTCCTTTACAATTCTCAGTAACATCTTGCAGTTTTCTTCAAGTATATCATTCATCTTTCTTGTTAAGATTGTCTGTAGGCATTTCATACCTTTTTTGTAATCAGGATTCCAGTTTTTATTATATTTTATAATTTGTTTTAATGTTATAAAAACAAGCTATTGATTTTTATATATATACTACGTATTATAATGACATGTGCAAAGAGCTGGAGATAGAAAACCAAAAGGGAAGAACACGCTCGGCGTTTCTCAATCTGAAAGAACTGAAGAAAAAATTCAAGCCTCGTGTTGCAATAGTGAAGGATTCCATGGGGAAAATATTAAATTATGCAGGAAGCATCAAAAGAAGATGGAAGGAATACACAGAGTTGTTATACCAAAAAGAATTAGTAGATATTCAACCATTTCAAGAGGTGGCATATGATCAGGAACCGATGGTACTCAAGGAAGAAGTCCAAGCTGCTTTGAAGGCATTGGGGAAAAACAAGGCTCCAGGAGTTGATGGAATATCAATTGAGATGTTTCAACAAACAGATGCAGCGCTGGAGGTGCTAAGTCGTCTATGCCAAGAAATATGGAGTACAGCTTCCTGGCCAACTGACTGGAAGAGATCCATATTTATGCCTATTCCCAAGAAAGGTGATCCAACCAAATGTGGAAATTATAGAACAACACCATTAATATCACACGCAAGCAAAATTTTGCTGAAGATCATTCAAAAACAGCTACAGCAGTATATCGACAGGGAACTGCCAGAAATTCAGGCTGGTTTCAGAAGAGGACATGGAACCAGGGATATCATTGCTGATGTCAGATGGATCCTGGATGAAAGCAGAGAATACCAGAAGGATGTTTACCTTTGTTTTATTGACTATGCAAAGGCATTCGACTGTGAGGATCATAACAAACTATGGATAACATTGCAAAGAATGGGAATTCCAGAACACTTAATTGTGCTCATGAGGACCCTTTACATAGATCAAGAGGCAGTTGTTCGGATGGAACAAGGGGATACTGATTGGTTTAAAGTCAGGAAAGGTGTGCGTCAGGGTTGTATTCTTTCACCATACCTATTCAATCTGTATGCTGAGCAAATAATACGAGAAGCTGGACTATATGAAGAAGAACAGGGCATCAGGATTGGAGGAAGATTCATTAACAACCTGTGTTATACAGATGACACAACCTTGCTTGCTGAAAGTGAAAAAGACTTGAAGCACTTACTAATGATGATCAAAGACCACAGCCTTCAGTATGGATTGCATCTCAACATAAAGAAAACAAAAATCCTCACAACTGGACCAATGGGCAACATCATGATAAATGGTGAAAAGATCGAAGTTGTCAAGGATTTCCTTTTACTTGGATCCACAATCAACAGCCATGGAAGCAGCAGTCAAGAAATCAAAAGACACGTTGCATTTGGGTAAATCTGCTGCAAAGCAAAAATGTAACCTTGAAGACTAAGGTGCGCCTGACCCAAGCCATGGTATTTTCAATCTCATCATATGCATGTGAAACCTGGACAATGAATAAGGAAGACTGAAGAAGAATTGACACCTTTGAATTGTGGCGTTGGCAAAGAATGTTGAATATACGATGGACTGCCAAAAGAACGAACAAATCTGTCTTAGAAGAAGTACAGCCAGAATGCTCCTTAGAAGCAAGGATGGCGAGACTGTGTCTTACATACTTTGGCCATGTTGTCAGGAGGGATCAGTCCCTGGAGAAGGACATCATGCTTGGCAGAGTACAGGGTCAGCGGAAAAGGGGAAGACCCTCAACGAGGTGGTTTGACACAGTGGCTACAACAATGAGCTCAAGCATAACAAGGATTGTAAGAATGGCTCAGGACCGGGCGGTGTTTCATTCTGTTGTGCATAGGGTCACTATGAGTTGGAACTGACTTGACGGCACCTAACAACAACAACTACAACTATGTATTTGGAAACCCTGGTGGCATAGTGGTTAAGAGCTACAGGGGCTAACAGAAAGGTCTGCAGTTCCAATCTACCAGGTGCTCCTTGGAAACCCTATGGGGCGGTCCTACTCTGTCCTATAGGGTCTCTATGAGTCAGAATTGACCCTACAGCAATGGGTCAATGTATTCAGCTGCTTTACTGAGCTTATTAATTCTCATATATTTTTCAATTTTACTTCTCTCGGTTTTTCTACAGATACATTCCTATGTGCAAATAATAATCGTTTTTTTTTCTCTTCCTTGCCAATATTTAGATCTCTTTTTTTCTATTTAATTTTTATTAAATTGGCCAGGATGTCCAGAAAAAAAAAGTTTAATAATGACGATTATGAATATTCTTACTCTGCACCTGGTTTGATGAAAAGTTCTTCATTATTTTACCATCTCATACGATGCTGGCTGATGGTTAAGTTTGATAATTTTTTAAAATTGTATTTTAGGTGAGTGTTTACAGCGCAAATTAGCTTCTCATTCAAAAATTTATACACAAAGTGTTTTGTGACATTGGTGGCAATCCCCACAATGTGTCAGCACTCTGCCCCTTTCCACCCCAAGTTCTCCATTTCCATTTGTCCAGTGTTCCTGTCCCTTCCGCCTTCTTGTCTTTGCTTTTGGGCAGGTGTTGCCCATTTGGTGTGGTTTACCTGATTGAACTGAGAAGCACATTCCTCATGTGTGTTATGATTTGTTTTCTAGGCCTGTCTAATCTTTGGCTGAAAGGTGGACATACTTTCTCAATCAGGTTAAAAAAGTATCATCTATCCTTGTTTTTTAAAAGAGCTGTTATTGGGAGCAGGTGTTGAGTTTTATCATTAATGCCGTTTCTTATGTGGGTTCTCTTAATGATCTCTTGTGTAAAATAATTGTTGCTTTAGATTAGCTGCTGCTGCTTTGGTCACATTTCATTCTGACATTGGGTGGTTTCTTTCTAAGCACTGCTGAGATGTTCTTGATACCATGGTAGCACCCTGGAACCTTGGAAAGTGGCTTGGAGCTGGAGTCATCTCACCTTGGAAGTGCAGCAACAGCTCTGTGATTTCTAATGGAAAATCCTCTAGGCTTCTGAAGAAGAGACCCAAGGCTCCACCAAGCACCTGAGTAAGGGCCACTGCAAAATGTTCGGTAATTTTTGGAAACTTTCATAAATTTGCCATAATAAATAATAAATAATTGATTTGATAATGGGAGGAGTATTGCAGTTTTCAATTTTATGGAGTATCAGATGAGTATCAGTAGTTTATTTTATCAGTAGTTTTGGGATACTTTCTTCTCCTGGCATGCCGTGTTATTATCCAGACCTTTGTGTAAGCATCCCTGGGTGGTGGAAATGGTTAACATACTCACCTGCTCACCAAAGTTTGGAGGTTTGAGTCTACCCAAAGGTAACTCTGAAGAAAGGCCTGGTAATCTACGTCTGAAAAATTAGCCATTGAAAACCCCATGGAGCACAGTTCTGTTCTGACACATGTGGGGTTGCCATGAGTCAGGGTTAACTCAACACCAGTTGATTTTGTAGAGTTTGGTCTGGTAAGCCTGGTTGCAGGACATGGCTAAACATAATCTGAGATGTGAAATAAACCTTGGCCATAACTCTTGGGCCTGACATTTAGTCAACTTGGAGTAGACTTGATTTAATCAGCTTCAGAATCTTCTAAGAGCTATATCCAAGAGCCTTGAGGAACCAAGTTGCCCATCTCATAGGCCATTCATTCAATAAATATTTATCGAACACCTACATGTCCAGCCCTGTGCTAGAGTAGGGTATACTTACAGTGAGAAAGAGAGATATGGCAAGCCATGCGAAGGGTCAGAGGGAGGACCTCATGAAGAAGCTGAGAAACCTCCTGATAGTCCATCTTTTTTGTTGTTGTTGTGTGCCGTCGAGTCAATTCCAACTCATAGCGACACTCTAAGACAGAGTAGAAGTTCCCCATAGGGTTTCCTAGGCTGTAATCTTCATGGGAGCAGAGTGCCAGTTCTTTTCTCCCACAGAGCCGCTGGTAGGTTCAGACTGTCAACCTTTCAGCTAGCAACCCAGTGGTTTAACCATTGTGTCACTAGCCCATTAGTCTCTCTTAATTAGGACAGCAACACTGCATGCTGACCTGAGACCTGGCTATTAAGTCCTTTGAGTTAACAGGAGAATGAACAAAATATAGGTAAGAATTGACTATACTCTCAATCCTTTGAGAGAGGTAACAGTCTTTCACTTCCCTGATTTTACTTTTACCTGAAATGGGTCAAAAATAAAGAGGACTATAGATAAGGGAGGGAACTCTAGTGGCATAGTAGT
Source organism: Loxodonta africana (assembly GCF_030014295.1). Lineage (NCBI taxonomy): Eukaryota > Metazoa > Chordata > Mammalia > Proboscidea > Elephantidae > Loxodonta > Loxodonta africana. Next base: position 51,346,373 of record NC_087366.1, read on the forward strand.
TAAGAGCTATAGCTGCTAACCAAAAAAGGTCAGTAGTTCGAATCCACCAGGTACTCGTTGGAAACTGTACAGGGCAGTTCTACTCTGTCCTATAGAGTTGCTATGAGTCGGAATCGACTTGATAGCAGTGGCTTTGGTTTTTGGTTTAAAGGTAAGTGGTAACTTTGGAGAAGGGTAGGACAGTACACAATACTGGGGAAGCCAGCCCAACTTGACCAAGGCAAGATCATGGAGGCTTCATAGTTATATCCAAAATCCCTGAGGGATTGAACTACTAGGCTGAGGGCTGGGGACCATGGTCTCTGGGGACATCTAGCTTAGTTGGCTAACATAGCTTACAAAGAAAGTGCTCTACATCCTACTTTAGTGAGTATTGTCTGGGGTCTTAAAAGCTTATGAGCAGCCATCTAAGAGACTCCCCTGGTGCCACCCTCTCTGGAGCAAGGGAGAATGAAGAAAACCAAAGACACAAGGGAAAGATTAGTCCAAAGGACTAAGAGACCACAACTACCACAGCCTCCATCAGACTGAGTCCAGCACAACTAGATGGTGCCCGGCTACCACCACTGACTGCTCTGAGAGGGATCACAATAGACGGTCCCAGGCAGAGCTGGAGAAAAATGCAGAACAAAATTCTAACTCACAAAAAAAAAGACCAGACTTACTGGTCTGACAGAGACTGGAGAAACCCCAAAAGTATGGCCCCTGGACACCATTTTAGCTCAGTACTGAAGTCACTCCTGAGGTTCACCCTTCAGCCAAAGATTAGACAGCCCCATAAAACAAAATGAGATTAGGAGGGGGGCCAAGATGGCTGACTAGGTAGACGCTACCTCGGATCCCTCTTGCAACAAAGACTCGGAAAAACAAGTGAATCAATCACATACATGACAATCTACGAACCCTGAACAACAAACACAGATTTAAAGAGTTGATCTGAGTGACAGAGACAGAGAACGAACAACTACGGGGAAGCAGCGACTGTTTTTGGAGCCTGGAGCCAGCATCCCAGTCAGGTAACCTTGGCGCCGGACTTAGGACTGGGCCCAGGGGAGCTGAACACAACATCTTGTGACGGCGCAAACATGGGGCACAGCCCTACCCCCCTGAACTGACCCCAGAAGGGGCCCAGCCGGTCCACGCGGGCAGCATGGCGACTCGGCTGGTGGGAGGAGAAGTCCCCAGGAGGCAGTGACTGGTTTTGGAGCCAGAAGTGCAGCATCCCAGCCGGGGAACCTTGGCGCTGGGTTTGGACTGGGTGAAGGGGAGTTGAACACAACATCTTGTGACGGCGCAAACATGGGGCGCAGCCCTACTCCCCTGAACTAACCCCGGGAGGGGGCCCAGCCGGTCCGCGGGGGCGGCGCCGTGACTTGGCTGGCTGGACGAGAAGTCCCCGGGAGGCAGCGACTGATTTTGGAGCCGGGAGTGCAGTGTCCCAGCAGGGGAAACTTGACGCTGGGCTTTGGACTGGCAGCGGAGGATCTGACTGTGGCTTCAGCGGGCTAGACCCTCGGGGACAATCTCCACACAGCCAGCACACATAGGTGACATGTCCCTTGGGAATCTCAGATAAAATAGTCATCCCAAGCAAGATAAGCAACTTTGGCTATATTCCGGGGTGTACTCTCTCTTGTTTTTCTGAACCCTCCCCTCCCCTTCCCAGGCGGCTTCATTAACATTGGAATTTCCTGAGCCAGAGGGAGAACAGCTCCGGCTCCGCGGCTTTGCTTTCCCCCCCTTTTTTCTTTTTTTTGGTCTTTTCCTAACCCATTCTTCCAGCCTGAGAGAAGCAACCACAAAAAACCCAGAGACCAAAAATCCTTCCCTAATTGGACTAAAAACACAGAACCAGCTCCAGCCAAGCATATATGATCCAAATCTCTGGCTTTCATCCTTAGAGGGAACAAGGTGGCTGTAATAATGCAAAGGCAGTTCTGATAGGGATCTGACTGCATTTTTTTTTAGCGGATTTACTGGAAAAACAAGTTTCCCGGGTCTGATATCTCTACTTATTCAACAGAGCTCTAACTGACCCACAACAGGGAACTGAGGGCTGAAGCTCCCCCCAGACCACCTAGCCTCTTGCCTTAGGGGTCTAAGGAGGGTGACACCTACCAATCAGTAGAGGTACTTGCATTCGGGGCCTAAGGTACAGCTGCAGAGCCCTCCCACCAAGGTGCTATAGGAATAGAGACACACCTACCTCACTGACACTTGGGGGAAGCCTGTCAGCATCCTGCCCCCCCTGGAGTGTGAACCCCAGCTGCTAATAGAATCTGGTGCACACAACTATCACCACTACTTCTCGAGGTGGATAGGTCTTAGGGTGCAGCACACACTTGATGACCCAAAATCAGATTCTACTCAAGAATAGTGAATAGACTCAGGCATATATATCTGGCAACAGCCCAAACCAGCTGGTAATAGGTCATAAGTAAGTCAAGGGCTACAACAAACAAGACAGCACAATCTAGTAGCCCATCCATGTATATTGAAAGAAAACAAAACAAGATAAGACTCAGTGAGCAAATATAGAATAAATCACTACTATATCTTAGTGATGGCTCGGAGACAGCAGTCGATATCAAACCACATAAAGAAGCAGACCCTGACAGCTTCTACAACCCCCCAAACAAAAGAATCAAAATCTTTCCCAAATGAAGGTACAATTCTGGAATTATCAGATACACAATATAAAAAACTAATTTACAGAATGCTTCAAGACATCAGGGATGGCCTCAGAAATGAAATAAGGCAAACTGCAGAAAAAGCCAAGGAACACACTGATAAAACAGTTGAAGAACTCAAAAAGATTATTCAAGAACATAGTGAAAAATTAACAAGTTGCAAGAATCCATAGAGAGATAGCATGCAGAAATCCAAAAGATTAACAATAAAATTACAGAATTAGACAACGCAATAGGAAGTCAGAGGAGCAGACTTGAACAATTAGAATGCAGACTGGGAAATCTGGAGGACCAGGGAATTAACACCAACATAGCTGAAAATAAATCAGATAAAAGAATTAAAAAAAATGAAGAAACCCTAAGAATCATGTGGGACTTTAGCAAGAAGGATATCTTGCGTGTGATTGGAGTCCCAGAACAGGGAGGGAGGACAGAAAACACAGAGAAAATAGTTGAAGATCTGCTGACAGAAAACTTCCCTGACATCATGAAAGACGAAAGGATATTTATCCAAGATGCTCATCAAACCCCATTTAAGATTGATCCAAAAAGAAAAACACCAAGACATATTATCATCAAACTTACCAAAACCAAAGAGAAAATTTTAAAAGCAACCAGGGATAAAAGAAAGGTCTCCTTCAAGGGAGAATCAAAGAATAAGTTCAGACTACTCAGCAGAAACCATTCGGGCAAGAAGGCAATGGGATGACATATACAGAGCACTGAAGGAGAAAAACTGCCAACCAAGGATCATATATCCAGCAAAACTCTCTCTGAAATATGAAGGCAAAATTAAGATATTTACAGACAAACACAAGTTTAGAGAATTTGCAAAAAACAAACCAAAGCTACAAGAAATACTAAAGGAAATTGGTCAGAAAACCAATAATATCAGATACCAGCACAACACAAGGTCACAGAACAGATCATCCTGATATCAACTCAAATAGGGAAACCACAAAAACAAATTAAGATTAATTAAAAAAAAAAATGCTCAAAACAGGGAATCATTGAAGTCAATATGTAAAAGATCACAATAATCAAAAAGAGGGACTAAATACAGGTGGCATAGAACTGCCATATGGAGAGGGACACAAGGCGATATAGAACAATACAAGTTAGGTTTTTACTTAGAAAAATAGGGGTAAATATCAAGGTAACCACAAAGAGGTATAACAACTCCATAACTCAAGATAAAAGCCAAGAAAAACGTAACGATTCAACAAACATAAAGTCAAATACTAGGAAAATGAGGATCTCACAATTTACAAAGAAAAACGTCTCAGCACAAAAAAGTAAGTGGAAAAATGAAATTGTCAACAACACACATAAAAAGGCATCAAAATGACAACACTAAACACTTACCTATAATTACGTTGAATGTAAATGGACTAAATGCACCAATAAAGAGACAGAGAGTCTCGGACTGGATAAAGAAACACGATCCGTCTATATGCTGCCTACAAGAGACACACCTTAGACTTAGAGACACAAACAAACTAAAACTCAAAGGATGGAAAAAAAATATATCAAGCAAACAATAAGCAAAAAAGAAGAGGAGTAGCAATACTAATTTCTGACAAAATAGACTTTAAACTTAAATCCACCACAAAGGATAAAGAAGGACACTACATAATGATAAAAGGGACAATTGATCAGGAAGATATAACCATATTAAATATTTATGCACCCAATGACAGGGCTCCAAGATACATAAATCAAATTTTAACAGAACTGAACAGTGAGATAGACACCTCCACAATTATAGTAGGAGACTTCAACACACCACTTTCAGAGAAGGACAGGACATCCAGTAAGAAGCTCAATAGAGACACGGAAGACCTAATTACAACAATCAACCAACTTGACCTCATTGACTTATACAGAACTCTCCACCCAACTGCTGCAAAGTATACTTTTTTTTCTAGCACACATAGAACATTCTCTAGAATAGACCACATATTAGGTCATAAAACAAACCTTTACAGAATCCAAAACATTGAAATATTACAAAGCATCTTCTCAGACCACAAGGCAATAAAAGTAGAAATCAATAACAGAAAAACTAGGGAAAAGAAATCAAATACTTGGAAACTGAACAATACCCTCCTGAAAAAAGACTGGGTTATAGAAGACATCGAGGAGGGAATAAGGAAATTCATAGAGTGCAACGAGAATGAAAATACTTCCTATCAAAACTTCTGGGACACAGCAAAAGCAGTGCTCAGAGGCCAATTTATATCGATAAATGCACACATACAAAAAGAAGAAAGAGCCAAAATCAGAGAACTGTCCCTACAACTTGAACAAATAGAAACTGAGCAACAGAAGAATCCATCAGACACCAGAAGAAAACAAATAATAAAAATTAGAGCTGAACGAAATGAATTAGAGAACAGAAAAACAATGGAAAGAATTAACAAAGCCAAAAGCTGGTTCTTTGAAAAAATTAACAAAATTGATAAACCATTGGCTAGACTGACTAAAGAAATACAGGAAAGGAAACAAATAACCCAAGTAAGAAACGAGAAGGACCACATCACAACAGACCCAACTGAAATTAAAAGAATCATATCAGATTATTATGAAAAATTGTACTCTAACAAATTTGAAAACCTAGAAGAAATGCATGAATTCCTGGAAAATCACTACCTACCTAAATTAACACAGTCAGAAGTAGAACAACTAAATAGACCCATAACAAAAAAAGAGATTGAAACGGTAATTAAAAAACTCCCAACAAAAAAAAGCCCTGGCCAGGATGGCTATACTGCAGAGTTCTACCAAACTTTCAGAGAAGAAATAACACCACTACTACTAAAGGTATTTCAAAGCATAGAAAATGACGGAATACTACCCGACTCATTCTATGAAGCCACCATCTCCCTGATACCAAAACCAGGTAAAGACATCACAAAAAAAGAAAATGACAGACCTATATCCCTCATGAACATAGATGCAAAAATCCTCAACAAAATTCTAGCCAATAGAATTCAACAACATATCAAAAAAATAATTCACCCTGATCAAGTGGGATTTATACCAGGTATGCAAGGCTGGTTTAATATTAGAAAAACCATTAATGTAATCCACCATATAAATAAAACAAAAGACAAAAACCACATGATCTTATCAATTGATGCAAAAAAGGTATTTGACAAAGTCCAACACCCATTTATGATAAAAACTCTCACCAAAATAGGAATTGAAGGAAAATTCCTCAACATAATAAAGGGCATCTATGCAAAGCCAACAGCCAACATCACTCTAAATGGAGTGAGCCTGAAAGCATTTCCCTTGAGAACGGGAACCAGACAAGGATGCCCTTTATCACCGCTCTTATTCAGCATTGTGCTAGGAGTCCTAGCCAGAGCAATTAGGCTAGACGAAGAAATAAAGGGCATCCGGATTGGCAAGGAGGAAGTAAAATTATCTCTATTTGCAGATGACATGATCTTATACACAGAAAACCCTAAGGAATCCTCCAGAAAACTACTGAAACTAATAGAAGAGTTTGGCAGAGTCTCAGGTTATAAGATAAACATACAAAAATCACTTGGATTCCTCTACATCAACAAAAAGAACATCGAAGAGGAAATAACCAAATCAATACCATTCACAGTAGCCCCCAAGAAGATAAAATACTTAGGAATAAATCTTACCAAGGATGTAAAAGACCTATACAAAGAAAACTACAAAGCTCTACTACAAGAAATTAAAAAGGACATACTTAAGTGGAAAAACATACCTTGCTCATGGATAGGAAGACTTAACATAGTAAAAATGTCTATTCTACCAAAAGTCATCTGTACATAAAATGCACTTCCGATCCAAATTCCAATGTCATTTTTTAAGATGATAGAGAAACAAATCACCAACTTCATATGGAAGGGAAAGAAGCCTCGGATAAGCAAAGCATTACTGAAAAAGAAGAAGAAAGTGGGAGGCCTCACTCTACCTGATTTCAGAACCTATTATACAGCCACAGTAGTCAAAACAACCTGGTATTGGTACAACAACAGACACATAGACCAATGGAACAGAATTGAGAACCCAGATATAAATCCATCCATATATGAGCAGCTGATATTTGACAAAGGCCCAGTGTCAGTTAATTGGGGAAAAGATAGTCTTTTTAACAAATGGTGCTGGCATAACTGGATATCCATTTGCAAAAAAGTGAAACAGGACCCATACCTCACACCATGCACAAAAACTAACTCCAAGTGGATCAAAGACCTAAATATAAAAACTAAAACGATAAAGGTCATGGAAGAAAAAATAGGGACAACGTTAGGAGCCCTAATACAAGGCATAAACAGAATACAAAACATTACCAAAAATGACGAAGAGAAACCAGATAACTGGGAGCTCCTAAAAATCAAACACCTATGCTGATCTAAAGACTTCACCAAAAGAATAAAAAGACCACCTACAGACTGGGAAAGAATTTTCAGCTATGACATCTCCGACCAGCGCCTGATCTCTAAAATCTATATGATTCTGTCAAAACTCAACCACAAAAAGACAAACAACCCAATCAAGAAGTGGGCAAAGGATATGAACACACACTTCACTAAAGAAGATATTCAGGCAGCTAACAGATACATGAGAAAATGCTCTCGATCATTAGCCATTAGAGAAATGCAAATTAAAACTACCATGAGATTCCATCTCACTCCAACAAGGCTGGCATTAATCCAAAAAACACAAAATAATAAATGTTGGAGAGGCTGCGGAGAGATTGGAACTCTTATACACTGCTGGTGGGAATGTAAAATAGTACAACCACTTTGGAAATCTATCTGGCGTTACCTTAAACAGTTAGAAATAGAACTACCATACAACTCAGAAATCCCACTCCTCGGAATATACCCTAGAGAAATAAGAGCTTTCACATGAAGAGATATATGCACACCCATGTTTATTGCAGCTCTGTTTACAATAGCAAAAAGCTGGAAGCAACCAAGGTGTCCATCAACGGATGAATGGGTAAATAAATTGTGGTATATTCACACAGTGGAATACTACGCATCGATAAAGAACAGTGAGGAATCTGTGAAACATTTCATAACATGGAGGAACCTGGAAGGCATTATGCTGAGCGAAATTAGTCAGAGGCAAAAGGACAAATATTGTATAAGACCACTATTATAAGATCTTGAGAAATAGTATAAACTGAGAAGAACACATACTTTTGTGGTTACGAGGGGGGGAGGGAGGGAGGGTGGGAGAGGGTTTTTTACTGATTAATTAGTAGATAAGAACTGCTTTAGGTGAAGGGAAGGACAATACTCAATACATGGAAGGTCAGCTCAACTGGACTGGACCAAAAGCCAAGAAGTTTCCAGGATAAACTGAAGGCTTCAAAGGTCAGCGGAGCAATGGCGGGGGTTTGGGGGCCATGGTTTAAGGGGACTTCTAAGTCAATTGGCAAAATAATTCTATTATGAAAACATTCTGCATCCCACTTTGAAATGTGGTGTCTGGGGTCTTAAATGCTAACAAGCAGCCATCTAAGATGCATTAATTGGTCTCAACCCACCTGGATCAAAGGAGAATGAAGAACACCAAGGTCACACAATAACTAAGAGCCCAAGAGACAGAAAGGGCCACATGAACCAGAGACCTACATCATCCTGAGACCAGAACTAGTTGGTGCCTGGCCACAATTGATGACTGCCCTGACCGGGAGCACAACAGAGAACCCCTGAGGGAGCAGGAGATCAGTGGGATGCAGACCCCAAATTCTCATAAAAAGACCATCCTTAATGGTCTGACTGAGACTAGAGGAATCCCGGCGGTCATGGTCCCCAAACCTTCTGTTGGCACAGGACAGGAACCATCCCCGAAGACAACTCATCAGACATGAAAGGAACTGGACAGTGGGTAGGAGAGAGATGCTGATGAAGAATGAGCTAATTATATCAGGTGGACACTTGAGACTGTGTTGGCATCTCCTGTCTGGAGGGGGGATGGGAGGATAGAGTGAGTTGGAAGCTGGCAAAATTGTCACGAGAGACTGGAAGGGCTGACTCATTAGGGGGAGAGCAAGTGGGAGTACGGAGTAAGGTGTATATAAACTTATATGTGACAGTCTGACTTGATTTGTAAACGTTCACTTGAAGCTCAATAAAAGTTAATAAAAACAAAACAAAAAAACAAAATGAGATTAAATGGGCACACCAACCCATGGGCAAGGACAAGACGGCAGGAGGGGACAGGAAAGCAGGTAATGGAGAACCCCAGGTCAAGAAGGGGAGAGTGCTGACTCATCATAGGTTGGCAACCAATGTCATGAAACAATATGTGCGTTAACTGTTTAATGAGAAACTAATTTGCTCTGTAACCTTCATTTAATCCACAGTAAAAATTAAAACGGGATTTACATTCTTACTGATAAGACAGGAGGTGTATATAAAAAGATAACTACAAGGGCTGGGCAGTATACCTTCAAGGACAAATGAGCAGTGCCAACTTAGGAATCTTCCTTTTGAACCTTGTTCTGACTGGGATAGTATTATTCCTGTCATCTCTAGGGTTACTCAAGGATGTTTTATTGATTAGTATCTTGGCTGTGTAGATTCTCACCCATTTATTTGGAGGAATGGTGTTAATTTTTTTCCTACCATTTCTCCATACTCTATAAAGACCAAAGGCTGTTAACCCTTCTCCCTCGATGCTTTCCCTGACTGTAGAGTCAAATCTTCGAACTATTGAGAATTATCTATTTTCTGCATCCATAGCTCTTTCAAACTCTCTGATGTTTGTTAATATGTCCCCATTATACAACCTGATTTGTTGGAAGGCACATCCTTTTCTTTTTGAATACTTTAAAACTTCAATAATATAAAATCACAATGTTTTGAATAATTTTGTATCAGGCGCTGAGCAATATTTATAGTGATATTAAAATAATTTGGAGATAGAAGATAGTTTTCTGACTAGTTTCAAAAGAAATGACCGATTTGGGCATTGGATCATATTTATGGTAAATAATAAAAATATTAACAGTCTGATATAGAATTATAAATAAAATCTACCATGATATATTTAGAAGTGTAAAAAAAAAAAAAAGTAAATAAAGAGGACTTCAAGGGTAGCCACGCTGGGCAGGGAACCTTTAGTGAAAGCATGTAAATGGGGCTGGAGGAGGCAGGTACTCTCTTGACAACTGGCCCTCCTTCTGAGTGTTTTTTTGAGGCCTCCCTAGTCCTTATCTTCTACTGGGCTAATGTCAGGCAGGCCTGGGGATTAGTGATCCACTTCTTGGGTAGTTTCTTTACCTCCCAGGAGGTATGGAGAGACCAGTTTAGGCCAACTTCTTTTAGGGCTTGCAGAAAATTGTTCTTGCTGTGAGTTCATTGTTTGACTGATGTTTAACATTGTGTGTCAGCTTAGCTGGGCCCTGATTCTCAATGTTTTAGCAGTCATATAATGTGATCACTTCCCTGTTGAGATTTTATACACGATCACCCCCACAACAGGATCTGCTATGAGTAGCCAGTCAGTTGAAAAAGTGAGTTTCCTTGGTCGTGTGGACTGAATCAAATACAAACAGAGGTTCTGGCAAGGATCAGGGGCTTTTTGCTTGCACCGGATCCTGCAGTTTGCTCCTGTTTGTCTGGCCTCCAGTTCTTGGCACCAGCAGCGTACCTGCGGTCTTGCCTGCCGATCTTAGGATTCATTGGTCTCCAAAGCCTATGAGCAAGACCCCCGCTCTTTGACCTGCAGATCTTGGGTTCACCATATCCTGTGGCTACATGAATCAAAAGTCTCTATTCTCTGACCCAAGGACTTGGGATGTTCCAGCCTCAGCAACTGCATGAGCCATTTCCTTGATATAAATCTTTCTCTGTAGATATATTTATATACTTTACTGGTTTTGCTTCTCTAGAGAACCCAGCCTAAGACAACCACCGAGGCCAGTCCCTGCTTAGCATCATTCTGCATCATTCCCCAAGAAACACAGTCCAGCAAACTAAGGCGTTGGTTAATGAGGAATCAAACCCAGATACCCAAATTCTTTTTTCAAAATAAGGAATAGAACACAGTCTGAGGTTCTATTTATTTTCATATCCATTCAAGTCAGAGAAGGATGTGTCAATGATCCTCTTGTGGCTTACCAAAGAAAACTCACAAGCATTTACATGTTTCAGAAAACAGATACTGAATAAACATTCTTCCATTACCAGGACAACAAATTATTCAGTAAGACAACCATTAAGAGGTACAGAATTTGCGGAGGTAAAATGTTACCTCCACTACAACATTCATAGCAATAATTGCTAAATCTTCCAAGGTTTCTCATAAGGCTTTTTTTTTTTTTATTTAGAAGTGCCATTTACAAGATAGTTTTATAATGCAGGATAGTATCGAGGACATGGAGAGCTTTTCATGTTGCCGAGGTTGTTTCATCAGCACTTGGAAGGTGTACAGTTTCAAGGCTAAGCAACATAACTCTTCATTTTAGCTCTTAGGAAAGAATTGTCTGGGAATCTGAGAACCTGCAGCATGGAAAGAGAAAGGTAGCATAAGAGTATTAGCAAATGAATTATATGGCATGAGATTTTTTTTTAATCTGTGTACTTAAAAGCAATTGTAATTTTTAATGATGTTCTCAAAGCATATCACAGAGCATCATTTCTTAAGATCTTCTTTTTCCCTTTCCTCACTTCCCAGTCCTGCTCATACACCTTGCTGCTGAAAGCCCCTCTCCCCATTTTATTTCCAGCCCACCGCTAACACCCCCGCCCCGAACCCACCCAAGTGACTCTCAACTCCTTTGCTACTTGCTCCACCCTCATTCTTTATTTTATTTTCCCCTCACTGGATATTCACTTCTTCTCTAATGGAAACAGTGTTCTAGCCCAGACATTGAGCTGTCAAAGTCAAACTTTCTCTTGGGTTATGGGTTGAATTGTGTCCCCCAGAAACATATGTTAAGTTCTAATCCCTGTACCTGTAAATGTGACCCTATATGGAGAAACAGATTTTTTCAGATAAAAACTATGATGTGATCAGTTAAATTAACAAGGTCATACTAGAGTAGGGTGGGTCCAAATCCCTTCTGAGTTGTGTTTTATCAAAAGCGAGTCACACACTAGGGGAAGACAGGCAGCATGTGAGGGTCCTTCTACAAGCTCAGTAATGCCAAGAAATGCCCAGGGCTACACGAGCTGAAAGCAACAAGGAAGAATCTTCCCATAGAGCTAACAGAGAGAGAGAGAGACAGAGATTAATAGCCTTGCTGATGCCCTGAATTTCGGCTTCCAGCCTCCAGAGCCGTGAAATAATAAATTTCTGTCCTTTAAAGCCATCCACTTCTGGTATTTTGTTATGGCACCCCTCAAAAACCAAGACACCTTGGAAGGAGTGGAGGAAATGAAGGTTTCAAGAATTCTTTTTCACAGTCAGGAAAATGAAGGCATTGTAAACTCTCATAATTTAATTATTTTTTAATTATTATTATGGCTGTTCTTATCAATGTGACAGTATCCTAAGGGCCAAGATTAGGGTGTAGGTCTAGAAAATGTGACCCACATGTTTTTAGTCCAGACTGATCCTCGGCTGTGATGGTGGGGTGGGGGTGGGGGTAGGGTTGCATGTGGGGAAAGAGGAAAGCTGTCAGTCTCCAGAGGGACTTCGTCAAACTACGCATGCCTCTCCACAGAAATTCTGGACCAGCTTTCTCTTAACAAGGAATCACTATGATTCCTCTTTCTCTTAAACCCTCTATTCGAGTTATCAGTAATCCTGCATACTTTACTTTCAAAACATGTCCAGAATCCAACCACTCCTTAACATCTTCACTGCGGCCTCTCTAGTCCAAAAAAAAAAAAATTTTTTTTTTTTTTAGTCCAAGCAGCTGCCAGTTCCTGCTTGGATGATTGTCTTAGCAAACCTGGATCAGTGTCCTACTCCTGCTATAAGAAATTACCACAGACTTGGTGGCTTAAAACAACACAACTTTATTATCTCACAGTTTTGGAAGTCCCAAGTCTGAAATGGATCTCACTGGGCTAAAATCAAGGTGTTGGCAGGCTTGCATTCCTTCTAGAGGCTCTAGAAGAAAATCTGTTTCCTTGCCTTTTCCAGCTTCTAGAGGCTGCCTACATTCTTCGAAGTCAACAATGGCTGGTGGGGTCTTTCTCAGGTTGCATCACTGACTCTCACTTACTGCCTCCCTCTTTCTCTTATAAGGACCTTCCTGTTACATTGGGCCTGCCCACCTAATCCAGGATACTCGCCCCATCTCAGGGTCAGCTGGACATCGTTGGGAGGCCATTACTGTGCCTACCACACCTCCTAATTTATCTCCCATCTTCCACTCTTGCCTCACTTCAATCTATTATCCCCATAGCAGCCAAAGTGATCTGGTAAATCATTTATCACATCAACTCACGCTGTTCAAAACTTTCCCATGCCTCTCATCTCAATCAGAATAAAAGCCATAGTTTTCACAAGTGCTTACAAGACCTCAGAGTTCCCCCATACATACCAGTCCTCTAACCTCATCTTCTGTAACTCCTCCCTCACACCCTTCACACCACCCTAGTCTTTCACTATTTGTCAAATATGCCAGGTATGCACCCACCTCAGGACCTTTGCACATGCTATCTGTGATCATTAAGGTTTTCTGTCAACTTGGCTGAGCCCTGAGTCTCAGTGGTTTGGCAGTTATGATGTAGTTCGCCAGTCAGACGATGATGTGATCCCTTCCATGATGAGATTTGATATAATGTGATCACTTTCATGATGGGATCTGCTGTGAATAGCCAATCAGCTGAAAGGGAGTTTCCTTGGGGGTATGGCCTCTGTTGAATATAAGTCAAATTTCTGGCAAGGCTCACGGGGTTTTGCTCACTCTGAATCCTGCAGCTACCGCCTATTTTTATGACCTCCGTTCTTGGGACTTGAGCTAGCAGCTTACCTATGGTTTTGCCAGCCAATCTTGGGATTTGTCAGCCTTCATAGCCTGTGAGCAAGAGCCCTGTTATCTGACCTGCCAATCTTGGGTTCACCAGCCCCTGTGGCTATGTGAATCAGGAGAAGCCTCCATCCTGACCCACAGGCTTGGGATGTTCCAACCTCTACAACCGTGTGAGCCATTTCCTTGATATAAATCTCTGCCTATATATATATATATATATATATATATATGTGTGTGTGTGTGTGTGTGTGTGTGTGTATGCTTTACTGGTTTTGTTTCTGTAGAAAACTCAGCCTAAGACACTATCCCTCTGTCTGGAATGTTCTACATAGTTTACTCTCTCATTTTATTTACCTCTGCATCCAAAGTCACTCATTACTGTCTTTCAGTTAGCAAAACTCTGCCCAGTTCCCACCTTCTCATTGCTTCCTGTCCCCCTTTCCTGCTTTATTTCCTTCCTAGCACTTATCATAGAGTGTTATATACCACATATTTTACTTTTGCTGTCTACTTCCCACCATTAGAATGTAAGCTCCATGACAGCAGGACTCTTCTGGTTTATAGCCATATCCCAACATCTAGAACACTGCCTGGCTCAGAGTAGGCACCCAATAAAAACTGTTAAATGAATGAATACATAAATGAATAAGAGCAGTGAGAAACGTATCAATGAGACCATGTTACACACGTAAACGTTGCAGAGGCTGAGGAAAAAATCTAGTCTAGACCTGAGGCTCAAGGGACAGAAGACCCCTCGCTGGAAGGAGAGACCAATAGGAGCTTGAGGCCAAAGCTCTAAGGTAATAAACTGTACCTTTTCCTGGCATGCAACCTCCATGTGTCTCCTCCAGGAAACTCAGCGAGATGATCTAGGCAAACGTAAGCCAACCTCCTGATCTTTGCTGGAGACCCACCAACCTCTGGGAAAAGTGGCCAAACTTTGTAGTCCCTACACCCCTCAGCACCACTAAGGTTCTTTTCAACTCTATTAATATATTTGCTAATATTGAATAATCCTCTCATTCCTGGTGTCTATCCTACTACAATATGGGAGACAGGAATGACTTCTATCTGCTAATATTTTATTTAGAATGTCCTTGTCTTATAGGGTCGCTATGAGTTGGAATCGACTCGACGGCACCGGGTTTGGTTTTTTTTTTGTTGTTGTTGTTTTTGTCTCTATTCATAAGTGAGGTGGTCTTTTGCTTTATGTGTTATCTTTGTTTGGTTTTGCTTTGTAGAATAGATTGGGGTTTTTGCGTCTTTTATAATTCAGAGAAATTTAAATTGCATAGACATCATTTGCTTCTTGAAAGTTTGAACAAACTCCATGGCTTAAAAAAAGTTTTTGTTTTTTTTTTTTTTTAATTTAACTCAGCCTTAAATTGATTAAGCCTGACAAACATTTAGTCAGGTGGAAAAATGTCACAGAACAAGCTTTTAAAAATACACATAATTTGTTGTTTTTCTCCAGAATTCTTTATGTTCTGTTCTATCTACTTATTTTATTCAAACTGTACGCAAAAATTTTGACTAAGGTGCACCTTGTCTGTGTCCAGTCCTGTCTTAGAATCTAACTCTCGAGGTGCTCGCACTGCTAGGATTTCAAGCTAGCTTGGTGCTTAAATGCCCGCATTGTTAATCGGGTGGCTGATCCAGGAAACAGGCAGCATCCTGGTTGGACAGAGTGAGTGAAGTGAAGAGAAAGCCTGGGATCTCTTTCTAGGACTCCCGATTAGCTAGGAGACACTCCGCCACCCCCTTCAATCCCGGGATTCCCCAAATGCACCCTCTGATGGGGCAAAGTGAGAATGGGATTAGCCGCAATCCTCCCCACATATGTCAAGACTTGGACTCTGTAGTCAGAAGGAAGTCATTTCTCACTTTAATCTGACAGAAGAATCAAATACACACACATACACACTTTTTTTTAAATTAAATCTGCTAACTTGAAATTCTCATAGCTATTCTCCTTAACACCAATTTTTATAAACTACCTCTATAAGAAAACCCTCTGGAAACTGCACCCAGAAAAGCCCAGATCCATTACAAGAGGGAGTTTTAAGTTAAACATGTAAACGTGATTTTAGAATGGAGATTGAAAGTTCACTTTGTATCTCAGAACAAGCCTTTGCTGCCCTGAAGAGCGATAGAAGCAATTCTGGAACCCTTGATAATCTGTCTTTTCTGATCCTCTAAACCACACAATTGTTATTAGTACTGGGCTTTCCTTGTGTTTCAGATGCCCCAAGATTAAGACGGAAGTACAGGTGATGCTTCCATGACATTATTCCCAGGGTTAGCTGCAGAGGGTAGGTCAACCCTGCCATAGTGAGAAGGGAATTGAACCCGTAATTGAACCAGCATTCAGCACAACAACCACAGCAGCCTAACAACCACACAATGACACAGAAGGTTGACCAGCTCTCCTATATGGTAGTCAGCATAGTGAAATCATTCATAGCATTGATTAGCAGCATAAAACTGCCTTGTTATGCAGCCCAATATTTTCCCTCTTTTTTAACTTCTCAAATCAATCAGAGAAGTACCACATATGAATATAAAGCAATGGGGCTAACTGAAACCCACAGAAGTTCATTGGATCCATTAGATTACAAGAGCAACCAATGTGAGACATGGCCCTTGGCCTCAGGTGGCTTACAGAAGAGGGGAAATGAGAAAAACAATAGGAGGGTATCCATATAATCATCATAGCATATGCCTGATAGTGTGGCGTAAGTCCAGAGCATTAGCTATTAGTATTATCATGGTTGTTAGTGTTGGGAGACTGAGAACCATGTCAGGAAACGTATCCATCTCCTCACTGCTTATTTTGTCTCCATTCCCCCTTCCTCTCAGACTTGTAGGGGGTACAGGGAGCCTAAAAACGAGCCATTACTGGAGGATGGTCTCTGGGGTACAAGCCTGGGATGGGTAGCCACACCCTGAGCTGTTCAGGAGCATAGTCAAAAGGGGGAGACCAAGCCAAGACCTGAAGAAGTGCCAAGTCAGAGCCAGAGAAGCCAGGGCCAAAAGCCAAATCCAAATGCCACTGGTGAATGGGAAGTGAGGCCGTGGGTCGGGAGCCAGATAGAGCCCAGAGGAAAAGAGAAGCCAATTTGGAGCAAATCAAGGAATACCTTGGGGGCTGCCCAAAACTGTGCCACAATAGCCACAGTTCACCTTCACAGGTCACTGGCAGTGGCCGAGCAGTGGTTCTCAAAGTGGGGTCCTTAGGTCCAGCAGTGTCAGCATCACCTGGGAACTTGTTAGAAATGCAAATTCTCAGGACTGCCCCAGACCTGCTGAACGTGAAACTCTAAGGGTGCTTCACTCAACAAGCCCTCGGGGTGATTCTATGCACACCCAACGGTGAGAGCCCTCACAGCAAGGCAAACTCTGCAAATCACCATTCCTCTACTTCAGCTGTGCGTTCAAATCACCTGGGCGCCTTAAAAGACTCTCTGCACCCAGGACCCAACCTAGGTCAATTCAACTGAAATCTTTGAGGGAGGGTGACACGGGGCCTTTGGCATTTTTTAAAACTTCTCGGGCAGTTCTAATGGTAGAAAAACACTCGCTCTAAAACCCTTCCCGAGGAGAAATGCCTTTCTAAATTGAGGGTATTAATGTTATCAGCTACCCAGGCTGAAAACAGTGGAGAGACCGTATGTGCCAATTTTATCAGCACTTTTCTTCGGGCTCCATGTAGCTTTAAATGAGGTGGCTTATTGGAAATACCTTCAACGACATTATCTGACCATAGTCCGCGATGCTTCCTCCCCTTGCTGTCAAACGCATTACTCCTCGAGTGTCAGAATAGAAACTATAATCCCTCGAAGTGGCTAAGGGCAAGCTTTCCAGAAACCTGGGATCAACACGATCAAAAAGAAGGCAACTGTGTGTCGCATCATGGATGACCTGGTAAAGACCGAGTGCATTTTCAATTGAAAGGTAAATTAATTCTGAAGTCGATACAGGTTTATTTGTGTTCATTGTGATGGAAGATCTGCTTATTAATTTCATTTGGGGCTTAAACCTTTATGGTTTGCTCAGCATTTCAACCTGAGTTCAGATTTTCAAGCTCCTCCACTGAATGTCAACCAGGAGAGGAGAGAAAAGTGTTAGGCCCTCTCAGTTTTTCCCTCTTTTCTCTCACGACCTTGTTCGGTTCTTCCTTCTCCCTCCTTTTCTTTCTCCCCTCCCTCACTCCTCAAGCATTCTGGGAAATGCGGGTTACGCATCTTCAGGAGTGTTACTTGCTTGTGTTAAGACCACTTGTGTTACCTCTAGCTAAGGAGTGCCATTATAATTAGATGCGATTTTTTGCTAAATGTGCTTTTCAATGTACCAGAGAGACTAGATTAACTGCTGTTCATGATATTTTAAAGCCTCCCATTATATTACGGGGATACTTAATTCCTTCCTTCTTCTGAACTAATTAATTGACAAGCCATATGTGCTTACTCACTAGTCTCTGAATTATCACCAAGCTGGTCCAGCCTTTGCTAAGCTCAGCCCACGTACGGCTGTCATGCAGGGGTCCCTGAGGCAGCAACACCCACCCAGATCCCTCTATGTGGAGATCCCCCGATGCCCCACCAACACATCCTTCTGTCCCTGTTCCTCATCAACTGCTGAACCAAGCCCCGTCTCCCCATAAAAACGTTTCTGAAAGTTTACCAGCTCTTTTCTGGACAACAAGAGACATGGAAGCAGAAACAGCCCCTTGTTCCTGGAAAAAAAAAAAAAAGTTGCCATATAGTTGACTCTGACTCATGGCGAACCCATATGTATCAGAGTAGAAATGTGCTCCACAGGGTTTTCAATGGCTGTGACCTTTCAGAAATAGATTGCCAGGCCTTTCTTCTGTGGCCCCGTAACAACAACAACAACAAAAAAAACCCAAACCCATTGTCGTTGAGTCAATTCCAACTCATAGCAACCCTACAGAACAGAGTAGGACTGCCCCATAGGGTTTCTAAGGAGCAGCTGGTGGATTCGAACTGCTGACCTTTTTGTTAGCAGCTGAGCTCTTAACCATCAGACTCAAAGTTCCACAAGCACACTAACCTTTGCGCCACCAGAGACTCCCCTGCCCCTGCTCCTCCAAAGGCACCCTCTGTATACCTAACATCAATTTCTTGATAAATTGAAGGGGGCATTTGAGGGAGGGGTTGGTGATGGGGAACTGTTGTGCAGGCTGCATTAAATTCATGCCATATGCAAGTAGCCACGTGGTGTGAGGATTTCTGGGAAGGCCCCCGCCTCTCCCTTCTACCTGCCGGCTTTAACTCCGAAGATTAATCCCCACGTGTTGTGGCTCTCCTCCCACCATCCCGCTTCCCTCCTCCAGGCCTTGCACATCCCAGCCGTTGCCGGCCCACCACACACTGGAAGAAAACTTGCACTGTGATTCACAAAGCACCTTCACATCTCATGTTGGTGACTTGGTTTATGAGGTATCCTCTCTATTCCGCACATAACAGAAATGAGGCTCCAAGTTTTAGTGACTTGCCCCAGGTGAACCCAGGCTCCCAGGCTTCCTGATACACACACTCTGCTCCTTTGAGTACCACACTGCCTCTCTGGGGTCCTTTAAAGGCTTCTGGAAAAGCCTCTCCCAAGATCTGATACACACCAACCCGCCAGCCCCAAAGCTGAAAATTCCAAATTAGATACTTCATTTGGTTGGGGCATTGGTCTGAGATAATATTACTGCCCTTGGCTGGGGAGCACATCAAGCGTCTATCAGACACTAGTCGGAAGCTTGATAGGACTCCAGGATCAGAATGCTTCCAACAAAGTGCAGGCTGAGGGTCTGGGACGAAGAAGAGGGCAGCTTCGCTGAGGAGCAAGAAGGGAAAGGTGGAGTGAAGCAGGCAGGCCCAGGCGACTGGACATTGAGAACACCCTGGGATCTGGGGTGGGGACAGGAAAGCGGACAGAGAGTGCAGAAGGGGAGCTGGGTGACATCAACTCCCTACCTCATGACTTAACTTCTGGGCACCCCTGATCCCCTAAAACCAACAAGTGCCACCTGATTTGGAATTTACTTTCTGCTCAGGTTTAAAAGGCCAGGGACACAGCCCCCCTTTAAAGAGGGGCAGACATGACAATCAGCTAGGAGCCCTAAATCTGTCCCACGCTGGGAGTCCACCTCCCGTTGTCCAAGGCTGGCTGCCGAAGCTGGGAAGCTGACACCTTCCCTGCATTGTCCTCTTGTTGTTAGTCAACTTCAGGTCAATTCCAAGTGACCCCATGTGTGCAGACTACAACTCTGCTCCACAGGGTTTTCAAGCCTGTGGCCTTTCAGAAACAGATTGCCAGGCCTGTCTTCCGAGGAACCTCTGGGTGGGTTCAAACCACCAACCTTTCTGGTAGTAGTCCAGCACATAACCGTTTGTGCCACCCAGGGGCTCCTTGCATTATCCCAGCACAGCAGAAATCTTGAATCTGTTGTGGGGCAAGGGCAGAAGTTAAGTCACAAGCCATTTCCTTGTGTTAGACTCCTTTGGAAAACTTGGGACCCTTGGCAGGCTGGTATCTCTCTTGTGCTTCCTTCTTTCCTCTCCAAACTTAACCTTCCGTGTTGAATGATATCCTTCCTATTTGAGAGTGAATTCCCATCCTTCTGACCACCTCCCCACCCAGATTTCTACCCTCAAAGCTAATAAAATCTGCCTTCTGTGCTTAAAAAACAAAAAGTGGGTTAAATATCTGGAATAAAGAATAAGTGTAAACTTTCTTTCCTAACACTTGACACTTGCGGGCGTCTCAGTGAGAGTGGGGACGGGGTTCGTTACTCTCTGCATCCGAAGCACCGGCTTGGTGCCCGACATGCAGTAAGTGCCGTAAAATGTCATTTAATGCTGCTCAATCACTGTCCCTCGTTCGTCTCCACATTCCTCAGGCTCTCTGTGGATTGGTCCACGTTCTGCGTGCATGAGTTTGTTGGATTGTTCCATGTTCTGTGTGCATGGGTTTGTTGGATTGTTCCATGTTCTGTGTGCATGGGTTTGTTGGATTGTTCCATGTTCTGCCATGTTCCACGTGCATGGGTTTATTGGATTGTTCCACGTTCTGTGTGCTTAGGTGTGTTGGATTGTCCCATGTTCTATGTGCATAGGTTCGTTGGATTGTTCCATGTTCTGTGATTGTTTCATGGGTTTGAAATTGGGGTCTGGAGGCTCATGCCCTTCGCCAGGTGGCTGGTGCCACCCGTTGTTGTTGGCTGCCATCAAGTTGACTCCCAACTCCTGGCCACTCCATGCACAATGGAACAAAACACTGTCTGGTCCTGTGCCATCCCCACAATCGGTTGTGGATTGGACTGTTATGATTCATAGAGTTTTCATTGGCTGGTATTTGGAAGTAGACTGCAGGCCTTTCTTCCTAGTCTGTCTTAGTCTGGAAGCTCTGCTAAAACCTGTTCAGCAACACAGCAACACAGCAACACACAAGCCTCCACAGACAGACGGGTGGTGGCTATGCATGAGGTGCTTTGGCTGGGAATCGAACCCAGGTCTCCCACATGGAAGGTGAGAATCCTACCACTAAACCAGCACTGCCCCACACCACCTGTTTCCTGCCGCCTAATGTGATGCTCCTGTTTCCACTCGTTGCCCTCTAATGTCTGTTCTGACAGCCCCCGATGTCTCAGCTCCTCCCCTTACATGCTTCCTCCAGGAGGCTGCTGGCTCTCCTACCCCCATGAGCTCTCGCCTCTCCCCGCCCCAGCTTGTTAACCACTCAGGCTAAACTGAACACGGAGCCTCCATTTTCTAAATTCGTATTACTTTACATCCTGAGCCACACGGTTGAGCCCTTAAGTAGATGGTGTGTTGTAATACTTTGGTCACTGATGCTCCTAAAAAGCAGGGTGAATTTACTTATCCTTACGTTGTGCTCCTCAGCTCCACCTTCCCCTCCTCGCCCCAGCAGTGGGAAGGAAGGAGATGCTCCATTAAGAATTATCATTCTCCATTTGTGTGTGCTGGGTTGATCCATCATAAGGGAGTGTAGCATCCTGAGGTATTTCTCAAAGGTTGGTAATCAGATCACCTAAATCATAATCTCTTGGGGGTAGGGGGAGGACTTGTTAAAATTTCAGATTCCTGGGCCTCACCTCAAACCTATGTCATAAGAGTCTTCGAGGGTGGGGCCCAGGAACATGAAATTTGACAAACTACTCCAGGCGATTCTCATGTATACCACTATGAGAGCCACTGACGAGTGGTTTAAGAGCCTGGGCCTTGAGGACTAACTGGATTTGACTCTTGGTTTATTTCTTTTCTTTTTTAAAATATTTTTTTTTAATTTATTTTTTATTGCACTTTAAGAGAAAGTTTACAAATCAAGTCAGTCTCTCATACAAAAACTTATACACGGCTTGCTAAAAAAAAAAAAATTTTTTTTTTTTTTTTTTAATGTACTCCTAGTTCCTGTCCCCCTGATGAGACAGCATACTCCTTCTCTCTACCCTCTATTCCCTATGTCCATTCAACCAGGTCCTGTCCCCCTCTGCCTTCTCATCTCACCTCCAGACGGGAGCTGCCCACATAGTCTCATGTGTCTACCTGAGCCAAGAAACTCACTTCTCACCAGTATCATTTTCTGTCTTATAGTCCAGTCCAATCCCTGTCTGAAGAGTTGGCATTGGGAATGGATCCAGTCTTGGGCTAACAGAAGGTCCAGGGACCATGACCTCTGGGGTCCTTCCAGTCTCAGTCCAACCAGTAAGTCTGGTCTTCTTAGGAGAATTTGAGGTCTGCATCCCACAGTTCTGCTCCGTGAGGGATTCTCTGTTGTGTTCCCTGTCAGGGCAGTCACTGGTTGTAGCTGGGCACCATCTAGTTCTTCTGGTCTCAGGCTGAAGTAGTCTCTGGTTTATGTGGCCCTTTACTTTACTTCCCAGTACTTCACTCTAACGAGCCCTGGTGGCACAGTGGTTAAAGCAATCGACCGCTAACTGAAAGACCAGCGGGTCAAAACCACCAGTTGCTCTGCGGGAGAAAGATGTGGCAGTTTGCTTTTGTAGAGATCCACAGCCTTAGAAACCTTGTGGGGTCACTACGAATCGGAATCAACTCAATGGCAGTGAGTTTTGATTTGGTACTTCATTTTACCATCGATAAACTGGAGATAAAAATAGCCCCCACCCCAAGGAATCGTTGTGAGGATTAATTGAAGAAAAGCACTTAGCCTGAGGTTTGGCTTATAGTAAGTGCTGAATAAACAATAGCTTTTGAAGAGGGATATGCTTCTTCCTAACATTTGGTGTTTCCTTCTGAGGAAGCTCCATTAGCATAACCCTCCTAGCTATCCATCACTTAACTGTCTCTCAGAGGGAAAAAGGCGTGAGGCCTGACTGGCCAATTTGGGAACGGTAAATAGGACCTGCTTGGCTCAGTTCCTTCCTTTTCCTTTTGGAAATGGATCTGCTCCAAAAGAGTACAAATCCTCTGTGTTCCTCCAGGGGTGGACTCTGTCCTTGGAGGAGAATGGGGGTGTGAGCTGGGGACCAGGGTGGAGGGTGGGAGGGAGGAGGAAGCCTACAAAAGCCTGACCAACCCCAACTCGCCCTTCCCAGGCCCAGCTCTGCTGTGAGGGGAACTACTGTCCCTTGTTCCAGGTTCAGCATCAGGAAGCTGCGGGGCATGACACATGTACTGCCATTGCTGGTGGCCCATCCCTTCAATCCTGGGCTTTGCAGGTTTAGAGGTTCAGATTTCCAAAGGAGGGAATGTTTCCACCAGAAGATACAGCCTTATTTCTGATTCAGAACCTAGGCCGGAAGTAGGAGCTATTTCTTGGACTGCTTCAAAGTTTCAATGACCATCATTGTTAGGAAATTCAGGAAAGGCCAGCTCACAGAGGCAGGCAGGGCACAAACAGTGCCACTGCCATGGGGATCGTCACTTACACAGAGCACAGGGCCCCTGCCAAGAGCCCAGGGTCCAGGGAAGCCAGGGGTGGGCTCTCACACAGCGAAAAAGATTTAATTTCAGGGTTTATCCTTCATAAGCATCCCCGCTGCAGAGCGCCTTTCAGCTGAGGGTCAGGCCAAGAATCACTTGACAATAATGAGGGACAATGTCTTGAATTGCGCCTGAGAACCTCATGACTCTGGTCAATCCTCAGCAGTGGGGGTCTAGCGAAAAGAATTTGGGCTCAGGACAAGAGTGACCCGTGTTTGATTCCAAGACTCCCTGTCACCATCTGCATGACCCTGAGCGAGCTACTTAGCTTTTTGAGCCTTACTTTCATCTTTAAAATCGAACACAAAGAACCTTGCAGAGCTGGTGAGAGGATTAGATAAGATAATGTATGTAAAGCCTTTAGCACAGAGCCTGGCTTTCAGCAACAGATAGGCATCTGTGCTTCTCACCTAAAGACTTTTTAAGCTTCTCAATGTGATGTTATGACTGGTCTCTCCTAGCCGATTCATTTGCCTCCGACTGCGCCCTTTTTAAATAGGGAGACAGTTTACACTTGGGCAGAAGATGACATAGGTTTTTGGACAGCTATATAGGGCAGGGAGCCATCTAATGAGCATGGCTTATTTTTATCCACCGTTTCTGCATTTTAGATATCGCTATTTTATTTTGATACGGGTCAGGCCTTCTGAGTGAAAGTGATGTTCCTACTCACCCGCAAAGGGTTAGTTACATAACTCTTCCTGGACTTAAAGGACAGGAAGCAGTCAGCTCCAAATGGAGAGAGGCCTTAAAGCCCAACTTAAGGCCCTGTGGGAATGGAAGACCAGAAGGCCGGGGCTGTGAATTGGCAGAGAGGTGGACATGGCTAGGACCAGGGTCTTTGCTGGGACAGTGCTACCCTAAAGGTAAGCTCTTCTCAGTTCAGATGCAAATCTTGAGTCACCGGCTGTCTCCCAGAGTCCATCCCAGGAAATGTCAGTCATTTATGGATATGTTTTACCCCAAGAGAGGGAGCTGCTAGAAGAAAATAATGAAGAGATTAGATAGGTGATGTTCAACGCTACCATCAGGGAGAACCCATACCTTTGCCCTGCCCTTCGGTGTCATTTCCTTCAGGCCTCTGGTGGCAACAGAATCTTGGCTGGATATTCCACTGTCTTTCCACATCCCTGGGCCCCAGCTTTGGAAAGACTAGAAAATGGGCCTAGCTGAGGGATGCAGCAAGTCTAGCAAGGGGGCACCCTGAGGACCCCACACACTCCCAGCCCCACCTGAGCTGGCTGCTTGGTGAGTCTGCAGGGTTTTAGGACCAGACCTGACTACTATCTTGGAGGGTTAACCCACCCAGCAGACCCAGTGATGGCCCTGCCAGCTGCTCTGGTCTGTTCTCCTCCTGAGCCCTGCACAACAAGCTGAGAACTGAACAAATGCAGGAAGCAAGGGAATTTTCATTCTGTGCCGCCAAACTTCCTTTCTTCTCGCCATTTTACCACCCTCTCTCCACCTTTTGCCATAAAAACTGCCCTGAGGAAAGAAGCCAGAAAGGGATTTTCTTCTCTGAAATCACCACCTCCCCCTGGACAATTTGTTGTTTAGTGCTCATCTGATTGCAAAATGGAAGACTATGTCCTGTGCTGAAGGCATTCCCATGTCAATGGGGAAGGGGGGCCGTGAGTGCTCCAGAAGGCTTTGGTGACTGTGACCCTCCTGAAATCACAGTTCCGACCACCTACACATAAGAATGACCCCTCTGCCTTCTTTAGTAACTCCTTCCCTTCTAATTACATCAATGTATGCATCAGATGGAGCCCTGCTGGTGCAGCGGTTAGGAGCTCGGCTGCTGACCAAAAGGTCTGCAGTTTGAATCTGCCAACTACTCCTTGGAAACCCTGTGGGGCAGTTCTACTCTATGAGTCGGAATCAACTTGACAGCAAGGAGTTTGGTTTTTTGGCTAATGCATCACATGGGACCCTTGAGCAAAACGGTTATGAATTGAATTGTGTCCCCCCAAAATGTGTACCAACTTGGCTAACTCCATGATTCCCAGTATTGTGTTGTGATCTGATGTGATTATCCTATGTGTTGTAAATCCTAACCTCCATGATGCTGATTAGGCAGGATTAGAGTCAATTATGTTAATGAGGTGGTATGCAACAGGATTAAGTTGTATCTTGAGTCAATCTCTTTTAAGATATAAAACAGAGAATGCAGCAGAGAGGAGTGGGAACTCACACTAACAAGAAAGAAGCACCAAGAGCAGAATGTGTCCTTTGGATCCAAGTTCCCTGTGCTGAGAGTCTTCTAGACCAGGGGAATGTTGATGACAAGGACCTTTCCCCAGAACTAATAGAGAGCAAAAGCCTTCCCCTGGAGCTAGCGGCCTGAATTTGGACTTCTAGCTTCCTAGACTGGGAGAGAATAAATTTCTGTTTGAGAAAGCCATCCACTTGTGGTATTTCTGTTATAGCAGCACTAGATGACTAAGACACTATAACAGTAGTAATAATACCATTAGTTGAATATTGTGAGGATCCTTGGGTTGTACAAACAGTTAACGTGCTCAGCTGCTCATTGAAAGGTTGGAGGTTTGGGTCCACTGAGAGGCATCTCAGAAGAAAGGCCTGGTGATATACTTCCAAAAAATTAGCAATTGAAAATCCTCTGGAGCACAGTTCTACTCTGACGCACATAGGGTTATTATTTTATTTAATCCTCACAACATCCCTATGAAAGTAGGCATTATGGTTTTCCCATTTTACAGATAAGCAAACCAAGGCTTGGAGAAGGCAAGTTATCTAAGTCACATAGCAAGTGGCAGAGCCAAGATTCATCCTCAATCCCAGTCAGTTCCAGCTGACTCCAGAGCCTGAACTCTTATCAGAAAAGCCAGTTGCCTTTGAGTTGACTCCAACTCATGGCAACTCCACTTGGGTCAGAGTAGAACTTGGCTCCATAGAGTTTCCAATGGCTGATTTTTCAGAAGTAGATCACCCGATCTTTCTTCCAAGGTGCCTCTGGGTGGACTTGACCATCCAACCTTTTGGTTAGCAGCAGAGTGTGGTAACCATTTCCACCACTCAGAGACTCCAAAACTCTCAGCTACTCTTAACTCTGTTATAGCAGATGACGATCTTTAACTAAGGTAAGCCAAGTGCATATTTCAGTTCAGGTGCTCCTTCCTCCAGAAACCTCTCTTAATCGCCCCTCACCTCCCAGCTGGTTCAGGAGCTCCTTCTCTGCTCCAACATTCCCAGGCCACAACTCGCTTCCCACAGCATCGTTTCATTCGTTTATGCCTGGGCTTCCCTCAGTGGAATGGTTCTTGTATGGCTCTTGAGAGCAGGGACTGAGTCTTATTAATTTTACATTCTTGTCACTTGGTGTAGGACCTGACACTTAGTGCTGCTGAACCTAAAGATTTTTAGGCTTTTTCAAAGACTGGGACCACCATGTTTGGTCTTCTGTGTGACATATTTGAAGAGGCAGCTGGGAGCTGAAATGGAGCCTTAACTCACCTTACCACATCCACCCAGAGGAGGTGCCTTCTTCCTCCCAAAGGTGCTGTAGCCCTGCCAGAGCCTGGGATAACTCAGCCAGTCTGAACTGGGAATTCAACCTCCAGTGGTTCAAAGGCCAGACTTGACTGCTGAGGTCCGCATTTTACAGCCCAAGTGCTGTCTTTCCAGCTGGTTTTTTCCTTGGACGAAAGGCCTGGTGATGGACTTCCAAAAAATCAGCCACCGAAAACCCCAAGGACCACAGTTCTACTCTGACGCACATGGGGTCGCCATGAGTTGGGTTGACTCGTGGGCAGCTCGTAGTATTTTAGGCAATTCTGTTGTTGATCGTTATCAAATGGGATGTAACCTGCGGTGGCTGGTTTGACTCACCACTTAAAATTTTCAAGATAAAGTACTGAACAAATCACATGCGTTCTCCCCCATCCTGTCTGGAAATCCCAGTCTCAGCTGGGAGAACATGGCTTTGCGTTCCCTGAAGCGAGCAGCTCCGGCCCTGAACCACTCCCTCATCTCTTCTGACAGCCTGAGCTTGGTTCCTTTCAATTATATGCATGAAAAATACGATTTAAACCAGTAAACCCTCAGCCCCAGCACAGTCTTACATTATTCAAAACCAGAATAATAATCCTTTAAATAGAATCACAGATTCTATTTGCCACAATGTCCTTATCTTTAAAAATGAGAATCAATATCACCACCAACAGAGAATATTTTTAAAAATTTTAATAGTTTCTGATGAAATTTGCTAAATATATTAAGTGTTACTGATAATTAACTTGATTTCCTGTGCCACCTAGGAGTGGTCAGACACCTCCTGGATACCATGAGTCTCTAAAACTCATTTCAGCCAACAGTGAACCAGCTCAGAGCGTGGGCTCTGGAGTCAGACTCAGCAGCCACGCACCCTGACTTCCTTGTCCTCAGTTTCCTTACCTGGAAATACAGGGATTGCAATGACGCCTTGCCTATAGGATTAGTGTAAGGATTTAATAAAATAATCCAAGTAAAGCACTAAGCATGCTGCCAAGCAAGTAGAAGCACTTAAGCGTAATTAAAGCCATTCCATTTCTAAAATATCACTCCTGGTTGGAGATAAAATTATGCCAGAGAGGTTTGGCCCTTGTAAAGTAAGCCCTGTAGCGGAAAGTCAGTCTTGTTAACTGGCAGAAATTGTGCTTGACAACCCTGGCAGAAGCCAAGAGATTTGTCAATAGGTTCAGTTGTAAAAGGAAGAGTAAGACAGGAGGAATCAGTGAGTGCACCCATTTTGTTAGGGGCTGTTTTCCCTGATGGGACAACTGGACATAAGAATTCAGCCATCTGTTGTACTACCATCTTCCCTGTGCCCAGTACTTCAGACTTCAGACCTCACTCACTCTCCCAACGTTTGTTCCCCATGTTGCCCTCCAGGCCTGGTACATGGTTACAGTGGTCCCAGCTATGACAAGAATTTTAAGTCCCTGGCAGCATCAATGGTTGAGCTCTCAGCTACTAACAAAAGGTTAGTGGTTTGAACCCACCCAGAGGCACCTCAGAAGAAAGGCCTAGTGATCTGCTCTCTAAAGGTCACAGCCATGAAAACCCAATGGAGCACAGTTCTACTCTGAATCACAGTGGGTCGCCATGAGTTGAGTTGACTTGGTGGGGATCGAAAAGGAAAAAAAAAATCTTTGGTAAACTCTTTTCTTGGCTCAACTCAGCCCTAGGCCTGGCCCCATCTTGGCCCTGGTCCCTCGATCTGGGTAGTGTTGGAGTGGGGTTCACTTGAGCCTGGACCAGGCTGAGCAGCAGAATCAAGATGGTTTAGGTACCAAGAGTGGTTACTGGACCTGGTTTGCTCAGGACCATCCAGTCTTAGGGGTGGCTGGTCACCCTAGGAGAATCTTGGAGGTCCTCTTATAGGTGGTACCTGGGCTGGGGTATTGACTCATGGCAAAGGTGGCAGTAGCCCACCAGCTGCTAAACCCAAACTCTCCAACTCTGTTGTGGCTGTTGGGTGCCATAGAGTCAATTCTGACTCATAGCAACCCTCTTTGACAGTAAATCTGCCCCATTGGGTTTCCTGGGCTATAGTCTTCACGGAAGCAGATCACCAGGAATTTTCTGCTACGGAGCTGCTGGTAAGTTTGATCCACAATGACCTTTCGGTTAGCAGCTAAGCACTTTAACCATTGCACCACCAGTAAGCTCTCTTGTTTCTTAAATGCTTTCAGAGAAAACAAATTTAGTCGCCAGTCTCTCACTATATAAGAGCTTTGAAGTACGGAAGGATCCCTTTTATCTCATCCTTCAGTTTTCTCCAGACTGAACACTACAGTCCCTGCTCTCACTCTAGAACCCCCTCACTCTCCTCTGAGCTGTCTCCACAACGCCCGACCCTGCAGTTTGGACCCAGAGAAGAACTGAGGCTCCAGGAGTCTGGCCCCTCCTCTGGGGAGAATTCTTGTCTTTAGGCTCCAGTGGGGAGTGTGGGCTGTAGGGTCAGGGCCCAAGCTGAAGGCTCATGAGGGTCTAACCTGGCCTAGTCCTAAAATGAGCGTTCATCACAACATCCAGTTTAGCCCTGGATTCCCCGGGGGGAATGGAAAGGTGAGATATGAGGCACAAAAATGTCTGACGGGCTAAAACCAAGTCAGAGTGATGGACTTTCTCCAGAGCGCCCCGTCTTCTCTTACCACCACTCCACCCCCACTGTCCAGGACTCTTTACACAGAGCCCTGTGTCAGCACCAGGACTCCCTGAATGGCACAAATGGTTAAGCTCTCGGCTACTAACTGAAAGGTTGGCAGTTCAAATCCACCCAGAGATGCTTAGGAAGAAAGGACTGGCAATCTACTTCCAAAAGGTCACAGCCATTGCACAGTTCTATTCAGATGCACATGGGCCCTTCATGAGTCGAATCGACTTGACAGCAATTGGTTTTTTGGTTTGGCGACAGCACCAGCATGGTCTACAAGGGATCAGAGCCCTTCTCCAGCGACCCCTCCACTGATGGCCCTCCCCACCCTCACCATAACCCACCCCCCCGTCAGCCCCTTCTACCAACTCCTGCAGTTTCCAGAGATCACACCACACAGTCAAGCACTTAATTACTGTCTTGTTTTGTTCCTTAATTGTTTCCTGTTAATTTTATTTTCTCAATGATATTTCAAGATTTTTTAGAAACGAGAAGCTTGCCTCATTGTTTTAACCTTCACAGCACCTGTCAGGGCATCAGGGAGTTAAAAAGCACTTGATAAAAATACTGTCAGAGGATGAATGGGTGGATGCTGAACACACCATCACCCAGCGTGACACCTCACACACCAAAGCTCGATGCTTATTGGTTGAATGAATGAATGAACCCTCCTCTGTGTCTGACACGGATCCTACTTATCCACATTCTTCTTATTCACCAACCTGGCCTTCTGAGAAACAGAATAGAAATATAAAACGATGGAAAGAGACAAAAATATAATAGAGTGGGATGAAGTGCTTGGTATTTAAATGCTTCTCTACTTTTTCTGGGGGAAATCCTGGCTCTTTTCCTCTCACTCATGGAGAGGGCAGTACTTGCTGCAACACAGGAATGTATATCTCACATAGTGAGGATGGAATAAAAGTAGAGCCTAGGGAAAAACCGACAGGAATTGGCCCATTCCAACTGACTTATGCCGACGTAGATCAGGGCAGTTCAGAAATGAAAGACAATTGTCTGACTGGCGTCTCTGTGTCTGGCACCCCGATGGGTTTCATTTAGGGTTCTTACCCAGGCACTAAGATTATGAACAGGTGGGTACGCCCAGGTTCAGGTGCTTTACCTTTACCACCATCTGATTTTTTTTCTTTTTTATTTGAAACTCAGAACCAAAATCATATTGTGGATGAGCACAATACACGACAGAGCCCTGGTGGTACAGCGGTTAAGAGCTCAGCTGCTAATGAAAAGGTCGGCAGTTTAAATCCACTAACTGCTTCTTGCAAACCCTATGGGGCAGTTCTAGTCTGTCCTATAGGGTCGCTATGAGTTAGAATTGACTCCAGGGCAACAAAGAGATACCTCTTAGTGAGGAATCTTGGAATTTCTAGGGGAGTAGGGGAAGGGACTTTTCCAAACAACACTCAATCTGCACTGTGAGAGGCCTTCTGGGCACCTGGACAGACACCCCAGTTCACACATCCAAGGTCCTTCCATACCACCCACAAACAGCCACCTTTCCGCTGCCTTGCTGGCTAGAGGATGCCCATACCTGCAGTGTGATCAGCCCTCAGGAAGGCGGGCCCAGGGAAGAAGCCCACACAGGCCCTAGAAGCAGGCTCAAGGGCCATTTGGGAAGGGATTTCCAGGACCCCAGGTATTTGAGTGTGGTATTGACTGGCGGGGTGGGTTGGGGGATAGACCCCAGGTGAGCATACGTCTTTGGCCCAGTAGAACCTCACCTGTGGGAAGGGCACAGTCAGAGAAGAGCCCCAGTGGGACCATCTAAAATCTTCTTGCCATGGTTCAAGGGGGCTGCCCCCTTGGTATACAAGTATCTAGCATTTCAACTTTAAGCAGGAGGTGAGTTCTACATCCTAAGATGGAGGAGTCCCCAAAATAGGAAGGGCGTTTGAATGTCAAGAGGTCAAAAATAATGACACAAATAATGGACTTATGGCAGGATAATTCATTAATATATAATTTGTATTTTGACCTTGTTGCTACAAATAGTTTGCCTCTCCCATCCCAAAGAGACAAACTTGTTAGGAAGTTGTTAAAAGCTTCTCTGTTATAAACCCCAAAAATCCAAACCTGCTGCCGTCAAGTCCATTCCAACTCATATCAACCCTTTAGGACAGAGTAGAACTGCCTCACAGTGTTTCCAACAAGCAGCTGATGGAATCGAACTGCTAACTTTTTGGTTAGCAGCCAAGCTCTATTATAGGTCCCCGGAAAACAGCTCCCACTCAGCCTGATGATTTTTAACAGTCATAGAAACTGCTGGTGTGGGCCATTTTAGAAAAAATGTTTGATGGCTTCTGAGAAAGTTAAACATATAGTTAGCTAATGCCCCCCAATTCCACTCCTAGGTATTTACTACTTACCCTAGAGAAGTCAAAACCTTACAAAGACCTGTATGGGAATATTTACAGCAGCTTTATTCATAATAACCCTAAACTGGGAACAACCCAAATTTCCATCCACAGGGGAATGGCTAAACAAACTGTGGTACATTCACGTAACGGCGTACTATATACAATTATGACGAGCCCTGGTTGTGCAGTGTTTAAGCATTCGACCGTTAACCCAAAGGTCAGCAGTTCAAACCTTCCAGTGTGTCTGTAGGAGAAAAGACCTGGCAATCCCTTCCCATAAATATTAAAGCCTAGGAAACCCTATGGGGCAGTTCTACTCTGTTGCATGGGGTCACTATGAGTCAGAATCGACTCAACGGCACACAACGACAACAGCATAAGTAACAAAAAAGAACAAACTACTGAAACAAGCAACAACATGGATGAATCTGAAATGCATTATGCAACTTAAATAAGCCAGACACAAAAGGCTACGAACCATATAATCCAACTTACATGGTATATGAAGAATTTAATCTTGCCTGTACAGAGGTTTAGCCTTTGCCCTGGCTCTTGGGAGGTAATCTTTAAACTCTTGACATGGCCTGATAAAAGTGGAGGGAGGCCTTGGGCCACACCAGATAATCTAACAGTGTGATTTAGGGAGGGGGCTTTGGGTTATGGGGTATCAGCTTGACCTCCAGAGTGGCTGGAGACTGAGGTCAGTTGACCTGGGCAGTCAATCAGATCTACAGGATGAAGTCTCAATAAAGACTGTGGACACCAGGTTCATGTTGTCCCTGGTTGGCAATACTCCACACATACCATCACAAATTGTTGCCGGGAGGAGTTAATGCCCTCTATAACTCCATGGGGAAGACAGCTGGAAATTCCACGCCGGGAACTCTCCACGCACCTCTTCCCTTTGCTGATTTTCCTCTGTATCCTTTGCCTATAACAAACCATAACTGCAAGTATAGCACCTTTCAATGGGCTCTGTGTGTCCTTCTCGTGAATTATCACATCTGAGGGTGGTCTTGGGGGCCCCCAAACTTGCAACTGGAGTCAGGATGATCTTCTGGACTATTCTCTAACAATGCACTTGGCCTTCTGGAAAGGGCAAAACTGAAACTGGAAGTGGTTGAAAAGGGCTGGGGGTAAGAGGAAGAGATTCGCTACAAAGGGACGGGAAGGAAGTTCCAGGGGTGAAGGAAATGTACTGTATCATGGCTTTGGTGGTGGTAACAGGACCATATTTTTCAAAATTCAGAGAACCATACGTCCAAATAGGTGAATTTTACCGTACATAAACTCTACCTCAATGGAATACTCAACAATATTAGTCATGGGGGGATTGCAAATTAGAAACCACAATGAAATGCTACTTCACACCCTCTTAGAATGGCTAAAATTACTAAGACGGACCCTACGAAGTGTTAGCAAGTACGTGGAGCAACCGGAACCCTCAGACACTGCTGGTAAGAACGTAAAATGATGCAACCATTTTGGGAAAACTGACATTTTTTTATAAAGTTTAAACATACCCATGCACTTTGATCCTGCAATTCTACTCCTAAATAGTTTACCCTACCTAAATTTAAAAAAAGAACACATAGGTCCATGTTTTCTAAAAGAATGTTTATAGCAGCTTTATTCACATAGCCCTAAATTGAAAGATCTCAAATGTCCATAAATAGATCAACAAAATGTACTATATTCACACAATGAAATGCTGCCTAGCAATAAAATAGTACAAACTACATATGCACTCATCAACATGGATGAGCTCAAAAGCATGTTGAGTGAAAAAGCTGGATACAAAAGAGTACAAGATACATGATTTCGTCTTTCGAAGTTCAAGAACAGGCAAAAAAAAAAACAAAAAACCATAGCTTTAAACATCAAATCATTGTTTTTCTGGGGCAAGGGTAAGAGAGTGATTATAAAGAGGCATGAGGGAATTTTGGGGTGACATACACGTTCTACATCTTGGTTGGGGTGTATACATTTGTTAAAAATTATAGAATCGTACACTTAAGAGTTATGCGTTTCACTGTGTGTAAATTTTATCTCAATTACTAAAAAGGTGGTGGTGGTAAGGGGAGGTGACGATGAATCTAGACTGACCACTATAGAGAAAAGCCTACTAGAATTAGGAAAGATCGAAAGGGCCAAACTAGGAAGGGGACAGGTTTGGGATCTTCTCCATGGGTGGCAGAAGCCCATGCCCTGCCCCCACCAGAGCCTCCCAAGGGGTAGTAGCCTCTAATTGGTGGAATAAAAACATCAATATGACCAAGCTCTAAAAGCGGTGGCCTTGGGAACTAGAATAAAAGATTCTCAGGCCCAGGGTTGGCACAGGAATAGTGGTGCCTCCCACCTCCGATGGGTCATGCTAACTTGGTAGTGAACTGCAGTCCGGTGGAAAACTACACAAAATCCTGACACATTTGAATGACCTTGGGAGAAGGAAGAATCCCCCAAAATGACTGAGGTCAAACTTTCTACCAAATAAGTAGATGGGAATGTGGAGCAGATTCATAGAAATGTGGGCCAATCCAGGGGATGGAGAGGGTTTTAAAGGCTTCCTCTAAGTCTTTTGGGGGAACTAAGGATTGGAATGGGGGCCCAATTCAACCCATTGCCTCGAGTCGATTCCAATTCATGGTCACCCTACAGAACAGTAGAAACCCATAGGGTTAAAAAACACAGGGTTACCAAGCTGTAATTTTTACTGAAGCAGACTGTCGCATCTTTCTCCCACAGAGCGGCTGATGGGTTTGAACCACTGGCTTTTTAGTTAGCAGCCAAGCACTTAACCACTGTGCCACCAAAGTTCCTTGGGGGCTCAGTTGCAAGATACTAATCGGAAGTCAGTGGAGAACACCACATTGATTGGATTCCCACATCCGCGTGGAGCCCAGTGTCAGCCTGACATGGGAGGATCCCTGTTCAACAAAATCATCTGTAGCAGAAGGAGCAGTGGCACAGTGCAGTCGCCACAGACTGAAGACAAAGACCCTCCCACACTGTCTAATCACGTGGAAGTCAAAGAAGGAACCTCAACAATGGCTGACAGATTCCATAACTTGCAATCAATTGTTAAGGAGTAAAGTTGAAACCCACCACACATTTACACACTCAGTCGATCTGCTGAGTGGTAAAAACATCCCTGATAATTCAGGAAAGCTACAACTCTGTATTGAAAGAAGTCCAGCCAGAATGCTCCTTAGAAGCAAAGATGGCGAGACTTCATCTCATGTACTTTGGACATGTTATCAGACCGGTCTCTGGAGAAGGACATCATACTTGGTAATGTGAAGGGCAGTGAAAAGGAGGAAGACCCTCAACGAGATGGATTGACACAGTGGCTGCAACAATGGGCTCAAGCATAGCAAAGATTGTGAGGATGGTGCAGGGCCGGGCAGTGATTCGTTGCTATGGGTTGGAACCAACTTGGCAGCACCTAAAAACAACGCTTTTTATGATGTTGCTCTTTGCATGTAAAGCGCTGCCTTCAGTTATCCTGTGTTCAGTTTTGCCATGCTGCCTGTGATCATTAAGGTTGTGTGTCAACTCGGCTGGGCCATGATTCTCACTGTTTTCACAGTTACGATGTAGTTTGGCAGTCATATAATGATGTAATCTCCTCCATGATGAGATCTGATACCATGGGATCACCTCCATGATGGGATCTGCTGTGAGGAGCCAATCAGTTGAAAGAGAGTGTCCTTGGGGTTATGGCCTGCATCCAAGGCTCTCAGGCTTTCGCTCTATCTGGATTCTACAGCTGGCTCCTGTTCATCTGACCCCCAGTTCTTAGGACTTAAGCTAGCAGCTTATCTGCCAATCGTCAGCCTAAGACACTACCCAGGAGCTGAACTTGTTGTCCTACACTTCCTTAACACCCTGCTTTCCGCACTTCTTAGCCAGCACCTTCCCCACCTGGTCCTGAGGGCCTTCTCAGGCCCTCTCTTCTCTTCTCCTCACGCTGACTGGCACGTCTCTCTAGTCTCTAATGTAGGGACTTTTGAGTGTCAATGGCCTCTTTGCTCCGGCTTCTCAGCCTAGTAGAAAGCCTATTAGTCACGTTCCTGTGGTGTGGGGGGAAGGAGGGACATAGGGAACAGGGCTGTCAGGAATATTGTCCCCAGTGCCACCACAGGCCCCTCCTCTAGGATTTTTACTTACATCACCTTAAAAACTTCCTGCTTCTTCAGTAGCTGTAAGGCCAGCCACAAGATGGCAAAATTTATATGAGAAAGTTGTCACACATTTAAACTGCTGATAATGGGAAGGAAAATGTTTCATAGTACTTCCAGTGCTTTTAGCTGCTGTCTGCACACCGCACAAGAAGATTTTGATTTACTGACAGTGGCAATTAAGGCAAAGTTGTAAATTTAACAAAGTAATTGCTTACTCTAGCAGGTATGCTAATTAACTTTCCTGCCATGCTTAATTCTTCCACCCAGCTTAATATGTTGTGCCCACAGCCTCAGAAGGGGCAATGCCTTGTACTATAATATCCATCTTCCTGGCCACATCTGAGCACATGACTACAGTGACCAGTGGGATTCTGCCTAAAGAAGTTTGAAATGAATGGTACAAAAACTCTGGCCATGTCACCATGAACACACCACTCAGGCTTAGTTTCCTAGTGTGTGAAATGGGCACATAATTTTTAATTAAACACAATCACTTATGCAATGCACCTAATACAGTCTATAGAATACAACTGCTCAAGAAATTTTAGCCTTTGCAATCATATTAATGTTAAGGTATATCGTTGTTGTCATTAATGCTGAACTGAAAAGTGTATGAAGTTGGCTCTGAAGTGGTCGTGTTAGTCCATAGCACTAGCAGGAGGAAAAGAACTAGAAAGAACCAGGGATGAAAGAGGCCACATGTTCCTATCTTTCAGTTGCAGTTCCATTGGTTTCTTGCTCCTGGATGTTCATAAAAATGACTCTGGTGCCCAAAGTAAATGATCTGTGATAGCTACTCTCCAGGATGGCTTCCAGTGATCCCTACCTCCTGGTAGTCATGCTTATATGTGGCCCCTTCTACTTTGAGGCAAGGTCTTAAAACACATTGTGATTTCTCCGTCTCTTGTCTTATATCACTCTGGTGGAAGCCTGTTCCATGTTGAACTGCCCCATAGGGTTTCCAAGGAGCACCTGGTGGATTCGAACTGCCAACCTTTTAGTTAGCAACTATAGCTCTTAACCACTGCACCACTAGGCTTTCCATTGTGAGAACAGACCCACATTTTGAGGAACTGAGGCCTGCTGCTAACAGGCATGTGAGTGAACCATCTTGGACGCAGATCCCCCAGCCCCAGCTAAGCCTTCAGATGACTGTAGCCCCAGCCAACACTGGACTACAGCTTCAGGAGAGTCCATGAGCCAGAACCACCCAGCTAAGCTTCTCCCAGATTCCTGACACATAGGAACTGTGAGATAATAAATGCTTGTTATTTTATGCAACTGAGTTAGGGGGTCATTTGTTATACAGCAATAGATAACAAATGCATGTCCCTTCGCTTAAGCTTGATTGAATATATTTCTGTACCTTGCAGCCCATGATCTCAGGCCAAGAGACTTACTTTAAAAACATTATCTTAAGAAATAGAAATACAAACAGAACTATAATTGTTGAAGTTTTTCATTTTCCTTTTCTGAGGTATATAGAAGCTGGCCCCAGTTTTAAGGCAACAGGTTTTTTTTAATCTACCTATCACCTATCCGTATACCTATCTAGCTGATCTGTCATCTGTGTCCCACCACATTTATTCGTCTATCTATGCCATCCCTTAAGAGTGGAGTTTTAAGATGGATGATACAGTGATAAATTATACATAGTAGAAAAAAAAATTTTCATTTCCTTTCTAGAACTCATTTTTGGAAGATTTGCTCAGAAAGTTGTTTTTTGACCAAGTGACAGGGTTAAAGTTGAGCCTCCAGGGCATGATTTATTTATTCAGTATAAGGCCGTAAGGTTTGCGTGTGTGCACACATGCACACACATATGCTGGGGGCAGGTGTTAGAAGTCATGTTTATTTATGTGGAGAAGAAACACAAGAAAAGGGAGAGAAAGGAAGAAGAAAAGAGCGAAGACCAAAGTCTCCATGATGTGACTCTTCCCATCTTCCCATCGTATCTTAAATAAAATTGCTAAACTCACAACATAAGTGAAGCTCATGAACTGGAGAGGCAGAAAGCAGTGAGGGGCACACCGTTGTGTCCACCTGAATGTGTTGAGATAAGGACCGTCCAGGCAGCCATGAAAATACAGAGGCAGACAGCAGGAGGGGGAGTGAGCTGCAGGTATCCAGGGAAACCATGAGGAGGACTTGGAGTCCCACAGAGCTATGATGTTGGGGGTTTGAGGATGATCTCACTCTCGGGCCACAAAGGGCCCACTGGGCATCTTGAGAATGGATAGACAGACAGATGGCTGGATGGCTGGCTGGGTGGAGGCAGATATAGAGAAACAGACAGAGGTGAGGTCCTCGAGGGCTGAGAGTAGCAGCCTCATCTGATTTGTCTTTGTGCACTTAGCGCTGCTCCTTGAGATTTCATAAACTTTCATTGAGTGAGGGGTATGTATAAAAGGTACGTGAGTGAAGAAATAGATGAATGACTGTGCACACATTAATCTTCTATTATATACACTCTGTCCATCACTGTTATGGTCGTCCCAAAACTTGGGATATTTACGTATACTTCAGGATTGCAGAAAATACCCTAGCAGCTTAAGTAAAATACTTACCTTGAAGCGATGCTTTACTGCTTATAAAAGGTACCATCTTTTTTTTTTCTGGTCCACCAGACGCACATTTCTGTTCTGTTTGCACTTTCTGCCCCCTACCTGGGGCTGATGGAGGGGAGAAGGTGATCACAGAATGGCTGTAGCCACCTAAGGCACCAGTAGGTTTCCAGCCTACGCAAAACAGGAGCTACTACGAATGAGCTTGCACGTGCTGATAAATGGATTCTGATTCACTCTTGCAGGTTGCTCCTGGACTCTGGAACCGAACATGCCATCCTTCCCTGCATATTGGAACTGCTCTTGTTCACTGGTGAGATGTGAGAGGCCTCTGCCTATGATAGTTTAAATCAGTCACAAAGATCCTGCCATCTCCACACGCATCAACGCCATTCGTCTATACTCAGAGAATGTGGGTCTGCTGGCTGCTGCAGGTTAACCCAATTTAGCTGTCTTTTTTCCTAATCACAGAGAGAACTTCAATAAAAAAGGAGATCATTCCAATACCAGCTGTCAGCTCCAGGTCCGTCCTGGTGATTATCACCTTGCCGGAACTTGAATCCTCCTACTTGCTATGTCATAGTTCTGAGTTCATGAATTTTTTGCAGAGATCACGAAACCTATCAGATTACCTGTCAACTTCATGCAAAATGAAATTAACTGGCAAGGAGACAATGATGGCTTATCCAAAAGAGTTTCATACCCTTAACATAGCAGAGTGATTTCCTCTCTCCTTTGCTCATTCTGGAGTCCTGGTAGCGCAGTGGTTAAGAGCTATGACTGCTAACCAAAAGGTCTTCAGTTCAAATCCACCAGCTGCTCCTTGGAAATCCTATGAGGCAGTTGTACTCTGTTCTATAGCGTCTCTATCAGTCAGAATGGACTCGGCGGCAATGAGTTTGGTTTGGTTTTGGTTTATCCACTCTGCCATTCCTTCAGTCTTCTCTATAATTAGTCTGTTACTTCTGTTTCCTTCGGAGACCTAGAAGGGCAAGAGATTGGAGCGGCCAGATCATAAAAAAGTGTGTGTGTGTGTGTGTGTGTAGACAAGTACTGATTCCAATTCAAAGGGGATGGCATTCAACTTCTTCCTGCTTAATTTCTCTTTCCTCCCAGCACCCTCCTACGTTCAGTGAGCTTCTGGAAGGCAATCCTTGAAGGTGAAAAGTAAACAAAAAAACATTAAGAATAGTATTATTCTGTCTTTTCTTTTCTCTTTCATCCCATATAGTGTAACGGTTCATAAATGAAGAGCTCTAGCCCAAAACTCTATCCTAGGCTTCAGACCTCTCTATCTTTCTAAACATCTCACCTCAATAAATAACTACCATTTCAAACTCAGTGTACTGATATTACTACATGTTCATCAAAACCCATTTTGTTTTCCTCTTGGGAACACACTAGACTACATTTCCCAACCTTCCACACAGGTGGTCAAAGCCATGATCTGAGTTCTGAGCAAAGGAAAATAAGCAGAACTGCAGTGCTGTGAATTACTTAATATGGTCCTTTTATCCATGTATGGTCTGGTAACTCCCACACAGTGACTGGGTGAGACTATGCCAATAAGGTGCTTGTGGCCCACCAAGGGAATTGGACAGCTTGCTGACCATGCAAATAAGGTGCATGGAACCCTGTGAGGGTGGAAACATGTAAATAAGGTGTATGGAATCTTAACAAGGGGATTGGTCAGTTTTGCCATCCTGCTGGGCTTGTTGTTTGTTGTTGTTAGGTGTCGTCAAGTTGGTTCTGACTCACAGCAACCCTATGCACAACAGAACGAAACACTGCCCGGTCCTGCACCATCCTTACAATCGTTGTTATGCTTGAGCTCATTGTTGCAGCCACTGTGTCAATCCACCTCATTGAGGGTCTTGCTCCTTTCCGCTGACCCTGTACTCTGCCAAGCATGATGTCCTTCTCCAGGGACTCATCCCTCCTGACAACATGTCCAAAGTATGTAAGACACAGTCTCGCCATCCTTGCTTCTAAGGAGCATTCTGGTTGTACTTCTTCTAAGACAGATTTGTTCGTTTTTTGGCAGTCCATGGTATATTCAATATTCTTCGCCAACACCACAATTCAAAGGCGTCAACTCTTCTTCACTCTTCCTTATTCATTGTCCAGCTTCACATGCATGTGATGTGATTGAAAATACCATGGCTTGGGTCAGGTGCACCTTAGTCTTCAGGGTGACATCTTTGCTCTTCAACACTTTGAAGAGGTCCTTTGCAGCAGATTTGCCCAATGTAATGCGTCTTTTAATTTCTTGACTGCTGCTTCCATGGCTGTTGATTGTGGATCCAAGTAAAATGAAATCCTCGACAACTTCAATCTTTTCTCTGTTTATCACGATGTTGCCCTTTGGCCCAGTTGTGAGGATTTTTGTTTTCTTTATGTTGAGGTATAATCCATACCGAAGGCTGTGGTCTTTGATCTTCATTAGTAAGTGCTTCAAGTCCTCTTCACTTTCAGCAAGCAAGGTTGTGTCATCTGCATAATGCAGGTTGTTAATAAGTCTTCCTCCAATCCTGATGCCCCGTTCTTCTTCATATAGTCCAGCTTCTCGTATTATTTGCTCAGCATACGGATTAAATAGGTATGGTGAAAGAATACAACCCTGACGCACACCTTTCCTGACTTTAAACCAATCAGTATCCCCTTGTTCTGTCCGAACAACTGCCTCTTGATCTATGTAAAGGTTCCTCATGAGCACAATTAAGTGTTCTGGTATTCCCATTCTTCACAGTGTTGTCCATAGTTTGTTATGATCCATACAGTCGAACACCTTTGCATAGTCAATAAAACACAGGTAAACATCCTTCTGGTATTCTCTGCTTTCAACCAGGATCCATCTGACATCAGCAATGATATCCCTGGTTCCACATCCTCTTCTGAAACCGGCCTGAAATTCTGGCAGTTCCCTGTCGATATACTGCCGCAGCCGTTTTTGAATGATCTTCAGCAAAATTTTGCTTGCATGTGATATTAATGATATTGTTCTATAATTTCCACATTCGGTTGGATCACCTTTCTTGGGAATAGGCATAAATACGGATCTCTTCCAATCAGTTCGCCAGGAAGCTGTCTTCCATATTTCTTGGCATAGAAAAGTGAGCACCTCCAGTGCTGCATCTGTTTGTTGAAACATCTCAATTGATATTCCATCAATTCCTGGAGCCTTGTTTTTCGCCAATGCCTTCAGAGCAGCTTGGACTTCTTCCTTCAGTACCATCAGTTCCTGATCACATGCCACCTCTTGAAATGGTTGAACATCGACTAATTCTTTTTGGTACAATGACTCTGTGTATTCCTCCATCTTCTTTTGATGCTTCCTGCATAATTTAATATTTTCCCCATGGAATCCTTCACTAGTGCAACTCGAGGCTTGAATTTTTTCTTCAGTTCTTTCAGATTGAGAAACGCCGAGAGTGTTCTTCCCTTTTGGTTTTTCATCTCCTGGTTTTCCATTTCTGCTGGGCTTAAAAAGAGCAAATTCCAGAGCACAGAGGGGACTTCACAACCATCAAGAAAGAGCTGGGAGTAGAGTGTCTCATTTGCACCCAGAGTCCCTGCATTGAGAACCTCCTAGATCCGGGAGACAGAGAGAGAAAGCTGTAACACTGGAGACAGTGCAAGACAGCGAGAAGCAGTAGCAGAGAAACGGTGGCATCAGAACCAGAAGACTGGCCAAAGAGATGGCGCAGTGGGCTTCCTGGCCCATGGAGTGAGGTGGCTATAGTGGGCATGCCAACCTGTGGAGAGAGACGGCTGAATGCCTCCAGCCAGGAGGCTTGCTAGCAGAGTGGAGTGCCTTCAGGCACTTAGCAAAGCTAAGTTCACTGACCCACAGAGCAAGACAGCTGAATGCCTTCAAGCCTGAGGCTTACTGGCAGAGTGGGGTGCCTCCAGGCACTTATCAGCAGAGCTAAAGAGCTTGGTAACACTTGCCTGAGCATTGCAGAGGCCCAGAGGCTGCGGGGCTGAAGGTCCAAGGGGCCCAGAGAGACAGGCCTCCTGCAGGCATAGCTGAGAAGCTGTCCTGAAAGAAGAACTGTATCCTGATTTGTTCCTGATCCTGAATTGTAACCCGTTATTTCCCTAATAAACTCCGTAACTATGAGTACAGTCTGTGAGTTCTGCATGGCCATTGCAATGAATTATTAAATCCAGCAGAGAAGAGTGCTGTGAGATGGACAGCTGGTGTCAGAATTGGTAAAAAAAAAAAAAAAAAAAAAAATGAAGGGAGGAGGTATGTCTGACCTCATAGCAATCAGCCTTGGGATGATGCTAATGACGATGAAGTTGAAGGATCTCTGATTTCACTGCGTCATTTTTACAAGAAGTGCTGTGTGCCATCCCCAAGTCTGCCCCTTTCACTTAATCCTGCTTGCTCTTTTTCCCTCTGTTGACTGAATGGAGGAACTCAGAAGAATTCAAGGAGGTAGAGGTACAAGGTGGAAGGCATCTGGGTCTCTGAATGAGCTCATGCCAGGCTGCTTAACCAGGAACTCCTACATTGGACTACGATGTGAACTATAAATAAAATTCTACTGTGTTCAGGATTTATCTGTTACTATATGGTGTGATCTCCCAAAAGGAACCCATATTTGGTTTAGATGTCGAACTGATGACACCACACATGCGCTAAGAGGGTATAAAGAGATTTATTACTCACATAATGAGACTTTATAGGGAGAGCAGGGCAGGCTTGAAAGAAGAGGGAGGGCTGACTGGCTCTGCCTAGTTCTGTGGTTAAAGGGTGGCACCAAGGTGAAGATTCCTGCAAGTGGACCTGTGTTGGCATAGTTTGAACTTCCCCCAGGGTCGGGAGGGAGTGTGCAGGTTTTTTATTGGCTTTCCCAGCTGTGGGGCAGGATGGGGAAGGAAAATGCTGGAGCTTGAAAGCTGTCAGCAGTTCAAACATCAAAAATGGAGTCAGACTTCTTACTATACCACAGCTAGAATTACCTCAACTAATACAACATGAAAGCTTAACACATTATCTTCCCCCTAAACAACTTCCCTTGTAATCCCTTTCTCAAGGGATAGTCCCATCATCCACCCAGACACAAAAGCCAGAAACCTGAACACCATTCTCAATTCCTTACCCTTGTCATCAACTGCCATCATTTCCATAGCATTTGTCAAAATCTCTCCTTCTTTCCACCCCCAATGCTTCATCCTTGGATCAAAACACCATCAAAGGAGTCAAGGGCCCTGTCCATGAAGCCCCTCTACCCAGTTTTGAATCCTAGATTCACCCCTTCCCAGTTTAATGACCTTGGGCAACTTGAATCTCTATGTACTTCAGTTTCCTTATCCGAAGTATGAGGATAAAAATAGTACCATATGATGGCTGTAAGGATAAAATGAAGCACTATTTATAAAATGCTTAGAACAATGCTTAGGACACAGCGTCTTAGGCTGGGTTCTCTAGAGAAGCAAAATCAGTAAAGCATATAAATATATATAGAGAGAGAGAGATTTATATTAAGGAAATGGCTCACGAGGTTGTAGAGGCTGTAACATCCCAAGTCCATGGATCAGGTAAGAGTCTTCTCCTGATTCACATAGCCACAGGGGCTGACAAACCCAAGATCAGCAGGCTGGAGAACAGGGCTGTTGCTCACAGGCTGTGAAGATTGATGAATCCCAAGATCAGCAGGCAAGACTGCAGGCAAGCTGCTAGTTCAAGTCCCAAGAAGCAGAGGTCAGAAAAACAGGAGCCAGCTGCAGGATCCAGAACTAGCAAAAGCCCCCAAGCCGTGCCTGAACATTCACCCACATTTGATGAAAGCCACATGCCCAAGGAAACTCCCCTTCAACTGATTGGCTACCCACAGCAGATCCTATCATGGAGGTGGTCATGTATCAAATCTCAATAGGGAAGTGATCACAACA
Organism: Loxodonta africana; assembly: GCF_030014295.1. Taxonomy (NCBI): domain Eukaryota; kingdom Metazoa; phylum Chordata; class Mammalia; order Proboscidea; family Elephantidae; genus Loxodonta; species Loxodonta africana. Next base: position 51,391,166 of record NC_087366.1, read on the forward strand.
TTATACCGCTGCCAAAACTAAGAAGTTGACAGCCAAGTTGACACACAATCTTACCCAACACACACAATAAGGACTATATATATATATATACGCAATTTGTCCCTCACTTGGGTCTCTGCAGTAGTTTCTGACCACCTCCCACCCACTTTTGTCTTCTCCAATCCAGACTCCACTGTAAAGCCAGAGTTCACTTTCTAAAGCCTAAATCTCACCACGTTTCTCATCTGCTTTCAATCTTTTATCAAATTAGGACATTCTCACCCTTCCTCACATTGACCCTGCCTTCTTCTCTTTGCTCCACCAGAAAGTGCACAGGACAGCTAGATTAGCCAAAGACACAGCCAACTCTGGCCAAGGGAGCAATCCAGAAATATCCAGAGAGAATTACTGAGAATATCCTCACACATTAGCTAAGAGGTAGAAAGAAACAGTTGAATTAACATTGAATCTAACGATAATTAAAATTTCTGAGAGAAATAATCAAAATAAAATAAACCTGACAGTGTCTAAAGCAGCCCGTGATAAAATGTGTGACAGGTGAGTTTACTGAAGAACCCATTTTGACGCCTAAAAATGGAAATGGTGGAATTTGAAAGGGAAAAAATAGAACTAGTAACATGCGCATCACCACGTAAAGGTTCCACTGGCTGAAACAGCCCATGACAAAGTTTGTGAATGACTAAACATTGACATAAGTATTTGTTATTACAAAATTTTACCTGGAAAGTTTAGACTTGGTAAAATTAGTAGTTCTATAGAAAACTCACAATGGCTGAAGCTTTAATAATAATAATGAAAGCTGAACAATAAATTTAATCATTGTCATAAAATTTGCACCCAAAAAAAAAAAAAATCCAGTGCCATCGAGTCGATTCCGACCCATAGCGACACTATAGGACAGGGTACAACTGCCCCATAGAGTTTCCAAGGAGCGCCTGGTGGATTCGAACTACTGACCCCTTGGTTGGCAGCTGTAGCACTTAACCAGTACACCACCAGGGCTTCCAAAATTTGCACAGATGACAAATTATCTCAGTGAAAATAATTTCAGAAAAATGAAAATAGATAAATATGGAAATGGTTTGATGCTGCTATATTAAAATTTGCCCCCAAAATTAAGTTGGCTTAATGGAATTCACTCCAGAAGTCTCTTTCTCGGGGAAAAGTTGTCAAAATTGATAAAGCTCTGATATAATTTTTAGACACAGAGTAAAAAACAACTGGGGCGGGGGTGATCAAAACTGCAGAGCCAAAAACATTCTGTACACCTACCAGCCGACAGCCTTTACAGGGGCCTGGAGCACCCCACCAAGCTCAGGATATGACAGCCTCTCGTGAGGAAAAGCAGAGTTGGGTTAGCAATTTATGTCCCTCTAGAGCCAAAGGTGAATTCTTTTAGCTCCTCCATCCAATAAACTCAAAATCCAGCTGTGTTTTAAACATATTCTTGGAGCTGAAGAAAAACCATCCCCCTCTGTGACTACAGTAGTAATAATCTCTCATATCTGGATGGGATTTTTCCATATTGTAAATGGATTTCAAAGAGCCCTGGTGGTGCAACAGTTAAGCACTTGGCCGCTAACTGAAAGGTTGGCTGTTCAAGCCCACCTGGCGGCTCTGCAGGAGAAAGACCTGGCGATCTGCTTCCATAAAGATTACAGCCAAGAAAACCCTACAGGGCGGGTCTACTCTGTCACATGGGGTCGTTGTCAGTCGAAAATCGATCAGATAGCACCCAACAGCAACAAACGGACTTCATGGAAATAATGTTATTGACTGTTCACACTGTCCCTGAGAAACTATGCATTCGTGCCCCTGTCTCACAGTTGAGGAAACTGAGACTCAGAAAAGTTAAGAAATTTGACGAACATCATACAGCCAACAAGATGTGGAGTCAGGATTCAAACTAGGCCCTTCTCCACTACGAGCCCAGAGTTCATTCAATGATACAGGAGTTCACTGATCACCTGATTAGCGGCACAGCCCCAGCTGGAAACTAAAGAAGGATGGCATCAGATTATGAAGCCCAGGTTTCCTCTTGGCTCATAAACAGACATGGACCCTGTAGTCAACTCTAAATCCCTCAGATCACCCCCCTATTTCCCATCCTCACCCCACCGCCCAGGTCTCTGGCCTCTCTGGAGAGTAGGCAGGTGACGTGTAGGAGGCTTGTGGTGTCATGAAAAAGCCCAGGCCAGGTGCCGTTATCCATCCTGCCCTCTCCCTGCTTCCCTGCGTAGAGTAGCTCAATCCCTGGGACCAGGCCGATCACCCCAAAAGAGCTGGAGAAGAACAAAGGAAAACCTTGTAGAGTTGAGTGTGGTTAAAACCATTCTCATTGCCCGATTATTCTGCTCTCGAAGTTGTGTCATCTGCATATCACAGGTTGTTAATGAGTAGTTGGGCTTGTAAAATTTTATCATGAGATCTCCGGCATCGTTTCTATCACCAAGGCCATATTTTCTAACCACTAAGGCCAACGATGAAGAAGTTGAAGATTTTCACCAACTTCTGCAGTCGGAAATTGATCGAACATGCGACCAGTATGCACTGATAATTATTGGTGATTGGAATGTGAGAGATGGAAATGAAGAAGGATTGGTAGTTCAAAAACAGAGCTTTGGAAAATATGGCCAAAGCAGCTTAGAGTCAATTAAGAACTGTTGCCCACCACTACTCCCCACCACCTCACCTCCACCCCCTCATCTCTCCTGTATTTTGCGGCTGACTTTTTTGAACCTCATCTCAAGACTTTCCATTTATGCCTCTAGTGAGCCTGAGCTTGTGATATTTTTTAAATCTCCTCTTTCTGTCCTTATCGCTATCGCAGAATTGATCAGTTGTGTTCGTATGAAAGTCACTGGTAAGAATGGTTGACTAGAGCAAGGTTTAGTGCAAAGCCCTATGGCGCTACCTTCAGGACCACCTTCTACCCTCCAGGTTGACCTTGATCCATGAACCAGCATTCTGATTACCTCTGTGTAGCTCCCTGGGTGTATTACCAACCAACTGTTGCTGAATGAGTCGGAATCAACTCGACGGCAATGGGTTTGGTTTTGGGGGGTTTTGGTTGCTGAATGTGTGGGTCTGGCATAGGTCAGGCTTCCCCACACTGTGAGGCTGAAAACCTATGACTGGGGTTTCCCAGTAACCCAGACGTAGGCAGGTGCCTTGAACGACGGATGTGATCTGCCCTCATTTCTTATTTTTTACCTGGAAGTAGTTACAACTAGAGCTGCTTGCTGCTGCCACTTTCTCACTGCTAATTAATTTTCCCACTACACCAGTAATACCATTAGGTCAGTGCCAGATTTTAATCCAATCATGAAATATTACTTAAGAACAGAGAGCTGCTGATTTTAAAGGTCAGTGGCCCAGGGCTCAGGGTTCTAAGTTGTCCCTTAAAGCTCCAGTTGATCATCTATCTGCTGGCCATCGTCTCACCCATGGGGTGGTCTCCACCTCTCCGGAAGGGCTCCCTGTACCTTGTAGAGTCTAGAAGGCTACTCAGCATCAAACTTCTCAACTCAGCTATGGGAAAATAAAACAGTATAACAAGGCCTTTTCCTGCGGTGATGCCACTAACAGGCAAAATTCCCCAAAGCCTCTAGTCCTGACCTGCTGTCTTCATTGCTGCCATCAAAACATATGGACATGGGTGTGAGATTGATGGGTTTCATTATAATTTAATGCAGGGACTGGTATTTAACTTGGCTCTCATTTTCCTGACTTCCCCTACTCTAAAATAGAAATACGTCCCTGCCAGAAAGGTGCAGTTGTGTTCCCAATATGCCAAGCATTTCTGAAAAGGACAGGGTTTACTGCTCAGGCCCCTGTATGATGTTTGCACAGAAGCACCATGGTGGCATTTAAGTCTCTCTCGGCTGGCTGTCAGGTAGTCAAACTCTAAGCCAAAGGTATGTGTCCTCCCCCTGTAGTACCTGGGAGTTCCAGCAAGGAGACTGACTGGCCTGCAGGAGACAATGCATAGAGAGGAATAGCAGCAACGTGCTGGCTAGGAAGGGAGACACCCACAGTGTGAACAGTCTGGAAAGCCAAGCAGAGAAAGGGAAAGGGGGAACAGTTACTAACCTGGGTTACGTGCAAAGCACAACACTAGGTGCTTTACAAACCTTATTCTACTCATCACTGAGACTATCTCACTTGGTGAGTACATAGCAGAGGTGCAAACTGTATTCATCCCAAGATCCAGACAAAAGGCTTGCATCCAATTGTACAACGACCTTGGCAATCTTCTGGGAAGAGGCTCATCCAAAAGGAAGAATGAAGGCCACCAAGGGGGGGTAATGGGACTAGGGTCAAAGTACAAAAGTATGTTCCTGCCCACCAGAGTATATTTCCTTTATATTATCTCCAAGCCACCAGGTCCTACAGGGCATAAAAACATAAAAGGTTACCTTTCTATCATCTCCAGGAGCTTAAACAGCAGCACCACTGGTGTCACTGCTGTGGGGTCAGTGGCTGGTCTGGCCACAAAGGCAGCACCACCTTCAGGGCCTGAACATTGGGTTCTGATGCCCACACCCTCGGACCCAGCAGCCACAATGCAGCTGATGCTACCACAGTGGAGGTGGTGGTGCCGGCCTTGGGGCACTGGCCACCCTACTGCACTCCGGCCACTGGCTCTCATGGTATGGCCAGGCAGTGCACCAGAGCTGGGATGGTGTGTGCTAGTAAATGTTTAACAACCAGCCCTCTAGGGGGTGGAGGGGAGAAGGGGCCTGGTTTGTACTGATTTGTAGCATTTGTGAATTTCTGTGGTGTAAATACTCCCAGCATGGCTGATTTCAAGCTACTAATGGGACATCACTGAATTCAAAGAAGGGATGTACAGTAATGCACCATCAGATAGTGTTTTCACCACAGACATAACAGACATAACCTGAAGAGCGTAGGTAATGCAGCGAAACAGTTAGGAGTTGATGTTTTGACTATATATTACCCTTGCTTTAAATATAATTTAATAATTATTAAACAATTTTATACCCAAAAACCCACTGCTGTCGAGTCGATTCCGACTTGTAGCAACCCTATAGGACAGAGTAGAACTGCCCCATAGAGTTTCCAAGGAGCACCTGGGCGGATATGAACTGCTGACCCTTTGGTTAGCAGCTGTAGCACTTACCCACTACACCACTGGGGTTTCCAAACAACAATTTTATATTTAATATAAATATTAGATAATTTTGATATAACTTAATTTTTAATAATAGCTATGTGTGATGGTTAAGGTCATGTGTCAATTTGTCTGGGCCATGATTCTCAGTGGTTTGGCAGTTAAGCAATGATGTAGTTGATAGTTATGTAATGATGTAATTTGGCAGTTGTGTAATGATGCAGTTATCCTCCATTTTGTGATACAACGTAATCACCTCCATGATGTGATCTAATGTGACCAGCCAATCAGCTGAAAGGTGAGGCTGCTCGGGGGTGTGGCCTACATTCAATATATGTGGGCATTCTGGCAAAGCTTGTTTACTTTTGCTTGCTCTGGATCCTGCATCCAACTCATCAACATCTGACCTCTGGTTCTTGGAATACGAGCCAGCAGCCTGCCATATTGCCTGCCCATCTCGGGTTCCTCAGCCCCTGCAGCTACATGAGTCAGGAGAAGCTTCCAGCCTGATGTCTGATCCACAGACTTGGGACTTGCCAGCCTCTACAACCATGTGAGCCATTTCTTTGAGAGAAATCTCTCTCTCCCTCTCCATATATAGAGAGAGATTGATGTAGATATATAGATACGTGTGTCTGTGTGTCTGTGTGTATATATGTATGTATGTATATTTCACTGGTTTTGCTTCTCTAGAGAACCCAACCTAAGGTACTGTGTTTAACAACTGTTTTTGCAAAATCCCTGAAAAACTTAGCAATTCACTCTCACAAACTTGTATGAGCAGGCTGTAGCACACCACTGGGAAGGAAGAAAATGTGGGCATCACACAGTGGCCAAGAAGTCAAGTTCATAGGAAGACACTCCCGGGACACACAGAGCTATCTGGGCAGAATTTAACGTGGGCAGAAACAACTGCAGAGTGTGTAGGGTCAAAGCCTGGAAAATACTATTTTGAGGCTGTTTGGCCCCTGTTTCTATTTCTGGATCACAGGCAGGAATTGAAACCCAATTCAAAGTGTTTCCACTAATGTCTTCTCCCTCTGCATATAAAACCGTTGCGGTCGATCGAGTCTACTCTGACTCATGGCGACTCCGTGTGTATCAGAGGAGAACTGTGCTCCATAGAATTTCAATGGTCGATTTTTTTGTAAGAAGATTGCCAGGATTTTTTATCCAAGGTGGCTCTGTGTGCACCCAAACTTTTAATTTTCAGTTAGCAGCGAAGCACGTTAACGGCTTGCACTACCCAGGGATCCTCCCTCTGCAAACAAAGATGTGCAAAGTAGTTCATCCCAAGCAGGGCTTCCAGCAGCAAGAGTGACTGCTCCCTGCCGGTAAGGCAGGAAGACGCTAAAGCACGCCCCACCTCTCCTCGAAATGCCTGGCTGTGTCTGCACGATCGCTCCTCTGCTCACTTTATCCTCGCCTGGGATGAGGCAAAGTCTAAGGGCACGTTCCACGGTGCCTCCGCAAACATCGCGGTGGTTTCAGCCTTCTGCCAGAGCCTCATGGACCAGAGGCGACGAGAGATGTTTGGCTTCTCTGCTTGGGTAGGCAGCTCTGAGCTCTGGCAAAGGCACTGCCAAAAGAGTCATCTACCGGAGCCCAGCGTGTAGTACAGCAGCCCAAGACCAAGACAACAAAGAGTAAGGAAATGAATCTGCGTAATGACACAGCATGAGCGCAATGAATTGTTGTCAAAGCATTTCCCTGGCTGCGTTCATCTCTTATGTAGGAGAACAAAACTGTCATAAAGCTGACAACTTTATTCAACATTGGGACAACTACCAAGCCTAAAAATCGGAGGCAAATGGGAGATTTTCTTAAGAGGGCTGAGCTCCATTACCCATGTCACATGCCCCGGGCAGTCCACCCCCAGGTTTCAGGAAGGAAAAGGAGGACGCTAAGATTCATTGAACGTCACCATGTGCTACTCTCAGAAACGTTTTACCTGTTTTATTTTACATCATCCTCTCTTCAGTTCTGGGAAGGGAGCAGTGCTGAGGTCCGAGATTTGCTGAGTGCCCACTACAAGCCAGTCTCTCAGCCACGCTTGTACATACTTTATGTTAATTATGGCAATACTCAAAAAAGGGAGGTATTATTGCCCCCATTTTACAGGTGAGGAAGCTGAGTCTCAGAAAGGTTAAGAAACTCTGCACATCAGTTCACAGGGCCCAAATCCTTCTGATTGCAAGTTCACTCACCCTATGTTGCCTGCTGGGAAATGCGTGAGGTCCACAGAGCCACAGTCCTGAGACAGCCCCTCTCCCGTTGCTTCTTCATCCCTTTCCCATTCTTTCTCATCTGGGCTGGGCTGCTCTCTATTTATCACCCTCTCGGGAATGCAAACATGGTTAAGGCCCTGGAGGTAAAAAGACCTGCTTTCGAGGAGATGCTCCACTGTTGCTGTTGTTAGGTGCCATCGAGTCGATTCCAACTCACAGCAACCCCACGTGACACAATAGAGCTCCCCATAGGGCTTTCTAGGCTGTAATCTTTACAGGAGCAGATTCCCAGCTCTTTCTCCTGTAGAGTCGCTGGGTGGGCTCAAACCTCCAGCCTCTCGATTAGCAGCTGAGCACTTCACCGTTGTGCCACCAGGGCTCCTTCTACGCTCCCCTACTACTTACCAGCAGCTGTGACAGGGATCATTTGCTTACCCTCGGTCAGCTTTAGTGTCTTCAACTACAAAATGGAGGTGGGAATAGTTCTACTTCATGAGATTGCTGTGGGATTAAATGAGACAACATATGTCAGGTGCACAGCGCCCAGCATAGGTAAGTACTCCATGCCAGCTGTTATTATTAGTGGCTAGAGCACACAGCATTGGAAAAAGGTGCGGGTGCCGGTGACCTCCACTCAGCGTGGTAAGAGAGGGCAAAGGCAGCAAGAGGGCAGCTGGACTCAGGGGTCTTCACTCCCTTCCCACATGGCCAGTCGGCTTCCTTCCCTTTGGGGGATCTTGCCAAGGCCTGGCACGAGCACATGGCAGAGAAAGGACGGCACTGGAAGACTCAGCCCATGACAAGCATTACAGACTGTGTGCCACATGCCGGGCACTGTTCTAAGTTCTTTATAAATATGAACTCTTCATAACAAGCCAGTGGGATGATCGCTATTATTCTCCATGCGTATCAAAGTGAAAAGTGAGCTTAATTCACTCCCCCGGCTCACAGTCTGACCCTTTAGGCACAGCCACGTCACACACCAGGCCTGTGGCTCAGCCTCGAGAGGGAACGGGAGGCAATTCAGCACCTGCAGGTGATGTCAGTGGCCTGGAAGCTCGCTCCTTGATGCGCCAGACCCGCCCTGGGAGGAACCAGCTCTCCATCGCTCAAGGGTAATATTCGCTTTGGAATTTATCCTCCCTCCTTCCTCCTTTTGGTCATTTCTCTGGGATAAACAGTGGGAGATAAAGAAATTCCAGCAGGCGAAATGATGTGAAAAGAGGCAGGCCTGGGTTGCAATTCTGGCTGCAGCTATGCACACTGCTTGCTAGCTCTGGGTCTGTGCAAGTGACTCATCTTCTCAGAGTCCCCTCGTCTATAAAATCGAGATCATGTCTACCTCAAGATGCTATTATGAGGACCAGAAAAAAGTACAGGAAACATAGAGAATAATGCCTGACACCTCACTTTCGAACAACTACTATTATTTGATCACTTATTCATAGATTGTGCTCTTGTTCTGGGGTTAGATCACCTAGGGAAGACTCATCTTCCCAAGCCCCCTTATTTTCTCACTGGTAAGGTAGGGATGCTCTGGTGGTGAAGTAGTTAAGAGCTTGGCTTGTAACCCAAAGATGAGCAGTTCAAATCCACCAGCCGTCCCTTGGAAACTCTACGGGGCAGTTCTACTCTGTCCTGTAGGGTCTATGAGTTGAAATCAACAACGGGCTTGGTTTTTTTTTAAAGACAGGAATGGAGTCCCTGGGTATTGCAAGTGGTTAAGTGCTTGGCTACTGTGGTGATTAAGATTGTGTGTCGACTTGGCTGGGCCATGATTCTCAGTGTTTTGGCAGTTGTATAATGTTGTGATCACTTCCCTGTTGAAGTCTGGTATGTGATCACTCCCATGATGGAATCTGCTGAGTGGTACCAGCGGCGGTGGGGCCTGTGGAGGCTCACTGCCCCTTAGCCTTCATGTCTCCGCCTTCTGCTGCCTACTTCCTTCCTGCTCACCTTGCAAAAGTTGTTGGCTTGTTCTGGATCCAGCAGCTGTCTCTTGTCTGATCTCTGGTTCGTGGGACTTGAGCTAGCAGCTTACCCGTGAATCTTGGGATTCGCCGAACGACACGGCCTGTAAGCAAGAGTCCTGCTCCCCGACCTGCTTATCTTGGGTTTGCCAGCCCCTGCAGCTACGTGACTCAGGAGAAACCTTGTGGAATTCCTCGACCTTCACAGCCTGTGAGTGCAAGCCCTGCTCTCTGACCTGCTCATCTTGGATTTATCAGCTTCTATGGCTCCGTGAATTGGAAAAGCCCTCTATCCTGATCCAAAGGCAATTGCGTGAGCTGTTGCCTTGATATAAATCTCTCTATATGTATTTATATGCTTTACTGCTTTTGTTTCTCTAGAGAACCCAGACTAAGACAGCTACTAACAGAAAGGTTGGTGGTTCAAACCCACCCAGGGCACGTTGAAAGAAAGGCCTGGTGATCTACTTGTGAATGATCACAGCCTTGAAAACCCTGTGGAGGGCATTTCTACTCTAAAACACATGGGGACATCATGAGTCGGAAGTGACTCGATGGCAACTGGTTTGTTTTTTTGTTTTGTTTTTTAAGGTGCAGATAAGAATATCTAACCTGCTCTATAGGATCATTGTGAGGGCTGGTTGAGATCACGGGTATGAAGTACTTAATACAGGGCCTGGTACACAACATTTGCTCCATACACTGTGGCCATTACTCTAATTTTTATCATCATGATTATCTTCTCCCAGGAATTGAAAACTGATGGACACTCCCAGCAGACCACTGGGATTATTTCCCATTCACAACTTGTGGGAGGAAAATATTTGGATCTTTTCTGTTGCATAAAGTTAAGAGCTACCTATGAGGCACTTCAGTTTTTCAAGCTTTTAAAGGCCCACCTTAGAGGAGAACCCCCCACAATAACGCAAGTCTGAGGCTAGCACTCAAAGGAGGAGAAAACCAGATTGCCCAAGTACTTCCTTTAAAGTTCTATTTTTAAAACCTCCTTTTCTCAAAAAGTTAATGCTACTAATCAAACTTTAAGAGGACCCAAACTACTTTTCCAGCTTTCAGGCATGGTTAAAAGGACATGGGGTTTTGTCTTAGTTTCTTAGTGCTGCTATAACAGAAATACCACAAGTGGGTAGCTTTAATGAACAGAAATTTATTTTCTCACAGTTCAAGAGGCGAGAAGCCCAAATTCAGGGCACTGGCTCTAGGGGACGGCTCCTTCTTTGCTGGCTCTGAGGAAAGATCCTTGGAGCTCCTGGGCTTGTCGACTGGTCAGCCTCCTTCATCTTCAGATAGTGTCTGTCGCCCCCGTGGCTGCTTTCTTCTGTGTCTAATCTGCTCCTTTGATATCTCCAAAGTGACTGGTATAAGACATACACTACACTGACATGGCCTCATTAATGTACAAAGAAAGCCCTATTCCCAAATGGGATTACATCCATAGGTACAGGGGTTAGGATTTACAACATGTATTTTTGGGGGACACAATTAAATCCATAACAGGTTTTACAATCAAACAGCCTGGACTCAAAGGCAGGTCTGCGACTGCTGTGTGACTATGGCAAGTCACTTCCCGTCTCTGAGGCTCAGCTTCATCATCTGCAAAATGGGAAAGATAATAGTACCAACGTCACAGGGTTTGGAGGAGAGTCAAATGAGAAGGTGTATGTAAAACCAACCTATGAAATGTAAATTAAAAAAAACCACTGCTGTCGAGTTGATTCCAACTCATGGCGACCCTATAGGACAGAGCAGAACTGCCCCATAGGGTTTCCAAGGAGTGGCTGGTGGATTCTAACTGCTGACCTTTTGATTAGCAGCCATAGCTCTTAATCACTGCACCACTGGGGCTCTGTAAAATGTAAAGTGTTCTGTAAATATGAATTGTTATTTGCCACTAATAGAAATGACATCCAATTTAATGCTCAACCACAGTAACTAGGGTAGCTCAGGAAGCTGGTACCTCTGTGCCTCCTCCTTTAGAAGTCTGGATTTCCATTTCCATTCCACAGTCTGTGTACTTGTGTCTGCTATTGTAGGCCAATCTCAATCGTTCTGGAAGGAGGCTAAGTCTGAAAGCAGTTCCGTGGTGGGAAGTAACAGGGACCATTTACCCTCCTCATCCTATTGCATTTTCAAGATGGCTGTGGGGTTAGACGCACTGCCTGTGGCTTTGCCCTGGATGAAGGTAACTGGTTCTCTCAGGAATGAAGCCAAACACCAGCCAAGCAGCCCTGAGGGTAACTCTCCATCCCAACAATGGCGACCCAACCAGGAAAATGGGTATTGGCAGGAGGGGAAGCGTTCTCCCAAAAATACTGTCTCTAATTCTCCGGTTTTACACCTTCGGCCTCAGAACAGAAATCTACATTTTATTTTCTGTAGGATTTTTAGCAGCAAAATGCCTTTTTTGAAAATCTGCTTTTTCTACTTACCAGTTTACCAACCATCTGGAGACCAATCCAGCCCAAAACGGGGTTTAAATGAGATGGCAGTTAGGTGAGACGCTCAAGTCGTCTCTGCGTTTTAAACATAGCACGCGACGTGTTACACAAACACCATTCATAAACCTGACTCACAGGTTCCCGATGGGAGCATGGTGCAGGTATAAATAGCCTGCGTGTGTCAAACAGTAGAGAAGAAGGGAGGTGTGGGGAATAAGGTCAAAATCACTGTGCCTGATTTAAACATAATAAAAATCTCAGCCTTCTCATTATTTACAACCCTCTAGCACAACTCCCACCCAAAAAAGAAGAGAATGTCAGATGGAAAGTTCTAAATAAGCTAATCCTCATATTGAATTAAACCACACAAGTGATACGGCACCCGGTAATGAGGTTGTAATTACGTTGTCTCACTTCCTGGCTGCCGGATACCCACAGTACAGAGCAGCCAGCCACCCAGGGAAATTTCTTCCCTCGAAACTGTTTTGAGAGCTTTTGACTGGTGTTGACCAGTTGATTTGCAAGAAATGACTGCGATGGTTTGGGGTGGTAGCAGAAGAACTAACGCCATGAGTGTGTTGCAAACGTCTAAAAATAATCTTTTTTTTCTGTGATCCCCCCGACCCACCCCCCAACCCCCCGTGACTCTGGACATGACCTATTATGAACATGTTGCTCCCAATCCAGCTCATGATGTCACTGAGCCTGGCTAATAAACACACCCGCAGGCTCAGGGCCGGAGCAGCTGAAGGCAAATTCTGCACCCTCCCAGCCACCTCCCACTTGGACTGATGGGCCTGGTCAAGGTTTGGAAGAAACAGGACAAAAGTCTTGAGTAGTCTACAACATTGCTAGGCGTCGGATGGGGGCCCGCAGACTCGCCCCCTGACTCTGGGTCATTCTGTTCCTGAACAGGCATCTTCTGGCCTCCGGGCCTCCACTCTCACGGAACACAGGGTGAATTGCAGGGAGCTGTCCGACGACGTGGATTCAATAAGCAGCAATTCCCACTCAGGAGAGTTTCATCACCTCTCCCCCACCCCTGGCTCAGAAGGGGCATACAACCTGCGTGTAGGATTTGGAACGCCAAAGACTATGGGACACAGGGCAACAACAGAGGCACAATTAGTTCAGCCCTCTGGCCGCGCACCATCTCAGTTTCCGATTCAGTCCAACTGCCTACTGGGTCTCCTTCTCCCTCATCCCCACTCTGGGTCCTGCCTCCATCCACCAGCGAAACTGCATTTCTCAGCCGTGGCTTCTTCCGTCCCAGTCAAGGACGACACCTGTGGTCTTTGAGTTAAGAGCTCACTAAAGTGTAGATCATGCTGGATGCAAAAAGAAGAGAAAAAGAAGGCATTAATGGATGTCCTTGGAGGATTCAGACTGGCCCTCAAATAAGGAACCTTCCAGAAGCCAGGCACTTCAGCTTCTTTCTCACTCCCATTGCTAGGGCCTCTCATCCATTCCATACCCTACTCCCCTACTTCCCACAACATTTGACTGAACATTTATTAGGAGAGCATATTGTGTCCCCTGGATAAAAGGCGTGATTGCCTTAAGTGCCCATCACTGTTCTCATCAGTATGGTTACTGCGGTTGTTGTTCCTCTTTCCTTCAATTGCAGGGCAGGTCTCTGTGGACTGGGGGGTGGGGAATTGGATTCTCTATTCCACCAGCTGCCTCAGGCTTACAGGATGGTTGTGTCCAGGGACTCCCAGATCGTGCCCGGATAGTACGGCAGCGCTGGAGAAATGAGGATTGTCACTATTATGAGCGCTGGTGGAACTAGATGAATTCATAACTGAGTAACTCCCTGGCCCTCCTACTTTCAATGGGACCCAGGCATGAAATGCACATTAAGGGACTGTGTTCCAGGGCAGGGCACATCACTACCAAGGGGGAGACATGCACCCCTGGGCTCTTAGAAAGGCCTGCAGGGTGATTCTGCAAGGCCAAGCACTGATCAGCACCAAAATATACCACTCTGTCTATTTGGCAGAAGGAAAAATAGCTGCTTCTTGACATTATAGAGAGAGAAAAGGACAATCTAAAAACCAAAACCAAAGGAAAGACACTGAAGTGCTTTACTTCTAACCCTATCCGACTGAGAAGCAACACGAGATTTGTTGAGCAACTGGAGTTCCACCTTCGAGAGCCTGGTACACCTTGTACTTACATCGCATCGCTGAGTGAGCCTGGGGCTCGAGGGGTCTCCCTCTACACAAGGAAGTCCAGGGCCAGCGGGTGGCTCAAGGTCACACAGCTAATGAGGTCAAGGCAGGGAGCCACATCCTAACTCCAAAAGCAGTGCTCTTCCCATTGTAATTCCAAGCCTCATGCGATGCCTTTGTTTACTCACTTTCATTTATTCCTTCTTTCAAGTATTTATTGAGCACCTACTGCATGCCAGGCACCTTTCTAGGTGCTGAGAAACAGCGGAGAGTGTGCAGCCACACTCCTTGCCTTGAGGGAGTGAACAGTCAAGCCTTTACAATAAATGACAAGGCTTTGGTGAGCACCCGCTACATGCCAGGCACTGCCCAGGCCTCTGCAGATACAGAGGTGAATAAGACAAATGAGGTCTCTGGGGACAAAGAAGTAGATAAACAAGGTAAGTATGTTGTTGTCCACTGCTGTCAAGTTGGCCTTGACTCACGGCGACCGCACACACAATGGAACAAACTGCCACCTGCTCCTATGCTATCCCGTGATCGGCTGTGGATCCACTATGATCCACAGGGTTTTCACTGGCTGATTTTTAGAAGTAGATCACCAGGCCTTTCTTTTTAGTCCATCTTGGTCTGGTAGCTCTGCTGAAACCTGGTCAGCATGATAGCAACACGTGAGCCTCCACCGAGAGACAGGTGGTGGCTGCACGTAAGGTGCATTGGCCAGGAATCAAACCCCAGTCTCCCACATGGATGGCAAGAATTCTACCACTGAGCCACCACTGCCCCCTTCCGGTAAGTATTTAAAAAAAAAAAAATCAAACCTTTGCCATTGAGTCAGTTCTGACTCATAGGGACCCTACAGGACAGAGTAGAACTGCCCCATAGGGTTTTCAAGGAGTAGCTGGTATATTCCAACTGCTGACCTTTTGGTTAGCAGCTGAGCTCTTAACCACTATGCCACCAGGGCTCCTACGGTAAGTATAAACCAAAAAAACCAAACCCATTGCTGTTGATTCAATTCCGATTCACAGCAACCCTATAGGACAGAGAACTGCCTCATAAGGTTTCCAAGGAGTGCCTGGTGGATTTGAACTGCCGACCTTTTGGTTAGCAGCTATAGCACTTAACCACTATGCCCCCAGGGCTCCTATGTAAGTATAGGTTGTGGTAAATCTTATGAAGGAAATAAACATGAGGAGGGGTAGGTATGATCCAGAAGCTGGGCGGGAGGGTGGTGCTACTTTAGGTAGCTGATGTGGGCCTGTGTACATTCCAGGTTTGAAAAGATCTTTATACTGAGCAGGCAGGCAGTGTTCACACTGAATTAACTCTTAGCTACCACTTAACCCACATAACCTGCAAACATCCCCTGGTCCACAAGGCGAGCTGAGAAGGGGGTGGCGGTGGGTGCCAACACCGCTAGCACAGCATAGTGGGAAGGACACGGGCTCTGGAGACGGATAGACTGCAAATTATTAACTAGGACCTTAACCTCTCCCAGTTCCTCAGGACCCTGTCAGTAACCTCAAGCTGTAAGGCCCCGATACCCCTCTCCAGGGTGCTCAGCTGCCATAACACATACCCCTCCAGCACTGTGCTCAGCTCAGGTGCAGCCCCCAATACGTGTCAGTCCCCTTCTCTTCCAACAAGAGTGGCCAGGGCTGACGGTGCTGTGCCCTGAGGGGCAGGGAGAGCCTGAGGTAGAGAAATGGGGCCTTCGAGGAGGCCTGGAGAGTGCCAAGTGGTCAGGTTCAACAAAGAATGCAGTGTCTTCTGGCCGCCACCGAGGGCCCCAGTGAGGCAGGGGAGCCACTGCTTCTAATTTTGTTTCAGAAACAAAATAATGAATGCATTTAACACAATGGCAGTGCCAAACTGAACTAGTGGACAGAGGACAGAAACATAACCAGTCACAAAATGATCATACCCATCTACCAGCGGCCACAAGCACCACCCCACACCGCCCCTTCCCGCCTCCACAGCCAAGCAAAGAGCCGCTTTGCTCTCTGTCCGTGAAATCATATGCCTTCTTCCCCAAAATGCCTTGGGCTCCAGCAGTTACTGCAATAAAAGTGAAATGAAGAAGCAGGGCCCTGCCCCAGCCTCCCTCAGGACTAAGGTGGATAGAAGACCCCCAGGCTACTGGGGGCAGGAGCCAGGGAAAGTTCTGGCCTTGTTCTGTTGGCTTTGTAACACTCTGAGCAGGGGTAGTCTGCAGCCCCACAAGGAAGTGAGGTTTAGCACGCTCCAGTTAAGAAACTACTCTCCAAGGCATCAACTCCCTAAGCCCACGAGGGCTTGTCTTATCTCTAGGGCCCTGGTGGCACAGTGGTTAAGAGCTCGGCTACTACCCAAAAAGTCAGCAGTTGAAATCTACCAGCTGCTCCTTGGAAACCCTATGGGGTAGTTCCACTCTGTCCTATAGGGTCATTATGAGTTGGAATCTACTCGACGACAATGAGTTTGGTTAAGTTTTTTATTAGGTTTCCCAGGAGTCCCTGAACAGTGCAAATGTTAACACACTCAACTGCTCACTGAAAGGTTGGAGGTTTGAGTCCACCCAGAGGTGTCTCACAAGAAAGACCTGTCAACCTATTTCTGAAAATTCAGCCACTGAAATTTCTATGGAGCACAGTTCTACTCTGACACATAACGGGGTCGCCATGAGTCAGGACCAACTCGACAGCAACTGGTTACAGGTTTCCCAAGACAGAACCAGCCTGAGCGAGCTTTAGAGAGTTAAGAGTTCAGACTTGGAGTCAGAGGGACTTGGATGAACCTGTGGGGCACCTTGGAAATCTCCAGAAGCTTCAAAGGTCCTCAGGTTCCTTGCATGTTAGAGCAGAAAATGTCCTGGCAAGCCATCTGAGGAGGAGAGAGGGGGTTACCCTGAGCCTGGACCAATCCTTGGCTCCAGGAAGAACGTGGTGGGTTGACACTGAATCCCCCGCAAGACTCTGAGTTACTCCAGGGGCAGCTATACCCCCAGGGCCTCTGAGTCTGTGGAGACACCCGGGATGGAGCGGGAGGGGAGGAAGACACAAACAGACCCCTCCAGACCAACAGGTCTTAAGTTAGGGTGTGCATCAGAATTGCCTGAGGACCTCATTTAAAACGTAGACTCCTAGCCCCAGAAATTCCGAATTAGTAGATCTAAGCCCAGGAATCTGCATTTTTAAGCACACCCTCCTCACTCTATGATTCGGATGCAAATGGTCCAAAGACCAAACCAAACCCTTTGCCATCAAGCGGGTTCCATAGCGACTCTATAGAACAGAATAGAACTGCCCCGTAGAGTTTCCAAGAAGCAGCTGGTGGATTCAAACTGCCGAAGTTTTGGTTAGCAGCCTGAGCTCTTAACCACTACACCACTAGGGCCCCGATCCAAAGACCACACTTTGATAAAGACTGTTCTAGAGGTTACCTAAGACAGCCAGCAGTTAAGAGTTCAGTCTTTGGAATCAAACTTGAGATGGATTTACAGCTGTGACATTTTAGTACCTGTGACATGGGGCAATTATCTAACCTCTCAATTTCAGTTCCCTCATTTTTAAAAATGTGGGTAATGATAGCATCTATCTCATAAAACGAGCAATACATATAAAGCACTTCTTAGTTCAAAGCCTGGCTCATTTTTAAATGCTGGACAAATGTAGCCACTTCCCAGCCTGCCACAGCCCAACCTAAACCTTGGGTGGCCCTGGAATCTAACACCCCCACCCTCCCCGCCTTATCTGGCTACTGTCAACCATGCCACTTTGGAGACAGCACTGGGATAACTAGACATATTCAGGGCCTTGGCACAGGTAGCAATGGGATAGCAAGGTGACAGGTGAGAGGACCCAGACATGAACCCAAAGAGGAACAGGAAGGAGGAGGAGATGGTAGACAAGGCACTCTATGGGGTATCAAACCACAAGACAGTCTGTTTATAGCTACTGCTTAGCTCAGATGTTCTCAATAAAGAGGTGAAAAGAGGGGAGACTCCTGAAACGGAATTGCAAAATCAGCATGTTTTACCTAATTAGAATGATGTTATGTAATATTGGGAAAATTTTTAGCGTAAGCATTTAATGATCCAACATGGCACTTCGTGAAGAATGACTGCCGCTGAGGGATTCTGCTGTGGCACCCAAGAATGCTCACAAACAGACCAGTGGGCAAGGGACGACCAGGCTTTGAATCGGGGGCCACAGGCAATCTGACGGCTGAGCTGCACAATTGCCAGAGACAGAAAGTCCTCTCGGAAGGAAGGAGTAACCAACAGCGATAATCTCCTAGGAGGCGCTGGGAGACTGTGTTTTCACTAAATGTGCCTATCAGCAGGCAGGACTCCTGTGGGACCGACTACCCCTCTTACTGGTTCACATGGAAGCCCTTGTGTGAACTAGGATCCGATGGCTGGAGTTATACCCAATAGGCCATGACTCCTACCCTCACAGGCCACCTCCCAAAGGCTACCAGGCCAACCTGAAGCCCCTTGAATTTGCCGCAGGCATCAAACCCACCAGGAGGGGCAGAAACTCACCAGTAAAGGTAGTAGAAGAAGGAGAGGAGATAGAAGGCCAGCTTGCACCAGGCCTCCTTCTGACAGTAACTCAGGGTGTCTGCATTCATGACCACCGGTGGGTCGTAGGCTAGCTCTGAACTATCTGCTGGGCAATGGAAATACCTGCAGGGAAAGAGGACATGCACCATTGGCAGTGAGGCTCTGAAGGGGCTTCCGAAGTGGTCGGGGCAAGCCCTCCTGATGCAGGACTTTTCTCCAAGAGACCTCCGCTGAGCAGTTTCTGTCGTCTGCTGGGATCACAGTCCAGATGCCACCAAAGGCCAGCTCAGTTGTTACTACTATCTAGCAGGCAATAAGAAACCAATACTCAAATCCAATGGCTCATGGTGATTAAGACCATGTACAAAGCTGCTCTGATGGAAGGAAAAATGTATCACCTGGTGTTACCTAAGAGGTACCAGGAAGAGCTTCCTTTCCCTCAAGCGGGATGGCGCTCAGCAGCGTGCACAGACTTGGGTATAGGGACAGAGGTGGTGTCGTCAGGTGCCATCGGGTCAGTTCCGAAGAGACAGGGGTGTAGGGGTAAGTACAGGGCTATGTCTTCGCCACCCTGATGCCACCGTACCTACATTCTACCTCAAAGCTTAAGTTACTTTGGATTAAGTCTCGTCCTCTACCCAAACCCCCTGTTAAAACCCCGAATACTCAGGAATGGATATCATATTCCCACTTGAATGTGAAGCGGTTTACCGGACACTTTTTTCTTAATAGAAGGACCTAGAATAGCAAGAAGAACATTAGCCTTCTGCAGTGAGAGAGCAATGCCAGAGGGAGACTGGGTAAAGACAAAACAGTGGTAGAAGGGAGGAGGGAGGAGAGAGGCTAACGCTTTGTCTGCTGCAGGATATCGCATAGGCTCAGCATGAGCTGACCAAGGCCACTTGGGGTGGGACACATGGGGTGGGACACCAGGCCAGAGCCTTAACCTTGTGAGCCCAGGCAGGTCTCCAGGTCCTGTGGAGGTGGCTGGACGGGGGGAGCGTGCCACCCCAGGAGCCCCTCCTCTGGGTGTGGGCAGGACGCTGCCTCAGGGCCCCTGCCACAATCTCCTCTGGAGCCAAAGAACAACGTGGAGCTGAAATCACTCAGCCTGGCTGCTTTTGAGTCACCGTTGTAAAGGAACCGGGAATTAACAGGCCCAGCGAGGCTCTGTGACAGGCTGTGGTTCTCAGTGGTGAGCAAGGAGCAGGAGAGTCGGCTCTAATCAGGTATTAATCACGCCGGCTTTGAGGAACACCCCTGTAATGTAGCAACTCGTGGAGCTGATATTTCCGTTCCCTCTTTCTTCCTGTTCAGAGGATTGCACTGACATTATCTGTCACTGGCATCATGCTGAGAAGAAATCACAAGCCAGATTCAATATCTGCCAGCTCATTGCCTTCCGGGCTACTCACCTTTCCTCTTCCCAGGAGCAGATTTCAAAATCGATTTGCTTTTTTTTATGGCCTTGTTCCCAGGTGACCTCATTAAGTGGAGGCAGAGGGGCAGGGTAGCCAAGCAGCTCAGTGGAGAGGGCTAGGGCTCTGCCACTAACCAGTCATGGGACCTTCCCTGGATCAGTCATGAACCTCTCTGAGCCTCATCTTTCCTGTCTGTAAAATGGGTATGAAAACTGCCTACCTCAAAGGACTACTGTGAGGACTAAATGAGCTAACCAAAAAAGCCAAACCCGTTGCCATCGAATTAATTCTGACCCCTAGCAACCCTATAGGACAGAGCAGAACTGCGCCATAGGGTTTCCAAGGAGCCGCTGGTGGATTCCAGCTGCTGACCTTTTGGTTAGCAGCCAAGCTCTTACCCACGGTGCCAACAGGGCTCCAAGTGAGCTAATGTATGTAAATAACCTGGCAAAGAACAAGCACTGAATAAATGGCGGCAAACGAAAAGCTAGAGCTGGAGGGGGCTTTACCTTAGTGAGAAACATCACAGGGTGGAACCTGTCAGGGGCAAGGGGGAGGGGCAAAGGAAGGAGACAGAGTGTTGGAAAAGACTCTGATTTTTAAAAGACCCCTCCCCTCCTCATTTTGTTTTTCTTTCATTTTCTGAGCTCTTACAAGCTAAATCCTGCCAGGGATTCAAAAAAAGCCTAAGACAAGGTCCCTACTGGCAGGGAGATCCCAATGGCCCCTTTGTGTAAAGGTGTATGCAGTCCAAGGGTAAGGACGCTGGCTGGCTGGTCCTGACTCCCTCGTGGGCATGTGGGAGCTCTGAGAAGCAGTGCACAAAGCAAAGCTTTGTAAATTAACCAGATTTTTGATACCCTGGATTGAGAGCCCACCACCCAAAGCACATTGAGATAAATTCCTTTTTGTGGGGGAAGGGGGGAGAACCCGTCCTCCAGGCAGCGTGTGCAGGGCGAGGGCACGGACTTTGGATTCAGGAAGACTCCGGGCTAAACCCTCCTTCTGCCGCTTAGCAGTTGAGCAGCTCTGGGCAATTAACTTCACCTTTGTTAAGTCTCTCCGTCCCCACGTGTAAAACTGGGGAAAAGCAGCCTGACTCAACCTATCTGGATGAGGGAAAGCATAGAAAGTCCCCGAGTGGGGACTCGATACATTTCAACACCCTAATTCTTCTTCTGACTTCTCCCTAAATTCAGATTTGAACAGCTTACATTCACTTAAAGCGGGACTTCGCTGTATAGCCCAAACCATTTTCCTGCCTCCCTAAACCTGTGACTTCTCCTGTCCTTCTGCTCTTGGTCAATGGCACTGTCACCCTCCCAGGCGCCCAGGTAGGAGGCTCCTTCTCCCTCACCTCCTGCACCCAAGTATTGCCACGGCCTGCCCAGTTTCCCTCCACAGTCCCTCTCATTCTCTCCACTCCCCCTTCCACTATCTGGTTCAGCCCTTCATGGTCTCTTTCCAGGACACCCCCACAACCTCCTCAATATCTCACCCCCCAGCCCATCCTTCACACTGCTGCCAGGGTCATCATCCCCAGAGTCAGACCAGGAAACGCTCTTGGTCTCCTAAAAGCTTTGCATAGCTGTCCGTTCCCTGCAGAATAAATTCTAACTTCCCCACCAGGCTGCTTCAGGCTCTCCGTACCCAGTTCCCAACTGTTTTGTCAACCCCATCTCTTCTTACTATGTTCTGAGATTCCCCCCATCCAATGACACTAAGCAACTGCTGTTCCCCAAACACACCATGTGGTTTCTGACCTCTGGGACTTTGCATGTGCTAATACCTCAACCTGGAATGCACCTTCCCAGATTTTCCAATGCCACCCTCTCCAGTCTAATTGCTCCTTTCTCTATGTTCCTACACAGACTCCTTACATACCTGCTAAGGGTATATTTAACTCTGCCACTAGGCTGTACAAACCCTGAGGGCAAGAAGTATATCTTTTATCAACCTGGAATCTCCCACAATGCCTGGCATGTAGTATGTGTCCCATACGTTTGCTAAATGAAAGAAAGAACGTGACTAAACCCAGCCTATATTTTATGTAAAATGGCAATGACGAAATGTTTTGGTGGACCAAAACTCTGGGAGCAGGGGGCAAAATGTGGGCAACTGATCTGCACAATTGCCTTCTCCCCTACTTTGGTGTTTCCCAGCCCTGCCTCCTCTATCCATATGGTGACTATATTTTGCAAAGCCCAAATCACACGATCTGACACATGGTCTTAGCAAGGAATAGAATACTTGAAATCAGAACTGTCCCAGAAAATCCAGTCCATCTGGTATCTGCTTCGAACGCTGACCTACAAGGGCTGGGGCTGTGGTTAAGGGGAGCTTGCGAGAGGGGGCCTTCCCTATTGGACTTCTTGCTGCCTGAGAACAGCTCAGAAAGGGAGCTTTGGAGAGAGGTCCCCCAAAGCGTAGGAAGGAAAGGAAGGCACCAGGTGGCCAGTCTGTTTAGGGGACATCATCTCTGGAGGGCAGACTGCCTATGGAGAAAAGGGAAGGACAGATCAGCCCCTAGCAGACTTACCTCCAGAAGTGATAGAAAAGGAGAGGAACGTTCAGCCCCAGGGTGAGCCACTCCTGTGCGCACAGGAACATGATGCAGAAGAGGCTGTGGATGGAATATTCTGGCAGCACCAGCTGAAGAGGGAGCAGAGACACAGGCCTGGGTTAGAGGGAGGAAAAGCCGCTCCTGCTTCTACGGCAGCTGACTTCTGCCTGGACGCCGCCTCCCATGTGCTGGTGGCGTGAGCCCTCCCTGCAGCAGCACAGAGTCGCTGCCCCAGGACTGGGGTCCATTTCTTTAAGTCCTCCCCTTTCTAGTACCAGCCAACCAGTTGCTGTCAAGTCAATGCCAACTCATGGCAACCCCATGTGTATCAGAGTAGAACTGTACTTCATAGGGTTTCCATTGGCTCAGTTTTTGGAAGGAGATCTCCAGGCCTTTCTTCCAAGGTACCTCTGGGTGGACTTGAACCTCCAACCTTTCAGTTAGCAGCTGAGTGTTAACCGTTTGCACCCCCCAGGGATTCCCTGGTGTCCCTGTTTTATACCTAATCCCTAATGGACACAGGTCCTCAGCACCCTATTTACCAGAGCACTGTATTTGCTTCTGGGGCTCACCCAGGGATGACCACTGGGAGACTAGAGAGCTGGGCTGGCCTCTGTGGTGCCTGACCCGAGGCAGGCGCACTAGGAGAAACACTGATGGGGTTTCCAGTGATTCTGTAACGGGCTGGCACTTGTTTACGCAGCCCCTGTGTATCTTCCCTTCACAAACCT
This sequence comes from Loxodonta africana, assembly GCF_030014295.1. Classification (NCBI taxonomy): domain Eukaryota; kingdom Metazoa; phylum Chordata; class Mammalia; order Proboscidea; family Elephantidae; genus Loxodonta; species Loxodonta africana. The sequence continues at coordinate 51,414,395 of NC_087366.1, forward strand.
AAAGTGAACGTGTGTGTTTACTTCAAATATAGCAGGGTTGGGAGAAAACTGAGAAACAACACTTTGCTTGATGGTGGGTGGAATGAGAGAAACCCAAGAGAAAGATCATGTGGTGGTGATAAAGAGGGAAAGTGTAGCTTCAGGGGGAAGAGGGAAGAAACCAGCCCAGAGCAACAGGGCCAGAGGTGGAGGGTGGCCAGCAGGACCACTAAGCTCCCCACTCCCCAGCCCCATCCAGCCACAGGGGCCTTAATGAGTAAAAGGAGTTTAAAATAACTGTTGACCACACCCTCTTCCCCCAGGGTGTTTACATTTGAACAGAAATCTATGTTGTAAGCTAAAGAGTAACTGAAAGGAGACATTCAGTCCCTTGGCCAGGAGTAAGGGGGGAGTCTCAGCTAGAGACAGAAACGTACCATCCTACCTATACATACATACACACATATATACATCAACATACATACAACACCTATATACAAACACATATACCTATATATGTATACATATATACATGTTGTTGTTGTTTTCAGCTGCAGAGTCGGCCCCGACTCATGGCAACCCCTGTGCACAACAGAGCTAAACGCTGCCCGTGCCAATTGGTTATGGACTGGACTGTTGTGATCTGATCTGTTGTGGGTTTTCCCTGGCTGATTTTTAGAAGTAGATGACCAGGCCTTTCTTCCTAGCCCATCTTAGTCTGGAGGCTCTGCTGAAACCTGTTCAGCATCATAGCAACACACAAGCCTCCGGTGACAGATGGATGGTGGCTGTGTGTGAGGTGCAGTGGCCAGGAATCAAACCCAGGTCTCCCTGTTGGAATGTGAGAATTCTACCACTGAACCACCAATGCCTTATCTACCTACCTACCTACCTATCTATCTAATCTATCATCTATCTGTCTATCTAGCTATCTAATCTATCATCTGTCTATCATCTATCTATCTAATCTATCATCTGTCTATCATCTATCTAATCTATCATCTATCATCTATCTATCTATCTAATCTATCATCTGTCTATCATCTATCTATCTATCTATCTATCATCTGTCTATCTATCTATCCTCTATGCATTGTTCAGACCAGCATGAATGCCTTGGTCCTCCCAAGCAGAATCTTTCTAACCATCTGTCATGGATTGAATTGTGTCCCACCAAAATGTGTGTCAACTTGGCCAGGACACAATTCCAAGTACTGTGTGGTTGTTCACAATTTTGTGATCTGATGTATTTATCCTTCGTGTTGTAAATCCTAACCTCTATGATGTTAATGAGGGCAGGATTAGAGGCAGTTATGTTAATACAGCAGGACTCAATCTACAGGATTAGGTTGCACCTTGAGTCAATCTCTTTTGAGATATAAAAGAGAGAAGCGAGCAGAGGAGAGAAGGACCTCATTACCACCAAGCAAGAAGAGTAAGGAGCAGAGAACATCCTTTGGACTTGGGGTCTCTGCACTGAGAAGCTCCTAGACCAGGGGAAGATTGATGACAAGGACCTTCCCCCAGAGCCGACAGACAGAGAAAGCCTTTCCCTGGAGGTGATGCCCTGAATTCGGACTTCTAGTGTCCTCAACTATGAGAAAATAAACTTCTGTTTGTTAAAGCCATCCACTTGTGGTATTTCTGTTATAGCAGCACTAAATAAGACACCATCCTCTAAAGCCCATCTCAAATTCACTTCCTAGTGCACGCTCTGCCCCTCACACCCTCTCCCTGGTCACTAGCTGTACCTCTGAGCTTCACAGCATGCTTTCTGACCCTCTCCTTGGGAATGTCCCATAGTCCACCCATTATCCTCACGGAGCCCTGGTGGCAAAGTGGTTAAGAGCTATAGCGTGCTACAGCTGGTAACCAAAAAGGCTGGCAGTTCGAATCCACCAGCCACTCCTTGGAAACCCTGTGGGGTAGTTCTGCTCTGTCCTACAGAGTCACTATGAGTCAGAATCGACTGGACAGCAACGGGTTTGGTTTTGGGTTTTACCCTTCTCATGCCTCCCAATGCACAAGGATATATTCCATTATTCTGTGAGCCATCTTGGCCAAGGTCTATTCTTTCCTCATCGCCATTTACAAAGTGCTTTCTTTGCACAGTGCTGGCACTTAGCAGATACTCAACAAATATTTAGTAAAATGAATTGAACTGACCAAGCTCATACGTTAGCAGCATGGCTGGCTGCCATCAGGACTGCCGCCTGTGGCCATGAACCAAGATTTCTCTGGGAAGAAAGCAAAGGGCTTCCAGCTGACACATTTGGATTCGTAACACAACTTCGGTCTCATTCATCTCTTTTGAGTCAGAGCAGCTAGCCGCCCCAGACGGCAGATACAGACGGTGACACACATACACACACGGTAAAACGAAATGCACCCACAGGCACACGTATAAGAAATGCATATTGTAACTAAGCGGCATCTCCTGTATTCCTAAAGTCTAATGAGGACGAAGTGTACTAACCCACACTTTGAATTCTCAGACAGGAACCCTGGAATCTGAGTTAAAGAGCCATCACTCTAGTGGAGGTGACGCTCCGTGGGTGGACCAGGCACAGCCAGCCCCTATGAGCCAGCCACCACGTGGTGGGAGAGATATGTCCCTATCACCTTCCTGAGAGACCCAGGAGTTACCCACCCTACTTGCACCCAGTCAAGGCACCACCCCGCCTCCTTCGGTCCAAGGAGAAAGGCCACATTCTCAGAGCTGGGCCTGCCAGGAGGCTCTGCTATTCACACCCATACCTTCTTTAATCATGGGTTTCAGCCACGTATGCTGAGCCAATTAACATGTTTAAAGAAGCCACCCTGGGCCTGAATCATCCATTACAGCACTAGCCCCATCTCCAGCGCCAGTGACAAATCTCTGATTGATGACAGTTTGGATTTCAGATTCCACCATTAATCACCGCTGCCTCTTCCCTCTTCAGGGCTTGATTTATAGTGGAAGCTGCAGCTTTCCAAGCAGGGAGGATTTGTCACTGTCACCGTGTGGAGGAAAACTGCTTAATGGGGGCCAGCTGGTCCCAGAGGTCCCCAGCCTCTCGGGGGATGGGGAAAAGGCTGAAGAGTTCATCCTGCTCTCTGTGGGGGGCTTCTCCCGGTTGCCTCTTAATACGTGGAATGCTGAACAGGATCCCTGAAAGCCTGTGAGGCTCCTCTGGCTAATCCAGGCAGACCTTTGGGAGTACGAGTGCCCTTTACAGACACACACTGGTTCTTACCTACTTGCCCAGGTTTTCTCTGTCACATGATATTCGAGGTGCAGAGAGCCTTCTCCTCCTGAGCCAAATGAAAGCCACCAAGTCCATTTTCATAAAGCCACTACAGTGGCCATTGCCATTGCTCCCCAGGTACCTCCAGCACCCCGCCTTCTGGGACATGGTGAGACGGCATTCCTCAGCTCCCTCATAGGCTAGGCGCAGAAATGATGGGAAGAGAAGGCTGTTCATTCCCTACGGAACTTAATGTTGTTGTTAGTTGCCATTGGTTTGGCTCCTAACGAAACGTTGCCTGGTTCTGCACCATTTTTACGATTGTTGGTATGCTCAACTCCACTGTTGCAGCCACTTAGTATTTTGAATGCCTTGCAACCCAGGGGGCTCATCTTCCAGCACTATATTGGGCAATATTCTATTATGATCCACAGAGTTTTCATTAGCTAATTTTCAGAAGTAGATCACCAGCCCTTCCTTCCTAGTCTATCTTAGTCTGGAAGCCTCACTGAAACCTGTCCACCATGGGTGACCCTGCTGGCATTTGAAATACCGGTGGCATAGCTTCCGGCATCACAGCAACATGCAAGCCACCACAGCACAACAGACTGGCAATAGCTGGTGCAGAACTCTCCAGAGTCTCCTTTTCCCTGTGACATAGTGAAGAGCATTTAGGGTAGTGGGTACTCCATCAGCCTGAAACTATAAGTGAGGAGCGAAGCCTTCAGGTAACCCAGGATGGACACGCAACACACGCAAGAAAGAAACTTGTTTTACGCTTCTGAGATTTGGGAGTTGTTTCTTACTAAAAGATCCCTGAGTTGTGCAAATGGTTTGCACTTGGCTACTAACCTAAATGTTGGTGGTTTGAACCCACCCAGAGGTGCCATGGAAGACAGACCTGGTGATCTGCTTCCATAAAGATTATAGCCAAGAAAACCCTATGGAGCAGTTCTACTCTGTCACGCATGGAGTCGACATGAATTGAAGCCACAACGATGGGTTTGGTTTTGTTTTTCACTTGTTATATGGAGCCAGCGAGCTCCAGAATGAGTAATGAATGGGCAAAGTTGTGTTTATACTTCTCTGTCCTTTTCCTGACCATCCATCCCCACCTTTCTTTAACAAGCCACTGAGGACTGGGAGGACATCGCTCCCTGTTCCTGGACACGCTCAGGCAGGGGCTGAGTGATCACTAGGCAGGCATAAAGCTTACCCACTCATGTGGGCAGTTGGACTCAATGTTCTCACTCAGAGGCTGCCTACCTGCTATAGAAAGACTGCCCTGGTTCTACCAGGTAAAACGTGGGAACACTGAGTAAACCACTGACCATATTATCCCCATGACCCTGAGTTACTCCTGTAGCTTTGGAAAATACTGTTTTTTTTTTTCAGAAGAGAAGCTGTCGAATCCTGCCAATCTCGTTCTTTCATTCTACAAATGGAGAAACTCTGCCATGCAAGCCACAGTCCACCAAATCCCCATGCCCTATTATGCCCTGTTTTATATAGATGTGGGCCCTGGGTGGCGCAAACAGTTTGCACTTGACTACTAACCTAAAGGTGGGTAGTTGGAACCTACCCAGTGGTGCCATGGAAGAAAGGCCTGGCAATCTGCCTCCATAAAGACTACAGCCCAGACATAATAAAATCTATTAAGAAAACATTCTGCACTTTGGAGAGTGGTGTCTGGGGTCTTAAACGCTAGCAAGAGGCCATCTAAGATGCATCAATTGGTCTCAACCCACCTGGAGCAAAGGAGAATGAAGAACACCAAAGACGCAAGGTAATTATGAGCCCAAAAGACAGGAAGGGCCACATGAACCAGAGACTACATCAGCCCGAGACCAGAAGAACTAGATGGTGCCCGGCCACAACCAATGACTGCCCTGATGGAACACAATAGAGAACCCCTGAGGGAGCAGGAGAGCAGTGGGATGCAGACCCCAAATTCTCGTAAAAACACCAGACTTAATGGTCTGACTGAGACTGGAAGGACCCCGGAGGTCATGGTCCCCAGATCTTCTGTTAGCCCAGGACAGGAACCATTCCCAAAGCCAACTCTTCAGACAGGGATTGGACTGGACTATGGGATAGAAAATGATATGGGTGAAGAGTGAGCTTCTTGTCTCAAGCAGACACATAAAACCATGTGGGCATCTCCTGTCTGGAGGGGAGATGAGAGGGCAGAGGGGGTCAGAAGCTGGCTGAATGGACACAAAAATAGAGAGTGGAGGGAAGGAGTGTGCTGTCTCATTAGGCAAACAGCAACTAGGAGTATATAGCAAGGTGTATATAAATTTTTGTATGAGAGACTGACTTGATTTGTCAACTTTCACTTAAAGCACAATAACAATTTTTTAAAAAGATTACAGCCAAGAAAACCCTATGGAGCACCGTTCTACTCTATAACACGGGCTATCACCATGAGTCGGATTTGACTCGATGGCGACAGGTTTTTGTTTGTTTGTTTTAATTACCATTCTCAAATAGATGATTTGTCACTATTACTCTGAAAGTCAGTGAAATGGTCCAGAACCAAACCCTGTTTCCTGTTTCTCAATCCAGTCTCCCCTGACTTTCCTCTGATTAAACAGAGCTGCCAGCTTCCCCCAGGTGAGAAGAAAAACCGAGGACTGTTTAATAGCCTGCCTCTCACACCATCAAGCCCTCCAGTCATTGCTGCTGTTTTCAACAACAATAATCCAGTCCCTGTGCATCTGTCCCAGGGGCCAATGAGTGTGAACCGAAAGAAAAGGGTAACATCTCTTTCATTTGCTTCCCCAGCCCATTCTAACCTGGCTCTAAACCAGAGGTCCCTTCTACAATGAGCAGGGCACTGGCAGCAATCTCCTGAGTGTGGGGCATGAAGACAAGATCATTCTCCATCTGTTTCCATTGAGGAATCATGCACCCCAGCAGCCCCTAGTCAACTCACGTCAGGGCCAGGGGACAGCAGGAAGGAGAGGGAAAGGGTGGCAGCTCGGGAAACCGGGAGTTCGCTAAGCAGCGAGTCTACGAGAAAAGCACCTCTAAGCACTGCCTGGAAACCTCATTCTGGGTCACTCTGCTCTAAGGAGACCACTTTAATTACTCTGGGCGAAGCTCTCCTTGGGAATGCTGCCTGAGGCAGTCAGACAAGAGCTGGCGCCAGCCTCTCCAGCCTTGCGTCCCCAGGGACTTGGCTCCCCTGCAGGCCTCTGATGCCCTCCTGTGGGAGACTGGCACCCCCAACCTCAGATGGCACGATAAAGCAGGACACCCAAACAGTTCAAACCTGAGATTGGGTTAACTTGAATAGTTACTGTCAAGTCGACGCCAACTCATGGCGCTCCCATGAGTGTCAGAGCAGAGCTGTGCTCCGTGGGGTTTTCAATGGCTGGTTTTTGGAAAACAGATTGCCAGGACTTTCTTCCAAGGCACGTCTGGATGCAGTCAAACCTCAAACCTTTCAGTTAGCAGCCGAGCACATTAACCGTTTGCATTGTCCAGGACTTTGGGTTGACTTGAGGAGTGCCTGTTTGATGGTATCTGCATATTAAAATTTTAACCTGGAATTGCAATGTTTATCAAATATGTTTTAAGTGGTTAGCAGATGAGCCTGGTGCGTAAACAACTTAGCACAGACTTACCTAGTTTAGAATTAGATTCACCCCAGGGGTCTGTTACTGTGCACCGGGAACATGGAGGACAATAAGGTGGGAAAGGTGAGAGAAAGGGCTCCCCTGCCTGAGTGACCCAGGGCCTGAGGACAGAAGAATGTACCTTTTGGTCTGGGGCGTCCGGTGGTCAGTGAGGGCAGGAGGGAATCAGGGAGGGACAGCAAGGGACGTACAGAGTGCAGTTTCCAGTCCCAGAGAAGCTTCAGCTCCAGGCCTCCCACTTCCCAAACCCATGGGGTCCTCCAGTTTCTTTTGCCTACCCTCCCTGACCATATTTAAATAATAGATGTTTCTAAGCCCTGGGGGTGCAGTGTTTAAAGCGCTTGGCTGCCAACCAAAAGATCAGTGGTTCTAACCCACAGGCTGCTCCGCAGGAAAAAGACGCGGTAGACTCCTTGCATAAAGATTTCAGACGTGGAAACCCTGTGGGGCAGTTCTACTGTGTCCTGTAGGGTCCCTATGAGTCTGAATCGACTCGACGGCAGTGGGTTTGGTTTTGGGTCGGGTGGATGTTTCTAGAAGTCCCTGGGTCGTGCAAAGGGTTAACATGTTCTGCTGCTAACTGAAAGGTTGGCAGTTCGAGTCCACCCAGAAGCACCTTGGAAGAATGGCCTGATGATCTCCCCAAAATCAGCCACCACGAACCCTATGGAGCGCAGTTCCATTCTGATACACATGAGGTCACCACCAGTTGGAGACAGTGCTTTTTGTTTTCGTTTTGTACGTGTATGTGTGTAAGTTTCTGCTGCTTTCTTGCACCCACTTGGACTCATTTCCACCTGTACAGGGGAGAAGGCAGCACAGAAAGAAAAAAGCCCAGGAAGAGAACGAGGAGGGCAAAACAAGCGCCCACAGCTGCCTATCGCTCCTGGCTACCTCACGTGAACGACCCAGTTCCCAGCGGGTCCAGAGTGGGAGCTGTTGGGAGCTGGCTGGGCACTGACAAGTCCAGGCTACGGCACCTGGCCACACACACACTGGACACTGCTGGCCAAGCCTCCCAACCCTGCCTTCTGGGCTGCTCTGGACTCCGCCCCTCCCTGCCCAGAGTTCCGGGAGCTGCCTGGCCCTTCCCGTCCCAACTGCTCCTGGGGCACCAGCTTCTGGCTGGACTTAATGCTGATTGGCTCTGGCTCCTCCAGTCCCACTGATGTGCCCCTGGGGCCCTCACCACCAGCTCTGCCAGGCACTGGGGACATCTGCCAACCGGCCTGCTTAAATTTCAGACTTCCCAGGCTGCCCACCAAGTTTTCCCTGCTCTCATCAAAGAGGAAGAGTGTGTGTGCACAACACCATGAGGGAGACGCTCCCTCGCATCTGAATTCACAGGGGACCAGCCTGGTTTCTGCAGGAGGAGGAGACCAGAAGAGGTGACACAGAACGGGCTTAGCTCACGCTCTACCGCCCTGCCCCACCTGGCTTCCTCTAACCCATTTCTCTAAGCAGCATGGCTATCTAGCAGTGGTTGTCAAACTTTAAGGTATTTCAGAATCACCAGGAAGGCTTGCTGAAACACAGACTGTGGGCCCCACCCCCAGAGTTTCTGATTCAGTAGGTCTCAGTGGGGCCTAAGATTCTGCATTTCTAACAAGTTCCCAGGGGAACCCCCAAGAACCTTGCTTCTCAGGTGTGATCTCTACACAGCCTCATCAGCACCACCAGGGGTCTTTTTAGTGCTGCTAAATTTTGGTCCCTTACCCAGTAACCAAGGACCTCTGGTGGTACAGTGGTTAAACCACTCAGCTAACAACCAGAAGATTGATGGTTCGAACCCCCCAGCTGCTCCTCAGTAGAACGGTATGGCAGTCTACTTCTGTGAAGATTTACAGCCTTAGAAACCCTATGGGGCTGCTCTACTCTGTCCTATAGGTCACTAGGAGTCGGAATCGACACCACGGCAGTGGGTGGGGTAATACCCTGTGACCAGGTGCTGTTGAGTTGATTCTGACTCACGGAGACTCCGTGTCTGTCAGAGCACAACTGTGCTCCATAGGGTTTTCAATGGCTGAGTTTTCAGAAGTAGGTCGCCAGGCCTTTCTTCCGAGGTGCCTCTGGGTGGAGACAAAGTCACTGCCATTTGTACCCAGGAGCTCCTGCCCCAGGCCTACATTAGAATCTGCATTTTAACAAGGTTCCCAAGGTGATTTATATGCACTGGTTCCCAAAATAGGGTCCACTAACCACCTACATCAGAATCACCTTGGGCACCTGTTAAAATGCAGATTTCTGGGTTCCACCCCAGACTACTGAGATAGAATCTCTGGGCAAGGAATCTGCATTATTTCAGAAGCATCCCAGGTGATCTTATTAAACTTAAGCTTGAGATTCACAGACCAAAGATTTGAAACAAGAGGCAGCAGCTTCCTTCCTGACGGCCCTGGGTGCTCCTCCTAATCCTTGCGCAGGCAGCGGGCCTTCTCCTGAGTAGTTACAGTCCTGTGTACACGGAGTCTTGCACACCCTCCACATGGAGTCTGGGGCAGGCAGTGTTTGCAGTTAAGAGCAGTCATTATCTGGCTCCCTCATCTCCCAGCCACTACCACTGCCACGTGGGGGAACACGCGTGGTGCTCCTGGGCCCCCGTGGCCAGCAGTTTCTAATCTGGGGTGCTTATTTTTACATTTGCCAGGGATGGAGGTAGTTCTCCAGCACCTTCCACCTCCAGAATCCTACAGCCTCCTATCCTGCCTGTCCTCTGAGGCCACCTCTCCCCTCCACCCCCACGTGCCCCTTCTACCTGTCTCTGGCCTTCCTGGTATCTCAACAGCTACTTTCTAGACCTGGGAGCTGCCTGGTTCTCCTTAGGACCAAACCCTTGGGTTTCAGGCCATCCCTGCCCACACCTTCCAGCCTGCCTTTTATCTTGGCTTTCCTGCATGGGCAAGACACACTTGAATTTATAAAGCCTCCCTGCCAGTTTCCTCACACGTTTGTTAAATTACTGAACTACCTAAGAGCCCACGGGGGAGGAAGTGAGAAAAAAAAGCACTCTCTCAAATAATGCCACATTTTTAAAGGGACAAAATTCTCCTACAACTTGCTAGCAATTCAGAGACATCATCCGTTACCACTTGCAGCTACCCACTCCTTTTCTTCTTTTCTTTAAGCCAGGAAGGATGGGAGTAGGAATCGTGTTCAGAATACAGGGAGTGATTAGGCAAAAGGATCAGATTTGTTTGAGAAGAGAGGCACTAAGGGAAAAGAATGTTCCAGAATGGGGAGGGCAGAGGGGTGATGAAGTTAACAAGCCTTGGTGCAGTGCTGAAGAGACCCACTATGCACTCATTCAGTAAGTATTTATTATAAGCACTTATTAGGTGGTGAATGCAAGGCAGTCTGGCTGGGGGAACTGCAAAGTAAATGATTGCATGTACCCGAGATTCTGTGCAGAACAAAAATGGGGCCCAATATGCTAGGCAGAGGTATCACAGAAGCAACACGCTATGGGAGGAAAGGAGAGGAAATGAGGGTGGGTTCCTTGGAGGAGTCTCCCTTAGGTTGTATTGTTGCTGTTGTTAGGTGCCGTCAAGTTGATTCTAACTCACAGTGACCCTCTAGGACAGAGTAGAACCTCCCCCTAGAGCTTCCTAGGCTGCAATCTTCATGGGAGCAGACTGCCACTGGTGGGTTCGAACTGCCGACCTTGGGTTGGCAGCCGAGCGCTTAGCCACTGCGGCTGCATTAGGGCCCTTTGAGCTGTGTTAAGGAAGATACGACATCCAGGCAAACAGCACTCCCCAGGAACACTCAGATTCATCTTTCGTTGAAATGTTTGAGATAGCCCCTTATTTTCTCTATACCCTGGAAAGAAAATCCCTGTTTCATGGTGTGGGCCGTCACAAATCTCACAGACATGACACTGGGACTGGAAATCCTTTATCCAAACTTCTTCCTACACCTGGGAGCTTTCCAGAGAACACCAGGTTTCGTCGTTGAGTCACCTTCTAAGCACGGCAACCCCACATGTGTCAGAGCAGAACTGCGCCCCACAGGGTTTTCAATGGCTGATTTTTTGGAAGTAGATTGCCAGGCCTTGCTTCCGAGGTGCCTCTGGGTGGACTTGAACCTCCAAACTACCACTTAGCAGATGAATGTGCTAACCATTTGCATCATTCAGGGACTCCTTCCAGGGAATGGTCATGATGATTTTACCTGGCCAGGGAAGACCACAGTGACAGGAAGGAGGCCAAGGGCAGGAACAAGTCATCTTCTGCCATTATTTTTGTCCACAGCCTGGACAGAAAGCTTTGCACACAGTGAATGCCAATTAGTCTTGACACTGGACTACCCTTCTAAGTTCACTGGTGAATTTAGGCACGGCTGCTGGTCCTGCCCTCCCCTGGCTGCCCCGTCCACAGTGCCCTCCAGGCACTGGGAGTGAAGGGAAGGAAACCCACCTGGGAAAAAGGATTGGTTCTAAATCCCAGGGCCACACCTTCCTGTCTGCCCTCCCTGGGTGCTGTTTGCATGGGAGACCTGTGTAAGCTTTTATGCAACAAGACCTAGCTGCGTTCAGAGAAGGACGTTTATCCCATTGCACCTAGCCTCCGCCTGGGTCTCCAGCAGCACCCTTACCTTCCAAAGGAGAGCCTTTACCAGGATAAAAACAGATGATTGTCTTACTTAACAGTGGTGTTAATTACCTGTTACATTCAGCAGGTTGGAGAAATTTTGCTCCAAACAAGCTAAAGAGGGGAGGGGGGTTGCGTGAGCCAGCGAGTATGGCATTTGGGAAAAGACCACAAACTGCCACCACCACCATCGCTGAATGTTCCTTGAGTGTCCACTGGCACAGGCACGGGGCAGTGGACAGGTGGCTACAGTCATGAACCAGAGCCTGACGGGCAAAAACAGGACAAGAGCATGCCCTTACCGACCCCAGGTGGAGGGTGTCGTCTGAATGCCAGTATATGAATATGTGTTTGTTGAAAGTCTGGCTGACATTACTGTTATCTGAATTGTGCCAAGGTTCGCCAGCAGTTTGATTCAACAAATAAATCAACATTTTCAAGAAAAGATGAAATGATTTTGTAACACTGGCTTCTAGGAAGGATTTGAGTGGCAGTGTCTTAGTGGAAATACTGCTAGCTGAAGGAACAAGAGACTTGAGCTCTAGCCCTGACTTTTAAGAAGTTACAGAACCTTGGGCAAGGTGCTTAATCTCAATGGGCTCAGTTTCTTCATCCATAAAGTGGGAATGACAGTAGTATCTATACTTCATAGGATTATTATTACTTTTAAAGGAATTAATATGTTAAAGATCTTAAAACAGTATCTAGCACATAGTAACTCTCCATAAGTAATAACTATTATCTGTAAAAAGAGGCATTTGACCTGCATGATTCATATAATCATTTTCAGCTCATCTATTTTTTTTATTGCATGTACTTTACATATAAAAAAAAAAAACAGCAATTAAACTCCCCTGAAAATTAAAACAATATATCTCTTCTTTCCCTCTCAAGTCTACTTCCAGTGCTCGCAAAATTTTAAGCTCCTCTCCCTCCACGAATTTCTGTCTCTGAAATGTCGTGTTCTGGGGCAGCTCACCGCTTTGTGGGTCAACAGTAACTACTCCTGAGGAATAAAGCCACCCGTGCTCTGGAAGCCTGATCTTCTTGTCTGTCTTGAGTCACCATGGTACATGTGTCTGCGTCTGTGCCATTGCTATGTCTGTGTGGGGGGTCATTGTGGGTCTCTCTCCGTATTTTCATTCTAGCAGCACAGTGCCTGGCACTTAGTAGGTGCTCAGCAAATTCACCATTTATTCATTCAACAAACATTTGCTGAGCGCCTCCATGTTGTTATTGTTAGTTGTCATCAAGTCAATTCTGACTCATGGTGACCCCATGTGTACAGTGTAGAACTGTACTCCATAGGGTTTTCAATGGCTGACTTTTGGGAAGCAGATCACCAGGTCTGTCTTCTAAGGTATTTCTGAGTGGGTTTGAACCACCAACACTAGTAGTCGAGTGCTTAACTCTTTGCACCGCCCAGGGACTCATAAATGATCCTTTAGAAATATAAATTAGATCATATCACTTCTCTGCTCAACCTTCCAATGTCTTTCTGTTACTCCTAGAATAAAGCATTATAAGGCTGTCTTGAAGGGGACATCTAGGTCAACTGGCTTAATATAATCCATAAAGACAATGTTCTACATTCTAATTTGGTGAGTAGCTTATGAGGTCTTAAAAGCTTGCAAGTGATCATCTAAGATACAACTATTGGTCTCCTCCTGTCAGGAGCAAAGGAGAGTGAAGGAAACCAAAGACTCAAGGAAACAATCAGTCCACGGGACTAATGGCCCACACGAACCACAGCCTCCCCTAGCCAGAGACCAGAAGAACTAGACCATACCCAGCTACCACTACTAATCCCTCTGACCAGGCACACAATAGAAGGTCCTGGTTAGAATGGGATAAAAATGCAGATCAAAACTGAAATTCATAGAAAAGACCAAACTTACTGGACGGATAGAGACTGCAGGAACCCCTGAGACTATCGCCCTAAGACGTCCTTTTAGCCTGGAACTGAAGCCATTCCCAGAGGTCACCTTTCAGCCAAACAATAGATTGGCCTATAAAATAAATAATAACACCCGTGAGCAAAGTGCTCCTTAGTAAAATCAACTATACGAGACCAAACAGGCAACATTTGCCCAAAAACAACAATAAGAAGATAAGGAGGGGCAGGGAAACTGGAGTGATGGAAACGGGGAAGGCAAGGTGGAAATGGGGAGAGTGCTGACACACTGTGGGGAGAGTAAGGAACATCATGGGACAATCTGTGTATGAACTGTTGAATGGGGAACTAATTTGCTGTGTAAACTTTCACCTAAAACACACTAAAATGTTCAAAACAAAGAACACAAAAAACCTATAAGGTCCTATGTGATCTGGCCTCCGTCGCCCTTCAAACTCTGTGCCCTGCTTGCTCCCTTGTTCGTTCCCTCCAGCCACACTGGTCCCCTTCGTTGATCCTCAAAGCCAGCAAGCTGGTTCCCACCTTGGGGCCTTATCGCGTGCCATGGTCTCTGACTGGAGAGTCCCTCCCCAGAGACCCATGTGGCTGATTCCTCCTTATCATTCAGGACTCTGCTCAAGGCCACCTCGGATAAGGCCTCCATGTCTTTACCTTGCTTTGGTTTCTTCATGACACTTATCTTTGTCTGAAAATATATCAATTATGTATGTTCACTTGTTTATTGTCTGTTTCCCACACTAGAATGTTCCATCTTGTTCACCGCTTTACCCTTGATGCCTGGAACAGCGTCTGAACACGTAGGGCAAGTTTTTGTGGAGGGAACGTGTGGCCATTCCTCACACAAAGGCAGCTACTGCTGTCATCGAGCTAATTTCTGAGTATGAAAGCTACAGCACTCATCTCAGTGGACTAAAAACTGGTGCTGACTCAACACTAACTTAGCAAGTCTTCTGGTCCAAGTGGGTCTGGCCCCAGCTTAGTATCTGTCCCGCATCCACAGGCTGTAGCCCCAGCCCTGGTGGTCCCTTACAGCTGCGTACAGTGGGTTGTGAGGGCCTGGACAAAAAAGAATCAGTGTGAATCCAGTCAAACTCAGCTCAACTCTCCCAGCTTTGAGGACCCAAGGCACTGGTTAAACATGGCAAGAGACCCAGCAATGAGTAAGACCCAAAGAGCTTACAATAAGCCATTAGAGAGGAGTCGAACACCTAAATGACTGTAATCCAAGGCAAAGTGGGGAGAAGCAAAATAGAAGTATAAGCACAGAAGGTTCAAGGGAGGAGGGAATTAGGCTTGCCAACAGCGGCCTCACTAGCACACACACATGCGTGCACACGTGCACACACACACACACACTCACACACAGAGTGCCTCCCTTGAACACTCCTCCTTACAAGCTTGGTCAATGTTATGAGAAAGACAGGAAAGGCCACCTGCCCCAGCTGTTGCACAGAAACCTCTGCTGCTACTGAAGTCTCCCCTCCAGGCCCCTAGCAGGGCTCCCACGGCTCTTGCAGCAGAAGCAGGAGCTCCAGTTGGGCTCAGCAAGGAGCTGCGTTGGGTCATGGCAGGACCACAATACGTCTCCCCCGTTATCTCCATTTCTCATCACTCCTAGCCCTAGCCAACCACTGCAAGAGCAGAGAAGGGTGGGAGAGGATGGGAAGGACCTTACTTCTCACCCAACAGTTCCCCCTGCTCCATGAAAGTGCCTGCAGTGTGATAGATCACTTCTGTGTGCGGCCTTTCCAGCCATGGTCTTTTAACTCCCACCCAGGTGATTGGGCGGGACTGTGTGATAGGGATTGTTCGGTTTTGCCATCCTGCTGGGCTTGAAATGAGCCACCCCAGAGGTGGAAAAGAGGAGAGCCCACCACCACCAAGGAAGAGGAGATCAGCAGGAGAGACCCGCAGGAGACGGCACAGTGGGCTTCCTGGCCACGGAGAGAGAAAGCTGAGTGTCTTTGGGCAGAGACTGAGGGCCAGGGAGAGGCGTGCCTGCAAGCATGGCTGGGAAGGGGCTGTCCTGATGGAAGAACTGTATCCAGAGTGTTCCTGAGCCTGAATTGTAACTATTATTTCCCTAATAAACCCCATAATGATGAGTATGGTCTGTGAGTTCTGTGTAGCCATTGCAATGAATTATGGAACCCAGCAGAGAAGTAGAGAGTGCAGTGGGAGGGACAGTTGGTGTCAGAATTGGTAAAGATGGAGGATAGAGGAGGCATGTCTGACCTCTGTCTCTTCTTGACTCTCCTGCCCCTTGTGAAGTTAGAGGAGGTCAGACACCAACCTCATGCTGTTTTTACGACGCCCCTCAGTTCCTTTCTTTAAAAAAAGAAAAAAAAGTTCTTGTAGAGTTGATACACACTCATGCGGTTCCTAGGTGGTACAAACAGTTAATGTGCTCAGCTGCTAACCAAAAGGTTGGAGGTTTGCGTCCACCCTGAGGCACCTCGGAAAAAAGGCCTGGAGACCTACTTCTGAAAAATCAGCCATCGAAGACTCTATGGATCACAGTTCCACTCTGACACACATGGGATTGCCTGAGTTCCCACACAGGCTCCTCAAAACCCCTTCCCAAGTTCTCAGCCTGCTTTCCAAATCCCCAGAAGCCTCAAACTGTACCCCATTAGTTCTCCAAATTTCAATCCCATGTGCTAATCTCATGAATCTTACCCTCCATGCATCTCCCCCTGCCCCAACAGCCCCCACTCCATGGAGCTATCAACACATACTTGCCCCTGGAGAGGCCATGGCCGGAGTGAGATGCATGGTTTCTATGATTCCCAAGCACAACTGAGGCACATAGTCACTCATTTACTCATTCCACAAACATTTTCTATATACCAGGTTCCACGTACCCTATGTGAGGTATACAAAAGGGAATAAGACCTCATCTCTGTCTGCATGAGCTTACATCCGAGTGTGGAAAACAGATATTGGGCAAGTATGATGACTATTACGAAGAAGAAGAACAATGGTACTTTGGGCAAGAAAATAGATGGTCAGAGGTCTGGGGGTCTGGGGGCCTGGGATTCTGGGAAGGCTGCCATGAAGAATAATCAAAGCTGAAGGAGAACAGTAATTCTCTGGTCTTACCCTTTCTTTGTAGTGGCCCAGGCAAGAAATGGTGGTGGTTTGAACAGGAAGGAGGCAGAAGGGATGGAATCACACTGATGGAGTTGAAAAATACTTAGGAGGTTGTATCTACGGAACTTAACAATTGATTGGATGAGACAGTAAATGTAAGGGAAATGGAGGAGTCAAGGCTTACTTTCAGAAATCTTCAACATTGGAAGAGGAAAGGTGTCAGGGGAAGATACGAGCTCAGTGTTGGCCAGTGTTTGAGGCACCTGTAGGACATCCAGGGCTGGTGGATATAGAGGATTGCTCCTCAGAAGAGGGATCTGGGAGTTATGGAAATGTTAACGGTAGAGGAAATACTCGGCTTAGATCAGGAGAGCAGAGAATGAGACAAGACCAAGAACAAAGTCCAGTATTAAATCCTTGGACTCACCAAAATTTAGGAATGAGTAGAGGCCAGTGGGAGCCCTGGTGGTGCAGAGGTTAAGTGCTACAGCTGCTAACCAAAAGGTTGACAGTTTGAATCTACCAGCTATTCCTTGGAAAACCTATGGACGTTCTACTCTGTCCTATAGGGTCGCTGTGAGTCAGAATCAACTCGATGGCAACCAGTTTGGTCTTTAGAGGCCAGTGGTAGTTCAGTGGTAGAATTCTCACCTTCCTTGCAGGAGACCTGGTTTCAATTCCCAGCCAATGCACCTCATGTGCCTGTGTGTTGCTATGATGCTGAACAGGTTTCGGCAGAGCTTCTAGGCTAAGATAGACTAGGAAGAAAAGCTTGGTATCTACTTCTAGAAATCAGCCAATGAAAATCCTATGGGTCACATTGGACCCATCCCACTGTGCATGGGGTTGCCATGAATTGAGGACCAACTCAACAGCAGCTAACAACACCAGCAGCAGAGAAAAAAAGAATAGAGCAAGAAGACTGAGAGAGAGCAGCCAGATAGGCAGGAGGAAAACCAAAGGGCATGGTGTCAGGAGAGGCAAGAGAAGTCCATATTTATAGACAGAAAGAGAAATGAGCACCCAGATGCTGCTGAGGGAGGTGAACACAAGGCGGGGGGTGAAAAATGCCCACTGGGTTCAGTGACTGAAGTCACTCCCACCTCGTCCACTGCTTAGAGAAACATGGCGGTGAAAAGGAGGTTGGCAAAGGGGAGTAGTTGGAGACACATGTGGGATTTCTTTTTTTTTTTTAAAGAAGGCACGTGAGATAATCACCACTTTAGGTGGAGGTGGAGCCCTGGTGGTGCAGTGGTTAAGAGTTCAGCTGCTAACCAAAAGGTCGACAGTTTGAATCCACCAGCTACTCCTTGGAAACCCTATGGGGCAGTTCTACTCTGTCCTACAGGGTGGCTATGAGTCGGAATCAACTTGACAGCAGTGGGTTGGGTTCACATGGAGGTAGAAGAGGTTCTACCATAATACTGATCCCATCTCTCACCACATAAGGCGACATGAACCTCTAGGTTGGCCTGGAGACTGACCACTGCTTGGACATGGGTTTTCACTTCAAACCAGCAACTCACAAGTGAATTTTTGGCATGCATACAATCCATTTATAAGTTGGGGACAGTCTGTGCTTCTCCTGTAGCCCCCGCAGCTCTGGGGGACCGAGCTGTCACGTGTCCTAGAGTGGGCGTGCAATACAAACTTCATCAATGAGTGGATGAATGAGACAACCCCAAGGTCCAATTAATCATTTCCTTGTGGAATTTTAACCTAGGCCAGCTCATTGACTCCATTCACTTATTCCACAGGTATTACTAAGGGCTAACATGTTCCGTAATCCCCAGCCAGGCAGAACGTATACCAACTCAAACCACAACACGGTGGATGTCTGGGAGGCAAAGCAAACACTTCAGAACGAAGTACGGGGTGCACTCTGTACCCCCTGGGAAGGCCGCAGCAAGCAGCTCTACAGACACCTTGCAGAGTGCAGGGTCCATGTGTGCACTTGCCATGTGCCTGCCCGGCACACGTTTTTTCTCCTCTCCTCACACTGGCTATTCTCCACTATCTTTCATGTTTTCCCTTGGTGCCAAGTGAGAAGCTTGTCTCAGTAAGCTGATCCTCGATGAGTTTAAGGAGCACGGGTCTTATGAAATCTATGTTTTTGTGAAGCAGTTCTGATACAAAGCTCTGTAAATGCTGGAGTAGGGCACAGGGGTGCCATCCTGTCTGTGACTTCCAAGCTGGGTTCTGGAGGCTGCTTAATTACAGAGAGCACCAGGCCTTATAGAGGAAGCTTAGAAGATGTATAACATTAATGCTACATGTTGCAGACCAATTAAAAATTACATTGAAGGAGGGGCAAAACTCAGGCCAGGTAATCCTTTTCTTTGTAGCCAAAGTACGAAAACAGACTGAATTTATACTGGGTAGAAAATAGCTTATGCTTCTCTCTGTTCTTCCACTAAATCTTGGCTATGTGTTCATATCCACCACACATCTGTCTGTTTGTCATACCGTGATGGCTTGTGTGTTGCTACACTGCTGGAAGCTATGCCACCGGTATTTCAAATACTAAGACAGGTTTCAGTGGAGTTTCCACACTAAGACAGACTAGGAAGAAAGGCCTGGCTATCTACTTCTGAAATCTAGCTGATGGAAACCCTATGGATCACAACACAACATTGTCTGATATAGTGCCAGAAGATGAGCACCCAAAACACACAGTGGCCACAACAATGGACTCAAGCATACCAATGATTGTGAAAATGACGCAGGACCAGGTAACGTTTCATTCCATTGTACATGCGGTTGCTACGAGTCAGAGCCAACTCGATGGCAACTAACCACAATCTATGCCTGTATGTTGGTTGATAATAAAAATAATAGCTAGTGTTTAGTCATCCCCAGTCACTGTGCTAAGTACTTTATTCCTCATAATAACCTATGAAATAGACGCTTTTATAATCCTCATTTTACAGAATAAGAAAATGAAGCTTAGAGATGTCAAAGTAACTTGCTCAAGGTCATATAGCCCGTTAGTACCTCAACCAGGACTGCAGTCCTCACCTCGGATTCCAATGACATGTGTGGACCTAGGGCCCTGACCTCTGATTCCAGTGACATGTGTGGACCTAGAGCCCTGACCTCTGATTCCAGTGACATGTGTGGACCTAGAGCCCTGATATCTGATTTCAGTGACATGTGTGGACCTAGAGCCCTGACATCTGATTCCAGTGACATGTGTGGACCTAGAGCCCTGACCTCTGATTCCAGTGACATGTGTGGACCTAGAGCCCTGATATCTGATTCCAGTGACATGTGTGGACCTAGAGCCCTGATATCTGATTCCAGTGACATGTGTGGACCTAGAGCCCTGATATCTGATTCCAGTGACATGTGTGGACCTAGAGCCCTGACATCTGATTCCAGTGACATGTGTGGACCTAGAGCCCTGACCTCTGATTCCAGTGACATGTGTGGACCTAGAGCCCTGATATCTGATTCCAGTGACATGTGTGGACCTAGAGCCCTGACCTCTGATTCCAGTGACATGTGTGGACCTAGAGCC
The DNA here is from genome assembly GCF_030014295.1 of Loxodonta africana. Classification (NCBI taxonomy): domain Eukaryota; kingdom Metazoa; phylum Chordata; class Mammalia; order Proboscidea; family Elephantidae; genus Loxodonta; species Loxodonta africana. Next base: position 51,434,362 of record NC_087366.1, read on the forward strand.
CTGATATCTGATTCCAGTGACATGTGTGGACCTAGAGCCCTGACCTCTGATTCCAGTGACATGTGTGGACCTAGAGCCCTGACCTCTGATTCCAGTGACATGTGTGGACCTAGAGCCCTGATATCTGATTCCAGTGACATGTGTGGACCTAGAGCCCTGATATCTGATTCCAGTGACATGTGTGGACCTAGAGCCCTGACCTCTGATTCCAGTGACATGTGTGGACCTAGAGCCCTGACCTCTGATTCCAGTGACATGTGTGGACCTAGAGCCCTGATATCTGATTCCAGTGACATGTGTGGACCTAGAGCCCTGATATCTGATTCCAGTGACATGTGTGGACCTAGAGCCCTGATATCTGATTCCAGTGACATGTGTGGACCTAGAGCCCTGACATCTGATTCCAGTGACATGTGTGGACCTAGAGCCCTGACCTCTGATTCCAGTGACATGTGTGGACCTAGAGCCCTGATATCTGATTCCAGTGACATGTGTGGACCTAGAGCCCTGACCTCTGATTCCAGTGACATGTGTGGACCTAGAGCCCTGATATCTGATTCCAGTGACATGTGTGGACCTAGAGCCCTGACCTCTGATTCCAGTGACATGTGTGGACCTAGAGCCCTGACCTCTGATTCCAGTGACATGTGTGGACCTAGAGCCCTGATATCTGATTCCAGTGACATGTGTGGACCTAGAGCCCTGATATCTGATTCCAGTGACATGTGTGGACCTAGAGCCCTGACCTCTGATTCCAGTGACATGTGTGGACCTAGAGCCCTGATATCTGATTCCAGTGACATGTGTGGACCTAGAGCCCTGATATCTGATTCCAGTGACATGTGTGGACCTAGAGCCCTGACCTCTGATTCCAGTGACATGTGTGGACCTAGAGCCCTGACCTCTGATTCCAGTGACATGTGTGGACCTAGAGCCCTGACCTCTGATTCCAGTGACATGTGTGGACCTAGAGCCCTGACCTCTGATTCCAGTGACATGTGTGGACCTAGAGCCCTGATATCTGATTCCAGTGACATGTGTGGACCTAGAGCCCTGATATCTGATTCCAGTGACATGTGTGGACCTAGAGCCCTGATATCTGATTCCAGTGACATGTGTGGACCTAGAGCCCTGACCTCTGATTCCAGTGACATGTGTGGACCTAGAGCCCTGATATCTGATTCCAGTGACATGTGTGGACCTAGAGCCCTGACCTCTGATTCCAGTGACATGTGTGGACCTAGAGCCCTGATATCTGATTCCAGTGACATGTGTGGACCTAGAGCCCTGATATCTGATTCCAGTGACATGTGTGGACCTAGAGCCCTGATATCTGATTCCAGTGACATGTGTGGACCTAGAGCCCTGATATCTGATTCCAGTGACATGTGTGGACCTAGAGCCCTGACATCTGATTCCAGTGACATGTGTGGACCTAGAGCCCTGACCTCTGATTCCAGTGACATGTGTGGACCTAGAGCCCTGATATCTGATTCCAGTGACATGTGTGGACCTAGAGCCCTGATATCTGATTCCAGTGACATGTGTGGACCTAGAGCCCTGATATCTGATTCCAGTGACATGTGTGGACCTAGAGCCCTGACATCTGATTCCAGTGACATGTGTGGACCTAGAGCCCTGACCTCTGATTCCAGTGACATGTGTGGACCTAGAGCCCTGATATCTGATTCCAGTGACATGTGTGGACCTAGAGCCCTGATATCTGATTCCAGTGACATGTGTGGACCTAGAGCCCTGATATCTGATTCCAGTGACATGTGTGGACCTAGAGCCCTGATATCTGATTCCAGTGACATGTGTGGACCTAGAGCCCTGACATCTGATTCCAGTGACATGTGTGGACCTAGAGCCCTGACCTCTGATTCCAGTGACATGTGTGGACCTAGAGCCCTGATATCTGATTCCAGTGACATGTGTGGACCTAGAGCCCTGATATCTGATTCCAGTGACATGTGTGGACCTAGAGCCCTGATATCTGATTCCAGTGACATGTGTGGACCTAGAGCCCTGATATCTGATTCCAGTGACATGTGTGGACCTAGAGCCCTGACCTCTGATTCCAGTGACATGTGTGGACCTAGAGCCCTGACCTCTGATTCCAGTGACATGTGTGGACCTAGAGCCCTGATATCTGATTCCAGTGACATGTGTGGACCTAGAGCCCTGATATCTGATTCCAGTGACATGTGTGGACCTAGAGCCCTGATATCTGATTCCAGTGACATGTGTGGACCTAGAGCCCTGACCTCTGATTCCAGTGACATGTGTGGACCTAGAGCCCTGACCTCTGATTCCAGTGACATGTGTGGACCTAGAGCCCTGACCTCTGATTCCAGTGACATGTGTGGACCTAGAGCCCTGATATCTGATTCCAGTGACATGTGTGGACCTAGAGCCCTGATATCTGATTCCAGTGACATGTGTGGACCTAGAGCCCTGATATCTGATTCCAGTGACATGTGTGGACCTAGAGCCCTGATATCTGATTCCAGTGACATGTGTGGACCTAGAGCCCTGACATCTGATTCCAGTGACCTATGTGGACCTAGAGCCCTGACCTCTGATTCCAGTGACATGTGTGGACCTAGAGCCCTGACCTCTGATTCCAGTGACATGTGTGGACCTAGAGCCCTGACCTCTGATTCCAATGACCTATGTGGACCTAGAGCCCTGACCTCTGATTCCAGTGACATGTGTGGACCTAGAGCCCTGACCTCTGATTCCAGTGACATGTGTGGACCTAGAGCCCTGACCTCTGATTCCAATGACCTATGTGGACCTAGAGCCCTGACCTCTGATTCCAGTGACATGTGTGGACCTAGAGCCCTGACCTCTGATTCCAGTGACATGTGTGGACCTAGAGCCCTGACCTCTGATTCCAGTGACATGTGTGGACCTAGAGCCCTGACCTCTGATTCCAATGACCTATGTGGACCTAGAGCCCTGACCTCTGATTCCAGTGACATGTGTGGACCTAGAGCCCTGACCTCTGATTCCAGTGACATGTGTGGACCTAGAGCCCTGATATCTGATTCCAGTGACATGTGTGGACCTAGAGCCCTGATATCTGATTCCAGTGACATGTGTGGACCTAGAGCCCTGATATCTGATTCCAGTGACATGTGTGGACCTAGAGCCCTGATATCTGATTCCAGTGACATGTGTGGACCTAGAGCCCTGACATCTGATTCCAGTGACCTATGTGGACCTAGAGCCCTGACCTCTGATTCCAGTGACATGTGTGGACCTAGAGCCCTGATATCTGATTCCAGTGACATGTGTGGACCTAGAGCCCTGACCTCTGATTCCAATGACCTATGTGGACCTAGAGCCCTGACCTCTGATTCCAGTGACATGTGTGGACCTAGAGCCCTGACCTCTGATTCCAGTGACATGTGTGGACCTAGAGCCCTGACCTCTGATTCCAATGACCTATGTGGACCTAGAGCCCTGACCTCTGATTCCAGTGACATGTGTGGACCTAGAGCCCTGACCTCTGATTCCAGTGACATGTGTGGACCTAGAGCCCTGACCTCTGATTCCAGTGACATGTGTGGACCTAGAGCCCTGACCTCTGATTCCAATGACCTATGTGGACCTAGAGCCCTGACCTCTGATTCCAGTGACATGTGTGGACCTAGAGCCCTGACCTCTGATTCCAGTGACATGTGTGGACCTAGAGCCCTGACCTCTGATTCCAGTGACATGTGTGGACCTAGAGCCCTGACCTCTGATTCCAGTGACATGTGTGGACCTAGAGCCCTGACCTCTGATTCCAGTGACATGTGTGGACCTAGAGCCCTGATATCTGATTCCAGTGACATGTGTGAATGTACAGAAACAATCCCCTGGACCTGCCCACAACATGACACTGGGAGCAAGGCGACTGAGCAGGCCCAGCCAGGCCAGAGCTGTGGTGTTAGCCATACTACTTGGAACAGTACAAAGACTTAGCCATGACAATCCAAACCACACAGACTTCTCAGCAATCAAACTTTTTGTTTGTTTGGCTTTTCAGTAAAACCAGGGTCACTCTCTGGAAGCCATATATACAGTAATCATGGTTTAAATAAACTCTCAGGCTGCGGTTAGGGCCTCCCGGGCAGTGTGTGTTTGATGCCTGGTTAACACACTGCTGAAAATCCTATTTCCATGAAGATCCGGGGCTTCATGCCAGCACAATTAAAAAAAAAAAAAAAAAAGGTATTCGGCAATGATGCTCAGTATGCAGGATTTGTCTTTTTTTAAGTTTTAGATGATTTGGTTAATTAATTAAGATTATTTACCGTTAGCCTTTCAGCCAGGGCACTGCGGACAAGCCAGGTGGCAGCCAGAGAAGCCGACAAGTCTGGAAACTTAGGACAAACTCTCTGGAATTTTCAAGGTGGTTGCCGGAGCAACCTCAGGGACCAGATCGTGGGAGAGCTGAAACATTCTATTTTAAAAACACACACTTGATCATCAGGAAGCCAGAAACGAAACAACCAAATAACAAGGTACACACTGAAAATTCTTATAAAGATGAGTACTTTCCTCACAACTGAAAATAATTCAATCTATGAAAAATATTTTGACCCTGGACCCAGCATCTTGCACAAGATACCACAGTCAAGAGCTCCTCTTTCTACTCGAATTTCCCCTCTACTCTTGGCCACATAACAAGATCCTCCTACTCTTCAAGTCTCACCTCTTCAAGGAAGTCTCTCAGGCATCCATTCACTCACTCATTCAATGAACACTGTGTTTTTATCATATTAACCGTGAGCGAGAGATCCTGCTGGGTGATCCAAAGGAGAGATGACTTAATTACACAGACCTGTCTTAGGAGTTCCTGCGTGGTGCAAACCGTGAATGCGCTCAGCTGCTAACTGAAAGGCTGGATGTTTGAGTCCACCCAGGGGCACCTCAGAAGAAAGTCCTGGCAATCTGCTTCTGAAAAATCAGCCATTGAAAACCCTATGGAGCACAGTTCTACTCTGGCACACATGGGGGCACCGTGAGTTGGAGTCGAATCAATGGCAACCAATGGCGGTGGGTAGCCCTTAGGAAGAGTACGATCCAAAAGGAGAGATCAGGTACACAGATACAACACAAGGCAGTATGTGACAGATCACATAATTGTAGGGTCGCAAGACTCTGTGTCACCCCAAACCACCGCACATCTGGATCCTTCGGTAGACATTTGCAAAAATGCAGATTTCCAGGTTCCACTTCAGAATTTCCCAAGGGTGGGGCCGAGAGATCAGTATTTTAAAAGCCTCCCATGTAAGTCTGACGAGCAGCGAGGTGTGGAGCTGCCAAGGGTAAGAGGAGGAAGAACTTACTCCCAACCGAAATGGTCACTGTAGACATCAGGGGAGCGGGTGGTTTCAGGTGAGCCTTTAGACCCTAAGGAAGATGTGTCACCTGAACAGAGGGTGGTATTGCCTGGCTGGGCCAGGTCTGAGCTGGGGACAGGCAGGACGACAGCCTGGGGGAGGCCCTGGGAAGAGCCACCAAGGTCAAGGTAAGGAGATGGAACTTGATTCGACAATGAGGAGCCATCTAAGGCTTCTAAGCACAGGAGTGACACACATAGCAGCGTTAGGAGAAATAATTTGGTGGAGTTGTGATGGATGGATTGCTGAAAGTTGGCATCTGGTTTTTAGGGAAACCAATAAAGAAACCGCTGGTTTTTAATAGATAAAGAAACACCAGCACCAGTTGCTGTCAACTCCGGTTCGTGGCAACCCTATATGTGTCAGAGTAGAACTGCACTCCACAGGGTTTTCGATGGCTGATTTTGTAGATGTAGATTGCCAGGCCCTTCTGCACAGCCTAGGGATGTTGATAAAGAGATAGGACCTAAGTTAAATTGGTGTCAGTAAGAATAGAAAGGAATAGATGAAAGTGAGAAACATTATTCAACGTTTTTATATACTGTTTTATTTCAGAACGGACTGTAGGTGGCTCACCAATGTGTTTTTTATTAATCATGACATATTTGTCTCTGTACTGCTATATTTAGTAACACCCAGGTTTATGTTTAATTTATTTGTGTTTTAAAACACTTTTCCTCTGGGCTTGTTCCATTTTCTACTTGAGAGAAAATGCAGTTTTATAAATATTCATCATAGGATTCTTCCTGTGTGCAAGGGCTTCATAGGCACCATGGGGAACTCAAGGTTGAAGAAGATGTGGTCCTAGCCCTCAGGAAGATCATGGCCAGGTATGGAGTTCCTGGGTGGTGCAAACAGTTAACGTGCTTGTCTGCTAACAGAAATGTTGGAAGTTCGAGTCCACCCAGAGGTATCTCAAAGAAAGGCTTGGTGATCTACTTCTGAAAAATCAGCCACTGAAAAACCCTGTGGAGCGCAGTTCTACTCTGACACACATGGGGTCACCATGAGTTGGAATCAACTTGACGGCAGCTAGTTTGATTTGGTTTTTATGGGAGATTAAACATGTAGACGTTATTATGCAGGAAGGCTGTAAAAACACCAGTAAAATACATATTAGTGGATGTCATGAATTGAATTGTGTCCCCCAAAAATGTGTGTCAACTTGGCTAGGCAGCGATTCCCAGTATTGTGTAATTGTCCGCCATTTTGTCACCTGATGTGATTTTCCTATGTGTTGTAACTCCTACCTCTAAGATGTTTAAGAGGCAGGATTGGAGGCAGTTATGTTAATGAGGCAGGACTCAATCTACAATATTAGGTTGTATCTTCAGTCAATTTCTTTTGAGATATAAATGAGAGAAGTGAGCAGAGAGACAGGGAGACCTCATACCACCAAGAAAGAAGAGACAGGAGAATAGCACATCCTTTGGACCTGGGGTCCCTGTGCTGAGAAACTTCTAAAGCCAAGGGAAGACTGATAACAAGGACCTTCCCCCAGAGCAGAGAAAGAAAGCATTCCCCTGGAGCTGGCACCCTGAATTCAGACTTCTAGCCTCCTAGTCTGTGAGAGAACAAATTTCTGTTTGTTAAAGCCACCCACTTGTGGTATTTCTGTGATAGCAGCACTGGATAACTAAGACGGTGAATCAGAGAATGTTTCATGAAGGAGATAACATTCAAGTTAAACTTAATGACAACATTTTAGCTAACAAAGAGGAACATTTCAGGTGGTAAGATAAAATAAAAAATAACAACAACAAAAAGGCATGAAGACAGCAAGTCAGAGAGCAGAGGCTGTGTCTTACGTATCTCTATGCATGGGACTTGGCAGAATCCTGGCACACGGTAGATACTCAGTAAGTATTTTGTCAGCAAAACAGTGTTTGAAAGGAAGGACAGTTCAATAGGATTAGAAGACAGGTTAGGAGAAAATCACGGAGGGGCCGTAGAAGTAATGCTAAGGCATTGGTAATTTAGCCTCCAAAACTAGAGAAGGTTTGGAGAAAGAAAGTTATATATGATAAAGATATGCTTATATTATACCAACAATCCAGTAACTACATGTAAGGTGAATAGGGAAGGAGAATGGAGGAATAGACCAAAGGCCAGGAAAAATACATCTAGAAAGCTATAGCAATACTTCAGGCAAAAGAGATGAGAGTCCAAGCTATTGAGGAAATGGCTTTAGGGAGGAGGGCTATAATTCATGAAGCCCCTTGGAAGCAGAATCCACAGAGTGACCATAGGTGTGGTGTCAAACCTGAGTAACATAGAAGACGGTGTCTCAACTACCAAGATGGGTGAAAGAGGACAGTGGTAAAGCAATAATGAGTGTACGGCAGGTTGAATGAAGAGAGAGAACTCTTCTCTTCCTGTCTCTGAATTCCTACTTCAACCACGCAATAGGAATTCCACCAATATTTCCACATCTAGCGGAAGTATTAAGGAGGGCGCTAGAGGCCTGATTTCTCTTGCTCTAGGGCCTTTCTGCCCATAAACTGCATGCATTCTCTTCTCCCACACCTACAAGCACGGGTAGGCTTATGTACTCAGGGTCCCTGCCTCCTTGGGCCTGGAGCCCACCCTCTTTGGTGCTCTCTGTCTTTTTTGTACTCGAAGGTGTTGGGGTCCTGCCATGAGCCCATGTAGCTGGCTTGGTATGTTTCCAATCCAATTCTGACAGTCATAAAGTAGACACTGTATTTTAATTCTCATCTAGGCTCTTTCACCTGTTCTCAATTGGTGCAAAACCCAAACAGAAGTGCGATTCATTAGCACTCCTAACTCCAATGCTGAGTTTGAGGTACAAAGAGTAGAACGTGGCAAGTATGCTAAATAGATGGTGAAAAATGCTTGCCTAGAATTCAAGAGAGAACAGAAAAGGAGGTACAGATTTGGGGGCCACTGGAGGATGGATGATGACAGAAGCCCTAGTACTGGAATGAAACGAGCTCGAGAGACAGCAGGCTTTCATGTAAATGCATATGGTGCTAGACAGATGAGGATAGTGGGAGTGGAGGTGATCTGAAGAGCACACGTCCCATATAAAGGGGTGATCCATTACCCAGTTCCAGCTGACTGTTGCCCTTGACAAATATGAACCAAATATTGCCAGATCCTAGGCATTTCCAAAAAGGCTGGAAATCCAGGTTTGTATGCAGGCTATATTTGACTATAGGCTGCCAGATTGCAACTCTAAGTATAGAGCAAGAAGAATAGAAGGCCACAGGCAGAACACACATGAACACCTGTATTCAGGGTGTGATGAAGGTGAGGAGTCGAATAGGAGATGGAGGTGAGTATGCACAAGACAGAAGGAAAACTAATGTAGTACTATGCCAGGAACAAGGAGGTGACTAGTAGTGCCACACTGCAGAAAGCTCAAGGGGGATAAGAATGAAGAAGGAAGTCTGTTGGGTCTGGTAACTGGGACGTCATTGGTGACCGTCAAGATACCGGTCTCAATAGAACGTTTGCAAGGAATTCTAAGATAAGCAGTAACGAGGAAGTGAAAGCAAGGAGTGTTGATGACTTTTTCCAGAATTCAGCAACATAGGAAAGAAGAAATCTGTGGGTTGCTAGCTTGAAAGATTACCAAAGTCAGTGAAATTTTTTAGTACAAGAAAGACTAGACATGTTTGAAGATGGGGCAAAAAGAGCTGGATAACAATGAGAGAGAAGGGTACTCCGGAAAGAGGGAGTTCGTTTGGATATGCTCCAGAATGAGTTGGAAGGAAACTGAATCAAGGGAGCCCATGGAAGGGTTAGCCTTAAAATGGGGCAGAGAGGGGCCCTGAGACAGGAGAGAAGGACTGGAGAGACAGGGGTGGAAAGCAGAGAGGGAAGGAGAGAGGGAGCAGAGCATCAATGTCCCCCACTTACTCAGAGTGTAAGCAGTCGCTGCTGGGTAGCAAGAGAAAAAAAAAAAAAAAAAAAAACAAGAGAGTAAGCAGAATAGCTGGGCAAGTCAAGGCAGCAGAGAAAGTTAGGAGGCAGTCGATGAGCCAATATGACAGGCAGTGGTGTCGGGATGAGTTGGAGGACAGCCGCACAGCAATGGCAGTGAAGACTGCTGCAGCTAGAGGGCCGGAACTCTAGCGGACAGAGATGGTCTCCAGCATTGCCTGGGGCTCACTCAGGAGAGGGGAACTGACCAGATGGAACGCAGGTCAGTAAGGGTGTGATAACAAGGGCAGGATGTTCACTCCTTCTGTTTCTTCCTATACTGATAGTTGCAGTGGGCATTTAAATGCTAAAGAGCAGATAGTAAGTCAGCTCTGCCCTTGACAGCCAGGGTTCTAGGCCACACTTCTCAAACTAATGTGCACATGCATTTCCTGGAGACCTTCTTCAAATGCAGATCCTATGTTCCAGTAGGTCTGGGTAGGCCTGAGAGTCTGCATTTATAACAAGCGCCCAGGTGATGCCTGCTGGAGGTCCACGGATCACACTGGAATAGCAACATTCTAGGGACAATCCCGGGGGCAGTGGTGGTTCGGTGGTAGAATTCTCATCTTCCGTTTTCAGTCAATGTGCCTCAAGCGCAGCCACCACCCGTCTGTCATCATGCTGTGCAAACATTGCCACTATCCTTTTCCAGATTATTCCGCCATCATTAACATAAACTCAGCACCCCCTAAACAATGCCATTAACATCCATGACACATTCTGTGAAATCGGACGTTATGTGGTTTGGACATTGTGCAGACACGCCTAAATCGAGAGCAATAGCATTCACCGATTTTCCGCCTCCGTGTTGTTTAATAACCTTCTGTTTCCCTTCCAAATCCATACTTCTCGTTTGCCTCTTGCCGCTGCTGTCACTAGCACTGGTTTTGCTGTATGTGGGAGCCAGGAGGCACTTCATGGTAATATTTTCAAAAGAAAGTTAAACAGAGAGATAACGCTACAACACCGAAGAGATGCACAGTACACGAGATTGGATGCTGCTGCCTATGAGGCAACACACACATCGTTATACAGTGAACTTTTTATTTGTAAGTAGGGAACGTTCACATTAAAATAATGATAGAAGGTACAGTATGGTACACACACAAGACAGTAACATAGGTGTTTATTATGACTATCAAAACATACGTACTCTAGGCTATATATGTACTATACCACTATACGCCTGGCAGCACAATTGCTTTGTATACAAGAGGCATTAAATAAACGCGTTCCATGCGGGAAGCCGTTGTGTTCATTACATCCGGTTACGTTGGCTACGTCCCCTTCTCTGATCCAGATTTCTGAACTCTATTATAGTCTTAGGAAACCCTGGTGGCGTAGCGGTTAAGACTGGAAGACAGATGGAAACAGGAAAACTGGTAATAGGGAACGCAGGGCTGAGAAGGGAAAATGTTGACATGTCGTGGGGTTGTTAACCAATGTCATAGAACGATGTGTGTGTACCGTTTGATGAGAAACCAGTTTGTTCTGTAAACCTTCATCTAAAGTACAATTAAAAAAAAAAGTTTTTTTAAAAAGAAATTCTTGTGTTCGAACCTCATGCCACCCCACCCTACCCCCAAGACCAAATGAATTGAAAACTCGAGGGGTGGCCACAGCCTCAGCATCCTATGAATGCTGCCAAGAGGGCCCCAATGTGCAGGCAGGGGTAAGAACCATTGCTCTATTTCTTATCAGACCTGGAAACACTTCTGATCTGGGAAGGATCACTTGGTCAAGCTGGCCAAAGGCTTGTTTGTTGGAGGGGCCAGGAGGTTTTAAGAAGCCAGTGACTTGGTGGGTATCTGTGCACCCCACTTGGCTCTGCACTGGGGGGAAGGGCAGGGCCAAGAGTGGAAGTGAGCCACTAGACACAGCTCAGTCACAGCAGCCAGGGCACCAAGGGCAGATTAAATGAGGTCAGGAACATGCATGGTGAAACCTGCATAGCAGAGGGTCTCAAACTTCGCTGCACACAAGGACCACCTGAGGGAAGTTTTAAATCCTGCTGCCCAGAATTTATCCCATACCACTCAAGTCAGGATCTCTGCGGATGGGACCCAGGCATCAATAGTTCTTACACTCCCCAAGTGATTCCACTGTATAGTCAAGTTTGAAAAACTGTACCCTAAAGAGCACTTTGCAAATGTTAGTTTTCACAGTTCGTAATTATGAGGGCTGGCCATGATGGTGGCCAGATTTTCTATTTTCATAGATTTCTTTACCTTCAAGTATCCCTAGCCAGTTCTTGAGCAACAGTATTTCTGAAGCAGTTTGTTTCTTAAAAGACGTAAGCTCATCTTTTTTCACAAGGCAAAAATGTCCCTAATTTTTTTTGTTATCCCTATGAACTACTTCCTAGTTCTACAGGCCCCTGTTGACTCGTCAGCCCTGTCGCCTGCCATAAAAAAAAAAAAAAAAATTTTTTTTTTTTTTAGGCAGCCAGTATTTAGACAACACAAAGTACGCACCAGCATGCCACCTCTTCCCCCACATGCCTGAGCTACTGCTGGTCTGCAGGCTTCCGACGTCAGCCTGTGACGGCAATGAGAACATAACAAAGAAAACCCATTCCCAAACGGAATTGTAATCATAGGTATAAACCCCCAAAACCCAAACCCGTTGCCGTTGATTTGATTCCAACTCATAGCAGCCCTATAGGACAGAGTAGAGCTGCCCCCACAGGGTTTCTAAGGCTGTAATCTTTACAGAAGCAGACGGCCACATCTTTCTCCTGAAGAGCAGCTGGTGGCTTCGACCTACGGACCTTTCGGTTAGCCTGCCTGCTTAATCACGGTGACACCAGGGCTCCTCCACAGGTATAAGGGTTAGGATTTATAACACATATTTTGGGGGGATACAATTCAATCCGTAACAGAGGGTTTGGACTTCCACACTCTGGGTAGCAAGGGGTGGGGATACCAGGTGACAGAGTGGACAGTCTGTGTCCTAATATTGCCTACTGAACAGAAGGACACCACTGTGACTGCCATGAGTCTCCATTCATCAAAGAGAAGTTAATGTACACCTCCTTCTCTCCTGGAAACAGCTCACCAAATGGGCACTGGGGAGAACAAGGCTCAGAACGCTCTATCAAAGCAGGGGTCCTGAAGGGTCCTAAAGCTCTGAGAGCCAGCCGGGGACTTTCTGCAAGGACTAAAGTCAGTGTGTTCCTCAGGCCCATAATGGTGCTAGCTGAAGGAAAATACGTACAGCTTCCAACTCAGTGAAGTCTCCACTGATCTGCAAGGAGAGGACACAGAGGAGACAATAAGGAAGGAGGGGGAGGGGAAGGAAGGAGGGGGAAGTTAGATTCTTGGTGATTGTTCAACTCTTAAGCTCTTGCATAGTCTGTTTCAGAAGCTCTTGACCTTGGCAGCCTTTAGAATACCCTGAGGAGCTTTTCCAGCCACCACTGTGTGAACACCTCCTTGACCAATTAAATGATACGCTACAGGGTGGGGCCCCTGTAGCTGGACCTACGGGTTTCAGAAGCTCCCCAGGGTTCTAATTGCCGCCAAAATTGAGAAACATGGCCTACGAGAGCAAATTCCTGACTCCTCCCTTCTGCATCTGACTTGGAGTCTACAGAAGCCCCTGGGCTGCCCGTGGGACTAAGGCCAGTAGCCAAGCGATGGGCCAGTCAGTGGATGCCCCAGTAACACCCAGTCCTGGTGATGATTTGAGGAAACAGACACTCTCATCCGCTGCAGGTAGGAATACAAACTGCTTCAACCTTTTTGGGAAAGTCATCTGGCAATTTTTAAAAAAGTAAAATTCGTATACTCCTTAACGCAATGGTTTTACCCCTGGAATATAAGCACACAAAGGTATTTATAGCAGGATTATTGGCAGGGGGCAAACAAAACTGGATGTATACAGAATGTCCATCAATATGGAAGTGACTGAAGAAATGCAATATTATGAGAGGTTCTGCAATTGTTTTTAAGAGACATAGATCTATAGCTATTGATCTATAGGGATGTACATGATGTAATGATATGTGGGGAAAAGACAAGTTGCAGGAAAAAAAATGGTGTTTTTTTTCCATTATTGGAAAAAAATTTAAAAGGGGGGAGAAAACTGAGCATATGTATGTACACACGTGTGTATATGCATTTGTCTATGTTTAAATGTACCTAGGGAGTCCCTGAGTGCTGCAGTTAAAGCACTCAGCTGCTAACTGAAAGGCTCGAGGTTTGTGCCCACCCAGAGGTACCTCGGAAGAAAGGCCTGGTGATCTGCTTCCGAAAAATCAGCTATTGAAAACCCTATGGACTCATCTACCCTGAGACCAGAACAACTAGGTGGCGCCCGGCTACGACAGCCGACTGTTGTCGACAGTGCCACAACAGGTGGACCCTGACAGAATAGGAGAAAAATGCCAAACAGAGGTCAAATTCTTAAAAAGTCCAGACTTTCTGGACCCGTTGAAACTAGAGGGCTCCCTGAGACTATCGCCCTGAGATACTCTTTAAACTTGAACTGAAACTATCCCAAGGTCATCCTTCACAGATTGGCACACAAAATAAAAGATATTACCGATGAGGCCAGTCCTCCATTAAAAACACCTACACGAGACTAAGAGGTCAATAATTACTCTAAAGCAAAGATGAGAAGATAAGGGGGCAGGGAAGCTAAAGTACTGGAAATGAAACAACCAGGACACAATTAAAGAGAATGCTGACATATTGTGAAAAATATAGCTAATGTCACTGAACATCCTGTATAGAAATTGTCAAATGGGAACCTAATTTGCTGTGAAAACTTTCACTGCAAATACAATATTTAAAAAAAGAAATAAAAATTATTAGTAACAGTGGAAAAAAAAAAACCCTGTGGAGCACAGCCCTATTCTGACACACCTGGGGTCACCATGAGTTGGAGTCCACTTGACAGCAGCTGTTTTTTAAATATGTATGGAGATGTGAGTGGAAGGGAATAGCCTGGGCTTTTTAACGTTAGTTACAACAGAGATAGAAATAGAAAAAGGTTGGAGAGCTTATTAATATTTTCTTCATATTATCTTTGCATTCTTTTACTAATTAAAATGAGGGCATACTGCTTTTATAATTAAAACAATTAGTAATGAAAAACCAAAGAGCTCTGGAGTAAGACTAAAACCAAAAACCAAACCCATGGCAGTCGAGTCAATTCCGACTCATAGCAATGGTATAGGACAGAGTAGAACTGCCCCATAGAGTTTCCAAGGAGCGCCTGGTAGATTCAAACTGCCAACCTTTTGCTTAGCAACTATAGCACTTAACCATTACACCACCAGGGTTTCCGGAGTAAGACTACCTAGGTTCAAATCCTGACATGTAGTACTAGCTTAAGTTACTTAACCTCTCTGCCCCTTGCTTTCCTCATCAGTTAAAAAGGAACCATAATGATGTTCACATAGAGGCTTGTTGCATGAAGTAAAATAACCCCATCAAGCAATTTGCACAATGCCTGGTATATTATATGCTGCATATAGTGATAACTTGAAGAATGTCATTGGTGGTGGTGGTGTTTCGGAAGTTGTTGTTATAGAAAAACCCTACCTAAGCCACCAAGGACCTCCCTCCATCTCTAGGTAAGCTCACTTCCTCCAGCAAAGAAAGAAACCGGTTTTCACTCCCTACACAGCAGAGTGACGCCCCAATTCAGCTTTCCCACCAGAAGCTTGGATTGTAATGACTTCTTTTGTGCAGTCTGCATAGCACTCTGGGCGGGGGCGTTCTTTATTACTTCCTCTAGCTCCAGAATGGGTCATGCTGTCCTGCTACCAAGTGACAACTCTGTTCTTGGGAGGGAAGTGCTTGGGATCTCCTGGGAAGGGATGTCCTACAAACAAAAATAGTGACAATAATTATATAACTTCAGCCCCACTCAGCAATTGGCACTTGTACAAAAACTCACATCACAGACGTGGGTTTGGTTCTGACCCTGGCCTGCTGGGGAGACAGGAACCAGAGCTAATTAGAGTGATGATGCACACCTGTGCTGCACCCACCACGTGCTGAGTCAACAGTCTAGGCTTGACGACTGGCTCTGCATGCTCCCCCATAAGGGGTGTGGCAGCATGAAAAGATGCGGCCCAGTTCCTCTCTGGGGCCCACCTCCTCTGCAGAACAATGGGGGAGATTCCTCATGGGCTTTGCTCAGAATAGGTTTGTTTTTCATTCCAACAAACATACAATAGAATCCAACCAAGAGGATCAAAGTCTTGCCCTTTCATCTGTGATGATGGGAAAATGCTGGTAAAATCAAAACCCAGGGCCTCAGTATTCACTCTGTTCTTCATCTAGGAGCTGAATTCAAGGTAAGGCCGATCCTTTCGCTCAACCAAGGGGATGTGGTTTCCAGGCAAAGTCTTATCCCATGCATAGACCCCAAGGGGACCAGCATAAGAGGGTGTAGGTATCCAAGTCTCCTTCTCCTGAATCAACGGCCCCCGAACTTTCCAGCTGGTGATGAGTCAATTCTGACGCACAATGACCCTATGTGTGTTGGTGTAGAATTGTGCTCCACTGGGTTTTCAATGGCTGATTTTTCAGAAGTGCCTGTTTTACGCAAATAACGCGTGCCTTCTGCGGTTTCTCTGCTGCCCGGGGTATTTGCATAAGCGCACTATGCTAATTCTTCTTTTTACAGCAACGTGTGGAGGAGGCTTGGCAGAGTGGTGCTTTCCAGGGTGCCTCATGGCGGGGAGGGCATGGCCAGCAAACAAACACAGAAGGTGTGCGTTATTTGCGTAAAAATACAGTGGGGGGGCGGAGCCAAGATGGCGGACTAGGCAGACGCTACCTCGGATCCCTCTTACAACAAAGACACGGAAAAACAAGTGAATCGATCACATACATAACAATCTACGAACCCTGAACAACAAACACAGATTTAGAGACGGAGAACGAACTAATACAGGGAAGCAGCGATTGTTTCCAGAGCCTGGAGCCAGCGTACCAGTCAGGTACGGCACAAGCACAGAGAGCTGCTCCACCCCCCTGAACTAACCCCGGGAGGGAGACCAGCCGGTTCTGCGGGCGGTGTGGGACTCAGCCGGTAGGAGAAGTCCCCGGGAGGCAGTGACTGGTCTTGGAGCAGGAAGAGCAGCGTCCCAGCCGGGGAACCGTCTCGCCAGGATTTGGACTGGACGCAGGTACGGCATAAACACGGAGAGCTGCTCCACCCCCCTGAACTAACCCCGGGAAGGGGCCCAGCCGGGTCGCGTGGGCGGTGTGGGATGCAGCCAATAGGAGAAGTCCCCGGGAGGCAGCGACTGATATTGGAGCAGGGAGAACAGCGTCCCAGCCGGGACACTTGGTCACGGCACAAGCACGGGGAGCTGCTCCACCCATCTGAACTAACCCCGGGAGGGGGCCCACCTGGTTCGCGAGGGCGGCACGGCCATGCGGCTGGAGGGACGAGATGTCCCCGGGAGGCAGTGACTGATTTTGGAGTCGAGAGTGCACCGTCCCAGTAGGGGAGCCTTGACGCTGGGCGTGGGGCTGGAAGCGGAGGATCTGACCGTGAATCCAGCGGGCCAGACCCCCCGGGCAATCTCCACACAGCCAGCACATATAGGCGACGCGCCCCGCGGGAATCTCAGATATAATAGTCATTGCAAGCAAGACAAGCAACTCTGGCTATATTCTGAGGTGCTACTCTCCTATCTCTCTGTTCCCTCCCCCACCCTCCCCAGGCGGCTTCATTAACATCGGAATAGCCTGAGCCAGAGGGAGAACTCTGATAGGGGTCTCAATGCATTTTTTTTTTAGCGGATTTTCTGGAAAAACTAGTTTCCCAGTGATGGCTCGGAGACAACAATCCGTCTCAAACCACTTAAAGAAGCAGACCATGACAGCTTCTCCAACCCCCCACACAAAAGAATCAAAATCTTTCCCAAATGAAGATACAATCCTGGAATTATCAGATACAGAATATAAAAAACTAATTTACAGAATGCTTAAAGATATCACAAATGAAATTAGGATAACTGCAGAAAAAGCCAAGGAACACACCAATAAAACTGTTGAAGAACTCAAAAAGATTATTCAAGAACATAGTGGAAAAATTAATAAGTTGCAAGAATCCATAGAGAGACAACATGTAGAAATCCAAAAGAGTAACAATAAAATTACAGAATTAGACAACGCAATAGGAAGTCAGAGGAGCAGACTCGAGCAATTAGAATGCAGACTGGGACATCTGGAGGACCAGGGAATCAACACCAACATAGCTGAAAAAAAATCAGATAAAAGAATTAAAAAAAATGAAGAAACCCTAAGAATTATGTGGGACTCTATCAAGAAGGATAACCTGCGGATGATTGGAGTCCCAGAACAGGGAGGGGGGACAGAAAACACAGAGAAAATAGTTGAAGAACTCCTGACAGAAAACTTCCCTGACATCATGAAAGACGAAAGGATATCTATCCAAGATGCTCATCGAACCCCATTTAAGATTGATCCAAAAAGAAAAACACCAAGACATATTATCATCAAACTCACCAAAACCAAAGATAAACAGAAAATTTTAAAAGCAGCCAGGGAGAAAAGAAAGGTTTCCTTCAAGGGAGAATCAATAAGAATAAGTTCAGACTACTCAGCAGAAACCATGCAGGCAAGAAGGGAATGGGACAACATATACAGAACACTCAAGGAGAAAAACTGCCAGCCAAGGATCATATATCCAGCAAAACTCTCTCTGAAATATGAAGGAGAAATTAAGATATTTACAGACAAACACAAGTTTAGAGAATTTGCAAAAACCAAACCAAAGCTACAAGAAATACTAAAGGATATTGTTTGGTCACAGAACCAATAATATCAGGTACCAGCACAACACAAGGTCACAAAACAGAACGTCCTGATATCAACTCAAATAGGGAAATCACAAAAACAAACAAATTAAGATTAATTAAAAAAAAAAATACACATAACAGGGAATCATGGAAGTCAACAGGTAAAAGATCACAATAATCAAAAAGAGGGACTAAATACAGGAGGCATTGAACTGCCATATGGAGAGTGATACAAGGCGATATAGAACAATACAAGTTAGGTTTTTACTTAGAAAAATAGGGGTAAATAATAAGGTAACCACAAAAAGGTATAACAACTCTATAACTCAAGATAAAAGCCAAGAAAAACGTAATGACTCAACTAACATAAAGTCAAACACTATGAAAATGAGGATCTCACAATTTACTAAGAAAAACGCCTCAGCACAAAAAAGTATGCGTAAAAATGAAATTGTCAACAACACACATAAAAAGGCATCAAAATGACAGCACTAAAAACTTATTTATCTATAATTACCCTGAATGTAAATGGACTAAATGCACCAATAAAGAGACAGAGAGTCACGGACTGGATAAAGAAACACGATCCATCTATATGCTGCCTACAAGAGACACACCTTAGACTTAGAGACACAAACAAACTAAAACTCAAAGGATGGAAAAAAATATATCAAGCAAACAATAAGCAAAAAAGAAGAGGAGTAGCAATATTAATTTCTGACAAAATAGACTTTAGACTTAAATCCACCACAAAGGATAAAGAAGGACACTATATAATGATAAAAGGGACAATTGATCAGGAAGACATAACCATATTAAATATTTATGCACCCAATGACAGGGCTGCAAGATACATAAATCAAATTTTAACAGAACTGAAAAGTGAGATAGATACCTCCACAATTATAGTAGGAGACTTCAACACACCACTTTCGGAGAAGGACAGGACATCCAGTAAGAAGCTCAATAGAGACACGGAAGATCTAATTACAACAATCAACCAACTTGACCTCATTGACTTATACAGAACTCTCCACCCAACTGCTGCAAAGTATACTTTTTTTTCTAGCGCACATGGAACATTCTCTAGAATAGACCACATATTAGGTCATAAAACAAACCTTTGCAGAGTCCAAAACATCGAAATATTACAAAGCATCTTCTCAGACCACAAGGCAATAAAACTAGAGATCAATAACAGAAAAACTAGGGAAAAGAAATCAAATACTTGGAAAATGAACAATACCCTCCTGAAAAAAGACTGGGTTATAGAGGACATCAAGGAGGGAATAAGGAAATTCATAGAAAGCAACGAGAATGAAAATACTTCCTATCAAAACCTCTGGGACACAGCAAAAGCAGTGCTCAGAGGTCAATTTATATCCATAAATGCACACATACAAAAAGAAGAAAGAGCCAAAATCAGAGAACTGTCCCTACAACTTGAACAAATAGAAACTGAGCAACAAAAGAATCCATCAGGCACCAGAAGAAAACAAATAATAAAAATTAGAGCTGAACTAAATGAATTAGAGAACAGAAAAACAATGGAAAGAATTAACAAAGCCAAAAGCTGGTTCTTTGAAAAAATTAACAAAATTGATAAACCATTGGCTAGACTGACTAAAGAAAAACAGGAAAGGAAACAAATAACCCGAATAAGAAACGAGAAGGACCACATCACAGCAGAACCAAATGAAATTAAAAGAATCATTTCAGATTATTATGAAAAATTGTACTCTAACAAGTTTGAAAACCTAGAAGAAATGGAGGAATTCCTGGAAAAACACTACCTACCTAAACTAACACATTCAGAAGTAGAACAACTAAATAGACCCATAACAAAAAAAGAGATTGAAACGGTAATCAAAAAAATCCCAACAAAAAAAAGCCCTGGCCCGGACGGCTTCACTGCAGAGTTCTACCAAACTTTCAGAGAAGAGTTAACACCACTACTTCTGAAGGTATTCCAAAGCATAGAAAATGACGGAATACTACCCAACTCATTCTATGAAGCCACCATCTCCCTGATACCAAAACCAGGTAAAGACATTAAAAAAAAAGAAAATTATAGACCTATATCCCTCATGAACATTGATGCAAAAATCCTCAACAAAATTCTAGCCAATAGAATCCAACAACACATCAAAAAAATAATTCACCCTGATCAAGTGTGATTTATACCAGGTATGCAAGGCTGGTTTAATCTCAGAAAAACCTTTAATGTAATCCACCACATAAATAAAACAAAAGACAAAAACCACATGATCTTATCAATTGATGCAGAAAAGGCATTTGACAAAGTCCAACACCCATTTATGATAAAAACTCTTACCAAAACAGGAATTGAAGGAAAATTCCTCAACATAATAAAGGGCATCTATGCAAAGCCAACAGCCAATATCACTCTAAATGGAGAGAATCTGAAAGCATTTCCCTTGAGAACGGGAACCAGACAAGGATGCCCTTTATCACCGCTCTTATTCAACATCGTGCTGGAAGTCCTAGCCAGGGCAATTAGGCTAGACAAAGAAATAAAAGGTATCCGGATTGGCAAGGAAGAAGTAAAGTTATCACTATTGGCAGATGACATGATTATATACACAGAAAACCCTAAGGAATCCTCCAGAAAACTACTGAAACTAATAGAAGAGTTTGGCAGAATCTCAGGTTATAAAATAAACATACAAAAATCACTTGGATTCCTCTACATCAACAAAAAGAACACCGAAGAGGAAATAACCAAATCAATACCATTCACAGTAGCCCCCAAGAAGATAAGATACTTAGGAATAAATCTTACCAAGGATGTAGAAGACCTATACAAAGAAAACTACAAAGCTCTACTACAAGAAATTCAAAAGGATATACTTAAGTGGAAAAACATACTTTGCTCATGGATAGGAAGACTTAACATAGTAAAAACGTCTTTTCTACCAAAAGCCATCTATACATTTAACGCACTTCCGATCCAAATTCCAATGTCATATTTTAAGGGGATAGAGAAACAAATCACCAATTTCATATGGAAGGGAAAGAAGCCCCGGATAAGCAAAGCACTACTGAAAAAGAAGAAGAAAGTGGGAGGCCTCAGTTTACCTGACTTCAGAACCTATTACACAGCCACAGTAGTCAAAACAGCCTGGTACTGGTACAACAACAGGCACATAGACCAATGGAACAGAATTGAGAATCCAGACATAGATCCATCCACGTATGAGCAGCTGATATTTGACAAAGGACCAGTGTCAATTAATTGGGGAAAAGATAGCCTTTTTAACAAATGGTGCTGGCATAACTGGATATCCATTTGCAAAAAAATGAAACAGGACCCATACCTCACACCATGCACAAAAACTAACTCCAAGTGGATCAAAGACCTAAACATAAAGACTAAAACGATAAAGATCATGGAAGAAAAAATTGGGACAACCCTAGGAGCCCTAATGCAAGGTATAAACAGAATACAAAATATTACCAAAAATGATGAAGAGAAACCCGATAACTGGGAGCTCCTAAAAATCAAACACCTATGCTCATCTAAAGACTTCTCCAAAAGAGTAAAAAGACCACCTACAGATTGGGAAAGAATTTTCAGCTATGACATCTCAGACCAGCGCCTGATCTCTAAAATCTACGTGATTCTGTCAAAACTCAACCACAAAAAGACAAACAACCCAATCAAGAAGTGGGCAAAGGATATGAACACACATTTCACTAAAGAAGATATTCAGGCAGCCAACAGATACATGAGAAAATGCTCTCGATCATTAGCCATTAGAGAAATGCAAATTAAAACTATGATGAGATTCCATCTCACACCAGCAAGGCTGGCATTAATCCAAAAAACAGAAAATAATAAATGTTGGAGAGGCTGCGGAGAGATTGGAACTCTCATACACTGCTGGTGGGAATGTAAAATGGTACAACCACTTTGGAAATCTATCTGGCGTTATCTTAAACAGTTAGAAATAGAACTACCATACAACCCAGAAATCCCGCTCCTCGGAATATATCCTAGAGATACAAGAGCCTTCATACAAACAGATATATGCACACCCATGTTTATTGCAGCTCTGTTTACAATAGCAAAAAGTTGGAAGCAACCAAGGTGTCCATCAACGGATGAATGGGTAAATAAATTGTAGTATATTCACACAATGGAATACTACGCATCGATAAAGAACAGTGATGAATCTCTGAAACATTTCATAACATGGAGGAACCTGGAAGGCATTATGCTAAGCGAAATTAGTCAGAGGCAAAAGGACAAATATTGTATAAGATCTTGAGAAAT
This sequence comes from Loxodonta africana, assembly GCF_030014295.1. NCBI lineage: Eukaryota > Metazoa > Chordata > Mammalia > Proboscidea > Elephantidae > Loxodonta > Loxodonta africana. The sequence continues at coordinate 51,456,800 of NC_087366.1, forward strand.
AGTAAACCTGAGAAGAACACATACTTTTGTGGTTACGAGGGGGGGAGGGAGGGAGGGTTGGAGAGGGTTTTTTATTGATTAATCAGTAGATAAGAAATGCTTTAAGTGAAGGGAAGGACAACACTCAATACATGGAAGGTCAGCTCAATTGGACTGGACCAAAAGCAGAGAAGTTTCCGGGATAAAATGAATGCTTCAAAGGTCAGCGGAGCAAGCGCGGGGGTCTGGGGAACATGGTTTGCGGGGACTTCTAAGTCAATTGGCAAAATGATTCTATTATGAAATCATTCTGCATTCCACTTTGAAATGTGGCGTCTGGGGTCTTAAATGCTAACAAGTGGCCATCTAAGATGGCATCAATTGGTCTCAACTCACCTGGAGCAAAGGAAAATGAAGAACACCAAGGCCACACGACAACTAAGAGCCCAAGAGACAGAAAGGGCCACATGAACCAGAGACCTACATCATCCTGAGACCAGAAGAACTAGTTGGTGCCCGGCCACAATCGATGACTGCCCTGACAGGGAGCACAGCAGAGGACCCCTGAGGGAGCAGGAAATCAGTGGGATACAGACCCCAAATTCTCATAAAAAGACCAAACTTAATGGTCTGACTGAGACTAGAGGAATCCCGGCGGCCATGGTCCCCAGACCTTCTGTTGGCACAGGACAGGAACCATCCCCGAAGACAACTCATCAGACATGAAAGGGACTGGTCAGCGGGTGGGAGAGAGACGCTGATGAAGAGTGAGCTAATTATATCAGGTGGACACTTGAGATTGTGTTGGCAACTCTTGTCTGGAGGGGGGATGGGAGGATAGAGAGAGAGGGAAGCCGGCAAAATTGTCAAGAAAGGAGAGACTGAAAGGGCTGACTCAAGAGGGGGAGAGCAAGTGGGAGTAGGGAGTGAGATGTATGTAAACTTATATGTGACAGACTGATTGGATTTGTAAACGTTCACTTGAAGCTTCATAAAAGTTATTAAAAAAAAAAACAGTAGATCACCAGGGCTTTCTTCCAAGGCACCTCTGGGTGGACTCAAACTTCCAACCTTTCAGTTAGCAGCCAAAAGTGTTAACCTTTTGCCTCCCAGGAATTCTCGGTCTCTGAACAGTCTCTTGAAATTGAAAAGGTGCCTCTGGTCAAAACATCCTAGATATTTCACCCATCTTGGCCTATTTGTGGCTCGGAGGATGAGAATAAGGACAGAAGGAACAGGAGTCAGACTCCAGGAAAGAGCATGGTGTACGCATGCACATGGGTGTCAGAGGCAAGGCTCTGTGGTTCACAGTGGACCACGTGATGGAGAAATGCTGAGTGTCAGACGATGGTGGCCAAGTGTGCTCTGAAAAATGCAAATGCGTGTAACTGTCCAGGAAAAAGTAGGGAAACATGTTTTAGTCTCCAGTGCATTGAAACATAAGGAGTATTAGAAAGGAGAAGGGCTTGCGAGTCAGAGCTGGACTGAAATTCAGACCCAGCACTTCCTGAGTGACCCCATCTACACCTCACGGGGCCGTTCTAAGACGTAAGTGAAGTCCTGTGGGGAAAGCACCTAGCGCAGTTGCCGCAGAGTTCCATCCATCCATGCATTCAGTCAGTCCTCAAAGCGTTACCGAACATGTGCTAAGGATGGAGCGATGAACAGATCCACAGACCTTGCTGTCACCGACTGACTGCTGTACAGCCTGCTGCGGGAAACAAACATTGAACAAATCGTTATATCTTCTGACTTTTCCTTCCCACACCCACTTTCCTTTGAAAACTTAAGACATTGGTGCTTAAAATACTTTATCAATAGCCCAAAACAATGAGTCCATTACTCTTGGTTTTCCCTAACAACTGGCACTGCTGCTAGCAAAAAGCATTTTAAGTGCTACGACGGTGGGTATTAAAGTCTAGATGACACAAGGAAGATTACACAGACCCTCTCCTAAGACGTACTGTTTTCATCGCTTCAGTGAGTTCCTGCTGATGTCATCGGAACCATATATTCCCAGAGGCCAGGAGCCATGCCTAAGTGGCTCCTTTATTCGGTGCTCAGGACACCAGTAGCGCTGGTGCTACTTTATGCTGATGTCTTGAGTGGTAACAGCAGTGATGTCACCACCAAAAGGCCACAGTAGCAGGGCTGTTCCAGCTGCGTGTCCCCTGCCCACCTCCTTGTGCTATAATCGGTCATCATTGTCCTCCAGAATCTCATCGCTGCTTTGACCATTTGGCAGATACGGAAAGGGAACAGTATGGTTTTCCTGTCCCTTTAGAACAATGGCGTTTTGCATTTGTATAGCACATTTAACTTATTCAGTGCATTTTCTTGTGGATTGCCTGGTCTTAACCTAATGAAACAAAACTCCATGTGTTTTCTAATTGTCTGTGCCACAGAGACAGCTTAGGAATCAGATCCAGTTGCAGCTCTGCTGGAAGAGGACCAATGCCCCAAATTGCTTAAAGAATAACAAATACCACAAAAGTGGCAAATGGAGCGGGCACGAGAGCTCTGCAGTGCAAGCATTCCACGGGGAGAAGATGGGGCTGCAGCATACAAATCAAGTCAGCACAACCCGGGAGCCCACAGGAATTCTCACCCACGCCAAAGGGCTCCCTCTCACCCCGTTGCCCCCCAGCCTTGGCCTACGCTGGTGCCCGGGTTTAATTTTACGGAGGGGCAGTGCAAGTTGAAAAAAGTGAGAGCAGAGATGGGGTAATGCTACCGGGAACAAGAGGCTCTTAGGATTTGGTGACATGGGCACATTTTTTGACCTAGAAACATGACCCAGAAATGTTTCTTGCTTTTTCAGCACTTCTCAGAAGGACAAGAAGGAGCAGCCGGAAGCAATTGGGGGAGCAGAGATTTTACTTCTCACCACAATTCGGAAAAGGAAGTAGCTGGAAGCAAAGCTCCCCCCAAGAAAATCAAGTCAGTCCGTGGAAGACTTGCGATGAGTCATCCTGCTGGGGTGACTGTCCCCTCGGAAAGCAGGCACTCGCTCCTTCGGTCCACTTGGGCTCCCACTGGCAAATTACTGCTTTTACTCCAGTGCCATTTAGTAAATAACGGCTCTCTAAATCAGGCCCTGGGGTACTGAGAAGGTGGAAATGCCTCCCCATCCGCATTACTGAAGCCGCTGCACCCTCCAGTCCGTCACTGGCAACCTTGCTGCATGTTAGAATCACCGGGGAGCTTTTTAAAGAAACAATGCCCAGGCCGCACACTGGACCGATTAAATCAGAAACTCTCGGGGTGGGACCCAGGCAACAGCATGCTTCCAGGCTCCCAGGTGATCCCAAGGCACAGCCAAGGTTGAGAAGCATCGGTTCTAGCCACCTCTGTTACAATGCTTGTCTTCCAGGCACATCTTTGATGTGATGAAAAACAGATGAAATTGTTTACTACAGATTAGTAAATATGCACGAGTAAACCCGCGTGTACCTTGCCTATTGGGTAACCCAGCCCCGTGTAAGGTATCGTGCGCTCAGGGCTCTGAGAGAACTTCAGGTGGGAATTCAAAGAAAAAGCAAGATCTGCTTGAGCTGGACTGAGCGTGTCTCCACAACTAACACATCACACACACATCACACACACACACACACATTTATCCCCCTCAGCACGTAATATATGACACAGTACCAGTACAGTTACTGTCCAATCAGCCCCACATATATTAGAGCAGAACTGTGCCCCACAGGGTTTTCAACGGCTGATTTCTCAAAAGTAAATCACCAGACCTTTCTTCCAAGTCTCCTCTGGGTGGACTTGAACCTCCAACCTTTTGGTTAGCAGCCACACATTAACCGTTTGCACCACCCAGGGACAAAAGAATAAATTCTGGTTGGCATCCAAGACATAACTAGCCCGTTGAATGTTCACACATTCTAAGAAGCCATTAAGGCTGACACCTAGGACTCCTTAGCTCCTCCCCCCTCCGCCAAACTCCATCACACCCAGCCCTCTCCAGGGACCATTTAATGTCACATCAGCTCCTAGTCTTGCTTCTCCCCCCCCCCACCCCGTATGGCAAACTCCCCCTCCACAACCCCACACAGCCCTTGAAGTTTGCTTGGACACAGCAGCAGCTGTGAGCCCTGCACTGTCTGCTCTGCCAGCTGAATCCCTCCCTGTGACAGACATTTGCAGTTGTCCTCCAGTACCCATCCTCCTCCTTCTCTCTGGGGTCAAATCCTTGATTTTTAGCTGAGCGCATGTTGCCTTTGTTGAGTGCCCTCGAGTCAATTCCGACTCATGGCTACCCCATGTGACAGAGTTGAACTGCCCCACAGGGTTTTCTAGGCTGTAATCTTTACGGAGGCAAACCACCAGGCCTTTTTCCCCGCAGAGCTGCTGGGTGGATTCAAACTCCCAACCTTTCAGTTAGCAGCCAAGCGCTTTAACCATTGTGCCACCAGAGCTCCTTGCTGAGCACATAGTCCACCACCCCCCAGATAAAGACTAGATGTGATCATTTGACTAAAACCCAATGAGTTAAGTGAAAGTGACATGTGCACCTTCTGGGTTGTGTCCTTCAAGGAAACGGCCCTTTTCTTCTTCCATCCTCCATTCTGCTGAGGAAATGAGGTCATGGAGTGAAGTCCTTGTGGACCATGTGAACAGGGAAGCACCTTAATGACGGCAGGACTTAAGAGGCAAGAGGAGCCTGGGTTTCTAACGACCTTGTGAGGCAAAGTCTCACTGCCATTTACCTTCCAGTGAGCACCATCTTGTTCTAGCAAAGTCATCTTGGGTCTTTTTCACTCACAACTGAACCCATAACCCCATACTCTTTCCTGCCTCCAACATGTCTGACAATACCTGGAATCCTCTTTTACATTAGTAAGAGATGAAAGATATTACAAAAACCCAAATTATTTCTGTCAGAATGGTCAATGATTTGGTGACTTCTTATAGTGAAACTGCCCAGAGTGTATAAACTTTTATTACTTAGAAGGTCAGGCTGTGAGAATCTGCTTTGCCCATGGATGCAATAAATGGACCAGCCTACTTTTTCTGGTCCACGCAGTCTGTGGAGACTATAGAAGAGACTGAGTGATCATCACTCTTGGTTATTGGCCCTGAAGAGATTGACCCCTAGTATCAGGGCAAGAGGCTCCATGAAGGTGTGGAAAATAACCAGCTCCTACAGATAGAAGCAAATGGAAGTAGCAAAGTGTAAAGGAGTGAGCATGGGCCCTGGAGCCAGACCTAGTAGCTGGGTGACCTTAAGCAAGTTATTTACCATCTGGTGAGGGCGTATAATTCCACCCAACTCACAGGGGTGCTGTGAAGATTCAGTTCCACAGCAGCTGCAGGACCTATCCATCAACCTATTGAACATGAATTTCTCGGGATTGGAGTGACTCAGGAATCTGTATTTTTAATATGCTCTCCAGATGCAAGTTGAGGCCCCGCCAGGTTTGGGAACTGCTCTCGAGGATGCACCCCAAGGTTGCTGATGGTTTCAGGGTTTCTCCCTCCACCACCACGAGGGCTGCTGGACTTCCTCACTTTGTGAAGCTGGTTGTGCCAGCTCTACATTTAATTCAGAGGCTTCAGTCATGTCTTGGGTCAAGGAGATAACCTCGCTGCATATAACCAGGACAGAGCTGGTTGTCGGTTTGTTCCTGGAACCCAGGGCACAGCTCATTCTGGACAGCCTACAAAGCACTTGGCAGTTGGCCTTATTTGCCTGCTAACTGCCAACCTTTCTGGGTTGAAAGCTCTTCTCCCTTCTATCTCACCTTAACAGATTCAATTCTCCAGGCCCCGGGAACCATCTTGGGAGCTGTATATGAACCACCAGCACATCCACCATCCATTCCAGTCACCAGATATTCCCCATGTTTCTCCATCTTGGCTGCCCATGAGACACACATAGAAAACGTTTTCAAAACACAGCTGAAATGGACCGTTCCCCCAGACCTACGGCAGCAGAACGTCTAGAAGTGGCTCTGAAGCAGATGTATGTTGAAAAATAGCCACAGGTGATTTTGATATGAAACCACCAGTTCCACTAAAGGCAAATACAAAAGAATGGGGGACTCTCAAGGTTTGCCACTTCCTGATTGTATGCTAGTATATGATTTTTCACAACAGAGGCAGCAGAGTTTCACTGAAAATTACGAGTGGCCTTTCTAGGTAATTGATGAGAATTCCTGGGTGTAGAATAGTGAGTGGAGCACAATGTTGAGATGACAGTGCTAGGTAGCTGGCTAGGTTCACTCATCAACTAAGTAACACGCTCCTGCCACTACCCCAAAACATGCAGAGTTCAGATTCACCACAAGGCTCCATTACAGACCACCCCAGGTAGCAGGCCATCAGCGTCTCTCACAAACGGCCAGAATTGTGGAAGGGAAGTCCTTGAATACCTAACGATAGTAAATGAGACCACCTCCTATGATGTTAAGAAGCTCAGATTTCTGTAGAGTTGTCATGTCAAGGGTATGCAGAATACTCACTGAAAGAGCCCTACGGAACTCCCCTCACCCCTGCAGCCCTGCTATGGAGGTTAATATTGCCCAAGCAGGGCCTGCCTCCAGTGAACCTACACGAAAAGAGGCCATTTTTCACTGGAGATCTGCTTATTTTGAAATAACCAAGGATCTTTACCACGACTTTTGCCTGGAACTCCAGAATATAAAGGTATGCAGTCCTGCCCCCAGGCCTAGAAGATGCCAAATTGGTGCAGAGTTGTACCCTGGGAGGGGAGTGGTAATAAAATCCACTCTTAGTAAATGCTACTCACTCACAGTGAAATTGCAGTTGATATGCGGCAGAGATGGGGGAAGCGTTATTCATTTCAACGTGATTCATTCAACTACGTATTGGGCCCTACACCGGCCAAGCCCTATTGATACAACAGTGAGCAAGGAAGGGGTGGGCCCTGTCCCCAGGGAGCTTACTGTTGAGCAGGGTTCTGTCTGGCTTCCATGACCTCAGATTCTGAGAAAGGGCACTGTGGCCAAGCTGATCGAGCAGCCCAGGACACACTGGTTCTGATGTTATCTCCCTACTCGGTCTACTGGGTCTCAACTTCCCCATCAGAAATGAGGGCTTTGGCTGGATGACATCTGAGGTGTGTTTCAGTTCTAACATTTTGTCTCCTGATCATATGCTGACCAGCAACCATCCCTGTCCCACCTTGTGCTAAGCCCTGGGGACTCAAAAATGAGTAAAACCTTGTGTTCCTTCTTTGTGGTGCTCACAAACCAGGGGGAGAGGCAGGGTCCAAAGAGACAATGATGCAGTTCAGTAAGTGCTACAATAGAGATGTAGCCCTCCCAACATCTAAAAGTTATGTTACCATCCTAAGAAAATCTACAACATTCCCAAGCCCTTGCATCTTAATCCCCTTCCTACAGCCCTGTGGCAGATTGACAGCACTCATGCTTCCAATTAGGAAGCCCTGGTGTCGCAGTCGTTAACAGCTACTGTGACCTATAGCTGCTAACCAAAAGGTTGGCTCTTTGAATCCACCAACTGCTCCTTGGAAACCCTACGGGGCAGTTCTACTCTGTCCTATAGGGTCGCTATGAGTTGGAATTGACTCGACAGCAACAGGTTTGCTTTTTCTTTTGTTTTTGTTTACACCTCCAATTAACAGCCTCCTGTAGCCATGGCCTCTGCCGTACAAGTTTTTAGTCCCCCTCCCATTCTAACGCTGGGCTTGGCCATGTGCCTGGCTTTCGCCAATAGGACATTCGTAGATTTAATGCAACAGAAGCTTGAAGAGCTTGTGCATTTCCATGTGTTCTCTTGCTTCGCATCTCTATGGCCACCATGACAGCAATCCTGGGGAGAGATGTGGAGCAGAACCAACCCTCCCAGCGGAGGCCAACCTAAAATCTGTCAACAGTCAGCCGACCACCAGACATATGAATGAGACTCTGCCAAGACCAGAACAGTCCAGCCAAGCCCAGCCAAGATCAATGGAACCTATCAAAGGACCTACAGACAACAATTATAAATGATTGTTGTTTTAAGCTGTTTACTTTATAATTGTATCAATAGACAACCAGTAAGGATAGAGTCAATCTGTTACGCAGATTCAAGTGAAAAGATCATACGTCAGGAATTTGTGAGTCCCTGTGTGGTGCAAACGGTTAACGTACTCAGCTGCTAACAGAAAGGCTAGAGGTTCAAGTCCACCCAGAGGCACCTCAGAAGAAAGACCTAGTGATCTATTTCCAAAAAATTAGCCACTGAAAACTCTAAGGAGCACAATTCTACTCTGACACACTTGGGGTCGCCACAAGTTGGAATCGGCTGGACAGCAACTGGCTTTAATTATTTATTTTATTGTGCTTTAAAGGAAAGTTTACAGCTCAAGTTACTTGCTCATACAAAAATTTATACTTATATTGTTATGTGACACTAGTTGCAATCCCCACAATGTGACAGCACACTCCCCCTCTCTACCCCGTGTTTCTCGTGTCCATCTATCCAGCTCCTGTCTCTTTCTGCCTTCTCATCCTGCCTCCGGACAGGAGTCTCCCATTTGGTCTCGTGTATCTGCTTGAACTAAGAAGCACGTTCTTCATGAGTATTTTTTTATGTTTTATAGTCCAGTCTATGTCTGAAGAGTAGGCTTCAGGAATTGCTTTAGTTCTGGGTTAATGGAGCATCTGGGGGCCATGGCTTCAGGGGTTCCTCTAGTCTCAGTCAGGCCATTAAGTCTGGTCTTTACAAGTGAATTTCAGTTCTGCTCCACACTTTTCTCCCACTCCGTCAGGGATTCTCTGTTGTGTCCCCTGTCAGGGCGGTCATGGGTGGTAATCGGACACCATCTAGTTCTTCTGGTCTCAGGCTGATGGAATCTCTGGTTTATGTGGCCCTTTTGTCTCTAGGGCTCATAATTACCTTGTGTCTTTGGTGTTCATTCTCCTTTGCTCCAGGTGGGTTGGGACCAATTGATGCATCTTAGATGGCCGCTTGCTAGCTCTAAGACCCCAGATGCCACTCTCCAAAGTGGGATGCAGAACATTTTCTTAATAAGCTTTGTTATGCCAAGTGACCTAGATGTCCCCCCAAACCATCGTTCCCAGGCCCCAGCCCCGTTATTCTGTCCCTTGAAGTGTTTGGTTGTGTTCCAAAAACTTCTTAGCTTTTGGTTTTGTTCAGGCAACTGGTTTTAGATACAAAGAATAGCACTTGGTACTTCAAGTACATAATGGGGCTGCTTCACCCACTGTTCCCCGGAGGGAGGAGTGAAGTGAGGACAGGGCTCCTTAACCAGCTTCTGGTTCAGCAACCTCGTGACAGCACCACTATTAACGCAGCGAGTAAAATGTGCCATCACTCCCTCTGACTAACAAGGAATTTGCCACAGAAAGCATCTGAAAATAAATTATACATGAGACACAGTTTCTGAACTAGTTGAAAGTTTTGTTCCAGTGTATTTTTACTTCCCTTTAAACAATCCCTCCAGGGGTGAACCACCCTACCGAAAAGTTAAATGGAACTAGAAAAGGGCCTTAAAGGAATCCACTTGGCCCATCAATGGTGAGCCAAGCGTATTATAGGGCCCCTGAGGCCCTATGCGGCTATTGGTATTGGTATCTTCCCTTTAAACCAGTCAAGCAGTGTTACTCAAGGGGTGTGTTTCAAAGAGAACCAACAATTTCCCCCATTATGTAGTGATTAAAAATATAGACTCTGGTCAGGACTTGATTTCAATTCAAATCCCAGATCAATCACATATGAGATCGGAGACCCTGGGGTATGTATTTAATCTCTCAAAGCCTCAATTTCCTCATCTGTTTAGTGGGACTATGAATACTGCCTACTTCTTAGGGTTGTTGTGGGGTTAAAAGAGTTAATACATTTAAATGCACTTAGTAGCCACTCAAGAACTGTAAGCAGCTCTTGTCACAGGAAATCCCCAAAGGAACAGAGAACTCTGATCTGGAAAACTTCTTGGAGTTGAGAAGGGCCTCTCAAAGGCATTTCACATATCTGCCTCACCTCTGAGTTTATGAGTCCCTCTTCACTCTGTGATGTCTCTCAATTAAAACATACCATCCCCCCAGAGCCCTGCAGGAAGGACGGCAATAACAGCTAAAAAGACTCGAAATCAAATCAATCCCTTGTGGCAGGGAGTGCCAGTAATTAGAGAAAAGGCACCATCTTCTCCATTCTTCCCAGTAGTTAAATTATGCAGCAAAGTGACACTGATCTTTCTCTAGGTTCTGGCATATAAATGTATCTAATAGCCTTCTCTGAGGTCAGAGAAATTGGGACAGGGCTTGAAAAGTCTATTTGTAAATTTGGAGAGCCAGCAGAACTGTGGCTCTGGGACACAGAATAAAACCACTTTTTTTAAAAAAATGACATGTTTTCTGCACCAGCTAGCAATTGCCATAATTATGCTGCATAACAGATCACTCCAAAAGTCAGTGGCCAACAACAACAATCACTCCACTTGTTCACAAGTCTGCAGGTTGGCTGGCAGTACCCTGATTTACGGGGCTGAGCTCTGAGCTCCAGGTGGGTTCAGGGCTGGTCCCCTATGCCTCCCATCCTTCTTGCATCAGCAGGTTAGCCCCGTGGTAAATACCAACTGCTCTTTTTTTATTTTTAAATTGGGGGAAAATATACATAAGAAAACATACGCCATCTCAACAACTTTTATATGTACAATTCAGTGACATTGATTACATTCTTCAAGTTGTGAAACCATTCCCGCTGTCTTTTTCCAAAGCGTTCCATGGCCATTACATATCAATGTCCCTAAGCAAAAACTCCCCTTTTCCCCTCCCTCTCACCCCTGGTAACCTAACCACTCACAATCCTCGGTTTCTATATTTTGCTTATTTCACGTAGGTGAGATCATACAGTATTTGTCCTTTATGATGGCCTTACTTCGCTCAGCATCATGTTTTCTAGGTTCATCCATGTTGTGGCATGTATCAGGACTTCATTCCTCTTGATGGCTGAGTAATATTCCAGTGTACGTTTATACCACATTTTGTTATCCACTCATCTCTTGACGGACAGACAGTTCAGGTGTTTCCACATTTTAGCTGCAGGGAAAGGTGGCGTACAGGTCTCTGCTTGCATTCCTGCCTCCACATCCAAGGACTCCTAAGGCCTCGGCTTAAAACTCGCACCTTGGATTCCTGTCCACATTCCACCGGGCAGAGCCAGTCACGTGGACTAGCCCACTACGGGGGGGGGGAAGGGAAACGAGCTCGGCTTCCAGCAGGAGAATTGCAAAATCACGTGGCAAAGGTCATGGGTACAGGCAGGAAGCCCCACGCAGAAGAGTCCTGCACTTGGTTTAATAACGCTCTGCTATCACTTAAAATTCTTACATTTTTAACAAAGGGACACTCATTTTCTTTTTCACTGGGCCGTGCAAATTGGGCCAGTCCTGGGCACAGTGGAGGATGAAGAATTGAGAACAATAATGCGAATTTCACAATGAACAAAACTGACTCTTCACTGTGAAAGCATTGTACCCATTCCCCTCCCCTCCAAGCCCTGCTTTCAGAACTGTATCAGGGAATTTCGGCAATGGAGTCAGGCTTCTACTAACAGATTCATGTTATGTCAAGACTCCTCTCCAAGACAGTGTGTGGATCTGCGAAGCATAACGGGGAGGGCCGTGGTAACATGGTGCCTTATCACCTCTGCGTTCATTATTAATTCTGGAGCACCCGCCCCTCCCAGCATCCTGGTGGTGGCTATTGTTGTTGTTAGCTGCCACCAACTTGGCCCCCAGCTCATGGTGACTCCATGCACAACAGAACAAAATACTGCCCAATCCTGGGCCGTCCCCATGACCAGTTACAGATCAGACTGTTATGGTCCATTTGTGATCCATAGGGTTTTCACTGGCTGATTTCAGAAGTAGATTGTAGGCCTTTCTTCCTAGTCTATCTTAGTCTGGAAGCTCTGCTGAAACCTGTTCAGAATCATTGTTGTGGTGTGCCATGGAGTCAATTCCGACCCATGGTGACCCTGTATGATAGAGCAGAACTGCCCCATAGGGTCTCCTAGGCTGCAATCTTTACGGGAGTGAATCCCCAGGTCTTTTCTCCCATGGAGCTACTGGTAAGTTCAAACCGCTGACCTTTCAGTTAGCAGCCCAGTGCTTAAGCACTGCACCATCAGGACTCCTCGGAGTGGGGTCAGCCCCTGGTGGGGGTGCATGGGCCAGGGCTTGCCAGGTGTGGGGCGTTGGGGGTGGGTGGGCCAGGGCTTGCCAGGTGTGGCGCGGTGGGAGTAGGCTAACCCATCCAACAGATAGACCCTCACCACAGACTGCTCTGCCCACAGGGCATCATAGCAACACACAAACCACCCCTGACAGAACCATGGTGGCTCTGCATGAGCGGCATTGGCTGGTCCAGGTTATACCACCCCAATGAACTCAACTTTCCTCACTCTATCCACTCATCCTCCTCCACCTCCTTCACTCTGTCTCCACTCATCCTCCGCCACCACATCCCAGTGCGGCTGAACGGCTGGCCACTCACTAGCGCTTTCTGCAATCACAAATGTCAGACAACTGTAGATTGGACAGGCTGGGAAAATCAGGCAAGGCCTCGAGAATCACAGAATTATAGAACAGAAGAGACACCCCAAAACCACGCGACGAGGCGCCCCTCTCAATCTAGTTCAGTCTAACTTGAAACCATCTCAGATATATAGTTGCCTAACTGCAGAAGTCCTCTTTAAAGTGTTCAAAAGCAACGATATCATTAGGAGGACTAAGGTGAGCCTGACCCGAGCCATGGTGTTTTCAGTCATCTCATAAGCATGCGAAAGCTGGACAACGAACAAGGACGACCGAGGACTAATTGATGCCTTTGCATTGTGTTGTTGGCGAAGAATATTGAATATCCCATGAACTGCCAGAAGAACAAACAAATCTGCCTTGGAAGAAGTACAGCCAGAGTGTTCCTTGGAAGTGAGGATGGCAAGACTTCATCTCACATACTTTGGACATGTTATCTGGAGGGATCAGTCCCTGGAGAAGGACATCATGCTTGGTAAGGTAGAGGGTCATTGAAAGAGAAGAAGACCCTCGATGAGATAGAATGACACAGTGGCTGCAACAATGAGCTCAAACATGGTAACAACTGTGAGGATGGTGCAGGGCTGGGCAGTGTTTCATTCTGTCGTACACAGGGTTGCTTTTAGTCGGAAGCGACTCAACAGCACCTAAAAACAACAACTAGGTTGAAAGGATATGAACATTCCACAGCCCATGAGGGCAACCAATTCCAAGGCTTAACAACTGCCACTCATGAGGAAAGTTTCTCTTTGTTCTCATACCTATTTCTTGGGCTCTAATTTAACCTCATTCCCTCTAAATGTCCCTGAAAAATGATGATGCAACAAGATGCCCCTGGTCAGTCTTCTACCCTCAGGACCCCATATGTACTTGGAAGCAGGCATCAAACCAGTCTGTGTTCCATGCTGCTTTCAGCTCCCCAGCCTGTGTTTGAGAGCCAGCCCACCGGGCCCACGACATGCTCCAGGGCAAACAGGAGCACAGGAAGGAAGTGGCTCCTGCCATGAAAAATGGATCATAAGCACAAGTCAACACAAGAGTCCTACAGTTCAGACAATTACCCAAAGAACACATTTTCTGATAATTACAGGGCTAAAAATGGATCCACTTTGAAAATCCTTTCCTTTCTCCCGAGAAAGCTGAGGAGGTGGTTTACTAACAATCAGCTGCTGAGATGCCTCACATTCTGGGGTGTTCAGGAGACTAGTTCCAAGAAATTTCTTGGAAGGTACAGTTCCCAGAAAGTGGTGATGCTAACAGACCCATTGACCCTCACCACCATCCCCAACATACCAGTCTGGCTTGGGAATCAAAACTCAAAGTTCTTTCAGAATGAGAGAAGAAGAGAGGAGGCCTAGGCCTGTCACATCTCATGAGGCTGCTCTGCCAACAAATGGCACTTGCCTAAGAAAATGGAAGGAGGCTTTAAGGAGGACGCCTCCAGCGAAGAATTACCTCAGCCTGATTCAGCACAAAGAGTTCTTAAACCTACCGCCATCAAGTCGTTTCCAAGTCATAGCAGCCCTACAGGACAGAGTAGGGCTACCCCATAGGGTCCACAAGGAGCAGCTGGTAGATTCGAACTGCCCACCTTTTGGTTAGCAGCAGACCTCTTAACCACTGCGTCACCAGGGCTCCAAGAGTGTGCTCAGGGATGTTATAAGGAATTTTAGGCAGAAGTTAATAATAATAAAGGAGCCCTGGTGGTACAGCAGTTAAGCACTCAGCTGCTAAGCAAAAGGTCGGAGGTTCGAACCCATCAGCTGCTCCTTGAAAGAAAGATGTGGCAGTCTACTTCTGTAAAGATTTGTTGTTGTTGTTGCTGTTGTTGTGTGCCATCGAGTCAATTACAACTCACAATGACCCTATAGGACAGAGCAGAACTGCTCCACAGAGTTTCCAAGGCTGTAATCTTTATGGAAGCTGACTGCCACATCTTTCTCCTGTGGGGAAGCTGGTAGGTTCAAACCACGAACCTTTCAGTTAGCAGCCAAGTGCCTAATCTCTGCACCACTAAGACTCCTCCATAAAGATTACAGCCTTGGAAACCCTATGGGGCAGTTCTACTCTGTCCTATAGGATCGCCATGAGTCAGAATTGACTCGATGGCAACAGGATTTTTAAAAAATAATAATATTAATAATGTTTAATATATATCGAGCACTTACAAGCTAGATACACAGGTATTAGCTTACTTAATTTTCACAACACAAAAAAAAAATGAGGGGGTACTGTTATTATTACCCCCAATTTCGGGGCACACTGGGACACAAGCTGTGGGTTATACAACTAATAAAGGCAGAGGCAGGGTTTGGAAGCAGCAGACACTGGCAAGCTTCACCACCACCCTGCCTCACTGCTCTAGTCAGGGAACCAGGACTGCTAAGAGCAGGCGTCCATACACGCTGCAACGTACACGCTGCAGATAGGACAGAGAGCATAAACAGAATTGAAGGGAATGGGGTAGGAGGAACCATAGGTTAGAGACATTCCATGTCAATACTGAGTACAATATAGACTTAAAATCAACTTGAAAAGACAAATCTGATACAAGTAGTAAATGTAGTAAGATAAATACATTTGTCGTATGTCATGGACAATACTGGATTGAAGAAACACACAAAGGTATTGACTATCCAGTATTGCCAACAGGAGGATTCAGATGACAAATGTGTCGGGAAGTTAGCACGTGTCCGTTCGTTCACTTCATAAACGCTGACTGTACGCCATCAACAGGCAGCATGCCCTTATTTGTTCTATGTCACTGGACATGACAGTGAACAGACTAAAGCTGCAGTCCTGCCACAGCTTACATGTTCCTGGGAGTAGACAGCCTTAAGTGTCCAGCACGTAAGTGGGTCCTTGAACATACAGAGAATACTAAGTTAAGTGAAAGAACACGTAAGGTACAGCAAGGCCTCCACGCCAGACCCTCAGAAGAGCCAGTCATTTGAAATTACATTCAGAAAGAAATCATGCCAACATCAGCAAAAAGTACTATAGGTACCCAAAACCAAAAAACCCAAACCCACTGCCGTCAAGTCGATTCCAACTCATAGCAACCCTATAGGACAGAGTAGAACTGCCCCACAGTTTCAAGGGGTGCCTGGTGGATACAAACTGCTGGCCTTTGGTTTGGCAACGGTAGCTCTTAGCCACTAGGCCACTGCATGAAAACAGCAGCAAAGAACTAACAGAGGCAAATGTTAAAAGAACAGATGTGCTTGCAGGGAGTGGACTGTGACAGGAAGAAGGTTCCACAAGGAAATAAAGCGCTAGGCTTATTTCTGCCTCAAGTTTACTAAGGGGTGCTAGTCACCCCAGTGCAGCTCCTGGGGGAGCTAGAAAACCGTTCAGCTGTAGAAGTGTATGAATGCACACAATTATAACATCTCAAAGTCTTGAGGTCAGTGTTTCACCTCCTTTGATGTCTAGCTTCAACTTTCCTCCCAGGAACTCCAGATGGTACATTACCTGTTGCTGTCCAGTTGATTCCGACTCATAGGACCCTACAGAACAGAAAAGAACTTTCCCACAGGGTTTCCAAGGTTGTAAATTTTTATGGAAGCAGATTGCCACATCTTTCTCTCGCAGAGCTGCTGGTGGATTCTAACCATCAACCTTGTGATTAGCAGCTAAGCGCTTTAACCACTGTGCCACCGGGGCTCCTGATGGCACATTAACCAAAAAAAAAAAAAAAAAACCCATTAAGGATGGCAAAAAAACAGAGTTTGAAAGACAAACTTATGATTTAGTTTTGATCCAGTTCTATCCCACTTATGTGTGGAGTCTTAAAGAACAAACCAGGGCCTGTGGAAGAGACGGCTGGAGTGGGTTACGTGTCTACGGTACTATCTGAGAAAACAATTTATAAATTCATGAATTCCCCTTAATGTCAAGAGCTATCTATCAGCTTCTTAGTCTTGCTTTGTTCCCTGGATCACCAGCATTTTCACAGGCAAGTCTCATCCGAGCACGCTTTCCTGCTGTGAAATCCAACACGTGGAATTTTAACCCCCCTGGGTTTCTCAGAAAACATTAAAGGACAAGTCATTAGCTAGAAAATACATATATAATCAGTTCTTGATTAAGCTTTCTCTCCAAATGAAAGGTATTGTTGTTGAAATATAGAAAAAAAAAAAAGGTCCAAAGTTTGCAAAAATTCTCTTCTATCGATGTTAGCATAGTATATAGTTTCACTCATAAGCACATAGGGCTCAAAAATCTCCTTTTGCATGGTTTATTTCCATCATAAATTGTTGTTTGTATTTTCTACAATGTGTAAAAACCCACAGGCTAAAAAACAGGAATACTTTATACATTTTACAAATAAAGATGTAAATGCTCAAAATAAATAGATAATAAATAAATAATTTTTTTTTTAAACCTCCTTTGCACTGACACGGGTTTCCTGTCGCCTGTAGCCCACCGCTCTGTACAGAAGTTAGGGACGTCCTTTGGCTAAAGGCTATGCAGCTGCTTATTGTACCTATAAGTTGCTATTCTCTACACTTTGCCCCAAAAGCACACTCTTGCCTGACCGCAAAGTGACAGGCTGGCGTCCCTGTCACAGGGGTCCCCCAGCCCTGTCACGGAGTTGTGCCAAATACCAAGCTCCAGCCGCACATGCACACATGAACATGCGTGCAGGCGTGTGCTTCCTGAATGGGCTCAGAGCAGCTGTGACCCACGGCCGTTCAGAGCAACTCTCCGAAGGGCTCTGCTCCCCCTTTAATACCACCTTCCCCTCCCACTCCTCCAACGCCCCCAGTGTGCTGCCAACCAAACTGCAAAGCCGAGTGACAGGCTGGAACCTCAAAGAAAACCCAGTGTCCAGTTCAAAGCATCCCTAAGTGAAGAGGGAGTGCATCTGAGCCCAGCACCGGAAGGAACAAAGAGGGTGAGGTCACATCAGCTGTGAAGCATCCATCACCACGCGAAGATGAAAAACCTCTAAACCCAACCAAAGGGCACTTGCAGATACCTGGTGCTGCCTGATGCTTTGATTCATGGCCACCCTTTTAATTAGCTCCTCTTGTCTCTGGAGGTTTCCAAAGAGCCGACCCCTCACTTCCACTCCCACGCCCCGCCACCATTCGCCTTCCCGGGGAGACAGTGCTGGAGCAGGCACTAGGGCTCGCCAAACACTTTTGACTGTGACCACCCTCACCCCCATCAGGAGCTCTTACTGACCTTTCGCAGAAGGAAGCAGATACGTTCAATGTTCCTCAGCCGTTCCCTCTATCAGGGGTGCACAAGAGAGAAAGGAGAGAGAGGTTAGGGATTTCCCTGAAAGAGTGTGAGACTCCCCCATGTTCAGCCGCCGGTGGAGGGGGCAGAACCCACCAGAGGCCCCTCCCAGCCACATGGCCACACACTCCTACCCAGGGCTTTTCCCTCCACCTTGTCATAGTCTTTTGTGGTCACAGAACTCTCCAGAGCACACAGTGGGCTCAGCTTTCCTCTCAGCTGTCTGGGCCCTCTGGGCCTGGAGCCCAGAGTAAGTTTCCGTACTTCTGTCTACAGGCAGTCTCTCAGCCTCCATGTACAGGCGTTGCGGTTGTTTTGGCTACTATAGAGCCAGCCCTGGCTTATGGTGACCCCATGCACAACAGAACCAAACGCTGCCCAGTCCTGCACCATTGCCATGACTGATTGCAGATTGGACCATGATAATCCATAGGGTTTTCACTGGCTGATTCTTGAAAATAGATTGCCAGGCCTTTCTTCCTAGTTCACCTTAGTCTAAAAACTCCAGGGAAATCTGTTCAGCATCTGTCTTAGTTATCTAGAGCTGCTATAACAGAAAACCACAAGTGGATGGTTTTAACAAAGAGAAATTTATTCTCTCACAGTTTAGGAGGCTAGAAGTCCATATTCAGGGTGCCAGCTCTAAGTGAAGGCTTTCTCTGTTGGCTCTGGGGGAAGGTCCTTGTCATCAATCTCCCCCTGGTCTAGGAGCTTTTCAGTGAAGGAACTCTGGGTCCAAAGGACATGCTCTGCTCCTGGCACTGCTTTCTTATTGCTATGAGGTCTCCCATCTCTCTTCTCTCGTTTGTATCTCGGAAGAGACTGACTTAAGACACAATCTAATCCTGCAGACTGAGTCCTGCCTCATTAACAACACATAGGAAAATCACATCAGACGACAAAATGGTGGACAATCACACAATACTGGGAATCATGGCCTAGCCAAGTTGACACACATTTTGGGGGGGACACAATTCAATCCATAACAGCATCATAGCAACAAGCAAGCCTCCACAGACAGGCGGTGGCTGGCCATGAAGTGCATTGGCTGGAAATCGAACCCCGGTCTCCTTCATGGAAGGCAAGAGCTCTACCACCGAACCACCCTAAGATGGTCAAACTCTAGCATTGGCCCCATGTGTTCACCAAACTTCCTGAAGCCCCTAGTCGCCCTCCCAGGAGGACTTCTCATCTGGGTCTCAGAGAACATTATGTGCCCTGATTAGTGTCTCAGGAAGACAAGTTCTCTGCCTGATGGCTTGGTTTTATTTTTCTTAAAATAAGTGTTTCTGGAGGAAGCGCTCTCCCTGCTAAATTAGACACCAAGAGTCGCCTCGGGCCAAGACTTTTCAAAAAGGCCAAGTCCGTCTCCAGAGTCTGGCTGGCTGCCAAGTGAAGCTGCTTTGTGGCTGGGCAGGAGCTGACGTTCACATCTCCGGCAAATGATGTTGCCTTCCTTCCCCTGCAATGACTCTCACGGTCCCCAAAGCCATGCTGAACACAGCTGTGGTACCACCAGTGCTTCACTATCCAGGCAGTTCAGTTGCCATAGCTTTCGTGGTAATGTGATGCCTCCTGAATCTGAAGAGGACAGGTGGCTGAGACACTTCAATTTCCCTAACTGAATCACAAATACAGTGATTTCCAAGCATCTTTGAAGCCCTGAGGAAACAGCCCACATCAGGACAAATCAGTGTCCACGTGGCTAGGAAGACAGATTGCATCCTTCTCAACACATGTACATGGCACACACATGCACACACAAGCATACAAACACGTGCACGCACACACACACATGCATACAAACACGTGCAAGCACACACACAAGAAGCACACACATGCATACAAACACGTGTAGGCACACACACACAAGAAGCATACACATGCGCACACACACACAGAGCTGAGGCTGCCTAACTGGAGGGTAACAAAAACAGGTGCGAAATAGCAGGCATGAAGGAGGGAGGGACAGGGCACACGCTGGCTCCGTCACTGGTGGGCCAGATCACTCTCAAGGACAACATCTCCCATTGCTTTAAAGTGAGACAGAACACCCAGGTGGTAAAGAGACAGGGACAGGGTTAACCCGAGAAACAAGCGGGAACACTGAGCAGCCCTCTTCCTCCGAAGGGGGTTCACCCAGCAGGTCCAACAATATTTGGAGCTTTAGGGGATCTTGGATCTAAAGAGCCGCAGGCCTCACTCATGTCCATTTAGAAAGGCAGCACAGCAACAGGCAATTGTTTTCAGTGCAAGTCCTCCCCGGGCCGACTTATCACCCAGGGAAGAGGCTCCTCAAGCCACCTGAGCCTGACACGCTGCTCCACGGCTCTGCAGAGGCCGAGAGCTTGAAGACGCCTCAAGTGAGGCCTCTAAACACACCTAACTTCCTTCCAGGGGCTAACATCCTAAGAACTGGGGAGATATGTCTAAAACTCTCCCATTTAGGGTTTTTATGTCATCTTATATTTATATTATTATTTTTTTTAATCCCAGATGAGTTCTTTCCCCAGAGGCATCAAGGAGCTTTACTGTGTCCATGAAAAATGTCTGGGTGCCACAGACATTAATTAATTAGTTAACTAATTAAAGGTATAGCTCAGAAGTAAAAACAGAGCTGAGCTCCAGCTCCTATGCTATATTGCTACAAGCTTCACCCTTCTGTGTTCATTCACTCTTCCACCAGCCTATGTATCGACTGAGAGCCTACTCTTTGCAGCTTCTGTTCTTGCACTGCCCCTCTACAGTAGCTCCTCATGGAGCTTATAAGAGCCATACCCGTTGCTGTTGAGTCGACTCCGAGACTCATAGCAACCCTGTAAGACAGAGCAGACCTGCCCCATAGAGTTTCCAAGGAGCGCCTGGTGGATTCGAACTGCCAACCTCTTGCTTAGCAGCTGTAGCTCTTAACCACTATGCCACCAGGGTTTCCAGGGACTTGCCATAGTGAGATGGAAACTAGCTCCACAAAAATGTGTCATGGTTACACCAATCCCCTGTAATCCAGGGTGGAATTCTTGTGATAGGATTAAGTGGCAGGACCAATTTCTCCCCCAGCATTTACCCTGGGACCATACAAGAAATTGCTGGACGTTCTAAGTGGCCTGCTTTCCACCTTGAGCCTACAGTTGGGATGAGGGAAAACAGACCCTTGACTTCCCCAGCATTCCAAAAGGGAAGCTCTCTCTTGGCCTTCAACAGCTTTGTGTACCTGGTAGATATTGACGAGCCAGGTGGGCTGTGTTGGCACCAAATGCAAAAACATCCAGAGAGAAACGAGATCTGGGGTGAAACCCTCTCAGGCCTAACAGATCCAAGTTATCAAACGTAAGTGGTGAGGGGGAAGGATGGAAACGAAATGGATTTTAATAATTGTAAGTTTCACAAAGTGTCATAGATTTTCACGTGGATCTTAGAGATCCTTTCAACTTGCAACAAAGAGTTGGCTCCATCTCATTGGATCAAAGAATATAATGTGAAACGGGGCCTTAAGCATTATCGAATCAAGCCTCTTAAAGAGACAACCCAGAGTATGTGGTTAAGAACACGGGCTTTGAAGACAGGCAGACCTGGCTTCAAATCGTGACTTCACCACTCATGAGCTACGAGTCCCTGGACAAGAGACTCAGTTGTGTAGTCTGTAAGTTGGGTTAATGATGCCTGTCTGGCAGAGCTGTAAGGATTATAGATTTTGTATATAAAGTTCCTTGTTGTTGTTGCTAGTTGCCATCAAGTCAATTCTGACTCATGGCCACCCCATATGTGCAGAATAGAATTGCTCCATAGAGCTTTCAAGGCTGTGATCTTTGGGAAGCAGACTGCCAGGCCTGTCTTCCAAGGTGCCTTTGGGTGAGTTTAAACCACCAACCTTTCGGCTGCTAGTTGAGCATTTGATCGTTTGCACCACTCAAGAACTCCATAAAGTTCCAAGCACGCAGTAAAATCTCCAAAAATTACAACTCTAATAATAACCCTAACCTCCTACTTTTAGAGAGGGATGCATAGGTCTGGTCCCACACAGTAGTCTTTTGTTACCTCCACAAGAGCATATCCTTCCTCAGGGGGGCTATACCTAAAGAAGATTGGGTCTCTTTGTCCCTATTACTAAAGGGTGATACCATAAGACTTCCAGGTTAAGATGACAGCCATGCTAGTAGAGGCTGGCGTTCTCTCTACAACATCCTACTGAAAATACCAGCAAAGCTATTCAAACAGACAAAAATTTGCCTTTGCTCTGGAAACCGTGACCTAGAAGGAACTTCAGCTAAACACGGGACCAGTGGGTTTGGCTTGAGAAACACGCTCACACGAACTGTGCATCCTCAGCCCTGAACCTAGAGTGCCAGCCTGGAACACGTTTACAAAAGGCTCTGTCCACATGCATGGCTGATGTCTGGCTCTGAGACATGGGTTGTTCTGACCAGAGAAACAGGCAGCCAACAACCAGCCTCACCCAACGGAGACTATGTCCTCCTCCTCTTCCTGCATCCAGGACTCTCCTTCTACATCCTTTCACAGCTCCCAATTAGAGGCAAAGCCTGGGCAGGGGCAGGGCAGCAGAAAAGTACCGAGTGGTGAGTTCTAACCACTTATTCCACGTTGTCTCTTTAAGAGACGTGATTGGGGATGAGCATGATGGAGCACTAGGGTTCTGTGGGCAGTGAGCACTGGGCAGGTGGTCTTCCACGTACTGAAGTCTGGACCAAGACAACCAGGTGCATCTGAGTCCTCCATGGGAGGTGAGCTGCCCACAGGACCACAGAGCCACCCAAGATGAATGCACACTGAGCAATGGACATTGAGCAGATGAACACATGCAGGGCCAGGGTCTTTGTACATCAACCCTCCCTCCTAGTCTCCATCTGAGAAAGCCCGGCACCCAAGTACAGGGTGGGCAGGGCCACTAATGAGCTCACCAGCCCTGCAAACATGTGAGCAAACATGGGGCCACTCTCCTTGGTCAAGGATGAGTAGTTGAGAAACACCAACACAAGGCCTTGAGGACTCAGCCTGGCAGCCCCTTCCCACCTGGGTCATTGGGACTTTTCACTCTTGACTTGCAAGATATCTCAAGACCAAGAAGAAGAAGTCTTCTCAAGCCGGGTATGGGGTCATGATCATGTTTTTTCCTTTACTCCTCCTACTCATCGACATCCTCGCCCTCCTTCCCAGGCCCTGGGTGGCCTGTGGTGACATCACCCTTCCCATCCCAGCACCCACACTTACCGCATGAACAGGGTTGCACTGGTCTATGGGACTCTTAAAATCCGTCCTTAACTCATCAAAGGCGATTATCTGCAATGCAATATGCAGGATGAGATATTAGTGCAAAGATGAGGCAATATACCCCATCCAAAGCTTCCCGCAGATCTGCTTCAAAACAACAGAGGCCAGCAGAAGAGGGCATAGACCAAACGAAGCTGGCCAGGAGTGGTCACTGTTGAAGCTGGTGAGAGGCACATGGAGTTGATTATACTATCCTGTCTACTTTTGTGTGAGCTCAAACATGTCGAAAATAAAGTTTTTTAAGACCCCTGTGCCTTTCAAAGATATAGAGAAAGCCTATTGTGATAATAACCAGCTGGGGTTTAGATACAGGCACAAAAAATTTTAAATTTCCAACCAGCAATTTTGGCTCTTCTCCTTATAGAAAGGGCAGTTTTACTTCTTATTTTTGTTCCTTCTGGCAGAGATGCCGAGTGGCAGTAAAATGGACAGAAGCCAGGCAAAAGAAAGGTTAAAAAAAAACAAAGAAAGTAGAGTTAACAATAGTAATAATAAATAACCTGATCACTCAGTCTGTGAGTGTCACAGGGACGCTCAGCTGCCCAACAACCACTGCGCAGCAGCTCAGCCCATTGGACTTTGGTCTAACGTTCATCCTGGAAAGAGATCCACAGCTCTATGAGAGCAACAGTTTCCCCATTTGGGGGAGAATATTGAAGGTGATCTTCTCCAGTCACAGAATAAGTGATGACACGTCCACAGAGAGAACTAACAGAGGTATGAAGGTTCCCAAGCCCACCCCTCACCCCAGCCGCCCTGTCCCCAGAAGGGCTGGGTGGCGGACAAGGTGGTATCTGGCCACCTCTCTTAGAGGGTGGAGGCCTTGGGTACCATCAACGTGTCTCTCCTGGGCTGCGTGTAAATGAACATAACCAATTCCTCCCACTAAGGCACATCCCAGGGGTCCCTGACCACGTGGCAGAATTGCTGAAGGAAGCCATGAAGCCAGCACATCCTCCCCCCACCAAAGAGACTCCATTCCAGCAACCCAGGGCTGGAGAGTAAGTACCAAGTGAGGGAAAACAACTGACATCCCTCTACAAAGTAAGTGTCATTGTAAAGCAGTCATATGTCATCCTGATTTCAGTACTCCTCAGAGTCAGAGGAAAACTCTCCCATAACTTGTATTCAGTGGACACATTTCTATGTCATGCTTCGCCAGGTAGGTCACTATCCAGCTGGGACTTGAACACCCTAGACACGGAAAACTCACCACTTGCTGAGGACGCTCATGCCATTTCTGGGCACCTCGAATTAACGCACCACCTTCCCTTGTTGAATGAATGTATGCTTCCCTGCAGCCTCCACCCACAGCCAGCTAACTACAGCCCACCAGCCAAGTATGGCCTGGATTTGGTTTTTATATTTCTAAATGGTTGAAAAAATCAAAAGAATACTATTCATGAGGTGTAAAAATTGTATGAAATTTAAATTTCAGGGTCCATAAAAAAAGTTTTATTAGAACGCAGCCACATTCTCTCATTTACACACCATCTATAGCTGGTTTCAGACAACAGCAACATTGAGTAGCTGCGATAGAGACCGTATGGCCTGCAAAGCCCAAGATGTTTACTACCTGCCCTGCCTCCTTTTTTCCCCAGAAAAAAGAATGTGCCAATCTCCGGTCTAGTAGTCCTTTATTTACCTTTTAGAGCTGCATTCTCCAATATGGCGGCCACTAGCCGCGTGCGGCCATTGAAATTTTCATTGAAATTAATTAAACTTAAAAAATCAATTCCTAGCTACCACGCGTGTGCTCAAAACCCACGTGCATCTAGGAGCTATTAGGCAACACAGACGTAAAACATTTCCACCATTGCAGAAATTTCCATTGAACGGCGCTGCTTTAGAAGCACATAGGATGGATCAAGCCACTCTTCTACAGGAAAACCCTTTAAATGTTCTCAGCTTTCATGACCCCACCAGGTCCTTCTTCTTCAAGCTAAATCACTACAACTGTTGTTTATATAAACTGATGCTAGGTCGCCTTGTCATCCTGATTGTCCTTCACGGACATTGCTGTTTACAAATGTGAATCCTAAAGTGTGATTGTCAGAACCAAACATCATGGTGGAAATCAGCCGGCACAGAGGGTAAGACCATCACTCACCTCCTTTGTTCTCTAACCTATGTCTCTGTTGATACAATCTAATAGAATTAGCTTCTTTGTGCCCATACCACATTCCTAGCTTCATGGTAAACTGGCATTGCCTAAAAGCCCTGGTGTTCTTTCATGTGCTTTAGTTAAGCTCAGTCAACCTTACTTTGCCTGGGTATTGATAGACATGGGGCCTAGGAGCAGGAACTCAGCATTTATCCCTATTAATTCCTCCCCACTCGGTTTGGTCCATTGGTCCAATGTGCTGAGACATGAGCTATCTCCCAATTACAAATCCTAATAAGCATAATGTCCTCAATACCCACACCGATAGAAACTAAGCAGGACCAAGAGCCCTAAGCTCACCCTTCCTAGCTGCCCGCTAGGCTGACATCAGCACTCTTTGGGCCAATTATTTATCCAGTTATAAAGGCAATTGACTATATTTTGGTCCAGCCAACTGAACGTAATTCTCTGTATAGCTGTGAAACACCACAACTGATGATGCACTCAAAAAGACTGGGAACCCATGGAGTAAAGGAGTCAAGCCCCCCAAACTGGTGAAAACACACCTGTGTAATCCCCATCCTGTCTTGTATCCTGTGGCTGCGTCCCCATAGAAGTTTTGGGAGGTAGGTCTGGGGTAAATGGAGAAAAGGCAGCTGGTGCGGGGAGCAAGGGAGAGCAGCCCCTGGGGATTTCAAGCTGTTTGGCGAGTCTGAGAGAGGACAACCACTGCCCCTTCAGCCCCTGGCCTTGAACACAGCATGGAGAAGGGAAGACAGCTCATGCCTTTGAGCCCCATGAGGTAATAGGTCCTTCAGGTCCTTTCTGATGATGGCGAGGTCAATGTACAACTGAGAGTAAGGGCTTTCAGCATCCACACTCCCAGTGGCTACTCACTAATTAATCCATCCGTTCGCTTGACAAACACTCAGTGAGCATCTTTTACAAACGCCCTGGGCTAGCCACTGAAGATACAAAAACTAATAGGATATAGCCCCTTTCCTCATTAAGTCCCTGGTCTAGAGGAGGAGATAAGCAGGTAAGCAGATAATTACAGAGAATATGGTTAAGTCCTACAATCGAGGTCTACCACCTGTGTCTCAGTTTGTCATACTGTGGTGGCTTGCATGTTGCTATGACGTGGAAGCTTTGTCACTGGTATTTCAAATGCCAGCAGAGTGACTTGTGGACAGGTTTCAGCAGAACTTCCAGACTAAGACAAACTAGAAAGAAACGGCTGGCAATCTGCTTCCAAAAACCCATGGATCACAACAGAATATTGTCTGACTCGCTTGCTTGATGGTACTTAGTAACTGTTGATCCAGTGATAAGATCACTTTAAATCCCACTCTTTTTTTTTATTATTTTTACTGATAGTAAAATTCACACTTTTTTGGCGTAGTTGTATGAATCTTCACAAATGCATGGATGGATGGATGGATGGACAGATAGACAGAGAGATAGGTAGCTGGTGTCAAGGTGACTACACTTCATGGAGACCTTTTGTACAACAGAACGAAACGTTGCCTGTCCTTATTCATCTTCACCATCACCGCCATGTTCACGTCCACTGTCGCGACAACTGTATCACTCCATCTCACCGAGGGTCTCCCTTGCTCTTACTGGCCCTCAACCTCACCGAACGTGATGTCCTACTCCAGAGATTGATCCCTCCTGATGACATGTCCAAAGCAAGCGAGCCAGACAACATTCTGTTGTGATCTGTAAGGTTTTCATTGGCCTATTTTCAGAAGTAGATCGCCAGGCCTTTCTTCCTTGTTTGTCTTAGTCTGGATGATCTGCTGAAACCTGTCCACCATGGGTGGCCCTGCTGGTATTCGAAATACCGATGGCACAGCTTCCACCATCATAGCAACATGCGAGCCACCACAGTACGACAAACTGACAGACGGGTGATGGGACAATTGCAGACAGTCACATAAGCACCACCACACTCAAGGTACGGAATAGTTCTATCATCTCAAAAAACAAAAAGTCTCCATTGTTGCCCTTTGGAGTCAATCTCTCCTCCATCCCTAAACCCTGGAAACCGATAAACTGTTCTCCATCTCTATAGGTCTGCCTTTTCCAGAAAGGCATATAAGTGGAATCATACAGTGTGTGGCCTTCCGAGTCTAGTTTTTTCCACTTAGCATAATGCATTTAAGATTCAGCCATGTTGTATGTATCAATAGTTCGTTACTTTTTATTGCTGAGTAGTACACCATTGTATAGGTGAACCCCAGTTGGTTTATTCATTTACCAGTTAAAGGCCATTTGGGTTGTTCTGAGTTTTTGACAAATATGAATAAAGTTCCCATACACGTTTGTGTAAAGGTTTTTGATTCTCTTGGATAAATAGGATGGGGGTTGTTGGTTCATACATTAAGGGCATATTTATTTAATTTTATAAGAAACTGACAAGCTTTTGCAGAGGGGCTGTGCCATTTTGCATAACCACCAGCAATGTATGAAAGTTCCAGTCACTCTGCATCGTTGCCAAAACTTGGTATTGTCACTTGTTTTTCTTTCTTTTTTTTAATCTTAGCCATTTGAATAAGTACGTAGAGGCAGAATTTGCTTTTCTCCAGTGATAAATGATGTAGTGTATCCTTATTTGCCATCCATACGTCTTCTTTGGTGAAATATGTGTTTCAACCATTTGCCTGTTTTTTAATTTTAAGCTGCTTCTTATTGATGAGTTTTGAGAGTTCTTTATGTATTCTGGCCGTAAGTCCTTTGTCAGAGCTGTGATTTGCAAATATTTTCTTCTAGTCTGCGGTGTGTCTTTTCATCCTTAGTAAAATGTTTCACAGAGAAAGTTTTTAATTTTGACACTTAACAGCTTATCCCATTTATCTGTTTTTTTTTTTTTTTTTTGGGGGGGGGTCCTACTTTTGGTGATGAATCTAAGAACTCTTTGCCTACCCCAAGGCCACAAAGATTTCCTCCTCTGTTTTCTTCTAAAACCTGAAATTTTCTTTGTCAGAAGATTTTAACTACAAATTTAATTTCTTTAATGCATATAGGACTATTCAAGCTATCTAGTTCTTGCATGAACTTTAATATAGTGTGATTTCAAGGAATTGGCCTGTTTAATCTAAGTCTTGAATTTATATTCAGAGCCACCTTCATTTTCTGTTTATTCTCCCCTCCTTTTTTCTTGACCAGACCTCTGAGGTAGAGGTTAAACATGGAAAAGGCTAGAAAAGACAGCAGCACAACAGTGGGGGAAAGTTGAAGGGGAGCAGTTCTTCTACAAGCTGGTGACCTAGATCCTAGATAACCAGGGTGTCTATGACCCAGCTTTGGGGCTGCGCTGTGCCTGAAAACACAGGCCAAAAGCGAGGCGCTGGGTGGAAGAATCAGGAATCTTACTGGAGATGCTCCACCAGAGGGAAGAGAAGGTCAGATGCCAGGACCCACTGTTGTGCCAAGCAAGAGGGTCCTGGAGAATCAGAGCCAGGGGCCCTGGGGGAGCCTATGGCGATATCTAGAAAGAAGGAAGCTATAAGCAGCAACACACTCAATGTGAAGCTGTTTCTATGAAAGCCAAACTGCCACCACCACTCAGCTCAGGCTAACTCATCCCAAAGGCTGTGCCCAAACCCTTCAGCCTGCCCCACACAGCATCACCAGGCAACAATTTGCTGGCCAAATGAAGCCCTCACCAAGGACTTGAGGCCCTCCCACAGTGATGCCAGCCTCTACTTGAGTCTTCCCTAAGTCTGCAGGGCCTCCCTCCCTTCAGGCCTCAACTCCAGGAGGAGGAAGCAGCCTGGATCCACCTCAAGAGACAGAATTATATAAACACTCCAAAAGGCTCTTCAGGAAGCCTTCCTTCTTTAGGTCCACAGCATTATAATCAGGAGATAAAAGTGTCCTCGCTTGCCTGAAACAGTTGTTTTGTCATAAATAATCATGCTGCAGTATGGCAAAAACCTTCCTGAAAGAATAAGGAATGACTGAAATCTCAACCTCAGTTATCCAGTGAGCCTCTGGGGTTCATCAGAGACTTTGGCATTAGGAAAAGTCTACTTTCTTCTGGGACCTTCTCTTCCCTGTGTTCAAGCCACAGTGTCTTCTTGTTTCTGAAAGATCTAAATGGTTGAAACCTTATTATCTTGCATTTGCACTGCACCATCTTATTGATCTGTACAACAACTCCGTGAACTGGATGGGGATTCACCCCCAGCATAAGGCTAGGGAAATCAAGACCCAGTCAGACAGCTTAAATGACATATTCTAGACTGTACAGTAAGTGCAGCCCACACCAGGACCTGGGTCTTTCTAATCCTGGATTGATTAGTGCTCTATCAAACTCTTGGCTCTGAATGGAACAACCAGAATGGAAATACAGTTGTCCCACGGTTTCCACGGGGGATTGGTTCCAGGACTCCCCAAGGGTCCGAGAATGCTCAAGCCTGTTACATAAATGATATAGTATTTGCATATAACCTACACACATCCTCCGGTATATTTTAAATCATTTCTAAACAAAAAAACCAAACCTATTGCTATCAAGTCAATTTCAACTCATAGAGTCCCTATAGGACAGAGTAGAACTGCCCCATAGAGTTTCCAAGGAGGGCTGGTGGATTCGAACTGCCAACCTTTTGGTTAGCAGCTGAGTTCTTAACCACTGTGCCATCATCTCTAGATTACTTATAATACAATATAAATGCTATTTAAATAGTTGTTATATAGCACTGTATTGTTTAGAGAATAATGACAAAGACTCAACAATGCTAAAACGAGGAGTGCTGGAGAGAGACTGAGGATTGTGACATGCGGGAGGCTAGAGCAGAGGATGCGTACACATCGCTTCATTCAAGCAGATTCAGGCAGTGCTCGGTGCGCGGCAAATTCAAGCATTGCTTTTGTAACTTTCTTCTGTTTTATCAGAATAGTTTCCATCCGCAGTTGGTTGAATCCACGGATGAGGAACCCGAGAATATGAAGGGCCAACTGTAATGAGAATATTCATGCATTGTGAAGAATGCAACCAATGTCACTGAGCAACTTGTGTAGAAACTGTTAAATGGAAACCTAAGCTGCTATGTAAACCTTCACTGAATAAAATTTTATTTAAAAAAAAAAAAAAAGATACTTGGATCTGGAATACAGCAGTGAGCAAGAAAAGAAAGTCCCTGCCATTACAGAGCTTACAATCAGGAGTGGCGGTGAAGCAGATAATAAGCAAATAAAGAAGAAAATATATCAGAAAATGGTAGGTCTCATGAAGAAAATAAAACAGGGTGATGACTGGAGGCACTTAGTGATGAAGGTCAAAGACCACAGCCTTCAGTAGGGTTTATGCCTCAACATGAAAACAAAAAACAAAAATCCTCATAAGTAGACCGATAAACAACATCATGATAAATGGAGAAGAAATTGAAGTTGTCAATGATTTCATTCTACTGGAATCAGCAATCAACATCCATGGAAGCAGCAGTCAGGAAATCAAATGACCTATTGCACTACGAAAATATGTTGCGAAAGACCTCTTCCAAGTTTTAAAAAGCAAAGCTGTTACTTTGATGACTAAGGTGCACCTGGCCCACATCATGGTCTTCTCAATCACCTCATATGCATGCAAAAGCTAGACAATGAAAAACGAAGACAGAAGAATTGATGCATTTGAATTGTGGTGTTGGTGAAAAATATTGAATACACCATGGACTGCTAGAAGAATGAATAAATTCAGTCTTAGAAGAAATACAACCAGAATGCTCCATAGAAGTGAGGATGGCAAGACTTCATCTCACTTACTTTGGACTTGTCATCAGGAAAGGCCAATCACTAGAAAACAACATGATAGGTGGCAAGGTGGAGGGTTGGCAAAAGCGAGGGAAGCCCTTGGTGAGATAGATTGACACAAATAATGGGATCATTATTTATGTCCAGCAACAATGGACTCAAACACAGCAACGATCATGAAGATGGCACAGGACTGGGCAACACTTCCTTTTGTTATACATAGGTCACCATGAGCCAGAGCTGACTCAATGGCAAGAGTTTACCTTGGGTGGTCAAGGAAGGCTTCTCTGTGGAGGTGTCACTTCAATTGAGAGATCTGAATGACCAGAATGGGCCAGCCATGGGAAGGTCTGGGGAAGAAAGCCCTAGAAGCCCTAATAGGGGATCAAGTTTGACATTTTCGAGGTACAGAAAGGCCAAGGTGGTTGAAGCCCAGTGAGTGAGAGAGACAGAGGTAAGAGGTGAGGTTAAGATCAAGGAATGGCCAAGAACCTCACCTGTGTGGGATTCAACTAACTACAGATCTGCAAAGTATACCCCTATAACAAGGGGAATAGATGGTAGTCCATCTAGTCCACTGGAGATGTGGCCCCTCAGATAACTTGAGAATTGAGTGTGTTTGCTGCTTGTGGTCTGAACCTAACAAAGGCAGTTGCATGGACATGACCAAGGGGGCATCCACAATGTAGGTCGTTGGGAGAAACTAATACCAATTGTGCAGACTAAGGAACAGGTGAAAGGCTGGGTCACCCAAATGAAAGCCAGTGTTCAGAGGCAACATGAAAAGGGAGATCATGAATTCTGGTAAGTAAGACCCAGGATGCCAAAGGACTGATTTGGGTTAACCCACCTTACAGAGCAATTGGGAAAGGCTGCTCAAAGTTTTCTAATGTCAGACCACATGGCCTGACCCCCCAGGAAATCCTGCCAGGTCCATCAATCAACAAAAACAACTCCCTCACCAAGTTCTGAGTTTTAAAATGGGGTGAATGTGTTTTATATGTGGCAAGGACATGAATTTTGGGGGGCCAAAGGGTGGAATGTCATGGATTGAATTGTGTCCCCTAAAAATATGTGTCAACTTGGTTAGACCATGATTCCCAGCATTGTTTGGTTGTCCTCCATTTTGTGATTGATGTAATTTTCCTGTGCATTGTAAATCCTAATCTCTGCCTGTGGTTAATGAGGCAAGTTTAGATTAAGTTAAAGAGAATTAAGGTGGGATATAACACCCTTCCTCAGTTCACATCCCTGATTCAATGTAACGGGAGTTTCTCTGAGGTGTGGCCTGCATCACCTTTTATCTCACAAAAGATAAAAGGAAAGGGAAGTGAGCAGATAGTTGGAGACCGCATATCACCAAGAGAGCAGTGCCAGGAGCAGAGCACGTTCTTTGGACCTGAGGTTCCTGTGCAGAGAAGCTCCTAGACCATGGGAAGATTGATGACAAGGACCTTCTACCACAGCTGACAGAGACAGCCTTCCCTTGGAGCTGTTACCCTGAATTTGGACTTCTAGGGTATTAGACTGTGAGAAAATAAACGTCTGTCTGTTAAAGCTATCCACTTGTGGTATTTCTGTTATAGCAGCACTAGAAAACTAAGACAGACTCCTGTTTACATTCAGGCCACCTTGGACAGACATTTCTCTCTTGATTTTTCCATTTGCAAAATATATGAGACTGCAGCTGCTGTTACTGAGGATGCTCTCTGGAAGGAATGCCTATTGATGCCAATCATGAATGTGAGTGTAAAAGAAACGAACCGCAGCATTCCTGACCCAAAATAAACACCTCCCCAGAGAAGCAGGCTTCTATACTCACGCAAGACTTTTCACAAGTCCCCACAAGCCATGCTCAGAATACAATTCTAATGTAGACAGAAGTCCATTTTTTTCACTTTCTCTCCATGTCCTGTCCAACAAGAGCAATTCCTTCAGACCATAGCCCAAGCCTTGGGGGCCCTTTCAGAGAGTCCCATTGAAGCTCATCAAGATTTCCAGAGGATGGGAGAAAGACAGGGAACGTGAATGATTTTAGTGGTTGTAACACACATACAGTATGAGGCAGTGGTAGTTCAGTGGTAGAATTCTCTCCTTCCATGCAGGAGTCCTGGGTTCAATTCCCAGCCAATGCACCTCACCCACAGTCACCCATCTGTCAATGGAGGCTTGTATGCTGCTGTGGTGCTGAACAGGTTTCAGCAGAGCTTCCAGACTAAGACAGACTAGGAAGAAAGTCCCGGAGATCTACTTCCAAAAATCAGTCAGTGAAAACCCTATGGATCACAACAGTTGGATCTGCAGCTGATCACGGGGATGGTGCAGGACCAGGCGGCATTTTATTCCATTGGTATGGGGTCACCAGGAGTCAGGGGCCCACTCTCTGGCAGCTAAGAGCAATAACAACACGCACACAGCCTATGTTTAGTCCTGGCCTTATGTCTGGAAATGATGCAGCTGAGAGCACCAAAGTTTCTTTGTTCACTGATTTCTAAACTGCTACAGGCAAGGTCTGTCTTTGCTTGCTAAGCTACTTCCAGGTCCCCAAGAAGAAAGAAGCATTGGCCCCAAGCTCAAAAGATCTTTTGGGGGCTTCACGTGGGCACCAACCACTTATTCAGCCCTTTGCTCTGCTCCTATCACGTGTTGTATGTCAAAAGATTCTGCATCTCTGACATCAGACCACTGTCCTATCCTTCTCCACTTTTCTAGAAAAATCAATGCCCAGAAGTCACGGGGTGGTTTAAACTTTCCAAAGTATTTTCATATGCTTTATTTCATTTTATCTTAATTTCATGTAACATCCCAAATAGGTGTGACTTCAGATAAAGAATCCAGGAGAATGACAGGTCACTGGGCATGTCCAAGGCCACCCAGGTGGTGGGGGGGGCACGGAGCTGGAACCAGCACTCAAGGTCTTTGTTTCTCTTCCTTGTGCTTTTTCCATTGGACCATGCAGTTTCACCTTTAATTAAGGCGGGGGGGCAGGGGTATTAGTTAAGGCATCCATCAATGGAGGGTGCCACACTGGGCATCACACAGCAGGCTTAGCACCCAGAGCCCTGCTGTCTAAGGGCTCCTGAGCAAATAAATTGTCTGCCTAGTCCTGTATGGTCAACCCACTGCCATCGAGCTGATCCCAACTCTTAGCGACCCCAAGGCTGTAAATCTCTACGGAAACAGACTGCCACATCTTTCTCCCATGGAGCCGCCGGTGGTTTTGAACCGCTGACTTTTCGGTTAGCGATCGATAACTTTAGCCACTGCACCACTAGGGCTCCTTCTCTATGGCCAGAGCCTAGGAGAGTAAAATAACGTCCATCCAGCACAGAGGCTCTGCCTCTTGCCCTAACCCCGCCCTCCCGCCCCACCTCCAGAAACTGTCACGGCCAGTGCTGTGGGCAACGCTGGGTCCTGGGCAGCAGGCTTACTCAGAGGGGCACAAGACAGCATCCTCTTCTCATGGGAGACCCCGTCGTGGATCTCTGCATCAGTTAATGAGCTCTATTAGGAAAGAGGCTGCCTCAAAGTAACTGGAAAAAAGTGTGTGACCTAGACCTTCCATTTGGCAATGACGTGCCTAAGGGCCACAGAAGAAAAGGGACTTGTCCTGGTGCAGATGGAGAATTTGGTAGCCTTGTGCTGACATCCTGTCCCCCACAGCACACACCCAGGGCAGCTTACCATTGTTACAAGAGCAGCGCTAGCCCTTTTGTAACAATGCCCCTTCACCTCTGCAAGCTTTGGATTCTTACCTGTAAGATGGGAATGATAAACCATCCTCACCATGATAGGTAGCCGGGACTGTGAAATGAGATGATACAGGCTATAGCACTGTCTCCAGCATTAGAGTAGCAAGAAATAAAGACTATGTTGGATAAGGAGGGAGTACACTGCCGTTCTATAAAAAAGGACAAGATAGCATAATGGTTAAGCATATACGTATCAGTCAGAATGTTTGGGTTCAAGTCCAAACTCCAACTCATTCTTTCTGTGACTGTGGGAAAATTATTTAACGTCTCCAAGCCTTAGTTCTTCACGTATAAAGAAGAGGATAATGGCTCCTTCCTCATGCTGTTGCTGTGAGGATGCAATGCAATAATGTACGTAAAGCCCTGGGCACAATCCCCGTCACATAACCTGTAACCCATTGCCTTTGAGTCGATTGCGACTCATAGAGACCCTGTAGGACAGAGTAGAGCTACCCCACAGGGTTCCAAGGCTGTAATCTTTACAGACGCAGACTTGCAAGTCCTTCTCCCACAAGGTGGATTCGAATCACCAACCTTTCAGTCAGCAGCTGAAAGTGTAACCAGGGCTTCTTACCTGGCAATAGTAAGTGACAATAAATATTAATACAGTAATACTTGTATTACTGTAGATGCTATCACCACACAGATGGCTGGGTCCTGCCATGCTGGTCTCATGACTTCCCCCACCAGCCTTGAGCACAGTCATGAGCATCACACAGACAGAGTCCAGCAGAATTCAGTCACTTTAGGGGAAAAGTGGGCCAGGGCAGGTAGGCAGGAGCCCAGGGCAGAGGAGCTCTGAGGATATGGATGGGCAAGAAGGCCAGTGGGCCGGTCCTGTTACAGGTGACGAGACTGAGTGTTGGGATGTTGGGAAGGAGGCTAGGGACCAGAGCTGAGCTGGCAAGGCGGGCATCAGCTCCCCCCAGACGAGTCCCTGGACTTGAAAAATGAGTACAAATTGGGAACATAGAATACTTTGGCTTATTTGCCATGGATGGTGCCAGAATTTGCAGGCAGGGCTGGTTCTGACATTGCTTCCCTGGTCCCCGTCTAGTTAACAGAAAACAAAGACACCCCAGAGCTATGCACTTCTGGGACTGCCGCCAAATGAGCAGAAGGCCAGACAGGCCTGGCCCCTGCCGACTTGCTCCTGCTGACACTCAGCAGGGCCAGGCTCCAGTGCCAGCCAGCAGCCATCCTGTCCAGAGAGAGGATAATGAAAAGGCCCATACTCTGCCGGCTTGTCTCGGTGAGGCAGCCACACCGCAGCAGTGGGGGAGGTAGGAGGAGGGTGGGCAGTCTGCAGCAATCTGGAGCCTTCCCTGTTCCACTCTATCAGGCCAGAGCCCCTGCTCCACCCGCCTTCTAACTCAGCCATCCCACCTGGCACTATGGCCCTGGCACATCAAGTAAGTCTGGAACCACAGTGACTGCTCTAGGTAACTGTCCCCAGCCCTAGGCTCCTCCTTCCTCCCACGAATCTGGGCTTGCTCTGGCATCCTTGGTTCTCAAACATGTCATGTCAGTAGCAATGTCTGGCTCAAATGGTTTAGTGACCCTCCAGGCACGCTTTTAGAGTCTCGACCTCGAGCCTCCTACGTAGCTTTTGGGGACTGCTAATCTTTTTGGTTCCAAGTTCCTCTGTTCCTTTGGGTAAGCAAGAGCCTCCTCCAACACCCAGGCCTGCAGCGCCCCACAGCCAGCCTGGCCCAAGCTCTAGGGTGGTGCGCACCCAAGAGTGAGTGTGGACAGGTGCATCGGAAAGGCTCCCATGCCTCCAAGCATCCTCAATGAAAATCCATCATTATCCAGTCTTACATTCAAGGGATGGAGAAACATATACCATGCTAACACTAATGGAAAGACAGCTGGAATAGCTATATCAATTTCAGAGCAAGGAAAATTACCAGAGATAAAGGGGGTCATTCTCCAATAAGACATCCTAAATTTGTATGTGCCTAACAACAGAGTCCTGGAGCACGGTGGTTAGAGCACTAGGCTGCTAACCAAAAAGTCTTTGGTTCAAACCCACCAGATTCTCCATAGCAGAAAGATGTGGCAATCAGCTTCCATAAAAACTACTGCCTTGAGGGGGCGGGGCCAAGATGGCGGACTAGGTGGACGCTACCGCGGATCCCTCTTGCAACAAAGACTCGGAAAAACAAGTGAATCGATCACATACATAACAATCTACGAACTCTGAACAACAAACACAGACTTAGAGACGGGGAACGAACAAATACGGGCAGACAGCGATCGTTTTCAGAACTAGGAGCCAGCGTACCAGCTGATTACCTGGAAAATTTAGTTTCCCAGTGATGGCTCGGAGACAGCAGTCCATATCAAACCACATAAAGAAGCAGACCATGACAGCTTCTCCAACCCCCCACACAAAAGAATCAAAATCTTTCCCAAATGAAGATACAATCTTGGAATTATCAGATACAGAATATAAAAATCTAATTTACAGAATGCTTAAAGATATCACAAATGAAATTAGGATAACTGCAGAAAAAGCCAAGGAACACACTGATAAAACTGTTGAAGAACTCAAAAAGATTATTCAAGAACATAGTGGAAAAATTAATAAGTTGCAAGAATCCATAGAGAGACAACATGTAGAAATCCAAAAGATTAACAATAAAATTACAGAATTAGACAACGCAATAGGAAGTCAGAGGAGCAGACTCGAGCAATTAGAATGTAGACTGGGACTCCTGGAGGACCAGGGAATCAACACCAACACAGCTGAAAAAAAATCAGATAAAAGAATTTAAAAAAATGAAGAAACCCTAAGAATTATGTGGGACTCTATCAAGAAGGATAACTTGCGAGTGATTGGAGTCCCAGAACAGGGAGGGGGGACAGAAAACACAGAGAAAATAGTTGAAGAACTCCTGATAGAAAACTTCCCTGACATCATGAAAGACGAAAGGATATCTATCCAAGATGCTCATCGAACCCCATTTAAGATTGATCCAAAAAGAAAAACACCAAGACATATTATCATCAAACTTGCCAAAACCAAAGACAAACAGAAAATTTTAAAAGCAGCCAGGGAGAAAAGAAAGGTTTCCTTCAAGGGAGAATCAATAAGTTCAGACTACTCCGCAGAAACCATGCAGGCAAGAAGGGAATGGGACGACGTATACAGAGCACTGAAGGAGAAAAACTGCCAACCAAGGATCATATATCCAGCAAAACTCTCTCTGAAATATGAAGGAGAAATTAAGATATTTACAGATAAACACAAGTTTAGAGAATTTGCAAAAACTAAACCAAGACTGCAAGAAATGCTAAAGGAGATTGTTTGGCCGGATGACCAATAATATCAGGTACCAGCACAATACAAGGTCACAAAACAGAACGTCCTGATATCAACGCAACTCAAATAGGGAAAGCACAAAAACAAACAAATTAAGATTAAATCTAAAAAATAAATAAATAAACAAAACAATACACATAACAGGAAATCATGGAAATCAATAGATAAACGATCACAATAATCAAAAAGAGGGACTACATATAGGAGGCATTGAACTGCCAGATGGAGAGTGATACAAGGCGATATAGAACGATACAAGTTAGGTTTTTACTTAGAAAAATAGGGGTAAATATTAAGGTAACCACAAAAAGGAATATCAATTCCATAACTCAAGAAAAACATAACGACTCGACAAACATAAAGTTAAACATTATGAAAATGAGGATCTCACAATCTACTAAGAAAAGCGTCTCAGCACAAAAAAGTATGTGGAAAAATGAAATGGCCAACAACACAAATGAAGAGGCATCAAAATGACACCACTAAAAACTTATTTATCTATAATTACGCTGAATGTAAATGGACTAAATGCACCAATAAAGAGACAGAGAGTCACGGACTGGATAAAGAAACACGATCCATCTATATGCTGCCTACAAGAGACACACCTTAGACTTAGAGACACAAACAAACTAAAACTCAAAGGATGGAAAAAAGTATATCAAGCAAACAATAAGCAAAAAAGAAGACGGGTAGCAATATTAATTTCTGACAAAATAGACTTTAGACTTAAATCCACCACAAAGGATAAAGAAGGACACTATATAATGATAAAAGGGACAATTGATCAGGAAGATATAACCATATTAAATATTTACGCACCCAATGACAGGGCTGCAAGATACATAAATCAAATTTTAACAGAATTGAAAAGTGAGATAGACACTTCCACATTTATAGTAGGAGACTTCAACACACCACTTTCGGAGAAGGACAGGGCATCCGGTAAGAAGCTCAACAGAGACACGGAAGATCTAATTACAACAATCAACCAACTTGACCTCATAGACTTATACAGAACTCTCCACCCAACTGCTGCAAAATATACTTTTTTTTCTAGTGCACATGGAACATTCTCTAGAATAGACCACATATTAGGTCACAAAACAAATCTTTGCAGAATCCAAAACATCGAAATATTACAAAGCATCTTCTCAGACCACAAGGCAATGAAACTAGAAATCAATAACAGAAAAACTAGGGAAAAGAAATCAAATACTTGGAAAATGAACAATACCCTCCTGAAAAAAGACTGGGTTATAGAAGACATCAAGGAGGGAATAAGGAAATTCTTAGAAAGCAACGAGAATGAAAATACTTCCTATCAAAACCTCTGGGACACAGCAAAAGCAGTGCTCAGAGGCCAATTTATATCAATAAATGCACATATACAGAAAGAAGAAAGAGCCAAAATCAGAGAACTGTCCCTACAACTTGAACAAATAGAAACTGAGCAACAAAAGAACCCATCAGGCACCAGAAGGAAACAAATAATAAAAATTAGAGCTGAACTAAATGAATTAGAGAACAGAAAAACAATTGAAAGAATTAACAAAGCCAAAAGCTGGTTCTTTGAAAAAATTAACAAAATTGATAAACCATTGGCTAGACTGACTAAAGAAAAACAGGAAAGGAAACAAATAACCCGAATAAGAAACGAGAAGGACCACATCACAACAGAACCAAATGAAATTAAAAGAATCATTTCAGATTACTACGTAAAATTATACTCTAACAAATTTGAAAACCTAGAAGAAATGGATAAATTCTTGGAAAATTACTACCTACCTAAACTAACACATTCAGAAGTAGAACAACTAAATAGACCCATAACAAAAAAAGAGATTGAAACAGTAATAAAAAAACCTCCAACAAAAAAAAGTCCTGGCCCAGACGGCTTCACTGCAGAGTTCTACCAAACCTTCAGAGAAGAAATAACACCACTAATACTGAAGGTATTTCAAAGCATAGAAAAAGACGGAATACTACCCAACTCATTCTATGAAGCTACCATCTCCCTGATACCAAAACCAGGTAAAGACATAACAAAAAAAGAAAATTTTAGACCTATATCCCTCATGAACATAGATGCAAAAATCTTCAACAAAATTCTAGCCAATAGAATCCAACAACACATCAAAAAAATAATTCACCCTGATCAAGTGGGATTTATACCAGGTATACAAGGCTGGTTTAATATCAGAAAAACCGTTAAAGTAATCCATCACATAAATAAAACTAAAGATAAAAACCACATGATCTTATCAATAGATGCAGAAAAGGCATTTGACAAAGTTCAACACCCATTTATGATAAAAACTCTTACCAAAATAGGAATTGAAGGAAAATTCCTCAACATAATAAAGGGCATCTATGCAAAGCCAACAGCCAGTATCACTCTAAATGGAGAGAACCTGAAAGCATTTCCCTTGAGAACGGGAACTAGACAAGGATGCCCTTTATCACCGCTCTTATTCAACATCGTACTGGAAGTCCTAGCCAGGGCAATTAGGCTAGACAAAGAAATAAAGGGTATCCGGATTGGCAAGGAGGAAGTAAAGCTATCACTATTTGCAGATGACATGATCGT
Source organism: Loxodonta africana (assembly GCF_030014295.1). Classification (NCBI taxonomy): domain Eukaryota; kingdom Metazoa; phylum Chordata; class Mammalia; order Proboscidea; family Elephantidae; genus Loxodonta; species Loxodonta africana. Next base: position 51,497,387 of record NC_087366.1, read on the forward strand.
ATACATGGAAAACCCTAAGGAATCCTCCAGAAAACTACTGAAACTAATAGAAGAGTTTGGAAGAGTCTCAGGTTATAAAATAAACATACAAAAATCACTTGGATTCCTCTACATCAACAAAAAGAACACCAAAGAGGAAATAACCAAATCAATACCATTCACAGTAGCCCCCATGAAGATAAAATACTTAGGAATAAATCTTACCAAGGACGTAAAAGACCCATACAAAGAAAACTATAAAACTCTGCTACAAGAAATTCAAAAGGACATACTTAAGTGGAAAAACATACCCTGCTCATGGATAGGAAGACTTAACATAGTAAAAATGTCTATTCTACCAAAAGCCATCTATACATATAACGCACTTCCAATCCAAATTCCAATGTCATATTTTAAGGGGATAGAGAAACAAATCACTAATTTCATATGGAAGGGAAAGAACCCCCAGATAAGCAAAGCATTACTGAAAAAGAAGAAGAAAGTGGGAGGCCTCACTCTACCTGATTTCAGAACCTATTATACAGCTACAGTAGTCAAAACAGCCTGGTACTGGTACAACAACAGGCACATAGACCAATGGAACAGAATTGAGAACCCAGACATAAATCCATCCATGTATGAGCAGCTGATATTTGACAAAGGACCAGTGTCAGTCAATTGGGGAAATGATAGTCTTTTTAACAAATGGTGCTGGCATAACTGGATATCCATTTGCAAAAGAATGAAACAGGACCCATACCTCACACCATGCACAAAAACTAACTCCAAGTGGATCAAAGACCTAAACATAAAGACTAAAACGATAAAGATCATGGAAGAAAAAATAGGGGCAACCCTAGGAGCCCTAATACAGGGCATAAACAGAATACAAAACATTACCAAAAATGATGAAGAGAAACCAGATAACTGGGAGCGCCTAAAAATCAAACACCTATGCTCATCTAAAGACTTCACCAAAAGAGTAAAAAGACCACCTACAGACTGGGAAAGAATATTCAGCTATGACATCTCAGACCAGCACCTGATCTCTAAAATCTACATGATTCTGTCAAAACTCAACCACAAAAAGACAAACAACCCAATCAAGAAGTGGGCAAAGGATATGAACACACATTTCACTAAAGAAGATATTCAGGCAGCCAACAGATACATGAGAAAATGCTCTCGATCATTAGCCATTAGAGAAATGCAAATTAAAACTACGATGAGATTCCATCTCACACCAACTAGACTGGCATTAATCCAAAAAACACAAAATAATAAATGTTGGAGAGGCTGCGGAGAGATTGGAACTCTCATACACTGCTGGTGGAAATGTAAAATGGTACAACCACTTTGGAAATCCATCTGGCGTTATCTCAAACAGTTAGAAATAGAACTACCATACAACCCAGAAATCCCACTCCTCGGAATATACCCTAGAGATACAAGAGCCTTCACACAAACAGATATATGCACACCCATGTTTATTGCAGCTCTGTTTACAATAGCAAAAAGCTGGAAGCAACCAAGATGTCTGTCAACGGATGAATGGGTAAATAAATTGTGGTATATCCACACAATGGAATACTACGCATCGATAAAGAACAGTGAGGAATCTCTGAAACATTTCATAACATGGAGGAATCTGGAAGGCATTATGCTGAGCGAAATGAGTCAGAGACCAAAGGACAAATATTGTATAAGACCACTATTATAAGATCTTGAGAAATAGAAAAAACGGAGAAGAACACATACTTTTGTGGTTACAAAGGGGGGAGGGAGGGAGGGAGGGAGAGGGTTTTATATTGATCAATCAGTAGATAAGAACTGCTTTGGGTGAAGGGAAAGACAACATTCAATACAACGAAGGTCAGCCTAACTGGACTGGACTAAAAGCAAAGAGATTTCCGGGATAAAATGAAAGCTTCAAAGGTCAGCGGAGCAAGGGCTGGGGTCTGGGGAACTTTGAGGGGACTTCTAAGTCAATGGGCAAAATAGTTCTATTATGAAAACATTCTGCATCCCACTTTGAATTGTGGCACCTGGGGTCCTAAAAGCCAACAATCGGCCATCTAAGATACATCAATTGGTCTCAACCCACCTGGAGCAAAGGCAAAGGAAGAACACCGAGGTCACACGACAACTAAGAACCCAAGAGACAGAAAGGGCCACATGAACCAGAGACCTACATTATCTGGAGACCAGAAAAACTAGTTGGTGCCCGGCCACAATCGATGTCTGCCCTGTTAGGGAGCACAACAGACAACTCCTGAGGGAGCAGGAGACCAATGGGATACAGACCCCAAATTCTCATAAAAAGACCATACCTAATGGTATGAGTGCGACTAGAGGAATCCCAGAGACAATGCTCCCCAGAACTTCTGATGGCACAGGACAGGGACCATCCCCGAAGACAACTCATCAGGCATGAAAAGGACTGGTCAGTGGGGGGGAGAGAGATGCTGATGAAGAGTGAGCTAATTAAATCAGGTGGACACTGGAGAGTGTGTTGGCAACTCTTGACTGCAGTGGGGATGGGAAGATAGAGAGAGAGGGAAGATGGCAAAATTGGCACGAAACGAGAGACTGAAAGGGCTGACTCAATAGGGGGAGAGCAAGTGGGAAAAGGGAGTAAGATGTATGTAAACCTACATGTGACAGACTGATTGGAATGGTAAATGTTCATTTGAAGCTTAATAAAAATTAATTAAAAAAAAATAAGTAGAGAATGAATAAATAAATGATGGAACATTGAAAAAAAAAAACTACTGCCTTGAAAACACTGTGAGGCAGTTCTACTCTGTCCTATAGGGTCGCTATGATTCTGAATCAACTAGACACCAATGAGTTTTTGGTTTAATGACAGAGCATTAAAATGCAAAAGGCAAAAACTGATAGGACTTCAAGGAGAAATAGATACACCTACTACTAAAGCTGGAGACTTCAACACCTTTCTATCAGTGATTGACAGATCCAGCAGGCAAAAAAAAAAACAAAACAGTAGGGATATAGTTGAACTGAACAGCACCATGAATCAACAGGACCTAACTGACATTTATAGAATACTTCATGCAACAACAGCAGAATACACGTTTTCCTTTAGCTCACATGGAACATTCACCAAGACAGGCCACATCCTGGGCCACACATACCCTAACAAATTAAAAAGAACAGAAATCTTACAATGCTCTCGGACTGCAATGGAATTACACTAGAAATCAATGACAGAGAGGTCGTCAGACGATCCCAAGACATTTGGAGATTAAGCAAGACACTTTCAAATAATACATGGATCAACGAAGTCTCCAGATAAATTTTAAAATATTTTAACCTAAATGAAAATACAACTTATCAAAATTTGTGGGATACAGCAAAAGCAGTGCTTAGAGGAAAATTTATAGCATCTAAAATCGATGATCTAAGCTTCCAGCTTAGGAAATTAGAAAAAGAAGAGCAACTTAAACCCAAAGTAAGCAGAAATACCATTTTCCAGGCACCGTGGTAGAAACTAGGGATACTACAGAAAGCCAGGCAGGTGAGGAGCTGACCATCACCAACTTCCATTCATTCACTTGAGTTAACCCTTCAAAAGCAACAGCCTCTGAGAGTGGTACCAAGGCACTGGTTGCTCACCCTGCCCATGAATTCTTTTCATCAAATTAAAGGTAGAATGGGCACAAAGAAGGATGTATTTTTACAGTAGCACCATTTGCTTTGAGAAGTCATGTATTATAAATCTGTCCATTAAAACACTTCAATGGAAGAACAGCAAACACAGTATCAAGGTAGAATAAAAGCAGAACACACAGGAACCCTTACCAGACCGGGACCTGGACCAGTCAGAAAGCTGAAGTGACTCCACAACATGTGGGTGTCAACACCCCAGCCCACAATACCAGCTGTCTGCACACTCAGCACAAGGCAGAGAGCCTGGGCTCCTGGAAAGGCCACTGCGCAGGAATCAGGAGCTTGAGTTTGGGTCCTGTTTTTATTCTTGACTGTGTGACTCTAGACAATTCTTTTGCCTCCTGTCCCTCGGTTTCCTCATATACAAAATTGTTACACTGGGTTGGATCAGTATTTCTAAATATAGAACAGGGATGGTGAGCATTTCAGAATTTCTTAGGTAAGTTTTCAAAATACAAGGGGCCCAGTCCCTGCCCTGGGCCTGCTAAATCAACACTGGAGGGAGGGTGCACTGCAGGACTAGCCGAACCACCTGACTAGTCTCCCCAGCTCTAATGTGTTGTGTGTGACTTGGAGACTGCATCACGTCACCTTCAGCAACCCTCAGGCAATAAAGACCCAGCATGTTAACCTCCTTGAGAACCTACAGACAGAATCCTCAGGCTTACCATTAAAACTATTGACTCTGATCTGTAGATATCATTCCATGGTGTTGGAAGAATGGGGGGGAATCTATAAATCTCCTTGCACATACAAACATCTTTAATGTCGTAAATGAGATCTATAAAGCCTAAATCAAAAACATAGATTTGATCTTAAAATGTGAGCCCTACCATATGCGTGTACATGCAAAGAATATATTCAAAGAATCCCACCAGGTTAGGAATGCCTAGAGGATTACAGGCTGCAAGGCTCCAGAAGACACTATTTTGTGCATTGCTGCATCCTCGGCACCTGGATCAAGGTCAGGCACAGAGCAGTTGCTCAATAAATATCTGCTGAATGAATGAGTTTACCTATCTATATATCCTTAGCCTAGTTTTTTTTTTTTTTTTTTTAGTGCTTGCAATAAATTTTAAATGAGTACATGAATAAATATGAAACAGTTTTAACTTTTCAAAATACTCTCATAAATACTTCATCAGTTGATCACAACAATCCACCCACTTCTTCCCCCAGACGAAGTGGGGCAGTTCCCTCTGCTCCCCACCGCTGTCTCCCTAGGTGGGGGTATGTGCACTTAAGAAAAAGTAGTTTCTGCACTAAAGATGGAGTCCTGGGGGAACCCAAAGCACAGGAAGGCCAGTTCACAAAGGCACAGTCATAAATCTAGTGATCATGCGGTGGCTCTCAGGATTCTATGCCTTCAGATCTCTCTCTTCAAGACCCACTAATTAACTCGAGTGTAAAGGAATACTCTAGCGGATAAAAAACTATTTCAAGTAGACACATGAGACTATGTGGGCAGCTCCTGTCTGGAGACAAGATGAGAAGGCAGAGGGGGACAGGAGCTGGTTGAATGGACACAAGAAACACAGGGTGGAGAGAAGGAGTGTGCTGTCACATTGTAGGGAGAACAGCAAGGGTCAGATAACAATGCATGTATAAGTTTTTGTATAAGAAACTGACTTCCATTGTAAACTTTTCACTTAGAGCACAATGGAAAAAATTATTTCAGGTGGTTTACAAAAATACAGGAAATAGTGGGAAAATAATTGAGAAAATTAGAACAAGGAAAAATTCAAACCTGAATAAAATTGAGAGGGAAATTATGTATGTGTGAAAATAAAAAATTTTCATCAATTTTTATATTTATACATACTTACTGTTATGGATTGAATGTGTCCCAGAAAAATACATGTTGAGGTCCTAACCCCTGTACCTGTAAATATATATGGCCCTGTGCTATAAGTCGGAATTGACTCAACAGCAACAGGTTTGTTTTGTGTGTGTGTGGAAATAGGGGTTTCTTTTGTTATGTTAATGAGGTCATACCAGAGTAGGGTGGGTCCTAAACCTGATCACCTCTGAGAGGTATCTTACAGAAAGAGCAGATTAGACACAGAGATGTACACACAGGGGAAGACAGATGACACGAGAGGACCCCTCTACACACGAAGGAAAGCCAAGTGTTACCAGATGACACCAGAAACTAGGAGAGAGGCCCACAGAAGGAATCAATACGGCCAAGACCCTGATTTGGACTTTTAGCTTCCAGAACTGTGAGAAAATGTCTGTTCTTTAAAGTCACCCACTTGTGGTGTTTTTGCACAGCAGCACTAGGTAACTAAGGCCCTTATTATATGTAATACACACACACACTCAAAGACCATAAAACCCAAAAGAGCTAATTTAGTCGGCTTGAAATTTGGATTTAAGTTTCCCAGAAGCTAAAGTGGAAAGAGAAACAAATCAGTTCTATAGTTCCCATTATCTATAAAGAAAAGGGTACAAGTTCCTCAGGGAAATCAAACTATTCCTAACCCTCATGTCTGTTTTACTGTACACATTCTAACTACAGAAGAGAACAGTGTATCCCCCACAGCAGGAGCAATAGGTAGTAGACTATTACTGTGTTGTTGTTGGTAGGTACAGCAGAGTCGGCTCTGACTCACAGCAACCTTATATATATCAGAACAAAATGTTGCCTGGTCCTGTGCCGTCTTCACGATCACTGGTATGTCTGAGTCCATTGTGGCTGTTATGTCAATCCATCTCACTTATGGTTTCCCTCCTTTTTGCTGACCCTCTACTTTACCAACCACGATGTCTTTTTCAAGCAATTGGTTTTTCTTGATGACGTGTCCAAAGTAAGTGAGCCAAAGTCTCCCCATCTTCATTTCTAAGGAACATTGGGCTGCAGTTTGAAAGAATTGCTCTTGTCAGAACAAGACATGGAGAGGAAGTAAAAAAAAATAGAATTGTATTCTGAGCATGGCTTCCGGGGACTTGCAAAAAGGTTTGGGTGAGTATAGAAGCCTGCTTCTCTGGGGAGTGTTTATTTTGGGTCAGGAATACTGCAGTTTGTTTCTTTTACACTCACATTCACGATTGGCATCCATAGGCATTCCTTCCAGAGAGCCTCTTCAGTAACAGCAGCAGCAGTCTTGGATTTTGCAAATGGAGAAATCAAGAGAGAAATGTCTGCCCGAGGTGGTTCAAATGCAAATAGGAGTCAGATCTCAGAACTGGGAGAGGAAGTTGTCCTTGTTGATTGATGGGTCTGTAGGCAGGATTTCTTGGAGGCTCAGGCCACATGGTCTCACATTAGAAAACTTTGAGCAGCGTTTCCCAGTTGCTGTCTAAGGTGGGTTAACCCAAATGAATCCTCTGGCATCCTGGGTCTGACTTGCCAGAATTCACAATCTCCCTTTTCATGTTGCCTGTGAACACTGGCATAGCCCTCCACTTGTTCTTCAGTCTGTACAATTGGTTTTGGTTTCACCCAATGACCTACATCATCAGTGCCCCCTTGGTCACATTCATGCAGCTAGCTGCCTTTGTTAGATTCAGACCACAAGCAGCAAACAAAACTTGGTTCTCAAGTCATGTGAGGGGACACACTGCCAGTGAAGTAGCTGGACTACCATCTATTCCCCTTGCTATAGGCATGTACTTTGGTTAGATGAATCTCACACAGATGGGGTTCTTGGCCATTCCTTGCTATCAACCTCATCTCTTATCTCTGTCTCTCTCGCTCACTGGGCTTCAACCACGTTGGCTTTTCTGTGCCTCACACACATCAAGCTTGATCCCCTGTTAGGGCTTCCGGAGCTTTCTTCCCCAAGAGCTTCCCATGGTTGGCCTCTTTTTGTCATTCAAATCTCTCAACTTAAATGACACTTCCACAGAGAGACCTTCCTTGACCACCCAAGGTAAACTGTTGCCATCGAGTGAGCTCTGACTCATGGCAACCTTATGTATAACAAAACGAAATGTTGCTCATTCCTGTGCCATCTTCATGATCATTGCTGTGTTAGAGTCCATCGTTGCTGCTACCTGTGTCAATCTATCTCACCAAGGGCTTGCTTCACTTTTGCTGACCCTCTACTTTACCAACTACGATGTTCTTTCCAAGAGATTGGTGTTTCCTGATGACATGTCCAAAGTAAGCAAGCCAAAGTTTTACCATCTTCACTTCTAAGGAGCATTCTGTTTGTATTTCTTCTAAGACTGATTTGTTTGTTCTTCTAGAATCCATAGTATATTCAATATTCTTTGCCAACACCACAGTTTGAACACATCAATTCTTCTGTCTTCATTTTCCACTGTCCAGCTTTTGCATGCATATGAGGCGATTGAAAAGACCATGACTTCTGTCAGGTGTACCTAGTCATCAGAGTGACAGCTTTGCTTTTTTAAAGCTTAAAAGAGGTCTTTTGTAGTAGACTTGCGCAACACAATATGTCATTTGATTTCTTGACTGCTGCTTCCATGGATGTTGACTGCTAACTCAAGTAGAATGAAATCACTGAAAACGTCATTTCTTCTTCATTTATCACGATGTTGTTTATCAGTCTGGTTGTGAGGATTTTTGTTTTCTTTACATTCGGGTGAAGCATCCCTCAATAATGGCCAAGAACTCAATGCAAAAACATGACCCAGTAAAAGCATTTATGGGGAACGGTAATAAAGACAAGAGTCCAGTGTTTTGCTGTGCTTCAAATAATCTTCCACTGAACTAGCTTCTAACTATGTGTTTGATAAAAGATGGAGAACAAACAAACTGAGGCTAGGTTCTACAGCAAAGGCCTAGCCTGCAGGTGTTCTGTGTTACTCATTAAGAGCAGATCCTTACAGCTTGGAGATCCAATGTGCCAAAAATGACATTGACTATGATTTGTGAAAACTGAGAAGCCTAACCAGGATTCGTCCTCTCGCCTAGATGTCCATTTTCCTTCATTCCACAGGTGAGCTGTGCTAAATAGTCTCTGTTTACCTCCTCCTGGGCCCTCTCCTGGTGGCGTAGTAGTTAAGTGCTATGGCTGCTAACCAAAGGGTTGGCAGTTCGAATCTGCCAGGTGCTCCTTGGAAACTCTATGGGGCAGTTCTACTCTGTCCTATAGGGTTGCTATGAGTCGGAATTGACTCGACGGCACTGGGTTTGGTTTTTGGGTTTGGACCCTCTCCGCCCTTCGCCCTGCTCTTGGCCCTGGGAGGCTGACCTCACAAGAACACACCACCTGGGTTTCCTTGCCCTCTGGCTTCCCATTATGTTAAGTCAACAGGGGGCACCAGGAGAAGACTGGAGGGCAGCAGGAGAAAAACACTGGAGTACTTATTTCCCAGGTCCCATCCTACAGGACTTTAGCTTGGCAGTGGCTCTGTTCCTCACATGAGGCCACCGCTCCCGCCAGGAGGCCCCTCTCCCCTCAACTATAGCTCCCCTGAAGTTCCAGTAACACTGCTCTTTCCCCTTGCCCTTTTGCCCTTTCAGGTCAAGGGTGATAACGGCTTCCCCCTGTTGCTAGGCTCTGGTGCTTCTCCATCACTGCTGGTTCCCTTAGCCCTTGACTCTGTAAGCGGTCCCTTTGTTACACTCTCCCCAATTACACCTTTGAACATGTTATCTCTTTTCTTCTGGGACCTTGACTGATTCATGAGCCAAGGAAAGACTGAAGGTTAGGCCAAGTTACATTTCCTAAAAATTAAATAAATAAACACCCTGGCTACATTGCAGCACATGAATAGATAGTTTATTGGTAGCAAAAGCAAAAGACAAAATTAATAAATAGGACCTTGTCTTAATCATCTAGTGCTCCCATAACGGAAATACCATAAGTGGATGGCTTTAACAAAGAGAAATTAATTTTCTCACAGTCTAGTAGGTTACAAGTCCAAATTCAGGGCATCGGCTCCAGGAGAAGGCTTTCTCTCTCTGTGGGCTCTGGAGGAAGGCTTCCCCTGGTTGAGAAGCTTCTCAGGCGCAGGGACCCCATGTCCAAAAGATACGCTCTGCTCCTGGTGCTGCTTTCTTGGTGGTATGAGGTCCCCAACTCTCTGCTTGCTTCCCTTTCATCTCTTGAGAGAGAAAAGATGGTGTAGGCCACACCCTTTATCTTGGATCAGGGAGGTGGCCTGAGTAAGGGTGGTGTTAAAAACCTACCCTAATCCTCTCAACATAAAATTACAATCACAAAATGGAGGACAACCACACAATACTGTGAATCATGGCCTAACCAAGTTGATACACACATTTTTGGGGGGATGTAATTCAATCTTTTCAATCTATTATAGATCTCATAAAAATTAAAAACTTCTTTTCATCAAAAGACTTTACCAAAAAAGCGAAAAGAGAAGCTACCAACTGGGAAAATATCTTTGGAAACCATATACAGGCATACCTCATTTTATTGCCCTTCACTTTATGGTACTTGGCAGATACTGCATTTTTTACAAATTGACGGTTTGTGGCAACCCTGCATCAAGCAAGTCTATTGGCGCCATTGTTCCAACAGCATGTGCTCACTTTGTGTCTCTGTGTCACATTTTGGTAATTCTCACAATTTTTCAAAACTTTTCATTATTATTGTATTGGTTATAGGGATATATGATCCAGGATCTTTGCTGTTACTATTGCAGTTGCTTTCGGGCCCCACAAACCACGCCCAGATAAGATGGAGAACTTAATCAAAAAATGCTATGGGTGTTCTGACTGCTCCACTGACTAGCTATTCCCCCATTTCCCCCTCTCCTCGAGCCTCCCTAGTCCCAGAGACATGACAATAATATTGAAATTAGGCCAGTTAACAACCCTACAATGACCTCTAAGTGTCCAAGTGAAAGGAAGACTCAAACATCTCTCACTTTAAATCAAAAACTAGAAATGATTAAGCTTAGTGAGGAAGGCATGTCGAAAGCTGAGGTAGGCCGAAAGCTGGGCCTCTTGCGCCAAAGAGTTAGCCAGGTTGTGAACGCAAAGGAAAAGTTCTTGAAGGAAATTAAAAGTGCTACTCCAGTCAACACATGAATGATTAAGAAGACGAAACAGCTTTATTGCTGATATGCAGAAAGTTTTAGTGGTCTGGATAGTAGACCAAACCAGCCACAACATTCCCTTAAGCCAAAACCTAATCCAGAGCAAGGCCCTAACATTCTTCAAATCTTTGAAGGCTGAGAAAGGTGAGAAAGCTGCAGAAGAAAAGTCTGAAGCTAGCAGAGGTTGGTTCTTGAGGTTGAAGGAAAGAAGCCCTCTCCATAACATAGAAGTGCAAGGTGGAGCAGCAAGTTATCCAGAAGATCTAGCTAAGAAAATTGATGAAGGGGCTACGCTAACAACAGGTTTTCAACGCAGACGAAACAGCCTTACACTGGAAGAAAACGCCATCTAGGACTTGCATAGCTAGAGAGCAGACGTCAATGCCTGGCTTCAAAGCTTCAAAGGACAGGCTGACTGTCTTGTTAGGGGCTAATGCAGGTGCCAACTTTAAGTTGAAGCCACTGCTCATTTACCATTCCAGAAATCCTAGGGCCCTTAAGAATTATGCTAAATCTACTCTGCCTGTGCTCTAGAAAGGGAACAACAAAGCCAGAATGACAGCACATCTGTTTACAACACAGTTTACTAAATACTTTAAGCACACTGTTGAGACCTACTGCTTTGAAAAAAAAAATGTTCTCAAAATATTACTGCTTATTAACAATGCATCTGGTCACCCAAGAGCTCTGATGGAGATGTACAAGGAGATTAATGTTGTTTTCATGCCTGCTAACAACATCCATTCTGCAGTCCACAGATCAAGGAGTAATTTCAACTTTCGAGTCTTCTTATTTAAGAAATGCATTTTGTAAGGCTATATCTTCCATAAGTAGTAATCCCTCTCGTGGGCCTGGACAGAGTAAATTCAAAACCTTCTGGAAAGGATTCACCACTCTAGATGCCATTAAGAACAATCGTGATTCACGGGAGGAGGTCAAGATATCAACATTAACAGGAGTTTGGAAGAAGTTCATTCCAACCCTCATGGATGACGTTGAGGGATTCAAGACTTCAGTGGATGAAGTAACTGCAAATGTGGTGAAAACAGCAAGGGAACTAGAATTAGAAGTGGAGCCTAAAGATGGGACTGAATTGCTGCAATCTCATGATAAACTTTAATGGATGAGGAGTTGCTTCTTATGGATGAGCAAAGAAAGTGGTTTCTTGAGATGGAATCTACTCCTGGTGAAGATGCCATGAACACCGCTGAAATGACAACAAAGGCGTTAGAATATTACACAAACTTAGTTGATGAGGCAGCAGCAGGGTTTGAAAGAACTGACTCCAATTTTGAAAAAAGTTCTACTGTGCGTAAAATGCTACTAAATAGCATCACATGTGATAGAGAAATCTTAAATAAAAGGAAGACTCGATCGATGCAGCAAACGTCATTGCTGTCTACTTTAAGAAATTGCCACCGCCACTCCAGCCTTCAGCAACCACCACCCTGATCAGTCAGCAGCCATCGACATCAAGGCTGATCCCTCCACCAGCAAAAACATTACGACTCACTGAAAGCTCAGATGATGGTTAGATTTTTCTTTAGCAAAAAAGTTTTTTTTTTTATTAAGGTGTATACATTGAATTTTAGACATAATGCTACTGCACGCTTAATACACTACAGTACAGTGCAAACATAACTTTTATATGCACCGGGAAACCAAAAATTCCATGTGACTCGTTTTATTGTGATATTCACTTTCTTGCATTGGTCTGGAACTGAACCCACAACATCTCTGATGTGTGCCTGTATCTGACAAGAAGCTAATAAGCAAAATATATATATAACTTTGACAACTTAATGACAAACAGACAAATAACCCAATCATAAAATGTGCAAAGGACTTGAATAGAGAGTTCACCAAAGAGGACAGTCAAATGGCCACCAAACACATGAAAAGATGCTCAGCACCATTAGCCATCAGAGGGATTCAAATTAACGCCACCAGGAGATACCATTTCACTCCCACTAGGATTGCTAAGATAAAAAAAGAAACAGAAAATAACAAATGTTGGTGAGGATGTGGGGAAATTGGAACCCTTATCATTGCTGGTAGGAAGGCAAAATGGTACAGCCGTTGCGGAAAACAGTGTGGCAGTTCCTCAAAAAACTAAAAATAGAACTACCATATGACTCAACAATTCCATTCCTAGGTATATACTCAAAAAACTTGAAAACAGAGACTTGTACACCAATGTTCACTGCAGAACTATTCAGAACAACAGCCAAAAGGTAGAAACGACCTAAATGCCCATCAGCAGATGAATGGATAAACAAATATGGTACATACATGCAGTGGAATACGACTCAGCTAGCAGGAGAAATGAAGTCTTGATACTTGCAACAATTTGGATGGAGCTGGAAGACATTATGCTGAGTGAAATAAGTCAATCACCAAAGAACAAAAACTGTGTGACCTCGCTTATATAAAAAGACAAGAAAAGGCAAGTGTATAGAGAACAAACTTTATTAGTGGTTACAGGGCTGGGAGGGAGGGGGAAGGAGGCGTAAATGGTGATGGAAATATCACATTGATTAACGGTAGGATTGCACAGCCGGTTATTGTAATTGCTGTCAATAAGTTGTACACCCGTAAAAAGTTGAATTGGCAAAAGTTGTGTGATAGATACGTTTACAACAATGACAAAAAAAAGCAGCTGCTGCAGCTGCTTATGTTCAACCAAAACCCTCATGGGATTTGGTGTCTTGGTTTGGAGGTTTAGGGTCATAGTTTTATGGGACATCCCAGTAAACTGGCCTAATAACATATTGAGTGCTTCTGTTCTATCTTCTAGTTCCTTGTGTAGTGCCTGGAGTCTTAAAAGCTTGCAAGTGGCCATCCAAGGCATAGCAATTGGTATCTATTTGCCTGAAGCAACACAGAAAGAAGGAGAGTCAGGAATATGAGGAGGATATGAAATGTGTGGCTAATTGCCTCCATGAACAACTGCCTCCTCTGCCATGAGACCAGAAGAACTGGATGGTGCCCTGCTACTATTACTGAACATTTTGATCTAAGATTCTGTAGACGAATCCTGATCAAAAGGAGGAAAATGCAGAACAGAATTTCAAATTCTCATGAACTTCAGACTTCCTGGATCTATGAAGGCTGGATGAACACCTGAACTATTGTCCTGAGATGGTCTTGAAGCCTTAAAGCAAAAATATCTCCTGAAGTCTTCTTAAAACCATAGTTTAGCTTAACTAGTAAAAAAGGTCTGCCTTGAGCATTATGCTCTTTTAAGAACTACCTGTAGTGGGTCAAATTGACAACAGCAACTCAACAGATTCGATAAGAACCTTAGGAAGCAGCGAATTTATGTTAATGGGGGAGGAACAACTCAGGAAAGGAGGGTGAGAATGGGTGCACAACTCAAAGAATGTAATCAGTGTCACTAAATTGTACACTTAGGAACTGTTGAATTGGTGTATGTTTTGCTGTGTATATTCTCAACAAAAACAACAAAACTAATTAAAAAAAATAGATTCTTCATTGGGTCCTCAGCATTCTACATAACAGAGAATGGAATTATTTTGGCCTAGAAAATTTTCAAAAAGTGTTACCAGTTAATAGTTGCTCAGCAGAGGTGTTTAAAAAAAGAAAAGCTCAGTAATGCTCCCTGGAGTATCTGGCTTTGAGCAGTACAGCTTCCCAAGGAATTCTCCAGGATGAATTATCTGCAAAGTACGTCCCTAAGTAACTAAAGGAAGTGACCTGCTGTATGGAGTTACTAGATATAACCACTTATATTTTGGAAGATATCTGCTGACTCTGGTTTTACTACTGCGTTTCAGACAGTGGCTAAAATTAATGTCTATTGAGGCCATTCCTCGTTTCTGACCAAAAAAAAAAGGTTCATCAGCATACATTTTAATACTTATTTTTAAAAAGCTATTAAAAAAAAAAAAAACACTCTGTAGCAAGGAGGCATCTATGTGGATTATCCAAAAGCCACTTCAGATCTGACCTAACAGGAGGCTATTGTTACTGACCTGACTCACAGTCACGTTGAAAAGCTGCAGTAACCGAGAGTTTACACTGAGTTCATACAGCCTCACCAGCTTCTGGGGCAGAGGGAGAGGTAAAGGGCAACTGCAAAGTCTCATATCTTCCTTGCCAGATTTCTTTCTGACAGAACAGGTGTATAAAAAGTGATCAATTCTTGTAAAAAGTAGAATTACCTAAAGTTCAACTGCTCCTCATATAAAATACTGTTCTGAGAAAGACCCACAATTTAAAGAAGAAAAACATGACATTTGGAGGAAATTGTCTAATAAACCTCAGCCATCTTTAATGCTGCGTTCCACCCAGTTGGAAACATTAAGTGACCAAAATACGGTTTAGAAGGAGCAGGTAAGCCCATCGATCATTTATTTTCGCTATCAAAACTTGGCTGGTCACTCAGCTGGGCTGGCACAGTTTGCCTTTCCTCCGGCTGGCCTTCACCACTAAGTGACTACGGGGACTTCAGATGTCTGCCTGCTTCTGCCTCTCATTCCACCACCTTCGCCCCCTCAATTCCCACATAGCTAGAGCACTGGTACTCCGCATGTGTGGGCTCAGGCGGAGAATAAACCCAAGTATCCTGTGCCAGTTCTCACCAAGGACAGGACACACATTAGCAGTCTGAGCCCCACCAGTTGGCACAACCTGGATTTAGTTTTGCTTCCCTGGGCTCGGTTTCTGGGAGTCCACAGCCAAGCCCTGGGCTTATGTGGAGCCGCTCTGCTATCTTTCCTTACTCCTGTGTTGATGTGGTTTGCACAGCCAGGCTCTTCCTCGGCTGCCCTGCCTCATTAGCAGTTGCTTCCTGTAACTGGCACACACCTGCCTGGGGCCCTGAGACTTTGCTTAGTTCTTTCCTACCCCTCTGTTCTGGCTGTAATTTTGTTCCCTCAAAAATGTATTAGAATTCTAATCTCTATACCTATGGATGTGATCCTGTTTGGAAACAGTTTTCTGTTATGTTAATTACATCATACACGAGTAGAGTGGGTTCTAAATCCAATCACCTTTGAGTGCTAAAAAGGGCAGATTAGACACGGGCACACATCGGGGAAGACAGAGGCCATGTGTGGACTGCCAAGGAACCAAGGAACGTACGAGACTACCGAACAAGGAAGGTATTGACACAGCTGAGACTCTGATTTGGACTTTCAGCCTCCAGAACTGTGAGAAAATAATCTTCTGTTCTTTAAAGCCACCTAATTTTGGTATTTCTATTTCAGCAGCACTAGATGACTTAGATACCTGCTTTCCTAGGGGTCTTGAGTCTATTCCCCTTACCCTACCCCCTTTCTTCCCACACCAAGCAACTGGTGGAATACAGCTGACTGCCTAGAACCGACAGTTTTGCCAACCCAACACACCTCCCTAATGCTGGGTCTTGCGTGCTGAACTCATCGAGCCTTCTCGCTCTTGTGCACAGACCACTCGGAAGGCCCTCGAGGACTGCGGAGAGATTATTTTCCCCGGCTTCAGGTCTAGCCCAGTCCAGGAACTACCCCAATCCGTCTCACCAATCTGCTTCCAGTGTAGACACCATCTGCTTCTGGTTGTGCCTCTCGCCACAGGCAGCACACAGGGCAGAACAGTCTGGGTGAGGTGAAAGGCCAGGCAACTGCTATGCCCTCCCAGCACCCAAAAACTACAGCTCAGACTTCCAGACTAATTCTCCTGCTTTGCGAGAATACCCAATGGGTCAATAACATTACGAAAATTTCTCAACCTCACTGATAGACTAAGGGAATGTAAATAAAGGTAACAACAGTGAGGTACCTATCAGATTAAGAAAAATATTTTTAAGTGTTATAAGTGAACTGCTGCCAAGGAAGCAGAGAAAAAGGAATCCCTCACCCATTGTTGGTGGAAATGTGACCTGACACAGCCTTTAGAAAGGAGCCCTGGGGGCACAACAGTTAAGCACTCGGCTGCTAATGTAAAGGTTCACAGCCACCAGCAGCTCCTCAGGAGAAAGACCTGGCAATCTGCTTCTGTAAAGATTACGCCTAGAAAACTCTATGGGGCAGTTCTAGTCTGTTACATAGGGTTGCTACGAGTCAGAATCAACCTGATGGCACCTAACAACAACACAACAACAGCCTTTGTTAATTAAGCAACAACAGCAAAACTATAGCTTTTTAAAAATGGTAGCAAAAAAAATAATAATAAAATGTATGCTATAATTCCATTTATGTAAAATTATGTATATATGTGTCTATAGGAAGATACATGAAAGTATATTCATCAAAACGCTAATAGTAGCCATCACTAGGTAGTTTCCTTATACCAGGTTTGCATTTTTTATAGTAAGTATAAATTATTCAGGTAATCAGAAAAATACCCCCCAAAGCTATTTTATTAATTTTTTTTTTTTATTCCTCTGCTTTTCTAACTCTATTATTACTCCAAGCTCACTACCAGTTGCTGTTCAGTCGATTTGAACTCATGGCAACCTCATGTGTGTTAGAGTAGAACTATGCTCCACAGGGTTTTCACTGGCTAACATTTCCAAAGTAGATCACCAGGCATTTCTTCCAACGTGCCTCTGGGCAGACCTGAACCTTCAGCCTTTCTGTTAACAGCTGAGCACTTTAACCCTCTGCACCAACCAGGGACTCCCCAAGCTCACTACTTCTGACCAAATAAACCACATCCTAGAGGCGGCTGCCGACTGCATTCAGCTCAAAGTCAACATTAATTGGTTCTGACTATGGGTGTGATTCATCCTATTCATTCATACTCTCTGTCCGTCTCTCAATCTGCCTCTCAATTTCACTCCACCCACCATCTACTGGAAAACTAGGCCTCCCCATCTGAACAAGCCACGCAGAAAAGTGAGGACCTGAGTCAGACGGCCCCATCAAGACCAGCCAGGTCTGTACTGAACACGCGGGCTCCACACCTACCTCCTTTCCTTGGCCCCAGGAGCCCTGCTGCTTGTGGGAAACCGTGACCCACTTGAGTTCCTGCAGCAACAATGGGTACTCAACAGGAGAGCTAAGGAGACTTCTTAACTATCATCTCAGGAGTTGGCTTCTGACAAATTTTTTCCTAACTTCTTACTTCTAAGGAGAGAGTTTTTAAAATTTCTAAAGCCGCTTGTGAACAGAAAGCTGTTTATGAACAGCATGCCAATTTGCTAAGAGAACTTTTAGTTGTTGTGGCTGTTTAAATTGGAACACTCCTTCCTTCCACAACCCCTCCCGCCTGCCCACCATGTTTGCCAACACTTCAGCCCCAGAGTCCCAGAGCCCAAAACAGAACTAAATACAAGGCCAGCAGGGCCAGAGGCTGCTATCCTGGGTGAGGGAACAGGGCCAGAATGCTTGGCTCTGATGCTTATTTGCATATTATTTTACCTCAACTTAGGTGTTGGCCAAGTATATAAAATAAAATTGATTAATTTGTGCAACCTCTTGGAAGTTCATATCCAATTAGTTTCCCCGCTCAGTTAGGGTCCAGGGAAACATCTATCTCATTGAAAAGTGCTGCTTAGGCAGGCGGTGCCCTAGCTCATAGCTCCGGAAAGAGTTATTACAACAGAGATTCTCTCCTCAGCGGGAATGGCCCATCCAGCCACCTGGAGCTGCTTCCCAGCCGCAAAAGCCGGGCTGAGGACGGACCAGGGTGACTGCACGTCTGAGGCTGGGGACTTAGTCACTTTCAGGACACTGAGGTCGTGTGCAAAGCAGAGTTCCGGCTGCTGCCTCCAACGCACACTTTGTGCCCAAGGAAGAGTACTTTCATAAGTAATTGCGCATGTTACGTACTAGGTTATTTGGGTGCCTTGATAGCGAAACCGTGCCTTGCTTACTCAAAATTTCTGCTACTTCAAAGACTGCTAAGATTCCACTAAGAAGCCTAGATGGCATAAGTGGTTTGTGATTGGCTAACCTAAAGATTGGTGGTTCAAGCCCACCCACTGGCTCCGCGAAAGAAAGTCCTGGCAAACTGTTTCCGTAAAGATTATCGAACCAAAGACCAAACCCACTGCCATCAAGTGCATTCCAACAGCCTGGAAAACCATGAGGAGCACTTCCGTTCTGTAACACCTGGGGGTACTGCGAGTTGGGGCCCACTCAGCATCAGCTAGCAACTATAACAGCTAGATTCCACTGAGGACAACGTACATGTGTGATCGTCATCCCACCTGGCTCTTTAAAGTTGTAATGTCTCCTCGATTTGGATTTGCAATGGAGAGTGAATAAAAAGCAGTGAAGTTCAAGGTGGAGTCAAAGCAATAAATGCAATCCCTCACAGATATAAATACTGCATTTGGTAGACTGGGCTGGAGAACTGTTCACGTCGCAACCAACAGAGGAGGAGCCACTGGAGATTTCTCTGCTTGGGCTATTCAAAGCTTCTTGCTATCCAAATGAAGCCAAGTAGATTTCAAAAAGCACCGTAGAGATCCCTATCTTGGGACTTAGAGTTAAATATGCAATTCATTATTCATTCAATAAATTATACCAGGTACCTATGAGTTACCAGGCTCTATGCATTGGGCAAATCTGCTGCAAAAGACCTCTTTAAAGTGTTGAAAAGCAAAGATGTCACTTTGAAGACTAAGGTGTGCCTGACTCAAACCATGATATGACCCATATGCACGCCAAAACTGGACAATGAATAAGGAAGACTGAAGAAGAATTGAGCCTTTGAATTATGGCGTTGGCAAAGAATATTGAGTAGATCATGGATGGACAGCATAACAACAACCCTGTCTTGGAAGAAGTACAGCCAGAACATTCCTTGGAAGTGAGGATGGAGAGACTTGGTCTCAAGTACTTTGGACATGTTATCAGGAGGAAGGACATCATGCTTGGTCAAGTAGAAGGTCAGCGAAAAAGAGGAAGACCCTCAACGAGATGAATTGACACAGTGTCTGCAACAATGGGCTCAAGCATAACAACTGTGACGGTGGTGCAAGACCAGGCAGTGTTTCGTTCTGTTATACACAGGGTCACTATGAGTCAGAGCCGACTCAATTGCACCTAACAACAACAACAGAGATTGTCCACATTTGTGGCCCCCAGCCAGCAATCGCATCATTCCACCCCCTGCTTCTGTCATCATATCTCCTTCTCTGACCCTGATCCTCCTGCCTCCCTCTTACTAGGAGCCTCGTGATGACCCTGGGCCCACCCAGATAATCCAGATAATTTCCCCACCTCGGGACCCTTAACATAATCACATCTGCAAAGCCCCTTCTGCCATGTGAGATAACATCTTCGCAGGTTCTGAGAATCAGGACATAAGCATCTTGGAGGGCCACTGTTCTGCCTACCATAAGTGGTGAGCACAACAAACAAGGCAAGAACCACCTCAGAAGGGCTGGCTGCAGAGGCCAGGGATTCAGAAAGGAAGAAACTCTAGGAACAAGGGGCAGTGCGTTGTTAACGACTCAGAGGAACCATAATTTCTGGACCTTCCATTTCCCTCTCTAATAAAGGGCATTTTGTAGTGGTAGCTGGAGCTCACACATGTGGGGGCAGGGTGGGGGGGCTGAGAACCCCAACCCCCTCCTTGCTGCTCCCCTGTCAGGAAGGATTAGTTACTAAACCGATTGTAGAACCCGACTAGGCCTTATTTACTTAGTGGCTTAAAACAACAGTTTTTATTGAAGAACAAACAAAACAGTCTTAGAAGAAATAAAAGCCAAATGTTCCTCAGACCCAAGGATGGTGAGACTTCAACCTGGTAACTTGGAATACGTCATCAGCAAAGGCCAATCACTAGAAAGAGTCACGGTTGGTAAAGCAGAGGGTCGTGAAAACAACGGAAACCCTCATTCGGATGGGATGGCACAACAGTTGCAACAACGGGCTCAAACATACCAATGATCGTGAAGACAGCACAGGACCAGGCGATGTTTTGTTCTGTGATATATAAGCTCATCATGAGTAGAAGCTGACTCGATGGCAACTAACAACAACAACAACTAGTGGCAGGGTCACTGTGCACACAAAGATGAAGCCCTTATAAGCTGCTCCTCCCTCCTGAGCCAGTTGCCTGCCATCTTGCTCAGCTCTCCTCTCTTCCTTTCACATCTATTCCATTAGATCCGTCTCTTTAGACTGAGTCAGAGTCAACTTTTTGGCAACTGCTTTTGGTTAAGAACTTCCAGCTGCAGCCTTGGCCACTCAGAACCCAGTCCCTGCCCACATCTGCTTGGCCAACTTCTGCCCTAGCCCTACTCCTCAGGCCCAGGCAGGTGGCTGCTCAGACACTCCTGTTTCATCTCAACATTCCGGACTCTAAGTTCATACTCCATGCATAAGCCAAGCCAAACTATATAATAGCTCTCCCCAGTATATCCCGACTATTCGGACTAGTCGTCCATACCTCTTCTCACCCACATCTGTCACAATGCTCAGGCCCATGTAAATGCCCCTAATCGACTGTGGCTTTGACTTAAATCTCCACCATAGACTGTGGCTGCCTTATATTACAATTATTATCTTAGACTATAAGATGCTGAGGACTGGGCCTTTATCTTCCTCTTCGTATCTCCTGTAAGTCCAAACACAGCAACTGACAAACAGGAGCTCAATAAATAATAATAAATTGAATTAAATACAATTGGTTTCCCTAAAGGGCTACCCAGCACAGGGCTGAAAATATTCTGTACATTGCCTAGGGCAAGAGAGTATCCTATTTATGAATTATACATAGTCCATGCTTCTGTTTTGCATCTCCCCATTGCTTCCTGCCCTTTGGCCACTGCAGTCCTTATTAACTCCTTCAGGCAAAGATGGCTGGGGAAAGAGAATATGCTACACCATTAATGCCTCCATCTTGGTGGGACAGCAGGGAGTGTAGAAACAACTGGATCAGGGATGTGCTTTTCCTAAGATTTTGGGGTTACCATAAATGTAAAACATCTGCTGGCCACGGCAGCCTCTCTACATGCCACCATAACACAGCCTTCCAGACTGGGACCCTAAATTTGACAGGTCCTAGGCCTCAATGGAAACTCTGGTGGCATAGTAGTTAAGCGCTACCGGTTGCTAACCAAAAGGTCAGCAGTTCAAATCCACCAGGCGCTCCTCAGAAACCCTATGGGACAGTTCTACTCTGCTCTATAGGGTCGCTGTGAGTCGGAATCGACTCTATGGCAATGGGTTTGTTTGTTTTTGGTAGGCCTCACTACCCTCTGTACTTCAGAAATGGGCACATCAGGTGCACAGACGCCACGTCACGCATGTGTTTATGGATGCACTGCACAAACCTAGCTCCAGAGAAGGCTGACACTTGACACTATTGGCTTTACAACTTCCACAGCAAATTCCTAATAGGCATACAATCCATTACAGTGTTGAACACAGGAACAGGGCAAATGAGGTCAAACCAAGTCTCTCTGTCAATTCGTTTTGGATGTCCCTTCTAGAGCTGGGTCAGCCACCTCTTGGGGCCTGAGTACCCACAGGAGCACCAAGCAATGACCAGACACCAAACCAGGCAAGACCCAGGAAAGTAACACAGAGAAGAGGAGAGAAGGGGAGGGAAAAGACACAAAAGGAGGCAGGACAGAAGGAGAGGTGGTGAGAGGAGAGAAAGAGAAAACGATCAAACAAGGTAGGAGAAGTAGAAAGGAAACCTACAGTTTTTCCTCGGTGAAAAAAAAAAAAAAAAACCTCCCTCCTGTGCATTTCTGCTTCTTTAAAACGGAAATAAAATAAGCCCAGCACTCAAAGGGATCAAACATGCAATCAAGATGCACTGATAATTACTGGTGATTGGAATGAGAAAGCTGGAAACAAATAAGGATCGGTAGTTGGAAAATATGGCCTTGGTGACAGAAATGACACCGGAGACCACATGATGAATTTTGCAAGACCAACGACCTATTCACTGGAAATACCTTTTTTAAACAATGTGAATGGTGACCATGCACGTGGACCTCATCAGGTAGAATACACAGGAATCAAATCGACTACATCTGTGGAAAGAGACAATGGGGAAGCTCAATATCGTCAGTTAGAACAAGGCCAGGGGCTGAGTGCAGAATAAACCATCAATTGTTCATATGCAAGTTCAAGTTGAACCCGAAGAAAATTAGAACAAGTCCACGACAGCCAAAGTACAGCCTTGAGTATATTACACCTGAATTTACAGACCATCTCAAGAATAGATCTGACGCCTCGAACACCAATAACCAAAGACCAGATGCGTTGTGGAATGACATCAAGGACATCACACATGAAGAAAGCAAGAGGTCATTAAAAACACAGGAAAGAAAGAAAAGGCCAAAATGGATGTCCGAAGAGACTCTGAAACTTGCTCTTGTACGACGAGCAGCTAAAGCAAAAGGAAGAAATGATAAAGTAAAAGAACTGAACAGAAGATTTCAAAGGGCGACACGAGAAGACAAAGTAAAGTATTATAACGACGTGCAAAGAGCTAGAGATATAAAACGAAAAGGGAAGAACATGCTTGGCATTTCTCAAGCTGAAATAACTGAAGAAAATATTCAAGCCTCATGTTGCAATAGTGAAGGATTCTATGGGAAAAATATTAAACAATGCAGGAAGCATCAAAAGAAGATGGGAGGAATTATACCAAAAAGAATTGGTCAACGTTCAACCATTTCAAGAGGTAGCATGTGATCAAGAACCAAAAGTACTGGAGGAAGAAGTCCAAGCTGTGCTGAAGGCCTTGGCAAAAAAAAAAGGCTCCAGGAATTGACAAAATATCACTTGAGATGTTTCAACAAAGGGGTGCAGCACTGGAAGCGCTCACTCATCTATGCCAAGACATCTGGAGGACAGCTACCTGGCTAACCAACTGAAAGAGATTCACATTTGTGCCCATTCCAAAGAAAGATAATCCAACAGAATACAGAAATTATTGAACAATATCAATAACGTCACTAACAAGTAAAATTTTGCTGAAGATCATTCAAAAGCAGTTTCAGCAGTACACTGACAGGGAGCTGCCAGAAATTCAAGCCGGATTCAGAAGAGGACGTGGAACCAGGGATACCACTGCTGATGTCAGATGGATCCTGGCTGAGAGCAGAGAATACCAGAAAGACGTTTACCTGTGTTATTGACTATGCAAAGGCATTCAACTGAGTGGATCATAACAAATTACGAATAACGTTGCAAAGAATGGGAATTCCAGAACACTTAATTGTGCTCAAGCAGAACAAGGGGATACTGTGTGCTTTAAATTCAGGAAAGGTGTGCATCAGAGTTGTATCCTTTCACCACACTTATTCAATCTGTACGCTGAGAAAACAACCAGAGGAGCCAGACTATGTGAAGAAGAATGGGGCATCAGAATTGGATGAAGACTCATTAGCAACCTGCATTATGCAGATGACACAAACTTGCTTGAAGTAAGTGAAGAGGCCTTGAAGCACTTACTGATAAAGATCAAAGACCACAGCCTTCAGTATGGATTACACCTCAACAAAAAGAAAACAAAAATCCTCACAACTGGACCAATAAGCAACATCACAATAAACAAAAAAAAAGATTGAAGTTGTCAAGGATTTCATTTTACTTGGATCTACAATCAACACCCATGGAAGCAGCAGTCAAGAAATCAAAAGACACTTTGCATTGGACAAATCTGCTGCAAAAGACTTCTTTCAAGCATTGAAAAGCAAAGATGTCACTTCAAGGACTAAAGTGCACCTGACCCAAGCCACGGTATTTTCAATCACCTCATATGCATGAGAAAGCTGGACAATGAATAAGGAAGACTGAAGAGAACTGGTGCCTTTGAATTATGGTGTTGGCGAAGAATATTGAATACACCATGGACCGCCAAGAGAATGGACAAATAAATCTGTCTTGGAAGAAGTATGACCAGAATGCTTTTTAGAAACAAGGAAGGCAAGACTTCGTCTCACATACTTTGGACATGTTAACAGGAGAGGCCATTCCCTGGAGAAGGACATCATGCTTGGTAAAGCAGTGGGTCAGCGAAAAAGAGGAAGACCCTCAATGAGATGAATGGACACAGTGGCTCCAACAATGGGCTCAAACATAACGACGATAGTAAGAATGGCGCAGGACTGGGCAGTGTTTGCTCTGTTGTTCACAGGGTCGCTATTAGTTGGAACCAACTTGGCAGCACCTAACAACAGCTCAAAGAGAAAGAGCACAGTGTCATACATTTTTTTTCAGAGTGGTGAGGCAGCCTCTATCACCCATAAAAACCAGTTGCCATCAAGTTGACTCCAACTCATGGCGACTCCACGTGTGTCAAAGTAGAACTGTGCTCCACAGGGTTTTAAATGGCTGATTTTTTAGAAATACATCGCCAGGTCTGTCTTTCGAGGCGCTTTCTACAAACCTCCAAGCCTTTGGTTCACAGCCTGCGAATTAACCATTTCCACCACCCAGGGTCTCCTAGCTCCCCGTAAGCACTCCTCAGAAGGAATCTAATACATTGCCATTTCCTTAGACGGCACACAGAGACCTCAGCCACTGTCCACACAAGGTCTGAGAAGTACAGAAGTACCTGTCATTCTCCTGCACTCCCAGCTCAGGTGGGCATGCACTTGGCGCTTACCGCGTTGCGTGTGTAAGCAAGTTTCAGGTCTGTCATGTGCCTGAGCGTCTCCGGGTTTCTTAAGACCTTTGAACTGGAGGCACCCCAGTTGTTGTGCAAAACCTGCGCCCTCTAGTGACAGTAGCTGAGCATTACATGCTGGCAGAGAAAACACTGGGTTTCAAATTGAAGACAAGGCTGTCCCGAAGAGTCAGGTGTCTGTGTGATAAAGGACAGCAGACTTACACAGCTGGGGGAACCTTAACTAAGCATGGATGAGAACAAAGCTAAATGGCTAAGGGTCATTGGGTCACTTTTCCTCCCTATAACCTGTTGCTGTTGAGTCACAGCAACACTATCGGGCAGAGTAGAACTGTCCCATAGGGTTTCCAAGGAGCGGCTGATGGATTCAAACTGCCAGCCTTTTGGTTAGCAGCCAAGCTCTTAACCACTCTGCCACCAGGGCTCCCTTGGATTTTACAATTTGTTTCATTTCAAAAATACTTCCCTGCTTTATGCCAGGCTGAACGTGAGAGCTGAAAGACCCCCCAGTCATTATCTAGACCAACTCCGCCACTGATATCTGTAGTCTATCTCCATAGCTACCGCTTTGGATGTAAACTTATCCAATAGCATATTCTACAGTCACCAAACACATGTGGCCTGCCTGCCATGTGCAGGCACTGGGCCAGGTGCTGGGGCCACAGCTCAAACAGGACAGGCTCGGTCCCCGCCTTCATGTAGTGTTCAGCCTAAGGGGTCCTCAAGGCCACTCTATCTCTCCTGCAGTTCAAATACCCCCCAGTGGATTCAGCAGGGTTGCTGCCAACATCGTCTTCCAGTTTCGGAGTCACCAGGGGTTGCCTTGCCTGGTCTGGGATCTCTCTCCAGGTGCCACAGTCAGGGCTACCTGGCCTTCAGTCACCAAACCAGCCTCACCCAGACCTTGTCTCAATGACTCACTGACTGTCCTGTCTGGATCACTCCAACCAAGCTCACTGACCTTCAGGGCCTAAACCAAGACCAAACCAACCAAAACCAGTACCAGTTGCTGTCCAGTCAATTCCAACTCATGGTGACCTCGTGTGTGTCAATGGCAGAGTTTTTGGAAGTAGATTACCAAGCCTTTTTTCTGAGGTGCCTCTGAGTGGACTTGAACCTCCAACCTTTTGGTTAGCAGCCAAGCTCATTAATCGTTGGTACCACCCAGGTACTCCAAATCAAGACCAGGGTGTTCATATTTAAACACCTTGCTGTAGTTCTTCCCAATCTCCTTAGGTGTAAGATGAGTTCCCACATAGGTGATCTATGGACACAGCAACCACCGAGCTGGAGTGCAATTGTTCATATTACATCTGCTTCCCCCCAGTAGACTGCTGTCTCCCTAAGGGCAGGCACGACTTTGTTCCTCCCCACACCCCCAGTGCCCTGGCCCTTGGGAGGTGGTTGATAATTGTGGGATGAGTGGATGCATTTGAGGGCAGGAATACAATGGCTAAGGCCAAACCGCATACTCTCCTGATACATGCCTCGTCCACCAGGACCACAGAAGGCCTGCAGCCATGCCCAGGCTGACAGATCGCAGCTGGCTGACAGGCAGAAATCAGGGACCCTCTGGGAGCCCTGGAGAAGGGACACGGGAGCCTTGATGGCTCAGTGGTTAAGAGCTCGTCTGCTACCCCAAAGGTCAGCAGTTCAAATCCACCAGCCGCTCCTTGGAAACCCTATGGGGCTGTTCTACTCTGTCTTATAGGATTGCTATGAGTCAGAATCGACTCGATGGCAATGGGTTTTTTGGAGTAGGGACGCACCTTGACTTATATGTTCAGTTGCATTAACAAGCTTCCGTCTGGAGCTCTCAGAAATTATTGCTCAGAGGGGCATCAGTTCACGATGTCCCAACGACTCCTTCCACGCCTTCACCAGGTTCCTGCCTAGCCCCCAACCTCTTCTCTCATAGGTTTGGGTTTTCTATCCTGAGATGGAGGATCCAATCATTTTTGGGTTTTCTTTCACCAGAACTACTCTGATGCATATGCAGTTCTAGGACTATGAGAAATCAGAAATACCAACCATTCTCTTAAAAAATAAATAAAACCTCTACCTACAGAGCACAGAGTGTCTGAAATAGTTGCCCAGAAGGCACAGCTCAGCAGAGAGGCAGAGAAGGATGAGAGTACGGAGCCACGCTCTGAGGTCAGAATGCCTGGAAATAATCCTGGTTCAGCCACTCACTATCTATTGCCTCTATTTCTGTAAGATGGGGATAAGAATGTTATTGTTGTGTGCTATTAAGTCACTTCCGACTCATAGCGACCCTGTGGCACAGAGCAGAACCGCCCCACAGAGTTTCCAAGGCTGTAATCTATGTGGGAGCAGATCACCAGGTCTTTTCTCCCACTGAGCCAACGGTGGGTTCACGCGGCCGACCTTTCAGGGTTAGTAGCTGAGCAATGAACCATTGTCTCACCAGGGCTCCTTGGGGATAATAATAGTATCTTCATGATAGGACATTGTGACAATTAAGTGAGTTAAAACAGTGCCTAGTCTAGTAATATCTAGCCGTCATACCTTACACGAAATAGCACGGTAGGTAAAATACCGTTATCTAACAAGTGTCTGCATTCAAACTGATACAGCAGACCTCCCAAACCAGAATCTCCAAGAGCAAGAGTCACAGTCCGATTTTTGCGAGTTCTCTAGTGATTCACATGCTCGCTGAAGTTTGAGAACCGCTGGTCTGCTACACCTGTAAGGAATACTCTGAACAGGACACCACATGAGTAAGGAACAAACCTACAGCTTCCACTTGTTTTGCGAATCAATTATCCGTCATCAGGGAGGAGAGAGCAGACAGAAGGGAGGCTGCCAAGACGACTGGATGGCAGATAGTCCTAAGATGATTTAGCTGTTAACTTTCTTGACAAACAGAGGAGCACTGCCCCAGGATTCTCAGTTGGAAACTTCTTTATTTCTCCATTAACCTATTATGTCTCCATTAGCCTCTTGTTTTTCCATGAACGACAGATGGTAAGGTGAGGGGCTAGGAGCTTCAGAGAATTCTTGGACGTGGGACAGGCCACTATGGTGACAGAGATGCTAAGGAAGTGGAACCTGACAAAGCATATGCAGAGGAGAAAACACGTGTTGTGGGATGAGGCCGCACCCTCTGAGTTGGCATCCTTCGCTCGAGAAACGGGCCAGCGCTCAGAATAGACCCTGGAAGCCAGCGGGAGCTGCCTAAGCAGGGGCCCCGCCTATGGAATGTGTGCTCTTAAAAACGTTTCCCATTCAGACATCATCATATTGATTAGTCACGGGGGTGGTGGTTCCTGGCTTCCTTTGGGGACCAAGAAATTGAGGTCTCCGTAGCTGGAATGGAAAGCAAAGACCAGAAAAGGCCCTGATAATTGACCAACTGGACTGGCGTAATGGAGAGGCAAACAGTTCTCTGGAGATGCCTCCAGGGCTTTGCTCCTACGTGCCTGGGAACAGGATTTGTTGTCAGCTCCCATCCAGTCGGCCCCAACTCATAGTGACCCCATGCACAACAAAACAAAACAAAACAAAACGCTGCCAGTCCTGCACCATCCCCATGACCAGCTGGGGATCAGACCGTTCTGATCCATCACAGCAACACACCAGCCTCCAAGGACAAATGGGTGGTGGCTGCGCGTGAGGGGCATTGGCTGGGAATTGAACCCCGGTCTCCCACATAGTCAGCGAGACTTCTACCTCTGAACCACCACTGCCCCCAGAGCGGACAGCACCGATGACTTAAAGCAAGGAATCCAGAGACGTCATCTGGGAGGAAGCAGGCAGGGGAGAATTCCCAGCAGTATTCCTGGGAAATGACCGCTGGGCAAGGAGCGCATTGCCTCAGAGGGGAAGGTTCTCTCCACCTCCCTTCGCCTTCCTCCTGCAGGTGCTGCAGGACCTGCCCTTCAGGTGGGGCTAACGCACTTGCCATACAGCAGGTGGCGCAGTTCAAGGGCAGCTGCGGGGTGGAGCCAGGCCCCTGGGGGCGGGGCTTAGCCTAGGCACCGCCCCTCAGGAGCTCCACCACGCGAGCCTCAAAAGGCTGTAATCGCGGTGTATTTACAGCCCAGTTACACTGCAACCCCTGGGGAATCGCGTTTGCCTGGTCAAGGAAGCAAATACAGCACACAGAAAGTAAAATAGCTCGGTGCACGCTCTGCCCAATGTCCAGTATTTCCCGGGAAACGCCGCACCTCCGTTCTTCCCCACCATCAGCTGCTTCCTCCCTCACCCTCAGGTCTGTTGCTTAGAAAACGCCAAGCAACTGCCTTTCAGCCCCAAACAGCCCCAGCCCCTTCACGGCCACTCAGCCTTCTTCAGGGGGTGACAGACACAACGGGAATCTTGACAGCTGGTGGTGGAGACCCTCCAATCCTCACCCAAGCTTCTGTCACTGGGTTCAGTGCTGCCCACCCACGCCCCTCGCGCCCACCTCACAACAGCAGGCAGCCAGCAGAGGGATTTTCGTTTGCCTTTCTCCTCTGGCCCCTGCCCACTCTGGGCACTGACACTAATGAGCAGACAAGAGCTGGAGAAAGGAAGCAGGCGTGCTGAGGAGTAAATAAATTATTCAGACAATCACAGGCTCCGGAGAGACACAAAGGGCTCAGAGAGTCTCGT
Organism: Loxodonta africana; assembly: GCF_030014295.1. NCBI lineage: Eukaryota > Metazoa > Chordata > Mammalia > Proboscidea > Elephantidae > Loxodonta > Loxodonta africana. The sequence continues at coordinate 51,527,201 of NC_087366.1, forward strand.
AGCATCTGAATCACCAGAAAGCTCACCAAGCTTCTCCAGACAAACTTGACACCAGCATCCTTTGCAAAGAAAGGGCTTGTCTAAGGAGCATGTTGTCAAATTGCCTCTCAGGGGGAACTGTTGTTGAAGGGCTCAGAGCTGGGAGGAGTTTCGGGGATGTCAGGCTTTCTTCAGCATGAGAGCTGAAAGGGGCTTCAGCTGTCACCACGCCCAGCCCCCTTATCCTCCAGAAGAGAAAAGCAGGGCACACAGGGGTGGAGGAGGCTGAGGAAGTTCACATTCCCTTGCTCCTTGGGAGCTGGCACACACACAAGGTCGTCTAGCGCAGCGTGCCCCAGGCAGGTTTCACACAAGGAAAAAGAGGGAGAGGAAACGGAAGGGAAACACAGGTACCAGACAGAGCGTCAGTTCAGCCACACCCACTCCCACTCCTGCCAGCAAAGGGAGGGCGAGGAGGGGCCCATGGGATCCCCCACAGTCTTCAGACATGTAAGGATGTATCTGAAAATTTGCTCAAACGGTAGTCTTTTTCCCTTGGAAGACTGAGGTCAGAGCCTGCTCCTTGCTGTGTAAGAAGGACACTCAAGGACTTTATCTTCTTACTGGGGAAAGAGAATTCACACACAAAACTGAATGAGAATACATTCCTGAGCAAAAGATCAAGTCTTGATCCATGTGGTGAGATTATACACACCACACACACACACACACACAGAGAGAGTCAGTGAGTCCCTGGGCGGGGCAGATGGTTAAAGTGCTTGGCTGCTGAGAGGTTGGAGTCCAGAGCCCACCCAGAGGTGCCTCAGAAGAAGGGTCTAGTGATCCTGTTCCAAAAAGCCAGCCATCGAAAACTTATAGAGCACAGTTCTACTGGGACATGCACGGGGTGGTCACGACTTATGACTCAACAGCATCTGGTTTTACCTGTATGTCACCTCGAAGATGTAAAAGCCCTGAATCTGACGGAACCACAGGTAAGAAGCAAATCATGGGAAGCTTCCCTGAGAAGGTACAGAAGTGGCACTATGGATTGGAGAAGGCACTATGGATTGGAGAAGGCACTATGGATTGGAGAAGGCACTGTGGATTGGAGAAGGCACTGTGGACTGGAGAAGGCACTGTGGACTGGAGAAGGCACTGTGGATTGGAGAAGGCACTGCGGATTGGAGAAGGCACTGTGGATTGGAGAAGGCACTGTGGATTGGAGAAGGCACTGTGGATTGGAGAAGGCACTGTGGATTGGAGAAGGCACTGTGGACTGGAGAAGGCACTGCGGATTGGAGAAGGCACTGTGGATTGGAGAAGGCACTGTGGATTGGAGAAGGCACTGTGGACTGGAGAAGGCACTGTGGATTGGAGAAGGCACTGTGGACTGGAGAAGGCACTGCGGATTGGAGAGGGCACTGTGGATTGGAGAAGGCACTGCGGATTGGTAGAAAATTGAAAGCCCAAGTAAAGGAAATAATGACGTGCTGGAGGTACAGATTTGAGATTAAACAGAGTATGAACGTACAGTGAGGTGATTAACTTTATTTAATATGGGGTCCTAAAATGAGGGAATAAGGCTCAAAGGGTCACAGAGTGTCATAGAGATCCCCCAGCTGAGTGCTTCTTGAAGCTTCTAATGCTGCCCATATGTCCAAATCCCCTGGGAGCTTTTTAAAAATTCAGAGTCCTGGACTCTACCCAAGAACCCCTGACCAATGTCTAGGGGTGAGGTCAGAGGTGATTGACACACAGCCAGCTAGAGGAACCACCAGCCCTGCAGCCTCTCCTTTTACAGAGCAGGAAACCAATGCCCAGAAAGGTGGGGCAAGGCTGGTAAAGTCAGGAAGGGCAAACCAGAGGAGGGCTCTAACACCAAATTCAGGTCAGGCCTGACAGGAAAGAATGGGCCACAAGCGGGCGCAAGAGAATCCACCTGGCTGTCTGGATGCACCTCCTGGTGGGCGGGGCTTGCAGTCTGCTGAGCCTCCTGGAAGTTTCTGGAAAAAACTTCTGGAGACAAGGCCTAGACCAAGGCCTTATCAACCTCCCTACTCTTCTGGGAGTCTCCAAGTGGCTTTCAACCTCTAGCTTGCATCCTCCCACTGACTACCCCGCCTCTCCCCAGGCTGGTTCACAATCTCTCAGCACAGAGCGTAAAGCCTCCCAAAGGTCGGGGTTGGCACTCATGAGTTTACCATCTGAAGCACAGGTGAGCCCTGCTCAGCGCCCGGTGTGCTGGCATCCATCTTTGTAGGATGTAGAGCATTCACCCAGATTCCATTTCATGAATGTTTTCTCTCCTTCATTGTTACGGCAGGAAATACTTCAGTTATACACAAAAGCAGGATTTCTATCCTGGAGACACTATAAACAGGAAATGCCACTTGATTCATTTTCATTTCTTTCATATTCGTCAATTTTAAAAGCATGGAAGCCACAAGCAAATCTAACTGCTCTCTGAAGGTAAGGGTTATATGTGTCCCTGGCGGGGGGGGGGGGGCGCGGGGGAGCAAGTGGGAGATGACCATAGGCCAAGGGGATCAAATGAAAGGCTAAGAGAACGAAGGGCCTCTGAGGAGCCACCCGAGATTATACCATCACAGCTCAGCTATGACGTTGGTAAGTAACACGGTGACAACGTGACCAACAAAACCTCAACTGGCCACTTAGTGACAAACCAGCCATGGTCCTGCTCACGACCATGTGTCCTTTAAGGCTGTACTGAGTCACAGGACACTAACTACAACAAAGGGAGCGGTCTTCTCCTGGAAAAAGGCATGGCTTCGTTGGTGGTTTACACAAAACCAGCTGTGTGATGGAAACATTTACAACAATGACAAAAAAAAAAAAAAAAAAAAGAGTAGCCGTTGGGTCTGTTTATGTACAACCAAACACCTCATGGGTTTGGTTCTTCGGTTTAGAGGTTTAGGGTCATGGTTTCGTGGGACATCCCAGGTAATTGGCCTGATAAGGTGTTTCGTGCTTCTGTTCTACCTCCTCATTGATTGTATAGTGCCTGGGTCTTAAAAGATTGCAAGCAGACATCCAAGGCATGACAACTGGTCTTTATTCACCCGGAACAACAGAGGAAGAAAGGAGTCAGGAATAGGAGGAGGATATGGAACGTGTGGCTAACTGCTTCCTGTGCCATGAGACCAGAAGAACTGGATGGTGCCCAGCTACCATTACTGAACATTTTGATCAAAGATTCCATCAAAGCATCCTGATCAAAAGGGGGAAAATGCAGAACAGAATTTCATATTCTCATGGGCTCTAGATTTTCTAGAGCCACGGAGGATAGATGAACCCCTGAAACAATTGTACTGAGATAATCTTTAAACCTTAAAACTAAAAATATCCCGACATCATCTTAAAACGAAACTACGTCTAGCTTGACAAAAGGTCTGCCTTGAGCGTTATGCTCTTCTAAGAATTATTAAAATGGGATCCAATTGATAACAGCAACTCGAAAGATTAGACAGAACCTTAGCAGGCAGTGAGTTTACGTTAAAGGGAGAGGAACAACTCAGAAAAGGAGTTGGGCAACTCAAAGAATGTAATCAATGTCACTAAATGGCACATGTAGAAACTGCTGAATTGGTGTATGTTTTGTTGTGTATATCTCACCACCAACAGCAAAATAAATAAAATTTAGGTAAAAATAAATAAATAAGCAGACAATTCCCCCATTAAAAAAACACACACACACACAGTTGCCTTATAGTCGATTCCGACTCATGGTGACCCGTGTGTGTCCGAGTAGAACTGTGGCCATAGGGTTTTCAAAGGCTGATTTTTCAGAAGCAGATCAGACTTCTGAGACAGCTCTGGGTGAATCTGAACCTCCAACCTTTTGGTTAACAGCCAAAAGCACTAACCGTTTGCATCTCCCGGGGAATCCAATAGTTTACAAAGACCTTCTAAAGACCAGCAAGAAGACCAGTGCTAAACTGCTCCCAGAAAGGCATGGGACCACTTTTTTGCATGAAACCTGTTACGTGAGAAGAAGACAGAGGGCGACCCCATAATTCAGAATACAGTGAGACAGAAAGACCCTAGAAAGGGGTCTCTGCAACCCAGAGCAAGGTAACCTGAATTGTCAGTGATCAGAAGCACACACAGAGGTCTGGGGACAGGCGCCCAGGAGTCCTTTCTCCTGTCACAGTACCTTTTCTCACACTCCGCATTAGGGCTGCATGTACACACCGGGTCTCCTCGGATGGAAGCTTCCGTGCACAGTACAGAATGCACCGCTCGCAAATGAATGAACGTTTAAAAACAACTTTCTAATACATGTCTTCCCTAGGGCTAATATCTTAAATATGGGGGTGGACTCAATATGTGCGCTTCTTAATTCTATTAACGTTTTTCTCTTTAGCTCATCTAGTAAACAGCCAGATGTCATAAAATTTGACTATGAGACAGGGAGAAAGTATGAAGAATTAATATGGTGTAGAGATGGAATTCACTGCCTGTCAGTTTGTCCTACTGTGGTGGCTTGTGTGTTGCTGTGTTGCTGGAAGCTATGCCACCAGTATTTCAAATACCAGCAGGGCCACCCATGGCGGACGGGTTTCAGCGGGGCCTCCAGACTAGGACAGACTAGGAAGAAAGGCCTGCTGATTTACTTCTGAAAATCAGTCAGTGAAAACTCTATGGGTCACAACAGAATACTGTCCGATAAGATGCAGCAGGACCAGGCAATGTTTCATTCCGTTGTGCATAAAGAAGGTCACCATGAGTTAAAGCCAACTTGATGGCAGCTAACAAGAAAAGATCAAGTAGACACATTTTTACTCTTTATTTACGGTGCTTTAAAACACAGCGGCTGTCTGATGAAACCCCTGGGACTGGAGAAAGAGCACCGGTGTGAGAATTGGGAAACCCACCGTTGCCCTGGAAGCTCTACCATAAACCAGCCGTGCGACCTCAGGGAAGTCGCTTCACCTCTCCAGCTTAAAGTAACCTCATTTACAAAATGAGAGATTGAATCAGATGACTGTCGGTCCCTTTAGGCATTGGGGCTCAAGCACTGTATGGTGACATAACTCAGTCCTCCTTCCTCAGTGTCAGTCAAAAGAAACCAGCAAACAGTAAAGCAAGTCCACCCAACTTGTTAACCCATTAAGCAAAGGACCATGCAATCAGGCCAGTGCAGGACGTGGGGGGGCCCAGGGGAGAGAACCATGCACGCGCCCCCCTATGGGACTGCCACAGCTGCTCCTGGCTCAGCCCTGGACCCCAAATCCTTTTCTGCCTTGGGTATGGGTTTGTCCTGTTGTTTTTTCATCCTGAACAAAATCTTCCACTCAGTATTTTGATATAAGACAGACAAAACTGAAAGACCAAGAACTAGCTAGCAGGCAGCAACAATCACACTCTTGGTGTAGGCGGGGTGCTCAGCTCCGTGGCCCACGACCAGCTCGGCTGTGCTCCGAGGTACTCTGAGTCCATGTCCCTCTCCCATTTCCCTGCCCTTTGTTTTCTTCCCTGAGGCTCAATGGTTCTTAATTCTTGAAAAAGCCATGCTGTTCCTAGAGTCATTTCTCTCTTGGCTTTAATAATCCTGCCACACCAAACTTCATGTGGTTCCTTTATGACAATCCTAGAACGGTGAGAAGGAACTAATTTTAACGGAGGTGCCAGCACACAGCACAGCTCTGAGCCATCATGTCGCCTCTCCCCGCGGGAGACAATTGATGCCGCCTCCCGTTTACAGCACAAAGTACTCACCCTGTATGGTGGCAGAATTTGCAAACTTTGCTGATTATAAGGAAGCAGCTCCTGGGGGGATGCAGAGGGGGCATATTAAGTGTGCACACAGGGCTGGGGGAGGGGGCTCCTTTCCCTGGCTGTACAGGATGCAGGCAAGTGAAACTGAGCACATCTGCTCAGCACGGGCAAGACGGGGCAACAGGAATGTCTCAAGATGAGGGCGGCACTGGGGAGCAGGGGTTTGCCCTCCAAAGGGGAAAGTAAGAAGAAGGGGAAAAGGAAGAGCTGGTGTCTTAGTCATCTAGTGCTGCCATAACAGAGATACCACAAGTGGATAGTTTTAACAAAGAGAAATTTATTTCCTCACAGTCTAGTAGGTTACAGGTCCAAATTCAGGGTGTCACCTCGAGGGGAAGGCTTTCTCTCTCTCGGCTCTGAAGGAAGGTCCTTGTCCTCAATCTTCCCCTGGTAAGGAGCTTCTCGGGTGCAGGGATCCCGGGTCCAAAGGACCCGCTCTGCTCCTGGTGCTGCTTTCTCGGTGGTATGAGGTCCCCAACTCTGCTAGCTTCCCTTTATCTCTTGAGAGATAAAAGGTGGTGCAGGCCACGCTGCAGGGAAACTCCCTTTACATTGAATCAGGGCAGTGACCTGGGTAAGAGCAGTGTTATAATCCCACCCTAATCCTTTTAACCACAGGCAGAGATTATGGTTTATAACACCACAGGAAAATCACCAAATGGAGGACAACCACACACGGCCTAACCAAGTTAACACATATTTTGGGGGGACACAATTCAATCCATTACAGCTGAGTTTCAATTTACCATTATTCTCTAGAATTGGGGGCTAAACAAGCTGGGAGACACCAAACGGGCAAGAAACCTTTTTTCTTATTCTTGATTCGCCCAACTGCTGTTCCTTTCTTCCAGGCAGAAGGTGGTTTGCTCAAGTCCTGCAAGGCCCTGGTCAAAGTGGACTCTAAAAGCTGGAGGCACAGAAAGGAGACGCATGCCTGGACAGGTGTCATATTTCCTTCATGCCAGTTAACCAGTAGCCGTGGAGTTGACTCTGACTCCTGACAATGCCATGTGTAGCACCGTAAAATTGTGTGCCACAGTTTTCAGTGGCAGATTTTTTGTAAGTAGATTGCCAGGCCTTTCTTTCGAGTCACCTCTGGGTGGACTCAAACTTTCAACTTTTCAGTTGGCAGCCAAGTGTAGTAACCGTTTTATCACCTAGGGACCTGATTCCCTCCATAGCCCATTTTAATAACGAAAAGGGGACTTTCCTAAGGGGCAGGGTGCAGTCATCACCCATGGGAACCACACTAGGGCCAGGAGTCCAGTAAGCCCATCTTCCTGGCCAGGGCACAGCCACTCTTCATTCAGAGGAAAATTAAGAGAAATGAGATGACTTTCTGCAGCTCACATGGGAGAACACACCACAGGGTCTGTGGCAACAAGATGTTTACTTTAGAGAAAATGCTGCTTTCCCTGAATACAGGTGAGGTGACAGGTTAAAACGGTGAAGTGGAGTCCAGGCTTTTGGCTCACCAGCTTCCACACCCCTGTCCCACACCAGTCTACTTTCCTCTGGGGAATCACCACCCCCCCCCCACACACACACACTTTGTGTGCAGTCCTGCTGGGAGGGTGTCCAGGTGCCCGTCCTTCCACCAGGGAAGCCCAAGAGGTACCTAGAGAACCCCTCATGCTTGCTCGTACCACCCCATACGGCCAAAGGGTAGCACTGTCTCAAGCTTGGCCCATAAGACTCTCCGTCCTTAGGAGTGACACCAGGCAGAAGAAAGAGTGGCACCAATCTAAATCTTGGTTATTCTGTTTGGTTTCATGCCTTGTTTTCCAGGCTTTCTGTCCTTTCTATGAGCACTTGAATAACCTTTCCATAAATCCCTGTATTTATTTATTTTTGCTTAAGGTGGCTAAAACCGGTTCTAAGAGCCTTAACCCCAGTGGTACAAACGGTTTGCACTTACCTACTAACATAAAGGTTGGCGGTTCGAACTCACCCCATGGTGCTGTGGAAGAAAGACCTGGTGATCTGCTTCCATAAAGATTACAGCCCAGAAAACCCTATGGAGCAGTCCTACTCTGTAACAAACACATGGAGTCGCCAAGAGTCGGAGTCAACCTGATAAGTTTTTGTTGTTGTTTTTTGTTTTGGAGTTTTTGTTTTTGGTAACTGATAAACATTCCCTCCAGGGAAGGCTCTGAATGCCCAGGAAGGTCACAGGAAAAGAAAAACCATGGCAGGAGAAAGAGAAAAGATCAAGACGCAGGTAGCAAGGAGTAGACAAACCACAGAACTCTGGAGGCTGGGTAGGATCTTGGCAATCACTTTGTCCAGTCCCCTCATCTTATATTAAAAAAAAAAAAAAGCCCCAGAGAGAGGGAGGGACTTCCCTAAAGCCACACAGCAATTTGCTGGAGAGGGCCACTCAGCAGCAGCACCAGTCCCTTAGTGGCCTGCCCCTTCCCAGGGCATGACTTTGGGTTCTAAAACTGACCATCAACGAGACGGCAAGATGTCAGGTCTGAGCACATTTGTCTCCAGGAGCTGAGCTACAGTCAGCCCACGTGCTCTGCTGGCCTCGGCTCACCTCCCCGTCACTCTCCAGAACCTCCGTGAAAAACGATCCCAGGACAAGTCACGGTCCAGAAATGACAGAGTGGTTTTCAGTTCTGCAGCATCTCACTCTGACTTCCAGCCCCAGAGAACGATCCCACGGGCTCCAGGAGCACATCCCTCCCCAGCCACCACCTCCCGCACACACTCCATCTCGGTGGGTGTTACAGGCCTTCCCAGCACCACCTCCCGCACACACTCCATCTCGGTGGGTGTTACAAGCCTTCCCAGCACCACCTCCCGCACACACTCCATCTTGGTGGGTGTTACAAGCCTTCCCAGCACCACCTCCCGCACACACTCCATCTCGGTGGGTGTTACAGACCTTCCCAGAACCACCTCCCGCACACACTCCATCTCGGTGGGTGTTACAAAGCCCTTCCCAGCACCACCTCCCGCACACACTCCATCTCGGTGGGTGTTACAGACCTTCCTAGAACCACCTCCCGCACACACTCCATCTCGGTGGGTGTTACAGACCTTCCCAGAACCACCTCCCGCACACACTCCATCTCGGTGGGTGTTACAAAGCCCTTCCCAGCACCACCTCCCACTCCATTCTTACAAAATGGCAAACTCCAGCTCCATGCCACCGTAACATAATTCAGAGCCCCAATCAAGCAAAGATTTCCAAGCCCCACCCAATGGCTGCTTATCCAAAAAAAGATGCCAATGAGTCAACTCCGATTCGTGGTGACTCTGTGTATGTCAGAGTAGAACTGTGCTCCATATGGGTTTCCACGGCTGATTTTTTAGAAGTAGAATACCAGGCCTTTCTTCTGAGGTGCCTCTGGGGGGCCTCAAATCTCCAACCTTTTGATTAGCAGCCAAGCATGTTAACCTTTTGCACCATCTAACATACAACAAGCTGTTGCTGTTGTCAGGTGCGATGGAGTCGGTTCCGACTCATAGCAACTCTATGTACAACAGAATGAAACAGTGCCTGGTCCCGTGGCATCCTCACAACTGTTGTTATGCTTAAGCCCATTGTTGCAGCCACTGTGTCAATCCATCTCACTTAGGGTCCTTCTGTTTTTCGCTGACCCTCTACTTTACCAACCATGATGTTCTTCTCCAGGGACTGAACCCTCCTGACAACATGTCCAAATTATGTGAGACATAGTCTCACCATCCTTGCTTCTAAGGAGCATTCTGGTTGTACTTCTTCCAAGACAGATGTTTGTTCTTTTGGCAGTCCATGGTATATTCAATATTCTTCGCCAACACCACAATTCAAAGGCGTCAGTTCTTCTTCGGTCTTCCTTATTCATCATCCAGCTTTCACATGCATAGGAGGCGAGTGAAAACACCATGGCTTGGGTCAGGCGCACCCTAGTCTTTAAGGTGACATCTCTGCTTTTCAACACTTTAAAGAGGTCTTTTGCAACAGATTTGCCCAATGCAATGTGTCTTTTGATTTCTGGACTGCTGCTTCCATGGGTGTTGACTGTGGATCCAAGTAAAATGAAATCCTTGACAACTTCAGTCTTTTCCCCATTTATCATGATGTTGCTTATTAGTCCAGTTCTGAGGATTTTTGTTTTATGTTGAGGTGTAATCCATATTGAAGGCTGTGGTCTCTGATCTTCCTCAGTAAGTGTTTCAAGTCCTCTTCATTTTCAGTAAGCAATACAACAAGTAGAACAATAAAAGTTCCCTAAAGATTTCAGACAGGTTCATGGGATTCGCTGTAGCAGAATGTGGTCTGTACCACTTCCCAATAACCACAAAGAAAGGGAGAAAAGGGGAAGCAGGGCAATGTGTGTATCTGTTCAGTTTAGAATTAAGAAACTGGAGGCAACTATTTCTCTTTTGCCCTGGTCTGCCTGTAACTACTGCGAAGCCTCCCCAGCTTGAGGTGCCTCTGGGGAACAGAAGCTCTGACACATAGAATGGTCTCCAGAGGCATACACATTGGAACTGAACCTCTGCCCACGACTCACCAAGGGCAGGGTTACCTCAGGCCTCAGGGCACTGCCGTGTCCTCAGAATGCACCTCCCTCACAGGACTCCCCTCATATACCAGGGCTTTGTTGTTGTTGTGAGCTGCCACTGAGTCAACCCCGACTCATGACCACCCCATATGAACAAAACACTGTCCAGTCCCACGCCATCCTCATGACCAGTTGAGGAGTAGACCATTGTGTTTCACAGGGTTTCCACCGGCTGATTTTTTTGAAAGCAGATTTCCAGACCTTTCTTCCCAGCCCCTCTTAGTCTGGAAGCTCCTGACATCTCTTCAGCATCATGGCAGTATACACGCCTCCACTGACAGATGGGTGGTGGCTGCAGGTGAAGTACAATGGCTGGGAATTGAACCCAGGTCTCCAGCACGGAGGGCAGGAATTCTACCACAAAGCGTCACTGTCCTGTTATTGCTGTTGGGTGCCAACCCTGTGTACAATAGAACTAAATACCGTTGGGTCTTTTGCCATCCTCACAATTGTTTCTACATTTGAGCCCATTGTTGCAGCCACTATGTCAATCCATCTCATTGAGGGTGTTCCTCTTTTTCACTGACCCTCTACTTTACCAAGCATGACGTCCTTCTCCAGAGACTGACCCCTCCTGATAACATGTCCAAAGCATGTAAGATGAAGTCTCACCATCCTCCCCTCTAAGGAGCACTTTGGCTGTGCTTCTTCTAAGACAGGTTTGTTCATTCAAGTCAACAGTTCGAATCCACCAGCTGCTCCTTGGAAAACCTATCCTGGCAATGAGTTGGAATCGACTCGACAGCAACAGGTTTAATGCCTAAATATCAATCTTTAAGTGTTCCATTTCATTTTTGATAACTTCCAATTTTCCTAGATTCACACTCTGTACATTCCATATTCCAATTACTAATGGATGTTTGCAGCTGTTTCTTCTTATTTTGAGTCGTGCCACATCAGCAAACGAAGGCCCTGAAATCTCTACTTCACCCACGTCATTAAGGTCAACCCTACTTTGAGAAGGCTGCTCTTCCCCAGTTGTATTTTAAGCGCCTTCCAACCTGAAGGGCTCATCTTCCGGCCCTGTATCAGACAACGTTCACTGCCATTCATAAGGTTTTCCTGTTGCTGTGATGCTGGAAGCTACGCCCCTGGTATTTCAAACGCCACCAGGGTCACCCTTGGTGAACAGATTTCAGCAGAGCTTCCAGACTAAGACGGACTGGGAAGAAGGACTTGGCGATCTACTGCCTCCTTAGACCTTCCAGTTTCCATTTCCGAATCTTTGCATTCTGGAGAACTAATCGTTTGGCTTATTTCCATATCCACAAAACTCTTAAAACACAGTTACTAATTATTTTTCTTAATAAGGCTCACATAACACATTAAAATATATTTTTTTTATCCAAGATACAAATGGCTCTATTATATAGGGGACCATCTGGACTGCTACAGCTAGCTGGCTGTGTTGCTATCAACTCTTTTTTTGGGTTCATGAATCAGTTGCCAATAAGAAAAAAAAAGGAAGTTAGCTCCAAGCCTCTGCCTCCCTGCCCTGCATTTCTCCCCAGCAGGAGAGCTGTATCCCATAGTCAAAGCGGTCCGTGTGAAACAGAAAACAGAAAAGATACCTAAAGCTGACGCTCTGGAAATGTCAGCCCACGTTCTAGGCACCTTGGGGGCGGGAGGTGGTGTCAGCTAACTTCCTAACTCTTGGACCCACCAGCTGGGCTAAGTAATAATGTGAGGCTTCTAACAGATCTGAGATGTATGCAAAGAAAGAAGGATAAAAGAAGGTCAAAAGCAATAGAGAAAGAAGAGATGTGGGAAGGAGAGTGAAAAAAGGAGAGAAAGAGAAGCCAAGAACTGGGAGTCCCCAGTGCCAAGGACTCTTCAATAACCATGACCTTCTCCTGTACCAGCCACCCAGCCAAAAGCATCCAGTAGGGGCTGAGTTCTAGGTGCTATGGGGCTAGCCAGTGAAAGGAAACAATCGATATGGAAGCCTTAGTGTAAACACGAATCAAACCCTGAAAAGAATAAGCTCATGCCAATGAATAGAGAAAAGGGGACATGTGTGGAGTCCCCAGTGGGCTGGCCTGTAGCTCCTCCCTTGTTAGGGGAAAGGAGTCCAGAAAAAGGGACTCAGTAGGCCAGAGCCAGAAACGTGCCCTGAGCACTCACCTGCCGTTTTTAGGGGTGCTGCAAAGGATCAGAAGGCATAGCTCACTCTGGCCAACCAGCAGACTCAGATTGTCATATTCAAGGGTGGGCCATGCAAACGGGCGGGAGCCCTTGGCTACAAGCCTCTGGGTGGTGAGAAACAAACGGTGAAATAAATGTGTGTGGTTAACTGCTCCCACGATGGCATTCAGCCCAAACCGTGTTTTTTTTTTTCTAAAAAATGGGCACACAACCTCTCACCCCCACTCACCATCCATCCTGACCTCAAGAGAGAGGAATAAAACCAAATTTTATCCCTCCAGTTTATAGCCAAGAAAATGTAGGATTTGCATTGTTAGGGAATTTTGTGTTGTGGTAACTGTGTGTGTGTACGTACGCGTGTGAATTTACATTTTTACAAATCTGTTTTCTTTAAAAAAAAACTTTGTGACTCAAAAAAAAAACCCCACTGCCATTGAATCAATTTCAACTCATAGCGACCCTGTAGGACAGCTGAACTGCCCCATAGGGTGTCCAAGGCTGTAATCTTTATGGAAGCAGGCTGCCATGTCTTTCTCCTGAGGATTGGCTGGTAGGTCGGAACCAGCAAACTTTGGGTTAGCAGTCAAGCGCTTAACCATTACCCCCAGGGTTCCTCTTTGTGACTCAAAACAATTTAAAGAAGCTAGGAAATGAAGGAAAGGAAAAGGTGCTGTTGAATCAACTCGGACTGATGGTGACCCCACGAGTGTCAGAGTAGCTCTGTGCCCCATAGGGCTGAAGAAAAAAAATCATAGCTGATTTTTCAAAAGTAGATTGCCAGGCCTTTCTTCCAAGGCACATCTGGGTGGACTCAAACTTCCAACCTTTCAGTTAGCAGCTGAGTGCATTAACCGTTTGCACCAACCAGGGGCTCCAGAAAATGAAATCATTCTCTGAATTGTCTCCCAGTGAGCTGACAATGTCCTTCATTTCCACGATCCCAGCAGTCCCTGGCAGTCCCCAGATGCAGGGGCAAAAATGAAAGTGTAAGTTGTCTGGCCCCTCTACCAGCCCAGGTAAGGCTGTCTGGTCCCTCTCCCTGGCAGCTACCAAAGAAAATGCTGGGCCTCTGGGCCACCCATAGATTTGAGAGCAGAAGTGCAAATAAGGCTTTAATGAACAACGACAAAAATTTTTTGTACAGGATCCCAATGTTCTTAGCATCAGGTGCACGCCCCAGTTCTTACACACCCAAAACACCCACAGGTCTAAAATCACAGAAAACGCTGCTCATCTCTTCCTGGTGAAGTCCTCTACAGGAAATGACTGCAGTCACCGGGGTATCTTTCTGGCAAAGCCCAAGAGGTAACTTCTATAAAAACCTGTGTCTAAGAGCTATTATGACTTCTGATGGGGTCAGTGGTGGCTCAGTGGTAGAATTCTCACCTTCCACACGGGAGACCCGGGTTCAATTACTGCCCAATGTACCTCACGCGCAGCCACCGCCTGTCAGCAGTGGCTTGTGTATTGCTATGATACTAAACAGGCTTTAGTGGCGCTTCCAGACTAATATGGGCGAGGAAGAAGGACCTGGCGATCTACTTCCAAAAATTAGCCAGTGGAAACCCTACAGATCACAACGGTCCAATCCACAACCAATCATGGGGATGGTTCAGGAGCAGGACCATCTCGTTCCACTGTGCCTGGGGTCACCACGAGTTGGTGGCCAACTTGATAGTAGCTAACAACAAAACGATTTCTGACAACTAGGGCTTAATGCTAAGACTTGAATAAAGATTTGTTAACTATTTTATTTACTTAACTGGCTTGAGGTTCCAATGTAATGCAAAGCAAAACCAGACAAGATAGTTAAGCAAATGAGTAAACCTGGGATGTTTTGGGCACTGCTGTTACCCCCTCAGAGACGGGAAGGCTGAGAAGGGCAACCAGCAGGAGCAGAGGGTCAAGGAAGAACAGAGAGCTGCTTCAGGAAAGACGGCGGTCCGAGAGAGTCTCTGCTCTTTAAACTAGAGGAGCCAGACAGAGCCCCACGTAGAAGCTGCCGGCTGGGTGAGATCTCTTTGTCTCTCAAGTAGCCAGGGACACACAGAGAAAGTTGAGCAAGGGGTAGCAGCAATATAAAACTAGAAAAAATAGACAGATATCTTGATAAGACAGCCTGAGTCTCAACCCGGGCTAAACTAATGAAATGATGGAGACTGGAGAGAAAGACCCAATCCAACTCAATACATACTTATTAGTGGCTATCCCAAGTCCGGGAGCTAGAGGTAGAACAGACAGCTGCCCTCTAGTGCCTCACGTAACTGTTGCTGTTGGGTGTTGTCAAGTCAATTCCAACTCCCGGCGACCCCATGTGACAGAGTAGAAATGCCCCATAGGGTCTTCTTGGCTGTAATCTTTATGGAAGCAGATCACCAGGTCTTTCTGGAGAGGGACTACTGACCTTGGGTTTAGCAGCTAAGTGCTTAACTACTGCACCACCAGGGCTCCTTGCACATAACTGAGGTCCCTACAAATCCTTCACCTGAAGTAATTTAACTGTTCGTTTAAGACAATGGACTCAGAGAGTCACAGACAGGGGTGCCAAGGCCTATGGTGATGACAGCAGGCGGCAAGAAGCCCCTGGAGGGCAAAGCCATTCCCTCTGACAATGCCGTCCCCGGGCCTCTGAGACTCATCACCGCCTGACTCGAGGATCACAGAGCCTGTGTGCAGTACTGCACCGACTCTCCTTTTAGCCTGCGGGACTAGACAGTAGGAGCATTTCTCAGTACCCAGGAGTTCAGCCAGGTGCATAATAAGCACCACAGCACACTGCCAGCCAGCCCACTCAACCCAGGCCAATTCTGCTGCAGCCTGGTCACCACTGTCCCCAAAGCCACAGGTTCCCTGCTTTCTTCAAGCGTCTGGGCTCACAAGCAAATGCAGGACACCATTCTATGCATGGCAGGCCTGCGGGCCACTAGCATTCAGTCATGCACTCAACACACATCTATTGTGTCCTTCTAAGTTCTGTGCCAGGAGTCACAGCTGAGTGCTAGATTGGACGGTAAGAGCCCTGCCCTCCAGCAGCGCCCCTCCCTTAGGCCAGGCATACGCACACAGAAGTGTGTACTAACACAAGGCAGTACGTGTAGACGAAAATGTGCTAGAGTTTGCTGTAGGGCTATGGGGCAGGTTGGAGTGAGCAGAGTTCATCTTGGTGAGACGAGCTAGACAGTGAAGGAATGTGCAGAATTTAGATCACAGAGAGAAGCCTTTCCTCACGGAATAAGGAATAAACAAACACCTGGGGGCAATAAAGTCTACCTGCATAGTTGGGGAGAAGTCCCTGGGTGGTGCAAACAGTTAATGCGCTCAGCTGCTCATCAAAAGGTTGGAAGTTCAAATCCATCAGTGGCACCTCAGAAGAAAAACCTGGCCATCTACTTCTGAAAAAAATCATTGAAAACCCTATGGAGCACAGTTCTACTATGACACACACGGAGTTGCCATGAGTCAGAGCTGACTTGAAGATAACTGGTTGGCTGGGCTGGTTGGTGTAGCTGGGACTGTGAGACTGGAAGTATTTGGGAAGTAACTGAAAAAGTTGGTAGATACTACTCTGTAACAGGTCTTGAACACCAAACTGAGGGATCTGAATATCATCCTATAGGGAATTTACATCAACCCCATGAGCTCCCTAAGCTTAGTCTTCAATCCCCAGGCCTTGTAGCAGAGACAGCCCTAACCAAGATTCTGGAGTCTTAATGCCTGCAACACCATGCACAATGTTAGTGGCCCAGTTACAGTCTGTCAGGTGACGGGCCATGCTTAATCTTGATTTAGGCATCTTTTTTAGTGTTTTATATTTTGGCCTTCATCTTAGCATAGATAAGAATATCTCCTGTTTGCCTCTCTTGCGATGTCAGATTAAAAATATTTGCCGGCCTCATCATGAAGTTCTGGATTGGTATTCAGAGACCAATTCAGGATTTAATTGTGCACGTGGACTTCGCAGTGACCTTTATGGGAATTAATGAGATTCCCAGGGCCATTAAAGAAGTACAGGCAAGAATCAGTTACCCAGGTCAAGATGGAGAAGCCCCGCCAATGAATAATCCCAAAGGCAACTCACCTCCCACCTCGAAGACCAAGTCTGTGACGCATACCACGCGCCACCTCACTCCGTCTACAGCAGGACTGACTGACAGCCTCTTGCTTAGACAAGCACAGCTCATTTTTCAGCTACCAAGAGAGGAAGCAACTGAGAAGCAATCTGAATGGCAACACATCAACCTGGAATTTAATGTCTGCCTTTTTTTTTTTTATTATATTATCTAAGCCACAAGGGGACAATCTACACCTGGTCATCAAGAGACAGGGGAGCGCTGTATTTCATAATCATCTGTGACCAAAAATGAGTAATTCTGGCAATGGGAAATTCTGACGATGGAAAATTTGGCAACGGATATGGGTGATGGTTGTACAACATGATTAACGTAATCAGTGCTACTGAGTTGTACATGCAAAGAATGGTGCATTGGCAAATATATACATTTTTACGATTAAAAAAAGAAAGAGTAACACAGATACCAGTGGGTCTGCTATCTTGAAATGCAAAATCCACACACATAAGGCCAGAAAGGCCAGTGTGCGGTTCCCATGTGTTGGTCTGAACAGCATCCTCCACTCTCAGGCACACACATGGGCTGCGGTCACCATCTGACAGGCCTTTCTGTTACAGCCATTTTTGATTGAAGCACAATTACCCTCCCTCACACACGAGAGCCACCATGCCCGGAGATTCCGTGGGTCTCCAGTACAGCCCAGGAATGTACATTTTCAACAAGCACCCCAGATGATGGATGTAACAAGGTAAGTCTTGGAAACTGTTCCATGGGGAAGCTTCCTGAATTTACTTACTCTGCAATTACTGAGCTCCTACCCTCATGCGACGGTCATCAGGGAAGACCAATCTCGAGAAAAGGAAATCATGTCTGGTAAAGTAGAAAAAAGAAAAACAAACCAAACCCGTTGTCATTGAGCCGATTCCGACTCATAGTAACCCTATAGGTCAGAGGACAACTGCCCCACAGGGTTTCCAAGGAGCGGTAAATTCGAACTGCCAACCTTTTGGCTAGCAGCCAAGCTCTTAACCACTGTGCCACCAGGGCTCCTAGTAGAGGGTTGGTAAAAACAAGGACGTGGTTTCAACAGCCACAACCATGGGCTCAAACATACCAATGGTCACGAAGATGGCACAAGACTGGGCAATACTTTGTTCTGTTTTATATACAAGGTCATCATGAATTGGAGCTAACTCAACAACAACAGCCATCATGCCACTCTTGTGCTGGGCACTGAGGCTACAAAAGAGGGGGTGGTGCCTGCCCTCCAGGAGCTTACGGTCCAAACACAGGGACAAGTACAACACAGCATGAACAGTGCCATAGTGGGATTCAGACCAGGACACCAGACAGGGGTACTCAGCCACCAAGCCAAGAGCGGGCTTCCCAGAGGACATGAGGCTGGAGTGGAGCTAGTCAGGTGAAGAACAGGGTCGGTGAAGAGCATTCCAGGGAGATGGAACAGCCTATTCAGGTAAAGGCAAGTAGTTGAGGAAGTCTGGAACACAGAAGGTGAGAAACGAGGTTAAACAATTTAGCTGGGAGCTGGTCATGGGGGCTCTCAAGTCTGTAGGTGAGAGAGCCAAAAAGATTTTTACATGGGGATGACATGAACAGATCCTTTCACACGCTGGCCAGGTCACTCTCAGTGGCTGTGAGGGTGGTGGATTAGCTCAGGTGAGGTTATAACCAAGGAGCCCAGTTTGGAAGGGACCAGAGGCTCTAAGAAAGAGCAGAGGCGAGCCTGAACAAGGCAGGGCCATGATGGTCTAACTGATTATGAGAGAGTGTGATCCACTAAGGAACAAGGCTTGCTGTGAGGAGAGAGGAGGGCGCGTAGAAGGGCTCAGCCTGGAAAAGACTGTGGGTGTGGGCAGGGCAGGCAGTAGATACTGAGGTCTACGGCAGAGGCAGGACTGGGAGGCAGGGCACACTGACTGGCTGGGGGATAACCACCAACATGGAAATAAGGCAGAGAAAGAAGAGCCCAGAGAGGACACCGAGGAGGGATGGTCAAGGAGGTACGTACAATCTAGGGAAGGGTTGTAGAAGCGACAAGCAAGAGAGTCTCAAAGAAGATGTGGACAACAGTATCAAAGCCACCAAGAAGTCATGACGAGCACTCAGTGGTACCTGGAGGCTGTTCAGCAGGAGGCCACATGTCCTTGTTGAGAACAGGGCAGAAAGGCGTGGGGGCACAGGACAGGGGGTCAAAGAGGAAACGAATGCCTTAAAATAACAGATAAAATGGCAAAATGTTAACATTTGTTAATTCTGGATAGTGGATGCAGAGGGCTTTATTTTATTAGTCTCTGCACTTCTCTGTAGGTCTGAAGTAAGAATGAAAGGAGTAGACAAGAGGCAGGATATAGTAAGGCAAAACTGGTTTGGAAGGGAAGGCAGGTGGCACAGGAGGGCTGGGGTCAAAGGGGCTTTTAAGCTAAGAGCTCAGAGGCGCTGCAGACTTCATGTGCTGAGGGGAAGGGGCAGAGGCTGAAGACACACAGAAGAAGGGATAAGTGATGGAGCAATGTCCCTGAAAAAGGTCCCCGTGTGGTGCAAATGGTTTGTGCTTGGCTACTAACCTAAAGGTTGGTGGTCTGAAACCACCCAGTGGTGCCACAGAAGAAAAGTCCTGGCAATCTGCTTCCATTAACATTACTGTCCAAAAAACCCTACAGAGCACTTCTACTCTCTAACACACAGGGTCACTGTCTTAGTCCTTTAGTGCTGCTGTAACAGAAATACAAGTAGATGGCTTTATCAAAAGAGAAATTTGTTTTCTCACAGTCTAGTAGGCTAGAAGTCCAAATTCAGGGTGTCAGCTCCAGGCAAAGGCTTTCTCTGTTGGCTCTGGAGGAAGGTCCTCGTCATCCATCTTCCCCTGGACTAGAAGCTTCTCTGCACAGGAAGCTCAGGTCCACACGACATGCTCTGCTCCCGGCACTGCTTTTTTGGTGGTATGAGGTTCCCAACTCTCTGCTTGCTTCCCCTTCTTTTTATCCTCTTGCAAGATAAAAGGCAATGCAGGCCACACCCCAGGGAACTCCCTGTACGTTGGATCAGGGATGTGACCTGAGCAAGGGTGTTACATCCCACCCTAATCCTCTTTAACCACAGGCAGAGGTTATGAACTATAACATACAGGAAAATCACAAAATGGAAGACAACCACACAACACTGGGAATCATGGCCTAATCAAGTTGACACATGTTTTGGGGGAACACAGTTCAATCCACGACAGTCATCATGAGTCGGAATCTACCCGTTGATGGCAACAGGCTTGGGTTTTTTGTTTTTAATGTTCCTAAAGAATGGGGAGGGGGGAATTAGCCTCAGATGGGAGGAGAGACTCCCTGCCTCTGAGTCTAGGAGGGAAGGAGAACTACATAAGGGTGAAATCAGGTCAGTTCAGAGAGGGGAGGAATATCGTCTCTGTGAGTTGGAGGCAAAGTCATCTGCTGAGGGGAGACAGTAGTGGGTCTTTGAGGAGCTTCGGGGGATACTGAGAGAAAAGCAGGTTTTAAGTAGTAATGTGGGAGGTGAAGGAACTCACCAAGATCACATCGATGCCTTATCAGGCTACACTGAGGACCTAGCTAAGGTCAAACCATGACTTCACTTTGGGCCCAGCAGCCCTCAGGAACCTGGGGTGAGACGGAGTCCTCAGAGACCCAGGGAGACACAGAACACAGCGGTTGAGAGCTGCGGTAAGAGTTGAGTGACAGATGATAAGGGGAGGAACTGGATCCTTGAGGGGTGACAGGCTGAGAAACAAAGGAAGAAGTTCAGTCAAAACGAGGGCCGAGAACAGGGCTACATAGTGCAGGAGTGAGAGATGGGGTCTCATGCTGGATAGGCAGGAGCAGGCACGGTCACCGGGCTGTGGGGCTGAAGGGCTAGAAATGGTCATTGGAGATGAGGTCAGGTAACCCATATCACCAGGGAGGAAGTGGCTGTGATTGAGGTGTCAACATCCCCAATGAATCCCCGGAGGAGTGGCCAACAGGGAGGCAGATGACAGTGACAAGAAAGGGTAGCAGGAGCGCCATCCCAAGCGCATGTGTACAGGAGTAGGAGGCTCCAGAGGAGCTTGTTTGCAGACTCGTCAGAAAGGTGACTAGCAGCATAAAAGAAGCCCAGGGAAGAAGGCACAAAGCAGTGTGGATACAAGGGAGGGAAAGAGGTCAGGCAGTCAAAGGGGCCCGGGATGGCTGCAGACAGACAAGTGAAGTCAACAGGCCTCAGGGTTCAGAACGGAGCTCTGTGGGCACTGCTTCAGGGCAGCACAGGCTGAAGCTCAAACTCCAACAAAGGCCTCCCAACATTCACTGCCTTTAATGTCTGTTCAGTGATCTGAAGTCAGGAAAAGTTGCTTTAATGTCTCTCTAACATCCAACCCCAATGAGGCCTTGGAACCTCACCCAGCAACTGAGGCTGAGGCCAGTGCCTTCTTGTTTTAGGTCATCTCTGAATTCTGCGTTCTTCTCTCCTCTCTCAAAACATGACTACGGTGAAAACACAAAGATGCTGTAAGCCTTCTCTTCCAGGGGTGGCTGTTGTTAACTGCTGTCCAGTCAGCTCCAACTCGTGGTAACTCCTACACCATCTTCACAGTCTTTGCTATGCTCGAGTCCATTGTTGGACCCCCTGTGTGTTCTGAGTGCCTTCCAGACAGGGGGGTTCATCTTCCAATGAGGACAGCATTCATCAGATAATACTCTGTTTTGATCCATAGAGTTTTCATTGGCTTATCTTCAGAAGTCGATCATCAGGCCTTTCCTTGCTAGTCAGTCTTAGTCTGGAAGGTTCACTGAAACCTGTCCACCCTGGGTGGCCCTGCTGGTATTTGAAATACCGGTGGCAAAACTTCCAGCATCATAGCAACACGTAAACCACCAGAGTATGACAAACTGGCAGACTGGTGGTGGCTTTCAGGGGTAGTTATGGAAAATCACCAGCCAGACCATCACCAACAAATCAGTGTAAGTGGGGGTAAGGCTGCAAAATCAACCCAGATGTCACAGCTCACAGGACGCGCTCTCTCCAGGCAGAGCCAGCACTTCTCCCCGAGCTGACCCTCTGCAGTATAACCAGCGCCACCAGCATCAAGACGGCTCCCGTACCCCATGGTAAACGCCAGTCTTCTTTTACAACTAGTTTCCAAGGTTTCAAATCGCCCGGGTACAGCGGCAAATGCAGGTACCCACCTGCCTGGGGTGCCAAAAACAAAACAAACAACCCCGTTGTGTCAAGTCGACTCTGACTCCTGGTAACCCCACATGTAACAGAGCACCCCCACGTGCTCCATAGGGTTCTCTCGGCTGCAGTCTTCACAGAAGCAGTCTACCTGGCCTGTCTTCCACGGTGCCGCTGGGTGGGTTCGAACCACCAACCACTAGGTTAACAGCCAACTGCATACTGCTTGCACCAACCAAACTCCTTCAGGGCCATGTGAAATTGCCAGAAGCCAAGTCAGAAATAAGTTACCAAGACAGCTAGAAATGTGCCAGGCCAGAAGGGAACAGGAATTCATT
Source organism: Loxodonta africana (assembly GCF_030014295.1). Lineage (NCBI taxonomy): Eukaryota > Metazoa > Chordata > Mammalia > Proboscidea > Elephantidae > Loxodonta > Loxodonta africana. The sequence continues at coordinate 51,549,296 of NC_087366.1, forward strand.
CCACGATTTCATTTCACTCCACATGCCAGGCACCGCACTAGGCTCTGGAGAAACAAGGGTGAATCAGAAAGGCCACTGTTCTCATAAAGGTCCCTTCCCTCAAGGTGCAGCGCAGTGGGGCGGTAGAGGGAGTGATGAGAGGGGAGGGAGAAGGGCTCAAGCTGCAGACATCACTTCACATCTGAACCTGCAATGCCAGAGGCCAAATAAATGGAAGAAGGAAACATGAAATATGGGCATGTGGGTGTCTACGGTGGAGACCAGGTGAGGCTTGGCTAAGAGCTCAGCACCCTCATCCCACCCCTAGACCAAGTAGGGTCTTGAAAAGACAAGCTCATGCCCACCCCAGGCAATCTTACCATTTCACATAAACGCATTTTTTCTGCAGATGGGTAATCCGAGAATCTGAGAAGTTTGCTCAGTTCCCAATGGCGGAGCCCAGGACAGGCTGGAACTGGCTGAGACGGTCAGCCAAAAAGACCCTTCACCTGGCAGAACTGCCTCTCAGTAAATACATATTCGTTATCCTGTTGGGTCCCTTCAAGCTGACAGCAAATGCCGCGGGAAAGCCACAAAAATGTCAAGATGTGATGACGCACTGAATCTTTCCAGTGGACACTGGGGATCACTTCATTTGTACATTGTCAAAAATCAGCATTTTCAAATGTTACTCTAGATAAACACTTTAAAAGCTCAAAACCTGAAAGAAATGGTGAGGAAACTTTGATCTCTTCAAAGAATGGTTTCACCTGTGTTTAGATAAATGAGACAGTCTGCAAACAGGCTAAGCCAAGCTGGAGTCGAGATGGCTTTTCCAAGTAAACATTGTTCATTTTATATTGGCTGGAAGCAGACATCCCTTCATATCTGAAACCTTTAGAACATTTTTTTTTCAGTGCCCATATGCAATTTTTTAAAATACACACATAGAGAGAGATTGAAAGAAGAGATTCCCACATCTTTTTCTAGATGATAAGATCAGCGATGACTTTTGTTCTCTTCATTATGCGTCCCTGTACTTTCAAATTTTTCAGCAATGAATCTGTACCATTTCAAAGCAGAAAAAGTAATTTTTTAAATAAAAGTGATTTTCCTCTTTTAAAAAATGATGTATAGTATGTTTGGAATCTTACTATTGTTGCTATTAACTCTAATCTGAGATTCCAGCCGCAAATTATCATATTTACAGAGAGAAAGGTGATCCTTTGGATAGAAACATTAGCCACTATTGTCAAAGTTAAACCACCCAAAGGCAGTGGCTACAGTTAGAAGAAAGGCAGGGCATAGGAGTCTCACAAATCCAGGTCAAATTCCAGCTCCAAAACATAATGGCTGTGCAACCTTGTTCAAGTTTCCTACCCTCTCTGATCTGCAGTTTCCTCACCTGTAAAATGTCAGTTGTGAGGACTAATGGGCTATCTGGGCATTAAGAGGCCAAGCGCCTAGAGACAAAGCCACAGAACAAACTCAGTGCATGTTCTAGCCATAACAAATGTACTGAAAGATGGTGTCTTACATAAAATAATCAGCTGTTTAAAACATGTTCATTTCAAAACAAATGCAAATATCTAATTGAATAGGATGCAAAATTCCATAGATTTCTCAAGTTAAAAAAAATATTTAAGACTTAAAAGAAACGTTGTGATTGTGGCTAGCCACTTTCATCCTTGCTTCCAGACCTCCAGTGGCAGGAAGGGGAAGGTAAACCAGTGGATGCACATTTGAGAAGGCCTCCGTAAAGCGCCCAGGACAGGGCTTGGCTCACCATAAACCAAGCCCAAACCCACTGCCGTTGAGTCAATTCCGACTCATAGCGACCCTACAGGACAGAGCAGAACTGCCCCATAGGGTTTCCAAGGAGCAGCTGGTGCATATGAACTGCCACCCTTCTGGTCAGCAGCCAAGCTCTTAGCCACAGCGCCACCATAGGCACTCAGTAAATAGCAGTTTCTATTATTACCCCTTAGTAAAAACCATTGAGTCAACTCTGACTCATGACGATCCTATGTCTGTCAGAGTAGAACAAAACCCCACAGGCTTTTCAGTGGCCAATTCTTCTGAAGTAGATCATCAGGGCCTTTCTTCCAAGGTCCCTCTGGGTAGACTGAAACCTCCAAACTTTCAGTTAGCAGCCAAGCGTGTTAACAATTTGCACCATCCAGAAATTCCTACCCCTAAGTAGACTGCTGCTGTTGTTGTTGTTAGGTGCTACTGAGTCAATTTTGATTGATAACGACCCTATAGGACAGAGTAGAACTGCTCTATAAGGTTTTCTAGGCTCTACAGGGGAGACTTGGTGGCATAGTGATTAAGTTCTACTGTCCTGCAGGGTAGTTACGAGTTGGAATCAACTTGATGATTTTTCTCCCACCAAGCAGCTGGTGGGTTTGAACCATCAACCTTTCAGTCAGCAGCTAAGCACTTACCTGTCGTGCCCCCAGGGCTCCTTCCTAAGTAAAAAAAAAAAAAAATTAAAGAAGAAAAACGGGCCACCATTATATCTTACAGCCAAGGCATTGCAATGACACAGTTTTTTAACTGCTGTACGTTGAAACCCTGGTGACGTAGTGGTTAAGTGCTATGGCTGCTGACCAAACGGCCGGCAGTTTGAATCTGCCAGGCGCTCCTTGGAAGCTCCATGGGGCAGTTCTACTCTGTCCTGTAGGGTCGCTGAGTCTGAATCGACTCCAGGGCACTGGGTTTGGTTTTTGGTTTGGATACATTGTTAAGTTACCAATTCATTGGGATGTCAATATATGCTAACCAATCAATATGGCTCACCAGACCAAGAAACACATAAGAAATTTAAGAAGATGGGCAGAAAGCAAAAGCATAGTCTAAGAAAGAACTAACACTCCTAAATCCTGGTTGAAATAATTACCACCATAACCAACAACCACACACACAGCGTGTGCACCGAAATCAGTGTGTTTCAGGTTCTGTTCAGCGGTAGGGTTTCGGGTTGTTCGGTGTGGAGAAAGGGAGAAGGAAATGAGTAGGAAAGGAAGCAGGGCTAAGACTTGGGAACTGTTACTACAATTTTAATTCAAAGAGCATAGAATTCTTTTATCATTAGAAACTGGAATTGTGCCATTCTCGCTAGGGATCTGGGCAGCACCTGACCCAGACTTGGGGTTTGACCCCATCCAGCTACCGTATGTAAGGGGGTGAGTGTTGGGAAACCAGACCAGAGCCCACCACGGGATCACCAAAATGCCTGGTTTTGATTTAAATATCTATTAGTCAACTAGCTGCACAAACCACCCACTTAACCTGTTCTTGCATCATTTATTACCTTCTCCCCGAGGGAGAGAAGAAAAGCACTCAGCTTGCTAATCAAAAGGTCAGTGGTTTTGAACCTGCCAGCGGCTCCGTGGGAGAGAAAGATGTGGTGGTCTGCTTCCATAAAGGTTACAGCCTTGGAAACCCTATGGGGCAGTTCTACTCTGTCCTCTAGGGTCGCTATGAGCCGGAACTGACTCAACCACAGTCGTCGGTTTGGTTTGGTTTGGTCTGGTTTGGTTTGGTTCGGTTTGGTCTGGTTTTGAGTGGGAGAAGGGTATTCTTTCTGATTACCTGCTCTGCTTCAGAGAGCTCAAGCCTGACTGAATTTGAGCTTCCTCTCTAGCACTTGTCCAACCCCCAGGCCAAGGCAAACACAGAAAGGAACAGCAAGGAGGTAGTTCTGAACGAAGGGGTAGTTATCCTTCCAGAATCCGCCAGGCGCTCCGTGGAAACTCTGTGGGGCAGTTCTACTCTGTCCTATAGGGTCGCTACGAGTCAGAATCGACTCGACTGCACTGGGTTTTTTGGGATCCTTCCAGAAGGCAAACGACTCCCAAAATCCAGCGAGGCAAAGAAAGCTCCCTTAAAACACTTCAGCCGAGGTTTTCTGCATGGCACGGGCACGCTCCATCTACGCCCGTTCCTGCTCTAAATCAGTTAAAGTTGCATTTTCCCTTAACAACTGTCAACAGCCTAAAGGCTCACTTCTCTCTCGAATTAAACCCTGCAATCCAGGACACAGGAAGGGAGAGGGCAGAATCCCTTTACTCCTAACTCCCAGGACTTTAGGTCAACTATGAAATTCCTTTGTCTGAATCCTTCTCTCCTACCCCCAGGGTCCTACATCTACCAAATCACAGATTTACACCATCTTGGAAAGAGGGGGAAGTCCAGAGGTCGTCCAGGTCAACTTTCTCACTGCAGAGATGGAGAAGTCCAGAAAGTGTCTTTCCTGAAGTTAATGGTCCCTGAGTGGCACAGATGGTTAAATTATCAACTACTAGCCTAAAAGTTGGTGATTCAAACCCACTCCCCCAGGCACCTCAGAAGAAAGGCCTGGTGATTTGCTTCCAAAAGGTCACAGCCTTGAAAACCCTATGGAGAAGTTCTACTCTTACACACTCGGGGTCACCATGAGTTGGAATCCACTCAAGGGCAACTAACAACAACAAACTAACGACAACGACAACACGGTTAGAAGCACTCTTGCTCCTGGGTCTCCCTCTCCCTGTCGGAAAGCCTTGTAGCAGGGCTGGCTCTAGCTGAACTTCTCAGCTACTTGGTTCTATTTTAAGATAAACCCTCTAGAAACTACTTGCACAAAACACCAGCATCTCACCCACCCTGCAATTCTCCCTGGGTGTTCATCTGGGTGGTCCTTTCCCAGGGCAGTGTGTGTGCTAAGGCTCACTGGAACCATGCCTTGAGGGATTCCATTCAGGGTCCTTCCCTGGCACCAGCGCTTGCTGGGCAGGGAAGGCTGTTACCGGAGGAGGCTATGCACTGTGATGCTCCTTCCAAACCCTTGACCTTGGCTGTTCTTCCCAACCACCTTCTGATGGTGAGGATGGGGAGTTTATACAACCTCAGAGGATGAAGCCCTGAGAGTTCGATTCACTTGCCAAATGCCACGATCTTTAGAAGTCAGGGTTCCTCAGTCCTGCTCTCTGCCTCCCTTCACAGTTATTCTCCTTTTCAGAAGCTTTTTGTCCCTAATTCCCACACCACGTGGCCCACCCCTCTCCCAATCCTGCAGAATTGGAACCCACGGCTGCCCTCAACCTGGGCCATCTTTTGCCATGCAGTCCCCACTGAAGGGCGGCAGGAAAGCTTGTGCCCGGCCCAGGCTACTGGGGAATGCGGCAGGAAGCAGGTCTGCCACCGGGAGGGAGACTTCAGGGGTGGCATGGTTAGGACCCCAGGAGGATGAAGGAGGAAACTATCCTCGCTCTCATGGACTCTCTCTGTGTGCCTCTTTCTGGGCATCCTTCCTCCACATCCTTATTTCTCTGGCTCATTCCCCAACCTTCCTCTCCTCGATTTTCTCTCCCCCTCGCCTTTCTGCCGCCTTCCATTTCCACCCCCATCACCTAGTTTACCACCTCCACCCGGGTCCCAGCCTCTTCCTGCTTCCTCTTACAAGGCGCTCCCGTAGTGTTTCCACTTTGTCTCCAATTATGTCTAAATACAACCCACCACAGATGCTGACATTTTAAATGTTTAGTTGTTATAGTTACTTGACTAATTGCCCGGCCCGACGGTGGCGCAGCAGAGGAGGGGGCGGGGAAGTCTGGGGGTAGATGGAGTTGTAGCCGCCACTTCTGGGGGCCCAGGACGCTCAGCCAGGCCTGGGTGAGGGCGCCCTGCCCCGGAAACAACGGTCTCTCCGGCCTCTCAGCCAGCACCTCAGGGCACCGAAGGCGCGCTGGCGCAGCCCGGCCTTGGGATCCCGTGGACTGTCTCCTGCCCCGCGACAAATGAGTGGGAGCGGGTCTAACCTACCGGGGCGCGGCGGTTAACCTCCTAGTCCGCCCACACTGGAGGAAGAGGGGAAATGGGGTGATTTTAGAAAACTTGGGGGAGGCGATTGAGAGGGGCGCGTTTGGGGTGAAAGGAAAGAGTTAGAAACCGCTACCGGTTACTCACGTGCCAGATGGCGAAGAAAATGAGCGCAGCGCACAGCACCAACGACAGCATGTAGCAGAAAGCAGCGAAAGTGAAGGCCATGGCCGGCGGCCCGGGGGCTGCCTGCACCCCTACTCCCACTTCACGCTAAGAGCCCGCAGAAGGCCAGCGCCCCCCTCTAGGCCCGCGCTCCCTCAAAGGCGGCAGGAAGGAGCCAAGTCTGCACCCTCCCCTCGAGGCCAGTGGCTAGAAGGAGGCACGCCAAGCAGAGAGTCGAGGGTCAGCGAAGAGGAGCAGGATTCCCGCAGACTCCGGTCACTCCGGACGCCCGCCCGGCCGCAAAGACAGGGGTAGGTGCGTCGGGTGTCGTTGGCGGGAACTGTCCCCAAATCGAAGAAGAAATCAAATCGGCAGAGAAGTCCTGCAGATTAGTGCCAACATGCGAGCCCCTCGAGGCAAGGACGGAGAGGGGTGCGAGGACTCCACGGAAGACCTAATGAGGTGCTCCTGGCCCCCCACACCTCCCCGGGAGAAAGGCAGTTGGAATCCCAGAGAAGAGCCCACAGCTTTCCGCGCTGAAGCCGGAGAGGAGAGGCATGAGCGCTGCTCAGGACCCCGCGCGCCACCAGGGCGCAAACATAGAACGTCCCGCAAGATACCCAGGCGGACTCCGAGCTCCTTCCGAATTCCAAAGCCGGCAGCGGCTCTCTCCCGGGAGAACAGGTCTTCCAGGTAGCCAGGAGGAGAGACGCGAAGCGCTTCTCCCCCTAGTCCTGCGCCCCAGACGCGGCTCCCAGCGCGGCTGTGCGCTCCGAGGCACACCGGCGCCGGCCCCAACCGCAGCCTCGGCCCGTCGGCCTCGGTTATCCAAGTTCCGTACACACTGGGGTCGAACCGGGCGAGGACGGGCTGCAGCCCAGCGGCCCTGCGCCCACCTCGGCGACCGTAGCGGCGGCTGTCAGGCCAAGTGCAGCTCGCGGCGGAGCTCGCTCCACCTGCTGCTGCCGCCGCCGCCTCTGCCGCTGCGAGAACTGAAACGGCGCGTCCCGGGATCTCCTCCCTCTCGGCACCCCACCCTCGGCTCGGGTTCCGCCGAGCACGCCCTCCCGGGCGGGCGGAGACTGCGGCGGCGGGGGATGGGGCGAGGTGGGTGGCGAAGCGCCACTGGGCGCTCCGTCGCCGCCGCCGCTGCAGTTGTGCGCGCCACCCTCTCCGACGAAACTTGAGGCCAGCAGCGCAGGCGGGGGCCGGGCGGACGCGGAGGTGGGGATGAGGTGTGGCGGGGTGGGGAGGAGCAGGGACTCTTTAAACACGTGCGTCTGGAGGAGGTGGGGAGCTGCGGAAGGGTATGGTGTGTGCCTCGCGCCTAAACGCGGCGGCTGCTCCTGCCGGCTGTCTCTGTTTCGTCTGTGGGAAGTGGAGGTGGGGGACTCGTTTCGTGTTGGGTGGCGGTGACAGGACAAGCCCTTGGACCCCAGGAGAGCGCAGGTGGATTTTGCCAAACGGTAGCAGCTTTAATGCTCTGGGCTGCATCTGTAGCGCTGCTTCCAGTTTCTGCAGAATTCGCCTTACCGTTGTTCCCTCATCTCCCCGGCTGACCTTGGGACTGGGGAAACGCGGACTTGGTGGACTACTCTGGACTGGAGAGGCAGCAACAATGGCTGGCTGTTATTGGTGCCGGTCTAGTGGAACTGTCAAGAGCATGAACTCTGGGAGTCGGACCCCTTTGGAGCTGCAAGTTCCGTAACCTCTTTAAATCTGGTTTTCCTTGTCTGAAAAATAGAAAAGTAGTACCAACCTCATAAAAGATTAAAAGGGATTGTGAGTAAAGAGCCTCGCGCACATAACCTGGCACTCGGTACACATTCAATAAGTAGTTGTTGTTAGGTACCATCGAGTCGGTTCCGACCCACATCAACCCTATGTCCAACGGAAGGAAATACTACCTGGTTCTGCGCCATCCTCGCAATTGTTATGTTTGAGCGCATTGCTGCAGCCACTGTGTCAAACCATCTCCCTGAGGGTCTTCTTTCTCTTCGCTGAGCCTCTACTAAGCATGATGTCCTTCTCCAGGGACTGGTCCTTCCTGATGCCATGTCCAAAGTATGTGAGACTAGTCTCCCCATCCTTACTTCTAAGGAGCATTCTGGCTGTACTTCTTCCAAGACAGATTCGTTCCTTCTTCTGGCAGTCCGTGATATATTCAATATTCTTCACCAACACAATTCAAAGGTGTCAGTTTTTCTTCCGTCTTCCTTACTCATTGTCCAGCTTTCGCATGCATATGAAAAAAAAAAATTTTTTTTTAATGAGGCTACTGAAAATACAGTGGCTTGGGTCAAGTGTACCTTTGTCCTTAAAGTGACGTCTTTGCTTTTTAACTCTTGAAAGAGGCCTTTTGCAGCAGCATTCAGTAAATGGTAGGTGTCCCTTGCCCCAGTGGCCTACCATGTTGGAAATGTACCGACCGTGCTTACTTTGTAAGGGATTTCTGATAAAGCTGTTGAAAGAGGCTTCAGATAGTCATTCCAGACAAAATCTGGGTTACAGTTAAATCAGCAAATCCAAAAAGCAAAGAGAAGTACCCCGAAAGATGATTCGCAGCTCTGGGTAGAAGACTAGAACCACGTCATGGTTTGGAGCGATTCTCAGAGCACCTGGTACCTTGCACAGGTGGACACTGGAGAAATAGTTGATTGATTCTAACTCTGGTTTGCTAGCTATCCTGTTCACTGCTGTGATTCCAATGGTTTCAGACCTGATAGGGAAGAATTACAAAGACAACCCAACAGCAGGGTGAAGAAATTTACTAAGAGTCATTCAACTAACTAGCAACAGGACTAGAATTAAGTCTGCAGATTGCTAATCCAGGGCTCTCTCCACTACACATAATATTACTGCACCTGTCTGGTCACAGTTCTGGTGTGGAAACTAGATGCTGTTCAGTGGGACCCGGGGAAACTGGAGCCAGTCCAGAAGCTATTGACCAGATGGTCAACAGATCAGCATTCATTTATTGTCTGGGTCAGGACCAGCTACATACTTTGCAGAGCTAAGTGCAAAATGAAAATGCAGAATTTCTTACTAAAAAAATGTTAAGCATTTTAAGACAGCAACAGCAGAGCCTTAAGCCAAGTGTGTGCCCCTTCTGAGATGGGGCCTTGTACAACTCTAGAGGTTGAATACCCATGAAGCCCACCCTGCTCTGGGTTACTGCCCTTATCACTTTCTCTTTTACATAAGCATTTCTTCCAATATAAATTCTCAGTAGCCAAATTTTGGAAAATACAGAAATGAAAAAAAGAGATGAAACAAACACGTTGGTTTTGCCACTTTAAGACGACACCCTACAATAGTGATATATTTCTTTCTGGCTTTGTTTTCCACTTTTTATTTTGTATAGATTGTTCTTTTAATTGTTGTAACTGTACTGTGTAAAATTTTTTAACACCAAAACAATAAGATAATATCAAAGGAAAATTTGATAATTCAAGTTTTTCGAGTCCCTTTGGGCCTGATCTATTGTCTTTTGTTTCTGCTGGTTCTTGCGGTTCTTGCTTATGGAGTCCTATCGCCTCATGTGTCTAGTAATTTTTTATTGTATGCCAAACATTGTTTTGAAAGTATTAGCAGAAATTGGAGGCCTAAGATATATTTCTCCAAGGAGTATTTTTCAAGTTCTTTTGTCAAGTTTCTGGGGAAACTGGCACTCCAGAATTACCTTAATCCAAATTCAGGGTTTGAGATTTTCTCAGCTAACCAGATGACTTAGTCCGTGTAAGGGCTGGTTTATTTCCAAATCTCCCTTATTCATATGGATCAGTCCTTTTGGATCCCAGGCCAAATCAAGTGGCTTATTGAGTCCTCAGCCTTGGTGGTTCTTGACTCTAACTTTTGCCCCCAGCCTGACAAAACACTGAAAGCACAGCTCAGTCTTTTAGCCACCTCTTCCAGATTAGCAAATGCCCCTAAGGCAAAATTGGCCCCAAGTGCTAAACTGACCTCTATTAATTCCCAGCTACTCCCAGAAGTTGGTGCTGGTAATACCCTACTCTCCTGTCAGGTCTTCGATGCTTTCAAGAAGATGTTTTTATATTTCATTTAGTTTTTGAAGTTGTGTTCAGTGGGAAGGTTGGCCTGAATTATCTAGCCCTGCATTACCAGAATCAGGAGTCTCCATAGCAAAAGAAAATTTCGAACAAGAAGAATTTTAATCTATTATCCCACCAACCTGACTTTTAAGTTTCTACCCGTATGAAGACTCTGTTTTTCTTGCCCTTTCCCCAGTCCTACTTTGCCTTGCTTTATTAGTCACAAAACAATATCTCAGTGAAGGTGACTTCAGTGATAGAATTTAAGGAACTAAGAGCCCCAGGCAGCTACTGTATATTGATTCAACAGATTTTCTTTAGTGCCCATATGTACTGGGCAATGTGGGGGATCCACAAGGTTCCCAAACTAATTGGTGAAGTAGTAAGTAACTCCTTCACAAACCAATTAACTAGTTAACCAGTTCCGACTCACAGAGATTTTATGTGTGTCAGAGTGCAACTGTGTTCCACAGAGTTATCAATGACTGTGATCTCTCAGAAATAGATCACCAGGCCTTTCTTCCAAGGTGCCTCTGGGTAGACTTGAACCTCCATCTTTTCAGTTAGCAGCCAAGCACATTAGCCATTTGTACCACCGGAGAACTCCAACTCCTCCACAGGCAGTGTTTAAAAAAAAAAAAAAAAAGCGCCTGTATACAATAAAGGCAAAGGAGAAAATGATTGGGAATGGATGTTGACTTACCAACCTTCCTTATTTCCTCTACTGTAAACATTGAGAAGTCAATTACCATTTTTCACTTTTGTTTGTTTTCCTAGCCACCATGCAGCCAGGAGTGACCATGTGACACAATCTGGACCCATGAGATATAGATTTCTTTGTCCCTGGAATGCAGACCTGATACCTGGAGGTACAGCAGTCATCTTGTGACCATGAGGAGGAAATCAATACATTAAAATGGAAAAGCTAAGAAGATAAAAGGAGCCAAGGACACTGATAACACCCTACCAGTCCTGAATTTCCTATTCCCTGACTTCATGTTTCATTAGACAATAAAAGTTCTCAGTTTTCTAAGCCATGGAAGGCAGGTCTTCTGTTATTTGCAGGTGGTTTGTTGTTTTTCATCTGACAGGAGGTGAGGGTAATCAGTTTAGGGCTGGTGTAGGAGCTCTGTGACACTGTAAAAGTGGCTTGGGGCAGTATGTGACCTCCTCCAACCCCGCAGGGGAAAGATCAACAGCACAAGGCTGACTCCTATGTGGTGAAGGCCAAACAAGCCTCCCCTCTCCACCATCTGTACTAATTCTGACACCAACCTTCACTCACATAGCACTCTCTATACTGGGTTCGATAATTCATTGCAATGGCCACACAGAACTCACAGGCCATACTCACAATTACGGGGTTTATTAGGGATGTAACCGTTACAACTCAGACTCAGGAACACTCAAGATACAGCTCTTCCATCAGGATAGCCTCTTCCCAGCTGTGCTTGCAGGCACACCTCTCCCTGACCCTCAGTTGCTGCCTAAAGGCACTCAGCTTTCTCTGTCCACTATCTCCTGCTGCCAGGTCTCTGCTGCTGGGTCTCTCCTGCTGGTCTCTCCTTCCTTGGTGGTGGTGGGCTCCTCCTCTCTGCTCTGGAATTGGCTTCTTTTTAAGGCACAACTGACCAATCCCCTTGGTAGGTCACAATTACCCTATGACACAATCATGCCCAATCACCTGGGTGAGAGTTACAAGACCATGGCCAGAAAGGCCACACACAAAAGTAATTAATCGTACTGCAGACACCATCAATGTCCCAGGCTCCTTGTATCTTCCTGCCTTCCCATCCTTAGCATCAGGACTTGGTCCTCATGGTCACAAGAAGGCTTCTGCATCTCCAGGCATCACGTCCAAATTACAGGCAGGAAGAAAGAAAAGAGCCAGAAGGTTTTAGCGCATGAAGTCTTATCTTTTTGGAAGAGGTAAGGAATCCCTCCCAGGGATCTCCTACATCTCACTGGCCAGAACTCTTGATGCTTGTCTACCTCTACCTAGTTACAAGTGAATCTAGGAAGGTGGGTCTTTTTTCTTTCCAGCCTTTATAAAACAGGAAGGCAAAAGAAAAGGGATTTTGAGTGTCTTCTGAATAGCTAGTCCATTTCTGCCAAACTGCTGTAGCCGAGTTTTCTGTTACCTGCAGCCTGACGCAATTTCCAGGTGCCATAAGTGGTGGTAGCAACAGTGTATGAGAAAAGGGACAGAGGCCGTGGGGTAGTGTGCTCAGGGGAGGGTTCATAGGAAGGGTGGCACCTTTAGGCAAAGTTCATCAAACTCTTTCTCTGCTCTTAAGAAAGTCTGATTGTTCTATGTTTTCCTGACACATTCTTAACTTATTCCAGCCAACTCCTAAATTTACATACATAGGTTAGTTTTGGCTTTCTGCGTTTTTCTGTCTTATTTATACTGACACCTCAGTTTATTGAAGGTGAAGCCAATAAAGCGTCCCTACATCAATCACTAAAGACTTGATAAATCATGAAGCTTCTTCCAACCTTATCCACTTCTGCCCTCCCCTTGCTCTCCCCCCAGCCATAGCAGAGAAATGGTCAAAGCCTAAAGGGACGTGTCTTTGAATTCAAGGGGAACTTAGTCAGTGGGCTGTGAGCCTCCTTCCAGCCCATCACCAGTCCATTCTGCCCACGGGAAAATCTGACCACACACTTCATTTAACACAGAATTCAAGATTGTCTCCTGACATTTCCTGCATGATGAACTCTGGGAGTCTCTCAGTGCCTGGTGTAGTAGATTCAGTTACTCTCTTTCTGCTTCCCAGTCAAGCCATGTCAGAAGCCCAGGAGGCATTCCCATCCTCCACCTTAAACCCAGCTCCCCAGTTTCTCTCCTGGCTGCCATCCAAACGCCCCCCTCAAATCCCAACCAGAGACTCCACCATGGCTAAACCAACTTCCTGAGGCTCTTTTTCTCTCTCTTGGATGGGTTTGGATGTCCTGAGGATTTGGGGCTTTTTTAATGACTTTTTACTATGAAATTTTCAAATACAGAGAAGGGAGTACAGTGAACATTCATTTGCCCATCACCTAGGCTCTACAACTGTTACCATTTTGCCATATGTGTGTCCTGATTGTTGTCTCAGAATTGCCCGTTACAGCTGGTTTATTCAAACTAGGATCTAAAGATTTTTCCTTTACCCCCAATATACTTTAAACCTCTTCTTGTGTATAATTTTTTCAACAACAATTAAAAAAAAAAAAAAGTTTAGTGCCTGTTGCTGCCCAGCTCAGCACTAAGCACAGCAGCTTTTTCCGCGGGTGGTCCGTGTTGGTTGCTCTGGGTGCACTCATGTATCTGCCGGTGTTGTCCGGCCTGGGATGGTTCTGTCTAGCTTGTTTGGCACACATACACACGTGGAGACACTATGAATTGCAGACTTGCATGTGCTGGACTCTTCAGAGTGTTAAAAAGCAAAGATGTCACTTCAAGGTCTGCTGTGAATTGAGCTGTGTCCCTCAAAAATGTGTATCAACTTGGCTAGGCCACAATTCCCAGTATTGTGTGGTTATCCACCATTTTGTCACCTAATGTGATTTTCCTATGGGTTGTAAATCCTAATCTCTGCCTGTGGTTCATGAGACTAGATTAATGTGATTTTCCTATGGGTTGTAAATCCTAATCTCTGCCTGTGGTTCATGAGACTAGATTAGGTTATGTTAAAGAGGTTTAGGGTGGGATGTAACACTCTTACTGAGGTCACATCCCTGATCTAACGGGAGTTTCCCTGGGGTGTGGCCTGCATCACTTTTTATTTCACAAGAGATAAACGGAGAGAGATGCAAGCAGAGAGGAGGGACCTCCTACCACCAAGAAAGAAGAGCTGGGAGCAGAGTGTGTCCTTTAAACCCAGGATCCTGCGCTGAGAAGCTAATGGTCCAGGGGAAGATTTATGACAAGGACCTTCCTCCAGAACCAACAGAAAAAGCCTTTCCCAGGAGGTGGCACCCTGAATTTGGACTTCTAGCCTCCTAGACTGTGAGAGAATAGATTTCTGTTTGTTAAAGCCATCCACTTGTGGTACTTTTTGTTAGAGCAGCTCTAGGTAACTAAGACAAGGACTAAGGTGCACCTGATCCAAGCCATGATATTTTCAATTGCCTCATAGCATGTGAAAGCTGGAAAACGAATAAGGAAGACTGAAGAAAAATGGATGCCTTTGAATTATGATGTTGGTGAAGAATACTGAATATACCATGGACTGCTGGAAAATGAACAAATCTGTTTTGGAAGAAAAACAGCCAGAATGCTCCTTAGAAGCAAGGATGGGGAGACTTCATCTCATGTACTTTGGACATGTTATCAGGAGGGACCAGTCCCTGGAGAAGGACATCATGCTTGGTAAAGTAGAGAGTCGGCGAAGATCCTCAATGAGATGGATTGACACAGTGGCTGAAAAAATGGGCTCAAAGACAGCAACGATTGAGAGCATGGCACAGGACCAGGCAGTGTTCTGTTCTGTTGTAGTGGGGTCGCTCTGAGTTGGAACTGACTCCATGGCGACTAACAACTACAACAACATGTGCGGGAAAAATCACCTCTTTATTTTCTTTTAAATAACTCTGAGTCCCCTGCCTGACTGGCAGGAAATGCAGTATCAGCCTTCACTGGGGCTGTCCTCAAGGTTTGGGCAAAAGTTCTGGGGGAGGACTTCCACGGCTCAAAGCACCAAGCAGCTGCTCTGCCATCGGCCATGACCCCACACTGGGTCCTGCGGAGAGAGCTCAGCATGACAACTCCTTCATCCTTGTACCCTGGCCTTCTGCTGCCTCTGAGCCATCTTGCTCCAGCCTCCCTGGGCCTGTGCAGCCATTTCTCTGAGGTCTTGCCTCCTCCTAGAGTCCCTGGTACAGGGCAACGTATGGGTCACCTCTCCTCCAGGCCCCCGACCTCAGCCTTTTTCCATTCTGCCTCAAATTGCTTCCTGCTCCCTCTTGCAGTTATCAAAGTCATTCTCTCTCTCTTCCCCCATCCCTCTCCCTCAGGGACATCTCCCAGAATCTCTTCAAAAAGCTCAATCTTTCCTAAAATTGGAAAAAATCCTCAACTTCACGGATCCTCTGCTGTTCACCTTGCAATTTCTTCGGCCGATAATCGTGGGTGTAATTGCAGTGCTTGTTATAATATTGAAACACTTATTGTTCTGACTGGCAAATAGTAAAATGGTTATTGCGGTCAACTGTAAAATTAATTAGTAATTCATTCTAAATTAAACTCATTCATTCAGGCTAACTGTCCTAGCGTGTCAAACAAGGATCGTTGATAAGCAGGCCTCCTATATGCTTGTTTGTCACAAAGCACATGGTGCTACTTAGCTCACAGCTCATCACTGGCCTGGAATCCTATGGTTGGTTACCACCGATTCTAAATCGTTGTTACTTTAGTTGTAGCATTTGTGCACTGTAATTCTTGGGTAAGTTGTAAAGGCAGTGTTTTCATATTTATAAATTGAAGAATTTATAAATAAAATATTAAAAATGAACTTGTGAGACAATCAGTGGGGATACAGTTATTAGCGTTCCATCCATTTAAATACCATACACATTAACCTTGTGAATCTGCATGAGAACAAGCAACGATACTAATAACCTTGTGAATCTACAAGAGAACAAGCAATGATATTAATAATGAACCACAGCCTGAAGTATCCCTCTGTTACTTATGCAGAAATCCAATGTTTTTTACACTGTGCAAGAATTGGTACAAAACAACACCAATAATTGCTATCTCTTCAAAACAAAATAATTTGGTTGTTTTAACAAAAATATGAGTGTCTCATTAGTGCTGTTGCTGTTAGCTGCCGACATGTCAGACCCCGACTCATGGCGACCACGTGTGTTACGGAGAAGAACTGCCCCATAGTGTTTTCTTGGCTTTAATCTGTATGGAAGCGGTTCACCAGGCTTTTCTTGTGTGGAGCAACGGGGTGAGTTCAAGTCATCTACCTTTAGGTTAGCAGCCAATCACAAACAACTGCACCACCCAGGCTCCTTTCATGAGTGCTACTGAGTAAGTATTAGACACAAATGGTACACACAGTGGATTGTTAAAAGACTTATTTATTCATCAGAATGACAATCGTGGTCTGTCAAAGCTCATGGTTTAATAAAAAAAAAAAAATGGTAATTATAAATGAGATAATCAAGAGCTCAGTTTCATACAATAATACATTTGACAGAATAAAATCTATATTTAATAAATGCCAATAATTAAAAACATTAAGAAAGTACTCTTAAAAATGTTACCCAGAATGTACTTAAACGTAATCAAAGATTTTCAAACATGAAATATTCAATAGCCCTTTAAAAAATGGTTTCTATATAAGCATACATTGCATTCTAGATTTATGGCTCCACTTTTTGGAATACGTATGTCTACTGAAATGAGAAAAAAACTTCTTTGAAAAGTTATAACTCAAGACCATAAAATATCATTCATTATGAAACTTCAGCTACTCACATAAAAATATTTCAATACTTTATTTTGATATGAGAAATTTAAAACCTCGATCTTGTAGTGCTGGAGGGAATAATATCTGAAGTAATATATCAAACTTTTTGTCAATGTTTGAGAAAAATGGTATCAATGAGAGACATTTACATAGAAATCTCTTGTTTAGACAATGCGAGTGTTTGTATGCTAGAGAAGAAGTCCGCCGTTCCAGCCAAAATTTTAGAAACATTTCTAAATACATTTAATTTGGCCTTAGTCACTGTATTCAATTACCCCTGGATGATGTGGTGAAAGGTATAAATCACTTCAAGTTTTTTCTTTTTTTATTTATTTTGTATTGTGCTTTTAGTGAAAGTTTGTAGTTCAGGTTAGTTTCTCATACAAAAATTTATACACGTATGGTTATGTGATCCTAGTTGCTCTCCGTATGATGTGACAGCACACTCCTCTTTTCCACCCTGGATTTCCTGTGTCCATTCAGCCAGCTCCTGTCCCCCTCTGCCTTCTCATCTCACCTCTGGACAGGAGCTGCCCATTCAGTCTCATGTATCTACTTCAGCTAAGAACTCTCTTCACAAGTATCATTTTATGTCTTATAGTCCAGTCTAATCTTTGTCTGAAGAGTTGGCTTCAGTAATGGTTTCAGGTCTGAGCTAATAGAGAGTCCGGGGGCCATGGCTTCTGAGGTCCCTCCAGTCTCAGTCAGAACATTAAGTCTGGTTTTTGTTTTATTACAATTTGAGGTCTGCACCCCACTTTTCTCCTGCTCCATCAGGACTCTGTTTTGTTCCCTATCGGAGCGGTCAGTGATGGTAGCTGGGCACCATCTAGTTCTTCTGGTCTCAGGCTGATGGAGTCTCTGGTTTATGTGGGCCTTTAAGTTTTTTCTTGGTAAACTTTCTATTTACTACCTTACATCAAATAAACAAAGAGAATTAGGGGCAGAGCCAAGATGGCGGAATAGACAGACGCTTCCGTGGAGCCCTCTTTACTACAAAGACCCAAAAAAACAAGTGGAAGGAATATATTTGTGACAAGCTGGGAGCCCTGAGCATCAAAGGCAAGCTTAGACAATGAACTGAGGGGCAGGGAGAGGAAGAGACCGTTCAGAAGCGGAGAGGAGTTATCGGACCTGAATCACAGGGAGCCCTCGGGCACCATTCCCAGAGAAGTGGCAGCGGTGGCGGTGGGCTGATCCTAGTGCTCGGCCGCAGTTTCTTCAGGGAGAAGCAGCCAGCCACACAGCCCACTCACACCTCCGGAGCCTGAGGAGAAGGGCGCTCTTGGCAAAAGCTAAGGACTTGCATACATTTTACCGCGCCCCCGCCACCCCCAAGCCAGCTTCAGCGGCTGAATCCCTGGGCCTGAGATAGACCCTGTTGAGCACCTGGAGCCGTCCTCCCAGCCTTGGGGAAGGAAAAAATTTCCAGCTGGGGGGAAAAGATAATTTGCTAGCTCCATTAACTGGGGGAGCTCAGGACAGAATTGGCTCCTGTGGAAGCATAAACCATCCATGGACCTTGAGCACCTTTCCCTTCTGCATGGACCTGTGTGGGCCTATTTCAGGAGAATAGGCCCTTGTTGGCAAACTCCAACCATTTCAGCGGTGCGGTGGAGAGGTGGGTATTTGACATTTGACATTGCTTTGCCTGTTAAACAAGGTCCTCACCTACCCACAACAGGGACCTAAGGAGTGGTGGCTCCACTTGGGTAGCCCAGCCACCCGCGACAGGGGTCCAGGGATAACTGGTACCTCCCAGTCCTTACAACAAAAACTTTGGGTGCCCATGGTCCCTCTGCAGAGCCCACCCACCAGCATGCTCTAGGGAACAGAGACGCGTTTTCCTCAGAGACACTTGGGGGTAGGTTCTCAGCCCCCTGCCTTGTTCAGAGCGTGACCCCCTGCTGCAATCAGATACCGGTATATACGCCAATCACCCCTGCCCCTCTAAGACTGTAGGACAAAGCCTGTACCACACACTTGATATCAGCTACCTGGAAACCTGAGGTGAATTCATACAAGAAAACTGAATGGACTCCTAGACTGATATGCCTGATAACAGCTCTAGCCAGCTGGGGACAGGACACCGGAGCTCCAAAGGTGAAAATAATCAAGCTAGCTCACTCAAGCAACCCATTAGGGGTATATCAAAACAAAACAAAGCAAGCAGCTACAACACAGTAAGCAACCATAAACTAATACGATAACTTCCAGATGACTCGGAGACAACAGTCAATATCAGTCAATATCAGGCCATGATCACATCAACAGGCTCTCAAAACAAAGAATCCAGGGATCTTTTAGATGAAAGTGCATTCCTGGAATTACCAGATGCAGAATATGAAAGTTTAATATACAGAACCCTTCAAGACATCAGGAAGGAAATGAGGCAATATGCACAACAAGCCAAGGGACACACAGATAAAGCAACTGAAGAAATCAGAAAGATTATTCAGGAACATAATGAAAAGTTTAATAAGCTGGAAAAATCCATAGACAGACAGCAATCAGAAATTCAGAAGATTAACAATAAAATTACAGAATTAGATAACTCAATAGAAAGTCAGAGGAACAGAATTGAGCAAGTAGAAGCTAGAATTTCTGAACTCGAAGATAAATCACTTGTCACTAATATATTTGAAGAAAAATCAGACAAAAGAATTTAAAAAAATGAAGAAACCTTAAGAATCATATGGGACTCTATCAAGAGAAATAACCTACAAGTGATTGGAGTACCAGAACAGGGAGGGATAACAGAAAATAAAGAGAAAATTGTTGAGGATTTGTTGGCAGAAAACTTCCCTGATGTTGTGAAAGATGAGAAGATATCTATCCAAGATACTCATCGAACTCCACATAAGGTAGATCTTAAAGTCACCAAGACATATGATAATCAAGCTTGCCAAAACCAAAGATAAAGAGAAAATTATAACAGCAGCGAGGGATAAAAGAAAAGTGACCTACAAGGCAGAGCCAATAAGAATAAGCTTGGACTACTCGGCAGAAACCATACAGGCAAGAAGGCAATGGGATGACATATTTAAAAAATTGAAGGAAAAAAATTGCCTGCCAAGAATCATATAGCCATCTTAACTGTCTCTTAAATATGAAGGTGAAATTAAGACATTTCCAGATAAACACAAGTTGAGGGAATTCATAGAAACCAAACCAAAACTACAAGAAATACTAAAGGGAGTTCTTTGGTTAGAAAATCAATAATATCAGGTATCAACCCAAGATTAGAACACTGGGCAGAGCAACCAGAAGTCAACCCAGACAGGGAGCTCCAAAAAAAAAAAAAAAAAAAGCCCAACACAGGGTAACAGCAATGTTACTATATAAAAGAAGAAACAATAAAATAATAAAGAGGGACTATTAAGAAATGTAATCATACACCTTCCATATGGAGAGGAAGATATGGCGATACAAAGAAATAAATGTTACAAATTTAGAAAAATAGGGGTAAATAATAAAGTAACCACAAAGGAGACAAACTATCCTACTCATCAAAATAAAATACAAGGGAAAAATACAGACTCAGCAGAAACAAAATCAACAACAACAAATATGAGGAAAGGACAATATACAAAGAAAATCTACTCAGCACATAAAATCAAGTGGGATAAAGAAGCTGTTGACACACACAAAAAGACATCAAAACGATAGCACTAAATTCATACCTATCCATAATTACCCTGAATGTAAAGGGACTAAATGCGCCAATAAAGAGACAGAGTGGCACAATGGATTAAAAACAAGATCCATCTATATGCTGCCTACAAGAGACATACCTTAGACTTAGAGACACAAACTAAAACTCAAAGGATGGAAAAAAATATATCAAGCAAACATCAATCAAAAAAGAGCAGGAGTGGCAACATTAATTTCTGACAAAATAGAGTTTAAAGTTAAATCCATCAGAAAGGATAAGGAAGGACACTATATAATAATTAAAGGGCGCTTCCTTAAAAAGCTAGAAATAGAACCACCATATGATCCAGCAATCCCACTCCTTGGAATATATCCTAGAGAAATAAGAGCCTTTACACGAACAGATATATGCACACTCATGTTTATTGCAGCACTGTTTACAATAGCAAAAACATGGAAGTAACCAAGGTGCCCATCAACGGATGACTGGATAAATAAATTATGGTATATTCACACAATGGAATACTACGCATCGATAAAGAGCAGTGAGGAATCTGTGAAACATTTCATAACATGGAGGAAACTGCTGAGTGAAATTAGTTGCAAAAGGACAAATATTGTACAAGACCTCTATTATAAGAACTTGAGAAATAGTTTAAACCGAGAAGAAAACATTCTTTTGTGGTTACGAGAGCAGGGAGGGAGGGAGGGTGGGAGGAGGCATTCACTAATTAGACAGTAAATAAGAACTACTTTAGGTGAAGGGAAAGACAGCACACAATACAGGGGAGGTCAGCACAATTGGACTAAACCAAAAGCAAAGACGTTTCCTGAATAAACTGAATGTTTTGAAGGCCAGCATAGCAGGGCAGGGGTCTCGGGACCATGGTTTCAGGGGACATCTAAGTCAATTGGCATGATAAAATCTATTAAGAAAACATTCTGCATCCCACTTTGAAGAGTGGCGTCTGGGGTCTTAAACACTAGCAAGCAGCCAACTAAGATGCATGCACCTGGATCAAATGAGAATGAAGAACACCAAGGACACAAGGTGATTACGAGCCCAAGAGACAGAAGGGCCACATGAACCCGAGACTACATCATCCTGAGACCAGAAGAACTAGATGGTGCCCGGCTACAACCGATGACTGTCCTGACAGGGAGCACAACAGAGAACCCCTGAGGGAGCAGGAGAGCAGTGGAATGCAGACCCCAAATTCTCATAAGACCAGACTTAATGGTCTGACTGAGACTGGAAGGACCCCAGTGGTCATGGCCCCCAGACCTTCTGTTGCCCCAGGACAGGAACCACTCCCGAAGCCAACTCTTCAGACATGGATTGGACTGGACAACGGGTTGGAGAGGGATGCTGGTGAGGAGTGAGCTTCTTGGATCAGGTGGACACTTGAGACTATGTTGGCATCTCCTGCCTGGAAGGGAGATGAGAGGGTTGAGGGGGTTAGAAGCTGGCGAAAAGGACACGAAAAGAGAGAGTAGAGGAAGAGAGCAGGCTGTCTCATTAAAAAAAAAAAAAAAATTTTTTTTTTTTTTGAGAGTGTGTAGCAAGGTGTATATGGGTTTTTGTGTGAGAGACTGACTTGATTTGTAAACTTTCACTTAAAGCACAATAAAAATTATTAAAAATAAAAAACAGAGAATTAAACAATATCTTTGATAGTCTGGGAATTAAAATTAAAAATTGAGGAATATTCACACCTTGATGGACAGCCTGTAATGCTGTAATCTGATAGGAATTCACATTACACTTTATATTCACGTTAACATAATTTGTGAAGTGGGAGTAAACTTCTGGAAAATGAAAAAAATAATTTTGAGAATTAGCCTTAATAAACAATATCCCAGTAGAGATGGCTCTATATTCTGTGGCTTTACAAAAACCAATGTTTCTGTTAAATCAATAGTTTAATTCAACAATCAGTAAGAGTGATTAAACATAGAAGGATAAATAAAATAAATAAATAAACAAAAAAAAGATGATATATCATTTGAAGAAAATTATAAATTCTAAGGAAGCTAACAGAATACCTGATATATAAAATGACTGATGCCCAAAGTCAAAGGAATCATGAATTTTCAAGTTGTTTCTATGCATTAAATTCTGAAACTTAGCCAAATGATGTTTGCAAAACTCCATGAATTGAAGGCGATCAAAAATTAATCCAACTTATTAAATAAGACATTTCACAAGGAGAAAGAGAGGTCAGCCAGTCCTCTGCTGTCCCAGCTACCCAGCGGAGGCACCTTAAATGTGAGAGCAGCCATCTTGGCTCATCCAGCCTGAGTCAAGCTGCCAGCTGACTACAAACACTTAGGTAAGCACAGTCAACACCATCCAGCTGACTACAAACACTTAGGTAAGCACAGTCAACACCGTGTGGAGCAGAGACAACCACCCAGCTGAGCCCAGCCCAGAGCCCAGATCAGGAACAAATACACGGTGGTGGTTGTGTAAAGCCACTAAGTTTGGGAGAGGCATCTCCGAGTGGCACAAATGGTTAAGGCACTCAGCTGCTAACTCAAAGGTTGAAGGTTCAAGTCTACCCAGAGGAGCTGTTATAGATTGAACTGTGTCCCCAAAAATGTGTGTCAATTTGGCTAGGCTATGATTCCCAGTATTGTGTGATTGTCTACCATTTTGTCATCTGATGTGATTTTCCTATGTGTTGTAAATTCTACCTCTATAATGTTAATGAGGCAAGATTAAAGGCAGTTGTGTTAATGAGGTAGAGCTCAATCTACAAGACTAAGTTGTATCCTGAGTCAATCTCTTTTGAGGCATAAAACAAAGAAGCGAGCAGAGAGACAGGGGGATCTCATACCACTAAGCAAGTAGTGCCAGGAGCAAAGCCAGTTCTTTGGACCTGGGATCCCTGGACTGAGAAGCTCCTAGATCAGGGGAAGATTGATGACAAGGACTTACCTCCACGGCCGACAGAGAAAGAAAGCCTTCCCCTGGAGCTGCTGCCCTGAATTCGGACATCTATGCTACTAGACTGCGAGAGAATAAATTTCTGTTTGTTAAAGCCATCTATTTGTGGTATTTCTGTTATCGCAGCACTAAATAAGAGAGGAGCCTTGGAAGAAAGGCTTGGTGATCTACTTCTGAAAAATCAGCCATCGAAAACTCTATGGAGCACAGTTCTATTCTGACGCTCATGGCATTGTCATGAATTAGAGTTGACTCAAGGGTACCTGGTACTGGCAAATTTGGGGGTGGTTTGTCATGCAGCAAAAGTTCTTTATTGACCAAGTGACCTTTTTATTTGATACCCACTGCGGACAGAACTCCTGGCTCAGGAAAAGGAAACGTGTACAGGCACACCTCGTTTTATTGCCTTAGCTTTATTGCGCTTTACAGATACCGTGTTTTTATACAAATTGAAGGTTTGTGGCAACCCTGTGTCGAGCAAGTCTATCAGCGCCATTTTTCCAACGACATGGGCTCACTTCATGTCTCTGTGTCACATTTTGGTGATTCTCACGATTTTTCAAACTTTTTCATTATTATCTGTTATGGTGATGTGTGATCAGTGATCTTTGATGTTACTATTGTAATTGTTTTGGGGCACCATGCACTGTGCCCATATAAGACGGCAAATTTATTTGAAAAAGTGTGTGTGTTCTGACTGCTCCACCGATCAGCCGTTCTCCCATCTCTATCCCTCTCCTTGGGCTGCCCTTATTCCCTTAGACATGAAAATATTGAAATGAGGCCAATTAATAACCCTACAATGGCCTTTAAGTGTCTAAGTGAAAGGAAGACTCAAACATTTCTCACTTTAAATCAAAAGCTAGAAATGATTAAGCTTAGTGAGGAAGGCATGTCGAAAGCTGAGACAGGTCCAAAGCTAGGCCTCTCACGCCCAACAGTTAGCCAAGTTGTAAATGCAAACGAAAAGTTCTTGAAGGAAATTAAAAGTGCTACTCCAATCAAAACACAAATGATAAGAAAGCAAAACAGCCTTATTGCTGATATGGAGAAAGTTTTAGTGGAGAGAAGATCAAACCAGCCACAACATTCCCTTAAGCCAAAACCTAATCCAGAGCAAGGCCCTAACACTCTTCAATTCTGTGAAGGCTGAGAAAGGTGAGGACACTGCAAAAGAAAAGTTTGACGCTAGCTGAGGTTGGTTCATGAGGTTTAAGGAAAGAAGCCGTCTGCATAAAAAGTGCTGATGTACAAGCTGCAGCAAGTTATCCGGGAGATCCAGCTAAGATAATTGATGAAAATGGCTGTACTAAACAACAGATTTTCAATGTAGATGAAATAACTTTATATTGGAAGAAGATACCATCCAGGACTGTCATAGTTAGAGAAGTCAATGCTTGGCTTCAAAGGACAGGCTGACTCTCCTATTAGGGGCTAATGCAGCTGGTGATTTTAAGTTGAACCCGATGTTCACTTACCATTCTGAAAATCCTAGGGCCCTGAAGAATTATGCTAAATCTACTCTGCCTGTGTTCTATAAATGGAACAACAAAGCCTAGGTGACAGAACATCTGTTTACAACACGGTTTTCTGAGTATTTTAAACCCACTGTTGAGACCTACTGCTCAGAAAAAGAAAGATTCCTTTCAAAATATTCCTGCTCATTGACAGTGCACCTGGTCACCCAAGAGCTCTGATGGAGATGTGCAAGGAGATTAATGTTGTTTTCCTGCCTGCTAACACAACATCCACTCTGCAGCCCGTGGATCAAGGCGTAATTTCGACTTTCAAGTCCTACTATTTAAGGAATACATTTCGTCAGACTATAGCTGCCATAGATAATGATTCCTCTGACGGACTGGGCAAAGCAAACTGAAAACTTTCTGGAAAGGATTCACCGTTCTAGATGCCATTAAGAACATTCGTGATTCTGGGAGGAGGTCAAAATATCAACATTAAGAGGGTTTTGGAAGAAGTTGATACCAATCCTCATGGATGACTTTGAGGGGTTCAAGACTTCAGTAGAGGAAGTAACTGCAGATGTGGTGAAAACAGCAAGAGAACTAGAATTAGAAGCGGAACCTGAAGATGGGACTGAATTGCTGCAATTTAATGATAAAACTTTAACCAATAAGGAGTTACTTCTTATGAAAGAGCACAGAAAGTGGTTTCTGGAGATGGAATCTACTCCTGGTGAAGATGCTGTGAACATTGTTGAAATGACAACAAAGGATTTAGAAAATTACATAAACTTAGTTGATAAAGCAGCGGCAGAGTTTGAGAGGATTGACTCCAATTTTGAAAGGAGTTCTACTGTGGGTAAAATGCTATCAAATAGCATGATATGCTACAGAAAAATCCTCTGTAGAAGAAAGACTCAATCAATGCAGCAAACTTCATTGTTGTCTTATTTTTAAGAAATTGCCACAGCCACTCCAACCTTCAACAACCACCGCCCTGATCAGTCAGCAGCCATCAACATCGAGGCAAGACCCTCCACCAGCAAAAAGATTACGACCCGCCGAAGGCTCAGATGATGGCTAGCATTTTTTAGCAAAAAAAGTATTTTTTAATTAAGGTATGTACATTGTTTTTTTAGACATAATGCTATTGCACACTTAATAGACTACAGTATAAACAACTGTTATATGCTCTGGGAAACCAAAAAAATTGTGTGACTTGCTTTATTGTGATATTTGCTTTATCATGGTGGTCAGGGACCAAACCCACAATATCTCTGTGGTATGCCTATATGATGGAGCTGACTCTCACAGCTTAGATAAAATGTGCCTCCAGATCCTATACCTCCATGTGCTCTAATTTCTAGCCTCACCCAAGTCCTCTTCCAGATAAGCAGGGGCTTAAAGGCTCTAGAGCCTGGGTTTGAGTCCAGTGTTCAGGCCAGCCTTGGCTGCAAAGGCCACTTGCCCTCGGATCACAGAATACTCCACCCTGTCTTATAGTCAACTTTTACATGTCTGTCTTCATCTATAAACTGGGAGGTCCTTGACATTAAAGCCTTTCTGATTCATCTTGGAATCCCCAATCCCCCTCCCAATGCCTGGCATGTAATAGGTGTCCAATAAGTGTTGAGTGAATGAATGAATGCAGTTACCACAGTTTAGATGGTACCACAGTCGACTTTAACCATGTCTGTCCCACTAGTTACTGAGCATCCTGCAGACAGAGATCAATTCTACCTTTCACTTACTTACCTTAGAGCACTTAGCACTCTGCAGGCACAATACCCAGGGCACAATCCTGCCTATAAGGACTTCGAAATCTAAGCGAGATGCTCAGAAGTCACCTATTGCAACAAAATGTTTTTTAAAAAAATTAAACCCATTGCAGCAGAGTCAATTCTGACTCATTGCAACCCCATGCATCACAGAGTAGAACTGCTCCACAGGGTTTTCTTGGCTGTAATCTTTACAGGAGCAGACTGCCAGGCCATTCTTCTGCAGCACTACTGGGTGGGTTCGAACCACTAACCTCTCAGTTAGCAGCCAAGTGCAAACCAGGAACCTCAAGAATGGCAACAGAGAAGTGCAAATGACCATGGAGGCCCCCAGAACCAGGCTCTGAATATAGTGTATGTTCAATGAAGTTATTTTTAGTTGAACTGAATCAGATCATGCACTAGTCAGGAAGCTTTGGGCTGTCAAAGAAGGCAACAGTCCTCTCTGTGAGGTAATTTTAAAGGTTATCGAGTGTTATTGAGGGAAGGGACAATTCAAGGTGGAGAACTACAACCACAAGGTTGCACAAGCACTTCCAAATGACAAAGGTTCCTGGGAAGCTTTTATGACAAAATATCAGGAACTTAAAGTGGATTTTTCTGATTGGTTGACATTTAAAATACTGTGCTTAAGCAGTTACAAGACAATCACAGGATATTCATTTTTCTTATTAGTCATGTACATAAATCACAAGGCCATTACAAGATGTTAGTTATGTAAAGTTTCTTATCTATGTTTATCATGTATCTCCTTGGAGACATTCTGCTGAGTATAACAAAGAGATGAACTTCCTGGTAATGTACAGAGGCAAAACACTTAAGCAGGAGTTATGTATCTAGAGGAGAAGAAGGACAACAAAATGGCTTCCAGGTTGAATTAGCTGTCGGCCATTTTGGTCATACCAAGTGCCTGTAGCTAGATTTAAAATGCTTTTGTTCAGGGCTTAAATTCCCACTTTGAAGGTGTGTAACTTTAGGCAATTCACTTAATCTCTCCCAGCCCTAGAGGGTGCGTCTCAGTTCTGACATGAAAACCAGGTACAGGCCAGCTTGGCCTATGCAGACAGGACACAGCAAATGAAGTGAATTTTTTACCAAAGACATAAACCAGACGGGTGGGTGGGGATGGAGTGGGGGGAAGGGAGGGACTGGGGGAGACCTCTAACCACAGAACCGACCATTTCAGAAACTGCAAGGCTTTGGAAGGCAGAGTAATGGGATGCGGCCTCCTTCTTGTGTTCCCGGTTCATCTGAATGTCATCTTCCTGTGAATGCTACCATCTGCGGAAATTAAGAGATTTTCCTATTATTAGCACCATCAAACAGGCACTGTAAACAGATCGCAAACAATGAGCCTTTGTTAGAAACACCGCCATTGGTTCTGGGCCCTGGCTCCTTCCACACCTGGAGATGTATTATCTAGTTGAACAACACTTCTTAAGAGGCAGCTGCTGTGTCAGGGGGAGCCATTTTCCTCAGAAACTGCAGAGCTTGCGGGGGAGCTTAATGGTGTACTCCCAAGACTTGAGATTCCCACACCCTCCCGAAAGTCTGGCCCTTTATCCTCCTCCTAAAACATCCATGGAAACCCTGGTGGCGCAATGGTGAAGTGCTACGGCTGCTAACTGAAAAAAGGTTAGCAGTTCAAATCCACCAGGCACTCCTTGGAACCTCTGTGGGGCAGTTCTACCTTCACCTATAGGGTCGCTATGAGTCGGAATCGACTTGATGGCAATGGGTTTTTTTTTTGTTGTTTGTTTTTTAAAGCATCAGTAGTGGGTCCCTCAACAGGTCAAGCTGAGCATTATCACTAACACAGTAATTGTGAGATGGTATTTTTTTTTATTAGGTAGGAAACATGGGGGCCTGAGCTTTTCTGCCAGAGGTAAAATACCTTCCCATTCTTCCTCATGCCATGCAGGGTGTGCCACTCTTAACACCGATTTCAGGAATACTGTGGAAAATCTGAGGTGGCTACATTTAGCCCTCCCGCTAACGAGCATGTAACGCACAAGATTAATATTTGGTCTCATTTTATGGAGTCTGAATATTACTGCATGACTTCCTGTCCATTTCGTACCCCTCCCAGACACTGACTTTCATAGTCCTGAGCATCCCGTCTCCTCACTTAGTTCTGCTCCCCGTCTCTCAGCTCTCGGTGCTCCACCAGAATGCTGTCAGGTTTTCAAAGCTGTGCCGCTACAGGAGGCACTTAGCTATTTCTTTTTTTTTTTCTTTTCAGTTCATGTAAAGGATGCCTGAAACTGTTTAAAGGATCAGAGTGTGTGTGCACACATGCATGCAAGCAAACCCACACATACATACCCCCCACATACACACACAAACCCATACTCGCATAAACACACATGAAGATACATATACATACACCCCACACACGGGAATGAAAGAAGCGCTTTCACATGTAGACCAGAACAAGTCCTCTCAGCCTTATCTGAACGAGCACTGGATGTCAGGATGACTCCTCCAAGTAATAACAGCAACTGATTGTGTGTTCATGAAAGTAGTTCATGAAAGTGGTAAGTACCAGTTACTGTCAAGTCAGTTTCAACACATGGTAACCCCATGTGTATCAGAATAGAATTGTGCTCCACGGGGTTTTCAATGGCTGATTTTTTTTAAAGTAGATCATCAGGTCTCTGGGTGCACTTGAACCTCCAACCTTTCAGTTGGCAGCCGAACACATTAACTGTTTGCACTACCCAGGGACTCCAGTTTATTAGTGACATTCAGTAATCAATGTTGACTGCTTACTGGATCCCAGACCCTGTGCAAACACTTCCTATGTGTTATCTTATTTAACTCTTACACTGTGAAGCTGGCATTATCATCCCCATCTTCCCCAGGAGGAAACTGGGACTCAGAAAGAGTAGGCACTTGCCTGAGGTCACACAGCAGCCAGCTAGGATTCATGCCTACATCTACCTGAAGCCTGTGCCGCTAACACCCCCTCGCTGTGCCTCAGACATGGAAGCCTGGAGATGCTGGCTTCCTGGACAAGAGAGGAGAAGGAGCTTGGCTCAGAAGCCTGAGGATAAAAATGAACTGTTTCATAGTACAGTACCCGGGATCTATAAAATCAGTAATTCTCCATGTTGGGATGACCCTCCAACCCTTGAATCCTGGGGTACAGGGCAGGGAGCCAAGATGGCAGGACCGGATCAGCCTGTGGTCTCTCCTGATATTTTGAAGGTGGCCTCCAAGAAACCCACCTCTTCAGGGAGCCAAGCTCCTGTATGTACCACTTGTCAGGCCCAGAGCACAGAGGAGTGAGGTAACTTTGCCAAGGACAGAGAGCTAGTATACAGTGGAGTCGGTATTCAAGTCCAATAGTGTGACTGCAGAGCTGATTCTCACAACCCAGCCCCTTTACAAAGTGGCCTGCACTAACTGCCCCAGAATAGTGCAGATCATAAACCCTTTCGCAAGACAGAGAACAGGGGCTGGGATAGAGGGGAAAGCTTTAAGGAGGAGCTGACCCTTGAACCACACCTGGAAGAGCAGGTAGATTTAGGTAAGTGAAGGGGGGCAGGAGGGACAGGGTGCCAACCTGTCTGTTGTTTTCAGTGAACAGCCCACTTTGGCTATGAGTTAGCAGAGCAGTGAAATGCAAAGTATGATTAGAAAGGTAGGTTGAATGCCAACCTGCATTAAATAAAACAAATTCAGGAGAATTTAGGGCCTTTTTTGTCAAACAACCTCCCACATGATGTTTCTGAAAATGTAACTTTAGGGTGAAGTCCCTGGATAGTGCAAACAGTAAATACCCTCGGCTGCTAACCAAAAGCTTGAAGAGGCAAGTCGACCCAGTGGAGCCTCGGAAGAAAGACCTGATGATCTACTTCCCAAAACAATCAACCACTGAAAACGCAATGGAGCAATTCTACTCTGACACACATGGGGTCGCCATGAGTCGGAACCAGCTCAACTGCAGCTGGTTGTTTGGTTTTGATAGTTTTAGGGTAGGAACTGATCTGAGCAAACCCCAGTTAAGTCTTAGAAGAAAACATAATACATAAGAAGTCCCAGCAGGCTCTGAACACAGTTGTCACAAATGCAGCCAGGGCCCGTGACCTGGTTCTTCTTGTGAGGGGTGGGGAGTCACAGGCCTGGAAAGGGAGACTCCTTGGCACACATACTGCCCCATGCTCAGGGTAAAGATAGAGAGCAGTTACGGCGAGAGGTAGGCGGTTATAGGGTAGAATGACCCAAAGGAACCCGTCATCTGAAAACCTTCCATAAAGTCTGTGATCGTTAGGTTGTGTGTCAACTTGGGTGGACCACGGTTCTCAGTGGTTTGGCAGTTACGAAGTAGTTTAGTAGTCGTATGACGTGATCCACTTTCATCATGAAATTTGATATAATATGATCACCTCCATGATGGGATCTGCTGTGAGTAGCCAGTCAGTTCAAAGGAAGTTTCCTTGGCGGTGTGGCCTTTGTTGAATATAAGTGGACTCTCCTGCAAGGCTCGTGAGCTTTTGTTCGCTCTGGATCCTGTAGCTGGCTCCTGTTCATCTGATCTCCGGTTCTTGGGACTTGAATTAGCAGCTTACCTACAGTCTTGCCTGCTGATCTTGGGTTTACCAGCCCTTGCGGGTTACGTGAATCAAGAGAAGCCTCCAGCCCGACCCATGGATTTGGGACTTCCTGCCTCTGCAACTGCGTGAGCCATTTCCTTTATGTAAATCTCTCTATGTAGATATTCGGAAACCCTGGTGGCACAGTGGTTAAGAGTTACAGCTGCTAACCAAAAGGTCGGCAGTTTGAATCCACCAGGTGAACCTTTGACAACCTGTGGGGCAGTTCTACTCTGTCCTATAGGGTCACTGTGAGTGAGAATCAACTCAACAGCAATGGGTTTGGTTTGGTTTTTTATATATATATTCATAAGCTTTACTGGTTTTGCTTCTCCAGAGAATCCAGCCATGGACAAGGTCATATGGTAGAATTGGGGCCTTAATTATTTACTCATTTATTCAACAAACATTTATTCATGGTCTGCTGTGTGCCAAGTGCTGTGTTGACCTTGTAAAAGTGAATATTCTGATGTACTGGTAATTCTCAAATCTCCACAAAGTCTCCACTGGGGAGGATCTAGAAAGTTCTCCCACTCCCTCCACTTCTCCCTTCTCAGTCCCACGCTGGAGGTAGCAACAGTGAGACTCATCAGGCCACCTGGAGTGATCTCCTTCATTCAAAGGGTCCTTTCCATGGGGTGGGGCAGTTATGTGTATATTCTGGTTTAAAAAATATTTTGTTTTTGCCAAAACTTGAGTCTGGGGCAGAAATATCACTTTAAGCTACAGAGTAGCCATCAGAGGTAAAGGTGACTAAATGTGCACAAATAATTCATGCAAAATGCAACCCTGAGCCAACCCTGCAAAGGCCAGCTTTGAAAAGAGGCTGCATCCTGCTCACCCAGGACCAAACTGGCTTTATCTGCACATAGAAAGATGTCTTATTTTCATTTAACTCCAAATATTCCACCTCATCTGAGGAGATTAAACTGTGATTTTCATTTAGTATGTAGAATTATAATAATAATGGTGCCTTATGTTTCTATGGCAAGACTTTGTCTCACAGACTTTGGACATGTTATCAGGAGGAACCAGTCTCTGGAGAAGGACATCATGCTTGGTAAAGCAGAGGGTCATTGAAAGAGAGGAAGACCATCAGCGAGATGGACTGACACAAGGTCTGCAACAATGGACTCAAACATAACAACGATCATGAGTATGGCGCAGCACCAGGCAGTATTTTCTTCTGTTGTACACGGGATTGGTATAAGTTGGAACCGACTCGACGGCACCTACCAACAACAGCAACATGTTTCCATAGAGTCCCTGGGGGGTATGAACAGTTAATGTCTTTGGCTGCTGGCTGAAAGGTTACTTCCCCAAAATCAGACATAGAAAAAGCCCTGTGAGGTACAGTTGTATTTTGACACACATGAAGTCTCCATGAGTCAGAATTGACTTGATGGTAACTGGTGGTGGTGGGTGTTTCTAGAATGTACTGTACTTTCAAAGTGCCTTCCCATTCACAGCGTCAAAGTTACCACGCAGATGCTGGGAACTCAATGACCTCCTGTGGCTGGCCCCTTGAATAGCAACGTACTGAGCTTCTTCCCCTGAGAGCTATCAGCTGCCCTAATGTCCAGGCAGAAGCAAGGCAAGAGTAGACACAAACCCAGAAAAGGTAGCTTCAATTTTTGTGGGATTTTTTTTTTAAAGCAATAATTTTACTCACTTAGCTACTTTCATCTCCAGAGCTCAGGCTCTTTATTCAATTCTCACAGCGACCTGAGAAGTTGATAGATATTAATATCCCCTGTAAAGTGGTTCCCAAAAAATGGGTCAGGGAGAAGCTAGCGGATTGGCCCAAGGCTTAATGCTAAATCCTTTTCAGAATGGACAACAGAACTTTCTAGGGCCAACCTGGATTTCTGCAGCGGGTTCCACGGCCTGAGAAGCTGGCCACCAACATCTGAAATCTTTTTCAACTCCTGAATCAGCACCATCCAGTCAGAGCTAAGAAATAAGTGTTGCCGAGCATTGCCAGCCAAATGAAAAAAGTGCAAAAATCTAGCTAATTACTCAGGACATGTTGGCAGACACCTCTGCTTGTCAGATTCCTAGTTGTCTGAATGGTTATTTACATCTGAATTAATTTACACTGTGGAAATTTTAAATACTTTTTTTTTTTTAATTTTCAGTAGCAGCAAAAGTCCTACCAAGAGCGATGCTGTTTCCAAAAACTTCCTCTCCTTCCTCTCCTTCATCCCTGATTTATTCATAGGAGGAGGAGTACTTGGAAAGATCCCACACAGGAATTCCTGCCCAGACATGCTAAGGAGAACCATTGCCCTCCTCTGGGTGCCTCTTAGGCCCTGGGCTTCTCCAGGAACCTCCTAGGCTTGCAGGGTGCTGGTCTGAAGCAAATGTCCCAAGAAATTTTGGACACTCTTTAAAACTTGAAAGAAAGATATTGAGGAAAAATAGAAAGAAATGTTACTCTATACATTTTGAATTTTTCATTCATTCAACAAATATTCAATAAGACCATACTACATGTAAGGATCGTCCTGCTAGGTCTTGGGGATGGAAATATCCAAAGATATATAAAACATCATCTCTACCCTGGGTGGTGCAAATGATTAAAGCGTTCAGCTGTTAACCAAAAGACTGGAGGTTCAAGTTCACCCAGAGGTGCCTTGGAAAAAAAGGCCTGGCAATCTACTTCCGAAGAGTCAGCATTGAAAACCCTATAGAGCACAGTTCTACTCTGACACACATGGGGGCATCATGAGTCCAAACTGACTTAATGGCAACTGTTAACTGTTAACCTACAGTTCAGTAGGGGAAACAAGCATGGGGGGGACCACAATAGAATATGGTAAATATTAAGGGGTGGGGGTTGGATTGGAATTGAAATTTATACACTATAACTTAAATAGGCAAAAACTACACCCAATGACAACACACACACACATATATATCTTAAATTTGCCAATTAAAAATAACTAAGTCTCCGGGGTCTTAAAAGCCTGCAAGCAACCACCCAAGGCACAATTGGTCTCTATTCTCCTGGAACAACAGAGGAAGAAGGAGAGTCAGGAATAGGAGAAGGACATGGACTGTGTGGCTAATTGCCTCCATGAACAACTGCCTCCTTTGCCACCATACCAAAAGAACTAGATGGTACCTGGCTACCATTACTGAAAATTTTGATCAAATATTCCATAAAAGAATCCTGATCAAAAGGGGGAAAATGCAGAACAGAATTTCAAATACTCATGGACTGCAGACTTCCTAGAGCCATGAAGTTGAATGAACCACTGCAACTATTGCCCTGAGATAATCTGTAAACCTTAAAACAAAAATATCCCCTGAAGTGTTCTTAAAATCAAACAATAGTTCAGCTTAGCTAGAAAGAAAGGTGCAAAGAAGACATTCAGGCAACTAACAGACACGTGAGGAAATGCTCCATACCACTAGCCGTAGCCGTTAGAGAAATACAAATCAAAACCACAAGATACCATCTCACCCCGACATTACTGGCACAAATAAAAAAATTAAAAAAACAGAAAGTAACAAATGTTGGAGAGGCTGCAGGAAGACTGGAACTCTTATGCACTGCTGGTCGGAATGCAAAATGATACAACCATTTTGGAAATTGATATGGCACTTCCTTAAAAGCTAGAAATAGAAATACCATTCAATTCAGCAATCCCACTCCTAGGAATATATCCTACACAAATAAGAGCCGTCACATGAATAGACATATATACACCCACGTTCATTGCAGCATTATTCACAATAGCAAAAAGATGGAAACAACCTAAGTGTCCATCAGCAAATGAACGGATGAACTGTGGTACATATACACAATGGAATACTACACAACAATAGAGAACAATGATGAATCTGTGAAACACCTCACAACACAGATGAATCTAAAAGGCATTTTGCTGAGTGATATAAGTCACTCACGAAAGGACAAATACTGTATGAGACCACTATTCTAAAAACTCATGAAAAGGTTTACACACAGAAAGAAACAATCTTTGATGGTTACGAGGAAGAGGAGGGGTGGGAATTGAAAAACACTAGACAATAGATAAGCGGTTACTTTGGTGAAGGGTAAGACAGTACACAATACTGGGGAAGCCAGCACAACTTGACCAAGGCAAGGTCATAGAAGCTTCAAAGACACATCCAAACTCCCTGAGGGACCAAATTACTGAGCTGAGGGCTGGAGACTATGGTCTCAGGGAACATGTAACTCAATCAGTATAACATAGTTTATAAAGAAAATGTTCTACATCCTACTTTGGTGAGTAGCATCGGGGTTCTTAAAAGCTTGTGAGCGCCTGTGTAAGATCCACCTACTGGGCCACCCCATTTGCAGCAAAGGAGAATGAAGAAAACCAAAGACACAAGGGAAAGTTTAGTTCAAAGGACTATGGGCCACAACTACCACAGCCTCCACCAGACTGAGTTCAGCACAACTAAATGGTGCCTGGCTACCACCACTGACTGCTCTGACAGGGATCATAACAGAGGGTCCCAAACAGAGCTGGAAAAAATGTAGAACAAAATTCTAACTCACAAAAAAAGACTAGACTTACTGGTTTGACAGAGACTGGAGAAATCCCGAGAGTATGGCCCCAGGACACCCTTTTAATTCAGTACCGAAGTCACTCCTGAGGTTTACTCTTCATCCAAAGACAACCCATTGCCACTGAGTCAATTCCAGCAACACTTTCCATCCAAACATTAGGCAGGCCTATAGCCTGTAAAACAAACGATAACATATGTAGTTCAACCGTGTATATTAGACTGAATGGGCACACCAGCCCAAAAGCAAAGACAAGAACACAGGAAGGGAAAGGAAAACTGGACAAACGGAAATGGGGAAACTGAGGTTGAAAAGGGGAGAGTGCTGACACATCGTTGGGCTGGCAACCAATGTCACAAAACAATTTGTGTATTAATTGTTTAATGAGAAACTAATTCACTCTGTAAACTTTCACATAAAGCACAACTTAAAAAAAAAAGAGAGTAAGTGGAACAACTGAAAAAAAACAATCAAATTATTCAATGACAGATATGAAAATTTGTATTTTCGTGTATAAAAAACTTCACAGAAAAATATGAACAGCTGGCAAATTTAAAAAAAAAGTTTCGAATCAAAAAAAGAGAGAGAAACATCTGCCTTGAGCATTATGCTCTTTTAAGAACTATCTATATGGGATCAAACTGATAACAGCAACTCAAAAGATTAGATAGGAACCTTCAGGGACAGTGGATTTATTTTAAAGGGGGAAGAACAACTCAGAAAAGGAGGGTGAGAATGGTTGCACAACTCGAAGAATGTTATCAATGTCACCAGGTGGTCCATGTAGAAACTGTTGACTTTGTGTATGTTCTGTTGTGTATATTCTCAACAACAACAACAAAATAAATAAAATTAAATATTTTTTTTAAATCCAGGCTCTTCCACCTTAGAAATGTTTCTTTCAGGTACATATGCCCTTGTTTCCAAGTTCAAATTTCCTATCAGATCTGTTCCCGCTTCTCAAGGAGCTGTGGTCACATATTTGCTTCCTTACAGGGGTACAGGGAGAAATTCATAACCTGATGGCATCAGGCATGGACTCTTTGGTCCACATCTGTGCCCTGGCCTCAGCTGAGGTATCTCATCTGGACACTGACGTTCTACCCCAGCGTCCACCAATGTGTGACCAGGCTTCTCAGTATTCTGGGATGCTGCGTTTGCCCCAAGACTGAAGTCCTTGGTCTCTGTTCCAACCTCCGTGGCTTCCCTTGTCCCAGTCCCTAACTCTTCTCTACCACCTGCTCCTTCAGCACACCCGTGCCCCACTCAGGTGCGTGTAAATTCTGAACCCCACGGGCAGCACACGCGGGCACGGGCAGCCAGAAGCACGGTCTGAATCACCAGCGTGCCTGCTGCTCCCACGTTGTATTGGTGTCCCAGGGCCGCTGCAACAAAGTACCACAAGCTGGCTGGCTTCAAACAGAAACTCATTCTTTCAGAGTTCCGGAGGCTGGAAGTCCAAAATCGGCGTGTCAGCAAGGCCATGTTCCTTCCGAAGTTTCTAGGGGAGAATCCTTCCTTGCCTGTCCCAGCTTCTGGCGGCTCTGGGCGTTCCTTGGTTTGTGGCCGTATAAACCCCAGCCTCTGCCTCCGTCCTCACATGGTCCTCTCCCCTGTTTCTCTCCTGTGTTCTCTCCTCTTCTTTGAAGGACACCAGTCATTGGATTCAGTGCCTACATTCAATCCAGAGTGATTTCATCTCCAGATCCTTAACTAATTACATCTGCAAAGACCCTATTCCCAAATAAGACCACGCTCTGAGGTTCTGGGTGGACACAAAATTTGGGGGGATACTTTTCAACCCATGACACACACCATGTGGTCACAACAACAACAGCAAAAAACCAAACCCGTTGCCATCGTCAAGTCGATTCTGACTCATAGTGACCCTATAGGACAGAATAGAACCGTCCCATAGAGTTTCCAAGGAGCCCCTGGTGGTCACAACAGTCATGCCAAATCCAGACATTCTCCATGAGGCTTGAAGTCTCCCAGGGAAGTAGAGTACTTGTCCTAAATTTCCCAGAGTGCCCAGGTCATCTGGTTGTTACTAGGTCCCTTTAGAGGTTCAGATCCCACAGGGAGAACCAGATCATTAACTGTAAACTTCCCTCCCCACCTCATTTCTCCCCCAGCACTGGAAGGACTTCCCTCCTTTCTGCAAGGTGGGAACTTCCCTACATCATATTCTAAGTTCTCTCTACACTCATAGCAACAATCCCATAGTCTGCATAGGCTCAGCGTAGCTTTTGATATGTAAAGGGAAGACAAGCCTCTAGAAAGCCTTTTTCTCTTTCAACTAATTCTGGCTTTCAAGACTACTGCCTAGTTATGGATTCAAAAAATCTAATTTGAAGTTCAAAGCTGAACCATTCAACAAGCACATGAAAAGATGCCCAATGTCATTGGCCATGAAGGAGATGCAAATCAAAACCACAATGATGTACCAGCTCACCCCCAGTAGAATGGCAATGATCAAAAAGAAAAAGAAAACAATAGGTGTTGATGAGGCTGTGGAGAAACTGGAACCCTCATCCATTGCTGGGTAGAAACGTAAAATGGTACAGCCACTGTGGAAAACATTTTGGCGGTTCCTCAAAAGACTGAACACAGAACAACCACATGACCCAGCAATCCTAACCCCAGTTATATACCCAGGAGAAGTGAAATCAGAAACGCAAACAGAAAGCTGTGCACCAGTATTCATTATAGCACTTTTCACAATAGCCAAAATGTGGGAAGAACCCAAATGTCCATC
Organism: Loxodonta africana; assembly: GCF_030014295.1. Taxonomy (NCBI): domain Eukaryota; kingdom Metazoa; phylum Chordata; class Mammalia; order Proboscidea; family Elephantidae; genus Loxodonta; species Loxodonta africana. The sequence continues at coordinate 51,587,505 of NC_087366.1, forward strand.
AACAGACGAATAGATAAACTAAATGTGATATATACATACAGTGGAACATTACTCAGCTACAAGGAGAAATGAAGACTTGACGCATGCCATAACGTGGGTGAACCCTGAAAACCTTATGCTGAGTGAAATAAGTAGTCACAAAAGGACAAGTGCTGTACAATCTCACTTACCTGAAATAAGCAAATATATAGAAAGCAAAGATTATTAACAGTTATCAGGGGCAGGAGGGAGGGGGAAAGGGGAGTTTTGCTTGCGGGGCACTGACTTTATGTTGACAGTGGTGGAATGATTTGGAAAAGGGTAGTGATAATGGCTGCACAACATGGAGAATGTGATCAATGTCACTGAATTATACACGTAGAAACTGCTGAATTGGCAAATGTTATGTTGTGTATATTTTCATCACAATTTTAAAAAAAAAAAAAAGGCTGAACCATGACCCCTTTGTCCTAGGCTATCACCACACTTCTCTAAGCCATTGTCAGAGGGTGGACAGCTACAAGACAACCAGGAACTAACGTGTTTTAAGAAAGAACCGTGCTTTGGTTTAATATCCCCAGTGCATTACCCAGCACACTCTACTATGTGTGATATGGAAGCACATATGTGAACCCCTGAAGGGACTGTTTCTTAGGCGTCTTTATCCACCACACTCAGCACAGCTCCTGGCATATGGTAGGTGCTCATTATATGTCTGTTAAATGATTGTGGGGGTCTGGAAGTCTTCATGATAGAGGTGACATTGAGTCGGGCTGTGAAAAGTAAACGAGTGGAATTATGTTCGCAGGAAGTGGGCAGGAAAGGAATTATAAGCAAAGGGCAAAGATACAAAAGCAGGGAGATAAAAGAGAGCAGCGTCTTCAGGGATGGTGCGGAGTCGGCCATGACTGGGGAGTGGTGGGAGGGGAGGCTGGAAAGGTAGAGGTGGCAAACACTAAGGGGCTTGAGTGATAAGAGCTGGGATCTCACTGTGCAGGAAAGGGAGAGAGGAGGTGCACACTGAAAAGAAAGTGAGCTTCCGGCGTGGCTCACATGAATGAATGCTTTATGGATCTGTAACAGACTATCGGGGAAGCCAGCACGTCTGAGGGTTCTTCCTGATCTTGTGAAGCTGACGTCAGCAGGTGTAGCTGTGTCATTCCTAAATAGGCTCCTTGGTCCTGTCCTCACAGATTTAATGCTGGGCCAACCCACGGCAGTGTTTCCGAGATTCCTGCCTTCTTATCTTACACCAAGTCGCGGGAAAACGCCACACAGTCCTAGGCCACAACCTAGAGATATTCCAAAGAAAGAAGTTATTTCACAACCAGGAAATGTTTTATTGTTTTAAAATGGTCAGTGCAAACCAAAATGCTGAATCATCTAGGCACTATATATACATATATGTATATCAAATGCTAAATATATTTCTTCATCAAATTCAAGTTTGGCCATCATGATGACGCCAAATGTGAATATTTTTACCAGTCTTTGTTCCATGACAAAAGGCATCAGCTTCCCAAATAGGAAGGATTTGCACCAGCACTTTTTCTTTGCCTTTGATGAAACATTGTTTGTTCTGGCATAAAGGGTTTGTGACAAAACCAGTTATTCTTCCCGGTCCCCAAACAAGATTTAAATCCTGTTTGTTGAAAATCAAGAAGTACTTCGCTACCTTAAATATCACCAGGCACAATACTGTCTGAGTCTCTCATTATTCTAAGGGTGCCCAAGGACAAATTGGACGTGTAGCGTACACGTGGATGGTGCATCTCTATGCGATAGAAACTTGAGGACTTTTTTTTCTAAAAACTCTCTTTTAAAGGTGAGACTTGAACAAAACCAAAGCTGGAGATGATAATAAAATCTCTTTTAAAACATTAATACTAACAGCAAATCAGCAATGACTGTGTGCACAAACATCCTTTTAAAAATCTGTCTGCAAAGACCTCTAAGAATAGCTAGTCACTGGAGTTATCTTCCCAGGAAAGGGTTAGCAGTGAGGCTAAGGCAGCTGTGGGAGAGCTGGGGACCCCACCACATGCTGATCACATGGACAATGGGGTACGGTGCAGACTGGTCTAATATCAGTCATGTTCTGTTGAGTTTTCTTTTACCAAGTATTTCAAATCCAACCCTTTTTTTCCATTTCCATTGCCACCACCCTAAATTCAAGTTCTATTACATTAAAAGTAGGCTATTACAAGTACCTCCCACTTCCAGGGTTTTTAACCAGAGAATGCAGAAAAATCAGCTAGCCGAAGAGCTTTTCTCAAGCTCTTCCCTCTTTTTTCAAGCTTTTGGGCCCCACACCAGATTCCCTGAATCAGACTCTCCAATGGTGGGGCACCCAACACAGGTTATGTTTAAATGTCCCTCAAGTGATTTTGAAGTGCAACTCTGATTCAAATGCACTAACTGGTCTCTAAGCTCACCCTCCAACATGATGGATCGCAGACCACCCTCTGGCTTATCTCCCTAAAGCATCTCTTTGATGATATCCAAAATCATCAGTAAATTTCCAATAAAGCAGGATAGTTGCTAGCTGGCTCTCGCCCACCGATCCTAATATAATTCTGATCTTATCACTCACTCCCATGACTCTACCACACTGGATGACTCATTGGGTGACATTTCCACCCTTGAGCTGGGACTCATGCCATCCCCTCACCAGGCATGCCCCCCAACATGTATCTATCAATCACTCCATACAATCGCTCCTAATCCTTCAAGACTCACCTCAAGTCCTGCTCCATAAAGACTTCTATGGTCACCCATGACTCTGTCCAGTGCCAGAAATGTTCTCTCCCTCCTCTGAACTTCTACAGCGCTTTGTGTGTGCCTGTGGAAATTAAGTACATAACACGATGGAGGAGGAATATCTAGGAGTGTAGACTCAAGTGACCCAGAGGAATTTCTTTAAAGTTCAGTGTTTTTAAAATGTTATGTGAGTTTTCAATTCTCCATAATCTCTTAACGGAGCCCACCAGTGCCTCCAGGAAGATGTGCCATGTTTATCCTGAAGCTTCTGTTGCCCCCGGCGCATGCTGTGTACTGGAGCGATGAGTTCATATGACTGAGTAATTTAGAGAGAAAGGACTCAATAAAGATGTCTGAAATAATGAATAGATAAATGACTCAATGAGTAAAAGTCAAAGTCTTCTTTCCTTTGTCATTTAGAGTGATTAGGCACATGCAGCTCCTTACCTCCAAGCTTGCAAACCTGACCATCTCAATATTCAAGAAAACAAGGGTTCCTCCAGTTAGCAGACTCACCCTGCTTAGAAGGCATTTAAACACCTTCTGAGACTTGAGCACGTCATGTGGGGTCCCCCACCTTGACCCCAACCGGCTTCTCAAAATACTTCTTCCAAACACATCCTCCCTCCCTCCACGAGGGGTTTGGTGAATAAAGCTTGCATTTCCTTACATACTTATACACATGTAAGGAGGAAATTCTGCTGTGATTCAACCAGGTATGTTGCACACAGGCCAACACCGCAGGTACCTCAATGTTCATCATTGCTATTTTAGATTAAAAACCAGTCAGCAACAGTTCACCAACAAGGACATTCAAGCGGCCAACAAACACATGAAAAGATGTTCACAATCATTGGCCATCAGACAGATACAAATCAAAACTACAGTGAGATACCATCTCAAAATGGCACTGCAAAAATGGCACTGACCAAAACAGAAAACAACAAATGCTGGTGAGGTTGTGGGGAGATTGGAAGCCTGTTCCCCTGCTGGTGGGATTGTAAATTGGTTCAACCACTATGGAAAATGCTATGGCATTTCCTCAAAATGCTAGAAATAGAAATACTCTATGATCCAGCAATCCCACTCCTAGGTACATACCCTAGAGAACTAAAACTACTGACAAGAACAGATATATGCACACTTATGTTCACTGCAGCATTATTCACAATAACAAAAAATGCAAGCAGTCTAAGTGCCCATGAAAAGATGAATGGATAAACAAACTGTGGTATATACACACAATGAAACACTATGCAGCCATAAAGCATAATGATGAATTCTCAAAATATATCTTAACATAATTCCCTCTCACTCTCGTGCCTCCTCAGCAGGGCATTATTATTGAAGGAGCTGCAGGCGCCAAGCCTTTCAGGCCCAACGTAGCACAACAATTAGTAAATACACACCATGTGTAAGGCCCTGAGCTAGATAACACATGGTCCTTTGGTGCCTGGAGGATATTATGCTCAATGAACTAAGTCAATCACAAAAAGTCAAATACTGTATGATCTCACTATTATATAAAGACAAGAATAGGTATACATACAGAAAGGAACATTCTTTGGTGGTTATCAGTGATGGGAAGAAGATGGAGGTAGAATCACTTCCAGATAGTAGACACTTGTTAGTTTTGGGGATGGGTAAGGCAATACTGAATAAGGGTGAAGTCAAAACAGCTTGACCAAGTACACTAAGAAGTACACGCCACAACACATACAATTTTCCAACAACAGTAATAACAACCAAAAAATATGTATGTGGTTACATGGGTAGATATGTATGCTTATATATGTACAGGTAAGCACATATGAATATACGGGTACATATGCATAGATGTTAGATGTTTCTGTAGGCAAATGTATACACACGTTTATGCATGCTGCACATATATTTATATATAAAATAAATACCTAGGGGGCAGAGTTACAGATACTTCCTAGACACAACCAAACACCTTGCGGGGTTCGGTTACTGGGCTTGAGGGTTTAGGATCATAGTCTCAGAGGGAAACTTGGTCAATTGGCATAACATAGCTCATAAAGATAATGTTCTACATCCTAGTTTGGTGAGTAGCATTTGGGGTCTTAAAACCTTGTGAGAGGGCATCTAAGATACAACTACTGGTCTGGAGCAAAAATGAAAGAAGGAAACCAAAGACTCAAAGAAGAAACTAGTCTATAGGACTAACAGTCTACACGAAACACCACCTCACCTACCCTGAGACCAGAACTAGATGGTGCCCAAATACCACTGCCAACTGTTCCTACCAGGGACACAATTGATGGTCCTGGATAGAATGTGAGAAAAATACAGTAAAGAACTCAAATTCCTAAAAAAAGGCCATTCTTACCAGACTGGTAGAGACTAGAGGAACCTCCGAGACTATCGCTCTGGGATACCCTTTAAACTTGGAACTCAAACCACTCCCAGGGATCACCTATCAGCCAAAAGATAGAGTGGCTCATAAAATAAATAATATCACCCATGAGCACCATGTTCCTCTAAACAATCATCTAAATGGTCAGCAATTACCTAGACCCAAGATTAAAAGGTAATGGGGGAAAAGGAAGCTAGATTAATGGAAACAGACCAACCAGAATGGAAATAATGAGAATGCTGACATATTGTGAAAAGTGTAAATGTCCCCGAATGATATGTATAAAAAAAAAAAAATTTTTTTTTTTTTTTTTTTTTTATGTATAGACACTGTTAAATGAAAACCTAATTTGCTATGTAATTTTTCTCCAAAAACACAATAAAATATTTAAACAAAAACACTGGTCAACACCACCCAAGGACCATGTGTTATGCCTGTCCCCCAGCTCAGGGCCTTACACATGGTGTGTGTTTACAAAATACTGTGCTGCTACATGGGACCTGAAAGTCTTGGCACCTGGGCCTCCTCCAATCATAATGCCCTGCTGAGGAGGCACGGGAGTGAGAGGGAAGCAGTGGCCTCAGCTGAGATAATGGGAACAATCGCTTCAGAAGATACAGTGATGGTAGGAACTTTTTGTTCTACTTACAAAGGTGGTCCCTGGGTGGTGCAAATCATTAAGCGCTCGACTACTAGCTGAAAGGTTGGCGGTTCAAACCCACCCAGAGGCTCCTGGAAAGACAGCCCTGGTAATCTGCTTCTGAAAGGTCACAGCCTTGAAAACTCTATGCAGCAGTTCTACTCTGCACACGTGGGGTTGCCATGAGGCAGAATCAACTCGACAGCAACTAACAACATCAACCTGATACAAGGTTGACCATGGGAATCAAGTTAAGTGAAGAAAGTTCCCTGACAACTTGTCCTGATATTCTGTAATGTGGCTAAAATAATGCCTAGGACTTAATGGACATTTAATAATAGTTTAGTTGACTGATTGGCTGGCTGGCTGGCTGAATAAATGACCAAGATGCAACTGGGAAGGCAAAAATAAATAAACTGGTAGTAAACCAAATCAAACCAAATCCACTGCCATCGAGTCAATTCCGAATCATAGTGACCCTATAGGACAGAGTAGAACCGCCCCATAGAGTTTCCAAGGAGCACCTGGTAGATTTGAACTCCTGACCTCTTAGTTAGCAGCTGTAGCACTTAACCACTATGCCACCAGGGTTTCCAGCAGATAGCAGAGACCTGTAAAAATGGGACACAGGAGTATAAGGGTTTGAAACCAAACAGGCTTTTTCCGGGGGCCGGAGGGGGCATTAAAAGAGAATAAAAGAACTCGACCAATGATTTCCAATATCTTCCATAAGATGACTCCTTTTTTAACCTCGAGAAATGTTAGGGTTCCGGTTAAAGATGGGAGACTAAACACACTTATTAGCCTCGGCTCCTTCCTAAGACCACACAAAAGCCATAAGAGACTTGATTGAAGGCTAAAGCCCAAGAACAAAGAGATCAGGACGACAGCAACGCAACAATGGAAACCGGAAAACGGATGAGTAGCAACTGACTTAGAAGACCTTAGAAAGTGGAACTGGCTCCCTACCACCCACCTGTCAATTTGTCCTACTGTGGTGGCTTGCATGTTGCTGTGATGCTCAAAGCTATGCCACCGGTATTTCAAATACCAGCAGGTTCACCCATGGTGGACAGGTTTCAGCAAAGCTTCCAGACTAAGACTCAAGAAAAACAATTTACTTCCAAAAATTAGCTGATGAAACCCTATGTTCACAACAAAATATTGTTCAATATAGTGCTGGAAGATGAGCCTCCTAGGTTGAAAGGCACTCAAAAAATGCAGTGTCCACAACAATGGACTCAAGCACACCAACAATCATGAAGATGGTGCAGGAATGAGCAATGTTTCATTCTGTTGTACGTGGGGCTGCCAAGAGTCAGAGCTGATCCAACAGCAACTAACAACAATAAATCAGCTTCAGATACCTTTGCAAGTGGGGGTAAACTTGGGACTAAAATCAAGAAGGCTTGTTGAAAGTCTAGTTAAGATACAATTAGGTCCTCATCCCCTTGTTCCCTCAGCATTGCCCCTCGCCCACATTCATTGAAGACTAGAGGCTTTTCTCTGCAGGGAAAAAAAACCAAACTCATTGCCGTCGAGTCAATTCTGACTCATAGCAACCCAATAGGACAGCGTAGAACTGCCCCGTAGAGTTTTCAGGGACGGTCTGGTGGATTTGAACTGTAGACCTTTTGGTTAGCAGCCATAGCACTTAACTACTATTCCACCAGGGCTTCCTCCTGCAGGAAGCAGAGGTAAAAATGTGGGGTACTAGGCATAGTAGAGATAGCAGATTAAAAACAGGGAGGCTAGAGGAAAGTTAACAAGTTAATTTTGAGACACCACCACCTTCCCATGTCTCCAGCCTTTTTCCACTCAGTTTCTAGATACTGTCAGACAGAGCCTAGAGGAGCCTTCCCTGTAGAATCTAATTTCAATAATAAAAGATTTGAAGATACTAACATCAAGAGAGTCCCCCAAAGAAATGCTCCAGCCAGATCACCCTAGCGAAGCCCATATTTGACAAGTCCCACTCAACATGCACGAAGGTTCCAATGGGCTTTGTGAGGAACCACTCATAAATATAAGCAAAGGGTCTAGAATCATGAGGACATTAGAGAAAAACCTCTAAGATGAAGACAGAGGCCAAGGCGGAGAAGAGCAGTTGGAGGAAGCAGAGCTTATAGAGCGAGAAAAAGAAACTCCAAAAAGACTGTTTTTAGAAATTAAAATATGACAGAAACGAAAATCCTAGTAGAAGGATGGGAGGTTAAAATTGAAGAAATCTCTCAGAAACAGCCAAAGGCAACAAAATGGAAAACAGGAGAGAGAAAAATAAGAAAATGCAAAGAGGACTAGCTCAGGAGGTCCAATGTCTGAAGAAAAGGATTTCAAGCAGGGAGTTGTTCTCTACTTATTACATGTAAAGAAACAAACCAGCAAAGAAATAATTGAGATTCCTCAGGGATGGAAGGACAAGAGTTCCCAGACTGAAAGGACCTGCAGAGTGCCTAGCACAACTGTGAAATTTTAGACCTCTGGGGATAAGAGAAAATTCTACAAGCTTTCAAAGACAGGAAAAAGTGGGGGAGATAATTTCAACAAAACTATGAAGAGTCAGAAGGACATTGGATTTCTCAGCTGCAGGACTGAAAACTCGGATTGCCAGCAGAAACCAGAAGCTAGGGCAGACGCATGGAACAGTTCCTCTCCCAGAGCCCTCAGAAGGAATAGACAGGGCCGGTACCCTGATTTGGACTTCTAGCTTCCAGAACTGTAAGACAACAAGCATCTGTTCTTTAAAGCGACCACTTTGTGGTATTTTGTTACTGTGTCATAGGAAGCCAAAACGTCAATTGCAAAGTCAGACAAATTGAACCTCTCTAAGCTAGGGTCGCTATGAGTCAGAATCAACTCAGTGGCAAAGGGTTTGGTTTTTTTTTTTTAAGCTTCGACTTCCCATAAAGTGGTGTTTAGAATGGACTTGGTTGTTCACCTGTTCCTTGGATTTGGTGAGATCCATATCTTTTTAACAAAGTCACTTTTATATCATTTTATATAGGTGTTAGTATCACCCACACGTGGACTGATGAAAACAGAGAAAACCAAAAACCAAACTCAGTGCTATCAAGTCGATTCTGACTCATAATATGTAAAATCACTCAGCTGGTAGGGCCAAGATTTGAAACTAGCCCAAAGAACATTCTCTTTCCAATTTGCTACAAATTTATGTTGATGCTGTTGTTACTTGCTGTCAAGTTGACTCTGACTCATGGAGACCCCAAGTACAGGAAAATGAAACATTGCCCAGTCCTGCACCATCTTCACGACCGTTGCTGTACTGACGTCCACTGTTGTGGCCACATGTATTTTGAGTGCCTTCCAATCAAGGGGCTCATCTTCCAGCACTGTATCAGACAATATTCTGGGTACTGGTACAACAGACACACAATCCAATGGAACAGAACTGAGAACCCAGATATAAATGCATCCACCCACAGGCAGCTAATATTTGACAAAGGGCCAAAGTCCATTAAATGGGAAAAAGACAGTCTTTTTAACACATGGTGCTGGCATAACTGAACGTCCATCTGACCCATACTTCAGACACTACTCTGTCGTGATCCATAGTTTACACTGGCTGATTTTCAGAAGGAGGTCACCAGGCCTTTCTTCCCAGTCCATCTTAGTCTGGAAGCTCTGCTGAAACCTGTTCAGCATCACAGCAACGTGCAAGCCTCCGCTGACAGACAGGTGGTGGCCATGCAGGAGGTGCACTGGCCGGGAATTGAGCCCAGGTCTCCTGCATGGAAGGTGAGAATTCTACCACTGAACCACCACTGCCCCAAAGCCAGTTGCCATTGGGTGGATTCTGAGTCACGGCAACCCCACGTGTGTCAGAGTAGAACTGTGCTCCATAGGGTTTTCAATGGCTGATTTTTCAGAGTAGTATGCAAGGGCCTTCTTCCAAGGAGTTTCTGGGTGGACTTGAACCTCCAATCTTTTGGTTAGCGGCTGAGTGTGTTAACTGTTTAAACTACCCAGAGACTCCAATCTCATTCTAGTTTTCCGCATTCTGCCTTAGGAAAAGGCTTTACATTAGAATTCTAGAAACAGAACTGGATGTACATGTAAACTCATGACACAGCTGTCATTGCTTATCAGGGAGGAAATAAATTGTGCCAAGACTATTGAGTACCCATCTGAAAAAAAAAGAAAGAAGAAATATGACTCCCATCTCACGTTGAACATTAAAGTGAATTCCAAGAATCAGTTACAGGTAAGCCAGGTACCAACAGCTTCTGGCCCTCTGCAGAGCTCCTGATAACACACAGCCTAGCTTCCAGCTTCGAGCCTCAAAACCCAAGCATGGGCTGGGCTCAGCTTTTCCTTTACTCCTGAACCAGCCAGATTGTCACCCCCTCTCCAGGAAAGACCACACCCTACAGCTTCCCTGTAAGTCCCCAGCCCTGCCCGGTTGCTTCCTTCCAGCAAACAGAGACTAAGACTTTACGGCCAGCCTGACAGTTCTCACAGTATCCTTTTCTAAGTTAAAAAAAAAAAAAAAAAAGTTTTCCCTAATAATTCCATTTCTCTACAAGCTTCTGTTTTAAAAAGGTTAGCATTTACATAAAAAGTTATTTTGCATAAAATAGCTTACAATTAAATATTAATCATCTTAGTAAATTTTTAGAAGAGTTAAATTTTTGTTTCAATAAGGGACGACTTCTTTAAGGGAAAAAAAAAAGAAAACTTTTAGCAAGTTAATGTTCTCCTGCTCTGCTTCTTACTGAGTGATTGTGGACAAGTTACTTAAGTTCTCTAATTATCTGTTCCCCTATCTGTAAAGTAGGTATAATAATACTTCTACCACAGGATTGCTATATTCAATTAAATGAGTTTTATGAAATTTGACAAGCTGATCCCAGAGTTACAGAGAAGTGCAAAAGACCAAGAATGTCCAAGACACACTTGAAGAAGAACAAGACAAAGGGCCTGTCTTACCAAGTATCATTATAAAGCTCTAGTAATAAAGTCAGTGTGGTGGAGGCACAGGGGGTATATAAACTAAGCAATGAAATAGAGAAAGGTTCTAGAAACAGACCTATGTATATGTAAACTCATGACAACGCTGTCATTGCTTATCAGGGAGGAAATAAATGAGACTATTGAGTACCGATGTAGAAAAAAAAGAAAAAGAAATCTGACCCCCATCTCACGTCAAACACTAAAATCAATTCTAAGAAGACTGTAGACCTAAATGTGACCAGCAGAACCATCAAACTTTCAGCAGACGATATAGGCTATATTCATAAACCTTGGATAAGGAAGACTGCATAGAAATGATCCAAAAATCAAAAACCATTAAGGGAAAGTTTGATGCATTTGACTAAATTAAAATTAAGAATGTCTGTTCATCAAAAGACACCATAAAAAGAATGAAAAGACAATATGCAAAGAGAGAAAAGATATTTGTTGCAACATAAATCTAGGTTAGTATCTAAAGAATTCCCACAAATCTATAAGAAAAAGACATACATCCCCACAGAAAGCAGATTGATGAAGACTTGAACAGACTCTTCACAGAAGGGGAGCTATAAATAGCCACATGTGTATGACAATATTCTCAACCTCATTAGTCATCAGAGAAACGCAAAATTAAAACCGCAATGAGATACCATTTCACACCTACCAGACTGGCAAATTTTAAAAGTCTGACAAATCAAGTGCTGACTATGATGTGGGAAACCCGGAATGCTTACACACTGCTGGTGGGAGTGTAAATTACACAATCACTTGGAAAACAAGTTGGCATTATCTGGTAGAGTGAGGTTGCGCATACCCTACAACCCAGCAATTTGACAAGTAGGATTATACCCTGAAAACTCCTCTACGTGAGCACCAGGGAACACACAAAAGAATGAGTATAGAGGACCTGTTTGTAATAGTTTTTTAAAAAGGAAACAACCCAGATACCCATCCACATTAGAGTGAACAAATACACTGTGGTGTGCTCATACAATCCAATATCACTTGGTGATGAAAAAAAATTAGTGACACCCAACCACATGGAGGAATCTTGAGAACATACATTTGAGTGGAAAAAAAAAAAAAAAGTTGTAGAAAACACATACAGTATGATTCCATGTCTATAAAGTTGAAAAACACGCAAAACTAAACACTGTTTTGGAATGTGAACAAAAGATAAAAGGGTATTTTGAAAGGAATGGATATTACTCAGCCATGAAGAGAAATGAAGTCCTAATATATGCTACAACTTGGAAGAACCTTGAAAACATTATGCTGAGCAAAACAAGTCAGTCACAAAAGGACAAATATCCTATGATCCCACTTGTAGGAAATGTGTGGAATAGGCAAATGTATAGAGACCAAAGTTTATTATGCTCACCAGGGGTGGGAGGGAGGGGTAAAGAGGGAGTCTTTGCTTAGGGGGCACTCAGTTTCTGTAATGGTGGTAGAATAATTTGAAAATGGATAGTGGGGATGGTTGTACACCATAAGGAATGTCACTGAATTGTACATGTAAAAAATGTTGAATTGACAAATGTTTTGTTAGACATGTTTTTATCAAAATAAAAAAATTTTTTTTAAGAAAGGGAATAATAAACACAAAATTCAGGAGAGTGGTTACATCTGAGGAGGGAAGAGGGTGGGCTTCAGGAGAAGCCTCATGGGACTTCAAAGGTGATGCTCAGCACAGGTATTCATGGTATTGTCATTCTATGCACATCACATACATTTTATGACTACCGTCCTGTGGTGGTTGTTGTGTGCCATCCAGTCGATTCCGACTCATAGCAACCCTACAGGACAGGGTAGAATTACCCCATAGGTTTTCCAAGAGCAGGTGGTGGATTCAAACTGCTGACCTTTTGGATAGTAGCCTGAGCTCTTAACCACTTCGCCACCAGGGCTCCAATTCTCCTGTAGCTACTCAATATTTAATGAAAACAATTAAACGAGATGATGACTAAGTAAAACACACTGCACAGTGCCTGGCATATATGAAGTGCCAGTTCATTTTCTTCTTCTTGTGGTACTATAATATTTTAAAACACATTTGAGAGAAACTAAATAGTGGTTTTCCTGCAACTCCAATAATTGCTGGTAGATTGAAGAATGCCACAGGATCAGATTCTAGGTCTGTTTAAAGTCAAGGAATAACAAGGCTCCCCGACTCTTTGTTCCCAACCTTACAACACCCTGCCCTGGGCGTTTATGCCAATTTCCCTAAATATAAGCATCTAGAAGTGTATTGGGAGTCCTTAGGTGGTGCAAATGATTAAGCACTCAACTACTTGCAAAAGGTTCAGGGTTCAAACCTATCCAGAGGCACCTTGGAAGACAGGCCTTGTGATCTGCTTCCAAAAGGTCACAGCCTTAAAAACCCTATGGAGCAGTTCTACTCTGCACACATGGGGCTGCCATTAGTAGTGGTTGACTCAATGGCTACCAGCAACAACAGTGTTCCTTCCCTTCTGCCACCTTGATTCCTACCCTCTGTGTTCTCCTTTTGACTAGAAAACATTCCTTTTATGAGACCACTATAAAAGAGCTACAGCTCTATACTGGAAGAAATAAAAATCCAGGCATAACAGAGCCCTGCAAAGTAGCACACTCAGCTCAGCACGTTACATAAAAGTCAGAAAAGGAATAAAGAGAATGATTCGTGCGATGTCTGTTCTTGGATTATCTTCTGGTCCACGTGTTATAAATCCCTAAATCAATCTGAAAACATCTGTCACAAAAAAGAACCCCAAACCAGAGAGAGTTGCAGGTGATGTTTATATTTTAATAATAAAAGCTCTGGCATTGGTCTTCTCCCTATATTTTTGCTTTTCTCCTTCCGTAACCATAAAGCAGCTTGAAAAAGAAAAGAAAAAGCATACTAGATGTCATCGATTTCATCCAAACAGACTTCAGAGAAGTGATATCCGGTATGATATGGAGACAAACAATAGAATTTCTAAGCTAATTAAAACAGAGGGAGAGAAGAACAGAAGGCCAGGCAAAGGCTCGGCATTCACTGAGGGTCTGGAGGAGACAGTGAGTGACGGGCGGGAGGAGAAAGGAAGATGGGCCAGCCAGACCTCCACAGTGCAGGAAAGCGAATGATAACCGAGATGGTTCATTCACTCACTTGATCGTTACGCACCTACTCGTGCCCGGCTTTGTCCTAGGAGAACTAACACAGTCTCTGCCTCATGGGGAACCCAGCCTAGTGGGGGAACCTCCAGTTGCCATCGAGTCGACTCTAACTGATGGCAGCCCTCTGTATGTCAGAGTAAAACTATGCTCTGTATGGTTTTCAGTGGCTGGTTTTTCAGAAGCAAATCGCCAGGCTTTTCTTCTAAGGCACCTCTGGGTGGACTTGAATCTCCAACCTTTCAGTTAGCAGCTGAGCATGTTAACCATTTGCACCACCCAGGGACTCCTAATGGGGAAAAGACAGAAGCAAATTGGTGACGAGTGCTGTGACCAAAGGAACAGGGGTGTCATGGGGAGCACACAGCCCCCCACGTGGGAGTTCAGTAGAGCCCTCCCAGGGGAGCCATACATAGCCTCTAAAGAGGTCCACGAGTGAGCCTGATGGGGTGGCGAGGGGAGGCAGGAGGGAATGAAGCAAGGGAGAGAAAGTCCCGAGCTGGAAAACGGCCCTTGCGGAGCCGCAGTGGGAGGGACGAGGTGTGTGGAAGGGTGACTGGATCAGGATGCCTGGAGGAAAGAAGGCACACTCTTCCATCGCTTACAGCCCACTGGGCAAATCCAGAAAATGCACAGACTTACACCATAAGAGCAGAATGTGATCTAGACGCCTCTTCTCTATTGTCCTCAGTGCCTCCAGCAGTAATAATGCGCTTGGTTGCAGATAGGATGCAAGGAGGGGGTGTGCCTGTGCTATGCTAGTGACATCGTGTATGCAGTTGGACAATAAAAACCTAAACTCTAATTGTAAAACTTGTTTAAAATTTTCTGGAAGAAAAAGCATTTGCAGATAGCTACACACACATACACACACACTCAGGTCCATTGCTCCTAGAAACTCCTACAACAAATATTAAGAGGAGGCCCCCAGGCACGGCAAAATCTATTTGGGGGGAATGGTTGCCAGTTTTATTGCCTACCTGCTGTTGGGAAAACCTCTGATGAATTAAATCAACTGGACTTTTTATTTCCAGATCTGCTCATACACGGCCGTAGGGTCCTTTGTCATGTGAGACAGAAGGGGACGAGGCCGCAGTGGACGATGTCTGCCCACACCTTGCTCAGTCCCCACCCCCAGCCCATCCAGCACACAGCTGCTACGGGCTTTCCTAGCCAGAGACCTGTCAGGAACCCACTGACCATATCCATCCGTGTACCTTTATACACTCCTTTCAACAATAATTATTCCTTCTGGCAGACAGAGCCATCCCGGTGTAAGACAAATCAGGGCAACCCCACCCCAGCGCATGGACCAGGCAGCTGGCACGGTGCAGTACGGTGGCTCTGCCATCTGGTGCTTAGAAGGAAGGACGTGAGGCTCCTGCGTACACGCCTGTAAACTCCAGACGTCAGCAAGACAAATGGAGTGGTACCGCCTCTATCCAGTTCTATTCACAGCCTCTCTGGTCACATGGACCCACTTTGTGACTTCCTATCCTCTTAGAATTTGCCCTTGAGGTTCATTTTGATCCGATCTTACCAGGATAACAAACTAGGGTTGTTGGGGAGAGGGGCTGAGAGTGGGAGCAAAGAAAATTTATACAGTAAAACCCGAGAAAGCTGGAACCTATGTAAGGTGGAAGTCTGTCAGGGAAGGAAAACTCAAATATTTTCCACTAAAATGAGCAATAGAAAAGTGGTAAGACTGCACTCTGTCAAAGGCGGAAAACTTGCGAGACCCAGGAAAACAACGAAGTTCCGTCGAGTTCCAGCTCTCACAGGTTGCCCTGTAGCATGACTTGTCTTGAGGTCACCACAACCCCTGGTGATGGCCTTCACCTCATCTGCCTAGAGATGGTACTGCTGCAGGGAATAATGGATTATTTTTCTAGAAAATTAATCTTATGATTAGAGCTAAATAGTTCTCCATTTCTGTCATCTTAGAAAACCAGAGATATGTTCCAAACTGGTATTGGCTTCTCCCACTTTGTATCATCAGTTCCTAACACATAGGGGGCATTTAACAATGGTTACTGATGTTAGAGATGATGGATAATCAGTTCTGGAGCCTACTTGTTCAGAAAAGGGAGTTCCAAGAAATCAAAAATCTTGAACCACAGACAAGGAACATCCGGGGTAGGTCACACCTCACGTGTGACCGCTCAAGGGAGACCATTCTATCAAGTCAGATAATAAACATCATTCACATCACATAGACCCTTTCAATGTGGAGACCTACTCCTCTCCAGAGTCCCACCTGAGGAGCCCCTGTTGGGAAAACATATATTCACCCACCCTAAAGATTTTGTTTGAGAATTCTGTCCTCTCGATGAAAAAATAGCTTAGGGATGTCGCTCAACAGCAGAGATTTGGAGGGACCAGATGGCTGGTAGAAGAAGAGGCTATTCTCAATCCAGAGCCAGTGGTAACATTGGAAGCCAGAGCCCAAATTTAGTTTGAAACCTGGTGCCCGACAGTGTAAAATTAGACACTTCCTTAAACCATATGGCTTTTTTAAATAAACACCTGTCTGTCCAATCCTAGAATGGAAAGGAACCTCAAAGTCAAGCTCCTTTCCTTCAGACACAACATCTGTACCATGAGCAGTGCCCACCAGTCATGCCAGATGCTTAATAAAAGACTGGCTGATTGAGACTACATTAATGGCTGCAAAGAATAAAGCTCTTAAAGTTCTTTAGAAACTTTCTGATTCCAATGTCTCTTTTGCTCTCTCTTCCCTCCACCAAATTCCTTTTCCTTACCCTATCTAAGGCTAGAAAACATACATACACACAAACACACACACAGAGTACCCCTAACATCTTTCAATGTTGATGCGTATTTTTGTCCTGATAGCCCACCCATAATCTTTCCTTCTTACTCTATTTTCTTCCTGTCTACTTCTCTGGCAATGATACAATTTATCTGTAACCCCTAAAAGCCAACTTCTCACCTCCCTATTTGAAGTCACCATCCCTAAGCATTATGAAATATTCCAGACCCTCCTCACCCAAATCTCCATTCCCAATCATCATGTGGCCTTAAGATCGCTCCCAAAACAAGTAAGCTTGCCCATGTGCTCAGACTACCTTGATCTTTTATCTTGACTGGAAATGGCCTAACCTGACCAATTTCTTCAGCTGAACCTTCAGCCTTTAGAAACAGAAGTGAAGAACGAGAGTCAGGAGTGGAGGGTTAGCAATAAAGGCCTTAGAAAAGGAGAGACAAATAGGACCTCCCTTAATTGTTTTCTTTTTCTCCCCTATCTGAAAGCCTGGTAAAGAATAAATGAAATCATGTGTAAAATGCATTCAGTAAACTGTTCAAGCTCAATAAAAATATAACTTTATTATTTTTCACAAAAAAAAACACTAATTCCCACAGAACTAATGTCTTCAACCATTCCCTCAAATGAGCTCCACTTCAGTGGAACAACGATTTATTTGGTCTTGAATCTTAGAGTCATCTTCAACTCCACCCCCTCCTTTGTCCTCCACATTGCCAGACACAGATTTCTCTTCCTTCTCCTTCAGAAAGTCTTTCAGTCCTGTGACTCTCTGTTATTCTAAGATTTACACTCTGTGTCAGTTCAAGTCCTCCAGGAAGCAGATGCCAAGATGGGATTAGACACACAAGGTATTTATCAGAGGAGAAGCCTGTGAAAGATAAAGAGGGAGGAAACAGGGAAAGCCTTCAGACCACAGTGTAGGTCTGATACCTGTGAAAGGAAAGAAGGTATGCTGGGTAGGAAGAGCCTCAGACCATAGGGCAGGTATGACACCTGTGAAAGAAAGGAAGGAATACTAGGTAGGAAGAGCCTCAGACCACACAGCAGTTTTGAGAAAGTCTCTGTTGGCTGATGGATATCTCTAAGCAAAAGTCACCCATTAGAGGAGTCCCAATGGGGAAGAAATGGCCCAGCTTTAAATACCCTCACCATGCTCAATAACTGACAAGTACAGCCTGTGGCTGCATAAATGTCATGATGGACCCAAAAGTGTGGCAACTGGAGGCAGTCAGTCAACTATCACCTCCTAGTAGGTCCTCTTGAAGGGAGGTCTAAGCAGCACACCTCCATGGCTGCCACTGTTTCAAAACAATCCTGGACTTCCATTCTGTGCTCTTTGGTCTGTAGCTATAACTCTCTATAACCTGACCCTAACTTATCTAGCCATGTGATCTCCCACTGCTCCCCTCCACCAGCCCTCTGCTCCAACCAAGCTGGTTTCTTCTTTGCTTCTCATGCCCACTTGTGTGACTGAGGCCTTCAATGTTTCTGACGTTGAAGTCCTCACTTCCTCCAAAGCCCTGCATTAGAGAGCTGGCTGTCTATGCCGTTCAATTAACTCCTACCCCAAGCTACTTTGTGAGGAAGTATCTATGAGTGTAGGTTCTAGCTCCAACTAGATTAAAAACATTTGCAGGATATTCCATTTTATAAGTCTATTTCTAAAGATAGGAGCCATGGTTAAGTGCTTGGCTGCTAAACAAAAGTTTAGGAGTTTGAACCCACCAGCTGCTCCACAGGAGAAAAAGCCTGGCGATTTCCTCCTGTAAAGATTTCAGCCTAGAAAACCCTATGGAGTTCTACTCTGTCCTAGAGGATCACTATGAGTTGGAATCGACTTGACAACACACAACAACAATGATCTATAGAGGCAGAGGTACATATATATACACATCTTTACAAAAAAAAAAAAAATATATATATATATATACACACACATACACATACACCAAACCAAACTGAACCAGTTGCGGTAGAGTTAATTCCGAACCGTGGTGACCACCACGTGTGCACAGTAGAACTGCATGCACTCCATAGAGTTTTCATGGCTGTGACCTTTAGGAAGCAAATCACTAGGCCTTTAAGGTGCCTCTGGGTGGATCTGAATTGCCAACCTTCTGATTTGTAGACCAGCGCTTAATGGTTTGTGCCACCAGGGATTCACATATATACGTATATAGTTTATGAATACATATATAAAACAAAATTATTTTTTAACCTGATATCATGAACTGTCTTACTCATATTTGAATCTGTACCTGGCACACAGCAGGGGCCCAATAACCTCTGCTGCTGCCACTGTTGCTGCTACAGATAGGGAAGATGATATTTTCACATGTCGAAGAGATGAACACTATTTTCACCAACTCATGAGCTTTTTTTTTTTTTTTTTTCATGAGCCTAGTGGTTTTAAAACAATCACAACTTAGCCATCAAAGAGGAATAGCAATTAAAAATGGCTTGGTCAGCCCATGGTAACTCCATAGATACATGGACCTGAGGGACCGAATTGCTGGGCTGAGGTCTGTGGGGACCATGGTCTCAGGGAACCTCGAGCTCAATTGGCATACAGGTTTTATAAAGAATATGTTCTACATTCTACTTTGGTGAGTAGTGTCTGGGGTCTTAAAAGCCTGTGAGTGGCCATCTAGGATACTCCACTGGTCTCACCCCTTCGGGAGCAAGGAAGAATGAAGAAAACTAAAGACATAAGGGAAAGATTAGTTCAAAGGATTAACGAACCACATCTACCACGGCCTCCACCAGACTGAGTCCAATACAACTAGATGGTGCCCGGCGACCACCACTGACTGCTCTGACAGGGATCACAATAGAGGGTCCCAGACAGAGCTGGAGAAAAATTCTGACTCAAAAAGAAAGAACAGACTTGCTGGCCTGACAGAGACTGGAGAAACCCTGAGAGTATGATCCCTGGACACCCTTTCAGCTCAGTAATGAGGCCACTCCTGAGGTTCACCCTTCAGCCAAACATTGAACAGTCCCATGGAACAAAACAAGACTAAAGGGGCACACCAGTCCTGGGGCAGGGACTTGAAGGTAGGAGGGAACAGGAAAGCTGGTAATAGGGAACCCAGGTTTGAGAAGGGAGAGTGTTGACACGTTGTGGGGTTGTTAGCCAATGTCATACAACAATGTGTGTACTGTTTTATGAGAATCTAGTTTGTCCTGTAAACCTTCATCTAAACTACATCCCAAATTCCACACAGTCATACCTTGTCTGCCACCATGACAGCTACAATGACATCAATTCTCATCTCACCCACCCCTACTGGATGTTTCAGCAATAGTTGTTCTCTCTTGTTTGGTTTTATATTTTGCCACTGGTCTTCACTGGATTCTGCCAACTCTTGTTGCCCCAACTCTGCTCTCTCCCCACTTCACCCTCTCCCCATTATCCCCAATCTCTCCAAGGATAACTCACTAAACATTCTAAAGGCAATGCCACAAAATCAATGGCATTCCTACAAACCAGCAATACACAGTTAGAAGGTCAAATTGTAAAGAACATAACATTCAAAATAGCATAAAATATGAAATACCTAGGAATAAATCTAATGAAAAGTGTTTAAGACCCCTATGTACTCACAAAAAACCCAGTGCCCTCGAGTCGATGAAGACCCCTATGTAGAAAATATAAAACACTATTGAGAAAAATTAAATAAGACCCAAATCAATGAAGAAGATTCAGTATTGCAAGATATTGTTATGTGATTATCAATAAGTTCTATGCAATTCCAATCAAAATCCCAACAGGGTTTTTTTTCTGGAAACGAACAAGCTGATTCTAAAATGGATATGGAAACGCAAAGGGCCAAGAATAGCTTAGATACTTTTGAAGAAGTTCAGGATGGCTTCTTCAGCTCAGGGTGTGGGGTGGGGGTAGGAATGGGTTAGGAGAAAAAGCACACTGAGAGGGGTCTCCAGAGAGTGAGCGTTCCTATAAGAAACCAGGTGGAAGCTGCATGGCCTCTTGTGACTCTGCCTCAGACATCACATCACTTCACTGTACTCTGTGGGGTGAAGGGTCCCAGTCTGCCCAGATTCAAAAGAAGTCCTAGACTCTACCTCGTGATGGGAGGAGTGCCAAAGAAGTTGGGGCTATGTTTTGAAACTGTCACAGCCACATAAAACAGAGCCTAGAAACAGACCCACACACATATGGATATTTGATTTATGGCACTGGTAGCACTGCAGAGAAAGGGAGAAGAGATGGTCTTTTCAATAAATAAATCCGTCAATTGGATATACAAGAAGAAGAAAAACTGAAAATTGACCCCCTCTCATACCATTCACAAAAATCAGTTCCAGGTGGATTGTAGACGTAAATGTGAAAGACAAAAACCATAGAGGTTTTAGAAAATAATATAGGATAATGTATTCATGATCTAGAAAGGAAACCTGTAACCCACAAAGAGTAGGGGTTAAGGGCTTCTGTTTTGATAAACAGAGGAGTGTGAAGACAAACCAGAGTGGGAAAAATGTAGCTTTAACATATATAACAGATAGAGGGATCATAACCAGACTATATATATAAAAAAAGAAAAGAAACCTGTTGCTATCAAGTCGATTCCGATTCATAGCAACCTTAAAGAACAGAGCAGAACTACCTCATAGGGTCTCCAAGGAGCAGCTGGTAGATTGGAACTGCCAACCTCTTGGTTAGTTGCTGAGCTTTTAACCACTGTGCTACCAGGTCTCGAGACTATGTACAAATCTACCAAAAACAATTAGAAAGAAAAAAAGAGAATCCAGTAGAAAAAAGAAACTTGAACAGGTGTTCCACAAGCGAGGGTATTCAAATATCCAAATGACCCCCTTGTGTAGTGAAGAATCAGCTTTACCCAGAGAGAGGCCTGGCCTTTGCCCTTGGCAACTGGAAGGTTTTCTCTAGGCCCTGGAATATTTTGCCTGATAGGAGTATCTTTGTTTGCCTGGGGGCTTTAGCCATGGGACAGTCAAACGATGTGATTTATGATGTGAGCTTTGGGCCATGGGATACCAGTTCCATCCTCCAGGGGAACTGGGTACTAAAGGTTTTAGCCCAACATCTGAGGGGGGTTGGAGACTAAAGGTCAGCTATATGGGCAGTATGTACTCAAGCCCCCCACGACAACTCTAGACACCAAAGACTTGGGTGAGCTTCTCTGGGTGGCAGTACTCCATACGTATTGTCACACACTGTGGCCAGGAGGAGTTAACACCATCCATGACTCCACGAGGAGGCAATGACCAGAAGAAGCCCTGCTTTTGGAGCTCTCCTGGGCTCTGCCCCCTGCATCTCTTCCCTTTGCTGATTTCAGTCAGTATCCTTTCCCGGTAACAAACCATCACCATGAGTATAATGGCTTTCAGTGAATTGCATGAGTCCTTCTAGTGAGTTATGGAAACTGAGGGTGGTTTTGGAATCCCCCTAACTTGCAGTTGGTGTCAGAAGTGAGGGCCATCTTATGGGGGCTGTGCCCTCTGACTTTGTAACTGGCTAACTTGAAGGTGGCTTATACTCATTGTGCCAATAGACATACGAAAAGATGCTCAACATCATTAGTCACCAGGGAAAAGCAAATTAAAATCACATAGAGATATCATTGAGCACCACCTGAATGGTTAAAATCAAAAAGGCTGATCACACAAAGTACTGGAAAGGATCTGGAGCAACAGAAGCTCCCTTGTGCTAATGGAGGGTATGTAAAACGGTCCAACCACTTTAGAAAACTATTTGAGAGTACAACCATTAAGCTGAGTATATGCTCACACTGTGACCTGAGAGGGTTCCCTGAGTGGTGCAATTGGTTAAGCACTCAGCTACAAACTGAAATGCTGGTGGTTCAAATCTACCCAGAGGCACCTCAGAAGATACGCATCTGAAAGGTCACAGCCGTGAAAACCCTATGAAGCACAGTTCTATTCTGCACACGTGGGGTCACCAGGAGTTGAAATCGATTCAACAGCAACTAGCTTGGTTTGATTTACTGCTGACCCAGAAATTCCACTCCTGGATTTGGAAAAACTTAAAAGCACTCTTACATAATTTTTTTTTTACATAATATGCAATTTTATGTATTATGCATTATGTGCACCAAAAGACACGTAAAAAGAATATTCACAGGAGCATTACTAGTGAAACAGATGAATAAATTGTGGCACATTGATTCCATGGGATCGCACGGTGAAAATTAACGCACCAACGCTACACCAAGCCACCAAAACCAACCCCACTGCCGTGGAGTCAATTCCAACTCACAGTGACCTTACAGGACAGAGTAGAACTGCCCCCATAGGGTTTCCAAGATCCTAAGTCTTTGTAGAAGCAGACTGCCACATCTTTCTCCTGCGGAACTGCTGGTGGGTTCGAACCATTGACCTTTCAATTAGCAGCTGAGCGCTTAATCACTGCACCACCAGGACTCTTTTACATGCAACCGTATGGATAAATTTCACAAACACAATGCTGAGTGAAACATACTCTGTGATTATACAAAGTCCAAAAGCAGGTAGAACTAAAATAGGTGTTTAGGAATGCATGCTTCAGCGGTAAAACTACTGAAAAAAGGCAAAGATGTGAGAACTACAAACGTCAGGACAGGGGTTACCTTTAGGGGAGGGCAAGGGTGTGACTGGGCAGGGGGCACAGGGGCTTTCTGGATGCTGGCAGTAGTCTATTTCTTGACCTAGGTGTTTGCTTTATAATAATTTGAAAAGCTATACTTTTGTATATATATTTATATATATATGTAATGGTGTTACTTTTTTTTTTTTTTAAGGTTTCTTTAAAAAAGAGAGAGGAAAAAAGGAACAATACCGACAGCCCTAGCTCCTACCCCCCTCCCCACCCCCAGCTTACACCTAAGTGGTCTGGCAGGAGAAATGTCAAAACCCTAGCAAACTATAGGAAATAGAAGGCCCATCACAAATAAGTTAATCTCATGACATAATAAAGCATTTCCATCTTCTTTTTTAACAAAAGAAGTGGGAAACAGATGGTATTGCTAATAGAAATATCCTTTGAAGCAAAACTGTCTGCAGAGAACCCCAGTTGTTTGCACTGAACCCCAACCGTCTGCATAGAACCCTGGCTGCATAGAGAGAGCAGAGGGGACTCTGCCTCTACTCCTACCGGCTGAGAGCCCCCTTCTCTGAACCTGGCTGGCATTTGAAATTGCAAGGAAAACCAACTCATTGGCAAAAGATGACTGAAGGCTAATTTTACTAAGGTTCTTGAGGTGGCGCCTTGCAAAGGGTGCTTTCAGTATTCTGATAATTAATGGGTAAGCTAGCAGGCATTTTTTCCTTTAAAGACATTTATTTCTTAATTAAAACGACATGAAAATGTTAGCATGCATTAATTATTTTCCTAGTGCAATGTAATTAACTGACTTTTAAGAGCTGAAAATGATACGGCCATTTTTCAGAAGTCGCAGCATTAGGGCTAAATGAAAATGTCAAGTAGGAAAAGTTGTTCATGGGCCCTCCCCAGCCTCACTGAGCAATCTCCCTCCCACACCTCACCCCTGTGGCAGACTGTTTGCAAAGTGGAGGGTCATAGTGCTTCAATTCAACACACATGCTCCTTTGCAGTGTGACCTTGCCACCCCTCCCCTCAGGAGGTGGAAACCCTGGTGGCACAATGGTTAAGAGCTACAGCTGCTAACCAAAAGGCTGGCGATTTGAATCCACCAGGTGCTCTTTGCAAACCCTATGGGGCAGTTCTACTCTGTCCTATAGGGTTGCTAGGGTCGCTACGAGTCGGAATCGATTCAGGGGTTTTTTTGGTTGTTTTCTGGCTTAAGGGAGAAGTGCCCCTGGGTGGTGCAAATGGTTAAGTGCTTGACTAGTAGCTGAAAGGTTGGTGGTTCAAATCCACAGAGAAATGCCACAGAAGAAAAACTTGGCAACCTGCTTCCAAAAGGTCAGAGCCAAGAAAACCCTACGGAGCACAGTTCTACACAGCCCACTTGGGGTCCCCACAATGAGCTGACTGGAAGGTAACTAACAACAATGGAGGAGGAGCAATGGAAACAGTTTGCTTCAGTGGGGAGGAGTGTTTTATCACAGGCATTATTGCCAACACATGGGGATAATAAAAAGCAGACCAACTTTAAATCAGTTTTACTGCTGTTTTTCAATACTCTACAGAAAATGTACCCTCTTAGGAGCCTTGGTGGCATAGTGGTGAAGAGCTTGGCTGCTAACCAAAAAGTCAACAACTTGAATCCACCAGCCACTCCTTGGAAACCCTATGGGGCAGTTATGCTCTGTCCTATAGGGTCACTATGAGTCAGAGTTGACTAGACAGCAAAGGGTTATTGCCTGCACCCAGAAGTTCTGCTACCATTCCCTCCCCACTCCTCTTAGTATGCCATCGTTCCCCAGCCATTGAATCTGGGCTGCCCTTGTGACTTGCTTCAATCTACAGAATGTGGCAAAAATGACATTTTGGGACTTTCAAGCCTAGGCCACAAGAGGTCTTGTGAACTTTGCCCTTGCTCTCTTGAAACCCTGAAAGACTACCAGGTCAGAAGCCCAGTCTGACCTCCTTTAAGAACACATGGACAGAGAGGTCCAGCTGACAGTCACCATCGATTATCAGACATGAGTGAGTGAGGCCCAGTCCAGCCATCAGATGACTGCAGCCACATGAGTAACTCCAGGCAAGATCAACAGAACTCTCCAGCTAAGCCCAGCCCAAATGAAAGACCCACAAATTTCTGAGCAATTCAAATGGTTGTCTGAAGCCACTAAATTCTGGGTGATGTGTTACATACAATAGGTAACTGATACACTCGACCTTTGATAACTTCCTGTTTTATTCCCCCTCCTTTTCAGTGTATGCCCTATTCCCTGCCCCCCTCCTCTTTAAGGTATCATGCCCAGAAACCCCGTATTTTCTGACCCAGATTTCTTACTTCAACCACCCTGCTTATCCAAGTACAGTCCAGTCATCCCCACACTTCCCATCCCCTCACAGAAGTGGGCTCCTTTCTGTCTCATCTACAGAGACAGCTGATCTATGGGTTCCCATCTGTGATGGTGTCATGGACTGAATTGTGTCCCCCAAAAATATATGTCAACTTGGTTAGGTCATAATTCCCACTATCATGTGGTTGTCCTCCATTTTGTGATTGATATAATTTTCCTATGTGTTGTAAATCCTAATCTGTGCCTGCGGTTAATGAGGCAAGATTAGGTTATGTTAAAGAGGATTAGGGTGGGATGTAACACCCTTGTTCAGGTCATATCCCTGATCCAATGTAAAGGGAGTTTCCCTGGGATGTGGCCTGCACCACTTTTTAGCTTCCAAGAGAGAAAAGGAAAGGCAAGCAAGCAGAGAGTTGGGGGATATCATACCACCAAGAAAGCAGCACTGGGAGCAGAGCGCAGCCTTTGGGCCCAGGTTCTTGCAAGGAGAAGTTCCTGGTCCAGGAGAGGATTGATGACAAGGACCTTCCTCCAGAGCTAACAGACAGAGAAAGCCTTCCCCTGGAGCCACTGCCCTGAATTTGGACTTCTAGCCTATTCGACTGTGAGAGAATAAACTTCTGTTTGTTAAAGCCACCCACTTGTATTTCTGTTATAGCGGCTCTAGATGACTAAGACAGACGGTTAAGGCTGGTGGTCTCAGTGGTTTGGCAGTTACGATATAGTTTGGCAGCTATGTAATCATGTAATCATCTCCATAATGAGATCTGATATAATGCAATCACCTCCATAATGAGATGTGCTATGAGCAAGCAATCAGTTGAAAGGGAGTTTCCTTGGGGTTGAGTCCTACATCTAACACACGTAGACATCCTGGCAAATCTTGCTAGCTTTTGCTTGCTCTGGATCCTGAAGCTGTCTCCTCAACTGACCTTTAGCTCTTCGGACTTGACCCAGCAGCTTACCTTCCAATCTTGGGATTTGACGCCCCCACAGCCTGTGAACCATCGGCCTGCTGTTTTACTTGCCAATTTTGAAATTGGTCAGCCTCTGCAGACTGTGAGCCAGTGGCCTGCCATCTTACCTGCTGATCTTGGGTTTGCTAGGCCCTGCAGCTACATGAGTCAGGAGAAGCCTCCAGCCCCATGGACTTGGGACTTCCCAGGCTCCATGACCATGTGAACCATTTCCTTAATATAAATCTCTGTCTCTCTCTTGCTCTCTCTCTCGCTGTCTTTCTCTCTCTCTATATATATATATATACACACTTCACTGATATTGCTTTTCTGAAGAACACCATTTAACACCTACATTTCATGTTTTATAATTGCATCTCTTGGCCCTCTGGAGTCAGGGCCTTTGTGTCTCCTAAGATGTCAACAATCTTCTCTTACACAGGAATCTAAGCTAAGTGACAATGTAGGAGGCTTGGAAGTCCCCATCCTCTCTGGGTGGCATGGAGACACTTTCTCAGGTGCCACCTGATTTGGATTCTATGTCAGAAGAATAACTCCTGATGTGAGGGTAGGAAGGAACGGGTGCCACTACTGGATGGGTCTCTGCTCTTGATGAGGCCGCAGCTATTATAAAACAGAGACTAAGTCAATCAGGAGCTTCGCGGCAATGTTTGTTCATAGGCAGTTCTGTGCATGCAAGCCTGGGGTGTGGGGTGTGAGAGCATGAGGCACTGAGGTGGCCAAAGCAGTGTCCTACAGCCAGCACATCCCAACAAAACCCAGCAGTTCCTGGAGAAATCTATGTTCATTGTTAGGCGCTCTGTAGGTCTGGGCAGTAAAGAGCTCGTGCCTTGAAAAGACAAAATGAACAGTTGCTATTCAGTCCACTCCGATTCATGGCGAACCCATGTGCATCCGAGCAGGACTGTGCTCCATAGGGTTTTCAATGGATGGTTTTTTCAGAAGGAGCTCACCAGGCCTTTCTTCTGAGGTGCCTCTGAGTGGATTCAAACCTCCAACCTTTCAGTTAGCAGCTGCGCACATAAGCCATTTGCACCACCCAGAGACTCCTGAGAAGACAAAGCTGGGTAGTAATATTAAGTCCAAGCATAAAATTCAGACTCTTTTCATGGCCTACAAGGCGCTAAGTGGTCTGGTCTCTGCCTATCTAAACTCATCGCCCATCATCTCTCTGCTCAGTCACTATAGGCAGCCATACTGGCCTCTGTTCCATTCTCAAACCCCTTCCTGCCTTAGAGCTATGCAGGGGCTCATTTCCTTTGAGTGGAATCTGCCCACAACCCTTTCACATGGGCTCCTTCCCCAAAGGTCCTCCCTTTCTTTCTTACCTAGCAGAGTCTCTGTTACCTCAAAGTTCCTCGTTTGTTTCCTTCAAGATGCTTACCATAATTTGTCATCATTTTGCTTGTCTCTTTACTCATTTGCACTGGTGTCTCCACTACTGTAAATCCCATGAGATCATGTCTGTCATGTTCTCCAGCTTATATCCCAGAACCTAGCACAGTGCCTGGTAAATTCAGACAGTCAAGAAATAGTAAATGGATGCTCTGAGCACTTCTGATGTGGCAGACACTGTGATAAACCCATCTGTTGAACAAGCATGATCCGTGATACATAATAGAAGTATAGCTTTATTTTTGTCCCCCCTACCGCATTGCCCCTAAAAAATGTACTCAGTGGACAAAATCCTTTCCTGATAGACACTTGGTACTAACAGGTAATAAAAACCTTATTGTCACTTTAAACTTACATCATAAACAAGCCCAGTTTGATTATTTCATCTTCCCCCCTCCCCACCCCCAGCTGAGGCTCACCGCAGGAAGAAACTAGAGTCCAGGAAGGGGGAGTTGGTAAATCAGCTCCTGGGCGCTCTCTCCCACTCCTCTCCTTCTCCCCTTGATATCTGGTGTTACTGATCCCCCCAGAGCGGGAGCAGAGAGAAGAAAGGAAAGAGAAGAGGGTGAAGTTCTGACCTGACTGGCTTTGCACTCTCTGGACCTGACCGCTGTATAAACCTGGCTCCCGGCCAGTGGTCCCTCTCCCTCTCATAGGTCCTGGCTTCCTTTCTGCTGCTTTCCAGGGGAGACATCTCATTCCCAGGCACAGCCCTCCATTCTGCTGTGTGAGCTTTCTCAGACACAGCCTGAAGTGACCTTGGACTACCAGGAGCACATCCCAGGCTGAGTAGCCTTGTGGAAGGCACCGTCCCGCAACAGGCTTGGAGAGAGAAACACCTTCTATCCCTCACCTCTTTGAAGGAATCTCACAGCAGAGCCTTCCCCAAGGAAAACAGCCTCTCAAATCACCTCTCTCTGTATACCTCTGAGG
Organism: Loxodonta africana; assembly: GCF_030014295.1. Lineage (NCBI taxonomy): Eukaryota > Metazoa > Chordata > Mammalia > Proboscidea > Elephantidae > Loxodonta > Loxodonta africana. The sequence goes on from NC_087366.1 coordinate 51,616,403, forward strand.
TAAAATTGAGGGATCCAAGAGTAATCAGATAACTCTTCTTTTAACCTCACATATTTTTTAATTGCAGTAAATATATATGTATCAAATTTTTGCCACTCAAATAGTCTTCATATGTATAATTCAATGACATTATGTTTATCATGTTGTTCAGCCATCACCATTATCCATTTCCAAATTTTTCCATCACCCTTAACAGAAGGTCAGTGTCCCTAAGCAGTGAGCCCCCTTTTCCTTTCCCTCACTCCTGTCCCTGGAGACCACTAAAAAGCTTAGGTCTATATACACTTGCCTATCCTAGATATTTAATTTAAGTGGAATTCTACAGTATCTATCCCTTTGTGACTGACTTATTTCATTCAGCATAATATTTTCAAGATTCATCCATGTTGTACCTCAGCCAGTTCTTCACTGTCTACTTTGGGGATTTCGCCAGGGAGATGTGTTCATACTCCCTCTTGGTATCTAGTAACTATCATATCTTCACCCTGGTAAACAGACATAATCATATTCAGGCCTTACTGGAACCTTCTGTGGGAGGTGCTATTTTATAGATAAGGAAAAAGACTTAGAAATGTTGAGACACTTGCTTGTGGCCATACCACTGAGAGGGAGAAGTAAGAGAAGAACCCCATTTGACATCCTAGGACATTTTCATTATCTCATTTAAACCTGTGAGAGCTGGAACTGGGACAAAGGGACTGCCTTGTCGTTCCAGGCCTCACAAGTTTTTCACCTTTGACAGGGTGCAGTTTTACCACTTTTCTATTGCTTATTTCAGCAGAAAATATTTTAGTTTTCCTTCTCTGACAGGTTTCTGCCATACACAGGTCTTGGCTTTGGCAGATTTTACTGTATTATTATTGTCATTCTACAGTCTAGAAAGGGAGGCTTGGAGAGGCTAAGTGGTTTGTTTGCCCAAGGTCAAAACGTAAATGGCAGAGCTGAGATAAGAACCTGAGGATGCTGACTCCGGACCCTGGTTCTTACCCACTGTGCTATTCCAGATGACCCGGTATGACCACATGGGGAAGCTGACAGGCACACCACAAAGCTAAGATCAAGTGACAGAAAAAGATAGGAAAACAAAAGCAAGGCAGCGCAGGTGCTCCTTTCATTATTCCAGGAAAGAAACTGGCTGTCCTGTGCCTGCGGGCAATGAATTGTTAGAATAAAGAAGCACTTTGACAGATGTTTAAATCAATGTATGATGCCAGCTACAATGTATATCAATGCCTCGTCAGTCCTGGGTGAGTTGAGTACCCTTGTAAAACTCCACGGCAGCCAGTGAAGACAACACTGTGGGGCAGGAGGAGCCTTACCACCACCCACCTAGTGGGGGGCTAATTCTTCTGCCTACTTACCTTTTGCTGTAGGGAGCCCTGGCAGCACAGTGGTTAAGAGCTAGGCTGCTAACCAAAAGGTTGGCAGTTTGAATCCACCAGCTGCTCCTTGGAAATCCTATAAGGCAGTTCTACTCTGTCCTATAGGGTCACTATGAGTCAGAACTGACTCAAAAGCAATGGGTTTGGTTTTTGGTTTATTAGGGAGCAAGCAGACTTGGAATATGGCCATTTCATTCATTAGGACACATAGCCACAGTGCTGAGCCTACAAGCCATTCAAGGGCAAGGGAAATGTTTGAGGCTGAAAAAAAAAGTATATATATATATATAACAAACTCAATGCTGTTGAGTTGATTCCAACTCATAGCCACCCTATATGACAGAGTAGGACTGCCCCATGGGTTTCCAAAGCTGTAAATCTTTACAGAAGCAAACTGCCACATCTTTCTCCCACAGAGGGACTGATGGGTTTGAATTGCCGACCTTTTGGTTAGTAACCAAGCACGTAACCACTGAGTCACCAGGGCTATATGCTGAAAACTATGAAAAGAACATTGCAAAAATCATAATCAATAAACGTTTAATTAAATGTCTACAAAATGCATATTATGTCAACCTCATTACTTGTTAAGTTAGTACTCATAAGAATTTCATTACATTTGAAAACAATCTGCAGGCTAGGCTTTCTTAGTTCACAAGAATTCCCCAAGTGTGAATAAGAAATCACAGCCAATTGTGAATTAAATAAGTTGCTCATAGCCAGATTATTTCAAAGTCAAAATTACTTTTTTTAAGTCTTCCGAACTATTTACAGGGAAAAAAAAAAAAAAGTTACATTTAACATAGCATTTTTTTTTTTTTTAATTGGGAAGTCCCAGAAAGAAATAGTTCCTAGGATCTTAAAACAGCCCTGGGCAATACTCCTGAGCCCCCAGGGAAGGACCCTTAAAGCTATCAACAAATCCAAGTGCCTTTCATGGTACCTGAAATGTTGGTCGTCATTGAATCCTAATTGCATTTAAAGGCAACACTTCCTATGATTGGGAGCACAGGGTCTAGAGTCAGATGGCCCAAATTCAAATACTCACTTGTTAACCGTGTGTCCTGAGGCAAGTGGCTCAACCTTTCTGAACCTCAGTTTCCTCATCTGTAAAATGAGGAGGCTAATAGAACCTACTTCAAAAAGTTGGGGGCATTAAATGAGCTAATACATGTGTAGCTGTTATAACTGTGCCTGGCACACATCAGTACCAGTTGTCGCCGAGCTGACTCTGACTTATGGTGACCCCATGCAGAACAGAGTAGAACTCTGCTCCATAGGGTTTTCAGTGGCAGATTTTTTGGAAGTAGATCTCCAGGCCTTTCTTCCAAAGTGCTGTTGGGTGAACTTGAACTTCCAACGTTTTGGTTAGCAACCAACCAACCTTAATCATTTGCGCCATCCAGGGACTCCTGTGCCTGGCACGAGGTAAGTATTTAATAAATGTTAGTTATTTACAGAAATTTGGATGTGCCAAGGAACCCCACCCCAATGGCCTTACTGTTTAGTCATTTTTATGTCTTTCCAAGGGGAGTGTGTGCAAAGGCAGAGAAACTTCTCCAACGAGGTTTGTTTCTCCTGAGCAAGGGCTGAGCATGTTTGCCAGCAGAAGACTAGTGGGCTCTCGGGGCCAGGGGCCAGGGGCCAGGCGGGAGATCAGCACAGAGCTGGAAATCTGGGAGACAAACGTTACTTTCAGAATGGAGCCCCTTGCTTTGTGTTGGCTTTAATATAAATAGTTTTCCAGACCCCTATGGTAGACTATTTATGCCTGTGGAGAGAAAAAGGGGAATTTTTGCAAAGCTACGTTATTAATTAATCCTGGACAAACTGAGGTATCAACTATTTGAATGCAAATTCGGTGTTTTACAGGATGCTAAAGGATCAAGATAACTCTTCATAAACAGCAATTTGGGGGAGGTGAAGGAAGGAAGGAAGGAAAGCCTAGAACCAAAGAATTTATGGTATGAACACATTTAGATAGACAGACAGACACATTGACAGACAGACCGAAACTCTTTCGTACGTTACTGTGTGTAAAATGCATGGATAGAAAGACTGAAAGATCGCACACCAAACTGTTTGCAGTGCTACCTCTGACAGGGGAGTAGAATTTCGGTACTGTCTGTGGCAGAAGAATGGAGGAGGGAGAAGACTGGAAAAATGCCCCCAATCTAAAGAGAACGAAATGTGGTGAATCAGCTGCACTCCCGAACCTTGAGATAAACTCTCCACATGGCCACAGACCCTGGAGGTCTCCCAGCCAGATTTGTTTGTAGAACTGAGTAGCAAGAAATTCTTGCCAAGGAGAGGAGACCTGCTCTCACAGGGTGCATCTTACAGACTAAGTAGCATCACCAGACAAAGATGGCAGGAAACAAGCCAACTAGCCCGAGGCCTCCCTCGCCGGAGGGCCAAATAAGCTCACGTTGTTGTTAGTTGCCTCTGACTCATGGCGACCTTATGTACGAAAGAACAAAATGTTGTCTGGTCCTGCACCATCTTCAAGATCATTGGCATGTTCCAGCTCATTGTTGTGGCTGTTGTGTCAATCCGTCTCACTGAGGTTTCCCTTGTTTTTGCTGACCCTCTACTTTACCAAATATGATGCTCTTTTCTAGTGACTGGTCTTTCCTGGTGATGTGTCCAAAGTAAGTGAGTTGAAGTCTCGCCATCCTCACTGCTAAGAAACATTCTAGTTGTGTTTCTTCTAAAGACCACAGTATATTCAATAAGCTCACGAGAGTCCCCTTAAATCAAACACATTTCCCCATGTCTCTACAACTTAGAAATCTAAGGTGACAAAAACCTCAAAGTCATTCGTACTCAAATTTCTTGTGCCTAGCACCCCACGTGTGTAGGCCCACAAAAGCTTCCGCCTCCCTGTCATCAGCAAGAACGTGTCTGTCAGTACAGCCAGGTGAGTCAGTGTCTCAAAGTCGCCCACTGCTCCTCTAACCCTAATGGTTTCCCTACAGACATGCCTTGAACATTCACTTAACACCTACTAAGTCCTAAGCACTATGTCCAAAGATGAATAAGGTACAATCTCTGCCCGCTGGAAGCTCACAGACCCCTGGGGATGACAAGGAAGTAAGCAGGCAATTACAGCTCAGTGGGTTTAGGGTTACAATACTAGGAAGTACAGGGAAGTGTGGAAACGCACAGCAGGAGCACAGAACCTCACCTGGAGTAGAAGAGATGAGTCAGGAGCCAATCATCCCTGAACAGCACCTTGAGGGGAGAAAGAAGTAAACAAGAGCTGGAGCAGACATGAAGGAGTGGAGATGAATGTCCACACACCCATGTCTCCTATCGCCAATACTCCTGAGGCCAGGACTTGCCAACAGCAGGTTAGGCTTCATTCTCTTTGTCATACTCAACACGGGGCATTGCTCACTGTGCTTTGGCACCAGGATTCTTTGAGTTGTACCTGAATGTACAGAGGACTGTGCGCAAAAATGATTAGTCTCTAAGCCTGTTACCCTACTCCACCAAGAAACTGTAGATGAAATGATCAGGGCTCTGTTGTCAGTGAGATTTTATTTAGGATGGGAAATAACAAAGGCACACTGGTCAGATACACTAAGTCATTCGATGCAGTTAATTGCCTTTTTTTCACTCATGACTGTGATGCCAAATATACTTGTCTTGGCATTTTAATATGCATTTTCCTTCTTGAACAGCACCCTTTCCTTCCCACTCACTCATCTCCACCACCACCTCCACCCTCCTCGTGGTTTCGTTCACCCAAGCCTTGTGATACTAAGTGGACTCAAAAAAGTTTCTAAATCCCCTTCTTTTTTTAAGAACACTTGGAGCATGAGTTTAGGACTGTGTATGCAGGCAACAAAGAGCAGGAGATCAGGTAATCTATCTTTTTGTTCCAATTGACAAGTATCTATTGAGCATCTTCTCTGTATAAGATGTTGTGTTAAATATTAAGTAGAATTCAAATACACCTAAGACATCTCTCAAGACACTGACAGTTGGGGACAATAAGACAATGATTACAAAAGGAAACAAGCCAAACAAGGCAGGAACAAGTAACAGATGACAGGCATTCAGAGAAAGAAACTATTATCAAGTGGGACAACTGCAAAGTCCCCCCAAAACTGAAAGAGTAAAACTAACACCCAGCTCACAATGGATGAGATGAAACATGTGAAAAAATATCTTAAAATTGAAATATTTCCAGATAAACAAGCAATTCTTCCCATATTGTTACAAATCCAAACTGAACTGGATAAAATGGTATAAATACAGAAGAGATCAGGTTATAATGAAATGGACTAGACAAAAGTCAAAGGCAATTGCTGGCAGCACCAATGCAAGCACTCCAGGAAAGGAGACGCTTTGGCCCACAGATCCTGGTGGCACAATGGGGACATCTCTACTGTGGAGATGGGTGCCCCAAATCTGATGTCTTTATGTATTTGAAAAGCACTACTCACCCCCAACAACCATCTGGCTGTGATTCCACAAAAACCTAGAACCTCTGGATTAAAATGGGGCCTGCTGTTTAGATTTACCTATTGGGACACAATACACTGACAGAGAATGTATGTATCTTGGTCTTGAAGGTAAGCTAAATGTTTCATTATAAATGAACAAACGTATATAATAGATTTCTTAAAAATTTCTTGTGAAGCTGGGCAGTCTGAATCCATGCTGGAAAGGCTGTTCCATTCTGGGTGTGCCGGGCCTAGACATGGAAATTCACCAAGGTAAATGGTACACTCTGCCTGCGACATTGGGCTTTGCCATCAAAGAAGAGTCACTAATTAATCCGTACGTAGAGAAGCCAAGGTCTTTAAAAAAGAAAACCTACTGGTGATTTGAATTCAGCTAAACATAGAAATAAATCTCAATAACTGGTAACTATGGCTACAAAACCTAATGAAATTGCTGTAAAGCTTGTGGGAAAAGCTGTCCAATTTTAAAATAATAATAATTTGATGATCATATATTGGGGGAAGTTTAAGAATGTGCCAACAAAAACAGCAGATAGAAAGGGGAAGTGATATCAGAGTGCAAATTTTTTAACATTTGATAGGAAGAGTTAAAACACTGTTTCATTTACAAAGCCCATAAATTAAGAAATATAAGTTTAAATATATTACTTAAAAACAAAAAATAACTATACACTATTTGACTTCTATTTCTAGTTACTTCCCTGGAATTAAAAAGGTTAGATTTACCCTCCTGCTTGAACCAGCTGAAAAACAAGACAAAATAAATAAAACAGAAGTTTTATAAATATAAAACAATGGTTTTCAGACATTACATATCAGTCAACTAAGGACAGTGACCCCTGAAAGACAGCAAACAAACAAGCATGAGCCCTACAACTGGCCCACCTTGCTGCCATGAGAGCTCCCAGGCTGTAGCACAGGGAGAGGAACCCAGGTGAGCCTCGACGTCTCTCTGAGTCGAGAACACAGATAAGGAAGTTCAAAGGTAGCTAGTGTTCATAGGCAGAGTACCAAAGAGGAGACGGCTACACAAAGAGAGAGCTCAAGAGATCTGCCAAAAGTCTTCCTCCAGTCTTCAGCTGCATGCTAATCAGCTCATGTGTGTGAGGAAATTGAAGCTAGGAGAAGAATTACATGGAAGTATTAGAAGAACAATCCCTGTAGGTCACACAATGCCAGGAATATCATTCTTGCCAACCAGAGTAAAAAGCTTCACAATTCACAGTATATTGGGTACGGTGTGTTGAAGGGTTTTGCCTCAGTATTGGGGAAAAATTATACCTAGATTATATGCTGCTCTGGTGCCACCTAAAAATTATTAAAAGCAAGACCTGAAACAATCAAACTGTTTCCAAGTAACTTAAATGCCCCCCAAAACAAAGCTCAATAACATTTAAAGAAAATACAAAAATATCAAGCACCCAACAAGGTAAAATTCAAAATGCTTGGCATCTATTCAAAAATTACCAAACATGCCTGGGGTCTTAAAAGCTTGTGAGCGGCCATCTCAGGTATTCCACTGGTCCCACCCCATCTGGAGCAAGGCAGAATGAAGAAAACCAAAGATACAAGGGACAGATTAGACGAAAGAACTAATGGACTGCAACGAACCCAGCCTCCATGGAACTGAGTCCAGCACAACAGGAGGGTACCTGGCTATCGCCCTAGACTGCTCTGACAGGGATGACAGTAGAAGGTCCAGGACAGAGCTGGAGAAAAATGTAGAACAAAATTCAAACTCATAAAAAAAAGATCAGACTTAATGGTCTGACAGAGACAGGAGAAACCCCAAGAGTATGGCCCCAGACAGCCCTTTAACTCTTTACTAAAGTCACTCCTGAAGTTCATCTTTCAGCTAAAGATTAGACAGACGCATAAAACAAACAATAATACATGTAGCTCAACCATGTATACAAGACTAAATGGGCACACACTTAGGGACAAGAATGAGACAGCAGGAGGGGCCAGGAAAGCTGGATGAATGGAAAAGGGGAACCCAAGATTGAGAAGGGGAGAACGTTGACACGTTGTGGGGTTGGCAACCAATGTCACAAAACAATATGTGTATTAATTGTTAAATGAGAAACTAATTTGCTCTGTAAGCCTTCATGTAAAGCACAATTAAAAAAAAATTATCAGACATGGGAAGAAGCAGGAAAACCCAATCCATAATGAGGAGAAAAATCAATTAATAGGAACTGATTCAGAAATGACCAAAATGACAGAATTAATGGACACAGATATCAAAACAGTTATTATAACTGCGTTCCATGTGATCAAGAAGCTAGAAGAAATGTTGAGCATGCTAGGTACAGACATGGAAGATATAAAAACGACTCCAATTGAGCATCTATAAACAAAAACTAACAATATATGAGATGAAAACTACATTAAATGAGATTTAGAGTAGGCTAGAAATTGTAGAAACTATTAGTGAACATATAGACATTGCAATGGAAACTGCTACAATTTTAAGTGCCAAATAACTGTAATCCCAAAAGACAGGACAGAAAAAATACTTAAAGAAATAAGGCTGAACATTTTCTAAATTTGATGAAAACTATAAACCCAAAGGTCCAAGAAATTTGTCGGAGACCAAGCACAATAAATACAAAAAAAACCCTACAGAAATACAGGTCAAAATCAAGTTGTTCAATACCATCGATAAAATCTTTAAAACAGCCAGAGAAAGAAGATACACTACATACAGACGCACAAAGATAGGACTGTTAGCAGGCTTCTCATTGGAAATGACACAACCCAGAAGGCAGTGAAGCAAAAATTTAAAGTACTGAAAAGCACTGTCAAATCAGACTTCTATACTTAGTCAAAATATCTTTCCAAGATGAAGGTGAAATACAGATTTTTGCAGATACACAGAAATTGAACAAATTCATCGCTAGCAAACTAGTAAAATTATAAGAAATGTTAAAGTAAGTCCTTCAGGAGATATGGCTCTACACACCGGCATGGAGAGCATCAGAGCGGTAACTATGTGAGTAAATGTATTATTTTCCAATTACCCACTTGCTACCTCACAGTTTCCATGGGTCAGAAGTCCAGGTGCAAGTTAGCTGGGTCCTCCACTCAGAGTTTCCTACTGAAATCAAGGTTGCAGGAGTGAAGTTTCTGTTTTCTTTCTGTCTGTGACTAGGGACCACTCTCGGCTCCAAGTGGCTGCCCTCAACTCCTTGCCACGTGGACCTTCATAGAATCGCTACCCTTTCATAGACAGTTCACAACATAGTTGTTTGCTCCTTCGACAGCAGGAGAATCTCTTGCTTCCTCAGTCTCTGACTCTTAGGCCTTCTTTTAAAGGGCTCTCCTGATTAGCTCGGCCCCCCTCAGGATAATCTCACTTTTCATTAACTCAAAGTCAACTCATCAGTAACAAAAAGATAGAGTGATGTCTCTCCACACTCAAAAGGAGGAGAATATACAAGGAATGTACACCAGGGGGCAGAATTTTTGAGGACTGTCTAAAAATTCTACCTATCACAGTAAATATAAAATTTTTTCTTATTATTTAAATCTCTTTAAGAAATAGTTGACTGTTTAAAGCAAAAATGCTAATGTATTCTGGCATTTATAACATGTAGAAATTTAATGTATGACAATAAGATCACAAAGTATGGGAGGAGAAGACTGAAAGCGTAGATTGTAAGTTGTTTGTAATATCCAAATGATGTAAAATCACTTGAAGGTAGACTGTGACAAGTTAAAGATGCATACCATAAACCCCAAAAGCAAACACTGAAATAAAAAAATAGAGTTATAGCTAGTAAGTCAACAAAGTAAATAGAATGGAATCATAAAAAATAATTGATCCAAAAGAAGATAGAAAAATAAGAACATAAAACAAGATGGTAGATTTAAACCCAACCGTATCAATAATCACTTTACTGCAAATGGTTTTAAAAAGTATATCCTGGAAAGCAATGGTAAGTAGAGCCATTCCTGCTTCCGCTCGTTGGTTTCCAAACTAATCTTTCTACCTGTTGGAGACACAGCACCATATAATGGTCATTGATTTAGGATGTATTTTGCATCCTGGAGAAGGGTGTCCCATTCTCACAATGTACCATCTTCAAACGGGTGCCTCACCTATGCCTTCAAAAGGCCATTCCATTGCTCTGTCAGCCATTCCATCTGGCTGGCTGTTCTCAGTAGTACAGTGTGTGATAAGACCAGTGGATCCCACAGTCATGTGCCCATTGCCCATCTACTTTGGTGTTACATGGATTACTTGATCCAATATGAAGTTATGTGGAACCCATACTGGTGGATCAAACACTAAGCCCTTCAGATAGTAGTGCTGGCTGAGGCCCTAAAGCCAAGAAAGACAAACCCATACCTGGAATATGTGTCTATTGCAGTCAAGATGAATCGCTCACCTTCCAGGGTGGTAGGGGTCTAGGGCCACCAAGTGGCTGGTTGGTCACCTCAAGAGATGACATATCAGAAGTTTAACATTGATTTCCATTGCTGGCAGATTGGACATTCAGCAGCAGCAGTATTTATATCAGCTTGAGTGAGTGGGAGGCTATGTTGTCGTGTCCATGTAGTCTCTTTTCTGTCTTAACTACTCCATTCATGTACCCATTGTGCCAGCAGTGGGGTGAACCAATGAAAGAGGCTAGCTGATGGCAACTGGCTGAGTCATTATGCCTAACTGGTTGTTTAGTGCCTCTTCTGTAATGGATACTGTGAAGCAGACCCGGGCCAGGACTACATTTATTGCCTGACCTCCATTTGCGTCCACTCTAACAGGGAAGCCCTGATAACGCTTCCAGTTCCCAAGAATTACTTTGAACTCTGTGATGGTTAAGGTTGTAGGTCAGCTTGGCTGAGCCATGATTTTCAGTGGTTTGGCAGTTATGATGTAGTTGGCAGCGATGTAGTGATATGATTGCCTCCATGATGAGATCCAATATAGTGTGATCACCTCCATGATGGGATCTGTTGTGAGCAGTCAAGCAGTTGAGAGGGAGTTTCCCTGGGGGTATGGGCTGCATCCAATATAGGTGGACTTTCTGGCAAAGCTCACTGGCTTTTGCTTGCTCAGGATCATGCAGCTGGCTCCTGTTCGTCTGACCTCTGGTTCTTGGGACTTGAGCTGGCAGCTTGCCTGCTGTCTTACCTGCCAATCTTGGGATTCATTAGCCTTCATAGCCTGTGAGCCAGAGGTCTATTGTCTGACCCGCCAATCTTGGGTTCACCAGCCCCTGCACCTACATAAGTCAGGAGAAGCCTCCAGCCTGATCCATGGACTTGGGACTTTCCAGCCTCTACAACCACATGAGCCATTTCTTTGATATAAATCTCTCTATATATATATTTATATGTTGCACTGGTTTTGTTTCTCTAGAGAATCCAACCTAAGACAAACTCCAGCCCGAATACAGAAGTCCTTGAAACATTCAAATAGCCCTCTTTCCCCAGTAAGCAAATGTCCAAGTAATTGGCAATAGGTCACACTGGGGAAGGATGGGGAACGTTATTACCATATATCCTTTCTGTGATATTGCAAGGTCCTTCTAAGGCAGAAGCCTCTCCTTTGGTCAATTTCCTGGCTCATATCTGAAAATTGGGTTAAAGAATATGACTTTTTCTTGTGACACCTGACTGCAGCCTCCTAGTCATCCACCTTGATTTGTTTTGATTGTATATATATTAATCAATACCCTGGGCAGCCTCAAGCGATGCTATGGTCTATTAACCATCTCCACAGCTTTCTGAGGGTCAGGCCCCATGGCTATCACTCTGACCTTGGCTCCGTTTACAATAATTGTGCTCCACCCTGCTTCTAATGAATAAGCACCACCACCTAGCCTGTATTAGTTCAGGATCCTATCAAGTCCATTGCTACCAGAGAGCCCAGTTCCGTAACAGCAACTCCTAATAACATCCCCAGCCTATAGAGGAAAGTCACCACTGGGCTTCTAATGACGCTGGTGCGCCTCTCTCCAAAATGTTCCTTATTACTCTAGTAAAGAGTGTATTCCAGGCCCTCCCACCAAATGCTGTCAGCTGGTAGGTTTTCCAGCCTTAGATAATATTTCCAGTCTAGCACATCCACTCCTCTGAGCCTTTTGATCCCTTCTTTCACGGTTTGCCATAGCAGTTCTGACATTCCTACTTCACTCAACATGAGCCATTGCTTTTTCCAAGCTTTCAAAAGACATCCTAGCAGGGTACTGGCACCATCTCCCAGTATCTTTGCCAAGGTGTCAAACCCTGTATTGTAGGAGAGTAGTCCCATATCGATAAACTTTCCATTACCCAACTTTATGCCCTCTCTTGATCCAGAACGGTCAGAATTCTGTCCCATGTATGCTCTTCTGTTTCCTGCAAGTACATGCTGTTTAGGTCTTATCACTCCTTCAGGGTATAGTCCCTTTCCTCCCATGGAGGGCTCAATGCTTGCCCAGCCAGGTTATAACTCAATACTATTTATTGGTCTACTGGAATCATCTTGAAGCAGGGGGGACTGCTAGCCTTATCAGGGAGAAGTAGGCCATTTCTACAGGCCCAGAGGATTCAGAGGGATCTAGAGACTCAAGATTTTATAGACCCAGATGTTCCTATTGCATGTCTCAGGATCCCACTTTGCCCCACTGATGGCCCTGACCTCGGAATAGCAAACTTGCCAAGATTGAGAATTCAACCTCCTCTGCAACACTGCTATTCTTATAATTAAATTCTGGGCCTAATCTCAGATTTTTCTGCCATCTGGCTACAGATGCGAGATTCTTTATACACTGCCAAGGAGTGAGATAGCTTTCGCACTTAGCCCTTAATTGGTGATTAATCAACTTTAGCCATCATTGCCTTTCTTCAGTACGTTGATTGCCTCCATCCACAGCTACCCAATCCAACCTTTCTTTCTTAAATTACTATTTCCCGCTAAATTGGCAAATGCCTGACACTTTCCCCTGGCTGTGCATTCACTTTTTCTGATATCACATCCCAGTTCACCAGCTACAGTTCTAATCATTCCATCACTGCGGCATGCCTGGGGCTACCCGTGCACTCCCTTCACCAGTGATGAGAGTCTCATTGCCAGCCTGCTGAAGGCTGATCCAGCTCCAAAATTCCATTGTGTGGTCTGCTTCCTCTGACCACTCCTGGCATCAACTATGTTAGGTGAGGTTTCCTCGGAAACAGACTCTAAGATGGAATTGTGTTTTGTTTTTTTCTGCAAGAAGTTTATTGGAAAGAGCACTCAGGATCAATACCTTTGGGGAGATGAAAGAAGTAGGATTGGGCAAAGGGAGGAGTTGAACTGGAATGCAATCTCAACAACAAAGCTGACCCAAAGGGACACTCCTGAGCAGGGATGGTTCTTCAGAGTTGTTATGCCTTGAAGCAAAGGGGCTGGGCATTTATACCTCTCACACAGACCAGTCACTCGTTAGGACCACCATGAGGGGAGGACATGTGACCTTGAGTGAGTAGGCTCTCTTTGCCTGGAGGCAATTCCCAAAGAGTAACTCAGCTAAGAGCTGTCAGCACCAACACTTCCAGCAGTTGGGGAATGAGTGCCTCAGACCTACAGGGGACCTGGGAGGCACACCACAGTATCCACTGTAGTGTTGAATATATGTTTGGTGAATGGATGGAATAATCTCCTGGGAGCATCTGAAGTCCTCTAACTTTAAGAGGAGAGAGAATCACCATCAGCACAAAGCTGATTCCTAGGAGGTGGAGGTCAAACATACCTCCGCTCTCCAACCTTTTTACCAATTCTGACACCAGCCATCCTCCCCACAGCACACTCTACCTCTTTGCTGGGCTTAATAATTCGTTTCAATGGCCACACAGAACTCACAGAGCATAAAAAGCTGGGATTAAATGGTTTATTAAGGAAGTAACAAGGTATGTTATGGATTAAACTGTGTCCCCCCAAAATGTGTATAGCTTGGCTAGGCCACAATTCCCAATATTGTGTGACTATCCACCATTTTCTGATGTGATTTTCCTATGTGTTGTAAATCCTGCTTCTATAATGTTAATGAAGTGGGATTAGCGGCACTTATGTTAATGAGGGAGGACTCAATCTACAAGATTAGGTTGTATCTTAAACCAACCTGTTTTGAGATATAAAAGAGAGAAGCAAGCAGAGAGACAGGGGGCTCTCACGCCACCAAGAAACAAGAGACAGGAGAATAGGACGTCCTTTGTACCCCGGGTCCCTGTGCTGAGAAGCTCCTCGACCAGGGGAAGATTGATGACAAGGATTTTCCCCTAGAGCCAACAGAGAGAGAAAGCCTTCCCTGGGAGCTGATGCCCTGAATTCAGACTTCTAGCCTACTATGCTAGAGAACAAACTTCTGTTTCTTAAAGCCAGCACTTGTGGTATTTCTATTATAGCAGCACCAGATAACTAACACAGGGTGCAACGCAGGATCAGGTCAGCGGGCTACAACTCAGGATCAGGAAGCATGCAGGCAAAGTCTGGAAGGCTCCACTGAAGAGGAGAGCATAATCCTCTCTTTTTCAGTGCAGGACAGCTCTCTCAGCTCCTCTCGGCCGTGCAAGGAAGCAGGTCCTTCTCTCTGCCATACACACCCCCCTCTTAGCCATGCAGGCCTCCTCTCAGTTCCCTAAAGACAGGCCTCTCGGCCTTTGGCCTCCCTGCCGTCAGCTTCTTCACTGCTCACTGGCCCAGCTCATAGCAAGTGTAGCAGCTTTGTTCAGCTCTCTTAGCTGCATTCCCAGCAGCAGGTGTCTGCCGTCACCACCAACTCTGCCCCAGGGCCCCTTCCAGGTCTCTCACTGCTGGCTCTGCCACACGGCTCCTTCTGGGCCTCCTGCTGTCTTCAGTGTTATAGCCCTTGACCCATGCTACAGCTCTTTTAGGAGGCTCTAACCTCCTCTCTCTCTCTGTGCTTCTTCTCTCTACTTCCTTCTCTTGCCTTTTCTCCTTTTTGCTTGTTTCTTCCTTCTTCTGTCTGCCAACCCTCTGTGGGGTTGGCTGCAGATATAAGCAAACTCATGGTCAATTTCAAGGCATGGTCCTCCCACCAGGGCCACAAACTGACCAATCCCCTCTTGGTAGGCCACAGTCATTTCATTTGCAGAGTAGGCTATAGTAACATCATTTGCATAAGTACATTGACCAGTCCCTGCAAGGTGTATAAAAGAGACCAATCACAGAGGAGGCTGCAGCCCAGGGCCAGACAAAAACTATCAAACCATCTAGTTGTTTACAGCTTTCCCACTGTGTTAGGCTGGGTTCTCTGGAGAAGCAACACAAGTAAAGCATATAAATATAGAGAGATTCATATCAAGGAAATGGCTCATGCAGTTGTAGAGGCTGGAAATTTCCAAGTCCATGGCTCAAGCTAGAGGCCTCTCCTGACTCATATAGCTGCAGGGATTGGTGAACCCAAGACTGGCGGGTCAGAGAGCAGGCCTCTGGCTCATGGGCTGTGAAGACCGATGAATCCCAAGATCAGCAGGCAAGATGGCAGGTGAGCAGCTAGCTCAAGTCCCCAAACCTGGAGGTCAGAGGAACAGGAGCCAGCTGCAGGATCCGAAGTGAGCAAAAGCCACCCGAGCCTTGGCAGAAGGTCCACCTATATTCGATGCAGGCCACACCCCCAAGGAAACTCAATTGATTGGCTACTGACAACACATCCCATCATGGAGGTGATCACATTATATCAGCTCTCATCATGGAAGTGATTACATCATTATACAACTGCCAAACTACATCATAACTGCCAAACCACTGAGAATCATGGCCCAGTCAAGTTGACACATAACCTTAATAATCACACCCATGAAAAGTCAACCAACCTTGGACGAAAGTATCAAACCCTCTGGGGTAGAAAACTAGGGCAAAGATAACTCCTCAGGGCTTAGGGGAATAGTCTCTCAAGCTGTTATTCCAAAGAACCAAGGCAAAAGGCAAAGGGCCACTCATTTCACCACAGATGGATCACACTATCTCTGGTTATTTGGTTGGATGGATGGATGGAATTCTACCTAACCCCACTAGATTAGTCTGAGCAATCGCCGAATTAATCCTGGAAACCCCTGGCATTTCCTAGCCAAGGATTTTCCCTTAATAACAGCACTACACAATCAACAGAGCTAGAAAAGGCAATTCCCTGGGGGACTCTAAATTCTCAGTAGTTAATAATAAGTCACTAAAATTATAGTTGAAATGGACAATCGTTAACCAACCAGAGTGGGGCATTGGTGACTCAGTGGAAGAACTCTTGCCTTCCACATGGGGGATCCAGGTTCCATTCCTGACCAATGCACCTCATCCACACCACCCACCTGTTTGTCACTGGAGGGTTATGTGTTGCTATGATGCTCAACAGATTCCAGTAGACCTTTCAGATTAAGAGAGACTAGGAAGAAAGGCCTGGCAATCTACTCCCAAAAATCAGCCAATGAAAACCCTATGGATCACAA
Organism: Loxodonta africana; assembly: GCF_030014295.1. Lineage (NCBI taxonomy): Eukaryota > Metazoa > Chordata > Mammalia > Proboscidea > Elephantidae > Loxodonta > Loxodonta africana. The sequence continues at coordinate 51,632,691 of NC_087366.1, forward strand.
TGGTATGATTCACAACCAATCATGGGGATGGCTCAGGACCAGGCAGGATTTCATTCCATTGTGCAAGGTTGGGGGCCAACTTGACAGCAATGGACAACAACAGCAACCAAACTTAATATGGCCACGAAACACTACTTCTAAATTCTAATAAACTTAGGTCAGAATTAACGTTCAGTCAGAAGAACCACAGGTCTGAGGTCTACCTCCCACACCAGGCCCTGGAGCCCGGTGAATTTTAGGGGTCTGTTTCACTCGCGGAGCCCTGGTGGCACAGTGGTTAAGAACTCAAGCTGCGAACCAAAACATCTGCAGTTCAAATCCACTAGCCACTACGTGTAAGTCCTACGAGGCAGCTCTACTCTGTCCTGTAGGGTCGCTGTGAGTCAGAATCGACTCGACAGCAAAGCTTTCTTTCTTTTTTGTTTTAATGTCACTCTCAGCATTGCTTCCTTTTAGCATATTTTGCTGGACTGGATATAGGGCATAATCACGAGACTAAGCCCAGGCAAGAGAAGAGGAACAGGAGAATTGGTTGACTATCAGGAAACCTCTGGCGTTGTTTCCAGATCAATTCAGGGATCCTCTCTGTTCTTCCCCCATCGTTTGTCAAATTGCCAGAGAAATTGGAATCTTTCCAGTTGTCCGTAAAGCTTGCACTTCTGGAGATGGATATCCTTGCGTGCATTCAGCCTTCTGCACAGAGACAACCTGGGGGGACAGAATGCTGGTGGGCCCGCTAGATACTCACCCATCTTCAGGCTAGAAATTACCACTTGGAAAGGCCTAATTAAGTGGCTGAATATCTTACTTCTGGCTTATGACTGTCACGGGCTTTGTTTCTATAAATACATGCTTCATCCAGATCCCTGCTGAGTCCCATGTCAAGTGTGCCCCATCATCATCTCTTCAGGAAAGTGCTGCCGCAGGGTCGCCACAGGACAGCGAGACAGCGTTACAGACTCAAGTGCTTTTATTTCACAGACCCAGGGCTCCTGCTGACCTGAGGGCCTCGTGAAAAAACCCAAAACCAAATCCATTGCCGTCAAGTCGATTCCAACTCATAGCAACCCTATAGGACAGAATAGAACGGCCCCACAGGGTTTCCAAGGAGCGGCTGGTGGATTTGAACTGCCAACCTTTTGGTTAGCAGTCAAGCTCTTAACCACTGTGCCACCAGGGCTTGTGAAAGTTAGAAGATCTATTTAGACAACCGCCCAGGGGGCACGGAGAATCGGTGTTTCTTGGAGGAGTGGATGGAATGAGGGACATTTTGTATAATTTTTCTCTAGGTCCTGTAATTATAAATTTGCTGAACTGGTGATATGCTGAGTCAGCAGGAATTTCTCCCTTTTCTTCATTCTCCACCGTCTGCCAAGCCATGTAAATTCTAACTCTGCGACCTCCCCAACCCTGACGTTGCTCTGGGTCAGCCCTCATTACCCCCTTCCAGTCATCCAGTCAACTGCAACAGGTTCCTCTTTGGTCTCTAACTCCAGTCTCTCTCCTCTTTAATCCACTCTCACTGACAGCACCAAGGAGCAGCTCAAAGAGTGGGTGGTGTGTGTGTGTGTGTGTGTGTGTACAGCATTTTACTGTGTTCTACTGTTCATTTTTGTTTGCAAACCATTTCAGTTCTCTGAGAACTCGTAGCATGAAAGACACGGGTTAATATAATGGTGTTTCAATTTCAGAAAAATTTCTATGTAAGAGGTATCTAAACAAACAAGAAGAAAACAAAGCTCAGCGGTATGGTGATTCTTAATGTTACGGAAGCCAAATACTCGCCATAACCCAGTGCCCAATGCCGTCATACAGAGGCCTAAAATTTAAGCTGCTTTGGGAGAAATTACTTTCTGCATCACACTTTTGCCCAAGGTCAAAGGGTACTATTTGGATTGAATGGTGTTCCCCCCAAAATTATGATGAAGTCCTAACCCCTCCTGGGACCTGCAAACTTGGTCTTGTTTGGAAATAGGATCTTTGAAGATGTTTTCAGTCAAGTTAGCCTAGGGCGGATCCTAATCTAATCTGAGTGGTGTCCTATAAAAGAGGAGAAGAGACAGAGAGACAGAGGGGCAGTGTCCCTGTGATGATAGAGTTAGGCTGCAGCTGCAAGCCAAGGAATGCCTGGAGCTAGCGGAAGTGGAGAGAGACAAGAAAGGGTCATCCCCAGAGCCTTCAGAGAGAATGTGGCCCTGCCAATACCATGGATGTGGGTTACCAGCCTTCAGGGCTGTAAGACAATAAATGTCTGCTCTTAGAAGCCACCCAGTTCCTGGTACTTTGTTAGGGCAGCCTTAGGAGGCTACTACGGGCCTTACCCACCCTCTATGTTAACATAAATAACCTCCTCTGTTCCCTTCCTTTCCCCAGCCAGGTACTGTACTATGTCTGTTCTTATATCTACTGCTTTTATGACCTTCCTTATAGTGTCTAGTTTCCCAACCTGACAACTCAATATATTGTGATATAATATATTATATCTTTAAGGCCGCACGCTGGACTGGAGGAGGACACACAGACTTTAAGGTCCATCCTAAGTGGCAGGCCGCCTGGAATGACTGGAGTGCCCTGGAATTTTGGTAACCTAATTGATACTGTTGTGAAATGCGTATGTTTAAAAAAAAAAAAAGATGATAAGAACCCCTCTAAAATGCAAACTTTCTTACTTTGAGCCTCGCAATTCACTGTGGGATTTGAGTATGATGTTAAGGGCACTGAATTTAGACAAAGCTGATGTGTGAGCAGTGCGGCACAGGTGTTTGCAGTCATTCATTTATGCCACAAACATCAGTGGAGTACCCACTGTGTGTAGGTGCTGCAGGTCCCCCGGACAGCAAACCCTACACAATCCCTGCATTCTAGGAGCTTCCAGTGGGGAGCAAAAAAAATACTGATCAAATAATCAGAAACTATATATAATGTATATATAACAACAAACTCAGGGCAGTTCTATGAGGGGAAGTCCAGAAAGCTGTAAGAGTGAACACAGCTTGTTCTGATCTGGTCCAGGTGGGCAGGGAAGGTATGCGTGAGGACTGACCTGTGAGCTTGTGCCAGATGGAATCTGCAGTCTCTCGGCTAGCATACCTCTGCTCCACCACCAAGCTGCTCCACGTCCTCTCTACCGCCAAGGCTGGAAGCCCGAAGACTACATTTTTCAGACTCCCAAAGGGAGGCACTGGCAGGACATGGGAAAGTAAGGAGAACCCATGCTTTCTCCTGATTCTGCTGTCACATCTGGCAGTGGCAATGGCAACGGCAACAGGGGCATGGACAGCACGGACTAAAGCAATAAATGTGGCAGCAGCAGGAAGTGGGGACACTTGGGTTTCTGCTCTGGCAGCCCTGTTCCAGCAGCAGCTCCAGCGGCACAGCGATGGTGGGCCCCGGCTAACACTATTCTCTCTCCTCTGCACCCAGCTCAGGAGGTGGAGTGGCTTCTTAAAATTGCCAACTTTGAGTAACTTTGCCTTCCCCTTTTTGCTTTTCCACCCTCCAAGGCCTCCATTACCAATTGCCTGTATTAAATGCCCTCTGCTTAAAAAACCTAGAGTAGTTTTTACTTTCATGACCAAACACAGAGTGATATAATGCTCAGCACCTGGTGTAGCCCCAGGAAGCGAACTCAGTGATCAGAACCGTGGATGGGTTCTCTGAGCTAAGTCGGCTTGAACGTGGTGATGACCTCAGTACCAGCAGAAAATGGGATGCTGCCAGTCCATGGCACGTATCGGCAATTGCTTACTTAAACTATTACCACTGGCTTCCTGGGATGAAGTGCTTTGTTGAAGCCAAGGCTTAAGAAGACCAAGTGATGGCTACAGTTGAACATTTTGGTGAGAATGATAAATACAGACACTCTGAATGGGCTGGCTGCTTCTGATTCCACTGGCAAGTTCACAAAAAGAAAACCCAAGCCAATGCCAGCGTCAGAGAACCAGAACGCTCCTATCACAGTGCAAAAAAGAAACTCTTGTCTCTTGTAGCCACAGAGCTGATTCAGCTGAAAAATCAGACTTAAAATCTGATCCTGTAGGTTGCAGAATTATAATTAACAGATCCACCAGGTCTCTTATGTGACATATGAGTCTATAATCAATCACCCAATCAAGTAACTGTTCTAGATCTTGGGCCATAGAGGTGAACAAGAGCAACAGTGTTTCCACCCTCAGAGAAGCCCATGCAAAGACATGGAGGAACGGTATTCTGGGCAGAGGGAACAGCAGGTGCAAAGCCCTGAGACGGTGTGAGTTTGGTGTATGTGAGGGAAGGAAAAAGCTGGTGCGGCTGGAGTATAGGGGATCTGGAGGAGAGCAGAGAGAGAGTGGCCAGAGATGCAAGGAGGGGTCAGGGCTGGTAACTCATTTGAAAGTGCTAAGCAGGAGAGTATCACAATCAAATATAAGTTTTAGAAAGACCACTGTGGCTGCTATACAGAGGGATGGACTATAAAGGGCGAGACTGGAGTCTATGGTGGCATTCTAACCAGATTGTTCCTGGGAAGAAGCCCTGGCTGCCTCTGGCTGCCTAGTCTCCTTTGAATCCTACTTTCCAAAATTGGTTCTCCAGCCTTCCCTTCTGTGAGCTACTTACTATGATCTATACAGTATGAGTTACCTAGTAGCTTCTATGAGCTACATAACATCCTTGTGTCTTAGGCTGGGTTCTCTCCAGGAGCAAAACCAATGAAGCATTTATATTTAAATATTATAAACCAAAACCCAAACACGTTGCCGTAGAGTCGATTCCAACTCATAGTGACCCTATAAAAATAAATAAATAAATAAACTGCCCAAGGAGCACCTGGTGGATTCAAACTGCTGACTTTTGGCTAGCAGCTGTAGCACTTAACCGCTATGCCACCAGGGTTTCCAAAAATATAGAGAGGTTTATTTCAAGGAAATGGCTCATGCAGTTGTGAAGGCTGGCCAGTCCCAAATCCACGGATCAGGCAACAGGCTGCGGACTTCTCCTGACTCAAGTGGTTTCAGGGGCTGAGGTGCCCAAAATCTGTAGGTCAGGCAGTAGGCTGCTGGCTCACAGGGTTGTGGGAGTTGGCAATCCAAAACGTGCAGCTCAGGCTGCAGGCTGCTGGTTCATGCCCCAAGAACCAGAGGTCAGAGAATGATAAGGTAGATACAGAATCGAGAGAGAGAGAGAGAGCTTTGCAAGAACATCCATACATACTGGATGCAGGCCACACCCCCAAGGAAACTCTCCTTCCAATTGATTGGCTGCTCACATCAGATCACAAAATGGAGGATGATTACGTTATATCTTCCTCACCATTGAGAATCATGGCCTAGCCAAGTTGACACATAACATTAACCATCACACCTTGTAATAAATATTTTCTGCTTGAGTGAACCAGAATTGGTTAACCATATGGGGTGGTTCTACTCTGTCCTATAGGGCCACTATGAGTCAGAGTCAACTCAACAGCAGTGGGTTTTGGGTTTTTGTTTTTGTTTTTGTAGTTTTTGTTAGCTGCCATCGAGTTGACTCCAACTCACAGTGATCTTATGTACAACAGAATGAAACATGGTCATTCTCACAATCACCAGCATGTTCAAGTCCATGGTTTCAGCTATTGTGCCAATCCATCTCACTGAGGGTCTTCAATGCCTTTGCTGGCCCTCTGTGTCACCAAACATATCTTCTTCTAGCGACGGATCCCTCATGATGACATCCAAAGAAAGCAAATAGTACAATGTTCTGTTGCTGTCCATATGGTTCTCACCTGCTAATTTTCAGAAGTAGATTTCCAGGACTGTCTCCTTAGTCTGTCTTAGTCTAGAAGCTCTGCTGACACCTATCCACCATGGGTGACCCTGCTGGTATTGGAAATAGCAGTGGCATAGCTTCCAGTATCACAGCAACACACAAGCCACCACAGTACAACACACTGACATCCAGGTGGTGTATAAGCCGAACAGTGCCCTGTAAAAGTTGTTTACTGGAGATAGGTAAAATTTAGATAGCCAGGGGGAAAAAAGTATAAGTTCCTAGTTAAAAAAAAAAAAAAAAGTGCTGATGATGCATAGAACCTGGAATGGTTGTGACATATTCAAAGAACAGGAAAGACGCTGGCCAAATCATAGTAGAAGGGCCAGTTAAGAAATGGAGGCGGTGTGGGCTTGGCTAGAAATGCCTGGCAGAAAAGTTCCACCTTGCGAAGAAAATGGAAGACACTGAACTTTTCTTGGCTGGGGAAAAGTCTGATGGAAATATTGTCTGAACAGTGCCACGCAATTGGGTTGGAGCAGGCATGAATTTTGGAGTACTTTGAGGAACACTGGTAACACAGTGGTTAAGCGCTCAGCTGCTAACTGAAAGTTTGGTGGTTCAAATCCACCAACCTGCTCCATGGGAGAAAGATGTGGCAGTCTGCTTGTGTAAAGACCACAGCCTTGGAAACCCTATGGGGCAGCTGTAGTCTGTCCTATAGGGTCGCTATGAATTGAAATCGACTCAACAGCAGTGGGTTTGGTTTTGGTTTTGGAGATGATGGTAACGGAGAGTAAAGAGACAGAAGTATTTAAAAATTAAGGATGTTGTAGTTTACTCTGTAATGGAAAATGAAAGAGAAATAAATCACAGTCATGCTCACGACATTCAAAGAAAGTTGTGAATGAGAGAATTATCCACATTCAAGTTGTGAATGTTCCATGAAAGGGGAGAGCCATGGCATCCTGGGTCCTTTCTGTTGCCCTTCGGGAGGGAACAGCGTACTTTGTTACTGGAAGGGAACTCTCAAATGTAATGAACAACATTTTTCTTCTTTAGAAGGATCGTGCATTTTTGCTGATGCAACTCTTTCAAACCAATACGGGCAAATTTATTTTTCGGATGTGCACACATCCTTTGTAAGGGCCTTTTCTCCCTCTTCCCTCTCATCTAAATTTTGTTCAGTTATCTCAGGAAAATGTCGCTCCCTCTTGTCCTCTTTTTCTTCCATTTGTGAGCCAAAGAAAAATGACCCTAATCACCAATGATAAGCTTAAAGCAGCGCCGGTGATACATCCGCATGGGGAAAAAGGAAAGTCAGATGCTAGGAAATGAGGTCCAGTGTCGTAAAGAATCAGTAGCATCAAATTAGAAAGCCCTGGAAAGAGCCCAAACTTCCCCTCCAGAAATTCCACCACAGTACCCATCCATGTTTTCATCCTTCTTTAATTAAATCTATGTTTCCACTGCACCATCATTTATATAAATGAAAAACTTTTCTTAATCTCAGGGATGGGAGATTATATTACTTATATAAATGCTAATATTTCAATGGAAATGTCTTTTTAAGTAAGTTTTTTGCAAATATACAATGTGGTGTCTGTATTATGAGTTTAAATGACTTTAGGAGGCTAGCCTAAATACCTAGCTGCATTTATAACAGCATTTCTATGAGAAAATGCATTGTATCTTCAAACGAACAGATTTTCAAGCTGATCTCTGGGAATCTAGAAGGTCCCTGGGTGGTGCAAATGGTTTGCACTTGAATATTAACCTTTAGGAGCACTGCTGGTACAGTGGTTAAACACTATGGCTGCTAACCCAAAGGCTGAGTCCACCAGCTGCTCCTTGGAAGCTCTATGGGGCAGTTCTACTCTGTCCTATAGGGTTACCGTGAGTCAGAATCAACTCGATGGCAAGAGTTTTGGGTATAAACCTTTAGGTGATTCAGACCAACCCAGTGGTGCCATGGGAGAAAGGCCTGGAGGCCCACTTCTGTAAAGATTTCAGCCAAGAACACTCTCTAAAGCAGTTCTACTCTGATACACACGGGGTCACCACGAGTCAGAGTCGACTCGACGGTCACAGGTTTGGTTTTTGGTTGGTTAATTTTTGAGAGTAGAGCTCTGCTTAAACTCTTAATACGAAGATTCAAACGAGAAACATGAAATTGCATAATTATTTTAAGTATGTTGTTGTTGTTGCTAGGTGTGGTCGAGTTGTTCCCAACTCATAGAGACCGTATAGGACAGAGTAGAACTGCTCCACAGCGTTTCCCAGGAATGGCTGGGGGACTTGAGCTGCCAACCTTTTGCTTAGGAGCTGAGCTCTTAACCACTGCGCCACCAGGGCTCCATTTTAAGTATAAAAAATGGACAATTCCAACAAGCATGTTTAACGCATTTGACTTCCTTTCCTTGTCGTTTAACTGGTTTTTGGTAAGCAGCCAGTTTTTTATTGTTCTTAAGCTGTCGTTATGAATTCTGCTAGCTCACACAGTGGAGGGGAGAAAAATGAGCGGGAGGTATGGATTTTGCAACATGAGTTTTCTAAATATATTTATTAATGCTACTTAAATTATCCTCAAAGCCGGGTGTCTCTCTCAGTTTAGAGCATCTTCTCACTTGGCTTAGCACCGCCATCTCACTTTTATTGTCCGTACAGGCAGTTGCAGCTGCATTTATTTACATTTTTTAAATGAATGAAACTCTTAACTTGTTGCCACATCGGAGTGTCTAAAAACATCCCATTTAAAGTCACCCTCACAACTACATCCTCATGGGTGGCAGTTGAATCAGCCCCACTTTGTAGCAGAGTTGATTTTCAAGGGAAATTTTTGAGTGAAAATAAAAAGTTTCGAAGGCCTTATTTCTGGGTGGCACAAAGGAAATTATTTAGGTTGTATTTCAAGTTCCCAGCTGAAATTTCAAGTCAAGGCTATGAGACAAAAGCCACAGGAGCAAAACGGAACAAGGGTGGCTGCATGTTCATTTCAGCCTTGCCGTTGGCGGCTTGCCCAGTAATTAGGCGATCTTCTTCGGAACGTTTAGAGATAGTGAAGATCAGTGTCTTAGTCATCTAGTGCTGCTATAACAGCAATGCCACACGTGGATGAATTTAACAAAGAGAAGTTTATTTTCTCACAGCCAAAGAGGCTGAAAGTCCAAATTCAGGGTGCTAGTTCCAAGGGAAGACTTTCTGTCTATATAGGCTCTGGGGAAATGTCCTCATTATCAATCTTCACCTGGTCTTGGTGCTTCCCAGCACAGGGACCTCAGGTCCAAAGGACACACTCCCCTCCTGGTTCTTCATTCTCGGTGGCATGAGGTCCCCCTGTCTCTTTGCTGGCTTCTCTCTTTTATATCTCAAAAGAGATTGACTCAAGATACAATCTAACCTTGTAGACTGAGTCCTGCCTCGTTAACATAGCTGCCTCTAATCTGGCCTCATTAACACCATAGAGGTAGGATTTGCCACACATAGGAAAATCACATCAGTTGAAAAAATGGTGGACAATCACAATACCGGCCTAGCAAAGTTGACACGTTTTGGGGGGAGACAATTCAATCCATATCAATTAGAAATTTTGTAGCTATGACCCATTCTTCAAGGCCAGACTTCCAGTTACCACACTGTATGATCTGAAGAGCATCCATTCGTTTGCTAACATTTATAGAGAACCTACTATGCAGAAGGGGCACTGATGAGTCAGTGGCTCAACACCCATGCACAGTCACCACCCACCTGTCAGTGGAGGCATGGGTGTTATTATGATGCTGAACGGGTGTCAGCAGAGCTTCCAGACCAGACAAACTAGGAAGAAAGGCCTGGTGTTCTTCCAAATATCAGCCAGGGAAAACCTTATAGATCACAACAGTCTGATCCACAGAGGATCACGGGGATGGCACAAGAGTGGGTAGCATTTCACTCCATTGGGCATGGGGTCGCCATGAGTCAGGGGCAGTTAACAAAAATGACAACTATGTGTTAAGCCAGGTCATGGATTGAATTGTGTCTCCCAAAAATATGTTCCAGCTTGGTTAGGTCATGATTCCCAGTACTGTGTGGTTGTCCTCCATTTTGTGGTTATAATTTTATGTTAAAGAGGATCAGGGTGGGATTGTAACACCCTTACCCAGGTCACATCCCTGATTCAATGTAAAGGGAGTTTCCCTGGGGTGTGGTCTGCGCCTCCTTTTATCTCTCAAGAGATAAAAAGGAAAAGGAAGTGAGCAGAGAGGGGGGACCTCATACCACCAAGAAAGCAATGTTGAGAGCAGAGAGTGTCCTTTGGACCCTGAGTTCCTGCACAGAGAAGCTCCTAGTCCCCAGGAAAGATTGATGACAAGGACCTTCCTCCAGAGCCAACAGAGCCTTCCCCTGGAGATGATGCCGTGAATTTAGACTTCTAGCCTACTAGGCTATGCGAAAATAAATTTCTCTTTGTTAAAGCCATTCATTCGTGGTATTTCTGTTATAGCAGCACTAGATGACTAAGACAAGCTGTGTGTTTTGGAGCCACAGAGATACAGAAGTGAATAAAATTCAGTGGCTGTCCTCAGGGTGCTTACAATGTGGAGCGAAGGGAATTAGCTACAATATAAAGCAGAGTAAGAATAAGTACTACAGAAGAAGAATATGCAAAATGCTCTGGAAAGACAGAGCAGGGAATGACAAATTCCAAGTAGGTGGCTCAGGGAAAGCTACATGGAGAGGTGGACTTGGATGGAAACTGAAGAGTAAGGAAGATTCCACAGACAGAGAAGAGAAAAGCTTTCCTGGTTATGGAGAAAGCATAAGTAAAACCATGGAGCTGTGGATGGCACATTCTGGGAAGAGTGTGTAGTTCAGTGAGACTGAAGTGTAGGGTCACAGGCAGACACATGGCCAGAGAAGCTGGGAGGTAGATCGGGGAAAGGTACTGGAGGCTCTTAAAGCCACAACCAGGAATTGAACCAGATACTTGTGCAATAGGGAGCCACTGGAGATTCTGAGGAGGTAAAACTGACTGACCTATGTCTGGTTTCTATTCCTTAGATCTACCCTATCTTCTACCTTATGCCCTCAACTTTAGTTGAGAAAATGAAAATCCTTTCAAATATCAGCAGGGTCACTTACAGTGGACAGGTTTCAGTGGAGCTTCCAGGCTAAGAAAGACTAAGAAGAAAGGCCTCACAATTTACTTCCAAAAACTAACCAATGAAAACCTATGATCACAACATCTGACTGGCTCACTTTGGACACGTCATCGGGAAGGAGCCTTTCCTAGAGGAGGTTATGATGTTTGGTGAAGTAGAGGGCCAGTGAGGGCGGTGGAGACCCTTGGTGAGATGGATTGGCACAACAGCTGCTACAATGCACTCGAGCGTGGCAGCAACTGTGAGAAAGATGAAGGACCAGACAACGTTTCATTCTGTTTACATAAGGTCACCATGAGTGGGATTTGACTCAATGCAGCTATCTATCAATCTGTCTAATAATTAGTTTGCTAAGTTAGCCCAGTAGAGGACAGGGATATAAGAAAATGAAATGCAAGACAGGTAAACACTAATAAAAGCAACAGGTTCGGAAGCACAGGCTGCTCTGTGTCTGTGGGCACCTCATGCTTCTGAAGAGCTTGAACCGGCATGGTGTTTTCTGCCTACGGGCTGATTAGTACCTGCCAGCATAGCACCTGCACCTGCAGCTGGCAAGGGGGTGGAAGGGGCACTGAGGCAGAAGAAGCCAGCCTCCAGGTCGGGCTCACTGCAGATTCAGTCCTACCTGTGAGCCAAAATACCAGCCCCTCTATCGACAGCACTGGGTTTTGGGAACAAAGCTGTGAAAGGTGAGAGAGGTAACAGGTCAGGTTTGTGAAAGTCTGGAGGACGATTTATTATATATATATGTGGTATATACATATAAAAAATAATATGTAATACATTTAGACTCAAAATAAGAAGAAACAGCTGCAAACATCCATTAATAATCAGAATGTAGGATGTACAAGAGTATGAATTTAGGAAAATTTGAAATAAAAAATGAAATGGAATGCATAAACATCAATATCCTAGGCATTAGTGAGCTGAAATGGACTGGTACTGGCCATTTTGAATCAGACGATTATATGGTCTACCATGCCGGGAATGACCACTTGAAGAGGGATGGCATTGCATTCATCAAAAAGAGCATTTCAAGATCTATCCTGAAGCGCAACGCTGTCAGTGATAGGATAATATCCATACGCCTACAATGAAGACAAGTTGATACGTCTATTATTGAAATTTACCCACCAACCACTGACCAAGATGAGGAAATTGAAGACTTTTACCAACTTCTGCAGCCTGAAGCTGATAAAACATGCAATCAGGATGCACTGATAATTACTGGTGATTGGAATTCAAATGCTGGAAACAAAGAAGCAGCAGCATTAGTAGCTGGAAATATGGCCTTGGTGACAGAAAGGATGACACCAGAATTTCCCAACTGGCACACAGACCATGACAGAAATGATGGCAGCAGTCAGCCTTCCTTAGGTACGTGGGCAAACAGCTCTTGGGAATGATCATAAAGAAGCTCGAAATTCTCTAAATTTAATTCTTAATTCCATCATTAGCTTCTTGGATGACCATGAATTTGGGATTTTTGTGATATGACTCACATGTGACATTAACTACTTTATTATTGTTGGAAACCCTGGTGGCATAGTGGTTAAGAGCTACGGCTGCTAACCAAAAGGTCGGCGGTTCCAATCTACCAAGCGCTCCTTGGAAACTGCACGAGGCAGTTCTGCTCTGTCCTATGGGGTTACCATGACTTGGAATTGACTTGACAGCGGTGGGGTTTTTTCATTATTTTTATGGTTTGTTTTTAAAACATTGCTGTCAAGGTGATTCCGACTCAGAGCGACCATACAGGACAGAGCAGAACTGCCCCCATAGGGTTTCCAAGGAGCCGCTGGTGCATTTGAACTGCTGACCTTTTGGTCAGCAGCCCAGCTATAGGTTTCAGGTCATTGTTTTTCAAAAAAATTAATTTTTGACTTTATATTACGATAAAAAAATACACAATCATGTTTAAAAAACACTATTCTGCTGAGCAAAATGAGCCAATCACAGAAGGACAAATATTGTATGGCCTAGCTTAAAGACAAGAAAAGGCAAATGTATGAGACCAAAGTTTATTAGTGGGTACCAGGGGTGGGAGGGAGGGGGACAAGGGGATTACCGGTGATGGAAAAATCACATTGATTAAGGGTAGGGTTTCACAGCTGCTTGTTTAATTGTACCCCTGTAAAAAGTTGAATTGGCAAAAGTTGTGTGATAGATATATTTACAACAACAACCAGGAAAAAAAAGTAGCTGCTGAGACTGCATATGTACAACCAAACATCTGATAGGATTTGGCTCCTTGGTTTGGAGGTTTAGGGTCATGGTTTCATAGGACATCCCAGTTAAGTGGCCTGATAATGTGTTTAGTACTTCTGTTCTACCTCCTAGTTCACTGTGTCGTATCTGGGATCTTAAAAGCTTCCAAGTGGCCATCCAAGCAACAACAATTGGTCTCTATTCACCTGGAACAACAGATGGAGAGTCAGGAATAGGAGGAGGATATGAAATCTGTGGCTAGTTGCCTCCATGAACAACTGCCTCTTTTTCCATGAGGCCAGAAGAGCTGGATGATGCCTGGCTACCATTACCAAACATTTTGATCAAATATTTCACATAAGATCAGAAGGGGGTGAAATGCAGAACAGAATTTCAAATTCTCATAGACTCCAGACTTTCTGGAGCCATGAAGGGTGTATAAACCCCTGAAACTATTGTCCTGAAATAATCGTTAAAACTTAAACCAAAAATATCCCCTGAAGTCATCTTAAAACTAAGCAATAGTTTAGCTTGAGCGTTATGGTCTTTTAAGAACTGTCTAGACAGGACCAAACTGACAACAGCAACTTGAAAGATTTAGATAGGAACCTTAGGGGGCTGTGAGTTTATGGCAATGAGGGAAGAACGACCCGGAAAAGATGGGTGAGAATGGTTGCACAACAAAACATACACCAATGCAACAGTTTCTACGTGTACATTTAGTGACATTGATTACTTTCTTTGAGTAATCAATGTCACTAAATGTACACGTAGAAACTGTTGCATTGGTGTATGTTTTGTTGTGCAAAACAACAACAAAATGAACAAAATTTAGGGGAAAAAACAGATAATCATGATAGAAAACTTGGAAATACAGAAGAAAAAAAAAATTACCTATTACCCCATGGCCTAACAGTAACTATTACTAACGTCATGTATTTCCCTTTTAGCTTTTTGTGTGTGTTTGTGTGTGTGCTAAGTGTGTTAAGTATACACACAAATATATATATAAAGCCAAAACCAAATCAGTAGCTGTCGCGTCAAGTCTGGCTCCTGGTGACCCCACGTGAGGTAGAGTAGAACCGTGCGTCACAGCGTCTTCAACGCCATAAGCTTCTGGAATCAGATCACCAGGCCTTTCTTCTGAAGTGCCTCTGGGTGGGTTAGAACTGCCAACCTTTCAGTTAGTAGTCAAGTGCTTAGCCATTTGTGCCACCCAGAGACTGACTCTCTCTATTGATGATAGAGAGACAGAAGGATGGATGGATGGGTAGGTGGGTGGATGGATGGATGGATGGATGGATGGATGGGTGGGTGGGTGGGTGGGTGGATGGATGGGTGGATGGGTGGATGGATGGATGGATGGGTGGGTGGATGGGTGGATGGGCGGGTGGATGGATGGGTGGATGGGTGGATGGATGGATGGATGGGTGGGTGGATGGGTGGATGGGCGGGTGGATGGATGGATGGGCGGGTGGATGGATGGATGGGTGGATGGGTGGGGGGTGGGGGGTGGGGGGTGGGGGGGTAGATGTGTGGATGAATAGAAGGATATGTGTGTGTGTGTAATTTTTTTTTTTACAAATTCTATGTATTGTGTCCTGCTTGTATTGCCTAACATTATATCAAGGGCAATTTTCCATGACTTTAAAAGTCTTTTTAGAAACCACTTTGCATGAAAATCTGAATAATATTCCATCACAGGCTTTTAGTAAATCATGTTGCCCTATAAATACAGAGCGGAGTTACTGGTAACAACGTGTTCATCAAACAGAAACCGATATCAACGTGGAACAGCCCTATTTTAGGGTTTGCTGTCTTAGTGACAACCATCAGGCCAAGTTCTCAGTTTATCCAACAGCCATTTCGCTGGTGCTTTTTATGAAATGAAGAATGTGAAGCCTCCCACAGTAAGAAACAGTACTTTCTTTCTCTCTCTCTCTCTCGCTCTCTCTGTCAGGATTAAAAAAATTATCTAAAGTGGCTCCCACAATTCCTTGAGCAGAAGGGTGTAAATAAATACCACTGTTGTCCGTGTCAGTCAGTCCCAGGCTTGGCAGCAGGCTACAGCCCCCCGTTGAGTCTCCCCTCACCAGCACAGCCCCAAGTGGGCAAGATCTGCATTGGGTTTTTCTTCGTCTCCTCGAGCACCTGTCCCAGCGCTTTGCAGGCGCACAGTGAGCATACAATAATATCCACCAGTGGCTTCAGCGCACCTGCTTGTGGTGTAGAGTCCCTGGGTGGTGCAAAGGGTTAGCAGTTCAAGTCCACCCAGAGGCACCTCGGAAGAAAGGCCTGGTGACTTACTTCCAAAAAATCTGCCATTGAAAACCTTACAGAGTACAGTTCTACTCTGACACACATGGGGTCACCATGAGTTCAATCAACTCAATGGCAACTGGTACTGGTTTTTGGGTTTGTTTTGTTTTTACTTTTGGGGTACACTGTGCCAGATACTGAGAAGGAAGTTTTGTTTTTTTTCCAATTTATGTGTATATTTATGAAAATATAAACAACAAAATCTTTAGCAATTCAACAATTTCCATGTGTACAAGCCAGTGACATTGATTACTTTCTTCACATTGTATAACCTTTATCACCATCTTTTTTTTCAAATTATTTCAGGAGGAATTTTCATTTCAAGTTCTGCGGGAAATAACATACATACATTCATAATAATTAGAGAAAAACAGAAGGCATAACTATATTAAAAGAATCTGCTGTGCCCCTATCCCAGCCTCAAACCTATGGCCCCAGTGTGAGGCCAGACATGGGCCCACCAGCAGAGGTGGAGGGCTAGAGGGAAACCTGAGGGCTCTCCAGGCATCTGCTGATGCCTTGGTGGCAGCAGGTAGCTCTGACGGACCCCTCAAAATAGCCTGGAGCAGGACAAGCTCCGTCCTCCAGGATGTGGTGGGACTGCCCAGTGTATCCTGGAAGCATCCCTGTCTCCTGTCTCCTCTGCCTCAACAGTCCCTGACTCTTGGCCTGTACTTTCTGGCTCCTACTCTGATCCCTCATCTATTCAGCTTTTGGCTCCTTTAACTCAAAGTCCCACTAATCAATACTCCCTTAATTTCATTGCTTTACCCCCTTGTAATTCAGACTGGAGATTCCCTGGGTGGTGCAAACAGTTAAGTGCTCAACCACTAGCCAAAAGGTTGGCGGTTTGAACCCACCCAGAGGCACCTCGGAAGAAAGGCTTGGCGATCTGCTTCCAAAAGGTCACAACCTTAGAAATCCTATGGAGCAGTTCTACTCTACACACATGAGGTCACCGTGAGTTGGAATCGACTTGACAGCAACTAACAACAACACCAACTCAGACTGGACTTGATGCTCACAGATGCCTGGCCCCGAACACCACTGATCTTGCTATGTTCCATGTCATTGTAGGTCTAATGGTGACAGCCAACAGAGTGTGGGACACGCTATTGTCACATGTGTATGTGTAGAGCAGAACATACCACCATCACTGTGACATACATACACGGATGGGCTGGCTCTGCTGGAGATTCAAAAATACATACCCTGACTGGGGAAGGTTGATGTCCTTCACTCAGAGGGGTAAACCAACCAATGTATTAGGGATGTGGGGTGGGACAAGTCCTCCTAGGACTTGGGTGCCAAACCAAAGAAACAAAAAAACGTATTCAACTAGATCTTCCCCCTAACCAGTTGATGCCGAAAAGAACTGTGTTTCCATAGGGCTTTCAAGGGCTGATTTTTCATAAATAGATTGCTAGGCAAGACACCTCTGGGTGACTCAAACCACCAACCTTTCAGTTAGCAGCTGAGCCCATTAACCCTTTGCACTACCCAGGGACACCCCCTTACATGAGATAATTTTGGAAAGTCAAGCATATCCATAGAACCCACTGCCCTCTCATTTAGTTAAGGAAAACTGCAGGGCATCAAACACACCCAAACCACATGGAAGTGCTTATCATTTCCGACAGTTAATCGTGACTACAGGATTCTCAGCATAAGTTTCAGAAACCCAGCTCATACAGCCTCAAGCAAAATATGAGACTTTTTGGCTTGTATAACTAAAAAGTACAGGAGTATAATTATCATTTTGGGCTTGAAAGTGAACATCAAACTTGGTGTCTCTCCATCCCCCGCCCAGTTTTCATCTTTATTGGCTACATTTTGGCAGACCCTTCCCATCCATGGCACGACAGCCTCCAACAGCTCTAGGCTTATATCTATCACCTTAACTCCAGGGGAAAGAGAGCTTCTCTATCCCAGAATATTTTCAAAAGTTCAGAAATGGCTTAGGCCTGTGGCCTGCATCATTTGTCTATCTCTAAATCAACCCCTGTGGCCAAGGCAAGAGAAAGGAATAAGCCATAAAGTCTGAGAGTTGGACAGAGGCTGATTTTCCAAAGAAAATCAGAGTGCCATTATCATAAGAAGAATAAACTGATGCTTGAAGGCAAAAATAACAAATGTACATTGTAATCCACCCCTTGGCCTCTTATTTTCCATACACACACTTCTTTCCATTTGTACAATTTCCATAACACTTCTACCTAACATAATGCAAGGGGGAAGTATGGCTCAGTGGTAGAATCCCACCTCCCACGAGGGAGGCTCGGTTCCATTCCCAGTCAATGCACCTCACGTGCAGCCATCACTCATCCGTCAGTGGGGGCTTGGGCGTTGCTGTGATGCTGAACGGGTTTCAGTGGAGCTTCCAGACTAAGACTAGAAAGAAAGGCCTGGTGATCTATTTCCAAAAATCAGTCAATGAAAACCCTATGGATCCCAATGGTCCAATCTCATTGTACATGGGGCTGACGTGAGTTGGGGGCCAGCTCGACAGCAACAAGTAATAACACTGTTATGCAACTCTACCACATATATACAAAAATTAAATCACCCCTCCAGTCATACCAAAAAACCAAACCCACTGCTGTCGAGTCGATTCCAACCAATATTGACCACAGGACAGGGAAGAACTGCCCCAAGGCTGTATTCTTTATGGAAGCAGACTGCCACATCTTTCTCTCACAGAGTGGCCGATGGGTTTGAACTGCCAACCTTTCAGTTAGCAGCCAAGCACTCGACCACGGCGTCACCAGGGCTCCTTTCTCCAATCATACCAAAAAACCCCCAAACCAGTTGCCGTCAAGCTGATGCCGACTCACTGTGTTTCCGAGGAGCGCCTGGTGGATTCAAACTGCTGACCTTTTGGTTAGCAGCTGTAGCTCTTAACCGCTGTGCCACCAGGGTTTCCTTCTCCAATCACAGACAACCCAAAATTATGTCCTGCTTTTGCACCCCACTCCAGGGTCTCTGGGTGATGTAGATTCCTCTCAGTGCAATCAGGATCTATAGCTCCACATGGTCTGGCACCCTATAGGTTAAACAGTAAATGTAAATACCCCCAACACACCCATTAACAAGAGTAACAGGATAATTCAATAGTATTTCCCATTTGGAAATGAGAAGGAGGGGAAACGGCATAGGGTGGTCGCCAGTCCTTTACACACATGATGTTCTGCAGGACAAGGCCGTGGAGCGAGGTCCGGGGTTCTGCTGTCAGAGAGTATCTCCTTTGCCCGTCAGGCTCCATTTCCACATCTGAGTGAGGTGCTGGGGAGGACCCTTTAGTGACTCCCTTCCAGATGGTGCAGGTTTGGGAGGCGGGGGTTGCCTTAGGGATGAGCAATCTCAGGCCCTTGTTAGCCAGGCTGGGATTTCTCTGGCCAAACGACTCCCTAAGAAGCTTAGTACTTGGTGCGCTTGCAGTCAATCTGCATTCGGTCTTTTCATGGGATATTAACCAAAGCAAGAGATATCCTTAATCTAGACTCTGGCCCGAGAGTTCTGTTTCTTTGCAGCAGCCTCGGGGCTCTGCCCTGGCTCTCAGCTTAATGGCCTGCACCTTACCCTCTGCATCCATGAAAACCAAACCTTAGCCTGGAACGGGGAAGCTCAGCTACTCTGTCTCTTGTCCAACATTCCAGGAATGATGATTATTTTAATGAACCATTGATTTGTATGTACAAATCATACATGGTATAGCCCAACGAATTATCACAGAGTGAGCACACCTGTGTAACCATAGCTCTGGTCAAGAAATAGAACAACAGGCTGAGGGCTGGGGACCATGGTCTCAGGGGACATCCAGCTCAACTGGCATAACACGGTTTATAATGTTCTACATCGTACTTTAGTGAGTAGCATCTGGGGTCTTAAAAGCTCATGAGCGGCCATCTAAGATACTCCACTGGTCTCATCCTGTCTGGAGTAAGGGAGAATGAAGAAAACCAAAGACACAAGGGAAAGATTAGTCCAAAGAACTAATGGACCACACCTACCACAGCCTCCACCAGACAGAGTCCAGCACAACTAGAGGGTGCCCGGCTACCGCCACCAACTGCTCTGACAGGGATCACAGTAGGGGGTCCCAGATGGAGCTGGAGAAAAATGTAGAACAAAATTCTAACTCATAAAAAAAAAAAGCCCAGGCTTACTGGTCTGACAGAAACTGGAGAGACCCTGAGAGTATGGCCCCTGGACACCCTTTTAACTCGGTACTGAAGTCACTCTTGAGGTTCACCCTTCAGCCAAAGATTAGACAGGTTCAAAAAAACAAAACAAGACTAAATGGGCATTCCAGCCCAGGGGCAAGGATGAGAAGGCAAGAGGGACAGGAAAGCTGGTAATGGGGGACTTAAGGTTGAGAAAGGGAGCACTGACATGTCATGGGGTTGGCAACCAATGTCACAAAACAACATGTGTGTTAACTGTTTAATTAGAAAATAATTTGCTCTGCAAACCTTCATCCAAAGCACAATAATAATAATAAAAAGAAACAGAATAACCAGGACCCTCAAAAGCCCCCCGTTCCCCCACCACCACCCCCTCTTTTTTCCCCAAAGATCTCCATTTACCTGACTTCTAACACCATCTATTAATTTTCCCTGTTTTTGAAGCTTATAGAAATGGAACCCTACAGTATTTATTCTTCTATGTTTAGTTTCTTCCCCTTAGAATTATATTTGCAAGATTCATTCATATTGTTGTGTATAACAATAGTTCGTTGAAGTATAGTGTTCACTGTAAAACTATAATGTGTTTAAGTTTTTCCAGTTTGGAACTATTACAAGTAATGTTGCTAAGAACATTTTTGTGTCTTTTAGTACACATATGCACACACTTCTGTGTGTATATATCTATAGATAGATAGACAGACAGACACACATATATAGTATATATCTAGGAATGGAATTGCTTGGTAATGGGGTACCCATATGTTCAACTTTAACAGATAACACCATGCCGTTTTTCTAAAGTGACTGGACCTATTTATAGCCGAGTATGTGGGTTCCTGTTTTTCTACATCTTCATTAACACTTGTATAGCCAGGTTTTTTTAAGCACTTTTGTTCGTGTTTGTGTGTGTGTGGGTATATGTGTTTTTGTTTGTTTGTTTTGTTGTTTTATTCCTGTGTTCCAATGAAACTTTATTTATGGACATTGAGATTTGAATTTCATATAATTTTTATGTGTCATGAAATAGTGTTCTTTTTTTCCTCTACCCATTAAAAAATGTAAAAAACACCTTCTTAGCTCTGAGCCTATCCAAACACAGCCAGCAGGCTGGGTTTGACCTGCCAGCCATACTTCTGCCAGGAATGTCCTACAGGCTTTTCTGCCCTGTACGTCATTTAACTATTTCGTATTTAACTTAGCAGTTTATTCCAGCATTCTTTTTTCCACCGAATGTCTGTGTGTATATGAATGTCTATATGTGGTGGTGTGTATGTATTGGTTTCTCCTATCCTCTTTGTTTTTATATTTTAGATGAAGGTTTACAGAGCAAATTAGTTTCTTATCAAATAATTAATACACATTTTGTTTTGTGACATTGGTTGCCACCCCCATGACATGTCAACACTCTCTCCTTCTTGAACTTGGGTTCCCCATTACCAGCTTTCCTGTCCCCTCCTGCCTTCTCGTCCTTGACCCTATGCTGCTGTGTCCATTTAGTCTCATTTTGTTTTATGGGCCTGTCTAATCTTTGGCTGAAAAGTGAACCTCAGGAGTGACTTCGGTACTGTTTTTAAGCACTTCTGATATAGTATGTGATGGGATCTCATTGCAAGGTTTCAAACCAATTATTCCCAGGTCAGTCATGCCCAAGGAAGAGATACTAGGATAGACCAGGGACAGACCTGAACTTTTAAAATTTGGGCAAACTGAAACCATAACCGGAACAGGAAAAATTACAGGTCAAAATCCCTGCCAGAAACTTAATCTCCCTTTTAGAAAACAAGGGCAGCATACACGGTGCATAGCAACTAAATCTCTTGCCTACTGGATTCTGCGCAGTCAGAAATAGTCGTGCCCGGCTCAAAAATGGCAGCTGATCCATCGGGCTGCTTTGAATGTCTGTCACTCTCCTCAGTCCTGGCAATAATCCAGTCTCGAACATCAGGCTCCTGAAGGGGCTTGCTATGCCTCTGCCAAGTCTCCCATTCTAGGGCTTCAACCCATAATTTTTTCCATTCCAGGTATGGTTCTAGATCACTGAAATTTTAAAAATTCAAGTCCGTCCTGGTCTTGCTTCATTGGCTATGACTGAACTGATCTGAACCCACTCAAAGCCCTGTCTCGTTTTCACTGTTTCCCGGATGACAAGGGAGGCTGAGCACCTTTTCATGTTTATTGTCACTTGGCTATCCTTTTTTGTGAAGTACCTGTTAATCTCTCCTGCTACTTTTCTATTGGGTTGACTGTCTTTTGTTATTTATTTGTAGGAGCTCTTTATGTACTCTGGATATGAGCCCTCCGTCAGTTATATGTGCTGCAAATATCTTCTCCCACCCTGTGTCTTGGGTTTTCACTCTCCCATTGATGTCTCTTGATGACCATGAGAATGATTACCACCTTTTGGCCTGAAGGAGTGGGAAATCAGGGTCCAGCTCCTTCCTGATTTTAGTTAGATCTTTTGCTTTATTTCCAGTCTTCCTGCCTTTACTGGAATAAACTTCCATCATAGGGCAGAAAATTCACCTTTTCCAACCATGCAAGGAATAACATTACCTGCTTCTCAGCTATCAAAGGCAGAAAGGGCCTCTTTTATCAACGACATATATTTTCTTCTTTTTTTACTTTCAGATGAATCGACTTTGGCAGAAGTTTGTCTCTTTCTCATAGAAACCCACTGAAAAGTTCAAGAAGCCAACACACTCCACAGCCTGAAAATTTCTGCTAAGTGCTTTAATAACCCAGTCTCAAATGGAACTTGCTCTGAGTCACAAGACGGAAAGGGGGACAAATTTAACTAGCTGCTTTGTTAGAGTAAGACAAAGACTGCCAACTTCTCAGCCAGGGATAGAAAGACCTTCACTGCCCTCCACCCGACCTTGAATCAGCCTGTCCACATTTTAAGGTCTATCACCTATAACATCTCACTGCTAGGTACCAATTCCTGTGTGACTCAGGAATCTTTCACAATTTAAACTAGCTTATCTGTAAAAAAAAAAAAAAAAAGAGAGAGAGAGAGAAAGAGAGAGGAATGGATTTATTAGCTCATACAGGAGTCCCTGGGTGGTGCAAATGGTTAGCATGTTAGCAGCTAATCAAAAGGCTGGAGCTTCAAGTCCACCCAAGGCACCTCAGAAGAAAGGCCTGGTGACCTAATTCCAAAAAATCAGCCACTGACAATCCTATAGAGTACAGTCCTACCCTGACACACATGGGATCTCTGTGAGTCAGAACTGACCTGACAGCTGGTTTTATAACTGAACAGCCCAGCTATAAACCTATTACAGTTGAACACAGAGGCCCAAGTAATTTCACTCTCACACCATCTCTCAATTCTACTTTCCTCTGTGTTAGTTTCATTCACTCTTGCAGACATTCAGACAAAGTAGCCCCAACAGCTTCAGGCTAACATGCTATCTTCCCAGACACCCCAAGTTAAGAGAGCTTGTCCTTCCCAATAGTTCCAACAGAAGTCTTGATGTTGAGTCTCATTAGCCTGGCTCTGGTTACATGACCACCTTTGGAACCATGGAGAAAAAGTCCTCTTCCCCTCAATATGCCTAAAGGAAAACCAGTGTGCATTACTGAAGAAGGCACAATCGATGCTGGGCAGGTGAAAACAAAAGACCTCAACAGTCATTTACTGACTGGAAGCACCTTAACACTCATGACAAACACTGTCACTTGCCTACCCGGTGTCTTTCCCCCACCCCTTCTTCCCGGCTGATGCAATCCTAATTTTGTTTGCTTGGCAATATCCCCAGTTTCAGGGCATGAATCATAACTGATCTAAACCAGACACAATAAGCCCATTCCCCTTTACTAGATTATTTGATGGATGGGCTTATAACAAATTCTAGTCAATAAAACAGAGAAAATCTGCTAACGAGGTGTGACTCTAGGAAAGGTTTTCCTCCCTGAAAAGAAAAAAGGTTCATGCAGAGAGCCCATTTGCTGAACTGGCCACTTCTGAGCCCACACTCAGTTCCTGACTACGGACATAGTCGTATGGGGACGTGATGCCTGGAGCTGCTTGCTGCCATCTTGTAGGCCATGAGGTGAAAGCCAAGAGAATAGCAAAGATGCTAACTCAGAGGCCTGGCATCATGAAACTACTAGCCCAACTCTAGGACAACCAGTTTGAGGCTTCTTGTTAAGAAAACAATAAATGCTGTTATATATGAAGCCACTGTTTTTCAAGTATTCTGCTTCTTACACCTGTACACATCCTGACTATTCCATGACTGTTCCCCACGAGCATACAACCTGTCTTTATGCAGCAGTGGCAAGAGAAGAACAAGCAAGCAGTCAAGTGGTGTTTGCTGAGTTAAAGCTCTCTGGATTATCACCATCTCACAGTACGTAAGTACAGGGCTGAAAAAGAGCACAAGCCACAAAGGTCCTCTTGCCCCCAGGATCTCTATTGCGCCTATCACTTTATCTTATATTAGATTGAACCTTATGAAATTGGTGATATTCAATCATTTTTCCCTACCAAAAAAAAAAAAGGCAATTACATATGATTGAATCTAACATATTTAAACAGTGTTGTCGTTAGCTGAACATTGAGTTGTGACGACCCCATGTACACCAGAATGAAATAATGTTCAGTCCTGCTTCGTACCCATGATCAGTTGGGGAACAGAACATGGTGATCCATAGGGTTTTCACTGGCTGATTTTTTTGGAAGTAGATCCCCAGGCCTTTCTTCCTAGTCTCTCTTAGTCTGGAAGCTCTACTGAAATCTGTTCAGTATCACAGCAACAGACAAGCCTCCACTGACAGGCAAGTGCATTGACCAGGAATTGAACTTGGGACTCCTGCATAGAAGGTGAGAATTCTACCACAAACCACTGCTACCTCCAACAATTAACCAGTAGGGACGCCCTTTTGCACCCTTTTATGAGTGTCTCTATGTTAATGTTTTGGCTATTTAGGGCTGCTATAACAGAAATACCATAAGTGGATGGCTTCAGCAAACAGAAGATTATTCTCTCTCAGTCTAGGAGGCTAGAAGCTCAAATTCAGGGTGTCGGCTGCAGAGTCCTCTCTGGAGAAAGGTCCTTATCATCAGTCTTCCCTTGGACTAAGAGCTTCTCCGCACAGGAACCCCCAGTCCAAAGGACGTGCTTCGCTTCCAGAGCTGCTTTCTCGGTGGTATGAGGTCCCCCTGTCTCTCTGCTCACATCTCTCCTTTTTATCTCAAAAGAGATTGGCTGAAGACACTATCTAATCTTTTAGGTCTCATCAACATAACTGTCACTAATCCATCTCATTATATCATAGTGATAGGATTTACAACACATACGAAAATCACCTCAGATGACAAAATGGTAGACAATCATACAGTACTAAAAACCATGACCTAGCCAAATTTACAGATATCTGGGGGGGGACACAATTCAGCAAGTGTAAAAGCAGAGGTATTGTCTCCTTTATTTCCCAGACTTGATGAATCCTTGAGCAATGCAGGAAAAACAATAATAGTAAGTAGTGCTATGGGGGATGCCACAAAGGTGCTGCTGGTGTTGAGTCACCCTGGGAAGAAAGCTTGTTCATCAGCTGGTACATAGTCTTGGTTTCTGGGCACTCTAGACTGGTGTCACGCAACAGAACTTTCCACAACGATAGACATATTCTATTCTGAACTGTTCAATAAAATAGTCACTAGCCACATAGTCACTACAGCCTTCAGTACGGACTACACCTCCAGAGAGAGAAAACAAAAACCCTCACAACTGGGCCAATGAGCAATACCATGAGAAACAGAGAAATGACTGAAGTTGTTGAGGATTTCATTTTTCTTGGATCCACAATCAACGTCCATGGAAGCAGCAGTCAGGAAATCAAATGACATATTGCATTGGGCAAATCTGCTGCAAAAGAACTCTTTAAAGTGTTAAAAAGCCAAGATACCACTTTGAGGACTAAGGTGTGCCTGACCCAAGCCATGGTATTTTCAATCGCCTCATATTCATGCGCCTTCACACGTCTATCAATCAGTCATACCATGGGGGCTTCTATATTGCTGTGATGCTGGAAGCTACGCCAATGGTATTCAAATACCAGCAGTCACCCGTGGCGAACAGGTTTCAGCTGAGCTTCCAGACTAAGACACACTAGGAAGAAGGACCCGGTGGTCTACTTCTGAAAAGAATTAGCCAGTGAAAATCTTATGAATAGCAGCAGAACATTGTCTGATACAGTGCCAGAAGATGAGCCCTGTGATGGTTAAGATTGGGTGTCAACTTGGCTGGGCTATGATTCTCAGTGTTTTGGCAGTTGTATAATGTTGTGATCACTTTCCTGTAGAAATTTGGCATGTGATCACCCCCATGATGGAATCTGCTGAGTGGCTGGCAGGGGTGGGGCCTGTGGCAGCTCACCGCCCCCTCAGCTTTCATCTCTCCACCTTTGGCCATCTACTTCCTCTTGCTGCTCACCTTGCAAAGGTTGTTGGCTTGTTCTAGGTCCAGCAGCTGTCTCTTGTCTGACCTCTGGTTCTTGGAACTTGAGCTAGCAGCTTACCTGTCCATCTTGGGATTCGCCGATCTTCACAGCCTGTGAGCAAGAATCCTGCTCCCCGACCTGCTTACCACAGGTTTGCCAGCCCCTGCACCTAAGTGACTCAGCAGGAACCTTGAGGTCTTGCCTGCCAACCTTGGGGATTCCTCAACTGCCACAACCTACGAGCGGGATCCCTGCTCTCCAACCTGCTCACCTTGGGTTCGCCAGCTTCTGCAGCTCCGAGAACTGGGAAAGGACTCTATCCTGATCCGAGGACTTGGGACATTCCAAACCCTACAATCGTGTGAGCTGTTTGCTTAATATAAATCTCTCTCTATATATTTATACGCATTACCAGTTTTGTTTCTCTGGAGAACCCAGCCTAAGCCCCTCAGGTTGGATGGCACCCAAAATACGACTGGGGAAGAGCTGCCTCCTCAAAGTAGAATCAACCTTAATGATGTGGATGGAGTCAAGCTTTCAGGACCTTCATTTGCTGATGCAGCATGACTCAAAATGAGAAAAAACAACTGCAAACATCCATTAATAATCAGAACATGGAATCTACAAAGTATGAATCTAGGAAAACTGGAAATGGCCAAAAATGAAATGGAACCCATAAACATCGATATCCCAGGCATTAGTGAGCTGAAATGGACTGGTATTGGCCATTTTGAATCAGACAATCATATGGTCTACTATGCCAGAAATGACAACTTGAAGAATGGCATTGCATTCATCATCAAAAAGAGTATTTAAAGACCTATCCTGAAGTACAACGCTATCAGTGATAGGGTAATATCCATATGCCTACAAGGAAAACCAGCTAATATCGCTATTATTCAAATTTACACGCCAACCACTAAGGTCAAAGATGAAGAAATTGAAGATTTTTACCAACTTCTGCAATTTGAAATTGATCAAACATCCTATCAGGATGCATGATAATTACCCATGACTGGAACGTGAAATTTGGAAACAAAGAAGAAGGATCGGTACTTTGAAATATAGCCTTGGTGACAGAAACAATGCCGGAGATCGCATAATAGAATTTTGCAAGATCCAACAACTTCTTCATTGCAAACACCTTTTTTTAATAACATAAACAGCAACTATACATGTGGACCTCGCCAGATGGAAAATACAGGGATCATATTGACTACATCTGTGGAAAGAGAAGATGGAAAAGCTCAATATCATCAGTAAAAGGACAAGGCCAGGGGCCGGCTATGGAACAGACCATCAATTGTTTCCATGCAAGTTCAAGCTGAAGCTGAAGAAAATTAGAACAAGTCCAGGAGAGCCAAAGTACGACCTTGAGTATATTCCGCCTGAGTTTAAAGACCATCTCAAGAATAGATTTGACACTTTGAACTCCAATGACCGAAGACCAAAGGAGTTGTGGAATGACATCAAGGACATCATACCTGAAGAAAGCAAAAGGTCATTGAAAAGACAGGAAAGAAAGAAAAGACCAAAATAGATGTCAGAAGAGACTGAAACTTGCTCTTGAATGTTGAGTAGCTAAAGCAAAAGGGAGAAATGATGAGGTAAAAGAGCTGAACAGAAGATTTCAAAGGGCGGAAGACAAAGTGTTATAATGACAAGTGCAAAGACCTGGAGATAGAAAACCAAAAGGGAAGAACACGCTTGGCATTTCTCAAACTGAAGGAACTGAAGAAAAAATTCAAGACTTGAGTTGCAACACTGAAGGATTCTACAGGGAAAATATTAAATGATGCAAGAAGCATCAAAAGAAGATGGAAGGAATACAGAGTCACTATATCAAAAAGAATTGGTCGACATTCAACCATTTCAGAGAGAAGCAAATGATCTGGAACTGATGTTACTGAAGGAAGAAGTCCAAACTGCACTGAAGGCATTGGTGAAAAACAAGGATCCAGGAATTGACAGAATACCAATTGAGATGTTTCAACAAATGGATGCAGCACTGGAAGTGCTCACTTGTCCATACTGAGAAATTTGGGAGAGAGCTACCTGGCCAACTGAGTGGAAGAGATCCATATTTGTGGCTATTCCAAAGAAAGGTGATTCAACTGAATGCAGAAGTTATTGAATAATATCATTAATATCACATGCAAGTAAAATTTTGCTGAAGATCATTCAAAACCGGCTGCAGCAGTATATCAACAGGGAACTGCCAGAAATTCAAGCTGGATTCAGAAGAGGGTGTGGAACCAGGGATGTCATTGCTCATGTCAGATGGGTCCCAGCTGAAAGCAGGGAAGACCAGAAAGATATTTACCTGTGTTTTATTGACTATGCAAAGGCATTCGACTATGTGGATCATAACAAATTATGGATAACATTGCAAAGAATGGGAATTCCAGAACACTTAACTGTGCCCATGAGGAACCTGTACATAGACCAAGAGGCAGTCATTCAAACAGAATAAGGGGATACTCCTTGGTTTAAAGTCAGGAACGGTGTGAGTCAGAGCTCTATCCTTTCACCACACCTATTCAATCTGTATTCTGAGTAAATAATCCGAGAACCTGGACTATATGAAGATGAATGGGGCATCAGGATTAGAGGAAGACTGATTAACAACTTGCATTATGCAGATGACACAGCCTTGCTTGCTGAAAGTGAAGAGGACTTGAAGCACTTACTGATGAAGATCAAAGACCACAGCCTTCATTATGGATTACACCTCAACATAAAGAAAAAAAAAATCCTCACAACAGGACAAATAAGTAACATCATGATAAACAGAGAAAAGACTGAAGTCAAGGATTTCATTTTACTGGGATCCACAGTCAACACCCATGGAAACAGCAGTCAAGAAACCAAATGATGCATTGCGTTGGGCAAATCTGCTGCAAAAGACCTCTTTAAAAGTGTTGAAAAGCAAAGACATCACTTTAAGAACTAAGGTGCGCCTGACCCAAGCTATAGACTTTTCAACTGCCTTGTATGCTGGACAACAAATAAAGAAAACTGAAGAGAATTGACACCTTTGAATTATGGTGTTGGCGAAGAATATTGAATACACCATAGACTGCCAAAAGAAAGAACAAATCTGTTTGGGAAGAAGTACAACCAGAATGCTCCTCAGAAGTAAGGATGGTGAGACTTTGGCTCACATGTCTGGACATGTTATCAGGAAGGATCAGTCCCTGGAAAAGGACATCATGTTTGGTAGAGTAGAGGTCAGAGAAAAAGAGGAAGACCCTCAATGAGATGGACTGACACCATGGCTACAACAACGGGCTCAAACATAACAATTGTGAGGATGGCGCAGGACCGGGCAATGTTTCATTCTGTTGCATATGGGGTCGCTGTGAGTTCGAACCAACTCAACGTCACCTAATAGCAATAACAACAGCTACACGGGGCTATTGGGCACTTGAAATGTAACCTAGTGTGACTGAGAAACTGAATTTTAACTGTACTCTCAGGCTTATGAACTGCTTGACTCCGAGTTCCAGGACATCAGAAAATCCTGGGAGGTGGATGAACATCTCAAAAGCTCTGTGATGGTGGGAAGTTCAGGACACCAGCACTCACTTCTGTTTTCTCCAGAGTTTAAGGTCATGCTTTCAATACTACAAAATACTATAGGACTGGATAACTCTATGACATCCTTAAGACTGTACGCTCATCCTGAGAAAAGAGTGCTAAAAAAGACACAGCCAGCAGAGATCAAAAGCTACAACTGTGGGATAACTTAACTTGCAAATTAACTGCAGTGACTTCTTAGTCAATTTGTGTGTAGTTTCATTTATTCACTTGCTCGACAAACACTTACTTGGTGCCTATGTGCCCAAAGGAGTCCCCAGGTGGTGCAGTCAATGCACTCAGTTGCTAACTGGAAGGTTGGAGGTTCAACTCCACCCAGAGGTGCCTCAGAAGAAAGGCCTAACGACCCACTTCCAAAAATTCAGCCATTGAAAACCCCATGGAGCACAGTTCTACTCTGACCCACACAGGGTTGCCATGAGTCAGAGTCGACTCAAAACAGCAACTGGTTAGGTGCCCAAAAATGTACTAAGTGCAGGAATTACTAAGAATAAAAAAAATATGGTGCCTGACCTCAAGAAAGTTTTACAGAAGACAGGCTAATAAATAAATTACAATGCAAAGGGATAAACACTAAGATCAAGATACCAAGAGACCGGGTACCTGTGGGAGCGTAGAGAAAGGGCCCCGAGCTGAGGCTCACAGCTGGAGGGTAGCAGAGAAACCTCAGGAGAAAGGAAACCAACCTGAGCTTAGTCTTGTAAGACGATCAGAAGATGATACGGTTCGCAGTGATTCTCAACCCTCACCATGCATCAGAATCCCCTGGAAATGGGCCAAAGCCTGAGTGCATTCCAGACCAATGAAATAAGAACCTCTGAAGGTGAGGCCCAGGTACAGGTATTTCTTAAAAGTGTCCCAGGTGATTATAATGTGTAGCCAGTGTTGAGAGCCACTATTTTGCCACCTAGAGTGATAAACAACTGTGTGCCTCCATGCCTACTGACATTCTCAGGTTAGCATGGCTCCTACACATAATTTAAAAACAACGAAAACCATAGTTCATGCTCATTGCGATGAACTAGCATAGCAGAAGGAAACTACTGCTTCACATGCCAAAAACAGGTCCTTATATTAGCAAGACCAACACATGGAACAATTCAGCAGTGGATGATTTTTGTTGGGGGGCAAAATGGCAGAAATTTAATGGCCCCAGGAAAACTTGAAACCTTTTGTTTTGGAGGAGTGGTAATGGATTGAATTGTGTTCCCTGAAAATGTGTATCAATTTGGCTAGGGCACAACTCCTAGTAGAGTGCGATTGTCCACCATTTTGTCATCTGATGTGATTTTCCTATGGGTTACGGACCCTACCTCTATGATATTTATGAGACAGGATTAGAGGCAGTTATGTTAATGAGGCAGGACTCAATTTACAAGATTAGGTTGTATCTTAAGTCAATCTCTTTTGAGATATAAAAGAGAGAGCAGAGAGACACGGGGACCTCATACCTCCAAGAAACAAGAGCCAGGAGAATACTGCGTCCTTTGGACCTGAGGTCCCTGCGCTGAGAAGCTCCTATACCAGGGGATGATTGATGACAAGGACCTTCCCACAGAAAGTATGGAGAGAAAGCCTTCTCCTGGAGCCAGTGCCCTGAATTTAGACTTCTAACCTACTAGACTGTGAGAGAATAAACTTCTGTTTGTAGAAGCCATCCTCTTGTGGTATTTCTGTTACAGCAGCACTAGATAACCAAGACAAGAAGATACATCTCAGATTAAATCTACTTCAAACTTAACCCTGATGTAAGCCTTAAATCAGCAAAGCACACAACCAGGGAAAGAAACAGAAACCCTGACCTATCAAAACACACTCAAGAGAGCTCAAACCAGCAGAGAGCACTTCCCTTGGTCCCCTATTCTCTGTCCCAGTGAGAAAAATTTCACTCAAAAGCAACCAAGCAAAACATTAGCATTTGAAAAAAAAAATGAAGGAAGTAATTTAAGTTTAAAAAGTTCAAAATAAAGAGAGGAAAGATGGGAAGGAAAAAGAAGAAAGGAAGAAGGAAGGGAGGGAAGGAGAGAGAGAAAGAAAGAGTTTGCATGTAACTTGGCATATTCGTCTTACTATTTTACATTATGCACTTTTACAAAAATAGAATTTGCCAGCCGGGATCAGCCCCATGGATTATGTTGTTTGAAATCACTGTTCCTGCAGTAAAGGCCCACAGCTAAAGTGCCAGAAGAAGAGGGAAACAATTATCTTGGGGTAAGCTGTGTAGGGCTGCAGAACGCAGGGCCAGTTCCTCCCGAGCCCCCCGTGGTAAGGAGCTCTCTTTTCCAGGCTGGGCATCCGTCAGATGCTAACGGTCCTCATAGCATTCCCGGACTCTCTTTCAAGCACAGCTCTAGTATTTTTCACCCCAATCTTCCCGTGCCTGGCTCTCACTGACTAAATACAGTGAAGAATGCTTGTCATCGGGCTTTTAATTTGGTAACTTTTGTTCTTAGCAATAATCCTTGGTTTACTGTTATCAGCTCCTGGTTGTTTTCCTGCGTTAAATCTCTACTTGTTGCTGTTGGGTGCCATCAAGACGATTATCATTCACAGGGACCCTACAGGACAGAGTAGAACTGCCCCATGGGGCTTCCTAGTCTGTAATCTCTACAGCAGCAGATCGCCAGGTCTCTTCTCCCTCGGAGAGGCTGGTGGGTTTCAACTGCCAGCCTTTTGGTTAGCAGCTGAGTGCTTTAACCATTGCACCACTCGGACTCCTTAAGTCCCCTCAATTTTTGTCATTGTAAACCTTACCTTTACAATGCCCAAACTGGGATGTAGTGTCTACATGACAGTCTTCCTTTCGTAGGACGGGGGGAGGGAGAAACTCCTTCCTTGTCAGAGAACAAAAGTGTCCTATCAGCGACATCTGGGTTTTATCAGCGACATAAATTCAAAATCACAGACCCTGAATAAAAACATCAGACAAACCTCACCTGGCCGTTATTAGCTGCAGTAAATACATCAACAGGACTCTCCTCCTCAGGCAACACCTGTTGTTGTTGTTGTTGTTAGGTGCCATCAAGTCAGTTCTGACTCATAGTGACCCTATGCACAACAGAACGAAACACTGCCCGGTCCTACGCCATCCTTACAATCGTTGTTATGCTTGAGTTCATTGTTGCAGCCACTGTGTCAATCCACCTCGTTGAGGGTCTTCCTCTTTTCCGCTGACCCTGTACTCTGCCAAGCATGATGTCCTTCTCCAGGGACTCATCCCTCCTGACAACATGTCCAAAGTATGTAAGACACAGTCTCACCATCCTTGCCTCTAAGGAGCATTCTGACTGTACTTCTTCCATGACAGATTTGTTCATTCTTTTGGCAGTCCATGGTATATTCAATATTCTTCGCCAACACCACAATTCAAAGGTGTCAACTCTTTTGGGTCTTCCTTATTCATTGTCCAGCTTTCGCATGCATATGATGTGACTGAAAATACCATGGCTTGGGTCAGGTGCACCTTAGTCTTCAGGGTGACATCTTTGCTTTTCAACACTTTGAAGAGGTCCTTTGCAGCAGATTTGCCCAACGCAATGCGTCTTTTGATTTCTTGACTGCTGCTTCCATGGCTGTTGATTGTGGATCCAAGTAAAATTAAATCCTTGACAACTTCAATCTTTTCCCATTTATCATGATGCTGCCCATTGGTCCAGCTGTGAGGATTTTTGTTTTCTTTATGTTGAGGAGCAATCCATACTGAAGGCTGTGGTCTTTGATCTTCATTAGTAAGTGCTTCAAGTCCTCTTCACTTTCAGCAAGCAAGGTTGTGTCATCTGCATAACGCAGGTTGTTAATGAGTCTTCCTCCAATCTCATGCCCCGTTCTTCTTCATATAGTCCAGCTCCTCGGATTATTTGTTCAGCATACAGATTAAATAGGTATGCTGAAAGAATACAACCCTGGCGCACACCTTTCCTGACTTTAAACCAATCAGTATCCCCTTGTTCTGTCCGAACAACTGCCTCTTGATCTATGTACAGGTTCCTCATGAGCACAGTTAAGTGTTCTGGAATTCCTATTCTTCACAATGTTATCCATAATTTGTTATGATCCACACAGTGGAATGCCTTTGCATAGTCAATGAAACACAGGTAAACCTCTTTCTGGCATTCTCTGCTTTCAGCCAGGATCCATCTGACATCAGCAATGATATCCCTGGTTCCACGTTCTCTTCTGAAACCAGCCTGAATTTCTGGCAGTTCCCTGTCGATATACTGCTGTAGCCGTTTTTGAATGATCTTCAGCAAAATTTTGCTTGCGTGTGATATTAATCGTATTGTTCTATAATTTCCACATTCGGTTGGATCACCTTTCTTGGGAATAGGCATAACACCTAGGGAACACTAAAGAATAATAATAGTATGACGGCTTTTCTGTTTTCCCCACAGTCAACAAAAGGAATAAGCCATTTCAGTACATGGGTGCACCCTACAAGTTTGGAAGGGCTTAACTAAAGTGGGAGTTGGACACTGGAATATTGTTTAGTGGTAAATTACACATTATAGATAGGAAGTCTCCTGGGCTCGGTCCCCAGCATCTCCAAATCCAGAGTCAACAAGGTCTTATAATAACCGTAGTAATAGCTGCCATGATTAAGTGCTTGCTCTATGCCAAGTGGAAACCCTGGTGACGTAGTGGTTAAGAGCTTGGCTGCTAACCAAAAGGTCGGCAGTTCAAATCCACCAGGTGCTCCTGGGAAACTCTATGAGGCAGTTCCACTCTGTCCCATAGGGTCACTATGAGTCGGAATCGAATTGACAGCAGCGGGTTTATATGCCAAGTGTGGGCTAAAAGCGTTGCAAACTTTATCTCATTTCATCTTTAAAACAACCCAGGGAGGTAGATATTATTACCTCCTTTTTTAGACGATGAAACTGAGGCTGAAAGGGGTGAAGTAACTTACCAGAGGTCACACATGTCGTCATGTGTGGTGCTGAGAGATTCGCCCGTATCTGCCAAACCATTCCTAACCACCGTTCTCTGCAGAAAGTATAGAGGACTCAGTGTGGAATGCAAAGGCTGCCTCCTACCTACCTAGCTCTCCTTCTGCTGGTTCTCTTTTCGACCTTGCGCAGGTTGTTTGGTATCTCTGAACCACAGTTCCCTAGTGATAAAATGAGGCTAACCTTCCTTGCCCCGCCTAGGACACAAAGTTGTTGTGATGATTACATGAACAAGGCTGGGTCCCCAGGCAAGTACCAAGTTTGTCTTTTGTCCCCAGAGCTTTGCACTCAAGAAATACTTATTAAAGTAATAATGCATGCAAAAGCGCTTACCTAGAAAGCTGGGGAGAATCGTAGAGTCCAAATGCACGAGGTTCATGAATCGCTAACAGTCTGTGGCCGCCCTTTGGTGAGGGACAGCTCTGCAGCCCCTATACAATGGTTTGTTCATCCATTTGGAAGGTGCATAAACCTCAGACCTCCGAGCATTACGAAAGAACACATCTTCAATTATCTAGTCTACAAAATGGCAGGAGAGAACCATAATCATGCTATCTAGCCATTTCCTAAATGGTGGCTCCAACGGACCAACATTTACGATGAAAGGGCCTATTTCTGTATTTCTCAGCCCCTTTCAGACCCACTCAACGTCCCACAGCCCAGCAGAAAGTCTTAACATGCTACACCGGGTTGGCAGTAATGACATCCCAGGGTATCTCCTCCACAAAGCTTTGCTCAGAATCGAAAAACAAATATACCTGGATCCTCAAAGAGAAATGCCCTGAAGACAAGCAGACGGTTTGCAAGGCACCAAATGCCAGTCCACAGGGGGTAAGTACATCACTGGTGGGGCTGAGCTAAGCCCTGCGCCCGCCTGACAGAAATGCTGTGTGTGGTCTGAGCTTACTCATCCTGCCTTACAAAGAGGCTCCCAGCCTGGCATTTCTGCACATCCCAAGGGCCAAAGGCCTGCGAACAAGGCCAGGCTCTGAGGTCTGCTCGGTGCTGCCTGTGCTCTCCAGCGCAGCTCAGGTCTGCAGCGCCCACAGGGTCCCCCCATTCCACCAGCCTCCCCGGGTCAGGAGAGCAGCGGGAAATGTCAGAGATGGAGACAGCATAAATGAGCAACAGAGGAGGCTGAGATCGACATAAAAATAAACACCTCCTGCGGCCAGGGCAGTCACACTTGCCCAGGGCGATCAGCAAGACACCTATCTCCAGGATCCAGATACAATTCTACCAACTGTACTCTTAACCAAAACTAACACAAACCCATTGTCATCACGTCGATTCTGACTCACAGTGGCCTTATAGGACACAGTAGAACTGCCCCGTATAATTTCCAAGGCTGGGGGCCCTGGTGGCACAGAAGTTAAGAGCTACGACTGCTAACCAAAAGGTTGGCAGTTCGAAGCCATCAACTGCTCCTTGGAAACCCTATGGGGCAGTTCTACTCTGTCCTATAGGGTCGCTATGAGTCTAAATCGACTCTATAGCAACAGGTTTGGGTTTGTTTTTTTTTTTTTGTAATCTTTATAGGATCGCTATGAGTCTGAATCTTCTCAGTGGCAACGGGTTTGGGTTTTTGTTGTTGCTGTTATTTTTTGTATGTTTGTTTGAATCTTTACAGGGAGCCCTGGCGGGTCAGTGGCTAAGAACTTGGCTGCTAACCAAAAAGACTGGCAGTTTGAATCCACCAGCGGCTCCTTAGAAATTCACTGGGGCAGTTCTCTGTCGTATAGGGTCACTAGGAGTCTGAATCGATGGCAGCGGGTTTGGGTTTTTGTTTGTTTTAATCTTTATCTTTCTCCCCCAGAGCAGCTGGTGGATTCGAACCACTTTCCTTTTGGTTACGAGCCAAGGGTGTGTATGCTTAACCACTGAACCACCAGGGCTCCTTCCACTCCTAAAAATAGCCCTTCACTTCCCTGTCACTGAAAACAGAAGTGGGGCTGGGGCAGTGGGTGAAGCCATCTGGTTTGTACCTACGTCTCCTAAAACACCCTGATGGGGCCCAGGAAGGCCTCACAAGGAAAGTGTGTCACCGCCGCGCTGCCTGGAGACAGATCACGTGGTGGGATGATGCGATGATGGCAGAGATGGCAGAGGGTAGGAAAACGTGCTGCGAAGTTTGCAATCGGCCCCATCTGTTCAGCGCTGTTCTTCTGTCCCTGGCAGGCACCACACGGCTCACCAGCCCTGGCTCTGCAGGCTCAGGTGGGGAGCCCAGGCTGCCA
This sequence comes from Loxodonta africana, assembly GCF_030014295.1. Classification (NCBI taxonomy): domain Eukaryota; kingdom Metazoa; phylum Chordata; class Mammalia; order Proboscidea; family Elephantidae; genus Loxodonta; species Loxodonta africana. The sequence goes on from NC_087366.1 coordinate 51,669,503, forward strand.
GGAAAGTCTGTAGAGACAAGGAGGGCCAGGCTCTGCCCACCTGGGGCATGGAGGGGGTTTGCACAGGTCCAACTCCAAAAGGCAGAAGGCCCATGACTCTTCCCCGCAGCACTTTTGCTTCTAGATCTGAATTTGCCACATGACTGCATTGAGCTTCTTCTTACCTGCCGTTGAGTGGGCCCCCAGCTAATGGTGAACCCAGGCGCAACGGAATGAAAGGCTGCCCAATCCTGAACCATCCCATGATCAGCTGGGTATCGGACCATCGTGATCCACAGGGGTCTGTTTCTTTGTTTTTTGTGCTTTAAGTGAAAGTTTACAGAGCAAATTAGTTTTCCATTCCATAGTCTGTCCATGAAGTACTCCATGACATCGGTTGCAGTCCCCACAATGTGTCAGCATTTTCCCCATTTCCATCCTGGGTTCCGTTTCCTTTCATCGGCGTTTACTACCTCTGCTCTGCTGAGACCTGTTGAGCATGATAGTAACACGCAAGCCTCCTCTAACAGACCAATGGTAGCTGCGATGGAGGTACATTGGCCAAGAATCAAACCCAGGTCTCCTGCATGTCAGGCGAGAATTCTACCACTGAGCCACCAATGCCGAGGATGAATAAAATGCCCTGGCTGCCCTGTGAAGTTCTCAGCCTCATGGGAAAACCACAGATGTGGCCAAATGGTTCGGTTTGCAGTTGATTATGAAGTTAGAAAGGTAAACTGAGGCTGGACTATGAAGGGCTTTATGTACCTTTGGATTATATTTCTATGTTTGTGATTTCTATATTTGTGGGCTACAAAACATGATCCATAGGGTATAGGAAGGAAATATCAAAAAATTTAAATTTCTATTTTTATACAAGTAAATACAAAAGTTTTATTAATATTGACTATAAGCAACGAACTCAGCACCTTTATTTGGTCTACTCGTCCTTAATCACAAGTCAGCAAGAGTCTTGAAGGATCCTAGAGGCCAGAGTGGTCATTTCAGAGGGGTTGACAGTGGCAACTTCCCTTCTGGGTTCTTTTTCAGCCCAGTGTGACCTGGTGTAGATGAGCCCAGTTAAGTGAAATTACAGATTGTGGTTGTTGTTAGTTGCTGCTGAGTCGGCGGCAACTCATGGTGACCCCATGTGTTACAGAGCAGAACTGCTCCACAGGGTTTTCTTGACTGTAATCTTAATGGAAGTAGATTGTCAGGTCTTTTCTTCCAGTGTGCCACTGGGTGGGTTTGAACTGCCAATCTCTACAGTAACAGTCAAGCACAAACCATTTTCACCACCCAGAGTCCTTGGAATTGCAGATGCCAAAACCTGTTTCGGTCTAGTCGATTCCGACTCACAGCAACCCTACAGGACAGAGTAGAACTGTCCCATAGGGTTTCCAAGGAGTGGCTGGTGGATTCAAACTGCCGACCTTTTGGTTAGCAACCAAGCTCTTAACTACTGTGTCACCAGGGCTCCTAGAATTGCAGATAGGATCTAGTTTTTAACTAAATTAACCATCCCAAAACAGGCAAGAGGCTTAACCGTTTTTCTAAGAATAAACCACGCACTGAGAGAAAATGAACAAGAAAAATGCAGAAACAATAAGCTCTTGGTCATCCACATTACAAGAGAAAAGCAACACCAATACAAACAGATCTGACAAGTCAGCCAAAAAGTTTCTAGCAATTACCAAGGAGACGATTTGAAATATAGCTTTACACGTAGTGTTGGTAACGAGGGACCTAATCCTGAGTGTAAACTATGCCCAAGATATTAGCTCATGACAGTAATGAAACCATCACGATTAACACGGCTTCTTAAAATACTATTTGCATTATCTTTACCATGCCATTTTTTAATTCTATTTTTATGAATACTTTATAATAAGCACGCAGGAGAAAGATGTGGCAGTCTGCTCCCATGAAGATTACAGCCTAGGAAACCCTATGGGGCAGTTCTACCCTGTCCTATAGGGTCACTATAAGTCCGAATCGACTCGATGGCAACAGGCTTTTTTTTTCCTTTAATAATAAGCATACTGTGGTGCGTGTATATAATTACCACACACAACACTTTTTACTGCTAGCAGCAGGCAATCAAAAACACTTGGAAGCCACAGCTCTAAACGATGCAACTTAGAGATAACCAGACCCCATCTAGACCCTCCTGCTCTTCCCAAGGTCTTCTTTGGCTTGTAGCCTCCATGACAAGAAGGAAAACATTCAAATGTGAGGCTGGGCACTGCGTAATTCACAACTCTGGCAAAGACTATCCCAAAGACCTACTGGTTTCAACAAACTGCTTCTTCCTGGCCGTGGCCATGAGCTTGAATGGAACACACACCAAGCTCAATCTCAGCTCTGCAGTTCACTGTTTGGGAGGTTTGGGCCAAGTCACATCAGTTCTACAGCCTTGGTTCCCGCATGTGCAAAACAAAGAAGTTGGACTAGGTAGTACGAGGGAGAAGAGAAGCTTTTGTTTTCATATTAACTCATTATCTTAAAATATTTTTGAAAAATACTACTTTCCAATTTATGGTAGTGGTTTCCTTTTTAAATCAATTCTTTTAAGTTTATACAGGAGTGGATTTGAATATATTAAGTACATAGCATAGATGGTATGCAGATTTGTACATCAAAACCTAGGGAGGTGGCAAAAAGTTAAACACAGAATTACCATATGACCCAGCCGTTCCACTCGTAGGTGTACACCCAAAAGAACTGAATTTAGGGAAGCAAACTGATACTTGTACACCAGTGTTCCTAGCAGCATTATTCAGAGTAGCCAAAAGATGGAAATAACCCAAGGATCCATCAACAGATGAACGGATAAACCAAATGTTCTACGTGCATACAATGGAGTACTACTCAGCTATAACAAGAAATGAAGCCCTGATACATGCTACAACACGGTTGACCTTGAAAACACTACGCTGAGTGAAATAAATCAGTCACAAAAGGATAAATAGTATACATTCCCACTTATATGAAATACCTAGAATACGCAAATGCATAGAAACGAAAGCTTATTAGTGGTTCCTAGAGCCTAGATGGACAGAAGAAAGGAGTTATTGCTTCAAGGGGACTGCGTTTTGTCTGGGGGTGATGAAAAAGCCGGTGGTGACAACTGCACAACACCGCGAATGTAGTTAATGTCAAAGAATTGTACACCGAAAAATGGTTAAAGTGGCAAATTTTTTGTTACATATATATTCCCACAATAAGATAGATAAGTAGGTGGATAGGTAAATGAGAGAGGTAAATGTAAATGACTGCAGATTAGGAAACAGTGGACTAGATGGTCTTTATGGTGCCCAAGTCTGAAACTCTATGATTATTCTCAGCTTATATGCATATAAACTAAGATATCGTAAAGCCCTTTGTCATGGATTGAATTGTGTCCCCCCTCCCACCCCCAAAATATGTGTTCAAATCCTAACCCCTATACCTGTAGGGTCATTATCAGTCAGAATCAACTCAACAGCAGGGGTTTGGTTTTTTGGTATACATGTAGAAGAGCCTTGGTGGCACAGTGGTTAAGAGCTATGGCTGCTGCCAAAAAGGCTGGCAGTTCCAATCTACCAGTTGCTCCTTGGAAACCCTATGGGGCAGTTTTACTCTGTCCTGTAGGGTTGCTAGGAGTTGGAATTGACTCAATGGCAAAGAGTTTGGTTTCTTTGGAATACCTTCGGATGTAATCCCATTTGGGACTAGCGTTTTCTTTGTTATGTTAATTAAGCCATATCAGTGTCCTGTGGTCTTAAACCTGACCACTTCTGAGATATAAAAAGAGCAGATTAGACACAGAGAGAAGCAAGCACAAGAAGGGAAAGACAGATGTCACATGGAGATCACCAAGGACCCAAGGAACACCTGGGCTAAAGCTGAGACAAGGATTTTCCCCGAGGTGACAGAGAGAGAGCCTTCTCCTAGAGCTGGTGCCCTGAATCCCGACTTCTAGCCTTCTGAACTGGGAAAAAATAAACTTCTGTTCTTTAAAACCACCCACTTGTGGTATCCGTTACAGCCCCACTAGGAAACTAAGACATCTTTGTAGCAAATATTAGGACTTAGACACATATGCTGGCGTTCAGGAAGATGGTTTTGCCGCACTTGGTCTCCGGCTCCTGATCTAAGAGGAACAAATGCGAGTAAATGAGGTGGCTGGGCGTGGGGATGGTGTCCGAGGCCTTCGCGGGCCCCTCCTGAGAATTCCTACAATCCCTGGGCAGTGTTTCTCCTTCCTGTTTTTTTTGGGTTGGGAGGGAATTGTTTGTTGCTTTAATAAAGAACACTCCGCTATGCCACTATGGGAATCTAAAAATAACTGTAGAAAGAACTGTCCGGATCCCAGGAAAAGACTGGTGAGCAAACAAACTAATAACAGCGGGAGCTCGAAGCTCCGGCACTCCGGAGGCCCGCGCCCGGCCAACCGCGCGGCTTTGGTGCCCCCTGCCGTTCCTTTCCTGCATACGCGTGTTCTGCCGCCAGAGGACAACAGGTCACCGCACGGAGCGGGCGCGCCAGGAATGTCACCGCTGGGGGAGGCAGGAGCTGGCAAGAATGCACCCGAAACATCAATAGTGTGCAATTTATGATTGTTAAGGAAATAAAGTCGAACGACGCGGCTCTGTCTACCCTCCTCCGGCCCCTACTACGGCTACACTGAATTAATGTGCAACTTGGATAGATGGCAACAGAACCTGGGAGAGAAACTCAAGAGGCCATCTCTCTACTGTCACGGCCCCCAGCGTTATTTGGATGTTCTGAGAACAAAATTAGCTTTTGCGCATCTGAATTGAGGCTGAGGAGCCAGGGCTGGGGCATTTCAATCATTTCTTCAAGAAACCAGTTGCCGTCAGTCGATTCCAACTCCAGACAGCTGCACGTGTGTCGGAGTAGGACTGTGCTCCGTAGGGTTTTCAACGGCTGACTTTTCAGAAGATTGCCAGGCCTTTCTTCTGATCTACCTCTGAGTGGACTCAAACCTCCAACCTTTAGGTTAGCAACTGTGCACGTTAATTATCTGCACCACCACCCAGGAACTCCAATAAGCCTCTACAATGTGAGTCGGAATTGACTCGACGGCAGTGGGTTTGGTTTTTGGGTTTATGTGCACAACACTGAGCTCGGAGGCGTTGTAAATAATACGAAGGGATGGACACCAGGGGCAGGGTCCCTGCTCTTAAGACGCTTTCTATTAAGAAAAAGAGATCAAAGCGTAAGCGGTTAATAATCTCAGCGATCATGTATCAAGCCAGCCACTTTACCATTATCTCCACGTTAACAACAGTATCTTAAACGAGCAACTGCCAGGTTAGATGAGGAAACTGAGGCCCAACAAGGCCAGAGGATACAAGCCAGAACTGGTAGAAGCAATACTGAAACCATAACTCCCTGCTGTTTCTGCTCACATCATGCTATAGCCTGGTTCTGTTGTGCACTGGGGGCGGGGGGGCCACACACACACACACACACACAAGGAGGGTACATAGCCAGGACTGCGGTCACCTCAGAGGTTAGAGAAAGGTAAACGGGTCTCAGGAGGGGTGGAATCAATCAGGTGGGCTGGGACAGGGGATATAAAAATACTTTATTTTTTATTAAAAAAAAAAAGTTTAAGACCCACATGTAATTCGTGGTGTGATATTAGATAAAACTGTCAACAAATGTTAACATAAAAAAGCCAGACACAAAAGGTCACTGTCTTTGAGTTATCTAGTGCTGCTATAACAGAAATACCACAGGTAGGTGCCTTTAACAAACAGAAATTAATTTTCTCCCAGTTTAGGAGACTAGAAGTTCAAATTCAGGGTGCCGCCTCTATGGGGAGGCTTTCTCTCTCTGCTGGCTCTAGAGACAGGTCCTCGTCTCTCTTTCCTTCTGCTCCTGCGCGATCTTCACGTGGCTTGGCACCTTTCTTCCCCCATCTCTGCTTCTTTTCTTCCTTGCTTAATCTGCTCCTTTTATACCTCAAAAGAAATTGACTCAAAATACACCCTACACTACTCCTGTTATTAACATAACAAATGGATTATAGCCACAGGCATAGAGGTGAGGATTTATCCATACCAGAAGCATACTGTGTGATCCCATCTATATGAAATATCCAGAACAGGCAACTCCATAAAGACGCAACACAGATTGGTGGTTGCCAGGGGCTGGGAGGCGGGGAAATACGGCCAGTGACTGCTGAATGGGTTTGGGGTTTCCTTTTAGGATGATGAAAATGTTTGGAACTAGATATAAGTGGTGATTCCACAACACTGTGAATGTCCTAAATGCCACTGAGTTGTTCACATCAAAATGAGTAATTTTACCTTCTATCAATTTCACGTCAATAAAAAAAGTTAATAAAAATGTTAATATTTGTTTATTCTGGTTGCTGGGTACAGGTGTCCATTATATTATCCTCTATATTTTTTTAAATTTTCCTAAATAATATTTTTAAAGAAGAAAAGAAACTGGGAAGAAATAAGTATCCTCTGAGGATCTGAATATGAAATCATGAAAACCAGCCTAACCACTTAGTGATCACATATGCACTTGACTAAAGCCACAGGTTCAATCTGTGTGGAGAACACTCGGCTACTTACATAGCGGCTTTCATCTGGGGACCTCTGAGCACTTCACAAACATGAATTAATTGCACATCCTGTCACCTCCTAAAAGATAGAGGAGTGTTTTACAGATTGTTAAACAGAGTCTGGGGAAAATGAAGTGTCTTGTCTAACATCACACCGTGCGTTACAGACTGGATTAGGAGTAGAAATTTAGAAACGTGACAAGCAGCCCTCTGGCCTAACTACAATTGTGATGGTGTCACCGATAAGGATGAAACCTCAGCGTCTGCCGTTCCCATTCTTTTCAGGGTATCCCACAACAGACCAGTAGACAGAGCCTGTAAGCAGTGCTGACAGGGAATTCAGCCCGCCTCCCTTACACTGAGCCTCTACTGAAAATATCCTTGCACCCATAAATAGAGATCTTTTTCGGGGACAACCCAAACCACATCCTCTGGCTTTTACTGTACACATTGAGCCAGGCTTTCTAATCAGTGGGCTGGCCGTGGAATGAAACAGCTCTCCTTTGCCTTTTCCCTTTTCCCCTTCTCTCAGCAGACAAGGCTGAGGCAGGAAGAGCAAGGCTGACAGCAGGGGGCGCCGTGGCCAGGTGAGGCCAGCACAGAGACCAGTCTCCTGCCAGGTGAGGCCAGCGCCCAGAGACCAGACTCTTGCCAGGTGAGGCCAGCACCCAGAGACCAGACTCCTGCCAGGTGAGGCCAGCACAGAAACCAGACTCCTGCCAGGTGAGTCCAGAGCAGAGACCAGACTCCCGTCAGGTGAGGCCAGCACCCAGAGACCAGACTTCAGCCAGGTGAGGCCAGCACCCAGAGACCACACTCCTGCCAGGTGAGGGCAGCATAGAGACCAGACACTCTCTGGAGCACCAGTGAACTTCTCTGGTTGTGCGGTCCTAGAACCCATCTTTTCTTACAGGTTCTCTTACCTGCCTACCTGATCCCTGTGGCATCAAGGTTAAGGGACTGAGCAGGACACTGATATGGTTCTGGCCCCATCTCTGACCTTAATTCTTAGCCTCCTAACAGTCCTCCCTGACTCCTCACTCCGACCAAAAAAAAAAAAAAAACCGAACGACTCACAGCGAATCTACAGCGCAGCGGTGGGTAAATACAAATCTGATCATGCCACCCCCCACAGAAAAATCTATTCCTCCCATTGGCAGGGAGTCCCTGGGTGGTGGAAATGGTTAATGTGCTTGGCAGCTAAGTGAGAGGTTGGAGGTTCAAGTCCGCCCAGAGGTGCCTCAGAAGAAAGGCTGGGCAATCTACTTCCAGAGAATCGGCCGTTGAAAATCCTATGGAGCACAATTCTACTCAGACACACATGGGGTTGCCATGAGTTGGACCCACCTTAAAGGCGGTTGGCTTGGTTTGGGTTTGGTTCCCATCTGCTGAGGATGAGGTCGAAACTCCTTCACACGGGGCACAGGGCTTCTACAAGCTGCTCTCTCTGCTCCCCCTTCCCAGAAGCAGAGCCCCCCATGGGGCTTAACTCCTAGCAGACCATCCACAGACTTTCCACGTGAGTCAAGAGAAAGGAGCTCAGAGTTCAGTTACCAAGTTCAAACAAGGCAGGATGAGAAGGGCGGGCAAGCAGCAAAGCCAGAAGAGTCCCAAACTGCAAGGTGCCCATGGACAGTGGACTTGGAAAAGGAAGGCCTGAACCCCAGAAGCTGAGCCTGAATTGACTTTCTCTAGGGTTCCCACGACTCTTTTGAGAAGGAACAGCTGCAAACATCCATTAATAATCAGAACCTGGAATGTATGAAGTATGAATCTAGGAAAATTGGAAATCGTCAAAAATGAAATGGAATGCATAAACATCGATATCCTAGGCATTAGTGAGCTGAAATGACTGGTACTAGCCATTTTGAATCAGACAACCATATAGTTTACTACGCTGGGAATGACAACTTGAAGAGGAAAGGTGTTGCATTCATCACCAAAAAGAACATTTCAAGATCTATCCTGAAGTACAACGCTGTCAGTGATAGGATAATATCCATATGGCTACAAGGAAGACCAGTTAATACGACTATTACTCAAATTTACACACCAACCACTAAGGCCAAAGATGAAGAAACTGAAGATTTTTATTAGCTTCTGCAGTCTGAAATTGATTGAACATGCAATCAGGGTGCACTGATAATTACTGGTGATTGGAATGCGAAAGTTGGAAACAAAGAAGTTGGAAAACATGGCCTTGGTGACAGGAACAATGCTGGAAATTGAATGATAGAATTTTGCAAGCCCAATGACTTCTTCATTGCAAATACATTCTTTCACCAACATAAACGGTGACTATACATGTGGACCTCGCCAGATGGAATACGCAGGAATCAGATCGACTACATCTGTGGAAAGAGACAATGGAAAAGCTCAACATCATCAGTCAGAACAAGGCCAGGGGCCGACTGTGGGATAGACCATCAATTGCTCATATGCAAGTTCATGTTGAAACTGAAGAAAATCAGAGCAAGTCCACGGGAGCCAAAATACAACCCTGAGTATATTCCCCCTGAATTTAGAGACGATCTCAGGAATAGATTTGATGCCTTGAACACTAGTGACTGAAGACCAAACGAATTGTGTAATGACGTCAAGGACATCATATATGAAGAAAGCAAGAGGACATTGACAATACAGGAAAGAAAGAAAAGACCAAGATGGATATCAGAGGAGACTCTGAAACTTGCTCTCGCACGTCAAGCAGCTGGAGCAAAAGGAAGAAATAAAGTAAAAGAGCTAAACAGAAGATTTCAAAGGGCGGCTCAAGAAGACAAAGTAAAGTGTTACAAGGACATGTGCAAAGAGCTGGAGATGGAAAACCAAAAGGGAAGAGCACGCTCGGCGTTTCTCAAGCTGAAAGAACTGAAGAAAAAATTCAAGCCTTGAGTTGCAACAGAGAAGAATTCTATGGGGAAAATATCAAACGATGCAGGAACCATCAAAAGAAGGTGGAAGGAATACACAGAGTCATTACATCAAAAAGAATTAGTCGATGTTCAACCATTTCAAGAGGTGGCATGTGATCAGGAACTGATGGTACTGAAGGAAGAAGTCCAAGCTGCACTGAAGGCATTGGTGAAAAACAAAGCTCCAGGAATTGATGGAAAATCAACTGAGATGTTTCAACAAATGGATGCAGTGCTGGAAGTGCTCACTCTTCTACGCCAAGAAATTTGGAAGACAGCTTCCTGGCCAACTGACTGGAAGAGATCCATATTTATGCCTATTCTCAAGAAACGCGATCGAACTGAATGTGGAAATTATTGAACAATATCATTAATATCACACACAAGCAAAATTTTGCTGAACATCATTTAAAAGCAGCTGCAGCAGTATATCGACAGGGAACTGTCAGGAATTCAGGCTGGATTCAGAAGAGAACATGGAACCAGGGATATCATTGCTGATGTCAGATGGATCCTGGCTGAAAGCAGAGAATGCCAGAAGGATGTTTACCTGTGTTTCATTGACTATGCAAAGGCATTCCACTGTGTAGATCATAACAAATTATGGATAACATTGTGAAGAATAGGAATTCCAGAACACTTAACTGTGCTCATGAGGAACCTGTACATAGATCAAGAGGCAGTTGTTCGGACAGAACAAGGGAATACTGCATGGTTTAAAGTCAGGAAAGGTGTGCATCAGGCTTGTATCCTTTCACCATACTTATTCAATATGTATGCTGAACAAATAATCTGAGAAGCTGGACTATATGAAGAAGAACAGGGCATGAGATTGGAGGAAGACTCATTAACAACCTGTATCATGCAGATGACACAACCTTGCTTGCTCAAAGTGAAGAGGACTTGAAGCACTTACTAACGAAGATCAAAGACCACAGCTTTCAGTACGGATTACACCTCAACATAAAGAAAACAAAAATCCTCACAACTGAACCAATGAGCAACATCATGATAAATGGAGAAAAGATTGAAGTTGTCAAAGATCTCATTTTACTTGGATCCACAATCAACAGCCATGGGAGCAGCAGTCAAGAAATCTAAAGACGCATTGCATTGGGTAAACCTGACGCAAAGGACCTCTTTCAAGTGTTGAAAAGCAAAGATGTCACCCTGAAGACTAAGGTGCACCTGACCCAAGCCATGGTATTTTCAGTCGCATCACATGTATGTGAAAGCTGGACAATGAGTGAGAAGGACCGAAAAGGAACTGATGCCTTTGAATTGTGGTGTTGGCAATGAACATTGAATATACCATGGACTGCCAAAAGAACAAACAAATCTGTCTTGGAAGAAGTATAACCAGAATGCTCCTTAGAAGCAAGGATGGCGAGACTCCATCTTAGATACTTTGGACATGTTGTCAGGAGGGATCAGTCCCTGGAGAAGGACCTTATGCTTGGTAATGTACCAGGTCAGCAGAAAAGAGGAAGACCCTCAAGGGGGTGGATTGACACAGTGGCTGCAACAATGGGCTCAAGCATAACAATGATTTTAAGGATGGTGCAGGACAGGGCAGTGTTTTGTTCTGTGGTACATAGGGTCGCTATGAGTCGGAACTGACTCGACAGCACCTCACAACAACAGGGTTCCCACAGAGTCCGTGGGTGGTGCAAATGGTTTACACACTTGGCTACTAACCGAAAGGGTGGAGGTTCAAGTCACCAGAGGCACCTTAGAAGAAAGGCCTGGCAGTCTACTTCTGAAAAAATCAGCCATTGAAAACCCTATGGAGCACAGCTCTACTCTGACACATGAGGTCGCCACGAGTTGGAATCAACTCAACAACAACTGTTTTGTTTATTCGTTTTAATGTAAGACAAATGTTGCTGTCAAGTCCTATTACACGAGAAATAGTTCTCATTTATCTTGAAAACATGCATGAAATGAGTTGTATCTGCTTGGCTACATACAAGGATAAAATTCCTTCCCGACTTTGCAATCTCTTTAGCAGATAGCCTGTGATGTGCATCGCATTCTGGTTTAATGCTTATTCAATAATAAGACTGTTTCCTTTTCTCTTCTACTCTTGTGGGGAGTTTGTCGGGTTAGCAGGAGATTTTCTTTTTAATGAACACAGCAGTGAAAAATTTGTTTTCCGACACACACGTTCCCAGTTGAGGTCGAACAAGGTGATGCCCTGCCTTCTTGTTTCAGCTCTCAGACTGTAAACAAGTGTCCTTTCTGCATTCTATTTGGTGCCAAGTTTTTTGCGTATTTTGTGTTATTTGTTGGTGATTTCAGTTTAAAATGGTCCCTAAGCATGGTGCTGAAGCGCTGCCCCCTGTTCCTAAGCACAAGAAGGCTGTGATGTGCCTTACAGAGAAAATACGTGTGTTTGATAAGCTTCATTCAGGCATGAGTTACAGTGCTCCTGGCCGTGAGTTCCATGTTAAGGAATCACATAGGTGTCTTTAAACAGAAACACACATAGAACAAAGTTACGAATTGATGGGTTGATGAAAATGTTGTGACCAGAGGCTGGCAGGAACCTAGCCTTGTATTTCCCCTCAAGCAATGGTTCAGTAATTAGCTAATAGCTAACTCAGTGTCCGTGGTGACTTTGTAGAACATAACTACCACGAATAATGAGAACTGACTGTATTTCTATATTTGATATCATAAGTGATCGGCAGTCGTTGAAGTTTTACGAGAAGAATAATTTGATCAGAGCTGTGCTTAGGAAAACTAAACTGACCAAGATGTGTTTAATGAATTAAAACAGGGGAATGGAAGTGAGATTAGATACAAAGCCACAGCAATATTTTATCATAAAGAGTTCCTGCACAGGGTGTAACTAATGGTCCACGGCCCCATTCTACAGACTGTAAGCTAAGTCACTGACCATTAAATTGAAAATCACATCTCAGGAATTCCAATTAAGACAGGCACAAACTATAAAATCCAGCTGCGCTAGTTCATATGTTCCTGTCTTTGCTGGGAAAGCTGGCTCCTTCGAATGCCAGAAGCCTTTACAGCTCTTCCAACCTTAAGCCTGTGCCCTGTGGTGAGTGTGCCCAGGCCCACATCTTGGCTTTAATGACCATCGTTTCAAAAGGAATGTATCTGGAGAATTGGAGGGGAAGGAAAAGCTTGTGTTTGGGGGGAAGAGGGGAAGGATACGTATTATCTCAAACCATCTAGCTTCTATTTTATAAAACTCCCCATTGCCAAACACATTTCAGGCCTGGATTATCACAAAGCTTCCATGTAACAGAAAATAGGGGCCTAAAATGGAAATGCCTCCCATTGCTTACTCTGCATGGCAGATGGCTGTCTCCTGAGATTCAGAGAGATGGACTCCGCTTCCAGAGAGAAAGCCAATAAAACGAAGAGGAGTCACCCAGGATATGCAGACATGCTTAAGCCCTCGTCCAAAGGCATCAGACGTATGCAAAATATAAACAGCATTCCTGAGCCAGGACCATGTCTTGTTCATCTTCATACCACCCACAGTGCATTGCACACAGTAAGTGCCCCTAAATATGAATGTATATATAAGCAGTTTAATGACAAGTCTCCACTCTTGGGGTGTAAGTGTAAGTTGGTCTCCTGCACTGGTAAGCCTGTGCAGTTTCTGCAGTACAGCGAGAATCCAACCAGGGAACAAGATGCCAGGTATGTCCCTTCCTGCGGATGCCCTTGATAACAGAGCAGGGGTGGGGGGAGTTTTTGGGTTTAGACTGAGGTGTACTTGAAGTCTTTTGGTTTAGCTGTGGGCCCTAGTTGAAAACTCACCTGTGTGTGTGTGCATATGTGTGTGTATATCAATATATAGATATACACATACATACATACACACACATATATACATGTATGTGTATGTACATATACATATGTATTGTGTTTTCATTAGGTACCGTCAAGTCAATTCCGACTCATAGCGACCCCATGTACAACAGAATGACACTTTGCCCAGTGCTGTGCCATCCTCACAATCGTGGCTATGCTTGAGCCCATTGTTGGAGCCACTGTGTCAATCCATCTCATTGAGGGTCTTCCTCTTTTTCACTAACCCTCTACTTTACCAAGCACCATGTCCTTCTATAGGGACTGGTCCCTCCTGATAAAAAAAAAAAAAAAACCCGTGCCTGATAGTATGTCAAATATACATATACATACGTACATAAACACTTATATAGAACTTATAATGTGCCAGGCACTATTTTTACCACTTCAAAAATATTAACTCATTTATTTTAATGTTTACAAAAAAAAAACCCAGAAGATAGGCATTATTAGCATCCTCATTTACAAATGAGGAAACTGAGGCACAGAGAAGATACTTCACTTTCCCAGGGTCAAGTTGCTATTAAGTGATAGAGTCAAGAGTTGAATCCAGTCTGTCTGTCTCCAGGTTCTTTCTTAAGGGCAACCCTGGCCTCGTACACACCTCTTTTCTGGGGTGCTACAAAATTTCTCTACTTGATTTTTTCTGTCTGGAGTGATATACCCTTGATATGTTTTGAGGATTGGTGCTTCCCTTGTTTTATAAGTAAGCGTCTCACTTCTTGTGTAGACACTGAGCTTGTTGAGAATTAAAAGGTGATCATTTTCTCCCTTGGACAATGTTGGCCACAGTCTGACTGCTTAATACATGCCACATTCCATTACAGCAAAGAGTCTAATGTAAAAACCACTGATTTCATTTCCCAAGGTGGCTGCTGGACATGGCGGCTTGGTGGTCCCACCTTCTGATCTCACACTGCTACCCTAACAGGGCTAAATCAGGTTAACTTCAGGGAAGGCCTTGCAAGAAGGAAAGGTGCAATCTCCATTCTCGTTCATCCTCTCCCCTTGCAAATGCCCCATGGAATAACACGTGGACTGAAAGTCGGTCCACTGACCAGCAGAGCCGATGACCGCCCAAAGATCCTCTGGGAACAGTATGTTACAGGGCAGAGCCCTGGTGCCTGGCAGAGCGGAGGCCAAGCCTGAGTGGGGAGGGAGGGGACACAGTGAAGACGGAACGTGCCAGCTTCGTAACTTCCCCTGCAGTCTTTCACATTCCACTGTTCTTGGACAGAGTGACTGTGTGTGGAGTGACTGCAGATGCGTGCAATGAATAGGAATGTGGCCACTGCCTTGGTGACTCACGCCAGCACCATTTCACCACTGGTGTTTGGGTTGCTCTGAACACCCAGCTGCCTTTGCTATAAAGGAATTCCATTCCCAAGGATTCATTAGTCCCAAAAGATTCATTCCTGAATGATCATTAGAGTTTAAAATTCTCTAAACTGAGATTCCTTAAAATAAGGAAACTGCCCGTGGACCTTAGGCACCAAAATCTTTCCTAATGGAGGCAGGGGAGGGAGTGTACTTTGAAAGTGGCAAACAAGGTTAAGCCTTTAAGCCAAACATTTCAAGAGAAATAACCAAACTTTTAGTGCAACAGGGCACAGTGACCACAGTACTGTTTTCAGTTAGTTCAAAGTACTTTGCATCTCCAGGTTCTTTTGTAATCAGTTTGCAGTTTACCAGTTTTACAGAGCACTGTAATGTGTCAGACTGGCTAGGCCGTGATTCTCAGTGGTTTGGCAGATACTATGTAATCATCCTCCATTTTGTCATCTGATGTGAGCAGCCAGTTGTTTCCTTGGGGGTGTGGCCTGCATTCAATATATATAGACGTTCTGGCAAAACTCACCTTTTCTGAATTCTGCATCCGACGCATCATCCTCTGACATCCGGGGTTCTTGGGATGTGAACCAGCAGCCTACCGTCTGACTTGCTGATTTGGGGTTCACGAGCCCCTGTGACTGCGTGAGTCAGGAGAAGACTCCAGCCTGAAGTCTGACCCACAGATTTGGGACTTGCCTCCACAACTGCATGAGCCATTTCCTTCAAATAAATCTCTCTCTCTTTCTCCATATACACACACCCCCATTGCCATCCAGTCAACTCCGTCTCACAGCAATCCTGTACGATACAGTAGAGCTGCTCCACAGGGTTTCTAAGGAGCAGCTAGGAGATCCAAACCGCTCATCCTTTGGTTATCAGCCTTAACTCTTAACCACTGCACCACCAGGGCTCCTCTCACTCCATAAATGTATTTATTTATTTATATGCTTTACTGGTTTTGCTCCTCTAGAGAACCTCGTCTGAGACAAACACCATGGGTACATGTGGTGTCGGTAGAAACCATAAATAAAATTAAAATTTAGAATCTGCCTGCAAAGACAGTGGTTGAAAGGCACAGACAATATAAATAAACCAAAACAAAACCTCAGAATCAAACAGACCCGTGTTTGAGGCCTGACCCTGACAGTTGTGTAATCTTGGTCAACTTATTTAATTTCCTGGAGTCCTAGTTTTCTCAAGGGGATAACAGGGATAATGATACCTGCCCCCAGGGATTTGATTTTCTTGTGAAAGTTAAATGAGGTAACACGTAAAGGTGCCCAGCACCGTGCCTAATACATAATCTTCCATCCCTATGGTGACCCCACGTGTGCACAGTAGGACTGCACTCCATAGGGTTTTCAAGGCTGTGAACTTTTGGAAGCAGATTGCCAGGTTTTTCTTCCAAGGCACCTCTGAGTAGTCGAGCACTTAACCCTTTACACCACCCAGGGACTCCTGATACATAGTAGGTGTTCAAATAATATTGGTTCTCTTTCCTGTAAAAATGCAGAAAAGCAATATGTCATCACTGTGAAGTAAATTTACAGGTGAGTTAATCAAAATTGGAGGAAAGGCTTTTCAAGGTATTTATTGAGTCCCTAATGCATGTATCTGGAAACCCTGGTGGCATAGTGGTTAAGTGCTACGGCTGCTAACCAAGAAGTCGGCAGTTCAGATCCTCCAGGTGCTCCTTGGAAACTCTATGGGGCAGTTCTACTCTGTCCTATAGGGTCGTTATGAATCGGAATCGACTCAATGGCAGTGGGTTTGATTTTGGTTTTGGTTAATGCATGTATGTCACGATTCATTACATGATGAGAAAACAGAAGACAGAACCTGCTTTTAAAGAGCTAACACTCTAGACAGGGAGTCAAAATGTTCATACGTAAACAAGTGTTCAGCAGCTTAAAAATCATGACACATCTATTAAACACTTACAATGTGCCAAACAGCATGCTGACCTCTCCAGGAACAGGGTCCATCTGGTCTTCATGACAACCCAGTAAGGCAGCTTCTGTTACTCCCCATTTTGCAGATGAGGAAACTGAGGCTGAGCAAGATTAAGTGGCTTACGCCGGGGTCACAGAGCTCATATGTGGGCTCTGAACTCGAGCAGTCTGAATCTGTAAATACTGGCATGCTAGGGCTAGTTACAACGAAGTCACGGGACAGCTCAGGGAAGACCAAGGTGGAGTAGGACAAGACTTCTTGGAGGACTTGAGGTGGACCTAAAAGGAAAAATGGGATTCAGAAAGGCAGAGGGGAGGGGAGAGGAAGCAGAGTGTCTTACCAAAGGAGTGTCCAGAGAACCTGAGGAGGAAAGGGGGCACTTTCTCAGAGGGAAAGGGAACTGGAAGAGAAATTCCTTTACAAAATGCTGCTTTTGGAACCCTGAATTTCAACTGGTTGACCTAATGATAACATCCTACCTTTTTCAAGGACTCACCATACTTTACAAAAGGCTTTCGCAAAATTGTCGCATTTGAGGGTGCTAATTTTTTAAGAGGTGACATTTACTGAGCAATTTATAGTCAACCAGGCACTGGGTTAAGCTCATTCCAGCCTCAATGCAACCCTATGAGGTAGGTGCTATTATTGCCCCTCCTAGATGAGAACACAGAGGCCACAGTCAGCCAACACGTGGCAGCAGTGGGGTTCGAACCCACATCTGTCTAACTCCAAAAGGCATCACTCAACCACATAATCCTCAAAACAACCTAATTTAGGAAGCAGGGCAAGTATTTCCATTTTTCAGAGGAAGAAACTGAGTCTCAAAGAGAGTAATTTCAGTCAATTCACTTCACTAATAATTTTAAACCAGGTGTGTGACACGTAGTCCTCAGCCCCTCCCCCCATGACCTCAGGCAGCCTGGGTACCCTCCCCCCTCCCTGAAGCTGGTGTAAAATGGGGCTCCCATTAGAGAAGGGCGTGCCTGCTTGTCTTCCCAGAACTGGGGGGTCTCCCTGTGCCCCCACCTTCCGTAGCTGGCAGCCAAGTGAAGGCCTTGGCGCCTAATGGTTGCTGTGGTGGAGACAGGATCGCGGCAGCGTGTTTGTGCCTGCTGGGCTGGGTCTGTTATTTCACAGAAGTTGGCATCCCTGCCCGGCCACGGCGGCCTCTGCCAGAGGGCTGGGCCGGGTTTCTCGTCTATCTCCTCTGCTTGTCTATCTCCTCTGCTCGTCTATCTCCTCTGCTCGTCTATCTCCTCTGCAACAGCTGTGTTTTCAATCAAGAGCCTCCAGCTCGCTCTCCTTGTGGGAGCACTGCTCTCCCACTTCCCTCGTGAAACAGCAGGCTCCTGTGTGCAGTCGTGTCAGGGCTGTGTGAGGATGAGATTAGGAGGGTGGACCCATCGCCTGTGCAGGGGGCACGGCGGAGCCTCGCTGGGGCTGCCAGGTGGCTACAACCTCCTGACACAGGGTTCCTGTCCCCTAGACTTCCCCAGGCTCCAAACCGCCAGCAGTGAGGCTCACAGCAGCCACAGACTTCCCAACCCCAGCAGGTGATGGAAAAGAAGGAGGGGACAGAGACAAAGGGAATGAAAACAGAACGGAATTAAGGGTCAAAAGACAAACAAGGGAGAAAGAAGCCCAATGTGCTTCCTGTGAGGCCCATGTCTCGGGCGCTCCTTAACAAGCATTAAACCGTCTGAATTTTTTTTTTCAGGGACTTTTGTGTTTTTGTTTTTTAATTGTGGTAAGTATATAGGTAACAGAACATTTGCCACTCCTACAATCCTCACACGAACAGTTCAGTGACATTAATTACATTCATCATGTTGTCAACCATCGCCATGAACTGTGCCCCAATGTTTCCATCACCCTTAACAGAAGTCCGGTGTCCCTAAGCATTGACACAAAATAAAGACCATCTTCTCTCACATCCGCCTCCCAAAAGCGTGGTGACTTCATCCTCGCACAAGTCTCCCAGGTTTTCTAGGCCACAGAATCTCTCCCTGCTGGGGGAGCTGTTTGTCTTAGACCAGGTGCGTCCCTCCTGCCTCCTCAGGCTGGTGCCCAGCTGTTTCCTCCTTCCTCTTTCCTCCCCTCCCAAGTCCCTGTCCCCTCACTTCAGCCCCGCAATCCCCACCCCCACCTCCCCCCTTCACCTCACACACTTTCACCATCCATCTTACCTTTCTCTCCACCTTTAATGTCTCCCTGGCTCTGTTCCTCGCCATTCCTATGGTTTTTAAATCCACTGCTTGCTTTTAGTGGTCTGATTAGGGATAAAAGCTTTCCTTTATGTTTGCCAGCGTGTAAATCGCTCCTCAAAACACCCAGTGGTAAACATTATGAAAAAGGGACAGTCCTTTTCAACTAATTGTTTATGTAGAACTTAGCAAGGGATAGAAGCAGGGGGGTTGCTTAGTAATTACTGCACCTGGTTCTCCCTCCCCACCTCCCTTCTCCCCGCAGTCTCCTTCAAAGAATAGCAATCCATCTTCTCCAAGCTGGGCAGGTTAGGCTACTGCAAGGGTACCTGTTCCTGTCAGCTGCCACCCAGTCATTCCCGATCATGGCAACATCATGCACGATGGAAAAAAACACTGCCCCATCCTGCACCGTCCCCATGCTTGGTGCCAGGCCTTTCTTCCTATGGCCACACATGAGGTGCACTGGCCAGAATCGAACCCAAGTCTCTCCACATGGAAAGAGAGAACTCTGCCACTGAACCACTATTGCCCCACAAGCTTACCTAGACAAGGAGAAAGGCTCTTCCTTTTGCTCCCCTAAGCCAGAAGTCTGCAAGCAGACCAAGTGGTGTTTAGCTATGAGAAAATGGGTGAGCTTCAACTAAGCAGCTCCCAACTCCCTGGTGGTGTAGTGGTGAAAAGCTACAGCTGCTAACCATAAGGTCAGCAGTTCAAATCTACCAGGTATTCCTTGGAAACCCTATGGGGCAGTTCTACTCTGTCCTATAGGGTCACTATGAGTGGGAACCGACTCAACGGCAATGGGTTTTTTAGCTGTTGCTCTACTGCTGCCACCTTTCAGGAGATCTAGGCTTTCTGCTCCAGAGCTGCCTCTCTCCTCTTCTCCACGTTGTCCGTGTGGACCTTCCACAAGGAGAGACTCTGCGCTGGCCAGCTACAGTCTCACACCACTCATTCCACCTTGGCAGATGTTTGTGTAACTCCTAATTTCCCTTCCTTCAGGCCAATGTTGTGGTTGCTAGCTGTTGTCAGGTTAGTCCTGACTCATGGGGACCCCATGCACAACAGAACAAAATGCTGCCCAGTCCTGTGCCATCCCGATGATTGGGTGCACCTCAAACCACTGTGATGCATAGAACTTTCAATGGCTAATTTTCAGAAGTAGACCACCAAGCCTTTCTTCCTAGTTTGACTTCATCTGGAAGCTCTGCCGAAATCTGTTTAGCATCATAGCAACACACAAGCCTCCACAGACAGACAGGTGGTAGCTGCGCATGGGAGGTAAGAATTCTACCCCTGAACCACTAGTGACCTCACTCTCAATCCAATAAAATGGCTTCACTCCCTGAGTTCCTGAGGACTCCAAGGAAGTACAGGCCTCAGTCTCTGGGCGCCATACTCAGCAGCTCCCCCTGTATACTGCTCACAAGGGGTATCCTGAAGAAAGATCCTTCACAGGCAAACCATCCTGAGCAAGACCCAAAGGTTCCTCTGCTCACCTCTCTTCCACATTTCTTGAGACAACCCCTCCAGTCTCTCTTGAAGCCTCCAGCTCCTCTGCCCTCTACGCTACCTTCTTCCAATCTCCCCTTCAGGCAGTCACCTCTTCCAGGGACCCATCTTCCAGAAAAGCATCTCTTCGCAGACAAATTTCTGTATAAAACAGTGTAACATAATGCTTAAGAACATGAACTTCGAAAAGACCAGACTTATTAGTTTGACAGAGACTGGAGAAACCCTGAGAGTATGGCCCCCAGACACCCTTTTAACTCAGTACTAAAGTCACTCCTGAGGTTCACCCTTCAGCCAAAGATTAGACAGGCTCAAAAAAACAAAACGAGACTAAATGGGCACACCAGCCCAGGGACAATGACAAGAAGGCAGGAGGGGACTGAAGAGCTGGTAATGGGGGAACCCAAGGTCGAGAAGGGGAGACTGTTGACATGTCGTGGGGTTGGCAACCAATGTCATGGAACAATATGTGTATTCGTTGTTTAATGAGAAACTAATTTGCTCTATAAACCTTCATCTAAAGTACAATTTAAAAAAAAAAAAAAGAACATGAACTTTGGAGTCAGGAATAAACCTGGTCCAATTTCCTACACTGGTATCTGCAATGCGACCTTGGGCAATTTGCTTATGCCACTCCAAACCCCAGCTCCCTCATCTGTAAACTGGGAATGATAATAATGGTATTTACCTCACAGTGTTGTTGTCAAGAGTAAATAAAATTATGTGAGCAGAGTTCTTAAAATCCCTTTTATTCAGCAAGGTTTCATCATTGATATTTAGTAGTACTGGTACCCACGACCATTTATTCAACTCTCTTAAGCCACTACAAAGAACAAAGCATGAATCCCCCTACCTCAAGGGTATTTCTGTTCCATAGAAGAGTCAGATATATTACCCGTTCTGCAAGGCAGACTTAATAAATGCAGTCACACATGGGTCAGAAGCATGGTGTGCTCTGGGGAGAAGAGGAATGGAAGGAGGGTTCAGCTCACCAGGAGACCAGAAGGGACACAGCAGCAGAGGTGGCACTTGACAGGCTTTGAAACACTAGTAGGACTGTGATCAGTAGAAGCAGGTGGTACAGTCCAGGAGGAAGTAGGAGGGGAGGCATGAAGACATAAAGATGTAGGGGGTTGGAAGAAACAAATTCTAGAGGTCTCCTCAGGTTCTATCCCCCTTCCTCCTTCTCAACAGCTCCAGTATCCATTTAGGTACTCATACAATTCTCGGGAAATTCCTGGTGTAAACAGGAACCTTGCACCAGGCAACCAGTTAGCATATTCATCCTACTGGCCACAGGAATTGGTGCAGGGGTAGACATGTGACAAAAATGAGTCTAGTCAGATACGAGATCAGCTATGAATGCTGAGACAAAGACATTCCCTTTTTCTCTGGTGACCTGAGCAAAGACACATGAAGCCCAAGAGCTACTGGCAACTATCTTAGGACCATGAGATCAGATAGAAAGAAACTGGGTCCTTGGGGAAATTGTTGAGCTGCTGGATCAAGCTTTGCCTGAAGCACACACTGACACTGGACTTTTTCTTTTACCCAGGAGCTAATGGATCCCTGTACTGGAGAAGCCTGTTTGAGCTAAGCTTTTCTGTTTCTTGATGTTAAAGAAATAACCCAAAGTCAGGTATAGCAGGAATTGTGGGCTACATCCCACTGCTGTCAAGTTGATTCCAACTCATAATCTCATAGAGACCCTATAGGACAGGGTAGAACTGCCCCATGGAGTTTCCAAGGAGCACCTGGTGGATGTGAACTGCCAGCCTTTTGATTACGAGCCGTAGCTCTTAACTGCTACACCACCAGCGTTTCCCGTGAGCTACACAGTAGGTTGTAAAAGACACTGAAACTAGAAAGGTAGTATAGGGTTATATCATGAAAGGCTTTCCCTGCTCCACACTTGGGCATTGGACTTTATGCAGGAAGTGTGGAGCCACTAAAAACTGTCAATGAGGGGAGGTGGCATGATCAAATCTGTTTTAGGAAATTAACTCTGACAGCAGGATGAATGATAGACTGGAAGGGGAGAGAGATTAAAAGCAAAAAAAAAATTTTTTTTAACCCTCAGCCACTATATTTTGATTAGTAATGAGTCTTGGGACAGGACACTTTATCAAACATCCCCAGAAGCCGACACTGCCTGGAGGGGGGAAGAGTAAACAAGCAAAGGCAGTCCCAGGGCACCCCCTCCTATCAGCACCAAACGCCTTGCCTGCACCCTGAAGAGTTTACAGTATCTGGTTGACAGGGCCCAGTCCTAATACTGCAGCGACTCACGAGGCTATCCAGCAGTCTTAGAAGTTTCAAAAAACAGGAGAGTTTTTAATTTCAAAATTTAAAACAGAATTAATTTTAACTGACTTGAATTTGTTTAAAGTAACAACACTTTTAAAGCGTGGGAGGAAGAATACACTCCCAAAACAACAAACTATAACAGTGCCTCCACTTCCAAAAGGCTGTGAATCACGGAGCTAAATCGTGGCTCTCCCAGCCGCCCTTCCTGGTGGGGCACCAGTCACCTTGTGGGTTTCCAGCCCCCTCAAACGGCCAGTGGGTGGGGCCTCTAGAGCCTGCGGACAGGGAGGGGCCTCCAGAGCTCACATGGCTCCATTCCTTATATCCACGTTGTTGATGTTGGTGTGGACCGGTCAATTCCGACACACAGTGACCCCATCTGACAGAAAAGAACTGCCCCATAGGGTTTCCTAGGCTATAACCTTAAGGGGAGCAAATGGCCAGGTCTTTCTCCTGAGGAGCCGATGGGTAGGCTCAAACCACCAGCCTTTCAGTTAGCAGACAAGTGCTTAACCATTAGGCCACCAGGGCTCCTTATATATTCAGTGTGACTCTCTCTGGGTGCAATGTCAGCAGCTTCATTTTACCTCATTGCATCCAGCAAGGGCCTTCCTACCCCCCACAGCCTGGCCTCCCTTGGACTGATCTCGCCAGGGCGGCCGCACCGCACGGCCTGTCTGATAGCTCCTTCCCCTGAGCTGTCTCAGTGCTCCCTAACCTGCCTGTTCCCACTGACTCACTCCCAAGTCTTTCCCACAGGCAGACTCCCGCCTGCATTCCAAACCGACAGCTTATTTGGTATAACTCCCATCACTTCCCTTGCCAGCTTCCTGTTTTTGTAAACTCCTTACAATTTTTCGGTTTTATAAGAAACAAGAGCCCCTGTTCACCATCACCCTCTGCATGTTGCTAACCTAGAGTCTCCGCATCAAAGCAGACAGCGAAGCTTCTATCCAAGATTTTCCTTCTTGTTTTAGAAATAGACGCAAAAAAAAAAGAAAAAACAGCCAGTGGTTTCCAATCCACAGAGATTCATACGAGCTTTTGACTTCACCGGTTACTGGTTTCCTATTAACAAAAAGAAGTTTCAGGCTGAGTCAGAGAAGAGAAGCAGGCCCAGCCAGCAGTGATTCATCCGTGTTCCTACTGACACTTCTGCCCCAAGCATGGTCAGCCTGCTTGCTTCTGCTAGTGCTGCCGTGGCCTCTGTTTTAGCCTCGTACCAGTGGAGCTGGAATCCCTGGGTGGTACAAACAGTTAATACGTTCGCTGCTAACTGAAATGTTGGAGGTTCTAGTCCACCAAGAGGCTCCTTAGAAGAAAGGCATGGGCAAAAACAAGGCTCCAGGAGTTGACAGAATACCAACTGAGACGTTTCAACCAACAGATGCAGCGCTGGAAGTGCTCACTTGTCTATGCAAAGAAATTTAGAAGACAGCTACTTGGCCAACCAGCTGGAAAAGATCCATACTTGTGCTTATTCCAAAAAAAAGGTGATCCAACAGGATTCAGAAATTATCAAACAATATTATTAATATTACATGCAAGCAAAATTTTGTTGAAGATGATTCAAAAGCACTTGCAGCAGTACATCAACAGGGAACTGTCGGAAGTTCAAGCCGGATTCAGAAGAGGACAGGGATCAAGGGATATCACTGCTGATGTCTGGTGAATCCTGGCTGAAAGCAGAGAATGCCAGAAAGTTGTTTACCTGTGTTTTATTGACTATGCAAAATCATTCAACTGTGTGGATCATAACAAATTATGGATAACATTGCAAAGAATGGGAATTCCAGAACAGCTAATTGTGCTCAGGAGGAACCTCTACACAGACCAAGAGGCAGTCGTTCAAACAGAGCAAGGGGATACTGCATGGTTTAAAATCAGGAAAAGTGTGTGTCAGGATTGTATCCTTTTTCACCACACCTATTTAATCTGTACACTGAGCAAATAATCTGAGAAACTGGACTATATGAAGAATGCAACATTAGGATTGGAGGAAGACTCATTAACAATCTGCAATATGCAGATGACAGACCTTGCCTGCTGTAATTGAAGAGGACTTGAAGCACTTACTGATGAAGATCAAAGACTACACCTTCATGGTGGGAATGTAAAATGGTACAACCACTTTGGAAATCGATTTGGCATTTCCTTAAAAAGCTAGAAATAGAACTACCCTATGACCCAGGAATCCCACTCTTCGGAATATATCCTAGAGAAATAAGAGCCTTTACAAGAACAGATATATGTACGCCCATGTTTATTGCAGCACTGTTTACAATAGCAAAAAGGTGGAAGCAACCAAGGTGCCTATCAACGGATGAATGGATAAATAAATTACGGTACACTCACACAATGGAATACTATGCATTGATAAAGAACAGTGATGAATCTGTCAAACATTTCATAACATGGAGGAACCTGGAAGGCATTATGCTGAGTGAAATTACTCAGTTGCAAAAGGACAAATATTGTATAAGGCCACTATTATAAGAAACTGAGAAGAACCCATGCTTTTGTGGTTACGAGATGGGGGAGGGAGGGAGGGTGAGAGAGGGGTATTTACTAATTAGATAGTAGATAAGAACTACTTTAGGTGAAGGGGTGGACAACACTCAATACAGGGGAGGTCAGCACAACTGGACTAAACCAAAAGCAAAGAAGTTTTCTGAATAAACTGAATGCCTCGAAGGTCAGCGTGGCAGGGGCAGGGGTTTGGGGACCATGGTTTCAGGGGACATCAAATCAATTGGCATAATAAAATCTGTTAAGAAAACATTCTGCATCCCACTTCGACGACTGGCGTCTGGGGTCTTAAACGCTAGCAAGCGGCCATCTAAGATGCATCAATGAGTTTCAACCCACCTGGATCAAAGGGGAATGAAGAACACCAAGGACACAAGGTAATTACGAGCCCAAGAGACAGAAAGGGCCACATGAGACCAGAAGAACTAGATGGTGCCTGGCCACAACCGATGACTGCCCTGACAGGGAACACAACAGAGAACCCCTGAGGGAGCAGAACAGTGGGATGCAGACCCCAAATTCTCATAAAAAAACCAGACTTAATGGTCTGACTAAGACTAGAAGGACCCTGGTGGTCAGGGCCCCCAGACTTTCTGTTGTCCCAGGACAGGAACCATTCCCGAAGCCAACTCGTCAGACATGGATTGGACTAGACAATGGGTTGGAGAGGGATGCTGGTGAGAAGTGAGCTACTTGGATCAGGTGGACACTTGAGACTATGTTGGCATCCCCTGCCTGGAGGGAAGAAGGGAGGGTAGAGGGGGTTAGAAGCTGGCAAAATGGACACGAAAAGAGAGAGTGGAAGGAGGGAGCAGGCTGTCTCACTGGGGGGAGAGTATGTAGCAAGGTGTATATAAGTTTTTATGTAAGAGACTAACTTGATTCGTGAACTTTCACTTAAAGCACAATAAAAATTATATATATATATAAAAAAAGACTACTGCCTTCGGTATGGATTGCACCTCAATGTAAAGAAAACAAAAATCCTCACAAGTGGACCAATAAGCAACATCATGATAAACAGAGAAAAGATTAAAGTTGTCAAGGATTTCATTTTACTTGGATCCATAATCAACACCCAGGGAAACAGCAGTCAAGAAATCAAAGGACGTATTGCATTGGGCAAATCTGCTGCAAAAGACCTCTTTAAGGTATTGAAAAGCAAAGATGTCACTTTGAGGACTAAGGTACACCTGACCCAAGCCATAGTATTTTCAATCACCTTATGCATGCAAAAGCTGGACAATGAATAAGGAAGACTGAAGATGAGTTGATGCCTTTGAATTATGGTGTTGGTGAAGAATATTGAATATACCACGGACAGCCAGAAGAACGAATATATCTGTCTTGGAAGAAGTACAGCCAGAGTGTTCCTTGGAAGTGAGATGGCAAGACTTCATCTCAAGTACTTTGGACATGTTATCAGGAGGGTCTAGTCCTTGGAAAAGGACATCATGCTTGGTAAGGTAGAGGCTCAGCAAAAAAGAGGAAGACACTTTACAAGACACAGTGGCTGCAACAATGGGCTCAAACATAGCAGTGATTGTAAGGATGGCGCAGGACTGGGCAGTGTTTTGTTCTGTTGTACATAGGGTCACTATGAGTCAGAACAGACCCCACGGCACCTAAAATAACAACATAGGAGAGCTGGGGTCCCTGGGTGGTACAAAAGTTAACTCACTCGGCTGCTAACCAAAAGGTTGGAGGCTCTAGTCCACCCAGAGGCTCCTCAGAGGAAAGGCCTGATAATCTACTTCTGAAAAATCAGCCATTGAAAACCCTATGGAGCACAGTTCCACTCTGACACACATAGGGTCACCATGAGTCAAAGTCACAGCAATTGGTTCCTATCAGCGGAAGAACCTAAGGCCATTTTCCTAATTTCCTCTTCCACGTGCTGTAACAGTGGCAACAACAAGCACAAGCCAAGAAGAGGCCTTGAAATAAGGAGCCCAGATGGCCCTGAATCAGGCGATTTCAGGGATACCCAGAAAGCTGGGCACAGAACTGGTTCGAACTGATTCAGTCATGGTTGACAAAGCAAAACCGGAACAGACCCAAATTTTTAAAATTTGGGTGATGCAGAAATATAACCAGAATGAGAAAAATTATGGGTTGAAACCATAGAATGGGAGACTCAAGACGCATAGCGAGCGCTTTCAGGAACCTGATAAGTGAGATTGGCTTATTGGCAGGACTGAAGAGTGCAACACACATTCAAAACAGCAAAGTCAGCCGCCATCTTTGAGAGGGGCACTGCTGTTTCCAACTCTGCAGAATCCAACAGGCAAGAGATTTGGCTGCTATGAAACATATACAATGCCCTTGTTTTTTAAGAGGGAGATTAAGTTTCTAGCAGGGCTTCAACCCGTAATTTTTCTCATTCCAGTTATGGTTCCGAGCAGGGGTGGATTAACCAGTAAACAAGGTACCCACGGGTTTCATTAAACAAGGTATACACAGGCTTACTTGTACTTACTTACTAATCTCTAATGCCCAACGTCACCTGTTTTTTTATTACAGATGACATTGGGCACTACAGATTAGTAAGAAAGCACAAGTAATCCCATCTGTACCTTGCTTATAACCTGTCCCTGGTTCTGGGTCACTCAAATTTTAAAAATTCAGGTCTCTTCCAAAAATAACAAATGTTGGAGAGGCTGTAGGGAGATTAGAACTCTTATGCACTGTCAGTGGCAATGCAAAATGATACAGCCATTTTAGAAAATGATACGGTGCTTCCTTAAAAAGCTAGAAATAGAAATACCATATGATCCAGGAATTCCACTCCTAGGAATATATCCTAGAGAAATAAAAGTGGTCACACGAATAGACATGCACACCCATGTTCACTACAGCATTATTCACAATAGCAAAAATATAGAAACAACCTAGCTGCCCATCAACAGAGGAATGGATAAACAAACTATGGTACATACACACAGTGGAATACTACGCAACAATAAAGAACAATGACGAATCTGTGAAGCATCTCACAGTATGGATGAATCTGGAGGGCATTATGCTGAGTGAAATAAGTCAATCACAAAAGGACAAATATTGTATGAGACCACTACTATAAAACTCATGAAGAAATTTACATACAATAAGAAACAGTCTTTGATGGTTAGGAGGGAGGGGAGAGGTGGGGAGGAAAAAAACACTAAATAGACAATAGATAAGTGATAACTCTGGTGAAGGGTAAGACAGTACACAATACTGGGAAAGCCAGCACAACTTATACAAGGCAAGGTCATGGAAGCTCCACAGACACATCCAAACTCCCTGAGGGACCAAATTACCGGTCTGAGGGTGGCAGACCATGGTTTCAGGGAACATCTAGCTCAATTGGTATAACATAGTTTATAAAGAAAATGTTCTACATTCTACTTTGGTGAGTAGTGTCTGGGTCTTAAAAGCTTATGAGCAGCCATCTAAGATACTCTACTGGTGTCACTCTGTTGAAGCAAGGCAGAATGAAGAAAACCAAAGACACAAGGGAAAGATTAGTCCAAAGGACTAATGGACCATAGCCTCCACCAGACTGAGTCCAGTACAACTAAGTGGTGCCTGGCTACCACCACTGACTGCTCTGACAGGGATCACAATAGAGGTCTAGGACAGAGCTGGAGAAAATTCTAATGCAAAAAAAAAAAAGCCCAGACTTACTGGTCTGACAGAGACTGGAGAAACCCCGAGAGTACGGCCCCTGGACATCCTTTTAGCTCAGTAATGAAGTCACTCCTGAGGTTCACCCTTCAGTCAAAGATTAGACAGGCCCATAAAACAAAACAAGACTAAATTGGGCACACCAGCCCAGGGGCAAGGACAAGAAAGCAGGAGGGGACAGGAAAGCTGGTAATGGGGAACCTAAGGTCAAGAAGGGGAGAGTGTTGACACGTCGTCAGCCTGGCAACCAATGTCAGAAGACAATTAGGTGTATTAATTTTTTAATAAGAAGCTAGTTTGCTCTATAAACCTTCATCTGAAGTACATTAAAAATTAGTGAATAAAAATTCAGGTCTGTTCCAGTGTCGCCTCCTCAGTCATGACTGAACTGGGAAGAACTGGTTTGAAGCCCTTCCTGAAAGGCACCCTGCTTCAAAATAACTTCCTACATTCCCCACCCTTCCTTTCCACAGGGTCTGAAGATTCTCCCTTCTGCTTTTTTTTGGTCTTCTTTGAAGATACAGATACAGTTTAATAGAGTCGCTTACACCCTAATATGACTAAACTGATGCACTCATTTTCTTCCCATCAGGAAGAGCAGCAGGAAAGCACTGAACCCTTCCAGGGAGAAGCAGATGGAAGAGATGCTGAAATGATAACCCAAAGGACAATCAGGCCAGAAAAGGGAGGCAGGAAGAAGTCTAATGTCAGTTCTCAGTCCTGCCCAGGACGAGGGTAGGTCCCAGAGTCAGAGAGCGGGGGAACCCCTTTGCCATGACTGTCTTGTTATTGTGTGCCATTGAGTCAGTTCTGACTCTTAGCGACCCTAGAGGACAGAGAAGAACTGCCCCACAGGGTTTCGTAGGCTGTAATCTTTACAGAAGCACATTGCCAGGTCTTTTCGCCCACAGAACAGCTGGTGGGTTCAAACTGCTGACCTTTTGGTTAGCAGCCAAGAGTGCTTAACTGTTGTGCCACCAGGGCTCCTTGCCATGACTCTAGTCTGGTGATTTCTGCTGACTCCAAGACCCTGTGGGAGGGACCCAGGAAACAGCAACACACACAAAAGCTGCTTTATAAATGCACTGGTGACAACCACGGTGATTCCAAACCATCCCATAACCATGATAATAAAGTTTATGTGTCTTCCTACAGGTTAAGTCTATCACATATCTTACTTCATCTTCACAGCAGTCCTAGGAAATAGAGTTTCTCCTGGTTCTAGAGACAGAGGATAAAGATGATGGCTCGGCAAGTGAATCTGACCCAGTTTTTCTGACTCAAAATACATTACATTACCGTATAATTAATTCCTAGATTTTTTTAAATTGAGGTGTAATTCAGAGGACATAAAATTCACCATATTAAAGTACACGATTCAGTGGCTTTTACTACAATCACCGTACATCACCACTATCTAATTCTGGGACATTCCTGTCACCCCAAAAAGAAGCTATGCCCATTAGAAGTTAGTCCCGACTCCCTCCTCCCCCAATACCCTGGCAACCACTAATCCACTTCCTGTCTCTGTGGATTCGCCCGTTCTGGACATTGCACATAAATGGGATCATTCGACACGTGGCCTGCTGTGTCTGGCTTCCTCACTTAGCATAATGTTTCCAAGGTTCACCCATGTAGTTGCATTCATCAGTACTTTGTTCCTTTTTATTGCCAAATAATATTCCATTGTACGGATATTTTGTTTATCCATTTATCAACTGACGGACGTTTGGCTTGTTTCTACTTTTTGGCTATGACCAACAATGCTAATACGAACATTCGTGCACAGGTTTTTGTGTGAAGATGTGCTTTCACTTGGGAATTCCTAGAGTTTTTATATATTTGAGATATAGCTAAGTCTAAAAGAAATAATGGTCTTGTATTTATTCTAATGTATTGATAGTGCCTGTTCTCAGTGCAGGTTTTCGGCACTCCTTACACCCTTATATCCTGCACTGTCTGCATCGCATACCTGTCATGTGAGTCGTCTGTTTCCATAACTGCAGACAGAGCTCTTTGAGGGAAGAAACCTATCCATGTCCACTCTAATCAGTTTCTTAAGTATAGGCCACTACATACCTGTGCTCGTCCCCAGGCTGAGCCAAATGCACTAGGGGGAACATCTGACCATAGAGGGCCAGCAGTGCAGGAAGTGGTCAGACATGAAAGTTCTCCCCAGAGGCCCAACAGTGGTGACTCAATGGACCAGTCAGGTCCTCCTTCTCAGTAGGAGCTAGTTGGTAGAGGCCAAAAGACACAAGAGGAGATGATTAGCAGAGCCTAGAGGAACCAGAAATTCTGAGTTACTGAGAAGGTAAGGTAACTGTGGCGGCTCAGTAAATCAGAGATCAACAAACTTCTGCAGCTGAAAGGGCAAGGGGCTGAGTCTCTGGAATCACATGAGATCTCGAATAATTTTTCACTTTCCAGATTATATTCCACTCCACATGAAAAGAGTGTATCTTAGTGCTTGGCTGACACCTCTCTTCCCATGGATATCTCATAAACGCCTTAACCTTGACCAGACGGACGGATGGATGCCATCTAGTCAACTCCAATGCATGGTGACCTTATGTACAACAGAACAAAACACTACCCAGTACTACGCCATCCTCATGATTGCCAGCATGTTCAAATCCATCATTGTGCACACCAGCCCAAAAGCAAAGACCAGAAGACAGGAAGGGATGGGAAAACTGGACAAATGGGAACAGGGAACAGGGAGTAGAGAAGGGGAAGGTGCTGACACACTGTGGGGTTGGCAACTAATGTCACAAAACAATGTGTGTTGATTGTTTAATAAGAAACTAATTTGCTCTGTAAGCTTTCACCTAAAGCATAATTGAAAAAAAAAAAAATCCATCTTGTGGCTATTGTGCCAATCCATCTGACAGAGGGTTTCCCTAGCCCTCACTGGTCTCTGCTTCACCAAACATGATGTATTCCTTCAGCAACTGATCCCTCCTGATAATGTGTCCAAAGCAAGTGAGCTGGACAATGTTCTGTTCTGGTCCCTAAGTTTTCACTGGCTAATTTTCAGATGTAGATCACCAAGCTTTTCTTCCTAGTCTCAGCCTAGAAGCTCTGTTAAAATCTGTCCAGTTGACCCTGGTATTTGAAATACCAGTGACCTAGCTTCTAGCATCACAGCAACACACAAACTCGACTATACGCAAACTAAAATTCTCCATTTTTCTCAAAATCTGCACCCTTCTTTCTCCACCTCCCACTCCATCTTTGCAGTACAAACTCTGTGGCCTTTTGTCTCCTTTAACTCAGTGAGCTCCTCTTGTCCCAGAGAATTTGCATATGCTGCACCCTCTACCTGGAATGCCCCCCCTTGCCCTTTCCCCCACCCTCTCCTGTCCCCAGTACATAAGTGCCCATCACCTAGTAAATGCTCACTCCTCCTGAGACCACAGCTCAGCTTCACTTCCTCAGGAAGGTCCTCTTGGAACAAGGAAATCCCCCTCTTCTATGCTGTCATAGCTGAATCACATACAGCTTCTTTGTAACGTCTGCTGCTGTAATACCATGCATAGAGTGAGATTACTCCATTCACGTCTATATCCATTAAGGTGGAGACCTGTCTATTTTGGCTCACCTTTGTATCCCCAGCACCTAGCACAAAGCATGACGCCTAGCAGGGCAATAAATGTTTGAGGAAAAAAATGAATTAAATTTTGATTAGGGCAGAATCCCCTAGGAGCTCTCTAGGATAAAGTGGCTGCAAAAAGAACCCCCCAAAAAATGACAGGAGTTAAGCAATACCAGTACCAATAGAGTTGATTCCAACTCATGATGACCCCATATGTGTTAGAGTGGAACCGTGCTCCACAGGGTTTTCAATGGCTGGTTTTTCAGTAGTAGATCACCAGGCCTTCCTTCCAAAGTGCCTCTGGGTAGACTCGAGCCTCCAACCTTGCAGTTGGCAGCCAAGTGCTTAACTGTTTGCTCCACCCAGGGACTCCCAGTACCACCAATCTGCTTGCCACATTGCTTCAGCCACAAGTGAAGGTTTGGCAAGAACATGGATACAAGAATAGGAAATGTCAGGGAGTGGGCTTGATGAGCCGTTTACTGCTTTTGATCTACTCTCTCATCCTGCGCTTTCTGATTTCGAGATGTAGGTCTGAGGAGGACACAAGTCTGTGACATTGGCTACCGTCAGACACACACTCTCTCAGTCGAGTGGCCTGAAGCATTAGAAGGACAGAGGGACAAAGTGGGAGGCCCCAGCATGCTGAGGAGGATGTGAACAGAATCATTTAATTCTAATCCCTTAGACTGGTTAGCATTTTGAGGGGATTGGTGATTTCTGAAATCCTATTTGAGAATGATACGAAGTCTATTTTTTTCAAGGTCCTTTTAGTCAATGTTATCAACAAGGAATGTGAAATACGAACGTTGCTGATAAAATATTCAGAAATCCTATCACCACAGCCTTTTGACCCAGCTGTGATAAGACATATTAAAAAATCAACCCTGGTGGCTTTTAAGACCAAAAGGCTGAAAGACACGGGTACTGATTTTGCAGTTAATCCGAAGAACCACATCTGATTTTACATGGTCCTTTCTCATCAGATCAATGTGCTCAAGCTTATCGTCTGTTAAAATGCTGCAGTGCTGCAGCAAATTTACATACCATGTTGGTTTTGTGGCAGCGATAAGCACAGGTAATACTAATGAAGGGACTCTGGTCTGGCGTTTGCAGCTTGCAGAGGAAGTTATTGAGTCTTCTCCCAGCGTACGAGACGAGAAAGGAATTTCATTCTCTCCTTTCCCGTTCTAGCACCTCAAACACACACCTCAAACACACACAGACAGCTTTAGTCCTACCTCTGTTCCCAGATTGCAGAAAGCGCCCAGGAGCGCCAGCGAACAAGAGTGACCTGAATTCTTTCCAATAGATAAGAAAAGCCAGTCATCCCCAAATAACAATATTTTTACTATAACTGCAACACGTCACTTGCGATACACCTTGCAACTCATCTAGACACCTGGCTCAGACACTTAAGAGTCGATTGCTTTCCTGCAAAAAACAGTACACTGGTTTTTCCAGGTTACCACTCTCTGCTAACAAAGGGGATAACCTGGCTTCATTTCCACCTCTTTGTAGTTCTATCTCACAGGACACAATGGCTGTGGTCCTGAAAACCTGCATACGTTTTGTTTTTTGTAAACAGTACCATGACTGAAAGGCACTAAGAGAGCCTCCTATTTAAAGGAATTTGGCGTTTTAAGCAAATATCAAAAGTATGGTTACAAAGACTGTGGCAACATGAAAAATGCTTATGACTCTTATGACTCAGGGCTAAGAAGGAAAAAGACATAATCAAAATTGATGTGCACTAGCCACGGTGGAAAACAGTTTGGCAGCTCCTTAAAAAGTTAAACATAGAATTACCATGTTGTTGTTGTTGTTAGGTGCCATCGAGTCAGTTCCAACTCATAGTGACCCTACTGGACAGGGTAGAACTGCCCCATAGGGTTTCCAAGGAGTGGCTGGTAGATTTGAACTGCTGACCTTTTGGTTAGCAGCAGAGCTCTTAACCACTGCGCCAACAGGGCTCCAGAATTACCATATGACCCAGCAATTCCACTCCTCTAGGTATATATCCAAAAGAAGTGAAAGCAGGAGTACAAACAGATACTTGTACACCAACGTTCATTGCAGCACATTTCACAGCTGCCAAAAGGTGGAATCAACCCAAATGTCCATCAACAGATGAACGGATAAACTAAACGTGGCGTACATACACAATGGAATATTACTCACCCATAAAGAGACGTGAAATCCTGATACACGCTACAACATGGATGAACCTTGAAAACATGCTGGGTGAAATAAGTCAATCACAAAAGGACAAGTATTATATGATCTCACTTACATGAAACAACAAGAATAGGCAAATGTACAGAAACCAAAGTTTATTTGTGGTTACCCATTTTTACTTATTGTGATGAAAAATTTATAGGGTCTTTATGATTTGGTAATCCACTTGACAGCAACAGGTTTTTTTTTTTATGGCTGGGTGGTAGTTATACAATATGATTAATGTAATCGGTATCACCAAATTGCACACCCAAAAAATGGTGAACTGGTAAACATTGTTATACATATATATTTTTTTACAATAATAAAAATGTTGTATATACACTATGATTAAATTTTTAAAATAACATAGACGTACATGTGATAAAATTTTAGAGGCAAATTTACCAAAAACTATAACAGTTACATACGAGTGGTAGACTATGGGTAATTTATTTCTCATTCTACTTTACAAACTTTCTAGCATGATGTCATATTCTATAAATTAGTTTTAAAACTAAAAGTGTAGATTAAAAGAATTTCGTGGTAAATCTTATTTTAAAAGTTGAACAACTATCCAATTGTGATACCAACCCAGATCTTTGCAAGCTGGAGTTTATTTAAGTTGGGGCAAACCTGTATCTCAAAGGTTTTACAACCATTAATATTTCCTATTAAAATGAATTTTAAATGTTAACAGTTAGAACAACCCTAAAGTTAATTATGAGTCCCTGGGCAGTGCAAACGATTAACGTGCTCAGCTGCCAACTGAAAGGTTCAAGTCTACCCAGGGGACCTTGGAAGAAAGGCCTGGTGATCTACTTCTAGAAAAATCAATGATTGAAAACCCTGTGGAGCACAGTTCTACTCTGACACACGTGGGGTCGTCATGAGTTGGAACTGACTCACAGGCAACTGGTTGGTTAAAGTTAATGAACAGAAAGTTAATGGACTGAAGGAAAATACCAGTAAACTAGAAAAGGAATCAACTTGCTCGTATGTAACTCCTGGAGCAGTGCTCCGCGCAGAACAGGCTAAAACAGGCATCTGTGACCTTTGTTCTGCACTGAAACCACGCTTCCCTTCTCCTCCCCGCCCACCAGGTATTTGCTTCTCAGGATTTTTGCTAACAGCAATCACACCCTTCCTCGAGCCCTCGGGGCGGACTGAACCCACATTCAGAGAAGCATTCTCCATCCTCTCCACCCCCCCCAAAAAAATGCGTCCCTAAACACATGCACATACACACTCATGGCACATCTCTCAGAGCCCCAGGTAGGCTTCCCTGGCCTTTTGATTTGCTAAGGACAACTTTAACAAACAGAAAATGGCCTGCAAGCTTCCTTTATGTTCTGCAAATAGAAAATATACCCAGGTCTATTACACAAATCAGCCCCCCACAGCAACAACTTCTTTATGACCCACCATATCAAGTTTATATCTGAAGACTAACAAAAAAACTGTTGAAGAATTGATTCCTTAAAAACAAATACAAAGATTTCCTTCCTAGGCTTAAAATACTGTCAAGTGGTAACAAGTAAAACACCAGTTTACGGGATGAATTAAAGGCCCTGGAGGTGGGAGCCCTCACTACGCAGGGAGATCACTGACTAAATCCTTACACATTGAGTAGACGCTCACTCTCCTCCATGCTGATATTGTTGGTTATTATAATCAAGCGGAAACCCTGGTGGGGTAGTGGTTAAGTGCTACGGCTGCTAACCAAGAGGTCCACAGTTCGAATCCACCAGGCACTCCTCGGAAACTCTATGGTACAGTTCTACTCTGTCCTATAGGGTCGCTATGAGTCGGAATCGACTCGACGGCAGTGGGTTTTTGGGTATAATCAAGTAGCCAAAGTCATTCAGTCTTGCCACTAACAGATCACATCTGCTTTTCCCTTCTACTTGCCCAAAGGCCTCTGCTATAAGCTCAGATATAAAATTGAGACTTCTGGAAGAACCCTCAAAGGGAGATTCAGTAAAAACTGTACCAGGCACTCTTTAACTATTAATATTACAGCAAACGGACTCATGTGTGCGGGCTTCTCAGAAGAAGCTGACATCGTTACGACAGACACCTGTCAGTCTCTATTTAACGGACTTAGGATTCTCAAGACTCTTAGCACAGACACAGATGACTTTGTGAAAGCAGACTGCTTAATCCAAGATGAACAAAACAAAAATTAATTTCCTAGGATTAAATAAACTGATTTAATTGTGGTTAGTGTTTTTTTGTGTGTTTTATTTTTAATAAAATTTTAATTAAGGACATTAATATGGGGAAAAAAACATCTTTCTTCTTTATCTCTAACCTTCAATTTAACAGGACTTACTTGTATAGATTGGAATGAAACATTCTTTAAATGGGATATTGTTACAACAAAACAAACCTGTTGCTGTCAAGTTGATACCAACTCATGGCAACCCAATTGCAGAGAGTAGAACTGCCCATATTGTTACAACATCCCCCCCGC
This sequence comes from Loxodonta africana, assembly GCF_030014295.1. Lineage (NCBI taxonomy): Eukaryota > Metazoa > Chordata > Mammalia > Proboscidea > Elephantidae > Loxodonta > Loxodonta africana. Next base: position 51,706,629 of record NC_087366.1, read on the forward strand.
ACACACAAAATTCAGAGGGAAAAAAACCTTAAAACTCATAACATATATTTTAAACTAGGAAATTACCAGAGAAACGTAAAAATAATGATTCGGTAGACTATTATCTACAAACCACACAAAACAATGATTAACTACTACTCGAAGTGCTTTTACCAAGTTCCTTTACTTTTTGCGATCATGTAGTTATTCACTTAGGATCAATGAACATCTATCTTCTTTCCTACAAGATTGAACTGGACAAATCAAATCTGCAACAATAACCAAGACACGAATATCATTTAATTATATATGACAAACCACTATTAAGGACCAAGGACTATGCTTTATAGGTCAGGCAGGGAAAATGCCTACAAACAGTAATATGTTAGTAAACGTTTAACAACCGACTCCCTAAAGAGGAAAAAACAAAATACTGCTTTGTAGCCTTTACCGATTTCTATGGGGTAAATAGGAGCCCCGGCAGTGCGGCGGTTAAAGCACTCAGCTGCTAACCAAAAGGTCCGCAGTTTGAACTCACAAGCTGCTCCGCAGGAGAAAGATGTGGCAGTCTGCTTCGCTTGGGAACCCTACGGGGCAGTTCTACTCTGTTCTACAGAGTGCCTATGAGTTGGAATCAGCTCCACAGCGGTGGGTTGTGGTGTAAATACTCCCTTCATGGCCAAGTTCAACATGACATTATTGTACATGGAGCTGAGAAGCGATGCACAATACCCTTACATAGTATTTCCACCATAAAGATACAATAGATGTAAGTAGCCTCAAGAGCATATATAAAAATAAAATGTTGTACAATACCATATTTTTATGCATGCCTTCCATGTTTGTTTGCCAACCGCACCCTACCTCTCCCCCCACAGAGATATTTTTGTGAGCACCACTATGCCAATTTTTTTAGCGGCACTTAAAAAATACCAGGGGGTTGAGGAGGGTATGGTTTGCAAACAAACATAGAAGGCATGCGTTATTTGCGTGAAAATATGGTAATTAGGAAATGATGAGTTTTTAGTATGTATTACCATTATTTCGATATAATTTATTTAATTGTAAGCTATACAATTTAATTTCTAATCATGGCCATTTTTAACATGCAACTCCCAAAATTCCTGCAAATTTAACAGTCAACTCTAATGAGCCGGTATGATCCAGCTCCAGTGCATCACTCACAGAAAACTGGCCTGGAACCTATCCTATGGCTTACGGAAGATCAGCTTTATAAGTAGTGAGGAATTTCTTAGCACGTCTTATGTGGGAGTCCAGACAAAAAGGATACCCTTACAGTTACAGGTCCTACAGGCAAAGCTTCATTCAAGTAATTTAGATGGTTCTTGTTCCTCAGCTCAGTGGAGGAGCTGATAAAGGCAGTAAAATAATTCTGATACACAGAAGTAAATTACAACTGTAAAAGGTTTATAAGTTAACTCTTAAACCAGAAGGCTCTGGTTTTATTCATCTATAACAAGGACGTCTTTATGTATTTTAATACCTCTTAGACACTATGTAAACAAAACCAGTTCAATAAAACAAAACATCAAATGAGTTATACTGAATCAGAAAATCACAAAATAATTTATGAGATCAAATATACATGTTAGAAGGGGGCTTGACCATAAGGAGAAACTATGAAAGCAAAATCAACACTCTGCCAAGCCACCATGATGTGATCCATGTCCCATCCCACAGTCAGGGGGAAACACACTTTGTACCCAGAGACAACAAAACCACACAAACCAGGATTACTCTGTATAAATTTTAACCAGTGGCCATCAAGTTGACTCCTACTCATGGCGACCCCATGTATGTCACAGTAGAACTATACTCCATAGGGTTTTCAATGGCTGATTTTCTTTTGGAAGTAGATTGTCAGATCTATCTTACAAGGCTCCTCTGAGTGGACTCGAACCTCCAACCTTTAAGTTAGCAGCAAGAATTTAATCATTTGTACTACCCAAGGACTCCCTGTTTAATTCTAAAAACCCAGACCCAGTGCCATTGAGTCGATTCCGACTCTCTAGTCCCCAAAATATGAAACCTTGAATCTTTCCTGTAGGTTACCAACTCCCTGTTCAAAACACCTCAATCCTTAACTTTTGTACTGCTGATATGTGACGATATGTCTCAACCTTTGTAAACTCAGTGATTTGGGAATTATTTTTCCCCCATTTAAATATCTGTTGTATTTTTTATTTGATGAGCCTGTCTCTCTAAAGCCTGGATTCTCTTGTAAACCTCTTTACAAGTAAACTTCTTTTCTTTTCTAAATGCTTTTTGTCTCTGAGTCTTTCTTTCACAGTAACTTCTTTATTTGTCCCTGTTTTTTTTTTTTTTTTTCTTGTCCTATGTAGCTATCTGGAGCCCTGGTGGCGCAGTGGTTAAAAGCTCGGCTGCTAACGAAAAGGTCAGCAGTTTGAATCTACCAGCTGCTCCTTGGGAACCCTATGAGGCAGTTCTACTCTGTCCTATAGGCTCACTATGAGTTGGAATTGACTCGAGAGCAACGGGTTTTGGTTTTTGGTTTTATATAGCTATCTAGGTTCCACTTCCAGTCATGAATAAGTAGCTCCTGTTGGAAAAACCCTGTTGCAGAAAACAACTATAAACTCTGCACAAGGTGTAAAGCAACTATCTGAAGACCCTGGAGAGCAACCAGATGCAGGCAGTTACTGGAGGGGAGTCTATATCTGGAAGAAGGAAAAGTCACTGGGTGTTTCCTATTTTTTATGGCTGTAATTCTGAGGGCAGCGCAAACAGCACTATGCAGGGTGTCTCAGGCCGGGTTCTCTAAAGGAGCAAAACCAGTGATGTGTATATATGCAAATACATATACAGAGAGATTTAATTCAAGGAAATGACCCACACAATTGTGGAGGCTGGCAAGTCCCAAATCTGTGGGTCAGGCACAGGTGGAGGCTTCATCTGACTCACGTGGTTGCAAGGGTGGACAAACCCAAAATCTGCAGATCAGGTGGCAGGCTCCTGGTTCACAGGGTTGTGGGAGCTGGTGAATCCAAAATCTGCAGGTCAGGCTCATGTCCCAAGAATCGGAGGTCAGAAGATCAAAAGACAGATGTGGGATCGAGAGAGCGAAATTTGCCAGAACATCCATACATACTGGATGCAGGCCACACCCCCAAGGAAACTCCCCTTCCACCTGATTGGCTACTCACATCAGATCACAAAATGGAGGATGATTACGTAATATCTGCCAAACCACTGAAAATCATGGCCTGGCCACGTTGACACATAACATTAGCCATCACACAGAGCAGCTAAAAGTCAGAATGAAAACTCAAAGTCTTTCTAGCTTGAAGAACCAGAGTTTGAGAGAAACACAGCCATTGGAAAGCAAAGCAGGAAATCCTGAAAAGGACAGTGTCAGAAGGAGGAGCCCAAAATTGTATGTATAAATTCTGCCCAAATCTCTGGCTGACCCATGAACCACACATGTGTGAGGCAGACTTCAATTAACCCAGCAGAGTCAGCGAACTTAAAGATAGATAATCAGAAATTATCCAATCTGAAGAGCAGAGAGAAAAGAGACTGAAAAAATTAACAAAGCTTCAGAGACCTAAAGGACATTATCAAAAGATTTAACAGATGTACAATTGGAGTCCCTTAAGGAAAGGAGAAAGAAAATAGGACAGAAAAAACATCTGAAGACAGAAAACTATCTGAAGAAATAGTGCCCAAGCATTTCGCAAAACTGCTATGCCCCCACCTAGACTGCAAGCTCAGTGGGGGCAAGGAATTCTGAGTTATACCTCTTTAGTAGCCCATACACCACCAGATAAAATCAGGCCACACTGTCGAGGCTCACCTAATGCAGCTTTGTTCATTCATCATCAAAAATTAGTATTTATTGAGTATCTACACTGTGTGAGTCCCTGAGTGGTGCAGTTAATGCACTTGGCTGCTAACCAAAAGGGTGGCAGTTCAAATTCACTCACAGGCACCTCAGAGGAAAGCCCTGTTGATCAACTTCAAAAAAATCAGCCATTAAAAACGCTACAGAGCACGGTTCTTGTCTGACGCACACATGGTCGCCATGAGTCAGAGCCGATTCAACAGCAGCTGTCACTGTGTGTGAAGTACTCTGAAAGTTGCCAGAGACAAAAAAAATTCATTACTTAACAGTCACTGTGCTTTACAAAGGAATTAAAAAGGAAAAAAAAAAAAAAAGTTGCCATCAAGTTGATTCTGATTCATGGTGACCCCATACGCTGCAGAGCAGAATTGTGCTCCATACAGTTTTCAAAGCTGTGACCTTTAGAAAGTAGGTCACCAGGCCTTTCTTCCTAGGGCCGCTGGGCGGGTTCAAGCTGCCAACCTTTCAGTTAGTAGTTGAGTGCTTTACCTTTTCTGCCACCCAGGGACTCCAATGAAAGAATCCAAACCAAAAAAACCTATTGCCATCAAGTCGATTTCGACTCATAGCAGGACACAATAGGACAGAGTAGAACTGCTCCACTGGGTTTCCAGAGCTGTATATCTTTACAGAAGCAGGCTGCCACATGTTTCTCCTGCTGAGAGACTGGCAGGTTTGAACTGCTGACCTTTCAGTTAGTACCTGAGCATTTTAACCACTGTGCTACTAGGGCTCCTTAATAAAGGAATAACCAAAAAAACCCAAACCTGTTGCCATCGAGTCGATTCCAACTCATAGCAACCTTATAGGACGGAATGGAACTGCCCCATAGAGCTTCCAAGGAGTACCTGGCAGATTTGAACTGCCGACCCTTTGGTTAGCAGCTGTAGCACTTAACTACTATGCCACCAGGGTTTCCTAATGAACAAATAGGGTTTTGAAAAAGATAGGAAGAAGACGCCCCGTTGTTTCTTTTGAGGAAGGAGAAGGTTTCCGACGGCCTCAGTTTTTCACTCTTTCCTGGGAATTTCATATTGATTTGATTTAAGTTGCTTATGGTGATCCCTGCTGTCTTAGTTATTGAGTGCTGATGTAACAGCAATACCACAAATGGGTGACTTTAACAAACAGACATTTATTCTCTCACAGTTTAGGAGACTAGAAGTTCAAATTCAGGGCGCCGGCTCTAGGGGAAGGCTTTCTTTCTCTATTAGCTCTGGAGGAAGGTCTTTTTCTGTTTTGAGCTTTTTCTCCTGGGTCATCTTCATGTGGCTTAGCATCTCTCTTCCCCCATTCCTGTTTCTCTTCTTCCTTGCTTAATTTGCTTCTTTTATATCTCAAAGGAAATTGACCCAGGACAGTCCCTGTACTAACACTGCCTCATTAACATAACAAAAACCATTTCCAAATGGGATTATCACCACAAGTATTAAAAAACTAAACCTATTGCCATCAAGTAGATTATGACTTATAGTGACCCTAATAGGACAGAGTAGAACTGCCCCATAGGATCTCCAAGGTTGTAAATCTTTTGAGAAGCAGACTACCACATCTTCCTTCCGCAGAACGGCTAGTGGGTTTGAATCGCTGACCTTTGGGTTAGCAGCTGAGAACTTAACCACTGTGCCACCAAGGCTTCTTCACCACAAGTATAGGGGTTAGGATTTACAACACATAAATTTGGGGAGGGACATAATTCAATTATGCTAGAAGGAGAACAATGTTGTGAATTCAGAGTGAGAAGGGACTTCATTTATCAGCAGGCCATGGTTTATAGCTGTATCCTTCCAGAGCCCCTTCACAGAACCCAGTTCTCCCCCTTGTTCTTCTAGGCCAAAAGGGGGAGCCTCTTCTATACAATTTTCACTAGTTTTGCTGAAAGTTGGCTGTAGCTGTTAGGCGGAACTTACGTCTTCTGGGCACCTCCAGATGATTAACCATGCACATTTGATAAGCCAGTAAGATACGAGGGAAAACAGCTGGAAAAGACCACTTCTCATTTTGGGGAGTATTATGGACCGAATTGTGCCCCCCTCAAAAAAAATTTTTTTTATAATTTATGTGTTACAAATCCCCTATACCTGTGGTTAAAACCCCATTTGGGAATGGGTTTTCTTTGTTATGTTAATGCAGCAGTATTAGTATAGGGTCTGTCTTGAGTCAATCTCTTTTGAAATATAAAAGGAGCAGATTAAGCAAAGAAAAAAAGCAGAGATGGCAGAAGAGAGATGCCAAGCCACATGAAGATGGCCCAAGAGCAAAAGCTCAAAAGAGATAAAGACCTTCCTCCAGAGCTGACAGAGAGAGAAAGCCTTCCCCTAGAGCTGGCACCCTGATTTTGGACTTGTAGCCTCCTAAACTGTGAGAGAATAAATTTCTGTCAAAGCCAGCCGCTTCTGGTTTTACTGTTATAGCAGCACTAGAAAACTATGACAGGGAAAATACATAAAAGTATGCATAACCTCTTCATATCATAGAATAAGACACAGCAACCCTGTGGGGGTGGGGGGAGACAGAATGAAATTGAGACAGCATTCCTTAAAGCACGTCCCTTGGTCTGTTTACAAACTGCCAACGACATCTGTGATTCTAAGAACCAGCAGCCTGTCCCCAAATAAACTCAGCAGAACACCCAGCAGAGATGTACTGATCTGATGTGCTCGTTCCAAGTATTACCATGGATGTAAGGGCATGTCTTTGGGCACGAGGCCCGAACCTTGATACCTGGAGCCATAAATTTAGTAAATTCCCCTGAAATGTGCTGCTAGGAGTGTTTTCTTTCTGTTATAAAATAGAATTCACCCATAAAGATATAAGCAGGAATTAGATTTTGGTATGTTTACAGGAGCCTCTAAGTTCAGGATGTGACATTTATGAGTTTGGTTATGGATCTGTTACTCACTTGTTACGTGACTTTGGTCAATATTTTAGTCTCTCTGGTGCCTGTTTAACCAGCCAAAAACTGGGGATAGCACTCTTTGCTATCCATTTCTCAGGATTGCTGCATCTGTTATACACATAATGGCTACTGTTTGCCTTACAGTGTGCATTAGGCACTATGATAAACACTCTATCTGCATCTGAAGGTGAGAATTATTCAATTTACAGACAATGATACTGAATATCAGAGAGACTCAGCAACTTGGAAAAAGCCACTCCAACTAGCAAGTGGTAGTGCCAGGATTCTACCAGGTGCCTAACACTGTGTCATGCTAGTTTCCTTTTATTCATTAAGCATAGTTGATACAGAAAGAGCACTCCAGGTATATAAAGCACTCAGAAAAAAAAAGAAGAAAACTTGGGCACTGCATTCAAGGAGTGTAAACCTAGATGAGAAATGAGATATGGCCTAAGTCGACCAGAGACTATAAACAAAGCACAAAGTGAAGGCTACAGACTGCACTTAAAGGCTGTACAGAAAACACAAAATGGGAGAGTACTGGAGATGCTTGTGGTACCCCTGGAAATCACTGGAGATTCTCAGTTTTCATATTGTTTGCATCCTAGCCTGGATACTAAACGACCTTAAAGGGAAAGAGTGCCTCACACACATCCCATAAGACCCAAAAACGGTGCTGGGAAAACTGGATTTCCACATGCAAAAGAATTAAGCAGGATCCATATCTCACACCATATGCAAAAGCCAATTCCAATGGATCAAAGGCCTGAATGTGAGAACTAAGAGCATAGAACTCCTAGAAGAAAACCCAGGGGTATGGCTACAGGACCCAGCTTTTAACAGCGGGTTCTTAGGGCACCAGAAGCTCGAGCAACAAAAGACAAAGTAGATAAATATGACCCCATAAAAGTTAAAAACTTTTGTTCAACAGAGGATTTGGCAAGAAAGTGAAGAGGCAACCTGCAGATTGAAAGAAAATCTGTGGTAACTATACATCTGACAAGGGTTTAAAATCTAAAATATATAAAGAACTTAAACAATTTAATAACAAAAAAAAAAAAAACACCCAATCAAAAAATGGGCAAAGGACTTGAACAGATATTTCACCAAAGAGGATAAACAAATGGCTAACAAGCACATGAAAAGATGCTCAACACCCTCAGCCATTCTAAACCTGCTGCTGTCGAGTCATTTCTTACTCACAGTGACCCTATAGGACAGAGTAGAATTGCCCCATAGGGTTGCCAAAACTGAAACCTTTATGGAAGCAGGCTGCCACATCTTTCTCCCCTGAAGCGGCTGGTAGGTTCGAACCACCAATCTTTCGGTTAGCAGCTAAGCACTTAACCACTGCGCCATCAAGGCTCCTTTCATTAATCCTTAAGACAAACCGAAACCAAACCCATTGCCATCAAGTCGATTCCGACTCATTAGCCATTAAAAAAAGCCATTAAAGGGAGATGCAAATCAAAACCACAGTGAGATACCACCTCTCCCCCACTAGAATGGATATGATTAAAAAAATAAAAACAGAAATAACCGGTGTTGATGAGAATGTGAAGAAATTGGAACCCTCATCCATCGTTGGTGGGAATACATAACGGTACAGCCACTGTGGAAACAGACTGACAGTTCCTCAGAAAGCTGAACATAGATCTACCACATGACACAGCAATCCTAATCTTAGGTGTACACCCAAAAGAATTGAAGGCAGGAACACTAACAGAAACCTGTACACCAATGTTCATTGCGGCTTTATTCACAATAGTCAAAATGTGGAAACAATCTAAATGTCCATCGACAGATGAAAGGATAAACAGAATGTGGTATATACATACAATGAAATATTACTCAGCCGTAAAGTGCTGATACATGCCACACATGGGTGAACCCTGACAACATTGCGCTGAATGAAATAAGTCAATCACAAAAAAATAAATAAATAAATAATACTGTGTTTTCCCAGTTACATGAAATAGGCAACTGTACAGAGACCAAAGCCCATTAGTGGTTACCAGGGCTGGGAGGGTGGGGGCAAGGAGGAGTCACTGCTTCATGAGCACTGAGTTTCTGTTAATAGTGGTGAAATGATTGGGAAAAGAATAGCAGTGGTAAGAGTTGAACAGCATAATGAATGTAATCACTTAATTATACATGTAAAAATTGTTGAATTGGTAAATGTTCTGTTATATATATTTTTACCACAATAAAAATTAATTAAAAAAAAATCTCAATAGGATAGAAAACAATCCAGTTAAAAAATGGGCAAAGGCATGAACAGACATTTCACAGAACAGGTATATGGGTAACAAACAAGCAGATGAAAAGATGCCCAACACTATTGGCCATTAGGGAAACGCACGGTAAAACTACAATGAGATATCACTACACATTTATCAGAATAACTAAAATAAAAAGTAGCGATAACAGCAAATGCTGGAGAGGATGCGGAAAAACTGGATAACTCACCCGTACACTGCTGGTGGTGCTGTCGTTAGGTGCCATTAAGTTGGTTCCAACTCATAGTGACCCTATGTACAACAGAACCAAACACTGCCCCATCCTGTACCACCCTCACAATCCTCACACTCATTGCTACGTTTGAGCTCATTGCTATAGCCACTGTGTCAATTCATCTCATTGAGGGCCTTCCTCTTTTTTGCTGACCCTCTGGTAAGAATGTAAAATTTCAGTTCTTCTATAACTGGAAATGCACTTGCCCTACAACCAAGCAATTGTACCCATGGGCATTTACCCCAGACAAATGAAAACCTATACTCACTCAAAAATCTTTACTTGAATGTTCATCAGAACGTTATTTGTAATACCCCAAAATTAGAAACAACACCAATGTCCTTCAACGGGTAAATGGTTAAACAAACTGTGTCTTAGTTATCCAGATATCAGAAATACCAAGATGGATGCCTTTAACTAACAGAAGTTTATTCTCTCACAGTTTAGGAAGCTAGAAGGTCAAATTTAAGGCACCAGCTCCAGGGGGAAGCTTTCTCTCACTCTTTCGGCTCTGGGGGAAGGTCCTTGTCATCAATCTTCCCCTAATCCAGGAGTTTCTCAGCACAGGGACTTCAGGTCCAAAGGACACTCTCCACTCCCAGCTCATTGTTCTTGGTGGTAGGAGATCCCTCTCCTCTTTGCTTGACTCTGTCTTTTCTATCTCAAAAGAGAATGGTTGAAGATACAACCTAATTCTGTAGATTGAGTCCTGCCTCATTAACACAACTGCCTCTAATCCTGCCTCATTAACTTCATAGAAGTTAGGATTTACAACACATAGGAAAATTATAACAGATCACAAAACGGAGGACAAACCACATAATACTGGAAGTCATGGCCTAGCCAAGTTGACACACATTTTGGGGGGAAACACAATTTAACCCATAACACTGTGGAATACTACTCAGCAATAAAAAGGGACAAACAATTGAATGTGCAACAACTTGGATGGGCCTCAGGGAATTAATGCTGATTTTTTTTTAAAGCCAATCTCAAAAAGCTACAAACTGTATGATACTATATAAATGATCCCACTTACATAACATTCTTCAAATTACAGAAGTATAAGGATGGAGAACAGGTTAGTGGTTGCCAGGGATTATGGGTTGTGGGGACATGGAGTGGGTGTGGCTACAAAGGCACAAGGAAGCCTTGTGGTGGAAGGGTTCTGTATTTTGATTGTGATAGTAGTTACATGAAGCTACACATATGATAAAATTCTATAGAACTATGCACACACAGGGGTCCCTGAGTGGCACAAATGGTAAGCGCTGGACCAATAGCCAAAAAGTTAGCAGTTCAAACCCACCAAGAGGCACTTCGAAAGACAGGCCTGATGTTCTGCTTCCAAAAAGTCACAGCCTTGAAAATCCTACGGAGCAGTTCTACTCTGCATACATGAGGTTACCTTGAGTCGGGACCAATTGGACAGCAACTAACAACAACAATGCACACACACACACACACACACACACACACAAATGAGCACACATATAACTGGTGAAATCTGAACAAACTCTGTGGATTGTACCAATGCCAATTTCCTAGTTTTGATATTGTACTATAGTTAGGCAAGATACTAACACTGAGGGAGGCAGAGTAGAGGGGACAGAGGACCTCCCCGAATGTTTTTTTTGCAACTTCCTCTGAGTCTATAATTATTTCAAAATAAAAAGTTTTTTTTTTAAAGAAAATTGCTTAAAAAAAAAAAATAGAGAGAGTGAGGTTAATAATAAATGTATAAGTAAAATCTATGACATCAATAACATAAAAGCCAAGAGTAAAGAAATGGAGGTATACTATTGTAAGGTTCAAGGTTCTTATGCTATATGTGGAGTGGTATAATATAGTTTGAAGACAGAATGTGATAAGTTAAAGATTATACTATAAGCCCTAAAGTAACTACTTAAAATTACAAAACAAAGAGCTGTAGCTAATAATCCAACAAATGAGAACAAGTTAAACCTAACCATAACAATAATCACTACACCCAACAGCAGCAGAATATTCTTTTTTTCAAGCGCGCATGGAACATTTACCAAGATGTTCTCATTAGCCAGAATTACCAGAATAGATCGTATTCTGGACCATAAAGTATATCTCAATAAATTTTAAAGGATTTGACTCATATAAAATATGTTCTATGACCCCAATGGAATTAGATATCAATAACAAAGATATCTGGAAAATCCCCCAAATACTTGGAAATTAAATAACACATTTCTAAATAACCCAAAAGGTGTCACTTTAAGGACTAAGGTGCACACGACCTAAGCCATGTTGGTTTCAATCACCTCATATACATGCAAAAGCCAGACAATGATTAAGAAAGACCAAAGAAGATTTGATGCCTTTGAATTACATTGTTGGCGAAGAATATTGAATATACCACAGACTGCCAGAAGAACGGACAATGTCTTGGAAGAAGTACACCCAGAATGTTCTTTAGAAGAAAGGATGGCGAGACTTCATCTCACCTACTTTGGACATGTTATCAGGAGGGACCAGTTCCTGGAGAAGGACATCATGCTTGGTAAAGTAGACAAAAAAAGGGTCAGTGAAAAAGAGGAAGACCCTCAACGAGATAAACTGACACAGTGGCTGCAATAATGAGCTCAAGCATAAGGAACAAGTGTGAGAATGGCCCAGGACGGGGCAGTGTTTCATTCTATTGTACATAGGGTCGCTATGAGTTGGAACTGACTCAATGGCACCTAACAACACCACCAAATAACCCATGGGCCAAAGAAAAAATCAAAAGAGAGATTAGAAAGTATTTTAACTAAATGAAAATGAAAACACAACTTATCAGAATTTGTGGGATGCTGCTAAGGCAGTACTTTGAGGTGAATTTATAACACTAACTGCCTATATCGGAAAAGAAGAAAGGTCTTAAATCAATGACCTCAGCTTCCACCTCAAGAAATTAGAAAAAAGAAAAAGAGCAAATGAAACCAAAGTAAGTAAAACATAGGGAACAATAAAGATTAAAGAGGAAATCAGTGGACTAGAAAACAGAAAATCAATTAAACCAAAAGGTGGTCCTTTGAGAACATCAATATAGTTGATAAGCCTCCAGCCAGATTGATCAGGCAAAAAAAGAGTGAGGATACAAATTGCCAATATCAGGAATGAGAGAGGTGAAATCCCAACAGACTGTGCAGACATTAAACGGAGAATCAGGGAATATTATGAACAACTTTATGCCCGTAAATTTGACAACTTAGTTGAATGGACAATTCTTTGAAAGACACGAACTACCAAAGCTAATTCAAGAAAAAATAAATAGCTTAAATAGACCTATATCTATTAAAAACATTAAATCTGTGGTTTAAAACCGCCCTACAAAGAAAATCCCTAATCCAGAGGGCTTTACTGGTGAATTCTATCAAACTTTTAAGGAAAAAATAATACCAATTCTACACAAAGTCTTTCAGAAAATTGAAGAGGAGGAAACAGTTCCCAACTCATTCTATGAGGCCAGGGCTACTCTGATACCAAAACCAAAGACATTACAAGAAAAGAAACTACAGACCAATACTAATCATGAAACTAGATGTAAAAATTCTAAGCAAATTGAATGCAACAATTATTAAGAGGATAATACTTATGACAAGTAGAGTTTGCCCCAAGAATGCAAGGTTGGTTTAACATTTGAAAATTAATCAATGTAAATTCCCACGTTAACAAACTAAAACAAAAACCATGTCACTATCTCAACAGATTCAGAAAAAGAATTTGACAGAATCCAAAACCCTTTCATGATTGGGGGCAAAAAAAAAAAAAAAAAAAAAACACTCAACAAACTAGGAACACAAGAGAATGTCCTCAACCTGATAAACAGCATCTATGAAAAACCTACTGCTAACAACATACTTAATGGTAAAAAGCTGAATACTTTTCCCCTACAATCAGGAACAAGACATGGATGACTACTCTCATTACTTCTCTTCAACATGTACTAGAGGTTCTAGTCAATGCAATCAGGCAAGAAAAAGAAATGAAAGTCAGCCAAATTGGAAAGAAAACAAAATTTATCTTTACTCACAGACAATATGTAGAAAATCTGATGGAATCTCAAAGAAAAAAAAAAAAGCTACAAGAGCTTATAAGTGAGTTTAGCAACTTTGCAGGATACAAGACCAATGTGAAATCAATTGTATTTCTACACACTAGTGACAAATAATAAGAAATCGAAAAAAATTTTAAATACCATTTATAATATCATCAAAAAATACAAAACATCAGGAATAAATATGACAAAATACACCAAAGCCCTGTATACTTGTAAAATGCCGATAGTGGTAATAATAGTAGTAATAGTAGTGCAAGAACCCGTCTAATTTCAGGGAGGGTAATACAAATCAAGATCAGCAGCAGCAGCCCAAAGCTGATCCCTATGAGGTGTAGGTCAGACATACCTCCACTTTCCAACCTTTTTACCAGTTCTGACACCAGCCATTCCTCCCACAACACCCTCTACTTCTCTGCTAGGTTTGATAATCCCTTGCAATGGCCACGCAGAACTCACAGACCATACTTACAGTGAAGTGGTTTAGTTAAGGAAGTAACAGGCTACAACTCAGGATCAGGGTCAGGAAGCATGTAAGCAAAGTCTTCCTTCTTCGGTGCAGGACAGCTCTCAGCTCCTCTCGGCCATGAAGGCCTCCTCTCAGTCCTGACAAAACAGGCTCCTCTTGGCCCTACCATTTGTCACCACTGACTCCGCCACATCCAGGAATGGATTACCCGGTAAGTAAAGTAAGCACGGGCTTTCTTGTGCTTACTTACTAATCTGTAGTGCACAATCTGTTTTTCACCACATCAAAGATGTGGTAAAACCCATGTATAATCTTGCGCTACAGATTAGTAAGTAAGCACAAGTATTAATCTGTCCCCACACATGGTCCCTTCTGGGCCTGTCCCTGTCTTCAGTGTTACAGCCCTTGGCCCATGTTATAGCTCTTTTAGGAGGTTCCTTGCCTCCTTTCTCTCTGCTTCTTCTCTCTTCTCTCTTGTCTTTTCTTCTGTTTCCTCCTGCTTCCTGTCTGTCTGCTTCCTTCTGTCTGAAAAGCCTGTGTGGGGTTGGCTGCTTATACCTACAAATCTGTCAATTTCAAGGCATGCCTCTCCCACCATTGTAAAAAAAAAAAATAGAGAGATTATTCAAAAACCAAGAAAAGTCTGCAGGGGTCAGCACAACTGGACTAAATCAAAAGCAAAGAAGTTTCCTGAATAAACTGAACACTTCAAAGGCCAGCGTAGCAGGGGCAGGGGTTTGGGGACCATGGTTTCAGGGGACATCTAAGGCAATTGGCATAATAAAATCTATTAAGAAAACATCCTGCATCCCACTTTGGAGAGTGGCGTCCAGGGTCTGAAATGCTAGCAAGCAGCCATCTAAAATGCGTGAATTGGTCTCAACCCACCAGGAGCAAAGGAGAATGAAGAACACCAAAGACACAAGGTAATTATGAGCCCAAGAGGCAGAAAGGGCCACGTAAAGCAGAGAGTACATTAGCCTGAGACCAGAAAGAACGAGATGGTGCCCTGCTACAACCGATGACTGCCCTGAGAGGGAACACAACAGAGAACCCCTGAGGGAGCAGAAGAGCAGTGGGATGCGTAAATTCTCATAAAAAGACCAGACTTAATGGTCTGACTGAGACTAGAAGGACCCCGGAGGTTGTAGTCCCCAGACCTTCTGTTAGCTCAAGATGGGAACCATTCCCAAAGCCAACTCTTCCAACAGGGATTGGACTGGACTATAGGGTCGTTATGAGTCAGAATTGACTCGACGGCACTGGGTTTGGTTTGTTTTTTTTGGTATGGGATAGAAAATGATGCTGGGGAAGAATGAGCTTCTTGGATCAAGTAGACACATGAGACGACTATGTTGGCATCTCCTGTCTGAAGCGGAGATGAGAGGGTAGAGGGGGTCAGAAGCTGGCCGAATGAACACGAAAAGAGAAAGTGGAGGGAAGGAGTATGCTGTCTCATTAGGGTAAGAGCAATGAGGAGTGTAGCAAGGTGTTTATAGATTTTTGTATGAGAGTTTGACTTGATTTGTAAATTTTCACTTAAAGCACAATAAAAATTAAAAAAAAAGGATGTTGAGGGAAAAAAGGGAAAGATCTACATCACATGACTCTGACAACCCCCTTTCTAGGCCCGACTCCTGCCCCTGCCAGGGCCACATTTTTTCTAAGCTCATGACCAGGGTTTTGCACAAGCTCCAAATATGCATGTTAAAATGGCAATCAGAGCAGCCTTTCTCTCCCCTCTGAAATCCTGTTGCCCCTCTTCACCCTCACCCATCATATTTAAACAGAAACTGAGAAACACTAGGGCGTGCTTAGGAAACTCTACCTTCATCTCACTCCTAACCTGGGAAAGCCTTCAAATTCAATAACTCAATGAAGAAAGATAGGAGTCCCTGGCTGGTGCAAATGGTTAAGCACTTGACTACCAGTTGAAAGACTGATGGTTCAAACCCACCCAGAGGTGCCTAAGAAAATAGCCCTGGTGATCTGCTTTCCAAAGGTCACAGCCTTGAAAACACCATGGACAGTTCTGCTCTGCGCACACGGGGTCACCATGAGTCAGAATCAACTCAATGTCAACTAACAACACCGAAAAGAAGAAGAAAAACAGCACAAACAGATCTATTTTATTGTGTGCATGGGGTCCTACCAAAAGGTATACCCCACCAGAGATTCAAGTTGTGTTGTTTTTCTGTTCTTTATTAAGAGATATTCCTCCCTATGCCATAGTACAGGAAACACTGGTAGCGTAGTGGTTAACTGCTGCAGCTGTTAACCAAGAGGTTGTCAGTTCAAATCTACCAGGAGCTCCTTGAAAATTCTATGGGGGCAGTTCTACTCTGTCCTACAGGGTCGCTATGAGTTGGAATCTACTTGACGGCAGTGGATTTTTTCATGCCATAGTATTCACGAGGACAGGAAAACACCTGGATATCACTGAGAGTCACTGGATCTGTCAAAGTAGGTATGGCTGTGTATAACAGAAAATCCAGTCATTTACATACGAGGGTTCGTTCTCACTTTTATGGAAGACCTGATACAAGCAGTCAGGAATTGTTTTGGCAGCTCCACGAAGTCATCAGGATCTCAACCTTCTTCTGTCTCCTATACCACGTGGCTTCCATCCTCAAGGCCACATGGTGTCTGCTGGAGCTCTCTGCTCTGAGCAATAGGAGGAAGGAAGAGAGAAAGGCAAAGGGAGGCACCCTGAATGTCCTGGAAGATAAAAAGCAGTGCTATGCAGAGCAGGTGGTTAGTGGTGGTGGTTAGGTGCCGTCGAGTCAGTTCCAGCTCATAGCAACCCTACACACAACAGAATGAAACACTGCCCGGTCCTGCACCATCTTTACAGTCGTTGTTATGCTTGAGTTCATTGTTGCAGCCACTGTGTTAATCCACCTCGTTGAGGGTCTTCCTCTTTTCCACTGACCTTGTACTCTGCCAAGCATGATGTCCTTCTCCAGGGACTCATTCCTCCTGACAACATGTCCAAAGTATGTAAGACGCAGTCTCACCATCCTTGCCTCTAAGGAGCATTCTGGTTGCACTTCTTCCGAGACAGATTTGTTCATTCTTTTGGAAGTCCACGGTATATTCAATATTCTTCGCCAACACCACAATTCAAAGGTGTCAACTCTTCTTCGGTCTTCCTTATTCATTGTCCAGCTTTCACATGTATATGATGTGATTGAAAATACCATGGCTTGGGTCAGGCGCACCTTAGTCTTCAGGGTGACATCTTTCCTCTTCAACACTCTGAAGAGGTCCTTTGCAGCAGATTTACCCAATGCAATGCGTCTTTTGATTTCTTGACTGCTGCTTCCATGGCTGTTGATTGTAGATCCAAGTAAAATGAAATCCTTGACAACTTCAATCTTTTCTCCGTTTATCATGACGTTCCTCATTGGTCCAGTTGTGAGGTTTTTGTTTTCTTCATGTTGAGGTGTAATCCATACTGAAGGCTGTGGTCTTTGATCTTCATTAGTAACTGCTTCAAGTCCTTTTCACTTTCAGCAAGCAAGGTTGTGTCACCTGCATAACGCAGGTTGTTAATGCACCTTCCTCCAATCCTGATGCCCCATTCTTTTTCATATAGTCCAGCTTCTCAGATTATTTGTTCAGCATACAGATTAAATAGGTATGGTGAAAGAATACAACCCTGACGCATACCTTCCCTGACTTTAAACAAATCAGTATCCCCTTGTTCTGTCCGAATGACTGCCTCTTGATCTATGCAGAGCAGGTAGCCCCTGGGTAATGCAAACACTCAGTTGTTAACCAAAAGGTTGGAGGTCCAAGTTCACCCCAAGGCACCTTGGGAGAAAGTCCTGGGGATTGAGTGCCAAAAAAAATCAGCCACTGAAAACCCTACGGAGCACAGTTCTATTCTGACACACACGAGGTCCCCATGAGTCAGAATCCACTCAGTGGCAGCTAGATGGACACAGAAGGGAGAGAGGTGGGTCACCAGCAGGTCAGGTGAATGGTTGTTTGGAGTCGAAGAGGTGGTGGACACTGGAACCAACCCTGGGGGAGCACTTGGGCTGTTTTGCACCCTCATGGGTGCTCCCTGAAGGAGCTGATAACGGACATGGTCTCCGGGTATGAAAACCACATTTTTGTGCATGCTGCTGAGATTTTCCTTTCCCTGAAGAGCTGCTGGAACAGCATGTTTTGGTTCCAACCTTCCAGGACTACATTACAGGTACAGGTGGGACCTCTCCTCCCACCTGTGTGGACCAAACTCAGCACTCTGGAGACTCCCCTGACACTCTGCCCCTGGATACCATGCCTCTTCCCCTGAAGACACTCAGCTGTCCAGTGTTTCTGGGCTACCAGTGTCGAAGTGGGTACGTGGGTGGGATCGAGCCAGAGGAGGTTTTGCTGTCCCTGAGCAGATACTTGAAAGTGGTAACATCTCAACGAATTTTTAAAAGTGAGTATGTTATCTTAGAGGGAGCAGTGGGAAAGCAGTAGGAGGTCTCTTCAATACAGGAATGAAACGTTGGTGATCAGCCAGAGAGAGGCACAGAGACGGTAGTCAAAGAGTGGTTGTTGGTTCCTTCAAAGCTGGTTCTCCTGCCAACCAACCACAGGCCACACCCACCCCCAGCCTGGCTCTCTGATGTTAGAACCCAGCTACCATCTGCTTGGAACCCTGTGAGTGGGCTCACCACGCCTGCAGAACTGGACTTCTGATGGCCTCGCACCTGTGAGGCATCAGGGATTGAATGAGCTGTAGCCCCTCCATTTGGAGTCCCTCCATTGAGCATAACCTTGGAAGTGGGCACCCACCCCTGCAGAGTCAATACTGACAGCGGTGCACTGCCTTAGCCTTGTGACCACAAAGGGAGCCGGGAACTGTTCCCAGTTTCCACACTCTGGACACAGGGCGCCCCAAGACTGGCTTCTACTCAGCAGCTGGGCTCCTCCCCAGTCAGCGAACAAGGACAAAGTTAGTCCAGCTGCATGCCACTCCCTCAAAACGTTCAACAGCACTAGAGGAACCTGGACACAAAACCAGGAGAGGGTAGGGGCCCTGGAGGGGGGTGTCCTGGACTGCTGGGCCTCCTGCCCAAGTGGGGTGCTTCAGCTATAATTATTCAAGTACTACATTCTTTTTGTTTAAAATATTTGCAGAGAGAACTAAAGGGTATAAACAAGCCCCTACTCCCCCCGACACCTAGTTATACTCCCTGCTGTTGTCCTTGCTGTATGACATTGAATTAATTCCGACTCATACATAGTTTCTGGTATATCTTTCCAGAAATAATCTCTTCAAGTGTGTCCTGTTGAACGCATTTGCAAGCATTTCATGCATACATAATTAATAATTATTATTAATTTATAAAATACACCTTATTTATATTGAAATTGGACTAGGAAAACTAAAAGCAAAAAAAAAACAAACCCATTGCAGTCGAGTCAATTCCAACTAATAGCGACCCTATAGACCAGAGTACAACTGCTCCACGGGGTTTCCAAAGAGTGGCTGGTGAATTGAACTGTTGACCTTTTGGTTAGCAGCCAAGCTCTTAACCACGAGCCGCCAAACCCGTTGCCCTCCAATCAATTCCGAATCATAGCCACTCTACAGGACAGAGCAGAACTCCTCCATAAAGTTTACAAGGAGAACCTGGTGGATTTGAAC
Source organism: Loxodonta africana (assembly GCF_030014295.1). NCBI lineage: Eukaryota > Metazoa > Chordata > Mammalia > Proboscidea > Elephantidae > Loxodonta > Loxodonta africana. The sequence continues at coordinate 51,726,098 of NC_087366.1, forward strand.
TGCCGGCGTTTTGGTCAGCAGCCCTAGCGCTTAAAAACTAAAAAACAAAAATTTTAAGTGGACGGTCCATCTTTCCAGGGTGCACTATTTAAAATGACCACCAGGTGTCAGAGTTACCAATTGGATTCCCCAAGTTACGACTGGAAAGTTACAAGAAGCGAGAAGTGCTGGGTGGAAATGAGATGGCCAGATTCCTCCCTAAACAGGTTTGGCCCTCTGGCCCTATATTTCATCTGCTTAGCGTTTGGGGGAGGAAATAAGGGGAGCTGGAGGAAAAAAAAAAAAACGATTAAATTCTTATAGCATAGATTCCCATTCAGTTGGGTACCCTTTGATCTTTAGAGAAGTTTTGTTAAATTGTACACGTAAAATGTAAAAATGGCTGGGCAGAGTCTGCCCTCCTACAGCTATGTGGCTACTTGTTGAGTCAGACCGTCTCTCCTCTGTCGGGAAGGGCGAACACAAGAGCTATCCCCATTCTTGTTTTAAATGGGAAAACAGGAGCCCTTCCTATTTAACCTTTAACATTACCGCCTAATATTCACTTTCCATTCGACTCTCATATATGTATATATTCCTCACCAGGGCTGACCTGGCTGTTGTCCGGAGCTTCTGACCTAGAAAGCATTCGCCCTCCATGCTTGAGAGCAGGGGTGAGACGCCTCCCTGCACCACTTCCAGGCTGTTGTCCCAGGTAGTTCTCCGCTCGGCCTCCACCGGCAGAGTGGGGCCCGAGCGCAGGTGGCCTTGCGGCTCCACCCGCTGGCACCCCACACCCAGCTGCCAGGGGGTCAGATGTGCAGTGGACGGCTCCAGGCGGCAGGCTTCATCCATACCGGCTCACCAACACCGTCCTGGCAGAAGAGAGGACATTGGAGTATTTACAACACAGCCTTGTGCGAGGAGAGGACAACAGCCGTGGCTACAGAATGACCAAACCTCTTCCCTGGGAGGGCACAGCTGGAGTGTCAGAGAGAGAGAAATCCTTACAACACGTCCCAGTTGGCACTTGTCTAGGCTGGTCCCTGGGCCCCAATCTCATTTCTGGGCCGGAGGGCAAGGGAAGAGCTCCAGAACCACTACAAAAACAAAAACCAAACAGGTTGCCACCAGGGCAACTCCAACTCATGGCGACTGTGTGTGTGTCAGAGTAGAACTGTGCTCTATAGGGTTTACAATGGCTGAGTTTTCAGAAGCAGATCATCAAGGCTTTCTTTCAAGGTGCCTCTAGGTGGACTTGAATCTCCAACCTTTCAGTTAGCAGCCAAGCACGTTAACTGTTTTTACCACCCAGGGGCTCTTAGACCGACTACGTACTGGGGCTTTTCCAGGATGGAACTTTAAAATGTATAACCACGCCAAGCTTGTGGAAGGGGGTGGTAGGTGCCATGAGGAGAGAGGAGGAAGTAAAGAGTTCAACATTTCATGGACAATATTAAAACCAACCAAACCAAACCCATTGCCACTGAGTTGATTCCAACTCATTGCGACCCTATAGGACAGAGGAGAACTGCCCCATAGGGTTTTCAAGGCTGTAATCTTTACAGAAGACTGCGACATCTTTCTCCCAGAGTGCCTGATGGGTTCGAAACACCAACCTTTTGAGGAGCAGCCAAGTGTTAACCACTGCACTACCAGGGCTCCTTTACAATGTTACTGATATTTAAATCCTACTTGAGACTTGTGATTTCCGTGAATTCCGATGGGCAAATGAAAGCAACCTTTTTATACGAGCTGAATGACCTCATCTACTAAACTAGCACATCCTATATAGGTCACATGAAGCAACAGTAATTACTGCAGTCACTATACACCTTAAATGCTATATACATAATTAAAAATGATGCACCCGTGGTGCCGTGCACATAATAAAAATGGCAGTTGTTATTAAAACATAGGCAGTATTCATATTCAAATGAGACCATGCATTGTTTGATGTTTCATGGTGAGCTACAGGCTGCACATGCCAAATGCTTCATTTAAAAATAGAAAGGGATAAAACAATGTTTATATCCGGATCTATATTAAATGACCATGCCTGGTATAATAACTTGTTGCTTTGATGTTGCCAACACAGGTACGGCAACTGAGGTTTGCTTTTTTTCCAGGTTAGCAATTGAGGGCTTTGTTCCCCCCCCCCGCCACCGCATTATCCTGTCAGATACTGTAGGAGGGATGGAACAGGAAGAATCTCTCCTAATACTAACCACCTACCCCTTAGCATTTCATCGGGAATGCTGTCCCTGAGGAGGGTCAGCCAGCCAGCACCACCCTAATCTGCTCTGGACTTATCTAGGTGAGGTCAGCGATGGGCCTCCCCTCTAGGAGTTGATGTCACTGTTGGTGACTCCTGGGTAATCATGGATCCACTCTATTCCTGATGCGTCACAGAGCATCCCAAACCCCCAGGACGTCTTGCTATCAATCACAACTTCTACTTCATTGGGCTATTCAAATACAAGGGTTTTACAAGTCCAAACTTTGCTGGCCAACTTGTACCTGGAGGTCCCGGGGGCTTCTTGGTCCTCTGGGAAAGGAGCAATCAGTGGCAGAGTAGGGGTAGGAGGGGAGGGATTCAGGCTGAGTCCTCTCCCCGAACTGAATCACGTACCTGCTTCCCTGCCCGCTTCAGTTTAATCATGCTTTGGGTCGGTGAGTCAGAGAGGAGGTGGGCGGTTATGTTTGGTTTTGCCATGTGTATGGTATTCTAATGACAAGGGCTCCTCCCTCGACTGAATCCTCCTTCCACAATAGGGTCCCCCTCCAGACATTCAGCCAGGTGAAGGCCCTATTCAGTGGCTGATTTTTCTGATTTTTCCTAAGTAGATGGCCAGGACTTTCTTCCGAGGTGCCTCTGCGTGGACTCGAACCACCAACCTTTCAGTTAGCAGCCAAGTACTTGACCGTTTGCACTCCCCGGGGACTCCAAGGGCCTGGTTCAAAATCTCCAAAGTCTCTTCACTGGTACTAAAGGCTGCTTCCTTTTTGTAAAGCAAGTAAGGAAGCTGTTGATGTGGATACACAAAAATAGAAGGCCTCCTGAATCAGACGGGAGTTTGTTCTCAGAGTGAGGCCAAGCTAGAAACTCGGGCAGGTCACTGACCATAATTAACCCTCCCATGAGGGAAGCCTTCCTCACCTGAAGCGCAGCAGCTTCGGAGGCAGTGACAAATACCTGTGCTTGTCAGAACTCCAGGCCTCGGAACAAGCCTCAGTGAGAAGCAGCCGAAAAGTAAACAGACTACACCAATAGAAACAAGAGAGAACTGGTTCTCCTGCTCTCTGGATGGCTCCTGACATTTTAATTATGTTTGACACCATGTAGCTGAATTATTTTTAACCTTTACAGAGCCTCCTGGCTTTGCAAAAGAATATGAGCTGGTAGAGTTGAAGGATAGCTAGAAGCAGAAATCAGAAAAAAAAAAAAAAAATTCACAAGTGGATACGCAAAGGTACTACTCAGAACACTGGAGAGGTAAAGGGTATGTGTGGGGTGTTCCTTGTCTATATTCTATTTCTCAGAATAATAAAGTGCATTCCCCTTAAGCAATGTCACTATTCTATCAGCAGATGTCCGAGGAACCTTCAGTTCTGACTTCTCCAGTACGTCGGTGATTACCAGATCATACTAGAACAGTTCAAGACAATACTGTCTGAAAGTCAATGACGAAGAGATTCTGAACGCACAGTCTTCTGGAGAACTTGACTCAGTATCAAAATAAACTGATCTCACTTTTAAGCTTTGCTTTATGAGGGGGTGGAAACCCTGGTGGCATAGTGGGTAAGTGCTACGGCTGCTAACCAAAGGGTCAGCAGTTCGAATCCGCCAGGCGCTCCTTGGAAACTCTATGGGGCAGTTCTACTCTGTCCTATAGGGTCGCTATGAGTTGGAATCGACTCGATGGCACTGGGTTTCGTTTTGGGGTTATAGTAGTCCCATCTGGGAATAGGGTTTTCTTTGTTATGTTAATAAAACCATATAAATCTAGAGTGTGTTCTAAACAGAATCACTTCTGAGTTATAAAAAGAGGAGATCAGATAAAGGAGCAAGCACAACCAGAGGGAAGATAGAGCTGGAGATCACTGGGAACCAAGGAACAATGGGACTGAAGAAGCTGTGATAAGGAACTTTCCCCAGAGCCAACACAGAGAGAGCTTTCCCCTACAGCTGGTGCCCTGAATTCAGGCTTCCAGCCCCCTAAACTGTGAGAAAATAAATATCCGTTCCCTAAAGCCATCCGTTTGTGGTATTTCTGTTACAGCAGTGCTAAGACACTAAGACACTCTCCATGCTAGGAAAATCTCTTTTCAAAACTTGGGAAAGCTTGTATGCAAAGTTCTTCTGATTGTGGTGTTATAGCTCAGCACAAGTGTTGACAACTTCAGCACCTACAGGTGCCAAACAGCTTTGTTTCATATCATCTTGAGCTATAGGCTTTTTGGCCCTAAAACACTTTACTTTTTAAATATCCATTCTTCTTGAAGTACAGACCACTTCTTGGCTGTAAGAAATCATTTGCTTTCCTCTTCATTCTACTATTATCAGGAATACAACAGTGCCAGTTTGACCATGAATAGCAACTGGCAGTCAACCAACCTGGAAGGCAAGAGGGTGTAGTGGAGACTACGGAGAACTAGAGAGCACCTAACCTATATATAGGCAGGAGCCACTGTTAACACCAAGAGTTTGCCTTGCAGAAGTGTAAGCCCAGTCTTTCAGAAGAAACCAGAAATCTAGATTGTTATGTGTGATTTCCCAATTTCAAAATATGGACAATTAGTTTAAAATAAAAAAGTCATTAGTTCATTTGTAGGTCACCACTTTGCTACCTCCCTTTAACCACTACAGGCAGTATGGCTGGGGATACAAGCTCGGACACCAAACTGCTCTGTATCCCTCATCTTTCTGGGACGCAGATACCTTGTCTGAAAAGTTTTAAAACCAGTTGTCAATTCTAACTCATGGTGACCCGATATGTGTCAGAGCAGAATTGTGCCCATAGGACTTTCTTTTCTCTTCTTTTAACTTTATTTTTTATTTTTGGTGCAATGTACACACCAAAACACACACCAATTCAACGATTTCTACATGTACAATTCAGTAACATTGATTACTCTCTTCAGGTTGTACAACAATTCTCGGTACCCTTTTCCAAATTATTCCTCCACCATTAACATAAACTCACTGCCCCCAAGCTTCTCATCCAGCCTTTTGAGTTGCTGTTGTCAATTTGATCACATATAGATAATTCTTTAAGAGAGCACAAGGCTCCAGGTAGACATTCTTTACTAATTGTGTGATTTAAGAAAGACTTCAGCGGACACCACAGGGTTTTCGATAGCTGATTTTTTGGAATTTGATCACCAGGCTTTTCTTCTGAGGTGCCTCTGGATAAACTCGAACCTCCGACTTTCGGTTAGCACCTGAGCATGCTAACCATTTGTACCACCCAGCGACTCCCTGAAAAGTTTAAAAAAACAAAAAACGAACCCACTGCCATTGAGTTGATTTCAATTCATAGCTACCCTATGACAGAGCAGAACTGTCCCTTGAAGTTTCCAAGGAGTAGCTGGTGGATTCAAACCATTGACCTTTTGGTTAGCAGCTGAGCTCATAACCCCTGCACTCCCAGGGCTTCCTGAAAAGTCTAAACCAAAAACCCGTTACCGTCAAGTTGATTCTGACTCATAGTGATCCTACAGGACAGAGTAAAACTGTCCCATAGAGTTTCCAAGGAGTGCCTGTGGATTCGAACCACCAACCTTTTGGTTAGCAGCCGTTGCACTTAACCACTATGCCACCAGGGTTTCTCTGAAAAATTCAGAGGTCCAAAATTCCTTTCAGTCCTTAATTACTACACCGTATGGTTGAACATGTTTTCTGGATGGCCAGTTTCCACAAGAATAACCAAGAACCTAACTAAAAGAAGAAGGGAAAAGAAAGAAAAAAAACAGACCATTGTGCCATAGCAGGCTCTATCACGTTGTGTAGGCACAGTTTTGGTTTGCCCAAGCCACACAGTTAATACAACCACAAGAATGTGAACACTTTTATCAGGCCAGGTCTCCTCTAGGTTACCAACCCACCCACTGGGGAAAATAAAAAGTGTGTTATCTCCAGCGCATCATGACTGCAGTGCAGCGGGGAGCGCGTCTCTACGAGACATACCTCTCTTGGGTCTTTTGAGCTCAAGCCTAGGGTTTCAAGAGAGCATTCATTTTGAGTCAGGAAACAAAGCTGACCGACAGGCTGCCCTGAGCCACGACTCTCGGGTCTTTCAGTAGAAAGGTTCATGCTCGGCCCAGCTGCTCTGAGGTTTGCAGTTACCACATCGTGGCCTCCTGTGTGAGCCAGCTGTCCTGGGAACAAACTCTTGTTACATAACCCCGGGCCATGGCCCATAACTGGACATGAGCACGTGGCTCACCCTGCACAAACACACACACGGTTTCAGATACGGCACCTTTTTTTCCTCAGGAGGCACAGGAAGGGAATTAAAAAAAAAAATTTAAGCTGGAAAATACCTTTTCCCACTCTAAAGTTAAAATAGACACATTTCCGAGCCGATAAACGTGCTCACATTCTTGTGGTTATATTCACCGTGTGGCCTGGGCAAACCCAAAGGCCCCAGGAAGAACAGAAACCCAAGTGAATGCTAACTTGGCAGCGTCTTCACATGGGCCATCTTGACTCAGATCGCTTGGCTCCAAGTGAAATGGGGAGGAGGGTATTTGGCATCTCCGTTCCTAAGCGCTTTTCTGCATCAGAGGTGAACAACGGGGCTTTTTTTATCTTGCTATTAGTGGCTGCCAATGAGTATCTAGTGTGTTTTAAAGAATGATTACCTTTAACTCCAAAACCAGCTATGATCTCTTCGTTTCCGTCTCCCTTAGAGACATTTCTTCACTGTGCACCATTCCTGCTCTGGCTATAGGTAGCCAGGCTGTTTCTTCTAGAAGCCAGCTCCGTCTTACCCTAGGGCCTTTGTATTGTCTGTTCCTCTGCCTAGAGTGCTCTTTTACCCTGATCTTCAAAGGGTAGCTCAGTCGGATCTCAGCCTAAAGGGTGCCCCTCAGAGAAGCCCTCCCTGACTCCAATAGAAAATCTTTACACAGGCATTCTGTGTCACGTGACCGCACTTTCTCTGCCTAGCCCTTCGCACCACCTGTTATTTTTCCTGTTTCTTTCTTCCTTTGTTATCTGTCCCCTCTTACTAGAATAAAACAATAACGACAAACAGCTGCCGTTGAGTTTACAACTCTTGTCGACCCCATGTGTATCACAGTAGAATTGTGCTCCGTAGGGTTTTCAGTGGCTGATTTTATGGAAATAGATCTCCAGGCCTTTCTTCCGAGGTGCCTCTGGGTGGACCTGAACCACCAACCTTTCAGTTGGCAGCCAAGAGTGTTAACTGTTTGCACCACTAAGCTCCATCGAAATAAGGATTTTGTGTGTTGCTCATTCCTGTATTTCCAGCATCTAGAACAGTGTCCTGCATATGGCCAAGTGGTCAGTAAATACCAGTTGAAAGAATGGGTGGATGGTTGGGTGGATGGAAGAATCCATTCTGCAAATACCTAGGGAGTACCCATGGTGCACTGGGAATACTCTGATGAGTAAGATCCTCTTTCAAGGGCCCGCAGTCTACTGGGGAAGACAGATATTTACATGGTACAATACGGTGAGAGAAATGCTTGTAGAAGTGTGGGACCAAGCCTTTTACCCAAGACGAGTATGAGGACAATCGCTACGTAAACTTAAGAGTTGGCCAAACAGACAAGGGTAAGGAATGGGGTGGAAGGGGAGGTATTTGAGAAACATCCCAGCAAAGGCACACAGTCTGAAGGAAGACTGTGGGTTCCTGGAGGCCCAGGTGAGCTGGCATGGCAGGTGTCACAGGTGAGGGAATGAGGGAGATGGGTCTCGAAGGAGAGGCGTGGTCAGGCCTTAAGGAGCCTCACAGACCAGTCCCCAGACATTAGATTTTATCCTCTAAGCAGTGAGTGCCACTGAGATAGTTTCAAGTAGGGAAGTGACATGAATGGTTCTATGCTTTATAATTTTAGCTTCAGCGTGAAGGCAACTAATTAGAGAAAAGAAACAAAGCATTTAGGAGGCTTTTGCACTGATCCAGGTGAAAAGATGTAAGGAATCCAAAGATTCCTGGTAACAGAGCTGGAACAGAGAAGGCAGATTTGAAAACTACTAAAAGGGTAGAATCAATAGAGCTAGGTGACACATGAGATGTGGAAAGTGAGAGAAGGAGTGCGGTTAAAGAAAACCCCAGTTTCTGGTTTGTGTCAGTGGGAGAAACTGTGATATTCTTCATCAGAATTAATGGTTCCTATGCTTTTTTTTTTTTATGCTTTAGGCCTGTGAAGCCCTAAATCCATTTTGTCAGTGACGTGGCAGAATCTTTAACTGTTGCTTATGTGAGCTCATGGACACTTGCCCAAGTGGCTTTCTATGGTCCTCGTACGAATGTCAGTTTATCTACTTAAGAAGTAAATTTGTGTAGACGTCCCTCTGATGTGCACATCACCTCTACAGTGTGGATGACTTATCCTTTCGTAGACACACATGCTATTATTTCAATGCTCAGCCATTTTTGGAGGCACACACCGATCCATCTTCAGAGAAGCATGACTTTTGGTCTAAATATAGATGTGCCTGTCACCTCAGAGAAAGGACAGAAGTCATGTTTCCACTTACTCCAAGGAAAATTTAAGGTGGTAAAATTAAAAAGTAAATCAACGCAATGTTTTTTAAGTCTGTAAATCTCATCTCAACATCAAATTATGACTACCTCACTTGTCTTCACCTTAACAGCTCATTTAGCACCCAGGCCCTTCTAAAGCAATGTTCCCACCCCAAGATATTTCTGACAGTCCTCAAGGGATATCTCACAGGTGCTGAATTAGCCAGTCCGGGTGACCGTCTGGCCAGGCACCACGCAGGGATCCCAGTTTACTTCTTTTCCTCGATTCTAGCCCGCATCTGCTGATACCACCTGAGAGCATAAAACGTTACGAGCATGGGCTCTGGTGCCCCCAGCTTGGGTTTAAATCCTGGCTTTGCCATTTATGAACTGCATGACCTTGGGCAAGTTATTAAGCCTCTCTGTGGCTGAGTTTCCACCCTTATAAAATTGGATAATATTATCTAACTTTCCACTTGAGGTCGACATGAGTTGAAATCAACTCAATGGCACCTAGAAACAGCAACAAATACCTCCTAGGGTGATTGTGATGATTAAATGAGTAAACATCTACAAAGCGTTTAGAATGCTGCCTACTGCATAGCAAGTACCCAATACATGAAAGCTGTGACTTCCACTACCACTGCTCCTGTCAGCACTGGTCCTGCCTCTCGTGGGTTCTACAACCACAAGGTACCAAAGCTACAAGAATTCTGTTATAACATAGGGGGCAACGTCCTCCTTTTGCAATATGCTGTCAAAGGGTAACAAAACCACATAGCTTATGCCCAGTGTTCTCTGAAACAACCAGAGAAATAGTTCTTTATGTTCACTTGCGGCCCTCCCTCCTCACACCATCCTCCAAAGGACTGAGACATGAGTCCATGGGCACCCAGGCTGAAAGACAAATGAATGACAGACATCACATAGCCTCCTTCCTTGGGGCTTTGTTACGGGGTCGAGTGGGTCCGGCCTGGCTCCCGCTCCCTTGGGATGAGTTCCTCCCAGGAAAAGCCTTGGTTCCTCAAGTAAATAGGCTTCTGGAGCCCCTCTACCCGATTGCTCCAAAGGGAATATTTAAAACCGGGACTTTTAAAAGAATGAAATACTAGCTGTATTGTTACGTGTAACTGAAAAGCAAATATAAACTGTAAGAACATGCTAAATTCAAGACTAAAAAATTGTCCTGATATGGATTTTTAATTTATCGTTGATGACGAAGTACCTGTCAAAAGTCTTAACGTGAGGACAGGAAGAGGAAAATGAAATTTTAAAAATGATGCTGTTTGCATTAGTATAAAAAAAAAATTCCAATACCTAGAAATAAGTTTAATAAAAGATGTGCAAGACTCCTACACAGAAAATCACGAAACATTACTAAGGAAAATTATAGAAGACTTACGTAAATGAAGGGATATGTCACATTCCTAGACAGGAAGATTCAATAATATATTTTTATTCATATACATATATATATATCCACACACACACACATATCTGATGTTTATTCTCCCCAATTTGGTCTATAGATTTACTGCAATGCCAATCAAAATCTCAGCAATTTTTATGGAAATTGACAAGGTCATTCTATATTTTACATGAAATGCAAAGGGCCAAGAAAAATCAAGATAATCTTGAAGAAGAAAGACAGAGTTGAAGGACTTACAGTTACACTACCAGATGAAACACAACTTATAATAAAACTATGGCAGTCAGTGTGGTATGAGCACAAACTTTTGTCAATTAAAGCACAAAGATACACAAATAGCCCAGTGGAACAGAGTAGAGTTTAGAAACAGTTTCTAAATTGTAGAGTTGGCATATGCTTTTTTTATGTGTATTTTTATCGCAATTAAAAAAAAAAAAAAAAGATCCCATTGGGAAGAATGGCCTTTTCAATATGGCGCTGGGTCAATTGGACATCCCCATGGAAAATAAAAATGAACCTTGACCCCTATCTCATACCAGCCACAAAACTACATTCCAGAAGTATTTTAGACATAAATGTGAAAGGCAAAACACTGAAACTTCCAGAGGATAACAGAGAAAAACATCTTTCTGTCCTTGAGGATAGGGATTGACTTCTAAAAGTAGGGCACAAAAAGCACAAACCATAAAGGGAACAATTGATGAATTAGATTTCATTAACATTAAGAACTTCTGCCATCAAGACACCATTAAGAAAAGTGAAAGCAAACCACAGAGTGGGAGAAGAAATTTGCAATACATATACCCAACAAAGGACTTGTATCCAGAATACGTAAGAAAAAGGCAACATGTTTTAAAAAGAGGGCAAACTTCTTGAAAAGGCAGTTCATAAAGACAATATTGAAACGGCCAAAAGGAAACATAGGAAGAATGGCTCAACATCAGTAGTCATCAGAGAAATAAAAATTAAAAACTACAGTAAGATACTGCTGGGATCTGTTGTTCTATTTGGGGACCTGGGTGGTGGTTTCACAGGTGTCTTCACTTGAAAAAATTCACTGAGTTGTACACGTAGAACGTGTGCACTCCTCTGTATATATCGGAGCCCTGGCGGCACAGTGGTCAAGAGCTTGGCTGCTAACCAAAAAGATCAGCAGTTTGAATCCACCAGCCACTCCGTGGAAGCCCTATGGGGCGGTTCTGCTCTGTCCTGTAGGGTCGCTAGGAGTCAGAATCGACTCAACAGTAATGATAGTTGTTTTGTTTTGGTTTCTATATATATCATACCAAACACCAAACCTGCTGCTGTCTAGCAGATTTTGACCCATGGCAACCCCTCGTGTTTCAGAATAGAACTGTGCTCCACAGAGTTTTCAACGGCTGTCCTTTTACAGAGTAGATTGCCAGGTCTTTCTTCCATGGCATCATTGGGTGGATTCGAACTGCCAACCTTTCCATTATCAGTCAAGGGCAAACCATTTACATCACTAGAAGTCTCCTCGCTATACGTTTCAGTACAAATGTTTACTTCAAAAAGAAAGACAGTAGCAACTCAAAAGATTAAACAGGAAATTTAGGGGGCAGTGAGTTTATATACACAGGGGAGGAACAACTCAGAAAAGGAGGGCAAGAATGATTGTAGGACTTGAAGAAGGTCACTGAATTGTTCATGTAGCAGCTGTTGAATTGGTGCATGTTCTGCTCAACAACAACAAAAATAAAATAAATTATGAAAAAAAAAAGAGACGTGAGAAATCTATCAACCAAAAGCAATGTATGGACATTGTTTGGGTCTTGCTTTATGTAAACCAACTGTTAAAAAAAAATTTGATATATTTGGGGAAATCTGAGCACTAGAACATCCCTTAATTGATGATAGTTGAGAGGTTGTTCATTTTTTAGGTGTCATAATGATATTGTGGCAATATTTTTTAAAAGCATTCTTATATTTTAAACTATATATTGTTGTTGTGTACCGTCCAGTCGATTCCAACTCATACCAATGGAAGTTTAAACAAAATATAAATAAAACAGTGTGAAATCTTGAAATTGCTTCAAAATAGCCAGAAGAGGGAGGATAGATAAAACAAGAATAGATGAGTTGATGGATAAACCAAGTGTGGTACATACATACAATGGAACACTACTCAGCCACAGAGAGAAACGCAGTCCTGATACATGCCACGTGGGTGAACCCCTGAAAACATTGTTGTTAGGTGCCATCGAGTCAGTTCCAACTCATAGTGACCCCATGTGCAACAGAACTAAATACTGCCCAGTCCTGCACCATCCTCACAATTGTTGTTACGCATTATGCTGAGTGAGGTAAGTCAGTCACAAAAGGACAAATATCGTCGTACGATACCACTTACACGAAATATCTGGAATAGACAAACATATAGAGACCAAAGATGACTAGTTGTTACCAGGGGTGGGAGAGAGGGGATGGGAGGAGTCATTGCCTAGGGGGCACGGAGTTTCTGTTAATGGTGGTGGAATAACTTGGAAAAGGATAGTGGCAACGGTTGTATAACACACTCAATGTCACTGAATTGTACGGGTAAAAATTGTTGAATTGGCAAATGTCTTGTTATATATATTTTTACCATATACACAAAAAAAGAATAACTGAGTCAATAAACTATTGTAGCTTGGGAGGGGGAACACATGGGAATCATTATACCATTCTCTCTACTTTTGCGTATGTTTAAAGTTTTGCATAATAAAACTTTTTAAAAAGAGAAAGCAAATCACAGTTCTTATGCCGTCTTATTGGCTATTTTCCCCGGGTGGCGCAAATGGTTAAGCACTGGGCTATTAACCAAAAGGTTGGAGGTTCAAACCTACCCTGAGACACCTTGGAAGCAGGCCTGGAGATCTGCTTCTGAAAGGTCACAGCCTCCGCAGGCTTCTGAAAACCCTATGGAGCAGCTCTACTCTGCACATATGGGGTCACCATGAGTCAGAATTGACTCAGTGGCAACCAAGAACAACAAATGCCTATTTATGACTCCTCTTCTACCCCAGCCAAATTAAATAATGGTCTATAGTGACAACAGTAAACATAAACATTGAGCCTTTAGGCTATGAGGACCTCTGATGATCAATCAAATCTATACAATCTATTATCAGTGCAACCTATTCGACTTCTCTGACACCAACTAAAGGAATTTAATTCCAATTCAACTGAACTCGCAGCGTTTCTTCCTCTGATCCTATCCCACCAGACTGCCAAGTCTGCTCAAGACCTCTGACACCAGTCTTAAGATTGGGGGTCCCCATGACACCCTCACCTTTTTTCCGCTGGCTACAAATTCAGGGGTTCCCTCTACATGCCAGCTATAAGCTTGGGGGTCCCCAAGGACCCTCTCACTTCTGACCTTCTGGATCCAACTACTCCCTCTGGTTCGATAATTCGCTAGAATGACTCAAAGAACTCAGGAAAGAACTATACTGATGATGATAGTTTTATTATAGCAAAAAGAAGGTACAAATGAAGAGACACCTAGAGCAAGGTCTGAGAGGGTTCCCAAAATGGTGCTTCCAAGTTCTAAAAACCGGGCACACTACTCTCCCACACGCATCAAAGTCTATCCTCTCTGGAAGTCCATGGAGCTTCTTTATCCAGATCCTTTATTGGGGTCTTATTACAAATCAGCCCTTCCTTCCCCCCAGGGTTGGGCTGATATCACAGCCTTCTCTTCTGTCCTAATTAGCCTCCACCCAAGTGTCACTTTATTAGCATAAACCCTGAGGTAAGGTCTGGAGGTCTCATCCAAGGCCCTTCAAACACTGAGGAAATTCCAAGGTTTTAGAGGTTAACTCTCAGGAACCAAGGACAAAGGTCAAATTATTTGAGTAAAGTTAAATTCGTTACTTCACAGGTCTTCTGGAAATCATCTCCATCACCCCCATTATCACGCACACTGCACCACAAGTATCAGACACAGAGAACTCAGACCACATCTGCACAGTGGCCAATACAGGCAGCATGGTGTGCCTACTCTCAGAGAAGCAGTTAAAAAAGAAATATTTATTAGGGACCCAGATGTGGCAGAGCAATAACTTGCCCTGGGGTATATGCCACTGTAAGGCATTTAAGCAGGCTTGCTGCCCTCCCTAAACAACGCACACTTAAAAGCTTCAGTAGCCTCCCTGAGCTTTCCTTTTCTGTCTTCTCCGTAGATATTAAGCTTATGCTCTCTAGCCCCGTCTCCGATATCTGTAGCTTCCTTTGCCAGCTGACCTGGCTAGAGCTGCTAATGGAACAGAATAATCAGGCATGGATTTCCATGTAAATCAAGACTGGGTCTTTTTCTTCTAGAACCCTAGACCACTAAAGGCCTACAGTTAAGAAACCCTCATTACTATCTGTAGAGGACATGATCTTGTACTCAGAAAACCCTAAAGAATCCTCAAGAAAACTACTGAAACTAATAGAAGAGTTCAGCAGAGCATCAGGATACAAGATAAACATGCAAAAATCAGTTGGATTCCTCTACATCAACAAAAAGAACATTGAAGAGGAAATCACCAAATCAATACCATTTACAGTAGACCCCAAGAAAATAAAATACTTAGGAATAAATCTTACCAGAGACATAAAAAACCTATAAAAAGAAAACTAATAGACACTACTCCAAGAAACCAAAATGGACCTACATATGTGGAAAAACACACCTTGCTCAAGGATAAGAAGACTTAACATTGTAAAAATGTCTATTCTACCAAAAGCCATCTATAGATACAATGCAATTCCAATCCAAACTCCAATGGCATTTTTTAATGAGATGGAGAAACAAATCACCAACTTCATATGAAAGGAAAGAGGCCTCAGATAAGTAAAGCATTACTGAAAAAGAAGAAGAAAGTGGGAGACCTCACACTACCTGATTTTAGAACCTATTATATTGCCACAGTAGTCAAAACAGCCTGGTACTGGTACAACAACAGATACATGGACCAATGGAAGAGAATCAAGAATCCAGACATAAATCCATCCACATATGACCGGCTGATATTTGACAAAGGCCCAAAGTCAGTTAAATGGGGAAAAGACAGTCTCTTTAACAAATGGTGCTGGCATAACTGGATATCCATCTGCAAAAAAATCAAACAAGACCCATAGCTCACACCATGCACAAAAACTAACTCAAAATGGATCCAAGAACTAAATATAAAATCTAAAATGATGAAGATCATGGAAGAAAAAATAGGGACAACGCTAGAAGCCCTAATACATGGCATAAACAGTATACAAAACATTACTTACAATGCAAAAGAGAAACTAGGTAACTGGGAGCTCCTAAAAATCAAACACCTATGCTCATCCAAAGACTTCACCAAAAGAGTAAAAAGATTACCTACAGACTAGGAAAAAGTTTTTAGCTATGACATTTCTGATCAGCGTCTAATCTCTAAAATCTACATGATACTGTGAAAACTCAACTACAAAAAGACAACCCAATTAAAAAATGGGCAAAGGATATAAACAGGCACTTCACTAAAGAAGACATTCAGGTAGCTAACAGATACATGAGGCAATGCTCACAATCATTAGCCATTACAGAAATGCAAATCAAAACTACAATGAGATTCCATCTCACTCCAACAAAGCCGGCATTAATCCAAAAAACAGAAAATAATAAAATGTTGGAGGGGTCATGAAGAGAAAGACTGGAACACTTATACACTGCTGGTGGGAGTGTAAAATGGTACAACCACTTTGGAAATTGATTTGGCACTTTCTTAAAAAGCTAAAAATAGAACTACCATATGATCCAGCAATCCCACCCCTTGGAATATATCCTAGAGAAATAAGGGCTTTTACACGAACAGATATATGCATGCCCACATTCACTGCATCATTGTTTACAATAGCAAAAAGATGGAAGCAGCCAAGGTGCCCACGAACGGATCAAAGGATAAATAAATTATGGTATATTCACACAATGGAATAATATGCACTGATAAAAAACAATGATGAATCCGTGAAACATTTCATAACATGGAGGAATCTGGAAGGCATTATGTGAGTGAAATCCGTCAGCTGCAAAAGGACAAATATTGCATGAGACCACTATTATAAGAACTCAAAAAATAGTTTAAACAGCGAAAAAATATTCTTTGATAGTTACGAAAGCGGGGAAGGAGGGATGGGAAGGGGTTTTCACTAATTAGATTAAAAAAAATTAGATAGTAGATAAGAACTATCTTAGGTGAAGTGAAAGACAACACACAATACAGGACAGGTCAGCACAACTGGACTAAACCAAAAGCAGTTTCCTGAATAAACTGAATGCTTCGAAGGCCAGCGCAGCAGGGGCAGGGGCTTGGAGACCATGGTTTCAGGGGACATCTAAGTCAATTGGCATAATAAAACCTATTAAGAAAACATTCTGCATCCCACTTTGGAAAGTGGTGTCTGGGGTCTCAAAAGCTAGGAAGCAGCCATCTAAGATGCATCAATTGGTCTCAACCCAGCTGGAGCAAAGGAGAATAAAGAACGCCAAGGACACAAGGTAATTATGAGCCCAAGAGACAGAAAGGGCCACATAAATCAGAGACTACATCAGCCTGAGACCAGAAGAACTAGATAGTGCCTGGCTACAACCTATGACTGCCTTGACAGTGAACACAACAGAGAACTCCTGAGGGAGCAGGACAGCAGTGGGATGCAGACCTCAAATTCTCGTAAAAAGACCAGATTTAATGGTCCGACTGAGCCTGGAAGGACCCCGGAGGTCATGGTCCCCAGGCCTCCTGTCAGGCCAAGACAGGAATCATTCCCAAAGCCAACTCTTCAGACAGCTATTGGACCAAACTACGGGATAGAGAATGATGCTGGTGAGGGGTGACCTTCTTGGATCAAGTGGACACATAAGATTGCGTGGGCAGCTCCTGTCTGGAGATGAGATGAGAGGGTGGAAGGGGTCAGAAGCCGGCTGAACGGACACGAAAACGGAGAGTGGAGGGAAAGGGTGTGCTGTCTCATCAGAGGGAGAGCAACTAGGAGTAAATACCCAACCCAGTGCCATCGAGTCGATTCCGACTCATAACGACCCTATAGGACAGAGTAGAACTGCCCCACAGAGTATATAGAAACGTGTATATAAGTTTTTGTATGAGACTGACTTCGTTTGTGAACTTTCACTTAAAACACAATAAAAACTAAAAAAAAAAAAAAGAATAAAAGTGTAAATTTCCCATTAAAAAAAAAAAAAAACCCTCATTAAATTGCAAAAATAAAACTAGCTAGGGTCTCCTGTTTGGAAACCCTGGTGATACAGTGGTTAAGTGCTATCACTGCTAACCAAAAGGTCAGCAGTTCAAATTCACCACTCTTCTCCTTGGAAACTCTGTGGGGCAGTTCTACTCTGTCCTATAGGCCACTGAGTCAGAATTAACTCTATGGCAGCAGGTTTGGTTTCGGTTTTTTTAGGGATTCCTGACTCAATGTGTCTCCCAAGAAGCTTTCCAGGTTTGGGATCTTTCCTAGTGCACAGGGAAAGAAAATGCCTTCATTCCTTCTCACTCTCATTTGCCATTTCAAGGTAAAGACCCCTAAATTGATAAACAAACCTCCAGGTTATATCTAGCTTACTGTGTTTATCCCTTCTAGGGAAAATGTCTATATTTCATCAAGGGCTTTAGGATTAGTTTCTTAGTGCTGGTATAACAGAAATACCACAAATGGTTAGCTTGAACAAACAGAAATTTATTGTCTCACAGTTTAGGAGGCTAAAAGTCTGAATTCAGGTCACTGGCTCTAAGGGAAGACCTTCTCTGTCAACTCTGGGGGAAGGTCCTCGCCTCTTTGGAAGCTTCTGTTCCTTGGTTCCTTACCAATCTTGATGTGGTGCGTATTTTCCCCTCCATTTGTGCTTTCTTCTCTGTACCTAATCTATCTCAAAGGTGACTGGCTTAAAACACACTCTACACTGATATGGTTTTACTGACATAATAAAGAAAGTCCTATTTGCAAATGGGATTACCTCCACGGGTATAGAGGGGTTTAGGATTTACTACACATATTTTGGGGGGAGACAATTCAATCTACAACAGACTTCTTGGAGACATTAACTGTATCTTTAATAAGGAGCTTTCAGGCACTCCCTGTGGTAGCTTCTGGAGGAAAGAAAACCTTTTCTGTCCCTCACCAGCTCACTTATCTACTAATTAGGCTGATGAAAAGATGCAGACTTTAAAGGTGAGGAAGCAAGGTTTCATATACACAACGAGGGCAAAGGTCAAAAGTTAATTTGTGGGACTTTCTCCATTTCTTCTTTGAACCCCTAAGGTATTAATACAAAGTGTGCTTTTCAGACTTTCACACCAGTCTTTACTGAAAAGTAGTATAGTATAGGGGTTGAGCACACAGGCTCTGAAGCCTGTACATCCCAGCTCCTGACACACTAGCTATATAAGGTCAAGTTTTCTATGCTTCAGTTTGTCACCTGTATAAAAAAAAAAAAAAAAAAACTAGTGCCATTGTCACCTGTATAGCAGGGATAATAGCAGTACATCATTCATCATGATAAACGGAGAAGAAATTGAAGTTTTCAATAATTTCATTCTACTTGGATCAACTGTCAACATCCATGGAAGTAGCAGTCAAGAAATCAAATGACATATTGTACTGGGTAAATCTGCTGCAAAGGACCTCCTTAAATTTTGAAAAAGCAAAAACATCACTTTGATGACTAAGGTACACCTTACCCATGGTCTTTTCAATCACATTACATGCCTGCGAAAGCAAGATAACAAAAGAATTAATGCATTTGAACTGTAATTTTGGCAAAGACTCCTGAATACACTGTGAGCTGCAAAAATAATAAATCAGTCTTAGAAGAAATACAACCAGAATGTTCCTTAGGAGCAAGGATGGCAAGACTCTGGCTGGCCAGGAAAGACCAATTCCTGGAAAAGGACATGATGGTAAAGAAGAGGGTCAGTGAAAACGAGGGAAACCCTCAATGAGATGGGTTGACACAATAGCCACAAGAATGGACTCAAACATACCAATGATCATAAAGACAGCGCAGGACACGATGAGTCAGGGCTGACTTGATGGGACCTAACAATCATAAGGTTGATGTGAAGATTAAAATAGTACAATATGTGTAAAGCACTTAGAACAATGCCTGGCCCATAGCAAGTCGCAACTATTATTATCACAGAAGCTTTGCTGTGGATATGTGCCCTCACGGGACAAAAAGGATAAGAATGAAAAGCAAGGACTAGGAAACAAAATGAAAAGAACAGTGTTGTTGAAACTACGTGGCTAAACCTTAAGAACACATCTACTGAAAGGGCCACATAAACCAGACTCCATCAGCCTGAGACCGGAAGAACTAGATGGTGCCCGGCTACCACCAATAACCACCCTGACAGGGAACAAAATAGAGAGTCCCTGATGGAGCGGGAGAAAAGTAGGATGCAGAACTCAAATTCTAGTAAAAAGACCAGACTTCATGGTCTGTGTGAGACTCAAGGGACCCCAGAAGACATAGCCCCTGGACAATCTTTTACCTCAAAACTTAAACCATTCCCGAAGCCAACTCTCCAGACAAAGATTAGACTGGACTATAAGACATAAAATGATACTGGTGAAGAGTGTGCTCCTCGGCTCAAGTAGATACATGAGACTAAATGGGCAGCTCCAGTCCAGAGGCGAGATGAGAAAGCAGATAGGACGGGAGCTGGTTGAATGAACACGGGAAATACAGGGTGGAGAGGAGGAGTGTGCTGTCATATTGTAGGGAAAGCAACTAGGGTCACATAACAAAATGTATGTAAGTTTTTGTATGAGAAACTGACTTGAATTGTAAACCTTCACTTAAAGAACAATTGAAAAAAAAAAAAAAATCTCTTTCCACACCACAGTGTTTGTCAATAACTGGGAGACAGAGAAAAAAACATTCTGAGATAAGGGGTCAGAGAGCCCAAAGGTGTAGAGCAGGAAAGTAGCATCCTTATCTTTCAGAAATGTAGAGAAGACTGTTCATATGGGTCAGGATACAAACCCCATCAATATTTAGGAAGCCAGCAAGCCTCTGGAATGCCTTCAAGACTTGACTGAGCCAAGCAGGGTTCCACTAGCCACAGAAGCTGACAGCTACTGTTTTGCACTTTTGTTGTTAATGACTGGCATTCATGGGTTCATTCAACGAACTTCTTTTCAAGGTTAGGCTATTTCACACTTGCCTACACGTTTAGTATTATTTAGTAAAGAGCACACTTTTATAAAATAAAAATAACTGAAGAATTACAGAAATTCTTTTAATAACACTTTTAACATTATGAATAAATATCTACTAGAGCCTTAAAAGGAGCCCTGTAGTGCAGGGGTTGAAGTGCTCGGCTGTTAACTGAAAGATTGGCAGTTTGAACCCACCAGCCGCTCCTTGGGAGAAGGATGTGGCAGTCTGCTTCCGTAAAGATTTACAACCTTGGAAACCTATGGGGCAGTTCTGCTCTGTCCTGTAGGGTTGCTGTGAGTCGGAATTGACCTGACGGCAGTGGGTTTTTTAACAGCCTTTAAAAAACTCTGAATGTGTAAGTCTGGCCGTTAGATTATTGCCTCTATATGGGCTGTGTTTACATATTCAGAAAACGTTATTTTCTCATAATAATTAGAATGTGTGCATTGTTCACAATCATAGTTGTGTTTTACCATTGATTATTATTTATGATTATCGGAATGCCAGAGGGATGAACAGCATGCTGAAACTTAAAATACAGAAGACAGCCCAAAGGGCCTGTTATCTAGAGTCTATACAGGGACTCCTGGGGCTATTAATTATTTATCGACTTTTCAAAGTTAATAAATAGGAATGTCTTCTTGCCCTTTATTCCCCAGATGAGTTTATCCAAATGAGAGGTGGGGGTATGCGCGTGCAGACAGCAGTCTTCAACTCCAGGAGGTGCAGGTGACGGGAAGGAGATTTGTAAAAATACATTTCCCTGCAATGAAATATGCATAACACTAATCCGGCAGATTTTTATTATGATTACGTTCTCATGAATAGTTTGAGGTTTTTGAGTGTACTTTAAAAAGCATGAGTGCTTTAAAAATATAACATTAATATAAATAAAGATATAAAAAATTACCCATAATCTCACAGTCCAAATAACCCGTTGACGAAAAAAAAAAACTTACTTATTATATAGTCAGAAAATGAAAAGAAAAGTATAAAAAGGAAAAAATAAAAACCTGCCTTCTCACCACCCCAGACCCTCCAGCAAAGGTAAACCATTATTGACACTTTTCTGTGCCACCAGAAAAAACTCATGTGTGCACATATGTTCATTTACTTACCAAAATGAATCATATTACGCGCACTGCTTCGTAACATGTGTTTTTTACTTAATAACATATCTTGGGGATATTTCCATATCAGTAGACGGTGGTGACCGCATCCCTTTTGCTCTTACAAACAACACTTCAGTGAGTATCTCTGCACACATGGCTTAGTGTTCCAAGTATTTGTTTCTTTTGTAGTGTGACCCTACCACCAAAGTGGAACCTTGGTGGCACAGTGGCTAAGAACTATGGAGCTATGGATGCTAAACAAAAGGTTGGCAGGTTGAATCCATCAGCTGTTCCTTGAAAACCCTATGGGACAGTTCTACTCGGTCCTATAGGGTCGTTATGAGTCAGAATCAACTTGATGGCAATGGTTTTTTTGTTTTTTTTTTTGCAGGGGGGACCACTAAAGTCAGTGCAGCAAGTACAAGCTACTTCCAGCAGTCTCCCCCAGCTTTCAGAAGTGAAAAGGACAGTCTATTTTCCTTGGACCATTGCAGTTCCTTCAGAAACTTTCCTGAGATATTGTTATTTATACCAGTGGGTCTCAGGAAAGCTTGAGATGGCTCCTGAGAAAAGAGCCATTTTCAGCCGAGAGGACGGTGAATGCTTCTACCTGCTCACTTCTGAGTGGAAAGGGCCCCGTGGCAAAGCAGCGGTCCTGTCTTTGCTCTTGGATCCACCTGGCGTACAGCCCCAGCTCCCCTTACAGAGTATACTGAATAGTCAAGGCACAAATGGAATGTTTGTAAAGAGGGGAAAATATGCAAGCTCTGGAGAGACGTGCACAGGACAGTAGGCAAAAAAGCCAGACTACTGTGCCCTTCCCTCTAGTACACAGGTATTGGAAACACCAGACTCAGCGCTGTCTGCCTAGAGGTGCACAGGAACATAGCTGGGGTAAGAAAGTGACAACAGAGTCCACAGCTCATACACATTAATAATAACCATCTTACACCTTAGCACTTAGCTGCCTCAAATCCTTTTTGAAATGATGGAGGATTTAAATTTTATTGTGAAACCTTTCAACATGGTATTTTTCCAAAAATTTTTACATTATCTCCTTTGACCCACACATCAATTCTAAGAGGCAGATGTCATTATCCTCATTTAGAAGATGGCCTGACAGAGGGGCAGCAAAGCTACGTGACTTCCCAAGGTCAATCAGCTGACCGCGTGGTCTGACTTCAAGCACTGTGCTCTTCCCTGAATTCTCTCAAGCTCACCCAACTCCAATGAATTTGGCTTGCCAATTTTAGAATCCAAAACAAAAAAAAGATAGGAACATAAATATAACTCGCCCCAGGGACACCTGAGACCCTGAAAACTTCCTCTTCCTAATAGAAGTTTAATAAATTGGATATAGATGCTAAGTATCAGGTTGCAATACCAATCTTAAAACTTGACTGAAAAACAGGGGTGGATTATCCACTAGGCAAGGTAACGTGGTGCTTGCCTTTCTTACCAGGTCATCTGTAGTGAAACTGTTCACTACAGATTAGTAAGTAAGCACAAGTAAGCCCATGCTTATCTCGCTTACTGGATCATCCGCCAGTTTGAAAAGAGGCTTTGATTCTGTAGGAATATGGTGAAAAATTGTTCACTACAGATGGATCTGGTAAGCAAGGTAAGTACCATGCTTACCTTGCCTATTAGATAATCTGCCCCAGCTGAAGAATAAGTTTCTACTAGTTTTACAAAGACTTCTGTGTAAATTTGGTTTTATGTTTTACCATGAACACCCATATTATCTCAGCATTTTAAAATCTAGTAGCTCTTAATTTTTACAGCTAAGAAATTACCTTGGACAATATTAGTGATTTGTCATTTATATATCTAACATCCATTTTCTTGAGTTGCCTTCTTGTCAGTCGGGATGAGTCAGTTGGATTTGATGAGTTGCCTTCTTGTCAGTTGGCTTTGATGAGTCCAATTTTTTGACAACAGCCTACGGAAAAAATATATTTTACATACATTGTAAAATATACACAGGTACCTGTCACTGAAACAGAAGTTTCACAAAACGATAATCACCTCTACTACGAATGGTTCATTTGAATATTTTCTATTCTAAATTTTCTATTTCATTTTTTAAAATACTAATTGTCTTAGTTACCTAATGCTGCTACAACAGAAATACCACAAGTGGATGACTTTAACAAGCAGAAATTTATTTTCTCACAGTTTAAGAGGCCAGAAATACAAATTCAGAGTGCTGGCTCTAAGAGCAGGCTTTCTTTCTCTCTCGGCTCTGGAGGAAGGTCCTTGTCTCTTCAGCTTCTGCTTCCCGGTTCCTTGGCGATCTCCATATGCTTGGCATTTATCTTCCCCCATCTCTGCCTACTGGCTTGCTTGTTTAATCTCTTTCTATCTTAAAAGGGACTGACTCAAGATACACCCTACATTAATCCTGCCTTGGTAACATAAAAGCAACCCATTCCGAAATGGGATTTTAACTACGGACATAAACGTTAGAATTTACAACACATATTTTTAGGGAACACAAATCAATTCATCACATTCCACCCTCTGACTCCAAAAAATTCATGTCTTTGCCACATGCAAAACACATTCACCCCATCACATTATCCCAAAAGCCTTAAATCAACTCCAAGTAATCATCTAAATCAAATATGGGTAAGACTTTAGGCATATGCCATCCTGGGGCAAAACTCCTCTTCATCTGTGAACGTGTGAAATCTATACTACAAGTTATCTATTTCCAAAGTACAATGGTACAACAGGCCCAAGCTAGACATTTCCACTACAAATGGGAGAAATTCGAAGGAAAGAAGGGATAATGGGTACTGAGCATGTCCCAAACCCAGCAGAACAATTTACACTAGCTTTCAAGGTTTGAAAATAATCCTCTGTTCTTTGTACCATTTGGGCAATGACCCTGCCCTCCATACTCTGGGTATTGGCCACACTCTCTGGATTCTGAGTGGAGGTCCCTCAGCCCTGGGCTTCAGTTCCACCTTCCAGTCCTACTGGGATGGCAACTCTGCTTTCTTTGCTTTTGGTGGCCCCATTCTCCTAGTCCATCTGAGTGGCAATCCAACCCTTTTGGCTGTGGCAAGCCCCATTCTTCTGCCCCTTGGGCATGGAGGGCCCAACCCCCCAGGTCTGGGGAATGATCCCATCCCCCGGCACACCTTAATGGCAGCCCCACCCTCCACGACTGAGTTGGCAAAGGTCTGACTCTTTGAAATCTAGGAGCCTGTGGCCCTACCCTCTGAGATCCAGATCCAGGAGACCATGGCCCCACCCTTTGAAACTGAGAAGGCTGTGCTTCCCATGTTCCTTCCAACAGTTCTGCTGATCTCTAAGCTGCTCCAGAGGTAGTCCTTTTCTTTTCTTGGAGGACAACAGATGTAGCTCCTTTGGCCTGTTTCCTGCCTGTAGAATGCTAAGAGGCAGACAGTTCTTTCCTTTCATTCTTTCTCTGTTCCCTTCAGTCTAACCTGATGGGTTTTCTGCTGTAGTAGCTGGTTAGATCCATCAGTTACAGGCTTAATCTCTTTAATAAAAGATCACGTAGCCACATCCTTGGTGAACATTCTAGGACACATGTCCTTAGTCTGTACAACAGAATTTTCCAAATCATTAAGTTTTGTTTTCATTTTGCAAAGTTCATTTTTAAGTCCACCTCTTTCCTCTTGCATTTTACTAAGCAGCAAGTAGAAACCAAATGGCCTAAGATCTTGCTTAGAAATCTCATCAGCCAGATATCTAAGTTCATCATTTACAAGTTCTACCTTCCACCAAATACATGCGCATAATTCAGACCCGTTCTTTGCCGCTGCATAAAAAGGGTTGCCCTTTCTCCCTCCATTGTCCAATCTCATGTTCATCATTTTCTTTTAAAGCCTCACCAGAAGCACACTTAACATCCACGCTTCTAGCAACATTCTTCATACATGTTCTCTATGACGGAGACTTTCCCTACAGCTCTCCTCACTGCCTTCTGAGCCTCACCAGAAGCACACTGAACATCCACGCTTCTAGCAACAGTCTTCATACACGTTCTCTATGATGGAGACTTTCCCTACAGCTCTCCTCACTGCCTTCTGAGCCCTCACCAGAAGCACACTGAACATCCACGCTTCTAGCAACAGTCTTCATACACGTTCTCTATGACGGAGACTTTCCCTACAGCTCTCCTCACTGCCTTCTGAGCCCTCACCAGAAGCACACTTAACATCCACATTTCTAGCAACATTCTTCATACACATTCTCTATGACGGAGACTTTCCCTACAGCTCTCCTCACTGCCTTCTGAGCCCTCATCAGAATTCTCTCTGACATCCATAATTCTACCAACAGTGTCTTCGACACAACCTAGGCTTTTACGATTAGCAACTTAAAACTCTTCCAGCCTCCCCTCATTACCCAATTCCAAAACCACTTCCACATTGTACGTATTTGTTAGAACAGCACCCTCACTTCTTGGTACCGAATTCCATCTTAATTATCTAGTGCAGCTATAACAAAAATACCTCAAGTGGGTGACTTTAACAAACAAGAAATTTATTTTCTTGTAGTGTAGGAGGACAGAAGTCTGAATTCAGACTGCCAGCTCTGGGGGAAGGCTTTCTCCCTCTGTTAGCTCTGGAGGAAGGCCTTTGTCTTTTCAGCTTCTGCTTCCTGATTCTTCGGAAATCTTCATGTGCTTTGGTATCTATCTTCCCCCATACCTGCATGCTTAATCTGCTCTTTTCATATCTTGTAAGAGAATGACTCAAGACACACCCTATGTGAGACAGTATATAATACTGGGGAAGCCAGCACAACTTGTACAAGGCAAGGTCATGGAAGTTCCATGGACACATTCAAACTCCGAGGGACAGAATTACTGGGCGGAGGGCTGTGGGGATCATGGTCTCAGGGAACATCTAACTTAACTGGCATAACATAGTTTATAAAGAAAATGTTCTATATTCTACTTTGGTGAGTAGCATCTGGGGCCTTAAAAGCTTGTGAGTGCCCATCTAAGATACTCCACTGGTCTCACCCCGTCTACAGCAAGTAAGAATGAAGAAAACTGAAGACACAAGGGAGAGATTAGTCCAAAGGACTCAAGAACCACAACTACCACAGCCTCCACCAGACTGAGTCTGGCCCAACTAGATGGTACCTGGCTAAACCACTGACTACTCTGACAGGGATCATAATAGAGGGTCCCAGACAGAGCTGGAGAAAAATATAGAACAAAATTCTAACTCACAAAAAAAAGACCAGACTTACTGGTCTGACAGAGACTGGAGAAACCCTAAGAGTATGGCCCCTGGCACCCTTTTAGCTCAGTAATAAGTCACTCCTGAGGTTCATCCTTCATCCAAAGATTAAACAGGCCCATAAAACAAAATGAAACTAAAGGGGTACACCAGCCCGGGGCAAGGACTAGAAGGAAGGAGGGGACAGGAAAGCTGGTAATAGGGAACCCAAGGGCAAGAAGGGAAAGTGCTGACATGTCGTGGGTAACCAATGTCACAAAACAATATGTATACTAACTGTTAATGAGAAGATAGTTTGTTCTGTAAACTTTCATCTAAAGTACAATAATAAAATTTAAAAAAAAGAAGACACCCTACACTAACCCTGTCTCATTAATATAACAAATGCAACCCATTCCCAAATAGGATTATAACCACACGCATAGAGGTTAGGATTTACAACACATATTTTTGAGGTACACAATTCAATCCAGAACACTAAATATGCACTGAATTGATTTCATAGCTCACAAATGGGTCACAACTCACAATATGAAAAACACCGGCTTAGGTGAGCACTACACAGATCCCGCCCTCAAAGAGTTTGTATACTAGTTTGGCAGTCTCATATGTTCCACCCCTATTTAAAAGTTTTCACTGGCTAATTCTTTTCAAAAGCAGACCACTGGGTCCTTCTTCCTAGGCTTAGTCTGGAAGCTCAGCTGAAACCTGTCTACCATGGGTGAGCTAACTGCTGTTTGAATACTGGTGGCATAGCTTCCAGCATCACAGCAACACGTAAGCCCCACAGTACGACAAACCGACAGACACATGGGAGTACTGTTGTACATGGGGTCACTACGAGTCAGAATCAACTTGAGGCACCTAACAACGTAACAGTCTTATATGTACACAGTTCGCAGCCATCTTATGATTGGAAAGGCCTCGGGGGTCAATTAGTTCAACCATCTACTCTGTAATTCATTCTACAGCATCTCTGATGAGGGTGATAATAACTGAAAGCCTTTGCTTGATTACCTCAAGGACAAGAAGTTACCTTTTATTTAGAGTCTAGCACAGGGTTGGCCATATAAAGACCTATTAAAACAGTACAGAAACAAATTTAATTAAATATCTAAATACATAATTCCTTTTTCTTTAAAAACAACTTGAACCTTCATTCCTAAACCCATCTTGTTCTTTCCAGGTAGAGGGTAAAAAGGGGAAGGTAAATCAGGGGGACAGACATCTAGAAAACTCTTTGATTATTTGAAAAAGGGATCATAGCAAGTTAACACTGTAATGCTATCCAGCAGATCTTCAATAACGTAACACTACAAGCGTTCTTCAAGATTGAAGGTTCAATAAATGACACTCAAAATGAGGGCTAGAAGGCTGTCAGTAAGGAAAAGCTTCCCTAAGAAGGTCCAAAATTATCCAAGTCTTGAAATATTGATCAGAATTAGACAAGTGGAGAGAAGATAGGAGGACGTGATCAAAAGACTCAGAGGAAAAAAGAGCTTAGCACATTTAGGGGTCAGTAATGAAGGGTTGGAAACGCCGGTGGCATAGTGGTTAACGGGAATGAAGGGTGAGGAGCCCTGGTGGCATAGCAGTTGAATGCTGAGGGTTTGAATTCACTAGCCCTCCATGGGAGAAAGATGTGGCAGCTTGCTTCCGTAAAGATGTACAGCCTTGGAAACCCTATGGGGGCAGTTCTACTCTGTTCTATAGGGTCGCTATGAGTCAGAATTGACTCGACAGCAGTAAGTTTGGTTTGGTTTAATGAAAGGCTTGTGAAAAGAAGCAATAAGAGATGAAACAAAAAAGGAAGAATGAGGCCAATCTGTGGAGAGCAAGACAGAATCTGGATTTTATCCTGTAGGTAATAAAGTGTTACTGAAGGTTTCTGAGTGTGTACGGAGTGGCATTTCAGAATTATTAATCTGCATGTAGGCCTGAAACCTGGTTCTAAAAAGAGCCAGAGTCCAGACAACAGGAGTGTTTTAATACAGAGAAAAATGTGTGTATACATGGAGTTCATAAATTCAGAATTCTATTAAGGGCAGTCTTGCTTACACAAGAAGAAGTTGGAATATACATATGGAGTTTAGACAGGAACAGAAGCCAGTGTCTTTTTCCATTCATCCTTTCACTTTTGTTAATGAAGTGTGAGTCTCGTCAGTAATACTACTAAGTGACTGCCTCCTTTATGAATGCTATAGGCTTCATTCAGAAGCTTGGCCTCAATGCTGCTCTGGGCCTAATAAATTATTACAAACCATTTTGCAAAAATTAAATTTTGTATAAATAATAACAACATGCTATTAATAATAATATTATTATAATTATTATAAATTATTATTATTAATAAGGTTGTCTAAAGTTAATATACAAACAGGGATCTCTGAAGGCGTTAACTATCTAGTAATTCAGGCTCTTCTGGAGACTGATGGTGCCCTATGAACCTTAGCTAGAACTCAGGTCTGTCTCAGGTGAACAAAAACATCCCGTGTGAGTCACCTTGCAATTATAGCTGCCACCTGCAAGCATATTTAAGAGATGAGAGCTACAAAGCTCAACCTCTGTTTAAGATCCTGCCTTGGACTTCCTCTTCCTTCTTCCAGTCTGAGGATCAACAGAGCTCAGGATTCTTTACTAATTTTTCATACGCATCATTTTTTAATTCTATTTCTAAATTTAAAAAGACCTGTCTCCAAAGACCTCAAAGTTACTTTGCATTACTAATACTGTAAATTAGTTGAGCCCATGTTCTTTTTCACAGGGAAAGTACTTCAGAGAAAGGTTTCTTAAGTTTCTGAGAAAACGCTGGTACGTATCAGATGTATATGCTATCCACCCATTACACACACGTGAATAATTAAGAGTCACAAACATTGTTTGGGGTAATGTAGACCATTCACCAATGGTCACGGTTTAGCGCAGTTCTTTGTTGTGTTTCTACATCCACACAGATGGGTATGTCACAGTGACATGGAAGCCTCCCCCAAAATTTCAAGCCTGGATCTGAAATGGAGCCTGACTCCTTAGGATGCACATTTTAGGGGCAACTTTTTCATCTAGATGACTGCTCCCTAAATTGGGCAGTGACTCAAGAGACAGCTGGAAGGGAGAAGGAGGTACCGGGCAAGTGCTACTAAAAAAGAGTAAAGTCCATCAGCAAAGTCCCTCCCTTCCACCCACAGCCTTTTTTTTTTTTTTGACTTCTCCTCCCCATCACATTCGCTCTTTATAGGCTACTTCATCGTCCCAGGGTGGAATCCCAGGGTGAACCTGCTCACCATCTCAAACCTCAAGGGATGGCCGGGGTACAGCAACTATGTGTGGCACCTGGTGGTGGAAACTCAAGTTTTTCCACACTGAAGTGAGCAGCCTGTTAATCCTGGTTTTAGTCCCAGTTCCCACTAACTGAGCCCACGGGGCCTACCACGGTCCTGGAAGTCCTCGTTCCGAAACCTCGGCACCTGCTCGAGCCCAGCTCCAGCGAGTGACGGAGCACCTGCGGTCTCCCCCCACCTCCCGCACTTCTGGGTCCCCCTGGTGTACGCACACACACCCACGCACCCAAACTCGGCCACCCGTGCCCACCGGGCCACCGAGGCGGTCACCAACTTACTCCTCGCTGCGCCAGCCCCGCCGGGGCGCCGGCGGCGAGGGCCGGCCCGGAGCTCCGGGTCGGGCTCCAGGTCGGGTCGGGGTCGGCCCCGGGGCAGCCCGCCGGCCTCCCTCCCCGGACGCTCGGCCGGCCCCGGCGCACGCCCCGGGTGACAGGCCCCCTATAGGTTCCATACCTGCCACCGGAAGTGAGTGAGGAGGGCAGTATAGGCATTTCCTGTGACGCGAGCGCCTGGACTCCATTAGGCAGCAGCTGGGGGAAGAATCAACACACCAGGGAGCAGAGCGGAGCGGACCCGAGGACAGAGGCGGCAGCTGCCTCTGCTGCCGCCCGCCGCCGCCGCCGCCACCCCCGGGGCTCAGCCCAGCGGCGGGCCCCGCGCCCCCGCAGCCGCCCCGCGGCGCCCCCGACGCGACCCCCGGGCCGCGCACCCCGAGCTGCCTCCGGGAGGGGGGGGGGAAAGGGCCCGGATCCTCCTTCTCCCCCTCCTCCTCCTCCTCTCCCCCTCCCCTCGCCCCTGCCCTGACCCCCTCCCCGCCGCCCCGGCCCCCCGCCCCGACCCCCGCCCCGGCCCCCGCCTCCCCGCCCCCGCCTCGCCCCCCCGGCTTCCCACCACGGCCTCTCTCGGCGAGGAAACTCTGGCCTCCGCTTCCTCCTCCTCCGACTCGGACACCGGCGGAGCCTCCCCGCCCCCGCGGAAGAAACCCCGAGCCTCGGCGGCGGAGGGAGCAGGAGAGCCCGGGGCCTCGGCAGGCAGAGCAGGCCTCTCCCCTCCGTCCTCGTCGTCCTCGTCCTCGTCGTCGTCGTCCTCCTCCTCCTCCTCCTCCGTGGTGGTAGTGGTGGGACTCCCCCCGGCTGCTGCCCCTTCCGCCGCCGCCGTCCCCCACCGAAGTAGCGGCCACAGCCTGGTCAGCGGCAGCATCATGCAGGCCAACGGGGCAGGAGGAGGAGGAGGAGGCGGCGGCGGCGGCGGCGGAGGAGGGGGCGGCGGGGGCCAGGGACAGACCCAGGAACTCGCCTGCCTGTCGGCCCAGAACGGGGAGTCGTCCCCCTCGTCGTCGTCGTCCGCGGGGGACATGGCCCACGCCAATGGGCTCCTGCCTTCCGCCCCCTCCGCCGCCAGCAACAATAGCAACAGCCCGAATGTCAATAACGGGGTCCCCGGCGGGGCGGCCGCCGCAGCCTCCGCCACCGTCGCCGCTGCCTCCGCCACCACCGCCGCCTCCTCTTCCTTGGCCACCCCAGAACTGGGCAGCAGCCTCAAGAAGAAGAAGCGGCTCTCGCAGTCAGATGAGGATGTGATTAGGCTAATAGGACAGCACTTGAATGGCTTAGGGCTCAAGTAAGTATCCCTTACAGGCAGCGGTGGTGGACAGACCGAGGGACAGAGGCTGCAGGGTGGAGGGAGGCCGCAAGAGCTCAGTCAAAGGGAGAATTAGTGCTGGACACGCAGGGCCCAGCACCTAGGGAGATGTGGCTCAGCCAGGCCCGAGCAGGGAGGAGGAGCTGACCTGACGGGGAATAAGGGGGAATCAATCAGCCTGGCAAATTGTGAGACCAGACAGACGGGGGGTGGTGGGGGGGTGGGTAATAGAAACCCAAAGAATTACTCCTCCCCACACACCTTCAGAGCTGAACTGTCTGTCCGTAAAGACAGATGCCGAGGAGGGTGTCTCTGTGTGTGTGGGGGGAGGGGTGGATTAGAGCTGGTGGAAATAATGAACCTTGGAGGATTTGTTTTTCAAGTCTATCTTAGAGGCATCTTTGTGGGACACCTCCCCACCCCTTGCCATGACAGGCAACCACCCAGGCAAACTACCAGTCAGGAAGGACAATCACCCACAAGTGTTATGGGAACTGAGGGCCTGGGATAATTTGGAAAGAGGCTGTTGAATAAATCTGATGGGCACAATGAAGCAAGATACCGTGTTTATGTCATTTAAAGGCCCTTTTATGTGTCCACGAGGTCTAGCACTAGTCTGAAAGCCTGATTTCAGACGGAGATGATTGTCTCAAAGGGGGGCATCTGATCCGGTGAATCATTTGTTTTCAAATACAATGTAGGTGGCCTTGTATACCTAAAATAGGGTGGAAGTAGGCACAGGCCTTGGCCCAGGACCATCATTTTGTACACACACAAAGAAAAACTCCTGTGGAAGGTAAGGTTCCAGGGAGGAGGTAGATGAGCCAGAACCAGAATGAGACTAAAAGGGGGAAAAATACAACAGTTTCCTAGCTCCAAAGCTCAGATTAAAATAAACTGCGAGGCTAGCCAATGGGTAGTGTTTGATATATAGATTTGTTTTGGGGGGAGGCAGGAGTATTGAAAACTGACATAACCGTTTTGATTCTCAAGCAGATCATGGCACTGTTGGTAGCCGAGAAACGAATAGAGCTGAATTAACATTGAAACACACATACCTAAAACTGATAAATGAAGGTTCTTAGATATCAAAATATCTCATGGAAGAAACTGCATCTGATGAACCGTTTAAGCTCTCAAAGAGATGTATATTGTAGGAAGATTTCATTTTATTCCTTAAGGAAATGGATTACTATGAAAACAGATTTTGTAAATGCTAACAGAACATATTACTGAGACAAGAAGCAAGCTGACAGCAGCAGGAGGAAATAACTCGTGACTGTTTGGAACCTACACCATAGTAAATTTGCTATTTTTAGTATAGAGAGAAAGGGAATGGTTTTTGATGCTAGATTTATTTTAAAGATTGACCTAGTAGAACTTCTTCACAAACGTAAGGTCTGGATGTAAGGCTCTCACTTAACACAGGTCATCTCTGTCACCTTGTATGGAGCTCATAATTTTTATCTTTTCAAAATGTAGTAACATAATTCGTATACGGAGCCTGATTTTCTCATTTATTCAGCCAGTTGGTTACAACACATTTTTAGAAATTGTATACTTTTTTAAACTTACGAGGCATTAAATGGCAGAACTGGGAAGGATTGATTTTGATTTTAGAGCCAAGAAAGGTTTTCCACTTGACTAAGTTGTAAACGTAGGTGGCCATTTAAAAATCAAGATTGTTTAAAGCACATTAAAGCTGTCTCCTTTTTCTCGGTCACTGAGGTTAGCATAAAAACTTTTGCAAGTGTTTGCCTGGACATGAGTTTGTTTGGAAGAGCACAACCTGAAGTCGGTCGGGTCTTTTTTACACTGTATCTCTCCTGCAGCCAGACTGTTGATCTCCTCATGCAAGAGTCAGGATGTCGTTTAGAACATCCTTCTGCTACCAAATTCCGAAATCATGTCATGGAAGGAGACTGGGATAAGGTAAAGTAGGGCACATAGAGCTGTGTGACTGCCGCTAACGTTACGTATTGGACGTGCGCTTTGTGACGTGTCTGTTTCCTTTTATACCGGTTTTGCAGGCGGAGAATGACCTGAATGAACTAAAGCCTCTAGTGCACTCTCCTCATGCTATTGTGGTAAGAGGCGCCCTTGAAATCTCTCAAACGTTGGTGGGAATAATTGTGGTAAATACACTTTTGTTCTTAGTTTCACGTTTATGCTTATTGTAGTCGGTTATTAATAATACTAGGCCTCTGCCTCTTGTAAAAGATAAGGCCTAAAATAGTTCAATTTCGTATAATTGTATCTGTAAACTCAACTTGTAGAATGAGCATTGATCATGGTTGAAAGTTAGAGCTTTGTGTCGTTGGCGTCGTGATCAGTGAACCGAGTGTGTAAGTTAGTGCTGCGTGAATCGTATGGAAAGGCCTTCAGCTTTCGCGCTGTGAATAGTTTTATGTTTGTTAGAGCGAAGAGTAAGTTATATTTTTATATTACTTAAAATACTAAATGTGCAGGTGAGAAGGAAATGTGTTTTGAGTATGTGTGCATCCATACAGCCTTAAGTAGCTTATACATTAATGGTCTTTTTTTTTTTTTTTTTAAACCTTGGAGAATTAGCTAATTCAAACCAAATCCATTGGTGTGCGCACCATTTCCGCTCTTGCATTCCAGTTGTGTGAATTGACAGTGTCAAAGTTTGTGTAATGTGTGTCATTCTGGTGGAGGGTTGGTATGCAAATTGGGCTTTGCTTATTGGCCTTGTTTCCCCTACAAGATCAATTTCGTAGGTTAACTTGTAAGCCTCTTTCATAAATCTTAATGAGTCTTTTATCCTGATGTGCTTTAATTCTTCAGTAAATGTTGGTGAGGGAGATAAGGGGATAAGTTTTTTCTAAGTGCTTGTGATTGGAAACCATGAAGAATCAGCTGCTGGCTGCTGGCTGCTGGCTTTTTAACTTCTAGCTGATTCATTTGTTGTCAAAAGCAGTTTCCTGTCTGGTGGGGGAGGGAAACAAGGCGAATAGGAAGTGAAGTAGGGAAAACAGCTGTTTGTTAAATATTAGTAAATGACTGTTACATTTTGATTTTTTTAATTGGGTCAAACTTTAACCTTTTCTGTCTTTGTCTGTAAACCTAACAGAGCCTAACTGGGTTTTTCTTTTCTTTCTTTTTGAAATCTTGTTTTCAAGTTCTTAATATAATTCTATACAAGTGTGGTTTCTTGGAGGATTGTTTTCCTTTTTTAAGCCTCACCCAAATTATATCTGTAATTTAGTAGTAAAATTTTTAATAGGGCCACTTCCTTTTTTTTTTAGTATTGGTTTATAGTAATTTGAGACTTCTGTAATGGGTTTAAATTATGACTGTCTCATTAGAAACCTTCATTAGAAGCGACGTGTAAACTGAAGAGAGGTAGCTGTAGATAATAAGGAGGAATCCTTTCTTTTTACAGCTTGTTCAGTCTATAGAACATTCTAGGATCTAATAAAAGATGAAGATTAAGTCTCTGGCTGAGCCTCACACCATCAAACCGTTTAGGTATTTATACAAAGACAGGGGTTCCAACTTCGTCACCGTGAGCGGTGTTGAATGAGTTGCTTCCAAAGATGCAGTGCAATGTTTTTAAAGTTGCCCTTCACCTTGCAGACTGTCTTTAGATTTACTCCTCTTCCTTACCCTGCCTTCAGAAGACAGTCTAGTGTAAGATTAAATTTGTAATAATACTTTAGAATACAGCTATTTGTTTTCTTAAGTGTGATTATTTTAGCTGTGTATCTAGACACATTTAAAGACTTAGTCTAGGCTAAAATTATATTTTATTTTTTAAACCTGAATGTTTCCACCACATTCTCTACTCTCCTCCCTCCCCCCATTTTTAAATTGTCTCCTGTCAGGTAATACTGCAAATAGCAGAATGTGCTCTGGATCTTCCGAAAGCTTGAGCACATGAATCAACATTTTTTTGGGTTTAGGTTCAAATATGACTAGCCAGGTTTGGGAAATTTGGGTGGACACCTGAGACCAATAGAAGATACTTGTGTGTATGTGTGTATATATGTTTGATTATTTTTTAATTTAAAAATATGCTTAAGGAAATTATTCAGATATTAACTTGACCTACAAAAACTAATACATTTTAAAGTCAAGTAGGGAGGAGTTTGAGTGTCATGGTTTAAATATAATTCATTTCCCCTTCTCTCTGAGTCATGATTGATATAACTTGGTTATAACTTTATTCTCAGAGTTAGTCAGAACGACTACTAAGTTAGCCGAGACTGCCCTTGATAGCCAGACTTCCTGTATAACTTCTGAGTTTTTTTTCCACATTAAGTTCAATTTGATAAATAATATGGAAGGAAAAGATAAGGAAATTTAAATATCGGGTGAGGTGGGAGGCAACACCTCACCTCAAAGATAGTGTAAAGCTGTCTTGCAAGCATGCTGGTCACTTAGAAATTTCAAGTTTTTATTGGATATTAGGAGATACGACGTATTACTGGGCCCAGAGATGCTGAAAAAGCATCAGTGACCAGAAATAATCTCTTAGAGAGGCCTGATTAGGAGGGAGTTGGGGAAAGAAAGGA
This sequence comes from Loxodonta africana, assembly GCF_030014295.1. NCBI lineage: Eukaryota > Metazoa > Chordata > Mammalia > Proboscidea > Elephantidae > Loxodonta > Loxodonta africana. Next base: position 51,762,287 of record NC_087366.1, read on the forward strand.
GAGTTTATTTCTCAGCCTGTTTCTTTCCTTTTCGTTTAAGAAGCTCATGATCTTTAAATTAAAGGAAAAAAACCCTTAGTAGGGAGCCCTGTCCCATTCTGGCAAGCCTCAGTTTTGCCTGATTTCTAAAACTTCTTCAGTAAATTAACGTCATCATTGATACCATTTGTGAATTAAGAACTCTTTTCTTTAAACTTGAGGAGGTAAATACCGTTTTATCCCTTATCCTTATTACGTGTGTCAAATACTTGAGTTGCTGAACTGATTTTTCAGAGAATAAAGATCTTCTTTCTCAGCCAGACCTACCTGAGCTTGGCCAGCAGCACATTGGTTACTGTGTACAATACCAGGATTTGATACCTGTTTGAGGATATTCTTTGTCTTAATCTGGATAAAGTGACTCAGAGAGAAATGATCCTACACTGCTTTGATAGCGTTCCCTGTATATACAGAAAAGTGTGTTTATATTGGCTTCTTTCAGGGTTTTGCCCCGCCTTCCTCTTCTGCCCCACCTCTGCCCCATAGAAGTAGAGTAACATTTCTGTCAGGATCTTGGTGGGGAAACGAGTGGAGTGGCACTCAGGGCACTGTCCCTACACACATTGGAATGGGGAGTGTGTGTGCATAGGACCTAATGACCGATACGAAGAAACAGATTAGTAAAAGACTTGCCCTGAATTAAAAAAAAAAAAATCCCCCAAATTCCCATTTGGTAAGAAAACTTAGTGAAGAAATTAAATACACATGGAAGCCAGTTCCATGTGGCATTTAAATGAAAAAAATCTGCAACTAAATACTATTCTCAAGCTTGAATCAAAAATATACTATATGAAAAGAAACATTTAATATAGTGATAAATGGGAATATGTGAGCTCTTCATTTCACAAAGAATTGAAATTTTTTTTGCAGAAAAAATGGTGAGAATATCCAGAATAATTTCAATATAAAATCTTTTGATTTTTAGATATTTTTTGTTTTTACGGTTTTGTTTTTTGTCACCTGCTGGATTTGAAGGTTATTTTTTATTTGGCATGTAAAGGTTAACTTCAGGCCATATGCGTAGCCACATATTTTTTAGGGAATCTTGGTAATTACTCTGAAATGTTAGTCATCCTAACAGTATATGTAAGATTTGGTAAGCGTAGTTTTTCTAGTTATATGGGGGCTCGTTTCACATTTTAAAGCTGTTTTTGTTGTTATTGTTTAGTTACAGATTTAAGAATAAATGAATACCAAGCATAAGCAATGTATTTTATAAAGGGTGTGTTTGAATATATGGCTAACTTATGTGAGAGTTTTTCTGTTTCGTTTACTTTCCCTAGAAGCCTTTTTTATAAAGCCATAGTTTATACTTCTCTTCTAAATATTCCTTCTTTAGAAAGTCTTGCAAAGCAGTTCATTATAATCTTAATTCCATAAATAAATGGTAAATTCTCAATACTGTTTTGTGGCAGCGGTATTTTTTTTTTTAATATTTCTAATTAAAGAGCTGTCATTTGGGTTTTTATTTTAAGTGGATTTGAGATTTGTACCATGCTATTCATTGAAGTTTCTGAATGTGACTAACATTTTATAACTACTTTCAAAAAGTAGTTTAAAAAAAAAAAAGCCACACCAGTTGGCTTGCTCCATTCCACAGGTAGCAGGTATAGTGAAGGGTCCCTTTAAGCGGTGATCCTTAATTCTTTGAAGGTTTGAAAGAAATTTCAAACTTAATATTCATAAACCTCTTCTCTAGCGTAGCTTTTCACAAACTTCTGTAGCAAAAGTCCTGTGATTGTAATGATCACTTTTAAGTTAAAAGGCGAGTAGTAAGTATTAAAAAATATTAAAACCAAACATTTCAGAAAAATAAACTAAGAGTGAAATACTTCACAATAAGCAGGAAGTGGTTTATCCTTTCAGGGAGAAAGTGCTTTGTAGTTAAATGCATCAGTGACCAGATTATTACAGATATACAAATACTGGATCCCTTTAAAGATCTTTGTTTGACCCTCTGACGCAGGCATCCCGTTACAGCATCTAGAGGGAGGTGGTCCATCAAGCTTATGCTTCTACTTTCATGTATTTTGTTATTCTTATCGTGGTAAATATATACGTAACGAATCGTTGGCCGTTTCAGCAGTGCTTGTCCGCTTTAGCCATAGAGAACTCAGTGTTTTGCAAACCAGCCTCTAGTCCATTTGTTGGACAGCGCTTCTTACTTTTGATAAGCCACAATCTGACACTTTACAACTTCTACGTAATGGTTTTAGTTCTGCTTTCTGCTGTACTTAGTCCTTTTTTCACAGTGTGGCTTTTAAATAATTCTTTGATTAACTGGTTTTTCTCCCAGCTTTTCAATACTTGTGTAACACCCTCTCCCCATGCCCCATGATAAAAGTGAGACTTTTTAAAAGGCAGCTTGAATACTTGAAATTGTTCTAAAATTTCATGCTTGAAATAAAAGTGTAGATGAATGTTTTGTGGTTAAATTTACTTTTTTACTCTGTTTATGCTTTGGTCACTAATGATCTTGTCTGATTTAAAATTATTATTCCGAAGTAGAGTTTTATGATGATGTGCAATTGAGCAAAGTGACATTAATCTACTATGACTCTATTAAACCAAAATATTGTGAGTCATCTTGAAGCTTTATAAAAAGTTATTTTCAAAGGGCATAGTAGAATGGTTTCTACTGTTCTGTTTAGGCACAAACATGTTCTGAAACTTCCGTCGACTTTTCCCCTGACTGCTGCTTTCTGTCATGTCAGAGGATGAAGTTTCTGCTGCTGCAGCAGAAGTACCTGGAATACCTGGAGGACGGCAAGGTCCTGGAGGCCCTTCAGGTTCTCCGCTGTGAACTGACGCCACTGAAATACAATACGGAGCGCATTCATGTTCTCAGTGGGTAAGGAAGCTTCGTTCTAGACTTCAGGTTGGTGGAGGGGCTGTTATTTTTACAATGGTTACTTTTCTCAAGTCACACTTCTTTAACGTTTTTCCAAGATCTAAGTCCCTGAACATTGCTAAATACTTAGATAATATTTGGGTAAATTCACTTACATGTGTACAGAGTAATTTTGTTATCCTAGAAAGCTTTCCACGTTAGGCTAGAGAGAGAGAATTCAGCAGGTGAAAGGGAGAAAAAATGTATTGCCGGTGAAATGGCGTTTCAAAGCCTTGTATAAAAACCCTGTGGCACGGATCACAGTAAGCAATGACGTTTCTAGGACTAGTACATATAAACGTTTTTTAGTGAATACTTGTCATGTGCTGGGGACTTTGCTGAGCATTTCGTATACACAATCTCATTTTATCCTCACATCCATTCCTTTAAATGTTCAAGTTCCCCAGGGATTGATCCTGGCCCCTCTTTTATCCTTTATCTGCATATTCTTCCCAGGTAAGCTCATTCTGTACAGGCCTTTTATATCTTATCCATATGCCAGTGGCTCCCAGATTTATGATTTCATCTGACCTTCAGATGTGTATGTGTGACAACTTACTTGACAGTCTCCTTTTGGAAGTCCACTAGAACAAACTTAATTTGTTCCAAACAGAATTCTTGGTTTCAGCTGTCCATCCACCCACTGCCACCGCCCCCGCACCCCCTACCGAAGACCTTTTCCTCCTCTAGGTTTCCTTGCCTCAGTAAATAGCACCACCTTCCACCCATTTACTCAGTCCAGGAGCTTAATGCTCACCCTTGCTTTTCCTTTGTCTTTTAACTTCGGCGTGAATTAGCCTAACCCAAAAACATCCCAGATTTGTCCAGTTCTGTCCGTCTTCACAATTTCCATCCTAGTTAAGCAGCAGGTATCTCTCTCAGAATTCTACAGTAGCCTCCTGACTGGTCTCGCTGCCTTCACGCTTGCTCCATTAACAATGCGTATCTGACACAGCAGCTAAAGAAATACATGAGTAGAATCTTAAATAAACAGTTTCACTCCGTTCCACTGGCTTTCGAGCACATTTAAGATAAAGTTCAAAACCGCTACCCAGACCCTTTCCTGCCATCTTTTCCCTTAATTATTACTCTTTAGTGGCATTGATGGTCTTTGTTTCTTAACTTGCCGAGCCTTAAGGCACCTGCACTGTTGGCTCTACCTTAAACGCACCTACCCCAGTCTGTAGAGCTGGGTACTGGTTGCCGAGGCCCCAGCCTAGGTGTCCTCTCCTCAGACCGGCCAGTGTGAAACAGCTCCGCCAGGCATTTCCTATCATGTCGCTCTGTTATCACCTCTTACGTCTTTCTTCATAGCAGCTATCACCATATGATACGATCTTAGCACCTAGAGCAGCACTTGGCACATAATGAGTTTTTAAATACAAGATGATGGACAAAAGGATGAGCTGTGAACAATTTTTCCACATAATTATTGGTAATAAAATTTACTCCCAAAAAGTTATTTTGGAAACCAATATGTTCACAGTATCCGCCTTCTTATACAGTGTGTTTTGTGTCTTAATTACTCATACTGTTTAAAGTAAGTTCTTCTCATCAGCTAAGGCGTTATTTATCTACTAAATAGCAAGAGAACAAGCAGTTGTGCTCTTAGGTTTTGAAAAGGCTATGAAAATCATTTAGACTCTTAAGTGAAATATGGTTTATGTAGTTTTTTTTTTTTTTTAAAGGAGGAGGTGATACTGCTGGTAACTGAGGGTTTCCTTATATTATCATTTATTGAGCACCACCTGTGTACCAAGCAGTAGACCATGTACTTGATATGCTTCATTTTATTTAATCCTCACTGTCCTATTTAAAACCCTTTTTACAAGTGAAAAGAACCAATTTGGCAAAAACTTGTTGCCATTGAGTAGATTCTGACTCATAGCGACCCTGTAGGACAGAGTAGAACTGCCCCATAGGGTTGCCAAGGAGCGGCTGGTGGATTTGAACTGCTGACCTTTTGCTTAGCAGCCGAGCTGTTAACCACTGCACCACCAGGGCTTCTTGTCTGGCGAAGTACCAGACAAAACAGCAGACCTGATCTCCATGATCGAAGAGCAACTTCACTTCTTTTACTTTTAAAGCTGGTTCTTCTGAGAAGAGCCAGAACCAAGTCAAGGTCGCACTTCTAGCAGGGACCCTTTATCTGTTCTCCAGAGTCTGTGAACTTTAGAGTTTATGCCTCCATCGGTACATGGAGTTGTAAAACAAGTCCCAGATTTTGTGCTCAGGCGTCTCAGTGCCTGACACAAGATGACATAAAGATTATGATCCAATTATACCAGTTCCTGTGTGATATTTATGATAAACTCTCGGAGGTACGTTGTGTTTGTTTAATTAGCTTAGTAAAAGTATCTTTGAAGATTTTTTGAGTTTTTTTGTTTTGTCTTGTTCTACTATTGAGAAGTGCTCTAGTTGGCATAGTGGCTAAGACTGGATATGGCACTGGAAGGCCCAGGTTCATATCCTACTTTGTTCTTGGTTATAGGGAAGTTACTTAAGCTTTCTTTGCTTTGATTTCTTCATTTATAAAAAGCAGGGTAATAATAGGGCTTCCCTCATACAGGACTGTTAAGATTAAATGAACTAATAGGTGTTGAGTGCTTAGAACAGAGTTTGGCACACAATAAGAGCTGCAGTATATATAGTAATATAATAGTATAGAACATATACCATTAATAGATAACATAACACAGCAATAATACTGTGTGTGTTAGCTGTTATTGTTATATTACATCTTAGTAATTATACCCAGGTGCCAGGTATACTAATCAATTGGATTCATTGTAGAAACTTCTTCTTGATATGTTCTTTCTTAATAAGAACTAGATATCCAATATTTTTTAATTACATTTATTCCAAAGAAAAGGGTTTGATGTTTGCTGCTGTCTCTGATGTGTTTTTAGGTATCTGATGTGTAGCCATGCGGAAGACCTACGTGCAAAAGCAGAATGGGAAGGCAAGGGCACAGCTTCCCGATCCAAACTATTGGACAAACTTCAGAGTAAGAGTCATAATTTTTGATCTTTCTGTGCTTCCTCTAAGGTTAGTAGACATTAGGAGTCAGTGAAACTCGTATCAAGCCACACTTATCATTGAGCTTTGTTAGAGCGGGGACAAAGAGGATCTGTCAGGAGGCCCTTTAAACCACAGGTTTTAAACTTTGCCGTGCAGTCCACGAAGCTGAGCTAAGGCGTGAGTGAGAAGGCACTGTTCCCAGAGCATTTCTGCTTTGATTGGTTTTACGCAGTGGTGTTCCTCAGATTTTGTTTAGGGGGGAAAGTGCTGTGGTTAGAGAAAAAAAATGTAAACCACGAATGTTTTAAATGTTTTGTTGATTTCAATAGTAAGTCATAATTTTTCCCCCCCTCAGGTAAATTGTTTCACTCTCCACCCAAATCCATTAGAGAATTTTCAAATTAGAGTAAGAGTTTAATTTTTGCCAAATCGTTATGGAAAGGACCTTCTTCCCATTTCTAGTCAAATCATATTAGTCTATAATTTTCATGTTAAGGTGGGAATGGAAACCCTAAGAATCAGGAAACCAGATAGTTGAGGAGGTATAAGGCACTGAAGGGCTGGAATAGATTGGTATTAATAACAGAACACCAGGTAGTCCCTGAATTTCCGTAGCGTCCTCTGCATTAGGAGCGATTTAATGGGGCCTGGAACTTGACCTGTTGACAGCATTTTGGCCCTTTTTATGTGGAGATTTTACCTTCACTTCTAGTAATGCACAGACCCCCTCTAGTATACAGTCATCTTTAGATTTTTTTTTCTTTTTAGAAAATCCACACACAAAATAAAGCACTCCTAGACAAGTAGGCCCCATTCTAGTGATGACGTACGTAGCTCAAGCTGCCGACAGATATTCACAAAGATTACGTTTAAGAGACACAGTATGGTTGGGGAAGGGGCCGTTGTAGCGGAAGATGAGCAAATGTATTAAATAAAAGTTTACACTGTTGTTTTGTTTTTTCCTTTAATATTTCTCTTTTTTAAAATGTCTTCTCTTAAAGCCTATTTACCACCATCAGTGATGCTTCCCCCACGGCGTTTACAGACTCTCCTGCGGCAGGCTGTGGAACTGCAGAGGGATCGGTGCCTATATCACAATACCAAACTCGATAATAATCTAGACTCTGTATCTCTGCTTATAGATCATGTTTGTAGTAGGTAAGACGAAAGCCTCGTGTACTCTGGAATACACACGTTTCACAGACTCACTTATGAACTTTACATAAATGTTTTCTTTTTTAGCATTTTATCCTGTAGCTATAATTCGTATCTGATTTAGCCTGTGTTCGCAAGTAGAACCACTAATGTTGAAAATTAAAAGAAATTTATGTATGTTTGTATCATAAGCCACACCTTGAGAATTGAAGCTGTAAAGCTTACTCTTTCTTTTCCTGTCTGTGGGTTTGGCTAGTCATTTCCTCTATTTAACAATTTTTTTTTCTCTTTTTATTTTTATTGTGCTTTAAGTGAAAGCTTTCAAAACAAGTCAGTCTCTCTTACAAAAATTTATATACACCTTGCTATATACTCCTTGTTGCTCTCCTCCTAATGAGACAGCACACTCCTTCTCTCTACCCTGTATTACCCCATGCCTATTCAGCCAGCTCGTGTCCCCCTCTGCCTTCTCATCTCGCCTCCAGACAGGAGCTGCCCACATATTCTCATGTGTCTGCTTGAGCCAAGAAGCTCACTCCTCACCAGTATCATTTTCTATCTTGTAGTCCAGTCCAATCCCTGTCTGAAGAGTTGGCTTTAGGAATGGTTCCAGTCTTGGGCTAACAGAAGGTCTGAGGACCATGACCTCCGGGGTCCTTCTAGTTTCAGTCAGACCATTAAGTCTGGTCTTTTTATGAGAATTTGAAGTCTGCATCCCACTGCTCTCCTGCTCCTTCAGGGGTTCTCTGTTGTGTTCCCTGTCAGGGCAGCCATCGGTTGTAGCTGGGCACCATCTTGTTCTTCTGGTCTCAGGCTGATTTAGTCTCTGGTTTATGTGGCCCTGTTTGTCTCTTGGGCTCATAATTACCTTGTGTCTTTGATGTTCTTCATTCTCCTTTGCTCCAGGTGGGTTGAGACCAATCAATGCATCTTAGATGGCCACTTGGTAGCGCTTAAGACCCCAGACACCACTTTCCAAAGTGGGACGCAGAATGTTTTCTTAATAGCTTTTATTATGCCGATTGACCTAGGTGTCCCCTGAAACCATGGTCCCCAAACCCATGCCCCTGCTACTCTGGCCTTCAAAGCATTCGGGTTGTTCAGGAAACTTTTTTGCTCTTGGTTTAGCCCAGTTATGCTGACCTCTCCTGTATTGTGTGTTGTCTTTCACTTCACCTAAAATAGCTCTTATCTACTATCTAATTAGTGAATACTCCTCTCCCTCCATCCCTCCCCACTCTCGTAATCATCAAAGAATATTTTCTTCTCTGTTTAAACTATTTCTCGAGTTCTTATAATAGTGGTCTCATACAATATTTGTCCTTTTGCAACTGACTTATTTCATTCAACGTAATGCCTTCCAGATTCCTCCATGTTATGAGATGTTTCACGGATTCATCATTGTTTTTTATTGATGCATATTATTCCATTGTGTGAATATACCATAATTTATTTATCCATTCATCTGTCGATGGGCACCTTGGTTGCGTCCATCTTTTTGCTATTGTAAACAGTGCTGCAATGAACATGGCTATGCATGTATCTGTTCGTGTAAAAGCTCTTATTTCTCTAGGATATATTCCAAGGAGTGGGATTGCTGGATCATATGGTAGTTCTATTTTTAGCTTTTTAAGGAAGCGCCAAATTGATTTCCAAATTGGTTGTTCCATTTTACATTCCCACCAGCAGTATATAAGTGTTCCAGTCTCTCCACATCTCCAACATTTATTATTTTGTGTTTTATGGATTAATGCCATTCTTGTTGGAGTAAGATAGAATCTCATTTTAGTTTTGATTTGCATTTCTCTAAAGAAAAAAAAAGATCGTGAGCATTGCCTTCTGTATCTGTTAGCTACCTGAATGTCTTCTTTAGTGAAGTGCCTGTTCATATCCTTTGCCCATTTTTTAAATTGGGTTATTTGTCTTTTGGTTGCTGAGTTTTTGCAGTATCACGTAGATTTTAGAAATCAGACGCTGATGGGAAATGTCATAGCTAAAAACCTTTTCCCAGTCTGTAGGTAATCTTTTTACTCTTTTGGTGGAGTCTTTGGATGAGCATAGGTGTTTGATTTTTAGGAGCTCCCAGTTATCTAGTTCCTCTTCTGCATTGTTAGTAATGTTTTGTATGCTGTTTGTGCCATGTAGTAGGGCTCCTAGCAGTGTCTCTATTTTTTCTTCCATGACCTTTATCGTTTTATATTTAGGTCTTTGATCCATTTTGAGTTTTTATTCATGGTGTGAGGTATGGGTCTTGTTTCATTTTTTTACATATGGACACCCAAGTGTGCCGGCACCATTTGTTAAAGAGACTGCCTTTTTCCCATTTAACTGACCTTGGGTCTTTGTCAAATATCAGCTGGTCATATGTGGATGGATTTATGTCTGGATTCTCGATTCTGTTCCATGGTCTATGTATCTGTTGTTGTACCAGTACCAGGCTGTTTTGACTACTGTGGCGGTATAATATGTATTTAACAATTTTTTTAAAGACTCGTAAGTGATGTTGTGTGGGAATGCCGGGATCCATGCGTTTACTGTCCTTGAGTGCCAGGATAGCTTGGTGGTGCTTTCTCTGGACATTGTGGCTATTTTAACTGTAGCCCCAAATTATTTTCTGCTTATAAAGATAGAAGTACTTTTTCCATAATGAAAATTTTGCTTTTTTTTTTAGAAGATGGACCATAAACTAAAATAGAATAACAGTTACTACTTTTCTAGTTTAGGTTTTGTTATTTTACCTACTCGTGTACATTGTTTAACTTGTTAGAATTCAGGCTTCTCTTTTGATATTAAAAGTATTTCGAGTACAAATGTCCCTGCTGTTTTAATAATGATCTCCAAAATTAAAGCAAAGCTTTAATTTTTAAGGTACTGGAAAATGAATTGTGAAATCTTTCAGACTCCAGGAAGGAAATGATTTGTTTCTGATGTACTAAACACAAAGAGGAACAGCTGCAGTAGACATGCTTAATTTCTTTTGCCAAAGATCATTGAAGAACTAATGAAAACATGAATAGGAAGGACAAAAATACATAAATGTGAAGACTTTGCATAAATGAGGAACTACAGAGTACCCATAAAAATTAAGTATATATGCACATTTGCACTGTGATTTAAAATAATTTTTTTAGGTGCGCATTTCTGGATGTATACCATTTGTCAGTGTAGTTGACTTCTCAACTCATCCTCCCCAATTGCAAAAAAAAAAAAATACTAATTGTTTGGAATATTAGCCTTAAATGATCTTGAAGCTTTGGATTATTACTTAGTGAAAATCTTAGATGTCCTAAAAGAACGTGATTACAGAGACTTCTCCATCCTTGTTTGACCTTTTGATTTTTCAATTTTTCTGCTCTTTAGCACTGTTCCTTCACTTGCTTATGAGAATTTTTAATCTTTTTGTTTAAATTGAATAGAGGTAGCGGGAAGTGATAGATTAAAAGGCTGTGTCATTTCACGCGTCATATCCCTCTTAAGGTCACTATGAGTCGTAATCGACTCGACGGCAACAGGTTTGTTCAGTTTTTGTTGTTGTTGTTAGGAAATTTAGGTGGCTAAGTGGATAAAGTGTTTGGCGACTAACCAGAAGGTCAGTGGTTGGAATTCCCAAGCTGCTCCACGGGAGAAAGATGTGGCAGTCTGCTTCTGTAAAGATGTACAGCCTCGAAGCAGTTCCACTCCGTCCTGTAGAGTCTCTGTGAGTTGGAATCGACTCAGTGGCAGTGGGTTTGGTTTTTTTGGGTTTTTAGGAAAGTTGAGAACAATGTTAAAATTAAGGCAGTTGTAAACCCAAATTTTTGTTGTCATTCATAAATTTATTGCTGGTGGAATACATTGGAAGTGATAATGACATTATGGTTCAAGAGCTGTCAATAGGTTAAGAGCTAGCCTTCCTATTTGAAGATCTGTGGGATTAGAACCTACATTTTCCCCCAAATGTTTTCATTCACATACCAGTACCTATGAAATTAAATGATGAAAAACACTTGGTCTGACTTTTTCCAATTCTCAGATTGAGGCCAGGCTCCTGTAAGCCTATGTAGGAAAGCACTGAAGTTTTACATAGGAGTAAAAGAGTTCTTTTTCGTCAGAAATAGCCATTGATTGGAAAATTTTCTCTGTAATCTTTAAAAAATTAAAAAAAAAACTTTGACTCTATGTTCTTCCTAATTATCACTCTTTCTCCTCCGTTTTATGGCCAACCCCTTGATATAAATGTCTCCTGTACATTCATAATATCTGTGGCCTTTTTTCCCCTTCATTCTTCCAGTTGCTGTAATAATAGGGCCTGTGCAGGTAACATAACACAGAGACTGTTGCTGATGTTGATGAGAACCTCCTCTTCACGGTTAAATCCACTGGACTCTTTCCAGACTGTGTCTTTGCCTTTCTGTAGCATTTGACTACTCTGTCTTGGAATTCACTCTTTGACTTCTAAAATATTCCAGATTTCTGGTTCTACTTCTGGGTCTTCCTTAGGTGCCGCCTCTTTGCTTGTCCCTTTAATGAGTGAGTATTCCAGAATTATGTTTCCTCCCTCATCTTACACTCCTCCTCAAGCTGTACTCCCATGGTTCTCATGATGTAAGTCTGGACTAGCGCTACCTCCCAAGCCTTAGGCCTTAATACAACAATTTCGATGTTGCTTGCATACCTTAGACTTACCATGTCCAAAGTAGAGCTTTTCTCTCTCTTATCCATTGTTGCAAAGTCTGCTTTTCCTCTTGAATTACCTATCTCAGTGAAAGGCTACCATCTACTCTGTTTCCCCAAGCCAGAAAACTGAGAGTCAGCTTTTGACTTTTCACACCAGAGATAACATTTAAAGACACTAAGGGGGACATGTCAGGCACCAAGTCGTAGACATTCTTGAGAGTGAGTTGTTATGCCCTTTATTTTTGAACTGGGAAAATAGAACCTGGTTTGACTTAATTCCTAGTACTCTACATTCAGCTAGAGGGCTTCAAAACAAAAGTTGATAATTTTTCATTGTCTGCTTTACTTCCTTTTAGAAACCAGATTTTAGCATTGAAACTAGAAAACAATATTTTCAGAAATTTAATCAGCATTGAAATCTAAATATCAGCTTTTCTCGTTTCTCTTTAGTGAATAGAGAATTAGTTAAGAATAAGTGAACTATGACTTCTTTTTTAAAATCCAGATCCGCACTCGAAGAGCTTTTATCAGATTGTATACGTTTTATGTGTTCCACAGTTAGGGTATCCGTATTGCTGGTTAAATTTGACCGGAAGAAACAGCATTTTGTTTATTTATTTATTTAAATAATCTTGTGCGTTTCTTCATCAACAACCAACCAGTGGAAGGCTGTGTCCATAGGTGGCTTTATAAATATTAATTTCTTTAGTAGGATTTCTATAAAATATAGCAACTTACAGTTTAAAAGATTCAATTTGATTAAAATGTTACCTTTTCAGTTTTACTTGGAAAGGTACTAATCTGTATTTTTTTTAATGCCGTCTTAGATTTTAAATTTATTTGAAAGCAAACACATACATATAAACTTTCACTTGTATGCAGCTAAAAGTAGGCCTTTAACAAATTGGGGGCTGTTACATTCCTCTTTTTAAAAGATTAATGATAAAGATAATGACAATTTAAATACCACTTCAGTGTGATACTCAAATACAGCTAATTGTTGATAGACTAGATGATTTTCACCCTTGAACCTGTCCTTCCTTAAGGACACTTTGCTGCTCTTAATTTTAAATATATTTTTTCATTAATGGTCAACTTGTAGCCATCTGAATAACTATATTTTGTGCCTACAATGACATCTCTATTGATTGCCCTGGTGGCACAAGTGTTTCAGAGACCAGCTGCTAACCACAAGGTCAGCAGTTCGAGTGACTGGACCAGCCACTCCTTGGAAGCCCTATGGGGACGGTTTTGCTCTGTCCTACAGGGTTGCTGTGAGTCGAAATTGATTTGACAGCAGTGGGTTTGGTTTTCGTTTTTGGATCACCCTGGTGAATTGACAGTATATTTTTTCTATTATGTATTGGTTTGGGAAAAATAGAGAAGACCATTTTTTAAGACAGGCTTAACAGTTTACCCATTAATGTTAAATAACTTTTTGTTTAATAATTTAGAGAATTTATAACATAGAGCTATACTGTCTAATACAGTAGCCACTAACCACATCCCATTGCCGTTGAGTTGGTTCCGACTCATAGCGACCCTATAGGACAGAGTGGAACTGCCCCATAGGGTTTCCAAGGAGTAGCTGATGGATTTGAACCGCCGACCTTTTGGTTAGCAGCCTGAGCTCTTCTTAACCACTGTGCCACCAGGGCCCCAGTAGCCACATGTGGACATTTAAATGTTAACGTAAAGCATATTCATTTAAATTAAGAAGTCCCTCAGGCACACTAGCCACATGTTAACTTGGTGGGTACCGTATTGGCCAGCACAGGTATATAATATTTTCATTGTCACAGAAAGTTCTATTGAACAGTGCTGATGTAGGAATTAGAAAAGGACAGAATGAGTTTAAAAAGTGAGTGCCTAATGACAATAGTCGTTCTTACAGTAACTGATCTAAATGCCTTACATTCGTTATTTCAAACTTGTATTTCATCCTTGTATAAGGAATCTTATAAGGCTTTGTCTTTTATTCTTGGAGAAATTGAGATTTAAAGAGGTTAAATAACTTCCCCAGAATCACAGCTGGTAAGTAGCTCAGCCAGGATTTGAACCTAAGTCTGCCAGAGCTTAGCTCTCCCATTCTTAAGGCTCAAAGCTCTACACTCAACCACTGCAGCCCCTACTACATATTGTGCTGCTTCTGGGCTCCTTCCACAATAATACTAGTAATCACCATTTGGACTTCTATTACGTTCTGGGAACTTCAGATGCATTTCTAATGCTGTTAGGTAGATATTAATCTCATTTTATAGATGAGGGAACTGAGGCTCAGAGGAGTTAAATGACTTGCTAAAGACAGTTTTAAAACTTGTGACTGAGCAGGGATTTAGATTTACTGTCTGACTGCAGTTCTGTTTTTGTTATACCAAGTTGCTTTTCTGATAGAAGCTTAACTGGATTTTATATAAATGGAGGTGTTACGTTATTCCTTCTAGAAGAACCTGATGCCAGCCGGTTTATATAGGTACACACGAAGGTCCTATTAGTTTTTATTTATAGGTATTGACTTCATGTTAATTAATGAAAAGATTTCATATGAACTGAGTTTTATTTTTAAAGTTTATAATCTCCAAAGAAGCTTTATCAGTTGTTTTCTCTTTTTCATTATCCTTACAGTATTTTGAAAGAATCATTATGTGTGGACTTTTTTGTTTTAGGAGGCAGTTCCCATGTTATACTCAGCAGATACTCACGGAGCATTGTAATGAAGTGTGGTTTTGTAAATTTTCTAATGACGGCACTAAACTAGCAACAGGATCAAAAGATACAACAGTCATCATATGGCAAGTTGATCCGGTATGTACTCCAGTGTGAGTGTTTAGGTCGCAAAAGGAGGTCATTTTGAGTCTAATTCTTTGACTATTAATTTTTAAAATATGCATATATAAATGGTATTCTTTTCTAAGTGCATTTTTTATCGTTTTTGTCACTTCTTACTTTCTCCTGTATTGTCTAGATATGTATGTAGATTACCAAAAAACTGCCCATCCCGTTGCTGTCAAGTCAGTTCCGACTTATAGCAACCCTGTAGGACAGAGTGGGACTGCCCCATAGAGTCTCCAAGGAGTGCCTGGCGGATTCGAACTGCCGACCCTTTGGTTAGCAGCGGTAGCAGTTAGCCGCTACGCCACTGGGGTTTGCACGTGTAGATTAGTTTCTAAGTTACTGAGCTGTTAATTGTGCTAAATCTGTGCGTGTGTGATTTTCTGAATAACCCTGTGAGATATGAACATCTCTTTTGGAAGGCTCCCATGTTGAAAGAACAAAAAAGGAGCCATAAAAGGAAAATTTTTAAAAAGAGGAGACTCAAATTTGAGAGCATACAGCAATTATTATGCTCCTGCAATAAGCTATGAATGATGAAAGGTAATTCAGATACGCTTTTTGCCTTAAAACAAGATTCTTTATTTTTTTTTTGGTACCATAGGCCTTTTTAGGAGTCCAGCAAACATATGAACTCTTCATAAGAATGATATTTTTAAGTGCAAAACACATTGGAAACTCAATTATATTGAATTATAGTTACCTAGGTAGTAGAAAAACAGATTACAGTGGAGTTATATGTTGCTTCTTTATTAACACATTAAATAACAAGTTCTAGCAGCAGATTATAACTACCAGAACTTTGAAGTAATGATGAGCATAAATGATGTTTTGAGATAATCTGCAACAACTCTAGTATGATATGAAAATATTTGAATCTCTATTGGTAACAGTCACAGATACTGCTAATACTCTTATGATTAATTGCCTGCGTTCAAGTTGGAAGGAAGTACTGAATTTCAGGTTGCAGTTAGTGACAATAAAGATGGGTCTTTTTCCCATTTCAGTTCGTGGACCACTGATTCTATCCATGGACCATTTCTTATAGATCTCAGGTTAAGAACTCCTGCTGAAGGAATGTACAGTTTAGAAAGGGAAATAAAGCACCGTAAAATCAGCATCCTACAGTATATATAAAGCATTACGAAAGCACCAAGGAGCTTTACATGGAGTACCTCATTGAAGAGGTAGCATTTGAGCTTCGTGTACATAACACAAGTGGAGCTCGGGAAGGGGCGTTGTAGGAAGGGAGGGGGCTTCCCTTGCCATTTCCCCTTTCCCCAAGATAAGATACTAGGATGAATAAGGTTAAAGAGTAGGAAATCAGACTAGAAAAAGAGTTTGGGTTCAAATCATGGCCTTTGAATACTACTCTAAGGAGTTGTAATTTCATTCAGCAGTCATTTGCAAGCCATTGAATTGTCTGAAAAGGAAAGCAACCGTATCAAAACTGTCCTTTACTAAGTTTTTCTAGGAGCAATGTGTGAGAGTCCCTTTATTTAGCAAGTATTTATTGAGCACCTGCTGTGTGCCAGGCCTTTTGCTAGGGAAGACAGACTGAGCACGTGACATGGTGTAATTGTGCTGTGGTAACTGCTGCGGGAGCTGGTGGAAGAGATCCAGCTGGAGAGCTGGGGAAAGTCAGAAAAGGAAGTCTTAGATGAAGAAGGGCTTAAAGAACTGTTCAGGCAACATTCGCTAGGAATGAATGGCCCTTGTGTGAAAGAAAATGTGGCTTGGGATTTGGGGGAAAGTTTTTGGTAAACTAGGAGATGAGGTTGAAGGAGTAAGTAGCAGTCAGATCAAGGGGGATCTTGTATGCTTTGCTAAGGAGTTTAGACCTTTATGCCAATATTTTCCAGAGCGTTTTTGCCAGAATACTGGCCATGCAGACTGTTAATAGGTGTTACGTATACAGGGCTTTTGTGGCCAGGTTCACCTAGGAAATGCAGAGTTAATGCTTATGTTCCAATCTGCAATATGGATGATTTTGGGGACCATGATTTTTAAACAGCTATACAGGGAGTCCTTTGGAATGGTTTTAATTCTCCTGGTATAATGGCTTTTTGTTACATCACATAGTATTTGAGAAAATTTGACACCGACTTATGAATGTTTGTTTTCTGTTGTGCTTTTTTTTAATAGAAAAAAGAATACAGAGAGAACCTTAAGATGTGATTGATGTCATTCTAGTGCCTGGTTTCCTTTAACAGTTTTTCATAAAACGAATTTTAGTCATTTTCCCCCCCTCAGAAAATCTAAGCAAAGTCATACCGATTCAATGAACACGAAATTTCCACTTTGAATAGGTAATGTTAGTTTGTAAGTGTAGTACTTGCAAAGATAGAGTATTGTCTCATTTTTTTCGACTTTGCTTTTTATAGAATCATTTTATTAACGTAGAAGAACAATTGTTTTTTGAGTCACATACTTCTGAATGACTTTGTCATCAATTTAGAAGCAAATCTTTGTGCAGAATCAAGAAAGCCACTATGAATGAAAGTTTGTCCCTCAAAGGTCTTGAGTAGTCAGAAAAACGTGACCTGCTTGATAAATTACGCACGCCACTCTGACCTGAGGATATTATTGATGTGCCTACTAACTAACGCCCTCTCCCCAAGAAGAGTCAGAAGGACTTGCATTGTTAACTATTCAGTTTTGTCAAAACAGTAGAGATTTGGACTAGAACATTGTATGAATGCTCAGACTTAGGGCCCAGTGAAGACACAAAATACAGTTAACACAATCCATTTGTCAGTGACATTTCTGAAAAAAAATCCCAACCTAATAACATCAGAGCAGTTCCAACTGCTTATAGGTTATCTCTGCTGGAATTTCCCATAGGCTCAAAACTGGACTCAGTAAGCCTTCAGACTTGAATCTAAAACTCATTGTTTTGTCCCACCTCTAGCCAAATTTTTACTTCTTCTATTCCCTGCCCACATCTATTAAACCAAAACCTGGAGGTTGTGTTTAAACATTTCTTGTCACATTCTGTGTCAGTTTTATCTCCCAAGCATTTTTTGATCTGACCTCTTTCAGTCCTGACCGTTGTAGTTTGGAACCTCGTTTCTTAACTGCGGCTGTTGCATTGGCACATTATGGGTTTCCTTATCCTGTATCTCTTCATTCTCATTCGTCTTCCATGTCGTTGTCTAAGTTACCTCTCCCTAAAGTTAAATACTGTTTTATGTATTCCCAGGCTTAAAATTTCAAGCGGCTGTCCACTCACAGGATAAAATTTAACCCTTTAGTCTAAAATAAACACGTAAAATTTCCCAGCCTTGTCACCTGCCACTTCTTACACTTGCATCCTACAGTTCAGTCTCCAGAGCCCAGAGCATGGGCTGAGTCCTGCAGCCCAGATTCAAATCCTGACACACACTATTAACAGAGGCAAGTTTCTAACCTTTCTAAACATTCATTTCCTCCTTTCATTACGTACCTCTCAGATTTGTGGGAATCGAGATATTTTTTGTGAGTAGGGCCTGGTATACTGATTAGCACTAAATTTAATTACCACTACGAAGTAGTACTTTTGCTGGTAGGATTATAAAATGGTACAGCCACTTTAAAAACAGTTTGGCATGTTCTCAAAGTAATAAACGTGGACTTATGATCTAGAAATTCTACTCCTCGATACCTCCTACAGAAGTGAAAACATACGTGCACGCAAAACCTTGTAGGTAAAAGTTCATAGCAGCATTATTCATAGTAGTCAAAATAAGAAAACAGCCCAAATGTCTATCAAGTGATGGTAGAGAAGCACAGTGTCAGTACCGTGAAATCTTATTTAGCAATGAAAAGGAATGAAGTACGGATACATGCTACAGCATGGATAAACCTTGAAAACATTGTACTGAATGAAATAAGCCAGTCACAAAAGGCCACATATTTTATGATTCCATTTGTATGAAATGTTCAGAATAGGCATAATAGTTGCCAGGGGCTGTGGGGAGAGGGGAGCCCTGGTGGCGTAGTGGTCAAGAGCTATGGTTGCTAACCAGAAGGGCATCAGTTCAAATCCACCAGCCATTCTGGGAAACCCTGTGAGGCAGTTCCACTCTGTCCTACAGGGTCGCTATAAGTCGGAATTGACTTAACGGCAGTGGGTTTTTTTTTTTTTTTTTTTGGGTGGAGAAGGGGAATGGGAGGTGGCTGCTAATGGGTATGGGGTTTTTTATGGGGGGATGATGAAAATGTTTTAAATTTATATAGTGGTGGTAGTTGTGCACTTTAAAATGGTGAGTTTTGTGGTATGTAAATTATATTTTAATAAAGTTGTTTGTTTAATAAGAGGTAGTAGCTCTGTGACACCCATCTGTTTTTAGTTCCCCTGAAAGGTCCCTAACAAATTCTCTGTTATCTTTATATTTCCATGCCACTGTGCCTTGTCTATAGCCCAAAAAAAAACCACCAGGGCTCCTTGTCTGTAGTAGATGCTTAATACGTATTGCAGTGTGAGTGAATCTTTATGAAGCAAACTGTTAGAGGTTCAGTTGGGGGAAAAATTGACGTGAAAACTTTTTCAGGTTAAATTGTATTAGCAAAGTATATCAGCCATTTTAAATTTTTGTGCTGGATAACAGTGACTTCAGGAATGAGAGTTAACTGAGTTATCTATTTTCTCTCCTAGGATACTCACCTGCTAAAACTGCTTAAAACATTAGAAGGACATGCTTATGGTGTTTCTTATATTGCATGGAGTCCAGATGACAACTATCTTGTTGCTTGTGGCCCAGATGACTGCTCTGAGCTTTGGCTTTGGAATGTCCAAGTGAGCAAGTTCCATCCTTGGATTAGCCTTTCATTAAAGCATATTCATACTGCAT
Source organism: Loxodonta africana (assembly GCF_030014295.1). Classification (NCBI taxonomy): domain Eukaryota; kingdom Metazoa; phylum Chordata; class Mammalia; order Proboscidea; family Elephantidae; genus Loxodonta; species Loxodonta africana. Next base: position 51,781,712 of record NC_087366.1, read on the forward strand.
GTATTCATCAAAATTTTGTTCTTGTTCATCAGTTGAACAAGACCATTTAACCCAAGTTACTATAACGTATCTCTTACAAAAGATCATTCTTCAAGCGGCTCACAAGTGTCCAGATTTATACATGTAAATATTATGCTAAGCATAATAGAATTTTTGAAAGATCGATACGAGTGTTTTTGAGAATGTTATACTTTGTACTATGGAATTTATACTATTTATTACCATGGTTCTTGCACCTCACAAAGGATTTTATAGTTGTTTTTGCACAGTTTCACAGTTGTGGATGAAATTTGCCTTTCAGGTGTGAAAGCTTGGGCATCAGACCAAATTTTCCGTTCTGATGGCAGTTGTACCATCTCCTTAAACCCAGTATTTAATATTTTATTCTGAGCTAGTTTGGTAAACCCACATGGTATTTTGAGTACTTCCTATTAGGGTTTTTTTTTTTTACTGTTTCTGAATGAAAATTTGAACTTTGTTCAGGGCCTCATTTTAGAAAAACTTAGCGTTATATTTACTCCATTGTTTACAGGCCATGTTTTGAAGGCCCTATAGTTACAATTTTAAAAAAATTTTTTAAACTTATATAAACTGACAGGTTAGATGATAATCTTTTTGTTTTGTTTTGTTTTATAATCCCTAGGCAAAAAAAAAAAAATAGGCCAGGCTGTGGGTTAGATCTAAAAGTATAACTTGATGGGTAGGATTTTGAGTCCAGGGACCAGTAAATAAGTTAATCCTTACAAAGAGTGTGAAGATGAAGCTCCACAGAGAAGACTGAAAGAATCCAGATTTGTAGAGGGCAGAGTGAATGCTGAGATGGGCCGAAGAGGATAGGCCAAAATTCTCATTCTGTCATCTGCATATTAAAACCTTACTGCTTAGTTATCTCCTTATGTTTCAACCCTAGCTTTTTATTTAAAAATTTTTCAAAAACGTTGAAATTTACAGTGATGACCTGTATGCTCACTACCCTAGGTTCAGCAGTTGTTTAATCTATTTCAAGATTTTTTTGTGACATTGTGTGTATATATACATACACGCGTATATGTATGTACCTGCATACATACGTACTCAACGCATATATCCATATTCAAAACATTTGAAAGTAAATTCCAAACATATTTACCCCTAAATACATAAGCAGTATCTCCTAGAAAACGACATTCCATATAACCAATACTATATTATGTCTAAGCACATTAACTCCAGTTCTGTAATGTTTAATACTCATTTCGTAATCAAAAATCCCCAGTTGTTTAAAAGATCTCTTTTATGCCATTTTTATTAAAGCAGACTTCAAGATTCACACGTTCTATTTGTGTTCAGGGAGTAGCAATGCATAGAATAGAACACGTGGCCTTCTCTCAATAAAACATAACTTGAAGTGAACCTGAACTAACAATGAGAGTTTTTTTTCCTATTAAAAGCTTTTTCCCCCTCCTCAAAAGGGAGGAGGTATGTAATCTAAATCCTGTAATAATGTTGTTAGGTGCCGTGGAGTCATTTCCGACTCACAGCAGCCCTGTATTCAATGGAACAAAACGCTGCCAGGTCCTGAGCTGTCCTCACAGCGATTGCTGTGTTTGAGCCCATTGTTGCAGCCGCTGTGTCAGTCTGTCTCCCTAAGGGCCTTCTTTTTCAATAACCCCCTACTTTAACAAGCATGATGTCCTTCTCCAGGGATTGGCCCTTCCTGCTAACATGTCCAAAGTACGTGAGACAAAGTCTTGCCACCCTCGCTTCTAAGGAGCATTCTGACTGTACTTCTCCAAGATAGGTCTGTTTTTCTGTCAGTCCATGCATATTCAGTATTTGTCAACAGCGTAATTGAAAGGCATTGATTCTTCTTCAGTCTTCCTTATTCACTGTCCAGCTTTCACAGGCATATGAGGTGACTTGGGTTAGGCACCTAAGCCCTCAAGGTGACATCTTTGCTTTTTAACAATTTAAAGAGGTTTTTTTTTGCAACATATTTGTCCAATACGGTACGTTATTTGATTTCTCAACTGCTGCTTCCATAGGCATTGATTGTGGATCCAAGTAAAATGAAATCCTTTAACAACTTCAAATCCTGTTAATAGTGACTCTTAACGTACAGTGCCTATGTTTTCTCACAGTGTTTGACTCTGATTACTTTATATATTTAAACTTGTTCTAAGAGGGTGGCCTTTTACGGCATTTTCAATTGTTTCTTTTTGTTTCTAGGTAGGTTTCTAAGAGCCTCATATACCCACTATACTGAGCATCACAGGAGAAATGACCGTTTCTTCCTTTATAACTTAATGTGTTAACATATTTGTGAATAGAAAAGAACTCTAAGACGCTAGCTGTTGCATGTATATTTGTGATTCTAAAGTTTTATTTTAACTGCTTCTATCAAGTAACCCAAAATGGTAAATAGATGAGCATAGTTAACAGTTTGGGGGAAGGATTTAGATAGCTGATTTTTTTTTTTTTCTTAAGTGTAAGGGCAACATCTAGTTTTCTATTTATGTGCCCTCTTTGTTTTTATTACTTGCCCCCATTTCCTAATCATGCCCTTTGTTTTCACTCTTTTATTTTTACTTTTGATTACCCATTTCTCACAGGAAGGTATGCCCATGTACTTTTTATTATACCAAGGGCAGCTATTATCTCTCAGATCCTGTTTCTAATCCATGAGCAAAATGGAATCAAGACTAGATTAAATGGTATGTGTCTCCCTTCTAAGTTGAATGACTTAGAAAACCTTCACAGGAGGATACCTGAGGGTTGTGACCCCTGAATAGCCTTGCTTGGTTGGGAATGCTTTAGAATGGCTGTGCTAAAACAGTACAGAGTTCCTTTTTCTTTTCTCTTCTTTCAAAATAAAGTTACATATTAAAAATAATTTTTAGTTTTCTCTTCCCGTTTTCCCTACTACATTTTGAGCGTTTTAAAATATGAAATTTAACATAACTTAGACTCCGTACACCCTTGGCTTAGTTTAAGGACATAGCTTTTCTACTCATTAATTATGTTCTTGAGGAATTGCTATTGCGTTAACTGCATTTTTGGAAGAAAATTTGTGAAGAACTAAGATGACAAGTGGAAGCTCAGAGGAATAGGTTTGTAGCCTTGAGCTTTTCATCGTCGTGCTTGAGAAAAATTACATGTTTCAGTTTATGAATGCAGTGGATTTAAGATGAGGGTTTACTGGAGTTAATCTCATCGTATCTGTATTTTGGGTCACCTCTGCCAGGCATTGCTCAACCCCTGGCTTTGTCTTTTAAGTCTTTTCTCTTCTGAGTGCTGTAGTGTTTCTTATAAAGCTAGTTAAAACAATTAATTTCTCTAGTTAGGAATACCAAACTAACCAGATAGCCAGTTATTTTTTTTTTTTTCTTTACACATTCCTTTTAGTGGGAGCTCTAGAATGTCTTATCCATAGTTTTCTCTCTTTGTAGACGGGAGAGCTAAGGACGAAAATGAGCCAATCTCACGAAGACAGTTTAACAAGTGTAGCTTGGAACCCAGATGGGAAACGCTTTGTCACTGGAGGTCAGCGTGGGCAGTTCTATCAGTGTGTAAGTATTCAGCGTCCCTTTCTGAGTGTCTGCTGAGTCAAAAGCAAATTTGGTTGTGTTGAAGTAAAGAAGTCACTTGACTGAGTATCCGTTTTAAAATGCACTGCATGAAGACCTGCTTTGCCATCTTCCTGGGTAAGCGCTGCCTGGTGGAACTTCCCATGGTGATGGAAATGCTCTATAGCTGTTCCGTCCCATATAGTAGCCACTAGCCACATGTGACTGTGGAGCACTTGAAATGTGGTCAGCGTGTGACTGAGGAACTGAGTTTTTACTTCAATTTTTTAATATTTAAATAAACACATGTGGCCAGTGGCTACTCTGTTGGACATCATAGTCGTATATCAAACTTAAGTCAAAACAGAATTGTATTTAACGTGCCTGTGTAACAAGATCAACAAAATTAAGCTATTGAGGTTTTTTCCTTTCTTTTTTTCTATCTTTCTTGCTATTTCAAGTATTAGACAAAGTATAGACTCTGAGTTTAGTAAAACTTAAAAAAATTATGTTGTACAGTGTTTTCGTTCTCCTAAATTAGTTTATAGGAATGAAAAGATTTAGTATTTAATTTCCTTTAAGGTTTTTAGCCCTTTGAATTTTTATATTAAAAAAAAAATTAACACAATGCTGAATGTCAGTAGTAGACATGTCCTAAATATTTAAGGAGTAAAGATCACGATGAGTGAGTGCTACCAGAGAACTTTTCCATCTTTGTCTGAGTTTTCTGATTGATGCCTGCCTGCTCTGTTACATTGGATTGTTGGATTGGCAGAAATGAGTGATAGGTAAGAAGTCTGTGACATGCTAAACTATGATGCAAAGGCAGTACCGTTTCTGTTCTAACTGGATTCTGTATTTCATACCACTGCCTTGCATGGTTCAAGACACGTGGGTTCAAATAGACTCCTAGATTTATTTTTAAGATCAGAAGGAAACAAGCTGATAAACTGCATCATATCATGTACAGGAAGCTAAAGATTGCCTGTCAAAAAAGACTTTTTATGTAGCCATTAGAAGTTAATGGACTTATTAAGCTGGCCCTGAAACACTTGGAATCTAATGTTCTATTATCTCGGCCTGGTGATAGCCATTAGATTTTAATTCCCCGGGTGCAAGAAAACCATGTGTGCTGCTGCCATCTGTGCCATCCCGTACAGTGTTTGAACTTGAGGATACAAAACTGGAAGTCTCTTGTCTGTGAAACGGGGATGGTAATGCCCCTGCATCTTTGAATATTTCATGAGATACAGTAAGAGCTTTGACCTGTAGACCGTGTTACTGATTTAGCTGCGTTTTATAAAGCGTCATCATGGATTCCTAAGTTCTATTTAAAGCTATAATTAATATTTTAAGTCATGTTTTTCCGTATCACAACTTCTGAATATTATAAGACAAATCCAAATTTAGTAAACTTTTAAGTAATGGTTAATTATTTTCCAGTGAAGGTTAGATCTTTACTTGGAACCTAGGGTTTTTTCTTTCTTTCTCTCTTTGTACTTATTTATACACAGTAGGTTATTGAGGATTGATTTACAAAAACCCCTTGCCCCTACCCCCTTAGGTATTGTTGTAATGAGTTTTGACCTGTACTCAGATTCTCATAACTAAAAACATTTCTGGAATAATTAGGTCGAGATCAGTCTCAGGAAAAAATAAGCTATCACTCAAAGATATTGCTAAGAGATGCTGTTTGTGTGCTTCGTTGGCTTTGAGTGCTGTTCGGTAGCGTTAATAGCAGTTTTCTCCTGATCAGGATTTAGATGGTAATCTCCTTGACTCCTGGGAAGGGGTGAGAGTGCAATGCCTTTGGTGCTTAAGTGACGGGAAGACTGTTCTGGCATCAGATACACACCAGCGGATTCGGGGATATAACTTCGAGGATCTCACAGATAGGAACATGTAACTATTTTCTGTTTCTATAAAACAGTGATTATCTGATTTATATTAAAGTGTCGAGTTTTTGTTATGTTTTTGGTATTGGTTTGTTTAATAGTTCGGATTGTGGGTGGCTAGTCAGGTGGTATTTAACCCGTTGCTATCGAGTGGTTTCCAACTCATAGCGACCCTGCAGGCAGAGTACAACTTCCGCACAGGGTTCCCAGGGAGCAGTTGGTGGATTCAAACTGCCGATCTTTGGTTGGCAGCTGTAGCTCTTCACCACTGCACCACCAGGGCTCCCAGGTGGTACTTAGTAATGGTTAACTCAGATTATTTTACGGTATATAGCAGTGATTGTAGGCAGAATTGTGGTGTGGAACATAATTAGCTAGAAGATTGTATATTTTAATAATTCGAATGCCTTGATTTTTAGTACAAGGACATTGTATATTTTAATAATTTGAATGCCTTGATTTTTAGTACATTGCTTTTGACAAATTATCTTTTGGTTACAGAGTACAAGAAGATCATCCTATTATGTCTTTTACTATTTCAAAAAATGGCCGATTAGCTTTGTTAAATGTAGCAACTCAGGTAAGTTTAGTAATACAATTCTTAGAAAAATCTAGCTTAGTTCAGATTTTATCTTAGTTAGGATTTTTAGTGTGTATGTACATAAGCAGGAAGATTTCTGTTTATTTTTAAATTTTATTGCATGTGTTTGCCCTTAAATGAATCAGCCATAAATTTAGCAGAACATTGGCACTTTGCATAAATACAAGATGAAAAATGTTCACAGGTTATGTTTTTAAAATTCTTCTGAGGCGAAGTAGAATAAATACCTATGTTCTTTTTTACCTGCAGGGAGTTCATTTATGGGACTTGCAAGACAGAGTTTTAGTAAGAAAATACCAAGGTGTTACGCAAGGGTTTTATACAATTCATTCGTGTTTTGGAGGCCATAATGAAGACTTCATCGCTAGTGGCAGTGAAGGTAAATGTTTGTAACATTATCACATATGCTTATGAATTTAATTAAAGCTCTGTGTTTTCCTCAGTTTGTGAAGGTAGTCATGTCTCAAAGCAGATTGAAGGTGTTAAAAATTCTGTATGTTATTTATCCGGTACACTGTTAATTTCCCCTTTTTTGGGACCGGCTTTCGAGCCCTCCATATTGTCCTGAATAGTGCCCTTTTGGCCGTGGGGAGGCGTGTTTAGTGACTCTGTCACATCAAGATTTAGTTGAATCATCATGCTTTCATATATTGACTCGTTTTTTCATGGGACTGGCAATTTTTAGGGGTTGGTAGTGCCTAAAATGTCATGGCTAATTATGATGTTTTATGTGAACCTGGATAGACCTTCAGTATTTCTTCAGTGGCCATAGAAAATTACTCAGTTTGATAATTCTTATGGTCTCAGAAAAGCTGAAAGTATGAGAATTGGCTCTGCTACCCTTTTGAATAAACTTACTATTCGCTAGTCTAAAAACATCCATATGTTAGGCAGGCATATGCCTAAAGTATTTCGTTTGATTTACAATACAGACTTTAAAATATGCAGACACGGATACGTGAGGCAATATCAAAATTTAGGGTACTTTTTAAGGTGGTAAGAACATAAATAATGGCAAATCAGTACAAATTTTCATTCAACAAATTCGAGTACTCACTATATTTTTCTAGGCCCTATTGCAGCAAGTCAAGTCACTTTTAAAAATACGGAATCTAGCTTTATAAGATACATCAGGCAGTGGGTTGTGTGGTGAACTCTTGGTTCTGTTCCTCTTATTGTCTAAGACGTATACTGCATCCTGACAAAACTTGGTATTAGTAAGAGGATCACAAAGTAGCGTGAGTTTCCCTTTGTGAATAACATGTATTTAAGGATTGGGACAAAGAAAGACAGTTAAGGGCTTCAATTTTAATATAAAGCATAGGAGTTTATTCTTTCTTCACCCAAAAATCATAGCGTCAGGCAGGACTGGGAGGAGAGGAGAGTGGCTTTTTAGGTAATAATTGTGAGTTCATTTCTTCAGTCAGCAGTCCCTTTTACCTGTTAGTTTAATCCTGCCATCATCTCCCAGATTCCACAGTCCACATTGGTTTTTAGTTGACCTTTCCTATAGTTTAAATGTTTTCTACTTGCCCTTTTTTTTCTTTTTTTTTAAAGCTGTTTCTGCTCTGAGATGTCTTCCTCTGTTTCTGTTCAATCCTGCTTCTGTGGGCTTTTTCCCCTCCGAATTATGCCTCAGAATTCCCCATAGCTGTTTCTAAAAATAACATTTGCCCTAGAGGTGCTTAAAAATATATAGGGTTACCCCTGTCATGGATGATGGCAGTTTTTCCTTTTAAGCCCAAACCAATTTAGAACTAAATCTGATGAATAATGTAATTAAACTACATTTTATTCTGCTTGGGGCTAAAAGTGAGACGTAACTATGAAGTAAAGAGATTAGTTTTCTTACGACTCAACTGGTTTAGAATGGTTCTAAAGAATGCTTTGAATACCAATTGGATGTTTAAAAAAAAACCATTTGTGGTCGAGTCGATTCCAACTCATAGTGACCCTATAGGGCAGAGTAGAACTTCCCTATAGGATTTCCAACGCTGTAAGTCTTTATGGAGGCTGACAGCTACATCTCTCTCCTAAGGAAAGGCTGATGGATTTGAACTGCCAGCCTTTTAGTTAGCTTAAACACTGTGCCACCAGGGCTCCTTAATTGTATGCAAAACAACCAAAAAAAAACGTTGCTGTCAGGTCAGTTCCAACTCAGTGACCATATACCCGTTGCCATCGAGTCAATTCTGACTCATAGTGGTCCTATAGGATAGAGTAGAACTGCCCCATGGGGTTTCCAAGGAACGGTTGGTGGATTTGAACTGCCGACCTTTTGATTATTAGGCAAACTCTTAACCACTATGCCACGAGGGCACAGTGACCCTATAGCAACCCCGTAATTGGATATAGTGGGTATATTATCTTCCAGTATCACTGCAATAGTCCATTTGTCATTTATTTACAAGGAATATATTTCATGGTCTACAAATCCGCAAATGTGTATAAAAATAAAGCAGTATAAACCCTGTGTAAAAATAAAGCAGTTAGGAAACCTTTCCCCAAAAAGAGTTGTGCCTTTACCCAAACTGTTTTATTGTGCTGATGGTAATAAAGAAAAACTAGACTTACTTTTACCTTTGAATAAGTACTGGATTTCCTAGACTGATAGAGCAAGTAGAGCCTTATCATAAAGCCCGTCATCCTGACCTTGGCTTCTTCAAATCCTAATTGTCACTGCCTCTTCAGAAAATATTCTCCTTTGTTATGTGTTTACAAAACATTTTCCTCCAAATATAGACAGCTTTCAATTGAATTCACACTTTTCAAGCCTATAGTATTTCTCCTTTGTGAACATCTTTAGTTTAGGAGAAAACACCTTTATTTTCCTAATTTCCTTTTAGGCAAGAAAAAAATTATTGAACAACAAATTCAGCATCTTCAGTTAGTGCGTTTATCTTTTGCTTCACAAAAAAAGTTCAAGTACCTTCCTGGCTTTTTATCTTTATGTTGGGAATTTTCAACCAGGGCATATTCCCACACCGCAAATTAATTACCTTTCACCACTCTCAGGTTTCCTCAGCTGGCAGCACACCCCCAGAGAATTCCCACATCGACCACATAGTTGAGTAATAACATCGTCAGATTGGACACTTAATTCACCCCTATTCTGCCCACTGTTCAAGAGCCATCACTTAGACTTAGTTAACTATCTCTTCATGGTGATATGTGTTGTTTACATGTGCTAGACTTAGACTGTATTCAAAACACCTTTTCATATACAAACTTATTTAATCCTCACAACAACGTGGTGAGGTAAGTTGTTAACGTTTTACAGATGGAGAGTTCTAGAGAGTGAGTAACTGGCCCAGCGGTACACAGCTAGTCAGTGGTAGGGAGAAGGTTTGGCATTAGGTAGTTTTGACTCCAGAGCCCATGCTTTTAACCGTTGCTCTGCAGTACTCGGTTATTCATTTTGAAGATTGGTTCATCACAAGCAAAGTTGTGGGAATGTTTGGTTTTCATGGTCACTTCATGAAATTATAAATAGCCTACCACTAAGCCATATCATGATGCAGATACAGGACAGTGTCTCAACTCACTAGTAAGCTGTGAGCCGGGCTGCCTGCATTGAGTCGCAGCTTTGCCATTTACTACCTCTGAACCGTGAGTAAGTCACTTCACCTCTCAGTGCTTCAGTCACCATCCATAAGGGATAAGCATGGTACCTCGTGGGATGGTGGTGAAGGCTGAACAGTTAGTACACGTAAAGTACGTAATACCTAGGTCTTCATAAACAGTAAAGATTGAGCTGTCATCTTTATCGTTACTTTTTAATTTAGATTCATTGCTGTTCTGTCACCTTAAGATTCCATAGAACAACAAATGCCAAATATTTATCCTGTTTAAGCTGGATTTGTTTACAGAGACCTTGATTTGTTTTATTACTTATGTATTGACAGAATATTTCAGGTAGATTTTTTGGTGACTCGATGAGAGCTAATGACCTTTAACAGAAAAAATAAAATGTATATTTTATTAAAATGGCTTTGCATGATGTAATATGTTAAACTATTCATATCTCATATTCTGCCTTCAAGGTATAGTAATCAAAATCATATGTTGTATGCAAAGCTTTATATGATAAATTTAAAATCGGTGGGTTTTGTTAATGTAAAACGGCCCCTAACTCTTCTCTGAATTACTGTTTTTCAGATCACAAGGTTTACGTCTGGCACAAACGCAGTGAGCTGCCAATCGCAGAGCTGACAGGGCACACACGTACAGTAAACTGTGTGAGCTGGAACCCACAGACTCCATCCATGATGGCCAGTGCCTCAGATGATGGCACTGTTAGGATATGGGGACCAGCACCTTTTGTAGACCACCAGGATATTGAAGGTAACACCATTGTACAACCTTCCTGTGTTTTTTTCTACATGAAAACACTACTTTGCTTCTTATAAACCTGCAGCACTTTTAAACAATAATTTATTTAAAATGTGGTATAAAACCCAGTGCCGTCGAATTAATTCTGACTCTTAGCGACCCTTTAGGACAGAGTAGAACTGCCCCATAGAGTTTCCAAGGAGCGCCTGGTGGATTTGAACTGCCGACCCTTTGGTTAGCAGCCATAGCACTTAACCACAGCGCCACCAGTGTTTCCGAAAATGTGGTATATGATTTATTTTTTCCTCCTTTTAGAGATTTTTACCTTATCTTACCCCATAGTAGGAGTTTGTTTAAGCTGAGATCCAGTAGGGTTTTTGATTTTCGCTTGTTTTTTTGTTTGTTTGTTTCGTTTTTCTGTTTGTTTTTTTAGTGATAGTGGGGAGAATAAGTTGGAATATGCTACCGTATTGACCTCCAGTTAGCTAATTTAGTAGTCTTCACTTTAAAAATCTTATAGAAAAGATTTTCTTTCATGCTACCTAAATGTAATTTTTGATGAGCATTTTATACTTAAGAAATAAATAACTAATTATGGTATACATGAGAACTAAACCAGCTGCCATCAAGTCGATTTCGATTCATAGCAACCCCATGTGTGTCAGAGTAGAAGTGCGTTCCATGGGATTTTCAATGGCTGGTTTTTCGGAATTAGATTGCTAAGCCTTTCTTCTCAGATGCCTCCAGGTGGACTTGAACCACCAACCTTTTGCTTAGCAGCCAAGCCCGTTTGTCATTTGCACCACCCAGAGACTCCACGTGAGACTCTGGCCAGTATGTAACTTTGAACAACTTAGAAGGTTTTAATGACTTGGTTAGTGATACTACTCTAAAAAACAAACATGTTAATACCGTGTAGCATGTTACCACGAGCTATGCCTGACAGGCAGGGAAAGCGTAGAGAACTAGAGTTTACTACTCTGTACCTGTGTGCCAGGCAGCATGCGAGAGCCTTTGTGTTCATGACCTGGTGTAAAATGTTCATCATCCAGTAAGAGAAGTATTCTTATCCTCATTTTTAGAGCTGAGGACACCGAAGCATGGCAGGGTCAATTAACTTGTTGAGTGCTTCAGGTTTTCACATCCAGGTCTGAAAAGATTGTTTCCACTGCTTTGAGATACTCAGAGTCCCTGGGTGGCACAGACAGTTGAGCACTGGGCTCCTGACTGAAAGAGGCGCCTCCGAAGAAAGGCCTGGCAGTCTGCTTCCAAAAGGTCACAGCCTTAAACACCCTGTGGAATGCTTCAGTAGGAAAGACGAATAACTGCTGTCGGTTAAGTGATTCTTGGGGGGGGGCGGGGTAGCATGTATGGTTTGAAAAAGTATATTCTCCGCACTCTTTTTTTTTTCTCTTTATGATACAAATTCTAGAAGATTTGACCAGATCTTATTGGCAAGTGAGGATATGCAGCCAGAGGCGAGAGTATGATGAGGAGTGTGTAGGTCAGAAAGCTCGAACTGCTGCCCCTTGCATGGGACCTTGATGGGCCGTTTTGTATTTGTAGATTCTTCATGGCCTTCTAACACTCCTCTGGGAAGTCAACTAAGACCAGAAACATTTCCCTTTTGTCATCCTGTTCAGGTTTCAGGGCCCCTAAGATTCTTTGGAGCTCTAGTGCTGTGATCATATGTGCTTCTCTGTTAGTCATTGGGAAGTTGTTTCTTCAAGTAAGCTTATTTGATTTGAAGAAATAGAAAATATTAGGTATAGAGTAACAGATTTACTCAGTCAGTGGATTTATTTGGGGGGTACTTTTGAGAATATGCGTATGTCTATGTTTATGCCTCCACTGTGGTGGGATGTTTGCGCCTTCACTGCTGTTTGGGGAATTTAAGTCAAGTGGATGCTCACTAACGTTGGGTGAGACAAATTTTTGGCCCACTGGTAAGATCTGGGTCCAGTTCAGCAGCTTTCCAGTGTAGTTTGGCAATACAGGTATAGCCCTAAAAAGATTTTCATTAGTAGGAAGTAGGAAAACAACTTCTAACCAGATAGTAGGTCATATGCTTTTCATGCAGACATCTTCTGGTTTTCTTCCCCAAGGAGGAAAATCATTTTTTCAAAAGTTACTGCCGTTTGGAGTAGAAACTTTGAAAATTATAGATAAGTCTGAGAAAATGATATTTACATAAGATACTATAAATCATTTAAATAAAAATACATCACCTGACAACTTCATTTCCAAAGAGAATTTGCTGACCTTTAAGTATAACAGTAGAGTTATACACTCTGTGTGTGTGTGTGTGTGTGTGTGTGTGTGTGTGTGTGTGTGTGTGTGTGTGTGTGTGTGTGTGATGTATAAAATGGAGCACGATAAAGGAGTGAACCTTTAGACTTCAGGCTGAGTGAAAGAAGCCAGACACAAAGATGACATGTTGTGTGATGCCAGTTACGTAAAATGGGCCAGAATAGGCAAATCCAGAGAGTGAGAGAGAGAGTAGGTGGGCGGTTGCTTGGGACAGAGGGCGGGGCGGGAGGGAAATGGGGAGCAATTGGTGCTGGGCGACAAGATACTCTGAAGGCGATTGTGGGGATGGTTGTACCGCCCTATGAATATAGGAACATTATTGAATTGTATATTTTAATGGGTGATTGTATGCTGTGTGAATTATGTCTCAATTATGCATTTACACATACGCACACACGAAAGAAAAAACAGAGAAGGGCGATACTGCAGAATTCTAAACTGAGCAGCTGAAACATGTAGTTATAATGCAGAGTCCCGGGGCTCCACCTCAGACTACAGGTCTGCCTCTCCTCCTTTCTATTGTAAACTATCATAAAGACTTTTCTAGTCAGCGTAATAGTACAGTATGGTTACTCACTTGGGTTCTCTATTAATCAAAATGATCATGAGTTTAGACTGTAGTATATGGCCTGTGGCACGATGTAGGCACATCGTTTTAATGATTATGACAAAAGTATCAAAAATTTGCTTTGGTGTGATTTTTTTTTTTTCTTTTAATGTGATTATATTTTGTAATGTCATGATGCTGATTTTAAAACATTCTAACTGGTGACTTTTTTCTCCCCCTTCCTTTTTCTCCCCCTCTCCCCTACACATTTCATCTTGTCTTCATCCAGAGGAATGCAGTAGCATGGATAGTTGATGGCGAATTTGGAGCAGACGACTTCTGTTTAACTTAAAATTAGTCGTATTTTAATGGCTTGGGATTTGGTGCAAACAAACATGATTGATAGCTGGACAGACATGCTCGTCATGAAAAAAGAACCATTTCTGAAGCCCGATCGGGGCCAAACATTTACACCTGCTTCATAGTAACCAGTTGAGATGAAGCACGTCGTTAGAACGTTGTTGGACACCATGTTGAATTATCCCCCCATCGGTTGTGAAGAACTGTGCTACATTCAGGCTTACCCATTGAACTCAGTATATATATTTTTTTCCCTCCTGCCTTTTGTGTGGCAGGATACCATTCTTGTTGCTCTTCTGTGTAATGAAGTTTAAATGCTTGTTTGGAAAACTTTATTTAACAGTTTAGAAGGCTCGATAGGAAGAGTGCATTAGTCTGAAGAGTATACATTGGCTAGGAAAGAGTTTCCTTCTTTTGTTTCTCCAGGTCTTTCCGCCTTATTTAGCTTGAGATCTTTGCAGCTTGGTTCATGGATTCTAGCCTTGCCCGTTGCGCAGTATATACTGATCCGGATGATAAACCAGTGAACTATGTCAAAAGCACTCTCAATATTACATTTGACAAAAAGTTTTGTACTTTTCACATAGCTTGTTGCCCCGTAAAAGGGTTAACAGCACAATTTTTTAAAAATAAATTAAGAAGTATTTATAGGATTAAAGTGACTTCATTTGTATACATTTGGAATCTAAACCAGCTTAAAAACAGTTTCCTCTGTGACTTAGATCCGCAGTGTAACTGACACTCTTCCGGAATACGAGACACGGTCAGACACAGCGCCTGGAGGGACATTACACAGGACGCGGAGAGTAATACTTTGAAGGTTCCCCCCTTTTGTTTTATTCCTAAAGAAATAGCAGTACCTGATCTTGAAGAAATCTAAGCTTTTAAAAGAGAATTTTAAATAAATCCAGTCAGTTTAGGTTTTCAACAAACCTTGTTCCAAGTTGTTCTCAACTTGGGACATCATTTTAGTGTGATTTGGGAAGGGTAGAATCAGCAAACGTAACCACTTTGGAAGTTGATAGTACCCTTGAGATTGTTAGGAAACTACAACAGCTCATAAACGTACTGAAACTGGGTTTAAAACCTCACAGCGAGTCATTTCCCTTAATTGCCCTTAATATTTTGACCATCTGTGGAGACATAAAGAAGATTCCTCCGCAGTTTTTCAGATATTGCCATACTGAACCTCATTCTAAACTGGTGCTGTGGGTAGCCTTTCCCTCTCCCCTCTCCTTTTAGTATAAGGAAAGGTTTCCTTCATGGAAAAGCACTTACGATTTTGAGAATTTCACATTTAAAGTAAGCCAAAAGCCTGATGTTCACATTGTGCTTTTAAACCCCCTAACAGCTGAATGCAACACACTTCGTCTCCCTTGAAATTCCCTCCCTTTTCAGTAGAGGATAAATAGGGTGACCACATGTTAGGAAGGAGTGGGGATGCCCCAAAATACTGGTGAAGAAAAAGCCTTGTACTGAGTTCCCCTTCAGGTCCAGCCAAGTTGATGCTATATTATTACTCTGAGTAGACTCCGTCAGGATCCACAAAGAGAAGGCTTGGTTGTCAGGAATTCTTCCTTTGTTGGGGGTGGAGGAGGGGGAGGCAGCAGCAGGGAGAAAGGGAAAATCAGGGAAGGCGGGGGTGAAGAAAGAAAAACAATTGGCCTTAAGATAGCGTGGACTCTCCCAGAAGCTCACAGTAAGAGACAAATGACAGATCGTGGTCAGCAGATGGTTTTACCAAGTTGGTTGTAAAAGATTTCGTTAAGCACCATTCGGCAGAGACCACCACTTAGAGAATCAAAGAATTCCTGTTTTGATACTTCTGAGTTAAAGTATATGTTACAGTCTATCTGGTACTTCATTTTTCTTAACTAAATTACTTTTTACTTTAAGCTTGAATAAAAATCATTGGTAACTGTATATAATTAAGTGGCAACTTCTCTTTACCTCAGCACAGCTAAGACCAGTCATATCTTAAGTGATTCATGTCCTATGGAAACCCTGGTGGCGTAGTGGTTAAGTGCTACGGCTGCTAACCAAAAGGTTGGCAGTTCAAAGCCACCAGGCGCGCCTTGGAAACTCTATGGGGCAGTTCTACTCTGTCCTGTAGGGTTGCTATGAGTTGGAATTGACTTGAGGGCAGTGGGTTTGGTTTTTGGTTTTCATGTACTATACCCTGAAGCCATTAATACAGCCCCGTCTCGACAGTGACATTGATACCACTAACAAAATGTGGGCGTAGAAACGCCACAGCTGTTGGTCACGGTGTGCCGCGGTACACTGGTAACATTGACTGCGATTTGTGCCAGTGCGGGGCAGTTTGGCACTCAGATTCCACTGTCTGCTTCACCCAGCCGCCCCTAGGTCTGACTATAGTTAAAAACACTTTAAGAAAGCAGAGTAAACATGAGGCACATTTTACAAGAACACAGCTCCATTAAAACGGAGTAACAACTATGCAAAGGTTTCTATAGCAGCTAGTCGCTTTGCTTTCCAGGTCTGTCTTAACTGGCAGCTTTCTATATACGCTGGTACTTTGCTGTGCCAACTCGCTGTAAACATCTGTTCTGTACATTTGCCATGCAGTGACTGTGCTAGAAAGGTGAAATAAATGGCGAAGAAACCTAAGACCTTATGGTACAAAGAACCTGATGGCAGGATCTTCTAATCCATAGTTATTAACTGAAAGCTTCTGATACTGCTACAGACTCTAGCATAGGCATAAGAGAAAAAGCAAAGTGAGAATACTGTCAAGCCAGCTACAAGATACTAACAAATGTTTAAACTGAAAAGTACCAATACTTTTTGCACATAGATCAAAATACAGTGGAGATTTTTGGCTCCAAAAAATCAGGTTAGTAGGCTCATTTCCATGTGCTTAAAAATGTTTTTGTTGTTTTTTCATTGATTAAGGGCTAGAGCAAGCATAAAATTAAATGTCTTTTCCTGCAAATAATTGGTCATTAATGGCAAAATACGGAATGTGGGGGGGTTTTAAGATTGGTGTGTGGGTGGTGATGAATTAGAGTGGGAGGTTAGTTGGGAGGGATGACAAAGCTTCATTTTTTATTTTTTGTATTAATACTCACGCCAGCTACGTTTCCGTTGCTCTTATTGGGCAAACAGATAAGTTATATTAAACCAGGTAAGTAGTTTAAACAGGAAATTTTGTTAAAAGTCCCTACAAATTGGCCCATGTTAGCGGGTGGGAGAACAAAAAGGGATTCCCTAACTTCAACTGTAAACTAAGTGATCTAAATTACCTGCTAGTTGAAAGCAAGATCCAATTTTGTCAGTATTTTCTTCAGCTGAAATCACACGAGGAGTAATGCTGGTGATACTTGGTAGGAGTGTTCTGCCTCTAGTGGCATTCCGTGACATTAATAGAAAATCCCTCTTTCCCACCCCTCCCCATCTTGAAATTTTCTTTTTTAGGCTATTGGTTCCTGCAAACAAGAACTGACCTATCACCTCTGCTCACAGTGGGTAAATATTTCCTACAGCTCTTGAAAGGGACGTATCCATGTCAGTTCCTTTACAGCAGAAGAATGGCTGCTTTTGAATGGGGAGGAAAGAAGACAATTTTTCTTAATATCCTTTTTGTCCCAAATCAAAAATAGATAAATATCTTTAATTGGTTTTACTTGCTCATTTAGACTTCAGCAACTCTGAGGTTGCTCTCCAAAATATTTCTGCTTCAGAAACCATACCTGATTTTAATATAAACTGCTGACTTTAAAGGAGAGGTGAATTTGCTTTTACACGTAGGCACTTCTAAAAACAGGGTGAAATTAATTGAAATTTTTCAGTGTTGTTAAGCTATCGTAGTAGCTGCCCTATAGTTGCAAAAACAAAAACTTATAAAAACCCATCCCCTATCTCCTTAATCCAGATAGCCTGGATTCAAGGAAACATAGTATAAAATTGTGTGTATGTGTATGTTGTGTGTCTGTGTGGAAGAGAGACTTTTTAATAAAAAGTCCTGGAAACAGCTGTTCTAGGTTTTGTCAATTTTATTAAAATCTTTAAAGTCTCGTGCACCTGTGCCGTGCTCCCGGGATTTAAGATGTGGTTAATACTGGTATATTTTTCTAAGATTGAAGTTGGGTCCCCACCTTTAACTTAAACATAACATTTTTAGGCACAGATGGAAAAAAAAAATGTTATTGGCTCCTTGAAAACGTGTGTGTGTGGCGAGGGGAATGGATCCACTGAAGCGTGTATGCACTTAGCAACCAAGCTGTAGAGATCGAGAAGGGCGCTGCAGTACTGATAGCCAGATTTCTAAACGGTCGAGACTTACACGGAGTTGTGGTTCATCTAGTTAACACTTAGAGTTTTGGGTATGTAAGGACTGTTGGCTGTGGACCGGTTAAATGTTCCACAGGATTGTGTTCTTAAATTTTGGGGGGGTTTGGTTTTGGTTTTTTTGTGTTGCTTTTTTTTAAATTCCTCTCAGATTATATTTAGTAGTTTAAATTTCTTTGTTATATTATTTCATTAAAGCATAAAAACTTCAGGTCTCTGATATTTATTTTCACTTGTTCTAATTATTTACAAAACACCCTTTGTTAACTTTTATTTTATAAATTTGTAGTATATTAAACGTCTTTAAAATTCTTTTCGATTGAAACTATGTTTACTTTGATTTGCTTTACTGGGATTTTTTTTTTTTTTAATACACCTTTTCCATGTCAGTGCGCAGCACTTAACCAGTCATTTGTATTCCGTTTCTTTCAATCCAATAAACAGAACGAATAACAAGTAACTCACGGTGTGTTAAGTCTGCGAACCCCATCGATCTGCATGTTTAGGTAGTGCTGCTTTTACCTAAGACACCTGACTCGCTGAATCTGAGTTCATCTGTTTACCTAGAGTTCCGCCAGCGGTGGGTAAAGGGCACTGCCCGGTCTGCTGGAGGATGGTTTCACAGGGCCATTGTGCAGTCACAGACTGATTGAGAAAAATGGAAGGGTCGTTTGCATTTTAAAGGAATCATATGCCCCATTTTGTCCAAAATATTACCGTGGCTGGACTTGGGCACTGGCTATGTGCAGAGGAGGCCTGCTCTCCGTAGGGTTTTCAAGGCTGTGACCTTTCGGAAGCAGATTACCAGGCCCGTCTTCCCAGGTGCCTCTGGGGGGGGTTGAAGCACCAACTTCTCGCCTAGTAGTCAAGCTTAACCATTTGCATCACCCAGAGACTCCAAGCACTTTGCAGACATCAGATTTACACTTCTGCCTCTGAACAAGTATCGCCGCTCACTTTTTCAGGTGATAAAGTCAAGTTGAAAGAAATTGTAAGAGTTAATAGAAAGTAAGAGTGGGCATCAAATCCCTCTTAATTCCCAAAGCCTGTGCTTTTCACTTCTAAAGCCAAGGGCCTGCGAGACTCAACTGGGGGCTTTTAAAATCGCAGATTTCCAAGTCCCCTTCCAGACCTACAGTCAAAAGAGGCTGACAGGTTTGGGTTTTTTTGTTTAACACCCCAGGCAATTTTATGTATGTTGTCAGCCTGGCACCAATCCACTTCCTGGTGTTTGGAGAACCATAGGACTGTGCTATATTACTTCAGCAGTGAGACCAGTAATGAAAAGCAGGAGCAAAAGGGTATTGAGGGACCAACTACAACCTCAGTGTCACACGGACATCTATTTGGCGTTGAGTAACATAAATTGACAGGCATTTGGGTTACTTAATAGCTAATGTTGAGTGCTTTCTGTAGGCCAGTCACTACGGATGAGCCACTTTACAAGCATTCTCCTTTCATTCTCAGGGTACCTTTTTGGGGTACATATTCTGTAATTCCCATTTTGCAAATGAGAGAAATAGGCTTAAATAAACAGTGGTATAAAGGAGCTGAATCGGAAACCCAGGTGCCTCAGTTCATCATTTTAACCACTACACTGTACAGTCGTCTTTTGTTATATAGGTGGCACCTGCTTTAGAATAAAAATTGACTTACATAAAAACTTGTCAAAGGTGAGACGTTTAACACTTTGGTGTTTCTAGTTAACTGCTTAGTAGTTCATAGAAGACAGTGACAGTGCTTAGAGATTGTCACGAGACTTTTGAAAATCTTTAAAGTGGTTTATGAATTTGTAAGGTGGTGGTTAAAATCAAGGGTTTTGGAGTCATCAGACCGGAATATAAATCCGTCATCTGCTGTGATTTAGACAAGTTGCTTAACCTGTCAAAGCCTCGGTTCCCTCATCTGTAAAAGCAGCAAACGGTAGACTGCAAACTTTGAAAGTGGTTTAAAAGTTAACATTGGCAACTCTACACAACAAATGGCCTGCTTACTATGTCACAGGACCCAGTTTCTTCAAGGAAAAAAGAGAACCTAATATCAAGATACATTAACCAAATGACATGTACAGGCCTTGTTTTGGAACCTAACGTGAACAGACGAACTGTAGGACTTGAGCGAATGGGGCAATCTGAGCACTGACTAACGAGTATTCAATACTAAGGAATTATTAGCTTACAGATGACATTGGTACTGTGGCGGTGTGTGTATTTTAAGAACCCTTACTAAAATTTTTATAAATGTATTGTTTCTGGAATTTGTTTCACAACAAGGTGGGGGAGGAAGGTAGTGGATTATGGATTAAAAAAGAATGGCCATGGAAGTGTTATTGTAGCTGGTAAAATAGAAAATTATCAAGTAACAGGCTGGTCCTGTTACTCTCTTCCAAAAAGTTAAAATATTGACATAGAACTACCCCAGAGGATTAGCCTTGCCCTGCAGGTCCCTCTGTGATAGGTACAGTGGCACCAAACTTGCTTTTCATTGAGCCAGTTTAATCCATTAAATAGGCTGCTGGTCAAGTGAGGAGACACCATGCTCTACAAGGGAACTCGTTAGCTAACTTGATTCCATGTTATATCCTCCTCTCTCTCACGGACTGTCAGTTTAAGTGGACTGAGCTTTGAGAATGGACAAGGGATTCAAGCTCCTTCCTCATTCAAGTGCCAGCCTCAAGCCCCAAGAGTATATGGCTCTTAGAATAGCAGATGAGCATTGAAATTAAGCCCACTGGACCAGCACCAAAGTCGGGGGATTCTCATAAAACACTGGTCCCTGAGAAGCAAACCCTGAGTAATAAGTGGCTGGAGTTCTACTCTGTCCTCTAGGGTCCCTATGGGTTGGAATTGACCCTACAGCGTTTTGTGTTTTTTTTTTTTGGCGTGATGGTTACTATCAACTCAGAACGTTACTATGCCCTTTCAGTACCAGTGACACAAGGTGCTCCACTGGAGAAGAGGAATTTAAGTTTGTGTTAAACTGACCTTTTGACTAGGTTCTAATGTTTAATGGGAACTGATGGTATAGATGAAAACAAGGCTGCCTGGTAACGAATGTAGCGAACCAGACACACAGCAGAGGAAGCCACGGGCAAACCTCAGCTCTCAGCTAGCCAATTCTGACCACCCACCCACTCGCTCCTCCCACTCACCCACCCCTCCCACCCAGCTTCAGAAGGAAGCAATTGACAACAGAGCCACTTTTACCAAGGAATTTATTCTAAAGAGCAACTTGGCTGCCCACCCAGTTAGGTCAGTGAACGCTTGCTTTAAGCTTGCTTTAACGTCTACGGTCCCGACCGCAGTTACTGTGATCACTGCAGTTCAGAATGATATCCCTAAGGGATTCTCAGTCATTAGATGGTTTATATTCATTTGAAAGCAAAAAACTGGCTACCACCTTTTAGAATTTTCACAAAACTATGGCTTAAAACCAAAAGGCTTTATTGGCAAACCCTCAGAAAACCAGAATAGCCCATTCTTTGGAATAGCCTTGTTAACTGAAGTCCCACTATACCAAGAATATTTCAATCTTTGTTATAGGACACAGCAAAATAGTGTATTTGGCTTAAAGTACATAAGCTCTGATGTCTGAGATCTAGATAATAAGCACAGAATATCATACTTACCTTCTCTACCCTGTTGCCTATTTCTATGTATTAGAACAAGGTTAGATTTTGGGACAACTAACTACACCTAGCACATGACATTTTTCACCACCACTACTGATAAATATTACTCGTAAGCAAAGCTGATTTCACAAGTTTCCAGTGGATCAAACCGTTTCCTGCCTAGTGGTCTTAGGGTACTTCATGTGACTGCCTTGAAAACAAAGATGGTGGGCTTTGATTATGTTGCTCCATTGCTTCTTCAAATTCTCCGACTTAGAGGACATCAGCTAGACTTCTTGCTGAAAGAGCAATAGAACAACACAATCAGATTGACTGGTCATTCCACAGTCGTTTATTGTTTCCATGTGCAAGGCACTGTGCTAGGTGCCAGGAACAGCAGGAAAGTACAAATACAAGTAAGAGTGGCCTCTGCCCTCCAGGAGCGTACAATCTAGTAGGGAAGATAAACGAATACAGATACCTATAATACCAGACAGAAGTGGCAGCTGCCACAGGAGATAAAGTATTACGGGAAGCTTTCTCAGCACTCAACTTCAAAGTGAGAGCAGGTCAGAGGAAGCAGGTTTAGACTCTTATTCCATTGTCATCGGTGTGGCATGAAAGGCGGCTGAGGGAACCTGCTAGGCTGTGATGAACTGGGCTGCATCTTGTTCCTCAGCTCTCTCAGCTGAGATCCCAGTGACCAACAAGGGCACCCCCTACCACTGAAAGGATGGAGGGACAAGGGCCAGGAAAATGACAACACACAAGACAGAAAAGCATGCACACAGGAGCACCCCGTGGGAGTCTGCACCTCCTGGGCCCTGGGTGCTGCTTTTACAGAAAGACAAGGAACATCACCCTTAAAAAAAGTGCTAAGGGAGAAAGCACCGGACTCCCCACCAGAAGCCCGCAGGCTCCTAGTGAAGAGACCTCAGGCCCTCTCTTCCGGCCTCGGTTCTCTAAGATAAAGACGTTAGACCAAGACCTCCAAGGTCCTCTGCAGCTCTCCAATCTCGGAAAAGCACAGGAAATTAACCTTTAGCATCTGAAGCATAGCTTTTTAAGTCAATGCTTACTTTTTCTCCTGACATCATTTGTACAAGAACCTCTAAATAGAAATGAAAACCAACTACCTCCTTTCCTGACTTTGATATATACAAGCAATAGGATTGCTTGTTTTTAACTACAGTTAATGTATAAGAATAGCGTCTTACACTTCATTATAAACAAGGCACCTTTCTGACCAGCTTGGCCTCAGCAACTTATGCCTGACAGAGGCCCTCTCAACGACACGCGTTTCTATTTTGGTTATTAAGAATACTTGCATGAGAAGATTAAATATTTTGGTCAAAAGTCCTCCACCACCTTTGGGCTTCTTTAAGTAGCTTGTGTGTCTCTCAGTTCTAAGGATTTAAGTTCTCCAGCGGCTTCAACACTTTAAAAGCTTGGGCAGAACATGAAGAGGCACTGCAGATCAGGGGGGAGGCAGAACGAAGGACCTGATTTTTAAACAGGAAGGTACCTCCCAGGGAAACAGTAAGGAAGAGATGCAAGCAAAGTAATGCTCTTACAGCTGCTTGGCCCTTTGCCTAGCAGGAATACAAGGTTATCATAAGGGGAAATTTCAGAGAACCCAAAGAGGCCTACAGAACCAAGTCTGCCTGCCTACCATGTCACTGTTGCACCTATCTCCAGGGCACTACTTTCATCTTGAAATACGGGTCTATCTATCTATCTAGGGAGTTTAGCTTTAGTGGCTCCCTTGAGTCTGCCAAGGTTAGACTTAGTCTAGGGCTGAAAGACACTCATTGATCTTTTGGTGACCACACACCTTGTTTAGCTGCCCAAATCCGTCTCACCAGAGTAAAGAATCCCTTTGGGTGCTGCCGTAAGACAGTCACGTTTTGCCTAAATGCCAGTACTTAAGATAGCAACGTTAAAGCACAAACTACAACTGAGGATAAAATGCCAAGTTCACCTTACCCCAGGAGAGAGTTGGCGAACAGAGCTGAAGAGGCTAACTGCTTTCATCAACAACAAGAGTCTACAGATACAGCTCCAAGGAATCGAGTTTGGTTGGGTATTGCTATACCCATGAGGTGGCTTATAAGGGGTCTTCCAATCCACAAAGTCATCTGTGTCAAAGCAGAGCGCTAAGAGGCTCAAATCTACTGACAGAGAATTCACGATCCCCCATTTCTAATCTGATGGGTATCTTCTACCAAATCACCCTCCAAATCCATTAAAAATATATCTGAGAGATCAACTACTACTTGGAACAACTGCAATACGAAGAAAACAAGACCTGACGAGCCACTGGGAGGGTTAGAGTTTGAGGGAGATTGTGGAGACAGTGGCTTTTAAACAAAAGCTCTTGATAAAATTTTGCTTTTCTGATTTATTTTTCCTTTCTATAAGCAGGAATTACATCGTACCTGGGCAAATGGCTTATAAGGTTTCACAGATTCTGCAAACAAATATATATTTGGAAATGTCATTTTTCCATTAACATCCTTGTGAAAAGACTTTTAGCTGATAGTTCCATACATCTTTAAACCACATTAAGCATACGAAGCTGCCACAATATAGGCAAAAAGGGCAAGGAACTTTGTTTTCCTTTGTCCAGATTAATAGTGCTGGCCTTTTCGGTAGACCTAAAGAGCAGCTTTGCTCATCCAGCTTTTTCTTTACCGTGCGTCCTTTATTTCTTTGGCATGCAGAGCTGGAATGGCAGTCCTGTTCCTACGTACAAAAAACCATCTTCAACATATAGATGATGAAAAGTCACCTTCACGTGATGGGGTCTGGCTAAAGTTGAGAACCAGAAATCTACGACAACTCAATTCATATTTTTTAAATACTTTATATGGTAAAAATACAGCAAAAATAGTTTTTTGTTCAAAGAGGAAAAATATACTGCTATGGTCATGGTTCTAAGGGTGATTGAAGTAGTCTGGCTCCTCAGCTGTGCACTGTAGTGTAGGCGAGCTTCAACCGCGGCTGCTCCAACTTCAGTCATTTATCAAAGCTAAAATCATACTGTGGAGGGAAGAAATTAACGTTACTAACGTTCTCTTACGAAAGTCTCTACAGTCTGGTCTGTCCAGACTTGTATCCCTAAGGCTCAGCAAGGAACACTAATATGAATAAGAGACAATCATTTGTACCTAAAGGAAAGAACACCTCTATCGGGGCCTCTCGATGCCATGAAAAATATCTTCACTAAAGAAAAAAAAAAAAAAAAAAGAGTACCATATTTTTCACAAATAACACACCCACACACATATAACACGCAGGATGTGATTACGTAAAACCACTCTGGTACAGGCTGCCCATGCAGACACCACACACGTCTTGTGACATTTCCAGACGTGAATTTCAGCCTCATTCACCCGTCCTCCCATATAACAGGTAAATCGCATGCTGTTCATTTTCCTTAATCTCTTCCTTACAACAACAACCCGTTGCCACTGAGTCAATTCTGACTCAGGAACCCTATAGGACAGAGGGGAACTGCCCCACAGGGCTTCCAAGGAGCATCTGGTGGACTCGAACTGCCAACCTTTTGGTCAGCAGCCGTAGCTCTTAACCACTATGCCACCAGAGTTTCCAATCTCTTGCTTATGTGTATAAAAATAGTCTGAAAATGTTAATTTAGATCATAGCTGTATAATAAAGGTACAAGCCATGATTAAGAAGTCATGGATCAAGTTTGGTAGTCCCCAATAATCGGAAAATAATCAACACTATGCCTTTGTTTTTATTCATTTAATAATACCTACTTATGTTACCATGTGATCAGAAATAGAAATTGAAGTCAGCAACATGTTTTTTAAAAAATTGGCACAGCATGCTTACGAAAATAATGCACAGTGGGTGTTTGATGCAGTGGGCAAAATGTGTAATGTGTGCGTTAGTTGCGTAAAAATATGGTAACTAGAGGGGGTTGGGGACAGGGTTATAACCTAAAACCAGTGTTGGGCATTGGGCTAAAGTTTAGAAAAATAAGCTATCGCAAAAAAACAGCTTTAATAATTTGGCCAGATCTTTGTACATGTTGTCTTTATGCCTGGAATCCTCCTCGCCATCCCACCCTCATAATCCAGTAAATTCCTACTCAGGTTTCATGATTTGGCTCTGAGGCATCTCCTCTGGGAAGCCGACCTCGCAGCCCAGGGCAGCTGCACGCTCTCTTCCCACAGCTCATCAGCCTCCTGCATGCTTTGCTTTACATGCTGGTCTCTTCCACTGGACCATGAGCTCCTCTGAGAAGAGGGCAGGATTCGCATTCATGCATTCATCCCATCATCACGTCCAGTCCAGTGTGCCACCCCAGCTACTGCAATCACCGAGCTACAAGCTTTTACTGTTGGAATTTTGTGCTGCTCCTTTGTGTCACTGGCAATGCCTTACACACTGATACACAGCACTCAATAAATGCTCTATTAAAACTGCCACAAAACATGGCATAACAAAACCACCGTTTCCTTTTAAATACTGGGATCAGCCTTGCTCCACTGAGATGACATGACTAAATACATGGAAAGTCCTACATTACTAATGGTATAAATGATTAGTTGTCCAAATTTAACCAATACTACATGTACGCCGTACACAGCACAGGTTAAAAGTGGTAGCTAGTATTTTTTAAGGATTTTTGAGAGCTCACTAGAGGCCAGCACAAATCTAAGTGCTTTATGTGTCTTATCTCATTCACAATCTGATGATGTACAAACTATTAGTTTTCCACTTTCAGATGAAGAAACCAAGGCACAGAGAGGTTAAGAAACTCGCCCAAGGTCACCAGTGAGTCAGTGGTAGAGCCCAGATTCCACTAAGCTACCACCCAAAATACCAAAGGCACAGATTCTACCATTCTCTAAAGATGAGCATTTTTTTCCTTTTAATTCTATTTAGCAAATGCTCAATGTCTGCTTATGTGCAAGGCACCACACAAGGTGTGGTGGGTGATACGCAGAGGAGCAGATTCCATGTCTACATTAAAAAGCTGAAGACTTGGGAAAAGGGTTACAAGGACATCTTCTGAAACAACTCTTTCATCTCGATGCCCTGAGCTACAGGTGACACCCAGGGGTAGGGTACTGGCATTGTGGCTGTCAATGACAAGCCAAGAAGGAAAGGGGGAAGGAAGACCCAGGAAAGGGAAGGAGAAATGACGGATGCAGCCACTCAGGCACGCCAGTCACAGGAGTTGCCTCCCTTTGATTCAGTTGTAAAGAACCACACCTTGAACTTGCCCTCAAACTGCTCCCTGACTTCTCCAATACCCAGTCTTCAGCCCATCTTCCCCACTGCTTTAAATTCAACAACTGACAGCTAAGAAACTCTGGTGCATTTTTAAACTCTAAGACTTCAGGTTTACCAAACAAGACACTGCTCCCCAATCCTACATTTACTCCCCAAAGTGTGACTCCATCAGATGTGCCCTCAGCACACCCCAAGACAATTCACGTCATCAGGACCCAGGGAGTGCCGCCCTAGTTTACTCTCCAGGAAAGGAGAACCTAGAGGGATGGGGGAATGAAGAAGATAACCTGGAGCTGCGCTCACGCAGCTTGCTTTTTGTCTTCAGAAAGAGGCAAGCATAAGGGAACGTATAGGATGGTAAAAAGACATTTACACAGTTTAAGACCTAAAAAAAAAATAATAAAAATGAGAATAAGTGTGTTATCACATTCTTAATATTAAGTTTTTTGCTCTTTATTCTTTTTCTTTAATACTTGTATTAAACAGCAAGCACATCAGCCCTGAGGTAGGGTGTGAGAACCAGAAACTGACACCAATGTGCTTTTTCTGTCCTAGCTTTTAAAAAACAGAAAAGCAAGTAAGATGAATGATGAAAAGGAAACCATCAAAACGCTAATTCCAATCTACTAGATTGAAATCTATGCTGTGGGTGGAATGAGTACAGTGAAAGGATTTCCGAAAGCCTGCTTTGTCAGGCAGGGTAAAACAGCTCTGACTTCTAAGCTATTTCAGACAAAACAGTAGTTTTTTAAAACTGCTATCTCTAGACAGTTTCTAATCACTAGGGATCTTCTGAGTAGTAGAAGTTTAGTCCAATACAAACTTTTCCTAATAGTCCTTAGGCCTGGGGCGGGGGAGGGGGAGAAAATTTACCTAGGGGAGAAAACAGAAATGATTTATTTAAGCTCTGATACAAAGGTTAAGCCTGGCATCTAGCCTTTTAAAGGCTTAAACCACCCTAACCCAAACCAAACCCTTTGCCACTGAGTCGATTCTGATTCACGGTGACCACACAGGACAGAGCAGAACTGCCCCCCGAGTTCCCAAGGCTGCAATCTTTATCGAATAAGGCTGCCCTATCTTTCTCCCACAGAGCAGCTGGTGGGTTCGAACCACTGACCTCTTGGGTAGCAGCTGAGCGCTTAACCACTGAGCCACTAGGGCTCCTTATCAAATCACCTACACGTGACAATTTTTTTTTCCTTCTTTGCTCTACTCTATGGGTCAAAGATGGGTAAGGGAAAAGGTGGCACATTCATCTCTAAAACATAAAGGAGTAAATTTAAGTCTCAAACGGGACTGCATACGGCTTCCTGTGCCGGAGAACCAATCCCTCAAAGTAACCTTTACTTTCCGTCTATTAGAACTGAAGCCTGACACAATACAGGATCGTTGCGAGGCGGAACTGACTCGACAGCAACAGGTTTCGGTAGACCACTCAGCATGCTGGGGAACTGGGATCATCCCCAAACTTCCTACTGCCAAGAAAGACCAGCCCAACTTGGCTGTAAGTTGTGGAGAGCATTGGCCAGTGGTCCGATACCCTGGAGACCCTGAGTGGGAAGATCTTTGGGGAACACATACTAATGCTTATAACAGGCAGTGAAACCTCACAGCTGGATACTAGAGCAGGAAAGGAATAGCAAAGACAGTCTTAAGAACGTTGACAGCCTCGACAGCTAAGAAATAACAAAAATACTGCTGAGTAACTCTACTGTAGGTCAGACAGAACGCAGATTCAATGACACACATGAAAAATCTACACAGCCACAAGAAATTCACATAATCCCCCAAAGCCCTGCAAAGTCAGTGCAAAATCCTATACCAGACCCATTGCCATCAAGTCGATTCTAATCACAGTGACCCTACAGGACAGAGTAGAACTGCCCCATAGGGTTTGCAAACAGCAGCTGGTGGGTTTGAACTGCTGACCTTTTGGTTAGCAGCCGAACTCTTAACCACTGCACCACCAAGACAAAATCCTACAGTACACTAATATAATCCTATAGTACAGTACAGTCATCCATCAAAAGCATACACAGCATCCAGGAAAATGCCATGAGGATTTTAAACTCACCTATAAAGATACATGAAGAAGCAGAGCAAGTGAAAACCAAGCTTGATCATGGCTTCTTTCATGTGTGACTTCAGCTGCCCTCGATTGTGTATTTCTGTTGGATCAAACACTCCCATGTTACCACTTGGCACCATAATGAACCTGGGAAATTAAAGGATACAAACAGAATGAAAATCAAATCACCATAAATATTCAGAAATAAACAAACAATGATAACCTTTAGAAATAAAGCAATCACACCAAAAAAAACCAAACCCGTTGCTGTCTAGTCGATTCTGACTCATAGCGACCCTACAGGACAGAGTAGAACTGCCCCATAAGAGTTTCCAAGGAGTACCTGGTGGATTTGAACTGCTCACTGTTTGGTTAGCAGCCACAGCACTTAACCACTATGCCACCAGGGTTTCCAAAGCAATCATAAACCAAAAAACCCACTGCTGTCGAGTCAATTCTGACTCATAACGGCCCTATAAGACAGAGTAGAACTGCCCCATAGGGTTTCCAAGGAGCACCTGGTGGATTCGAACTGCCGACCATTTGGTTAGCAGCCATAACACTTAACTACTATGCCAGCAGGGTTTCCAAAGCAATCATAGCAGTCTTAAATCCAGACCAATTACGGACAGCAATGTGGTGATGTCACAGGCCTCCACTTAGTTTTCTTTTGGAAGATACAATACTGTTAATTTTCGGCATAATTTTCTGCTCTCTCAAACAAACAGAACAGCGCTCTCGAGAAGGATATTTTATGCATTAAGTTGCTTTTTCCTATCCTCTGCAGGAAAACTACTTAACAGTTCATACCTATAGCCCCTTTCCATTGGATACAGGCGAAAGGAGCCTCCAAAACTGAACCAACTTTATCAAGTTTCTAGAAACTTTTTTACCTAAAAAAAGTTCTATATTAATGTGATTTCTCTCCTTCACCTTCACAACATCCTTACAAGGAGGGCAGTGTCACACATCATTATTCCCATCTCACAGACAAAAATAAAAAAGGAGAGATTGTCTGTTCAAACAGAACTGTCCTGTC
This sequence comes from Loxodonta africana, assembly GCF_030014295.1. NCBI lineage: Eukaryota > Metazoa > Chordata > Mammalia > Proboscidea > Elephantidae > Loxodonta > Loxodonta africana. The sequence goes on from NC_087366.1 coordinate 51,811,604, forward strand.
TGGTGCTCCTGCTGATCAGCGGATAATGTCTTAATCTGCATGGTTATAAATAGCAACTCAGAGAAGGCAGAACAGGAGGTAGCTAGAGTAGATGCTACAGCGGTAAAACTCCACCTCAGGTAAGAAGACACTCAGAGAGCAAAGTCTTACTTTATGCAGCTCTTAGAAAAATACAGATTAAGTGCAAAATATTATCAAGTAATTAGAGCACCTAAGAAATAGGAGATTTTATAGTCGTGGAGGTATGACCACAACTGCAGGAATAGAATGAGGTTCGAAATCAATGCGGAGACTCATGGGCACTGCAAATATGAGCCTAACTGCAAATCCAGACCTATTCAACTCAGTTTCCTACCAACTCAGAACAGACTCAAACTTTTTTTTAACAATCTTAAAGACAGTATTTTGAACATACTATGGAGTCTTTTGTGCTCTTCAGAAAACATAACATTCTCACCCATCTACTCAGTATCATTGTGGTACAGGAGACACGTGACAGTCTTCTCCTTCCCAAAACAATTGCTTTTACCAATATGGAAGCTGGCTTCCTCCAAGAGGACGGATGAGTTTAAGTGTGTGGGCGTCAATCCCCATCCTGTGCCATTTGCGTGACAGGTCCTGCCGACTGTGCAGCAGACAAGTTCTAACCTGGCCCTCTGCCTGCTCTCAGACTCTCATTCCCAAGTTTCTAGTCCAATCCTGGCACTGCGCCTCCCCCGCCCCGCCATACACTTGGTTTCTCAATTATCACTTCTGTGAAACGCAATTGCCTGAGTTCCACAAGTCACAAAACTTAACTTTTCATCTAAATCTTAGTTGCTCATTTATAGCTGAATCGAGAGTATTTCCATTTGAATATCCAGGTGACATCTCATTTCAAACAGTCTCACAGAGGCTTACTGCTCTCTGACTCCTGGGGTATCTGACAGGAGTGACCCCCCCTCCCCCGTTGTCTTGGTGGCCCATAAAAACTTCCTCTTCAGAACTTCTGATTTCTCTCATCCTTCATAGCCAATTCATCAAACTCTCGTCCATTCTTTCTTCCTATCATCACTGAAATAGCTGTCTCTTTTTCATTCCCACCATCGCAACCCTGTTTCAACACGGTATTACCTCACCCCAGTCTCCTAACTGGTTTCCCCACCTCCTGGCTCTTCTCCATCCATTCAATACTATGCAATGCTTTCAGAAAAAGCTTCCCAAAGCATAATTTATTTCATATTAGCTGCTCAAAAACATATAAAGGCGACACATAAATGGCTAGTAAGCACATGCTTAACATCACTGGTCATCAGGGAAATACAAATTGAAGCCACAATGACATACTGCTTCACACCCACTAAACCAAAAAGCCACTGCTGCAGAGGCGACCCCAAGGGTGTAGAGCAGAGCCGAGTTCCATAAGGTTTTCAAGGCTGTGACCTTTCGGAAGCAGACTGCCACGCCCTTCTTCTGAGGCACCTCAACGCATGACCATTTGCACCACCCAGGGACAATTCAAATGCATCAATTCTGTCTTCCTACTTCATTGTCCAGCTTTCGCATACATACGAGGAAACTGAAAGACCACTCCTTAGGTTAGCCGCACCTGTGTCATCAAAGTGATATTTTTGCTTTTTAGAACCCTGAAGAGGTCTTTTGCGGCAGATTTGCCCAATGCGATAATGTCATTTCATTTCTTGACTGCTGATTCCATGGACATTATTAACCCAGGTAGAATGAAAGTGTTAACAACTTTAATTTTTTTCTCCATTCATCATGATGTTGTTTATCAGTCTATTTGTGAGGATTTTTGTTTTCTTCCTGTTCAGGTGTAATCCATATTGAAAGCTGTAGTTTTGATCTTCATCAATAAGTGCTTCAACTTTTCTTTATTTTTGGCAAGCAAGGTTGTGTCATCTACATTTCACAGGTTGTTAATAATGAGTCTTCCTCTAATCCTGATGCCACATTTTTCTTCATATAATCCAGCTTCATGGATTATTTGTTGAGCATACAGATTGAGTAAGTGAAAAAGTACAACCCTGCTGCACACCTTTTCCAATTTGAATCCACACAGTATCCCCTCATTCTATTCAAACCACTGCCTCTTGAGCCATGTACAGGTTCCACATGAGCACAATTTAGTGTTCTGGAATTCTCATTCTTTATCACGTAGAAGAAATTAAAAAAATTTTCCCTAGTTGATGCTCGGTTTCATGATCTTTATAAAAACATTCCTCCAGATCCACTCACTTCCTCATAGGATCTCTTCGTGCGCCTCCTCCTCTCCCACCCCTCCTTCCTCATTCCGACTTTCAGGATCTCTTCGTGTGCCTCCTATCCTCTCCACCCTTCCTTCATTCTTCTCTATGCCCTTTTAGTCTAACTGCGGGAGCCCTGGTGGCAGATTGGTTAAGAGCTTGGCTGCTAACCAAAAGGTTGGCCATTCAAATCCACCAGCTGCTCCTTGGAAACCCTATGGGGCAGTTCTACTCTGTACTAGAGGGTCGTTATGAGTCAGCATCTACAGGTTTGGTTGGTTTTTTCAGTCTAACTGTACTTTTAAAAATCACATTTAAAAATCAGTCAATGATCGTAGAAGTTGTTGAACTGGTATATGTTCTGCTATGTATAGCCTCAACAACAACAACAAAAACAATCTTTTTTTTAAAAAAATTGTATATTAAAAGAGCAAAAAAAAAAACCAGTCAATGAATGATTTTACCCCCCAAAAAATCTAGATACAAAAAAAATTAAAATAAAACCTAAAAATTTAGTAAAGCAGTAAACCACTACCATAAGAGGTAATTCTGGCTTTGTCAGACAGCTACCCCACAGCTCTTTACAAGAAAACATGCTATGTGTAACAGCCCAACTATGCAACTATTTCCAATTAGCGCTTCCACTGAGCTACATTTGAATAAACTTCCTAAGTTTGTTAAGTCAAAATTTGATAATTACCTAATTTTCAGGCTTTTAAATATCATGTGCTTTGGAGCGACCCAAGCACACTGTAGCTAAAACACTGCATACAGATAATAAGGGCCTTATATCACATTCTCAGGCTTTTGACTATCCTTAAAAGAAAAAGATATTCAAAACTGAATGAAAAAGCATTTCCTGAGTTTTCAACATTACAAGTAAACATTACATGTTTTTTAAATTTACAAATGCAAATTCATGTTTTTACTATAAGACTGTGCCATGCAAACTGCCACTTGGCCTATACACCAAAGTGAACAAATGTATATGCTGATTTAATCATTTACTTTACTACTGGCACTTATGTTAGTGGAAAGTGTTGTTTAAAAAAAAAGACACACAAACCTGCCCCGACATAAAATAATAAACAACTATAACCCGCTGCCATTGAGTTGATTCCAACTCATAGTGACCCTGTAGGGCAGAACAGAACTGCTCCACAGGGCTGCCCCATAAGCTGCAATCTTTATGGGAGCTAACTGCCACATCTTTCTCCCGCAGAGCTGCTGGTGGGGTCAGACTGCCAACCTTTCGGTTAGCGGCCGAGCATTTAACCACCGTGGCAGCGGGACTCCTAGATAAACAACTATACTCACCGATAGATATTCCAAGTGGCAACAGGCAAGTTGAGAAGGAAGATGAACCAGTGCAATGAGATGAGCATTAAGACAGTGACCACAGTATGGCCGACCAATTCTGGAATCACCCACTGCAAGAGAAGAACAGAACGTTACAGCTCTCCTGCTGTGTCCTTCCTGACTGTACATTATCTGAAGCTAAAACAGTGGATATAAAGAGCCCTTACAAGCTACTATTTCAAGGTTATCTTTAGAGTCAGATGGCCCAGATTTGCATACTGTTACCCCGTGCAAATACATCAAGGCACATCTTGAAAATAAAGCACTTAAATGTCAATTACATTTTATCCCAAGAGTTACTAAGTAGGTTTTGAATGACAACTAGTGAAACCAAAAAAAAAAAAAAAAAAATGACAGTATTATTTACTTTCTCCTCTTTTTCTAATCTAGGTTGGCGGATATCCACATATCTGCTGCCCTTCAAGTCAGAGTATCAACCTTAAACCTCTTCCAATCTCTAGAACCCTTAAGAGGAAAATCATTTCACACTCAGAAAAGAAAAATGGGGCTGGGGGAGAGCTTTAAGCTTACAGTGATAGCGCAAAGTTGACCAAATATGATAATGAACCAGGATGCCAGAATCCTAACCCACTGACTTTGTAGCACCCCATGCTCTTATCTATGCTCCCCTGGTTTACTGTGTAATTTTCTCTCCTCACCCATCGACAACTATTGTGGCAGGGTTCTCCTAACAAGTACACCCACTCCTCACTTATCGACATGGTTAGGTTCCAAAGACCAGGTCGTTACACGTGAAAATCGGTGTTACACAAAAATGAAGTTAAAAGGCAGAGCCCAGCACGTCGCCACACCCCACAATCAAGCAGATCATTAGGCCCCAGTATAAGGCGGCATTCCGCTAGGGAAAGGCCCACAACTGGACCGACAAGGCCCAGCTACAGGCCCCCAATCAGCTGTCCTGGGGCCCTGCCTCAACACCCCACAGTGTCCTGCACACCTTCAGCCAGTCACCCAAACTGCACAACGCAGCTTCGCCCCAGACAAGCAGGACAAGCAAGCATTCTGAGAGGGACATGGAGGCCGGCAAGGGCAGTGCCACCCCCAGCTGGAAGAAGGCAGCCTTGAGCGCAGGTGGGGCCCTCACCTTTGTCAGCCCGGGCCTGGTGGTACACAAGGCGTGAGTGCCTCCTGGACATAATCTTGCCGTGCTCTATCCCCCAGTGAGCCACACGGAAATAGTGGAGGCCTGCCCCACCCCCCACCCCCCACAGGGCTCTCTCTGCCCAGAAGGGCTGTGCCAACCTGTCCTCTGCCTGGGATACGCTATTGCTGAGCCTGTGCACTGTCTCAGCATTGGTTACGGCACACACGTCCTTAATGAACAAAACAGCCCAATAGTAGATTTTTTTTACTACTGTCGTAAATGTGAAATGCCGGAGAATGAGATAGTAAGTGAGGAGTAGGGGTGCAGATTTTTTTTTAATGGAAGCTAACAGCTTATCTTCATTGAACCAGAAACTGGCACTCCCCACTTTCAAATATGAGGAAATGAACTCAGAGAGGTTAAGTAACTTGTCCCCGGTCACACAGCTACTTAGCAGCTGGCAAAGCAATATATTGTAAACCCAGGCAGACTGACCCCAGGGCTCTTGCATTTAGATATACTTTTTTTGTAAACAAAGAAGTAAAGACTTTTCTGGGCCTTAAACCTAATTTGTAATCAATTGTAATACGCATTTTAAAAAGCGTAACGAATTGGGCACAATGCTTATAAGTGGTACGTGCAAGCTACCAAACCTGGAATGAAATCCATGCTATGATTTTATTAACTCTCCAGTCTTGGTAAGAGTTACCTATTCTCTCTAAGCCACAGTTTTCTCATCTAAAATGTGGAGATAATAGTAATACCTAACGCATGAAGTTACAGTTTTAGATGAAATAACATATTTAAGCACTACAGGCACTCAATAAATGTCAGTCCACGCCAACAGCAATGTTACTGCGTTACTCCCCAGGCTGTCAGAGCCCCACAGCAGCTTTCAAGCTTTTCATTTCTTACTGTTTTACACAGACACACACTTGAAACAAAAGTTTCAGGGAGCAATATCTAACTTTACTAGGCTTAGTTTACTGACTTTTAACCAAATCCTGTTTTCAATCTCTTCTCTCCTTAATTATGCACCCTTCCCCTAACTTGTTCCTAGAATGAGAGCACTAGGTTTGTATCTCCCAGGTGAGGCTTAGAGGATTCTTTGCTGGAGTAATCTAATGGTCCAAGAGAAAACATCTACCAAAAAACCCTACCATTTCAGGTACCCCAACAAAAGTCTTGGTAAAATGAAGTCCGTCAATAGGCCCAACCCACCCACACAGAGCTTCCAATAAGCATTTTAGTGCTTCACCCTTATGTATGAATAGACAGCCATGCATCAGACACTTGAGGAAAGCCTCCATCCAACATGAAAGAAAAGAGGGGGAAAAAGAAAGGAACTTAGGGGAAATAGAGATAATGCAGTAAGCAGCAAAAAGTCAAAAAAACTCAGAGAGCTAAGAAAGAAGAGACTCAAACACGGACCAAGCGAGCAAAAGTCCTGAGGAATTTAAGGTACAGCATAAATATTTACTAGAACATACAGAAGATAAAGCTGAAAAAAATCTTAAAACAATCACGATAGAAAATAAAACCAAACGAATGAAAATAAGAAAAAAGAATTGGCAGGTCAATCCAGCAGATCAATTATTTAGCTAATGTTGAGTTGTTGAAAGGGAGGAGAGAAAACAGAATTCTTTTATCAGAACAAAAAAAAAAAGAACACAAATTTCCCAGATTGAAAAAGTGTATCAGATGTCCCAAACAGTAAATGAAAAAGGCCTAAATAAAAGTACACAAAGGTATACCACTGTAAAATTCCAAGGATAAAGAAAAGATTCTGACGCTTTCATAGAGCAGACAAAAAATATATATACAAAAAGGGTAAGAAATCAAAATGGCATCAGGCTTCCCAGCTTGAATACACCGAAGTCAGAAGACAGCTGAGCAATGTCTTTGAAATTCTGAAAGAAAAATCCTTCCAACCCAGAATTCTGTACTCCAACGAACTACCAATCGAGGGTAAGGGTAAGACATCTTTAGACATGCAAGGCCTCAAAATTTAATTCCCAAGTACCCTAGCTGAAGAAGTTACTTCAGCAAAATGAGGTAGTAAGCCAAGAAAAAAAGGAAAATACGAGATCCAAGAATCAGGAGATCCAGAACAAGAGTCCCAGGACCAAAGCCGTGACACAAGCCCTGAGAGCAGACCGTACAGAGCACAAAGCAAGAGGGTAGAAGTCTCTAGGAGAAATGTCGCCCAGGGAAAAAGTGAACTGATGGATTATTTTATGTTTGACCACGTACTAAAGAGTAACTGAAGAGCTTTACAAATGTATTTGAAGAAAAGACTTAGAAACAGGTAAATAGGAAACTAAGAAAATAAAGAAACATGGCAATCATCAACACTAGGAAAGAAAGCTATCAAAAAAAAAAGAAATACGATCACTGCCTACTATGAAGCTTAGCAATAAAACATTTGCTATTATAATACTACATCATAATGATGTAAACACTGAATATAAATTTAGCCAAAAAAGAAAAGATAGGAGATAGGGCGTTTAGGGAAGGGGTGCTTACATTCGGAATTCAAAGGGTCAGGAAGGGACCCTACAAGGTTTGTAGTACCTTTGATTTTAGCTGTGTGCAAAGATAACTTTCATAAAAAGTAATGTTAAAAAAACTAGTTAGCTTCAAATCCAAGGAGTAACTTTCTCAATAAAAGAAGGTAGGTAATGCTTTCTTTGTATTTAGATTTTTAGTTTGATAAAAGAAAACCCACAAAGTACCTAAAATACTGAGTAATCAAGAAACATACAGCGATACAGACGATCTGCCTATTTAAAAAAAACAAAAACAAAACTCTATCATTCTTCTAAAGATGAGGAAAAATATAGTTTACTAGAAATTTTCACTTTCCAAGTGTAACTTCATTTCTTTCACTGGCCAGAGAAACTTAAGTAGACTGAAGATGTGAAAAGACACAGGGACACTGTTTTTAGGTCAAGTTAAAAAACCATATTTTTATATGAACTTTCATCCAGAAAGCTTTCATCTGCTCATCTCATAAAGTGAATCAGGACCAACTAGTTTCCATGAATCTAGACAATCACTGCAGTTCAGAGTTCACATGTCAATATAAAGTTCTGACTACACTAAAGATAAAACTGCCTTAAAACACATTGGCCAATTAATTCCCTTCCTCAGCGAGCCGCACAGAGGTCTGCTTTCATTCAACAAGAGGCAGGCTGAGCCTTTTTCTCCATGAGCATGGAGGGGTTCTGGACACAGAAGGCAAAACAATTACCCTCATAATGAACCTGTGCCTGGCCTGAGTAATGGTGTCAAGGGGACAAGGCAGAGTAAAGAAACAAAATTTCCAAGTCATGAATCCTAGTATGTAAAGAAATCCTAGTACGATTTCACTGTAAAACACAGTAGCTTTACCAACATTCCAATGACTAAGAGACAACATGCACTCTAAAATCACATAGATATATATATACTGGGTAGCTGTACTAATCTTTACAATGCAGAGCTGACTTCGGTACGAGAAAATGAGCAGAAAGTCTTACCTTGTTTAATTTCGAGCAACATGATCTGGCATTAATATAATCACATTCTAAATCAGACAAGGTAATTATCTGAGGATCAAGATAAGGAATTATTAGTTTTATAACAACTAAGTAACTTTTGGAAATTCTGGTGGCATAGTGGTTAAGTGCTACAGCTGTTAACCAAGAGGTGGGCAGTTGGAATCCGCCAGGCTCTCCTTGGAAACTCTACGGTGCAGTTCTACTCTGTCCTATGGCGTCGCTACGAGTCAGAACTGACTCGATGGCAGTGGGTTTAAGTAACTTTTTAAGTTTCAGAAAGCAACTGGGAATAATTCTTTAAAGTTCACTCAATTTTCTCATTTATGTTCTTCTCAACCACTGATTTTCACAAAACAATCCTTTTATTATGCTCAATTCTAGTCTAATCCATAACAATCTGATTCAAATGTGTACGATGGCTATAAGAAACAAAATAATATCTATAAAAATAGTCCAAATGTGAAAAGCCTGAATTCCCAATAGTAGAAAGACTGTATGTTTATGATATATCCATAAAGTCTTTGAAGACTTAGGATGTGAATAAAGAAAACAGGAGGCAAAACTGTAAATAGAGCAGTTACATGTTGGTAGCAGTTATGTCCCAAAAGTCAGATTACAGATGATTTTTTTCCTTAATATTTTTCAAACTTTCCAGTTAACACATTAAACTGGAATCAGGTCAAAAATAACTTTTAGTATAAAATATAAACCCCAAAATAATAATTTAAGGGACGCAGACAGACATAAAATGAAAAGTAAAAATCTTCAATTAAATGACACACAGTCTGGGATTTACTTTAAAATGCGGGCCCCCCCCCCCATCACCACCACCCTCAGGAGTTGGGGAAGAGATTAAAAATAATGGCAAAATGTTGAAAACCACTGACGTGAGAGATAGAAACATGGGGTTTATTGCACTACTCTCTACTTTTGTTTGTTTAAAAATTTCCATTAAAAAAGGTAAAAGGAAGTACTCTCAGCTAAACATTGCCATACTGATATCCTCCATCATCACCTCAACAGGTCTAAAACGGAATGTATCACTCTTCCCACAAAACTGCTCCTCCCCCACTCTGTTTTATTTTTGTCAACAACCTTATAGGCTCAAAATATGGAAAGCGTCTCTGCTTTCTGTGTCATATCACATAATCACTCATTACAAGGTCCTATCAATCATTCCTTCTTAACATCACACACCTTATCCCTGCTTTCACTTGCCCACAGTCAGCACTCCCTGTCAAATCCAGATGACCCTATCTATACCCCAAACAGCTTATCTTCCCGTCTTTTCCGTTCCCAACCCAGGCTGCAGATCCACCTTCCTAAGACACCTCTTTGTTTAGGCCAAAATACTTCGAGGGCTCCCAACTGCCTAGCTAGAGGGTCAAAGTGAAAGCTCTTCACTGAACATTCAAGTTTACCAAAAACTGATCTAATTCTACTTTTAATTCTGCCTTTCCAACAAGACTGTCTAAGACCGCCAAAATCAACCACGTGCTCCAGATGGTCTATTCATTAACCCCGTCACCATAAATGCCATGAACATTCTGTCTCTGTTCCTTCGCTCTTGCCAGTGTCTGTACAGCCACCCTCTCCTCCTCTGTAAGCTTTGCTCGCAGTTCAAAGTCCAAGAAAACTCCTATACCTTGCATGAAATTTACTGACCATTTTCCGCCTATTTCTAATACCAAACTAGTGCAACTACCCTAAAATACAGTAAAGCAATACACTGAGTCTCATCTAAACACACCCTGAATGTATCTTAATGTCTGTCTACATCTAATATTCCACCTAACATTTTTCTACATACCTAAACTGGCTTAAGCCAAATCTATTTCAAGTTATCAGGCCTAGTGTGCAAAACTGCAAAATAAGAAAAAGGAGAAATCCAATTTCATTTCTCTGAGTGTAAGCTCCAGTTCCTTAGAAAGGGACATGGGTCAATAAAGTGATGCTGTCCTTTCAGTCCGTTCCCAGAACCTAACAAAACTCAGTGTTCTTCTCTTTAAAAGTCACCAGCTTAAGTAAAAACTGCAGCTACAATACTTCCTGGACATTTGCTATGGGGTAGGCACTGTGCTAGGAGCTTAACACATGCTCCCACTGTAAAGACACATACCTGGGAAGTAAACGTTTCCTCCCATCTTAAGGATAACTGAGGCTGAATGGTGAAGTAATGTGTATCGCAAATAACTGAGCAGGTAATCCGGTTTCCAAGTTCTGTCCCTTTCCACTACAATCAAGTCCACAATGACATATGAAAATACGCTGAAAAAAAGTCCTGAACAACTAACCTAAAACCAGCATGCTCTGGCAAATACAAAAGTTTAATTCGGTCAGAAAGGGGCACGTGTGGTCATTTGAACAGTTTGGAAACGAAAACACGTGCACACCTACTAAATTTCCAGGTCTGCAACTGCCAGAGGACACCAAACAATCCCTAACAATTTTTTTTTTTTTAAATAAATTCTTCTCAAAACTCACTACAAAACGGTATCGCCAAGGAAGCAGTTCACCCCTTTTTTAAAGGACTGGACTCCTGGATGTGAAAGGTCCACCCAGTACCCACACCCGAGAACAAAGACGGCGGGGTGCCGCCCCGAGAAGGACAAGAGGCGGCAAGTCGCCTCCGCCCGCCCCCGCGCCCGCCCGCCCCCGAGCGACCGCCACGGACGTGGCCAGGCGTCCCGGGAGCCCCGGCTCCGACCCGGGGCCCGGTTCCACGGAGAGCCGCGCCCTTCTCTCCGGGGCCGACGGAGCCCAGGAGCCGGCCTCGCCCGGGACAGCTGCGCCGGGCCGTCGTGGGCGCCTAAGCGGAGCAGGGCCGCCGGGAGCCGGCGAGGGGCGGCCGGCAGCCGGGCAGGGCGGGGCAGGGCCGGGCCGACTCGGGCAGCCGCGGGGCTCCTCCGCCCGGGCCCGCCGCACCCGTCCCCGCGGCCCGCGCCGCCGCCGCCTCGGCCGGGTCGGCGCCCAGGGGACCCGCGTCGGCCGGGCCGGCGCCCAGGGGACCCGCGTCGGCCGGGCCGGCGCCCAGGGGACCCGCGTCGGCCGGGCCGGCGCCCAGGGGACCCGCCTCGGCCGGGCCGGCGCCCAGGGGACCCGCCTCGGCCGGGCCGGCGCCCAGGGGACCCGCCTCGGCCGGGCCGGCGCCCAGGGGACCCGCCTCGGCCGGGTCGGCGCCCAGGGGACCCGCGTCGGCCGGGCCGGCGCCCAGGGGACCCGCGTCGGCCGGGCCGGCGCCCAGGGGACCCGCGTCGGCCGGGCCGGCGCCCAGGGGACCCGCGTCGGCCGGGCCGGCGCCCAGGGGACCCGCGTCGGCCGGGCCGGCGCCCAGGGGACCCGCCTCGGCCGGGCCGGCGCCCAGGGGACCCGCCTCGGCCGGGCCGGCGCCCAGGGGACCCGCCTCGGCCGGGTCGGCGCCCAGGGGCCCGCGCCGCCGCCGGCAGCCTCCCTCGCACCCCCGCCCGCTCCCCGGGCCACGGGCGCCCGGCGGGCCTACGCGCGCTTCCGCCGCCTCGGGCAAGGATACGAAGTAGACGGAGAGGAAGATGAGCGCACAACAATCCAGGAGGGAGAAGACGAACACCACCGCCTCCATCCTCCGCCGCCACGGCACCCCACGGGCACCCCACGGCACCGCCGCTCCCCCGTCAGGCCGGCTGCGGCGCCCCTGCCTGCCCGCCCGCCCCTGGCAGCTCCTGGTCCCGGCCGCTGGGCCGAGGAGCCCGCCCCGCCGAAGCGCGGCCTGCCGGGAGTTGTAGTCGAATTGTTTGAAATTTCGAAGCTCGTAACCCTGATGCATACTGGGAAGTGTAGTTTATTAGTACGAACCCATATCAAAAAGGTAGAAGCCCTAAATATAATTTTTTCCAGAAATTGTGACCAGCAATTAGTTAATGGATATTTGCTGAATGCTTGTAATCTGCCGGATATGCAGTAGAACGGATTTGCCGTGTGTGAGACTATCATTATTGTCTGCCCTTCGCCCTCTGCCTCCCTGACCCAATTGGGAGTGCTAAGAGATTTTCACCTCAAAGCACAAACCTACCACTCCTGGCCTGACCCCTGAGATTTGTACTTCCTAATCTCAGTTTCTCCAGGGTTCTCACAGTCCCTTGCTTATCCTCGGTTACAGAAATGTCCCTCTCCCCTCTGGGTTTTAAGATCATTGAAGACAATATTTTGTCTTCTCATCCATTCATTCATTTTACAAGTATTTGCTGACCCCACCCCTACTAAATGCCAAGAACTGCTTTAGACTCCGGAGACACAGAAACAAACAAAGCAGACAAGATCCCTGCTTCCTGAACTGGGTGGGAGGAACAGGCAAAAAAGTAGCAGATAAATACATGAAAAAGGTAATTTCAAAGGATGATAACAGCTATGAGGAAATTATATCAAAGCCATTCATTCATTCAACCAATTTTTTTTAGCAGCTTGTGTTCACCACGTACTGTTCTAGACTTAGGGATACAGAGCGAACAAGAGGAAAAAAGTTTTTACATTCCTGTAGTTTACATTACAGGGAGATGGACAACAGATAAGCAAACCTATAATGTCAGGCAGTTGTGAGCACTTTGGAGAGTATGGGGAAACATTTCCTCGATTGATCAGAGAAGGCCATGCTTTCATTTAAGGTGAAATCTGAACAATACCTATATGAAGGCAAAGCACTCCTGTCAGCAGGAACAGTGATTGCAAAGGCCCTATTGCAAGTCCAAGTTTGACCTGTTTAAGGAAAACGAAAAAGGTCAACGTAACTAAAACACAATGAATAAGGGTGAGTTTTAAGAGAAGGCCTGAGGTGGGCATGGCAACATCACATGGGCCTTACAGTGTGCTCATAAGGAAATGTATTCTAAAATGGTGAGAAGCCACTGGAGAGTTTTAAGTATGGAAGTGCCTTGATCTGATTTACATTTTTTAAATATTCTTCTGGATTTTTGGTGCATTGAATATATGAAAAAAAAATATGAAAGGAGGACACAATTATCAGCAGGGAGACCACCTAGGGGAGAAGAGGCTGAATAGTGGAATTAGTATAAAGGCAAAACCCACTGAATTTGCATGATACAGCATAGGTTCATAAAGGGTTCAGACATGAAAGCTAGGCATTCTGTTGACAGATCATTTATACACTCACTATCGTTACACTCCCAATGCACCTTGGATAGACCTCTTTCAGAGCACTGATCCCATTCACTGTCTTTCCTCACATGCCTAGCCAGCCACCCCTTATATTACCAGGGAGGTAACAGACTTCGTTAATTTATGTATCCCCAGGACTTTCTATCCTGTAAATAGTTGGTGTTTAATAAATGTCTGATGAACGACCCACGCTATCAGGAGAATAGTTTCCAGATTTTATTAAAAGCATTAATCTCATCTTACATACATTTCCCCTGAGCTGGAAATGAAAACACAGGCCATCCTATATTCTTTATCTGCTGTTTTATCCTTTATGTGCTATTTATCAACGATAATTATTAAATTACCAATTCTAATTAAGATAGGCTTTGTCTCTTATTCTGTTAGGAAAAAAAAAAACTCTTTGTGGTCAAGTCGATTCCCACTCGTAGGAACCCTATAGGACAGAGTAGAACTGCCCCATAGGGTTTCCAAGTGGCTGGTGCATTCGAACTGCTTACCTTTCGGTTAGCAGCCGAAGGTCTTAACAACTGCGCTATCAGGGCTCACTTATTCTGTTACAAAACTCAAAACATGGCTGCAATATCAAAACAATGGGGAATGCAAAATTTGGGAGAAGAAAATGATCAGCATACAAAACAATAAGTGGGTATGTATGACCAAGAATTTTTTTTTTAAATACGTACTATATTTTAAAAGTACGAATTACATTGGCTCCTTCTCAGTAGATTCCAGAGAAAAGATGTCGTTGTTACTTGCCACTGCAAGACCCCATGTGTGCAGGGTAGAACTGCTCCATAGGGCTTTCAAGGCAGATTGCCAAGCCTGTTTTTTGGACGTGCCTCTGGGTGGGTTCAAACTGTCAACTTTTCAACTAGTAGTCAAGTGTTTAGCTGTTTGTACCACCCAGGGACCAGAGAAAAGATACTAGGATATATTCTAGTGTCTTAGTCATCTAGAGCTGCTGTAAGAGAAATACCACAAGTGGATGGCTTTAACAAACAGAAATTTGTTCTCTCACAGTTTAGGTGGCTAGAAGTCCGAATTCAGGGTGCCAGCTCCTGGGGAAGGCATTCTCTGTTGGTTTGGGGGAGAGATCCTTGTGATAAATCTTCCCCTAGTCTAGGAGCTTCTCAGGGCGGGCATCCCGGGTCCAAGGGAAGCCTTCCGCTCCTGAAAACTCCTTTTTTGGTGGCATGAGATCCCTCTCCTCTCTGGTCTGTTCTCTCTTTTATATCTCAAAAGAGATTGACTCAAGATACAACCTAATCCTGTAAATTGAGTCCTGCCTCATTAACATAACTGCCTCTTATCCTCCCTCATTGACATCAGAAAACTTTTGCCATGGAGTCCATTCAGACTCATAGCAACCCTGTAGGATAGAGTACAACAGCCCCATAGGGTTTCCAAGGAGCGGCTCTCTAGATTCAAACTGCTTACCTTTTTGGTAAGCAACCATAGCTCTTAACCGCTGCGCCACCAGTTTGGATTTACAACACATCAGATCGCAAAATGGCGGACAACCACACAATACTGGGAATCACGGCCTAGCCAAGTTGACACAAATCTTGGGGGTACACAATTCAATCCACAACACCTAGCATATTTGAGATTAACTTCATTCTACCTCTACATTGATTGATATTTTGAGCTGGTATCAAATTATCAGTTGAAAATTATTTTCCAGAAGAATTTTGACAGCATTGCTTCACTGTCCCCTCGCTTCTAATATTGCACAAGTTGAGAAGTCCATGCTATTCTAAAATTCTTGATCCTATGTATATGTCCTGCCTGTTCAGCCTGGAAGATCAAGAATCTTCCCTTTATCACCTGTCATGATAACATGCCTTGGGATGGGCCTTCTTTCCTTCGTTGTGCCAAGCACTCAGTGGGCTCTTTCAGCGTGGAAGCTCATGCCTTTCAGTTCTTGTAAATTTACCAGTATTTCTTTAACCAAATTCTTTCCTTCTCTTTTCTGTCTTCTCACTTCCCTAAACTTCTTTTTGTTTATACATTGGAGCCCCTAGATTGAGAACATTTTCTCTCCTATTTCCATCCCTGTGTATTTTTTTGTTTGTTTGGTTACTTTCCACGGGATTCCTTCAAGTTTCCCTTCCTACCCTTCTAATAAAATTTATTCGTTATTATTTTTAGTATAAATAAGAAATCCTTTTTGTCCTGTGTTTTCTTATAACATTCTCTTCTTGTTCCAGTGATGCAGAATCCTCTCATATCTATGAGTATATAAATTTTGTTATGCTTAAAATATTCTTCTGCTCCGTGTATTGTCTTTTGTCTCCGCTTCCTCCAATTTCCTTTTTTCTGTTTCTTTATTTTGCTCTGTATTTCATGTTGGAGATTTTCCACAAATGAACTTTGATCCTTGGTAGTCTGTTCACGCCTGACTCAAGCCACAGTGTTTTCAGTTACCTCATAGGCATACAAAAGCTGGACAATGAATAAGGAAGGACTAGGAAGAACTGATGCATTTGAATTATGAGGTTGGAGAAGACTACTGAATATATCAAGAACTACCAGAAGAATGAACAAATCTGTCTTGGTAAATGTACAGCCAAAATGCTCCTTAGAAGCAAGGATGGCAAGACTTTGTCTCATTTACTTTCAACATGTTATTAGGATGGACCCGTGCCTGGAGAAGGACATCATACTTGGTAAAGTAGAGGGTCAGCAAAAAAGAGTAAGCTCCTCAATGAGATGGCTGCTACAATGGGCTCAAACATAGCAACAACTGTGAGGATTGCGCAGGACAGGGCAGTGTTTCATTCCGTAGCACATAGTGTTACTATGAGTCTGAGCAAACTCAATGGCACCTAACAGGTCTGTTCATATGTTTTTTTAAAAAAAAAGCAATAAAAAGGTGATTGGGAGCTCACTGTGGGTGGGCAAGCCTGGTTGTTTGGGGGGTTTCGTTGCATGTTGATCATTGTGGTCAGTGGTGATCTAGACATTGGTTGGCCTCTCCCACATGTAAATCTTCTCAATTACTCCAGAAAAGAATCCAACCTCTTCTACTGAAGAGTAGAAACCAGGCTGCCAGCGTTCTGAGAGCCAAATGGGGAAGTGGGGCTGGGGTTTCATGCTGAAAACTTTCACTTACTCTTCCTATTTTCATTGTGGTGCCTTGTTTCTGTTCTCTGTCACATCTGATGTCCCAGAGACTGCGACATCTCTAGTTCAATTTTCCTAGCACTTACACCACCCACCTCTGCTAGGGTAGGGGAGAAGATCTTAGTGTACCCTGATAAGGGTAACCAAACCACCCTTTTCAGCTCGGCTTCTGACCCCAACTGTCTGTGATAACAGATATCTCCAGTTCCTGAATTTGCTGGTGTTCTGAAGTGCTCTTATGGCAAACTCTGTACTGGCATTTCTATTTCCTTTTTCTCTCTTCTGAAGGTCAGTTTTCTACTCGTGCTTTCATGTTAGAAATTTCTTTTACAGTTTTTGTTGTGAAATACATCATGCATGCAAAAAAGAACACAAAACGTAAATGTACAGTTCAAAGAATAATATTAAAATGTACTCCCATATGCCGGTACCCGGGTAAATAAAGAAAACATTGCCAGTTTTTTGAAGCCCCCTGTATTTCACTCTCTTCTCTCTCTTCCTTCTACAAATCCTAAATTTTGTGTAAATTATTTCCCTGACTGTGGTTTAGTTTTGCCAAATATATAGCTATCTCTAAACAGTATGTTTTAGTTTTGCTAGTTTTTGAACACCATGTATATTTCACACTTTATGTATTCTTCTGTGATTTGATTCGTTCATTCGGCATTATTTTGAAATTTAGCCACGTCCTCTCATATACGTGTACCTTCCATAACATTTGATATTGTCAGAATTTTTATTTTTTCCTTTTTATTATGAAAAATTTCAAACCTATACAGAGAGTAAAATGTACTGAACCCCCATGTATCCATCACCCAGCTTAATTAAACGATTACAATGGTGAATCTTGTTTCATCTATGCCAGCACTGTCCAATAGAAATATAATACAAGCTACCTTTGTATTTTAAGATACTAATCTTAATATCCCCGCACAATGGGATTGGACCTTTGTGATCCATAGGGTTATCCCCGCACAATGGGATTGGACCTTTGTGATCCATAGGGTTATCCCCGCACAATGGGATTGGACCTTTGTGATCCATAGGGTTATCCCCGCACAATGGGATTGGACCTTTGTGATCCATAGGGTTATCCCCGCACAATGGGATTGGACCTTTGTGATCCATAGGGTTATCCCTGCACAGTGGGATTGGACCTTTGTGATCCATAGGGTTTTCACTGGCTGACTCTTCAGCAGTAGATCACCAGGCCTTTCTTCCTAGTGAAACTTAGTCTGAAAGCTCCACTGAAACCTGTTCAGCATCGTAGTAACACGTAAGCCTCCGCTGACGGATGGATGGTGGCTGTGTCTGAGGTGCATTTTTCCGGAATGAAACCCACTTCTCCCTCATAAACAAAAACAAAAACCAAACCCATTGCCATAGAGTCAATTTCGACGCATAGAGACCTAGGCTAAAATTCTACCACTGAACCACCATCGCCACCCAAAGTATTTAATAGACACATTTCAAAACAAAAAGGAAACAGGTGAAATTAAATTTAATAATATAATTTAACTCACTATGTCTAGAATGGAGCCCCGATGGCACAGTGTTTAAAAGCTCAGCTGCTAATCAAAAGGTCAGCAGTTCAAATCCACTAGCCACTCCTTGGAAACCCTATGAAGCAGTCCTACTCTGTCCTATAGGGTTCACTACGAGTCAGGATCCACCCAATGGCAATGGATATATCTAAAATATTACCATTCATCATACAGTATACATACATATATGTGTTATTAATGCAATATTTTATTCTTTTTTTTCCTTCTAAAGGATAGACTCTTTAAAATAAAAACACTTTTATTGTAGTACAACATACATACGGAAAAGGACACCAAAAGCCAAAAAACCCACTGCTGTCAAATCGATTCCAACTCATAGAGATCCTATAGCACAGAGCAGAACTGCCCCATATAGATTCCAAGGAAAGGCAGGTGGATTCGAACTGCCAACCTTTTGGTTAGCGGTCGAGCTCTTAACCGCTGAGCCACCAGGGCTCTGAAAAGGACACAGTTCTACGAATTTTTACAAACTAAACTCCCCCGAGTAACCAATACCCAGATCTAGGTACAGAACATTACCAGAATCCCAGGAACCCTCTCATGCCCCCTTCCAGTCGCTACCCTTCTTTTATCCTGACTTTTAATGACATAGGTTAACTTTGCTTGCTTTCAAACTTTACATAAATGAAATTATGCAGCTTATACACTTTTCCATCTGGCTTATTTTGCTCAACGTTATGTTTATGAGATTCATCCACGCATGTGGTTGTATGGTTATAGTTTATTCATTCTTTTTGCTCGTTACTGTTCTGTTTTATCGATATCACAAGTTATTTATCCATTCTACAGTTCATGGATATTTGGGTTGGTGGATATTACAAATAATGTGCTATGAGCATGTTTGTACATGTCTTCCCCGTCTTCATGGTAAATATAGATGCATATTTCTTCTTGGCATATACTAGAAGTGGAATTACTGGGTCGATACAGCTACTATCGAGAGTGTTCCAAAGTGAATGTAAGAAATCTCACTGTTCTTTATGTAACCACACATCTATTATCACACTTGAAGAAACTTAATCCCATAATATATCATGACATAACAACTAATGTGCAAATTTCCCCAGCTGTTGCCATAGGTTTTAATTTTTGCCAATCTTGAGGATCAAACAATATCTCATTGTGCTTTTAATTTTCACTTCCCAAATTACTAAAGAGGTTGCGCATCTTTTCATAAACCATACTTCTTGTGTATTTTTTTCTTTTCTAATTGACCTGCAGAAATTTTATTATAAATTCCAGCTAATCTCTATTTTAAATATCTTCTCACAGTTTGTGATTTGTCTTTTTACTTTTAACAGAATATTATGATGAATGGAATTTCTTATTGTTAATGTGATAATATTTATGGATCTCTTCCTTACCTGAGGCCTTTTTTTTTTTTTTCCTTTTAAATAATATTGTGCTTTTGGTGAAAGTTTACACAGCAAATTAGGTTCACATTCGACAACTTTTACACAACTTGTTCTGTAACATTGGTTACATTCTTCACAATGTGTCAGCAGTCTCTTTAATTCCATTCTGGTTGTTCCATTTCCATTACTCTAGTTTTCCTGTCCCCCTCTCTTCTCATCTTTGCTTTAGAGTAATTGTTGATCTTTTGGTCTCATATAGATTTTTTTTTTTAATGGAGCACCATATTCATGGGTAATATCCTTTATTTTGTGTGCCAATCTGTTATTCTGATAAAACATGACCTCAGTGGATAGTTTTGGCTCAAGGTTTAAAGAGTATCTCAGGGTGATAGTCTCAGGAGTCCTCTAGTCTCAACTGGTCCATAAATCTGGACTTTTTAAGAATTTGAGTTCTGTTCCTCATTTTTCTCCCATTCTATCAGGGTCCACCAGTTATGGTCTTGATCAGGGTCATGGTAGCTGGACACCATCTAGTTATTCTGGTCTCAGGATAGATGAGGACATGGCTCGTGTAGGCTATTAGCCCTGTAAAATAGTTTCTTCTCTGAGACTTTGGTTTCTTTCTCTTTTGCTCCTGATGAATAGAAACCAATTGCTGTGTCTTTGATGGCTGCTCACAAGCTTTTAAGACCCCAGACACTCTTCATCTCACTAGGATGCAGAACATGAACTTCGTGAACTATATTATGCCATTCGACTAAGTTGTCCCATGAGACTAAGATCCTACGGCTTCAAAACCTGAAAACCAATCTCACAAGTCTAGTTATGTCTGAGAAGCATCTGTAACAGTATCCTCTACGAATATACATGCATGCACGCAGATACCTGCTCATACCCACAGGTAAGGATACTTCTTTCTGCGCACAGACGTGTACACTCCTGTTCCTACTCATACACATAGATGCCTATACACACACATATATAACCATGCACTTGTTTTTTGTTATTGTTGGTGTTGTTACAAAATTATGTATGTCGTATTTCTTAGCACAAACATCCATTTCTCTTGCATACTTCTTAGTGACATCATTTACTTTGGTCAAGCTGAGCTCATTACAACCACTTTCTATGCTACTTTTCCCATTACCGAAAATAACAAGTATCTACAATTTAGTGAGTGATTCTCCTCTTCCCCCAACCATCCCTGGTAACTACCAAGGAACACTGGTCTGTGTATATATAACTATTCTTGTCTTATGAAAGTGGAGTCATATAATATTTGTCCTTATGATTTATTTCATTTAGCATTATGTCCTCCAGGTCCATCTAGGTTATAATACTACCTTTTCATGGAAATAACGAGCACCTTGCCTTCTGTGTTTGCTTGCCAGCTGAGCCCTACCCCCCGAGAGATATTTTCTTAAGCTCCATATGCTAGTTTTTTTCCAGCAACATGTGGAGGATGATTGGCACGGCAGTGCTCGTGAGGGTGTCTCGCTGGGGAAGGGCGAGACCAGCAAACAAATGCAGAAGGCATGCATTATTTGCATAAAAATACAGTATGTCTTACAGACTCATCATTGTTCTTTACGGTTGTGTAATATTCCATTGTATGTATGTATGACATTTTGCATATCCTTTCATCCACTGGAAACCCTGGTTGCACAGTGGTTAAGAGCTATGGCTGCTAACCAAAAGGTTGGCAGTTCGAATCCACCAGGCCCTCCTTGGAAACCCCATGGGGCAGTTCTACCCTGTCCTATAGAGTCACTATGAGTCGGAATTGACTCGACGGCACTGGGTTTGGTTTGGTTTCATCCATTGATGGGCACTTAGGTTGTTTCCTTTTTTCGCTATTGTGAATAACACTGCAATGAACATAGGTGTGCATATGTCTGTCCATGTCTCATTTATTAGCTGTCTAGGGTATATACCTAGGAGTGAGATTACTGGATCATAAGCTATTTTTATTTCTAGTTTTTTGAGAAAGTGCCATACTGTTTTCCATAGCAGTTGTACCATTTTACAGACCCACCAGCAGTGGATAAGTGTTCCAATCTCTCCATTTTCTCTAAACATTTGTTATGGGGTTTTGTTTTTTTTTAATTAGTGCTATTTTAGCTCGGGGTGAGGTGGTATCTCATTGTAGTTTTGATTTGCATCTCTCTAATGGCTAATGGGAGACTTGGTGGTACAGTAGATAAGAACTCAGCTGTTAACCAAAACGTCAGCAGTTCGAATCCACCAGCTGCTACTTGAAAACCCTATGGGGCAGTTCTACTCTGTCCTATAGGGACGCTATGAGTCGGAATTGACTTGATGGCAACGGGTTCAGTTTTTGGAATGACCATGTTTTCTTGTGTTTGTTGGCCGCTTAAATGTCCTCTTTGGTGAAGTGCCCATTCGTGTCCGTTGCGCATTTTCTAAATGCGTTGTTTATCCTTTTTTTTACCTGGGTTGTTTCTTCTTTTTTAAACTGGGTTGCTTGTCTTTTTGTTGTTGAGTTGTTGAAGTTATCTATATATTTTAGAGATTAGACTTTTATTAGATATGTTTTTTCCAGAGAGTTTTTCCCAGACAATAGGCTGTCTTTTTCCTCTGTTGATAAAGTCTTTTGACGAGTGTAAGTATTTAATTTTTAAAAGGTCTCAATTATCTATTTTGTCTTCTGCTATTCATGCATTTGTAGTAATGTTTGTTAGCCTATTTAAAAAAAATTATGTCCCATAGTTTTCTCCCAGGAATTTTATAATTTTAGATTTAAGTCTTCAATCCATTTTAAGTTAGTTTTTGTGTATGGAGTGATGTATGGGTCCTGTTTCATTTTTTTGCAAGTGGATATCCAATTTTGCCAGCACCATTTATTAAAAAGATTGTTTCTTCCCCATTGAATGGACTTTGATGCCTTGTCAAAAATCAGTTGTACATGTGTGGATGGCTTTATTTCTGAGCTCTCAAGTCTAGTCCACTGGTCTATAAGTCTGTCATTGAACCGGCACCAGGCTGTTCCAATTACAGCAGCTGTATAGTATGTTTTGATATAAGGAAGTGTGAGGTCTCCTACTTTTTTTTTCTTCAACATTGCTTTGGCTACTCGGGACCTCTTTCCTTTCCACATAAAGATGGTCATTAGTTGTTCCATTTCAGGAAAGAATGTTGTTGGGATTTGAATTGGGATTGAATTGTATCTGCAGATCACCTTAGGTAGTATTGACATTTTCACTATATTAAGTCTTCCAGCCCATGAGCATGGACTGTCCTTTCATTTACGTAGGTCTCTTTTAGATTACCTGAGATATTAAAGGTATTGTCCTATATTTTCTTCTAAATTGCCTTTCACATTTAAGTCTTTAATACCTTTTTTACTATCCTTGTACCAATAACATTATCTTAATATATATAACTTTATAATAGTAATGAATGGGTAAAAGTAAAAACCTGTATTTTAATTTATGTGTTTGAATATCAACTCCAAGAAAACTATGAAACTTTAGGCATGAATACTGTAATTTCTAGAGTAACCACTAGGACACACACACACACACACCGAAGATATAGACAAAACTTAGAAGACAAATTAAAGTGGAATACTAAAAATATTCAAATACTCCAAAAGAAGTCAGGAAAAGGATAACATAAGACTGTTACACAATGATGAAAGTGTGAAATTATCAAAAAGTTATAGCAATTAAATCCATAATTGCAGGGAAATTTCAACACCACCTCTCAATAAGCTTTGAAACAAGTAGACCAACAATCAGTAAGGGTATAAAAAAAAAAAAAAAAAAAAAATTTTTTTTTTTTTATAGGAGCCCTGAAAACACTTCAACCAACTTAACCTTTTCACATTTATAGAACAATACACTTCACAACAGTAGAATACACATTTGTTTTTTCAAGTGAACATAAAGCATTCACCAAGGTAGAACATATACTGGGCCATAAAAAAATCTTAACAAATGTAAAATAATTGATACCATACAAAGTATGTTCTCTGACCATAACATAATAAATCAAGAAATCACTCACAGAAAAATATCTGCAAAATCCCCAAATCTTTGGAAATTTAACAGAACACCTCTAAATACTTGATGGACCAAAGAGGAAGTCACAAAGGAAATTTGAAAATATTTTGAATTGAGTGAAAATGAAAACATAAGATATCTAAATTTATGGGCTGCCAATGGAAGTGGTTCTGAGAGGGAAATTTAGAGCATCAAATGCTTGTAGTATAAAGGAGAAAAGGTCTTAAATAAATTATCTAAGATTTCACCTTAAGAGACTAGAAAAAGAAGATCAAATTAAAACAAAAGCAAAGAGAAAGAAGTAAATAATGAAGATAAATGCAAAAATCAGTAAAAATGAAAACAGAAAAATAGTAAAAAATAGAGAAAATAAAAAAAAAACAAATGCTAGTTCTTTGAAAAGATCAATGAAATTGCCAAAACTCTAGCCAGACTAACCAACTAACAAAAAGAAAACCAGCCCAACCCACCACTGCAGTTGAGTCCATTCCAACTCATAGCGACCCTGTAGGGCAAAGTAGAACTGCCCTGTAGAATTTCCAGGGAGCACCTGAAACCAGACAGTTGTGTCAATTCCGACTCATGGAGACCCCAGGTGTAAGAGCCCATGGGTGGTACAAACAGTTAAGCTCTGGGCTACTAACTGAGAAGTCAGTGGTTGGAATCCATTGAGAGGTGCCTTGGAAGAAAGGCCTAGCAATCTGCTTCCAAAACATCACAGCCATGAAAAGCAGTTCTACTCTGAAACACATGGGGTCACCATTAGTTTAAAAAAAAAAAAGAAAAAGAAGAAGTAGATGCAAATTGCCAGTATCAGGAATAAAAGGTGGGATATAACAGACCCTACAGAAATTTAAAGACTAATAAAAGAATAGTGTAATGCACTTCATGCCCATAAATTCTACAACATAGATGAAATAAACCAATTTCTCGACACATATCAACTATCAAAGTTTGTTCAAGAGAAACAGATAATCTGAATAGACCTATATATATATTTTTTAACTTTTATTGAGCTTCAAGTGAACGTTTACAAATCAAGTCAGACTGTCCATATATGTTTATATACACCTTACTCCATACTCCCGCTTGCTCTCCCCCTAATGAGTCAGCCCTTCCTGTCTCTCCTTTCGTGACAATTTTGCCAGCTTCCAACTCACTCTATCCTCCCATCCCCCCTCCAGACAGGAGATGCCAACACAGTCTCAAGTGTCCACCTGATATAATTAGCTCACTCTTCATCAGCATCTCTCTCCTACCCACTGTCCAGTCCCTTTCATGTCTGATGAGTTGTCTTCGGGAATGGTTCCCGTCCTGTGCCAACAGAAGGTTTGGGGACCATGGCCGCCGGGATTCCTCTCGTCTCAGTCAGACCATTAAGTATGGTGAATAGACCTATATTTTGTAAAGAAATTGAATTCATAGTTTAAGACCACCAAATAAAGAAATTTCCAGGTCCAGATGGCTTCTGGTAAATTCTGCTAAGCATTTAAGAAAGAAATACTAATTTTATACAATATCTGAGGCCAGGGTTATGCTGATACCAACATTAGTCAAAGGCATTACAAGAAACAAAAGCTACAAACTAATATTCCTCCTGAACATAAAATTTTCAATCCACAAAAAACATTAGCAATTGAATCCAGCAATACATAAAAAGGATAATACATCATGGCCACGTAGCGATTATCTGAAAAATGCAAGGATGATTCAACGTCTGAAAATCAATCAATATCATTTACCACATTAACATATTAAAGAAAGAAAAGCATGATCATATCAATTTACTGTGCAAAGGCATTCGACTGTATGGATCATAACAAAATACCCATAACATTGCAAATAATGGGAATTCCAAAACAATTGTGCTCATGTGGAACCTGTACATAGACCAAGAGGTAGTTGTTGAACAGACAAGGGGATACTCTGTGGTTTAAAATCAGGAAAGGTGTGTGTGAGACTTGTATCCTTTTACCATACTTATTCAATCTGTATGCTGAGCAAGTAATCTGAGAGGCTGGACTATATGAAGAAGTATGGGGCATCAAGATTGGAGGAAGACTCATTAACAACCTGCAATATGCACACGACACAACCTTATTTGCTGAAAGTGAAGAGGACTTGAAGCACTTACTGATGAAGATCAAAGACCACAGCCTTCAGTGTGCATTACATCTCAACATTAACAACGACAACAAAAAAACCTTATAACTGAGCCATGATAAATGGGGAAAAAGATTGAAGTTGTCAAGGATTTCATTTTACTTGGATTCACAATCAACACCCATGGAAGCAGCAGTCAAGAAATCAAAAGACTCATTGCATTGGGCAAATCTGCTCCAAAAAACCTCTTGAAAATGTTAAAAAGCAAAGATGTCGCTTTGAGGACTAAGGTGTACCTGACTCAAGCCATGGTATTTTCAATTGCCTCATGTGTGTACAAAAGCTAGACAATGAATAAGGAAAACCAAAGAAGAATTGATGAATTTGAAATATAGTGTTGGCAGAGAATACTGAGTGTACACGGACTGCCAGAAAAATGAGTAAAGCTGTCTTCAAAGATGTACAGCCAGAATTTGTCTCAGAAGCGAGGATGACTAGACTATGGGAAACCTCACCTGGCCCGGACTTGGACAGGATTGACAGACTGATAGCTCTTTCTTGAATCCATGGAAGGTGGTGCATGGCCGTTCTTAGTTGGTGAAACCATTTGCCTGGTTATACTGCTAGTGGGACTATAAAATGTTGCAGGTACTTTGGAAAATAGTTTGGTGGTTTCTCACAAAAGCCAAACATAGAATCTCCATGTTGTTGTTGTTAGGTGCAGTCGAGGCAGTTCCGACACATAGCAACCCTATGCACAACAGAACGAAACACTGCCCAGTCCTGCGCCATCCTTACATTTGTTGTTATGCTTGAGCTCACTGTTGTAGCCACTGTGTCAATCCAACTTGTTGAGGGTCTTCCTCTTTTCCACTAACGCTGTACTCTGCCAAGCATGATGTCCTTCTCCAGGGACTCATCCCTCCTGACAAAATGTCCAAAGTATGTAAGACACAGTCTTGCCATCCTTGCCTCTAAGGAGCATTCTGGCCGCACTTCCTCCAAGACAGATTTGTTCGTTCTTTTGGCAATCCATGGTATATTCAATAACCTTCGCCAACGCCACGATTCAAAGGCGTCAACTCTTCTTCGGTCTTCCCTATTCATCGTCCAGCTTTCACATGCATATGATGTGATCGAATATACCATGGCTTGGGTCAGGCGCACCTTAGTCTTCAGGGTGACATCTTTGCTCTTCAACACTTTAAAGAGGTCCTTTGCAGCAGATTTGCCCAATGCAATGCGTCTTTTGATTTCTTGACTGCTGCTTCCATGGCTGTTGATTGTGGATCCAAGTAAAATGAAATCCTTGACAACTTCAATCTTTTCTCTGTTTATCATGCTGTTGCTCATTGGTCCGGTTGTGAGGATTTTGGTTTTCTTTAATGCTGAGGTGTAATCCATACTGAAGGCTGTGGTGTTTGATCTTCATTAGCAAGTGCTTCAAGTCCTCTTCACTTTCAGCAAGCAAGGTTGTGTCATCTGCATAACGCGGGTTGTTAATGAGTCTTCCTCCAATCCTGATGCCCCGTTCTTCTTCATATAGTCCAGCTTCTCGGATTATTTGTTCAGCATACAGATTAAATAGGTATGCTGAAAGAATACAACCCTGATGCACACCTTCCCTGACTTTAAACCAATCAGTATCCCCCATTCTGTCTGAACAACTGCCTCTTGATCCATGTAAAGGTTCCTCATGAGCACAATTAAGTGTTCTGGAATTCCCATTCTTCAGAGTGTTATCCATAGTTTGTTATGATCCACACAGTCCAATGCCTTTGCGTAGTCAATAAAACACAGGTAAACATCCTTCTGGTATTCTCTGCTTTCAGCCAGGATCCATCTGACATCAGCAATGATATCCCTGGTTCCACGTTCTCTTCTGAAACCAGCCTGAATTTCTGGCAGTTCCCTGTTGATATACTGCTGCAGCCGTTTTTGAATGATCTTCAGCAAAATTTTGCTTGCATGTGATATTAACGATATTGTTCTATAATTTCCACATTTGGTTGGATCACCTTTCTTGGGAATAGGCATAAATATGGACCTCTTCTAGTCAGTTGGCCAGGAAGCTGTCTTCCATATTTCTTGGCATAGACAAGTGAGCACTTCCAGTGCTGCGTCCGTTTGTTGTAACGTCTCAATTGATATTCCATCAATTCCTGGAGCCTTGTTTTTCGCCAATGTCTTCAGAGCAGCTTGGGCTTCTTCCTTCAGTACCATCGGTTCCTGATCATATGCCACCTCTTGAAATGGTTGAATATCGACTAATTCTTTTTGGTATAACGACTCTGTGTATTCCTTCCATCTTCTTTTGAAGATGCATCGTTTAATATTTTCCCCATGGAATCTTTCACTATTGCAATTCGAGGCTTGAATCTTTTCGTCACTTCTTTCAGGTTGAGAAACACCGAGCGTGTTCTTCCCTTTTGGTTTTCCATCTCCAGCTCTTTGCACATGTCATTATAATACTTTACTTTGTCTTCTCGAGGCACCCTTTGAAATCTTCAGTTCTTTTACTTCATCATTTCTTCCTTTTGCTTTAGCTGCTCGACGCTCAAGACCAAGTTTCAGTCTCCTCTGACATCCATCTTGGTCTTTTCTTTCCTTCCTGTCTTTTCAATGACCTCTTGTTTTCTTCATGGATGATGCCTTGATGTCATTCCACAACCCGTCTGGTCTTCAGTCACTAGTGTTCAATGCATCAAATCTATTCTTGAGATGGTCTTTAAATTCAGGTGGAATATACTCAAGGTCATGTTTTGGCTCTCGTGGACTTGCTCTGATTTTCTTCAGTTTCAGCTTGAACTTGCATATGAGCAATTGATGGTCTGTTCCACAGTCAGCCCCTGACCTTGTTCTGACTGATGATATTGAGCTTTTCCATTGTCTCTTTCCACAGACGTAGTCAATTTGATTTCTGTGTGTTCCATCTGGCAAGGTCCATGTGTATGGTTGCCATTTATGTTGGTGAAAGAAGGTATTTGCAATGAAGAAGTTGTTGTTAGCCTTGCAAAATTCTATTATTCACTCTCCGGCATTGTTTCTATGCCCAAGGCCATATTTTCCAACTACTGATCCTTCTTCTTTGTTTCCAACTTTTGCATTCCAATCGCCAGTAATTATCAATGCACCTTGATTGCATGTTCGATCAATTTCAGCCTGTAGCAGCTGATAAAAATCCTCTATTTCTTCATCTTTGGCCCTAGTGGTTGGTGAGTAAATTTGAATAATAGTTGTGTTAACTGGTCTTCCTTGTAGGCGTATGGATATTATCCTATCACTGACAATGTTATACTTCAGGAGAGATTTTGAAATGTTCTTTTTGACAATGAATGCAACACCATTCCTCTTCGAGCTGTCATCCCCAGCATAGCAGACTATATGATTGTCTGATTCAAAATGGCCAACACCGGTCCATTTCAGCTCACTAATGCCTAGGATATTGATGTTTATGCAGTCCATTTCATTTTTGATGATTTCCAATTCTCCTAGATTCATACTTCGTACATTCCAGGTTCCAATTATTAATGGATGGTTGCAGCTGTTTCTTCTCATTTTGAGTCATGCCACATCAGCAAATGAAGGTCCCGAAAGCTTTACTCCATGCACATCATTAAGGTCGACTCTACTTTGAGGAGGCAGCTCTTCCCCAGTCATCTTTTGAGTGCCTTCCAACCTGGGGGGCTCGTCTTCCAGCACTATATCAGATAATGTCCCGCTGCTATTCATAAGGTTTTCACTGGCTAATGCTTTTCAGAAGTAGACTGCCAGGTCCTTCTTCCTAGTCTGTCTTAGTCTGGAATCTCAGCTGAAACCTGTCCTCCATGGGTGACCCTGCTGGTATCTGAATACCGGTGGCATAGCTTCCAGCATCACAGCAACACGCAAGCCCCCACAGTACGACAAACTGACCGACACGTGGGGGAGAATTTCCATACAACCCAGCAATTCCGCACCTGAGTCTACACTCGAGAGCGGAAAGCAGGTATTCAAACAAGAAGTTGTACGTTGATGTTCATAGCAGCATTATTCATAATAGACAACATGTGAAAACAACACAAATATCTATCAATGGATGAACGAATATGCAAAATGTGGTATATCCATACAATGTAATATTATTCAGCCATAAGAAAAAATGTAGTGATACATACGACAATATGCATAAATGTCGAAAACATTATGCTAAGTGAAGAAAGCCAGCCCCAAAAGGCTACATATTGTATTTTTCCATTTATGTGAAAGTTCCAGAATAGGGAAGTCCCTAGAGACAGAAAGAGTAGTAGATGCCAGGGAGTAGGGGGAGGGAGGAATGGGAAGTAGCTGCTAAGTAGGCACCATGTTTCTTTCTGGGGTGATGAAAATGCTCTGGAATTGGTGGTGACGGTTGTACCACATTGTGAATGCACAAAAGCCATTGTATTCTACACTTCTAAATTGTTAAAATGGTAAGTTTTAGGTTACATGAATTTTACCTCAATTAAAAAAAAAACTAATTGAATTCTATACGCTTTAAATGGATGCATTTTATTGTAGCTAAATTATACCTCAATTAAGTTTAAAAAATAAGTGAAGCTACTGTGGGGTTTTTTCTTTCTTTCTTTCTTTCTCATTTGATAGGTATTACTTTATTTTCCCTGACCACAAGGCCTTATCTGCCATTTGGCCAACCTTCAGTACTTCAATAGCCTAGGAGTCTTCAAGGTTTTGCACATGTTAGATATCAAACAGTAACTTTGGATGATTATTTTTCCTGCTTTTCCAAGTTGACAGAACTTTTCTAGGACCTACCAAACACCTAGGGTATGCCAAGCACCTTGGCCAGGTAAGGGGAAAGGAGACTGGGCTATAGAGACACACCACAATGCTCACAATAACTAGTCAGGGAGAGGAGACATAGACATGTGAGGTCCAGACAAGCTGTGGGGTTGTCAGAGGCTGGAGAGGTGGCATCCAATGAGGACTGGGGAAGCTTCCTAGAAAGGAAGGTGTTTAAGCTGCATATATGCAAGTAAGAGCAGGGTTTAGAAATAGGACTGGAGGGAGGATCATGGTAAGCAAAGGCAGAGGTAGGCGATCGCTCAATCCTTTTACATATGGATAGGCAAATTTGTTTTACTTTGTAAAAACGTCAAGTTGACCTACTTGTGGCCAGTAAGAATGCCTGGGGAATTACCAAGCCAAGTTTTCATTTTAAAATTGAGTTTTCCAGAAGCCTTTGGCATGATTTTGCCCTCCCTGAGAGAGCCTTGAGGTTCAGCCACCCTTGGCCAAAGAATGATATAAAATTGTCAGATAAACAAGCATTTTTTGATGATGAGGTCACAGTAGACCGTATTTCTGAAGTTGTCTCCCATCTGAAAGAACTTCACTGAGTGGGTTCGTTTCCAGCTTTTTAGCAAATATTTGAGTTGTAAGATGTCAGGGGTGGATGGGTGCTGTGAGGGACTAGATGACTAATCTAACAGCCCATAGGTTCAGTGGAGTGCCTTCCCCACACATACCTGCTCTCCCACCAGAGCGACTGCTCTGTTCATATGTGAGAATGTGGAAGTATATGGTTTTGTTTGAAGTTATGGTTCTGCTGCTTTAAAAATCAAAGGCTGGAACCACTGTTCATTATAGAGATGGGGAAACTGTGGCACAGGATATGTTCAAGGGCTGGCCCAAGGCTTCCCAATGAAGAGGTAAAAAAAAAAAACCAAGCCCAGAAACCACAGGGCCTTGGGGTCACCTTTGTGCTCTTGCTTTTAGGTTTCTACCTCTGCTCCAGCAATCCAGGCCCCGAAGGTTTGACTGACAATTCTCATCTAGAAATGCAGACCATCTTATATAAGATACTCTACATTCTCCCCCACCACTCCCATCCCCACCCCCATCCCTGGCTCTCCTAGCTAGTACATACACACACACACACACACACACACACACACACACACACACACGGATAGTTGCAAGAGAGTCACAACTGAAATTTTCCAGCAGAAATAGTTTCCACATCTGGCATTTCTATTGGGCTGCAATTTTCTACCACCAGAGAAAGGCAAAACCACCACAAAGATGGTTCTGCCCTTATACTATGACCACTATGACCTTCACTTTCCTCCAGCACCGTCACAGTGTGCTAACATCAGTTTAACGAGGCTGATGATGCTGTTGTGTTGATGGTTTGAAAAGGGAGACTAATTACTACCAGCAGTCTTAATCTTCAGCCGAACCATAATACCAACCCAAAAAACCCACTGCTGTTGAGTCGATAACTGGGTTCTTATTCAGGAATGGATTGGCTGGTCTTGGCCATTTGGTCTTTTAAATTAATTTTATAAATCTTACAAAGTTCCTCCAATTAACAAACATTAGTTCAAGGTAAGGTTTGTTTTGAGTGGCACGAATCTCAAAAAATGGTGGTTTCAATAAGAAAGAAGTTTTTTGTTACACAAAAATCCGGAAGTAAGCAATGCAGAGATGAAACGACACTCCCCGGAGTTAGCAGCCCAACGCTGCTTTGTTGCATGTGGCCAACTCAACTGATTTCTTTGGTATTTACCTCTAGCATCTCTAAACATGTTTATTGGATAGTTTTTTTTTTTTTTGGTATTATGAGTCAGAATCAATGGGAACAGTTTTTTTTTTTTTTTTTTAATATGGAAGATGAAGTTATAATCCTCTTTCACACATACCTAGTTTACCCTCACTTCCCATTTCCTCAGCTTTCCAAGGTAGTTATATAATTTTGGCTAGATAATATTCAAATTTTACAGTATTATGACTATGTCAGTGTTATACACAGATGAGAAGTGTGCTATAATTAATTTTCTTTTTCAGTATAATTTTTTTTCTTATTTATGAAAATATCCTCTCAATAGGCTCAAATACATCCTGTATCCTGTCAATATAATTTTGAAGAAGTCTCTCCCAGCATCTCCTGACCTGCTTCACTCTGGGCTGGGTGATTTCTACGTGACGAACATCTCATGCCCTGGGATTTCTCCTCATCGTCAACCTGGAGATTCCCTTTGACTTTCTCCTCTGTTTTTTGAACCCCATGTCTTCTTCTTTCTTGGTTTAGTTGCTCAGTTTTTGGAGCACATCATTCTGAATTTTCCTGAGAAAGCATACATGGGAGGTAAGACTTTCAGATACTTTATGTCTAAAATTATATTTATTCTCTTCATATTTTTTTTTTTGTGATTTAGGTGAAAGTTTCTCATTAAACAGTTAATGTGCATATTGCCAATACTCTCCCCTTCTCCACCCCAGGTTCCCTGTTTCCATTCATCTGCTTTTCCTGTCCCTTTCTGCCTTCTCATCTTTGCTTTTGGGCTGGTGTGCCCACTAGTCTCACATACATGGTCGAAGTATGAAGTATGAAGCATGTCTCTCAGGTGTGTTGTTCTTGGCCCTATAGAGCTGTCTAATCTTTGGTTGATGGGTGAATCTCAGGAGTGACTTCATTACTGAGTTAAAAGGGTGTCTGCAAAAGCAAAGAAGTTTCCTGAATAAACTGAATGCTTCAAAGGTCAGCGGAGCAAGGGCGGGGGTTTGGGGACTATGGCTTCAGGGGACATCTAAGTCAATTGGCAAAATAAATTCTATTAAGAAAACATTCTGCATCCCACTTTGAAGTGTGGCGTCTGGGGTCTTAAACGCTAACAAGTGGCCATCTAAGATGCATCAATTGGTCTCAACCCACCTGGATCAAAGGAGAATGACGAACACCAAGGTTACAGGGTAATTATGAGCCCAAGCAACAGAAAAGCCCAAGTGAAATAGAGACTACATCATCCTGAGACCAGAAGAACTAGATGGTTCCTGGCCACAACCGACGACTGCCCTGACAGGGAACACAACAGAGAACCCCTGAGGAAACAGGAGAACAGTGGAGTGCAGCCCCCAAATTCTCATAGGAAGACCAGACTTAATGGTCTGACTGAGACTAGAAGGACCCTGGTGGTCAGAGTCCCCAAACCTTCTGTTGGTCCAGGACAGGAACCATTCCCGAAGCCAACTCATCAGACATGGATTGGACTGGACAATGGGCTGGAGAGAGATGCTGATGAGGAGTGAGCTACTTGCATCAGGTGGACACTTGAGACTATGTTGGCATCTCCTGACTAGAGGGGAGAGGGGAGGGTAGAGAGGGTTAGAAACTGACAAAACGGCCACGAAAGGAGAGACTGGAAGGAGGGAGTGGGCTGATTCAATGGGGTGAGAGTAAGTGGGAGAATGTAGTAAGGTGTATATAAGTTTATATGTGAGAGATTGAATTGATTTGTAAACTTTCACTTAAAGCACAATAAAACTTTTTTTTTTCTTTTAAGTGTGTCCGGGGGCCATACTCTAGGAGTTTCTCCAGTATCTGTCAAACCAGCAAGCCTGGTTCTTTTTTTTTGAAATTTGAATTTTGTTCTACATTTTTCTTCTGCTCTGTCCAGGACCCTCTGTTGTGATCAATGCCAGAGCAGACAGTGAGGTAGTGGTAGTTGTGGTCCATTAGTCCTTTGGACTAATCTTTCCCTTGTGTCTTTGATCTTCCTTTTCCTCCGCTCCAGCTGTGATGAGACCAGTAGATGTATTTTAGATGGCCGCCTGCAGGCTTTTAAGGCCCCAGACGTAGATGTAGAACAGTCAGATGTAGAACATTTTCTTTACAGACTATGTTATACCAGTTGAGCTAGATGTCCCACGAGACCATGGTCCCCACCCCTCAGCGTAGTAGCTCAGTCTCTCAGGGCATTTCGGTGTGTCTGTGAAGCTTCTATGACCTTGCCCTGGTCAAGTTGTGCTGACTTTCCTCGTATTGTATATTGCCTTACCCTTCACCAAAGTTACCACTTATCTACTATCTAGTAGTGTTTTTCCCTCTCCATCCCCTTCTTCCCTCGTAACTATCAAAGGTTGTTTTTTTCTGTGTGGAAACATTTTCATGAGTTTTTTTTTTTTTTTTGTCAAAGAAATGTATCTAATTTATTATGGGTATTCTGAGGCTTGTCACTATCCAAGAATCAACAGGTTTCTATCTCCTCCTCTTTTTTTTTTTTTTATACAATGAAAGAAGACAAATTCAGAGATGAGTCCATCAACAAATATTGATTTCCTCAAAAATGTCTGGCTTCAAACAATTACACCTACTGACTGGTTGATATAGCAAGTTATGAGTTGAAATGAAGTGGAATGAGTTGATTTTGGTAGGATCCCGGGGGCACATGTGTTTATAAAGTTGACTTGATTCATAATGATGCTTTCAGAGAAAATTCCTTGAGAATCTTGGTCAAGAGAAACCAGGGGCATCAATCCTTCTTAGATGTGTATGCACAATTAAGTGACCTTTGCTGCTGAATTGGTTTTCCTTTCATGCTGTGGTGACATTTCTTGTTTAAAGGTTTTGTTTTGTTTTTATTTACTATTTTTTCAATTGTGCTTAGGTGAAAATTTACAGCTCAAGTTAATTTCTCATTCAAAAATGTATACACATATTGTTTTGTGACACTGGTTGCAATCCCCACAATGTGACCATATGATCCCCCTTTCCTCCCTGGGTTCCCTGTGTACATTTGTCCAGTTCCTGTCCCTTCCTGCCTTCTCATCCTGCTTTTGGACAGGAACTGCTCATATGGTCTCGTATATTTAATTGAACTAAGAAGCACATTCCTTGTGTGTATTATTTTTTGTTTTATAGGCCTATCTAATTAATCTTTGTCTGAAAAGTGGGCTTTGGGAGCAGTTCCAGTTCTGGGTTAACAGAGCGTTTGGAGGCTGTAATTTTAGGAGTTCTTCCAGTCTCTGTCAGACCATTAAGTCTGGTCTTTTTACGTGAATTTGAATTCTGTTCTGCACTATTTTCCTGCTTTGTCTGGGACTCTCTGTTGTATTGCCTTCCAGGGCCATCATTGGTGGTAGCCAGGCACCATATGCTTCTTCTGGTCTCAGGCTGGTGGAGTTTCTGGTTCATTTGTTTCTTTAGTCCTTTGGGCTGGTACTTCCCTTGTGTCTTTGGTTTTCTTCATTCTCCTTTGCTCCGAGTGGGATGGGACATAGAGGAATCTTTGATGGCCTTTTGAAAGCTTTTAAGACCCCAGACACTACTTGCCAAAGTGGGATATAGAACATTTTCTTTATAAACCATGTTAGGCCGATTGACCTAGATGTCCCCCAAAACTATGGTCCCCATTTATGTATTTTTATAATAGTGGTCTCATACAGTATTTGTCCTTTTGTGATTGACTTATTTCACTCAGCATAATGCCCTCCAGATTCATCCATGTTGTGAGATGTTTTGCAGATTCATCATTGCTCTTTATCATTGCAGAGTATTCCATTGTGTGTATGTACCAATAGTTTTTTTTTAATCCATTCATCTATTGATGGGCACTTAGGTTGTTTCCATCTTTTTGCTATTGTGAATAATGCTGCAATGAACATGGGTGTGCATGTGTCTATTCATGCAATGGCTCTTCTTTTTTTAGGTTATATTTCTACAAGTGGGGTTGCTGGATCGTATGGTATTTCTAGCTCTAGCTTTTTAAGGAAGCACCATATTGTTTTCCAAAATGGTTGTTATCTATCCTTATACTTATTTGATAGTCTGGCTGGGCATAGAATTCTAATTTATAAATATTTTGCCCCTTCATTTTTTTAGGCATCTGTCCATTTTCTTCTAGCTCCCAGTGTTGCTCTTGAGACATTCAATGCCATTCTGATTCTTGATAGTTTACTTATTTTCCTCCCAAAAGGAACTCTTAGTAACTGAAATTTAATAATGACAAGCCTTAGTATACATGTATTTCAAACTCTGATGCTGGGTCTTTAATAAGTCACTTTCATCTCAAACTCTCCTTTTAGTTCTGAGAATTTTTCTTGATTCATTTCTTTGATGTCCTATCTCTTTTCTAGTCTCTCTCTGGTATGTCTGTTGTTTTCATTGGACCTAGTGAATTGGTCCTTCCCGATTCCCCACCCCTGCAATCCTATTTTTCCTTCTTTTTCAATTTTACTTTGCCTTCAGGAAGTTTATTTTTTACATTCAAACCTTTTTGTTTGTTTTTCATTTCTAGTCTCACATACTTAATTTCCAAGAACTTTTTTTTTTTCCCTTCTGGAGGTTATTTTCATAGAACCCTGCTCTTTTTTTTCATAAACGTGCTATTTTCTTTTGTCTAAGTTACTTTTTGTTGTTGTTTGTTTTGGTCTTCAATTTTCATGTTAAAGGCTTTTGTCAAGTATCAACAGTCATCCTCGTTTTTTTTTTCAAAGTTTATTTTGACTGAAATTATTATATTGCTATCCAGACTATTTTGTTTTTTGACTGGTATATCTTCTTCCATGCTTCAACTTATAACCTTTTTGTGTATATTTGTATAAACTGGATTCTCATGAAGTGTTAAACTTCTTTCTTTCTTAAAGCATTCTGATGATCTCCTTCTTCAGTTTGAACTCTGTTCTACACTATTCTCCTGCCCTGTCTGGGACTCTCTGTTGTGTTCCCTTTCAGGGCCGTCACTGGTCATTTCTTTAATATCTGCACTGTTCAGAATTAGTGATATATTTGGATTTATCACTACCATTTTATCTTGTGCTTCTTATTTGTCCCACTTATTTTGACTCCCCTCCTCCTCTTTTTATATTCTTTGTGTTGGCGGAAGAGCTTTTTTCCTTATTCAATATTTTTCCCTTACTAATTTGAAAATTACACACTCTATTTCCATTGTTTTAGTGATTAGCCTAGAAAATTTGACACGTATATTAACTTTTCAAAGTCTAAGGTAAGTATCTCCTCACCTTGCTTTAACTCAAATCACCACCCTCCTAAGAGTTTTGGTATTTTAAATACTATTTTTATATTCAATTATGGTATTATGATTTTTCTGTTAAGCCATCTGTATTTGTTTAAATTTACCAACAAACTGATCATTTTCTTTATTCACCATTCCTTTTTGCAGCTCAGACATTCTACATGAAATACATCTTTTTGAAATTCCTTATCTGAGGATAGTCAGTTGTGAACACTTTGAATTTTTTTTTTTGGTCAGGAAATGTATTTGGCCCTTATTCTTGAAAATTTATTTTGATGGGCACACTTGTTTTTTTTTTCCTTTAAATTTTATTTATTTTGTTGTTGTTGAGACTATAGACAGCAAAACATATACCAACTCAACAGTTCCTACACATACTATTTAGTGACTT
This sequence comes from Loxodonta africana, assembly GCF_030014295.1. NCBI lineage: Eukaryota > Metazoa > Chordata > Mammalia > Proboscidea > Elephantidae > Loxodonta > Loxodonta africana. The sequence continues at coordinate 51,849,364 of NC_087366.1, forward strand.
TGACTGCATTCTTGTGACGTTGACTGCATTCTTCGAGTTCTGCACCCATTCTCACCCTCCTTTTCTAAGTTGTTCCTCCCTTATTAACATAAACTCACTACCCCCTAGGGTACCTAGCTAATCTTTTGAGTTGCTGTTGTCATCTTGATCCCATTTAGTTCTTAAAAGAACATAATGCTCAAGGTAGATCTTTTTTACAAGTTAACTATTATTCGGTTTTAAGATGACTTTAGGGGATATTTTTAGTTTAAGGTTTAAAGATTATCTCAGGGCAACAGTTTGAGGGGTTCATTCACTCTCCATGGCTCCAGAAAGTCTAGAGTCCATGAGAATTTGAAATTGTGTTCTGCATTTTCCCCCTTCTGATCAGAATTCTTCTATGGAATCTTTGATCAAAAGGTTCAGTAATTGTAACTAAGCACCATCCAGTTCTTCTGGTCTCATGGCAAAGGAAGCGGTTGTTCATGGAGGCAATTAGCCACGCAGTCCATATTCTCCTCATATTCCTGACTCTCCGTCTTCCTCTGTTGCTCCAGGCTAATAGAGACCAGTTGTTATTCTTTGAGTGGGCACTTTTAAGATCCCAGGCCCTACACAATACACCGAGGTAGAACAGAAGCACTAAATACATCATTAGCCAATTAACTGGGTAGTTCCATGAAACCATGACCCCAAACCTCCAAATTAAGGAACCAAATTCCATGAGGTGTTTGGTTGTACACAAGCAGCCTCAGCAGCTATTTTTTTTTTTGTCATTGTTGTAGATATATCTATCACACAACTTTTGCCAATTCAACTTTTTACATGTGTACAATTTATTGACAGCAATTACAAAAATCAGCTGTGCAACCCTGCCTTTAATCAATGCAATTTTTCCATCACTGTTAACCCTCCTTTTTCCCCTCCCTCCCACCCCGGTAACCACTAACAAACTTTGGTTGTATACATTTGACTTTTCTTGCTTTTATATAAGTGAGGTCACATACAATATTTGTCCTTTTGTGATTGGCTTATTTCGCTCAGCATAATGTCTTCAAGCTCTTCCCATATTGTAGCGTGTATCAAGACTTCATTTCCCCTACTGGTTCAGTAGTATCCCACTGTGTGTATGTACCACATTTTTTTTTTTATTCATTCATCTGTTGACGGGCATTTAGGTTGTTTCCACCTTTTGGCTATTGTGAAAAGTGCTGCAATGAACATTGGTGTAAAAGTCTCTGTTTGAGTCTCTGCTTTCAAGTTTTTTGAGTATATACCTAGGAGTGGAATTGCTGGGTCATGTGGTAGTTATATTTTTAGTTTTTTTGAGTAAAGACCACATTGTTTTCCACAATGGCTGTACCATTTTGCACTCCCACCAGCAATGGGTAAGGTTTGCAGTTTCCCTGCATCCTTGCCAACATTTGTTATTTCCAGTATTTTTTTTTTTTTTTTTTTAATGTTAGCCATCATGTTGTTATGTTGTTAGGTGCTGTTGAGTTGGTTCTGACTCACAGTAGCCCTATGCACAACAGAATGAAACACTGTCTGGTCCTGCACCACTCTCAAAATTGTTGCTATGTTTGAGCCCTTGGTTGAAGCCACTGCATCAGTCCATCTCGTTGAGGGTCTTCCTCTTTCTTGCTGACCTCCATCTTATCAAGCGTGATGTCCTTTTCCAGGGACTGAAACATCATTATCGCAGTGGGAGTCAAACTGTATCTCATTGTGCTTTTGATTTGCATCTGTCTGATGGCTAAGTATACTGAGCATCTTTTCATGTGTTTGGTGGCCATTTGAATGTCCTCTTTGATGAAATGTCTCTTTAAGCCCTTTGCCCATTTTATGATTGGGTTATTTGTCTTTTTGTTGTTAAGTGGTCAAAATTATATACAGTTTGGTTATTAGATTCTTGTCAGATATATGGCTTCTGAAGGTATTCTCCCAGTCAGTAGCTTATCTTTTCACTTTTTTGGTAAAGTCTTCTGATGAACAAAATATTTTAATTTTTATTAGGTCCCATTTATTTGTCTTTTGCTGTTTGTGCTTTTGATACCGTTTTTGAAAGCTAGGCCTGACAGCATTGCCCCTGCTGTTCTTCTAAGAATTTTATGGTTTTAGCTAGCACATTTAGACCCTTAACCCATTTTGAATTTTTTTTTTTTTTTTTTGTATATGGCATGAGGCATGGATCCTGTTTCATTTTTCTGCATGGGGAAATCCTATTTTCTCAGTACAGTTTATTGAAGAGACTCTTCTGTCCCTATGGAGTGGACTTAGCATTCTTGTCAAAAAATCAGTTGACCATAGATGTGTGGGTTTATTTCTGGACTTTCCAATCTATCCCATTGGTTTATATTGCTATTGTTATGTCAGTACCAGGTCATTTTGGTTACTGTAGCTGTATAGTATGCTTTAAAATTATGAAGTGTGAGTTCTCCTACTTTGTTCTTCTCTGTCAACATTTTTTTACCTATTTGTGGTCTCTTGCCATTCCATATAAAGTTGAGGGTTGTTTTTCCTATTTCTGTAAGCAAGGCAGTTGGAATTTTTATCAGGATTGCACTCAATCTATTGATCACTTTGGTAGTATTGACATCTTAACAATATTAAGTCTTCCAACTGATGAACATGGAACATCTTTCCACTTATTTAAGTCTCCTTTAATCTCTTTCGGCAGTGTTTTATAGTTTTCACTGTATTAGTTCTTCACATCCCTGGTTAGATTTATACCTAGGTATTTTATTCTCTTAGATGCTATTGTAAATGGAATTGTTTCCCTAATTTCCCCTTCAGATTTTTCATTGGTGTGGTATAGAAATCCAACTGAATTTTGTTTGTTGACCTTATACCCTACAACTTTGCTAAATTCCTCTATCAGTTCTAGAAGTTTTCTTGTGGACTGTTTAGGATTTTCTATATACAGGATCATATCATCTGTGAATAGAAATAATTTTATTTCTTCTTTTCCAATCCGGATAACTTTTTTTTTTTTCTTGTCTTATTGCTCTGGCTAGGGCTTCTAAAACAATACTGAGCAGAAGTGGTGAGAGTGGGTACCTTTGTCTTGTTCCTGATTTCAAGTGGCAATCTCTCAGTGTTTCTTCATTAAGTATAATGTTGGCCGTTGGCTTTTCATACATGCCCTGAATCATACTGAAGAATTTCCTTTATATTTCAATCATTTTTAGGGTCTTCATCAAGAAAAGATGTTGGATTTTATCAAATATATTTTCTGCATCCATAGAGATGATCATGTGGTTCTCTTCCTTTCTTCTATTGATGTAGTATATTACAGTGACTGATTTTCTAATGTTGAACCATCCCTGCCTTCCTGGAATAATCCCAGTTGGTCACAGTATATGACTCTTTTAACTGCTGTTGGCTTCTGTTGGCTAGCATTTTCTTGAGGATTTTTGCATCTATAATCAAAAGAGTTATTGGCCTGTAGTTTTCTTTTCTTGTAGTGTCTTTGTCTCATTTGGGTATCAGGATTATGTTTGATTCATAAGATGAATTAGGGAGTACCCCTCCTTTCTCTATCTTTTGGAAGAGTTTAAACAGTATTGGTATCAGTTTGTCTCTGAATGGTTAGCCAAATTCCCCGGTGAAGCCAACTGGTCTGGGGCTTTTTGTTGTTGTTGGGAGGTTTTTGATCACTGATTCAATCTCTTCACTCGTTATGTATCTGTTGAGATTTCCTATGTTGTCTCGAGTCAGTCTGGGTAGGTTGTAGCCACTAGGAATTTGTCTACTTCATGTAGGTTTGTTTGCCATACTGTTGTTCATAATATCCTGTCATAATTCTCTTTATTTCTATTGGGTCAGTTGTAATGTTCCCTCTTTCATTTTTTATTTTGGTTATTTGTATCTTTTCTCTTCTTTGTCAGTCTAGTTGAAGGTTTGTCAATGTCATTGATCTTTTCAAAAAACCAACTTCTGATTTTATTGATTCTCTTTTGTTTTTCTATTTTCAATTTTATTTATTTCTGCTCTGATCTTTGTTATGTCCTTTCTTCTGGTAGGTTTAGGCTTAGTTTGATCTTCTCTTTCTGGTTCCTGGAGTTGTTAAGTTAGGCTGTTAATTTGAGATCTTTCTTCTTTTTTTTATGTAGGCATTTATTGCTATAAATTTCTGAGTACTGCCTTCATTGCAGCCCATAAGGTTTGGTATGTTGTGCGTTCATTTTCATTTGACTCGAAGAAATGTGTGATTTCTTCTTTGATATACTGGTAGTTTAATAGTTGTTTAATTTCCATATGTTTGTGTATTTTCCAGGTTTTTTTCTGTTATTGATTTCTAGCTTCATCCATTGTGATCAGAGAAAATATTTCATATGATTTCAGTATTTTTAAATTTATTGAGACTTGCTTTGTGACCTAACATTTGGTCTAACCTGGAAAATGATCCACGAGCACCAGAGTAGAATGTATATTGCGTTGTTTTTGGGTGGGCTGTTCTATATATATCTGTTAAGTCTACTTGGTTTATACTGTTATTTAGGTTCTCTGTTTTCTTGTTGATCTTCTTCCTTGATGTTCTGGTTCAATACTGAAGTCTCCAACTGTTTTTATAGTACTACCTATTTCTCCTTTCAATTCTATCACTGTTTGCTTTATATATTTAGGTGACTCAATGTTGGGTGCATATATATTTACGATTGTTAAATCTTCTTGATTAATTGACCCTTTTATCACTACATAATATGCACCTTTATCTCTTCTCCTAAGTTTTGTCTTCAAGCCTACTTTGTCTGATATTAAGATTGCCACCCCAGCTCTCTTTAATTATTGCATGGAATATTTTTTCCCACCTCTTCACTTTCAACCTATCCGTGTCCTTGGGCTTAAGGTGTGTTTCGTGGAAATAGCATATTGCCACTCTCTGACTTTAGATTGGAGCATTTAGTCCATTTACATTGACTGTAATTACTGTTAAGAAGAAGCTTACTTCTGCCATTTTGTTGTTTTTCATGTATCTTAAGCCTTTTTTTGTCATTTAGTACTGTTCGCTTTTGTGTTTTGCTGGTTCATTGTAGTGAGCCTTTTTGGTTCCCTTCTTTTCTTTTGTGTATTTTTTTAAATATGTTTTCTTAGTGGCTACCATGAATATTACATTTAAGAGTTTATAACATTCTAGGTTAAGCTGGTATTAACTTAATATCAGTAACATACAAGAAATTCTGTATCTATACCATTCCTCTCCCTCCTTTTGTTGTTGTTATCACTAATTATGTCTCTATTTTCATGTGTCCTATAACATAATTTTAAGAAGCCCTGGTGGTGCAGTGGTTAAAGCACTTGGCTGCTAACTGAAATGTTGGCAGTTCGAACTCACCAGCCTCTCTATGGGTGAAAGATGAGGCAGTCTGCTTCCATAAAGATTACAACCTTGGGAACCCTATGGGGGCAGTCCTATTCTGTCCTATATGGTCACTATTAAGTTGGTATCGACTCAACAGCAATGAATTTGGTTTCGGGGTAACAATTTTATCTTTGCCTTTTATGTATTTATTAAAAAAAAATGAAGGACAAAACATTTAGAACTATCAAGCATAAATATCTTATTACTAGCCCTTATTCTTGTTCATGCATTTCCTCTTATTAAAGGGATCTTTCTTTTTATGCATAACTTTGAAATACTTTCTAGTAGTGTATTTTCCCTTCCATCTACAGAACTCCCATTAGTATTTCTGTAGGGCTGGTCTGGTGGATATGAACTTTCTCAGCTTCTGTTTGTCTTCTTGAAGGATAGTTTTGCTGGATATAGTATTCTTGGTTGACAGTTCCCCTCCCCCCCAGCACTTTAAATATTTCATTCCATTGCCTTCTGGCCTCCAATGTCTCTGAGGAAAAATCAGTAATTTATCATATTGAGGATTCTTTGTATGGGACTGCTTGCTTCTCTCTCACTGCTTTCAGAATTCCTTCTTTAATTTTTGAGAGCCTAACTGTGATGTGTCTTGGTATGGATCTCTTTGGGTTTATTCTGCTTGGGCTTCTTTGAGCTTCCTGGATTTGTCATTTCATGTCCTTCATTAGATTGGGAAATTTTCTGTCATTATTTCTTCAAATATTCTTTCTGTCCGTTTCTTTCTCTCATCTCCTTCTGGAATTCCCATGATGCATATATTAGGTCTCTTGTTGTTGCCCAATAATTCCATTAAACCATCCTCAGCTTCTTGAGCCTCAGTTCTTGTTGCTCTTTAGCATTTGCAATTTTAACTATGTTGCCCTCTAATTTGTCGATTTTTTATTTTGCCTGATTAAATCTGTTGGTAAGTCCTTCTATTGTGTTTCTCATTTCAGTTATTGTCCCTTTCAGTTGCAATATCCTCATTTTATTCTTGCATTAATTTCCTTATTTCTTTTAGCATTTTGTCTATGTTTTCCCTTAGTTCTTTAATTATGTTTTAATGTTGTTGTATCACATTTTTCCATTTTTTTCCCCATTATTTGGTCATCCCTAGATGTGCTTTCACTTCCTTGGTTATGTTCATTTGAATAGGCCATAGTTTCTCCATTCTTTGTGTGTCCTTTGATATTCTGTTCAGGCACTGAAATTGTCAAGGGTGTTAACTTTCTCAGTCTTCCCCAGTATTTGGTATTTTTGCCTGCATCACTTTCTGCAAGAAACTTTTAGATGGGCAGAGCCTTTGGTCTTTGTTTACCATTTCCTCTCCCTCTCTGTGATAGCTCCTTCCCCCTCCCTGGTTTAATTGGGATTCAAAAGTTCCAGATCTCATTTTTCAACTTTCATTATCTCCCAAACACCAGAGTTCAAAATGCAGCTAGTCTGTCCAACAGTGGGTACTGCCACTTACGATAGCCTGTACTGATCAATCTGTCCACCAGGGGGCACGGTCCCATCTCTCTGGTTACTACCCCCTTCCCTTCTCTTTTTCTGCAATCACGATTTCAGCTGGAAAACTCATAACCAGAGAGCTTCCTTTGGGGCTGGGTGTTGCCCTCCAGTTTTGCCCGAGGTTTCCTTCCCTGCTATGTAGGGGTTGCTTATACCTGAGCTGGCATTAAGGTGAAGCAAAGACTTTCCTCTATTTCAGGAGAAGGGGCTGACACTTCCCAGGAAGACCTCTGAGAGATCTGCCTTGTTGGTTTCAGAGCCTCAATGACCTTGTGGTGGTTAAGGGAGCAGTCTCTCCTTAGGTGACCCAAATCCTGACCCCACTGTATGTAACCTTCTATAGGAGTTCCTATCAGTCCAACAACTGACAGTTACTGGTTGTGGGGGGGGGGTAGTTACACTCCAAACAGATCCCCAGGGAGTTCTGTCTTATTGCTATCAGAGCTCCCCCTCCCCATGGTACGCTGGCTGTGGGTATAACCTCCACTCAAGATGCCTGCTTCCTAGCACACAGCAGCCTCAGTCAACAGTCCTCAGCACTGACTGTAGGGAGAGCAGACAGATCCAAACTGATCCCCAGGGAGGTCTGTCCTGTTGATTTCACAGAGGACTGAGCTATGGGATGCACAGAGAGGTAGCCAGAATGTTGACTGTGGGAGTAGGCTCCACTACGGGAGCCTTCTATAGCAGTTTGCAACAGCTTGGTAACCAACAAGTACCAGGTGGGGTAGGGGGGTGTCACGTTCTGGTCAAGTCTCCATGGAGGTCTGTCTTGTTGCTACCAGAGTCCCCCTGGCACACTGTTGGCTCTGAGTGCAGCCTCCATTCAATGCTCTTGCTTCCTAACACACAGCAGCATCAGTCAGCAGTCCTCAGTGCCAACTGGAGGTGGGGGCAGACTAACCCTAAGTTTGTCCTGTTGGTTTCAGATGCCAGAGCTATGGGGTGTGCAGGGAGTAGGTAGAATGCTATGAGAGCAGACTCTTCTGGAGCAATTCACAGCAGGTTTGCAGGTGATAGTGCCCAGGTAGGGGAGGAGCTGTCATGCTCTAAACAGACAAGGTCTGCCTTGTTGCTGTCAGAGCCCTACCTGTAGTATGATGGCTGTAGCTGTAGCCTCCACTAAAGATACATGCTCCTTAGCACATAGCAGCCTCAATCAACAGCCCTCAGCGCTGACTGAAAGGGAATAGACAGACCAGAACTGACTTCCTGAAAGGCCTATCTTGTTGGTTTCAGAGGACTGAGCTATGGGTGCATAGGGAGGCAGGTAGAGCATTGACTATGAGAGTAAAATCCACTGCAGAGGCCTTCTGTAGCAATTTGAAGTAGGCTTGCAACTGATGGTGTCTGAGTCGGGGAAGTGCTGGCACACCCCAAATAGACTCCTGGGGAGGTTACACCTTGTTAATTTTAGGGCAGAAGCTTGGGGTCCTGTCTCTTTGTACAGGTTAGGGAAACAGGCTCTTTTTCTGGGCCCACTAACACAGTTCACAGCAGCTACAGCCCATGTGGCTGGGGGAGGGGCAAGGATGGTGGAAGAAGCGATTTTCCTACCATATGGGACCGACTGTTGACTTGTTGATTCTTGCCTGTCTGCAGTTCCCCACTGCTTTCCTCTGCTCCCCAACTCAGAGTCCTTCAAAGCCAAGCACGATTTCCTTGTTGATTTCTTGTTGTATTTGTGGGGAAGAGTTGGAACGATGGTTTGTTTTTGCCTCCATCTTCCCAGAATTGAACCATTTTAGTGTGATGATAATTTTCCCTCTGCACATGGAAGACATTATTTATTTCTGACATCCACTGTTGCTGCTAATATTCTTTTGTAATAAACTTACGTTTTTTCCTCTGATTGCTTTTAATGTCTCCATTTTTTTTTTTTTTTCGGATGCAGTTTTTCTACATTGTGACTAGGTATGGGTTGACTTTATATTTTTATTCTTCATGGGATTTGTGGGGCTATCTGGCGTCTGTCTTTAAAATCAATTCTGGTTTTCAGCCATTGTTCCTTTGAAAATTGTCTCTCATATTTGTTATTATATTTTTCATTTGTAGAAATTTTTTTGTAAGTTTTTATGGACTTTTGTTCCTTTGTCATACTTTCAATGCCCTCCTGTATTTCTTTAAACAGATTGATATTTATACTTGATGCTTTCCAGTTTGTTGTGTTTACTGACTCTTCCTCATGGTGCCTTGTTTCCTCATGTATTTGATGTTCAAAAGTCAGTCTACGTTTCTTGCAACTTTTTCTGTAGGAGTCCCTTGAGGCAGGTGTTTGGCATGTATCCCTCCATAGACGATTTGCATTTATTTTTGCCAGGTACCTAGGGCACCAACAACTTAGCATCACTATAAACTTTAAAATTGTGCTTTTTTTGTCCACTCAGTTGTGTGTTCATTTTTGCCAAACTTGTGACCGACACTTGTGGCTAGGAATTCTCAGAGGAGATTTTTATCCTTCTCTACTTCATCTACCCAGCATCAGACAAAGAAGTCTCCTTACGCGGGATGACATATTTTTGTCATACACCCACTGAAAGTTTAGTCTGCAGTGGTAGGGAAAGCGTGTCCTTTATACCTTCCACCTGCCCTTTGATTATAGGCTCTGAGGATCTGCACATGCCCTCTGAGCAAAAACCAGTTCCACTGCTTGCTTTATTCTGTGGAATCAGGTTTCTTGTCATTTTTAGACTTCGGTTGTTTCTCTTCCTCTCCTTCCAGTTTGGTGATTTTATCCAGTGATGTTCATCATCCTATCTAGGAGTCTTTCTACATAATTACCAGAATGTACCTTGCTTTTTTCACTCAGTTTATCTTAGTGATTTGTCCCATCACATATACAGAACTGTCTCATTCCTTTAAACGACTTCACAGTATTCCACTGTATGGCTGTCTCGAATTCATAATATAATGAATATCCTTGTACGGATCTCTTTGACCAAAGATTTCTTTTCAATATATACATTTATCAAATTACTTCTGTGTTTAAGCCATCAATGGCTTCCTATTTCTCTTAGAAAAGAATTCCAATCTGTTATGTCTAGAAAGCTCTTTGTGATCTTCTATCTACCTCCTGACTTTATCACGTACATGTTGTCCTGGCCTGCTATCTTCCAGCCACACAGGCTTCCTTTCTGTTCCTAAAACAAGCCAACTTCTTCTCTGCTTTAGAGTCTTTATGCATGCAATTTTCTCTCTACCTGAAATTCTCATCAAACCTCTCTTTGTACAGCTGGTTCCTTCTAACCTCAAGGTTCTGACTTACATGTACCATTCTCAAAAAGACCTCCCATGACTACTCTAACTGAGGTAGGCCCCCTTTGTTATTCTCATCATAGTACCTGATTATGTACTTCACAACATTAATTCACTTACTTAACAATTATTTACTGAGAACCTGCTAGATGATAGGCACTGCTCCCCGGGCTTCGGAATCCTTACTGTTTCTCAATACAATTATATATTCATTTGCTGTCACTGTCACCAGAATACAAGTGCCAAGACCAAGTTTTGATCATCATTACATCCTCTAGCCTTAGCAAAGTAACTGACACATGTTGTTGTTGTGTGCAGTGGTAGCAGCAGACAATAAAAATTTGTAGAATGAATGCATAATATGCCAGCTCAAAAACATTCTCATTCTATTCAGGTTCAGGGACACAAGTGAAGCAATTATCTCAAAGAACGACAAGCTTGATTAGAAAACTGTTCACCTTTACCAAACAAAATAAATCAATTCAAAGACCTTAACCGCAGAAAACATCAGTAAGAACTCAGCATCCAGCTCCCAGCAACAGGCAGCCTTGCTAGCCAACCTCGTAAGGGACCTCTGCTATGACACACACTAGCCTGTTTCTCCATGTTCCTATTATACTTAGGGTGGTCATATATTGTACCAACTGGGATCCTTTTGACCCCATTAATAACTATGCAGGGTCACTAGGCAAAAACCAGGGCTGTCCTGATTGGGCAAATTGGGACATTCAGTCACTTTAATTACAGAGCACAATTAGACAAGATCTGTTTCCTAGTGAGGTACAAGCTTTGGAACGAAGATGTAAAGAACAGGCGAAATGTGCCACTGCCACTAGGTGGAGCTGCACCCTCAAAAGAAACGAGGGCATTTCAATTCCTCCAGGAAATTCTTCAGGTGTATATACGCTCAGGTTACTGTTCAGTAATCTTTTCAGTTTAAATGTGTAGTACTGTAAATTTGAACACCTTAATTAATGTAAAATTGTCTTCTGGGAAATGATTACTGGAAATAAGTCCAAAAGAATTGTTCAACCAGGTTGTTGTTATTAGGTGCCATCGAGTTGGTTCTGACTCAGAGTGACCCTATGTACCACAGAACAAAGCACTGCTGGTCCTGCACCATCCCCACAATCCTTGTTATGCTTGAGCCCATTGTTGCTGCCACTGTGTCAATCCATCTCCTTGAGGGTCTTCCTTTTTTCTACTGACCCTGTACTCTGACAAGCATCAGTCCCTTTTCCAGGGACTGATCCCTCCTGACAATATGTCCAAAGTATGTAAGATGCAGTCTTGCCATCCTTGCTTCTAAGGAACATTCTGGTTGTACTTCTTCCAAGACAGATTTGTCTGTTCTATTGGTATTTTCAGTATTCTTCGCAAACACCACAATTTAAAGGTGTCAATTTTTCTTTGGTCTCCCTTATTCATCATCCAGCTTTCACATGCATATAATGCGACTGAAAATACCATGGCTTGGGTCAGGCACACGTTAGCCTACAAGGTGACATCTTTGCTCTTCAACACTTTAAAGAGGCCCTTTGCAGCAGATTTGCCCAATGCAATGTGCCTTGCGATTTCTTGACTGCTGCTTCCATGTGTGTTGATTGTGGATCCAAGTAAAATGAAATCCTTGACAACTTCAATCTTTTCTCCGTTTACCATGATTATGTTGCTTATCGGTCCAGTAGTGAGGATTTTTGTTTTCTTCATGTTGAGGTGTAATCCATACTGACGGCTGTGATCTTTGATCTTCATCAGCAAGTGCTTCAAGTCCTCTTCACTTTCAGCAAGGAAGGTTGTGTCATCTGCGTAATGCAGGTTGTTAATGAGTCTTCCTGCAATTCCGATACCTTGTTCTTCTTCATGTAGTCCAGCGTCTTGGATTATCTGCTCAGCATACAGATTGAATAGGTATGGGGAAAGGATACAACCCTAACACACACCTTTCCTGACTTTAAACCATGCAATATCCCCTTGTTCTGTCCAAAAGACTGCCTCTTGATCTATGTACAGATTCCTCATGAGCACGATTAAGTGTTCTGGAATTCCCATTCTTCACAATGTTATTCATAATTTGTTATGATCCACACAGTCCAATGCCTTAGCATAGTCAATAAAACACAGGTAAACATTCTTCTGGTATTCTCTGCTTTCAGCCAGGACTCATCTGACATCAGCAGTGATACCTCTGGTTCCACGTCCTCTTCTGAATCCGGCTTGAATTTTTGGCAGTTCCCTGTCAATATACTGCTGCAGCCACTTTTGAATGATCTTCAGAAAATTTTTGCTTGTGTGTGATATTAGTGATATTGCTCGATAATTTCCACATTTGGTTGGATCACTCTCCTTGGGAATAGGCATAAATGTGGATTTCTTCTAGTCGGTTGGCCAGGTAGCTGTCTTCCAAATTCTTGGAATAGAGGAGTGAGAGCTTCCAGCGCTGCAAAGACCCTGCTGGTAGCTGAATACTGGTGGCATAGCTTCCGGCATCACAGCAACAGAAAAGCCCTCACAGTATGACAAACTGACAGACATGTGGGGGCATGTTCAACCATACTATGATCAATACCTTTTATTAACTTATTTAAAACAATTTCAATTACTGCCTATTGTACCCGATGCAACATAGAGGTGAAAAAGATACTTGTTGCCCTTAATATGGCAATCTAGCGTACTTGAAGTCTGTGTGGGCTGGATTGGTTATATAATTTGTGGGGTCCAGTGCAAAATGAAAATAAGGAACATCTTGTTCAAAAATTATTAAGAATTTCAAGATGCCAACAGCAGAGTATCAAGCCAAATGTGGAGCCTTTCTGAGAGTAGGGCCCCTTGTGACTGTACGGCCTACGTGTCCACGCCTGAGCATAGGTTAGTATTCTATGAAGAATTATAGACTCCTCCACTATGCTGCTTAGCATATGTTGCAATGCTTCCAGGGCTCTCCAGTTTGTTTTTATTCTGTGTGGTACATTTGGCACATACAGGATTAAAGTAAATTTAAAAAATTACTGGGCATGGACTGTATATGTGCTATTTGCTGTAGGGAAATTATGCTAAAGTTTAATTCAATCAAGTACATAAATACCTATAAAATAAGAAAGATATTATAAAAAGATACAATTATACAATTCTGCTTTCCCCCATGAGACTAAAGGGCAGGAAGAACTGAAACTGGTAGGCATTCAACAAATACTTGTTAAATGAATGCTGGGAGAGTCAATGGATGGAGAGTTCATCAAAGGGAAACATCAGGGAAAACTGAAGGGAAAGTTAAGATTCTGAAAGTCACAGGTTAGTCAGGAAGGGCACTGCAGTCAAGCGGAAACGGCAGTGGAAGCAAAATGCTGCGTATTTTTTATTCAATTTGTTTATCGTCATCTTTCATTACAACAGTAACCCCTGTAGGAGCAGGAATATTTTTCATTTGTTCATAGCTGTACCCAGTGCCCAGGAGAGCATCTGCCCCATAGTGAAAAAACCAAAACCAAACCCGTTGCCTTTGAGTTGATTCTGACTCATAGCAACCCTATAGGACAGAGTAGAACTGCCCCGTAGGATCTCCAGGGAGCATCTGGTGGATTCCAACCGCTGACCTTTTGGTTAGTAGTCACTTAACCCCTGCACCTGTCCCATAGTAGGCTTTCAGTAAAAACTTTGAGTGAATACATGCAGACAACGCTAGTTACCTGCATTGTCTATCAGTTTGCCATTCTGTGATGGCTTGTGTGATACTATGATGCTGAAAGCTACGCCAGAAGAAAAGAAAGCTACGCCACTGGTATTCAAATACCAATAGGATCATCCATGGTAGACGGGTTTCAGGGGAGCTTCCAGACTAAGACAGACTAGAAAGAAAGGCCTGGCAATCTACTTCTGAAAATTAGGCAATGAAAACCTTATGGATCACATATAGAGATGAAGCTGAGCCCACTACCTTGGAAGACACTCAAAATACACAGCGGACGCTTATCAACTATTGTGAAGACGGCACAGAGCTGGCAACATTTCATTGTTGTATGTGGGGTTGCCATGAGTGGGAGCCACAGCAACTAACAACAATGCTACTTACCTAAACATAGGAAATCCGGTTGGAGCCAAATTGACTAATGCTTTGAATATCAAAGTGAGAATCTATACTTAGACCTAGTGAAGGTTTTTAAAAAGAGCAGTGATAGCACCTGAACAGTGATAGGATTTAAAAGAAAAAAAATCTGAAATAATGTTATCTGTTAGTATCTTCTCACACCCTTCTCTTAATTACTTTTCCTCTCCTTACTGCCCCACAGCCTCAAGACACTTCCTGGGCTGCACTTAATATTCCCTTAAGCCAAATAAGACACGGAATAAGAATATTAAAAGTACTATTAAAACAAGCAAACAAAAGTAAAGCCGGCAACTTCTGTAGATTTTTACGAAGGACAACTGCCCTATTTCCTGTGTCTCCATAACCACGCTATGAACTACTGTGGGGGATACAGCTGTTCCGAATATTCTGGGCAGTTTCTACGCCGAGATGGGAGACTTGCACTAGATATGCTCAACAAATTATCTGTTTATAAATCAAATTATTGCCAGATTAACAAACGGTGTAATTATCTGGGTAAACAAGTCCTTTTCGCACCCAGTTCGCCCCTTTTTCCGGCCGATATAAAGTAATTAGATGAAAAAGCAATGTTTTTGTTCCGATTTAATCCTTCCAAGTATCTACAGCGCTTTGTTTTGTTCAGATTCTTAGCCAAGAGTAACTTTGCATTCGAATAGGGTGTGCCTGGACTCGCTGCAATGTGACAAACGACACCACCAACGGGGCGCAGGCGACAGACGCTCGGGCCACCAGCACAGAAACCCGCCTGCGCAGGCGCGTGACCGTGTCCGTCAGCTGGGAACCAATAAAGTTGGGCGTGTTCAAAGGGGTCCTTGTCCTTCAGGGCCTGTTGGAAAGGCCTGCAAAAGAAGACTCCTAGAAACAGCCTGATGTTTTTAAGCCTTTTCTTTCTCTTCAGTATTTTTTTTCCCCACTCGCAGTCCTTGTGTCCTGAGGGGAACGGCTCGGTTTGGGCCTGGCGGAGCGCATTTCGGGTGTAGCTGGTCCGGCGATCGCCACAGGCAGCCCCGAGAAGGCCCCCGGCTCACGTGGACCTGGAGGCTGGAGCTGTGGCGGCGGAGACAGACGCGATGAAGCCCAGACCCGCAGGGTTCGTGGACAATAAGCTCAAGCAGCGAGTCGTCCGGGTGTGTATTCCGTACGGCGCGGCCTCGCAGTGGTCCCTGCTCGCCCCCCCGGGTGCTGCCTGCCCATTCTCGGGGGCTCCCGGGCCGCACTTGCCTAGCCCCCGGCCTCCATCCGTCTGGGTGTCGCCGTGGGTCAGTTGATAATTCCGCTCTGCGCTGGAGGTGCAGGGCCTGCCCCTGCCACCATTGGGTGGAGTCTCAAGGAGGAGCCCCGACGGGTGGGAGGGTGCAGCCTGGTGGGCCTGGACCTCAGTGCAGGTCGGTTAGGAGAACGGAATTAGCCTAGTTACAGCCTTCCTGTCCTGTGAACTTAGGCCAGAAACGTTCTTCAGACACCCGGATTGTCCGAGGTGTTTTGGAAACCACACAGAATACATTAATTTCCGGTCTCAGGGAGCTTGCAGTCAGGGCGGAGACACAGTAAAAATAGGTAACATGCAGCAGACGTGGAAATAGGTCCGTTACGTACCGTGTTGTCGTTTTCACAGCCCTCAGTAGGAAGCAGCGTGTGGCTAAGGCCTTGGAATGGTGCAGGCAGCGAGCAGTATGAGTGAAAAGGAGGGGAAATTTCTCTTCACATTAGACTTTGGGAGCTATACGGTCTTCCTTTCTTACTTCACTGACCGCTACACAATTTCCCCTTTGGATCCATCTCGTCCTGTGTTTTTGTTGCTTTGGAGTCGATTCCAACTCATGACGATCCCTAGTGTGCAGAGTAGGACTGCTCTGTAGGGTTTTCAAGGCTGCGACCTTTCGCAAGCAGATAGCCAAGCCTGTCTTCTGAGGCGCCTCTGGGTGGGTTTGAACTGCCAACATTTTGGCTTAACTGTTTGTGTCATCTCATCTTACCAGGGACTCCGTCTTATCTTGTTGTTATTAGGTGCTTTCGAGTCAGTTCCAACTCATAGCGACCCTGTGCACAACAGAACGAAACACTGCCCGGTCCTGAGCCATTCTTACAATCGTTGTTCTGCTTGAGCTCACTGTTGCAGCCACTGTGTCAATCCATCTCGTTGAGGGTCTTCCTCTTTTCCGCTGACCCTGTACTCTGCCAAGCGTGATGTCCTTCTCCAGGGGCTGATCCTCCTGACAGCATGTCCAAAGTATATAGACACAGTCTCGCCATCCTTGCTTCTAAGGAATATTCTGGTTGTACTTCTTCTAGAACAGATTTGTTCGTTCTTTTGGCAGTCCATGGTATATTCAATATTCTTCACCAACACCGTAATTCAAAGGCATCAATTCTTCAGTCTTCCTTATTCATTGTCCAGCTTTCACGTGCATATGATGCAGTTGAAAATACTACGGCTTGGGTCAGGTGCACCTTAGTCTTCAAGGTGACGTCTTTGCTTTTCAACGCTTTAAAAAGGTCCTGTGCAGCAGATTTACCCAATGCAATGCTGCTTCCATGGCTGTTGATTGTGGATCCAAGTAAAATGAAATCCTTGACAACTTCAGTCTTTTTCCCCGTTTATCATGATGTTGCTCATTGGTTCAGTTGTGAGGGTTTTTGTTTTCTTTATGTTGAGGTGTAATCCATACTGAAGGCTGTGGTCTTTGATCTTCATTAGTAAGTGCTTCAAGTCCTCTTCACTTTCAGCAAGCAAGGTTGTGTCGTCTGCATAACGCAAGTTGTTAATGAGTCTTCCTTTAATCCTGATGCCCCATTCTTCTTCATATAGTCCAGCTTCTCGAATTATTTGCTCAGCATACAGATTGAATAGGTATGGTGAAAGAATACAACCCTGATGGCACACCCTTCCTGATTTTAAACCAATCAGTATCCCCTTGTTCTGTCCGAACAACTGCCTCTTGATCTATGTAAAGTTTCCTCATGAGCACAATTAAGTGTTCTGGAATTCCCATTCTTCACAATGTTATCCATAATTTTTTGCGATCAACACAGTTGAATGCCTTTGCATAGTCAATAAAACACAGGTAAACATCTTTTAGGTATTCTCTGCTTTCAGCCAGGATCCATCTGACATCAGCAATGATTTCCCTGGTTCCACGTCCTCTTCTGAAGCCGGCCTGAATTTCTGAGTTTCTGAATTTCTTATCTTGCCAACCTCTAAATGTTAGGAGTGCCCTGAGCCTCTGTCATGTTTGTGCTCTTTATCCTCAAACTCCTGTCATCTGTCCACACTCCCTAGGTGATCTCATCTAGTCTAATGGCTTTAAATACTGCGTATATGTTCATGGGAGCCCTGGTGGTACAGTGGTTAAGAGCTAGGCTGCTAACCAAAAGGTGGGCAGTTTGAATCCACCAGCTGCTCCTTGGAAACCCTATTGGGTAGATATTCTGTGTCCTGTAGGGTCGCCATGAGTTGGAATCAACTGGATGGCAATGGGTTTGATTTTTTGGTTTTATATGTTCATGACTGCTATATTTATATCTGGTTCAGATTTTTCTCCTGCACTCCAGATTCATATATCCAGCTGTATACTCAGCATCTTTTCTTGAATGTCTGATAGGTAACATGTCCAAACTGAATTTTTATTTTCTCTTCCAGCCTGTCCTTTTCCTGGTGTCCTGTATCTCGATCAGTGACACCCCCATCCATTCCTTTGTTAAGGCCAAAAATTTTAAGAATCTTTCTGACTCACGTGTTTCACTTTTGGTATCCAGTCCGTTGACAATCTAATTGGCTTTACCTTCAAAATATTTTCCAAATCCAGCCACTTCTTACCATCTATCCTGCCACTCGACCTGGTTCAAACCACAATGTATTAGATTATTGCGGTAGATGCCTATCTGATCTCTGATTCTACTGTTATATAAGGACTATACCCAACAGGGGAGCCCTGGTGGTGCGGTGGTTAAGAGCTCAGCTGCTAACCAAAAGGTCAGCAGTTCAAATCCACCAGGTGCTCCTTGAAAACTCTGTGGTGCAATTCTACACTATAGGGTCACTGTGAGTCAGGATTGACTCGTTGGCAACTGGTACGGGCTTATACCTAACCGAGCAGACAGATTTTTAAAGGGAAAATTAATGCTTGTCCAGGCCGTGCTCAGAACCTCTGGTGGACTCTAAGGCATTTACAGTAAAACCCAGCCCAAAGAGCCCTGCATGTTCAGGCCCCTCTCTACCTTTTTGTCCTTGTTACCTTTTGCTGTCTTCCTTGGTTACTCTGTTCCAGTCACACTGACCTTCTAAAACACACCAAGCACAGGACCTTTTGCTCTTGCTGTTCACTAACTCTGAATTGCTCTTCCTCTGCATATTTGCACCACTTAGGAGAATTCGCAGTGGTTAAGGGCCGGGCTGCTCAGCTGCTAACTGAAAGGTCAGTGGTTCGAACCCACCAGCCGTTCTGTGGGAGAAACATGTGTCATTCTGCTTCTGTAAAGATTTCAGCCTTGGAAACCCTATGGGACAGTTCTGACTGTCCTGCACAGTTGCTGTGAGTCGGAAGCAACTGGATGGTAGTGAGTTTGGTGTCTGTTTGATTTTTGCTCCTGTAGGTTTCTGAGTGATGACTCTTCTTTGCCAAATCCATAGGCCTCTTCTCAGTCCTTCCCACACTTAAGTGCTCCTCAGTATTTGACATTGTCAGTTTTCCTCTATTGCTTTTACTTTTGTTCATTATAAAATTAACAGGTTCTCATGGTTTAAAATAAAAATGACAGAAGAGTATAAAATGAACAGAAAAAAATCCCTCTTAGCTCCACTTCCTGTTTACCTTCTCCAGAGGTAATCATGGAGAATTTCTGTTGTATCTTTCTTAAGATTTTATATACATATATGTGCTTACATATGTATTTATTTTTAAAGAAATCACAAATGAGCTTATCTGCATCTATTCTGCTTGCTTTTTCACTTAGTGATATATTTTCGATACCTTCTCGCAAGTAGTTTTCTTTCTGTTGCCATCAAGGAACTTTTGGGCTTGCAGTGGCTAGGTTGTTGTTGTTCGGTGCTGACAAGTTGGTTCCGACTCATAGCAACCCCGTGCATAACAGGACGAAATGTTGCTTAGGCCTGTGCCATTCTCACAAGAGTGGGTATGTTTGAGGCCATTGTTGGAGCCACTGTGTCAGTCCATCTCATTGAGGATCTTCTCTTTTTTGCTGACACTCTCCTTTACCAAAGATGATGTCCTTCTTCAGGGACTGGTCCCTCCTGATAACATGTCCAAGGTACTTGAGATGAAATCTCGCCATCCTTGCTCCTAAAGAGCATTCTGGCTATATTTCTTCCAAGACAGATTTGTTTGTTTTTCTGGCAGTTCATGGTATGTTCAGTATTCTTCACCAGCACTGTAATTTAGAGGCATCAATTCTTCCTCGGTCTTCCTTATTTATTGTCCAGCTTTCACATGCATATGAGGTGATTGAAAATACCGTGGCTTGGGTGAGGTGAACCTAAGTCCTCGAAGTGACATCTTTGCTTTTTAACACTTTAAAGAGATATTTTGTAGCATATTTGCCCAATGCAATATGTCATTTGATTTCTTGACTGCTGCTTTCATGGGCATTGATTGTGGATCCAAGTAAAATGAATCCTTGACAACTTCAATCTTTTCTCCGTTTATCGTGATGTTGCTTGTTGGTCCACTTGTGAGGATTTTTGTTTTCATTATGTTGAGGTGCAATCCATACTGAAGGCTGTGGTCTTTGATCTTCATTAGTAATAATGTGCTTCAAGTCCTCTTCACTTTCAGCAAGCAAGGTTGTGTCATCTGCATAATGCAGGTTGTTAATGAGTCTTCCTCCAATCCTGATGCCCCGTTCTTCTTCACATAGTCCAGCTTCTCAGATTATTTGCTCAGCATACACCTTGAATAAGTGTGGTGAAAGGATACAACCTGTCTTGTGCCTTTTCTGATTTTAAACCACGCAGCATCCCCTTGTTCTGTTCGAATGACTGCCTCTTGGTCTGTGTACAGGTTCCTCACGAGCACAATGAAATGTTCTGAAATTCCTATTTTTCGCAGTGTTATCCATAATTTTTTATGATCCACATAGTCAAATGCCTTTGCGTAGTCAGTAAAACACAGGTAAACATACTACTGGGTATGAGATTGTTATGGATTAAGTTGTTCCCTAAAAATGTGTGTCAAGTTGACTAGGCCACAATTTCCTTTATAGTGTAGTTGTCCACTATTTTGTGATCTGATGTAATTATCCTTCCTGTGTGTTGTAAATTCTAACCTCTGTATGTTAATGGAAACCTTGATGGTGTAGTGGTTAAGAGTTCAGCTGCTAACCAAAAAGTTGGCAGTTTGAGTCCTTGGAAACTCTGTGAGGCAGTTCTATTCTGTTCTATAGGGTTGTTATGAGTCAGAATCTACTCCAAGGCAGTGGGTTTTGTTTTGTTTTTAATATAGTAATGAGGCAGGATTAGAGGCAGGTATGTTAATGAGACAACTCAACCTACAGGATCAGATTGGGTCTTGAGTCAGTCTTTTTTGAGAAATGAAAGAGAATCAAGCAGAGAGGAGAGGGACCTTATTACCACCAAGCAAGAAGAGCCAGGAACGGAGTGTGTCCTTTGGATCTGGGGTCCCTGTGCTGAGAAGCACCGATACTAGGGGAAGATTGATGACCAGACCTTCCCCAGGGCTAACAGAGAGACAGCTTTCCCTTGGAGCTGGCACCCTGAATTTGACTTCTAGCCTCCTAAGCTGTGAGCGGATAAAGTTCTCTTTGTTAAAGCCATCCACTTGTGGTATTTCTGTTACAGCAGCACTAGATGACTAAGACGGAGATACACTCAAAAAAGTGTAAGTACAAGTGAGTATAATTTTTAGATTAGCTGTAGTAAATGACAGCATGTTGTCAGACCCCAGAGCAGGGGAAGTTAACTGGAACCGTCTGGTTTTGCGTACTGAGTCTCTTGCCATCAGTGGCATTTATGCAGAGACTGTTGCTGTGTTAGGAATATTTGAGAAGAAATTGCTGTGTGAAATGGGACATTGGCTGGACTGCACGACTAGCAGGTACTGAAACAGAGGTTGGTACTTAAGTCCAAGTTTAAACTCTGACACTGCAGTTTATGTGTTGCCAGACAAGTTATTAGCCTTTTTAAACCTCACTTAAACCTCCTTAACTACAAAACGGCGAGACTAATACCTACCTCATAGCACTGTTACGATTAAACAAGATGATGCGTAAAAGGCCCCTAGAACAGTGCTTAGGACAGAGATTCCCAAACATTCTTGGTTTACAATTCCCTTAGTTTTTCAGCAAATTTTTTATAATGTCCCTAGACCAAAAGAGGAGGCCTGGTGGTGCAGTGATTAAGTGTTCAGCTGCTAACCAAAAGGCGGGCAGTTTGAATCCACCAGCCTCTCCTTGGAAACCCTATAGAGTATTTCTATTCTGACCTGTAGGGTCGGTATGTGTCAGAATCGACTTGATGACGGTGGGTAGACCAAAAGAAATACCTAGTGGGTCTATCTATTAAGTACTTGGGTCCAAGCAACCTAATAAGTATTTTGTTCAAATAACTTCGTAGATTATTTGAAAAAAAAATAATATATAAAAGTTGGAAAAAAATCAATGTGTTTTTATTTCTTCTTAAAGTATGTGCCTGTCGGGCACTGCACAGTTTCTCATACTTTGAAATTCGGTTGACGTTGCCACTCTTGCACCCTGTTCCACATTCATTTTTGCATCACATTAGCTTTTGGTTACAGCAACCACCGAAAACCCAGTTTTGCAAAGGTGGAATCTTCAGAAGGAATAAAAGGTGATTTAATGTTAAAACCGTGAATTGCCTCAAGCTAGGAGTTCTCGCAGTGCCTGGCAGCAGTGATCCCCATGTTCCCTCAAATTAAAATCTCCCTGGTGTGCCGGTGAGCTCGTGTCTCTTACTAGGGTATAGTAACCCCTCACTTATTGCATGCTAGCTCTTCTAGTTATTGTTGTTGTTATTGTGCTGTCACAGTGACTGCTACTGCTAATTTTAAAAAATCAGTATTATTCCAGATTGAAAATAATTTGGTGATTTTCATTTATGTTTCTGGTACACTTTATTAGTGAAGAGTTTACATCAAAGTATAGCATGTTTCAGCAGCTTGATCTCTTGTTGATTCAAATCACTGTTTGAAATATTGAGTGTTTTATATTTTTGTATTTTTTCTTTTAGTATCTTACCAGTAACAGATGTGGCAAATACGTGGACACTGGACTCTTAGCATCTGATTTGCAAAGAATGTACAGGTAAAGAAACGTAGCCTGCAGATCCTTGCTTTTCTTTCCTATCTCTTTTAAAGTTTCTATCCTGCCTATGGAAACCCTAGTGGCATAGTGGTTAAGAGCCACAGCTGCTAACCAAAAAGTCGGCAGTTCAGATCTACCAGGCACTCCTTGGAAACTCCATGGGGCAGTTCTACTCTGTCCTGTAGGGTCGCTGTAAGTTGGAATTGACTCGACACCAACAGGTTTGATTTTATCCTGTCTAAATTTGTAATTGCTTTTGATACCAGCTGGCATCAGATTACCAATCCATAAACTTGGAATTCAGTTCAGTTCTACAAACATTTGTTACCCACCTATTACATGCAAGGAGCTGTCCTTGTTACTATGGGGAATGGCTAATTCTTATCTTTCAGTATCTCTCAATCTGCTCTGGATAGAGATGTTACTATATTACTTCCTACTTCATTAAAGAATAAAAACCTTCAGGCATCATCTCCCTTAGCATCCTGACTCTTTATCTAGAAATGTGTCACTCACTTATTCCTCCCACTGAAGATAAATCCTTCGCCTCTGTCTCTAATCACACCTCTTCTTATATTTGCTTCATTAGTTATCTCTGCTTTGTAAGTTTCAATCTCTATTTTCTTTCCTCCTTATACTGTGAACAAGTAAATATCTCCAGGTCTCTTCTTGTCTTGAATAAAAAAAGAATACACTAAAACAAAATCCTTTTTAAAAATTTTATACCCCACTTTAAACAAAACCAAACACATTGCCGTCAAGTTTATTCCGACTCATAGTGACCCCATAGGACAGAGTAGAACTGCCCTATAGAGTTTCCAAGGACCTGGTGGATTTGAACTACCAACCTTTTGGTTAGCAGCCAACCTCTTAACCACTATGCCACCAGGGTTTCCCCGCTTTTACTCCTACTCAGTATTTTTCCTTCTCTTCATCCAGATTTTTTTTAAAGAGTGGTCTAAGCCTCCTGTCACCCTTATCACTCACTCTACTGAAATGTATGAATTGCCTTTTTCTTGTAATTTCTTTCTTTCTTTTTTTTAATCTTAGTTGATGGTACAACTACCTGCCCAGTCACTTAGGTTCAAAGCCTTCGTGTTGTCTTCTACCTAACCTGTGCCCCAGCGCTCCCACATGTCTGCAGTCACCAAACCTTGCTGTAGTCTTAAATATTTTTCGAAGCCTGTTCTCTCCTTTCCCAGCATACTACTTGCTTCCTCCAAGTCCTCATTATTTCTTGTCTGGATTTCTTTTTCAGCTTCTAAGCTATGTCTAGCCCTGC
Source organism: Loxodonta africana (assembly GCF_030014295.1). Classification (NCBI taxonomy): domain Eukaryota; kingdom Metazoa; phylum Chordata; class Mammalia; order Proboscidea; family Elephantidae; genus Loxodonta; species Loxodonta africana. Next base: position 51,873,145 of record NC_087366.1, read on the forward strand.
CTTCCTTTCTTCCAGGGCTTGGCAAACTATGGTCCCCAGGTCTTATCTGGCCTGCCACCTTTTTTGGGTAGCTCGTGAGCTAAGCATGGTTTTTACATTTTTTAATGATTGGGAGGAAAAAAAAAAGGATATTTCATGACTCATGAAAATAATATGAAATTCAAAATTCAGTGTCCATAAATGAAATTTTATTGGAATGCAGTCACACTAGTTCGTTTACATATTGCCATGCACTACAAAAGTAGAATTGAGTAGTTGCAACAGAGGTCATATGGCCTGCAAAGCCTAAGATACTTACTGTATGGCCCTTTACTGAACGAGTTTGCTGACCCCCGCTTTAATCCATCGGTTCTGAAACCCCTCATGCTCAGGCCTAACAAGACAGTATAAGACATGACAGTTAGTCCTGTGGTTGAACCTATTTATAGAGTAAGTGTGAGCGCTAGAACTACAAGAGCAGACCGATGCAGATATGTCCTGTTGGTATCTCACATGCCCGGAACAGCAGTGTTGCCGGTGATTTCTGAAATGATGAACAACAAATAAAGTGAAATCTCTCAGCTTATAAAGCAGTTGCATTCCTGGAAAATTCAGTGTGTCTTAAAACCATGCAGAATAGACTTTGTGTTTACATGTACAGCAGATAGGGTCTCGTTTCCAAGAAAAACCAAACCCGTTGCTGTCGAGTCGATTCTGACTCATAGCGACCATATAGGACAGAGTGGAACTGCCCCATAGAGTTTCCAAGGAGCGCCTGGTGGATTCAAACTGCCAACCTTTTAGTTAGCAGCCGTAGCTCTTAACCACTACTCTACCTCTTGGTTAGCAGCCGTAGCCTTAACCACTACGCCACCAGGGTTTCCAGGTCTAGCTTAGGTAACTCTGAATAGGTTTTTCACCTACATGAGTGTCACGAGGAAGCGACATACTTTCTCTCTGGAACTGTTCTGTGTATAGAAGGATATCCAGCAATGTTGTCCTCACCCACTTAATGTCCGTAATGCTCCCCAGTCATTGTGGTCACATAAAATGCCCCCTCAGACTCTCAAAATGCCCCTTAAGGATGGTACCACTCTTGTTGAAAACCACTGTTCTACCCTGTGCTAACCACAGCCACCAAAGTGGTCTCCTCAAAACACATATTTAACCTTCTTCTCTTTAATACCCTCACTTCTTCCTCACAGATACCCGTTATTTTCAGTTGCTTTACGATATAAACTCCACCTCTTCAGTGTGGTTGAAAGGCCTTTGTGGTCCGGTTCCTCCTTATCTCCCTGCTTCACACCATATGGGCCAGTAACACCTATGAGCTCTTTGTAATTGCACAGACACACACATATACACCATGTTGTTTCCTCTTTTTCTTAGCTCATGCTATGTCACCTCTCCCTAGAATCCCCTCCCTGCCCACTCCCCTTTCTTCTTCCCCTGCCTCCCACGCCCACACAGAGCTAATCCATACTCTTGTCTGCTCCCCTGCGTCTCTCTGTCATTGCGCAGACCACAGTGTGCTTGTGTCTGTCTCCCCCACTAGGCAGAGTTCTTACAGAGCCTGAATAGTGTCTCTTACTTATTTTTGGGTTCCCAGCCCTTGGACAGTTCTTGGAGGAAGGTAGACACTCCGTGTTTGTTGATCGAATTGAAGGAGTTGGGTGAATGAGTGACCGAGTGAATGAATAAATGACTTTCAGTTCCTACACAGCTTATTTTAAGTCCTAAAATTGAAGTGCTGTAAGAGGGCGGATGAGTTCTGGGTAGGGGATTGTGCTGGGCCTGGTGGAAAGGCTTACTGAGGAAATAGTTCTTGTGCTACACCTGGAGTAACAGAGGACAGGTGGCTTCCCAGAGAGCAGTTCACGCACTCATTTGTTACACATTCTTGCGCCCTCACTGACTGTATTCATTATTACATTTTCCTGTAGCGTTTTCATTTTCTTTCTTTTTTTTTTTTTTTGAGTGGATAATATATTTGCACAGTTTCAAAATTATGCACAGTTACTATGAATAATTACCAAGTTAAGATTTGCTGAGCCAGCAGGGGGTATGCCCACATACTTGATTTGTGGGCTTTTCTTCCCTTACTGAAAGTTAAATTTTGAAGGTATTAGGGCCATTCATGCTAATTTCAGCATCGAGAATGGGTTTTGTTTCTTTTCTCTTTAACCCTTGCCATTCAAATCTCACCAAGATCGGAGTCAAATATACAGGTAGAAAAGTTTATGCCAAAATCCAGTTTGTTAAGAAGCAGATTCTTGGGTCTTCATTTAATGGCAGGATACTGTAGCCCATTTTCAGAAATATTGAAATTCTGTCTCATTCTATTGATTAGATTTAGTGAAATGTGACAGGACAAGATAGTATCATGGTGACATATGGTTTATGCTGGATTGTACGTCATGCAGACATTCCCTTTTGTACTGTCAGCATCTCTAACAAACATGGTGAGCTTTTACATTTTCATGATTTAGCAAATATTGATTGAATGATTGTTACATGTAAGTACATCTCACATCTAAGTGATATGAAAATGAGTGTGAGTCTGAAGCTCAGTCCAGAAGAGGAGGAAGATAAAAGAACAACCAACTATGATTATGAAACAAAGGATAGGCCAGGTATTTTGATAAAGTGTTACGACAGTGTGTTACTGTTATTAGGTGCCATCAAGTGGTATTTAACTCAGCGACCCCATGTGACAGGGGAGAAGTGTCCCATAGGGTTTTCTTGGCAGTAGTCTTTACAGAAGCAGATTGCCAGGCCTTTCTCCCTCAGAGCCGCTGGGGAGGTGGAACCGCCCACGTTTTGGGTAGCAGCCAAGTGCTTAACCATTTGTGTTGGTATAGAGGAGTTTTTTTTTTTTTTTTTTAAGTTCTAGGGAATGGAGGAAAGTCCCTAGGTGCATGAAGACTTTGCACTCAACTGCTAATCTAAATGTTGCTGGTTCAAACCCACCCAGTGGTAATGTGGAAGAAAAGCCCTGGTGATCGGCTTCTACTAAGGTTAAAAAAAAACCCAAACCCATTGCCCATTGAGTCAATTCTGACTCATTGCGATCCTATAGAACAGAGTAGAGCTGTCCCATAGAGTTTCCAAGGAGTGCCTGGTGGGTTCGAGCTGTGAACATTTTGGTTAGCAGCTGAGCTCTTAACCACTGTACCACCAGAGCTCCGTGCCAAGATTAGAGCCAAGAAGACCCTATGGAGCAGTTCTATTCTGTAACACACGGGGTCGCCATGAAATGGAAATCAACTTGACAGCAACTAATGACAACAGGGAATGGAGGGAGAATCTTACGTTTCAGTGAATGAGTTTTAGTTTTTAATATTCAAATATTGCATACAAAGTGCTGGAGTAAAACCTGCGAAAGCCAGAACCGGTATAAGGTGGAAACCTGTCAGAGAAGGAAAACTAAAAGATTCTCCGCTAGTGATAATAGTGATAGAAAAGAGGTAAGACTGCACCCTGTCAAAGGTGGATAATTTGCAAGACCCGGAAAAACAAGCCAGTTCTGTTGAGTTCCGGCTCTCACAGGTTTCACTGTATAAGTTCTTTATATTCTAGATATTCTTAGTTACGGTGCCCTGATGGCACCACTCAGCTGTTAACTGAAAGGTCAGCAGTTTGAAACCAACAGGTGCTCCACGGGAGGAAGGTGTGGCATCTGTTTCCGTGACAATTACAGCCCTGGAAACCCAGTGGGGCAGGAAACCCAGTGGGGCAGGAAACCCAGTGGGGCAGGAAACCCAATGGGGCAGTTCTGCTCTGTCCTGTAGGGTCGCTATGAGTCGGTCAGAATCAACTCGATGGCACACAACAACATTCTCAGTTACTCTAGCTTTTTTTAATAAGTTAGTAGATTTTTTTTAAGGTCTTAGTTTCATACTTGTGTCTTCTGTTTTTAGTTTTAATTATATTTTCTACATTATTTTTAAGTTATGTAACTGTTGGCCTGCTAGCTGCCTTCAATTAAAAAAAAAAAACAAACCATTTGCCCTGGAGTGGGTTCCGACTCGTAGTGATCCTGTGGAACAGTAGAACTGCCCCATACAGTTTTCAAGGAGCGTCTGGTGGATTTGAACTGCCAGCCTTTTGGTTAGCAGCTGTAGCTCTTAACCACTATACCACGGGGGTTTCAATTTCTAAGGAGCGACTGGTGGATTCAAACTGCCGACCTTTTGGTTAGGAGCCATGAGTCTTCTTAAACTGACTGGGGAAAAGGGTTTCCTTTTGAGAGGGATAGGGTTTAGAGCCCTGAATATCGGCCTCACTTGAGAAGTGGCTCTTGCTAGATGGCAGTGTGTGTCAACGTCTGTAGTAACAGATCCCTTTGTTTCTTCTCATGTTTTGCATTCTCTGTTTCTCCCGCTTGAATGTGATTTGCTAGCAGAGTTACCATGACTTTGTGGTTTATATTCCATTTTTAAAGCCATTAAATACCTGATATTTAAAAGCATAAAAACCAAAAACCCATTGCTGTCAAGTTGCTTCTGACTCCCAGCAACCCTATAGGACAGCGTAGAACTGCCCTATGGGTTTTCAAAGGAGCGGCTAGTAGGTTTGAACTGCTGAGCTTTTGGTTAGCAGCCGAACGTAACCACTGCACCTCCAGGGCTCCTAAAAGCATAAAACTACCTTAAAGAAGAAAGCTTTTGTATTGACCTGTCAGTATTGCTTTAACGTATCTTGCTTTTTACTTTTCAAAAATGGCCATGGTTAAATATAGTGTTTGCTTCATTTAAAACCTTTTATTTTGATATAATTTCACTTGCAGAAAAATTGGAAGAATAGTACAAAGAACTCTCATATACTCCTTACCTAGACCGTCCCTTTGTATACACTATGGTATCTATTTCCTACGAACAAGGACCTTCTCTTACGTAACTGCAATTCACTTTTTAAAACTAGTAAATGTACATTGATTCAAATATTTAATCCTGTTAAATAATAATAATTCAGGAGCCCTTGAAGTTTACAGAATTTTGTAGACTGTCTTTAGTCTGGAACAGCTTCTCAGCCTGTCTTCGTTTTTCATGATTTTGATGTTTTTGAAGGTTACAGAATTTTATAGACTGTCCTTCAGTTTGGGTTTTTCTGGTGTTTTTGGCAGGAATACCAGAGAAGTGACGTGACCTCAGCAGACACATAATGTCGTCTGCGATGTTACTTGGTGATGTTAATTTTGATTTTAAGATTGTATTTGCTAGATTAATCTACTGTAAATTAACTTGATACCAATAAATAATTTATGTAGAAATGCTTTGAGACTGTATAAGTATTGTTTTTCATCAAACTTTCACCCACGATTTTTAGCATAAGTTCTTATCTGAAATATTTAGCTTGAATTTAATAATGAGGAAATACAAGATAAATCTAGATTGTTGGACATTTTACAGATTAGCTGACCTGTTGTTAGGCGCCGTTGAGTTGGTTCCAGCTCCTAGTTGTGTACAACAGAACGAAATAGTGCCTGGTCCTAGACTCTTCAAAAATGTCACACACACAGGACAGATAAATTAGAGGCTTCTAAAGATCCTGGTGGTACAGTGGTTAAGGTCTATGGCGAGCTACGGCTGCTAACCAAAAGGTCGGCAGTTTAAATCCACCAGCCGCTCCTTGGAAACGCTATGGGGCAGTTCTGTTCTGTCGTATAGGGTTGCTATGAGTCGAAATTGACTAGACAGCAATGGGTTTTTGGTTTTTTTTTTTTGTAAGGAGATGAGGGAGCCCTGGTGGCACAGTGGATAAGAACTATGGCTGTTAACCAAAAAGGTCAGCGGTTTAAACCCACCAGCCACTCTGTGGGAAAAAGATGTGGTGGTCTGCTTCCATAAAGACTTACAGCCTTGGAAACCCTATGGGGCAGTTCTGCTCTGTCCTGTAGGGTCACTGTAAGTCAGAATTGACTCAATGGCAACGTGTTTAAAGAGATAGGGCAGCCAAATGCAGTGCATAAGCCTTGACTGGATGTTGGATTAAAGGGAAAAAAGCTGTAAAGAACATTTTGGTAAAACAGTTTGAGAAATCTTAGTATGGACTGGATGTTAGATAGTACTATTTTATCAATGTGAAATTTCTTGTATGTGCTGATGGTTTTGTCATGTAGGTATTCCTGTTCTTCAGAGATACATGCTGAATATCTTGGCGTTAAGTTTCTGCAACTTGCTTTCAAGGGGTTCTGTCAAAACAGAATTTTATATGTAGAGAGAAGTAAAGGAAATATGGGAATATGTTAGTAATTTGTGGAGATAGGTGAAGAGTACATGGCTGATCATTATATTCTTTCAGCTTTTTAGAGGTTTGAAATCTCAAGAGAAAAAAAATCAAAGCAAAAAGGCCTAGTAAAGAGAAAAATAATTGAGAAAAATCACAATCATGAAAATACAGACTTAGAGACTTGTCTGAAAATAGGTTTATGGTCAGTGTGAATATAGTGGCACATTTAAATATGTATGCAAATTTATGTGATACTTTTAGAGTGAGCTTAGTGGGAAGATACTGGTGGAGACCACTGTGCTAAACTTCTTGTCATATTTTTCAGCGTAGACTATGGTCGAAGAAAAAAAAATGCTTTCAGGATTCAGGTAGAAAAAGGTGAGTCTTTTAGTGTTGCACTTGTAATAGCAGTAACGGTACCGAAAGAATTGTTTTGGCTCATGGCAGTTCTTCTGTTTCAGTATTTCACATAATTAGCACTGAGAAAGGACTTAAGGATCTAACAGAATCAGAAGGTGAAAATCTAGCAAAAAGATCAAGACAAGGTGAAGAGGATGAGTAAGTATGATAAAGTGGAGTTTTTTTCCGAAACATGAACCTGATCCCATTGTGTTCCTGCTTTTAAAACTTTGAGTGGCCCTTCGTTGCCCACTGAGCGCTGCCTAATCCGGACCTAGCCTCTCCAGACCTTCGCGTCAGCCACACTGAACAGCGCACTATTCCCCAGAGAGGCCAAACTCTTGCTTTGACTGTGCCCTTGTATCTGGAATATTCACGTCTACTTCACAAACTCCCACGCAGCCTTCAAGAGTCAGTTGAATTTTTATTGCCTTTGTTAGGCCTTTCTAGACTCTTTTCTTGGTGTTTCTTTAGCCCTTAGTTATGGACATTTATTATAATGCTTGTCATATCATGAGATTAAAGTTACTTGTTTACTTGCCTGCATCACTCCCGTTACCTTTGTTTTTCTCTGCCCTAATAGAACACCAGAGACATAAAAAGGTGCCAATTAATTTCACTGTTTTTAAGAAGTAAAGTTACTGAGTTTATTTTTAAAATAACTTTATTGAAGTATAGTTAAATTATACATTTTTAAGGTATAAATTTGATGAGTTTGACGTGTGTATACAGCATGATACTATCACCATAAGCACAATATCAAACATATCCATCCTTCCCAGAGGTTTTCTTGTGTCCCTTTGTGATTCATTTCCTCCCTCCACCCCTGGCCCCAGGCAGCTTCCTGTCACTATGCATTAGTTTGCATTTTCCAGAGTTTTATATAAATGAAATCATACAGTATGTACTTCTAAAATCTGGATTTTTTCACTCAGTATAATGATTTTGGGATGTATCCATGTTGTGTGTATCGTTAGTTCATTGCTTTTTGTTGTTGTGTAGGTATGGATAAGCTGCCGTTTAGCCATGTTATCTGTTGGACTTTTGGGTTGCTTACACTTGGGGGTTGTCAGAAATAAAGCTGCTGTGAGCATTGATGTGCTGGTCTTGTGTGGATAGTGTTTTCACAGGTGTGGAATAGCTGGGTGATATGGTAGGTGCATTTGACTTTCTAAGAAACTACCAAGGTTATTTCTGAAGTGTTTCTACCATTTGCCTTTACGTCAGCAGTGTATAATAAGAATTCTTTTCCACGTTTTGTGAACACTTGGTATAGTCACGCACACACATACCGCTTGCTGTCAAGTCGATTCCAACGCACAGGTGACTCCATATGATGTGCAGAGTAGAACTGTGCTCCATAGGGTTTTTATTTTTAAGAAGCGTATTGCCAGGCCTTTCTTCTGGGGTGCCTGTGGATGGGTTCAAACCACCAGCCTTTTGGTTAGTAGCCAAGAGTGTAATCCAAAGGACGTGCTGTTCTCCTGGTTCTTCTTTCTTGGTGATATGAGGTCCCCATGTCTCTGTGCTCACGTCCCTCTTTTGTATCTCTAAAGAGATTGATTTAAGACACAACCTAATCTTGTAGATTCAGTCCTGCCTCATTAACATAACTGCCTCTAATCCTGCTTCATTAACATCATAGAGAAAATCACATTGGATGACAAAATGGTGAACAGTCACATAGTACTGGGAATCATGGACTAGCCAAGTTGACACACATTGCTGGGGACACAATTCAATCCATAACAGTGGGTTTATTGCCCATTTCTTTATTATTATTTTTTTTGTGTGAAATGCCTGTTCAAATCTTTTGCCCTTTTGCTTTTATAAGTTTGTACCACCCAGAGGGAAACCAGCCAGTCCTTCATCCCAAGTGTGATGTTAGCTCCAGGTTTGTTTTCTTTTAATAGGTGCCCTTTATCAGATGGAAGGAGCCCTGGTGGCACAGTGGTTAAGTACCCGACTGCTAAGTGAAAGGTTGGCGGTTTGAACCTACCAGCTGCTCCACGGGAGAAAGACGTGGGAGTCAGCTTCCGTAAAGATACACAGTCTTGGAAACCCTATCGGGCAGTTCTACCCTGTCCTGTAGGGTCGCTGTGAATCGGAATTGACTTGATGGCAGTGGGTTTGCTTTGGTTATCAGATTGAGGGCGTTTCCTAATATTTCTAGTTTGCTGAGAATTTTTATCATAAGTAGGTGTTGCATTTATCAAGTGATTTTTCTGCATCTTTACCCCTTTGTTCTATTAATTTGATGAATTATATTGATTTTTGAGTGGTAAACCAATCTTGCATTCCTGGGATACACCCTTCTTGGCCCTTTTATATATGGCTGGATTCGGTTTGCTAACTTTTTGTTAAATATGTTTGCACAGATACTGATATTGGTCTGCTTCTCCCTCCTTCCCTCCCTCTCTTTACTCTTTTCCTTCCTTTCCTTCTTTCGTCTGTGGTGTAGAATTTGTTGGCATGAAGTGGCCCATGATACTCTCTTACCTGTTACTGTCTGTGGAATCTACGGTGATGACCACTTTTTCATTCTTGATGTTGGTGATTTTGTCTGTCTAGATTTTCATCTCATCTAGCTAGTGGTTTGTCAGTTTTGCTGACCTTTTAAAAAAGCAGCTAAAAAGATTTTAACTGGTTGTTTGTCGATTTCTGCTGTTACCTTTATTATTTGCTTTCTTCTTACTTCGGGTTTACTTTGCTCTTCTGACTTCCTAAGGAGGAAGCTTAGATTATTGATTTAGACTTTTTTCTTCCCTAATGTAAGCATTCAAAACTCAAATTTTCTCATAAGTACTGATTTTGCTATATCTCACAGATTTCGATGTTACATTTTTTATGTCATTCAGTTAAAATATTTTCTAATTTGTCCTGTACTTTGCCCTTGACCCATGTGGTTTTTAGTTTTCAAATATTTAAAGTTTTTTCCGGTTATTTTTGTTATTATTTACTGATGTTTTTAGTTATGATACCAACACTTGCTCATTTTTTAAAGATTAGAAAGAAGAAAATTGGGAAAGGAAGAAGAAAAACATTAGAATTACCCAAAATACCATAATCCACAGACAACCATGGTTGACATTTTGGTGTTTCTCCTTACTTTTTCACTACGTATATACTCATTTTCATAACTTCTTTTTTTGAAATAATTTCAAACTGATGAAAATTAAAAGAACAGTACTCTTGTATACTCTTCATCCTAGATTGGCTCTTTACCCTGTAATATATTTTCTAAAAACAAAAATATTTTCTTACATATTCACAGCACAGCTATCAAATTCAGGAAACTTTGGTATGATTCTTTATCTCCGATTTCATCAATTATTCCAATAATGTCCTTGATAACCAATTTAAAAAAAAATCTGGTCTGGAATCCAGTATAAGGTAAGTATTGTAGTTCATTGTCGTGCTTCTTCTATTTTTTAAAAATTTTTATTGTGCTTTAAGTGAAAGTTTACAAATCAAGTCAGTCTCTCATACAAAAATTTATATACACCTTGCTATATACTCTCAATTGTTTTCTCCCTAGTCAGACAGCACTCTCCTTCCCTCTACTCTCTTTTCGTGTCCATTTGGCCATCTTCTGACCCTCTCTGCCCTCTTTGTCTCTTCTCCAGACAGGAGATGCCAACATAGTCTTATGTGTCTACTTGATCCAAGAAGCTCACTCTTTACCAATATCATTTTCTGTCTTATAGTCCAGTCCAATTCCTGTCTGGAGTGTTGGTTTTGGGAATGGTTCCTGTCTTGGGCTAACAGAAAGTCTGGGGACCATGACCACTGGGTTCCTTCTAGTCTCAGTCAGACCGTTAAGTCTGGTCTTTTTATGAGAATTTGGGGTCTGCATCCCACTGCTTTGCTGCTCCCTCAGGGATTCTCTGTTGTGTTCCCTGTCAGGGCAGTCATTGATTGTAGCCAGGCACCATGTAGTTCTTCTGGTCTCAGGCTGATGCAGTCTCTGATCCATGTGACCCCTTCTGTCTCTTGGGCTCATAATTACCTTGTGTCTTTGGTGTTCTTCACTCTGCTTTGTTCCAGGTGGGTTAAGACCAATTGACGCATCTTAGATGGCTGCTTGCTAGCGTTTAAGACCCCAGACGCCACTCTCCAAAGTGGGATGCAGAATGCTTTCTTAATAGATTTTATTATGCCAGTTGACTTAGATGTTCCCTGAAACCATGGTCCCCAAACCCCTGCCTGTGCTGTACTATGTCATGCTTCTTTAGTGCTATTTCATCTGGACTCGTTTCTTAGTTTTTAGTCGTCATTGACATTTTGAAGGATGTTTTACAGAATGTTTCTCAATTTGAGTCCGTCTGATGTTTCCTATTGATTTGGTTCACTTTATATACTTTGGCTGGAATTCTACACATTGTTCCGGTTATCTATTGCTACATTCCAAACTAACCCCACAGTCCGTGGCTTAAAACAATATCCGTTTAATTCTAACTCATGATTTATGGATCAGGAATACAGACAGATCAGCTCTCTGATTCTCTTTCACATAGCGTTGACCTGGGTCACTTAGTGGTATTCAGTTGGTGGCTGGTCTGGTCTGAAGGATCCTAGATGTCTTTACTCATTTGCTTGGTATTTTTCTGGGGATGGCTGGAAAGCTGGAATCAGCTGAGCCCTCCTACCTCTGTATAGTCTCAGAGCCTCTCCACATAACCTTCCTGTGTGGTAGCCAGGCTTCTCACATGGTGGCTGAGGATTCCAAGAATGAATGTTCTAAGAAACAGGAAGTAGAAGCAGCCAGTCTTAAGAGACAGAGCTGGAAACTGCACAGTGTCACTTCTGTTCATGTTCAGTTGGTCAGAGCTGTCACTCAGTCTGTATGTGTTCTAGAATAGGAGGCATAGACCCCTGCTTTTCAGTGGAAAGAATGTCAAAGAATTTGTGGTGATATTTAATCTGCCACAGTGATATTGAGTCCCTGTTAGGGTATTGCATCTGGAGACATAAGGTGTTTGTTTGTCTCGTATTGATGATGATTTTAATTTTGATCACTTGGTAAAGATGCTGCTTGGTTTGTACATTGTATAGTTACTATGTTTTTTCTAGTTAGTAATTTGTGGAAAGATTAACTTTTTTTTTTTAATTTTTATTGTGCTTTAAGTGAAAGTTTACAAACCAAGTCAGTCTCTAATACAAAAACTTATATACGCCTTGCTATACACTCCTAGTTGCTCTCCCTCTAATGAGACAGCACACTCCTTCCCTCCACTCTCTATTTTTGTGTCCATTTGGCCAACTTCCAACCCCCTCTTCCTCCCATCTCTTCTCCAGACAGGAACTGCCCACATAGTCTCATGTGTCTACTTGATCCAAGAAGCTCACTCTTCACCAGCATCACTTTCTATCCCATAGTCCGGTCCAATCCCTGTCTGGAGAGTTAGCTTTGGGAATGGTTCCTGTCTTGGGCTAACAGAAGGTCTGGGGACCATGACCTCTGGAGTCCTTCTAGTCTCAGTCAGACCATTAACTCTGGTCTTTTTAGAAGAATTTGAGGTCTGCATCCCACTGCTCTCTTGCTTCCTTAGGGGTTTTCTGTTGTGTTCCTTGTCAGGGTAGTCATTGGCTGTAGCCGGGCACTATCTAGTTCTTCTACTATCAGGCTGATGTAGTCTCTGGTTTACGTGGCTCTGTCTGTCTCTTGAGCCCATGATTACCTTGTGTCTTTGGTGTTCATTCTCCTTTGCTCTAGGCGGGTTGAGGCCAATTGATGCATCTTAGGTGGCCGCTTTAGTATCTAAGACCCCTTTAGTGAAGTGCCTGTTCATATCCTTTGCCCATTCTAAAAAAGGGTTATTTACCTTTTCGTAGTTGAGTTTTTGCAGTATCATGTAGATTTTGGAGACCAGACGCTGATGGGAAATGTTATAGGTAAAAACGTTTTCCCGTTCTATAGGTAATCTTTTTACTCTTTTCGTGAAGTCCTTAGATGAGCATAGGTGTTTGGTTTTGAGGAGCTCCCAGTTATCTAGTTTCTCTTCTGCATTGTTAGTAATGTTTTATATAGAGTTTATGCCATGTGTTAGGGCTCCTAGCGTGGTCCCTATTTTTTCTTCCATGATCTTTATATGTTTAGGTCTTTGATCCATTTTGAGTTAGTTTTTGTGCATGGTGTGAGGTATGGGTCTTATTTCATTGTTTTGCAGATTCATATCCAGGTATGCCGGCACCATATGTTAAAGAGACTGTCTTCCCCATTTAACTCATTTTGGGCCTTTTGTCAAATATCAGTTGCTCATATGTGGATGGATTTATGTCTGGATTCTCAATTCTGTTCTCTTGGTCTATGTATCTGTTGTTGTACCAATACCAGGCTGTTTTGACTACTATGGTGGTATAATAGGCTGTAAAATCAGGTAGAGTGAGGCACCCCACTTTGTTCGTCTTTTTCAGTAATGCTTTACTTATCCGGGACCTCTTTCCCTTCCATATGAAGTTGGTGATTTGTTTCTCAATCTCATTAAAAAATGCTATTGGAATTGCATCGTATCTTTAGATGGCTTTTGGTAGAATAGACGTTTTTACAATGTTGAGGTTCCTATCCATGAGCAAGGTATGTTTTTCCACTTACGTAGGTCTCTTTTGGTTTCTTGCAGTAGTGTCTTGTAGTTTTTTTTGTATAGGTCTTTTACATCTCTGGTTAGATTTATTCCTAAGTAGTTTATCTTTTTGGGGGCTACTGTAAATGGTATGGATTTGGTGATTTCCTCTTGCATGTTCCTTTTGTTGGTGTAGAGGAATCCAAGTGATTTTTGTGTGTTTATCTTGTATCCTGATACTCTGCTGAAGTCTGCTATTACTTTCAGTAGTTTTTTTGAGGATTCTTTAGGGTTTCCAGTGTATAAGCTCATGTCATCTGCAAGTAGAGATACTTTTACTTCTTCCTTACCAATCTGGATGCCCTTTATTTCTTTATCTAGCCTAATTGCTCTGGCCAGAACCTCCAGCACAGTGTTGACTAAGAGCTGTGATAAAGGGCATCCTTGTCTGGTTCCCGATCTCAAGGGGAATGCCTTCGGACTCTCTCCATTTAGGATGATGTTGGCTGTTGGCTTTGTATAAATGCTGATTGTTATGTTAAGGAATTTTCCTTCTATTCCTATTTTGCTGAGAGTTTTTATCATGAGCGGGTGTTGAACTTTGTCAGATGCCTTTTCTGCATCAATTGATTAGATCATGTGGTTCTTGTCTTTCGTTTTATTTACATGATGGATTACATTAATTGTTTCTCTAATGTTAAACCACCTGTGCATACCTGGTATGAATTCCACTTGGTCATGGTGAATTATTTTTTTGATAGGTTGTTGAATTCCATTGGCTAGAATTTTGTTGAGGATTTTTGCATCTGAGTTCATGAGGAATATAGGTCTATAATTTTCTTTTTTTGTGGTGTATTTACCTGGTTTTGGTATCAGGGATATGGTGGCTTCACAGAATGAGTTTGGCAGTATTCCGTCCTTTTCTATGCTTTGAAATACCTTTAGTAGTAGTGGTGTTAACCCTTCTCTGAAAGTTTGGTAGAACTCTGCGGTGAAACCTTCTGGATCAGGGCTTTTTTTTTGTTGGGAGTTTTTTGATTATCTTTTCAATCTCTTCTTTCGTTATGGGCCTATTTAGTTGTTCTACACTGGGTTTACTGGGACCTCTGTTTCTGTTAGTTTAGGTAGGTAGTGTTTTTCCAGCAATTCATCCATTTCTTACAGATCTTCAAATTTGTTAGAGTATAATTATTCATAGTAATCTGATATAATTCTTTTAATTTCAGTTGGGTCTGTTGTAATATCACCCATCTCATTTCTTATTTGGGTTATTTGTGTCCTCTCCTGTGTTTCTTTTGTCACTTCTGCCAATGGTTTATCAATTTTTTGTTAATTTTTTCAAAAAACGAGCTTTCGGTCTTGGTAACTCTTTCAATGGTTTTTCTGTTTTCTATTTCATTTAGTTCTGCTCTAATTTTTATTATTTGCTTTCTTCTGGTGCCTGAGAGTTTCTTTTGTTGCTCTCTTTCTATTTGTCCAAGTTGTAGGGATAATTCTTTGATTTGGGCCCTTTCTTCTTTTTGTATGTGTGCATTTATTGACATAAATTGACTTCTGAGCACTGCTTTGGCTGTGTCCCAAAGGTTCTGATGTTAAGGGTTTTCATTCTTGTTGGATTCTGTGAATTTCTTTATTCCATCCTTAGTATCTTCTATAACCCAGTCTTTTTTGAGCAGGGTATTGTTCAGTTTCCAAGTGTTTGATTTCTTTTCCCTGCTTTTTCTGTTACTAATTTCTACTTTCATGGCCTTATGGTCAGAGAAGATGCTTTGAAGTATTTTGATGTTTTGGTTTCTGCTAAGGCTTGCTTTATGACCTAATATGTGGTCTATTCTAGAAAATATTCCATGTGCACTAGAAAAGAATGTATACTAGGCTGCTGTTGGGTGGAGTGTTCTCTGTATGTCTATGAGGTCAAGTTGGTTGATTGTGACATTTAGATCTTCTGTGTCTTTATTTAGCTTCTTTCTGGATATTCTGTCCTTCACAGAAAGTGGTGTGTTGAAGTCTCCCACTGTTATTGTAGAGCTGTCTATCTCCCTTTTCAGTGCTGATAGAGTTTGTTTTATGTATCTTGCAGCCCTATCATTGGGTGCATAAATATTTAATATTTAATATGGTTATGCCCACCTGGTGTGTTGTCCCTTTAAACATTATATAGTGTCTTTCCTTATCCTTTGTGGGGGTTTAACTTTAAAGTCTGTTTTGTCAGAAATTAATATTGCCACTCCTGCTCTTTTTTGATTGTTGTTTGTTTGATATATTTTTTTCTATCCTTTAAGATTTAGTTTGTTTATGTCTCTAAGTCTGAGGTGTGTCTCTTGTAGGCAGCATATAGACGGATCATGTTTTTTTAATCCATTCTGCTGCTCTCTGTCTCTTTATTGGTGTATTTAGTCCATTTACATTCAGCATAATTATGGATAGGTAGGAGTTTCATGCTGTCTTTTTCATGTTTTTTTGTGTGTGTTGACAGTTTCTTTTTCCCACTTAATTTTTTTGTGCTGAGTAGTTTATAGTCTTTTCCTCTTATTCATTATTGTTGATTTTGTTTTTGCTGAGTCTCTGTTTTTTCCTTGTGTTTTATTTTGATGAATAGGATTGTTAGTCTCCTTTGTGGTTACCTTAATATTTACCCCTATTTTTCTAAGTTTAAACCTCACTTTTATTTCTTTATATTGCCTTGTCTTCCTCTCCATATGAAAGATCTATGACTGCATTTCTTAGTTCTTCTTTTTTGTTTTAATGTTGTCATCTGTCATATATATAATGACATCACTGTTTCCCTGTTTTGAGCATTTTTTGATCTTGATTTATTTTCGTGGTTTCCCTGTCTGGGTTGACATCTGATTGCTCTGTCAAGTGTTCTAGTTTTGGGTTGATACCTGATATTATTGATTTTCTAACCAGAGAACTCCCTTTAGTATTTCTTGTAGTTTTGGTTTGGTTTCTTCGAATTCCCTAAACTCCTGTTTATCTGGAAATGTCCTAATTTTGCCTTCATATTTGAGAGACAGTTTTGCTGGATAGATGATTCTTGGTTGGCAATTTTTTTCCTTCAATTTTTTATATAAGTCATCCCATTGCCTTCTTGCCTGCATGGTTTCTGCCTAGTAGTCTGAGCTTATTCTTATTGACTTTCCTTAGTAGGTGACTTTTTTTTTTTTATCCCTAGCTGCTCTTAAAATTCTCTCTTTATCTTTGGTTTTGGCAAGTTTGATTATAATGTGTCTTGGTGACTTTCTTTTAAGATCTGCCTTATGTGGCGTTCTACGAGCATCTTGGATAGATATCTTCTCATCTTTCGTGATATCAGGGAAGTTTTCTGCCAACACATCTTCAAGAATTCTCTCTGTGTTTTCTGTTATCCCTCCCTGTTCTGGTACTCAAATCTCTTGATAGGGTCCCATATAATTCTTAGGGTTTCTTCGTTTTTTTTAATTCATTTATCTGATTTTTCTTCAAATATATTGGTGCCAAGTGCTTTATCTTCAATCTCACCAATTCTGCCTTCCACTTGCATAGTTCTGCTTCTCCGACTTTCTGCTGAGTTATCTAATTCTGTAATTTTATTGTTAATCTTCTGAATTTCCGATTGCTGTCTCTGTATGGATTCTTGCAGCTTATTAAATTTTTCATGTTCTTGAATAACCTTTTTAATTTCTTCACCTGCTTTATCTGTGTGTTACTGGCTTATTTTGCATATTGCCTCATCTCCTTCCTGATTTCTTGAATAGTTCTGTATATTAATCTTTTGTATTCTGTACCCGGTAATTCCAGGAAAGTACCTTCATCCAGAAGATCCCTTGATTCTTTGTTTTGAGAGCTTTTTGAAGCGACTATGGTCTGCTGCTTTATGTGATTTGATATTGACTGTTGTCTCCGAGCCATCTATGTTATTGTATTGTTTTGGTTTTTGTTTCCTTAGTATGTCTTAGCTTCTTGCTTTGTTTTGTTTTGGTATGTCCAAATAGGTTGCTTAGGTGAGCCAGCTTATTTTCACATTTGAAACTCTAATAGCCTAGGAGTCTATTCACTTTTCTGGTATGGATTCAGCTCAGGTGTCCAGGTAGCTAGTCATCGAGTGTATGGTACAGGCTCTGTCCTACAGTCTGAAAGGGGTAGGGGTGATTAGTGTAGGTACTGGTATCTGGTTGCAGCAGGGGGTCACGCTCTGAACAAGGCAGGGGGCTGACAACTGTCCCCCGAATGTCTGTGAGAAAAGCGCCGCCCTGTACCATAGAGCACCCAGGTGGATGGGTTCTGCAGATGGACCTTGGGCACCCAATGCTCTTGGTTGTTAGGACTGGGAGGTACCAGTTATCTTTGGACCCCTGTCGTGGGTGGCTGGGTGACCTGAGTGGAGGCACCAGTCCTTAGGCCCTTGATGTGGGTAGGTGAGGACCCTGTTTAGTAGGCAAAGCGGTGTCAAACATCAACACCCACCTCTCCACCGTACAGCTGAAATAGTTGCAGTCTGCCCAGAAGATCCTGTTCTTTTGAAATAGGCCCACACCAGTCCATGCAGGGGGAAAGGTATTCAAAGTCCATGGACTGTTTATGCCAGGACAGGAATCGTTTCTCTCCAGAGCTTCCCAGGTTAGTGCAGCTGGCAGATTATCTTTTCCCCAATTGTGAATTCATTCCTTCTCCAAGGCTGGGAGAATGGTTCAGGGCACGCGATAGGACCTATCTCAGGCCCAGGGAAATCGACAGCCACTGAAGCCAGCTTGAGGAATGGGGGTGCAGTAAAATATACGCAAGTACTTAGCTTTTGCCAAGAGCACTGTTCTTCTCTGGTTCCGGAGGTGTGAGTAGGCTGTGCGGCTGGCTGTTTTTCCCTGAGGAAACTGCAGCTGAACGCTACCACCATCCCACCGCAACCTGAGGGTTCCTGGCGGTTCAGGTCCGGCAACTCTTCTCTGCTTCTGAACCGTCTCTCCCTCCGCCTGTCGCTCAGTCCGTTTTCTAACTTCGCCTTTGATGTTCAAGGCTTCTAGCTTGTCATAAATATAATTGTTTCAGTTGTTTTTTCGGGTCTTTGTTGTAAGCTGGTTCACCGGAAGCATCTGACTACTCTGACATCTTGGCCCTGCCTCAGATTAACTTTTTTTGATGTACATATACGGCGCTGTTTTGTAATAGGAAGCTTTTGTTTTTATTTAGCAATAATTATGAGTAATGTTCACAGTATTACATATTTTTCTATGACATTAATTTTCAGATATGGGTTTTTTTTTTCCTTCCCTTGGCGTTACCATAATTTTCGTAACTAGGTCTATGTTCTTGGACATGTGGTTGTTTCCAGTTTTGTACTGTTATGTAATGGCCCCTCAGTGCATGTATCTTTGTGCATATTGCATGTTGTTTTCTTATGCTAAATTCCTGGAAGTAGAATTTCTGGGGTGAAAGAGATTCGTATTTTTGAGATTTCTGGAACAAATTGTCTTTCAAAGAAGATTACTTTGATTTGTACCCTACCAACTTTAGTTTAAAGGGTGCCCACTTCCCTGTTCCCTTGCAGTCCTAGTTATACTGTTATTTAACCTTTGCCAATTTTATTACTTAAAAATTTGATCATATTTTTATTTGTAGTTTTTTTTATTGTGGTACAAAAGTACAGAAGAAAATACTTCACTGATTCAGATGTTTCTAGGGGCACAATTAAATGACTTTGATTACACTTTTCATGCAGCACAGCCCTTACCATCCCCAGCTTTTCCCTAATTATTCTGCCACTGTTAATGTCAACGCACTGCTCCCTTATTTGGAATTCTTTGATAACTGATAAGGTTAAATTTTTTTGGCACTTTCATATTTCCTTTGTCAATTATTTCTTTACGAGCTGTTTTTCATTTGAAAGGCACTCAAATTTTCCTTATTGAGTTATCAGAGCTCTTTGTATAAAATAGCAGCCCTTTTTTTTTATCTGCATTGAGAATGCTTTTCCTGTTTTGCCATTTGCCTTTTTTTTTTTTTTTTTTTATAGTGTCATGATTAGAGAATTTTCCCTTTTTGCCTAGTCGAGCCTGGAAGTTTTTTTCTTTGTTTCTGCTGATAAGCTTAGAAAGACTTTGTCTATCACAAGAGTATATAATCATCTATGCTTTTTTCCTATTCCTTTGAATTATTTTTAACTCCCTTTTCCAGTTGGAATTACTTTTATTTGTAGGGCATGAATTGTAAGACAAATTTTTTTTTTTCAAACAGTTGAATAATCCACATTCATTCTATTGATTAGAAATGCCCTAACCAAAATTGATCGAATTTAATGAATAAAAAAAGAATTCAGATCTTAGTTTTAAATACAGGTTATAGCATTCATGTAGATGCTTTTATTAGGAAAGGTCTGGTTTTTTTTTCCTACATAAATTGTATTAAATAGTAGCAGTCCTATAGTTACTTGACATTTCAGGATGTTGACTTTCGGTTACAATGAACTGCAGTTATTAGGATTTACACGTATTTTTGCCACATCATAAGAAAAGTTTTTTGATCCTTTATTCCTCATGAACATGCATTTGGTCATATGGCTTGGTCACATTGACTTTGTAAACTTGTTACTTGACATGCTTAATTATGACTTGCTATAGCATTTCTTCTACTTGAGTCTGATATTCCTAAATGAAGTCTTTGAGTTTAATAGGAGTTTGTGTTTTATTTTTATTTATTACTAGAGTAAAAGTAACCACAATTTATTAAGCACTTACTGTGTATTAAGGGCTTTGCAAGCATTTGTTTAATTGTTTCATAATTACAAAGTAGATATTATTTATTATCTTCATTTTACCGGTGAGGAGGCTGAGGCTCAGGGTGGTTAGTTAAGTAGCGGCTGGTAACTGGTAAAGCTGGACTTTGAATCCAGGTTTCTCTGGCTCCAAAACCTGGGCTTTTAAGCAGCATACTCTTTTGTCTCAGTATATTTTCTTGTTTGGGTGGTAATTTTATTTGGAGGTGGAAGAACAGCCTTTCAAACTTTTCTCCCCTCTGTCTTTACTAAGGTTTACTGAAAGCAGTTCTGATGATGATTCAGACATGGGTGACTACTCAGACGTACAGGTGAGTCAAACACTCAGCTGGCCGATTGGATGATTATTGTAAGGGTTGTTAGTCCTTCTCAGAAAAATTCAGTAAGCAATAAAATAAGAGACTTTGGACATTGTCATCAGTAATAATTGAATACATCCTCTGTAGTGGTGATGAGTTCTTAGATTAGCCATCCTTCTTGTATATGCATTTAAAACTGATTATACAGGAAAAAATGAAGAGAAGAGAATGGCCAGAAATAAGGTCAGACAGAAATAAGGAGGGAAGTTAGTAGGAAAAATGTATTTTCTGCCAAGGAGCTGGTGTTATCAATGAATAGGCTTGTTTTAAAGAGAATAGGAATATGTGAAATTATAACTTGCTATTTTTTCTGTCTTGGTAACTCATTTTTTGTATTTTAGTAACAAAATAATTTCAATACTCGGTTTTGAATTGATGGGGTAGTGGTGACTTTCATTGTCTACGAGCCGGTTTATGCGCTTACTTGTTTATTTAATTGACATTTTTCAAAACAATGTTTTCCAAAGTAAAGAAATTAAAAAAAAAAAACAAAAAACTTCCTAGGCCCTCTCTCAGATGTAATCAATCTATTTCCAGAGGTAATGATACCTAAGGAGATAGTAACTACTGTTATAAAACACATTTATGTAGAACAAACAGGTATTTATTATTTATCTATCTTTAATGGAGCTTGAAGACATACTGAGTGAAATAAGTCCATCACAAAAGGACAAATATTGTATGACCTCACTTACATAAAAAGACAAAAACTGGCAAATGTATAGAGACCGAAGTTTATTAGTGGTTACCAAGGCGGGAGGGGAGAGGAAGGGTTATTGCTTTACAGAGCACTGAGCTTCGGTTTCTGATGATGGAAAATCCCATTGATTAAGGGGAAGGGTTGCAGAGCCGATGCATGTAACTGATGTCAGTAAGTTGTATGTCTGTAAGACGTTAAATTGGCAAATGTTGTATGATAGGCATATTTATAACAACAACAGAAAAAAATCAGCTATTGAGGTTGCTCATATACAACCAAATACCTCATGGGATTTAGTTTCTTGGTGTGGAGGTTTAGGGTCATGGTTTCATGGGATGTCCCAGTTATTTGACCTGATAGTGTGTTTAGTGCTTCTGTTCCACCTCCTCGTTCATTGCATAGTTCCTGAGATCTTAAAAGCTTGCAGGCTGCCATGCAAAGCACAACAGTTGGCCTCTGTTCACCTGGAGCAACAGAGGAAGGAGAGTCAGGAATAGGAAGAGGAAATGGAATGTGTGGCTAATTGCCTCCATGAACAACTGCCTCCTTTCACATGAGACCAAAACTTGATGGTGCCTGGCTACCATTACTGAATGTTTTGATCAAAGATTCTATAGAAAAATCCTGGTCAAAAGGGAGAAAATGCAGAACAGAACTTCACATTCTTATGGAATCCAGGGTTTCTGGAGCCATTGAGGCTAGATGAACCCTGGATAAAGCTCTTGCCCTGAGATCATCTTTAAGCCTTAAACCAAAAATATCCCCTGCAATCTTTAAGCTGAACAATACACCAAAAACCAAACCCACTGCAGTCAAGTCAATTCTGACTCATAGCAACCCTATAGCACAGAGTAGAACTGCCCCATACAGTTTCCAAGGCTGCCATCTTTACAGATTCAGATTGCCACCTCTTTTTCCCTTGGAGCAGCTGGTGGGTTCGAACCGCTGACCTTTTGGTTAGCAGACAAGCCCTTAACCACCGTGCCACCAGAGCTCCGAAAGCAAACAGTAGTCTAGCTTAATTAGTAAAGAATGTGTGCTTTGAGCATTGTGCTCTTAAAAACTGTGTGGAATCAAATTTGATATCATCAACTGGAAAGATTATCAGATAGGAAACTTAGGGGCCTGTGAGTTTATATTAATGGTGGGGCAAAAATTTCAGAAAAGGAGGTTGAGAAGGGTTACACAAAAAGAATGTAACCAATGTCACTGAATTCCACATGGAGAACTTGTTGAATTGTTATAAGTTCTGCTGTGTATATTCTTAACAACAACAAATAAACTAAAAAAAAAAAAAAAATCAGGGAATCAAGCCCAATTTTGTGGTAAGAAGCAGACGAGGGTTAGGTACTTGTCTTATATTTGCGTTAATCTTTTTAATATACATTCTCATTGTAAAAAAAAAATTGTTTAAATGCTAACAAGCGGCCATCTAAGATGCATCAATTGGTCTCAACCCACCTGGAACAAAGGAGAATGAAGAACACCAAGGTCACACGACAACTAAGAGCCCAAGAGACAGAAAGGGCCACATGAACCAGAGACCTACATCATCCTGAGACCAGAAGAACTAATTGGTGCCCGGCCACAATCGATGACTGCCCTGACAGGGAGCACAACAGAGAACCCCTGAGGGAGCAGGAGATCAGTGGGATGCAGACCCCAAATTCTCATAAAAAGACCATACTTAATGGTCTGACTGAGGCTAGAGGAATCCCGGCGGCCATGGTCCCCAAACCTTCTGTTGGCACAGGACGGGAACCATCCCCGAAGACAATTCATCAGACATGAAAGGGACTGGACAGTGGGTAGGAGAGAGATGCTGATGAAGAGTGAGCTAATAATATCAGGTGGACATTTGAGATTGTGTTGGCATCTCCTGTCTGGAGAGGGGATGGGAGGATAGAGAGAGTGGGAAGCTGGCAAAATTGTCACGAAAGGAGAGACTGGAAGGGCTGACTCATTAGGGGGAGAGCAAGTGGGAGTACGGAGTAAGGTGTCTGTAAACTTATATGTGACAGACTGACTTGAATTGTAAACGTTCACTTGAAGCTCAATAAAATTAATAATAAAAAAAAAGCACAATGAGATGCTACTGCATACCTATTACAATGGCTAAAGTTTTTAAAAATAAAATAAATATTTTAAACTGGTAAAAAAAAAATTGCATGTTCTAAAGAATTCAAATATCATTGAAATAAGTGATACATAAACTAGATCTTTATTGTTCCCCTTTCCATAAATAATTAATGTCAGAAATTTGGTGTGTGGTCATGGAGAATATTTTTCTTTTAAGCCTATGTGCTTAATTACCATTCTGCACTTCCTCTTTTTTCGTTTACCTGGTTATTTTTAATTACCTAAATGCATTGTTACTAAAGCTGCTGTCTATAGAAGAAAATATCATCTTTTTTACATCGGTGGAGGCGTATTCTTTATATGAGTCAATATATTTTTTTTTTATTAACTTTTATTAAGCTTCAAGTGAACATTTACAAATCCAATCAGTCTGTCACATATAAGTTTACATACATCTTACTCCGTACTCCCACTTGCTCTCCCCCTAATGAGTCAGCCCTTTCAGTCTTATATGAGTCAATATTTATTGCATCAAATTGAAGACTTTGTGAATAAATTTAACAAATCACGTTAAGCCTTTATTTTCTGTTACTTTGTGTGTGTAGAGGAGAGTAGTAGTGTGCATTTTCATCTTTGGCCAGGCTAGTCACATGGTTTATTTTGGTTCTATCAAAGCCTGTACATAGTAGTGTGTTTGGTAATTTGGGGTGAAGAATCACGTAGTGTTGGCCAGCTTTGATTTTATGAAATTGCCAGTTATTTATGTATTGGACCATTACCTTGGAGTCGGGGGTACATCTTTTAGACGGTAAAGCTTGTTTGTGAAGCATCTTACTCTGAGCACTACATTTTCTAAATGTCAATCTGCTGGGGGAGAAGCTGTAGAAAATGTGTTAATACAGGTGAGTCAACTTTCACATGTATCTGTTGAGTAATTTATACTAAAATCATGTTTTTGACAGTCAGCCAATCACATGAACAGTTCCCTGCTTTCTTTGTATCGGAAAGGAAATCCTGATCCTGTTCCCAACACTCCTGAGATGGAGCAAAGAGAAACCAGCATGTCAGCACCACGGCTGACTTCCAGAACGGGCTCCACGCCTTTGAAGACCTCTGCCACAGTTCCTGAAGGAGGATGGTTTATTGACAAAACCCCATGTGGATCCAAAGACAGTTTTTCCTTGGGCCTATCAGATGAGAAAAGTCATCATAAGAAGGCAGCATCTGAGATACAGGTACCTTTGTTGTGGAATTCTAGCCCGGCGTAGTTGGAATATGTTAGTCTTCTCATTGAATATTTTATCAAGCAGTGTTTTGCGAAAGACATAGCAGTTTTGAAATACATACAGAATTTGACCACTGCCCACTGCCTCCATCATTTCCATCCTAATTCAAGCCTCTACTCTTTCTTGCCTTAGCTATTGTAATCTTCTGCCAACTGGACTCTGTGTCCATTCTTGGTCCCCTAACTTATTCTTCACAGAGTCATCTTTTTGCAAGTTAAGTTAGGGCATTGTCATTCTACTTAAAACCCTCCAATGGCTTAATTCTGCTGGAAAGCCAGAGATCTTACAGGTGCCAGTAAAGCCTGGCTGCCTCTTTAATCTCATCTCCTACTGCCCTTTCTGCCTGTGCTTTGCCTCAGCCACGGTGGCCTTTCGCCGTTTGTAGACTACACCAGGCTTTTGCTGGAACACTTGCCCCGCATTCGTGCGGCTCATTCCGTCACTGCCCGCGCCTCTGTTTTCATGTCATCTTTTCGGAGAGGCCTTACCTGACTTAGGTAAATAGCTCCTCATGGGACACTGTTTCCTAACCCTGCCTTATCTTCCTTTTAAGCACTTAAAATCACCTGACTTACTGTGTAATTGCTTAGTTTTTGTTGTTGTTTTCTTTTACTCTTTGTCTCTGCAGGGGAGCGGGGACTTTGTTTTGATCAATAGTGTGTCTTAGCTAAAGTATGTCTAGCACATAGTCGTCAGTTAGCTGAACTTATGCCTAAGGAACTTTCTGAAAGGCGTTTACTAATAGTCCAAAAATAACCCCTCTGGGTATGTGTAACTGAGATTTGATAGTTTTAGGTAGGAGGGACGGTTGTTGCTGAAATAGTAATATGGTTCATTTTCAGTTTAGGATAATTCCTTGAAGGATCCTATGTAAATAGATATGATATGAATATACGTAGAATAAGCAAGTTTTTTTTTTTTTTCTTTTTAAATGGAAATATATAAAGAAAAACTTGGTGAATTATCAGACATTGGGCAGCGTTCTTAGGTGACTATTTTTACTGCCTGGCAGGATGAGAAGGGGTTTAAAGCAGTCTTTCCTGTGATACAGTGGGCAGGGTGTGTTCTAGGCTCAGTGTCCACTGTGGTGCATGCTGGACACACGCTCACCATCCACCGTGGTGCATGCTGGACACGCGCTCGCTGTCCGCCGTGGTGCGTGCTGGACACGCAGCTACAGAGCATTCAAAATGTGACACAGTGCAGCTGAGGAGCTGAGTTTTTCATTTTGTTTCATTTAAATTTAAAAACTGGTAGTTCAGTTATTGGAAAACTTTTAAGTATGTTTGGGACAGCTTGAGTATGTGAATCTACTTTTTCAGCTGGAAATTTGACGGATCTGTGTATAAATCAAGTAATTCCCATGACATTTAGTGCTGTACATGTAAAGGGCACATTGGGTTTTTGAAGACTTACTGCATAAAAGGGACGTAAACTAGCTTATTAATAATTTTTTACTTTGATTATATGTTGAAATGATAATATTTTGGACCTGTTACATTAAAACGTATTATTAAAAGTTAATTGCTCTTTTTACTTTTTAAAACGTGGCTGCTAGACTATATAAAGTTGCATGTCTGGCTCATACCGCATTTCTATCGGGCAGCACTGCTCCAAGCGGTTTCCAAGAACCAAGCCCTTAGATTTGGCAAGACGGTCCTCTCAGGATTCATATGAACGTGCCTTTTCCAGATCTCTTTGTTTTAACCATCCATCTGTAGAGAGCATTGTTAGGGTTGGCAAGGTCAAGAAACCCATTTTCCTGTTCCATTGAATTATACTGTTTCATGCCTGTCAAAAAGCGGACAGCTAAGCAGCTGCGTGGCCATGTTTAACCCAGTGATTTGTCAGTCATGAATCGAGCACCAGCACTGCAGAGACCTTGGTGATGGAAGACAGATGAATGCTGGTGTCCTAACCCAAGGAGCTCACCGTTCAGTGAGGGAGACAGACAGTGCATCACTCAAGTACAAGGCAGTGTTCCGGGAGTGTGAGGATGGGATGAATTCTAACGGGAAGACTCTGGAGCAGAGGTTTTCAAATGTTAGCATTTAAAGCGAGCCTTATGGGTACAGGGGAGAACAACATTCTCAACATAGGGAAACCTTCAGCAAAGTGGTGGGGATAGCTAACAGAGGTGAAGGAGCTCTAGTGGCACAGTGGTTAAGAACCTGGCTGCTAACAAAAAGACCAGCAGTTCGAATCCACTGGCCGCTCCTTGGAATGCCAGTGGGGCAGTTCTACTCTGTCCTGTAGGTTCACTATGAGTTGGAATTGACTCAACAAGCAAGGGGGTTGGTTTTAGTTTTTAATAGGTGAAAGTGCTGGGATAAGGATGAATTTCTTTTTTTTTTTTGGCTTTAACAAAGAGAAATTTATTTTCTCACGGTCTGATAGGTTACAAGTCCAAATTCAGGGCATTGGCTCCAGGGGAAGGCTTCTTTCTCTGTTGACTCTGGAGGAAGGTCCTTGTCCTCAATCTTCACCTGGTCGAGGAGCTTCTCAGGCGCAGGGACCCCGTGTCCAAAGGATGCGCTTTGCTCCTGGTGCTGCTTTCTTGGTGGTATGAGGTCCCCCACTCTCTGCTTGCTTCCCTTTCGTTTTATCTCTTGAAAGATTAAAGGTGGTGCAGGCCACACCCCAGGGAAACCCCCTTTACCTTGGATCAGGGAGGCGACCTGAGTGGGGGTGGTGTTACAACCCCACCCTAATCCTTTTAACATAAAAGTAAAGTCACAAAATGAAGGATGACCACTCAATACTGGGAAGCATGGCCTAACCAAGTTGATACATATTTTGGGGGGACACAATTCAATCTGTGACAGGGATGAATTTCTTTATAATGCCAATCTCAAAAATTTAGGTATATTTAAATTTCTTTTCTCTCTAGGATTCCAAAGATTCTTCTCTTCTGGAGAGTGATAAAAAACGGAAAGGCAGGCTAAAGAACAAAGGAGGCAAAAGGAAGAAGGAAGATCTTCAGGAAGCAGATGGAGAAGTAGAAACTGTCTTGCAAAAGAAAGGTGAGATGCGTGTTTTCTGGGTGGTCCTGTTTGCTAGAGAGAAGGAATCTCTCCCATGCTGTTTTGCTTGGGGAGTTCTCTATATGCAGAGACTTTTTTTTTTTAATAATTTTTGTTGTGCTTTTAGTGAAAGTTTACAGATCAAGTCAGTCTCTCACACAAAAACCCATACACAACTTACTACATACTCCCAATTACTTCCCCCCCACATGAGACAGCCCGCTTCCTCCTTCCGGTCTCTCTTTTCGTGACCATTTTGCCAGCTTCTAAGCCCCTCTACCCTTGCATCTTCCCTCCAGGCGGGAGATGCCAACATTGTCTCAAGTGTCCACCCGAACCAGTAGCTCACACCTCACCAGCATCCCTCT
Source organism: Loxodonta africana (assembly GCF_030014295.1). Taxonomy (NCBI): domain Eukaryota; kingdom Metazoa; phylum Chordata; class Mammalia; order Proboscidea; family Elephantidae; genus Loxodonta; species Loxodonta africana. Next base: position 51,900,880 of record NC_087366.1, read on the forward strand.
CCCACCCATTGTTCAGTCCAATCCATGTCTGATAAGCTGGCTTTGGGGATGGTTTCTGTAGTGGGCCGACAGAAGGTCTGGGGGCCATGATCACCGGAGTCCTTCCAGCCTCAGTCAGACCATTAAGTCTGGTCTTTTTATGAGAATTTGGGGTCTGCATCCCACTGCTGTCCTGCACCCCCAGGGGTTCTCTGTTGTGTTCCCTGTCAGTGCAGTCATTGGTTGTGGCCGGGCACCATCTAGTTCTTTTGGTCTCAGGATGATGTAGTCTGTGGTTCATGTAGCCCTTTCTGTCTCTTGGGCTCGTTATCATCCTGTGTTCTTGGTGTTCTTCATTCTCCTTTAATCCAGGTGGGTTGAGACTCATTGAAGCAATCTTAGATGGCTGGTTGCTAGCTATATGCAGAGACTTTTATTAAAAAATATTTCAGCGTCTAATGGACCTTTGTTTTCTTAAAGATTAGCAAATTAATTATGAATTATTACTGAATTATCCCTAGTCTTTTCACCTCCACCCTCTTCTGCTTGGCAGCTAAAGCCAGGGGGCTAGAATTGCAGATCTCCAATGTGAAGTTCGAAGATGTTGGGGGCAATGATGGGACGCTAAAGGTTAGTTCAAGTGCAGAATTCTACATCAAATGGGTATATTGCTAACCTATCATAGGAACAAACCCTACTTCTTTGTTTTTAAAATGAGCTGAGTATAGCAAAGGAAACTGGGAAAGTGAGAGGGGCACACCTGACCTGTATCATGCAAGGCGTTGAGGGGTAAATGAAGCTTGCTCTCTTTATTCATAGGGTCACTCTGAGTCAGAATTGACTTGACAGCAACAGGTTTGGATTTTTGGAAACCCTGGTGGCATAGTGGTTAAGAGCTATGGCTGCTAACCAAAAGGTTGGCAGTTTGAATCCACCAGGTACTCCTTGGAAACTCTAAGGGGCAGTTCTATTCTGTCCTGTAGGGTTGCTATGAGTCGGAATCGACTTGACAGCGGCAGGTTTGGTTTGGTTTTTTTAACTTTACCTTTCTCACCATTTTAATTATAGTGTATTAAGATACATACTTTATCAGTAATGTATTGATAGTACTAGAATAATGGTTACTATTTATTTTTAATCTCAACTCTGTTCCAGTTACCATGCAAGTTACTTTTTGTTATATCTGCAAGATACATTATTTAAAAACAAAAACAAGCAAAGAAAAAATTGCCATCGAGTCAGTTCTGACTTACGGCAGCCCCCTTGTGTTGTCAGAGTAGAGCTGTGCTCTGTAGGGTTTTCAGTGGCTGCTTTTTCGTAAGTAGGTCAAGTACCAGGCTCTTCTTCCGAGGTGCTCCTGAGCGGACAGTTCTCCAACCTAGCTGTTAGCAGCTGAGCATGTTAACCATTTGATTATTACAGCCTATGAAATCGGAGCTTAGAAAGGTTTGGTGACTTGCCTGCAGTCCCATTAAGGACCAGAACTGAGATTCAAACCCAGGTCTAAAGCCTGTTGTCTCTCTCTATGTTTTGCTCCTTCAGAGAACAGGGATTTAATTCTACTTTGTTATTTCACTCAAAATTCGAAAGATGTTTTTCTTGTTTATTCCCCCCAGGAAGTCTGCAAGGTGCTCGTACACATGCGTCACCCGGAGGTGTACCAGCATTTGGGCGTTGTCCCCCCTCGGGGAGTGCTCCTTCACGGACCGCCAGGCTGTGGGAAGACTTTACTTGCACGTGCAATTGCTGGGGTGAGGCTTGCTGACACTGGCACGCTTTCCTTATTTTTATTGTTTATTGTTTGTTGTTTTTTCTCTTTGATCAACTTCAACTAGACTTGTCATCCCTCAGGAGGAGGAGGTGGCAGTAAGAAGTGATCCCCTTCTCATTTTACCTCTTTCATGCAATACGTTTTTTAAAAAATACGTCCAGTTTTTATTTATATGCAAGGATTGGGTGCGAAGTTGAAATAATATAGCCACAAACAATCTCCCTTCCTTTTTTTTAGTATGTAGTTTATTTTTTAGTTAGTTCTCTTAACAATGATTTCCCTTTAAGCCAGTGGTCTCAAGAGCAGTAAAATAAGAAAACCAAAGATTATATTTTTTCTAGAGCTAAGTTTATTTAAAATTTCAATTCAGAGTTATGTTCTTATACTTTTTAGTATTAAAATAGCCTTTCTTTCCAAACTGGTGATAATAGATACTTACTTGGCAAAATATAAATTCAGCAATCTTATTTTAGCCTGTCAGATTTTTCAGGAATTATATTGAAGAGTGAACTACAAAATGTCCAGGTGACTTCAGTTAGAAAAATTGCATACCATTCCGGTCAGTAATAGACTAGTGCTCTCTGAAAGAAAATAAGTTATAGAGGCACTTGATGGTTTTGTTTCGTTTATTGAACAAATCTTTATTGTCTGCTGCATGTCAGATACTGGGATATATTGGTAAGTCCAACAAACCCAGTTCTTACTTTGAGGGGTTCTCAGTCTGTGTATGAGACAGATGTTAAATACTCATACAGATAAATATTGCACAGAGTTACAGTTACACTAAGTGGAAGACAGAAAAGTGCAGAGTGCTGTGTGCTGTATAGTTGAGATACCCCAGTTAGATTTGGTAATCTAGGAAAATGTAGCTGAGGAAGTAAAATTTCAGGGTAGCTGACGAATGAGTAAGAGTTAGCCAGACTTGTTGCCATTTATACCGGTGGGACAACAGTAGATTCTCTTCCTTGTCCTAAAGGGCCTGCTTTCTCTGTCTAGTAATTTGCTGTCTCTAAGTTAGGGTAGAGAAATGTCAGTAGGCTATGTGGGGACAGCTGTGTCACAAGCCCTGCTACTTCCTATTCAGCAGATTAATGAACAGGTACAATTATTTTGCTCAGCTCTAAGTAGAGGAATGCATACATCATGAGATTCAAGACACTTTATTCAGAAGAGATAATAACAAAGTTCCATAGTGACATCTGTGAAGTAAAAACAGATAGAAGGTGTCTCATTAATGTGTTTAATTAAAACCCATAGATTTTTAATGTTTTTCATTGGATCCACACAGAAGGATAAAGTTTATCAGAAAATGAGTCTGATTTAAAAAATGTTATTTCGAGAGGGTACTGGATAAGGAGAACATAGGAAAGTTAAAATTTCACCGTTGTCTTACGTACTTGTTAATAGGAACTTGACTTGCCACTTCTGAAAGTAGCTGCTACAGAGGTTGTGTCTGGAGTGTCTGGAGAATCTGAACAGAAGCTGAGGGAACTATTCGAACAAGCGGTGGTGAGTCAACTAATGACTTTAATGTCAGGTTGTCACATGTTGTGAGATTATATTAACGACGCTGTTTTCTCTAAAATTAGTATCTGTTAACCCATTCATTGGCCATTCTTTTGCAAACATGGTAATTTGCTGCTCATGATGGTTAAATATTTAAAGTAGATTTAATAATACAGATTGTAATACAGAACATATTATCTTTGCGATATTTTTATTCACTTTTACTGTCCTCAATTTAGGTTTGACAAAACAATTTACAAGCAATGTGTACATTTTTTTACTGTTTAGGATTCACATTAGAAAAGCAGTTATAGAAATGTCAAGGTAAACTCTTCTCTGTATAATTGAAGCTGTGAAAAGCTAATTCTATAACCAGACTAAGTATAGATTGGAGCTTACCCTAATTTCAGTTCACGTTGCTAAACCTGGGAGTTTAAGGACTTGCCAGGACGATGACGTTTGTGTCCAGTACAGTTCTATCTTCAGTATAGTGTAGTGGTTAAACGTCTGTACTTTCAAGTCAGAAAGCTGGCTTCATATCCCTTGTTGCCACATACTGTTTGTGTGATCTTGGACAAGAGACTTGACCACTCTAGCTCGATTTCCTTACTACTAACCTGGGGTGATAGTAATACCAGGATCTCGTGAGGTTTTTGAGAGGATTAACTGAGAGGATTTTTCTAGAAGCTTAATGTAGTGCTTAGCACACACTTATTACATTGTGCACATTTTCACAGCCACCATTCATCACTATGGCTGATGAATAAAAAATGATAAAAGTTCAATTTTATACCATTATTTGTACACAAAATAGGTAGAGGCGGATAAACACGGCCAATACAACTATAAAGGCTGATACAAAATTAGAAAAGAAATTGTATTTTAGCAGAAACTGAGAAAATATTTTACAAAATAGCAAGAAGGAGGGGCCGCCTACTTGGTTTAACATGAAGACCAACGAAGCTGAAAAAGACGTGGGTACCGTAGGTGGTGAAAGGGCGGAAGGGAAGTGTGTGCAAAGCAAGCTAAACTCCTTCAGGTGGTTCCTGGTTTTCACAATGAGCTTGTTTTCACTGTTAAGGATAAGTAGTAAATTTTGTGTTTGGTAAACACAATGATGAATGAAGATAAAGAGACAAATTGTGTCTTTAGGTTGTTAGTTCTGTGTTTAAACGTCCCTCTGTATTTGTTATCAAACCAGTGTAGTGCCTGGCAGTAGATGCCCAATAAATAACGTGGTCTAGTTCCCACCCTTTCGGGCCCCTGGTTACATAATGAAAGTGAATACAATGAATAAAGTGAATACGGTGAGCAAGATGGTCATATCAGATCAACTGTCCTTTGTTGAAAACTATGCTTTCTTAAGGCTGAATCCTGATGACCGTCACTTATTCTTTCTTCTTCTTTTCCCCACATTTCCAGATCACTGTCAGATACCAATGTGCTTACTTTCTAGAGACTTTTGCCCTCTGTAACTTTACTCCTTTGTTACTGGGCAGTGCATCCAGCAGCCATAGGTGCTCCTTAGCAAACATTGTCGTGAGGTTTAGGGAAGGAGCAAGCTAGTGATGGGCCAGACGTCTTTCTCTGTAAAATGTGGTGGTCCTCATGGTTTTGGGCTGTTTTAGCCAGGCTGGCAGTGTGGATCTTAGCAATCCTTCCCACTCCTACCACTAAGTAACCGAGAATGAACTGTGCTTTGGACTGTAAATCCAGATTTTTTACTTAAAATTTTCATTTTAACTAGTTGTTACGTCTTCACTTATTCTTCCTGAACCCACTTATTTCTAAAAAAAGACTGAGAGCGATTGTAACTCACACTGACATACTGGAGGTTTTACTTGCTTCCTCGTCCAATATGGTCTTTAAAACAAGCTTCTGGTGCATAAGGTCCTCTTAAAGCAGATTGCACAGAAAAGCTCGCATATTTTTATGTTGGTAGAAACACTCATATAAAATTTTGTAGTAAGCTTGGGTTTTCTAGTTTAAGGTTTATGATCTTATTGTTTGTAGAATGACATTTCATAGCGTAGCAAATGTGTGTCATTTACAGAAGAATTTCAGTAGATTTATCATCACAAAACATGAAAAAATTGTAAATGCGTTAACCTGTGTGCAGCCTCTTACTGTCCTCTTTTAAGCACCTTGGTACTCAGATAAAAATCAGAAGTAACATGTGAACTGCTACCGTCTTTAAATGTTGTTCTTCTACGTTATTCTTTCGGTGAGTCATCGCTAACCTTTAAGATTTTAAAAAATGTGTATACTTAACTGTGGTTAAGCACTCGACTGCTAACTGAAAGGTCGTGGTTTGAACCCACCAGCTGCTGTGCGGGATAAAGATGTGGCAGTTTGTTTCCGTAAAGATTACAGCCTTGGAAACCCTGTGGGGAGTTCACCCCTGCCCTACAGGGTCACTGTGAGTTGGAATCAACTCGATGGCAATGGGTTTGGTTTTCGTTTATATACGTAACTACGCTGCAGTATAAAATAGAGAACGTATTTATGATTGTCTTGTGATACTCTTATTTCTAGTCAAATGCACCGTGCATCCTTTTTATCGATGAAATCGATGCTATTACCCCCAAAAGAGAAGTTGCTTCAAAAGATATGGAACGAAGAATTGTAGCCCAGCTCCTTACCTGCATGGATGGTCAGTTTAAAATAATAAGTTCATTTTAAGATAATAATATCAGTAATAGTAAGTAATATATATAAATATTATAAAACATTCAAATGGAGTAGAACTCAAATAGTGTAGAAAACAAGTCTTTTTCACTTCATAAGATATTACCGCTGTTAAGTTTTATCTTAGTTTTTTTTTTTAATGCATTTAACGTACATACGTACATATACTAATGTGTTGTTTTGCTTTTTACACAACTGAGATTGCACCAGAAACCCTGGTGGAGTAGTGGTTAAGAGCTCGGCTGCTAACCAAAGGCTGGCCGTTTGAATCTACCAGGCATTCCTTGGAAACTCTGTGGGGCACTTCTGTTCTGTCCTGTAGAGTCACTATGAGTCAGAATCAACTTGACGGCAACGGGTTTGGTTTTTGGTTTAGGACTGTACCATACAGATTTTTCTATAACTTGCTGTTTGTACCTTACCCGTCCGTCTTGGAAATGTTGCCATTTTTACTGCTTTTTAACATCTGCTTGGTATTCTGTGGGATAGCTTAACTATCTGGTATTCAGGCATTCCCATTTGATGAACGCTTATTTTCCATTTTTTTGTGTTAAAACAAGCTGTAGGGAACATCCCTAAATGGATTTTTTTGTGCACATGTATTTCTGTAAGATAAATACTGGAAATTGAATTGATGGTCGAAGAGTGTACATTTTACATTTCTGTAGAAACTGGCTCATTGCCTTCTGAAAAGACTTTGTAGTTTACATTTTCACCAATAGTATGAGAGGCTCCCTTTTTTCAGATCCTTGGCCACATTGGATGTCATCAGTTATTTTAATTTTCCCGTCTGATGGATAAAAAGTGGTATATCAGTTTGTTTTAGTATGCATCATTTCCCTGACTCCTATGGTGGTTGAACATCTTTCCATATTTTTTCTGGCCATTTGTATCATCTCTGAATTGACTTTTCTCATCTTTTACCTATTGTTCTATTGAGTTATCTTTTAAGAATTGATTTGAAAGAGTTTTTTAATGTTATGGAAACAGATCCTTTGTTGTATATTGCAGTTCCCTCCTTCCTGTCTGTAACTTGTTTTGTCATTTTGTTTCATGATTTCTAAGTAAAAATTAGGGGGAGAAGGGATTAGCACCACTGGAACTTTGGAGCTAGGTCCTGCCCACTTTGAGATAGTACATGTTTTGTGTACGTATAACAATTTGACATAGTACATGCTTTGTGTTTCTTATGGTGCCAAGTTATAAGTTGCTTATTCTGATGTTTTATCATTATCTAAAATGTTCTTGACATGTCTTTAAGGCCTATATTCGGAATTGCTGTATTTTCCCGAACCTACATTGTCATCGGAAACCCTGGTGGTGTAGTGGTTAAGTGCTACAGCTGCTAACCAAAGGGTCGGCAGTTCGAATCCGCCAGGCGCTTCTTGGAAACTCCATGGGGCAGTTCTACTCTGTCCTATAGGGTCGCTATGAGTCAGAATCGACTCGACAGCACTGGGTACTGGGTACGTTGTCATCAGCTGTAAGTGACATCATTTTTTTTACATACCTTGAAAACCCCCCCAAAATAAATAAATAAAACCCCAAACCTGTTGCTGTCAAGTTAATTCCAACTCATAGCAACCCTATAGGACGGAGTAGAACTGCCCCATAGGGTTTCCATGGAGCAGCTGGTGGATTCCAACTGCTGATCTTTTGGTTAGCAGCCAAGCTCTTAATCACAGTGCCACCAGGGCTCCTCTACTACATGTTCAGAAGTATTATTTGAATTACTTTTGCAGAACACAGACATTATCAGAAAAGCCTTTTATGACTTCCAGTTAGATAAAGAATATACTATAAATTTTTCATAGCTTGGCTGTTAGAGTACCTAAGGAACATCATGTTGTTGTTGTTAGGTGCCGTTGAGTTGGTTCCGGCTCACAGCAACCCTGTGCAGAACAGAGTAAAGCACTGCACAGTCCTGCACCATCCTCACAATCGTTATGCATGAATCCATTGTTGCAGCCACTGTGTCAGTCCATCTCGTTGAGGGACTTCCTCTTTTTCGCAGACTTTCTGCTTTACCAAGCGTGATGTCCTCTTTCGATAACATTTCCATAGTATGTGAGACAAAGTCGCGCCATCCTTACTTCTAAGGAGCATTCTGGCTGTATCTATTCCTAGACAGCTTTGTTCTTCTGGCAGTATGTGGTATGTTCAGCTTTGCCAGCACCATAAAGCAAAGGTGTCAGTTCTTCTTTGGTCTTCCTTATTCATTGTTCAGCTTTCCCATGCATATGAGGTGACTGAAAATATTGTGGCTTGGGTCAGTACACCTTAGTCCTCAAGGTTACATCCCTTTTTTTTTTTGAACACTATAAGAAGGTTTTTTACAGCAGGGTTGCTTAATGCAGTGTGTCTTTTGATTTCTTGAGTGCTCTTCCGTGGGCATTGATTGTGGATCCAAGTAAAATGAAACCCTTGACAACTTAAGTCTTTTCTCTGTTTATCATGATGTTGCTTACTGGTCCAGTTGTGAAGGTTTTTGTTTTTTTGTATGTTGACGTGCAGTCAGTACTGAAGGCTGTGGTCTTTCATCTTCATGAGTAAGTGCATCAAGTCCTCTTCACTTTCAGCAAGCAAGGTTGTTAATTTGTTTTCTGCCAATCCTGATGCAGATAGTCCAGCTTCTCATACTATTTGCTCAGCATACAGGTTGAATAAGTATGGTGAAAAGATACAACCCTGAGGGACACCTCTTCTGACTTTAAACCACACAGTTTCCCAACTGCCTTTTGGTCTATGTACAGGTTCCTCGTGAGCACAATTAAGTCTTCTGGAATTTCCATTCTTGATAGTGTTATCAGTAATTCGTTATAATTCACACAGTCGAATGCCTTTGCATAGTTAATAAAACACAGGTAAACTTCTTCCTGGTATTCTCTGCTTTCAGCCAGGATCCATCTGACATCAGCAATGATATTCTTCGTTCCACATCCTCTTCTCAGTCTGGCTTAAACTTCGGGCAGTTCCCTTTCAGTGTACTGCTGCAACCACTTTGAAGGATCTTCAGCAAAATTTTACTTGTGTGTGAGATTAATGGTATTGTTCAATAATTTCCGCCTTCTGTTGGACCACCTTTCTTTGGAATGGGCACAACTGTGGATCTTTTCCAGTCACTTGGCCAGGAAGCTGTCTTACAAATTTCTTGACTGAGGCAAGTGAGCACCTCCAGCGCTGCATTGGTTTGTTGAAGTATCTCAGTTGGTATTCCATCAATTCCTGGAGCCTTATTTTTCACTGTTGCCTTCAGTGTAGCTTGGACTTCTTCCTTCAGTACCATTGGTCTTGATCCTATCCTACCTCCTGAAAAATGCTTGAACGTTGACCAGTTCTTTTTGATACAGTGACTCTGTGTATTCCTTCCATCTTCTTTTGGTGCTTCCTTCCTCGTCAGTATTTTCCCTGTAGAGTCTTTCAGCATTGCTACTGGAGGCTTTTGCAATGAAGAAGTCATTGAACTTGCAAAATTCTGTCATGCAATGGCCAGCGTTGTTTCTGTCTCCAAAACCGTATTTTCCAACTACCAATCCCTCCTCTTTGTTTCCAACGTTTGCATTTCAGGCACCATTAATTATCAATGCATCTTGATTGCATGTTTGATCAATTTCAGACTCCAGAAGTTGGTAACGATCTTCAGTTCCCTCATCGCTGGCCTTAGTGGTTGGTGTCTAATTTTGAATAATAGTCGTATTAACTGATCTTCCTTGTTGGCGTGTGGATACTGTCCTGTCACTGACAGCGTTGTACTTCAGGGTAGATCTTGAAATGGACTAACATCATACCACCTACCTATTACCTGTGAAGGGGTATAACTGGATTCCCTGCTGCTCAGCGCTGATTCCTTTGAGAGATTTTAGCGCTTATAAGAGATAAACTTCAGGCTTTGCATTCTGTCCATTCCTAAAAACCTGTCACTGGATAAATCAGAGCAACTGAATACCCTTCTGTCTCCCACCTCCCTTCCAAATTAATGCCATTCACCTACTTTGAGAAATACACCACTGTGTCTTCCCCAGAGTCCCTGCGGAGGGGCTGCTCACCTTGACTAAACGTGCCCTGTGTGTTCGCTTCTCTCTCCGTTTACCTGCACTATTTCTTCTACACAGGATTTCATTCACCTATTTTTCTGCTGATTGAAGTCCTACTTACCCTTCAAGGCGTTTCTGAAATATCACCTCCTCCACCAAGCCTTCCCTGATTTCCTCACTCGGAATTTGCAGTATCTTCCAGTGCGCTTCCATAGTGCTTTGTTTGTACTTGGTGTTGCGCTTCACAAAATTTCTTTTATGTGCTGTGTTCTATATGCGTGCTTAATATCTCTCCATAGGCTGTGAACTGCTTGGGAATCACGTTTGTATTTTATTTATCTTCCCCACAGATTGCACATGTTAGAGATTTAGTACACGTCACACGCACACATACGTAGATAAATTGCTGCCAAAATGTGTAATACTTTTCTCTCCAAGCATTTAAACAGTTTGTGTAATTAACATTATTGTCCTGAATGTCAAGTATCTTGTTCCCCACTCATTCTGTGTCTGGCTCTTACTAGATCTGAACAACGTGGCCACTACAGCTCGGGTCCTCGTCATTGGAGCTACTAACCGACCAGACTCATTAGACCCTGCTTTGAGACGCGCAGGAAGGTTTGACCAAGAAATATGCCTGGGTATCCCAGATGAAGCGTCCAGGGAAAGGTATATCCTTCTAGCATGAACTTGGTATACCACTAAGTCATCTGAACTGAATGCCTTGAAAGTGCAGGATGGTAAATATTTTTTAGCCTTTTTCTCCTCTCTTTTTTTTTTTTTTGTACCAGGGAAATTTACTTGGAAAGGAAAAAAACCTATATTAATGTTTAAGAAAGCAATTTAATTTACTTATCAATAGAGCAGTCGTTTCAGGTTTTCTGAAAATCCTTTTGCAGTGATAATGGACTTAGGTATCCACACTTACTCGTCTGGTCTTCCTAACAACGGCTTGCGTTTTTTTGGTTGGCTGAGCAGCTTAGGGACAGTGTCTTGAGCTGTAGGATAGAGCAGTGCTGACTGGTCCCTGTGTAGGTTAAATCTGAGTCCTGTACTTAGTAACCTGCCTGAAGCCGTAAGTCTCATGACAAATAATCAGATGGCAGCCAGAGAGCTGAAAGCCATCCTACTTACTGGACTTGAATGGTAACAGAATAAGAAACCACCAATAGTTAGCTAGCCAAAAATATTTCAGGGGACTTTTCAGGTAGTGGAATAGAAATTTAATAAAGAAATATTCACAAATACCACATTTATAATGGCTTTCATCATAAGTTAAGGACACTAAAATTGGTGTCCATGAACACCAGCAGCTTTTGGGAAAGGTGGTATCCAGTGGAAGAACATGCCATGGGGTCGGGGGGCACGGGAGGAGGTGGACAACAGGGTACTGCATGAAGGTAGGAAGTAAACGTGACCAGTAAACACCATGGGAGGAGGAAGGGTCGGGAGGGGACATATGCTGTCCCTCCCTTTTTCTACTTGATGTTGCTTTACTTTTTATTATTTGGCAGTTTCTTGTTCACCAATTGTATTCATAGTCATCCGTATGTATGCTAATTACATTCCCACACGTGTAATCTTTAAATATAGGATCATATTTGCCAGATTGCTTTACCATCATGTTTACTCCTACAGTAAAATAATGTCATTTAGTATTTAAATTGCTTAGATGTGTTCAGGAAACATGATGAGCATATTAAAAAAAACCTGTTGCTGTCGAGTCAATTCCAACTTCGAGCAGCCCTATCAGACAGAGTAGAACTGCCCCATAGGGTTTCCATGGAGCGGGTGGTGGATTCAAACTGCTGACCTTTTGGTTAGCAGCTGAGGTCTTAACAACTGCAGTGAGCATATAGTATGTGTATATACCATCGTGGTAGGTAATATGGGGAACATAAAAGCATAATAACTCTCTGTTTTCAAGGTGCTTATAATACAGAAAGAGAGAAATAAGGTCTGTACCCTTTAAATATGAGATAACATTTTTTGATCGAGTGCAAACTAATGGTAGAGACATGGTGTTGCCCATCATCCCTACCAGATAAAATCCTCTCTCCATCTACCCAGTATTCCTTCAACAACAAAACTTAAAGGACCTTCATAAATGACCATAATTTTTGTTCTTTATGTTTATCGTTTTTTTCTCTAAATTTTTATTTTGAACAGTTACAACCTTACCGAAAGGTTGAAAGAATAGTACAATAAGTATCTGTATTCCCTTCGGCTAAATGTACCACTTGTTAACATTGTGCCATGTTTATTTTTGCTCACTCTATATAAAAATATACATGTATTATATACCCACTTGCTCCTGTGTGTATTTTTTTTAAACCATTTGAATGTTGAAGACATGGTGCCTTAGCTCTGAATACTTCTCATGTGTAACTGTCATATTCAAGAAATTTAACAGACGACAATGTTGTCTTAATAAATAGTCCATATTCTGATTTTCCCAATTGCTATTTTATTTTTTATGTCTGTTATTTTTGTTTTTTGTTTTACCCAGGATCTAGTCAGGGGTCGCAGCTACTGTTGAGTTGATATGACCCTCTAACCTCCTTTAAGCGTTGTTTCTGGGGGACAGAGCACCCTTACGATGTCGGCATTTTTGAAGTGTCCAGGTGGGGCTTTTGGTAGAACGCCCTGTAATTTAAGTTTATCTGGTTGTTTCCTCGTGGTTAGATTCAGGTTAAACATTTTGGGCAAGAATACTGCATAGATGGTGATGTGACCTCAGAGTATCATTTCAAGAGGTTCGTAGTGTTTGTTGATTTGTATCATCATCGAGGAGGTTAAATTGCATCACTTTGTTAAGAAATTCACCAGAGGTCTCTACTATAAGAGTACTTTGTTCCTTTGAAATTAATGAATAACACATCTGGATACTTTCAGTGTCTGCAGTCACTTACGACTGCTGTTCATCAGTTTGAACCCTCTTTAGTTTCAGAGGCATTCACGTTGGTGTTTTATGTAGGCCGGGATGTCTAGCTAAGTCATGGATGGCGGGGGCAAGAGTTTCATCTGAGACTAAAGAGGGGATTAAATTTTTATTATGTTTAAGGCTACTTGGGGAGAACAGGATCAAAGGCTGAAAGAAGATAGCTCTTGCATATAATTATGAATGAGTATTTTTTTAAGAAGGGGTATTTCTGATTGAGTCTGACAAAAGCAGAATGCAGTTTTCTTATATGCTTTTGTCTAGCTCTGAATGCAAAAACAAAATATATTATTGTGTGCAGATATTAAAGAGTTAATTCTAAAATGGAGAAATTACATAAATAGAATTAGTGTACATTAGTGTACGTTGATACTTATTCTGTATCAGTGGCTCTTAGAGAGAGTCATTCATTAATTGAGGAAGTATTTATGTAAGCACTTGTATACCAAAAGGGCGCATAGCATTAGGCACTTCTGACACTCCTTTAGTGATCAGAAACACAATGAGTACAATAGGAAAAAGACAGGGCCTTAGGGAGAATATATCTGGCGAAGCTAACCTGGTCTGGGATTCTGACAGGCTTCTCTGAGGAAGCTGAGACTTGAAGAATGAAGAGTAATTAATTAATCATTTGATGAAGAGCATATTCTAGGAGGGCATAGCATATAAAGGCCCTGAGATGATGGAATGTTCAGAGTCTCCAGAGAGCTCAGAGAGTGATGGGGAGGTGGGATGTGGAAAGACTAGAGAGTTGTACAGAAGTCAGTTCATATATGCCTTAGACTTGCTCTATATGAGTAGTGGGAAGCAATGAAAGGTTTAAGCAGAACAGTGATGGAAACATTTTTGTTTTGAAAAGATCACTCCAGCTGCAGTGTGAAGAATGAACTACAGGAGAGCAAGGATGGATTCTGGTAGCCAGTGAAAAGGCTATTGTGATATCCAGGGGAGAGATGATAGTGGGTAGGTTTAAGGAAGTGGGAACAAAGATAGATACAGCTGGAGTAATTTGGAGATATTTAGGAAGTAGCATTAATCAGTTATGTTGGTCAATAGAATATGTATGTAGGGACTTGGGGACTGCGAGCAAGAGGGAAATATTCCCAAGTTTCTGACTTAAGCTTCTGTGCAGATGGTTCCTACTGAAGATGGGAAGTACTGAAAGAGAAGCAGGTTTTAGAAGGGGACTTGGAGATGGGTGGAGAAGATGAGATCAGTTGAGTTAGAGATACTTGCAGAATGCCCAGGTAGAAATGTTAGGTTGATAATTGGACAAATGAGTCTGGAGCTCTGAGGAGGTTAAAGATTTGGGAGTCATCAGTGTGTTGATGGTAATTGAAGTTATGAAAGTAAGCAAGATTGTCCAGAGAGAATGTGGAGTACAAACATCAGAGGGCCTAAACAGGCCTGAAGAGGAAAAGCTAATAGGCTAGGGATATAGAAAGAGTAGCCAACCAAGTACTAGGAAAATCAACAGAATGTTGTGAATTGGAGGTCAAAGGGAATGAGTGTTTCCAGAGGAAGAATGAGAGGTCATGCAGATGAGAGGTTAAACAAGGAAGAGTTGAAAATTGTTTGATTTTTGCAACCCAGAGGTCACTTAATGACCTTAACAAAAAGCTATTTAAGTAGAATGATGGGTTTAAAATCCAGGTTAGAATGGTTGAGGAATAATGTGAAGTGAAGAAATGAGAGTAGCAGGCTTCCACAATTTGTTTAAGGGAAGTTTGGCTATGAATGAGAGGAAAGAAGGTGGTAGCTACAGGAGGGTGGGCGATGGGGTATCAGAGGAGGATTTTTTAGGATGGGAGAACCTGAGCATGTTTACATGTTGAGGAGAAGGAGCCAGTGGGAGGAACGGGCTTATGGCAGAAACATAAGCTTATTCAAAGCTTATGTAGAGGTACCAGCCTTAGAATGAGGGCTTGTTGTTGTTGTTGTTGTTGTTGGGTTCCCTCGAGTCAGTTCCAACTCACAGTAACCCCACATACAACAGAACAAAACGTTACCCAGTCCTGCACCATCCTCACAGTCTTTGCTGTGTGAGCCCATTGTTGCAGCCACTATGTCAATCCATCTCATAGAATCTTTCCCTTTTTTTGCAGACCCTCTGATTTTTTCCCTGACTAATGCCCAGCAGTCTAGGTTTAAAAAATTAGGCAAGGAAAAAAAGCAGAGTTGGAATTCTGATAGATGAAAAACAATAGACCATGGGCTGACTTTAAGCTGTAAAAATATGAGTAGTTTGAAGAGGAGGTGGTAAACTGAAGAACCTGTTGAGGTTCAAGGACAGGCATGGAAGTACTGAGCATATAAGCTAGAGGATGGGAGACTGGCAGAGGGTGAGATGTGAGACAGTGATTTCAGAGCTGGAGTAGTTGCTGGTGATGATACGGCCCAGGGTATGGCAGTGAGAGTGGAAGAAGAAAGGAAGTGCTTGAGAAGAGGCTGGGGAGGCATGGGCTGGGGTGGAGAGGCAGTGAATTGGTGCCAAAACGTTGAGTCAGTGAAAGAAATTATCTGTGAATCCCAGCTCTCTCACATTATGTCCTTGTGCCTTGTTGTAGGTATTTAATATGTCCAAGCCTTTATCTAACACCAAAAAACAAAACAAAACAAAACTAGTGCTCTCGAGTCAGTTCCAACTCATAGCAGCCCTGTAGGACAGAGTAGAACTGCCTCATAGGGTTTCCAAGGCGCGGCTGGTAGATTCAAAGTGTCGACCTTTTGGTTAGCAGCCAAACTCTTAACTACTTTGCCACCAGGGCCTCATCTGTAATACAGTAATGATGATAATACCTTACTTTATCTGTAAGATGGTAATATCTAATCTTAAAGGCTTCTCGTAAGGATTGAATTAATGTACCGCGTGGAATGTCTGGCATGTAGAAATGTTCAAAAGTGGTACCTGTTACTGGTATTTTTCTGAACTTTAAAAGCATTTTACATTTTCATGGAAAGTTTTCAGTATACATAAAAGGAGAGATTAACATAATTGTTCTAGTGTTTCCGGCTGCAGAACAAACCACCCCAAAATTTAGTGGCTGAAAGCAACAGCAGTCATTGTCTCTCACAATTTCTGTGGGTCAGGAATTCACAAAAGCCCCAGCTAGATTGATTCTGTGTGGAGCCTTAATGTGGTTGCATTCAGGTGGTAGTTAGAGCAGCTATGGGTGGCCATGAATATCTGTCTGTCTATCTTTATGTCTATCATCTGTCTACCTACCAGTTTACCATCAATCCACCCATCCATCCATCATGTAATCTAACTTCCTTCCATGTCTTCCTTCCTTTCTATCTCTGTTCTTTCCATTCATGCCATCTCAGCGCCTCTCCATTTGGCACCTGTATGGGTTAATTTGGGCTTCCTCATAGCCTGGCGGACTTGGAATGTAGGACCACTTATATGCCAGCTCAGGGGTCCAGCACGGAGATTCCAGTGAACCAGGAGGAAACTGCATTGCCTTTTTTCACCTAGCCAACTGGAAGAGTGTCAAGAATTTGTGGACATGCTTTAAAACTCCCACAATAATGAACCCTCACGTACTTAATACCCAGTCTCAACAATTAACATATTATCAGTCTTAGTTCATCTGTCTCTCACTTTTTTTTTTCCTGGTGTATCTTAAAGCAAATCCTAAGCATTATATTATTTCATCTATAAATACTTCAGTATCTCTAACAGATAAAGACTTTTTTTTTTAATAACATATACACAGTGCCATAGTATACCTACCAAAATAATCCATACTCAGACTTCTCAATTTGTCTCAAATGTCATTGTATAGTTTTAATTTGTCCAAATCATGATGCAGACAAGGTTCAAGTACTGCATTTGTTTAAAATGTTCCTTAAATCTCTTTTAATTTTCTCTTTCTTGGTTGTAGAAAAAGTATGGTTTGTCATTTCTAACAGTTTGTATTTTGCCGACTGCATCCTAATGATCTAGATTAAGCTGTTCCCTGTCCCCTGTATTTCCTGTTAATTGGCAGTTAGATCTAGAGGCTTGATCAAATTCATGTTTTATTTGGAGGGAGAAGGGAGAAGAATGCCTAATGGATGAGTGTTGCGTATTTCCATCTGGAAACACAGAACGTCTGACTGCTTGTCTTTTTGTGATGTGACCAGCTATTGATAACTATTAGAGGTTGCCAAACAGCAATATTCAACCTTTTCTTTCTTCGTTCATTAGCCAGACTACTTGCACAAAGCAAAGCTTTGCATTTTCAACTATTTGGCTGTTTTGCAAAGGCAGAATAAATACTTGATTCTTTCCCTTTATTTACTGGTGTTCAAAATAAAGAGTTGATTCCTCCCTCCAAAGGTAACCTATGATTTTTTTCAGTATCATTAGGTTTATTCAAAGGAGCCCTGGTGATGCAGCGGTTAAAGCACTCTGCTGCTAACCAAAAGGCCGATTGTTCAAACCCACCAGCTGCTCTGCGAGAGAAAGATGTAACAATCTGCTTCTGTAAAGATTACAGCCTTGGAAACTCTGCACAGCTGTTCTACTGTCCTGTAGGGTCGTCATGAGTTGGAATTGACTCAGCGGCAGGGGTTTATGAATATTTAATGGGCTGTGATTTGTTTTATTTATTATTCTTATTGATGCTCACTTTTTCCTGTCTTTGACCAGAGGGAGCTCTTCAGATTGATTCCTGGGTCCTTTTGATACAGGCTTGATAACCTTTGATAGCTTCCTTGCTATCTGACATCACTAGATGCTCCAGGCTCATCTTGACCATTTCCGGTACGAGACCTGGAATCAGACGTTTCTGTCGGGAGTATTGGTTCCTTTTTTTTTAATAATATTTTACTGTGGTTTAGGTTCCCATTCAGCAGTTTCTGCACAAGTTGTTCAGTGACATTGCTTACATTCTTCACAATGTGTGAACATGCTCATTATTTCCCTTCTGGTTGTTCCATTTCCATTCGTGTAGTTTTCCTGCCCTCTTACATTCATCTTTGCTTTAAAGTAATTGTTGACAGTTTGGTCTCATATAGGTGATTTTTTTAAAGGAGCACAGCCCTTACGGTTGATAGTCACGTGTTGGTTCCTTTTCATAGGAAATGGTACTTAGTGACCATAATCTGGGCTGTAGGGGTGCTCATTACTACTAGCTTAGTCATTATTTCTATACTTTTTCAGTGCAGAGAGCTAGGAAATAAATATACACACATACACACACATACTTTTTTGTGTGTATATAAAGATTTTTTTTGGTTTTTTTTTTATATAAAGATGAAATACATGAGTTTATACTAATACTTTTAATTCAAATTCAGCACTGCAAGGTTTTTATTTAAATCATTAATCTTACATTCCGATCTCCTTTCTTACTTAACCCCAAATCCTTATTCTCGAGGATATCAATGTAGTTATTTATTTTATCTCACAATACATACACAGTAGTCTCAGGAAATCAAAACATAACTGTCATCAACAATGATTACTGAAAATAGTTTAAAACATTTTTGCAGTTCTTTTTTTGTTCTTAAGGCATAGGCTGCCAGGGATATAGTGTCAGATAACTGTTCTGGTTCTGGAGTATTCCTCTCTATGGTTATGCGGTTATGTCACCAACTTGATACATGGTTACTTTTATTTGTTCATTTTGCTTTCAATTTTTAGGAATTGGCCTTTTTTTGTTTTTTGGATACCCTGGTTGTATAGCGGTTCAAATCCACCAGGTGCTCCTCTGAAACCCTATGGGACAGTTCTGCTCTGTCCTATCGGTTGCTATGAGTCAGAGTCAACTCGGTGGCAATGAGTTTGGCTCTTTTTTTAGTTTTTCTATAATTCTTTCAAATTTTTCATAGTCCCAGAGTCAGTTTTAAAAAAGGAGTTATATTTAGAGGAATCTAGCTTTATTTCTGCTCCTTACATAAGCACTTTTATAAGTGTGCACACTTTTCTGCACCTTGCTTTTTTTTAATATTTAATAACACACCTACTCCTCACTTACTGTCTCAGTATCCAACAGTTCACATTTACAACAGTAGTAAAAAATCTACTCTCTGATATTTTGTGCTTTAACGAGGTGGTGGGCATGACAGCAATGGCTGCGGAGCGTCCCCACCCTTGAGGAGGATTTCCAGGTGGCCTCCAGGAAGCTGGGCTGCACTGCCTCCTGCCTCTGCTTCCTCTTGCCGGCAGGGGCGCTGCATCCAGCTGCCACGCAGAGCCAGCTTCTGTGGCCATGGCCTCCGGGCGGAGGTGCAGGCAGCACTGAGACAGTTGGCGCCTGTTCTGGGTTCCCAGCTCCCACGCTGCCTGAGGCCCTGCAGCTCAAAATTGCTGTGGTGTAGGAAAGGAGGAAGGAAAGAGGCGTTGGAGAGGGTGTTTGGAAGAAATCCATGAAAGTTCAATGACATCCCTAAGTGAGGTGAACTGGGCTGCCGCAGTGGGGCTGGGTGCTCGGCCAGGCTCCCAGCACCCTCACAGGAAGCCCCGAGCTTAGGTGACTTGACAGGCCTGGGGGGTAGAGCAGCCCCCCTGGGTGGTGAATGCAAGGCTTGCAGGGTGGGAATGGAGCCCTGGAGACAGCTCCACGAAGGAAACTCTGACCCAGCACAAGAGGAGGTGAAGTGGTTCAGCCTTGGGCCCTTCAGTCACACAGCCCGGCGTTTTCTCCTCCAAGCCTCCTTCGCTGCAGACGAGTAATCCATAACTGGACTCGTCACAGTGATGAGCACAACAGTAGATCTTAGCTGTTATTATTTCTGTGATCATATTTTCTAAATAATAAAAAATCGGACAAGTGCATGGTCTGAAAACATAAAAAAACAAAATCCTCTATTTTCACATAATGCTGACTTTCGCGTAACAACTTGGTCTTTGGAACCTAACCGTGCTGATAAGCGAGGAGTGGGTGTATATTGTGAAGATCAGTCTATAGCAGGATAAAGAGACTTTTTTCCCTTTTACAGCTGTGTATTCCGTTGTGTAGTGTACTGTTGTTTTATTCAGTTAGTTCCCTCGGATGGACATTTGAATTGTTTCCAGTGCTTTGCTATTACAAATATGGGAGTGTAAATTGCCTTGTTTGTACATTTTTGTGTAGTTTTGTAGGTATGTTTTTGAGACAAAGTCCTAAAGCAAAATTGCTGCATCAAAGATAGATAACTAATTTTCCTAGATATCACCAAATTCCCCTCCACAGGTTGCACCATTTTATATTTCCGCTAGCAGTGATGAGATTGCCTGGCGTCCCACTACCACACCGACAGAGCATACTGTCAGATCTTAAACCTTTTACTACAGAATAGTTCCCCCATTCCCTTTTTCCCATGCTGTTTTATTTATTGAGGAAACGAGATCACTGTCCTATAGAATTTCCCACATTCTGGATTGGCTGGTAGCATCTTCAGTGTGTCATTTAACATTTTTTTTAATGCCCTGTGGTGCCCTGGTGGTTCGGTTGTTAAGAGCTTCACCCCTAACCAAAAGGTCTAGTTTGAATCCAGCAGTCGCTCCTTGGAAGCCCCATGGGGCAGTTCTTCTCTGTCTTGTAGGGTTGCTATGAGTTGGAATCGACTCAATGACAATGGGTTTTTTTACTCCCTGTAAATCTTGTAAACTCGACATTGTATCTAAGGGTTTGATTAGATGAGCGTTCAGTTTTTTTTTTTTAATTGTGGTTTAGGTGAAAGTTTACAGAGCAAATGTGTTTCTCATTCAAGAATTCACATACAAATTATTTTGTGACATTGGTTGCAATTCCTTCAATGTGTCAGTATTCCCCCCTTCCCCCACCCCAGGTTTCCATCCATCCATTTTTCCTCATCTTTGCTTTTGGGCAAGTGTTGCCCATTTGGTCTTATATACTTGTGTTAGTGTTTGTTTTGTAAACCTGTCTAATCTTTGGCTGAAGGGTGAACTTTGGAAGTGGCTTCAGTTCTGAGTTAAAAGGGCATTGGGGCCATAGTCTCAGGGGTTCCTTCTATCTCTGTCAGACTAGTAAGTCTAGTCTTGTGTGTGTGTGTGTGTGTGCGCGTGTGTGTGCGTGTGTGAATTTGAATTTCATTCTATGTTTTTCTCCTGCTTTGTTCAAGATCCGCTATTGTGATCCCTGTCAGAGCAGCCAGTGGTAGTAGCCGGGTACCACCTAGTTGTTCTGGGCTCAGGCTGGACAAGGCTGTGGTACTTGTGGTCCATTAGTCCTTTGGACTAACATTTCCCTTGTGTCTTTGGTTTTCTGCATTCACCTTTGCTTTGGAATGGGACCAGTAGATGTATCTTAGATGGAGGGTCCAATTCTTTTGGCAAAATACTTCTTAGTTGATCCTGTGTACTTCCTGTGTGTGACACCAGAAGACTCATAATGTCTTGTCACACTTTTAGCGATGTTAAGATTGGTCAGTGGGTTTAGGTATTTTCTGAACCCTTTTCGTTTCTGTTTCACCAACTAAGAATTCTGCAGATTAGTAAGATATAGAATGGGAACTGGCTGTAAATAAAGGGGAAGAAGGCTTGGGCTTCATTTCAATAATTCTTATTTCAAATCTCATTTGAGAAGCCTGAGAAAGTCTCATATCTGAAGCTGGATATTTTGAGACCCTAGACCAACGTTGGGCACAGATAAGCTGATGTTCAACACCTGTGCTTATGAAAACACTCTTAATGTGTATATAATTAGGCTTATCTTTGTTCTCGGGGGATTTTGTAGAATATATAATGCTATAAAGGAATCACTTTATTCATTTTTAGTATTGCGGAGGAGTTGTATGCCAAATTAGTTTCAGAGGGGATAATGTTTTTATGCTCCTTAGGCTTGAAGAGTTTTTTAAAGTAGAGTTGTATTTGATAAGCAGTGTGCTAAACTAATAGCAGCATATAATGCAAGTGCCATTTTCTTCGTTTGCTCTGTCAGAAACTTCTGTTGGTCGGTTTTGAGACCTCCTGTATTCATTCTCAGTGCTTGTCTTTTCTCCTTCATGACCATACTTTTGACTCCTGTTACTTTTTCTCCATTTTCTTTGCTTCCTTTAAGTTTCTTTTTCTTTTTTTTCTTGTGTGTAGTTATGTGTGTGTTGGTCGGTTTTAACATTGTACTACAGTGAGAGGCAGTGAGAAATAATATGTGTAAAGTCTTAGAACAATGATTCCTGGTACATACCCATTACCTGTTGCCGTCAAGTCAGCTCCTACTCACAGTGACCCTATAGCAGAGCAGAACTGCCCCATAGGGTTTCTAAGCAGTGGCTGGTGGATTTGAGCTGCTGACCTTTCGGTGAGCAGCTGAACACTTAACCACTGCGCCACGAGGGCTACTCTGGTACATAGTAAGTCTTAATAATTGTGAGCTATTAGTAGTAATATTGTTGCCAGCCGCTGTCCAGTTGATTCCAACTCTCGACAACCCCATGTGTGTCAGAATAGAACTGTGCTCCGTGAAGTTTTCATGGGCTCATTTTTCGGAAGTAGATTACTAGTTCTTTCTTCTGAGGCAGCTCTGGGTGGACTCGAACTGCCAAACTTTTAGTTAGCAACTGAGTGTGGTGACAATTGGCACCACTCAGGGACTACGTTAATTGAACCACCATTGTTAAAATTATTATTTCATGCGGCGGCTTTCCTCAAATGGCAGTTCTTGCTGTCTAATGGTGTATAGTTTACGAGTGAGACTGACGAGATGTCTGCAGTGTAAGCTACTTCTTGAAGGGTGGGTGCCATTGTAAATCAGTCAGATGAATAGCCAACTTTTTAGCCAAAAAACTCCAAATGCCAGTTTCTGTAGGTTCTTTTTGTTAGGTCAATGCAGATTTCCCAGAAAAGGATCTCTGGAGAACACCATGGGCTTATAAATCTAGCTTCTGGTCAAGGGAAGGGACCTGAGGAATCGCACACACTATGCATAGACTTTGCCCTATCATCTTGACAGAGTTTATTTTACGGTTTTCCAAAAATCAGAAGCTTCACTCCCCTAGTTCAGTTTCATCAGAGAGCAAATTTCTGGTATCCTGCAGATGGAGAGAGTGGAGAGTGTGTGAGGTCTTAATACTTCTTACACAGACTTTTAGGTAATTCCTTTGTTTTCGACTCTCTGGCTTGGCCCTGCCTTCTATGGTCCAGGACTTTGGAGCTGCCTTAGTCATCTGGTGCTGCCATAACAGAAATACCACAAGTGGATGGCTTTAACAAAGAGAAATTCATTCTCTCGCAGTCTAGGAGGCTACAGGTCCACATTCAGGGCACTGGCTCCAGGGAAGGCTTGCTGTCTCTGCTGGCTCTGGAGGAAGGCCCTTGTCATCAGTCTTCCCTTGGTCTGGGAGCATCTCAGCACAGGAACCTCAGGTCCAAAGGACACCCTCTGCTCCTGGCACCGCTTTCTTGGTGTTAGGAGGTCCCCGTTTCTCTTTGCTCGCTTCTCTCTCCTATATCTCAAAAGAGATTGGCTTACGATACTATGTAATCTTACAGATCTAATCAATATAACTGCTGCTAATCCGTCCTGTTACATCATCGTGATAGGATTTACAACACATAGGGAAATCACATCAGATGACAAAATGATAGGCAGTCATACAGTACTGGGAATCATCACCTAGCCAAGTTGGCAGATGTTTTGGGGAGACACAATTCAGTCCATGACAGGAGCCTCCGCTTCCTGAGTTTTGGGAGTTCTACTAGGCATCTATGCCTGCTTCCCATTAGTGTACCTCTCTGCAAACACTTAATCTTGACTGCTCTCCATCTAGTTTCTTTCTTCATAATTTATGGCTCAAGATTTCAGATAATCACATACCCATGAGTCCATACTAATATAAATAAATGATCGAATAAATAGATGAATGAGAATAGACAGATGTCCTGTGTGGAAGAATTCCAAATAATTCATGTAGATAACTCTGCCCCTAAAGTGGTGGAGTATAACTTCACATTCTTTTTAAGTGTGGGTGGTACATGGTGACTTCCTTCCAAAGTGTATAGTATGGAAAGGGGTTGGGGGAGGGAGTGTAACTTTATAGCAGAAAGACTTTCAAATACAATTTCAAGCCAGGTGATGAGGTTAACAGCAACAGTGATAAATCGTGTTGATAGCATGTGTGTGTCCTTGATATGATGAGAATGGCACTTTACCTCTGTGGTTTTCTTCCCAAAGACACATTACCCCAGTCTAACCATGAGAAAAATATCAGACCAATCCCAGTGGAGGAACAGTCTACAAAATATCTGACCAGTAATCCTCAGAACTGTCAGGATTATCAGAAACAAAGAAAGTCTTAGAACTGTCATAACCAAGAAGGCATCTAAGGAAACATGACAGCTTAATGTAATGTAGTGTGGATAGAATACTTGTTTTTACAGTTAGGTTAGACATAGTAATTTGTTTTTTCTATGTCTTTTCTGCAGAATACTTCAGACATTGTGCAGGAAGCTAAGACTTCCTGAAGCCTTTCATTTTCGTCACTTAGCACATCTCACGCCAGGCTTTGTTGGTGCTGACCTGATGGCGCTCTGCCGAGAGGCAGCCATGTGTGCAGTCAGTAGGCTCTTGATGAAGCCACAGGAGCAGCAGAAGAGAGGTCCTGAGATGGAAGGTTTGCCTGCCGCAGAATGCCAGGGAGAGAGGATAGGACCTGGGCACACTTCCAAAACACAGGTGCATTTCATAAACGTACCTGAACTTGTCCTTTAAATGTTTTTGGTTTGTGTCATCTTATATTCAAACAAGTGTCAATATAGTTGGGATTTATGATTTCCTGGTTTATTGGCATTTTATCTATAGACTTATCAGTTAACATTAAAATGTCGATAATCCTAAAATTACAAGTTTGTTTTACCCTTTATTTAGTTTATTCTGAACAAATTTATTTTATAATAATGATTATGTAACTTTAGAGCAGGACATGGCAAATTATGGTGGTGGGGGGGGTGTTGTTAGGTGCCGTTGTCGGTTCCGACTCATAGCGACCCTATGCACACCAGAACGAAACACTGCCCGGTCCGGCGCCCTCCATACAATCGTTGTCATGCTTGAGCTCATTGTTGCAGCCACTGTGTCAATCCACCTCGTTGAGGGCCTTCCTCTTTTCCGCTGACCCTGTACTCTGCCAAGCATGACGTCCTTCTCTAGGGACTGATCAAAGTATGTAAGGTGCAGTCTCGCCATGTGTACCACCTGCTTTTTATAAGTTATGTTGGAATGTGGCCCTGCTCAGTTATTTATCTATTTCTGCTTTTGTGCTTCAACAGCAGAATTCAGTTCTTGCAACAGAGACCATATGCATACAAAGCCTAAACTATTTACTGTCTTGCCATTACAGACAAAGTTGGAGCATGGGGCATTTAAACGTACTTCCTTTAGAGCACGGGGCGTGTAATTGTACTTCCTAGTTCCTAACTAGTAGGACAGGATAGTCTGCTGACACAGCTGTCCTCATCCCTGGCTACAAGCAGTTCTGGAGGACACTTGTGTGAATGTGAGAAGGATATTTATCAGTCCAAAATTAATGTTAAATTTTTGGGTTTTGAGAGTCATGAAAACTCAATCTAACATTTCTATAGCATTGTGTAGTTTACAGCTGGGACTTCTGTATGTTATGTAACTTGATACACGTAACCTTGTGAAGTAAATATCGTGACTTGCCCCATTTCACAATTGAAGAAACTAAGCTTAAGAGGTAGTGACTTGCCCAAGGCCATATAACTTCTACTTTCCAGAGTAGAGACTTATATACAGGTGTTTTGTTTTCAAATTATTTGTTTCTCCCTTACTCATTTGGAACCACAATAATTTCCATTTAAAATAATAGTAAAAACAAACTCATTCCTTTTATAGGATTACATATAAGGATTTTATAAATCAAGTTACTAGTTGCTTATTTTTTACGCTGTCCTTTCATGTTCTTCCAAAGCAAGAAATCTGCCTTCAGTGAACAATTTCCAGTTTGTTTTAGAAGTTTCATTGAAGTTTAAGATTCAGTGGTACTAGGAACCTTGCCCACTGTCTACTTAGTTGATAAACCATCCAGTAATCATGTTATGAAATTATACTACCACCAGAGTAACTTCAACCTTATGAAAATTCACCTACTTCTTGAATATTTATAAATGAAAAATGGAAAGTACGGTTATTGAAATAGAAACTTGCCAACTGCTTATATTTGCTATATCAAGCCCTAGTATGGAAACCCTGGTGGCATAGTGGTTAAGAGTTACAGCTGCTAACCAAGAGGTCAGCAGTTCGAATCCACCAGGTGCTCCTTGGAAACTCTATGGGGCAGTTCTGCTCTGTCCTATAGCGCCTCTATGAGTCGGAGTCAACCCAACAGCAAAGGGTTTTAGCCCTAGTTCCCTAGTATAGTATATAGAAACCATTCTAGCACATTGGAGTATAACAGGTGTACCTTTGCTTGACGATATCAGACTGTCCTTATAGAATGAAATAAACATAAGTCTCTGTTGATGGAGAAAATCATTAAAATACGTAGAAATTCACTGTGGCTTACAGAAAGTATAATAATTTTTAAAAATGCATTAAACAGTAACTTTTTCAACAAACTTTGTGATTTTTCATTGTTTTTCCCTCACTCTCTCCCTTTAAGGATGAATTGCAAAGGCTGCTGGGGTTGCTAAGAGACCAGGAGCCCCTCTCAGAGGAACAGCTGCAGGGGCTGTGCATTGAACTGAATGATTTCATTGTTGCTCTAGCCTCAGTACAACCCTCTGCCAAAAGGGAAGGTTTCGTCACTGTCCCTAATGTGACATGGGCAGATATTGGTGCCCTGGAAGATGTCAGAGAGGAGCTCACCATGGCAATATTGGTAGGTGTGTGTGCTACTACATGTCACTGGCACGTGTTGGTGTATGTGATGGGCAGGTAACCAGAGATGAAGCTACATGCCTGTGTACTAGGTTGTACTAGTAAATGGACTTGACTTTGTGTTTTATTTTGAGTCTTCTGTTGTATTATTAAGCCCCCAACAATGACATTTCATTCTTTTGAGACCTGTTTTAGACTTAGTGAGTTTAAAAAAAAAAAAAAGTTCAGGTTTCATCCAAGACCAAATGGTCTGAGAACCATTTTCTGAACCAGATGACACTCATAAGGGACTGCACTTTTAACCCCTTTGAAACTTTGAATTAATTTTCATTTACTCCTATTTTTTCACTTTACTGGTCATTCCATGGTTCAGTAATTGACTTGTGATCCATCTAGAGGTGTGTACCTCCTGGAAGAGAAAATGCAGTGGAATTGTAGTAAACAGGCATCTCTGACTTTTGACTGTGTGAAGGGTACTGCTACTTCTGATTTTTTTTTTTTTTTAATAAATTAGGTGAAGGTTTACACAGAAAATTAGTTTCCCATTCAACAATTCATAATCAAATATTTCCATCACATTGGTTGCTGTCCCTGCAGTGTGTCAGCACTCTCCCCATTTCCACCCTGGAGTCCCCATTTCCATCCCTTCAGTTTTCGTGCCCCGCCTTGCCTTCTCATCTTTGTTTTTCTGCAAATGTTGCTCATTTGGTCTCCTACGGTTGATTGTTCTAAGGTGTACAGATGTTTTTGTTTATCTTGTAGACCAATCTATTATTTGGCTGAAAGGTGACCTCTGGGAGTGACTTCAGTTCCAGGTTAAAAGGGTATCTTAGAGCAGTAGTCTTGGGCATTCCTTTAATCTCTATCATTCCAGTAAATCTGATCTTTTTATGAATTTGAGTTTCGTTCTGTGTTTTTCTCCCATTCTAACCAGAACCCTGTGTTGTGTCCCTGGTCAGAGCAGTTGGTAGCGGTAGCTGGGCACCTTCCAGCTCTTCTGGTTTCAGGCTAGAGGAGGCTGTGGCTTGTGTGGGCCATTAGTCTTTTGGTTGCTTCCTTGAGTCTTTGGTTTCCTTCACGCTCCTTTGCTCCTGGCAGAAACAGACCCATAGTCGTGTCTTAGACGGCCACTTGAAAACTTTTAAGACCCCAGATGCCAA
The DNA here is from genome assembly GCF_030014295.1 of Loxodonta africana. Taxonomy (NCBI): domain Eukaryota; kingdom Metazoa; phylum Chordata; class Mammalia; order Proboscidea; family Elephantidae; genus Loxodonta; species Loxodonta africana. The sequence continues at coordinate 51,928,728 of NC_087366.1, forward strand.
TCACCACACCAGGATGTAGGACATTATGAATTATGTTATACTAGTTGACCCAGATGTTCCCTGAGACTATGGTCTTAAGCCTTCAAGCCCAGTAACTCAGTCCCACAAGGTATTTGGATATGTCTAAGAAGTTTCCATAACCATGCACCCTATGGGCTCTTTTATATATGTGAGTATACATACAGCATATATAAATATGTATATACAGATATTTACAACTATACCCAAATATGTACTCACATGCCCTCTCCCGTCTATATAGCACACATGTCTGTGTAACCACTCACACATTTTGGTTGTTATTACTGTTGTTGCAGAATTGTGTATGTTATAGCATTTACCATAGTTGTCCTTTATTCGTGCGTACCTCTCAGTGTCTTCATTTGCCTTGATCACGTCGTGCTGACTGTTCCCCGCATTGTATATTGCCTTTCCCTTCACCAGAATTAATATGTGTCTGCTATCTAGTAAGTGATTCTCCTTTCCTTTCCCTCCCATCCCAGGTAACCATCAAAGAATGCTGCTTTCTGTGTGTAAACCTGTTCTTGACTTTTTGTAAAAGTGGTATCATGCAGTATTTGTCCTTTTGTGATTCACTTATTTCACTCAATATAATGCCTTTAAGCTCTATCCATATTTTAGCATGTGTCAAGACCTCATTTCTCTTATTGGCTTGGTAGAACTCTGTTGTACATATGTACCACAATTTGTTTATTCATTCATCTGTTGATGGACACTTAGGTTGTTTCCATCTTTTTGCTGTTGTGAATAATGCTGCAGTGGACATGGGCGTGCATATGTCTATTTGTGTCATTGTTCATATTTCTCTAGATCATATACCAAATAATGGAATTGGTATATTTCTGTTTCTAGCTTTTTGAGGAAGCACATACCATTTTCCATAGTGGTTGTACCACTAGCAGCGTATAAGAGTTCCAGTCTCCCCACAACCTTGCCAACATTTGTTACTTTCTGTTTTTTTCATCAGTGCCATTGCTTTGCAAGGGTGAGAGTGATATCTCATTGTAGTTTTGGTTTGCATCTCTCCAGTGGCTAATGACCACGAATATCTCTTTATGTGTATATTAGCTGCCTGAATGTCCTCTTTGGTGATATGTCAGTTCATGTCCTTTGCCCATTTTTTTTTATTGGTTTGTTTGTCTTTTTGTTAATGAGGTGTTAAAGTTTTCTATACATTTTAGAGATTAGACCATTGTCAGATACATCATTGCCAAAATCTTTTTCCCAGTCTGTAAGTTCTTTTTTTACTCTTTTGGTGAAGTTGTTTGATGAGCATACATATTTAATTTTTAGGAGGCCCCAGTTATCTAGTTTACCTTCTGTTTTTATATTTTCAGTTATGTTTGATAGTCTATTTATGCCATAAATTAGGACCCCTAGCTTTGTCCCTGTGTTATCTTCCAGGAACTTTATAGTTTTAGCTTTAGTGTTTAGGTCTTTGATCCATTTTGAGTTAGTTTTTATATATGGTGTGAAGTATAGATCCTGTTTGATTTTTCTGGGAATGAATGTCCAATTTTGCAAGTACCGTTTGTTAAAGATACTGCTTTTTTCCCGTTGAATGGACTTGGACACTTTGTCAAAGATCAGCTGTCCGTAGCTGGATGGATTTACTTCTGGATTCTCAATCTGGTTCCATTGGTCTATGTGTCTGTCATTGTACCAGTACCAGGCTGTTTTGACCATAGCTGTACAGTAAGTTCTGAGATCGGGAAGTGTCAGGCATCCTACTTTGTTCTCCTTCTTCGATAATGCTTTAGCTATTCAGGGCCTCTTTCCCTTTCCTGTAAAGTTGGAGGTTAGTTTTTCCATTTCATTAAACAGCGTTGTTGAGATTTGGATTGAGATTGCATTATAGCTATAGATCAATTTGGGTGGTTACTGACATTTTCACAATGTTAACTCTTCCAATCCGTGAGCATGGTTTATTTTTCCATTTAGGTAGGTCTCCTTTGGTTTCTTGCAGCAGTGTTTTGTAGTTTTCTTTGTGTAAGCCTTTTATGCCCCTGGTTAGATATATTCCTAGGTATTTTATCCTTTAGGGGGCTATTTTAACTGATACTGTTTTCTTGATTTCTCTTTTGGAGTTCTCCTTGTTAATGTAGGAATCCCACTGAGTTTTGTGTGTTAATCTTGTGCCCTGCCACTTTGTTGAACGCTTTTATTCCAGTAACTTTCTCGTGGAGTTGCTGGGATTTTCTATGTGTAGGATCATGTCATCTGTGAATAGGAATAATTTTACTTCTTTATCAATTTGGATGCCCTTTATTTCCTTTTCTTGCCTCATTGCTCTGGCTAGGACTTCCAATACAATATTGAATAGGAGTGGTGATAATGGGCATCCTTGTCTGGTTTCCATTCTGAAGGTGAATGCTTTCAGTCTCTCCATTGAGAATAATGTTGGCTGTTGGTTTTGTATACCAAAACCAAACCCAAACCCAAACCCAAACCCATTGCCATAGAGTCGATTCCGAATCATGGTGACCGTATAGGACAGGATAGAACTGTCACACAGAGTTTCCAATTAGCACCTGATGGATTCAAACTGTTGACTTTTTTGTTAGGAGCTGTAGCTCTTAACCACTACGCCTCCAGGATTTCCTTTGGTTTTGTATGTGTACAAAACCACATACAAAACCAAAGGAAATTATGTTGAGGAATTACCCTTCTATTTCTGTCTGAGTGTTTTTATCAGGAAAGGGCATTGGATTTTATCAAATGCCTTTTTCTTCATCCATTGAGATGAGCATATTATTTTTTTCCCTTTATTTCTGTGGTGAGTTATATTGATTGTTTTTCTAATGTTGAATCACTCTTGCGTCTCTGGTATAAATCCCAGTTGATAGTGATTTTTTTTTTTTTTAATAAATGCTGTTGTATTCTGTTAGCTAGAATTTTGTTGAGAATTTTTACGTCTATATTCATGAGGGATATTGGCCTGTAATTTTCTTTTTTTGTGATATCTTTGTCTGGCTTTGGTATAAGGCTTTGGTATCAGGGTTATAGAATGAATTAGGGAGTATTCCTTCCTTTTTTATGTTCTGGAATAGTCTGAGTAGAATTGGTGTCAACTCTTCCCTGAATGTTTGGTAGAACTCTCCAATGAAGCCATCTTGGCCAGGGTGTTTTCGTTTTGGGGGTTTTTTTTTAATGACATCTTCAATTTCTGTTTTTGTTATGAGTCTGTTTAGGTTTTCTACCTCTGCTTGTATTCATTTAGGCAGATAGTGTGTTTCTAGGAATTTGTCCATTTCTTCTAGGTTTTCAAATTTGTTAGAGTGCAGTTTTTCGTAATATATCTGTTGGTTCTGTTGTAATGTCGCCCATTTCATCTCTTATTTTGTTTTTTTGCATCTTCTCATTTTTTTCCTTTGTCGATTTGGTCAGTGGCTTGTCAGTTTCATTGATTCTCTCAAAGAACCAATTTCTAGTTTTGTTGATTCTTTCTATTTTTGTTTTCTATTTCATTTATTTCTACTCTGATCTTTATTATTTTCTTTCTTCTGGTGACTATGGACTTCTTTTGCTGTTCCTTTTCTGTTTGTTCAAGCTGTCAGGTTAAGCTACAGATTTTGGATCTTCTATTTTGATGTGTGCATTTATTGCTGTAAATTTTTCTCTGAGCACTACTTTTACTGTGTCCCAGAGGTTTTGGTATGTTGTGTCTTCATTTTCATTTGATTCTGTGAATTTTTTAATTTTCTTTTTAATTTCTTCTGTGACCCAATAGTGTTTAAGGTGTTATTTAGTTTCCATGTTTTCTTTTCTTTGCACTTTCTGTTATTGGTTTCTAGTTTTATAGTGTTATGATCAAAGAAGGTGCCTTGTATCATGTCAGCGTTTTTGTGGGCATCGAGGCTGGAATTGTGGCATAGAATGTGGTCCATTCTGGAGAATGATCCATGTGTGTTGGAGAATGTGTGCTGTGCCGCTGTTGGGTGGTGTCTTCTGTATATGTCTGTGAGGTCAAATTGATTGATTGTCTAGACGTTTATTGAGTTTCTTTCTGGTTGTTCTGTCCATCGTCGAAAGTGATGTGTTAAGGTACAACTGCCTATTTCTCTTTTCAGTTCTGTTAGAGTTTTAAGTATTTTGGAGCTCTGTCGTTTGGTACGTGGATATTTATTATTGTTATGTGTTTTTGGTGGCTCGACCCTTTAATTATATGATGCCCTTTTTAGTCTCTTACAATGGATTTTAACTTAAAGTCTGTTTTATCCAAAATTAATATTGCTGCTCCTGCTTTCTTGCATACTGGTTTGCTTTATATATATATATTTTTTTCATCCTTTAATTTTTAATTTGTTTATGTCTTTGTGTCTAAGGTGTTTGTCTGATAGACAACATATTGATGGGTCGTGTTTTTTTTAATCCATTCTGCCACTTTCTCTCCCTTGACTGGTGTATTTAATCTATTTACATTTAGAGTGATTATTAATAAGTATGGATTCATTGCTGTCATTTTGTTATACTTTCTGTTGTGGTGTTAACAATTTCTTTGTTCCTCTTAATTTCCTGTGCTGAGTCCTTTTTGTATATGAATTTTCTTTTCCTCTCAATTGTTGTTTTTGTGTTTACTGAGTCTTTTTAGTTTTTTTCTTCTTTATTTTGGCAAGTAGATTTATTACTTTTCTTTGCAGTTATGCTGAAGTTTATACTCATCATCTTAAAATTAAAAGTCTGTTATGTCATGAAATTGCCTTGACTTCCTCCTCATGTGGAAGTTCTATAACTACATCTTTTATTCCCCCTTTCTGTTATGGAGTTGTTATTGTTTACAGCTTAATTCCTCTGGATCCCTGTAGTCAGTTTTTTAGCTTTATTTTGTTTTTGTGAAGTCTTTATCTATGTTGGTATCTGGGTGATGTTGTCATGTGTCTTTATCTCAGGTTGTTGTATGATGTCATTGGTTTTCTATCTGAAAAATTCCCTTAAATATTTCTTGTAAGGCTGATCTGGTTTCTACAAATTCCCTTAGTTTCTGCTTATCTGGGAATGTCTTAATTTCACCATCATTTTTGAAAGACAGTTTTACTGGATATATGATTCTTGGTTGGCAGTTTCTTTCCTTCAGGATTTTATATATGTCATCCCATTGCCTTCTTGCCTGCATGTTTTCTGACGAAAAATCAGCACTTTGTCTTAGTGGGGCCCCTTTGTAAGTGATATTTCATTTTTCAGGAGCTGCTTTCAGAAAGAGTTTTGTCTTTGTCTTTTTTTTGGAAAGCTTGATTTGTCTTGGTGATTTTTGGGGGGAGGTTATGGGAGAAACCCTTCATGGCATAGTGGTTAAGTGCTATTGGCTGCTAACCAAAAGCTCAGCAGTTCGAATCCACCAGGCCTTCCTTGGAAACTCTATGGAGCGGTTCTACTCTCTTCTCTAGGGTTGCTGTGAGTCAGAATCGACTCAACGGCAATGGATTTGGTTTTCAGAAACCCTGGTAGTGTAGTGGTTAAGAGCTACAGCTGCTAACCAGAAGGTCGGCAGTTTGAATCTACCAGGTGCTCCTCGGAAGCTCTGTGGGACAGTCCTACTCTGCCCTATAGGGTTGCTATAAGTCGGAATCGACTCAACAGCAACGGGTATCCTGTATGGGGTTCTTTAAACTTCTTGAATGGTAACCTGCTCATCTTTCGTGGTATTTGGGAAGTTTTCAGCCAATGTATCTTCAAAAATTCTTTCTGTATTTTTCTTTTTCTCCTCCTCATCTGGAATTTTTATTAGGTGTAAATTATTCCTCGTGATGGTGTCCCACATAACTCTTGGGCTTTCTTCATTTTTCTTCGTTTTTTTTTCTGATTGTTCCTCAAACAAGTTTGTATCAAGGAATTTGTCCTCTCTTTTGCTGATTTTTTTGTCCCATTGATTCAGTTCTACTTCTGCATCCTTCCCTTGAGTGGATGGATTATAAATAATGTTTTTCCCTTTTGCTTATCTATATTTTCTATTATTAAAAAACAAAACAGAACAATTATAAAGGATATAGAGAAAAATACTTACATTATAAATAGTACCTACAACAAGGCAGGAAACAAGTATAATTACAAACAACTATGTAATAATACTTATTAAAAAGCTAGAATATAATGCATCATTTTTAATGGCTGTATGATACTCTACCTGTAATTTACTTAACTTGTCAATTTTTTAAAAAATATTTTAATTTTAAGACATTAAAATTAAGGGAACCCAGGGTTGAGAAGGGAAAGGGTTGACATGTCGTGGTGTTGTTAACCAGTGTCATAGAACAATGTGTGTACTAACTGTTTGATGAGAAACTAGTTCTGCAAACCTTCATCTAAAGTACAATAAAAAATAAAGAATAAATAAAGTATTAAAAAGAAATTAAAATTAATAGCATTTTTAATAAGTACCATAACAACCAGCTAATTTGTGGCTCCTTAGTAAATATCAAATACCCATAGTGCCTTTTATGTGTGTATGTGTGTGTGTATGTATTTTTTAACTTATTGGATTTGTGTTAAACAGTGCTGCATTAAACATTCTTTGAGACCATGCAGTATGAAATGGCCACCTGTGAAGACTTTTTGCTGGGCTTGTTCTTTCCAGGCACCGGTACGTAACCCAGATCAGTTCAGAGCTCTTGGATTAGTGACTCCAGCTGGGGTCCTTCTTGCTGGTCCTCCTGGCTGTGGTAAAACTCTCCTGGCAAAGGTATGGTGTAAGTTTAATTGCATCTAGTTGTTACTTCTTATCAGGTAGAATAATATGACTTTAACTTTAAATATTATAATGAGATAAATCTTTTTCATAATTTTAACCAGAAGTTCATTTTAGCAAAACTGACGATTTTCTTTTAAATTACAAAACGTGTATCATTGAAAATTTGGAAAAGAAAAAAAAATTTTAATTAGCCATAAACCCCTCAATCTTACCCCAATAATTATGATGCTTTCTAGTTTTATAATATTAAAAAATACATGATATGTATGAAGTTTTTGAATTCTAGTTTATAAATGAATGATTTGCTTTCATCATTCAGAACATTTCTTGAGTACAGAGATGAGGATTTCACACGAAATCCAAATTAGGACTATAAATGTATTTACATAAACATGTTTATGTAAACAACGATTATATAAGTATTTTATGTCATCTCCATTTTATTTATAGCCTGTATTAGTTCTTAAGGAAGTTTTAAGTTAACATTTACTTCCCACGGTTTTTTTTTTCCCCATCTATTTCTCCTTTTCGCATTTGTCTCATTTCCTTCTAGTAAGAAAGAGGCAAGTATAAAACAGGGGAATAACAGTAAAAATCAGGAAAAGTTCCTGCATTGTCACAAATTATTGTTATCATTATTTTATTCTATATTTGTCTTATTTGTTTCTTTTTGTCAGGCCGTGGCAAATGAGTCCGGACTAAACTTTATATCTGTAAAGGGTCCTGAATTACTAAATATGGTAAGTTGTTTGTATTATTTATTATTTTAGATTAGAAAAAGTAATGGCCATTCAAGTTATAGCGTAAAACACCGTCAGGTGTTTGAAACGATGTGCCTCGCCATGCGGCATTTTGGTAAAATCGCATCTGTAAGAGGAGCCTGAGCTTTGCTCTACTTTATCACCTAGGCTGTGGAAATGCTTTCTGAATTAAGCCTCTTAACTTCTCAGCCTCAGTTATCTCACCTGAAAATGGAAATAGTTATGATAGTGAACATTTTAAAGTGCTTCCTGTGAGCTATCTGTTTGTGATGTATTTTGCATACATTATTCTTATAACAACCTGTGAGGTTTCAACTACTGTTTTCTTTGATTCACAAATAAGGATACTGAAGTTTGGAGAAGTTTGTCCAAAGTCTGCAGTTAGGAAATTAAATAGAGCCTAAACTGGAACCTAGGTTGTCTGGCTCCTGCCGTGTTTATCTTGTCCTGTTGTTGTATGACACAAATGATTTAGCTATTAATGGATAAAAATACTTTGGGGTAAAGAAATTAATAAAGTACTATAATATGTTCTTTTTGCATTTAGGCAGTTCCATCTCAAATTTAAAAGACTGAATTTTTATTTCCTGCCCATCCCTATAAAAAGTAAAATACCATTCCGTAATATATCCAAAGAAATGAGAGTGGTAACATTTGTTTGTTTGTTTGTTTTTTAATTATTTTAATCTTAGTGAACACATACACAGCTGAACATACGCCCATTTAACAGTTTCTGCCTGTGCGATTCAGTAACGGTTACATTCTTCATGTTGTGTCACCGCTCTCTCTGTTTCTGCCCGTATTAATTCACCACTGTTGACTTAGACTCACTACCCCCTAAACTTTACGCTTTAGAGTTACTGTTGTCAGTTTGATCTCATATAGATACTTCTTTAAAAGAGCGCAGTGCTCACAGCTAACGTTCTTTATTAATTTAGCCAAACTGTTGTTTGATTTAAAAATGACTTTAGGGGATAGTTTCGGCTCCTGGTTTGAAGATTTTCTCAAAACGATAGCTTTGGGGATTCTTCCAGTCTCAGTAGGTCCATTAAGTCTGGTTTCTGGAAGAGCTTGCAATTCTATTTTCATTTTTCTGTTTTTGATTGGGGCCCATCTATTGAGTCCCTGATCAAAATATTTATGAATGGTAGCCAGGCACTACCCAGTTCTTCTGGTCTCATGGCAAAGGAGACAGTTGTTCACGGAGGCGGTTAGACCTGCAGTCCAGTTCCTTCTCGGATTCATGAGCCTCCTTCTTTCTCTATGACTCTAGCAAACAGAGACCAGTTGTTGTATGTCGGATGCTGCTCTCAAGCTCTAAGACCCCAGGCGTTTACTCACCACACTAGGAAGCGGGACAGTAACTCCAACAGCAGCATTAGGCCGGTCAACTGACAGTCCCGGGAAGCCATGACCCTGTACCTTCACGCTGGTAGAACTGATCCCAGGGGGTGTTTGGAGGTGCTTAGGTAGTATCAGCAGCTTTACCATCTGCTGCTGCTGCTTTACTGCTTCTTTTTTACCCACTTTGGTTGCTCCTATTGTAGGATTATATATAACACACTATTTGCCATTCCGTCCTTTTTCTGGTGTACAACTTAGTGACATCAGTTATACCTATCAAGTTGTGCAACCATTACTCTTACTTGATGCCAGTTTTCCTATCAGCATAAACATAAACCCACTACTTCTGGAGAATGATTTCTCCTCTTCCTCCTCCTTCCTACCCTTGGTAACCACTAATAGTCATTGGTGTCTAGATATAATAAGGAGATCATACAGTGTTTGTCCCTTTATGATTGATTGATTTCACGCAGCATAATGTCTTCAGGGTTCATCCGTGTTGTGGCATGTGTCAAGACGTCATTTCTCTTTATGGCTGAGTAGTATTCCATGGTATATGTGTACCACACTTTGTTCATCCGTTCATCTGTCGATGAGCATTTAGGTTGTTTCCACCATTGTGCTACGGTGAATAGCGCTGCAGTGAATGTGAGGCGTGCGTATGTCTGTTCACATCACTGCTTTTAGAACCCCAGGGTTTATACCTAGGAGTGGAATATTTAAAATTAAAAAAAAAAAAATTATTCTGTCCCTCCCATTTTTGTATCTTTCCTACTGTATGTTACTTCCCCTCTAAAATAAGAGATTCATACTTAAGCATTTCTTATGAGCTTTATAAGTACCTCTTTATTTTTCTTGCACTTCGTTTTGACTTTCTAGTGGGGATGTTTTAGAAGTGGGCCTTGAAAAAGGTGATTGGTGGGGGGTACACCTAGAAAAGAAGGTGAAGGGTCTTTATTCCAAGCTAGAGTTTGGATGTTATCTTCAGGGTAGCAGAGTGCTAACAGAGGCTTTAAAGAAAGGGTATAACATTTTGAAAAAACTTGTTGTAAAATATTTCAGACATATAAAAAGTTTTAAAGAGCAGTATAATGAACCTGTATCTGTCACTCAGCTTTTAAACAAAAGAGCTTCAACATAGTTGAAGCCCCTGCAGACCCTCCCTCATCATGTCCTTCGTTCTCTCCTCCACAGATCTTACCACAATCCTGAATCCTGTGCACTTCTTTCTAAAGAGACAATGTTTATGAGGCAGTTAGAAATTTGAATGCTTACTGAGTATATGATACTAAAAAGAACTATTAATTATTAAGTGTGATGATGTTATTATGTTAAAATCCTTATCGTTTCCCACCCAGCCCAGTGCCGGCAAGTCAATTCCCACTCATAGCGACCCTATAGGACAGAGTAGAGCTGCCCCATAGAGTTTCCAAGGAGCACCTGGCAGACTTGAACTGCCGACTCTTTGGTTAGCAGCCATAGCACTTAACCACTACGCCACCAGGGTTTCCCCTTACCATTTAGAGATACTGAAATATTTACAAATAAAATGATGTGATGTCAGGGATTTCCTTTAAAATAACCAGGACAGAAGAGTGGATGGGGGCGTAGAAAAAGCGAGGTTGGCCATGAGTTGAACTGGCAAGCGTTGAAGCTGGGTGATGGGTAGTGATAGGGTTCATTATACTGTTAGGTCGACTTTTGTTATATATTTGGAACTCTTATAAAAATTAAAGCAAAGGCCACTTTATATAAATGATATGTGTTTCCCTGCAGCTTGGTTTTGTTGTTATTGTTCAGCATTAGGTTTATAAGATTTATCTTCATTGGTATGTTTACCTCCAGTTTATGAATTTTGCTTGATATTCCGTGGAATGCATATAACCACACTTTTTAAAATATCAGTTATTTTCTTGATCGATATTTAGATTGAACATTAAGTACCTATATCCTTGTGCATGTTTATGAATCCCCTCCCTGCCAGGAGTATGCCTAGAAGTAGAATCACTGTGTCTTAAGAGCATGTTCACTTTCAAAAATACTAGGTCACTGTCAACTTTTTTCATGAAGTGGTTATATCATGTTTATACTTTCACCCACAGTGAATGAGAGTTCCTGTTGTATCCTCACTCGCACTGGTGGTGTTGGATTTTTAAATTTTTGTCAATCTGCTGAGCGTGAAATCTTATCTCACTGTAGTCTGGCTTGTTTGTCAGGGGTAGATGTGGGGAGAAGTGTGAGGAACAGACCCAGATGACGGAGAGATGAGATGATCAAATGAGGAAATAGACAGCTGGGGCTTAGGGGGGAGAGGTTAATGTGTTTGTTGTAGGATATTTTAGGTTTAAAGAGCCAGTTGGAAAGGTCCAGCAGGGATTAGGAAATGTGCCTGGAGCTGTGACGAGATATGGGACCTCAAACCTTGTGAATGACCTCAGGGGGCAGTGAGTTTATGTCAGTGGAGGAGGCACACCTCAGAAAAGGAGGGTGACAAAGGTTGTGCAACTCAAAGAACATAATCAGTGTCACTAAATCGTACATGTAGAAACTGTTGGATTGGTGTATGTTTTGCTGTGTGTATTCTCAAAAACAAACGCAAAATAAATAAAATTTTAAAAAATGAAAACCTTATGACTGGCTGGTGCTCCTAGGATGAATGTATTAAGGAAGAAGAGGGCCTCTGACAGACCTGTGGAGGACACCAACAATTAAGGGGCAGAAGAAAGAGCCAGCAGGGGAGACTGAAAGCGACTGGTGAGAGGCTGGAGGAGACCCGAGACTCAGCCTGCAAACCAAGGGCAGATTATTTTGCCAACCTTGTCAGTGTGAACAAACAGTAGAGTAGAAACTGAAAGTAGAATAAATTTGGCAATTAAAAGGTTATTGGCGACTTTATGGAGGATATTTTCAGTAATGGTGTTTATGAAGCCAAATTATAATGACTGGGAACTGAATGGCAAATAAGAAAAAAATTGCAAGATTCTTATTTGAAATATTTCTTCTTAAGGCCATAACAGACAATCTCCTTAGTGCTGCATGCCATTCTGCTTTAATGTTTGTGCAGTAATAAAACTTTTCTTTCTATTCTTAAAAAAAAAAGGCAGGATAGCAGGATTTTGTTTGTTGTTTGATTTTAAGCACTGTGTTGCATTTGTTAAGATTAAATTGGTCTGAATCTGTCCTTCTGGAGCTTAGTTTACCTTCCTCTAACTAAAGTTTTCTTTAGTTTTTGTTGTTAAAAATATACATAGCAGAACATACATCAGTTTAACAACTTCTACAGGAACAGCTCAGTGACATTGATTACATTCATCAAGTTGTGCACCCAGTCTCACCCTCCTTTTCAGAATTGTTCTTTTTCCGTTAACATAAACTCGCTGCCCCCTTAGCTTCCTATCTAACCTTTCGAGTTGCTGTTGTCAATTTGATCCCATATAAATAGATCCTAAAATAGCACAGTGCTCAAGGCAGACATTCTTTACTAATTGAGCTAAACTATTTTTTTATTGTTTGGTTTAAAGAAGACTTTAGGGGATATTTTTGGTTTAAGGTTTAAAGATTATTTCAGAGCAATAATTTTGGCGGCTCAGCCAACCTCAGTGGCTCCAAAAAGTCTAGGTTCCATGAGAATTTGAAATTCTTTTCCACATAAAATTTCCCATTACTTAGTCATTTTGGGTTGCTGTTTCCAAAGTCCCTTTGATTGCTCTTTTCTACCCCTGTCTGAAACTCTCTCCCAACCCACTGCTATCTTCTAAAATATCTACTGAATATTTTGGTTCAACTTCTCAATTATAATTTTTCCTGAATTAGGTTTTTCAGGAAATTAAATCAGGCTTCGGGTTTTCGGGGTCAGGACTATATTTGTACACTGCCTAGGATGTTATGAGAGAAAACTATGAGAAGGGCATAAGCTCTGCTCTCCAGGAACCTTATAATATTGTGAACATAAAATAGACGACACGTTGTAATAGTCGAAAGTGTCGTAAGAGCAAAGAAGAGAGAGTAATGGGAAGGATTTATGGGGATCTTTTAGAATGCAAAAAGAAGTGTTTGGAGGTAGGTTGGAAAAGCATTTCTGTTAAGGGAAGCAGAATGAACAAGAGTACAAAGAATTTTATGGGACAGATGTGAGGGGGAAAAGTTCTGTTTTAATTGGAAAATAAAAACACTTAATCACTGCGGCCTGTGATTATTCTGTGTCTTAATTGCCTTACTTTATTATGACCACGTAGTCATTACGGAATAGTTGGCACTATAAAGATGTTTTTAGATTGTCTTATTTAGCTGGTTTAATAAGAAAAAAATGCTTTTTCTTAGTCAACTGGTTTGAAATTTTATAAGGACAGTTTCTTATGCCTAGCTAAAAATGAAACCATGTCCTTACATATAACTTTTCATATTAATTAGTCCCAGTGATAGCTGCTCATGAATTGTTGTATTTCTCAGCTAACCTTAAGGCTTTATATTTTGATTTAGATTTCAAAATACAGTAAACCATTATAGAACCTGTTAGATCCCTAGCTGGCTCAGTGCCACCTGATGCTATATGGCAAAATAGTTTTCCCTTTAACAAGATGACTCGCATAGAACAGTAATTTGCCTTGTGTGCATTTAAAATCCTGATGAATTAATGAGAATTACTGCTGGGTACTTTAGATGCATAAGACTTAGGAGGAAACCCTGGTGGCGCAGTGGTTAACAGCAACATGGGCTAACCAAGGAGTTGTCGGTTCAAATCCACCAGGAGCTCCTTGGAAACTCTATGGGGCAGTTCTGCCCTGTCCTATAGGGTTGAAATTGACTCAATGGCAACGGATTTTTTTTTTTTTTTTAAGGCTTAGGAGATCAGTTCTAAATACAATTATGGAAATTTTTGAGCTGTAAGAGACCGTATATCCCGTTTAGTCAGTTCTTATTTTGTAAATGAGGAAATTTATAATAAGCTTAAATAATGGCTAATTTTATCAAGTTGAACCGTATGTAACTGGCAGTTTCTATAGATAAGAAATTACTAAATATTAGCAATTGCATGTGGTTTGGCTGTTTTGATTCTGACATAACTGTCGTTTATAGCTAGTTTTATTATAATGTGGCCCAAACCTAAAAGTCCAACTGTCTCTACATTTTCTTTCCTTTCTGTCTATGTTTAGTACGTCGGTGAGAGTGAGCGTGCTGTGCGACAGGTTTTTCAGCGAGCCAGGAACTCAGCACCCTGTGTGATATTCTTTGATGAAGTGGATGCCTTATGCCCTCGAAGATCAGACCGAGAGGTAAGTATCAGATCAGTGGTTTACGGGTTATTTTAAGCACCATAAACCTTTTGTAAGTTCCCACTCAGGTATTATGAAGTCATTCCCAGAAAACATGGAGCCTCCTTACAGGAGGAACTTAGTCATTTGAAATCAGGGCTTAGGGATGATAGCTGTGGAGAATTTTTTTAGCCTTTTTTTCTTTTTGTGTACATTATTTTGTTTACATAGTATTTGGATAATCTTGACTCATTTTCAAGATTATTTTGGGAATGGAAATGGGCTGTTCAGACAGGACAGAATGTGATTAAGACATCATGTAATAATAAAAATTAAAAAAAAAAAAAGCCAGCTGTTGCTGAGTCAGTTCTGAGTCATGGTGAACCCATGTGTCGTGGAGTATAACTGCTCCATAGAGTTTTCAGTGGCTGATTTTTCAAAAGTAAATTGTTAAGACTTTTTCCGAGTTGCCCCCGGGTAGGTTTGAACCGTCAACCTTTTGGTTAGTAGCCAAACAACCGCTTGCACCGCTGTGGAACTCCACGCTTAAAATAGGTCAGGTAATTAGCTAAGGGGCTGACGCCTTTGCTGTCTGGCTGATGAGAGCACATCTGGCACCCGGATATAGCGAGTCCTCAGAAAAGAATTGTTATCTCTTCAGCAAAAGCTTTCATTCAGGTTAGCAAATGTATTATTTTGTAAGGAGATAATTGATTATATTGTCGTTATTTTTTTCCTTTTAATGGGGAGCTGATGGGATTGTATTTCTGTTCAGGCAGGGGCGAGTGTCCGAGTGGTCAATCAGTTACTTACAGAGATGGATGGTCTGGAAACACGGCAGCAGGTTTTTATTATGGCGGCCACTAACAGGCCAGGTAAGAAAGGAGAATATAAAACCGATGAGTCAAGAACTTTCAGCGTTAAAAGCAATGTAATTTACGTGTATCCTAGTAACCAAACCCAGTGCCGTCAAGTCGATTCCAACTCATAGTGACCCTATAGGACAGTAGAACTGCCCCATAGAGTTTCCAAGGAGTACCTGGTGGATTCGAACTGCCGACCCTTGGGTTAGCAGCTGTAGCACTTAACCACTCTGCCACCAGGGTTTCCTATCCTAGTAAAGGAAGATTAAATTTGGGCAATCACTTTTTTGTTTATAAATTAAAGTAAAACTGTAGAAAGCTTTTATGTAGTGTAGTGAAAAATATAGTATTACTGTGTGGATCCTATGAGATTTTTTTCTGTGTTGGTGCTTAAGAAAGTTGTTGGCAGAGAATACTTACGTACTTTTGACCACAGAAGTATACTCAGAAATGATGTCCTGTGTTACTCTCAAGCTTATAGGAAACAAGAACCAGAGATTCTTCTCACTTTATCTGAAAGTCCAAATAGGTATTTTGAATTCTGTACTGGAACCATGCCCTGTACCTGCCCTAACCATTATTTAAAATTGTTCTCAAGCTTCAGCATTCTGTGAGGGATTTAGAAAAAAGACTTCAAAAGTGCTGGCGGTGGATTTTACTTTGGATCCTTAGTAAAACTAGTTCTCTTCCCCATTGTTTACTGCACTGTCATTTGTGTGAGCCACTCTCGTGGCTGTGTCTGCTGTGGTACGTAACAGTCACTGTGTCAGCTAGCAGTGATGTGGTAGTTTAATAGTGTAAATAGATTTATCACTCATCAAGCTGATGTAATTTTTCATTTCTTGTAAATTACTATGGAAACCATAGCTTTGATGAATTATGTACCATTTCATTTTAAAATGAAAAAATTGAAAGTCTTGTTGTGATTTACAGTTTGACTTTGGTAACTAAATACTGTCTGCCTTGGTCATCTAGTGCTGCTATAACAGACATACTACAAGTGGATGGCTTTAACAAAGAGAAATTTATTCTCTCACAGTCAAGTAAGTTACAAGTCCAAATTCAGGGCATCAGCTCCAGGGGATGGCTTTCTCTCTCTGTCGGCTCTGGGGGAAGGTCCTTGTCGTCAATCTTCCCCTGGTCAAGGAGCTTCTCAGGTGCAGGGACCCGAGGTCCAAAGGATGTGCTCTGCTCCTGGTGCTGCTTTCTTGGTGGTATGAGGTCCCCCTGTTTCTCTGCTTGCTTTCCTCTTTTTTATCTCAAAGAGATCGGCTTAAGACATTATCTAATCTTGTATATCTCATCAGTATAACTGTCACTAATCCATCTCATTTCATCATAGTGATAGGATTTACAACACGCAGGGAAATCACATAAAATGGTGGACAATCACACAATACTGGGACTCATGGCCCAGCTAATTTGACAGGTGTTTTTGGGGAACGCAATTCAATATATGACACTGCCTTTGAATTGGACAGATCTGGTGTGAGTGCTAGCGTTAGCACTTTATGTCTTAGTAAGTAACCTTGGGCACATATTACTTCATCCTGCTGATAGTAGTACCTAATTGGCAGGTTGATTAAAGTAATGTTGGTAATGTATGTGTGGTGGTTAGCTGCTGAGTAATTATTATCATTGTCATCAGCAGTCTTGGTAATGGTAGTAGGAGTGGTCATTAGGTCATAAAATCACAGAGCTGTCTGTCCTAGGAGAGCCCTTGAAAGTTCCTCAAATTTGGACAGAATCACATCCTAAATTTCTGAGCAGATGCCAGTCTTTCCTTACATATTTCAAGAAGATAGCCTTTGTTCTCCTCTTAATAACCTATTCTATCTTTCCTTTTCTTTTTTTAATTGTGTAAAAATATATGTAACAAAACATTTGCCAATTCAACAATTTTCACAGTACAATTCAGTGATGCTGATTATGTTCATCGTGTTGTGCAGTCACTGTCACTGTCCTTTTCCAAACTTCTCCACCACCATCAACAGAAACTCAGTGCCCACTCAGCAATGACTTCTCCCTTCCTCCCTCCTTCCTACCTCGACTTAACCTTCTGGTGTCTGCAGGGTCTGTAGTGATAGCCCCCATTTCATTTCTGATATTAGTAAATTTGTATCTTGCCTTTTTTCCTTTGTCAGTCTTGCTAGAGTTTTGTCATTTTTATTGATTTTTTTTTTTAACTAGCCTTTTGTTTCATTAATTTTCTCTATTTTTCTGTTTTTCATGTCATTTATGATTGATTTTATCTATTATTTCCCTCCTGCTTGCTTTGGGGTTTTTAATTTCTTGAATTGGAAACTTAGATGATTGATTCGAGACGTTTCCCATTTTTTCCTAGTATGAGCATCTAGGGTTATATAAATTTCCTTCTCAGCACTGCTTTAACTGCGGTGCACAGATTTTGATGTTATATTTTCATTGGGTTCAATGTATTTTTTTTCCTTCATTTCCTTTGAAACATCGTTTCTTGACTCATGGATTATTTATAGGTGTGCTGTTTAGTTTCCAAGTGTTTGGAGATTTTCCTTTTATCTTCTGTTGTTGCTTTGAAGTTTCATTTTTTTTGTAATTGGTTAACATATTCTGTATGGTTCCAGTTGTTTAAAAAATTATTGAAGCTTGCTTTATGGCCCAGCATATAGCCTATATAGGTAAATATTCCATGAATACTTGAAAATGCTGGTACTGTTGGGTGGGGTGTTCTATAAATGTCAATTTGATCCTGTTGGTCGATGATGTTATGAAGTCCTTTTAAATCTTTCCTGATTTTTTATCTAGTTGTTGTATCAGTTGTTGAGAGAGGGGTGCTGATGTCCTCTGCTATAATTGTGGATTTGTCTCTCTCTTCAGTTCTGTCAGTTTTTGCTTCATATATTTTGGAGTTCTGTTGTACAATGTCATTTATAATTGTTGTCTTCTTGGTAGGGTGATCCTTTTATCATCATGTAATGTTCTTCTCTGTCCTTGACAGTTTTCTTTGCTCTGAAGTCTATTTTATCTGCTATTAATATAGCCATGCCTACTTTCTTTTGATTAATATTTTCATGGTTTCTTTTTCCATTCATTTGTTTTCACTCTACCTGTATCATTATATTTGAAGTGAGTTTCTTATAGGCAGTGTATAGTTGGGTTATTTTATCCACTCTGACAATTTCTGTCTTTTAGTTGGTATATTTAGACCATTTACATTTAATGTAATTACTATATGTTAGGGTTTAAGACTACTGTTTGATTTGTTTCCTGTTTGTTCTCCCATCTTTGCTTTTTTTGCTTTTCTTGCCTCCCTGAGAGTTACTTGCAGATTACTTAGAATTCCTTATTCATTTATCTGTAATGTTTTTCAGTATATCAGTTCAGAACGCTTTTTTGTGGTTGCTCTAGGTATTGCATTATATATACATAGCTTATCACAGTTTACAATTGTTATGGATTGAATTGTGTCCCCCCAAAAAATATGTATCAACTTGGCTAGTCCGTGATTCCTAGTATCGTGTGATTGTCCACCATTTTGTCATCTGATGTGATTTTCCTATGTTGTAAATCCTATCTCTATGATGTTAATGAGGTAGGATTAGCAGCAGTTATGTTAATGAGGCAGGACTGAATCTACAAGACTAGGTTGTGTCTTAAGTCAATCTGTTTTGAGATATAAAAGAAAGAAGCCAGCAAAGAGACATGGGGAGCTCATAACACCAAGAATTAAGAGCCAGGAGAACAGCATGTCCTTTGGACCTGGGGTTCCTGCACTGAGAAGCTCCTTGACTAAATGACAAGGACCTTCCCCAAGAGCTGACAGAGAGAGAAAGCTTTCCCCTGGAGCTAGCACCCTGAATTCAGACTTCCAGCCTCCTAGACCGTGAGAGAATAAATTTTTCTTTGTTAAAGCCAGCCACTTGTGGTATAGCAGCACTAGATAACTAAGACACTAGTGTTGACATTTCACCAGTTCAAGTGAAGTTGAGATTTTAAAATTATGCTTGACAATTGAAGCAAAAATCATAACACTGTCTGAGGTAGTTCTCAAAGGAGGTAGAGAAAATACTTAAGACCATTATAAACAGAGAATAATAAAGGAAATTAAAGGGGAAGAAACATTAATTTCCTTTATTATTCTCTGTTTATAATGGTCTTAAGTATTTTCTCTACCTCCTTTGAGAACTACCTCAGACAGTGTTATGATTTTTGCTTCAATTGTCAAGCATAATTTTAAAATCTCAAGAAGAAGAGGAAAATCTATTGTATTTATCTACATTTTTACTTTTTCTGTTGTTCTTCCTTCCTTGTGTTCCAAGATTCCTTCTATCATTTCCTTTCTGTTTCAAAAACATCCTTTAGCCATTTTTTTAGGTAGGTCTGCTTATGGCAGATTTTCTTAGTTTTTATTCATTTGAGAATGTCTTGATTTCAGCTTTATTCCTGAAGGATATTTTTGCTGAATATAGAATTCTGGGTAGATAGTTCTTTTCTCCCAACACTTGAAAAACATGTTACTTCCTTCTAGCTTCTGTGGTTTCTGATGAGACATATGTTATCAAGCGAATTATCTTTTCCTTATTGGTAAAGTGTTGTTACTATTTTCAATTTTTTTTCTTTACCTTTAGTTCTTAGGAGTTTAATTATGATGCATCTGTTGTAGATTGCTTGAATTTTGTCTTGTTTTGTGGTTTGCTTAGTTTCTAGAATTTGTCGTTTTATGTCTTGCCAAATATGGAGAAATTTTCAGCCGTTATTCCTTTGAATACTTTTTCAGCCCTAGACTCTTTCTCCTTTCCTTCTGGGATTTTGGTAATGCGCATGTTAGATCTTTTGTTGTGCTCCCATAAGTCACGGAGGCTCTGTTCATTTTTTTTCCCCGGTGTATTTTCTCTGTTATTCACATTGGTTAATTTCTATTGTTTTAACTTCAGATTCACTGCTTCTTTCTTATATCATCTCCACTCTGCTCTTGAGCTCATCCAGTAAGGTTTTCATTTTGGTTATTATATTTTTCAATTTTAAAATTTCCATTTAGTTCTTCTTTACATCTTCTATTTCTTTGCCAGGACTTTCTATTTTTTTTTAAATTGGTTTCAAGCATGTCTGTAATTGCTTAAGTGTTTTTATGATAGCTCTTTAAAATTCCTGTCAGATAATTCCAGCGTCTGTGTCATCTCAGTGTTTTTCTTTTCACGTCTAAGTTGAGATTTTCCTGGTTTTTTGTATGATGACTGATTTTCAGTTGCATTTGGATGTTTTTACCATTATGTTACGAGACTCTGGACCTTATTTAAATCTACTGTTTTATCAGGACTTCTCTGCTGCCAGGTAGGGGTGGAGGGGCACCCAGTCCAGGATATATTATGCAAAATGAAAAGCCAGGGAATTCACCATCATGTCATGCTTGGGTTTCAACGTCCCTAGGCAGTCTTCTGTCCTCTCTCCTCTTTCAGAATCTTCTTGTTTTATATGTAACATGCGTAGTTTTTAGCTGAACTTAGTGGGAGAAATAGTGAGAGTGCATCTCACCCCAATTTGCTCCAGAACCAAAAGTCCTGATTTACTTTTTTAAAAAATTAATCTGCCTGATGTTTAATGAACCAGTGAATCAGAATGAGTCGCAACGAGTCAGAATCAACTCAACGGTACCAGGTTTGGTTTTAAGTGCAGTTTAGCATGTCCTTAGTATCTTACTCATCCAGTGCTGCCATAACAGAAATACCAGAAGTAGGTGGCTTTAACAAAGAGAAATTCATTTTCTCACAGTCTAGTAGTCTACAAGTCCAAATTCAGGGCATCGGCTCCAGGGGAAGGCTTTCTCTCTTTGTTGGCTCTAGAGGAAAGTCCTTGTCTTGTCCTCAGTCTTCCCCTGGTCGAGGAGCTTCCCAGGCACAGGGACCCCATGTCCAAAGGACATGCTCTGCTCCTGGTACTGCTTTCTTGGTGGTATGAGGTCCCCAACTCTCTGCTTGCTTCTCTTTTCTTTTATCTCTTAAGAGATAAAAGGTAGTGCAGGCTGCCCCCCAGGGAAACTCCCTTTACACTGGATCAGGGAGGTGACCTGAGTAAGGGTAGTGTTGCAATTCCACCCTAATGCTCTTAACCTAAAATTTCAATCACAAAATGGAGGACAACCACACAATACTGGGAATCATGGCCTAACCAGGTTGACACATGTTTTTGGGGGACACAATTCAATCCATGACACTTAGAGTGTAGGCAGTGAACCAGAATAGCGTTAGCAATACCTGCAGTTGTCGCCAATAGAAATCATAAATATTTTTATAACATGTTACAGTTGTTGCAGATATTGCAAAATATAACTTACACTCATACTACTTCAAAATTAGAAATTTAGTAGACCTGCTGTTTTTGAGTATATTAATAAAAGCGCATATATTATTAATATAAAAATTTGTTTTTCTAATAGTTTGGTAATTTTTATACATTTAAAAATAAAGGTTACTGTTATGGATTGAATTATGTCACCCAAATATATGTGTCGTAAATCCTAACTACTATATCTGTGGTTATAATTCCATTTGGGAATTCCATTCTTTTGAGATCTGAAAGAGATTAAACAAGCAAGATTGAGAAGTAGAGATGGGGGAAAAGAGATTCCAGGCCACATAAAGATCACCCAGGAGCAGAAGCTCAAAGAGGCAAGCACCTTCCCCAGAGCGGACAGAGAGAAAAAGCCTTCCCCTAGAGCCAGTGCCTTGAATTCAGACTTCTAGCCTTCTCTGGTCGCGTAGCGGTTAAGTGCTATGGCTGCTAACCAAAGGGTCGGCAGTTCAGATCCACCAGGCACTCCTTGGAAACTCTGGGGCAGTTCTACTCTGTCCTATAGGGTCACTATGAGTCGGAATCGACTTGACGGCACTGGGACTGGGTAGCCTTCTCCAAACTGTGAGAAAATAAATTTGTTAAAGCCACTTAACGGTATTTCTGTTACAGCAGCACCAGATAACTAAGACAGTTACTAACTGCTAGATTTTTTTACCTAAAAAACTGAGCAAAGGGTTTTGCCATTGATGGAGATAGGGAACACTTGAAGAGAAGTAGGTTTCTTTCTAGTTCTGAATTACGTATTACAGGAAATGAAGGCAAATCTATTCAGTTCTCTTTGCAAGTCCATATTATTTAAAACTGAATAGTAACAGCTAGGCTCTTGAAGCACCTACTAAATGCTAGGTACTTTGTAAGTGCTTTATCTCATTAAACCTTACAACAACCCTGTGAGGAAGGCACCATTATATATACATGTTACTGTTGCAGAAATTAAAAGTCATTAAGATTAAATTATTTGTCCAACCATAAATAACTGATAAGAGGTGGTGCAGAGATATGAGACTAGGTCTCTCTGACCCCAAATAACCATGATTATCACCTGAACACTTGCTGTCTTCCAAACACTGCACTAAGTGCTTCCCATACATTATCTCATATAATCCCCCAATAATCCTCTGAAGCAGGTTCTATTACTTTTCTGCCAAATAGGTTAAGTAACTTGCTACTACGAAGTGGCAAAACTAAGACTTGGCCCCAGGCATCCACTGAATTATGCTTTTCCTAAAGTACATATTCATTTCCTCTACATTCTCTGCGTCTTTGTTCTGTGTCTCAGGTTTGCAGCAATGTCTGTTTGGTGCAGCTCGATTCCTGTAAATTGGAGAACTCCTTAAAAAAACAGTCAGAACCAAGCCTCTGTGGTTGTAGATCCCGTTAGTGAATGGCATAAAGAACACAGACCCACAGATGGAGACAGCAGCTAAAAATCACATGACACTGAAAAGCTTATAACACACCACCCTCTGCCCACAGGCAACCACTGTAAATTCCTTAAGCTATTTTTTCCCATATTTCCTCTATACTTTTGAATAATATGCTCGTACTGTTGTTTCCTGAGTTATCAAGTTTAGACACAGATCATTAACTTCCTTTTAAGGTAGATGAACATTTTATTTTCTTACATTCACCCTTTCTCCACGCACGCACGCACGCACACACCCACCCACCTACCCACCCACCACCACACCACCTATTCTTTTCACTGTAGCCTCCCAATACTGTAATACAGCTTTTTCACGGTTTTGGTTAAATCACTAGCCACTACTTACATTAGTATGACTGTGTAACTTTCTCACTGCTGGCCCAATTATGGTGCTATAATGAGGTTTCCTGTCTTATATAACTTTTTTATTGGATTTAGTAACTCTCCTTTTTGTTCTTTTGCTTTGTTTCTGTTTACCTATTTTTCAAACATGTTATACAGCTGTCTATTTTTAGTTTTTTTTATACTGTTTATCCAGATGAAGTATCAATTCCACTTTTTCTTTTCCCTCTGGAGACCTTCCTTGTGGAGTCTTGGCATAGATGAATGAGCACTTCGAGTGCTGCATCCATTTGTTGAAACATCTCAGTTGATATTCCGTCGGTTTCTGGAGCCTTGTTTTTCGACAGTGCCTTCGGTGCACCTTGGACTTCTTCCTTCAGTACCATCAGTTCCTGATCATATGCTACCAGTTGAATGTCGACCAATTCTTCTTGGTATAATGACTGTGTATTCCTTCCATCTTCTTTTGATGCTTCCTGCTTTGTTTAATGTTTTCCCAATAGAATCCTTCACTATTGCAACTCGAGTCTTGAAGTTTTTATTCAGTTGAGCTTGAGAAATGCAAAGCATGTTCTTCCCTTTTGGTTTTCTATCTCCAGCTCTTTGCACATGTCATTATAATACTTTGTGTTCTCGAGCTGCCCTTTGAAATCTTCTGTTCAGTTCTTTTACTTCATTTCTTCCTTTTGCTTTAGCTGCTGAACGTTCAAGAGCAAGTCTCAGAGTCTCTTTTGACATCCATTTTGGTCTTTTCTTCTTTTCCTGTCTTTTTAAGGACCTCTTGCTTTCTTCATGTATGATGTCCTTGCACAACTTGTCTGGTCTTCCATCATAAGTGTTCAACATGTCAAATCTGGTCTTGAGATGGTCTCTAAATTTGGGTGGGATATACTCAAGGTCGTACTTTGGCTCTCGTGAACTCGTTCTAATTTTCTTCACTTTCAACTTGAACTTGCATATGAGCAGTTGATGGTCCATTCCACAGTCAGCCCCTGGCCTTGTTCTGACAGATGATATTGAGCTTTTCCGTTGTCTCTTTCCACAGATGTAGTTAATTTGATTCCTGTGTATTACATCTGGCGAGGTCTATGTGTATAAAAAAAATAGTTGCTATTTATGTTGGTGAAAAAAGGTATTTGCAGTGAAGTCATTGGTCTTGCAAAATTCTGTCTTACAGTCTCCAGCATCATTTCTGTCACCAAGGCCATATTTTCCAACTGGTGATTCTTCTTCGTTTCCAACTTCCGCATTCCAATCACCAGTAATTATCAAAACATCCTGATTGCGTGTTCAATCAGTTTCATACTGCAGAGTTGGTAAAAATCTTCAGTTTCTTCATCTTTGGCCTTAGTGGTTGGTGCATAAATTTGAATAATAGTCGTATTAACTGGTCTTCCTTGTAGGCATGTGGATATTATCCTATCACTGACAGCACTGTACTTCAGGATAGATTTTGAAATGTTCTTTTGAAGATGAATGCAATGCCATTCCTCTTCAAGTTGCCATTCCTGGTGTAGTAGACCATATGACTGTCCAATCCAAAATGGTCAATACCAGTCCATTTCAGCTCACTAGTACCTAGATGTTTACGCGTTCCATTTCATTTTTGACGATTTCCAATTTTCCAAAATTCATACTTTGTACATTCCAGGTTCCGATTATTAATGGATGTTTGCAGCCATTTCTTTTTGTTTTGAGTTGTGCCACATCAGCAAATGAAGGTCCTGAAAGCTTTACTCCATCCACGTCCTTAAGGCTGACTCTACTTTGAGGAGGCAGCTCTTCCCCAGTCGTATTTTGAGTGCCTTCCAACCTGAGGGGCGCATCTTCTGGCACTATATAAGACAATGTTCCACTGCTAATTCTTTTTAGAAGTAGACTGCTAGGTCCTTCTTCCTAGTCTGTCTTGTTCTGGAACCTGTCTGCCATGAGTGACCCTGCTGATATCTGAGTACCAGCATGCTGAGTGAAACAAATCAATCACAAAGGGACAAATATTGTATGATTCAATTTATATGAAATATCTGTGATAGGAAAGTGTATAGAGACCAAAGTTCATTAGTGGTTATTGGGGTAGGTGGGAGGAAGGGAAAAAGGGGGACTCACTGCTTAGGAGACACTGAGTTTCTGTTAAAGGTGATGGAACAATTTAGAAATGGATAAATGGTAATGGGTGACCACATGATAAACGTAACTAATGTTACTGAATTGTACATGTAAAGAATGTTGAAATGCCATACAATTTGTTACATATATGTTTACCACAATAAAGAAAGACATTGAGGGTTCATTTGTAACAGAATAGTGTTTTCCTGAAGTTGAAAGTCGTTATCATCAAGTCTTACATTATAGTCCTTTTTAAATGCTCTGTAGAACAGTAAGTGCTTTTTGACCAACCCGTATGACATAGAGTTCCTGTTCAGGTAACTGTCTCATTTATGTCAGTGGATTTTGTCTTGAAAACTTCGGATTGTTGATTTCTTGTTTTCATTGCAAATATAACAATTGTCATCTTGAGTCTTCCACCTAAGATTCTGCCTCTAACACAATTACGTTAGAGAAACCTGTTAGGAAGCTGTAGCCATAATCCAAGTACTAGATATTAGTGGTTTGAACCAGATGATAGCCGTGGAGATAGAAAGAATCTGGGTATACATTGTGATGATAGAGTTCACAGGATTTGCTGGTGGATTGCATGTGGCCGTGAGAAGGTGGAATCAAGCATGTAAGAATTGGGCCTGAGAAATTGGAAGGATGAGTTGGCATTAACGAAGATGGGGAAGACAAAGGTAGGGGCAGGTTTGAGGAGGAGATGGGAAAAGGTACGGATTTCAGTCTTGAATATATTAAGTTTAAGATGCCTACAGTGCAGAGGGGGGCAGTCGTGGTCCAGTGGTAGAATTCTTGCCTTCCATGCGGGAGACCTGAGTTTAATTCCCGGCCAGTGCATCTTAGATGCAGCCACTACCTGTCTGTCAGTGGGAGCTTTTGTATCGCTGTGATGCTGAACAGGTTCCAGTGGACCTTCCAGAGTAAGGCTGACTTGGGAAAAGCCCTGGCAATCTACTTCTGAAAATCAGCCAGTGAAGACCCTATGGATCACAACAGCCCTATCTCATTGGGCCTTGGGTATCCATGAGTCAGCAGCAGCTAACAGTGATGAAGTGGAAAAGGCAGATTAGAGCCGTGTGAGTTCTAGGCAGACAGCACTCACTTTCCTCTGAGAAATGACCTGTGACAGAGCTTTGCAGGAGCCTTGGGTGCAGCGTATCTTACATCGTCTAATACTAAAATTTGTATAAAGTGCTTAGGATGCTTTTTTTTAACCATAAGTAAAAAAAGTAAATATCTTAAAAAATAATAAACTGAGTAATACTAAATGTGGTCTTCGTCAATTAAGGATATTAAGTGATTATGAAAGTCCCAAGCTAAGAATGCTTTGTAATTCTAATCAAGTTTATCTTGGGACGTGTAGATCCGGCTTTGAGATGTGTGTTTGTGTATTAAAGTCAAGATGTTTCCACAGCATGATATTAGCATAAAAAGAGACATGTGGAACAGAGTGGAATCCAGAAACATTCCCACACATATGCGGACAATTGATTTTTTTATAAAAGCATAATGGCGATGGAGTAAAGAAAAATAGCCTTTTCAAAAATGGTGCTGCTGGAACAATTGGATAGTCACAGACAAAGAAAATGAACTTCAATCCATACCTCATACCATGTGCAGACATTAACTTCAAATGGATCCAAAGACCTATGAAAACCTAAAGCTGTAAGTTCATAAAGCAAACGCTTATCAGCAGATGAATGGGAGGACAGTTGTGGCGTACCCACAGAATGGAACACTACTCAGCAACAAAAAAGGGTGAAGTGGTCGTGCACACAACAACATGGATGAGTCTCAGGATAGTTACGTGGAGTGAAAAAAGGCAGACAAAACAGCACATACTGTATGATTCCATTTACATAAAATTCTAGAAAATACAAACTCATATATAGTGACAGAAAGCAAATCGGTGTCTACTTAGGATTGAAAGGGGGTCAGGGAAAAGCAGGAGAAGAGGGCATGAGGACACTCTTGGGGGTGACAGTTATGTTCACTATCTTAATATGGTGATGGGTTCACAGGTGTCTACAAACTGTATCAAACTGTACACTGTAAATATATGCAGTTTAGTGTACATCAGTTATACCTCAGTAAAGCTGATTATAATTTTTTAAAACTCCCAAGAAAAAAATTGAGACTCATTTTTAGAAGAATGTATTATATTCTCTTAATAATTATGAACGGAACCTGTTTATTCTGAAAGGCAAACCAAAGAACCAAAAATTATTGAGTGAGGTGCTTTACATAAACTATTAATCTTCACAACAAACGTATTACTATCCCTATTTTACAGTTGGGGAAAAATGAGCTTTTAAAAGTATCAAGAAACCTGCTCAGGGTTACATCGTTAGTAAATGGCAGAATAGGAATTCAGGCCCAGGTCTCTCTGCGTTGAAAGCCTCTGCTTTTACCACTCCACCCTGCTAAGGCTGAAGAAGATAAAAAATAGCAACGTTAGTGGAGAAGTGTAAGTGAATACATACTTTCTGTATTGCTGACTCCGAGCCAGCTGAGAGTATGTGGCATGGTGGGTAGCAGGGCGCAGGGGCTTTACTGCCTTTTGGTGGGTGAAAGAATTAGAAATTTGAAAACAAGTGCAGGGTATCTGCTAAAGCGACAAACATCATCAAGTGTATAGTTCAGACAAGTCCAGGCATTGGGTGGGGAGTAACTTGCTGATTATACTTGTCAGAGTGTCTTTCAAGAGGAGGGACCCGTGACTCCAGCAAATGAATTAGTTAGATTTGAGTCACTGGGCAGAGTGTGTTTCTTTTTGCCTATCCCGCGTCATACTGCTGTACTGGCGTTTTCCCTCAGGAGTGTTAATTACCCGCTCATAGTTTGAAGGCTAGTTGAAACATTGGGACCTTTCGTGTTCCTGACACATTATAGCAGTTAGAACCCCTTACTGCCTAGAGTTGTTTGTTTTGCAGTGGATTTTGTAGTTATATGCTGAAATAGCCTTTTTATTTTAGAGTATTTGATATGCAGTGAAATTAGAAAGTCAGTCACATTGGGTAAACTAGAGCATGTGACTGTAGTAGTGACGTAATTTCCCAGTAGAAGGGAAAAGAGTGCGTGAGAGAACAATTTTGATATTCTCAAAAAAACTTTTTTGTATTAAAGAAATAACCGATGCTACAGTATCAATACTGTGTAGTTTGTTTTCAATTTTAAATAGATTTTAAGGTGTTTGGAGAACTACATATTAGTTGAATTTATCATTTTGAATAATATAACCTAATAAATAACACACTGTTGAAAATTAAGCTAGTAAATACTACTATTGTGTTAATTAAAATACTTGAATTTGTGCCCATGTATTTCTCCATAAAGCTGGATTTGATATAAAATAACTTGTAACACTGCCCTCCCATAAACTCGATACCCACCGTGTCCCTCTCCCTCCCAATTTGGAGAACTAAGAAGTGCTAGTGGTAGACCTGTTATATTGGTTTGCTTCACGATCTGGTGGTGATAGGGCTCTCAGCACACACCGCCCTGTCTTCCGCTCTTCACCAGCCTCAGGATGCTGTTTGCCTGGGGCTATTGCTGTCTCTCTTTCCCTGAGCAGATGCGTCTCAGTGTTGAAGGCAGCGATTCTCAAAGTGTGGTCCACAGACTGCTGGGGGCCCTGAGAACATTTTCAAGGGATCTGTGAGGTCAAAACAGTTTTCGGAATAAAGCTAAAGAATGTTATTGCCTTCTTTCATGGTGTTGACATTTCAAAATATAAAACAATGCCACTCTTCTCGCCAATTGTTTTTGTTTTAGAACACTATTTTTCACAAAATAGGTGACTCATGTTAATACATAATGTATTATTTATGTTATTTTAAAAATGAATTAAATATTTTTACACTTTCTGTTTTAATTTCTAATATGGTAGCTGTAATCTACAAAAACAAAGGCTTTTGGGGGTTCTCAGTAATTTCGAAGAATATAAAGGGATCCTGAGACCAGAACGCTTGAGAACTTCTGCCCTGTAGAGTCAGGGGACCCTCAGACAAGCTTGTTGGACCGTGTTGTAGCATGATACTGAAAGTGTCCTGTAGCAATCTTTTTTCATTATTTCCAAGTTTATATTATATCCTTGTATCCCAAGAGGAATCCCAACAGTGTGTTGAACTTCAGGAAAAGTCATTGAATAAGTATCTAGCCTCCCCAAGGTGACTAAAGAGCATTAATAAATGCAGAATTTCAGCTAAAAATGACTAATTCTGGCTCTTTATGGAAGAGTAAATTAACGGTTAAGCCTTAGGAACCCTGTAATATGTGTTAGAAAACACGAATCTCATTATTGTTCAGTACCCCCTGTAAATGAACCATGGTCTTACCATTGCAAGCTATACGAAGTCTCTCTGGAATGGTGGAGGAATTGTTGGGAATTATTAGGCTTAAAAGAGGGGCTTTTCCATCTTTCATGCCTATTATGTTTTTAAAAATTCTGTTTTATGTAAGACTTTTGTTTTTCCTCCCTTCTATCTAGATATCATTGACCCTGCAATCCTGCGCCCAGGCCGGCTAGACAAGACACTTTTTGTGGGTTTGCCGCCTCCAGCAGATCGTTTTGCCATCTTAAAAACCATCACAAAAGTGCGTAAAGGAAATGCTGTATTTGTGTGTGTGTTTCTCTCATTTTAGATAAATTATAGCAGTTAGTAATTGAGGCTAGTTAAGCGCTTTCTTTTCTGTAGCTTTAAATATTTACCCAGCATGTATCTCTCAAAGGGGAAGATAAACCGTCTTAAATAATTGAAAAGACAGTCCATTCTCATGGGGAATATTTGGCATTAAATTCTTGTTTAATATATTTGAAATACCACTCTAATCATATTTTATGTTCTATTAGATCTTTGTTACTTTAGAGAAATTTTTCTTAGAGCGTATTTTGAAATGGAACAGAAACTTTAAATTTTGAAACCACTCTGTTGGATTCCATCTTCCATATTGGTATATGCTAACTCCCAGGGCAAGTGTACAGTTTTTACTTTACTGTTGTCACAAAAATAATATGCAACGTGTACAAATACAAAGAAAATGCAAATTGCCCTGAATTGCACCGCTGCAAAATAATACGCCGAGTTAACAGTTGGTGCAGACACCTTTCCGCACATCCCTGCGTCACGGCTGGGCGCGCGCAGTGTGAGTGAAAGAGGAGGAGGAGGCACAGACTCAAAATCCATTACTGGAGTCAAGTTCACTGTACTTGAAATTTATAGGAAAGCAAAACCAGAGAAATTATTGAACTTGGCAATAAGTGTTTCTTCTCCGTAAAAGATACTATTTTCTAAAATATCACTCTAAAGATTAAAAAAAAAAAAAAAGATTAGGAAAGTCAGCAGGCAGCGGAAGTCGTTATTAAGTACACGTTTCGTTGTAGGCTGCATCATCAGTTTAATCTCCACTGTGAAAATGAGATAGTTAACATTCTTGCACTTCCCTTCCACTTTCCTTTTTTTTTCTTCCCCGTACATTTTTCCTTTGCTCAGTTGCATCACACATATAGTCTGCTCAACAGTCATAATCTTAGTTTTGTATTTAAATAGATACAGTACTCACAATCAGCACTTTTGCCACAGCTTTTATGTAGTTCGAGCTTTTCTTTTTTATCTTTTGGTTGGCTGTATTTTATCATTAAGCTTATTCTTTTTATTAATGGTTTATTCAGCTATATTCCTTAAGTTCTTTTTATGACCGAGAATGCCTGTTGTTTTTGTACTTGAGTGACAGTTTAATACTCTAAACTGGGTGTAATATTTCCGTTTTTTAAATTTCATTCTTCGTTTTACTGCTGTGCTTTCTTTCCATATTGATGGTTGGTCCATCCATACCTTCTCTTTGTCCTAAGGGGGAGTGGACGAGTTCTCCCATCCCCCTTCTCACTCTACCTGGAACTAGTTTCTACTCTTGCAATTACAATTTGAGGTCTAGTTTTTGCTTTTGGTCTAGTTTTGCTTTTGGTCTACTTTTCTACATGTTGGGTGGCCAGGGAAGCTAAGCTGTTGTTGTTAACCCTTGCGAAGAGGCCTGAACTTCTTCTCTTCTGAGAGAAGTTCTCTGAAATGTGTTATACATCTAGAGTGTATCTCATTCCCATGGGCTTGTACCCCCAAAGCTGCACAGCTCCCTGGAAGATGGCAAGCCAGGCATTTCTCCCTGATTCTGCTGAAATTCCTTGATGGTATATCTGAGAGTTTTTCTTTAACTTTACCCAGGGATGTCTTCTCGTCAGGCCACTTCTCTCCAGATTGGAATATTAGTGGACATTCACAAGATACTGTCAACTCATCTTCTTTCTTCAGTGTTCCTTCATAGGGGTAGAGGCCTAATTACTAGCCACTCAAGAATTTTCTCTTTCCTGGCATCAACTTTTCAAGTTTACAACTGGCTAATTATTTAACCCTTTTTTTTTTTTTTTTTTTAGTATTTTCTTTCACTGTTGGCAAAGGAAGGTTCTGTGGTCCTACCTGACTGGGATATCATTGTTAGAACTGCGTATGGCAGTGTTCATAATGCTGTCCCAAAGGAAGGAGGGGAGAGACTGCCTGTAGGACCACCCTGGTGTTGGAGGCCCGAGAGAAATATGGGGATATTTGTTTCACATTAATTATCTTGATATTTATTCATTGAGAGGCTGGCATTAATAACCTTGTGTTAGGCACTAAAAAGTTAGAGATGAAAAAAGTGATATAATCAAGAAGAAAAGGGTCATGCAGCAATTAGCTACATTATTGTAATTAGGGAAGTAAAGGTATACACAACTCTAGGGAAGTCGTTGACTTCTTAGTCTCTGAATTATGTGATGTGTACCTTACACAGCTCTACACAGAAGCCCTGGTACCTATGTATAAGGTACAGTTGGCTTTGTGGGTCTGCCTTTCCTTAAGTCTGCCTGGAGAAGCCAGGAAAGTCTTCGTAGAGGCAGAGTTTGCTTGGCAGAGGAGCAAGGGGTGGATACTGTAGCCAGCGTGTAGGGCGCTGGCTCAAGAAAGCATGCGTGTTCAGTGCTGCTGAAATGTCAACTCTTGGTGGGGGCGTGTCCAGGCTTTTGGATCAGCAGACGTCAGGTCCGACAGGGCCTCCTATACCATGCACGGGAAGGTAGATTTTATCCCGCAGGTAACAGGGAGCCATTGAAAAATTCTGAGCCTGGAGGAAGACCGGATCAGCTTTGTGGTTTAAAGAGATCCCACTGATAGCGATGATGAAGATAGCCTGGAGGAAGGTGAAACTAAAAGCTGTAAGATGAAGGCAGTATCAGGGGACTAGCAAAGAGGACGTAGATAGGGGAGCTGCTGGATGGCTTTGATTAACAGGACGGTGGGTTAACTATAGAGTTGGGGGTAAAGAAAAAGGATGAATTCTCAGCTTGGGCAAAATATTAGCTCTCAAACCAAGGGGGGCAGTGTTCAAAATACCCCACTTCAAAGATAAAATGATTAAGAAAATAATAGAATATTAACCTAAAGCAAATGATCTTATAGTCAGTCAACAGATATTTATTGTGAATGAAGTGTATACCTGATTTTGTGTATACTGTGGGGAGACCAAGAATATAAGACATAACTCCTTCCGATAAAGAGTGTGCCTTCTAGATAAGAAGATAATGTAAACGTTTATGCAACAACCACATATTAATTTATTCCTGAGAAGGGGAGATAAAAGAAGGCTACTGAATAGCCTAGAGGTTTCAACCACACAAAGAAATAGTGAAGAAAAGAGTCAAGAAGAAAGTATGACACACAGTGCCTGCCTCTGGGGAACAGGAGTACAGGTCATTTTGTTTTCTAGTTTGTCAGTCCTCCAGCCAAAGACCAGGAGCACGCCTGTAGTTGACCAGGAGCACGCCTGTAGTTGACCAAGTTGGGCTTATTACTCTGCAGTGAGGGAGAACTGTGGGGTGCCTCAGTAAGAGGGTGTTAAAAAGGACTTAGGTACACAATTTGAGTTTGTGTTAGATTTTGGGAAGGGTTTAAGGAAGCAGGGATAATTCTGTGATTGGGTATCTTAAACCTTGTCTAGAGGAGAGAATAGTAGACTGAGGCTAAAGCTATCATGGGTAAAGCAGCAGCAGTCGCTTACATTAGCCAGGACAGGGGATGTCTGGTCATTTTTGTGGCCCAGATAATGTTCCCGTTTTGTGTTCAGACATAATTACGGAGTGGCCTCGTTTTTGTCGTGATCCGTTGTGGTCGCAGGCTGGCCTTGTCTGATGTGGGTGTTCTGTGAAATTGTTTATGTCTAACAGGAAGACATCATGGTCAGCGACACCGAGGCCAAGCTGGTAGTGTCAGGCCTGCGCCTGGACATTGGGGGCTGCGTTCCTCTTTCTCAGTTGCTTTATAGTTTTCTGTAGTTCCTGATTTTCTACCTTGAGGGTGAGGTAAAGGGGGAAGAGCCTGGAAATAGAAAGGTCCTGCAGCCTCCATGCCCCAAGGTGTGAATACAGAACAAAGAAAATGGACATTTTGCTAGAAAAATCTGTTTGTCCCCAGAAGCAACCTTTGTAGGATTGTGGTTGAGGTGTTGTACCGTCAGCTCTCGGCATCTGTCTGTGCCAAAGGCAAAGCAGGGCTTTGGGTGATTTAGTCTCTGACTTTGGAATGTGTTTTTGCCTAAATGATGGCACGTCATCGTCTCAGACTTGGAGTCTCCTTTTAGCCCAGCTGAGGAGGCGCGGGACGTGCATTCAGCCTTGCATCCTGCCCTCATCTGCCCGCACTGCCTGCCTGCGCCCTGAGGAGAGCTGCTTGCTCCGCCGGTTTCCCCTCCTTATCTGATCTCTTCCCTCCAGGGGGAGAGTCTGTAAGTCATACCCCCGGCCGTATATATTCTTTGTGAGTCAACAGAAAGTGAAATTGGCGTTTTTAATGTCTTCCCCTTCTGTTCCAGAGTTTGCTGGCTTTTGACTAGTTTTCCAGATTGTTTTGTATGTGTTGTTCTTGTTGTTAGGTGCTGTCTAGTCGGTTCCAACTCATAGCCACGTAGTTTCCTGTTTTTTCTATTCGTACCTGGAATATTATGGGGAGATTGTGATAGAAATTCTTCAGTCTTGGACCTAGAAGTCTCTGACAAGATTTGCCTGTCCAAGTATCTTAGTATCTTTCGGGTCTTTCACCAGTCGAGTCGATTCTGACTCCTGGTAACCCGTGTGTGTCAGAGTAGAACTATGCTCCATAGGTGTAGGGTAAAGGACCTAGCTTTTCTCAAAATAAGGTGGCAGTTGTCCTTTGTTTACGTGAACTAGCTCTTGGAGTAATTGGGTGCCTTGGTGTGAGACTTCAGGCCACACTTGAGAATTTGTGCTGGTGAGTGGGGGCTGGCCAGACTCACCTGGGAGGCCTATAGCGACTAGCCTCAGGAGGCATGAGTTTGCCAACTGTGCGAGACTGGCCAATAAAGCCTGGAACCCTAACGCTCAGTGAGCTTCCCGGTTGGCAGAGGGGAGGGTGAGGTGTGCCCTCTCTGAGACAAGGCGGCTCTGCATTGGGAACCGTCCTCTTCCAAGCATCTCTACTTTATCACGTTTCTGATTTATATCCTTTTGCTATAATAAAATTGGAAGTTGTAAGCTTAGTGAGTTCTGTAAGTTCTGTGAGCTGTTCCAGCGAATTAACGGTCCCAAGCAGGGAGCTCCTTCAGCTTGTGAGCTTGCACCCAGCTCCAGGTGGTTAGATTGGGGGGACAGGGGGAGGGAGGGAAAGAGAGAGAAAGGAAGAAAGAAAGCGGAAATATACTTGATCCCCAGCATAAAGCTGATTCCCATCCACGAAGTTGTCAATGGCTGATATTTTTGGAAGTAGATCTCCAGGCCAGACTTTCAAGGGGCACCCCTGAGTAGACTAGAATCGCTAACCTCTCGGTTAGCACCCAAGTGTGTTAATCGTTTGCACCACCCAGGGCTCGTTTTGGAGTCTCGGCTTCTTAAAAGTGGAATGAGTCAGTGACATACTACTTTTTTATATAATATCTCTTTCTGGTAACATTTCTGGTGTGGTAACAAGAAACCTGTCACTAAAATTCCCCTCAGAAAAGTGGGTTCTTTTTCTTAACTTCCGTTTCTTGCCTATAAATGTCATTAAAACTTACCCTTATCTCAAAAAGCCATAAAGGATATTTGATGTCACGAAATACTTTGAGCTAATCTATAGTCTTTTAAGTGGTGGTAAAAATCCCACTAAAAGACCTAATATTGTCAGAATCAAATATTTTTGAAGACATGTCCCATAAGACTAAAACATAAGATTAACACCTCACCTAGAAGCATTATCCAGTCTTTTCCATTAAATTTTTATGAGCTAAGAATATTTGATATAAAAACGTTGTGTTGTCAACTGGACTAAACCAAAAGCAAAGAAGTTTCCTGAATACAACAAAATGTTTGGAAGGCCAGAGTAGCAGGGACGGGGGTCTGGGGACCGTGGTTTCAGGGGACATCTAGGTCAATTGGCATAACAAAATGTATTAAGACAATGTTCTGCATCCCACTTTGGTGAGAGGTGTCTGGGGTCTTAAACGCTAGCAAGCAGCCATCTAAGATACATCAATTGGTTTCAACCCAGCTGGAGCAAAGGAGAATGAAGAACACCAAAGACACAAGGTAACTATGAGCCCAGGAGACAGAAAGGGCCACATAAACCAGAGATTCCATCAGCCTGAGAACTAGATGGTACCTGGCTACCACTGATCACTGCCCTGACAGGGGACACAACAGAGAACCCCTGATGGAGCAGGAGAACAGTGGGATGCAGATCTCAAATCCTCGTAAAAAGACTAGGCTTAAAGGTCTGACCGAGACTAGAGGGACACTGGAAGGCATGGTCCCCAGACCCTTTGTTAAACCAAGATTGGAACTGTTCCCAAAGCCAGCTCCCCAGACAGGGATTGGACTGGACTAAAAAAAGATAGATAATGATTCTGGTGAGGAGTGAGCTTCTTGGCTGAAGTAGACACTGGAGACTATGTGGGCAGCTCCTGTATGGAGGGGAGATGAGAAGGTAGAGGGGGACAGGAGCTGGCTGAATGGACACGGGAACACAGGGTGACAGGAGGAATGTGCTGTCTTATCAGGAGGAGAGCAGCTAGGAGTACACAGCAAGGTGTGTATAACTTTTTGTATGAGAGACTGACTTGATTTGTAAACTTTCACTTAAAGCACAATAAATTAATTAATTAAAAAAGTAATAATAATAATGTGTTGTTAGGTGCTGTTGAGTTGGTTCCGACTCATAGCCACACACAATAGAACAAAATGCTGCCCGGTCCTGCAGCATCTTCACAGTCCTCGCTGTGCTTGAGCCCGTTGTTGCAGCCACTGTGCCAATAGCTAACGTTTATTAAGCACTTACTGTGTCCAGGCACTAATTTTCTTTTTCTCAATTTTGTGTATTTTGTTGTTGTTGCTGAGAATATACACAGCAAAATATACACCAATTCACCAGTTTGTACATGTACAATTAAGTGACACTGATTACATTCTTCAAGTTGGGCAAACGTTCCCACCCTTCCTTTCGGAGTTGTACTTTCCCTATTAACATAAACTCACTGCTCGCTAGGGTTCCTATCTTTAGAGTTGCTCTTGTCAGTTTCTTCACATAGGTAGTTCTTGAGTCAAAATGAACTCTACAGCAATGAGTTTGGTTTGTGGTTTAGATAGTTCTTAAAAGAGCATAATGCTCAAGGCAGACCTTTTTTTTTTTTTTTTTTTACTAGTTAAGCTATTTATTTAGTTTTAAGATGACTTCAGGGGTATTTTTGGTTTAAGGTTTAAAATTATCTCTGGGTAGTGGTTTCAGGGTTTCATCCACCCTCCATAGCTCCAGAAAGTCTAGAGTCCATGAGAATTTGAAATTCCGTTCTACATTTTCCCCCTTTAGGTCAAGATTCTTCTGTGGAATCTGCTCAGAACGTTCAGTAACGGTATCTGGTCACCACGTAGTTCTGGTCTCATGGCAAAGGAGGCAGTTGTTCATGGAGGCAGTTGGTCACACATTCCATGTCCTCCCCCTATTCCTGACTCTCCTTCTTCCTCTGTGGCTCCAGGTGAATCGAGACCAATTGGTGTGCCTTGGATGGCCACTTGCAATCTTTTAAGACCCCAGGCACTACACAACAAAGTAGTAGAACAGAAGTACTAAACACATTATTAGGCCAATTAACTGAGATGTCGCATGAAGCCATGGCCCTAAACCTCCAAACCAAGGAACCAAATCCCGAGAGGCGTTTGGTTGTACATACGCAGCCTCAGCAGCTTTTTTTTTTTTTGTAAATATATCTATGAGACAACTTTTGCCAATTCAACTTTTTACAAGTGTACAACTTTTTGACAGCAGTTATAATAATTGGCTGTGCCACCCTACCCTTAATTAACGCAATTTTTCCATCACCGTTAACCCTCTTTTCCCCCTCCCTCCCACCCCAGTAACCGTTAGTAAACTTTGGTCTCTATAAATTTGCCTTTTCTTATCTTTTTATGTAAGTGAGGTCGTTCAATATTTGTCCTTTTGTGGTTGTCTTATTTCACTCAGGATAATGTCTTCAAGCTCCATACTTATTGTAGCATGTATCAAGACTTTGTTTCTCCTACTGACTGAGTCGTATTCCACTGTATGTGTGTACCACATTTTGTTTATCCGTTTATCTGTTGATGGGCACTTGTCTCCATCTCTTGGCTATGGTGAATAGTGCTGTAGTGAACATTGTTGTACAAGTCTTTTTTTGAGTCTCTGCTTTCAAGCCTTTTGGGTATATACCTATTTGCTGGATCATATGGGAGTCCTATTTTTAGTTTTTTGAGGAACTGCCACGCTATTTTCCACAATGGCTGTACCGTTTTGACTTCTACCAGCAATGGATAAGGGTTCCAATTTCCCCACATCCTCACCAGCTTTTTTTTTTTTTTTTTAACTGTCCTAGTGGGAGTGAAATGATATCTCATTGTGGTTTTGATTTGCATCTCTCTGATGGCTAATGGGTTTGAG
Source organism: Loxodonta africana (assembly GCF_030014295.1). Classification (NCBI taxonomy): domain Eukaryota; kingdom Metazoa; phylum Chordata; class Mammalia; order Proboscidea; family Elephantidae; genus Loxodonta; species Loxodonta africana. Next base: position 51,966,847 of record NC_087366.1, read on the forward strand.
CATCTTTTCATGGGTTTGATGGCCATTTGAATATCCTCTTCGGTGAAATGTCTGTTCAGGTCCAGGCACTGTTTTTACTTTACTTGTATGACTGTGCGGGAGCCTTAAAACAGCCCTTTGAAATTGAACATTCAAATATTCAAGTGAATATTATCCCCATTTTACTGATGACTAAACCATATCTTGAAAAATCAGGATACAGAGTTGTGTGTTCTTATGCATATGTTCAAAGGAAATTGCAAAATGGTAATTACCATGTTATGGTAGTAAGGTTATGTGAATTTTTTTCCCTTTTAACTTTTTACAGTCAGCTATTTGAAGGAAGAACCATGGTTGATTTTAAACTCTGTTACGTGGCAAACAATAGATTTGTGTGATTAAAAATGGTTATAATTATTGAAATAAAAGAAAAGCAGTGCATCTCAGTTAGTTTTTGAACCTGGTTATTCTGTAACATGTAATAATTAGAGTTACAAGAAATAATAGTGTAAATGGGCCAGGACTTTTTCAGAGACCATTTCCCTTTTTTCACTAATTCCTGTGGCACAGCTTTCTGTAGTCACCAAATTTTTGAGATTTCCATCAGAACCTTTATTAAGAGAAAATAAATAGTAAGAAAAAAGTGGTTAATACAAAAGCTTCTAAATATTCCACATTCTAGTACCATTTTAATAAATGATTTTCCAAAATGCTTATATGTTTTGTTTCACAAGCTTTTAAATATGCCGTTTGAATTTTTTCTAATTGCCTCACTGGAGGGTAAATAGAATTCACCGTTCATTTTATTTCTTTCTAAGAAACATTGCCACATATCAGCTTAGAAATTAGATTTTAGTGACCCAGAGAGTCCTCAGCCCTTATTTCTGCTAAGTGGAAACTGATATTGCTGTTGAATCTTCCGGAAGTATCCTGTATCGACCTCCCACACATACAGAGGTTAATTTATTACTTCGAGGGGCTTATTATTTTTTCTTAATTTTATTAAATTTCTATTAATATCAGGTTAAAATTGTTTTTCTTAAATACTTTGTACCCCCACCTCATTTATTGTGTTCATTTTAACAAAGCCTGCCCTATGTATAGAAACCTGATACAGTTCCTCCCAGTAATTTCTTCTCTGGGTTTTCATAAAGAGAACAATAAGTTGTAATGGACAATGTCTTTAACAATGTCCTTCTAATAAACACAGTAATAACGCTTCAGGACCGAGGCTGATTACCCTCTTAACAGTTAAAGACATAACCCAAAGCCAAGTCATAAAAGACCATTTTGTGAAAGGTCAGAGAAATGCCTTATTGAGGACGCAGTGCTTTGTGAAAGGCCACCTTGACCCTAGAGTCGAATTTAGATGTTGATAAGGATAAAAGAATTGTCCTTCACTCATTGTCTAGGGAACACAGAGCTCCTGTTAAAGATGACAGAAAAATTTGGAAATGGTAATGGTTGAACAGGACAATAAACATAATGTCACTAACTGTACATGTGAAGAGTGTTGAAATGGCAAATATTTTGTTGCATATGTATTGACCGCAATCCAAAAAGAAGAAACCACAAAAAGAAAAAAAAAAGGAATTGTCCTTCAGGAAGTTCTCTCTGAATTTATTTCTTACAATTGATCTTTTGATGAAAACAGAAGAGTAGAGAGTTTCAGGTAGAATTTCCTGGCAGCACGTGACATGTAAATAGGGAAGATCCAAATGCCCTGTGACAGTCAAGGTCAAGGTAAGACTGATACTAAAGAACCTGACAAGGACTCATGTTTAATGAGGTGGCTTAGCACCTCCCTGTTGGGTTGAGAGACTCAATAGGGCAGTGTTCTCAGACTTTCCCACTTCAGCAACAGCTTAGAAAGTCCACACATTTCCACGCTCCGTGTAGTAAATCCCTGTTATGTGTTCTTGCAGCCTAACCGTCTAGTTTTAGAACTGAGGAAAAAAAATAAGCACAAAAATCGTTTTGCCTGAGGTCACGCAGAATGTTTATTTCCCATGTCTGGAACCTGTGTTAGATGAACATTTACATTTTATCAAATAATAGCAACTGGCAGATGTACAATTTATGAAATTCTTGAACGTACCCTGCTGGGAGGAAATGAGGATAATGTCTGAGCGTGGGGAGAAAGGCCGGTGATTGCATGGGGTCACGTCTCCTGTCCTCACTGCCGGGTCTCCTGACTTTGAACCCTTGCTTGGAGCACACTACTGTGCTTACATTCCCACACTTAGCTTGAAGCTTAATGTCAGGTGTTTATTCACTTTTTTTTAAATACTTAATAATGTAATATTTGCTACAAAGGTAAGAGTATACACTATGTATATGTAAGTTATGGGTCAGAATGATAACGCAAATACTCAGGAACCTACTATTTAACTATGCCATACATTTAAGTCACTAAAGAATGTATCCTGTTTGCCTCTGCAGTTTAAGTCACTAACCAAAAGCCAAACCCATTGCCATCGAGTTGATTCTGACTCATAGCAATCCTATAGGACAGAGTAGAACTGCCCCATGTGGTTTCCAAGGAGCCGCTGGTGGATGCAAACTGCGGACTTTTTGGCTAGCAGCCAAGGTCTTAACCAGTATGCCACGAGAGTTCCTTAAGTCACTAAAGATGTTATTAAATATGTACCGTACGTGCGCAAGGTGCTGTATTAGGTATTGCTGGAATCCTAAGACTGTTCTGATACTTGTCCTTTCTAGCATCTCTGGATGTGAACTGAAGGAGAGTTGGCACCAAAGTCAGAGTTGAGTTTTCGATAAAGAATTAAGAAAGAACATGCTGACCACAAAGCACTTTTGGCTTTTATTGGTGAGCAGGTTGCCGTTTGCTCTCTCCAGCCAGGCTCAGCGTTATTTCTCCTTTCTTAGCCAGCCGCCTGTCGCTGGACCCAGCATATGTGCATCAGAACTAAGTGCTGCTTGGGTACATGCCGTGTTTATTCATCAGAAAAAGGAAGTGTGTGTGTCTTCACCTTTGGGAGGATTCTGGGTACCTTTTTAAAGTTTGGTGTTTTGTTTTTGCTGCAGCAGTACACAAATTCGTCAGACTTCGTGAGCATAAATTGTTTGCCTTTAGCTTTCCTAATTTGGGGATCTACTTCTTAACCTCATTTCTTAAAATTTGTAAAAAAAAAAAAAAAATTTTTTTTTTTTTTTTTAAATTTGTGAAAATCTTCTAATACTGGTCTAGGAGTCAGTTATATTCATTTAGTCAAGTAGCCATTGCTATATATTGAGAACCTCCTATGTGGAGTAAAGAGCCCTGGTGGTACAGTGGTTAAGAGCTTGGCTGCTACCCAAAGGATGGCAGTTCGAATCTACCAGCTGTTCCTTAGAAACCCTCTGGAGCAGATCTGCTCTGTCCGATAGGGTCACTGTGAGTTGGAATCAACTCAACGGCAACGGGTTTGGTTTTGTTTGGGGACGCTGTGTGGTTAGAGTGATTGATTGCTAACTGAAAGGTGGGTAGTTCGAAACCACCAGTAGCTCCTCAGGAGAGAGGTGTGGCTGTCTGCTTCTGTAGAGAGTTACAGCCTTGGAAACCCTATGGGGTCACTGTGAGTTGGGATCGACTCAATGGAAGTGGGTTTGGTTTTGGTTGTGTGGTCTTTAAAGCGCCAGTGAAAAATCTTCATTTTTGTCTGTTTAGAACGGTACCAAACCCCCACTGGATGCAGATGTAAACTTGGAAGCAGTTGCTGGTGACCTTCGCTGTGATTGCTATACGTAAGTATGTAAACCTCCAGTCAGTGAACTCTCTGAGGCCGTTGCTTCATCTGTAAAATGAGGAGAAATGCTGTCCACTTCACAAGGTTCTCGGGAGGGTTAAATGAAGTCTCCTACAAAGCACGTAATACAGTGTCTGCCTGTTCCATGCAGCTTCTTTCCTGGAGAAGGGAGTAGCCATTTTGAGCCTCCGAAGGAGTTCCTGGGAATAGGGAATTCTTTCATATGGTTCTTGGTACTCAGCTGCCCTAACCACCATTGAGGCCTTCACACATTCTGTCTGTTCTAGCCGAATGTTTGAGCAGACGTGTCACTACTAGCTGCCGTGTTGCCCGGGTGTTTCAGCACCTAACAGAATAACCTGCTTATGCCGCATTTGCCAAGGCTCGCAGTGCATTTTCCACAGCACACCTGGTAACGTCCACACAGCCGATAGGAAAAGCAGAAAGTCAGGCATTTCTGCCTTCAGCTTTCATATGTTCGTCCTTACTGTTGTTTAGGTTTTTTTCTTCATATGGTTTTAAGTAAATTTTGTTAACTTTCCCGATTTGGGACACAAGGGAAGAAATGAAACTGAAGTTTAACGGAGACATCTCCCCCTCGAGCTTGTTGTATAAGCCCTATTGATTGTGCACACGGTTCCCCCAGGGCAAGTCCAAATAGTGTGGGACTTCCCAAAGCCAAGTGAGTGGGTGTTTTCTTCAGAAGTCTGTTATTCAGCAATGTAAGTTTATATCCAGAGAAGATACCCACTGGCAGTAATACAGGCACACTGGGTTATTTCCAGATACACCCTCATCCGTGTACCCTCATCCGTAATCACGGCTCGCTTCATAAGGACAGTGATTCTCAAGAAGGGGAAACAATTAGAGTCCCAGACCATGCAGTGAGGGGCTGCATGAAAGCCCCTGCCTCCCTTTGAGGAGAATTCACATCTTCCCCTGGGTGGGTGTCCAACCTTCTTAATTAAATTGTCTTGCTACTGTAGGAAAAGAAAAAAGACAAAGGCAAGTCGTTTACACCTTTGGGTGCTAAAGTCAGAAGAAAAGATTTTCTTTCAGTGAGTAGCAGAGGCAGTTTCGATGACAGAATCTTCCGGATTATACCAAGTAGGGCGTCAGCCTATAAAGGGGCTAGGGTTCAAATTAAATGGTTGCATTTGATTTTAATGCCGCTGTCATCACAGTTTGGACCCTTGGTGGCACAGTGGTTAAAAGCTCAGCTGCTAACCAAAATTCGGCAATCCGAACCCACCGGCTACTCTTTGGAAACCCTGTGGGGCAGTCCTACTCTCTCCTAGAGAATCGCTATCGGTCGGAGTCACTCGATGACAGTGGGTTTTTGGTCATGACAGTCTGAGAGATAACGTACTAACTAGCATAGTCTTCAGCTACCCGTTGACATTAGTTTAGGTTGTCTCTGCACCAGTGTTAAGTTTAACATTAAGAAGTGAATACCTCAGCATGCATGTTATCATTAAATAATTTTATAATTCTAGCACTTAACCAAAAGAAACATTGGATTCAGTTAATAATTTAAGCTTTGTGGGTCTTTAATTTTATATGTTATGTAGATTACCAACCTTACATAATAGTATCTAGAAATGAGGTTTTATCCCCAAATTCAACCTTTTTCTCAAAGAGTCTTTAAAAAGAATTCTCTTAAAGCTGTAATGCAGTGAAACCCCAGTCAGCACGAGTGTCTTTAGGTGAACTCAGATCTCTGCTGACTCAGAATATTATTATAGGAATAACTACATAAACGAAGACCTGCGAGTTCTTGTTATGTTTTTAATAACTTATAATGTGTCCACTCAGCGTGAGCCTGAATCAGGTTCATCAAAGACTTTCTAGCCTTTATACTTTCCCCTTTTCAACTTGGGGCCATAAATGACTTTTTATGTGAGCTTATTTTGTTGTTGTTAGGTGCCATCGAGTCGGTTCCGACTCATAGCGACCCTATGCACAACAGAACGAAACACTGCTTGGTCCTGAGCCATCCTTACAGTCGTTGTCATGCTTGAGCTCACTGTTGCAGCCACTGTGTCAGTCCACCTCACTGAGGGTCTTCCTCTTTTCTGCTGACCCTGTACTCTGGCAAGCATGCTGTCCTTCTCCAGGGACTGCTTCCTCCTGACAACAGGTCCAGAGTATGGAAGACGCAGTCTCACCGTCCTTGCCTCTAAGGAGCACTCTGGCTGTACTTCTTCTCAGACAGATTTGTCCGTTCTTTTGGCAGTCCGTGGTCTATTCCCATGAGCAGGTAATACACGACAAGAGTTCAGCTGCTACCAAGAGTCTGAATCCTCCAGCCGCTCCTCGGAGACCCTGTGGGGCAGGTCTGCTCTGTCCTGTAGGGTTGCTTTCTGTGAGTCAGAGTAGACTCGACGGCAGCAAGTTTGTTTTGTTTTTTTAGGTAATATGCAAATATGCCAGCCAGCACCTTCACATAGCTCTGGTAAATGGAAATATTATAAAAAAACTTTAAAACTCTTTTAACATTTAAAAGATAATTTTTAGAAGTTTCTACTGATTGGATGTTTTAGACTTTTTGACACTGACGTGATCACAGGGAAACCCGGAAGAGCCGGATCCTGACGGCACTGCCTTGTCTCTCTGGCTCTCCCGAGTTTTCCACCTTTGACGGGGGGCACTGTTCTGTCATGTATTTTAGTGGAAGATATTTGAGTTTTCCTTCTCTGACAGCTCTCCACCTTACATAGGTTCTGGCTTTAGCAGTTTTTACTGTATCTGTGGCTAATGAAATAGGACTATTTATGGTTCGTGGCCTTGTTTCCTCCATCGTTTCTCTCCTAAAGATTAGGTTAAATATTGTAAGCTAAAGACTCTTTCCCACTGTTCGTAATCAGTTTATCCACCTTTATTGGTCAGTTTCTTTCCTAATTTTTTAACATGTGTTTTAATAGAAAATTGCTATCAGACTTCGTCCTCTTCTTTTGCAATGTCTACGAGTAAGTAAACAAGAACACCTCTCTTTTTGTAGGGGCGCAGATCTCTCTGCGTTGGTGCGGGAAGCTTCTCTCTGTGCCCTGAGACAGGAAATGGCGAGACAGAAGAGTGGAAATGAAAAAGGTATGATTCTCCCAGGCTCTCTACTCTCACGATCGCTCTGGATGCTTAAAACCCCCGCTGACCTGGCAAATAACCACGGCTTCATTTTCTAACATCTATTATCTGTGATAGTAAAGCCGATTTTTTCTGATGAGACCTTTAAAAACTGTTCTGGAATTCTCTGCGACCTTTGTGGCTGACAGCTATAAAAACAGCAAAGCTCTTCAGTGCGTCTCTAATAGAGTTTTATATCTTGTCTTCACATCCAGTGATTAGATTTAAGCACGGTCCTCATCGTTAGTTTGGTCTGCCATTTCAGGAAAACCTTCTCGTTCTTTTGCTAAGGCGATATCTCCTTGCCTGTTAAAATGCAGTTTAAATCGGAGAGCTTAGAAAACACACACACACACACACACACACACAAGAAGTGAAAATTGAAATAACTTTCAATATATGGAGACTTGCCTTTCAAAATATAAAATCCATGTGTTTTATTGTGTGATGGTCTGGAGCCATCTCAACAGCTTTGCACCATCCTTCACATTTGACAGTGTCTTTGCTTTTAGTGTTTGGGTGTGTAGGTTTTAAACAAGAAAGATTCATCTGTGACCTACCTCCCACCATGCCAACCACAGAAACAGCTTTTTCTTTGCTCGGTTTCTATGACAGCTGTTTGATCATTTGCACTTTATGGCTGTCTCTCTTGCTTTGTAGCCAAGTGGAATACTTTTCTTCAAAAAGACTCACCTGTCTACTTCTGTACTTTAAAGTTCAAGTTTACGTTGGTCTCCTTTTGTTCAATAAGCTGCCAAAAGATAGCTTTTAAAATTTGTATTGATTTTTCCATTTTTTCTTTTCCCTTTTTTCTTCACTACCAAGAATCTTAGAACTAAATTTTGTTTCCAGTTACAGCAGCTATTCTTAGCTCGGATTTGTCAACACACGTATTTTCATTATGAAGTTCCTGGTTTTTTGTTGTTAATTTTAAAGTTCAATTATCTGAACTTTTATTTTAAGCCACTTTACATTCTTTTTTGGGAATGGGTGGGATGTGAGTCAACAAAATTTAGGATATCTTGTAAAAAAACATCATGTGGTGGAGTGCTGCCTGGGAGCTGAATCTCAAAGATGACCATCTTGGAGTCTGTTTTGTCGCTAAAAATCAACAGGCCCTGAACGTGTATTGTCTGCTGCTAGTAATCCTGTTTGGATGTTAGTACAGAAATACATAAAGAGCTCTGTTGGCGTAGTGTGGAAACCCTGGTGGTGTAGTGGTTAAGTGCTACAGCTGCTAACCAAGAGATGGGCAGTTCGAATCCGCCAGGCACTCCTTGGAAACTCTATGAGGCAGTTCTACTCTGTCTTATAGGTTGCTATGAGTCGGAATCCACTCGATGGCAGTGGGTGGGCAGGCATAGTGGTTAAGTGCTCGACTGCTAACCAAATGTCCGTCAGCAGTTCGAACCCACTGGCGGCTTCATGGGAGAAAGATGTGGCAGTCTGCTTCATATGCTGTTGCTAGGTGCCGTGGAGTTGGTTCCAACTCATAGCGACCCTCTGTACAACAGAACGAAACACTGCCCAGTCATGTGCCATCCTCACAATTTTTGTTATGCTTGAGCCCATCGTTGCAGCCCCTGTGTCAGTCCATGTCATTGAGGGTCTTCCTCTTTTTTGCTTTCCTTGTACTTTACCAAGCATGATGTCCTTCTCCAGGGACTGGTCCCCTCCTGATAATAGGTCCAAAGTATGTGAGACAAAGTCTTACCATCCTTGCTTCTAAGGAGCATTCTGGCTGTACTTCTTCCAAGACAGATTTGTTTTCCTGGCAGGCCATGGTATATTCAGTATTCTTCACCAACCCTGTAATTCAGAGCTTTCACATGCATATGAGGCCATTGAAAACACCATGGCTTAGGTCAGGGGTGCCTTTGTCCTTGAAGTGACATCTTTCCTTTTTAACACTTTAAAGAGGTGTTTTGCAGCAGATTTGCCTGTAAAGATTACAGCTTTGGAAATCCTATGGGGCAGTAGTACGCTGTCCTGTAAAGTTGCTATGAGTTGAAGTCAACTCACTGGCAGTGGGGTTTATTTGTGTGTGTGGGGGGGGGTCTAAGAATGGGGTTTATGTCTATATATCTATGTATGTATCTGTATACATATATATATACATATATATACATACATATATATACATACATATATATACATACATATATGTATATATATATAAAACCCATTGCCATCAAGTTGATTCTGACTCATAGCAACCCTGTAAGACAGAGTAGAACTGCCTCCTGTGGCTTCCAAGGAGCGGCTGGTTTCTATGAACTGCCGACCTTTTGGCTAGCAGCCATAGCTCTTAACCACTACCACCAGGCCCCATATATATAAAACAAATTATGACTTCCTGCTTTGCCGCAGCTTTCACTTCCCAATACCTCTGTTGTATAGGGGCTTTGTGTTGATAGCTTATCTTACTAAAACTGAAATCAGGAATGTCACTCAACTTGCATTTTATTTTATTGTTAGGTAAATGTACTACCTATTATCTGTGTAGGAAGTTTACTGTTTTAAATATAAATTGTCATGTAAGTTGTCATACTAACATTCTAAACCAAGCCTCATTTAACATTTAACTATTTGATTTACTTATGTAATGGCATAACCTTTGTAAAGAATTGCAACCTTCTTTTAATCCAGTGTTAGGATAACTCCATAACATCTAATTATTATAGAATTCTACCTTTTCATTCCCACTTAAATTTTCTCAAATTGTCTTAAAAAGAGAACAATTCTGGTTCTTCTTCATAAGCATCACCATTAAGTTAAGGTGAACAAAGCAGAGAGGGCCTACAAAAGGGCACCTGTCTGTGAGTGGTAGAGAGTGTATCTTTGGGTGATACTGGATTCAAATCTGATGCACAGAATATATCTGGCTTGGATACTGTTCTGAAACGAATACAGCCTATCCCATCGCTAATCTCATCAGTGTTCCCTTTAGACTTGGATGTCTCTCAAGAGGAACTAAATCACAGTCAGCCTACTCTACCACGATTTGTCTGTTTATGTATTTGCTCCACAGGGGAACTCAAGATTAGTCTTAAACACTTTGAAGAAGCCTTCAAGAAAGTAAAACCCTCTGTGTCAAAAAAGGTAAGAGATGCTCTTAAATGTATAGAGAGAAAAAGACTAGAGTTGAGAACAGTAGTTATGAACTCATGAATTGTGAAACTCCCTTTTACAGATTAATTTTATGTACTATCTGTTTTTCCTGAAGTGGAAAGAAATTGCATGTTACACTTTGACCCCAAACAAGCAAAACACTTGTGTTCATCAGAATGTTCTTGAAAGATTTTAAGTTTGCGTGTTTCTTGGAGACTGAAGCACAGCTCTCCTTACCGGATTGTCCACTGCCTACTTCAGAGAGAATGAATGGCGTCTTGTACGGGCTTCCACAGTCTCAGAATGTTTAATCAGTTTCATTCAAGTATTAGTTGACCTACCACACCCTTTCTAACAAATGGTTTCTTATCTTCTCAGAGCTGAACTGTACCCAAACTAAGCCCTAGAGACTTACCTATGCATTTCAGGGAAGTGAAAGTACCTTCAGTCTTGGGTAGGAAAAAGATTTAAAAAATCACTGTGGTTTTTCCTTACATAAAATGCCAAGTTTTACATATTTATTTCTGACTGGGTTGAGGTATCATGTTTGTAATAAGTAAAAATGGTTGCTATTTTTTTTTTTTATTAAATGAAGTCACTTTATTGTGACACTTACAAAGAGGGTTGGCAGGTAAATACCTAACGCAAAAAAGTCTTGAATTGGATGCTGTTGGGTATGCTTTTTACATTTGGATATCTTATTGTGTCAGGGGAGTTCCTCGTGTGTCTTCACCTTGTAATATTTGTGACCTTTAAAGATACACACCTGAGTCCCTGCGTGGTGTAAACTGTTAACATGCTCAGCTGCTAACTGAAAGGTTGGAGATTTGAGTCCACTCAGAGACGCTTTGGAAGAAAGGCCTGGCAAGCTACTTCTGAAAAATCAGCCACCGAAAACCCTATGGAGCACAGTTCTACTCTGACACACCTGGGGTCACCATGAGTCGAAATGGACTCCGTGGCAACTGGTTTTTTGTTTCCAGACTCCTGGAAGTTTAATATGCCTTAGTGATAAGAACCTGTTTGTTGACGTGCTTTAAATAACTGGCCATTTATTTTATCCAGAACTGCATTTCTTCTTATTATGCTTATTGACTGAAAACTGTAAGTCAGAGTCCAAAACAGTTGCATGTAATGGGTTGCCATGTTGCAGTGCCATAGGTCCTGGCCTAAATGTTCTTCACTGACCAACTCACCACTCTAACTAAAATAACGAGCTGAGAGGTTTGGGCTGGCAGTGGTATTTTTTAGGCATATGACTGACTTCTTTTTCAGCAAGAGTAAAGTAAAAAAGTCTTTTAGCATTAAAGGAAAAACAGCCTGCCTTGACCTCTCAGGCATTTTCGTATGCCAGAAAAAATGCTTTATTTTACTGAACATTTTGTAATAAAGTCTTATTAGTTAAAATCAAAGTACAGTTTTGTAGTTAATATCATCGGCCCTTTTTATTCTGATCAGCAATAGACTAGTTTTAAAGTGTCTTCCCAAAGATTTAGTAATTAAAAAAATTTTTTTTTAATTGATACTATTTCTTACCGACAGCCGGAGTTTTTTTTTTTAATTAATTTTTATTGTGCTTTAAGTGAAAGTTTACAAATCAGGTCAGTCTCTCATATAAAAATTTACATACACCTTGCAATACAGTCCTAATTGCTCACCCCTAATGAGACAGCACAGTCCTTCTCTCCACTATCTCTCTTCGTGTCCATTTGGGCAGCTTCTGGCCCCCTCTACCCTCTCATCTCCCTTCCAGACAGGAGATGCCAACATAGTCTCATGTGTCTATTTGATCCAAGAAGCTCACTCCTCACCAGTATCATTTTCTATCCCATATTCCAGTCCAATCCCTGTCTGAAGAGTTGGCTTTGGGAATGGTTCCTGTTTTGGGCTAGCAGAAGGTCTCGGGACCGTGGCCTCTGGGGTCCCTCTAGTCTCAGTCTGACCATGAAGTCTGGTCTTTTTATGAGAATTTGGGATCTGTATCCCACTACTCTCCTGCTCCCTCAGGGGTTCTCTGTTGTGTTCCAGCCTGCGTTTTGAAGCTTTTCAAGTACCAGAATATATTGCCATAGCTCCGCGTTTGCAGTCACATCCACTGACCTTGCATTTATAATTCTAAACTGAACTTACATACAGCAGTGCACACATCATGAGTGTACACTTCTCTGAGCTTTAACAAATGTAAAAGTTCTAAACCATCATCCCAATCAAGGTATAGAAACATTTTTATCACTCCAGGAAGCTCCGTTGTGTTCCGTTATAGTCAATCCCTTGCCAGACCCCACTTAGGCAACCACTGATCTGATTTCTGTCACCAGACTTTAATTTTGCCTGTTGTAGAGCTTTATACAGATGAAATAATATATATCCTTTCATATCTGGCTTCTTTTGCCCGGCATAATGTTTTTGAGATTCACCCATGTTGTTTTATTTCTCAGTCTTTTGATCCTTCCTCTTCTTGAGTAGTATTCCATTGTTTGAGTATACCACAGTTTGCTTATCCGTTCACCTGTTGGTGGACACTTGTGTTGTTTTTAGTTTTTGGCTTTTATGAATAAAGCTTCTCCGAACATTTGTATATATATGTGTCTACATTTGTGTGAACATGTGTGTTTATTTCATTTGGGTAAATAACTAGAAGAGGAGTTGCTGAGTTACATGGTAAGTGTATTTTTAACTGTATAGGAAACTGCCAAGGTGTTTTCCAAAGTGGTTGTATCATTTTGCATTTCATGAGGGTTCCAGTTGCTCCACTTCCTCACCAATTCTTGAGTATCGTCAGTCTTTAATTTTAGCCATTCTAGTGGATGTCAGATAGTATCCCACTGTGGTTTAAATTTGTATTTCTCTGATGACTAAAATTTTGAGCGTATTTCCATATGCTTGTCGGTCATTTGGATAACTCTTGTGTCCACTTCTTTTTCCCTTTTTAAAAAAAATTGAATTGTTTGTCTTATTGTTGACTTGGAAACCCTGGTGGCATAGTAGTTAAGTGCTACCAAAGGGTAGGCAGTTCGAATCCACCAGGTGCTCCTTGGAAACTCTATGGGGCAGTTCTACTCTACCCTATAGGGTCGCTATGAGTCAGAATCGACTCGACAGCACTGGGTTTGGTTTTTTGGTTTATGTTGACTTGTACAAACTCTTAATATATCCTGAATACAAGTCTTTTATCAGATATACATGCTGAGGATATTTTCTTCTAATCTGTGGTCTACCTTTTTCTTTTTTTGAATATTGTGTTTTAGGGGAAAGTTTACACAGGAAATTAGATTTCCATTCAACAATTCATACACAAATCGTTCTGTGACATCGGTTACAATCCCCATTGTGTGTCGGTACTCTTAACCGTTTCTATCCCAGTTTTCCTGTATATCCTTGCCTTCTCATCTTTGCTTTTGTGTAAATTTTGACCGTTTGGTCTCATATAGTTGATTGTTTAAAGGAGCACATTCTTTTTTTTTTTTTAATTAACTTTTATTGAGCTTCAAGTGAACGTTTACAAATCAAGTCAGACTGTCACATATAAGTTTATATACACCTTACTCCGTACTCCCACTTGCTCTCCCCCTAATGAGTCAGCCCTTCCAGTCTCTCCTTTTGTGGCAACTTTGCCAGCTTCCCACTCTCTCTATCCTCCCGTCCCCCCTCCAGACAGGAGATGCCAACACAGTCTCAAGTGTCCACCTGATATAATTAGCTCACTCTTCATCAGCATCTCTCTCCTACCCACTGTCCAATCCGTTTCATGTCTGATGAGTTGTCTTCGGGAATGGTTCCTGTCCTGTGCCAACAGAAGGTTTGGGGACCATGACCGCCAGGATTCCTCTAGTCTCAGTCAGACCATTAAGTATGGTCTTTTTATGAGAATCTGGGGTCTGCATCCCACTGATCTCCTGCTCCCTCAGGGGTTCTCTGTTGAGGAGCACATTCTTTATGAGTGTAATTGTTTATAAGCCAATCTCTTAGTTGGCAGTGAAAGGTGACCTCCTGGAGTGGCTTCAGTTCCACGTTAAAAGAGTGTCTTAGGTCACTTGTCTCACGGGTTCCTCTGTCTCTCTGTCAGTCCATTAAAACTGGTCTTTTTTTATGAATTTGAGTTTTGTTTTACATTTTTATCCCATGCTAACTGGGACCTTCTATTGTGCTCCAGGTCAGAGCAGTCGGTAATGGTAGCCGGGTACCATCTAGTTTTTCTGGTCTCAGGCTAGAAGAGGCTGTGATTGCCATGGGCTATTGGACCTGTAGACTGATTTCTTCCTTCAGTCTTTGGTTTCCTTCACTCTCCTTTTTATTTTCTAAAGGCATCTTTTGAAGAATAAGAATTTTTAATTTTGATGACGTTTACCCTTTTTTTATAGTCCGTGTGTTTTTGTGTCTTAAATCTTATGAACCGTAAGTTTGCAGAAATTTTACCCTTTGTTTTTTTTCTAGAAGTTTTATAGTTTTAGCCTTTGCATTTAGGTCTGTGAAACATTTCAAGTTAATTTCAATATCTGATGCAAGGTGTAGGGGTTGTGGTTACTTTTTTCTAAGCATCTGTCTAGTTGCTCCAGCTTCATTTGTTGAAAAGCCTTCCCTCTCCTCATTGAATTACCATGGCCTCTTTTTGAATATCAGTTGCTTATATGTGTGTGAATTGGTTTCTTCAGTCTTCATTCTGTTCCATTGATCTCTTTTTGCCAGTGTCTTGATTATTGTACATTTATAGTAAGTCTTGAAATCAGGTAGTGTAAGTCTTCCAACTTTGTTCCTTTTTTTTTTCCTCTCCTAAATTATATTGTCTGTTTTAAGCTCTTTGCATTTAACATACAAAATTTATAATCAGCTTATGTGTTTGTATAAAAAAGCCTACTAGGATTTTGAATAGGATTGCCTTGAATCTGTAGGTCAGTTAGGAGAGCAGACATCTTAAAAATATCGAGTCTTCCGATCCATGAACATGGTATATATCTCTCCATTTACTTAGGTTCATTTATTTTTTTTGTTTACATGTATTCATTTATTTAAATACATTTAATTTAGTAGATACATTTGATTTTTCTCAGTAATATTTCCAGTGTACAAGTCTTAAAAAAAAAAAAAATTTTTTTTTTTTTAGTCTTACACATCTTTAAATTTATTTCTAAGTAAGTTGTGATTTTTGATGTTAGTAAATGGTATTTCTTCAAGTTTTATTTTCTAATTGTCACTAGCATATAGTTTAACTGATTTTTAAATATTGACCTTGGCTACCCCTCACTTGTCACTCTTTTTTTTTTTTTTTTTACCTCTAAAAAGATCACTTCCCTATTCTTGTTTGAAAAGCCTCCACGTCATTTCATAACAGATGAGTACAAATGTGTCACTCAGAGTTTGAAAACTGCTTGACCTAATTCCTAAATTTGGTCATGTTTTCATCCTTGCAGTTAACCCAGTATTAAAAATTAAATCTTCATTTTATCAAAAGAAGACCTCACCTTTGCTTACTCTTTTGCTTATCCATTCACCTGTTGGTAAAAAAAAAATGTAAATTTGAAACCAGTGCATATTATGTTTATTTGGAGCACAGTTCATTTCTTTCTAGTTCTGGTTTGGTTTCTAATCTTCCACAGTTCATGGCTGTGCTGTAAAACATCTTCCTTCTGATTGAGGAGAGTTAGATTGAGATTTGAGAAATTGGCATGATCAAATAGAGTCTGTTTCAAAAATCAAACCAAAAGACTTAGAATTTGTTGTGATACTTAAATCTCAACCTGTTTGCACCTTTGTGTGTGCGTGTGTGGTAAATATATTTGTTTGTTTTTGGTGAAAACATACCCAGCAAAACATTTATGAATTCAGCAATTCCTACATGTACAATTCAGTGACATTGATTACATTCCTCAATTCTTTCAGTTCTTCTATTACATTCTTAGATTCTTGCTATTCTTTTCCTAATTATTCCTCCACTGTTAACATAAACTCACTGCCTCCTAAGTTTCTCATCTAACCTTTCCTGTTGCTGTTGTCAGTTTCATCCCATATAGACAGTTCCTTAGAAGAGCACAATGCTCAAAGCACACGTTGTTCACAAACTGAACAATTGTTTGGTATAAAGATGACTTCGGGGGATAATTTTGGTTTAAGGTTTGAAGACTCTTTTGTTTGTAAATGATAGAAATCCAACTGAAACTAGTGCAAGTGGGGAAAAAAAAGACAATTCATTGGTTCATGTAACGGGGAAATCCAGAGCACAGGTACTCTGGCAAGGCTGCATCTAAGGGACAATGTTGTATGCCATTGAGTTCATTCAAACTCCTGGCTACCCTATAGTACAGAGTAGAACTGCCCCATAGGGTTTCCTAGGCTGTAATCTTTACAGAAGCAGATCGCCTGGTCTTTTCTTCTGCAGAGTTGTTGGTGGGTTTGAACTACCAATCTTTTGATTAGCAGTTGATCACTTAACTACTGCGCCACCAGGGTTCCTCTAAGGGACATAGATTTATGTGGTGTAGTTCATGACTTCAGATTCAAACCCTAGAATGAAAGAACTGGACGTAGACACTGGTACCCAAGTTAATTGACTTGTTAGTGGCAGAGTTGAGGTTTTGAGTCTTCCACATTAAAAGGGAATCACTAAATAGGAACAGTTGTTGCTTGTCAGTCTTTTTAACATACTTGTAGGAATAGCAGTCACCTTGAAGTATGTTATCATTAAATAAATGATCGTGAAATGTCTGAAAAGAGGGGAAACAAGAATGAGAAGGGGAAAAAAAGAAGTGTGGAAGTCCTGTCCCAGAGCCTGCAGAGCTGATCCTCGTAGTTCTGACGTGTCCATTGTGTTCTTAGCTCAGGTAAACCTGTCGTACTAACTGGTTCTTTCTCTTTCCTTGGACACATTTCCTCCCTGATGCCACTTGATTCTTAATTTTGGGTTGGACAGTAGCAGCATGTAGAGTGAATTCCGGTGTCCAGCAATCTGCTAATGTACGATCTGATCTGGTTTAGAGATCAAATGCAGAGATTTGTCACTTGATCCAATAAACCCTTGGTAACTCTGGTCCAGGATAGGAAGTGAGGACAAAGAACAGACATTCCCTTAGCTCCTACGTGTGCTCATTCACTGCCACTCCCAATCGGTTGTTCCGAAGCTGTTGGGCTCTCTGCAGACCCCTGCCCTGTCTCAACTTCTAGCAAGAGTCAGTGTCCTGTTGTGATCCAAAGAAAGAGTTTATAATAGACTTGACAGTTTGTTTCGACAGATAACCCCAGTAAATTAAGATCAGACTCTTTTTGCCATGTGGCTCCCAGAATTCAGAGATGTTTGTCTCAGCTGTGTCATCCTTTTGCTCCCCTCAGTGGAGCCAAGTTCTCTTGCCTAAAATGTGTCACTTCACAGGCCAGTGAAGTGTGACTTATTTTGCTAGTCTGGTTTTTCAATATTAACTGCTCACCAGAGACCTAAAGCTAAAGTAAACCAATGCTGTCAAGTTGATTCTGACTCATAGTGACCCTATAGGGCAGAGTAGAACTGCCGCACAGAGTTTCCAAGGAGCACCTGGTGGATTCGAACTGCCAGACCTTTGGTTAGCAGCCATAGAACTTAACCACTACTCCACAGGTTACATCACAGGCTAAAGTAGCTATTGGTAAATATCGGGATTAATTTTCCTAGATATTTAGTCTCAAATAATCATCATCTTTTTAGCTCTGCCTACTGTGGCACTGTTCTACTGCCATGAAGAAAACCTTACTCAAACATAAATTAAAATTCTTTTTTTATTAAAGCCACACCATAGAAGCTGTTCTGTTTTACTAACTCGTTAGTGCCATCACACCCACTAGCCATGGAGCCCTAGTGGTGCAGTGGTTAAGAGCTATGGCTGCTAATCAAAAGGTCAGCAGTTCAAATCCACCAGCTGCTCTGTGGAAACCCTGCGGGGCAGTTCTACTCTGTCCTATAGCGTCTCTATGAGTTGGAATCGACTCGATGGCATGGGTGTTCTTTAATCATCACACCCACTGGCCATAAGCATTTCAGTCCTCTTCTTCATACTCGTGGTTATATGGTCCATCCATAGGCCTGATTTTTTTTTTCACATTAACATTTATGAAAGAAAAACTTCCCAAGTCAGAGTCTCCTCTGATTCTAGCTGTGTATTAATGGATTGCCTAAGATCCCTTCCTTCTGTCCATCCACAGACATTTATCATGTACGTACTGTATATATGCCAGGCACTGTGCTAGACTCACAATATTAAAAAAAAAAATCAAAGAAGGCATGGTTCCTAATCTTCTTGAGCAAGTAAAAGAGTTGTATGATAAACACTACTATACATGTACACATAGAGAACATATTAACCTGATCGCTAATTCTGTTCATGTTAGAAAATGATTTGTAAGTTGCTTTTACTTAGAAGGTATCAACCACGTGACAAAGGCGATATGACTGATTTTTTAAAAAATACACCTGAACTTTCAATTCCAGATGTGGTAGACTTTTTTTATCCTCTTAGGTTACATCTGTTGCAAGGTTACATGTCTGTTCTAGTGTTGCTATTTATTCTAGTATATTATTTTAAATAAGTTTAGCAGTCATAAGTCTTTAACTTTAAATAATTGATTTCTGGAAAGCAGCCTAGTGAATGAGGGACTTCTCTTTTGGAAACAGGCGGAGTATGAATTTTGAATAAATAATAAAGCAGATGACCAAGCTAATGATTACCATTTGATCTTTGAAAAATAAGGCATAACACCAAGATAAAATGACTACTTTCCTTGGGTGGCATATTAACTGCCTATTTTAGGCTGGGTTTTCTAGAGGAGCAAAACCATTAAAGTATATATATAAATAAGAGAGAGAGATTTATTTCAGGGACATGGCTCATACAACGTGGAGGCTGGCAAGTCCCAAGTCCGTGGGTCAGGCCACTGGCCGGGGGCTTCTCCTGACTTATGTGGTTGCAGGGGCTGACGAACCCAAAATCTGCAGATCAGGTGGCAGGCTGCTGGCTCATGGGCTTGCCGTAGCTGACGAATCTAAAATCTGCAGGTCAGGTGGCTGGCTGAAGGCGAGTACAGGATTGAGAAAGAGTGACCTTTGCTAGAACATCCATATACGTTGGTTGTAGGCCACACCCCCAAAGAAATCCCCCTTCCAACTGATTGGCTGCTCACATCAGATCACAAAATGGAGGATGATTACATAATATCTGCCAAACCACTGAGAATCACGGCCTAGACAAGTTGACACATAACCTTAACCATCACACCGCCCTTAAAGGCACTCATGAAACTAATAATAATAGTTGCTTGTGGGGAGGGGAGTTGGGTGGCTAGAGGACAGAGGTGTGAGAGAAACTTGACCTTTTATCCTATTTGAATTTTGAGCCATGTGAATGAATGTATTGCTTATTCAAAAAGAAATAAATATTTTTAAGTAATACAAAAGGTCTGCAAGACCAAGACAGTAACAAAAGTTACCTCTGGGAATTAAGGATTCTTTTTTATTTTCTGCTTCTCTGTATTTTCTGATATTTTTATAATATTGTTTTTATAATAAAGGTTTTTTAACTATAAAGGAGGGACTGCTTTAATCTAGTTATGAAGAAAGCACGCTTAAGACGTGTTTACTGTGTATCATTAAAAGTAGTGTTGAGAAATAGAGACCCTTTTATCCTATTTTGGAGTGAATTCAGCATTTCACTAATACCTATTTTATGTTCCCCTTTAAAACTGAGGGACACTTGAAAGATCACTGAAACAAGTATAAACCAAACCAAACCCATTGTGGTCGAGTTGATCGTGACTCGTAGCGATCCTATAGGACAGAGTAGAACTGCCTCATAGTGTTTCCAAGGAGCAGCTGGTGGATTCAAACTGCCGACCTTTTGGTTAGCAGCCGACCTCTTAACCACTGCGCCTGCAGGGCTCCAAAGTAAGTATAAAGAGGTTTGTTTGTTTTGTTTTTTTTAAAAAAAGGACATCTTCCAAACCAGAGGTAAACTTTAAAAACATTCCAAGAAATGGTTTTCTATTTTGAATGGAATATGTGTTCTCTCTGCCTCAGTTTTCTGATTTACTACAGTTAACATCTGTTCTGCTTTTATCTATCACAGGATTGTCATCAGAATAAAGCATTATGGTATTTAACTCACTTAAAAATTTTTATGTTTTATGTAACAAAGAATTTGCCATTTTAACCATTTTTAAGTGCACAATTCAGTGACGTTAGTTATATTTACCTTTTGCACAACCATCACCACTGTCTATTTCCAAAAATGTCTCATCACTCCAAACAGAAACTCCGTTGTGTGTATGTGCCGCATTTTATTTATCATTCGTCAGTTGATGAGCATTTAGGTTTTTTCCACCTCTTGGCTGTTGTGCATAGTGCTGCAGTGAGCCTTGGTGTGTAAGTGTCTGTTGGAGTCACTGTTTTTGAGTTCTTTGAGTCTGTACCTAGGACTGGAACGGCTGGCTCAAAGTTAACTCACTTTTTAAAAGTCGGAACAATTATACATATGAAAGAACATATCATTGCTAATCTCCGTCAGTTTAGCTTGCAATTCTGTAAATCTCTTTAAACTCTCCACTTATTCATGTCTTCCTGCAAACCTTACTTCCGTAGTGCTGGAAGTTAGAGACCATTGTGGTTAGACAGGTTGGCTGTTCTTTTCAGTGGTACAAGACAATCTTGTTTACCTGACTTTTCCCTGTCTAGTCAGGAAACAGTACTGAGGCCATTCGGTATTGTTCAGAATTATTTTAGCAGCTCTACTTTAATTTTTTTTTTTGTATTAACTTTTATTGAGCTTCAAGTGAACGTTTACAAATCAAGTCAGACTGTCACATATAAGTTTATATACACCTTACTCCATACTACCACTTGCTCTCCCCCTAATGAGTCAGCCCTTCCAGTCTCTCCTTTGGTGACAATTTTGCCAGCTTCCAACTCACTCTATCCTCCCATCCCCCCTCCAGACAGGAGATGCCAACACAGTCTCAAGTGTCCACCTGATATAATTAGCTCACTCTTCATCAGCATTTCTTTCCTACCCGCTGTCCAGTCCCTTTCATGTCTGATGAGTTGTCTTCGGAAATGGTTCCTGTCCTGTGCCAACAGAAGGTTTGGGGACCATGACCGCCAGGATTCCTCTAGTCTCAGTCAGACCATTAAGTATGGTCTTTTTATGAGAATTTGGGGTCTGCATCCCACTGATCTCCTGCTCCCTCAGGGGTTCTCTATTGTGCTCCCTGTCAGGACAGTCATCGATTGTGGCTGGGCACCAACTAGTTCTTCTGGTCTCAGGATGATGTAGGTCTCTGGTTCATGTGGCCCTTTCTGTCTCTTGGGCTCTTAGTTATCGTGTGACCTTGGTGTTCTTCATTCTCCTTTGATCCAGGTGGGTTGAGACCAATTGATGCATCTTAGATGGCCGCTTGTTAGCATTTAAGACCCCAGACGCCACATTTCACAGTGGGATGCAAAATGTTTTCATAATAGAATTATTTTGCCAATTGACTTAGAAGTCCCCTTAAACCATGGTCCCCAAACCCCCGCCATTGCTCCGCTGACCTTTGAAGCATTCAGTTTATCCCGGAAACTTCTTTGCTTTTGGTCCAGTCCAGTTGAGCTGACCTTCCATGTATTGAGTATTGTCCTTCCCTTCACCTAAAGCAGTTCTTATCTACTAATCAGTAAAAAACCCTCTCCCACCCTCCCTCCCTCCCCACCTCGTAACCACAAAAGTATGTGTTCTTCTCAGTTTATACTGTTTCTCAAGATCTTATAATAGTGGTCTTATACAATATTTGTCCTTTTGCCTCTGACTAATTTCGCTCAGCATAATGCCTTCCAGGTTCCTCCATGTTATGAAATGTTTCACAGATTCCTCACTGTTCTTTATCAATGCGTAGTATTCCACTGTGTGAATATACCACAATTTATTTACCCATTCATCCGTTGATGGACACCTTGGTTGCTTCCAGCTTTTTGCTATTGTAAACAGAGCTGCAATAAACATGGGTGTGCATATATCTCTTCGTGTGAAGGCTCTTATTTCTCTAGGGTATATTCCGAAGAGTGGGATTCCTGGGTTGTATTGTAGTTCTATTTCTAACTGTTTAAGGTAACGCCAGATAGATTTCCAAAGTGGTTGTACTATTTTACATTCCCACCAGCAGTGTATAAGAGTTCCAATCTCTCCGCAGCCTCTCCAACATTTATTATTTTGTGTTTTTTGGATTAATGCCAGCCTTGTTGGAGTGAGATGGAGTCTCATCGTAGTTTTAATTTGCATTTCTCTAATGGCTAATGATCGAGAGCATTTTCTCATGTATCTCTTAGCTGCCTGAATATCTTCTTTAGTGAAGTGTGTGTTCATATCCTTTGCCCACTTCTTGATTGGGTTGTTTGTCTTTTTGTGTTTGAGTTTTGACAGAATCATATAGATTTTAGAGATCAGGCGCTGGTCAGAGATGTCATAGCTGAAAATTCTTTCCCAGTCTGTAGGTGGTCTTTTTACTCTTTTGGTGAAGTCTTTAGATGAGCATAGGTGTTTGATTTTTAGGAGCTCCCAGTTACCTGGTTTCTCTTCGTCGTTTTTGGTAATGTCTTGTATTCTGTTTATGCCTTGTATTAGGGCTTCTAACGTTGTCCCTATTTTTTCTTCCATGATCTTTATCGTTTCAGTCTTTATGTTTAGGTCTTTGATCCACTTGGAGTTAGTTTTCGTGCATGATGTGAGGTATGGGTCCTGTTTCATTCTTTTGCAAATGGATATCCAGTTATGCCAGCACCATTTGTTAAAAAGACTATCTTTTCCCCAATTAACTGACACTGGGCCTTTGTCAAATATCAGCTGCTCATATGTGGATGGATTTATATCTGGGTTCTCAATTCTGTTCCACTGGTCTATGTGTCTGTTGTTGTACCAGTACCAGGTTGTTTTGACTACTGTGGCTGTATAGGTTCTGAAATCAGGTAGAGTGAGGCCTCCCACTTTCTTCTTCTTTTTCAGTAATGCTTTGCTTATCGGAGGCTTCTTTCCCTTCCATATGAAATTGGTGATTTGTTTCTCTATCACCTTAAAAAATGACATTGGAATTTGGATCGGAAGTGCATTGTATGTATAGATGGCTTTTGGTAGAATAGACATTTTTACTATGTTAAGTCTTCCTATCCATGAGCAAGGTACGTTTTTCCACTTAAGTATGTCCTTTTGAATTTCTTGTAGTAGAGCTTTGTAGTTTTCTTTGTATAGGTCTTTTACATCCTTGGTAAGATTTATTCCTAAGTATTTTATCTTCTTGGGGGCTACTGTGAATGGTATTGATTTGGTGATTTCCTCTTCGATGTTCTTTTTGTTGATGTAGAGGAATCCAAGTGATTTTTGTATGTTTATCTTATAACCTGAGACTCTGCCAAACTCTTCTATTAGTTTCAGTAGTTTTCTGGAGGATTCCTTAGGGTTTTCTGTGTATAAGATCATGTCATCTGCAAATAGAGATAATTTTACTTCCTCTTTGCCAGTCTGGATGCCCTTTATTTCTTTGTCTAGCCTAATTGCTCTGGCTAGGACTTCTAGCACAACGTTGGGTAATAAAGGGCATCCTTGTCTGGTTCCCGTTCTCAAGGGAAATGCTTTCAGGCTCTCTCCATTTAGAGTGATGTTGGCTTTGCATAGATGCCCTTTATTATGTTGAGGAATTTTCCTTCAATTCCTATTTTTGTGAGAGTTTTTATCATAAATGGGTGTTGGACTTTGTCAAATGCCTTTTCTGCATCAATTGATAAGACCATGTGGTTTTTGTCTTTTGTTTTATTTATATGGTGGATTACATTAATGATTTTTCTAATGTTAAACCAGCCTTGCATACCTAGTATAAATCCCACTTGGTTGCGGTGAATTATTTTTTTGATATGTTGTTGAATTCTCTTGGCTAGAATTTTGTTGAGGATTTTTGCATCTATGTTCATGAGGGATATAGGTCTGTAATTTGCTTTTTTTGTGATGTCTTTACCTGGTTTTGGTATCAGGGAGATGGTGGCTTCATAGAATGAGTTGGGTAGTATTCCGTCATTTTCTATGCTTTGAAATACCTTTAGTAGTAGTGGTGTTATCTCTTCTCTGAAAGTTTGGTAGAACTCTGCAGTATAGCCATCCGGGCCAGGGCTTTTTTTCGGGGGGAGTTTTTTGATTACCGTTCCAATCTCTTTTTTTGTTATGGGTCTATTTAGTTGTTCTGATTGTGTTAGTTTAGGTAGGTAGTGTTCTTCCAGGAATTCATCCATTTCTTCTAGGTTTTCAAATTTGTTAGAGTATACTTTTTCATAATAATCTGATATGATTCTTTTAATTTCAGTTGGGTCTGTTGTGATGTGGCCCTTCTCGTTTCTTACTCGGGTTATTTGTTTCCTTTCCTGTATTTCTTTATTCAGTCTAGCCAATGGTTTATCAATTTTGTTAATTTTTTCAAAGAACCAGCTTTTGGCTTTGTTAATTCTTTCAATTGTTTTTCTGTTCTCTAATTCATTTAGTTCAGCTCTAAATTTTTATTATTTGTTTCCTTCTGGTGCCTGATGGATTCTTTTGTTGCTCACTTTCTATTTGTTCAAGTTGTAGGGACAGTTCTCTGCTTTCGGCTCTTTCTTCTTTTCATATGTGTGCATTTATCGATATAAATTGACCTCTGAGCACTGCTTTTGCTGTATCCCAGAAGTTTTGATAGGAAGTATTTTCATTCTCGTTGCATTCTATGAATTTTCTTATTCCCTCCTTAATGTCTTCTATAACCCAGTCTTTTTTCAGGAGGGTATTGTTCAGTTTCCAAGTATTTGATTTCTTTTCCCTAGTTTTTCTGTTATTGATTTCTACTTTTATTGCCTTGTGGTCTGAGAAGATGCTTTGTACTATTTCGTGTTTTTTTGGATTCTGCAAAGGTTTGTTTTATGACCTAATATGTGGTCTATTCTAGAGAATGTTCCTTGTGCTCTAGAAAAAGTAGTATACTTTGTAGCAGTTGGGTGGAGAGTTCAGTATAAGTCAGTGAGGTCAAGTTGGTTGATTGTCGTAATTAGGTCTTCCGTGTCTCTATTGAGCTTCTTACTGGATGTCCTGTCCTTCTCCGAAAGTGGTGTGTTGAAGTCTCCTACTATAATTGTGGAGGTGTCTATCTCACTTTTCAGTTCTGTTAAAATTTGATTTATGTATCTTGCAGCCCTGTCATTGGGTGCGTAAATATTTAATATGGTTATATCTTCATGATCAATTGTCCCTTTTATCATTATGTAGTGTCCTTCTTTATCCTTTGTGGTGGATTTAAGTTTAAAGTCTATTTTGTCAGAAATTAATATTGCTGCTCCTCTTCTTTTTTGCTTATTGTTTGCTTGATATATTTTTTTCCATCCTTTGAGTTTTAGTTTGTTTTTTGTCTCTAAGTCTAAGGTGTATCTCTTGTAGGCAGCATATAGACAGATCGTGTTTCTTTATCCAGTCTGAGACTCTCTCTTTATTGGTGCATTTAGTCCATTTACATTCAGCGTAATTATAGATAAGTAAGTGTTTAGTGTTGTCATTTTGATGCCTTTTTATGTGTGTTGTTGACAATTTCATTTTTCCACCTACTTTTTTGTGCTGAGACGTTTTTCTTTGTAAATTGTGATATCCTCATTTTCATAGTATTTGACTTTATGTTTGCTGAGTCGTTACGTTTTTCTTGGCTTTTATTTTGAGTTATGGAGTTGTTATACCTTTTTGTGGTTACCTTAATATTTACCCCTATTTTTCTAAGTAAAAACCTAACTTGTATTGTCCTATATCGCCTTGTATCCCTCTCCATATGGCAGTTCTATGCCACCTGTATTTAGTCCCTCTTTTTGATTATTGTGATCTTTTACATATTGACTTCAATGATTCCCTGTTTTGAGCTTTTTTTTTTTTAATTAACCTTAATTTGTTTTTGTGATTTCCCTATTTGAGTTGATATCAGGCTGTTCTGTTCTGTGACCTTGTGTTGTGCTGGTATCTGATATTATTGGTTTTCTGACCAATTTCCTTTAGTATTTCTTGTAGCCTTGGTTTGGTTTTTGCAAATTCCCTAAGCTTGTGTTTATCTGTAAATATCTTAATTTCGCCTTCATATTTCAGAGAGAGTTTTGCTGGATGTATGATCCTTGGTTGGCAGTTTTTCTCCTTCAGTGCTCTGTATATGTCATCCCATTGCCTTCTTGCCTGCATGGTTTCTGCTGAGTAGTCTGAAGTTATTCTTATTGATTCTCCCTTGAAGGAGATCTTTCTTTTATCCCTGGCTGCTTTTAAAATTTTCTCTTTATCTTTGGTTTTGGCAAGTTTGATGATAATATGTCTTGGTGTTCTTCTTTTTGGATCAATCTTAAATGGGGTTCGATGAGCATCTTGGATAGATATCCTTTCATCTTTCATGATGTCAGGGAAGTTTTCTGTCAGCAGATCTTCAACTATTTTCTCTGTGTTTTCTGTCTTCCCTCCCTGTTCTGGGACTCCAATCACATGCAAGTTATCCTTCTTGATAGAGTCCCACATGATTCTTAGGGTTTCTTCATTTTTTTTGATTCTTTTATTTTATTTTTTTTCAGCTATGTTGGTGTTAATTCCCTGCTTCTCCAGATTTCCCACTCTGCATTCTAATTGCTCAAGTCTGCTCCTCTGACTTCCTATCGCGTTGTCTAATTCTGTAATTTTATTGTTAATCTTTTGGATTTCTGCATGCTGTCTCTCTACGGATTCTTGCAACTTATTAATTTTTCCACTATGTTCTTGAATAATCTTTTTGAGTTCTTCAGCTGTTTTATCAGTGTGTTCCTTGGCTTTTTCTGCAGTTTGCCTTATTTCATTTCTGAGGTCATCCCTGATGTCTTGAAGCATTCTGTAAATTAGTTTTTTAAATTCTGTATCTGATAATTCCAGGATTGTATCTTCATTTGGGAAAGACTTTCATTCTTTTGTTTGCGGGGTTGTAGAAGCTGACATGGTCTGCTTCTTTATGTGGTTTGATATCGACTGCTGTCTCCGAGCCATCACTAAGATATAAAAAAAAGACTCTTTTTTTTTTTTTATAGTAGTGATTTATTCTATATTTGCTCACTGAGTCTTGTTTTGTTTTCTTTCAGTATATGTGGATGGGCTACTAGATTGTGCTGTCTTGTTTGTTGTAGCCCTTGACTTACTTATGACCTATTACCAGCTGGTTTGGGCTGTTGCCAGATATATATGCCTGAGTCTATTCACTATTCTTGAGTAGAATCTGATTTTGGGTCATCAAGTGTGTGCTGCACCCTAACACCTATCCATCTCAAGAAGTAGTGGTGATAGTTATGTGCACCAGATTCTATTAGCAGCTGGGGTTCACACTCCAGAGGGGCAGGATGCTGACAGGCTTCCCCCAAGTGTCAGTGAGGTAGGTGTGTCTCTATTCCTATAGCACCTTGGTGGGAGGGCTCTGCAGCTGTACCTTAGGCCCCCAATGCAAGTACCTCTGCTGATTGGTAGGTGTCACCCTCCTTAGACCCCTAAGGCAAGAGTCTAGGTGGTCTGGGTGGAGCTTCAGCCCTCAGTTCCCTGTTGTGGGTCAGTTAGGGCTCTGTTGAATAAGCAGAGATATCAGACCCGGGAAACTTGTTTTTCCAGTAAATCCGCTAAAAAAAAATGCAGTCAGATCCCTATCAGAATTGCCTTTGCATTATAACAGCCACCTTGTTCCCTGTGAGGATGAAAGCCCGAGATTTGGATCATATATGCTTGGCTGGAGCTGGTTCTGTATTTTTAGTCCAATTAGGGAAGGATTTTTGGTCCCTGGGTTTTTTGTGGTTGCTTCTCTCAGGCCAGAAGAATGGGTTAGGAAATGACCAAAAAAAAAAGGCGGGGGAAGCAAAGCCGCGGAGCCGGAGCTGTTCTCCCTCTGGCTCAGGGAATTCCAATGTTAATGAAGCCGCCTGGGAAGGGGAGGGGAGGGTTCAGAAAAATAGAAGAGAGTAGCACCCCAGAATATGGCCAGAGTTGCATATCTTGCTTGGGATGACTATTTTAGCTGAGATTCCCGAGGGGTGTGTCGCCTATGTGTGCTGGCTGTGTGGAGATTGTCCCCGAGGGTCTGGCCCGCTGAAGCCGCGGTCAGATCCTCTGCTGCCAGTCCAAAGCCCAGGGTCAAGTTTCCCCTGCTGGGATGCTGCACTCCCGCCTCCAAAATCAGTCGCTGCCTCCCGGGACTTCTCCTCCCGCCAGCCACGTCGCCGCACCGCCTCTGCGGACCGGCTGGGCCCCCTCCCGGGGTTAGTTCAGGGGAGTAGGGCTGCGCCCCGTGTTTGCACCGTGACCAGATGCTGTGTTCAGCTCCCCTGTGCCCAGTCCAAAGCCCGGCGCCAAGGTTCCCCGGCTGGGACACTGCACTCCCGGCTCCAAAACCAGTCACTGCCTCCTGGGGACTTCTCCTCCCACCAGCCTCGTTGCCACGCCGTGTGCGTGGACCCGCTGTGCCCCCTCCCGGGGTCAGTTCAGGGGGGTAGGGCTGCACCCCGTGTTTGCGCCGTCACAGACGTCGTGTTCAGCTCCCCTGCACGCAGTCCTAAGCCTGGCGCCAAGGTTACCTGACTGGGACGCTGGCTCCAGGCTTCGAAAACAGTCGCTGCTTCCCCGTAGTTGTTCGTTCTCTGTCTCTGTCACTCAGGTCAACTCTTTAAATCTGTGTTTGTTGTTCAGGGTTCGTAGATTGTCATGTGTGTGATCGATTCACTTGTTTTTCCAAGTCTTTGTTGCAGGAGGGATCCGAGGTAGCGTCTACCTAGTCAGCCATCTTGGCCCCAGTCTCTACTTTAATTTTTGTTTGTGGTTTTAGAACCAGACAGGCTCAATCTAAAGTTTGTATGGAAAAATAAACAGGAACAGCCAGGAAAAATGAAAAAAAAAAAAAAAAAAAACTGTGGGTGGGACCTAAGAAATATTAATACATTTTTTTCAAAACCGCAATAACTGAAACATTGTGTCACATGAATTGACCAACAGGCAAATGGAACAGGATAGAAAGTTCAGGAATAAACGCTAATCCATAACTTATATAAGCATGGCATCTCACATAAAGATGGACTATTAAGTGAGTAATATTGGAAGAACTGGAAAGCCATCTGTTTTAGTTACCTAGTGCTGCCATAACAAAATATCCCAAGTGGGTACTTAAGGATCCCTGGTGGCACAGTGGTTAAGAGCTCAGCTGCTTACCAAAAAAAAGGTCGGCAGTTCAAGTCCCCCATCCACTCCTTGGAAACCCTGTGGGGCAGTTCTATTTTGTCCTGTAGGGTTGCTATGAGTCAGAATTAACTTGGTGGCAAGGGTCAGGTTTGGGTGGCTTAAAAACAAAAATTTATTTTCGCACAGTTCAGGACGCTAGAATTCAGGGCATTGGCTGTAGGGGAAGGCCCCTTTTTGTCTCTTTCAGCTTCTAGTAGCTGCCTGCTGTTCTTGGCTTTCCTGAGCTTGTAGATGCATCTGTCTTATTGCTGCACAACGTCTGTTTACTTCCTCTGTGTGTATGTGTGTTTTCCCTTTTATGAGAGACCGCAAAGAGGGATTAGTTTTAGGACATATTCTAATCTGAAATTACTTCATTAACATAACAAAAGAAAATACTATTTCCGAACATGGTCACAAGCACAGGTACGGTGTTAGGACATATTTTGGGGGGAACATAATTCAATCCATAATACTATCTGAAAAAATAAAATTAGACTCATACTTCATACCATAAAAAAAAACCATATGGCAGGATAAATTCCAAATAAAGATTTAAATGCAAAAACTAAAGCCATAAAAATACTAGGAAGAAAATAGGGAAATTTTTTCTGTAACCTCAAGTGGGGAGGGGCTTTTAACTATGACATAAAATCCAGCAGCCATATATGAAGAGATTGACGAATTTGACAGATAACAATAAAAATTTCTGCGTGATAACACAAAAGTGTTTATCAAAGGACAAACTAGGAACAATATTTGCAGTTCATATCACAAAGGGCCAATCTCCCTAAATACATAAAGAATGACTAGAAGTTGGTAACAGAAAGACCAACAACCTATTAGAAAAATGGATAAAGAACATGAACAGACCTTCACAGAAAAGGAAATGAGCTTGAGAAAAGCAACTGAGGTACTGCTTTTTACCCACTGGTTGGCAAAAATCTGAAAACGTAACCACACTTTTGGCCAGGGGTTGAGGAAACAGGCTGTCTCATACACTGCTGGTAGGGCCATGCGTGAGTTCAGCCCCTTTGGGTGGCACTTCGGCGTATCTACCAAAATTACAGTTACAACCAAAGTTGACCCAGCAACTCTTTTCTCTAAATTTATCCTCAACTACATGTCAGTATGAAGTTATTTATTCATTGGAGCATTGTATATAATAAAAATTAAAGATTGAAAACACTAAACTAAAAGGTCATGTAAGTAATTAACTAACCTAAAAAATTAAAGAATGTATCTCCTAAATATATTGTTAAATTAAAAAAAAAAAAAAAGGCAGGAACCATGTGTGATATGCTACCATTAGTGTTAAAAAAAAAAAAAAAGATATTAGCATTTGCTGTATATGCAGAAGGACAGTCTGGAAGTGTACATTGATAACCTGGGGAGGACAGAACGGGAGAGAGACTGTAAATTTTTTAATCTTGTGAGCATTTTACCTATCCAAAAGAATAATTTAACAAAATTGAATTAAAAAAATGTTTTAAAGGTCCAAAAAACAAACAAAAGCAAAAGCATGTGGCAAGTGTATCTTCAGGATAAATTTACAGGAGCGGAATTGCTTCCAAACTTTAAATGTTAATATTACCACAGCACAATTCCGCTCCACACCAGGATGGCTAAAAATGAAAAGACTGACGATACCAAATGTTGATACGGATGTGAAGCAACTAGAACTCTCATACGCTGTTGATGAGAACAGTAAAACCACTTTGGAAAGCCTTTGGCAGTTTCTTGTACATGTTGATATACTGTAAAAGAACTCTACTTATGCCTCCTCTTCCTGTCTGGACTCAGGATACTTTATAATTTGCTTTTTTTTTTTTTACTTATGTAGATATAGATGTAAGAATCTTTCTACCTGTTTTTTAAGGGAAACCGAGTCAGTAATTATGGAAATCATGCATTCCCTGTGGAAAGGAGTGTCTATGGGATTTGGCTCCAGGGAGGAGAGGCCAGCTCTCTTGAACGTGCTCAGTGCTGTGTTCTCTTTCCTCCCTCCTCTCAGGATCAAGTGATGTATGAAGCTCTTCGGCAGTCTCTCAGTCAGTGACGTCTCCTGCGGGGCTTGGAGGAATGCAGTGCATGGTGCTGATGGAGAAGCCTGCGTGCTGAGGTTCCAGCTTTCAGCTTAGCACAGATGTGGTTTCATGGAAGCGTTTTATTTTCAAATTAGTGAGACCAAGCCCGAACTGAAGATTCTTCCCCTCTGGCCACCCTTGTGTGGAAATACCCTACTTCCTTTTTAAGAAAAAGAAAAATTTAGAAACTGCTGAAATAAAATAACTGAAAGTTTTTCTAAATAGAATTTTTATTTTTAAACAATTTCAGCTGGTACAGAAAAGTTACAAATATATTACAACGAGCTGTTTTTCCTGAACCATCTGAGAGTAAGTTGACAACCTGCTGCTCCATCACCCCCAAATTCTTTAATGTGCATTTCCTACAGACCAGGCTATTCTTCTATATAACCAGCCATCAAAGGTCAAAAGATTAACATTCCTGCAATGCTACCATCTAGTCCTCGGGCTCCATTCGAGTTTCTTCAGTTGTCCCCAATAAGGTAGCAAAAAGACCCAGTTTAGAATTCGTGGTTGCAGTTAAGTGCTGTGTCTCTTTGGTCTCTTTAATGTCTGGAAGAGCCCCTCAGCCTCAATTTTCATGATCTTGGTATTTTGAAGGTTCCAGGCCAGTTACTTTGCAGAATACCCTCAGTGTCAATTTGTCTGGTGTTTCCTCACGATTAGACTCCAGGTATGCACTGCCGGCAGGGGTGTCATGGAAGCAACACTGTGTCATCTCACTGCACCCTGCCAGGTGACCTCTGACTTCGATTTGCCCCATTGCTGATGATGCTCTCTTTGGTCACTTGATGGTGGTTCTTCCAGGCTGCTAATGCAAGAAAGTTGCTCTTTCCCTTTGTACTTCATGAGTATTTTGTGAGGAGGTATTAAGCTCCGGTCCATTACTATCACTGTTTGATGTTCAAATTGCCCCAGATGGGGCCAGTGGGAGCCCCTTCAGGCTGGCCTCTGTGTCCCTACAGTGCTGCTCACCTCAGATGTGAGGTTCCTTTTAAGAATGTGGTTGATCAAATGGAGAAAATATGAATAGGTAAAAGCAGAGTAGGAGAGAAACATCAGACACATTCAGAGAAGAGTGCAGATAATTACCCAGAGTCTCGCACTGCCGGTGAAGGGGCCAGCCCACAGGAAAGGGCACCTGCATGGAGAAAACAGGTCAGGATCATGGGAGAGATGGTTGGAATGAAGGGAACTAGAAATGTGGGACAGAATGTCCTGCATGGTGATTCAGTATGTTATTTGGAAATAGGCAGTAGTCATGGTTGTACAACATTGTGAATATAATGAATGCTACCAAAGTGTACACTTACAGATGGTTAAATGGGGCAACACCTGCCCAAAAGCAAAGACAAGAAGGCACAAACGGACAGGAAAACTGCACTAATGGACATGGAGAACCAGAGTGGAAAGGGAAAGGGGGAGAGTGCTGACACATTGCAACCAATGTCACAAAATAATTTGTGTATACATTTTTGAATGAAAAACTAATTTTGTAAACTTTGACTTAAAATACAGTACAATTTTTAAAAAATGGTTAAGATGGAAAATTTTATGTTACGTATACTTTAGCACAATAAAAAAAAAATGTGAGTTGTAGATTTGACTCTGTATGATATCAGCCAAATCAAAAGAGAAACACAATTAGGAATATGATATATTTAGGTTATGAGAAAAAGCAAAGGTTTTGTTAGGTCTAAATATCCAACTTTTTGGTGGTCCTACCTGAATTTAGAGACCATCTCAAGAATAGATTTGATGCATTGAATACTAGTGACCGAAGACCAGACAACTTGTGGAATGAGATCAAGGACATCATCCATGAAGAAAGCAAGAGGTCACTGAAAAGACAGGAAAGAAAGAAAAGACCAAGGTGGATGTCAGAGGAGACCCTGAAGCTTGCTCTTGAGCGTCGAGCAGCTAAAACAAAAGGAAGAATTTATGAAGTAAAAGAACTGAACAGAAGATTTCAAAGGGCCTCTCGAGAAGACAAAGTAAAGTATTATAATGACATGTGCAAAGAGCTGGAGATAGAAAACCAAAAGGGAAGAACACGCTCCGCATTTCTCAAGCTGAAGTGAAGAAAAAATTTAGGCCTCAAGTTGCAATAGTGAAGGATGGCATGGGGAAAATATTAAACGATGCAGGAAGCATCAAAAGAAGATAGAAGGAATACAGTCATTATACCAAAAAGAATTAGTCAATATTCAACCATTTCAAGAGGTGGCATATGATCAGGAACCGATGGTACTGAAGGAAGAAGTCCAAGCTGCTCTGAAGGCATTGGCGAAAAACAAGGCTCCAGGAATGGATGGAATATCAATTGAGATGTTTCAACAAACGAACGCAGTGCTGGAAGTGCTCACTCGTCTATGCCAAGAAATATGGAAGACAGCTTCCTGGCCAACTGACTGGAAGAGATCCATATTTATGCCTATTCCCAAGAAAGGTGATCCAACCAAATGTGGAAATTATAGAACAATATCAATATCACACACAAGCAAAATTTTGCTGAAGATCATTCAAAAACGGCTGCAGCAGTATATCGATAGGGAACTGCCAGAAATTCAGGCTGGTTTCAGAAGAGGACATGGAACCAGGGAAATCATTGCTGATGTCAGATGGATCCTGGCTGAAAGCAGAAAATACCAGAAGGATGTTTACCTGTGTTTTATTGGCTATGCAAAGGCATTCGACTGTGTAGATTATAACAAACTGGATAACACTGCGTAGAATGGGAATTCCAGAACACTTAATTGTGTTCATGAGGAACCTTTACATAGATCAAGAGGCAGTTGTTCGGACAGAACAAGGGGATACTGGTTGGTTTAAAGTCAGGAAAGGTGTGCATCAGGGTTGTATTCTTTCGCCATACCTGTTTAATCTGTATGCTGAACAAATACGAGAAGCTGGACTATATGAAGAACGGGGCATCAGGATTGGAGGAAGACTCATTAACAACCTGCATTATGCAGATGACACAACCTTGCTTGCTGAAAGTGAAGAGGACTTGAAGCACTTACTAATGAAGATCAAAGACCACAGTCTTCAGTATGGATTGCTCCTCAACATAAACAAAACAAAAATCCTCACAACTGGACCAATGAGCAACATCGTGATAAACAGAGAAAAGATTGAAGTTGTCAAGGATTTCATTTTACTTGGATCCACAATCAACAACCATGGAAGCGGCAGTCAAGAAATCAAAAGATGCATTGCATTGGGCAAATCTGCTACAAAGGACCTCTTCAAAGTGTTGAAGAGCAAAGATGTCACCCTGAAGACTAAGGTGTGCCTGACCCAAGCCATGGTATTTTCAATCATATAATATGCATGTGAAAGCTGGACAATGAATGAATAAGGAAGACTGAAGAAGAGTTGAGACCTTTGAATTGTGGTGTTGGCGAAGAATATTAAATATGCCATGGACTGTCAAAAGAACAAACAAATCTGTGTTGGAAGAAGTGTGGCCAGAATGCTCCTTAGAGGCAAGGATGGCGAGACTGGGTCTTACATACTTTGGACATGTCAGGAGGGATGAGTCCCTGGAGAAGGACATCATGCTTGGCAGAGTACAGGGTCAGCAGAAAAGAGGAAGACCCTCAACGAGGTGGATTGACACAGTGAGTGCAACAATGAGCTCAAGCATAACAACGATTGTAAGGATGGCGCAGGACCCGGCAGGGTTTCGTTCTGTTGTGCATAGGGTCGCTATGAGTCGGAACCGACTCGACGGTACCTAACATCAACAACCTTGGCCTAGACGTTAACCATACAAAGCATAAACGGTCAGACAGGCTGCGTGTCTGTCAGCACATCTACTGTGGGTGGTAAGCAGGCCCTTAACTGGACAGAAATCAGAAACCTGACCAACTGATGTCGGAAGCGACTCAACAGCAACTTTTTTTTTTTTTTTTTAATGTCACAGTGGATATTGCTAGCTGTTCTCGGAAGGAAGGAAGGAAAACATTTTCTGAGCACAGTGTGTGTGCTAAGTCCTGAATATATTCTGTTTAGCCCTCCCAACTCATATTGTGGAGCAGGTGACGTTATCCCCATCTTATTAAAAAAAAAAAAAAACAGTTCAGAGCTTGCCCAAGGTCACCAGCTAATACAGAGCAGTCAGAGCTCTGTGAAGACGAGTCAGTCCTGTGTCCAGACAGCTGGAATTACATCCCCGTTGTGGCATTGTGAAAGGGTTAGCATTTCATCAAACACTGTGCCGAGTGCTGGTGGTGGAATGGTGAACACACTCAGAACTTAATGCTTCATTTGGTTTGTGTGACAGAGATGGCTCACTGTCCCACAGTATCCATTCTCCCCTTTCTTTTAGTAATAAAATACATAAAGTGTTAGCTGGACGCTTGGCCACCGAGCCAGACACTACCTTTCCCGGCCTCTTGCTGCTCAGAGATGTGGCTGAGTTCTGGCTCATGTAATGGGAACAGAAGTGATGGGAGTAGCTAGCGTC
Source organism: Loxodonta africana (assembly GCF_030014295.1). Taxonomy (NCBI): domain Eukaryota; kingdom Metazoa; phylum Chordata; class Mammalia; order Proboscidea; family Elephantidae; genus Loxodonta; species Loxodonta africana. The sequence continues at coordinate 52,002,590 of NC_087366.1, forward strand.
ACATCCTCAAAAGGAGGCGGCTTGGACTGCATAGCCCTCATTAACTCAAGGTACTCTATGTTGAACGTGTGCGTTTTAGCCCATAAGGAAAACTAAAAAATGGCCTCAAAAAGCCACAACTTGTTAAAAAAAAAAAAAAAGCTGCTAGCCCTCTCAACTCCCCTTTTCCCTTCTCAGGGCTAGAATCTGATGAAGGTTAGTCCATGTAATGGGGACAACATCTTAGGGGATGGCAGAGCAATAGAACTTTTTTGTCCTTTGGGCTGTCAACTGGCTTGGGCTTTGGTGTGCAACTTTTTATTTTGCGTAAGCCCTTTATATTTCAGTTTCTGAAAGCAGCCAAGTTAAGATCCTAAGGAATACAGCATTCAGACCAGTGAAGAGGCAGTCACCAAACACTGTGGGAAGGGCTGTGAGGGGACGAGAATAGATGCTGTCAAAGGAGCAGCAGAAGAGAGGCAACTGGTCCCTCCGTGGGTTCAGGGAACGTTCTCCAGAGAAAGGGATGTCTCCGCTGCATCCTGAAGGCTGAGGAGGAGATGAGAGAGTAAATGATCTGAGCAGAGAAAACAGACCTGAGATGAAAGAGGGACAGGAGTCTTTGGGAACTGAGAACAGGTGGCCTCTTACTTTCGCACATAGGTTTTTGCAGAAAACGTGAAAGTAGTGTTTACAGGAAAATCTTACTTCCAAAAACTGAAAAAGTTAGAAAATGGCTAATTACCCCTCACTAAAAAAAAAAAATTTTTTTTTGTTTGTAGACACAGTCTTCAGACATTGATAGGTATCTCTCACTCTTCAAACTCTTGCTGTCTCAACTCAGGAACTGGATAGATTCAGATACATTTTTGGGATAAATCTTTCACTATTCAAAATTAAGGAGCCCTGGCGGTATAGTGGTTAAAGCTATCAGCTGCTAACCAAAAGGTCGGCGGTTTGAAACCACCTGTGGCTCCTCGAGAGAAAGATGTAGCAGTCTGCTTCCATAGAGGTTTACAGCCTTGGAAACCCTGTGGGGTCACTATGATTTGGAATCAACTCGATGGCAGTGAGTTTGTGGGTTTTTTTTTTTTTTTATTATTATTCAAAATTATTCTACTCACAATCCAAAGCTCAGAAGCCAAACAGATTTGGAGTAAGGTGGTCTCTGTTGGAATCTACTCAACAGCAATTAACACTTATTAGTATCAGCATTTGCTTTTTCATTTTCTGCATGTTTTTACAAATAGTCACAAACACAAATATAGACATTTAAACATGTAAACATTGCCGCTGCCTGACCACTACCTTGGGTCTTCTGCTAAGTTCCATGAGGGCAGGGATCTGTCAGTCTTGTCTCCTTAGCAGCCAGCCTGTTAGCTGCCTGGCACACTGGGGGCATTTACTATTATGTTAGATGAATTAACTGTTTTTAGACAACAGGGCTGTCAAAATTAGACTGTCATCTGGCAGGCAGTCTGCATGTGAGAATCTGAAATGTTCCTTCACCGGGAATAGAAATCTGTTTCTGTCACATGAAAAATGACAGAGGGACTTGTGAATAGCCTGTAACCCAGCGATTCCACTCTGACATCTGTGTTCAACAGAAGTGCATACGTGTGTTTACCGAGACAACAGCACAACTCATAACAAACCAAAACTGGGAACAAACCAAGCATCCATCAAGGGTAGATTGGGTCACCGTGGTAGTATACACTAGAAAGCTGTACGGCCTATTTGTAGCAATACAGGTGACTCTCACAGATACTGAAAGAAGCCAGTGCAAGAGCAAACTGTGATTCTACTTTATATATAAATTTCAAAAAGGCAAAACTAGCCTATGCCATTAGAAGCCAGTTGGTAGTTACTTTTGGAGGAGAAACGAAGGGAGTATGAAGCAGGTGGGCGTGGGGGTGCCGGTCCTGCTGTCCATCTGGGTGATGGTTACACGGTGTGTTTTCCTTGTGGAGATTGATCGTGCTGTATGCTTATTGTGCACTTTTTCTGCAAGTATATTGCACCTCCATTAAAAAGTAAAAAACTTTAGGTTAAAAATTTTACCTGTAACTCATGATTCTTCATTTGATACTGACAAAGTAGTACTATACATAAACATTTTGAAAGTAAAAAAAAATGATAGGGGCATCAAAGTTGAAAATGTGGGTTCCTTAAAAGCAAAGAACCACGTGTATTTAGTATGCCAGGAGGATAAGTCAGCTACCCTCCACTCTTTTTTTTTTTTTAAAACCTAAAACACCAGGTACTCTGCGCTTACGGTCCTCCTATCTGGAAAATGTGCGCAGGGGCTGAATTTCATTGATTAAATTATCCTGCCACTAAGGCAGCCCTAAGGAGCCCTAGTAGCCAAATGGTTAAGCACTCATCTGCTAATCAAAAAGGTTGGCTGTTTGAACCCACCCAGCAGCTCCACAGGAAAAAAAAGATATGACAAATTCCTGTAAAGGTTAAACCAGAAAAACAAAACCCGTTGCCATCCATAGTGACCCTACGGGACAGAGTAGAACTGCTGCATAGGGTTTCCAAGGAGCAGCTAGTGGATTCAGATGGCTGACCTTTTGGTTAGCAGCCGTAGCTCTTAACCACTGCACCACCAGGGCTCTCCTACAGCCTAGAAAATCCTATGGGGGAGTTCTGTTGTCACATGGGGTAGCTAGCTCTGAGTCAGAGTGACTCGACAGCACCCAACAAGAAGGCAGGCCTGGCGGCTCAAATGATTTGCACTTAACTATTAACGGTTAGCTGTTTGAACCCACCCAGCATCCCCATGGTAGAAAGGCCTGGTGATCTGCTTCTGTAAAGATTACAGCCAAGAAAACGTCATAGAGTAATTCTACTCTGTAGCACGTGGAGTCACCATGAGTCAAAATCAACTTGATGGCAACAGGTTTTTTTTGGTTTAATACCATTCGCTACTCCTGGGAGAACTATATTTTCAAACATGAGCTTCAAGGATTTAAACAGCCAGCAAGCTTATCTGGATAAATGTTGACTTCTGGAATTTTTTCTTACATAACATGTTGACAATATGCAGCCTGGTCCCACTGCCAAGCAAGCTTAGTCTTAAGGAGAGGAGGGAGAGACACCGCAGATTTTCCAAAGAACTCTTTATTAGATATGGAGGTAAAAAGTACAAGTTAGGTCATAGCTAAGGAAATCCTGTCTTCCAAGACCAAAGGAAGTCTCAGGGTGGAAAACCTCCGATGGAATTCATTAGCTCCCTTTCCGCCTCTCCTCACACCTGCTCTTCCCATGTTCCTCATCACCCAAGCTAGAAATCTTGACATAATCTTCAGTTCTCCCCTGAGCTCCCCCATCAAATGGGTCATCAGTCATTATTCAGCAATCTTTCTGGCATCTCTTTCTTCCTTTGTTCACACAGCTTCTCACCTAGTCCAGGCTGTCATCATCTTTCACAGCTATTACGATAGCCTCCTGACAAACCTACCTACCAGTCTCTCCATCCCAACCTCTTGTACATTGTGAAACCAGACTTGTCTTTCCAAAATACAGATTAAACCTGCCACACTTCTACTGAACGACCTTCCGTCATCTAAACTCATTATTCTAATTATGCACAGACCTTTGTAACCTGCTATCAACCCACGTTTGGCACTTGCCCCCCTCCCCCCAGCCCTGGCTGGATTTATTACCATTACATTAAACACTGCGTTCTTCCTCATCTCTGAGCCTTTGCTCACAGCGTACCCACTACGTGGAATGCCTCCTCTGGGCCACCCAAACGCCAGGCCAACTTTAGGACTCTGTCATTCCCTGAGCAGCTTTGCCTGGCCCCTCCCTCTGCTTCCTTCTGAAACTGCATTTTGTGCAAACATGGAGTGCAGCTCTTAACCGTGTTGATCAGTTGTTAAGTACTAGGTTGGGGTTCTCAGTGGCAGGGTTCCTATTCATTTTTGCATCCCTAGCACTGGACACATAATAAGAACAAAGTAACTTTTTATTGAACAATCCAGTCACTTTATTCTATAGCACAAAGCACAGCTAACATTGAAGAGATTTGATGGGATTGTGATGTTCCTACCCCAGGCATCTACCAAAGACCTTCGGAACTCAGCTGCTTCTTCTGATTTGAAGTCCCTTCAGGGTCATTCCTTCTAGCTGAGAAGCCGCTGAGCCCTGAGTATGGCCAAGGCATTCAAAAGAAACTTGCTAAGAGCCTGGCTTTCGTGAACATTCTCTATAACAGAAAGATTTAAAGAGGAGATTATGTATATTTATTACAACCTAAATTCTAATTACCTTCTTTTCCTGAGACAGGAAAACCTGCTCTCCCACTATGGCAAATCAGAGCCTGTCAGTGGACAATGGGTCTTTTTTTTCACAGTCCAGGAAGTTTTGCTAGCTTTAACTTTCTCAACATTAATGTCACAGAAAGCTAAATGCACAGTGACCAAGGACTTCAGAAGTAGAACTATACTGGGTGAGGGAAATAGCATATTTTTACATAAATTAAACACACATTATACATTTTTTTGCCAACCATGCAATCCCCTTGTGCATTATTTTCCTAGGCACACTGTGCGTGTTATACGTGTGTGGCCATGATAGTTACATGGGTGCGTTATTTGTGGGAAAATACAGTAGCTTAGTTCAGAAGCTATAGAAATACTGTTTCACAACTTGAAATCACCTTTTCAAATGAAAAGGTCCTATTTGAAAAAGCAATAAAAAACAAATTAATTCAACCGAATATGTTTTGAGTATCTACCTCATGCCTGATTTTTACAAAATTGCCTCCTTTTTTATTCTCAGCACACTAAAAACTTGAATGTTGAAGTAACAGTCAGATTCTCAAATCCTTTATTGCCAGCCTCAGATTTTAGTCTGACTCAGATTCATTTGTTAAAAATGAAATTATCTGTTGTTGTTGTTGTTACGTGCCATCGAGTCGGTTCCAACTCATAGCGACCCCACCCACAACAGAATGAAACACTGCCCAGTCCTGCGCCATCCTTACAATCATTGTTATGCCTGAGCTCATTGTTGCAGCCACTGTGTCAATCCACCTCCTTGAAGGTCTTCCTCTTTTCCGCTGACCCTGTACTCTGCCAAGCATGATGTCCTTCTCCAGGGACTCATCCCTCCTGACAACATGGCCAAAGTATATAAGACACAGTCTCGCCCTCCTTGCCTCTAAGGAGCATTCTGGCCACACTTCTTCCAACACAGATTTGTTTGTTCTTTTGGCAGTCCATGGTATATTCAATATTCTTCACCAACACCACAATTCAAAGGCGTCAACTCTTCTTCAGTCTTCCTTATTCATTGTCCAGCTTTCACATGCATATTATGTGATTGAAAATACCATGGCTTGGGTCAGGCACACCTTAGTCTTCAGGGTGACATCTTTGCTCTTCAACACTTTGAAGAGGTCCTTTGTAGCAGATTTGCCCAATGCAATGCATCTTTTGATTTCTTGACTGCCGCTTCCATGGTTGTTGATTGTGGATCCAAGTAAAATGAAATTCTTGACAACTTCAGTCTTTTCTCTGTTTATCACAATGTTGCTCATTGGTCCAGTTGTGAGGATTTTTGTTTTCTTTATGTTGAGGAGCAATCCATACTGAAGGCTGTGGTCTTTGATCTTCATTAGTAAGTGCTTCAAGTCCTCTTCACTTTCAGCAAGCAAGGTTGTGTCATCTGCATAATGCAGGTTGCTAATGAGTCTTCCTCCAATCCTGATGCCCCGTTCTTCTTCATACAGTCCAGCTTCTCATATTATTTGTTCAGCATACAGATTAAATAGGTATGGTGAAAGACTACAACCCTGATGCACACCTTTCCTGACTTTAAACCAATCAGTATCCCCTTGTTCTGTCCGAACAACTGCCTCTTGATCTATGTAAAGGTTCCTCAAGAGCACAATTAAGTGTTCTGGAATTCCCATTCTTCGCAGTGTTACCCATAGTTTGTTATGATCCACACAGTCCAATGCCTTTGCATAATCAGTAAAACACAGGTAAACATCCTTCTGGTATTTTCTGCTTTCAGCCAGGATCCATCTGACATCAGCAATGATATCCCTGGTTCCACGTCCGCTTCTGAAACCAGCCTGAATTTCTGGCAGTTCCCTGTCGATATACTGCTGCAGCCGTTTTTGAATGATCTTCAGCAAAATTTTGCTTGCATGTGATATTAATGATATTGTTCTATAATTTCCACATTTGGTTGGATCACCTTTCTTGGGAATAGGCATAAATATGGATCTCTTCCAGTCAGTTGGCCAGAAAACTGTCTTCCATATTTCTTGGCATAGACGAGTGAGCACTTCCAGTGCTGCATCTGTTTGTTGAAACATCTCAGTTGATATTCCATCGAGGCTTGAATTTTTCCTTCACTTCTTTCAGCTTGAGAAATGCAGAGCGTGTTCTTCCCTTTTGGTTTTCCATCTCCAGCTCTTTGCACATATCATTATAATACTTTTTCTTCTCAAGAGGCCCTTTGAAATCTTCTGTTCAGTTCTTTTACTTCCTCAATTCTTCCTTTTGCTTTAGCTACTCGACGCTGAAGAGCAAGCTTCAGGGTCTCCTCTGACATCCATCTTGGTCTTTTCTTTCTTTCCTATCTTTTCAGTGACCTCTTGCTTTCTTCATGGATGATGTCCTCGATGTCATTCCACAAGTCGTCTGGTCTGCAGTCACTAGTGTTCAATGCGTCAAATATATTCTTGAGATGGTCTCTAAATTCAGGTGGGATATACTCAAGGTCATATTTTGGCTCTCACGGACTTGCTCTGATTTTCTTCAGTTTCAGCTTGAACTTGCATATGAGCAATTGATGGTCTATTCCACAGTCGGCCCCTGCCCTTGTTCTGACTGATGATATTGAGCTTTTCCATTGTCTCTTTCCACAGATGTAGTCAATTTGATTTCTGTGTGTTCCATCTGGTGAGGTCCATGTGTATAGTCACCGTTTATGTTGGTGAAAGAAGGTATTTGCAATGAAGAAGTAGTTGGTCTTGCAAAATTCTAATCGATCGAACATGCAATCAAGATGCATTAGTTTGCAAAATATTATCTGCAGTTTAGTTTTTCCTTCACTGAACTGCTGAATCTTCATGCTACAAATGACCTTCATCTGTCAGTGTTTCTCAGTTCTGATAACACAAGAATCAGAAGACTCTTCCAGACCAAGGAACATGCTTGTCTCCTCAGAGTACTGATTTGACAGGGAAGGACGATTTAAACAGTGGCTATCTAAAATGGGGGCAGATAAAGGCATGAAGTAGCTGGCTTACAGGCTTACGTGGTGGGCCTACACTCAGAATGAGGGGGCCAAGGGAGGATCCCCACTGAATAGATTCCTCTTCCTGATAGAGCTGGGAAAGATATTGATAGGATCATATGATTAGGCCCTGAGTAACGATTGTTAACAGGTTCATTGTGATTGTAAAAACTGTAATTGCAGAAGTAGTCACTGTTTAGAGTGGACTGAGGAGATACTGCTGGACTCAAGTACAGTGGCCGAAACCAAAGTCTCTTCAAGGTTTTATTATGCTGATGCCTCGTGAGGCTCAGAGCAAAGGAATAATCTTCTCTCAGTTAAATTTTATCAGATACCAGAAAAGGTGAAGAGGAGAGGAACTTTTGGAGAACCTGACCAGATCACATGGACACCTGCAGCAGACTTGAATGGCTGGTGACTAACCTCACCCTGAGGACTCTTTGTCCTACTGAAGGACTAATCGTTAATGACTGTTCTGGACTGGTAAAATGATGGGGAGGGGGAAGTTAACCCTTCAAGTAGGAAAGGGCCAGTGGCTAGAAGAGCCAGGGGGTGGTCTGCAATGCAATGAATTATTTAATATGGCCCTTCTAGTCATAGTCTTTTTGCCTCACACAGGATGATTGAGTGGGACTATGCAAATAAGGTATATGGAACCCTAATGAAGGGATTGGTCAGTTTTGCCATCTCCCTAGGCTTAAAATGAACCATCCTAGAGGCAGGAGGAGAGAATCTCACCACCACCAAGAAGGAACAGCTAGGAGTGGAGCGTGTCCCAGAAGACCTGGGATCCTTGAACTGAAAAGGTCCTGGAACCAGGAGACCGAGGGAGAGGGAGAGAGAGAAATACAACACTGAAGACAACGAGAGGCAGTGACAGAGAAACGGCAGCAGCAGAACCATGAGATCGGAAGACCAAAGGAAACCGGCCAGTGACTACAGGAGACCAGCAGGGGATGGTGTGGTAGGCTTCCCAGCCCATGGAATCAGAAAGCTGAGCACCTTCAGGCAGGAGTCTTGCTAGCAGAGTAGGGTGTCTCCAGGCACTTGGTGGAGCTAGATTTGTCCACCCACAGAAGTAGAGCTGAGTGCCTTCAGACCGAGTCTTCCTGGCGGAGTGGGTTGTCTCTAGGAGCTTTGTAACCCTTGCCCAAGCAGGGCAGAGGCTGGGCCTAGAGGCTGAGGCCCAGAGAGCGACCTGCCTGCAGGCACGGCTGAGAAGAGGCTGTCTTGATTGAAGAACTGTATCCTGAGCATTTCTCAACCTGAATTGTAACCTGTTACTTCCCTGATAAACCCCATAATCAGGAGTATGTCTTGTGAGTTCTGTGTGAGCATTACAATGGATTATTGAACCAGCAGAAAAGTGGAGAGTGCTGTGGAAGGAATGAACAGTGTCAGAACCGGCAAACAGGGAGGCACATCTCACCTCTGACTCATGGGAACCAGCCTGGAATGGCTGATGCTGTTGGTCTTGATTCTCCTTCCCCTTCGTGAAGTTAGAGGAGGCCCGACGAGCCTCTGCCACTCTGTTTTTACAATGCTGAGTCGTTGAGTGTATCTGAGTTTTTGGTAGGTAGTACGGATTCTTTTTTCTTGCCCCCTCCCTCAAGCCTACTCTGTGTAGTAGAGGTTCTGCTAATTATACCTCAGAATCCCCGCTGGGCTCTATTGGTACGTATCTGTGACAGATAAAAATTTTCCAAATTTCTATTTTTCTTACCAAAAGTTCAGACACCTCATATAATACCCTGTAAAAACAGTAATTTGTGCCACATGCCGTTTCTTCCATTTCACAAAGTCATGAAGGCCCCCCGCCTTACGGCAGCACGCACTCTCAGTGGTGCAACAGCTTCCCAATTAACCTTCAGAGGCTGAAAAAGTACTCGGTCCCTGGAGGGACCCCTGAGCATGAAAGGGTTGTTCCTCCAGGCCCAATTCTTTATCCTCCTCGTTTTCTCAGAGACGCCCCCGACTTTGATAGTTTGAGTCTAGATCAGAACATCCCAGCTGGTGATGAGTACTGGGTCTAAGGCAGCTGGAGCCCAGGCTGATTGCCCTCAAGCAGCCTTGTCTGTTTTCGTTCCCTCAGGAAACTATCCAGACAGTGACGGTTCAGCGGCAGAATTCTCAGCCTCCCAGCCGATGTACCTCAAGTGCAGCCACCCCGTCTGTCAGTGGAGGCTTGCGTGTTGCCATGCAGCTCCACAGGTTTCAGTGGCACTTCCAGACTAAGACAGACCAGGAAGAAAGGCCTGGCTATCAACTTGTGAAAATCAGCCAATGAAAACCCTATGGATCAACATGGTCCAATCTCCAACCCATCTGGGGGGTGGGGGCCACCTTTGGTTTCATTTAGCTCCTCATGGGGCCGACTCAATGGCGCTAACAACGGGAAACTATCAGAGGGTGCACCCCACCAAAACGAAGCAGTGAACCAGAGAAAAAGGAAGACACGGTGCAGGGACCCCACATGAACGTGGAGTTAGGGAGCTCTCGGGAGGACGGCGTTGCTCACAACCTAGAGGGCAGCCAGTCCAGACGACACAGACTGATTCGAAGGACAGACTCCTTAAGGATTGTGATCACACAGCAACCCACTCCTTTTAACAGGAAGACAGAATGCCCAGGTGTGGCTGGCCCGCTTCTTATCTATACTTAACTCGTTCTGTCCATTTGCTGAAGAAATGCACACCCTGCTTCCTGGAACAGCAGAGAGACTGGCTTCGCCCCATGTGTGTCAGCTTTAGCAGACCTCAGAGAACTGGAAGTTGGCTACGGTGAGTCTGGAGGCAGAATGCCCAGTGCAGACTGTCTCCCTCGACGCTGTTTCTGCTGGACGGTAGCTCCTCATTCACTCCACAGCCTGACACACCCACCAGGGGCACCCAGAGCTCCTGGAAGGGGAAGCCAGGCTCCAGCACAGCACCTCTGTATCCAAGGGCACCATCGCCCTCTCCGTATAAAGCGAGGTCGGCCCTTGCTCCGCGGACATATTGGTAGTTTTTCAAAACTAAACAATACGTTTTTTAGAGATTCACACATAGGTGAGATGATTTTTAAAAATACAAGGGGCATGGTTAACAAAAGTTAGAATGAATACCTCTGGGAGGGAGGGAATGTGATGGGGGGTGCTCAGAGGCCTCAGAGATACCTGTTATGTTGTTTCTTTCATGTTATTGTTTAAACTCTACGTTTACATTTCATACATTTGTCTGTATTTATGATCTATTTCATAATAAAAACATTTTTGAAGCATCAGGGGTTGCTTTTGAGGAAAAAGAAAAAAACAACTGTGGGCTGCAATCATTAGCCAGGGTAGGCGTACTTCAGTTCTAAATTACCCTGATAATTGTACGTAACTGGATAAAGCCTCAGTCAAGCCGAAAGCAAAAGCAAGGTCTGTAAAGCCTGGCTTCCTGCCAGCCTTGACTCACTGAGCAATATCAGTCTGCCTTCCAGCGTACCCGCAACCCAGACAGGTGTCTGAGCCTCCTTGCTCCCTCTCAGTGCGAAAGGCTGTGCCTGAGACTCCTCACTCCCTCCCAATACCAAAGACAGACACCTGAGACTCCTCACTCCCTCCCAATACCAAAGACAGACACCTGAGCCTCCTCACTCGCTCCCAATACCAAAGGCATGCGTCTGAGCCTCCCTCGTTCTCAACAGGAAATATGTTCTGAGAGTTGCTGGAGATAGAAAGATGGAGTCTTCTAGCCCCACACTTTCTGCCTCTTCTTCTTCCTTTCCTTCCCTTTGCAGACGAGTCCAACCGGTTGGCTGATGGGGACTTGGCACATTAAATTATTCTTCACTCTGGTGGATGTCATAGGGTCTTTTGTTTGTTTAGCCACAGACAAACCAGAGAGAGGTGTTTTGAAGAGGCAATGTCACCTTCCCGGGCAGCAAACATTGTGTGACTCAGCAGCCAGTGGATAAGATAAGGGACAAGTCCCAGGAGCCCCCTCCCACTACTGCCTAAGATGTAATTAAGCTGAAAAAAAGGGAAGACTTTCAGAACTGCTTTAGGTTTCAGGTCTTGATAGGTCCTAGACCTGTTTCATCTGTAATCTGGAACAGGTAGAGATGGCAAGTTAAAATCCAGCCAAGCTCATTTCAGGTGAGTCTAATGCTTTTTAAATAGAAAACCCAGCCAAGCTCACTTCAGGTGAGTCTAATGCTTTTTAAATAGCATCAGGGCTCGATAGATACGGTAATTTGCAGTCTGTAGTCCACTTGTAACTTACAGTTAGAAACTGAAGGGCAGCAAGGTGAGCGGGAGGAGAGCATTAATCTCTTCAACAAATATTTATTGACTGGCTCCCATGGGTCCGGGTGCAGTGCCAGTTGCTGGCATACGGCTGTGAACAAAGCCGTCATTTCTCTCCTACATTCTTGAGGAGAAGGGTACTATAAATTAAAATATCTGTCTCTATCTATCTATCTATCTATATATAGATAGATAGATAGATTATATATACAAAGCCCTGGTGGCTCAGTGGTTAAGTAACACGGCTTTTAACCAAAAGGTCAGCAGTTCGAACCCACCAGCAGCTCCTTGGAAACCCTATGGAGCTGTTCTACCCTGTCATATAGGGTTGTTATGAGTCGGAATCAGCTCGATGGCAACGGGTTTCTGTATGTTATAAACACACACACAAACACACATAAGATATAACGAGTGATAAGTGCCATGAAGAAAAAGTAGGTTAAGGGGCTAGGGAGGGCTAAGTGAGCGTGCATTGGGGATCAGGCTGTGGTGACCTCTAGGGTTTTAGTAGGTCCCCAGGCCTCTCCTCCTAGTCCTTCTTAGTGTAGAGGCTCCACTGAAACCTGTTCAACATCAGAGCAACGCGCAAGCCTCCACTGACAGGTGGTGCCTTGACCGGGAATCAAACCTGGGTCTCCCGAATGGAAGTCAAAAATTCTACTACTGACCCACCATTTGTGTGTGTGTGTGTGTGTGTGTAGTTATTTTATATAGACTGTTCAGGAGAGGCCTCTCTGATGACACCTGAAGGCAGTGAGAGAGGGAAACTTGCAACTTTTGGAGGGAAGAGTGTGCTGGGCAGAAGAACTCCCAACGGGGCCACTTTACACTCCACAAAGTGGCTACAAGGTCACAGAGTACGGAGTAGCACTTGGCATCCATTCCTTATCAGCGACTATTTCCTTTGACCCACATGCCATGTGACTAAAGTATCCCCGAGTCAAAGGTGGCCAAGCTGTGACCAGGAGCCCAGCCATGGGGTTTCCTCCCAGCTTTGCCACTTTGGGCCCTTGACATTGGTGCTGGCTTCCTCATCAGTGCTGTCTCAGTTTCCCAGTGCCACTGTAACACAGATGCCACAAGCGGGTGGCTTTAACAAACAAAAGTGTATTGTCTCATAGTTCAGGAGTCTGAAAGTCCAAATTCAGGGCAGCAGCTCTATGAGAAACCTAGCTCCTTGTCCACTCTGGGGGAAAACCCTTGTCTCAGCTTCTCTAGCTGGCCATTTTCGGAGTTCCTAGGTTTGTAGGCTAGTCGGCGACCTCCTTCATCTTCAGATAGTGTCTGTCTTCACCCCGTGTCTGCTTTCTTTTCCGCCTAATCTGCTCTTCTATATCTCAAAAGCAATTGGTTTAGAACACACCAACATGTATATGGCCTCATTAACATAACAAAGAAAACCCTATTCCCAAATGGAATTACATCTATGGGTATAAAATTTAGGATTTACAACACATTTTGGAGGGGCACAATTCAATCTATAACCAAAACCCAAAACCAAACCCCCTTCCATGGGGTTGGTTCTGACTCACAGCTACTCTACAGGACAGGGTAGAACTGCCCCCATAGAATTTCCAAGGCTGTAAATCTTTACAGAAGCAAACTGACACATCTTTCTCCCGTGAAGTGGCCGGTGTATTTGAACCATCTACCTTTTGGTTAGCGACTGAGTGCCATAACCACAGTGCCACCAGGGCTCCTTCAATCCACAACAACCTACCCACTGCTGTCAAGCAGATTCCAACTCATAGCAACCCTATAAGACAGAGTAGAACTGCCCCATAGGGTTTCCAAGGCTGTAAGTCTTTATGGAAGCAGACTTTTGGGTTAGCAGCCAGCGCTTTAACCACTGCACCACCAGGGCCCCTTCACTCCATAACAGGTATCATGTAAATAGTAATGACCCCATTCAGCCTCTCTTCTGGGCTGAGCAGCAGATGCTCTGACATACTTTCAACCCTTGGGTCAGTGCCAGAGTGAATATTTTAGGAGCACACATTGTCCTCCTTCTGTTGCAGCTTCTCCAGGTTGGGGGCGTCACCGTGTCACACCTGTTCCAGCTTCTGTGCCCTATGACCTACATGGAGAGCAGGTATACAGAGTTCACCAGTTACCTGCATTCCTGTTTGCCTCTCACAGATCATGATGAAGAAGCTGAGGCACAGGGGCCGTTGGTTAGTGGCACACCTTCACACGCATTAACTCATTTAACTCTCACAATAACCCTGTGGGGGAGGTGTTATGGTTTTCCCCATTTTACAAACACACGCACAGCGTGTAAGTACCTTGCCCACAGCTGGAGAGCAGCAGGGCCCAGCCAGTTTGGCTCCTGAGTGCTTGTTCTTATCCACTGAAAATCCCTTTCTTTAAGGAAACAAAGGCACGATTATGAAAAGTTTAAAAGTGTAAGGTTTAAATAAGGCTCCAAACATAGTCACAAGGCAAAACAGGTGACTCATGAAAGGAGAGAGGACTTAACTACTCTTAAGTACTGACTGTGGTTAGCATGATAAAGGGAGAAGTGCGATGGGTCATGTAGAGAATGACCAAGCAGGTATGAGAGAGGAAAGAGTTTGTTAACATGCTTATGCATAGTTTTGTTCACTAGTAGCACTCAACCACTAGCCAAAAGTTTGATGGTTCAGAAAACAGGCCTAGCAATCTGCTTCCAAAAAGATTTTTAAAAATTGCCATCGAGTCGATTGTGACTCTTAGCAACCCTATAGGACAAAGTAGAACTGCTGCATAAATTTCCAAGGCTGTAAATCCTTATAGAAGCAGACTGCTGCATCTTCCACAGAGCGGCTGGTGGTTTAGAACTGCTGATCTTTTGGTAAGCAGCCAAACTCTTAGCCACTGTGCTACCAGGGCCCCTTCCATAAAGATTACAGGCAAGAAAACCCTATGGAATGGTTCTACTCTGCACGGATGCGGTTACCATAAGATAGGGGTCCCCAGGCTGTGGAAAATTCCACTGCCTCAAGCGTCTTGCTTGACATGCCCTGTAACTTTATGTTAACGTCCTGGCTCCCATTTCCTTAACTGCTGCCCAGAACTAGAGGAAATCGGTGGAAACATGTTTAGGCACCATGCTGACATTGAAACATGTTTAGGCAGCATGCTGACATTCTGGATAACCTTTTAGCTCATTAAGTAGTAACTTCCCCACCTTCAGGTGAAGAGTAACTGCCATTTCCTGAACATGTGATGCGTAAAATTACATGTAAACCCCATTGCGCCTGCATAGTGTAATTAAGAATGTTGCTGATATAACTTGTATGAACTTCTTGCTTGTAAACTCATAATAGTAACCTTCCCTCTTGCTCTTGCTGATCAGTCTTGGAGGCAGCAGCACCGACTGTTCCTTTCCTTGTGCAGTGAAATAAAGGTGACTTTCCAATCTCCCACCTCAGTCTCTCGTTTTTTGGTGGAGATGACTCGTGCTGAGCAGAGCCTGGTGTTTCCACTCGGCAACAGCCATGAGTTGGAATCGACTCAATAGCAACTAACGACAACAAAGTTTTTATAGATTTTTCTGTTGCTAAAGTAATTCATAGAAATTGAGAGAAAGGTACCAAAAAGGTGTATGAGTCACTCATAATCTCACCTCTCAAAGATTACCTCAATTAACATGTTTGTAACAATTGTTTCTGAGTTTTTCTCTGGTCCAAGAAGTTGGGGTGATTTTTGTCCATGATAAAATGTTTATTTTTTTTTAATAATCTTCCTTGCTGTCAGTAAAAATATGCAGGAGTTTCAATCACAAAAGGGCAAATATTATATGATTCCACTTATATAAAATATCAGTTTATTGGTAGCTACCAGGAGTGTGAGGGAGGGGAAGGACCTTAGGAACACTGAGCTTCTGTTAAGGGTGATGGAACAATTCGGAAGCAGATAGCGGTGGTGGTTCCACAACAGGTTGAATGTAATTAATGTTACTAAATTGTACACGTCAAAAATGTTGAAATGGCACAGTTTTTTAGTTATGCATATATTCACCAAACACACACACACATACACAAATAACCAGGACTTTTTCCACGTGAATTGGTTGGTACCATTCCAGGCCCCCAGCCCTGAATGATTTTGTGAATGGATCCTATTCCCCAGAAGGAGCTGACTTTCGGGAGCTCTGGTGCCTCGTGGCTTTTTCCCAGGTTCCAGGAATTCCAAAGGCCCTTGGGAGCCAGTTAAAATGAAGGGAGCATCGGTCTGAACAGGCAATTTATTTATTCTTAACTGTAGAAGAGAAAATGCATAACTGACATCTTATTTTGATTTTAAGGTTTTTAACCCACGAAACCAAATATTAACCTAAAAATGTCCTGACCGAAAATTAATCCTGCCAGCAATCCTTTTCACCCAAGATTTCTAAAGTTTTCCTTTCTTGTTCAAAGCCAGGCTTACTTAGTTTAAATTTGAAAAGGTGTCCTGGCTGCAGGTGGGTGGAGGGCCAGAGACCACCTTGTGACTGGATATCAGTTGATCTCAGTAAAAGAGGAGGCAGGGTTCTATCAATCATGTTAAGATCAGTTTAATGGTTGACCCACTCTTTATAAGCCCCATTGTAGCCATTTTTTTTAAATCAGAATGTTATCTTTCTATGCATATAGAATAACTGCTCAGAGTAAACCTTACGTTTCAATTTCTTTGAGTCTTGATTATTTTTAACACAGCAAATGTTTATTGCACACCCACTATGTCCCAGGAAGGTGCCTCATGGCGAGCTGGGGACTCCGTGGCACGAAGACTCGTGAGGCACCGCCCGACAGGCTCTTAACAGAACTGAACATATCCAAAGAGGATCATTTCATTCAGGGATGAGTACTATGAAGAAAATAAGTCAGTGGGATACGCAAGACTGGACCCAGGTTTCGTGGGTCCTAAAGCTTATACAATTTGAGAGACTTCTTCCAGAAAAGGAGTCCCTGGGTGGTGCAATTGGTTAACGTGTTTGGCGGCAAACTGAAAGGTTGGAAGTTTGAGTCCCCAGAGGCACCTAGAAGAAAGGCCTGGCAACCTATTTCTAAAACATCAGCTACTGAAAACCCACTCACTGGAACACAGTTCTACTCTGACACACCATGAGTCAGAGTCAACCCGAAGACAACTGGTTAACTGGTCTTCTAGAAAAAAGAACAGACACAGCCACGTGAATCCATGGCTAGTGCTCTTCCCAAGGACCTTGGAAGGGGCGTGTGTTGTTGAGGGGCCCTGATGCACAGCTTCTTCAGCATCCCAACAGCTCTGTCCCTGGGATTAGGATGGCGAATGGTGGGCCACAGCTGGTGTGTAACATCAGTAGGGTGGCATAGCAGACCTCTCATTGCCCTCCTATCCACTGTGCCTGCTCTGAGATCACCTGCAGACAAGTCACCTGTGTGTGGCAGCCAGTCCTGGGCCTCTTTGACTAAGGGTCTTTGTCTTAGCTATCTAGTGCTGCTATAACAGAAATACCACAAGTGGGTGGATTTAACAAAGAGAAGTTTATTCTCTCACAGTCTAGGAGGCTAGAAGTCTGAATTCAGGGTGCCAGCTCCAGGGGAAGGCTTTCTCCCTCTGTTGGCTCTGAGGGAAGGTCCTTGGCATCAACCTTCCCCTGGTTGGGGAGCTTCTCAGCACAGGGACCCCAGGTCCTAAGGACACGCTATGCCCATGGCACTACTTCCTTGCTGGTATGAGGGCCCCATGTCTCTCTGCTTGCTTGTCTTTTATATATCAAAAGAGATTGGCTTAAGAGGCAGCCTAATCTTGTAGATTGAGTCCTGCCCTGTTAACATAACTGCCCCTGATCCTGCCTCATTAGCATCATAGAGGTAGGATTTACAACACATAGGAAAATCACATCAGGTGACAAAATGGAAGACAGTCACACAATACCAGGAATCATGGCCTAGCCAAGTTGACAGATATTTTGGGGGGGCACAGTTCAATCCATGACAGCCTTCTTGGGCCCAGGAGTCTCGCCCTCCACCCCACCTCCACCCCAGCTGACTGGAAGCATCCCCAGGAGCAGTCCTCAATCAAAGAGGGACAGAAGTTAGTCAATGTATACCTCAGCTTTCTCACCCTTCAGTGGAATTTTTTTTTTTTTTAAATCTTCGATTGTAAAATAAAATGCAGATACAGAAAAATACACAGAACAAATGTACAGCTTAATGAATTACTCGAAAGCAAACACCTCTGTAACCACTGGTGGGGCTATTGTGAGGTAGATTCCCTAGTCTCTCAGGGGTCGCAGTGGGGGTGGCCCCAGTTGACGACAGTGGAACCTGCTCCTTCATTAGCACACCCTGTTTCAACCTGCCTTTTCTGACTGGTTTTCCCCCTCTGTTATGGATTGAATTGTGTCACCCCAAAATATATGGTGGAATCCTAACCCGTATACCTGTGGATGTAATCTGGTTTGGGAATAGAGTTTTCTTTATGTTTAATAAGGTCATATCAGTGTAGGGTGGGTCCTAAACCTAATCACTTTTCAGTTATAAGGAGCAGCATAGACACAGAGAAGAAACCAGAAAACCAAACCTGTTGCCATCAAGTCAATTCCAACTCATAGCGACCCTATAGGACAGAGTAGAGCTGCCCCATAGGGTTTCCAAAGAGAGACTGGTGAATTTGAACTGCCGACCTCTTGGTTAGCAGCCAAGCTCTTAACCACTGCGCCACCAGGGCTTCAGACACAGAGACAGGGAAGCACAAACGGGGGAAGATAGATGCCACATGGAAATACCAAGGAGCCTAGGAACACTGGGGCTACAGAAGCTAAGGCAAGGATCTTCCCCCAGAGCCAACAGAGAGAGAGAGCCTCCCTCTAGAGCCAGTGCCTTGAATTCAAACTTCCAGCCTCCTGAACTGGGAGAAAATGAATTTCTGTTGTTTAAAACCACCTACTTTTGGTATTGGTGGCACAGTGGTTAAGTGCTTGGCTGCTAACCAAAAGGTCTGTGATTCAAGCCCACCAGGTGTTCCTCAGGAGATAGATGTGGCAGTCTGCTTCTGTAAAGATTTCAGCCTTGGAAGCCCTGTGGAGCAGCTCTACTCTGTCCTACAGGGGTCGTTATGAGTCAGAATCGACTTGATGGAGATGGATTTGTTTTTTTGGTTTTTTACTTGTGGTATTTGTGTTGTGGCAACACTAGGAAACTAAGACACCCTGGGATCACCTTCCAAATAAGCTGTTTGTACCAACATTCTTGCTTCAGGGCCTGTTTTTGGCAAAACTCAAAATCAGGCAGGTGAAAGGAAAGGCTTCTTTGAAGAGAAGGTATGAGGTGAGCACTGAGTGCTGAGAGGGAGGGCTTGTGCCAAGGCCTTGGGACAGCAGGGGTCCTCAAGCAGGGCCATTTTGGTACACGTGGAACAGAAAGAAGCTCCTTGTGGCCAGAACTCTGCTAGTGAGTGCCAGCGAGTGGACCAGGCAAGCAGGAGCCAGATCATATAGGGCCTTACAGTTTAGTGTGTGAGAGTGGATGTGTGAATCGTGTGGGGGGGCCGCAGGAGGGAAGGATGGGGGCATCTCTCCCTTCAGTCCTTCTCATCTCACCATCACACACACACACATTCACACACACTCACACAGACCATATACACACACCACATTTACACACACACCACACACACTCACTGAGAAGTTAAGTTTTGAAAACCCAATTTAAATGAGGCCATTCTAGTGCTAGGATAAGTATCTATTCAGTTTAGTAAGTTAAAAAAACAAATCATCTAGACATGAGCTACACCAAATGCATAGATACAGGAATTACCAGAACCCAGCTCTACTGTCTCGTAAGTGTTGGCTAATCTTGGAAGCACAACTTGGGTTGCCAAACCTCAGGCAGGGAGCCCCCGTGATGGAGCCCACTGATAGGGTGTGGTCGGTGCTGACTGATGGCAGAGCCAGGGCCCCAGAGAGAAGCACACACGAACCTTGCCAGCCCCTTAGGCAAGTTGAGCAGCCTTTCCACTGGTCTCTCCAGCTTCGAACGGAGAGTGAGTCAGGGGGTAGAAAATTACCCAAACCCCAGGCTGTGGAGTGTGTGACTCCACCTAGGACAGATACTTGCCTCTGTCTCTGCAGTGTGAAACAGGCCTTTGTGTATTTGTTGTGTGTATTTACATGCAAAGTTAAAGATTTTGCTGATTTAAAAAAAAAAAAAAAAGTACCGAGACAGCAGGTTTGGCAGCAAACAGGACACTGCTGTGGTTTGAGCTACCCTCTTGCCCCTGGCACTGTCCTGAATGATGGATGCTAACCTAACACTGTGATGTTACTAGTGGTTAATAATAGCCATGACAGCCAATGCCTGCAGTGACATGCCTTTAATACATGACCTGAACGAACCATCCCAACAGCCCTGGGGGGGTGATTGATAAAGAAACCAGCTTAGAGAATTAATTTGCTGCAGTCACGAAGGCAATGAGATCCTGTTTTTCTTCCCCCTGGTTGGTCTGAGGTGCCTAGAGATACGTGGCTTCCTCCACATACCACAGAACACTGGTGACTCAGCTGGAATTCTGTCCCAGGGTCCCCCTCACAGATGGGTGCTCTGTGGCTGAGTTTACAGCTGAGGTTTATTAAATAGCTGTGAAATTAACGTCAGAGTCCCTGGGTGGTGCAAACGGTTAACATGCTTAGCTGCTAACTGAAAGGTTGGAGGTTTGAGATGTGCCTTGGAAGAAAGGTGTGGCCGTCTACTTCTGAAAAATCAGCCATTGAAAACTCTACAGAACACAGCTCTACTCTGACACACATAGGGTTGCCATGAGTTGGAGTCTACTGAATGGCAACTGTTCTTTTGGGCTATTAAATAGTATCACTGAATTCTACATTTAAAAATCGTTCGGGCAGCTCCTGCCCAGAGGTGAGTTGAGAAGGCAGAAAGGGACAGGATCTGGTTGACTGGACACGGGAAATCCAGGGTGGAAAGGAGGAGTGTGCTGTCACATTATAGGGAGAGCAACTAGGGTCACATAACAATGTGTGTGTAAATTTTTGTATGAGAAACTAACTTGAGCTGTAACTTTTCCCTTAAAGCACAATAAAAAAAATTGTTAAAATAGCAAACTTTTTTTTTTTTTTTTATTGTGCTTTAGGTAGAGGTTTACAGAGCAAATTAGTTTCTCATTAAACAATCAATACACATATTGTTCTGTGACCCCGCAACAAGTCCACATTCTCCTCTTCTGGATCTTGAGTTCTCCATTTGCATTTGTCCAGCTTTCCTGCCCCCACCTGCCTTCTCGTCCTTGCCCCTGGGCTGGTGTGCCCTTTTAGTCTTGTATACCTGGTTAAACTCCATGTGTTATTGTTTGTTTTATAGCCCATCTAATCTTTGGCTGAGGGGGAACCTCAGGAATGACTTCAGTACTGAGTTAAAAGGATATCCAGAGGCCATACTCTCAGGGCTTCTCCAGGCTGTGTCAGACTAGTAAGTCTGGTCTTTTTTTTGTGTGTGTGAGTTAGAATTTTGTTCTACATTTTTCTCCAGCTCTGTCCGGGACCCCCTATTGTGATACCTGTTAGAGCAGTCCGTAGTGGTAGCCGGCACCATCTAGTTATACTGGGCTCAGTCTGGTGGAGGCTGTGGTAGTTGTGGTCCTTTAGTCCTATGGACTAATTTTTCCCTTTTGTCTATGGTTTTCTTCATTCTCCCTTGCTCCAGACCGGGTGGAACCAGTGGATAGATCTTAGATGGCTGCTCACGAGCTTTTAAGACCCCAGATGCAACTCACGAAAGTAAGATGTAGAACATTTTCTTTATAAACTATGTTATGCCAATTGAGCTAGATGTCCCCTGAGACCATGGTCCCCAGCCCTCAGCCCAGTTAACTCGGTCTCTCAGGGTGTTTATATGTGTCTTAAAATAGCAAACTTTTTGTTATCTGTATTTTACCTTTTTTTTTTTTTTTTTTACTAGACTTAAGGAAAAAAAAAAAAAAAAAGCTGCTACTCATTCTCCTGGCCTGAGGATAAGGAGGTGATCTGAGGAGTTCACAACACCCAGATGTCCAGGTTCTTTTCTTGTTGACAAACTGGGTCCTAGACCACTTTGAGTTCTGCCTGCTTTTCCCGGAATGGCAACTAAATTACCTAAGCTAGACTTTGTAGAGTGGTTTTGTTTGGAAAACCACACCTTCTGACCCAGCTTTTTAAAATGTTTGGTTAAATGGGAGTTCCAGGCCACAGGGACCTGCTCTGACTTCCATCTAACACTATCCTGGCAGTCGAGAGTGTGGAAAGAGCTGGAAAGATTTACAGGCTTGCTGTTGGTTGCCGTTGAGTTGGCTCCGATTCATGTCGACCTTACATATAATAGAATGAAATGTTGCTTCATCCTGCACCATCTTCACCAGCTTTGATATGTTTGAGTTCGTTCTTGTAGCTATTATACTGTCTATCCATCTCACTGAGGGTTTCTCTGACCCTCTACCAAACGCGATGCCTTTTTCTAGCTATTGGCCTTTCCTGATGGTATGTCCAAAGTAAGCAAGCCGAAGTCTTGCCATCCTCCTGTCTAAGGAGTGTTCTGGTTGTAGTTTGTAACTACACACCCCATCCCACGCTTCCACCTTTGCTGAGAGCCATGGCTCTGCCTGCTGCCCGATGTCAAGGGAGTGGTGAGATTAATATTATCTTTAGAAAAACCTCATGTGTTAGACTAATAAGGAAGAGGACTCTGAATTAGAGAAAAACGTTCCCTGTAAGATCCTTTTGAAGAAATGCAAATTTCATGGACTTCGAATTCAGAGACTGGTTTCGATTTGTGGCCATGTGACTTTAGACAAGTTATTCTTTATCAGTCTGTTTCCTTGGCTGCACAATGAGGATAGTACCAGCGTGAGCTTAAACAATTCATAAAGAGACTAGCACATCATCTGGCACATGGTAGGAGCCCCATCAATGTCATCAGCCCCCCAACGTGGTGACCGACTGTGATCCTGTGATATTACGCAGGCTCTTTGTTGTACATGGTTCATTAGTCTTTGAAAATTGTTCGGCTTCTTAACATATAATTCTGTGAGCTAAGTTAAAGTTCTCCCTACACCCTCGTTTGGGTTATTAATTTACTCAGCAGACTTTTATAGAGCCAAGGCAACCCTCAGCCAGCCAGGTTCAAAGGAATCTGGAGCAATGTTTCACTTCTTCCCTAGCAGTGCAGCCTCGGAGTCAGATGGTTGCAGAAAACAATTCATTGTGTCATGAGGGATTTCTCCCAGGAATGTGGGGAGAGGACTCTGAGTGGATGGGGTGACAGAATACCCTCCCGGTCACAGTCCTCTGTGGGGGAGGGTTCACGGACTCCACGATTCCACCCTAGTTTCCTGTGTGAATACCCAGAGGTCCTCCACCAATAGGTAATTGAAGGGAGGTGTCTGGTTGCAAGGGCTTGGGCTCAGAACGAAGCTTGTTCAACCTGAGTTCTTGTTCTACCACTACTTGGTGACTGACCAGCTCACCTGAGACAAGTTACCTCACCGCTGCGCCAGGGACATGGTGGAATGGGGTGGCTTCTCGCACACAGCATACTGTACTGGGGATTCTAGGTCAGTCATTTGAAAGCCAACTTGCATCCCGAAGGACCAAGAAAGTGTTCCAGATTTTACTTTAGCCCTTCCCTCTGCCCCAGCCTCTCCCTCAGTGGAAACAAAGGGCTTTAGTCCAAGGGCTTTAGATCTGCTGAGGGCAATTATCTGATACCCCTGGGGCTGGGGTAGGGACAGGAGCAAGGCTTAAGCTGACCAGAGAATGTGTGCTGTTAGGGGAGAGTGTACCCACTCACATAGCAAAATGGCAGAGGCAGGGACAGCAGTGAAGGGAAAGCTTAGGGGAAAAAAAAAAAAAAAAACCCTAGCATTTGCTGAGTTTGTCATTCAGCCTGGTGAATTTTTTGGTGAGATTCTCCTGCTTCTTTTATTTCTCTATTATTTGAGAACGTAGCAGATGAAAAAAATAAATGCTTTTACAAAATCAAGTGGTGGCAGAATTTCAGCTAGAATCTGCACAGTTGTTCTTCCGAACCCTAAGAGAGACCTCAAAGTCAGGTGCAGTGAGGTGAGCGACCAGATTCACTGATGATGGTGGCTTCGTGAAAAGAAAGCACATCAACGGGAGAGCTTTCCTCAGGCTTCTGACAGGGAAACGCCCCCCAATGAGGTCTAGAGTAGACCCCCTTTGAAAAGAAAGAGGCAAGAAAACCCCGCACAGTGTGCTGTACCGTGGCGATCCCAGTCTGAGGCAGAGTGTGGATGCAGCCTGAACCCTGAAAGAACTCGGCCCATAGAGGAGGCCTTCCAGGTTCCGTTTATGCGGTCAGAGTGAAGTGGCCACACATAGCTCTGAAGCTGGGCTTCGCGGCCTTTGTATTGTTCGCTCAGAAGCAGACACCCTTCAGGAAATGGAGAGATGGTGGTTCCTCAAAAAGTTAAACATAGAATTACCTACCGTGTGACCCAGCGATTCTGCTCCTAGATATACGCCCCAGGGAACTGTAAGCAGGAACAGAACCAGGTACTTGTACACCAGTGTTCACTGCAGCACTACTGGCAGTAGCCAAACGGTGGAAACAGTCTAAATGTCCATCAGCAGGTGAGTGGATACACACAATGTGGTACGCACATACAGTGGAACATGGCTCAGCTGTAACCGGAAGTTCTAATGGATGCTACCACATGGATAAATCTGGAAAACATGCTGAAAGAAGTCAGTCACAAAAGGAAAAATATTATATGATTCCATCTATATTAAAAGGTCTAGAATAGGCAGATGCATAGAGATCAAAGTTTATTAGTGGCTACCAGGGGCAGGCCTAGTGGTTCAGTGGTGAAGCACTTGGCTGCTAACCTAAAGGTTGGCTATTCGAATCCACCAGCCACTCTGCTGGAGAAAGATGTGTCAGTCTGCTTCCATAAAGATCACAGCCTTGGAAACCCCATGGAGCAGCTCTACTCTGTCCTACAAGGTTGCTATGAAGGCAATGGGCTTTGAGTACAGAGACAGGTACTCCTTGCTTGGGGACTCTGAGCTTCTGTTAAACCAAAAAAAAAAAAAAAAAACCCATTGGTGTTGAGTTGATTCTGACTCACAGCGACCCTATAGGACAGAGTAGAACTGCCCCATAGGGTTTCCAAGGAGCAGCTGGTGGATTCAAACTGCTTACCTTTTGGTTAGCAGCCGAGCTCTTAATCACTGTTCTACCAGGGCTCCGAGATTCTGTTAAGGGTGGTGGAAAAATTTGGGATGCTTACACAATATGATGAACACAATTAATGCTACTAAATTATACATGGGAAGATTGTTGAAATGGCAAATGTCTTGTTACATATATATTTATGAAAATTTTTTAAAAAGTGATATTAAAGTGCTTTTACTAAAGGCAATAAAAAGAGCCCCCTCTAGGTATTTAAGGCCCAGCCTAGAGGGGAAATGCAGATTTCTAGATTGTGTTTATGGCTGAGAGGAGAGATTTCAGTTCAGGTAGGAAGGGAAGGAGATACTCTTTTGTGCCAAAAAGCACTGGTGCTACTAAGTGGGAGGGAAATTTGAGGCTCAAACTACTGCTGGGCAAATGACTGTCTTTTCCCCTTTTTGCCAAGTGCAAGGTCACTCTGGATCTTATTAGAACCTTATCAAAGGCCTGTTAGAGCAACCTTTAGTAATAAAACTCTAACAGGGTTGGGAGATCACCGAGGCTCTCCTTGGCTTAGAAACCCTTGGCTTAGAAAATTCCTGATCTACAAGGATTTACAACCCAACACTGAGAGCAATTTCAGTCCTCCAGTCCTTCTTACAAAGCATCTATTCTGTTCCTTCCTGAGAATCACAAATACAGGAATGTGTGCCTTGTAATCTTCTCATGATTCTACGGAAAAAGCTACTTTTATTTCTTTGGGTTCTACCACAGGAAGAAAATTCTCGGTGTGTGTCCTCAGCCCAAGAAGGGGCACCGTCTCCACATATTCTCCCATGCATCCCGTTAGAGAGGACCCCCAGGACATGATTCCTGACCCCTTGCTTCTGGTCTTGTGTCCCAATTCACACAAGCCTGTGATGTGAACTCCCTTCTGAACAGCAGTGAGGCATGAACTAGTCAGCACCTGGAACTATGTGCTGCCAGAGCTCCATCCTCCTTCAGCCGGGTCCAGTTATTAGCTTCATGAGCCACCCTGCCGATTGGGATTAAACTTGGGGGCACGAAGCTGCTCTTTTGTAGATGACGCTCCCCATTTTTTCTCCTCTACCATGTCATTAAATTTCCAAGGGAAAAAAATACCTGCATGATGTGACCTGCACTTGCATCTGTTGGCAAATCCTGCTCCTCTTCCCAAAGTGGGACCCTCCCTTCCCAACACGGGGCTGTGACAACACCCTCTTTGTTCACGCCCTCCACAGACATCACCCACATCCACTGCAGAGCTCCAGCTCTGACCATGTCCTCAAGCCTCTGCTTTCAAGCTCCCTCTGTTCTTTGTCCTCTCAGCCTCCTTTGCTAGGTGCCCCAGTCATCCTGGTCCTCTGTCTCAGAGCCCAGTATACTGAGAGGGTCTTCAGAGTTTATTGTGCTCGGGTTTCTGGGGGCATAGCTTTGTCAGGACCTTCCTAGCCCTAGGTCATCAGACTCTCCTTGCTTCATTCCAAGTGACTAAGACTTCCTGGACAAATTTCCTGACCTGACAAGAAACAACACATTCCTTGTCCAAACAGAGCTTCCAAGAGCGGGGCAAGGGAAAACAGCAGCGAGAGCGTAGGCTCTGACACACCTGGGCTCAGGTGTGGGTGCTGCTGCTCACCAGGTGTGTGACCTTTAGGTCGATTACTTCATCTCTGAGCCTCAGTTTGTTCATGTGACAGATGTGGAGGATAATCCCCCCTCACAAGGCTAACAAGGCTTAAAACGCTAACCTGCAGGCACAGCCTGGCAGAGGCTGACACTTGATCAGAGCTAACTGCTGCGAGGACTGCACTCAGTCCCAGCCACAACCTTCAGCTCCTCTGCCTCGTGTGTTAAGCCCTTTCTTTAATTACTGAATTCTAATTTAATGTGCATCTCTCAGCTGTAGAGCACGAGCTCCTTAATTTGGGACCAGGATTTGTCTTTGTGTCCTCTAAAGTACCTGCAGAATCAGGGGTGGATGATCCAATAAGCAGGGTAAGCATGGTGCTTACACTGCTTACCAGAACATCAGTAGTGAACACAATTTCAGGTTTTCTCACCACATCAAAGATTCTGCTTCTAGGTATGGCTGAAATCTGTCTCTCTCCCAACCCCACGGCACTTTCCTACAAATTAAAGCCTCTTTTCAAATTTATAATCCCTGACTGGGCAGGTGACCCAGTAAGCAAGGGTTTACTGGTGCTTCCTTACTAACCTGTAGTGAACGATTTTACTACAGATTAGGAAGGAATGAGTAACAATTTCACATTGAAATTATTTACTACAGATTATCATGTAAGCACAAGTAAGCTTGTGCTTACCTTGCTTATTGGATAATCTGCCCCGGTGTAGAATAAGTGAATACACAAATGAATAATAAATAAATGCATTTTTGCTATAGATTTAAACATGAATGTTTCATATAAGAATTTTAAATTGTTAAGACTTAAAAGGCTGAAAGACCTAAATGTGCAAACCGAAACCATAACATTTTCAGGGCCTAGCTTTCAACAATGGATTATCTAATATAATAGGAAAAGTACAAACAGCAAAAGATAAAATAAATGGGACCTCATAAAAATTTTTTAAAAATTTGTTCATCAGAAGGCTTTACCAAAAAAGTGAAAAGACAAGCAACTGACTAGAAGAATATCTTCAGAAACCATGTATCTGACAAGAACCTAATAACCAAAATATATATAAGACTTTGACAATTTAACAACAAAAAAACAACTCAATCATAAAATGAACAAAGGACTTGAGTAAACATTTCAACAAAGAGGACATTCAAATGGCCACCAAACACATGAAAAGATATTCAGAGAGATGCAAAACAAAACCACAATGAGATACATTTCACTCCTACTAGGATGGCTAGTCGCTTCATTTATGAGTCGGAATCTACTCTCGACAGCAAGGGGTTTGGTTTTTGGTTTAGGATGGCTAAGATTTAAAAAAAAAAAAAAAAAGCACAGAAAATAACAAATGTTGGCGAAGATGTGGGAAAATTGGAACCCTTACCCATTGCTGGTGGGAATGCAAAATGGTAGAGCCGTTATGGCAAACAGTGTGGGAAGTCCTCAAAAAAACTAAAAATAGAAATACCATATGACCTAGCAATTCCACTCATAGGTATGTACCCAAAAGACTTCAAAGTAGAGACTCAGAGACTTCTACACCAATGTTCACTGCAGCACTATTCACAACAGCCAAAAGCTGGAAACCACCTAAATGCCCTGCCACCGTTACTGAACATTTTGATCAAGATTCTTTCCTGTTCCTGTTCCAGGGCCGGGTTCATTAGACAAGCCATGTGAAGCAGTGAAGCTAGTGGTGGAGTTTTGACTCTGGAGTCACGTATGTCTGAATTTCAGATTTTGTCTCTGCAATTTACTAAGTATGACCTTTGGCCAGTTACTCAATCTCTCTAAGCCTCCATTTTCTCATCTACAAAACGAAGATATTAATAGTACTAAAACATAGAAGTGTTAAAACCCATTGCTGTCAATTCCGACTCATAGTGACCCTATGTGACACAGTAGAACTGCCCCACAGGGTTTCCAAAGAGCAGGTGGTGGATTCGAACTGCCGACTTTTGGTTGACAGCAGTGTTAACTACTGCACCACCAGGGCTCTTTAAACAATACATGCAAAACACCTGGTACAGGCTTGGTGAAAAATGATTCTCAGTTAATGTCCATTACACAACAGAGAATCCCTGATGGGGCAGAACAGTGGGATGCAGATCTCATAGTCTTGAAAAAAGATCAGACCTAATGGTCTGAGACTGGAGGGACCCTAACGGTCATGGTCCCCAGACCCTTTGTTAGCCCAAGACTGGAACCATTCCTGAAGCCAACCCTCCAGATAGGGACTGGACTGGACTGTAAGATAGATATAATGATACTGGTGAGGAGTGAGCTTCTTGGCCCAAGTAGACACTGGAGACTATGTGGGCAGCTCCTGTCTAGAGGGAAGGTGAGAAGGAAGAGGGGGACAGGAGCTGGCTGAATGGACACAGGGAATACAGGGTGGAGAGGAGGTATGTGCCGTCTCATTGGGAGGAGAGCAGCTAGGAGTACATAGCAAGGTGTGTGTAACTTTTTGTATGAGAGACTGACTTGGTTTGTAAGCTTTCACCTAAAGCACAATAAATAAGTCCATTATTTTCAATATACCACATTTATTTAAAGGTTGAGGGGGCATTGGTGGTTTGGTGGTAGAATTCTCACCTTCCATGTGGAAGACTTGGATTCGATTCCCAGCCGACATAACCTCATTTGCTGCCAACCCTCGTCTGTCAGCAGAGGATTGCGTGTTGCTATGATGCTGAACATGTTTCAGCAGAGCTCCCAGACTAAGACAGACTAGAAAAAATGGCCTGGTAATCTGCTTCTGAAAATCAGCCAGTGAAACCCTATGAATCACTATGTTCTGATCCACAGATGAGCATAGGTATGACGCAAGGCCAGGCAGGTTCTTTCCGCAGTGCATGGGGTACCCGTGAGTTGACTTGATGGCTGCTAACATTTAAAGGTTATCCAAATGCCCTGTTTAAGACTAGCTCTCGGTCTCTCCATTTATTAAGCACTTCTTTCAAAGCAAACACTGACCCTGGTAGGTTTGGGAAATAGAGAAATAAGATCTCTGCTCTGTAGGAGTTATAGCCTTACGTGGGATTAACAGTGCATGTTTACACAATAGTATGGATAGGGCCATGAATGAGGTAACCACTGGTTCTGAGAGGTGCCAAAAATAGGCCCCTGACCTGCTAGGGAGTAGAAATGGGTGGTAGAAGGCTAGCATGAGCCTTGAGGGACAAGCTAACCAGCCCAGAAATGGGGAAGGGGAATCTGGGTAGAAGGGAAAACTTGTGCAAAACCACTGCAAGTTGAACATCATCCCGGCAAGTGATATGTACCGGGCAAGAAGCGATATGGACCAGGCAAGAAGCGATATGGACCAGGCAAGAAGCGATATGGACCAGGCAAGAAGCAATATGGACCGGGCAAGAAGCGATATGGACCAGGCAAGAGCAGATTTCGGGAGGGATGATGATGAGCTCTATGTACCCAGCAGCTAGTGGAATTCAGACGTCTGAGGAGGCCGTAGATTTGGGAGTTCTCAGCATGTATGTGGCAGCTGTAGCCATCGGCCACTGTTCTAGAGGTGGAAAGATAAGCAAGCAAGGGGAGTTGAGGGACGGTGAGAGTCTACGATCTGTTTAGTACAAATCTGTTTAGCATCAAATCCGTGGGTACATTTTACAAATACATTTCTAGTGACAGAGTCACCTGAGTTGAGTTGTCAAGCTGGTTCTGTTATCCTCTAAACTTTGTACTCATGGTTCTTTCAAGTTTATTCAAGGATACTAGGAACCTTCCCACGAAGAGGGTCAGGAAGGGAACACGAGGTCCTCTGGGGGTAAAACGAGATCTGTAAAGCAGGCATTCCACTCGTGACTTCACCTCAGCAGGCTGGGTGTTGCTTTAAATTCCCTGAAACTGCCATACAGCTGATCATCACACAACAGGAATGTGACAGTGTCTTGGATTAAAGATGTGTGAGGGGCGACAGTGTGTATGCATTGTAGACCATTTGATTTGTTGACACCACACAGTATTTTTTAAGCACTTCACCATATTTTTTCCCCAAGTCACACATTTCGTGTTAGCCAGGACTGCCAGCTTCATAGCCCATGATTCTTGAGACCAGCTATCCACCATCAAATTTCAACTAGTTTCCACTGGAAGGAAGTAACATGAAACTGAGGAGCGGTTTCTAGTTTGAGAGTCAGCACATCTGAAAGGGGAAGCTGAACGCTGATCATGATTAAATAAGTACTTTATTTGTAAGTAAGCCTGAACAGGACTCAGCAGTATCTAATTTAGGTCCCACGGGTACAACAGTGAAATTAAAAAATGAGATTCAGCTTGTACTGCAAGATACCTCCATCTCAGCCTTTTAAACTGTGATGACTTCAGGCCTCCCCACACACCCCAAAAAACTTCAAAGTGCATCCAAGAACCAGGTTACCATATTACATGGTGTAGACACTGAAATATGAAAACATGATAAATATATTGTGATTAATAACTCAGTTTATTAGCTGGTTTAATAAAGTAAAACTTTACAGTGAAGATAGTGGTAGACATACAGCTTTGTAAAAGCTTTTCTATGGTATGCTTACAAAATGACAGACGTGGGTGAAAACATCCTCCACCGTGACAATCCAAGGAACAGGTGTCCTTCCTGTGAGTGAAGGGGACACTGCAGACAGGCTGTGTTAAAGCCATGTTAGCTTCTGGAGACCCTGGAGAGCCTACTTTGAAACTGTACTAGGGTAGCTTCTAAACATCATTGGTCTTAAATTTAGTAACACAAAAATTCCACTTCATCAGCTATTTTAACATTTCAAAGGAGAATTCTCTAGCTACGAGGGCACTCACTCCAGTTCCACCTGCCCCTTTTGATGCCTCTTCATTCTCGAGTAGGGACTTATTGTATCATCCGTCACAAAATCATACAGTACTTTTATCCAGGAGTTGTAGTGGGGTAGGTTGTCGTAGTATTCAGCTGCGATTTTCCTCACCTAGAAGGGAAAAGTCACAGCAAGATG
The DNA here is from genome assembly GCF_030014295.1 of Loxodonta africana. Taxonomy (NCBI): domain Eukaryota; kingdom Metazoa; phylum Chordata; class Mammalia; order Proboscidea; family Elephantidae; genus Loxodonta; species Loxodonta africana. Next base: position 52,033,875 of record NC_087366.1, read on the forward strand.
AGCAACAGGTGTTCCTGAGGCCTGTTAAAGATTACAGAGAACATTTCACGAAAACACTCAAAAGGGAGACCATGAGACCTTTCTCCCCACCACTCAAAAAGGTGGAAAAAAAATTTTTTTCCTCAGGAATTCTAAACAAAAAGCAATATGGATTTCAGTAGTTAAATACACTCGAACCCGCTAGCGTTACTGACTCCTATCAAGCTTTGAGAGCCTAATGTCTGGTTTATTTGTAAAATCTGGCACTTGGACTCTTTACCAAGTACATGCAATTCAATTAATTTGGTATTTCTTAAGCAGCACAACATTCTGTGTAGGTGGCACTGTAAGATGTGAAGGTAACACCTCAGCCCTGTCCTCAAGGAGCTTGCAGACACTAATGAATTACTGTGGAAGGCACGTATCAAGTGCACCATCCACAGGGGTGACACCTGGGACCACAGACCTTCAAAATGCTTATATAAAGAGGATCTACAGGTCACACGATGTACCTCAAGCGCAGCCACCACCCGTCTGTCAGCGGAGGTTTGTGTGTTGCTATGCTGCTGAACAAGTCTCAGTGAAGCTTCCGGACCAAGATGGGCTAGGAAAAAAGGTCTGGTGACCTACTTCCAAAAATCAGCCATCAAAATCCTATGGATCACAGAGGTCCGATCCTGTTGTGCGTGGGGTCGCCATGAGTAAGGGACTCAACAGCAGGTAACGGCAAACAGACCACACACAGACAAACTGGATCACAGTCCACACTGAATTATGTTAATGCCAGCAGCAACCTATTAACAGCTAGCGCAGACATTATCTTTCCCAGAAACAGTAAAATGACAGGGCCAAATTAGATCCTGAATAAGCATTTTGAGTCAAAGCAATATACTCCATAAGACTAAAAATATATAATAAATCATAATATAAAAACAAACAAACAAGTTTACCATTTATAAGCATAAGCCCTAAGGTAAAAATCAATAAATTCCTTAATACCAGGAGTTAGAAAACCTGGGGAACTTATATGCCACGTGTCCAATCTGATTAAATACAGACGTAAGTACCTGGACATCTTGCTTCCCACAGTAGTAAGCTGCCTACTTTTCTGTTTATGAGCAAACAGAAAAACACACACTCTCAAGTGTTTTCTGAACAGCAGAGCTCAATTTAAAAAAAGGTAAAGTATTAAAACTCCTGTTACTGTGATGAAAATGTCCTAAAACTGACTCTGGCAATGGCTGCACCACCCTGTGGATATACTAAAAACCACTGAGGCTGTATACTTCAAGTGGGTGAAGAATATCTCAGGAAAGCCCTTCAAACCAAACCAAACCTTGTGAACGCATATCTATGAACTAACTTAGTACCAGGTATACTGAGGAAAACAAGGCAAGATACTCCTTGGAACACACTGTAGGAAATGGAGGCCTAACTAGAGAACGCCGAGGGTATTAGTTAAGCAAAGGAGCAAGAGGACAGGATATGAAGAAATGGAGTGAGAAGTGGACAGTCACTGCTGTATCACGCCCTGAAGTCAGTCAGGTCTGAAAGGAATGACATTTTCAGCTCTGGCACCGTTCAAGAAAATTACAAATAAAGTATGTGGCTCATCTTGGAAAAAAATATTTTGTTCAAAGGGTGACTTTCTCCAAAATCCCTTAAAAAATAAACATAAAAATTCACTTCCCTATTTAGGAAGAAGGCAAAGGCTGCACACTTGCCATCTACTCTTACACTGGCAGATTGACACAAAGTAGCTGCACGCTAGCAGGACATCACACCACAATTCCAGGGATACTTCCTGTTGTGTGGTGTGAGTTTTTCCTCAAACATTTTATTCTGAAAAATGTAAAACTTACAGAAAAGTTCAAAGGGTAGTAAAATGAACACCCATATGCCCTTCCCCTAGGTTCAGTAATTATTAACACTACATCACAGTTTCTCTCTCTATATGTAAGCACCCACAATTTTCATTCCTGAACCTTTTGAAAGATGTAGACATCATGTGACAATTTAGCCCTAATATTTCACCTCTGAATAGTTGAACCTGTATCTCTAACGCCGACACGGTATCACATCATCTAACATACAGTCTGGACTGAAATTTTCCCCATTGACCCGATGTCCCTTATAGCCCTTTTCCGTCCTCATTGGAGGATGCAATCTAGGATCATGTTACATGTAGTTGTCAAGCTGTGCACGAGTTTTTAAACAGCCAACATTGAAAAACTTAAGAGGAAACACAAGCACCATACATAGCCTCCACTAGCCTGAGCCCAGAAGAACTAGACGGTGCTCTTCCAACTGTTCTGACAGGGACCACAATAGAGGGTTCCGGACAAAGCAGGAGCAAAATGTACAAAAAAAAAAAAAAAGACCAGAATTACTGGTTTGACAGACTGGAAGAACCCCTGAGACTATGGCCCCGGGACACCCTTTTAACTGAGAACGGAAAGCACTCCAGAAATTCTCCCTTCAGGCAAAGATTAGATAGGTCTATAAAACGATAACACCCATGAGGAATGTGCTTCTTAGCTCAGTGGAGTACAGGAGACTAAATGGGCAACAGTGGCCCAAAAGCAAAGATGAGACGGCAGGAAGGGACAGGAAAACTGGAGGGATGAAACGGGGAACTGAGGTGCGGAAGGGGAGATGCTGACACATCTTGCGGGGACTGCAACCAATGTCACAAAACAATTTGTGTATAAACTGTTGAATGAGCAACTAATTTGCTCTGTAAAGTTTCACCTAAAGCACAATAAAAAGTAAATAAATGAAGAAAAACTTAAGAGGAAACCTATAAAATTTAATTGGGTGGGTAGGACAGCATAAAATATCTGACCACGGTTCTCTTACATCATAGCTAAAAAAAAGTCAGGAATACTAATATTACATTTCATAGTAATTACCCTTTTTAGAATCATGGTAACAGTTTTTGATAGTAGAATTTTAAAAGCTAGCCATTTTGAGAATGGAACAGCTAATGAGAGAATTTACCAAGAACATAAAGAAGTTAGGAAAGTGGTCATTTTGGAGAGGATGAAAGGAGGAAGGTCAAAATGTCTTCTTTCATCTACTCTACAAAGAGTGCACTAAACATCTACTGTCAAAGGAAGCAGACAGAGCCCCTGCCCTCAGCAAGTCTGTAGGATTGGAAACTGATGTTCATTTATTTTTATTTTATTGTACTTTAGATGAAGGTTTACAGGACAAACTAGTTTCTCATTAAACAGTTAGTACACATATTGTTTTATGACATTGGTTAACAACCCCCCGACATGTCAACACTCTCCCTTCTCAACCCTGGGCTCTCTATTACCGGCTTTCCTGTTCCGTCCTCCCTTTTAGTCCTTGCTCCTGGGCTGGTGCTCCCCTTTAGTCTCATTTTGTTTTATACGCTGTCCAGTCTTTGGCTGAAGAGTGAACCTCAGGAGTGACTTCCTTACTGAGCTGAAAGGGTGTCCCAGGGCCATACTCTCAGGGTTTCTCTAGTCTCTGTCAGGCCAGCAAGTCTTTTTGAGTTAGAATTCTGTTCTACATTCTTCTCCAGCTCTGTCCAGGATCCTCTATTGTGATCCCTGTCAGAGCAGTCAGTGGTGGTAGCAGTGGTAGGTGTGGTCCATCAGTCCTTTGGACTAATCTTTCCCTTGTGTCTTTAGTTTTCTTCATTCTCCCTTGCTCCCGAAGGGGTAAGACCAGTGGAGTATCCTACATGGCCGCTCACAGGCTTCTAAGACCCCATATGCTACTCACCAAAGTAGAACGTAAAACGTGAGGTTCATTTATTTTTAAGCAGATTAATTTTGCAGGACATCTGTATTTCATAATAAACCACCATACAAGCCTCAGCTAAGCCCACTCAGTGTAACGGTGAGGGAGGTTACATAAACTTTTGCGTATTTCAGAGGGATATGGTTTTCTGTTTCTGAATTGCTTTACAAGGTAGCAATTTTACAGCTCCTTCAACGTTTTTAAACCCTAAGAGTAACCACTAGGCCCAGGAATCCAGGAGTGAACACTTTGTAAAATTAAGTTGAGAAACTCAGGATTTACACTCCTGTGAAACCCTGGTGGCATAGTGGTTAAGTGCTACGGCTGCTAACCAAAAGGTCTGCGGTTCAGATCTGCCAGGTGCTCCTTGGACACTTGACGGGGCACTTCTACTCTGTTCTATAGGGTCGCTATGAGTCGGAATCGACTCGACGGCAGTGGGGTTTTTTTTTTTATGCTTTTGACGAGCAGCCTAGACTGACAAGATATACTAGACTCTTTTTAAAATAACCAAGTCAAAGTCAAGACTAATTCTAATTGTAGGACCCTCAGAAATTAGAATAACGTACCAAATCACGTACTTACCAGTGGAAGGTTTTTGCCGGGAATGTTAGGGAAGTCATGATGTTCATTATGATAACCTACGTTGAAGGTAAGTAAATTCAGAGGCCCATAATACGAGTAAGTTTCGTGTCCCTTTAAGAACATGTAATGTTCGGCTATAAAATGTCCAGAAATTGGGTGCAAACCCAGACCCAGTAAAGATGCTGCCAACATGTAGACTAAAGATTTAATGCCCAAAAAGTAGTAAATTAAAATGTCAAAACTAATCTGGGCTACAGTATTGATAATCTCCAGATAAGAAATTGGTTTGGGGTTGATGAATAGAGGTCGAAAAGCATAAAACAGAGGCTGAAGAATAACCCATACAAGCTTTCGGAAAGTGGTACAGAAAAACCAGCCCTCAAAATCGGTAGGGATATCCACATCGATGCCGTCCGCTCCGAGGTACCGATGATGATCCATGTGGTATCTCTTAAAGGAGATGGAATAGGGAACACCGATAGGAAGATTGGCAAATATTCCAAACCAGCGATTCCACATAGCTTTGCAGTGGCCAAAGGCACTATTATGGGAAACCTCATGAATTGCCAAAGTCATCGAATGATTAATGCAGCTGCCAAAGACATGTGCCCAAAATAGGACCCACTTCCAGTCCAAGTCTTTTACTAAGTAAAGCGCAACCAACTGGGTGAGAACCATCACAGTTATAATCCATATCAGGTTGGAATCAGGTTTCATCAAGGATTTTATCTCTGGGTACTTTGCTGTAAAGAAAAAGAAAAACCAATCAGGAACTGAGAAAAGTACACACTGTTTCAGCAATTCTAATTAAATTAATACTTAAATGTCACTTTTTTTCCTTTTTCCAAGTCATCACATTCCACCTACTAGTTAGAGACTTACGCGAAGGAGTGGTTTTAGCAGTGAAGTTGCCAATACCATATAACACTCTGAGAATTCATGAAGGAAAAATTAGCCTCCAAACCTAGGAGTCTCCATATTAACAGAAGGATAAGCACAAAAGAGCCAAAGATTTCACATTATCCAATTCCCTTTGTGTGGGTATGCTAGGTTTTTTTTTTTTTTAATTGCAGTGAAAATGTGTACAACAAAACATACACCAATTTGACAATTTCTTCGTGTGTAATTCAGTGACACCAATCATATTCTCCAAGTTCTGCGACCACTCTCTATCCCTGTCTACGTCATTCCACCACCAGTCCCCATTTGACCACTAACAATTCTTTTGTATATGAAATATGTACGTTTTCCAATGCTGCAATCATAATGGGTATTCTATTTTACATTCTACTACACATCTGATAAGCACATTATATACTTAGATTTTCTACCATGCTTTAATTAATCACTTCCAGTTGCCAGGTCTTCTAACCATTCCCTATTTTTTAGAGATGTTAGATTTCTAAAATTTTTTTGCCATTTATAGATAATCTTGTTTTCTTTTGTGGAATAATGTCCTTAGGATAATTTCCAAAGAACTTTAATGATTTACAATGCCACTGTCCTTATTTACTTTGCTTTAGAATTTCAGCATTAACTAATTCGTATTAGACTGGCTGTGTTGAATCTACAAACACATTTTCAAATACTATGGAAAAGGACACTAACAAAAGCTTTGCATTTCATGGGAGGTCCTCTCATGGCAAAATGCAGACTTTTCTCTGCAAACCACTGTCTCTGGGAAGAAGAAAAGGGCATGAAGTACAGACATAATCAATGTCTTTGGTTTTATGTGTTGTCCAGGATGGCAACAGGGAGAACCACCTTTTTTTTGAGACTTAGAATGCGCTTAGGAAGATAAAGGGAAAAGGGCAGCTTCATCCTCTTTTCTCTAAGTGTGGGAAAAGACTAGCATAGATGTAAAAAAAAAAGTTTAAAATGCAAGACAGGAAGTTATTTAAGTCCAGTTTTACATACAAGAAACAAGGGTAGTGTTAATTCAAGTAAGTAATTCCCTCTAGTTTCTTTCCTTTCCTTTTTCTCTCTCCACTTTCTAAGTTCTAATCTTTGAAGGTATAACTCATTTTATCAATGTTAATAATTTTGTAGGCAATAGACAAAAAAAAAAAAAACCCTATAGGATCAGAATTCATCTGCAGTCATGCATTGCTTAACGTCCACCACGTTCTGTGACACAGGACATTATACGAAAACTATTATATACGGGCAGTCCCTGGGTTCCCCCGCTGCTCGGCCTGCCTAAGGAGCACCATCAGCCAGGCCAGCAGGCCCCTACCACCAGCTGCCTGGTGGGCAAAGCCCTAGAGGTGTGGCCACTGGATACAGGAGGCTGGCCTTGCTGAGTGTGCGGCTCACGAGGCTGTGCTGGCAGCCGGATGGGGACTCGGCACACACCCAGGCTTAGTGCCAGGGGTGCACGGAAAGGTGGCCACGGCGTCTGGGGGGGAGTGGGTGTGTAGCTGCCAGGAGTGCAGCTGGTGGTGGCAGCCCTGGCTGCCACTACCCTGTTGATGTGGCCACTTCCTGATCATGTGCAGGCCCTGTTACCTGGAGCCAGGAGCCCACGAGAGCTCCAGGCCTGGCCAGCGCCCACGGCAGGCGCAGAGATAGGCGCTGCTGCCCTGCGTGGGGAGTGAACGGCTGCACAGCTGCTGGGCAGGTGAATGATGCCAGGAGCAGAAGGAGGAGGAGGAGGTGCTGTGAGCATTGAGATGTGCCCTGGAGCCCTGCTGCTCATTCACTCTGGGGGCTTGGGGTCTTTAAAACCATTAGGGGGAAATAATAAACAAAAGGAGAGCTGGTTTCCCTTTTTAAAAAAAAAAAAAACCATACGGGCCCTTCGATGTGTATGTGGTTGGGCAATGCCCAAACAGATGTTCTGTTGGGCATGACTATACAACTAATCCTTCTAGTATAAACCAAGAGTCCAAACAGCCATTCATTAATAGAGCATTTCTGAGCAGTTTATTGGTGGATGAGCAATAATTCCTTCATATTAATACAGTCGTGGCACTGAACGTCCACAACACATTCCGTGAAACAGGACGTAACGTGATTTGGACGTTGTGCAAACACGCCTGCATCACAAGCAGTAGCACTCACTGATTTTCCACCTTCGTGTTGTTTAATAATCTTTTTTCACTTCCATATCGACACTTCTTTCCCTCTTGCGGCTGCAAGTTTCTCAATGGAAATTTCAAACATCCGCTCCCCTCAAATGTTCCATTTTCACCTCTGTTCCCCTTTTCAGAGTATGAAGTCATGAAACCAACAACTGCACAAATTTCCTCCAGTTTCCTCACCTACATCCTAAACCTCAACTCCTCTCATCTTCTCAGGAGTAATTTCCACTGTAAGAGAGAGACTAGAAAACAGCAGATACCAGGATACCCATGGACACTACGTCAGTAAATGTAACATATATTTTTTCATACTGCTTGACTGTTCACCAGCATCTGAAAGTGCATATCCAAAAAACTCACAAATCTCCACCTATCATTCTGACTCCTCAGGCTTTGACATGTTTGACTACCTCTATTTATTCTGGAATGGGACCCCGGACGTATACGCAGCTGGACATTGCCCAAACGGATGTTATGTGGCACATGACTATATGTGTTATTTCTATGTTTAGATGGAGCTCCGGCGTCTTCACCTTATATAAAACTTAACTAAACTGACAGAGCTGACAAAGGGTAGAAAATACACATTTTGTAGTAAGTATAAGTAAAATCAAGGAACTTATATAACAGAAACTGTCTCATGAAGTCATCTTTAAATAACAGTTTAGCTCCATTAATAATGTTTACCTTAAGCACTGCACTCTTTTAAAGAATTATCTATATGAGATCAAATTGACAACAATAACTCTAAAGCACAGATGGGAACTTTATGGGGCAGAGAGTCTAAGTTAATGGTGATAAAGCCATATGAGTAGAGATAATGAGAACGGTAACACAACGTGAAGGATGTAACCAATATCACTAAACTGTACATGTAGGTATTGTTGAATGGTTGGTTGTATGTTTTGCTGTATTTTCACCAAATTGGAAAACAAACAAACATATTCACAGTCCCCTTAAACAAACCAATTTGCCCAAGTAATTTTGTAGGCTCCGAATTTTTGCAAAGCTGTAATAATGTATAAACATCAATACTACAACGGTGCCAAGACAATTAAATGGGGAAACAATAGTTTGTTTGTTTTAAACAAATGGTGCAGGAACAAGTGGAGCCACACGCCAAAGAATGAAGTTGGATCCCTACCTCACACCATATATGAAAATTAACTCATAATGCATCATAGGCCTAACTGTAAAACCTAAAGTGATAAAACTCTTAGAAGAGAACATAGGAGTAAATCTTTGTGACCTCTGTGATCTCTTAGTGTACCAAAAGCACAAGCAACAAAAGAAAATAATAAATTCAACTTCATCAAAAATTTTTGTGTTGCAGATAATATCGAGTAAAAGACAACCCACAAAATGGAAAAAAAGTCTGCAAATCATGCATCTGATAAGGGACTTATATTCAGAAGATATACAGAACTATTATGACTCAATAATAAAAACACAAATAGCCCAATTAGAAAATGGACAAAAGATCAGAATAGATACTTCTCTAAAAGATATGCAAATAGCTGATAAGCACATGAAAAGATGCTCAACAACATCAGTCATTAGGGCAGTGCAAACTGAAAACATTATGAGATGCCACTTCCTGCCCAGTAGGATGACTATAATAAAAAAAGACAGACCACACAATAAGGATATGGAAAAACTGGAATCCTGATACAACTGTTGGAGGGAAAGCATGGAGAGCAGTTTGGAATTTTATTTTCCCTTAAATATATAAGTTACACATGGAAAATAATCATACTTTCATTGACAAATAGGTAGTCCTCTTCCTTTCCAGAGGCCCTGGTGGTGCAGTGTTTAAGAGCTCTGGCGTGCCACAGCTGCTAACCAGAAGGTAGGCAGTTGAAATCCACCAGCTGCTCCTTGGAAATCCCATGGAGCAGTTGCATTCTGTCCCACAGGGTTGCTATGAGTCAGAATTGATTCAATGGCAATGGTTTTTTTTCCCTTTCCAAATTAAAATTGTTCAGTGATAATAAGCTCAAGGAAAAAAAAAGGCTCCGTGTTGAGATAAGCACCAATAAGCACCTTTTTCCTTCCTTGATTTTCTGAATATTAAATACGCAGCTAAGTTCTAGCATTCAGGAGTCTGTTTTTACAAGGATGGACATCAAATTATTCATATGCAATATACTGATGAGACATAGAAAACATGCCTCACATGCTATCTCACATCAAGTTATGTACAAATGATTTTCAAAACACATCCTAGTGGAGGTGAAGTGGTATCTCATTTGATTTGATTTACATTTCCATAATGACTAATGACATGGAGCATCTTTTCATGTGCTTATTGGCCATTTGTAAATCTGCTTTGGAGAAATAGCTGTTCAAATCCTTTGCCCATTTTTTAACTGGGTTATTTGCCTTTTTGTTGTTGAGTTGTAGGAATTCTTTATATAGTCTAGATATTAGACCCTTACTGGATATATGGTTCCCAAATATTTCCTCCCATTCCATGGGCTGTTTCTTCTCTTTCTTGATAAAGTCCTTGATGAACAAAAGTTTCTAATTTTGATGAAGTCCAATTTTATTTCCTTTTGTTGTTTGTGACTGTAGCATCCTATCTAAGAATCCATTGTCAAAAACAAGGTCTTGAAGCTTTTTCCCTAATGTTTTCTTCTGAGAGTTTTATGGTTTTAGCTTTTATACTTAGGTTATTGATCTATTTTGAGTTAACCTTTGTACCCCGTGTGAGGTACGGGTCCAACGTCATTTTTTGCATCTGGCTACACACGGGGTTGCCATGAGTCAGAATCAACTATATGGCAAATAACAACAACTACATTCCAGTTGCCCCAGCACTATTTGTTGAAGAGACTATTCTTTCCCCATCGAATGGATTTGTCACCCTTTGCAGAAAACCAACTGGTCATAGATGTATCAAATAAATGCTTATTAAATGAACTTTTAACATGAAGTCTAAACGTAAATTTACAGTTCACAGATGGTGGATGTTAAACATATCCATTTTGTACTATGCCTCTCTGCCTGCTCAAAAGCTCAAAGAAATGCCAGAAATAATCTCATCATTTTAAAGTGCAAACAAATCCCCAGAATCTTATCTTTCCTAAGGTTATTCCATCTCCTACCCTTGAAACAGAACCCTAAGCAGTAGTTACACCTGGAAAATGATCGTATTTTCAGTGAGAAATACATAGTCCTCTTCCTTTCCAGGAGCACTGGTGGTGCAATGGTTAAGAGCTACGGCGTGCTACAGCTGCTAACCAAAAGGTAGGCAGTTCAAATCCGCCAGCCGCTCCTTGGAAATCCTACAGAGCAGTTCCACTCTGTCCTATAGGGTCTCTATGAGTCAGAATCAACTCAAGGGCAATGTTTTGTTTTTTTTTTTTTCCTTTCCAAATTAAAATGGTTCAGTGATAATAAGTTCATGGGGGAAAAAAAAAAGGTTCCATATTGAGATAAGCACCAATAAGCACCTTTTTACTTCCTTGATCTTATGAATATTAACTATATAGCTAAGTTCTAGTATTCAGGAGTCTGTTTTTACAAGGATGGACATCAAATTATTCTTATACAATATACTGAGACACAGATAACATGCATCACATGCTATCTCACATCAAGTATATACAAGTGATTTGCAAAACATGTTTTAATTAAGGAATAACGGCATCCAAGAAACCAAAGTAACTTAAAGGGCTACCCTTAATAAGCAACTATAAAGGTCCAAGCTCCCAATTTACTGATTCTATTTTTTAAAACCCCTTTGAATGATCTAGTAGCTTCTATCTTTGAAACCATGAAATGTTTAAGTTTAGATAACCCTGCAAAAATCAGGGCAAATGGGTGATGAGAAGAAAAACTAGGGAAATGCTGGTATGAGGAAGAATTTCTCAATCACCCCACCACTCACTGGATTCCCTGATTTTTGAAGCAAAAGCTCCAGTATTTACTCATTAGCTTTTACCTCATCTTTGATATAGGGGTAATTCCGAGCTAGGTGAGTTACTGGGAGGATTAAATTGGATGTTTGTAAAGCACTTTAACACAATGCCTGGTGTATCATTAAGAGTAACCTGGGAGAGATAAGAGAACTCTCTGTAACTCAAGTCCCAGGTCGCCAAGTGCCTTACACCTCTAGATAAAGTAGGCCCAGTCAGGTACTTGGTTTTTTCAGTTAGGCACTGCAAAGGGCACGTCAGGGGACAAACAAGCTAAATTTGGCAAGTCGTTTAACCTCTTCCATATTCCATTGTTTCATCCCCCAAACCGGGATTGATGAAAAATACATATGAATCTGCCCTTCTTGCGTCCCAGGCTTGTTGCAAGGATCGAATAAGACAACTGGCAGTGACTGCGCCAGGCACCCAGTCCGTGAACCCAGCCGGTCCGAGAAGCCCCTGGAGCCACACGACATGGGTAGGGTACCAGCCCCTTCCCCGGGGCCTGGGCAGGGACCACCGTCACCAGCATGGCTTGTTGACTGTGACAATGTGAGCGTGGCTGGAGTGTAGACCTCCGGATCCCCCAACACCCGGGCCGGGACCACACCCTGCCGCGCAAACATTCGCACCCTGGGCTCGCTCGGGCACCCTCCTTGCCCGGGCCTGATCCGGAGAAGGAGGAGGAGGAAAGGGCGCCTACCCCAGGGCAGAGGAATCCTCACAAAAGAGGATCTACCAGCCGGGGTGGGGGTGGGGGTGGGGGTGGGGGTGGGGTGGGGGTGGGGCGACCTCGACTCAAGCCTGCGCCCAAGCCGCCCGCGGGGTCCGGAGGGGGCGCCCGCGCCCGGGGACGCGCCTGCGCCTCTCCGCGGAAGGGCCGCTGCGGTGCGCGGACACCATCTCTCCCGGGCCGGGCCCGAGCTCGGGAGCCGGCCCGCACCTCCCTCGGCCTCTCCCGCGCGGGCAGCCGGGGCGGTGGCGGCACGCGGCGGAGCCGGCTTGTAACGGGCCTCCGGCGCCCCCGGCCGCGCAGGGTCCGCGGCGGAGAGCGCGCCCCGGCGGCGGGAGGCCGCGCGCGCAGATAACGGCGCGCCGGGCCGGACCTCACCCAGGATCTCCCGGCGCCGATCGGCGTGCGGCTGGTCGGTGTAGACCCACTCGAAGTCCTCCCGCGAAACGCGGTTCCCCATGGCGGCGGCGGCGGCGGCGGGCCCGCTCCCGGCTCTCGCTCCGCCCGGCTCCTCCGGCCTCGGCTCCTGCCAGGCGACGGCGGCAGCTGCTCCCCGGCTCGTGTCAGCCGGCGGCGGCGGAGTGGCCGAGGAGGCGGAGCCCGGGCGGAGCCCCAGACCCCGCCCCGGCCGAGCGTGACGCTGCGGGCGCCAAGGGGCGGCCGCCGGGGGTCGAGCCTTGGCCGCCCTTTGGGGCTCCGGCGCCGGGCGGGAGTCGGCGGCTCGGGGTCGCGGCCTTCCGAGGACCTACGACTCGGCCACCAGTCGGGATGCCGAGCTCCTGCGGGTCCCGGCTCCGTCCGGGCTGTCCGTGTCCGGTGCCCATGCCAGTGCCGGGGGAAAGGATGAAAAAGGAAGGGAAGGTGTCAAGTTAGATAAGCTGCCATTTAGGGCCTCGTGGGAAGGCTGAAGCTGGGCCAAGTCACGAGGACCCTTCGCCATTCCAAAAACTAAACCAAGCCCACTGCCGTCGAGTGGGTTCTGACACATAGCGACCTTATAGGACAGAGTAGAACTGCCCATGGGGTTTCCAAGGCTGTAAATCTTCATGAAAGCAGACTGCCATGTCTCCTTCCCTGGTAGGTTTCAAATCTTTCCGTTAGCAGCCGAGCACTTTAACCACTGCGCCACCAGGACTCCTTCTTTGGCAACTGGCCCAAGTTTTGTTTACTTAATTTTAAAAAACGAATTACTCACGTGAGCCCTTTTTTGGCCGCCTTCTGGAAATAATAGCTCAGGCTGCGTCTTCCAGGAAAAAATGCAGAACGTGCAGCAATTACAAGCTAAAAAAAAAAAAAAAAGAACACTCCTGTTGAGAAAGGAAAAGATGACATGGAACTCCATGTTGTTGTTTTGCCTGAATTATTCTGGCGTGACCACTTCTCTCACCAGATGATTGCTCAGCCTTGCGTCTGACTGTCACAGAAGTTGGCTAAGCCACAACCTCTTCCTGAAAGAGGGGGCGTTTTGTTTCAAAATTCATTACCACTTCTCCATCAAAAAAGAAACTTTGGCTAAGATTACAAAAAGAAAGACAACCACACATGAAGTACCTCCTGGTAAAAGAACACAGCACCACCAAAAAAGCCCTGAATCTGATCGAGCCCCTGGATCTGACGACTAATATGCAGAAAATGGAAAGGACGTGTTAATCTGTACCACAGGGACCCAATCAGCAAGATCCCTGTGGGAAACTCTGGAGGACAAAAACCTGGGTTCTTTAACAAATAAAAAGCAATGGGGAGAAAAGGAAAGGAGCAGAAACCTGTAGATCAGAAGAGGCTTGAGAGAGTATATGCTGACTTTAAATTCTGATTGAAGTTTTTTTTTTAAATGGACATTTATGAGACAATTCAAATATCGACTGGATATGTGATAATAATTTTGTTAATTTCCTAAGCATAATAAATTATGGTTATAGTTTTCCAAAGAGTCCTATCTCTTAGAGATTCAAACAAACAAACAAAAACCCACTAAACTAAAAAATACATAAATTATGGTACATGTGATTTACCATACTACGTTGTACCTGCCGCCACCGAAATGGACGAGGAAGGTCTTATTAGTTGCCATGGACTTGATCCAGACTCACATGAATGCAGAGGGGAAACAGATGGTCAGGCCTGCCTTCTAAGGTGCCTCTGGGTGGATTTGAACTGCCAGCCTTTCTGCTAGTAGTCAAGCAGTTAACCATTTGCACCACCTGGGGACTCTTTTTTGTTGTTGCAGTAATTAACTGTATTACACTTTTCTAATTTTTTCTTTAAGTGAAAGTTTACAGTTCCAGTTAGTTTCTCTACAAAGATTTATAGACACGTTATTATGTGACCCTAGTCGCTCTTCCTGTAATGTGACAGCACGCTCATCTTTTCCACCCTGGATCTCCCATGTCCACGCAACCAGCTCCTGTCTCTTTTTGCCTTCTCATCTCACCTCCAGACAGGAGCTGCCCATTTAGTCTCATGTATCTACTTGAGAAGCACTCTCCTCACGAGCATGATTTTATGCTGTATAGTCCAGTCTAATCTTTGCCTGAAGAGTTGACTTCAGGAATGGTTTCAGTGCTGGGCTAACAGAGAGTCCCGGGGCCATGTCTTCCAGAGTCCCTCCAGTCTCAGGCAGACCATTCAGTGTGATCTTTTTACTAGAATTTGAGTTGTGCACTGCACTTTTCTCCTGCTGCGTCAGGGCTTCTGTGTTGTGTTCCCTGTCAAGGCACACCTGAGAAGTCTTTATGAGGAAGTTCTTTATTAATATGAACTGATCCCCAGAGTACACTCTAAATATACATACATGTTTCCTTGGATGTACATAAACTATGTTTAGAAGGAAACCCTGGTGGCATAGTGGTTAAGTGTTACAGCTGCCAACCAAAATGTCAGCAGTTCAAATCCACCAGGCGCTCCTTGGAAACTCAGTGGGGCAGTTCTCCTGTGTTCTATAGGGTCACTATGAGTTGAAATCAATTGTCTCGATGGCAATGGGTTTGGTTTTTTTGGTTTATGTTTAGAAAGACACCCAAAAGACAGTGACATTGTGAGGGAGTAAGTGGGATTCTAGAGGAGAAGGGTTGGGAGGGAATTTTTTTCATTTAAACCCTTTTGCACATTTCACATTTGAATGGAATGTGGATGTAAGAAAAGGTAAAGGATTTGAGTTATAGGATTGTCATGGGGATTGACAAAAATTTTCATTACACATAGGCATGCTTCTTAAATTTGGACTTTTAATGTTTCTTCATGTCTTCTTCCTACTTTTGCCAAGTAATTTGCCTTGAGACAATCATACCAGTTATTCCAGAAAGACACTCCCCCGTCTGCTGTTCAATGCGTTGGTGAATCCCAAAAGTCCCTGATGATGTTAGGGATTTCAGGTGAGGTCATTTTCAGATGAAGGCTGGATACTTTTGAAGTCCAAGTGTTTTTCTACATAGACTGTTTGGTTTTGAATGGGCAATCCTTTTTTAAGACCATTTTGATAATGGCACATTTGAGATCTGCTACTGGCGTTGAGAGATTTCAGCCTGTGGATATCTTTGACAACTTTAAGTCAGAGAAAAGTAATTACAGAAGACAATCTTTAGTCACTGCAAATGAACTTTAATCATAATAATAACCTTTGTATTATCTATTTCTTGACACCAAATAACGATAGCTCCTCCAATCAGTTGTTGATTGCCAATAAATATCTTTTCTTACTTTAAAAAGTATCACTTAATTAGAAAATTAGCATGTATAAAATCACAATTAAAACAGTCCACAGGTTTGTCTATAACTAAACTAACTTAACCGTGGCTCAATGTTTAAGCGCGGGGCGGCCGCTAACCGAAATTTTGTCAGTTTGGTGCCCCCAGCGGCTCCTCTGGAGAAAGACCTGGCAATCTGCTTCCTGTTAAGATTAAAAATCAAGCCAAACCCATTGCCCACGAGTGGATTCAGACTCATAGTGACCCTATAGGACAGAGTAGAACTGCCCCATAGGGTTTCCGAGGCTGTAAATCTTTATGGAAGCAGACTGCCACATCTTTCTCCCACAGAATGGCTGGTGGGTTCAAACTGCCGACCTTTTGGTTAGCAGCCGAATGCTTTAATCGTTGTGCCACCAAGGCTCCTCTCCGTTAAGATTATGGCCTAGAAAACCCTATGGAGCAGTTCTACTCTGTCACATGAGGTTGCTATAAGTCAGACTTGCTGGAACAACAACAAAGCTAACCTAGTAAGGTCAGGGAGACACTACACCTCTCCTGTCCCGTTCTCACCCCTGCTAGCCTCACTCAGTATAGCTGGTCCCGCCCTGCCTTGGGGGCATTGTGGGCTCCCATTTACTGTTGATATTTCTGGTCTCACATTGGTCTCCAGTTTCAGAGTCCACATACCCGACCTATCTCCCCTTGGCCCCAAGCTTCTTCTAATCCATAGCCGTCTGAACCTCACCCCTCTGGAAGGATGAGATCTCTCAGCTGATTTCCTCATCCACGAAAAGTTCCACAGGGGCCGGTGGGTTTGTCCTCAGGTCCAGCAGTTTAGACACTTAGGACCGCTAATCTGCCTTCGTATCATGCTGGAAGCTGGCCTTCTGATGAGATTTCTGGTCTCTCTGTTTATCCCAAGCAAGCTGGGCAATCATGCTTTCTTCCTGTAGGCCTCTCAGCTTGTCTGGAATGCAAGATCAAGAGAAAAGCAGATGAAAGGAGGAAAATTGTGCAATCATTTCAAACGAAACAGGGCTTGATAAAACTCATAATCTTAAGAACTTAGAGATAAATTACAGTCATGTGCTGCATAATGTCCTCTCGGGCAAGGTCCAACAGTGTGTACATTCATGGTCTCATACCAGAGTAAACAGAGGTAGTCAAATTTGTAAAAGCCCGAGGAGTCAGAATGACAGGTGGAGATTCATTCTTTTTTTTTTTTTTTCAGATATGTACTTTCAATTGCTGCTGAAAGATCAAGCAATATGGAAAAAAAAAAAAAAAAAACCGTTACTGTCTTAGTTATCTAGTGCTGCTATAACAGAAATACCATAGTGGGTGGCTTTAAGAAACACAAATGTGTTTTCTCGCAGTTTAAGAGGCTAGAAGTTTGAATTCAAAGTGCCGGCTCTAGGGGAAGGCTTTCTTTCTCTGTTAGCTCTGGGGGAGGGTCCTTGTCTTTTTTCAACATCTGTAGGGCTGGCGTTCCTTGGAGATCTCCGTGTGTCTTGATATCAATCTTCCCATGGGTTTAGGAGGTTCTCAGCACAGAGTTCCCGGATCCAAAGGATGCACTCCACTCCTGGTTCTTCTTTCTTGGTGGTAGTGAGGGCCCTCTCCTCTCTGTTCCCTTCTCTCTCATTTTATCTCTTGTAAGATAGAAAGTGTGACTTCAGCAAGGGTGTGACTTAAGTAAGGTGGTGGCTTGAGTAGTAAGATGGTGACTTGAGTGGGGGTGTGACTTGAGTAAGGGTGTGACTTGAGTCACGCCTTTCAGTAAGAGTGTGACTTGAGATACACCCCACATTAATACTGCCTCATTAACATATAGAGGTTTGGGATTCGTTGTTGTTGTTGTTAGGTGCCCTTGAATCGGTTCCAAGTCATAGCAACCTTATGTACCATGAAACGAAACACTGCCCAGTCCTATGCCAGGCCCACAATTGTTATGCTTGAGCCCATTGTTGCAGCTACTGTGTCAGTCAATCTCGTTCAGCTGACCCTGTATTCTACCAAGCATGATGTCCTTCTGCAGGGACTGATCCCTCCTGACAACATGTCCAAAGTATATAAGACTCAGTTTTGCCATCCTTGCTTCTAAGGAGCATTCTGGCTGGACTTCTTCCAAGAAAGATTTGTTCTTTTGGCAGTCCATGGTATATTCAATATTCTTCACCAATGCCACAATTCAAAGGCATCATTTCTTCTTCGGTCTTCCTTATTCACTGTCCAGCTTTCACATGCATACGATGTGATTGAAAACACCACGACTTGGACTAGGTGCACCTTAGTCTTCAAGGTGACGTCTTTGCTTTTCAACACTTCAAAGAAGTCCTTTGCAGCAGATTTGCCCAATGCAATGTGTCTTTTAATTTCTTGACTGCTGCTTCCATGGGTATTTATTGTGGATACAAGTAAAACGAAATCTTTGACGTCAGTCTTTTCTCCGTTTATCATGATATTGCTTATTGGTCCAGTTGTGAGTATTTTTGTTTTCTTTATGTTGAGATGTAATCCATACTGAAGGCTGTGGTCTTTAATCTTCATTAGTAAGTGCCTCAAGTCTTTTCACTTTCAGCAAGCAAGGGTGTGTCATCTGCATAACACAGGTTGTTGATGAGCCTTCCTCCAATCCTGATGACCTGTTCTTCATATAGTACAGCTTCTCAGATTATTTGCTGAGCATACAGATTGAATAAACCTATTGCTGTCGAGATTGGATGGGTATCGTGAAAGGATACAACCCTGACACACAGCCTTCCTGACTTTAAACCATGAAGTATCCCCTTGTTCTGTCCGAACAACTGCCACTTTATCTATGTACAAGTTCCTCATGAGCACAATTAAGTGTTCTGGATTTCCTGTTCTTCGCAATGTTATCCATAATTTGTTATGATCCACACAGTGGAATGCCTTTGCATAGTCAATAAAACACAGGTAAACATCCTTCTGGTATTCTCTGCTTTCAGCCAGAATCCATCTGACATCAGCAATGATATCCCTGGTTCCACGTCCTCTTCTGAAACCTGAATTTCTGGCAGTTCCCTGTCGATACACTGCTGCAGCAGCTCTTTGAATGATCTTCAGCAAAATTTTGCTTGCGTGTGATACTGTTCGATAATTTCTGCATTTGGCTGGATCATCTCTCTTGGGAATAGGCATAAATATGGATCTCTTCCAGTCAGTTGGCCAGGTAGCTGTCTTCCAAATGTCTTGTCACAGAGGAGTGAGCACTTCCAGCGCTGCATCCATTTGCTGAAACATCTCAATTGATATTCTGTCAAGTCCTGGAGCCTTGTTTTTCGCCAGTCCTTTCAGTGCAGCCTGGACTTTTTCCTTCAGTACCATCAGTTCCTGATCATATGCTACCTCTTGAAATGGTTGAACATCGACTAATTCTTTTTGGTATAATGACTCTGTGTATTCCTTCCATCTTCTTTTGCTGCTTCCTGCATTGTTTGGTATTTTCCCCATGGAATCCTTCACTATTGCAACTTGAGGCTTGAATTTTTTCTTCAGTTCTTTCAGTGTGAGAAATGCCGAGCATGTTCTTACCTTTTGGTTTTCCATCTCCAGCCCTTTGCACATGTCATTATAATACTTTGTCTTCTCAAGCCGCCCTTTGAAATCTTCTGTTCAGTTCTTTTACTTCATCATTTCTTCCTTTTGCTTTTGCTGCTCGATGTTCAACAGCAAGTTTTAGAGTCTCCTCTGACAACCCTCTTGGTCTTTTCTTTCTTTCCTGTCTTTTCAGTGACCTCTTGCTTTCTTCATGTATGATGTCCTTGATATCATTCTGCAACTCGGCTTGTCTTTGGTCATTAATGTTCAACGCGTCAAATCTATTCTTGAGATGGTATCTAAAATCAGGCGGGATATACTCAAGATCATACTTTGGTTCTCGTGGACTTGCTCTGATTTTATTCAGTTTGAACTTGAACTTGAATGTGAGCAATTGACGGTCTGTTCCACAGTCGGCCCCGGCCTTGTTCTGATTGTTGATATTGAGCTTTTCCATCGTCTCTTTCCACAGATGGAGTCAATTTGATTCCTGTGTGTTCCACCTGGTGAGGTCCATGTGTATAGTCACAGCTTACGCTGGTGTAAAAAGGTGTTTGCAATGAAGAAGTCATTGGTCTTGCAAAGTTCTATCATTTGATCTCTGGCATTGTTTCTGTCGCTGAGGCCATATTTTCCAACTACCGATCCTTCTTTGTTTCCAACGTTCACATTCCAATCACCAGTAATTATCAATGCATCCTGATTTCATGTTCAATCAATTTCAGGCTGCAGAAGCTGATAAAAATCTTCAATTTATTCATCTTTGTCCTTAGTGGTTGGTGCATAAATTTGAATAATAGTAGTAATAACTGCTCTTCCTTCTAGGTGTATGGATATTATCCTATCACTGACAGCATTGTACTTCGGGATAGATCTTGAAATGTTCTTTTTGACAATAAATGCAATGCCATTCCTCTTCAAGTTCTCATTTCTGGCGTAGTAGACTATATGATTGTCTGATTCAAAATGGCCAATACCAGTCCATTTCAGCTCACTAATGCCTAAGATATTAATGTGTTTATGTGTTCCATTTCATTTTTGATGATTTCTTATTTTCCTAGATTCATACTTCTTACATTCCAGGTTCCAATTATTAATAGATGTTTGCAGCTGTTTCTTCTCATTTTGAGCCGTGCCACATCAGCAAACGAAGGTCTTGAAAGCTTGACTTCATCCACATTATTAAGGTCGACTCTACTTTGAGGAGGCAGCTCTTCCGCAGTCATCTTTTGAGTGTCTTCCAACCTGGGGGACTCATCTTCTGGCACTATATCAGACAGTGTTCCGCTGCTATTCATAAGGTTTTCACTGACTAATTCTTTTCAGAATTATACTGCTGGGTCTTTCTTCCTAGTCTGTCCTAGTCTGGAAGTTCAGCTGAAATCTGTCCTTCATGGGTGACCCTGCTAGTATTTGAATACCGGTGGCATAGCTTCCAGCATCACAGCAACACTCAAGCCCCCACAGTACAATAAACTGACAAACACGTGGGGGATTTACAACATATAAAATGTAGGATAATTATACAATACCACAAAATAGAGGACAATTACATCAGATCACAAAACAGAGGACAATTACACAATAACAGGAATCATGGCCTAGCCAAAGGGACATATATTTTTGGGGCGCATGATCCAATCCATGTCGAGCAGCTAAAGCAAAAGGAAGAAATGGTGAAGTAAAAGATCTGAACAGATGATTTCAAAGGACAGCTCGAGAAGACAAAGTGTCCAACCATATCTTATTGTTGTTGTTAGGTGCCGTCAAGTTGGTTCCAACTCATAGTGACCCCATGTACAACAGAATGAAACACTACCTGGTCCTGAGCCATACCCACAATTGTTATGCTTGAGCCCATTGTTGTAACCACTGTTGTCAATCCATCTCCTTGAGTGTTTTCCTCTTTTTCATTGACCCTGTACTTTACCAAGCATGATGTCCTTCTCCAGGAACTGATCTCTCCTGACAACATGTCCAAAGCATGTAAGACGTAGTCTCGCCATCCTTGCTTCTAAGGAGCATTCTGGTTGTACTGCTTCCAAGACAGATTTGTTCATTCTTTTGGCAATATTCTGTATTCTTTTGCCAACACCAAAAATGAAAGGCATCAATTCTTCTTCTGTCTTCCTTATTCATTGTCCAGCTTTCACATGCATATGATGGGATTGAAAGTACCATGGCTTGTATCAGGCGCACCTTAGTCTTCAAGGTGACATCTTTGCTCTTCAACACTTTAAAGAAGTCCTTTGCAGCAGATTTGCCCAATGCAATGCATCTTTTGATTTCTTGACTGCTGCTTCCATGAGTGTTGATTGTGGATCCAAGTAAAATGAAATCCTTGACAACTTCAACCTTTTCCCCATTTATCAGTTGTGGGGATTTTTGTTTTCTTTATGTTGAGGTCCAATCCATACTGAAGGCTGTGGTCTTTGATCTTCATTAGTAAGTGCTTCAAGTCCTCTTCACTTCCAGCAAGCAAGGTTGTGTCATCTGCATAATGCAAGTTGTTAATGAGTCTTCCTCCAATCCTGATGCCCGGTTCATCTTCATATAGTCTAGCTTCTTGGATTATTTGCTCAGCATACAGATTGAATAGGTATGGTGAAAGGATACAGCCCTGATGCACACTTTTCCTCACTGTAAACCACGCAGTATCCCCGTGTTCTGTACGAACAACTGCCTCGATCTATGTACAGCTTCCTAATTAGTAAGTGTTCTGGAATTCCCATTCTAGCATCTGCAATTTTCTAGCATCTAACATCTGCAGTTTTCTAGTCTCTCCTTCATAGTGTAAATAACTCGTGAGAATATGAGAGGAGTTGGGATTTCGAGTGTAGGTGAAGAAACTGGCCTAAGGTTGGAGGTATTATACCTCCTTCACTGTAACTGGAGGAAATTTATGCAGTTGTTGGGTTCATGGCTTCTGTTTACTCTGAGAAGTGGAAGAAAGTTGAAAACGGAACATTCGAGGAGAGTGGCGGTTTGAAATTGCCTCTGATAAATTTGCAGCAGCAAGAGCTAAAGGAAAGGTATCGATTTGGAAGTGAAACAAAAGGTTATTAAACAACACGAAGGTGGACAATCAGTAAATGCTACTGTTCCTGATTTAGGCGAATTCACACAATGTCCAAGTCACATAACGTCCTGTTTCACAGAACATGTCATGGATGTTAACACCTGACTGTATTAAAGTAAAATAAGGGAAATTGGCAAGGTTGCTGGAGAGAAAACTAATGTTCAAAAATCATTTCTATTTTTATAAACCATCAGCAAGCTATTAAAAATGCAAACAAATAGAAGATAGCATTTATGACAACATCAAAAAGTACCCAGAAATAAATCTACTAAAAGATGTGTAAGCCCCTGAGCGGCACGAATGGTGAAGCTCTCATTGACTAACCAGAAGGTTGGTGGTTTGAACCCACCCAGAGGCACCTCGGAAGACAGGCCTGATGATTTGGTCCCAAAGATCATGGCTTTGAAAACCCTATGGAGCAGTTCTACTCTGCCCACGTGGCATCGAGCATGAGTCAGAATTGACTCCATGGCAACTACAAGACATTAAATAGAAGGTTTTAACACTTTATTGAAAGATTTTAAAAAAGACTTGAAAAAATGGTGAAATAGACCATGTTCTTAGATTGGAAGACTATCATAAAGATGTCAATTCTGCCACCCCCACAATTGATCTACAGATTCAATGTAAT
Organism: Loxodonta africana; assembly: GCF_030014295.1. NCBI lineage: Eukaryota > Metazoa > Chordata > Mammalia > Proboscidea > Elephantidae > Loxodonta > Loxodonta africana. Next base: position 52,056,909 of record NC_087366.1, read on the forward strand.
TATAATCAAAATTCCAAATGGGTTTTTGGTGGAAATTAATATGCTGATTTTTAAATTTCAAGGAAGAGTAAAAGGATCAAGAACAATGAAGACACATCTACAGAAGAACAAGGTAAGAGACGCTCACCAGATATTGAGAATTACAGAGCCCTGGTGGCGCAGTGGTTAAGTTCTCAGCTGCTAATCGAAAGGTCGGCAGTTCAAACCCACCAGCTGCTCTGCAGGAAAAAGACGTGGCAGTCTGCTTTCATAAAGATTATAGCTTTGGAAATCCTATGAGGCTCTTCTACCCTGTCCTATAGGGTCACTATGAGTCAGAATCGACTTGATGGCAATGTGTTTGGTTTTTTTAATTTTGGTTGTTGTTATGGATTGGATTATGTTCCCCCAAAATGTGTGTTGTAAACCCTAACCTCTATGACTGTGGTTATAATCCCATTTGGGAATGGGTTGTCTTTGTTATGTTAATGCAGGATTAGTGCAGGGTATATCCTGAGTCAATCTCTTTTGAGATGAAAAAGATTAAACAAACAAGTTGAAGTAGCAGAGATGGGGAAGAGAGATGCCAGGCCACATAAAGATTTCCAAGGAACCAGAAAGCAGAAGCTGAAGAGACAAAGACCTTCCTCCAGAGTCGGCAGAGAGAGCAAAGGCCCTCCCCTACAGCCAGCACTCTGAATTTGAACTTCTAGCCTCCTAAACTGTGAGAAAATAAATTTCTGTTTGTTAAAGCCATCCTCTTGTGGTATTTCTGTTATAGCAGTACTAGATAACTAAGACAGTTGTAATATATAAATAAGATAGCTGCCGTCGAGTCAACTCCAACTCGTGGTGACCTTATGTACAACAGATCAAAGGTCCTATGCTAGCTTCATGATTGCTGGTATGCTCTAGTCCATCGTTGTGGCTACTGTCCATTTTGAGTGCCTTCCAACCAAGGGGGTTAATCTTACAGCTGTATATTGGACAACATTACATTGTGATCCATAGTTTTTATTGGCAAATTTTTGGAAATAGATCATCAAGCCTTCCTTCCTCTCTGTCTTAGTCTGGAAGATCTGTTGAAACCTGTTCACCATGAATGACTGTCATGGATTGAATTACGTCCCCCCAAAAATGTGTATATCAACTTGGTTAGGCCATGTGTTGTTGTCCTCCATTTTGTGATTGTAATTCTATGTTGAGAGGATTAGGGTGGGATTGTAACACCACCCTTACTCAGGTCACCTCCCTGATCCAAGGTAAAGGGAGTTTCCCTGGGGTGTGGCCTGCACCACCTTTTATCCCTCAAGAGATAAAAGGAAAGGGAAGCAAGCTGAGATTTGGGGGACCTCATACCACCAAGAAAGTAGCACCAAGAGCAGAGTGCGTCCTTTGGACCCAGGCTCCTTGCGCCTGAGAAGCCCCTCAACCGTGGGAAGATTGAGGACAAGGACCTTCTTCAAGAGCCAACAAAGAAAGACTTCACCTGGAGCTGACGCTTTGAATTTGGACTTTTAGCCTACTTTACCATAAGGAAATAAATTCTCTTTGTTAAAGCCATCTACTTGTGGTATTTCTGTTATGGCAGCACTAGATGCCTAAGACAGTGACCCTGCTGTTATTTGAAATACTAGGGGCATAACTTCCAGCATCATTGCAACACACTATCCACCACAGTACAACAAACTGACAGACACATGGGTAGCCATCGAATTTAAGAACTTAATTAAAAGATGTCATAAATGAGAGTAGAAAGACAAACTATAAACTGAGATAAGACATTTCCAACACATACAATCAACAAAAGATTAGTACTTAATATATATGAAGAACTCATAAGAATTAATAACAAGGGCATCTATACAAAACAACAGCTAACATAATTTTTAATGGAAAGAGGCTGAAAACATTCCCCTTGAGAATAGGAACAAGACAAGGATGCCCTTTATCATCGCTCCTATTTAACATTGTGCTGGAAGTCCTAGCTAGAGCAATAAAGCAAGAAAAATAAATAAAGGACATTCAAATTGATAATGAAGAAGTAAAACTGTCCCTATTTATGGATGATATGATACTATACATAGAAAACCCATAAGACTCCACAAGAAAACCGCTGGAACTAATAGAAAGATTCAGCAGAGTGGCAGGATACAAGATAAATATACAAAAATCAGTTGGATTCCTATACATCAATAAAGAGAATGATGAAAAGGAAATCAGGAAAACAATACCATTTATAATAGCCCCTAAAAAATAAAATATTTAGGAATAAATCTAACCAGGGATGTAAAAGACATATACAAAGAAAACTACAAAATGCTACTGCAAGAAACTAAAGAGATCTACATAAACGGAAAAACATACCATGCTCATGACAGGTAGACTCAACATTGTGCAAATGTCAATCTTACCCAAAGCAATCTACAAATACAATGCAATCCTGATCCAAATACCAAGAGCATTCTTTAAAGAGATGGAAAAACTAATCATTAACTTTATTTGGAAAGGGAAGAGGCCCTGGATAAGTAAAGCGCTGTTGAAAAGAATAATGTAGGAAGACTCGCACTACCTGACCTCAGACCTGCTATACAGCTACGGTAGTCAAAACAGCCTGGCACTGGAACGACAGACACATTGACCAACGGAACAGAATAGAGAACCCAGGTGTAAATCCATTCACCTATGGTCACCTGATCTTCGACAAGGGCCCAAAGTCCATCAAATGGGGAAAAGACAATCTTTTTAACAAATGGTACTGGCAAAACTGGATGTCCATCTTTTAAAAAATGAAACAGGACCCATACCTCACACCATACACAAAAACTAATTCAAAATGGATCAAAGACCTAAGTATAAAACCAAAAACTGTAAAGATCATAGAAGAAAAAATAAGATCAATGCTAACAAACAAAAAATATATATATATAAAAAACCAAAAACTATAAAGGTCATAGAAGAAAAAATAAGATCAATGCTAGAGGCCCAAATACACGGCATTAACAGGATATGAACCATGACTAACAACACACAAACTCCCGAAGATAAGCTAGATAGCTAGGATCTTCTAAAAATTAAACACTTATGCTCACCAAAATACTTCACCAAAAGAGAACCTACAGACTGGGAAAAAAATTTTGACTATGACAAATCCGACAAAGGTGTAATCTCTAAAATCTGCAGGAAAATCCAACACCTCTACAACAAACAGAAAAATAATCCAATTAAAAAATGGGCCATGCCCGACAGAGACTGGGGAAACCCTGAGAGTATGGCCCCTGGACCCCCTTTCAGCTCAGGAATGAATCACACCTGAGGTTTACCCTTCAGCCAGAGATTGGACAGGCCCATAAAACAACACAAGACTAAAGGGCCACACCAGCCCAGGGGCAAGGATTAGCAGGCAGGACACGACAGGAAAGCTGGTAATAGGGAACCCAAGATTGAGAAGGGGGAGTGTTGACATGTCGTGGGGTTGTTAACCAATTTCATAAAACAATAGGTGTACTAACTGTTTAATGAGAAGCCAGTTTGTTCTGTAAACCTTCATCTAAAGTACAATTAAAAAAAAAAATGGGTAAAGGAAATGAATAGACACTTCACATTCAGGTAGCTAACAGACGTATGAGGAAATGCTTGCAATCACTAGCCATTAGAGAAATGCAGATCAAAACCACAATGCAATGCCAACTCACCCCAACATTACCAGCACAAATCAAAAAACAGGAAATAACAGATGTTGGAGAGGCTGCGGGGAGATTGGAACTCGTATGCATTGCTGGTGGAAATGCAAAATGGTACAACCATTTTGGAAAATGATATGGTGCTTCCTTAGAAAGCTAGAAATAGAAATATCGTATGATTCAGCAATCCCACTCCTAGGAATATATCCTAGAGAAATAAGAGCCGTCACATGAATAGACGTGCACACCCATGTTCATTGCAGCATTGTTCACAGTAGCAAAAAGATGACAACAACCTAGATGTCCATCAGCAAATGAATGGATAAACAAACAATTGTACATATACACGATGGAGCACAAGGCTCCTTCTACCCCCAGCTCCCAGTCAAGGGCTATCGTATCTTCCCGAAGGCTGCTAGCACTTCTCACTGCCCTCCCCAGCTCCAGGTTGCAGAGACTAAGTTCTGGACAAGTGTAGCCAAGAGGTAAAGGGTTCCATTCCTCCACCCAGCTCCCACTCGCAGGGTGTCATATACCAGGTACAGCAGACCAAGAATACTACACCAGGTACAGCAGACCAAGAATTCTACACCAGGTACAGCAAGCCAAGAACACTATGCCAGGTGCAGTTGGCCAAGAGTTTTGGGTCCCAATTGCCCTCGTCCCAACTTGCTAGTAAAGCAAGGGCTCCACACTAGGAAAGGCAAGCTGAGAAAACCAGAGGTAGTCACCTTTGCCCGATGCCCTGCTCGTAAAGCAGGGGCGTCTCTCAGAGAGAAGCAGGACTGCCCTTGCCCCCAGCTCTGGAGAAATGGCTCAGAAATTGTGGCCGGGGTAGAGGCACATAATAAGAACAGAAGGACCCTAAGCACTCTGCCTGCCAAAACTGGTTTTATTTAGAACAGAGTGTGGGGGAGGGGATTAAAGCCTAAGGGCACTTTCAAAAACAATGGAAGTTTTGGTGATAAGCCATTAGAAGGGAGCCCATAGCTCCATGAGAGCAACTAGATAAAACAGCTTACTACAGAAAACCAGGGAGAGACAACTAAGAATGACCCTTCTGGGGTCAGAACAAACCTGAAAAACTGGTCTCAAAAACTACCCTTGAAATAGCCTAAATGTCCCACAACAGGTGAATAAACAAAATGTAGTACTTACATACAGTGGAATATTACTCAGCCATAAAGAGAAATGAAGTCCTGATATATGCTGTGATGTGGCTGAGCCTTGAAAACATTATGCCAAGTGAAGTAAGTCAGTCACAAAAAGATACATGTTGTATGATCCCTGTGGCAATGGTGTGGCAGAGGTGTCTGCCCTCCTCTAACTTCACCAGGGGGAGAGAGAATCACCATCAGCATCAGCCCAAAGCTGATTACTATCCTCCTCTCTCTAACCTTTTCGCCAAGTCTGAGACCAGCCATCCTTCCCATGGCATTCTCTACTTCTCTGCTGGGTTTGGTAATTCATTGCAACGGCCACACAGAACTCCCAAACTGTACTTACAGTTATGAGGTTTATTAGGGAAATAACAGGTTACAATTCAGGATACAGTTCTTCCATCAGCCCAGCCTTTTGTAGCTGTGCCAGCAGGCAGGCCTGTCTCTGGCCCTCGGCCCCTTGGCTCCTTGCTCTGGCCTCTGCTCTGCTCATGTTACAAAGCTCTTTAGCTCTGCCAATAAGTGCTCACAGGCACTCAGCTCTCTTGCTCCTTGACAAGTGCCCAGAGACACCCCACTCTGCCAGGAGGCTGCCTGCCCAAAGACGTTCAGCTCTCTAGTTCCGTGGGCCAGGAAGCCCACCTCGATATCTCCTGCCAGTCTCCTGGTTGTGCAGCTGATGGTTCTCTGTAATGCTTGCAGCTGCTTATCACCTTCTCGCACCATCTCTGGTGTTACAGCTCTTGTGAATCCGACTTGAATTTCTGGCAATTCCTGTAGATGTACTACTGTAACCACTTTTGAATGATCTTCAGCAAAATTTTACTTGAGTGTAGTATTAATGACATTGTTCAATAATTTATGCATTGACCTTTCTTTGGAATAGGCATAAATATGGATTTCTTCCAGTCGATTGGCTGTCTTCCAAATTTCTTGGCATAGATGAATGAGCACTTCCAGCAGTGCATCCATTTGTTGAAACATCTCGATTGGCATTCTGTCAATTCCTGGAGCCTTGTTTTTTGACAATGCCTTGAGTGCAGCTTGGACCTCTTCCTTCAGTACCATCAGTTCTTGATCATATGCTACCTCCTGAAATGGTTGAACATCGACCATTTCTTTTTGTATAGTGATTCTGTGTATTCCTTCCATCTTCTTTTGATGCTTTCTGCATTGTTTAATGTTTTCCCTGTAGAACCCTTCAATATTGCAACTCAAGGCTTGAATTTTTTCTTCAGTTCTTTCAGCTTGAGAAATGCCGAGCATGTTCTTTCCTTTTGGCTCTCCAACCCCAGGTCTTTGTACATGTCATTATAATACTTTACTTTGTCTTCTCAAGCCACCTTTTGAAATCTTCTGTTCAGCTCTTTTACTTTGTCATTTCTTCCATTGACTTTAGCTACTCCACATTCAAGAGCAAATTTCATAGTCTCTTCTGACCCTCATTTTGGTCTTTTCTTTCTTTCCTGTCTTTTTAATGACCTCTTGCTTTCTTTATGTATGATGTCCTTGATGTCATTCCACAACTCGTCTGGTCTTCGGTCGTTACTGTTCAATGTGTCAAATCTATTCTTGAGATAGTCTCTAAATTCAGGTGGGATATACGTTAAGGTCATACTTTGGCTCTCATGGACTTGTTTTAATTTTCTTCATCTTCAACTTAAACTTGCATAGGATCAATTGATGGGCTATTCTGTAGTTGGCCCCTGGTCTTGTTCTGACTGATGATGTTGAGTTTTTCCATCATCTCTTTCCACAGATATAGTCGATTTGGTTCCTATGTTTTCCATCCAGTAAGGTCCATGTGTATTGTCACTGTTTATGTTGTCGAAAAAGGTATTTACAATGAATAAATCATTGGTCTTGCAAAATTCTATCATGTGATCTCCAGCATCGTTTCTGTCACTAAGTCCATGTTTCCCAAATACTGATCCTTTTTCTTTGTTTCCAACTTTTGCCTTCCAATCACCAGTAATTATCAATGCATCCTGATTGAATGTTTGGTCAATTTCAGACTGCAGAAGTAGGTAAGAATCTTCAATTTCCTCTTCCTTGGCATGAGTGTTTGGTGCATAAATTTGAATAACAGTTGTATTAACTGGTCTTCCTTGTAGGGCTATGGATATTATCCTATCACTGACAGCACTGTACTTCAGGAAAGATCTTGAAATATTCTTTTTTGCAATGAACACAATGCCATTCCTCTTCAATTTGTCATTCCTGGCATAGTAAACCATATGCATCTGTACCTTTCTGTACAAATACTAATTCAATTTAAATCATAAGTCACTTATTAACATCCATTAATAATTAGAACATGGAATGTGCAAGGTCTGAATCTAGGAAAACTGGAAATTGCCAAAAATGAAATGGAACACATGAAGATCGATATCCTAGGCATTAGTGAGCTGAAATGGACTGGTACTGACCATTTTGAATTGGATAATCCTATGGTCTATGACCTTTTCCTTTGCTTGTAGTATCCACATGCTCCTGTGCCCCCCACCGGTGTATTGGGGCAGGGGACTGGAGCAGTTACCCTTTTTTTGTTTCTTGTTGAAGAGCAGACTCAGCAAGAGCCTTCACACCCTGATCTTTTTTGGAGTGGGCTTCCTTTAGGGTGGCAGGGAAGGCCCTGGGGCTAGGGAAGGAGACCAAGCTCTTCCCTCAGTGGCTGTCATCAGGCTGCACCCCCCTCCCCCATTCATAGCTGGGAGAGAACGCACAACATTACTACAATTACTTATCAAGCATATTATTGTGACAGCCACAAATAAATTTCTTTATAAAAAACAAACAAAACATTTATTAGCGATACCTTTTTCTCACTGTCTGGGAAGTACACCAGAAAAGCCTTACTAAGATCATCAAATGATTATTAATCATGACTGCGACCCTTTCACTTACGTTGTTCAGTGCTGTCAGTGTTCACTTATAGGTACCTTATTTAACCCGAAAGGTGGGAAATTTGAAATATTGTTAATTTTAATAAACCTTTGGCAGTATAACTTTTTTTTATTGTTTTTATCTTATGTGCTTTAAATTAATTTTTGACCAAATCTTGTAGCTGTAGACAGTGGTGTCCATGGTAGAAGTATTTATCTGCAGAAATTGGCAAATACTACAAATCTCAGTTCCTCGCCTCCCTGCAAGTCTGTTGGAAAACACTTAACCAACACACCACTGGCTGTAGGTCTATCTAGCTCGTACTTTATATACCAAACCAAAAGCAAACCCATCGCCGTTGAGTCAATTCTGACTCACATTGACCTTACAGGTCAGAGTAGAACTGCCCCATAGAGCTTCCAAGGAGCAGCTGGTGGATTTGAACTGCTGACCTTTTGGTTAGCAGTGATAGCACTTAACTACCACACCACCAGGGTGCCCACACTATTTTGTATACATAAACCAAAAAACCCATTGCTGTCGAGTTGATTCCGACTCATAGCAACCTTATAGGACAGAGTAGAAATGCCCCATAGGGTTTCCAAGGAGCGCCTGGTGGATTCAAACTGCCAACCTTTTGATTAGCAGCCATAGCTCCTAACCACTACACCAGGTCTTCCTTTATATACATAGGTGGTAAAAAAAAAAAAAACTCTAAAGAAAAACATGGAAATGATTACACAAAATTCAGCGTAGTGGTAACCTCTGGGAGGTGGGGAGGCTGTAATTGTGGAGGAGCTGCTGGAAATGGTTGTGTTCTGTTTTGTGGCCTAGGAGGCACACATTGCCCTAGGAAAAAAACACAGACTCAAATATTTGAAATCTAGCTTTGCCATTTAGGGGCTAGAATATCTCAATTCCTTTTTTTCCCCCTTATTATAAAAATACATATAACAACATTTGTCAATTCAATATTTTTCAGGTATACAATTTAGTGATATCAATTACGTTAATAACGTGCCACCCATAAACCAAAACCAAATCCATTGCTCTTGAGTTGATTCCAACCCATAGCAACACTACAGGACAGAGTAGAACTGCCCCATTGGGTTACCAAGGCTATAATCCTTATGGAAGCAGACTGCCACATTTTTCTCCCACGGAGTGGCTGGTGGATTTGAACCGCTGACCTTCCAGTTAGCAGCTAAGCTCTTAACCACTGTGCCACTATGGCTCCTTTGTCACCTATAGCCACTGCCAATTTTCCATCACCATAGACAGAAACTCACTGCTTCCTAGACAATGGCTCCACTTTCCCCCTCCCTCCTGCTCCCGGTAACCACTAATAACACTTTGGTCTCCGTACGTTTGCCTCAATTCCTGACAATTTCTTCTTTAACACTGAAGACACATTTCACTGCCTTCCCCCCACCAAGCACACTTCTTCCTAGAATTGCTTTGGGATCCGTGCAGCAGGGAGGGCTGGTGCGCACAATGAAATAATCTTCAAAAGGCCAGTATATTTGAAAATAGATCCAAATATACGTTTTAAAAACAAGGAAAGTCACTCAGAAGAATCTCAAGAGTGAAGGGGCCATAATGGGAAGAGAACGTTAAGAATATATTTTTGTTAGCTGAGTTTTTAACTTTTAAAACATGTAACATAGTGCTGTTGATTATAAATGAGCTGGTTTCTTCTTTAAACTTGATGCTTTTTTACTTTTTGTTCTTTATATTGTAAATATACATTTTTACGTACTATTGTTTTATGTGTCATAACGACCTTATAGGACAGAGTAGAACTGCCCCATAGGGTTTCCAAGTAGTGGCTGGTGGATTTGAACTGCTTACCTTTTGGTTAACAGCTGAGCTCTTGACCACTGCGCCGCCAAGGCTATAGGGCCACTATGAGTCAGAATCAACTCCATGGCAACAGGCTTGGTTTTTTATTGTATTATGATGTATTTCACAATTAAACATAAACTCAGTATAAGAGAAACTAATTTCATTTACGCTCTATTTTACAACAAATTTAACATTGGTATGAAAGAAACCTTTTAATTTAAATTTTGTGAGGCAAATGTCTGCATTATCAGCTCATTACAAAATTCCTAGACTGAAATTGAGGCATTGGTGGTTCCGTGGTAGATTCTTTTCTTCCGTGCAGGAGACTGGGGTTCGATTCCCGGCCAATGCACCTCACGTGCAGCCACCGCCCATCTGTCAGTGGAGGTTATGTGTTGCTGTGATGCTGAACAGGTTTCAGCAAAGCTTCCAGGCTAAGACGGACTAAGAAGAAAGGCCTGACGATGTCCTTCTGAAAATCAGCCACTTAAAACTCTCTGGGTCACAATGGTCTGATCTGTAGCCGATCACGGGGATGGTGCAGGGCAGCCTTTTAGTTCAGGTGTGCAAGAGGTTGCCTTGAGGTGGGGGCCGACTCCATGGCAGCTAAAAACAACAAGACTGAAATTAGAGGGTTAAAACATCTTGCAGCGCGGTCCTTAGCTCTGTGAGATAAACAGTGTGCAGAAAGGCTCTCTGAGGTCTCTGCTGATTTTTAAAGCAGTGGATTGCTAGGACATAAGACTGAGTTTCAAAGAATACTTTAGGGTGCTCTAAGTTTCCCGGCCAGATATGGGCAGGAGGGTGAGAGGAAAACACCACATTTTCATGTTGGCTAATGAGAATGTCTGAAAGAATGTAACCTCTTCCAAGAAGGGGGGTGATTCTAGCAGCACCAACTCAAGGGGACATGGCAGAATTGACAAACAGCTATGTGGAAACAGCCCCAGCTCTACAATCTGGAGAGCGATCAGGCCTGAAGGGGAAATGTCTCCATGGCAATTGCTAAGAGTTTGTAGTAACACTTGTTATCTTCTTTCTTTGTTAAACCAGAAAAACCGAACCCATTGCCATCAAGTCAATGCTAACTCACAGTGACCCTATAGGACAGAGCAGAACTACCCCATAGAGTTTTCAAGGAGCACCTGGCGGATTTGAACTGCCGACCTCTGGGTTAGCCGCCATAGCACTTAGCCACTACACCACCAGGGTTTCCCTTTCTTTGTTAGGTGTAGGAAAATCTAAGAACCTATAGCCAATAGCATGGTGTAAGGTGGGCTTTGGAGACTTGGACAGACAGAAAGAAACCAGAAAACGGATCCTGGCTGACAAGCCTAGATTCAGCTTGTACCACTTCCAGGGCAACCAGCCTGCAGCAGAGCAGTGCCCAGAAGATGGTGACTCATTGAAGGAGGGAAAAAGCATGGTGGGAGGTTGTGGTTGGGTAGCTGGCACACATTTTCTGCTGATCTGAAATCCCCGGATAGGCAAAGCTCGCTTCCTTGATTTTTTTTTTTTTTTTTGCTGTTGTAAATGGGATGTTTTCCTCCATGATATCTTCTGATGGTTGTTTTTGAGGCTTCCCTTTAAATACCCTGAGCCAGAGGCTGTTTGGATTGGAGCTCAGAGTTTATAAAACAAACCATAAAATAGGGAGGAAGCAGGATGATGACAAGAGGTTTTCCTGCCAGACAGAAAGGAAATGACACCCCTTTCTGAGTGAACAAAAGCAAGGCGTGGAGGCCCACTGTCTTTACTTCAACATTAAAAACCCAAAAAAAAGGGTTTTTACTTCAACATTAAATAGGAGATTTTAGTCAGCACAATAAGGCAAGAGACGAATAAAAAACACACAGATTGGAAAGGAAATAATAAAACTTTTTATTCGTAGATGATATGATTGCTTAGAAATCATAAGGAAGCTATAAATAAGCTACTAGAAATAATGAATTCGTTTAGCAAAGTCACCAGATAGAAGGTCAATATAAAAAACCAGTGGTGCTTCTAACAATGGACCATTGGAAACTGAAGTTAAAATCAACCCATTTTCATTAGCATCGAAACACTTGGCGACAAATTTAAGAAAATCTTTGCAAGACCTGTAGAGTGAACACTCAGTATTGTTGAGATTAATTAAAGAAGAGCTAAACAAATGGCGCGATATACCATGCTTATGGAATGGGAGAGTTGGTACCGTTAAGATATCAAACAGCACTGTTAAACTGATTCTAAAATATATAAGGAAGCTCAGGAGAGAGGGGGAAAGGAAGGCACAATGCCTAGAGGACACTGAGCTGCTGTTAGTTAGGGTGATGGGAAACTTTGTGAATGGTTAACGGTGATGGTTAAATAACATGATGAACATAACTCATGTCACCGAACTGTACCTAAGAAATGGCAAATGTTTTGTTACCTATATATTTACCATAATTAAAAAAACTTGAAGTGCAAAGGATCTATAATAGCCAAACAATTTTGAAAAAGAGCAAAGGTCTTACACTACTGAATTTCAACATATTATAAAATTACTATAGTCCAAAACAGTGTGATATAGGTGTAAATGTAAGTACATAGTTCAGTTGAACAGGATAGAGTCAGAGTAGTCAATCGCATTTCGACAAAGGGGCCAAAGTAATTCCGTGGGGGAAAAGATACACTTGTCAATAATCTGTGCTGTAACAATTAGATATTTATTTGTGAAAAATAAACCTCAATCCTTACCTCACACCATACAAAAAATTAAGTCAAATAGATTTTAGGCTTTTGCATGTAATTTAAAACTATAAAATTATCAAAAGAAAAGGTAAGAGAAAATCTTTGTAACTTTGAGGTAAAGATTTCTTAGGTAGGATGCAAAAAGCAGAAATTATAAAAGAAAAAGTTGCTAAAGTAAACTTCATCAAAGTTAAATACTTAGACTCTTCAAAACACATTGTTAAAATAAAAATGGAAGTCAGATTGGGAGAAAATATTCACAGTGAATATATTTAACACAGAATTTGTATGCAAAATACATATTTTTTAAAAACCTCCTATTTAATAACAAGACAAAGGAAACCATCCCACTGCACACACACAGGCAAACTTCTTTTTTCTTTTTTTCCATTGTGCTTTAAGTTGAACTTTACAATTTAAGTCAGTTTCTCATACAAAAACTTATACACACATTGTTATGTGACCCCAGTTGCTCTCCCTATAATGTGACAGCACACTCTTGTATCGAGTGTTCATTCAGCCAGCTCCTGTCCCCCTCTGCCTTCTCATCTTGCCTCTGGACAGGAGCTGCCCACATAGTCTCACGTGTCTACTTGGGCTAAGAAGCACACTCCTCATCAGTATCATTTTATGTCTTATACCCAGAAAAAAAAAAAAACCAAACCCGTTGCCATCCAGTCTGACTCATTGTAGATTCCGACTCATAGTGACCCTATAGGACAGAGTAGAACTGTCCCACAGAGTTTCCAAGGAGGACCTGGTGGATTTGAACTGCCGACGTAGCACGTAACCACTACGCCACCAGGGCTTCCTTATGTCTTATAGTCCAGTCTAATCTTTGTCTGAAGAGTTGGCTTTGGGAATGGTTTCAATTTTGGGCGAACATAGAGTCCAAGGGCCATGTCCTCTGGGGTCCCACCAGTCTCCGTCAGACCATTAAGACTGGTCTTTTTATCAGAATTTGAGTTCTGTATCCCACTTTTCTCCTCCTCTATCAGGGATTCTCTGTTGGTTCCCTGTCTGGGCAGTCATTAGTGGTAGCTGGGCAACCTCTAGTTCTTCTGGTCTTATGTTGTTGGAGTCTCTGATTTATGTGGCCCTTTCTGTCTCTTGGGCTCTTATTTTCCTGTGTCTTTGGTGCTGTTCATTCTCCTTTGCTCCATGTGGGTTGAGACCAATTGATGCATCTTAGATGGCAGCTTGCTAGCTTTTAAGACCTCAGATGCCGCTCTCCAAAATGGGATGCAGAATGTTTTCTTCATACACTTGTTATGCCAATTGACCTATATGTCCCCTGAAACCATGGTCCCCAGACTCCCGCCCCTGCTACTCTGTCCCTTGAGCTGTTTGGTTATATTCAGGAAACTTCATAGCTTTTGCTTTAGTCCGGTTGTACTGATTCCCCCTGTATTGTGTGCTGAACTTCCTTCGCCTAAAATAATTCTTGCCCACTGTCTAATTAGTGAATACCCCTCTACCTCCCTCCCCACCCTCGTAACCATCAAAGAATGTTTTCTTCTGTGTTTAAACCTTTTCTTGGGCTCTTATAATACTGGTCTCATACAATATTTCTCCTTTTGTGACTAATTTCACTCGGCATAATGCCTTCCAGACTCCTTCATGTTATGAAGTGTTTCATGGATTCATCGTTGTTCTTTATTGTTGTGTAGTATTCCATTGTGTGAATATGCCATAATTTTTTTATCCATTCATCTGTTGATGGGCATCTTGGTTGTTTCCATCTTTTTGCTATTGTAAACAGTGCTGCAATGAACGTGGGTATATATCTATTTGGGTGAGGGCTCTTATTTCTCTAGGATATATTCCAAGGAGTGGGATTACTTGATCGTATGGTAGTTCTATTTCTAGCTTTTAAAAAATTTTTTATTGTGCTTTAAGTGAAAGTTTACAAACCAAGTCAGTCCCTCATACAAGAACTTATATACACGTTGCTGTATACTCCTAGTTGTTCTCCCCCTAATGAGACAGCTCACTCCTTCCCTCCACTCTCTATTTTCATGTCCATTCGGCCAGCTTCTGCCCCCCTCTGCCCTCTCATCTCTTCTCCATACGGGAGCTGCCCGCATAGTATCCTGTGTCTACTTGATCCAAGGAGCTCACTCTTCACCAGTATCATTTTGTATCCCATAGTCCAGTCCAATCCCTGTGTGAAGAGTTGGCCTTGGGAATGGTTCCTGTCTTGGGCTAACAGAAGGTCTGGGGACCATGACGTATGGGGTCCTTCTAGTCTCAGTTGGACCATTAAGTCTGGTCTTTTTACAAGAATTTGGGGTCTGCATCCCACTGCTCTCTTGTTCCCTCAGGGGTACTCTGTTGTGTTCCCTGTCAGGGCAGTCATCAATTGTAGCCAGGCACCATGTAGTTCTTCTGGTCTCAGGCTGATGCAGTCTCTGATCCATGTGACCCCTTCTGTCTCTTGGGCTCATAATTACCTTGTGTCTTTGGTGTTCTTCACTCTTCTTTGTTCCAGGTGGGTTAAGACCAATTGACGCATCTTAGATGGCTGCTTGCTAGCGTTTAAAGACCCCAGATGCCACTCTCCAAAGTGGGATGCAGAATGTTTTCTTAATAGATTTTATTATGCCAATTGACTTAGATGTCCCCTGAAACCATGGTCCTCAAACCCCTGCCCGTGATACGCTAGCCTTTGAAGCATTCAGTTTTATTCAGGGAACTTCTTTGCTTTTGGTTTAGTCCACTTGTGCTGACCTCTCCTGTATTGTGTGTTGTCTCACCCTTCACCTAAAATAGTCCCTATCTACTATCTATTTAGTGAAAACCCCTCTCCCTCCCTCCCCACTCTCATAACCATCAACGAATATTTTCTTCTCTATTTAAGTTATTTCTCGAGTTCTTATAATATTGGTCTCATACAATATTTGTCCTTTTGCAACTGACTAATTTCATGCAGCATAATGCCTTCCAGATTCCTCCATGTTATGAAATGTTTCATGAATTCATCATTGTTCTTTACTGATGAATAGTATTCCATTGTGTGAATATACCATAATTGGTTTATCCATTCATCTGTTGTTGGGCACCTTGGTTGCTTCCATCTTTTTCCTATTGTAAACAGCGCTGCAGTGAATATGGGGTATGCATATATCTGTTTATATAAAGACTCTTATTTCTCTAGGATATATTCCAAGGAGTGGGATTGCTGGATCATAAGGTAGTTCTATTTCTAGCTTTTTAAGAAAGTGCCAAATAGATTTCCAAAGTGGTTGTACCATTTTACACTCCCACCAGCAGTGTATAAGTGCTCCAGTCTCTCCACAACCTCGCCAACATTTATTATTTTGTGTGTTTTGGGTTACTGCCAGCCTTGTTGGAGTGAGATGGAATCTCATTGTAGTTTTGATTTGCATTTCTCTAGTGGCTAATGATTGTGAACATTTCCTTATGTATCTGTTAGCTACCTGAATGTCTTCTTTAGTAAAGTGCCTGTTCATATCCTTTGCCCATTTATTAATTGGGTTATTTGTCTTTTTGTAGTTGAGTTTTTTCAGTAACATGTAGATTTTAGAGATCAGACACTGATAGGAAATGTTAGAGCTAAAAACTTTTTCCCAGTCCATAGGTAATCTTTTTACTCTTTTGGTAGTCTTTGGATGAGCATAGGAGTTTGATTTTTAGGAGTTCCCAGTTATATAGTTTCTCTTCTGCATTGTTGGTAATGTTTTGTATACTGTTTATGCCATGTATTGGGGCTCCTAACATTGTCCCTATTTTTTCTTCCATGATCTTTATTGTTTTAGATTTCACATTTCGGTCCTTAATCCATTTTGAGTTAGTTTTTGTGCATGGTGTGAGCTATGGGTCTTCTTTGATTTTTTTGCAGATGGATGTCCAGTTATGCCAGCACCATTTGTTAAAGAGACTGCCTTTTCCCTATTTAACTGACTTTGGGCCTTTTTCAAATATTAGCTGCTCATATGTGGATGGATTTATGTCTGCATTCTCAATTCTGTTCCATTGGTCTATGTATGTGTTGTTATACCAGTACCAGGCTGTTTTGACTGCTGTGGCAGTATAATAGGTTCTAAAATCAGGTAGAGTGAGGCCTCCCACTTTGTTCTTCTTTTTCAGTAATGGTTTACTTACCCGGGGCCTCTTTCCCTTCCATATGAAGTTGGTGATTTGTTTCTCCATCTCATTAAAAAATGTTGTTGGAATTTGGATCAGAATTGCATTGGATCTATAGATCGCTTTTGGTAGAACAGACATTTTTACAATGTTAAGCCTTCCTATCCATAAGCAAGGTATGTTTTTTCCACTTATGTAGGTCTTTTTTGGTTTCTTGCAGTGGTGTCTTGTAGTTTTCTTTGTATAAGTCTTTTACATCTCTGTTAAGATTTATTCCTAAGTATTTTATCTTCTTGGGGGCTACTGTAAATGGTATTGATTTGGTGATTTCCTCTTCGATGTTCTTTTTGTTGGTGTAGAGGAATCCAACTGATTTTTGCATGTTTATCTTGTATCCTGATGCTCTGCTGAACTCTTCTATTAGTTTCAGTAGTTTTCTTGAAGATTCTTTAGGGTTTTCTGTGTATAAGATCATGTCATCTGCAAATAGAGATACTTTAACTTCTTCCTTACCCATCTGGATGCCTCTTATTTCTTTACCTAGCCTAATTGCTCTGGCTAGGACCTCAAACACAATGTTGAATAAGAGCGGTGATAAAGGGTATCCTTGTCTGGTTCCTGATCTCAAGGGGAATGCTCTCAGACTCTCTCCATTTAGGGTGATGCTGGCTGTTGGCTTTGTATAAATGCCCTTTATTATGTTGAGGGATTTTCCTTCTATTCCTATTTTGCTGAGAGTTTTTATCATGAATGTGTGTTGAACTTTGTCAAACGCCTTTTCTGCATCATTTGGTAAGATTATGTGTTCTTGTCTTTTTTTTCTTATTTATATGATGGATTACATTAATTGTTTTTCTGATGTTGAACCATCCCTGAATACCTGGTATGAATCCTACTTGGTAATAGTGAATTTTTTTTTTTTTTTGATATGTTGTTGAATTCTATTGGCTAGACTTCTGTTGAGGATTTTTGCATCTAAGTTCATGAGGGATATAGGTCTGTAATTTTCTTTTTTTTTTTTTGGTGTCTTTACCTGATTTTGGTATCGGGTATGCTGGCTTCGTAGAATGAGTTTGGGAGTATTCTGCTTTTTTCTATGCTCTGAAATACCTTTAGTAGTAGTGGTTTTAACGCTTCTCCAAAAGTTTGGTAGAACTCTGCAGTGAAGCCGTCTAGGCCAGGGCATTTTTTTGTTCAGAGTTTTTTAATTATCTTTTAATCTCTTTTTTTATGGGTTTATTTCGTTGTTCTACCTCTGTTTGTGTTATTTAGGTAGGTAGTGTGTTTCTAGAAATTCATCCATTTCTTCTAGGTTTTCATATTTGTTAGAGTACAATTTTTCACAGTAATCTGATGTGATTCTTTTAATTTCAGTTGGGTCTGTTGTGATATGGCCCATCTCATTTCTTATTCAGGTTATTTGCTTCCTCTCCTGTTTTTCTTTTGTCAGTTTGGCTAATGGTTTATCAATTTTGTTAATTTTTCAAAGAACCAGCTTTTGGTCTTGTTAACTCTTTCAATTGTTTTTCTGTTCTCTATTTCATTTAATTCTGCTCTAATTTTGATTATTTGCTTTCTTCCGGTGACTGAGGGTTTCTTTTGTTGCTCTCTATTTGTTCAAGTTGTAGGGATAATTCTGTGATTTTGGCCCTGTCTTCTTTTTGTATGTGTGCATTTATTGATATAAATAGAACTCTGAGCACTGCTTTGGCTGTGTCCCAAAGGTTCTGATAGGAAGTGTTTTCGTTCTCACTGGATTCTATGAATTTCTTTATTCCATCCTTAATGTCTTCTATAATCCAGTCTTTTTTGAGCGGAGTATCGTTCAGTTTCCAAGTGTTTGATTTCTTTTCCCTGCTTTTTTCTGTTATTGATTTCTACTTTTATGGCCTTATGGTCAGAGAAGATGCTTTGTAATATTTCAGTGTTTTGGATTCTGCTAAGGCTTGCTTTATGACCTAATATGTGGTCTATTCTAGAGAATGTTCCATGTGCACTGGAAAAGAAAGTATTCTTGGCTGCTGTTGGGTGGAGTGTTTTGTATATGTCTATGAGGTCAAGTTGGTTGATTGTGGCATTTAGATCTTCCGTGTCTTTATTCAGCTTCTTTCTGAATGTCCTGTCCTTCACCAAAAGTGGTGTGTTGAAGTCTCCTGCTATAATTGTGGAGCTCTCTATCTCACCTTTCAATGCTGATCGAGTTTGTTTTATGTATCTTGCAGCCCTGTCATAGGGTACATAAATATTTAATATGGTTATATCCTCCTGGTATATTGTCCCTTTAATCATTATATAGTGTCCTTCCTTATCCTTTTTGGTGGATTTAACTTTAAAGTGTATTTTGTCAGAAATTAATATTGCCACTCCTGCTCTTTTATGATTGTTGTTTGCTTGATATATTTTTTCCATCCTTTGAGTTTTTGTTTGTGTCTCTGCGTCCAAGTTGTGTCTCTTGTAGGTAGTATATAGATGGATCATGTTTTTTTTTTTTTATGCATTCTGCCACTGTCTCTTTATTGGTGCATTTAATCCCTTTACATTCAGCATAATTATGGATAGGTATGAGTTTTTTTTTTTTTTTTTATGAGTTTAGTGCTGTCATTTTGATGTCTTTTTTAGTGTGTTATTGACAGTTTCCTTTTCCCACTTAATTTTTTGTGCTGAGTAGTATATATATTGTCTTTTCCTCTTATTCATCATTGTTGATTTTGTTTCTGCTGAGTCTCTATTTTTTTCTGGTATTTTATTTTGATGTGTAGGATTGTTAGTCTCCTTTGTGGTTACCTTAATATTTACCCCTATTATTCTAAGTTTAAACCTAACTTTTATTTCTTTATATCGCCTTGTCTTCCTCTCCATCTGAAAGATCTATGACTACATCTCTTAGTCCCTCTTTCTTGTTTTAATGTTGTCTTCTTTTACATAATGACATCGCTGTTTCCCTGTTTTAGTGTTTTTTTATCTTGATTTATTTTTGTGATTTCCCTATCTGGGTTGACATCTGGTTGTTCTGTCCTGTGCTCTAGTCTTGGGTTGGTATCTGATATTATTGATTTTCTAACCAGAGGACTCCTTTTAGTATTTCTTGTAGTTTTGGCTTGGTTTTTACAAATTCTCTAAACTTCTGTTTATCTGGAAATATCCTAATTTTGCCTTCATATTTGAGAGACCTTTTTGCTGAATATATGATTCTTGGCTGGGAATTTTTTTCCTTCAATGCTTTATATAAGTCATCCCATTGCCTCCTTGCCTGCATGGTTTCTGCTGAATAGTCCGAGCTTGTCCTTATTGTCTCTCCTTTGTAGGTGACTTTTAGTTTATCCCTAGCCACTCTTATAATTCTTTATCTTTGGTTTTGGCAAGCTTGATTATAATATGTCTTGGTGAATTTCTTTTAAGATATACGTTATGTGGAGTTCAATGAGCATCTTGGATAGGTATCTTCTCATCTTTCACGGTATTAGGGACATTTTCTGCCAACAAATCTTCAACAATTCTCTCTGTATTTTCTGTTATTCCTCCCTGTTTGGTTCTCCAATCACTCATAGGTTATTTCTCTTGATAGAGTCCCACATGATTCTTAGGATTTCTTCATTTTTTTAAATTCTTTTATCTCATTTTTCTTCAAATGTATTGGTGCCAATTGTTTTATCTTCAGTCTCACAAATTCTGCATTCTACTTCCACAATTCTGCCCCTCTTTCTATTGAGTTGTCTAATTCTGTAACTTTATTGTTAATCTTCTGAATTTCTGAGTGCTCTCTGTCTATGGATTCTTGCAGCTTTAAATTTTTCATTATGTTCTTGAAGAACCTTTTCAATTTCTTCAACTGCTTTATCTGTGTGTTCCTTGGTTTGTTCTGTGTATTGCCTGATCTCCTTTGTGATGTCTTGAAGGGTTCTGTATATTAATCTTTTGTATTCTGCATCTGGTAATTCCAGGAAGGCACTTTCATTTATAAGATCCCTTGATTCATTGTTTTGAGGGCTCATTGAAGCGATCATGGTCTGTTTCTTTATGTGATTTGATATTGACTGTTGTCTCTGAACCATCTGTAAGTTATAATATTATTTTATGTTTGCTTACTGTATCCTGGCTTCTTGCTTTTTTTTGGTTTGATAAGCCCAAATGGGTTGCTTGAGTGAGCTAGCTTTATTATTTTTGCCTTTGAAGCTCTAACATCCTATCACCAGATGGCTAGAGCTGTTATCAGGTATATCAGTCTAGAAGTCCATTCACTTTTCTTGTATGAATTCAGCTTAGGTGTCCAGGTAGCTGGTCATCAAGTGTGTGGTACAGGCTCTGTCCTACAATCTTAGAGGGGCAGGGGTGATTGGTGTAGGTACCGTTATCTGGTTGCAGCAAGGGGTCATGCTCTGAACAAGGCAGAGGTCTGAGAATTTTGTTCCCCAACTGTCTCTGAGGAAAGTGTGTCCCTCTGCCGTAGACTGCACAGGAGGGTGTGTTCTGCAGACAGACCATGGGCACCCAATGTTTTCAGTTGTAAGAATTGGGAGGTACCAGTTGTCTTTGGACTCCTGTCGTGAGTGGCTGGGTGACCTGAGTGGAGACACCAGTCCTTTGGCCCCTGATGTGCATGGGTGAGGACCCTGTTTAATAGGCAAATCGGTGTCCCACAACAAACACCCACCTCTCCACCACACAACTGAAACAGTTGCACTCTACCAACAAGGGTCTATTCTCCTGAAATAGGCCCACACAGGTCCATGCAGGGGGGAAGGTATTCAAAGTCCATAGACCATTTATGCCTGGACGGGAGCCACTTCTTTCCTGAGCTCCTGAGTTTAGTGGAGCTGGCAGATTATCTTTTCCCTCAGTTGTGAATTTATCCCTTCTCCAAGGAGAATGGCTCAGACCACTTAGCAGGACCTATTTCAGGCCCAGGGAAATTGACAGCCACTGAAACCAGCTTGAGGGCTTGGGGTGCGGTAAAATATACGCAAGTACTTAGCTTTTTCCAAGAGCGCCATTCTCTGGTCCTGGAGGTGTGAGTAGGTTGTGTGGCTGGCTGTTTCTCCCTGAGGAAGCCACGGCTGAAAGCTACTACCAGCCTACTGCAGTCGCTCCCAGGAATGGTGCCTGAGGGTTCCTGGTGACTCAGGTCGGGTAACTCCTCTCCATTTCTGAACCGTCTCTCCCTCTCCCTACCACTCAGTCCATTTTCTAACTTTGCCTTTGATGTTCAGGGCTCCTAAAAACAAACAAACAAAAAAACCTAGCTTGTCATAAATATAATCATTTCACTTATTTTTTAGGGTCTTTGGGGTTTTTTTTGTTATAAGAGGGTTTACCGGAAGTGTCTGACTACTCCGCCATCTTGGCCCCACTTCTCGACATTTACATTTTTAAAAACAGCTTCTTTTTTCTCTAATGTTAGTGACTGATCTCATACTGGTGGAATTTTAATAGAAATTTCTTATGACACCAAAAGTGACAAAACTGTTTGTCTCCTGTTTTGGTTTGGTGACTCCTGCTGGCTTGAAAGTAAAAGCTGGCCCTGGCCAATGCTAAATTTCTTAGTATTATTTGGCTAAATATATGGGAAGCTAAGAGTAACAAGGAAAGCCTGGCTTTAAAACAGTGGATGCGTCTACCGCAGCACTTCTCCAATTTGAATGTGCAGGTTAGTCACCGGGGATCTGGTACATAAAATGCAGATTTTGATCCAGTAGTTAAGGGCCCTGGTGGCACAGTGGTTAAGGGCTCAGCTGCTAACCAAAAGTTTGGTGGTTTGAACCCACCAGCCGCTCCTTGGGAGAAAGACCGGGCCATTTGCTCCCATAAAGATTACAACCAAGGAAACCCTATGGCCAGCTCTACTCTGTCCTTTAGGGTCACTATGAGTTGGAATAGACTTGACACAACACAATAGCTCTGGAATGAGACCCAGAGTTCTGAGGTTCAACATTTCAAAGAAGCTCCTAGGTTGATTGAGAGGCTGTTGACCCCAGAGACCACATTTTAAGAGGTGATAACCTACAGGAACTTCTGTGCTTTTTTCAGAGAAATAGCTACATAATGGAAATTCACCTGAACTGTCTTGTGGAAGCTGTGTGACACTGGTTTTTGAACATTTGCAAAGCTCACAGTATGTGCCAGGAGCTGGAATTGATAGTTTCCTTGGATTATGTAATTTTTGCAACAACCCTATAAGGTAGGAACTACTTTACAATTGATAAAACTGAGCCTCAGCGATATTAAGTACCCAAGCTGCTATTACATAGCCGGTAACTGTAGAGCTGGGATTCAGTTGCCATTGAGTTGACTCTGACTTATGGTGGCCCCATGTGTGTCAGGGTAGAACTGTGCTCCCTAGGGTTTTCAATGGCTGATTTTTCAAAAGTAGATAGACAGGGCTTTCTTCTGAGTCGCCTCTGGGTGGATTTGAACCTGTAACCTTTTGGTTAGCAGCCGAGCGCATTAATCCTTTCCACCACTCAGGGACTAGAGATGGGATTAGGAGTCCATTTATTCCGATTCTAGGGCACCTATGGAAACCCTGGTGGTGTAGTGGTTAAGTGCTATAGCTTCTAACCAAGAGGTCAGCAGTTCAAATCCACCACACACTCCTCGGAAACTCTATGGGGTAATTCTCCTCTGTCCTATAGGGTCACTATGAATCAGAAATGACTTGTTGGCAGTGTGTTTTTTTGGTTTAGAGCACAGATGCTTAACCCTTACACTAGATTATCTTTTACGGTGGTGATAATATCAATTGCCCTACACAGAGGGGAGATTTGAAGAGGGACCTCTCTTCACTCTACTAGATGTAGCCCTAAATCTCCCTTCTAGGCCTCTTGGATGAGCACTTCAAGAACTGGTTTGCTGTCCTGTGGCTCTCAGGAAGTCAGTGTGGGGCAGTGCAAAAAGCAGTGTAAATGTTAGGAAGGGATAGAGTTCAGTGACCCTGACTTGTCTTTATCAAGGTGTGTGGCCTTGTGCATATCACTCAGTTACCTCAGTGATGAAAACCAAGGGGGTGTAATTTCCTTAAATCACCTCCATGTTCTAGGATTCTAAGAGATGCCAAAACTAAGATAGACTAAAAATAAATCTACCCAAGGAGGTTAGAAAGCCTGCAAGACTAGAGAACATTATTTTGAGTGCTGTAAATATATGATGGCAACGTTATCTGACCTCTTTGTCTGACTTCACAAGGTGCGGGGGAGAGAGAATCAAGGTCATCAGCTTCAGACCAAGGCTGATTCCTATGAGGTAGTTAGACATTCCTCTACCCTCCAACTTACCTACCAATTCTAATACCAGCCATCCCTCCCCCTGCACTCTCTATTTCTCTGCTCAAGCTGATAATTTGTTGCAATGGCCATACAGAACTCACAGGCAACACTCACAATTACCGGGTTTATTAGGGAAGTAACAGGTTATAATTCAGGATCAGGAACCATTCTTTGCCAGGACAGCTTCTTGGCCATGCCCACAGGCAGGCCTCTTTCTCCGGACCTCAGCCACTTGGCTGGTATACATTTAAATATTCTTAAAACAGGGATGCAGTCAATGCATTACATAAGCTCCTTGAGCAGCTGTGCCTGGAGCCACCCAATGTGCGTCATTCCACCTGAAGCAACACCTAGCTCAGTGCAGCCACTGCCCCTAGGGGGAAAGGAAGTGAGGGTCCCTCGGTGCCAGAGTCTTGGGGAGTTTGTGTATTTCCGTAGTCATATCTCTATATATCACCACTACTTATTACAGGCTTACTATGTGCTGGGTGGAAACCCTGGTGGCATAGTGGTTAAGTGCTATGGCTGCTAACCAAAGGGTTGGCAGTTCAAATCCGCCAGGCGCTCCTTGGAAACTCTGTGGGGGCAGTTCTACTCTGTCCTATAGGGTCGCTATGAGTTGGAATCGACTCGACAGCACTGGGTTTGGTTTTTCATGTGCTGGGCACTGTGTTAACCTCTTGGCAGTCCTTCCCTTATTGCACTCTTATGAGGGTAGCCAGCTGGCCACCATGAGAAACAAGCTGCATTTCACAGCTGCTTTGGGAATGGAGGGCCGTAACCACTAGTAAACTTGCCTAGAGTTATGGAAACTGGTCATCTAGGGAGCTAAATCGTTCTCTTGTAAGCTCACTTCAACTCTCAAGAGGAAGAACAAGCATTTTAACCCTCTCTCCCCTTTTATCCCCCAAGTACCCCTCTTTTGCCTACTTAGCCTTGAGTAGGGAGGGGTGTTCTCTTTAACACAGAAGGGCACACCTTAAGTCTTGCATCCCAGAGCCAATTTTACTATTTTCACTGCTGCTGTTTCACAGACTTTTAACAAATCAGTTAATTAGAAATGGACTTTTGTTTAATAAAGAAAAGGAGCAGGGAGGGAACTTAAAAAACACAAAGTTGAAAGCTATTTGGCTGACTGGGCTGGAAAGCTCATTCTTGATTTGTATTTCCTTCGTAGTCATAACTTGTGCTTTTTGCCCCAACATTACTCCAGTTTTTGTCCCCTCACAATTTCCTATAGGTTTGCTTTGAGGAAACAACTCACCAAAAACCAGAGGAGTGTATACAAGCAAGCTGAGACACACTTCTCTGGACAAGGGAATAATCTTTAATGGATCCTGTAAGAACTGTTTCTGGAATAAAATTCAAACATGGGGAAGTTTATAAATAAAGATAATTCTTAAAACACACACATACACACAAAAAGAAAGAAAAGAAAAGCAAGAATACTAGTAAAGGTCTTTGGTTTTCTAGATGCTCAACATCACAGATTAGTCATTAGAAAAACGCAAATCAAAACCACAATGAGATACCACTTCACACCCACTAAGATAGCTATGATTAAACAAACAAAATGAAAAACAACAGGTGTTGGTGAGGACGTGGAGAAATTGAAACCCTCATCTATTGCGGGTGCGATTGTAAAATGGTATATATAATCACTATGGAAAACAGTTTGGTGGTTCCTGAAAAAGCTAAACATAGAACTACCATACGACCCAGCAATTCCGCTCCTCGGTATATACCCCAAAGAACTGAAAGCTGGAACGCAAACAGATACTCATCAGTATTCATTGCAGCACTTTTCACAATGGCTACAAGGTGGAAACAGCCTACATGTCCATCAGCAGATGAATGGATAAACAAAATGTGGTACATACATACAATGCTACTCAGCCCTAAAAAGAAATGACGTTCTGGTACTTGCTACAACATGGATGAACCTTGAAAACATGCCGAGTCAGTCAGTCGCAAAAGAATATTCCATGATCCCACCTACATGAAATGCCTAGGACAGGCAAGTGTATAGAAACCAAAGTTTAATAGTGGTCACTAGGGGCGGACAGAAGGGAGGGAAAAGGGGGACACCATGGAGCCTCTGTTAAGGGCGACAGAAAAATTTGGAAACAGATAAAGGTAATGGTTGATTATGACAGTGTCACTGAGTTGTACATGTGAAGAATATTGAAATGGGGAATGTTTTGTTGTGTATATTTACTGCCCCCCCCCAAAATAAATAAAATAAAGACCCTTGGTTTTATAACAATGTGAATTTATAAGGCAGCAACTGAGCCACCAGGAGAATATAAAGATTTTCACCCTGACCTACCTGCCGTAGACTGACATGTAGAGTAGCAGCCTTCGTTCTTCTAGGCTGTGATATCTGGTTGACTAGAATGTGGTACTGGGACAAGAGATACCACTGCCGTCAGCCTCCCCCTTCCACATAAAGTCATCTGTGATCTTTTTCCTCAACATCTAAGTTGTGGACAGGCTGGGTAAAGAAGGTGTCAGATCAAAGACCCAACAGATGGGTCCTGATCAAAAGGAGGGAAAACATGGAACAGAACTTCAAATTCA
Source organism: Loxodonta africana (assembly GCF_030014295.1). Lineage (NCBI taxonomy): Eukaryota > Metazoa > Chordata > Mammalia > Proboscidea > Elephantidae > Loxodonta > Loxodonta africana. Next base: position 52,083,123 of record NC_087366.1, read on the forward strand.
CATAGAAACCAGACTTACTGGAGCCATTGACTGGGGAAACCCCCAAATCTAATGCCTGGAAATAATTTTTAAATCTTGAATCGAAACTATCCCATGAGGCCATTGTTAAACTAAACAACAGTTTAGCCCCATTAATAATGTTTGCCTTAAGCATTGCACTCTTAGAAAGAATTATCTGAGTTTAAAACGACAACAGTTCATCTAAAGCACAGAGAACTTTAAGGGGCTTAGAGCCTAAACTAATGGTGATGAAACAATATGAGTGGAGACAGAATGGTGACACAATATGAAGTATGTACCAGTTATTGACCCGATTATGTGGAAATTGTGAATGGATGTATGTTCACGTATATTGCCAGCAAAAATAGTATTAAAAAAAAGTAATATCAGAGTTTACTCTTCCTTAGAGAACTTTGTTTAGACCAATTTCACATCATTATACCTTAAAAGGAAACCCTCGTGGCGTAGTGGTTAACTGCTACGGCTGCTGACAAACCAAAAGGTCCAAAGTTCAAATCCCCCAGGCGCTCCTTGGAAACTCTACGGGGCAGTTCCACTCTGGCCTACAGGGTTGCTGTGAGTTGGAATTGACTCGACTGCCAGCGGGTTTGGTTTTTTTATACCTTTAAAAAAAAAAACCTGGTAATTATTGGCATGATTGTTTCATTGAAATACGAATATTTAGCTTTGGAGCTGGAAGGAATTTTGGTGTCTGTTCCTTACCGGCATGGCAAAATAACTGGTGGTCACAACTGGCAGCATATATTATAGTAAGGTGCTACGCTAGTGACCCCAGACCATGTCTACTGCTGGTACTGCCTCCTATTTATGATTACAGGTTCTAGAAGCCTTAAAAATGTTCTCTTTTACCTGATGCCTAGGTTGAACACATTGCCAAAAAACCTTTAGGATGAAAGTTGCCTCCTCCAAGCCCAGCTTTTCCCTGCGCTTCAGTTCCATTGTACCGGTGATTGGGGCACTGATTGCTTCTCGCAGATGTATGGAAGGAGCACCTACGTATTAGTAATCTGAGAATTAATGTGACTTAGAGTCTAACTCAAGGGCCCCAGCGTTTTCAGAATTTTAGCACAGTGTACCAGGACGTACAGAAGCTTCAGAGGCAGGTAGGTTTGGATTCAAATCCCACTTAGTTGCTTACCTGTTTAACACTGTGGACATGTTGCTTAACCCGAGTTCAACTGCCATGGTAAAGCCTCCTTTACAAGGTGGCTGTGAGAACTAAAAGAACAAATGCAAAGCACACACAGTGCTTCAAGAGATGGTGGCTATTAATAAGGTATTTGTTAGCAACGGAGCTCCATATTCTTTTGTGCACGAAATACAAAGAAAACGAGTAGCACTGGTAACAACACATTTATTCATGTACCCTGTTGTGTGACCGGGAGGTGTTTTCCACTTTCCAGTAATTCAATTAGGTTATAAACAATTAAAATTCCAGAAGGTAAACTAGTAATTTATTGTTGCTCATAGGTAACAGACATGGTACCACATAGAGATTTTAAACACTTCTGACCTTTTAGTATAGCTTTGAATATGGACCAGTATACTTTGGCAATGGAATAAATCACCAATGTTTCTAAATCTCATGGTTCTCTTCAGACACAACTGGAAAAATTTGGATTTAATTTCTGAATTAAGACTCTCAGGAAGCTGGAAAGGGCCAACATGACTTAAGCCTATCCTCTTTATCACCAATGTAACTGTATTGCTATTCGAGGTGAGATCGTGGTAAACGGCAGTCAGCTGCCAGTCTTGTTATGTAGAGTTGCTTTAGCATTTTTTGAAAATAATTTGCCTCAGACGACAGGCTAGAGAAGTCTGTTATCTTATTAACCTTTTTGGGTGCTAATTAATGGGATTCGGATAAATCCCAAGTCAAAGAACCAGATGACAAATTGAATTTCATATCAGAACCACCCGTTTCCAAGAGACTGCATCATACAGGATGTTTCCTCCAGAAGACCTTTTATTCCTGGCTTCGAATCTTACTTACAGCATACGATATTTTTTAGAGGGTTTGCTAAGTCTAACACATGGGTACTCACTGATAGAGCAAGATATAAGAACGTGCTGATCACCAAGTATGAGCGGTACATTACTTTAAATTAAGATTATATAGTGTTGGAAATAGACAAGATAGGGAGTTCCCAGATCCTAGAAAATATTATGGCTAAGGAAACAGAGAACTCAAAAAAGGAATCCATCTCCAAGAAACAAATTCAGTATAATAAAATAAAGTGCCCTGTCTTAGGAAAAGGTTTATTAATATGGAACAACTGGGACAACATACATTGTTTCTTTGGAGATTAAAGTGCAGGCTATGAAATGGCCTATAAAATAATGCATAAAGTAGTGCAATCTTAAGGTGCCATTATTTATTACACACAGCCTATTTCCATATGCCCATTTTCTCTCAAAAATCCGGCTGCAGTGACACCTTTTAGCTTATTTATTTAGGCATTACTTTTTTTTTTTTTTTTTTATACTCTGTTTTACCCACTTTGGGGGCTACATAGAATCATTTCAACATTTCGACATGTAGAGTAATAGCGCATTCACTGTGAACTACTAAATAGAGATTAAGGCAAGCCCCTGTAAAGTTCAGTACTCCAAAAAACACATTTCACAAAAGAAAGTTGCTTCCAAAACCAGTGGCTTTAGACCTGCTGGCACCCCAATAGTCTTAGAACAGTGCGATCACTCGGAATACATTGTGTTTGCCCCGTTATTTCCAGGCTCTATACATCAAAAGAGGAGTTTGAGGAACGGCAGGTTCAAGAACCTCAGAATATGTGAAAATCAAGTAAAACAAGTCCATGTGGATCTATGCAGAGGATCTGGTTGGGCCAAGGGGGTGGGACCAACCCCCTGAATTTCTTACGTATGCCTTTTCCCATTCGATGCATGTCTGTAGTAGTGTACCATGATAAATTTTAAGCGGGAACGATCCATTACGGCAGAGAAGTCTCTGAAAGCCAGCCAAGGAAGATGATGGGACTACTTCATGAAATGTTGCCCTAGGACAACACAACAGTAACAGCACATAGCATTTCAATCACTGACTTACAATGCAGGGCAGGACGGCTCTTTCAGGAGGCTAATTTACAATTTTCCTGAAATATGTCAGTTTTAGGTGATCAAAATAATTTGCGATTTGTTGAACTTTAAATACCACTATGCTATCCAAAAGCAAACATAAACAACTGTCCCGATTAATGGTGAAGGCAGTTTTCTAATGTCCTTGAGCTAGACAGTCTAAGAGTTAAGACTAAAATGTAGTGTTTTATTCTCCTACTGTTATGGAATATTCATGCATCAACTCATTAACCTTATGGACAGATGGTTACAAGTATATGCTGTACAACTTTGGATTTTCAAATAGAAAACCTACATTCTAATAGTGTGAATGCTTATTATGAATGCCACATACTCATGTTCACTAATGGAAGACTATAGGCCCATTCTAGGGTATCTAGATGTAGTTTAAAATGAAATTCAGGAAACTCTTGGAATTCATTAACTACTATTCAAGAAACAATCTAAGGCTATATCCCTCCAATGCATAAGGATCATACTTAGTTAACCTGTAAACATGTACTTGGTTATTTTAAGAGCCTTCCAATACCAGAAAAGCAGACTATTAAAGGCCGTGAGTGTTCCAGTAGGCCTCCTCCAAAATTATGACAACATGGCTAAATCCTATGGTTACAAAAATGAGACCTGCTGAGAAAATGATTTCCAGACGGGGACTTTTATGGATGACCTTGGCTGACAAATGTTTTTTTGGAAATTGTTTATTTTAAAATTATCTTCCCAACAAGCCATAAAACACTTGGATGTTACTTTATGGTTTTTCATTGAAAACATACTACATTGTAAATGGAGTTGCAAAGTTAGACATAGAATTGACCAAAATCTAAGGACAATATTATGTAAGGACAATATTAAAAATGGACAGGAAAAAAAGGTTCATTTGGTGAGGTTTATCTAAAGGATGCATAACCATGTCATGCTGGACGGATGTAAGGGTGGTAGCCTTGTGCTTATTCAACGAAGGTACTTACCAAAACTTAGGTTTATAGAGGTGTCAAACTCCCACCTGGAAAGGGACCATTTCCTATTTTACACCTAAATTTACTTTAAATAACTGAAGCCCGAGGCAACAGTTGTTTAAAAGAATTTAACAGTCAAATAACAGCTACATAATTTAGTACATTAAAATAAAACTAGGACAGTGATAGTTGAATAATGTCTCAAAAATATACAACCGGGAAAAAGAACCACTGTACACAATTTGGAGGTTGTTAAAGTGACCACTCAGAAGGCTGGACAGTGCAAGACATGCTTTTCTGGTTACACGCTCACAACAGGAGTGCAAAAGAAATTAAAGCTTTTGTTTAACATTGTAGGATAAGGAAAGCTTGGAATTAATATTGAAAAGCTTCCCTAAGGTCACCCCCAGAAATGAATTACTTTTCTTCAATGAACTCGGCTTCAGTGGCAAAACTGCACCCTGCAGTCACGTCCCCTATTCAATCACATTCGATCAGCAAGTGACACAGTGGCGAGTAAGGAACAGTACTAGTTACCAGAGGTCCGGTATTCACAGACTTGGAATTTGGGGTTCTGCCTTAGCCGGTGTACCTGAGCCCTACGGAGAATAGATACAGCAATGGGCTTCAATACTCCCTTGCCCCCGTAAAGCTGGAGGACAAATGGACTATTACCCTCCAGAGGCAAGCTGTGATGGCAGAGATGTTAAGCACTTAAATAAACTAAGAAGCTGCTCTAAAAAGTGAAGTATAGAGGTTCAAGATCAATACCAGTGCAAGAGCTTTTTAAGTGGGCTGATTAGGCAATGCATGCATCCATCCATGCAAGCGTAGGACGTGGCCCCAAAGAGAACTGAAAACACATATGTAACAACTGGGGAAGTCCCTCGCCAGTTTATAAAAATATATAGTCAGTACTGTAGAGTCCCCTTCTACAGTCAACACTGTGGAAGTCCGTTCTCATTACCCATTACTTCAATACCAAAAAGCATAAACTACTTCTCAGACATTCCGGACAAAGGTCACTTATAACAAAAAGTCAACTTTTTTTAAAAAACAAGATAGTGTCCATTTAAAAAGTAGGTCTTTTCTTTCAAGTGAGCAGGACATTTTCTGTATTTAAACTTAACTTCTAGTCTGTCAAGACTGGGTTTGTTTAAGATCCTTATGTAATGTGCATATATGCAGAAACAAACATTAAACATTATCTGCACAGGAAAGTTAACTCCTCAAAACATGATAGAACAGGTCTGGTTAGTACAAATCTATTGGAAAGTAAAAGATTCTGTGCATCAGTTCACCCAGGAGAAGCGGGAAAGAATGTCTTAACCACGAAAGAGTTCAAGTTTAAGTTGTGTTCTGAAAGCCTAGAAGCCCAAGAGACACCGTGTTGCTCACAGTGTCCTGACAGCATGACTGCGTAAGAAGCCACTAAGCCATGTCTTCTTCTGGAGCTGGAACCACTTTCCAGTTTACTTTCTATTCCGAAGACGTTTCGATTTCCTAAGAGAGTCTATGGCTTCCGTGGCCTTTTTTCGCTTCCGAGGAGACTCCTCATTCTGCCCAGAGGCCGAGGAGCCTCCGACCGCACTCTCCATGACTTCTCGCAGTTTGCGTTCCAGCTCCGCCAACCGTGCGTTCTGTTCCCCTATGATCTGGGTCTGCTCTAGCAGTTTCTGATCCTGGTCCTGAAGCTGTTTCTGCTGTTCTTGCACTTTGGTGCGGAGCTCGGAAATTTCCCGCCTGAGAACAGTCACTCCAGCGCCGTTGGTTTTAACCTGCTGCTGGAGTTTGGTAACCTCTTGTCTTGAGGGGTTTTGCTTGGAGAAGAGCTGCATCGTCGTCAGGGCTGCGGAAGGTCCTGGGACTGTGGAGAAACAGTTTAACATGGTCACTTAATCTCTGACAGCACTGCCCTTCCACTAATACTGATTCGTTAAGCTTATTTAAAAGTGCAGTATCTTTATTTGATCACTTCTGATAGTTCTGTCTTTGCAATCTACCTGGTCCATGGGATGAACCAGACAGCCTTGTTTTAGCTGTGAACAACTCTGAACTCTGTTCTTCTGGCAGATATGGTGGTATGTGGACTGCCAGCAAATGCAGAGAGCATTTAAGGGAATAAACTTAAATTTAAAATACTATAAAACATTTTACAACCTAGCAGAGTAAGAAAATACAAGTATTAAAATGAGAAAAGTTATATTCTCTCAATTTGATTTTAATGAGCAAAGTTTCCAGTTTACAAGTACAGAATGCTCATGTTTTCAAGTTCTCTGCACCCAATTATACACAAAACCTTCAATTTAGATAAACAGGGGCTCCGTCGACAAGGGGGACATACAGAAGCTATGTTCTGACAGCCTAGAAGCCCAAGGGCCACCGTGTTGCCGTCCGCAGTGTCCTGACAGCATAACTGCTTAGGCTACGAAGCCATGTCTTCTTCTGGGCTGGAACCACATTCCAATTTCCTTTTATATGTTTATATATATATATACACACACGACGATCACAAAGAACTTCTGACATGGTGTAGGAAGGCTATGGAGCTACTGTGTTTTAGGAATAATAAGAATGTAACAACTGAGTGCCAAGGTGCCGTGCAGTGAATTACTTAACATGGCCCTTCTAGTCAGTCTTATAACTCCCATGAACGACCAGGTGGGACTATGTAATATGGTGCTTGTGGCCCACTAAGGGGATGGACAGCTTGCTAAGAGTAAGGTGCATGGCACGTCCGTGGCGGTGTGACGAGGCAGATAAAGCATATGGAACCCTAATAATGGGATCAGGCAGCTCTGCCACCTACTAGGCTTAAAATGAGCCATCCCAGAGGCGGGAAGCAGGGAGAGGGGCCCTCAAACCACCAAGAAGAGGAGACGGGAGCAGAGTGTATCCTTTGGATTCGGGGTCCCTGGGCTGAAACCTCCTAGACCAGGTGAAACAGAGAGGGAGCTATAACACCAGAGACGGGGAGAGACAACGAGAAGCAGCAGCAGAGAAATGGTGGCAATAGAAGCAGCAGTACCAGGAGACTGGCAGGAGACGGTGATGGGCTTCCTGACCCGCAGAGCAAGAAAACTGAGAGGCTTCAGGCACGAGGCTTGCTGGCAGAGTCGGGTGGCTCTAGGCACTTTCTGGTGGAGCTAAAGAGCTTTATAACACTTGCCCAAGCTGGAAAGAGGCCAGGCCAGCCCAAGGGGCCAAAGGGTTGAGGGCCAGGAAGAGGCCTGCCTGCGGGCACAGCTAAGAAGCTCTCCTGATTGAAGAACTGTATTCTGAGCAGTTTCTGATCCAAATTGTAACCTGTTATCTCCCTAATAAACCCTATAATCATGACTACTGTTTGAGAGTTGTGGTGGCCACTGCAGTGAATTATCAAACCCAGTAGAGAAGTAGAGGATGCCGTGGGAGGAACGGCCGGTGCCATAATTGGTAAAAAAGTTGGAGGGTGGAGTATGTTTGACCTCCACCTCACAGGAATCAGCCTGAGGCTGCTGATCTTGATTCTCCTTCCCCTTTGTGAAGTTAGAGGAGGTCAGACACCCCTGCCTCACCATTTTTACACAAGGGCATAACACTCACTATTTTGAACTAATAACCTACTTTTTAAAAGCCTTATCTCTTGAAGGTTTTCTAAAAGGACCAGATGGATCCAGTCATATCCTAAATCCATCATGCTAATTTCCTCCTTGTGCATATTCTCCTGACTGAGGCTGCATTCTTCCATCCCTCTCTGCTTATCAAGCCTGCTCTCATACATCAAGCTCAGATCAGCTCTTACCTCTTGTGAAGTCCTGATCAGGTCAGCCAGCGGTGATTTTTTCCTCCATAAGAATCTGTCTTCCTACTGTGTCATTTAATGGGACACTGCCTTACCATGTTCCTCTTGTCTTTGGTAACTTAACTTTCTATCTGGGTATCTTACCTTCTGAAACAGTAAGATCCACGTATTACACTTCTTTTTATCTCCACAGGACACAGTGCAGTGCTGGGCACATAACAAGCATTCAATAAATAACAGATACATTAATGCTCAGGCGCAGCAGGCCTTATCGTTAAATTACAGAGAGCCACTCAGCAGACCCACTGAGTCCTGCAGGGAGCTAACTAATCCGAGCAAAACAGTAAGTTTTATTAAGGTTTTTTTCCCTAACTTAAAAGTATTTTCAGGAGTTAAGGATATCGAACCATTTCGTCTTTCAACAGACAAGTACACAAACCTCTAGGATTCAATATACTTCTGTAAAACAGCGACCACAGAAGTGACAGTGTTCAAAACAGCTTTAGCACCCTGTGTTTTAAAGTAGTAGCCGGACACTCTGGGGGCTCAAATAATTCACTGGATAGTTCCATGGAGATTTTTTTTTTTTTTTTATCTGACATATTTAATACTACTTAAAAACGGACAGTTATTGACTCATCAGAATCATCAAAAAAACATACATGTACATACCCTTCCACCCAGCAGTTCTACTACTAACCAATTTGTTGCAAGTCAACAGTTGTGAATCTGGGCAAAAATTTAGCTACAGATACTTCAGAGTATAGTTCAAATACTGAAAAAACGGGGAAGAACAAATGTATCTCATGGGTAGGGGGTCAACTACCTAAACTACAGACTCTATTCCAGTCATTAAAAATGATATTGCACATACATATTTACCAACACAGAAAAGTTCAAGGTACATGGTCAAATAAAAAAAGGAAGTTATAAAACTATATACAAACATTATTATAAACAAGAGATACCTGGAGGGGAGCCCATGAGTCTTCCAGATACATCTGATCCTGGTAATTTCCTTTTCAGGATTGGAACAATCTTCTCATCAAAGTACTCCATCGCCATGGAGGAAATGTCCCTTAACTCCTGAAGTACTTCATGAGCTCGCTGAGGGGCTCTGGTAGAATTGACATATCTCAATACACGATAAATTTCATCAATCACCTAAAAATGATGAATCTGCATTAGCACTGTAGACTTTTTTTTTTTTTTAAAGAAAACAACTGAATAGGAGGGAAGTGACTGCTTGTTTTCAACTGCTGTGAAGAACTACAGGGTAATTTAACCGATGTCCTGACCACTGATAATAATACCAAATGTTATCAGCTGCAACACACAGCTTTGGGGCTTGTTACACAACGTTCTGTATTTCTCGTGCTTACATTTATTAAGCACTTTTTCTGTACCTGAGACCGTACTGGGGCTAAGGAACCAGGATGACTAATATATGGCTCCTGACCTGAAGGAAATCACAGTCTAACTGGAGATACACACGCGTAAAGACACGACACAAAATAAGAGGGATGTATAAATTATTAAAGAAACTAGAGAACTTACCTAAAAAATTAAACCCTGCACGGGGGGGGGGAGGAGGGGGCAATACCCAGGCAATAGTCTGTTAATCCTCCAAGCCCACTTCCCTCTAGCTGCATCTGCTCCCCAAAGCCCCAGGGATTCAGCCTGATTTCCTCCTCCTCTACACTGCACCGTGTGTCCGATCCCTGAGCTTCCATTTCTCTAAGACTTGCTATGGACTGGAATGAGGTCTCCTCAGATACCACTTCCCTGTTATCACCAAAGGGTAGTAAGGAATCCTTTTTTTGTTTTAATGATGATTGTAGTGGGGAAACACAGAGCATAATACACACGGAGAAGAAACAAAGTTCTTCAATTCTGGAACCTAACTCTCTTGCTGGAATGGTAACTGAACCTTCCTTAGACTCTTGCACTCAGCCTTTTATCCCTGTGACGTTATCCTTAGTACTTCTCAAAGCTTCAGTAGAGACTTGAGGAAATCGAAGCAGCCAGTTGGTATCAATAATTCACATCTATGCAGACTTCCAGCCTGGCCAGCATCTATTCCAAGGAGCCCCCGCCTCACCAGAATTGTAGGCTAATCCACCGAACCACTGTCACCAAAACTCCAAACCCTGAACTCCACTCATTCTCCTACTGCATTTACCCAGCCGGCTGCCAACTGTGGATCAGTCTTACACTCTGCTTTCTCTTCTCCTTTACTCAGGCTGCTGAGTGGTGCTAGAGAAACATACAATCTTGCCCAGTAGTACCAGGACAAATTCATAGCTGTAATGGTTTCTAGATTCTCAGTGTAATGTCATACTTGTCAGTCTAGCGTGATGTGTACCTGATAAATGTCAGTAAAATTAAACCGTTAGGATGTGTCTCTATAGGGAGCCTGAGAAGACTTCACAGAAGAGGCCACATCTGTGGGCCTGGAGAGATGAACAGGAACTGGCTTAGGCTAAAGTGGTGTATATGTATGTTGTTGTCGTGCACCGTCAAGTCAATTGTGGCTCACAGTGACAGCACAGGACAGAAAACTACCTAATAGGGTTTCCCTAGGCCAAAATCTTTATGGGAACAGATTGCCCGGTCTTTTCTCCTGTGGAGTGGCTGGTGGGTTTGAACTGCTGACCTTTAGGGGTAGCAGCCAAGCACTTAACCACTGCGTCACCAGAGCTCCTTGGTGGATATGTAGGCAGGTGTAATGGGAGAGAAGATACGCTGATTTGGAATCACATGGGACATGCAGGTGGCAATCATCAGCAGGCAGCTGGAAATACAGGTCAGGCACTCAGGAGAGAAATGGTGGATGGTGATGAGGCTGCAGTAGCTAACGGCGTAAGAGGGATCGAGACTGCCGGGGAGAACAGTCGGAGTAATCCTGACAGTCAAGTGCAGACCGCTGAGGCTCCGCTGGGTAAGCGGTCATTCATTTCTGGCATTACTACCAGATTATCAACTCACTTCAGAGTAACAACTTTTTTCAACAATTAGTTATGGAACTCCCATGTTAGGAATTATTACATATATTAAAAAAAAAAAAAAAAAAGTATTTTTCTTTGGGCTAAATTTAATTATGTGAGCATACCCTAACTTGTAGGATAAACATTATTCAACAAGAATTTTTTGAGTTCTTACTAGGCACTCGTCTCCTTTGAAAGCACCAGGGTAAAAACAGTGAATAAAGTTTACAAGATTCTTACTGTCATGAAGCTAAAGTAAACACATAATAAAATACTTTAAAATAGCATCATAAAGGAAAAAAAGGGTCATGTGATAGTTACTACTGAGGGAGGTGGGGACAACAGACAGGGCAGTCAGGAAGGCTTCTCTGAGATATTTAAGATAACATTCAGGGTCAGAGTCAGTTTGACTTGTTCAAAGAGTTCAAGGGCTGGAAACAGGCTGTAGTTTACACATATATATATCCAAATATCAAATATTTATGGAAGCTAGCAGAAGATCAAGTGTTTGAAAAATAAAAAAGTATGTTAACTAATATATAATTAAGAAATGTTTCAATAAAAAATATAAGTAAAGTGGGATTACAGGTTTTTTTTTTTTTAAGGTCCTTCACACCAACTATCTTATGTGCTAAATGCCAGGATATGAACTGATCCACAGTAGATTTGTTTTTATTAAAGTTTTAAATGTGTGTTATAAATAAGAAAAATACTTGTCACAAGATTTCACTACTATTTTCTGTTGCTCTCAAGCTTAGTATATTGCACTGACAGGTACAAACTGGCCTTCAGCTCTTGAACTAAACCAAGCCCCTTTCTGCCTCAGGGCCTTTGCACAGGAAGTTCTTTTCTCAACAGTTCTCCCTGCACATCTTCCCACCTTCCTCACCCCAAATTCCTTACTCAGACTTGAGGTCTCAGTAAAATGTTACTTTCTCAGAGTAGTCTTTTCTGAGCCCTCCTCCAGTTTAAATTACATGAACATCTTCTTCAAACCCTTCAGAGTGCATATTACAAGTTGTAAATACATCCTTTCTGCCCATCTTCCTCACAATATACAGGTAGTCCCTGACTTACGAGGTGTTCGTGCTCTGAGGAAGCACACTTAGGACGGCTCGTTTTCTTTTTCGGGGTACATCTTACATCGTAATATGTGCTCCATACGGCACGGCAGCACATCATTGGCTGATGTCATCATTCGCAAATGTTCAGTTTCATGATTTACTGTTCAAAACACTGTCGTACAGATTTAGGTGTCTAAACTAAATCAGGGGCTTCAGTTGCCTGAAAACTCGGACCCAAACACTGATCGCTTTGCTAGAATTGACAGGCAGATCTGGGAAGTGGTGAGATGTTACTACAAAACACATGAAGGAAAAAAGACAACGACCATGCAGACAACTTTCACAAATTTTCTGACTAGAAACGCCACCCCATTCCCAAGGATAATCCAGATCCGTCCACACCTTATTACTGCAGCTGACAAAATGCCAACATTGTCCAACACTTTATCAGAGTAAATTTTTATGATTTGTGTACTTTTTTATGTATGCATTAAAATAGATCTGTAAGTTTATATGTAATGCTTCCAACCCCCGAAGACAAACACTGGATTTATAAAGATAGATAATAAAAGGCAATAATAATGGAAACTAAAAGAAAATGAGGTATTCAACTTATGTCAGAACTGACTTATGAGAGCTGCTGGAACAGAACCCCGTCTTAAGTCACGGACCACCTGCAGTGAGTTCTATGAGAGAAGAGTCCGTATCTAGTTTCGCTGTCAGGTCCCGAGAACCTAGCAGTATCTGGCACATAACAAATAATAAATGTTGATTCAGTGAGGGGTAAACAGGGTCAAGTGATTCTAAATTATTCACTACTGACACATTAAACGTAACTGTTTAGGGCCAAGCCATAAGGTTAAATTCAATACAAGAATATGATCTTTAGAGAGCAAATTCTATTTTGAATATAAAGGTGACAGTTAACAGAATTTCTGTTGAGAGAGATTTAAAAAATACTTAACACTTGAAATAGTGCTTACATGCTGGAGCGAGTTCAGAAATGACTGTTGCAATCACTCAAGTATGAGTAAGACACAGATCCCATTTGCTGGAAGATGACGACTTAGTGAAAGACTCATAAACAGCAAAGCATAACTCAGATTGCCGTAAGTTTCACGTGCAAGCCAAGTGTTGCATGAAAAAAGGGAAAGCAGAGATGTTAAGAGCTCAGCTGCTCACCAACAGGTCGGCAGTCTGAATCCACTACCTGCTCCCTGGGGCAGCTCTACTCTGTTGTACAGAGTTGCTGAATCCAAACTGAATAGATGGCAATGGGTTAAGGAAGTCTTGGTGGTGCAGTGGTTAAGGTGCTTGGCTGCTAACGGAAAGACTGGCAGGATAAAGATGGGGCAGTGTGCTTCGTTTAAGCTTTACAGCCCTGGAAACACTATGGGCAGGACTACTCTGTCCTATAGGGTCACTACGTTGTTGTTGCTGTTAGGTGACTTCAAGTGAGTTCTGACTCACAGTGACCCCGTGTACAACAGGATGAAACACTGCCCTGTCCTGCACCATCCTCACGATTGTCACTATGCTCGAGCCCGTTTTTGCAGCCACTGTGTCAATCCATCTCCTTGGCGGTCTTCCTTTTTTTCCGCTGACCCTCACTTTAGCAAGCATGATGTCCTTCTCCGAGGACTGGTCCCTCCTGATAACGTGTCCAAAGTATGTGAGATGAAGCCTCACCATCCTCGCTTCTAAGAAGCATTCTGGCTATACGTCTTCCAAGACAGATTTTTTCGTTCTTTTGGCAATCCATGGTATATTCAACACTATGAGTTGGAATCAACTCAACAGAAATGGTTTTTTTTTTTTAAGGAAGACATAGGAATCCCTGGGTATTGAAAATGGTTAAGTGCGAACTGAAAGGTGGTGGTTCGAATTCACTCAGAGGTGCCTCAGAAAAAAGACCTGGTGATCTGCTGCTGAAAGGTCATATTCTTGAAAACCCTACGGAACACAGTTCTACTCCCACACACACGAAGTTGCCACTAGTTAGAACTGACTGGACAACTGTTTTTTGGTTTTACGGAAGGACGTGCAACGAGAAGAAGGATTTCAATACATAAGTTAGAGCAAGAGGAGGGTAAAAAACCGAAAACCAGACCCCACTGCCACTGAGTTGATTCTGACTTATAGCAACCCCAGAGGACAGAGCAAAACTGCTCCACAGGGTTTCCAAGGCTATAATCTTTGTGGAAGCAGGCTAGCACATCTTGCTCCCGTGGAGGAGCTGGTGGGTTCAAACTGCCAACCTTTCGGTTAGCAGGGCTCCTTGGGAGGAGGGTACACTTGCTAAAGACAGAGTGGGGTTGAGTAGATGTGGATGGATATGTGAGAAATCAACATTTAAGTAGTACTACCGTGAAGGAGCCCTTGTGGTGCAGTGGCTAGGTGCTTTGCTGCTAACTGGAAGGTCAGTGGTTCAAACCTACCAGCTGCTCCATGGGAGAAGAGATGTGGCAGTGTGCTTCCACAAGGATTATATAGCCTTGGAAACCCTACGGGGCAGTTCTGCTCTGTCCTGTAGGGTTGCTATGACTCAGAATCGAGTCAGTAGCAATGGGTTTGGTTTGTATGATGTACCATGCATTATTCTAGTTTTTTTTTTTTTAACATTTTGGGGTTAATGTAAAAATTATGCAATTAATCCTCTCCATAGCCTTTATTCTTCAGAATGAATTTTGTATCAAAATATCCCACGGGGACTGCTAACTGATACTAAATTACATCTATAAACTAATTTGTAGAATATTATTATTTTTATTGTATTTAGTTTTCTAAATATAGAGTAAAAGCAAGGTATCTCTTTCCATTTATTTAAATCTTTCCATTAGGAAAGGTAACATTTTCAAATCTTACTATATAGAGATTATTTCAGTCAAGTAGGATAATTCGTGTTTTCAATAAAATATGAAATAGTCTTTCCTCTGACCAGAAGTTATAAACAGAGGACAAGGTGAAAGAACAGGACACCCACCGCATGTTAGGACCACTCAGAGTTAACGTGGCCATAATGGCTTTAGAGGCACATATGAACAACAGGCAGTATTTACCCAATTTTCAAAATATTTCATTTTCTGAGTAGGTTTAACCACTTTCTGCAAATTATTTTAATAACAAGAATCCAATGGAACTTGTCTACCAATGTTTATTGTGCACTGTTCACAACAGCCAAAAAGTGGAAACAACCTAAATGTCCATCAACAGATGACTGGATAAACATGTAGTACATATGTGCAATGGGATACTACTCAGCCATAACGAGAAATGTGGCCCCGACACCTGCTAGAACACAGGTGAGGCTGAACCCTGACACATGCTGGAACATGGGTGAGGCTGAACCTTGACACATGCTAGAACATGGGTGAAGCTGAAAAGCATTATGCTGAGTGAAATAAGTCAGTTGCAAAAGGACAAGTATTGTGTGACCCTACTTACATGAAACAGGCAAATGTATAGAGACCAAAGTTTATTAACGGCTGAGGTGGGAGGGAGACAGAAGAGGGGTCTTAGCTTAGGGGACACCGAGTTTCTGTTAATGGTGGTGGAACAGTTTAGAAATGGATAGTGGTGATGGTTGTACGACATAATGAATGGAACCAGTGTCACTGAATTGTACAAATAAAAAAGTGTTGAATTCACAAATGTTTCGCTATATAAATTTTTAACCACAATAAAAAGAAAAAACCCAGAAACAAAAACGAGAATGTCATGGTATGAATCCTGGGCTCTAGCAGAAAGATCACAGGTGTTATGCAGGGCAGTCAGTCACTTAATGGCCGTTCCTACGCCTTTCACGTAATACGCCACACTGAGTTCCAATCAGGCTTGAAGTAATCAAATAATAATTACCAAAAACATTTTTAAGTTTTAAAAAGTATGATACAAACCAAATGTGGTGACCAACTACTACATTTCTAACACACAGAGCTCACTGTATCATGTGTATGCTTCAACTGGCACATACCGTGAATACCATTTAAGCCTTCGGCCTACTGTGGGTAAGAGAGAGCCTTCATCTTGTTTCATCTACTGTTTGGCAAACAATGCAAGCCTTAATCAAGTTCGTCTTCTGCATCAGCCAGTGAAAAATCAATTACTGTACCATTCTATGTGTTCAGTTGTTTTTTTAAAAAGTTTAATTTGCTTTATTTTCTTCAGGTTCCCAGACAATCTTTAGTCTATCCAAATGATACATGTACACAAAGAGTGCAATAGCTTTGCAAGACTTGATATGAAAAAATAGCTGCTTATCCCCCAGTTCTTCCCCCATGACCCACTCCCCAGAGACAACCACTTACTACTTTTCTAGACTTTTCTTTTAATTTTCACCTTTATAGTTCTAATTACATGCTTGTATTGCTATTTGCTGAGTTTTCAGTGTTAGGGATCATCTACTTACTTCCTACAGAGGAAGATGAGGGTTCAGCTCTTTCCCCTTCTACCTCCACGCCCACATACGGCACATCCCTCCATCCTCCCACTACAGTTGTGTGATGGTTTTTATTAGATCCAGATCCAGTGTTTACATTACTATGCTTATATAACATTTATTTATAGATGAGCTATTTGTCTATACATATACTTTTCTTTTCTTGCCAACTTATTATAATCTCAAGCATTAAAAAGAGTTGGTTCAGTTGAGTTTGAACCCCTGCTGAGAATTTGCATTTCTAACAAATTCCCAGGAAGTTATACACAGGAATCACCTGGGGATCTTTTGAAAACTAAATTTTCATTCAGTGTACCTGGGGGTAGAAATGCAAAGTCTCAGCAGGGGTACAACCAGTTCAAGGTCCTGCTTTTGGTTTTGTTTGCTAAACAGTAGATTAAACAAGACAGAGATTTCTCTCTCACCTAAACAGTCAAAGGACGGCAGCTAAGGGTTGGCAGCACAAAGGCCCCCACAGGACCTATGCCCGTTTTGGACTTCACAGTCCAAGGTAACTCACAACTACATCCACATCCGAGTGGCAGAACTGAGGCAGGAATTTAGTTTATTACTAACCCATCCTCAACTTTTCCCAATATCTAAATCTCTTCTAAATATATTCAGATGCACCAGGCATACTACCAATGTCATCTTCTTGGACATCTGTCTCCGTGGGCCTCCTAATGTGCTCTAACCTCTGTATCTGATTAAGAGGTGTTTTCCTGGGATCTCCTTTCTCCACTATCCCAAGGATCCCTGCCATCTCTCTCGTGTTAAATCTTCATTTCCAGTCTCTGTACGCAGTTTATGCGCTTGTTGTGATAACACATTTGTTCCAATAGCTCCCTGAGAAAATGTACATGGGAAGCATATTTTTTAAGAATGCCTATGTCTGAAAATGTCTTTATCCTACCCTCACACTTGACTGATATTTTGGCTAGGTACAGAATTCAAAGTTGGAAATATTTTTCCCTCAGAATGTTAAAGGCGCTGCTCCATCTTCTTCTGGCTCCCACTGACACTTTATAGAAGTCCCATGTCCTTCTGACGCCTCATCATTTTCTATGCTGTTTCCTTTTCCCTCTCTGAAAGCTTTGTCTCTTTGGATCCGTTTTTGGTGGGTATCTGTTTTCCTTTATTATGTAGACGCCTGATGAGCCCTTTCACAGCCTCTTCAATTTTATTTCCATGGTCAACCCTCTGCTGTCTTTTTCTGGGGCTCCTATTTAAATACTAGACCTCACAGACTGATCCTCTACATTCTTATTTTTTTCCCTCATTTTTCTTTGTCTTTTTGTTCTACTTGAGATTTCTTTAACATTCCCTTCCAACTCCCCTTTAATTAAAAAAAAAATTTTCATATTTAAAAAATTTAAGTGTATGGAAATTTTTCTAAATAGTTCTGGCATGTGTCTGAATATATATTTTCCTCTCTCTCTGAAGTTACTAGTCATTTTTTTGGTCTTATATCCATGTATGATTTTTCTCAAAAGTATTTTTTTTCCTATTTGTTTTGTTCTGGATTTCCTATTAGTCTGGTGATTCTCTATTCTCTTCTTATACTTAAGAATGGAGCACATAAAAAGCTGATCAGAAGCTCTAGGCACGCAGGGTGGGGGACTAAAAATGCTGACATTCGTCACTATAGGATGATGTGGTCGAACTATTTCCCTGGAAATAACTGGTGATAATTACTGCCTGGAGGGTATAAACATGGTTTCCTAGTTATGTAAGATGGCTTGGGGACAAGAGATCTAAAAATTCAATATGGAGACAAACCAAGTCTTATTTTCTAATTTTAAAGGTTTATGTCCTGTATATATTTATTTTGAGACAAGCACAGTAAAAGAAATGCTTTCAAGTAATTTCTATTTTTAAGACTATCTTCAAGGGAGAAAGATGTAGCAGTCTGCTTCTGTGAAGATTATAGCCTTGGAAACCCTATGGGGCAGTTCTACTCTGTCCTACAGGGTTGCTATGAGTCAGAAATGACTTGATGGCAATGGTTTGGGTTTTTTTTTTTTAAGTTAAAAAGTGCCAGCTACTTAAAAACAAACAAAAAAAGTAGTATTCTCAGTGTACACAGTGCTGTTTTAGGCACATATAAAATTGTCATAAAGATGACAATTTTAAGAAACAAAATAATCCAAGCTGAATTGAGTGTGATAGGATGACACATATCTATAAAAACAAAATCATTTCTATTTTCTTGGTTGCTTCTTTCCAGTCACGTTCAGGTTTGTAACAAGGAGAAAAAGAAAACGAGGAGAGTTTTTGTGAAGAAGTGGGTGCTATTAAGTAGAAAGGGATAAACAGATGTCTACCCTCTTAGGTAAAGGTAAGTATGAAACAACGATAGCAAGGCAAAGACTTCAGGTGAAAGAGCTGCTCAGGGCAAAGAGCCAACAAACAAGGCTTGCAGCATCTTGAGAACTTAAGATGCTCTCCGCTGCTGCCATCTCAGTTTTGTTTTTTTATTTTGGTACTAGAATTTAAAGTAGAAGGTCAACAAGCGGTTTCTAAAAAACAGCAGGACTCAACTGAAATTAACTTCATTTGTTCAGACAGCAAAGATCACCACTCCAATCACGGGATCCTGATCAACTAGAACAAAGGTTGACAGACTTTTTCTGTAAAGGCTAGCTAATAAGTACTTTTGATTTTGCAAGCCATATAGGCTGTTACAAACTACTCAACTCTGCCACTGTGACGTGAAAGCAGCCACAAAGAGTACCTAAAAGTATGGGCTTGACAGTGCTCCAATAAAACTTTATTGTGTAGTCTGTGACACTTTAGTGTGACACTGGTTTCCATTAACATGATTTGTATGTATCACATTTTATATATACTATATACATTTTTTTTTATATAAACATAGAAAGAGAGCGAACGAGTGTGTCAAAATTTACTGGTTTACTTTAACGACTAACTGTTACAGTCTCTGAGGTTATGAAGGCTGTAAGGCAATTCTTATATAGTCATACTGTTAACAATGAGATAAGCAATGAAAACTATAAAGCTGTAGAGAGCAACCTGTATTAGGATAATGAGCTTCTCAGGAATACTTAAGAGTTAAGGCTTATAAATCAGATGTGGATAAAATTTGGCATAACAATCAGAATTTAAAGTTTCTAACTGGTCACCTTTTTATAGCACCTTACAAAAGCACCTGTAGCTAATATGAGGAAAGTGAGATACACAGAGGAAAATTTCAATTAAATTATGAGAAACAGCACTGCCCCCCCCCCATAAATATTATAGAAAATCAGAAATGGAGAAAACACAAAGTATCACCAATATTAATTATCTCTGGAAATGACAAAAATAACATATTCAAATTTCACTAGGTACTAATTAGTTTCAACCATGCTAAGGGACTCTTTTGCCAGGATTAACTAAGTAGCAAAATGACCTTCGTTTCCATCTTCACCCCTTCTATATAAAAAAAAGACAGACATATTTCACCTAAATTTATACTGAATACAAGAAGCAAGGCAGCACCAAAGATATGAGTAACGTGTTGAATGCTGGGTCTTTATTAACTTAATAACAGTAAATAGGCCACAATATACTTATTTCTATGTTAAAGGACACTATTACTCAACTGACTGTATTACAATATAGCAATTATTTATTGTGTCCAAATCTGAAAGCTTATAGGTTGTCTTTACGAAACATTTCTTGAACAGAACAAAAATCAGTTTGCCTCTCCCATCTCCCCTCCCCAAAATTATAAAAATCTTGTAGGAAGGGACAGTACCTATCGTGTTCACTGCTATACCTCTGGTATCTTAACAAAGCAAAAACTCAAAAATTTTCCTGAGTATGATATCTTAAGTTTCTTATTAAAGAACGTTAGGGCTTCTACCGTCTATTTCCTAATCGCAGGGATAAATATAAAGGTCATAGATATGATACCTATTTACACTGATAACCACACAGGAGAAATGAAAAGCACACATTCACAGATCAGAAGAGGAGGAACAATGAAAAGAGGGCATTTCAAAATCACTTTATAACTTTATAATAATTTGAAAAGTTCACACAGTGCAATCCAGCTGTTCTGAGTTGGTAATTCTACTTTACCTTTCCTGGGATGAAGCAGCAGAGATTGGAATCCACATACTTCATGAAAGTCATATTTAACAGTGACAGTCTGGTTTCAACAGCAGCAAGGATGTCTGCGTGACGAGCGAGTGAATGGTTTCTCCTCTCTGACTCTCTCCTATAATAAGAAAGGGCAACTATTAAAGTAGTACTGTGGACTAAAATGTTAAGCAATAAAAATGCCTTAATAAAACAGTTTAACTTTTATGTGTGAACTTAAAGCCTACAGTTGGGCCACAGTCTCATGATAAATGAATCACTATACCCAGAAATACTTGCCAAGGACTGATAAAACATTTGGAAAAAAATTTATTTTAAAAAACTAGGTTTTGGGGGGGCGGGGGGGCGGTATCAAGTCCAATGGCTATTAAAGTTTGAGGAAATAAATAAATGAAAGACACATGGATGTATGTATGACAAGAGACTATCTTTTTTTCTCATAAAATCAGCACCTTTAGATTTTTTAAACAGCTTCATTGAGGTATAATCCACATACCATAAAATTCACCCTTTTAAAGTACACTTTTCAGTGTTTTTAGTTACTCAAAGTTATATAATCATCGTCATTTCCTAATTTCAGAACATTTTCATCATCCTCAAAAGAAACCTATTAGCAGTCCCTGGCAACCAGTGACCTAATTTCTGTTTCTACGGATTTGCCCGTTCTGGACAGTTTTATATAAATGGAATTGTATAGTATGTGGCCTTTTGTGCATAGTTGTAAGGTTCAATCATGCTGTAGCATGTATCAGTATTTCATTCTTACTTTATTGCCAAGTAATATTCCATTGTATAGACACATTACACTGTACTCATTCACCAGCTGATGAACAGCTCAGTTGTTTCCACTTTTTGCCTGTTACGAATAATGTGCTGTGAACATTCATAGACAAATTTTGTGTGGGTATTTACATTTCTCTTGGTATCTACCTGGGAATGAAACTGCTGAGTCATATGGTAACTCTACTTTTAACTTTTTGAGGAACTGCCAAACTGTCTTCCAAAGTGGCCGCACCATTTTACAATCCCACCAACAATGTACAAGAGCTAATTTTTTCACATCCTCAACTTTTGTTAGTCTTTTTTACTTTAGCCAAGATTCTAATGGGCGTAAAGTGGTATCTCACAGCGGTTTTGATTAGCATTTCCCTAGTAACTAATGATGCTGGGCATCTTTCATGTGTTTTTCGGTCATTTGTACATCTTCTTTGGAGAAATGCCTATTCAAATTCTTTGCTCATTTTTAAATTGGATATTTGTCTTTTTATTGTTGAGTTTAAGACTTCTGTCTTCTATCAGACGTGATTTGCAAACATTTTCTCCTATTCTGTGGGCTGTCTCTTCACTTTCTTAATGGTGTCTTTTGAAACGCAGAACTGGATTTTGATGAAGTCCAATTTGTTTTCCTATTGCCTGACATATGGCATTTGGGACACAAGCCTGCAGAAGTCTCCAGCCTGCTGCCTAACTTACAGATTTTGGACTTGCCAGCCCCCCACAACTCCACGAGCCAGCAGGAATCTCCAGCCTTTTGCCTGAACTCCACATTTTAGGCTTGCCAGCCCCCAGAACTCAGTGAGCAAATCTCTTAAAGTAAATGTCTTTCTCTCTGCATATACATACCCATTGCTGTTGAGTCAATTCCGACGCATAGCGACCCTACAGAGAGAGTAGAACTGCCCCATAGGGTTTCCAAGGAGTGGCTGGTGGACTCCAACTGCTGACCTTTTGGTTAGCAGTCAAGCTCTTAACCGCTGTGCCACTAGGGCTCCATATACATATTTATATATACATACATATACACACACATATACATATAGTAAAACCTGTGAAAGCCGGAGCCTGTGCAAAGCAGAAACCTGTCAGAGAAAGAAAACTCAAATATTTTTTCAATAGGGAGCAACAGGAAGTGGTGACTGCACCCTGTCAAAGGTGCAAAACTTGAGACCTGGAAAAACAAGGCGGTCCCGTCAAGTTCCGGTTCTCACAGGCTTCACTGTACACACACAGAGAGACACACACACAAACATGGGATGTCTTTCCATTTTTCTTTATTTATTTTCAATGACATTTTGTAGTTTCCAGTATACAGGTCTCGTACTTCTTTTGTTATATTTGCTCCTAAGTATTTTATTCTTTTTGATACTACTGTAAATGAACTTGTCTTCTTTAATTTTCAGATTGTTCATTGTTAGTGTATAAAAATACAATTTCTATATATTCTGTATCCTTGCCGAATTTGTTGATTAACTCTACTAATTAATCAGTGGATTCCTTAGGATCTTCTACATGCATGATGACGTCATTTGTAAATAGTTTTACTTCCTCCTTCCCAATATGGATGCCTTTTTCTTTATTTTCTTGCCTAACTTCCCTGGTTATCACCTCTAGTACAATGCTGAATAGAAGTGCTGACAGTGGACAAACCAGAGTAGAAGTTACTGTGATCTGTGTACCCTTTGTTATAAAAGCTTGAAAATCACTTAACATGTTGCACTAACCAAGGGGCAAAGTGGGTAAATCACATCTTTGTCGCACGCGTGGTAAGGATCGGCGTGAATCCAATCCCCAGAATTCCCACTTCTCCATCCCTGTGGCCAGCTGCCTGAGTGGCACACTCTCTGACTCTAGCCACCTGGAGCTGGGTCTGAGCTCACAGTTAGAAGGACACCTTCTTTCAGACCAGCTGTCCATGTAGCCTTTCTCTGACTCTAGCCACCTGGAGCTGGAACAGAGCTCAAAAGTTAAAAGGACACAGTCCTTCAAACTGCCAAACAGGCAGACATTAGCCCCTGCTAGCTCTCACTGCCCCTTTGGGTTCGATAATTTGCTGGAATGACTCACAGAATTCATGGAGTATACGCCATATACTTACAGATTTATTACAACCAAAAGGTATACAAATGAAGAGACACGTAGGGCAAGGTCTGGGACGGTTCCCAGCATGGCACTTCCATGTCACATGGAGGAATTACCTTCTCCTGTGAATTGTCACCTACCAGGAGCTCTTCTGTGCCTTAGGGCTCTAGGCTCTTGCTGGCTTCCCCACCTGGCCATGAGAGATTACATTATGCCTCCTGAGGCTTAGTCAAGACAGGGCTTGTGCATGGTCCTTCTTGGTCTGGTCAGCCCCCAATTATTAGCCTTAGGTGTGGCCTGGCTCTCAGGAATGAAGACCAAAGCTCAAATTGCTTTTTTTTTTTTTCAGGTGGCTTTCACCTCATGGGAGCCCTGGTGGCACAGTGGTTAAATGCTCGGCTGAGAACTAAAAGTTAGAGGTTTGAACCCACCAGTCCCTCTGTGGGAGAAAGATGTGGTAGTCTGCTTCCATAAAGACTACAGCCTTCAAAACCCTATGGAGCAGTTCTACTCTGTCCTCCAGGGTTGCTATGAGATGGAATCAACTCAATGGCAAGGGGTTTGTTATCACTTCATACACGTAAATCTTTACTAAGATTTAAAATAATCAAGAAACAAGCAAAACTCCTAACTGTAAAGCACTGCCACTGCTAGCCACGACATACCTTGGGAGTTGTGCTTTGACTTGTTTCTGACATAGGTTATGGTACCTCTCCACTTTCAGAAATCCCTGATTCAACATTCTCTGGCAGACCAAGTCCATCCTCTTACAAACCTACGGAGAGAGAGAAGAAAGAATAAGAAAATTGATAACCAAATTAATAATAGACAATTAACTCAATGGCTGCAGGTTCTCCGTGCTGGCATTATTCCCCAGTTTGCTGTCTGAATCTAGATCAGTATGTGTGGGTGATTCCCTCATGCAATGCAGTCCTTACAATACTGCATTAAGAAATCACTCTTTGCCTACACATGTTACCATCATTTACTTTAAGTATTTGTTGAATGTTCTGAATGTATCCCTGCTATTATGGTCAGAGACTGCAGTCCTGAAGAACAACAAAAGAACATATTTAAAGGTTTTTAAGAGTCTGAAACAAAAATTCCCTTTTAGGCTAGCATTAATCCAAAAAATACAAAATAATAAATGTTACAGAGGTTGTGGAGAGACTGGAACACTTACACACAGCTGGTGGGAATATAAAATGGTACAACCACTTTGGAAATTGATTTGGTGATTCCTTAAAAAGTTAGAAATAGCAGACCATACAATCCAGCAATCCTACTCCTTGGAATATATCCTAGAGAAATAAGAGCCGTCACACAAATAAATATATGTGCACCCATGTTCACTAAAGCACTGTTCACAATAGCAAAAAGATGGAAACAACCAAGGTGCCCATCAACAGATAAACAAATTATGGTATATACACGCAATGGAATACTGTGCAACGATAAAGAACAATGATGAATACATGAAACATCTCACAATATGGATGAATCTGAAAGGCATTATGCTGAGTCAGTCACAAAAGGACAAATATTGTATGAGACCACTGTTGTAAGAACTTGACAGAAGGTTTAAACACAGAAGAAAACATTTATGGATGGTTAGGAGGATGCAGGGGAGGGAGGGAGATGGGAATTCACTAACTAGATAGACAACAAGAATTATCTTGGGAAAGTAAGGACTACACACAATACAGGGGAAGTCAGCACAACTGGGCAAAACCAAAAGCTAAGAAGTTTCCTGAATACAACCAAACACTTCGAGGGACAGAGAACAGGGGCAGGGGTCTGATGACCATGGTTTCAGGGGACATCTAGGTCAACTGGCATAACAAAGTTTATTAAGAAAATGTTCTGCATCCCACTTTGGTGAGTGGGGTCTGGGGTCTTAAAAGCTAGCAAGTGACCATCTAAGATGCATCAATTGGTCTCAACCCATCTGGAGCAAAGAAGAATGAAAAACACAAAAGACACAAGGAAAATATTAGCCCAAGAGACAGAAGAGCCACATAAACCAGAGGCTCCATCAGCCTGAGACCAGAACTAGATGGTGCCCGGCTACCACCTCCGACCTTCCTGACGAGGAACACACCAGGGCCCCTGATGGAGCAGGAGAAATGTCTGCTGCAGAGCTCAGAGTCACGTAACAAGACCAGACTTAGTGGTCTGGCTGAGACTGGAGGAACCCAGAAGACACGGCCCTGGACGCTGCTAACCCAGAACTAAAACCATTCCTGAGGCTGGCTGAGACTGGAGGAACCCAGAAGACACGGCCCTGGACGCTGCTAACCCAGAACTAAAACCATTCCTGAGGCCAACTCTTCAGACAAAGATAGACTGGACTACAGAACATAATACTCGTGAAGAGTGTCCCTCTTACTTGAAGTAGATACACGACACTAGCTGGGCAGCTCCTGTCTGGAGGTGGGATGAGAAGGCAGAAAGGGGTAAGGAGCTGGTTGAATGGACACGGGAAACCTGAAGTAGAAAGGGGAAGCATGCTGTCACATTATAGGGATTACAACTAGGGCCACACAACAATATGTATATAAAATTTTTTTATGAGAAATTAACTCGAGCTGTAAGCTTTCACCTAAAGCACGATTAAAAAAAAAATTCTTTTTTAGGCAAAAATGCATATTCAAACTGGAAGCGAAACTCTGTATCACCAATACATCAGAATGACAATCCTTATTTCTTTCTTTCTTCTAGTGATTTGGGTTAGCCATGGTGGGTTTATGGTAGCCAAGGCCCTAAACTAGGTGCTGTCACCCTCCAGAAGATCGGAATGTATAGCAGGTCCTCAACTCCTCTGAATCCTTAGGCAGGGTTGTTGTAAAGACACAGGATAAGAAGTCAGAACACCTAAATCTGAGTCTATCCTATACGCATTCTGGAGCAAGACAGCTACTAACTGGAAGCCCTAGCCAGCCATCTGTAAAATGCAGATAAGATCTAACTCATAGGGATATCACCAGGATTAAATAAAACAATACACGCTAAATCACTTAATTTAAAAGTGCTACATAAAAATTATGCTAAATGCACTCTCTGTTTAACATAACATTTATTTGAAAACTTTGCTCAGTATACTATATTCCAGTTTCTTTCTGGTCTTAGTTAAATCTAGTGCACAAAATCTGTTTTTCTTGATCCCTGAGAATTTTGCAGTGACTCAGTCATGAAGCTGAACACAAATTTTCACTGTGTGGAGATGCGGATGCTGAAAGTGCAAAACACCGAGATTAATCTATATGAAGGCCAAGTCAATGAGGCAAGGACTATCTTACGTTTCTTTCTCTCTTAGCACCCAAGCACAAATGCTTGACAAATATCTGCTGAAATGAAATACTGATGAAACTCTTGATATAAGTTTGCCTTCTCCTGAGAACACAGTGACAAAAATTCTGGCAAAGTGGATTAAAACTAATGAAGGTTTTAATATTATAATACTAAATACCAGATACTTCTTAAACCAAAGCATATCAAATTGAAGATATTAAGGCAAAATAAATAAAAATATAATAAATCTTAAGTATTGATACTTAGAGTATCTTCTATGAAGTGATATTTTAAAATGTGGTGGGTACTATTTTTTAACTAAATCAGTCATCCACATCTGTTCAGTGTCTACTGCAAAAAATATAATAACAAACCCAATATATCCTAACATAAATAGCTTTTTAAAATGAAAAATACCTCTTTTCCAAAACAATTAGCAAGTGGCATTATTTTACATTTTTGCAAGCCTCTTTGATATGTAGCTTTAATAGAAGACAGCTGAATTCTAATACCTGCTTCTGCATTCAATGTGTTGTCATTATTAGAAAATTCTAGAAAACAAGAATACACATACATTCCATTAGCTCTCAGTATGATGTCATCATGTGTCACATAGCCTCTAGAAAACTCCTCTTGTGAAAAATGAGAGCTAAAAGGCCAAAACATCTTAGTATTGTAATGAAAATATTTTAGATCACATGAACCCCCTGAGGGGTCTTAGGAACCCCCCTGGCATCCCCAGACCACATTTCGAGAGTCGTGGCCCAATGCTGAATAACCACATTGCCAGAAAACACCAGTATTTAAGCCCATGTGAGGAAACAATAAACTCCTAGTGCATTATTAGAGGAAGGAAAAGTGTCTGTGTGTGTGCGCGTGTGTGTGTGATGAGGGTGGAGCAGACTGAAGGAAGACTAAATTCTCATCTTTCATAGTGCAAACTCAACAGATAATAAAAACAGAAGAAAAAACAGCAAAAAGATTTGAAAGTGGGTGCCTCTGGGGAATAAGAGTTTGGGGTTATAAAAACTATATTTTTGTTGCTGTTAAAATTATTTGATGTTTTAAGTTATCTGGAGCCCTGGTGGCATAGTGGTTAAGAGCTTGGCTGTTAACCAACAGGCTTGCAGTTCGAATCCGCCAGGCACTCCTTGGGAACCCTATGGGGCAGTTTTACTGTGCCCTATGGGGTCTCTATGAGTTAGAATTGACTCGATGACAATGGGTTTGGCTTTGGCTTTTTTTAATAGGTATATATTGCTAATAAAGGAAAAAAAAAAAAAAAAACCTGAGGCACCATCCCTCTTACAGAATCTTACAGAAAGACACTTTCTGTCTTTGTAGACTCCACAACCTCACTGACAATTTCTGAGACAACGGAAATTTTTTGGCAGAAAAAAATTATGGTTGAATATTACTGTCAAAAAAGTCCACGGTACTGTCTAAAATTATTATACTAGCATTTTACTGTGCTGAATCTAGCTGACTGCTAGGATTTAGATATCTCTTAATAATCTAGAAACTCAAATGAATATCGAGTAATGACTAGATACAAGTACTGACTGGAGATGAGACTATGAATAAACAACAACCACCAAAAAACACCTCAAAGCCATTGCTGTGAGTCGTTTCCGACTCACGGTGACTCCATATGTTACGGAGTAGAACTGCTCCATAGGGTTTTCTTGGCTGTATGGAAGTGGATTGTCAGGCCTTTCTTCCAAGGTGCTGATAGGTGGGCTTGAACCACTAGCCTTTAGGTTTGTAGGTGAGCAAACAATCTGTACCACCCAGAAAAAAACCAGGGACCTGAATAAATAACCAGATACGGTCAAACCAAGTAAGACTTCATTCACATGATACAAGATTTGAATCAGGCTTCGAAAAGAGGGAGGACAGGGACTCCTAAATGAGAGGTACAAAGTCTGGAATAAACAAACCATCAGTAAGCGAACTACTTCTGTAGATAGACTGAATGTGTGGGCAAAGATGAGTGGGGCAAAAACTTCCATGTTTTGGCAAGGGGGAATCAGGTGGTAAAGAGAAATTACTTTTAAACGACCACTTAATTTTTGGAAAGACTTGGTTTTAGGACAGCTGATTGGTCATTTTCTCTAAACATTAGTACTAAAGATATGGTTCTGAAATCTTCACAGGGAGATAGCTGAAGTCACTGTAGATGAACCCTAAATGAAGATACGAAAATAAAGGCTTATAAATAGTGCATCAACTCACATTTAAGGGTTCAAAGTTGGTAAAAAAAAAAAAAAAAAGAAAGTAGGAGGTCACAAAGACAGAAAAATAGCACCACAAAAGCCAAACTGAAGAAGATTTTCAGAAATCAATATTGTAATAGCAGAACGGTATTGAAGGCGACACTCCTCCTTTCCAGAATGTTCCATAAGCACTGGCTGACTGACTACAAACACAAGGACACACACGCATCTTTTGTTAAGGATTCAGAAAGAAGCAAAGTGACCTCTGGAAGACAGAAATGTACTAATTTTTCCCCAGGCAAGCAGTTTAATGAGAATTGCTGACATGCATGCTAACCTGGAAGGCAAAATTATCTCATTTAAAGCGCAGCTCTATATCTAGGGCGATTTTAGTAATTTCCCAAGACTTTTCAAGGGAAGGTATTTTCTTTCCTCAGTTATTAAAGCAAGATAAAAATCTGAACAATTTTGCAATTTACCCAAGACAGTAAAATAAAGTTTTGGTGCCTAATCCACGAAGATGATGACGATGTCAAAGGCTATCAGTGCCTGGAGGGATTAGGAAAAATGTACACGCTATGAAAACGAGGGGAACTAATGGAACAGGTCAGTCCAAAAGGGAGACATTTAGCTCAGGCTAAAGGCTGTTCAAGTATGAGAGAATGGACGTGGGTTTTGTTACTGTGCCAATTACCTCAGAATTTAAAATGCCATGCTTTCTCTTTTTTATCATTTTTAGCTTAAGTAATGAGTAATAAACTTTTTTCTTCAGTTGTATTTGTTTAGAAATCTATTTAGATTTGTTATACCACCACGGCCCTTCTTAACAAAGCAAGACGCATAGTTCATAAATCTGTGAAACCCACAATTTTTCTGTTTAATCTTTAATACCAATTTTAACTGATTCTAAGATGCATTTTTTTTATATTTTAACATTGCCAACAGCCAATGGTCTTAGAATAGATGGTGTATTACAACCATAATTGGAAGCATTATTTTCTCAGATGCCTTGAAAGATATAGTATGCTGGACTTTGGCTCTGTTTAAAATGCTGTGGAGACATCGAGATACGCTATCAATTTAAAAAAAAAAAGCTCTTCTAAAGAAAAGGAAGCATTGCCACAATAATACACACATATGTTGACCAAGATGCACTCTGACTTCAAAAATGTTAAAATATGGTAATATTTGTATCTTAGAATCAAGGAAATATTGTAGCAGTACCCAATTTTTTTAATGTATTCATTTGGTACGCTACAGTTCTTAAATGAATGAACATTTCATGTTCTCCATATAATCGGAAGTTATCATCAAAGACTAAGCTGCTTATCAAACCCCTGAACTGAACGGAACGTAAACACACCAGAATCTATCCTTCCGTCTTACAGTAAGAAACCTCAGAGCTAAAGAAGTTACGGGATTTCACCCAAGGTCATTCAGCTATTCAATGGCAAGAGCGAAATTAAGAATCCAGGTCTTCTAACTTACACCTTTTTTTTTCACTTGGTGCATGCAGCTACACAGATTAAAATAATTGTCCTAATTATTCTCAACTGATTAGTCTCTGCTGCTACAGATACTGCTGGCACCAGTCTAGAAAGTAGGATTCTTGAGGCGATATGGGATTTTAAGGACAGCTACAGGGATTCTCACTACACTGCTAAAATTTATAAGAGATGGAGCTGAACCAAGATCTTCCTGTAATTCTCCCAAAGCATTCAAAAACCTGAAGCGAATCATGAGGAAACAACCAGACAAGTCTGGAATCTTCAAAAAGTTGATGGCATAAAAGGATGAAAAAGGTAGTGGGAACGTTCTAGATTAAAAGAGACCAAATGCAGTTTATGACCTTGTATTAGATCTAGGACTTCCCCCCGCAAAACGTTAAAAACAGATGTTTTGGAGACAACTGAGAATCTAAATATGGATTGTATCAGTATTAAATCCCTCAGAAGTGATATTATGGTCATCTGATGATATTCTGATGACGTAAGGGAAGTATTTAGGGGTGAGATGTCATTATATCTGCATAGGATTTTCAGATGATCAGTAAAATAAATATTATGTGTGCAGGAAACAGACAGATAAAGAAGTGTGGCAAAAAGTTAACAACTGGTGAGAAAATCATCTAAAAAATGAACAAGGAACGGGCCTCAACCATTCTGGCTCTTCTCTTGCCCTTTCTGCTTTTTCACTGAACTCCTGTTAATTTCCCTCACATATAAAACTATAGCTACAATCCGCCACCTCTTTCCTAAGAATATTCTAATTTTTACAAAAAAATTCTCTTGCCCTGGTGTTGATTTCTTAAGTTCATATTTGTATGGCTATACAGTTGATTCTCAATTATCTGCAGGTAGAATTACAAACAATTTTAAATTCTAGCCAGCTTTCTCTGGGTACCCTTCCCGAGAGATTTACTTGGAAAGGAAATGCAAATTAATTTTATTGTCAGCCTGAGCAAAAAAATGAAGAAGACAAGTCTGCTCCCTGGGCTCCTCAAAAGCACCCTAAAAGCCAAAAAGAAAAGCCTTCCTGATGAGTCTCAGCTGTCATCTGTACCATCACCCTTCTTGTCAGTATAGGAACCGAGCACTGATCGTGATGAAGCAGGCTTGAGGCGCCATTGGATGTGGCTATTCTTATTAATTATATACTAACTTCAGACCAAAAAAAGTCCCTGGGTGGTGCAAATGGTTAAGCGTTCAGCTATTAACTGAAAGGCTGGTGATTCAAATCCACCCAGAGGTGCCTCGGAAGAAAGGCCTGGCGATCTCCTTCCAAAAGTCATAGACATCAAGACTCGCATACAGCACAGTTCTACTCTGAAACACAGGGGGTCTCCATGAGTCAGAATCAACTCAACGGCAACTGGTTTAAGGTCCAGAGGTGGCGCAGATGGTTTGCGCTCCACTCTTAACCTAAAGGTTGGTGTTTCAGACCCACTGAGCAGTACTGCAGAAGAAAGCCCTGGCAATCTGCTTCCATAAAGATTACAGCCAAGAAAATCCTACTGAGCAGTTCTACTCCGGAACACATGGGTCGTTATGAGTCAGAATCCACTCGACAGCAACAAGTTTGATTTTGGTTTTCAACTTCAGACCACCTCATCAGTCTTCATTCTACTAAGAGTTTACTTTTCTTTAGCCACTGGGCTTCTTAATATAGTCTTGTAAATTTTTGCTAAGATTTTCTAGGGTGAAACTAAAAACTTAACCATTTTCTTTATTTTCTAATCTGTGTTAGAAGTAAATATTAAGCAGGTACATTTGCAGCACTATCGACTTTATATAGAAAACACTTATTTCACAATGACATATGCTTTTTATTGTTTACTTAGAGTAATGAAATAGTTTATGAACTATTTCATTTATTCACCAAATACTGAGAACTTAAGCGCTCTGCTGCTAACTAGAAGTTGGCAGTTCGAACCCACCTGGAGGTTCCATGGGAGAAAGACCTGGAGATCTACTTTCACAAAGATCTCAGCCTAGAAAACTCTATGGAGCAGTTCTGCTCTGTCACATGGGGTTGCAATGAGTCAGAAGTGACTCGATGGCACCCCACAACAGCAATATTCTATATCACAGACTGTGTAAGGCCTTTGGGATTCATGTCGAAGGGATATGTCCCCACCATGGAAGAAACTAAAACAGTGGAAAAAGAGGCCCTTCCAACAATAATTCCAATATAATGCATACGTTCAATAATGATACAATGGAAACTTATAAATACTGAATAAAGTTGAGAGAAAAATAACAAAAAAGGCTTTACTTAAG
Source organism: Loxodonta africana (assembly GCF_030014295.1). Lineage (NCBI taxonomy): Eukaryota > Metazoa > Chordata > Mammalia > Proboscidea > Elephantidae > Loxodonta > Loxodonta africana. The sequence goes on from NC_087366.1 coordinate 52,115,721, forward strand.
GTACTAACACGTGAGGTGTGTCTTGAAGGTACAGGTATTTTCTAGAAGAGGGAAACAAAGGAGAGGCTGTAGAGAAAAAAGAATGTACTTGGAGAGGCCTGAGAAGTTTGGAAAATTAAATAGACTGATGTTTCTTTCAACCAATCTTAAGTGCAGGATTCGGGAAGTAGGTGGTTGGGAGTAATCTCTATCAAAGGTTATCTTTTGCTCCTCTCTGTGGATTTTATATGCACAGGCCAGTTTATGTAGTACATTCTTCAATATTGTAAGAATTTACACCACTCAGTTTTACTAGGGCATACAAGGATTTATACTTGGTCTCTTGTGAAATAATTATGATAGGAAATGGAGGTTTGTTTTGTTTAATGCCCTTACTTGCTCCCCTAAGGAGCCCTGGTGGTGTAACGGTTAAGCGCTCAGCTGGTAACCAAAAGGTTGGTAGTTAGAAGCCACCAGCCATGCCATGGGAGAAAAGACCTGGCAATGTGCTCCTGTAAAGATTACAACCTAGGAAACCCTACTGGACAGTTCTACTCTGTCCTATAGGGTCAATGAATCAGAATTAACTGGACAGCACAGAACCACAACAACTTGCCCCCTGCCCTCTCTACCAAAAGTTGTCAATTCTGGAGGTTCTCAAAAATGGTTTCTTAAAATTGTCTGGTCTTTGAAGTAAAAGGACTATCGAGGTGGTGCAAACAGTTAACATACTTGGCTGCTGATTAAAAGACTGTAGGTTTGAGTTCACTCAGAGGGACCCTGGGAGAAAGGCCTAGCAATCTACTGCCGAAAAATTGGCCACTGACAAGCATTTAGAACACAGTTCTACTGTGACACACGTGGGGTCACCATGAGTGAGAATCAACTCGATGGCAAATGGTAAATGGTTTTGAAATTAAAAAAGCTGGGGTGAGGGAGGAGACCCACCACTAACCTAGGACCTCTAAAATTTCCCACAACCAAATTCAAACTCATCGCAATCCCACTAAGTCACCCTTTTCCAATTATGTCATCGGTTTATATGCTATTTTTTTCTGCTCAGCATGTTCTTCTGCTTTTGCTAAATGTATAAAAACTCACTGTCTTCAGAAAGCTTTCTCTGATTCAACCCTCCCGATTAACCTCGACACTCTCACATTTATTACCTTTACGTTTGTTATCCTGGTGCATTTAAGTGTGCTCAAGGAAAGTGGTGTGCAGATGGTATTAATAAAACTCATCTTCCACTTTGTGAGACCAGAATTAACAGGAGAATGGACTGTTCACAGGATAAAATTTCCTTCCTCTACTTAAGTACCTGTTAATAAAATCAGGGGCCTGAAGAAATGATGGTGGGGGAAAAAACTCAAAATAAAAATCAGCAATACGGAGTGTGTACGGCCTGTAATACAGCAATATAGAGCAATGGGTCTCCAACTGTGGTCTGAGGATCCCTGGAGTTTCCAAGACCTTTTGGGGTGGAGGGCTATCTGTGAGGCCAGACTATTTTTATAATTCTAAGATGTTATTTGCCTTGTTCACTTTCATCCTCTCTTAAGTATATAGCAAGTTTTCCAGAGGCAACACAACACGTGCTGACATTATTGCTCTGACAGCTAGTGATTCCACTATATGTATATGTATTCTTGTATTTTCCAAGGTTAGCTCTTAGGGTCCTCGATAATTTTTTGGAGCGTAAAGGGGCCCTGAGATGAAAACTTTGACAACTGTTGGTAAAAAGCGAAAGATGGGGGGACCTCACACCACCAAGAAAGCAACACCAGGAGCACAGTGCACCCTTTGGACCCAGGGTTCTTGCGCAGAGAAGCTCCTAGTCCAGGGGAAGATTGGTGGCAAGGACCTTTCTCCAGAGCCCACAGAGAAAGAAAGCCTTCCCCGGAGCTGATGCCCTGAATTGGACTTCTAGCCTACTAGACTGTGAGAATATAAATTTCTCTTTGTTAAAGTAAGAAAAAAAAAAAAAAAAAAAGAGGAAGAAGATGGCTAGCCTGCTTAAAAAAAAAAAAAGTAATGGCTCCTCATCTTTCTTCATATTTCCTACCAATCAACCCTTTCTACAGCTGAAATTTTCTAACATTAAGTCAAGGAAAGATGTGAAAGAAACTATAAATTTCTTTCCAGGTGATATATTAGCAAGAATTCTGAATTTACTTTTGGTCACATTCATATCCTAAACCACGAATACGATTCCATGTAATGAATAATAGGAGCTCCATGTGAATCACAAAGGAAAGCACTGTGGGAGGCTCTCTCTAAAATATCTTTTCAAAAGCCTTTCAAACTTATCTTTCAGTGGGTGAGAACATTGTGCTCCGGAGCCAGAGCTGTAGGTTCAAAGTTAGCTTTAGATCTGCTCTATAACTACGGTAGGACCTCACTTCTTAACCTTTGCCACTTGTTTCAAAGTTTCTCGCGTGCCGGTCAAGGGGGCCTGGGTGACACGCTAATGCTGCATCAGCACGAACTTCTCAGTTTTACTGGAAAAACAACTCAAGGTACATGTTCTGTCATTTCAAAAGGCAAGCTCAGCCAAATAATTCTGAATACATTGTGGGAGTTAATTATTTAAGAACTATCTCTGAGTGTAACCAGGATTTCCAGGTTCTGGGTACATTTTTAGAGCCATGGTCCATGGCAGGAAAAAAAAATCCAATTTCATAAGGAATTCAGAGAGTCCCTTGGAAATTACTGGACTGGAAAGTCAAATTTCAATTATTCATGGTAAGAGGAAGCAGAAAGGATCATCAATTAAACTGACAAATAATTCAAAAATTCCATTTAGCGGTTAAAAGGAAATATTTTAAAGAAAATAGAGAGTAATAAGGACACGCATTTGTGTACTTATCTTCTATCTTAGGAGCTAACCATAGTTATGACTGAGGTTCTAATAAGGCAAGTAAACTGGAAAGGACAAAAAAACCCTGGACAATACATAAACTAACTCATCAGACACCGAATAACTGACATTTAGCTTTATGAAAATCCTGGTTTTAAAATCATTCCCTTCCAAGTATAAAACCAAAAAAAACCCAAACCCACTGCTGTCCAGTCGATTCTGACTCACAGTGACCTTATAGGACAGAGTAGAACTACCCCAGAGAGTTTCCAAAGAGCATCTAGTAGATTTGAACTGCCGACCTTTTGGTTAGCAGCTGTTGCACTTAACCACTACACCACCAGGGTTTCCCGTCCAAATATATCATGCCTTTTTGTAATTCCACTCAAAAAACAGTCTTCTAACAAAAGGAAGACATTTTTATACCAGATAAAGTTCCTTATTTTTTGGGGGGCAAACAACTCTTTAGGTATAAACAGCCACTTGAATTGGAAATGCATGTAAAGCATCTACCAGGCATTGTCTCTAGATTTGCCAGTTTTATAAAGATCATTATTAGATTAATGCTGACATCTAGTGGTAAGAAAGGACATCTTCCTTTTAATGTTACCTGAATTGCACCTTCTGACACCAGATCAATTAATCTACAACCAAAGACATTTCCAAATTCCCACAAAAGATAAACTATGTATGAATTACCTGTTAACCTTAAGCAAAAAAAGGAATAAAAGAATAATCTTCATTACTAAAGGAGATGAATAACCGTCTTTGCAGACATAAAATTGGCTGCAGAATTTTTTCCTGAGGGGGGTGGTAAAGAAGGAATTCCTTACAAAAAATCTTTGTTTGAAATTACAAATCGGTACCCTTAAAAGACAAGATAGATGATTGCTTGAAATTAAGAATACAGCTGAATATTTCACTTGAAAGAGATGTCGTTTATTAATAAATTATGGGACGTGTTTTTAACTGTTCCCTAGGATAGGGTGGTATTCCTCCCTTTAAAAACGTTTTTTAATTTTTTAAAGTAAAATGGCTAACAAACAAACAAGAAACCACAGTTTTCCTCAACACTTATAAAACTGTGGACATTCCAAGCTTTACAAAGCCATTGTCTGGCTGAATGGCTCAATTCAATCAAATGTTATAACCAATTTCCAGACACCGTGAATGCAGACCGTGAAACTTGACGAAAGACCATTCACTGGGAAAATTGCAAGGAGTATTTAAAATTCTCCGTGAAATTCTAGCACGAAATGTTTTGGGATCTCAGGGACAATCAATTTTGAAATATCACTTTCAACAGAAGAATTCTCCATCCTGCAGACTGGCATGGTTCAACTGCTGTGTTGACTAGAAGAAACTGGCCATCAGTTTGAATTAATATTTATCAGCTTTCTTTTTAAAAAATAGGCATGATTTCCTTTTAAAAATGCAATTAAAAATCGATTTTAAAGTGCAAGTGTAAGCCTAAAATATGGTATGTTGATTAAAAAGAAACTGCTACCCAGCACTCAGATAGATACACGTCTTTGTCCTCTTAAAAACAATCCCGACCACAGAATCGGTTTGCAATCACTTCAAAATGTCCACCTCCTTCAATCTCCTTAGCCACTTAAAGTCACTGAAAGGAAGCAAAATACCTGATGGAACTAACACATTTATCAAACCTGCAGTCAAACGTCTGGAGAGAAGTAAAATTCCAATAACAAATTCATTATTTATAAAGATCATGGACCGAACTACCATGATTTTAAGAGATAAAACCTAAAGCTGGAGGGTGTACGTACATCACTAGTTAGAAAATGAATTGCAAGAGGAGGAGAAAACAAACAGGCAGACCTGTCAAGGGCCAAGTTGCTTCACTACGGATGAAGTGTCAGGAGGAGGCGAAGCCGGAACGGTCATTTCCCAGGGCTCTACTTACTGGTCAATGGAGCGCTGGGTTCAAGGCTAACGCCAACGCGTCCGAGTTCCTGGGAACCTCTACCTGCTTTGGGGAGAACTGACCAACCCTGCTTTACCCTCTCCGACAAGGAAACTTGGGTGGTTGGGGGAACAATGAATACGTTATTCTTGCAATACAAACCAAGCGTGGCTGGGCTAGTTTCCCCACTTCTGAGTTTTCTCCCCCGACCCCGGCCGGGAGCTGGAGGGTCGGATACAAAAGGCAGGCGAGGAGACCCCTCGGGTTTCCACGGTCCGGCTGCGCGGAAGGTGGAAATCCGACTCCCGCTACCTCCCCGCCCGCGCCCCGCTTCCGGGCGGGGTGCACGGAGCCTTACTCGCCCAAGCAAAGTTCGCCCCGATGGTCGCCCCAGCCCGGGAGGAAAGGCGGCCTCGGGCTGAAGCCCACTCCCACTGACGGACACGGCGGGCGAGCCTGGGGAGGCAGGGCGCGCTCAGAGCTCTGGCGTCCGCTGGGCTTGGTGGGGGCTCCGTCCCCGGGGTACGGGGGTACGCGCTGCCCTCTCCTCCCCTCCCCAGACCTCGGGCAGGGGAAAGGGCGGCGGGGGCCCCACGGCGGGGGGGGCCTCACCAGGCGGAGCTGGCTAATTTCGTCGTAGGACATAAAGCTGAGGATGTTCTCGATGGCTACGATGGGCAGCGCCACCAGCGTGTTGTTTTGAGGCAGCTGGTCCGGAGCAAGCGCCGGGGCCGGGGGCGCCTGGGACCCCGGCTGCGAGGGCGGCGGCGGGGGTGGTGGGGGCTGTCGCTGGGCAGAGCCGGCGGCCGAAGAGGAGCCGCCGTCGCCGTGGCCGCCGCCTCCTTCCTCAGCCATCCGCTCCTCCGACGCCGCCGCCATCTTGGGGGTTTGATTCCTTCCCCCCACTGCAAGGGGAACAGGGACACTTCCTGTGCGTCACTTCCTCCTCCTCCTCCTGCTCTGGCTGCCGTCTGGGAGGAGACACCTGGAGGAGGGGGAGGAGCCTCTGAGGTGACCGGCCGAGGGACACACACAAACTGCTGTTTGTTCAAGTATAGGTAGGTGAAGGTCATGCGAACCCCTGGAAAGATGATCTTTTTAGGACTTTTTATCTAAGATTGGAAACCACTTGAGGGCAAGAGGGCAAGGGGAACCTGTCTATTGAAATTAACTCCACGCAGTGCAGTTTTCTAGAAGAGCTTCCTGACAAAGGATAATAAAAATAATGTTGCTATTAAGTGATATCATTGCTGATGTCAGATGGATGCTGGCTGGAAGCAGGGAATACCAGAAAGATGTTTACCTGTGTTTTATTGACTATGCAAAGGCATTCAACTGTGTGGATCATAACAAATTATGGGTAACATTGTGGAGAATGGGAATTCCAGAACACTTCATCGTGCTCATTAGGAATCTGTACATGGATCAAAAAGCAGTCGTTGGAACAGAACAAGGGGATACTACATGGTTTAAAGTCAGGAAAGGTGCGCGTCAGGGTTGTATCCTTTCATCATACATATTCAACCTGTATGCTGAGCAAATAATCCAAGAAGCTGGACTGTATGAAGAAGAACGGCGGCGGGGGGGAGGTGGTCAGGACTGGTGGAAGACTGGTTAACAACCTGCGATATGCAGATGACACAGCCTTGCTTGCTGAAAGTGAAGAGGACTTGAAGCACTTACTGAGGAAGATGAAAGCCCACAGTTTTCAGTATGGATTACATCACAACATAAAGAAAACAAAAATCCTCACAACTGGACCAATAAGCAACATCATGATGAAATGAGAAAAGATTGAGTTTGTCAAGGATTTCATTTTACTTGGATCCACAATCAACATCCATGGAAGCAGTAGTCAGGAAATCCAAAGACGCATTGCATTGGGCAAATCTGCTGTAAAAGACATGTTTAAAGTGTTGAAAAGCAAAGATGTCACCTTGAGGACTAAGGTGCGCCTGACTCAAGCCATGGTGTTTTCAATCGCCTCATATGCACACGAAAGCTGGACAATGAATAAGGAAGACCGAAGAAGAATTGATGCCTTTCAATTGTGGTGTTGGCAAAGAATATTGAATATACCATAAAATACCAAAAGAATGAACAAATCTGCCTTGGAAGAAGTACAACCAGAATGCTCCTTAGAAGCAAGGATGGCGAGACTACGTCTCACATACTTTGGACATGTTATCAGAGGGATCAGTCCCTGGAAAGGACATCATGCTTGGTAAAGTAGAGGGTCAGTGAACAAGAGGAAGACCCTCAATAAGGTGGATTGACACAGTGGCTGCAACAATGGGCTCAAGCATAGCAACAATTGGGAGGGTGGCATAGGTCAGGGCGGTGTTTCCTTCTGTTGTGCATAGGGTCACTATGAGGCAGAACTGACTCAACGGCACCTAACAACAACATTAAGTGTAAAAGGACCGATGGAGTTAGAAAATCACCATTTTTCAATAAGTAGTAATGGATTTTGGCAAATGAAATGGAGTACTGATACCTGCCACAACACGAATGAAGCTTTAAAAGGCCAGACAAAAAAAGGCTACGTGTTGCATGATTCCATTTCTATGAAATGTCCAGAATAGGTGAATCCATAGAGACAGAAAGTAGATTAGTGATTGTTAGGGGTTGGGAGGGGGGGATGGAGAGCAGTTAGGTAGTGGTGATGGTTGCTCAACTTTGTGAATATACTAAAAACCATTCAGTTATATACTTTAAAACAGTGAATTTTTTTGTACATGAATTATCTTGGTAAGAAAATACTTGATTTAGGTAAGAATCATCACAAGATGCTATGACAAGAAGGTAAACATAGATGCGATGAGGAACATGGTATTTACATAGTCTCAAAATAACTTCCCCACAAATTACATATTAATTACAAAGAGGAAAACAGTCCCTCTAAAATAGAGAAATTTGGTGGGTGCCACCATACCAAGTGATCAAAGTTACCAGTACAAATTATGGGAGAATGTGACATCACATGCCTCCTGAAAAGGATACAATATTATGTAGTATTCCTGCAAAAAGTGCATAACCTGTATTTGAGGTAGGCAAATCTAATTAGCTGACCTAAACCCTTCAAAAATGTTAGTGTTATGAAAGATGAAGACTAATGAATTGTGCCAGATTAAAGGTGGCGAAAGAGACATGACAACTAAATTTATGAGTAATCCTGGGTTGGGTTCCTAGATTAGGAGGAAGATAGCTGTAAAGGACATTGTTGGGACAATTGACAAAATTTGAATATAGAATATATGTTATATGCTGTTATTAGGTGCGATCGAGTTGGTTCTAACTCATAGCAACCCTGTGTACAACAGAACGAAACACTGCCCAGTCCTGCGCCATCCTCATAATCTTTGTTATGCTTGAGTCCATAGTTGCAGCCACTTTGTGAATTCATCTCATTGAGATTCTTCCTCTCTTTCCCTAACCGTCTGCCTTACCAAGCATGATGTCCTTCTCTAGGGCCTGGTCCCTCCTGGCAACATGTCCAAAATACATGAAACAAAGTCTTGTCATCCTCACTTCTAAGGAGCATTCAGGCTGTGCTTATTCCAGGACAGATTTGTTCATTCTTCTGGCAGTCCATGGTATATTCAATATTCTTCGCTAACACCATAATTCAAAGACATCAATTCTTCGGTCTTCAGCCTTCGAATGCATCTGAGGTGATTGAAAATTGCATGGCTTGGGTCAGGCACACCTTAGTCCTCAAGGTGATAGCTTTGCTTTTCAACACCTTAAATAGGTCTTTTACAGCAGATTAGCCCAATGCAATGCGTCATTTGATTTCTTGACTGCTGCTTCCATGGGCATTAATTGTGGATCCAAGTAAAATGAAATCCTTGACAGCTTCAATATTTTCTCCATTTCTGTTGTTGTTGCTATAGGTTATATGGTAATATTGTAATCATGTTTCATTTACTGATTTGGATAATTGTAAGAGAATGTCCTTGTTCTTAGGAAACGTGCATTGAAGTATTTAGGGGCAAGAGGCATGATGTCTCAATTTACTCCCAAATGGTTCAAACAGAGTGATAAAAATGATGAAATGTTACCACTTGGTGACTCTGAGTGAAAAGCATACAAGAGTCCCTTGTATAATCTTGCAAATATTTCAAAATAAAAAGATTTTAAAGATTGCTTAATATTTCTATGTCTTTATGTTCTCATAGTGTGCGATGAAAAAGATAAAGTTGCATAAAACACTACGTTTTGAAGCTTTTCGTTCCTTAGTTCTGGTCTTGATCTTAGAGTTTCCAATGTGCTGTTCTCTTGGAGCTTTGTCTTAGAATCTAATTGCTGTGAGGCAGATATGGCAGCTGCAGGAGGAAGCTAAGCGTGACTAAGCGCTGAGGCAAAGGAGGGGAACTATAGCAAGGTTAGTTAGAAGCAGCAGTGGTAGTGTTTAGCTGGGCAGAACTGGCGTCCTTTCCGCATTCACTGGGCATGTAAATAATTGGTCATTTCATCCGTTATCGTTGCAGGTTACAAAATCCTTTGAAGTGGTTTAATTTCCCTACCCCGGGGTTGTTTAGCATTCAATATTTGCTTTGTGCTTAAATGTTTCTGACATGTGTTTGTATATTGTGTTAGTTTTATCTTCACTAATAGACTGTAATTTCATTTTTATACTTGTCGTTAGTTGCTGTCCAGTTGACTTCAACGTGGCAACCATATGTATCACAGAACGAAATGTTGCCTGGTTCTGTGTCATCTTCATGATCACTCGTGTCTTTGAGTCCCTTGTTGCAGCTATTGTGTAGTGTCTTCTAACTTGGGGACTCATCTTCCAGCACTATATTGGACAATATTCTGTTATGATCCATAAGGTTTTCATCGGCTAGTTGTCAGAAGTAGGTCACCAGGCCTTTCTTCCTAGTCTATATTAGCCTGGAAGCTCTGCTGAAACCAGTCCACCATCTGTGATCCTGGTGGTATTTGAAACATGAGTGGGTCACTTCCAGCATCATAGCAACATGCAGGTCACCACAGTATGACAAATGGGTGGTGGATTTTTTTTTTTTTCTTTCTATTTAGGTTATTGCTATCCCTTCATAGAACTTATTATAATTTGGTTTAAATCGAATTCATACTCTACCTTGTTTTATTAAAGTTTGATGCTTTCTTGATATGTTGAATTAAAACAAATTTCTATAAATGGAACTATGCTTAAAATACATTATGGGAGGTCTCATTATAAAAGAAATTCATAGAAAATCCTCTAAAAACTGTATTGTTGCTTCTTAATTTATCATAGTTTTAAATCTAATAGTTACACGCAGTTTTGGTTTTTCTCAAAATGGACATGTAAAAAGCCTTCCTATTCCCCTAACTCTCCATGTGTAGTCAACTAGTTAACATCCAGGACTGGCTGACCTGTTACCTAAACAACAGAATACAACTCCGTGAACAATTTAACCCACTTCTTGCCAGTCAGTAAGTGCTTCAAGTCCTCTTCACTTTCAGCAAGTAAGGTTGTGTCATCTGCATAAACAGGTTGTTAATGAATCTTCCTCCAGTCCTGATGCCCCATTCTTCTTCATGTAGTCCAGCTTCTCAGCATACAGATTGAGTAAGTATGGTGAAAGGGTACAACCCTGACACACAGCTTTCCTGACTTTAAACCATGCAATATCCCCTTGTTTTGCTTGAACAACTCCCTCTTTGTCTATGTACAGGTTCTTCTGCTGAAAGCAGAGAATACCAGAAAGATGTTTACTTGTGTTTTATTAACTAGTGCAAAGGCATTGAACTGTGTGGATCATAGCAAATTATGGATAACATTGCGAAGAATGGGAATTCCAGACCGCTTAATTGTGCTCATGAGGAACTTGTACATAGACCAAGAGGCAGTCATTCAAAAAGAACAAGGGGATACTTCTGGTATTCTCTGCATTCAGCCAAGATCCGACTGACATCAGCAATGATATTCTCATTCCACGTCCTCTTCTGAATCTGACTTGAATTTCTGGCAGTTCCCTGTTGATATACTGCTGCAACAGCTTTTGAATGAACTTCAGCAAAATTTTACTTGAGTGTGATATTAATGATATTGTTAGACAATTTACACATCCTGTTCAATCACCTTTCTTTGGAATGGGCACAAATATTGATCTCTTCCAGTCAGCTGGCCAGGTAGCTGTCTTCCAAACTTGGCGTAGATGAGTGAGCACCTCCAGCACTGCACCCATTTTTGAAACATCTTAATTGGTATTCCATCAATTCCTGGAGCCTTGTTTTTTGCCAGTGCCTTTGGTACAGCATGGACTTCTTCCTTCGGTACCTTCGGTTCTTGATCACGTGCTACCTCCTGAAATCATTGAATGTCGACCAATTCTTTTGATACAGTGACTCTGTGTATCGCTTCCATCTTCTTTGGATACTTCCTGCATGTGTGTCTTTCAATATTTTGCCCATAGAATCCTTAAATATTGCAAATGGAGGCTTGAATTTTTTCTTCAGTTCTTTCAGCTTGAGAAATGCCAAGTGTGTTCTTCCCTTTTCATTTTCTAACTCCAGGTCTTTGAACATTTCATTATAATACTTTATTTTGTCTTCTTGAGCCTCCCGTAGAAATGTTCTGTTCAGCTCTTTTACTTCATTTCTTCCTTTTGCTTCAGCTACCCAACATTCAACAGCAAGTTTCAGAGTCTTTTCTGACATCCATTTTGGTCTTTTCTTTCTTTCCTGCCTTTTTAACGACCTTTTGTTTTCTTCACATATGATGTCCTTGATGTCATTCCACAACTTATCTGGTCTTTGGTCATTACTGTTCAGTGTGTCAAATATATTCTTGAGATGGTCTCTAAATTCAGATGGGATGTACTCAAGGTCATATTTTGGCTCTCATGGACTTCTCCTAATTTTCTTTAAAGATTTTCCGTGAAGATTACAGCCTTGGAAACCCTGTGGAGCTGTTCTCCTCTGCCCTATATGATCACTATGAGCTGAAATCTACTGGAAGGCATTGGGTTTGGTTTTGTTTTGGTTTTGAGATTAAGGGCCTGTGAAACATCCATGGGAAGAGAATTATAATGATAGAAAAAAAAAAACCTACTGCCGTCAAGTCGATTCTGACTCATAGGGACCTTATAGGACAGAGTAGAGCTGCCCTATAGAGTTTCCAAGGAGCACTTGGTGGATTTGAACTGCCAACCTTTTGGATAGCAGCCATTGCACTTAATCACTATACCACCGGGGTTTCCAATTATAATGATAGCTGTTTATTAGTTATTTACTCTGACCATATCACCAAAAGTTCTCTTATTAAGCTCTCTGGACTTACAGAGTATAAAATCCAATTAAGACTTAAGAACCCAGTTCTTTATTCTCATCTTACTTGACCCGTCAGGAACATTTGAGACAGTGGATCACTCTATCCTCTTTCTGCACTTGGCTTTCAGTTCACAGTACCGTCCTAATTTTCCTTCTGCTCCATTGGCCTCTCCTTCTCAGTCTATTTTTGTCTCTCTGACCTCTTAATGTTGGAGTGCCTCAGGGCTCAGTCCTTGGACCTCTTCTTTTCATTATTTACATTAAGTCTCTAGGTGACCTCATTTTACCCATTCCCATCGAGTTGATTCTGACTCATGGTGACCCCATGTGTTATAGAGTAGAACTGCACTCCATAGGGTTTTCAGGGTGATGATCTTTTGGCATCAGATCGCCAGACCTGTCTTCCAAGGCACCTCTGGCTGGGTTCAAACCACCAGCCTTTCAGTTAGTAGACTAGAGCTTAACCATTCATCCCACCCAGGAACTTCTGATCTCATCTAAACCAAAAAAAAAAGCCAAACCCATTGCTGTCGAGTCGATTGCAATTCATAGTGACCCTATAGGACAGAGTAGAACTGCCCCATAAGGTTTCCAAGGAGCAGCTGGTGGATTCGAATTGCCCACCTTATGGTTAGAAGCTGAACTCTTAACTGCTGTGCCACCAGGGCTCCTATCTCATGTTGTCTTTTCTAAAACAAACGTATCTCCAGCCCAGGCCACTCTTGTGAATTTGAGATCCAAATATCCAATGCCTAAGGACCATCTCCATTCAGGTGTCTAGTAGACATCTCAAACTTACCACATCCCCAACTTACCATACTCCAAATTGAGTCCCATCAAACCATCTCTGACCACAGTGTTCCTAGTTTCAGTAAGGACTCATTAATGGCAACTTCACCCTAACTGTTGCTCGGACCGAAAACCTTGAACTCATTTTTCTTTTTTTTAACTTTTTTTTGTGGTTTAGGTGAAAGTTTATAGGCAATTTAGTTTCCTATTCAACAGTTTATATGTAGCTTGTTTCTGACATTGGTTGCAAACCTCTCTAAGGTGTCAGCACTCTCACACCTTCCTCCCTGGGTTCCTTGTGTCCATTTGCCCAGCTTTCCTGCCCCTACCTTCCTTCTGACCTTTGCTTTTGGGCAGATGCTACCCTTTACATCTCGTATAATTGGTTGTTCTGAGGTGCACATTCCTCACTGGTGTTATTGTACATTTTACAGGCCTGTCTATTGAATGGCTATACTGTGATCTCCAGGAGTGATTTCAGTTCCAAGTTTGAAGGGTGTCTAAGGGCCATAGTCTCAGGGGTTCCACCAGTCTTTATTAGACCAATAAGTATGGTTTTATTTATGAGTTTGGATTTCGTTCTACATTCTTCTCCTACTTTGTCTATGAGCTACTATTGTGGTCCCAGTCAGAGCAGTCAGTAGTGGTAGTTGGGCACCGTGTACTTTTTCTGTTCTCAGGCTAGTGGAGCCGTGGTTCATGTGGTCCATTTGTCCTTGGGACTAATTGTTTCCTTGAGCCTTTGGTTTTATTCACTCTTCTTTGTTCTGGAAGTCATTCTTTATTTTAACTTTTTATTGAGATATAATCCACATACCATACAAATCACCCATTTAAAGTGTACAATTCAAAGGCTTTTAGTATATTCACAGTGTTGTGAAGCCATCATCACAGTTTTAGAACATTTTCATTACCCTAAAAAGAAACCTTGCATCCTTAGTTGAAGTCATTCTTGACTCCTCTTTCATCCCCACATCTCACCCATCAGCAAATCCTATAGGCTCTACTTTCACAGTATGTTTGGATTTTACCACTTCTTCGCATCTTCACTGCTCACCCAAGCTGCCGTCACCTCCTGCTGGGTTATCTAACAGCCTCTTAACTGATGCCTCTGCATCCTCTCTGGTCCCCTTTCAGTCTATTCTCAACCCAGCAACCAGAGTGATCCTATTGTAACATAAATCAGAGCACATCACTCTGTTCAATGGTTTTCCATCCCACTCCATAAAGGCCAAAGTCCTCACAAAGGCCCACAGGATCCGACCCGTTCTGGTCCCCTGTGCCTGCTCTCCCCATCACTCCTCTGCTTCAGTCACACTGGCCTGTTTTCCTTCCCATACCCAACATCCTTCCTCCTGACTGGAAGGTTCCTTCCCCGGATATTTCCATGGCTTACTGCTTCACAAAAGCGGAGTTACCATAAAGCAAATGAAGCTTAATCTTCAGGATCCTTTACTTGCTACAGGCCCCGTCTCTCACATTTAAAGAAATTTTTAATGGAGGATGGTAAGGCATAATGGTTTCATAGCAGGGCGGTTGGATATTTGAATCTCAATATCCCAATTTAGTCTTTGGTCAGCTATGCATGATCTGCCCCTGTCTCTTATTTCTGTGGGTCAGAATTTCTCAAAAATGTGATTCTCAGAAATTTGCGTCAGAATCATCTGGGGGTGCCTGTTGAAATAAACGTTCCTGGGCCCAAATCTACCAAATCAGAAACTCTGGGAATCTTCATTGTAAACAACCTCCACACCTGTTTCTTAGGCACATTATAGGGTTTGCTTTTCTGTATATTTATATGTTTATTTTTCACTATCGGTGAGGAAGCTGCTCATAGTTTTTAGACTGTGTAATTGTGTACTAAATTCACAGTACCATTGGAACTCAGATTTTCTGACCAGTTAGCTATTCAAGAATATTCTTTTTCGTCATTCCTCTCTTACTTTCAAGGACTGGCTTCTACTTTAGGGATGTCCATAAAACTTTGTGGGGAATTGGTCACTCAACTTTTTATGATAAATAAATAAGTTTGATTTTTTTTCCTAAAATTAAGTTTAGAATTCCTTTCCATACGGAATTTGTCTCATTTCTGTTCATATGCCTCAAGTACCTGGCATGGTGCATTGACAGAGTAGACGCTTATAAGTATGCAATGAATCAATAACACAATGATGATGTAAATTGGGGAGTATTTAAATTTATTAGTCCTTGGTCTGGAATGGGGGGGTTCTGCTCATTAACAGTAGAGGGTTCAGCATCACTCCCAGCCATCCACAGGGGTTGGGCAGTGGTAGACAGAGGAGCTGTTACTAGTGTGAGCCGCAGCTGGTCTGCAGTTGGAGGGAAATTATTCTGCAAGTCAAATTCCAATCTACATAGCTTCAGAATAAAAAATGGTTCTGATTCGAGACTAACTAGAGACTCTTGCTGATGACATCTTTGACAGAAATTACGGTATTGAATGACGTGTCGCATTAATAACTTCTCCACTTTTTCCAGGCTCCATTAAAATGTGACATCATAAGTTGGAGTCCTGAGCATAAACAAGCCAGAATGAATGTGCAGATTTTGACAGAATAAAAGTCCAGTCCATTGTTGTGGATTGAATTGTGTTCCCCGAAAGTATGTATTAGAATCCTAACTCCTATACCTGTGGATGTTATCCTGTTTGGAAATGTGGTTTTCCTTGTTATGTTGATATGGTCATACCTGAGTAGGGTGGGTTCTAAATCCAATCACTTCTGAGTTATAAAAAAGAGCAAATTAGACACAGAGACATGGACATGCTGGAGAAGACACATGCCACCTGAGAATCATCTACAAGCCAAGGAGCCAAGGAACACCTGGGGCTACCAACAAGGAAGGAATCTATGCTGCCAAGACCTTGATTTGGGCTTTTAGTGTCCAGAACTATGAGAAAATAAATTTCTGTCCTTTAAAGCCACTCACTTGTGGTATTTCTGTTACAGCAGTACTAGGAAACTAAGACAACCACAAACTTTGGATGGAAATATACAGTATTTTTAATGCCATTATTATTCCATGGTCATTGCCCCCCACCCACTGGAGGTAGGACAGGGCAATCCTGGAATCCAGGTGTGTTTTAGAGCATCAGTACCAGAAACAGACATAGCAGGAGCATATCAGAGCCAGATTAGGGAGTGATGGTGAAGTCAAGGAGCAAAGCCAATATATCAAGTGTCTGAACAGAAGATGCCAAGAGCTGAGAGGGATAGATTCCAAAAGCGGAGACATGGAACGAGAGCTAAGAGTCAAGAAGTGATAGAAGAAAATGAAATGGCAAGAGTTGCAGACATGGGGTGTCTTAATGATCTCTGGAACACACTGATGGGGTCTGAATGAAAAACTGGCTCCGAACCCCTCTGCTAGATTCAAACGCACCTCAGAAAGCAAGAGGCCAGCCAGCAGACGCTTTTAAGAACTAGATGCCTGCCTTGCTGCTTAGGTTCTGGCTTCCTGAAGACATCATTATCTTTGAAGGAAATAAGCAATTGTCACCTTTTTAAAGGTGCCTTTATCCTCTACTCTGTTACAAAATGTTAGGTGGATACCAGTAGCTAGGGTCCTAGAGCATCATTCAGATTGGTCAGCTCTTATGCTGGCTGGAGTATAGTGTCAAGGGGCTGGGATGACAGGCAGTAAGTGGAACCAGAGCTGGAGAAACGGACCTTCAGGATGGAGAGCCATCAGTCCATTATCCCAGGGGGCCTGGCAAACTGTGCCACTATCTTCTTATCAGGGGACATTTTATCTGGTGGGTTGGGGCAATACTTGGCAGATCTGTGGTTTTAAGAAATCATCTCAGAAAGCAGCAGGAGGTAAGAGGGGAGGGGCTGGTTAGAGGAAGGCATATGTCAGAATCTCTAGATGTTCTGGGCTGGACTCTCTATACTAAGTGTGGACTTGCAAAGCTAAATGGGAAACCAAGGCAGGCAGGAAGCTAATCTTATTGGCTGGGTCAACATGATAAAACAGTAGGGGAGGTCTCTTATTAAGTAGCCCTATTACCCTCACTGTCAAAGCTCAATCATTGCCTAAAAAAGAGAGATTAGCTGGGTAGCTGACCACTGAGTCACTTGGTCTGTTTTGTACATACTTTGTTCCTCCTTCCTTCTCTGGATTCCCCTGCTTATATCCTCACAGCTCATTTGACAATTAGGCTCTGGAGACACCCTTCTGTCTGTCACATATCAGGAATGAAGATATGAACACCACCTCCCCTTTGGGAAATTCTTCACAGCATTTAGCCTAGTCAGATTTGAGCTGGGGCAACTGGTGGTGGGTCTCTGGACAGGTTCTGGGCTACTTGGGCCACCCGAAGGTGGGGAGGAAATGAAAAGGGCCACCTTTCCCTCTGACCACAGGAAGCACTATTTTGTGTTCATATCTACTTCCTTCTTCTGTTATTACCCTCCCCCAATCTATTATCGCAATCACTTTAGTGTCACTTAAAAAAAAAAATTGCTTCCTTCTCTCTGCCTCCAGATGTCATAAATAGTATGTTGGTCTACTCTCTACCTGTAGCTCAGTGACTAACCCAGGTCAGGCTGCACATTTCTTTCATGTTGTCATGTGTGGCTTGAGGACATTGCTACCTGGTGAGCTCCTAGAACTAGGTTGAAAGGCTTATTAAGATAGTTCACTGAGGTTCTCTAATAAGGGAGAATAAGGAGGAAAGAGAAACATATTTATGGGAGCAAACCAACTGGGGTACTAAAAACTACAATGACTCTTTCAAGACACAATGATGTCATTCACTGCCCTAAATTAGTGGTTGCCAAGTCATCAGTGCTTATTTAAAATATAGAGTCCTGGGTACCTCTTCTGGAGATTTGGATTCAAATATACACATTTTTATTCTGCTTTTTTAAACAAAATGTAACATATCAGAAACATTTTCCTTGATCTTATGTAAGGTTGGCAATTATAATGTTAAATGTCTATGATTTCCCTATCTACTTACTGATTATTGGACATTTTGGTTGTTTCTAATTTTTTGTTGCCCTTATAAATGATGTAATTAACATTTTTGTGTATATAGCTTTGATCATTTAAAAATATTTTTTAAGGATAGTTCCACAGGAATGCTCTTAATGAATCAAAGAGTTTGAATATTTTAAAATCAAAGTGACTAATATTGGAACATGAACTACTTCCTCACTAGTAGAAATCGGTGAACCAGTTTCACGTTTAAGATACTTGCAAGCATTCTATAATACATCACCTCCACCTCTTTCTATTTAGGAGTGCATTTTCCGTTATATGTACAATAACTGTTTAGTGGGCACCTCTATATGTCAGCCACTGTTCTAGTCAGTAGGCCGGGGGGAACAAGAGAGGAAATGTCCTCCCAGAGCTCACTGTGGAACAAGACAAACGGTAAACCATTATACAAATGAGACAAGATACTTTCAGATGGCGATGCCATATAGAATGTGACAGAATGCATGGGGAGGCTGATTCAGATCGACTGATCTAGCAGGGTGGCACTGAGATGAGTTTTAGCTGAGATCTGGATGTCAAGAAGGAGCTGGCCAAGTGAAGATCCCAAGCAAGAGAAGCCCAGGCAGAGGGAACTACAAATGCAAAGGCCCTGAGGCCAGAATGAGCTTGGTACTTCTAACAGAATGCTTGGTGGCTGGGTGATAGTGAGGGGGAGAGTGAGAGATAGGGGACAGATCACATAGGGTCTTCTCAGTCATGTGTAGATTGGATTTTATTCTAAGGAAGCTGTGGTAGCCTTTTCAATAGGACGTAACATGTTCTGATTTGAAAAGGTCACTGGCTGCTGTGAGGAGCATGAATTGGAAGGGGCCATGGTGTGGTGAGACAAGTCAGGAATCTACTTTAACAATTCAGAGGAGAAATGATGTTGTTCAGACCAGATGGTGGCAGTGGAGATATAAAGAAATAGATGGATTAAGGATGTATTTTGGAGATTGACCTAGAAGGATCTTTGATGGTTGAATGTGGTGGACGAGACAAAAAGATGAATCAAGGATGATCCCTAGGTTTTTGAGCAACAAGGAATGATGGAGCCATTTAATGTGAGGGAGAGGCTAAGGGAGGCACGGTTTTCACAGCGTGAGTATAATAGAGTTACGTTTTGGCCATGTTAACTTTAACATGTTCATGGTTTCAGTTCTTGAAATGAGAATAGGAAAAAACAATGGATTCATTAATCCATTCAGCAAAAATGTATTGAGCACCTTCAATGCACCAGGCACTGTTCTAGGATCTGGGGATACAGCAACAAGCAAGATACACAAAATACATTCTAGTTGTTGTTGTTAGTTGCCATCAAGTTATTTCCAACTTATGGTGACCCCATGTGTGCAGAGTAGAACTGCTCCATAGGGTTTTCAAATCTATGACCTTTTGGAAGCAGGTGGCCAGGCCTTTCTTCCAAGACACTTCTGAGTGGGTTCAAACCACCAACTTTTTGCCTAGGAGTTGAGCCTTTAACCATTTGCCCCACGCAAGGAACCTACATTCTAATTAAAGGAGATTTAAAATATATATATATATATATATATATATATATATATATATATATATATATATAATATGTAAGATGGTGACAAGTACAGTGAAGAAAAATAAAGTCTTAAAAGCTTGTAAGCAGCCATCCAAGCCATGGCAATTGGTTTCTAATCACTGAGAGCAGCACAGGAAGAAGGAGAGTTAGGAATAGGAGAAGGATATGGAATGTATGGGTAATTGCCTCCATGAATAACTGCCTCCTTTGCCATGAGACCAGAAGAACTGGATGGTGCCTTGCTATCATTACTGAATATTTTGATCAGAGATCCTGTAGAAGAATCCTGATCAAAAAGAGGAAAATGCAGAAAAGAATTTCAAATTCTCATGGATTCAAGACGTTCTGGAGCTATGGGGGTTGAACGAACCCCTGAAACTCTTGCCCTGAGATAATCTTTAAACCTTAAACCAAAAACGTCCCCTGAAGTCTTCTTAAAATCAAACAATAGTTTAGCTTAACTAGCAAAAAACATCTGCCTTGAGTTTTATGCTCTTTTAAGAAGTATCTATATAGGACCAAAGTGACAACAGCAACTCAAAAGATTAGATAGGGACCTTAGGGGGCAGTGACTTCATGTTAATAGGGGAGGAACTCAGAAAAGAAGGGTGAGAATGGTTGCACAACTTGAAGAATGTAATCGATGTCACTGAATTGTACGTGTAGAAATGGTTGAACTGGTGTACGTTTTGCTGTGTATATTCTCAACAACAACAACAAAAGAAAGCAGAATTGGGTGATAGAGAGTAACAGGGAGTGCTACTTATATAAGGCTGTAAGGGATGGCCTCTCTGATGAGGCCTTGGGGACCTAGTGAGTGAGGAGGATAACTGTAGAAGATATATTCAAAGAGGGTGCGTGTGTGTGCGTTGCACATGCAGATCACCTTAAAGGCTGTCTCCAGATCCCAAGTACCCACCAGAGTACTGGAATGAGATTTCCCCCAGTGATACCAACCCTCCACGGATATCATGTCCACTTGCCCTGATCAAGTTGTACACGTGAGGCACATACATGGTGTTGGCAATGGTAGAAGCCATTTTAATTACTCACAGACAACAAACACCATGCAAGAGGAAAAGTTCCGTTGTGAGGCTTCCTCCTCTGGCTTTAAAACTGCCTTGGGTAGGATGGAGAACTTCCACAGGTGTCCCCACACTTTGCAGCATGGACGAAGGACTCTGAGAATCTTCCCGCACCTGGGTTTATATTCCAGGTGTTGTATATTTCACTGCATAGAGTGCAACGCAAATTTGCCCATCTGATCACCCAGAGAGGGGGGTGGTCAGACATAGGGGCACCAGTCCAAAATTGTTAACCCAGAGTTGTATCTCCTTAGCTTGCTGCTTATTTAGATAAACTATTGGGCTTCAGAGGGAGGAGATTCAATGGTTTGTTCTGAAGCCCAAAGATGCTAGTGGGGGGGGAGGGACAGGGAGTAATTATAGCCATTTGGGCCACCCAAAGGACAAACTCCTTAGTGTGTGTGTGAGATAGAAAGACAGACAGATAGAAAGAAAATGTGAATATGTGAATGTGGGGAGAGAGTTGGGGGCCAATCATGTAGAATCTTGTAGGCCATGTAAGCATTTTGGAATTTATTCTGAATAAGAAAGGAAATTACAGGGGCTGGGGTGTTGAGTAGTGGAGTAACATAGCCTAATATATTATAAATGGATCACTCTAGCTATGGTGGGAAGAATGGTGGAGGAGCCAAGTGGAAGCTCAGAGATCGGATAGAAGGTTCTTGTATCAGTCAAGAGATGATGGTGGTTTGGACCAGGATGGTAGAGACGATATATTAAGAGATCAGGTTCTGGGGGGGGGGGGGGAGGAATATGGCAGAATAGCCAGATGCTTCTGGCGATCCGTCTTACAACAAAGACCCCCAAAAAACAAGTGAAACAATTATATTTGTGACAAGCTAGGAGCCCTGAACATCAAAGGGAAAGTTAGAAAATGGACTGAGCGACAGGGGGAGGGAGAGATGGTTCAGAAGTGGAGAGGAGTTGCTGGACCTGAATTGCTGGGATCCCTCGGGCACCATTCCCGGGAGTTGCTGTGGTGGGCTGGTAGTAGCATTTGGCTGCAGTTTCCTCAGGGAGAAGCAGCCAGCCACACAGCCTACTCAGACCTCCAGAACCAGAGAAGAATGGCACTCTTGACAAAAGCTAAGTACTTGCACATATTTTACCACGTCCCCCCACCCCCAAGCCAGCTTCAGAGGCTGTTGATTTCCCTGGACCTGAGATAGGTCCTGTTGAGTACCTGGAGCCATTCTCCTGGCCTTGGAGAAGGAATAAATTTGCAATTGGGCGGAAAGATAATTTGCCAGCTCCACTAACCTGGGAAGATCAAGACAGAAGCGGCTTGGCTCCTGTCCAGGCATAAGCAGTCCGTGGACTTCGAATACCTTTCCCCCCTGTATGGACCTGTGTGGGCCTATTTCAGGAGAACAGGCCCTTGTTTGGCAAACTGCAGCTATTTCAGCTGTGTGGTGGAGAGGTGGGTGTTGATGTTTGACACTGCTTTGCTTATGAAACAGGGTCCTCACCTACCCACATCAGGGGCCTAAGGAAGGGCAGCTCCACTCAGGTCACTCAGCCACCTGCAACAGGGGTCCAAGGATAACTGGTACCTCCCAGTCCTTACAACCAAAAGCATTGGGTGCCCATGGTCTGTCTGCAGAACCCTCCTACCTATGCACTCTAGGGAAGAGGAACACGCTTTCCTCCGAGGCACTTGGGGGACAATTCTCAGCGCTCTGCCTTGTTGAAAGAGTGACCCCTTGCTGCAATCAGATACCAGTACCTACACCAATCACCCCTGCCCATCTAAGACTGTAGGACAGAGTCTGTTCCACACACTTGATGAACAGCTACCTGGACATCTGAGCTGAATCCATACAAGAAAAGTGAATGGACTCCTAGAATTATATACATGATAACAGCTCTAGCCATCTGGCGACAGGATGTCAGAGCTTCAAAGGTGAAAATAATCAAGCTAGCTCACTCAAGCAACCCATTTGGGCATATCAAAACTAAACAAAACAAGAAGCTAGGATACAGTAAACAAACATAGAATAAACTGACACAATAACTTATAGATGGCTTGGAGACAACAGTCAATATCGAATCACATAAAGAAACAGACAATGATCACCTCAACAAGCTCTCAAAACAAAGAATCAAGGGATCTTCTAGATGAAATTACCTGGAATTATCGGATGCAGAATACAAAATTTTAATATACAGAACCCTTCAAGACATGAGGAAGGAGATCAGGCAATATGCAGAACAAGCCAAGGAACACATAGACAAAACAGTTGAAGAAATTAAAAAGGTTATTCAAGAACATAATGAAAAATTTAATAAGCTGCAAGAATTCATAAAGAGACAGCAATCAGAAATTCAGAAGATTAACAATGAAATTACAGAATTAGACAACTCAATAGAAAGTCAGAGGAGAAGAACTGAGCAAGTGGAAGGCAGAATTCTTCAGCTTGAAGATAAAGCACTTGGCACCAATATATTTGAAGAAAAATCAGGTAAAAGAATTTAAAAAAATGAAGAAACCTTAAGAATTATGTGGGATTCTATCAAAAGAAAAAACCTACTAGTGATTGGAGTCCTAAACAGGGAGGGATAACAGAAAAGATTTGTTGGCAGAAAACTTCCCTGATATTGTGAAAGATGAGAAGATATCTATCCAAGATGCTGATCAAAGTCCACATAAGGTAGATGTTAAAAGAAAGTCACCAAGACATATTATAATCAAACTTGCCAAAACCGAAGATAAAGAGAGAATTTTAAGAGCGGCTAGGGATAAACGAAAAGTCATCTACAAAGTAGAGTCAATAAGAATAAGCTCAGACTACTCAGCAGAAACCATGCAGGCAAGAAGACAATGGGATGACTTATATAAAGCATTGAAGGAAAAAAATTGCCAGCCAAGAATCATATATTCAGCAAAACTGTCTCTCAAATATGAAGGTGAAATTAGAACATTTCCAGATAAACAGAAGTTTAGATAATTTGTAAAAATCAAACCAAAACTACAAGAAATACTAAAATGAGTTCTTTGGTTAGAAAATGAATAATATCAGGTATCAACCCAAGGCTACAACACTGGACACAGCAACCAGAGGTCAACCCAGACAGGGAAATCATAAAAATAAATCAAGATTAAAAAAAACCACTAAAACAAGGAAATAGCAATGTCAGTATGTAAAAGAAGACAACATTAAAACAAGAAAGAGGGACTAAGAAATGTAGTCATAGGTCTTTCAGATGGAGAGGAAGACAAGGCGATATAAAGAAATCAAAGTTAGGTTTAAACTTAGAAAAATAGGGGTAAATATTAAGATAACCACAAAGGAGAGTAACTATCCTACTCACCAAAATAAAACACAAGAAAAAAATAAGAGACTCAGCAGAAACCAAAATCAACATCAATGGATAAGAGGAAAAGACAATGTATAAAGATAAACTACTCAGCACAAAAAATTAAGTAGGAAAAAGAAACTGTCAACAACATGCAAAAAAAGACATCAAAATGACAGCACTAAACTCATACCTATCCATAATTATGCTGAATGTAAAGGGACTAAATGCACCAATAAAGAGACAGAGAGTGGCAGAATGGATTAAAAAAAAAAAATCCATTTATATGCTGCCTACAAGAGACACACCTTAGACTTAGAGATACAAACTAACTAAAACTCAAAGGATGGAAAAAATATATCAAGCAAACAACTATCATAAAAGAGCAGGAGTGGCAATATTAATTTCTGACAAAATAGACTTCAAAGTTAAATCCACCACAAAGGATAAGGAAGGACACTGTATAATGATTAAAGGGACACTACACCAGGAGGGTATAACCATATTAAATATTTATGTACCCAGTGACAGGGCTGCAAGATACATAAAACAAACTCAAACAGCACTGAAAACTGAGATAGACAGCTCCACAAGTATAGTAGGAGACTTCAACACACCACTTTCGCTGAAGGACAAGATATCCAGAAAGAAGCTCGATAAAGACACAGAAGATCCCAATGCCACCATCAAGCAACTTGACCTTATAAACATATGCAGAACACTCCATCCAACAGCAACCAAGTATACTTTCTTATCTAGTACACATGGAACATTCTCTACAATAGACCACATATTAGGTCATAAAGAAGCCTTAGCAGAATCCAAAACACTGAAATATTACAAAGCACCTTCTCTCACCATAAGGCCGTAAAAGTAGAAATCAACAACAGAAAAAGCGGGGAAAAGAAATCAAACACTTGGAAACTGAACAACACCTGCTCAGAAAAGACTGGGTTATAGAAGACATTAATGAAGTAATAAAGAAATTCACAGAATCCAATGAGAATGAAAACACTTCCTATCAGAACCTTTGGGACACAGCCAAAGCAGTGCTCAGAAGTCAATTTATATCAATAAATGCACCATACAAAAAGAAGAAAGGGCCAAAATCAAAGAATTATCCCTACAACTTGAACAAATAGAAAGACAGCAACAAACCCTCAGTCACCAGAAGAAAGCAAATAATAAAAATTAGAGCAGAATTAAATGAAATAGAGAACGGGAAAAAAAATTGAAAGAGTTAACAAGACCAAAAGCTGGTTCTTTGAAAAAAATTAACAAAATTGATAAACGATTGGCCAAACTGACAAAAGAAAAACAGGAGAGGAAGCAAGTAACCCAAATAAGAAATGAGACAGGTAATATTACAACAGACCCAACTGAAATTAAAAGAATCATATCAGATTACAAAAAAATTGTACTCTAACAAATATGAAAACCTAGAAGAAGTGGATGAATTCCTAGAAACACACTACCTACCTAAATAACACGAACAGAGGAAGAACAACTAAATAGACCCATAACAAAAGAAAAGATTGAAAAGGTAATTAAAACACTCCCAACAAAAAAAGCCCTGGCCTGGACGGCTTCACTGAAGAGTTCTACCAAACTTTCAGAGAAGAGTTAACACCACTACTACTAAAGGTATTCCAAAGCAAAGCAAAGGACAGAATACTCCCAAACTCATTCTATGAAGCCAGTGTTTTCCTGATACCAAAACCAGGTAAAGACACCACAAAAAAAGAAAATTACAGACCTATATCCCTCATGAACCTAGATGCAAAAATCGTCAACAAAATTCTACACAATAGAATTCAACAACATATCAAAAAAATAATTCACTATGACCAAATGGGATTCATACCAGGTGTGCAGGGATGGCTCAACATTAATGTAAGTGATTAATGTAATCCATCATATAAATAAAGCAAAAGACAAGAATCACATAATTTTATCAATTGGTGCAGAAAAGGCATTTGACAAAGGTCAGTACTCATTCATGACAAAAACTCTCAGCAATATAGAAATTGAAGGAAAATTCCTCAACATAATAAAGGGCATTTATACAAAGCCAACAGCCAACATCATCCTAAATGGAGAGAGTCTGAAAGCATTCCCCTTGAGATTGGGAACCAGACAAGGGTGCCTGCCCTTTAGCACCACTCTTACTCAACATTGTGCTGGAGGTCCTAGCCAGAGCAATTAGGCTAGATAAAGAAATAAAGGGTATCCAGTTGGTAACCCAGAAAAAAAAAAACCCAGTGCCATCGAGTCGATTCCAACTCATAGCAACCCTATAGGACAGGGTAGAACTGCCCCATAGAGTTCCTAAGGAGCGCCTGGCAGATTCGAACTGCTGACCCTTTGGTTAGCAGCTGTAGCACTTAACCACTATGCCACCAGGGCTTCCAGTTGGTAAGGAAGAAGTAAAGGTATCTCTATTTGCAGATGACATGATTTTATACACAGAAAACCATAAGAATCCTCCAGAAAACTACTGAAACTAATAGAAGAGTTCAGCAGAGTATCAGGATACAAGATAAACATACAAAAATCAGTTGGATTCCTCTACACCAACAAAAGGAACATTGAAGAGAAAATCACCAAATCAATGCCATTTGCAGTAGCCCCCGAGAAGATAAAATACTTAGAAATAAATCTTAACGAAGATGTAAAAACTTATACAAAGAAAACTACAAGACACCACTGCAAGAAACCAAAAAGACCTACATAAGTGGAAAAACATACCTTGCTCATGGATAGGAAGGCTTAACATTGTAAAAATGTCTGTTCTACCAAAAGCCATCTATAGATACAATGCAATTCCATCCAAATTCCAAAGACATTTTTTAACGAGGTGGAGGAACAAATCACCAATTTCACTTGGAAGGGAAAGAGGCCCCGGGTAAGTAAAGCATTACTGAAAAAGAAGAACAAAGTGGGAGGCCTCACTCTATCTGTTTTTAGAACCTATTATCTGCCACAGTAGTCAAAACAACCTGGTACTGGTACAACAACAGATACATAGACCAATGGAACAGAATTGAGAATCCAGACCTAAATCTATCCACATATGAGCAGCTGATATTTGACAAAGGCCCAAACTCAGTTAAATGGGGAAAAGAGTCTTTTTAACAAATATCTATCTGCAAAAAATGAAACAAGACCCATATCTCACACCAGGCACAAAAACTAACTCAAAATGGATCAAAGACCTAAATATAAAATCTAAAATGATAAAGATCATGGAAGAAAAAATAGGGACAACACTAGGAGCCCTAATACGTGACATAAACAGCATAAAAACATTACTGACAATGCAGAAGAGAAACTAGATAACTGGAGCTCCTAAAAATCAAACACCTATGCTTATCCAAAGACTTCACCAAAAGAGTAAAAAGATTACCTACAGACTGGGAAAAAGTTTTTAGCTATGACATTTCCGATCAGTGGCTGATCTCTAAAATCTATATGTTACTGAAAAAACTCAACTACAAAAAGGCAAACAACCCAATTTAAAAAATGGGGAAAAGATATGAAGACACTTCACTAAAGAAGACATTCAGGTAGCTAACAGATACATGAGGAAATGTTCACCATCATTAGCCATTAGAGAAATGCAAATCAAAACTATAATGAGATTCCATCTCAGTCCAACAAGGCTGGCATTAATCCAAAAAACACGAAATAATAAATGTTGGAGAGGTTGTGGAGAGACTGGAACACTTACACACTGCTGGTGGGAATGTAAAATGGTACAACCACTTTGGAAATCGATTTGGCGCTTCCTTAAAAAGCTAGAAATAGAACTACCATATGATCCAGCAATCCAATCCTA
This sequence comes from Loxodonta africana, assembly GCF_030014295.1. Classification (NCBI taxonomy): domain Eukaryota; kingdom Metazoa; phylum Chordata; class Mammalia; order Proboscidea; family Elephantidae; genus Loxodonta; species Loxodonta africana. Next base: position 52,143,336 of record NC_087366.1, read on the forward strand.
GAGAAATTAGCGTCTTTACACAAACAGATATAGGCACACCCATGTTCATTGCAGCACTGTTTACAATAGCAAAAAGATGGAAGCAACCAAGGTGCCCAGCAACAGATGAATGGATAAATAAATTACGGTATATTCACACAGTGGAATACTATGCATGATGAACGACAATGATAAACCCATGAAACGTTTCATAACATGGAGAAATCTGGAAGGCGTTATGCTGAGTGAAATTAGTCAGTTGCAAAAGGACAAATATTGTATAAGAACTCGAGAAATAGTTTAAACAGAGAAGAAAATTTTCTTTGATGGCTGGTGGGGAAGGAGGGATGGAGAGGGGTTTTCACTAATTAGATAGTAGATAAGAACTACTTTAGGTGAAGAGAAAGACAATACACAAGTACAGGAGAGGTCAGCACAACTGGACTAAACCAAAAGCAGTTTCCTGAATAAACTGAATGCTTAGAAGGCTAGCATAGCAGGGGTGGGGGTATGGGGACCATGGTTTCCGGGGACATCTAAGTCAATTGGCAGAATAAAATCTATTAAGAAAACATTCTGCATCCCACTTTGGAGAGTGGCATCTGGGGTCTTTAAACGCTAGCAAGCGGCCATCTAAGATGCACCAATTGGTCTCAATCCACTTGGAGCAAAGGAGAATGAAGAACACCAAAGACGCAAGGTAATTACGAGCTCAAGAGACAGAAACGGCCACGTAAGTCAGAGACTACATCAGCCTGAGACCAGAAGAACTAGGTGGTGCCTGGCTGCAACCGATGACTACCCTGACGGAACGCAACACAGAACCCCTGAGGGAACAGGAGAACGGTGGGATACAGACCCCAAATTTTCTTAGAAAGACCAGACTTAATGGTCTGACTGAGACTGGAAGGACCCTGGTGGTCATGGTCCCGAAACTTTTTGTTAGCCCAAGTGAGGAAGCATTCCCAAAGGCAACTCTTCAGACAGGGATTGGACTGGACTATGGCATAGAAAATGATTTTTGTGAAGAGTGAGCTTCTTGGATCAAGTAGACACATGAGACTACGTTGGCATCTCCTATCTCGAGGGGAGATGGGAGGGCAGAGGGGTTCAGTAGCTGGCCGAATGGATATGAAAAGAGAGAGTGGATGGAAGGACCGTGCTGTCTCATTGGGGGAGAGCAATTAGGACTATATAGAAAGGTGTGTATAAATTTTTGTATGAGAGACTGACTTGATTTGTAAACTTTCATTTAAAGCACAATGAAAATTTAAAAAAAAGAGAGAGAACAGGTTCTGGACATCCTTTAAATGTGGATAACAATAAAGAAAATTAGATAATACAATGAGAAGAGTTAAAGATGACTCCAAGTTCTAAACAAATGGAAGGATGGAGTGACATTTCCCGAGATGGAGAACAGAGGGAGGAATAGGACCGAGTTGAGGCAGACCAAGAGTTCTGCTTTGTACATGGAACTTTCCTTTAAAATCAACTTCACAGAGTTATCATTTGCATGCCATAAATTACACACACATTTTAATCATAGTATATAGTTTGATGTGTTACACTGAATGTATATACTCATGCAACCAGCACAATCAAGATAGAAAACATTTTCATCACCCCAATAAGTTCTCTTGTGCCCCTTCCCACTCAGCGCCTCCCCTCCCCCCGCCCCGGCTGTGCCTCTTAACCCAAGAAACCAGTGATGTACAGCCTATCACCATTAGGTTTTTTGTCTTGGAGTTTCTTATAAATGGAAAGTAATGGGGAAAGGAAGGTGAATCAGACATGGTCCACTGACTAGTACAATGGTTCTCAACTTTTAAGTCCATATCGTCTTGTGATAATGATAAAAATTTCAGGTCTTTTCCTCCTAAGGTGCTAGGTATGTTCCTAGAGAGACAAGCTCCATCTCCCCTACGTTCTTAGGACTTTCTGAATTACTGCTTCTCTGTATTCTCTGTAGCCAAAATGATTTTGTTCAGCGTTACTTTCAGAAGTTTTTGCAATAAAAATCTGTTTTTTAAATTTTTTCCAGTACAAAATATTCTTATAACATTATAATATGATTTCAACTTCCCCAGATTCTGTGCAGCCCTCCTCATGGGCAGATAGTCCTTATCCTTGAGAATCACATGTCTGTTTCCATAGTCATATGGGAATTAGATGGCTAACCGTAGGCATTGATCTGCTGAAGGACATTCTGGGAAGAAGTTGTGCAGTGTTTTGCCTCATCCTGCCCCAATTTAAGTGCTTGGCCTTTTATGGATAGCAAACATTTAACGATCACAGACCAAAGCAATTACTCACGTCTTTGTTTCATATCCCTTGGCTTCCTGATATTATTTTTAATAGTTCTTCCATAATCACGTAATGGCTTCATTTATAAAGTCATTGGGATCCAGGAAATAATGAGCATTCGAGTAGGCTAGCCAGAGATTTCAAATAATTACCTCATAGAATTATAGGACAGGACGTTCCCCAGCTGGGCTGTTGAGGCTGGGTTGTAGGACTGAGATTTCTTCACCAAGAAATTAAAAAGTACCATATTGCAATGGCAAAAGGAGAAGATATAAATGCAAGAATCTACGGCATCCAAACAGCACATTTAAAATTTGGCTAGTGGGATAGAAGAACACAGGGCATACCTCTGTGGACGAGGATTAGTCTGTCAGAATGAAGGAAGCAGTTAACTTAGGGAACTACATCCTCCTTTTCTTCCTCCTCCTCCTCCTCCCTATGATAGTGGTAACTGTAACAGTGATTTTGTACTCGGTTTTCTTTTTTTTTTTCATTTTTTTCATTTTCAGCCCAAACTTTCACCACTTTCCCACCAACGTTCAAACCACCAAAAAGCAGAAATCAGAGAGAAGGAAGTATAAAAAAAAAAGTTGAGAAATTAAAAGAAAAAAGTGAGGCTAGGCATTTCATCTATTTTTCTAGTTACTCTAAGCTCTGTCTATGTATTGAGCAGGAAACTGGATGGCATTGTTTTAGCCTTCTATAGATGTTTTTGCGGCTGCTGATGAACGCATTACATGTTTTCTTTGTGAGAGCCTAGAGGAAGATTTTTTCTCTGGTTTTAGCCAGGAGTAATTGTTCTTTTCCTGCACAACTCATTGCTTTAATTTTCTGAGAACACTGTGGGTCATGTAACTGATCATACACTTTTTTCTTTGTCTAGATTCTCGAATGTTCAGAGACAGATTTGTGGCTCACATCTACACCCAGTGAGTAGTAAGTCTTCATAGCTTCCCTTTTGCTCCTGGCTTCATTCTATTTGTTTCTGTCCTTATAGCCTCTTCATTCTGAGATTCACTCATTTATTTCTTCACTTGGTGTTACATTAATTTTATTACGATGTATTTTAAAATTATTGAGTCACCTTTGGAAAAGATGAGATATTTTTGAAAAATGGTGCTGGGATAGCTGGATCTCCACATGTGGAGGAATGAAGTTGGACCACTACCTCACACCATATGCAAAAATTAACTCAAAATATATCAATAACCTAAACATCAGCATTAACACATAAAATTCTTAGGCGAAAACATAGGCGTAAATCTTCATGATCTTGAATTTAGCAATGGATTCTTAGTTATGAGACCAAAAACGTGAGCAACAAAAGAAATAGATAAACTGGACTTTATCAAAATTAAAAACTTTGATACATCAAAGGGTACTATCAAGAAAGTGAAAAACCAACCTAGAGAATGGGAGAAAATATTTGGAAATTATATCTCTGGTAAGAGTTTAATATCCAGAATATATAAAGAACTCCTATAACTCAACAATAGAACAAGAAACAACCCAATTAAAAAGTGATCAAAGGACTTGAATAGACATTTCTCTAAAGAAGATATACATATGGCCAATAAGCACTTGAAAAGATGTTTGACCTCCTTAGTCCTTAAGGAAACCAAAGCCATGATGATATACCACTTCACATACACCAAGACGGCTATTAAGTGGTATATTGTCATGGCTTTGATTTCCTTAATTCTGGTTGTTTCCATTCTGGTTGTTTCATTTCTATTAATCTGGTTTCCCTGCCCCCTTACATTCTCATCTTTGTTTTAATGTAATTATTGACCATTTGGTCAATATAGGTGATTTTTTTTTTTTTTTTTTTAAAGAACACAGTACTTATGGGTGATATTCATTATTTTGTGAGCCAACTGAAAGGTTGGAGGTTCAAGTCCACCCAGAGATGCCTTGGAAGAAAGGACTGGTAATCTACTTCTGAAAAATCAGCCATTGAAAACCCTCTGGAGCATAGTTCTACTCTGACGCACATGGGATTATTGTGAGTCAGAATAGACTCACCAGCACCTGGTTCACCAAGTAAATTGGAACAATGACGATGGTTACATTCCCTAAAGCACACCCACAAAGCTTATGGACTCCTTTGCAGAGACAGAAAAACACCAAAGATTGAGGATTCAGGTAGAGTCAAAGATTTTTGCAGGCAAGAGTTCAACTGGCTGAAGATTGTAAGAGCTCTCTGCTTCCTGCAAAAATGACACATTGATCTTTTCAAAAAATTAGAAAATCAAATGAAGAAGGAAGAATAGAATTTCAGAGGCTGAGAAACAAAGTGTAGAAGGAAGAGGGACCTTGAACTTCAGAGTAATAGCTGCCAGAGCATTGGTGACGTTCTCTGGACTGGCCCATAAACGAACTCGTCTTCTTGGTTAGTCCTATGATCAGCGGCAACCAAGTTCGAGAACTGGTGCTGAATGAATGCCACACAGCACACAACACACTAACAGGAAGTGTACAACGAGCTCAAGTGGTTTGACCTCCAAGAGCAGGAACAATGCTAGGAGGACCTACTAAAGAAGGTAATTGTGCCTACTCCAATTGGTTTACAAAATAACTTCAATTGTGGCCTCCAAGCAGATTGCCAGGAGACAGCAGCAACTGATGTTATGGGGGTTGGTAGGAATGGGCAGGAAGCAATGGTGTGCATCTTTTTCAGCAAAGGCAGCAGGCAGCTTGCAAAGTAAAAAGTTAGACTTCAAACAGTTGAGTCAGGACCAATAGTGGCTCTGGCTTTCAAAGGCATTTTGGGAGAAAGGATTTCTTACAGAGGAGTTGTGGCCGTGTCATTCTCCCCTACAAAGATGTCAGTGGCTCCCTTAGCTTCACAGAGAAAGACCATGCCTTGCAACATGTAATTGAAAGCTGGATCTGCCCAGCCATGTTATCCCTGTCACCAAATTCCAAGGGACTCCTTTGCTCCATTCTGATGAGGCTACAGCAATGTTCTTCATTCACACCGTGATGTTCTCACCCTCACGCCATTCCCTCAGTCCGTCTTTATCTTATTCATTTTTCTGGACCAGGTAAAGTCTGCCTTCTCTGGAAAGCCTTCTCATCCTGCTCTGCTGTATTATTTAACAAAAGCCTAGCTGTGCTAAGTGCTCTATCAAATATTAACTCATTTAATCCTCACACTAGCTCAGGGAAGTCGGTAATATTATTATTGTCAAAGGAGGACTCGGAGACAGGAGCATTTAGAAAAGGAAAGAAAAAACTTTCTTGCAGAGAACTCAGGAGAGTCAAGTCTGGCTCACCAAACACAAACACAAGTGTTTAAAGGGATGTTATTGTTGTGTGCTGTTGAGTTGATTCCAACTCATAACAACCCTATATGACAGGAAAGAACTACCCCATAGGGTTTTCTTGGCTATAATCTTTACAGGAGCAGATCTCTAGGTCTTTCTTCCATGGAGCTGCTGGGTGGGTTTGTATTACCGACCTCTCAGAAAGCAGCCCAACACTTAACCATTGAGACACCAAGGCTCCTATTTAAAGGGATAATCCCTTGGTGATGAGTCAATTCTGACTCACAGTGACTCTGTAGGACAAAGTAGAACTGTCCCAGAAGGTTTACAGAAGCAGACTGCCATATCTTTGTCCTGCAGGGCAGCTGGTAGGTTTGAACCATCGACCTTACAGTTAACAGCCAAGTGCTTAATCACTGCACCATCACGGGTCCTTTTAAAGGAATGCAAAATCAAACTAAACCAAACCCATTGCCATCCGGTTGATTCCGACTCATAGGTGCCCCACAGGGTTTCCAAAGAGCAGCTGATAGTTTCAAACTGCCAACCTTTTGGTTAGCAACCAAGCTCCTAATCACTATGCCACTGGGGCTGCTTTAAAGTGATTTAAAAAAAAAAAAAAAAAACCATTGCCGTTGAGTCAATTCTGACTCATAGCGACCCTATAGGGCAGAGTAGAACTGCCCCATAGGGTTTCCAAGCAGCACCTGGTGGATTTGAACTGCCGACCTTTTGGTTAGCAGCCATAGCTCTTAACCACTACGCCACCAGGGTTACCTAGAACCTACAAAATGATCAAGGTCATGAACTTTACATGTTTGTTCATGGTAGTAAAACAAGAGCTTTCTCACGTGATTGTCCTGTTCACAAAGGTCTTGATATATCTCCAGACATCAACCTGGCAAAACTAAGAAATAAAAAAAATATTTTTTAGGGAGTTTATGGGAAATGGAGTTCCTAGGTGGTGCCAACAGTTAACATGTCCCACTGCTAACCGAAAGGTTGACGAGTCCACTCAGAGGTGCCTCGGAAGAAAGGCCTGGCAACCTACTTCTGGAAAAATCAGCCATTGAAAACCCTACGGAGCACAGTTCTGCTCTGACACACACGGTGTTGCCGTGAGTCAGAGTCAGCTTGATGGCAATATTTTCTTTCTCTTAATGGGAAATATTCAAGGTTTTATTAGCTGGGGGACTAGGATTAGTCAATGACTGTTACTTTTGGTTTATCTAAGGTTCAAAGTGTTTGATTTTTCCCTGACCAAAAAAAAAAAAAAAAAAAAACCCATTGCCGTGGAGTTGATTACTTCTCATAGTCAGCCTATGGGTCGGAGTAGAACTGCCTCATAGGATCCCTGAGGTTGTAATCTTTGCGGAAGCAGACTGCCACATCTTTCTCCCGCAGCACGACTGGTGGGTTCGAACCACCGACCTTTCAGTTAGCAGCCGAGTGCTTAACTACTGCATCACCAGGGCTCCTTTTTTCTCCCCGGCTATGAAATGTAAGGAGCCCTGATAGTGCAGTGGTTAAGAGCTTAGCTGCTAACCAAAAGGTTGGCAGTTCAAATCCAGCAGCCACTCCTTGGAACCCCTAATGGGGCAGTTCTACTCTATCCTAAGAGTCAGAATCAGCTTGATGGCAGTGTTTTTTTTTTTTTTGGCGGTGGTCGGGGGTGGTTGGGGGGGGGTAGGCTATGGAATGCAAACTATGGAATCATACTAGAAACAAGGCAAAGTATCAGTTTTTGCTTCTACATTATCTTCCCCACCCACGCTTCAGCTACTCAGGAGAACACTGAAACCCGGTGCAACCAAGTCACTGGTTTCGGGTCATAGGGCTGGTGAGTGGCAGGATTGGAAGAAAGGCAATATGCTCCACGGTATCATGATGTCTCTCCTTCCTGTGATGATATCTTCCTTCTCAGAAGCGTCGTAGCTGCATAATACCTGCAGCATTCATGTATCATTTAATGATGTACAGCTCTGTACTGTTATTTCATTTTGCTCATGGGATTATCTGATTTCCCTACTGCCCTGAAGACTCCCTGTAAGCTGGGGCTTTATTGTGCTGGCATCTAGTACGGCACTAAGCACTCACTGGTTGCTGTATCAATATTCATGCAGTGGACGAATGACCATCAGGTCCATTTCCACCTCTACAAGTGGGTGGGGGCTGCTTGTTTACTCACTGAGCCTCACTCATACTTGTGGGCAGTGGAAATATCTGTAGCATTATCTGAACAAAAGTGAAAGGTTGAAAATTGAAATCGAGATTCCTATGAGAACCCAGGAATATCCTCTATAGGCCTAAGAATGCCAAAGCCTGAGTTATTCTTCTTCCCTTTTACATTAAATGATTCCTGGGCCTCCTGAGATGTATGGAAGATCCAAGGACATGATTCCTAGCCTGTCCCCACAACAGTGACCAAGGAAAAATGCTTAATCCTCCTAAGCTTTCCTTTCCTATAAAACAAGGTTAAGAATCCGTCAGCATAATTATCTTCCCAAAGAGTCAAGGTGACAAATGTCAGAAATAAGCTTTTCAAGTGAAAGAGATTCACAATAATAAAGTTTTGCTAAAAAGCCATTAATATACTTAATAGGCTAGAAAAAGAACCACTTTTTCTTTGCTGGTGAAAACTAGTGCATTCTTGGCATTACCTAGGCTCAATTGCTAGTCAGGCGTTCATTATTAGTAGGTTATTTTATTTTTAAACACTTGTAATAAATGGTTCCTGTGACAAAGCCTGGTGTGTTATTGTACCACAGAAGTATGTCTGCTGTAACACCTTCATCTCTGTACCTTAGAGAAATAACAATCTAATTTCCTCCAAGTGTTTACATACTGCATAGTATTCTCTCCTCTGCAAAACATTGCCTTCAAAATGTGTACTTTGAATGTCATTCTTTTGAGGCAGAGAAATTCTTCATGCTATTTTAACATACCAGAATATTGTACTCTTTCCAAGTGAGATCACTTTTTTCTCCAATCAGTCGAAATCCGTTTTTATGAGAGATAAAGAAAACCACACAGATTGTTCCATCTCTCTCTGAATAAGGTAGTCCCCGACTTAGGATGTCTTCGAGTTACGATGACTCGCACTTAAAGACCGTCCTTTTTTTTTTAACATCTTATTGTTAGCAATATGTGCTACATATAATGTTGTAGCATGTAATTTGCTGATGTTATCATTTTCGGATGTACACTCACAGATGTTCAACGTTATGACTTATTGTTCAAAACACTGCCATATAACAGGCTATGGCAATGTTCAACTCTTAACAGCACAGGACAGTTGAACTATGCACATACCCCCGGTAGCTGTTACAACTCTGACTTCACTGTTGTGGCTCTGACGCTGACTTCACTGTAGACCAGGCCTATAGAGTGATCTTACTCAGAGCTTCGTACCGTCAGAAGCATCAGTTGTTAATCTGAAGCCGAGTTGTTCCAATCCCCAAAGACAAATAAAAATGCTGATAACGAAAGGCAATATACTGGAAATTAAAAGAAAAAAAAAAAGAGGTATTTGACTTACGTCAGAACCAACTCACATCAGAGTTATCCGATCAGGACCCCATCCTAAGTTGGGGACTACCTGTATATTATAGTAACATACCATCCCTAATCTTGTTTTTTTAATTGTACTTTAAATGAAGGTTTACAGGAAGAACAAACTAGCTTCTTGTTAAACAATTAGTACAAGTATTGTTTTATGACATGGTTACCAACCCCAGGACACGTCAACACTCCCTTCTCAACGTTGGGTTCCCAATCACCAGCTTTCCTGTTCCTCAGAACTGGGGATCTCTCGAGGTTGGGTTTCTCAGCTGCCCTTGGCGCTAGCTTGTTGAGTCTCTATTTTGTGCTAAATTTATCAGTGGCCATTAAATATGGCTCATGTTGCTCCTTGGTAAAGGGCTGATGTGCTAGAGACAACATTCACACGATGAGCTGCCCAGAGCAAAGTTCAGTGGAGTCGTGTCGCCCAGCAGAGTACCCTGGCCATTTTGACATTGCATCCTGTGCCCATCTCCTTGTCCCATTTCTGAAAGGGCCATGTTCTGAAGAAGTAGAAAATGAAGTTATCAGGGTCCCATCATATTGGGTTTATTGGGGATAGGGATTACTATTATTATTTTTTATAATTTATTTTATTATTTTTTTGAGAATATACACAGCAGAACATACACCAATTCAACAATTTCTACGTGTACAATTCAGTGACATTGATTACATTCTTCCAGCTGTGCAACCCTTCTCATCCTCCTTTTCTGAGTTGTTCCTCCTCCATTAACATAAACTCACTGCCCGCTAAGCTTCCTATCTAAACTTTTCAGTTACTGTTGTCAATTTGATTCCATATAGATAGATCTTAAAAGAACATAATACATAAAATAAAAAACAAATTATTATATTTTTTACTAGTTAAGCTAAACTATTGTTTGGTTTTAAGAGGACTTCAGGAGATATTTTTGGTTTAAGGTTTAAGATTATCTCAAGATAATCTTTTCAGAGGTTTATCTAGTATCCATAGCTCCAGAAACTCAGAAGTCCATCAGAAATTGAAATTCTGTTCTGCATTTTCCCTTTTTGATCAGAATTCTGTGGAATCTTTGATCAAAATGTTCAGTAATGAACCAGGGTCACAATAGATGGTCCTGGATAGAATGGAAGAAAAATGTAGAACAAAACTCAAATTCCTAAAAAGGGCAAGACTTTCTGGACTGGTAGAGACTAGAGGAGCCCCCAAGGCTATTGCCCTGATATACCCTTTAAACTTGGAACTGATGTCACTGTCAGAGGTCACCTTTCAGCCAAATGACAGAGTGGCTCATAAAAAAAACAATATCACCCATGAGTACTGTGCTCCTTTAAATAATCACCTGTATGAGACCAAATGATCAACATTTACCCTAAAGCAAAGATGAGAAGGCAAGGGGGGGAGGGAAACCAGATTAGTGGAAACAGAACAAACAGAATAGAAATAATGAGACTGCTGACACGTAAATATATAACCAATGTCATTGAACAATATGTATAGAAATTGTTAAATGAGAACCTAAATTTACTGTGAAAGCTTTCACTACACACACACATACACACACACACACAAGAAGTTCAGCAATGGTAGCTGGTAACCATTCAGTTCTTCTGGTCTCATGGCAAAGAAGGTAGTTGTTCATGGAGGCAATTAGCCACACATTCCATTTCCTCCTCCTATTACTGATGCTCTTTCTTCCTCCACTGTTGCTCCAGGCAAATAGATACCAATTATTGTGCCTTGGATGGCAACTTGCAAGCTTTTAAGACCCCAACTATGCAACAAACTAGGAGGTAGAATACAACATTAGGCTAATTAACTGTGAGGTTCCATGAAACCATGGCCTTAAACCTCCAAGCCAAGGAACCAAATCTCATGAGGTTTTTGGTTGTACAAAGCAGACTTAGCAGGTACTTTTTTTTTGGTCATTGTTGTCTATATACATATTACACAACTTTTGCCAATTCAACTTTTTATAGATGTACAGCTTATTGTCAGCAATTACATTAACCAGCTGGGCAGCCCTACCTTTTATTGGTGGGATTTTTCTATCAGTGTAAACCAAAAGACGGTACTCCATAAGCAATAGCCCTACCTTTCCCCTTCCGTACTCCTGCTGGTAACCGCGAATAAACTTTGGTCTCTATACATTTGCCTGTTCTTGTGTTTTCAAATAAGTGAGGTCATACAACATTTGTGCTTTTTGTGATGGGCTTGCTTCACTCAGCATGATGCCTTCAAGTTCCATCCATATTGTAGCATGTATCAAGACTTTATTTTTTCTGCTGGCTATGTAGTGTTCCGTTGTTTGTATGTTCTACATTTTGTTTACCCATTCATCCACTGATGGGCATTTAGGTTGTTCCCACTTTTTGGCTATTGTAGATTGATTCTGCTGCAGTGAAGTTGGTGTAAAAGTCTCTTTTTGAGTCTCTGCTTTCAAGTCTTCTGGTATATACCTGGGAGTGAAATTGCTGGGTCATATGGTAGTTCTATTTTTAGTTTTTTGAGGAACTGCCCCAGCGTTTTCCACAACAACTGTACAATTTTGCACTTCCACCAGCAATGGATAAGGGTTCCAATTTCCCCACATCCTTTTCAACATTTATTATTTTCTGTATGTGTATTTTTTAATCTTAGCCATCCTAGTGGGAATGAAACGGTATCTCATTCTGGTTTTGATTTGCATCTCTCTGATGGCTAAAGATGTTGAGCATCTTTTCATGTGCTCTGTGACCATTTGAATGTTCTCTTTGGTGAAACGTCTATTCAAGTCCTTTGCTCATTTTATAATTAGGTTGTCTTTTTGTGTTAAATTGTTGAAGTTTTCTATGTATTTTGGTTATTAGATTCTCGTCAGATATGTGGTTTCCGAAGATATTCTCCCAGTCGGTAGCTTGTCTTTCCCCTTCATTGGTAGTCTTTTTGTGTGTGTGTGGTAAAGTCTTTTGGTGAATGAAAATTTTTAATTTTTATGTGGTCCTATTTATTTATTTAGTGTTTTTCTGTTTTGTGCTTTTGTTATTATGTTAGTTAATTCATTGTTAAAAGCTGAGCCAGAAAGCATTGCCACTGCATTTTCTTCTAAGAATTTTATGGTTTTAGTTTGAAAGTTTAGGTCTTTAATTCATTTTGAACTTGTTTTTGTGTATGGTGTGAGGCATGGATTCTGTTTCATTTTTCTGCACGTGGACATCAAGTTTTCCCAACACTATTTATTGAAGAGAGTCTTTTTCCCTATTGAATAGACAGCATCCTTGTCAAAAATTAGTTGACTATACCTGCATAGATTTATCTCTGGACTCTCACTTCTATTCCATTGGTCTACGTGTCTATTGTTATACCATTACTAGGCTGTTTTGATCACTGTAATTGTATATGCTTTAAAAATCAATAAATGTGAATCCTTCTATTTTGTTCTTCTCTTTCAACATGGCTTTAGCTATTTTAGGCCTCTTGCCATTCCATATAAAGTTGAGGATTGGTTTCTTTTATTTCTGTAAACAAGGCTATTGAAATTTTGATCAGGATTATATTGAATCTATAGATCATTTTGAGTAGTATTGACATCTTAACAATATTAAGTCTTCCAACACATCAACATGGAACATTATTCTGTTTATTTAAGTCTTCCTGAATCTCTTCAGCAGTGTTTTATAATTTTCACTGTATAAGTCCTTTACATGGAGTCCTGGTGGCACAGTGGTTCAGTGCTATGGCTGCTAGCCAAAAGGTTGGCAGTTTGAATCCACCAGTCACTCCTTGGAAACCCTATGGGGCAGTTCTACTCTGTCCTGTAGGGTTGCTATGAATCGGCATCAACTCAACAGCAACAGGTTTTGGGGTAAGTCCTTCACATCCCTGGTTAAATCTATTCCTGGGTAGTTTATTCTCTTAGATTTTGCTATTGTAAATGGAATCATTTCCCTCTTTTCCCTTTTAGATTTCTCACCGCTGGTGTATAGAAACCCAGCTGAGTTTTAGTTTGTTGACCTGCAACTTTGCTAAATTCTTCTATTAGCTCTAGAAGTTTTCTTGGAGATTTTCTGTATATTGTATCATGTCATCTGCAAATAGAGATCATTTTACTTCTTTTCCAACCTAAATACCTTTTATTTCTTTTTCTTGTCTTGTTGCTCTGTCTAGGACTTCTAATACAATGTTCAATAGAAGTGGTGAGACTGGTTATCTTTGTCTCGTTCTTGATTTCAAAGGGTAAAGCTGTCAGTCTTTCTCTATTAAGTATAATACTGACTGTTGGCTTTTCTGGAAAACCCTGGTGCTGTAGTGCTACAACCAAGAGGTCAGCAGCTCGAATCCGCCAGGCGCTCCTTGGAAACTCTATGTGGCAGTTCTACTCTGTCCTACAGGGTTGCTATGAGTCAGAATTGACTCGATGGCAGTGGGTTTGGTTTTGGGTTTGGGTTAGCTTTTCATGTATGCCCTGAATCATATTGAGGAATTTCCCTCTATTCCAATCTTATTTAGGGTTTTCATCAATAAAGGGTGTTAGATTTTATCAAATGCTTTTTCCGCATCCATAGAGATGATCATGTGGTTCTTTTCCTTTGTTTTATTGATGTGGAGCATTACGTTGATTTTCTGATGTTGAACCATCCCTGCATTCCTGGAATAAACCCCACTTGGTCATGGTATATGACTGTCTTAATATGCTGTTGGATTCTGTTCACTGGTATTTTGTTGAGGATTTTTGCATCTATATTCATAAGGGATATTGGCCTGTAGTTTTCTTTTCACGTAGTGCCTGTCTGGTTTGGTTATCAGGGTAATGTTTGCTTCAGAGAATGAATTAGGGAGTGTTCCTTCCTTCACTATCTTTTGAAAGAGTTTAAACAGGGTTGGTGTCATTTCTCTAGATGCTTGGTAGAATTCCTCCAAAAAAAAATTCTTTTTATTTTTTGAGAATTTTTTTGATCATTGGTTCAATGTCTTCACTTGTTATAGATCTGTTGAAACTTTCTATTTCCTCTGGAGTCAGTTTGGGTAGGTTGGGTAGAATTCCTCCAAAAAAAAAATTCTTTTTATTTTTTGAGAATTTTTTTGATCATTGGTTCAATCTCTTCACTTGTTATAGATCTGTTGAAACTTTCTATTTCCTCTGGAGTCAGTTTGGGTAGGTTGTGTGCTTCTAAGAATTTCCGTCTCATCTAGGTTATCCTGTTTGTTGCCATATAGTTGTTCATGATATTTTTTCATAATTCTCTATATTTCTACCAGGTCAGTCATAATGTATCCTCTTTTGTTTCTTATTTTGGTTATTTGTATCTTTCTTGTATTTTTCTTTGTCTGTCTAGCTAAAGGTTTTTAAATTTTATTGATCTTTTCAAAGAACCAACCTCTGGTTTTGTTGATTCTCTCCATTGTTTTTTGTTTTCAATTTTATTTATTTATACTCTGGTCTTTGTTATTTCCTTTCTTCTGGGAGGTTTAGCCTTAGTTTGCTCTTCTCTTTCTAGTTCCTGAAGTTGTTGAATTAGCCTGTTAATTTGAAATCTTTCTTCTTTTTTCGTGTAGGCATTTGTTGCTATAAGTTTCCCTCTGAGTACTGCCTTCGCTGTATCCCATAAGTTTTGGTATGTTGTTCCTTCATTTTCCTTTGACTCTAAGAAATTTGTGATTTCTCTTTTTTTAATTAATTTTGTTATTTTTTAAAATATTATTTTATTGTGTTTTTGGTGAAGGTTAAATTAAGTTCCCATTTGACAATTTCTACACGAATTATTCAGCGACATCACTTATATTTTTTACAATGTGTCAACATTCTCTTTAATTGCATTCTGGTCATTTCATTTCCAACACCCTTGTTTCCCTGCTCCCTTGTCTTCTCTTCTCTGGTTTAGAGTAACTGTTAGCCCTCTGGTCTCATAGAGGATTTCTTAATGGAAAAATACCCTTTATGTTGTGTACCAGTCTGTCATTTTGCTAAAAGGCGACCTCAGGGGATAGATTTGGTTCAAGACTGTCTCAGGGTAATTGTCTCAGGGAGCTTTCTAGTCTCAAGAGATCTGTTAAGTCCAGACTTTTTAAGAATTTGAGCTCTCTTCTGCATTTTTCTCCCATTCTATCAGGACCCATCCATTGTGGCTCTGATCAGAATGGTCAGTAGGGGTAGCCGGGCACCATGTAGTTCTGGTCTAAGGGTGGAGGAGGCTGTGGCTTGTGTAAACTATTCACTTTGTAGACTAGTTTCTTCTCAGAGTCTCTGATTTCCTACTTTCTCTTCTGCCTAATGAGTAGAGACCAGTAGTTGCATCTTAGATGGCTGCTCACAAAATTTTAAGACACTACTCACCTCACTAGGACACAAAACATGAACTTTGCAAACTGTATTATGCCAATTGACTGAGTTGTCCCATGAGACTAAGGTCCTAAATCTTCAAATACAGAAAACCAATCCTGCAAGATGTTTGGCTCTGTCTGAGAATTATCTGTAACTGTGTTCCTCTATGAATATATATGCTTGCACACACAGATCTATACGTACATGTACATATAGATACTTCTATCTGTGTACACATATGTACACACCTGTACCTTCCCATACACATATATACCTACACACATACATATATGACCATATGCTCATTTTTTGGTTATTGTTGGCGTTGTTGACAAATTATGTATGTCATATTCTTTAGCACAAACATCTTTTTCTCTTGAGCACGTCTTAGTGGCATTCTTTACTCTGGTCAAGCTGTGCTCATTACACCCACATTTAGTAGTACTTTTCCAATCATCAAACATAACCAGAACCTACGATCTAAAGCTTGATTCGATCTCCCCCCTGCTACTCATCCCTGGTAACCACCAATGAACTTTGGTCTCTGTATATATATTCTTATAAAAGTGAGATCATACAGTATTTGTCCTTATGTGATTGACTTATTTCACTCTGCATTATGTTCTCCAGGTCCATTCATTTTATAAAATGTTTCACAGACTCATCATTGTTCTTTATGGTTGCATAGTATTCCATTGTATGTCTACACCATATTTTGCTTATGCATTCATCCACTGAAGGGCACTAACGTTTCTATTTATTTGCTATTGTGAATAATGCTGCAGTGAACATGAGTGTGCATATGTCTGTCCATGTCTCTTTTATTGGACCTCTAGGGTATATACCTAGGAGTGGGATTGCTGGGTCATAAGGTATTTCTATTTCTGGTTTTTTGAGGGTAATTTCTTCCTTGGCCCATTGGTAGTTTAATAGTGTGTTGTTTAATTTCCATATGTTTGTCTATTTTACAGTTTTTTTCCCCTTGTTGTTGATTTCCGGTTTCACTTTAATGTGGTCAGAGAAAATACTTTGTATGATTTCAATCTTTTACAATTTATCGAGACTTGCTTTGTGCCCTAACCTGTGGTCTATCCTCGAGAATGACCCGTGTTCTTTGGTGTAGAATGTATATTTGTGCTGTTGTTGGGTAGAGTGTTCTATATATATGTCTGTTAAGTCTAGCTGGTTTATAGTGTTGTTCAGGTCCTCTGTTTCCTTGCTGGTCTTCTTTCTAGGCATTCTGTCCAATATTGAAAGCGGTGTTTTGAATTCTCCAGCTATTATTGTAGTGCTGTGTATTTTCCCCTGCAATTCAATCAGTGTTTGCTTTATATATTTAGGTGCTTGGATGTTGGGTGCTGTCTTAGTCATCTAGCGCTGCTATAACAGAAGTACCACAAGTGAATGGCTTTAACAAACAGAAGTTTATTCTCTCGCAGTCTAGTAGGCTAGAAGTCCAAATTCAGGGCATCAGCTCCAGGGGAATGCTTTCTCTGTTGGCTCTGGAGGAAGGTCCTTTTCATCAACCTTCCCCTGAACTAGGAGTATCTCCAAGCAGGAACCCTGGGTCCAAAGGACACACTCTGCTCCTGGCACAGCTTTCTTGGTGGTATGAAGTCCCCATCTCTGTGCTCGCTTCTCTCTTTTATATCTCAGACGAGATTGGCTCAAGACATAATCCAATCCTGTAGATTGAGTCCTGCCTCATTAACATCATAGAGGTAGGATTTACAACACATACGAAAATCATATCAGATGACAAAATGGTGGACAGTCACACAATACTGGGAATTATGGCCTAGCCAAATTGACACACGTAATTTGGGGGGACACAATTCAGTTCATGACAGGTGCATATGTATTTATGATTATTAAATCTTCTTGATGAATTGACCCTTTTATCACTATATAATGTCCATCTTTATCTCTTCTAACAGATTTTTTCTTTAAGTCTACTTTGTCTGATATTAAGATTGCCACCCCAGCTCTCTTTTGTTTATTATTTGCGTAGAATCTTTTTTTTTTTCCCGGAGGGTAGGGATTATTTTGGTATCATTGTTTCACAAGTGCTTAGTACAGTGCCTGCATGTGGTAGGATCTGGATAAACATTTATTGAGTAAATGAATAAAATAATTTTGAATGGTATCCATTGGCTATACCACCACCTGTCAGTTTATCATATTGTGGTGACTTGTACTTACTGTGACACTGGAAGCAATACCATCAGTATTTCAAATACCAGCAGTATCACCCATGCTAGACAGGTTTCAGCAGAGCTTCCAGACTAAGACAAGCTAGAAAGAAAGCCTGACTATCTATTTCCAAAAATTAGCCAGTGAAAACTCTATGAATCACAATAAAATATTGTCTGATACACTGCTGGAAGATGAGCCTCCTGGATTGGGAAAAAAAAACTGTTGCCATTGAGTGGATTCCAACTCATACTGACCCTATAGGACAAAGTAGAGCTGTCCCGTAGGATTTCCAAGGCTGTAATCTTTTTATATACATATATAATTGTATTGTGCTTTAGGTTATAGTTTACAGCGCAAGTTAGTTTCTCATTCAAAAATTTATACACAAATTGTTTCATGACATTGGTTGCAATCCCTGCAATGTGAGAGCACTCTCTCCCTCTCTACCCCAGGTTCCACATTTCATTCATCCAACTTTCCTGCCTCTTCCTGCCTTCTTGTCTTGCTTTTGGGCAGGAGTTGCCCATTTGGGCTAATGTATTTGACTGAACTAAGAAGCGCATTCCTTATATGTGTTATTGTTTGTTTTATACAAAAAAAAAAAAAAATTTTTTTTTTTTTTTTATAGTCCTGTCTAAATCTTTGCCTGAAAAGTGGGCTTTGGGAGTGGCTTCATTGTGAGTTATCAGGCTATCCAGGGGCCATAGTCTCGGGGGTTCCTCCAGTTTTTGTCAGACCAGTAAGGCTGGTCTTTTTTTGTGAAGTTGAATTTCATTCTGCATTTTTCTCACAATCTGTCCAGGACTCTCTATCATGATCCTTGTCAGAGTGGTTGGGGGTGGTAGCTGGGCATCACCTAGTTCTTCTGGGCTCAGGCTGATGGAGCTGTGGTTCATGTGGTCCATTAGTCCTTTGGGCTAATATTTTCCTTGTGTCATTGCTTTTCTTCATTATTCTTTGCTCTGGATGGGATGGGACCAATAGATATATCTTAGACGGCCTCTTGCAAGCTTTTATAGATGTGTCTTAGATGGTCACTCACAAACTTTTAAGACCCCAGACACTACTCACCAAAGTAGGCTGTAGAACATTTTCTTTATGAACTATGTTACGCCAGTTGACGTAGATATCCCCCAAGACTATGGTCCCCAGCCCTCAGCCTCAGCAACTTGGTCACTCAAGGTGTTTGGATGTGTCTAGGAAGCTTCTATGACTTTGCCTTGGTCAAGTTGTGCTGATTTCCCCCTGTATCGTGTTTTGTCTTTCCCTTCACCAAAGTTGACACTTGTCTATTATCCAGTTAGTGATTTCCCCTCCCTCTTCCCCTCCCTCATAACCATCAAAGATTTTTTTTTTCCTGCGTATAAACCTTTTCTTGAGTGTTCATAATAGTGGTCTCATTCAATATTTGTCTTTTTGTAATTGACTTATTTCACTCAGCATAATGCCTAGGCCATAATCTTTACAAAAGCAGATTGCCACACCTTTCTCCCATGGAGTGGTTTGTGGGTTTGAACCACCAGCCTTTTGGTTAGCAGCCAAGCACTTAACCACTGCGCCACCAGGGCTCATTTGTAGGTTGGAAGGCACTCAACACGCATGGTGGCTGCCAGAATGGGCTTGAGTATACTAACGATCATGAAGATGGCGCAGGACCAGGTAACATTTTATTCTGTTGTGTACAGGGTTGCCATGAGTCAGAGCCAACTTGGTGGCCACTAGTAACAACAACAAATTGGCCATAATGATAAATGAATGGAATTATTTCATTCCCGCTCATTACTTCATTCTCCCTCTGCCTGTCTGTCTGCCTCCCCTCTCCTTTTACCTTGGTTAGAAGTTTGGAGAGGGACTCAGTTGAGGGAGGCTCAGTTGTCATTCCTCTATAACCTAGAGCAAAGTGTCTGTCAAGACAGGGAAAAATAGAATGCAATATGAATATTGTTCTTCAGTGTAGAACAAAATTCAAATTCACTCACACACACAAAAAGACCAGGCTTGCTGGTCAGAGAGAGACTGGAGAAACCCTGAGGGTATAGCCCCCAGACACCCTTTTAACTCAGTACTGAAGTCCTTCCTGAAGTTCACCCTTCAGTCAAAGATTAGACAGGTTTATAGAGCCAACAATAACACACATGAGGTACATGCTTCATAGTTCAATCGTGTATACGAGAATAATGGACACACCAGCCCAAAAGCAAAGACAAGAAGGCAGGAAGGGATAGGAAAACTGAACAAACTGAAACAGGGAACCTGGGGTGGAGAAGGGGAGAGTGCTGACACATCACAGGGTTGACAACCAATGTCACAAAACAATTTGTGTATTAACTGCTTAATGAGAAATTAATTTGGTCTGTAAAATTTCACCTAAATCACAATTAAAAAAAGAAACTGTTCTTCAGAGAGGCCCTGTTTGTGCGGCAGGTACTTGGATCCTATGAGACAAGCCCCTGCCATGATATGGCCATGGTCTGAGCAGTTATTGTCCCCTTAGCCTCCTCCCAAGAGAACCTAGCTGCTAAAGAGGCCTGCATTGCCTTCTGAATGAGGCTAGCTTAGTTATTTTGTGAGATCCAGTCTTGATATCAACAGTTATCTGCTCTCCCAACTCTAACCAGTCCACCAGTCACCATCAAGTTGACTCCAATTCATGGTGACCCAATGTGTGTCACAGTAGAATTGTGCCCCATAGGGTTTTCAATGGTTAATATTTTTAGAAGTAGATCACCAGGCCTTTCTTCCAAGGTGTCTTTGGGTGAATTCGAACCTCCAATCTTTTGGTGAGCAGCCAAGCATGTTAACTGATTGCACCTCCCAGGAACCCCCAACTCTACAACCTCTAAAGTGCCAAGCAGTGTCTATGTGTTGTTGATTGCTCCAGACCGATTGGTTTAGAGACAATCCCAATTTCAACACATTAATAATAGTATCTTCCTTACAGAGCTTTTGTGAGGAATAAATGTGTTAATATACATAAAGCGCTTAGATCAGCATCTGACACATACGAAGAGTTATATAAGTGTTTGCTCGTATTATTATTTTCTTCCAATTTCTAATCAGCTGTAGCAATTGCATGTTTTTACTAATTCCCAGCAAACAGAGCAGATGTGGTATCATGCACTCAGAGTATAAGTGGGTCTACTCAACAGATATTAATTAAACACCTACTATGTGTCAGGCATTTACTGAGCAGCTGGTCCATCAGGCGGGTGGGTCAGGTATTGTTCCAAGAACATTGCTATCCTTTCCATCTTCTGGTTACAGACCCGGGCCTGGCCAATCAGAATGCCCAATCCCCTTAGCTACGATAACAAGGGTCTAGCCAGAGTACCCTAATCCTTTGTTCAGGGATTGGCATACTCCTCAAGTGAGGTGAACAGTCTCTCCCAGAATTTTGCTGCTGGAACCAGTAGGGAAGACTGTCTCATATTTTGAACTGCAGGTTGGAAGGATGTGAAGTGGCGGTCCCTGGCGTGTGGAGAAAGTCTGTCTGTTAGAATAATACCAACTCATAGGTGAGAAGGGGGAAGGGAGAGAGCTGATGACTCCAGCTGTGGTATGATAGACCTACTCCACTCCTGGACACATAGGAGCCAAGGAGTTCCCATGTGTGTTTAAGCTGGTTTGAGAGCTATCATTTGTAACCAGAAGAGTCATGACTAATAGGATCAAGACAGACGCGGTCTCAGCTTTAACAGAGCTCCCAGTCTGGTAGGAAAGTTCTAGCAACTGGAATAAAGTGTGCCAACTGCTATGATGGAGTGGGAAGGTGTGCTACAGGAGCTCACAGCAGGGGGCGCCAACTGAGTTTAGAAGGTCAGGGAATGTTTTGCAGAGTTACATCATGAAGGAATGGAGGAAATAGGCAGGTGAAAAGGGGCAGGAAGTGTGAAGGCTCAATGGAGAGCAAGCAGAAGAAAGTAGAGGAAAAGAAAATACCAGTTTCAAATAATCGAGTAGTGAGAAAAACAAGGCTGGAGAGGCCATTAAGAAATACATAGAAAAAAATACACACATACATATAAAAAAAATAGTTCATGTCAAATTACCCAGTTTTATGCTAAAGAAAGGAGTCCCTGGGTGGTGCAAATGGCTTCTAACCAAAAGGTTGGAGGTTTGAGTCCACCCAGAGGTACCTCGGAAGAAAGGCCTGGCAATCTGCTTCTGGGGGGGGCGGAAACCAGCCACTGAAAACCCCGTGGAGCCCAGTTCTGCTCTGACTTGCATGGGGTTGCCATGAGTCAGAGTTGGCCAGATGGTAACAGGCTTTTTGTGCTAAGGCTTGGAAAACCATTAAAGCATTTCATCGGAAAGGGGACGGGTTGGTGGGACTTCTAGCTGATAAAAGGTCCACCTGGCTTCTGTGTGGAGAGTGGATTGGACGGGAATAAAGCTAGAGGCAGGGAGGCTGCTGTAGCTGCCTGGGTGAGTGATGCCGCTTGCCTTGATTGAGGTAACAGGAAGATAGCCGGAGAAATGTGAATAAAATCATCCGAAGGTGAACTTGACAGTGCCTGGTGATTGACTGATGTTCCCTCCAGTGGGCTCTATTTCTTTACTTCATTTCTGGTCCCTTTACCACTTGGGTTATTAGTTGCCAAGCGTTGGATGGATTCCTTTATCATCAAAGGATTTTCTTGGTGAGGCTAGATGGCTTTCTTACTTCCTTTATTCATTTCTGTTTCAAGTTAATTTTTACTTTTATTACAATTATTTATGCACATAGTTTAAAGAATTGAATAATTCTACAAAGCTTGTTACAAAGTAATCAGTGTCCCCACATTCTATTTCCCTCCTCAGAGACAAGTTTCAAATCTTTAAGCCACTTCTTAGAGTTTTTATCTTCCTGTCTGTAAATAAAGGAGACCACCAAAAGGTCGGCAATTTGGCCTACCAGCCGCTCCGTGGCAGAAAGATGTGGGAGTCTGCTTCCATAAAGATTTACAGCCTTGGTGACCCTATGGGGCGGTTCTATTCTGTCTTATAAGGTAGCTATGAGTTGGAATTAACTCGATGGCAGGGTTTTTTTTTTTTTTGGTGGCACATGATAAAGCACTTGGCTGCTAACTGAAAGGTCAGTGGTTTGAACTCACCAGCCACTCCGTGGGACAAAAGACCTGGCGATCTGCTCCCATAAAGGTTACAGCCTAGGAAACCCTGTGGGGCAGTCCCACTTTGCCAAATACGGTCACCATGAGTTGGCATCAACTCAATGACAGACAACAACAACATCTCTTAATAACATGCTTTGTTGTTATTTCTTGGTATTTGGGTTTTAGACATTATTTATTGACTTCCCACCAAGCTGGATAGATCTCGTTATGTTTCACCACCGCCCCCGACCACACCACAGCTGTCGCCACACTTCCCATCAACCCATCCCATTCCAGTGAGATCAAGATTCCATGTTTTAATTATTAGAACTATGTAAACACTATTCACAGATGAACCACACAGAACGCTATGATTATTTACTCTTTTGTGCTCAACTCTTTATTTTCCTGGGGTTAACCATTATCTGGTGAGTTTTTTTTTTTTTTTCTTTTCTTTTTGGTTGATTGGTTTTCTCTATACTTGTAATTAGTTCAACCCTAAACTCTTCACAGTGGTCTAAATCTTCTCTCAACATTTTCAAATTCATCACATATTCTACCCTTTCTGTCTTCTTGAAGAACTCGTTCCCTGAGGTGTCCACTCACTCCCATCTAACCTGGCTGTTCTCTATGCCTGCTCCCCTGCTCTCTTCCTAGGGTACCCCTTCACCATCATCCTAGAGAAACCCATGGCCTTGTCATGAGTTGGAGCTTCTGTTCCTTGCATCCCACGTCTTCCTCTGTCTTGACTGACTCCCTCGTTTTGATGGCATGCATCCTTCAGCAGCTGCCTGAGAATTGTACATAGGAGATACATTTTTGAGATTGTGCATGTCCGAAAATGGATTTACTCTACCTTGGCACTCTATTACTATCTGAGATAGAATTGTGAGATGGAAATCATTTTCCCTCAGAATTTTGAAATCCATGCTCCATTTTCTGGTTTCTGGCCATTCTGATTCATGATCTTTTTATACATGGCCTATTTTCTTTTCTGAAATCTTTCGTGATGTTCTCTTTGTCCCAGTGTTCTGAAATGTCATGTTCATGTGTTTTTCTATAGTTCATTTTCAAATATTGTCCTGAGCATTCAGATGAGCCCTTTCCATCTGAAAACTTAGGCCTTTCACTTCTGAGAAACTTTCTTGAATTATTTCTTTAATGCCTTCCTTCCCTCTGTTTTTCTGTTCTCTCTTTCTAGAATGCTTATTATTCAAATGTCAGATATTCTTGAATGATTCTTCTATTTTCTTATTTCCACACTCCTATTTTCTTTTTGTCATTTCGCTTTACTTTCTGGGAAATTTCTTCAAATATATCTTTCAATCCTTTTATTAAGTTATTTATTTCTGCTAATGGTCTTATTAGTCTTGTTTTAGAATGCAGTATCTTCTTATTTTTATGAGATTATTAATTATATTTTTTGTGATGTTTTATTTTCTCTGCAGTCTCTCTTTCCTTCAAGGTTCCCCCCCGCCCCCTCCGCCCTATTTGTTTTGAACTGTTTTTCATGCTGGAGATATCCTTAGTGTCTAGTGAGCTTCACACGTCTACGTATATTTAGGAGAGGCGCGTTTGCAGACTGTTCGGAAGCTCTGACTATGTGGATGGGGCTTGTTTGTGGGCTTCTGTGCATGTTGATCGGGCTGGAGCATGTCACTGAGGCACTCCTAATTCTGAATTCTCAGGTCTTTTCTCTTGGACCAGTTGGATTCTGTAGCGAAGGATCCTCTAACTTTTTGTCTGTAGGAAACAGGCTGAGCC
Organism: Loxodonta africana; assembly: GCF_030014295.1. NCBI lineage: Eukaryota > Metazoa > Chordata > Mammalia > Proboscidea > Elephantidae > Loxodonta > Loxodonta africana. Next base: position 52,167,786 of record NC_087366.1, read on the forward strand.
AAAAAATATTACCTTAATCCCCTGAAAACAGCACCCCAACCCTCAACGGTGCCTTACTGTCCAAAGGATATACTTCCTGATGAGGTGGGAGGGGGGCTCTAGAGCTCTAATTGCTTCTTTTTGCTGTTGTTGTTAAGGTAAAATTCATATAACATTCGAATTGTTTCTTAAAGCCACCTTCCTTCAATTAACCTGTTTTAACCCACCTTCCTGCTCACTGCCAGAGAACCTCATGCCACCAAGTGGCTCTCTCCACCGCTGGCTTAGGAACGAGCTTTCTCTGATGTGCTAAGTTAGTTACCATTTGTTCAACTTTTTATTGCTGTTATGACCCTGCCTGTTCTTTTTATCTTTGTGAGTTTATTTCTTTTTAAAAAATCCCTATTATGTCGACTTATTGGGGTTTTGTTGTTATTGTTGTTAGGTGCCGTCAAGTTGGTTCCGCCTCATAGCGACCCTATGTACAACAGAATGAAACACTGCCTGGTGCTGTGTCATTCTCACAATCATTGCTATGCTTGAGCACATTGTTACAGCCACTGTGTCAATCCATCTCATCAAGGGTCTTCCTCTCTTTTGCTGACTCTCTACCAAGCATGATCTCCTTCTCCAGGCACTGATCCCTCCTGATAACATGTCCCAAGTATGTGAGGTATAATCTTGCCATCCTTGCTTCTAAGGAGCATTCTGGTTGTACTTCTTCCAAGACAGATTCGTTCATTCTTTTGGCAGTCCATGGTATATTCAATATTCTTTGCCAACACCAGCATTCGAAGGCATCAATTCTTCTTTGGTCTTCCTTATTCATCATCCGGCTTTTGCAGGCATATGAGGCAATTGAAAACACCACGGCTTGGGTCAATCACATCTTAGTTTTCAGGGTGACATCTTTGCTTTGTAACACTTTAAAAGAGATCTTTTGCAGCAGATTTGCCCAAGGCAATGCATCTTTTGACCTGGGGTTTTAGAAGGAAACAAAGGTAAATGCAGGGTTCAGTCTGCCCTCTTAATTAAAAGTCTTTCAGTGAGGCTTCCTAGTTAACTCTTTGCTTCTCTGGGCCTATTTCTTATTCCTTTTTCCTGGAAGGTCCGTTACAGATTCCTATTTGTCCTGGACTTTTCTTATAGAATCTTTCAGCACTAACAAAATGAAATCCAGCAGGGTAAACTGTAAGGTTCTATACTTGAATTAAAAACCCCAATTAAATAACAAAAAATAGAAGAGGTGTTGCTTAATGCCCACAACGTATGAAAAAGATTATAAGATCATTGTAATTCAATGATGTGATATGATTCTCCTTCAAATGCTAATTCATATGTGAGCTGCCTTATTAAAAGTATAATGCTCAGAACAGGGAAGATGAGGCGGTACTCCCTGTCTACTCTGTATTTGTCTGTGGATGCCTGGTGTGCCGCACCCCATTCTTTAAGAAGGATGGTGACAACATAGATCAGAACCAGGCAAGAGTGGATGGGTGGAGATGAGACTTGAAACTTCAGCGTGAGGAATGTGTGAAGCAAGTAACTATGCTTTGCCTGAGCCAGAGAATATTAAAAGGGTCAACGTATAGGGCTGTCTGTCATATGGGTGAGGGAGTCAATTTGGATTATGTTGTCCAGGAGACAAGAATTTGGACTAATGGTAGAAAATATGGAGAGGAGGGTAGCAGTTCAAAATACAGAACACTTTTCTTATGATAAGAGCTGTTTAGAAAGAGTTGGCCCAAGGGATGCTGCATTCTTTGTCCCTGAAAGGTTAAAGATTGAATTAAGCAGCTTCTAAGGTCCTCTCCAGACCTATGACCCTATCTCAAGGTCAAAGAATCATTCAGAGCTAGAAAGGACTATAAATGCGATTTAGAAACACCTTCCTTACTTTTTACAAAGAAACTATGAGCTGGATGATCAGTGCCTGAGCAAGTTCTCCACCCAAGTCTTCTAACTCCCACCTAGCTTCTGGTCCTCCTTCTGGTCTTCCACGCTAGCTTTTTAATACCCAAGCTACTCTGGTTATTTTAAGTACATTTAGAATAATAGTTTCCCCGTGGAATAGGAGTAATTTTATATACTATGCATTTGTGTTTGTAAACGATAAAGACATCCCAGAATTTATGTACCTCTTGAAGCATCTCAGTGCTCCAGTGTTAAATGGACAGCCAGCATGCTATCCCTGGGCCACGAGTGACGTTGTCAGCCCGGCAGCAGCTCTGTTATCCAGGGTCCACTCTGTGTTCTGTGACTTAGGCCTAAAAAGTCTGTCTTTTGTTAGTGTCCTAAAGCTTCTTGTTGTTGTTGATTGCCATAGACTTGGTTTCTGTTGTACATGGTGACCCCACATACAACAGAATGAAACATTGCCTGGTCCTGCACTGTCTTCAGAGTTGTTGGTATGTTCAAGTCCATTGTTGCAGTCACTGTGTGTTTTAAGTGCCTTCCAACCTAGGGGGCTCAACTTCCTGTACTATACCGGGCAATATTCTGTTGTGATCCATAGGATTTTCACTGATTGATTTTTGGAAGTAGATTGCCAAGCCTTTCTTCCTAGTCTGTGTTAGTCTGGAAGCTCTGCTGAAACCCGTCCAGTGTGGGTGACACTGCTGGTATTTGAAATACCAGTGGCATAGCTTCCAGGATACCAATAATCAGAATTAAGAATAGGCTGGAAGGTCAGGCTCTAGAAGGTAGAGGAAGTGTTAAGGAGCACGCTGTTGCCAGAGGTCAAGAATGGGTCAGGAATCCAGAAGAACAAGTCACAAGTCAAGGAAGAGGCAAAAATCTCAAATCCAAGCAGACAAGAAGTCAGGCCAAGGGGCCAGCACCGGATCGCTGTGATAAGAGCCTCCTGTGAGGCCGATCAGGAACCTAGGAGTGTGTAGGCATCAGCTTGAAAGTCACTGTGATTACACCTGGTCGGAGAAGAGAGCAGATCCTCGGTGGGTCTGCTGACCTAATCAGAGACTAGTTCTGAGAATGTCATATGTCCCCCTATTGAACCATCTAAGGAGAAAACTAAATGGGGATACTCATAATACTTTGCAATTATAGCACACTCCTGCCCCAAACACCAATTAATTCATTCTCTTCAACTTCTATTGGGGAAAACAATTTCATTCTTGAGAGACGGGTAAAGGGCAGTTCTGATGATCAGTTCCCATGCTGCAGTTTTAGAGAAACTGATGTGGCAAGGGAAACCCTGGCGGCGTAGTGGTTAAGTGCTATGGCTGCTAACCAAAACGTTGGCAGTTTGAATCCGCCAGGCACTCCTTGGAAACTCTATGGGGCAGTTCTACTGTATCCTACAGGGTCGCTATGAGTCAGAATCGACTCGATGGCACTAGGTTTTTGGGTTTTGGGATGTGGCAGGATTTGGAGCAATTCTTCTTATCTGACCATCAGAAATGAGCCACGACCCCCTAATATCAACGTTCTGTTTCATTTTCTCCTTGCTCTTTCTGTGTAGGAAAAAGCAGAATAGCATCAATCTTTTTCGATTGGGCAAGGGTCAGGAGGTTAGAGTGGAGAATAATATTTGGTGAGTAGCTTGTCTCTGAAGTGACTAAGTATCAGTTTCTCCACGGGCAGGATGGATGACCACAGATGAAATGCTCTGTAACCCGTGACCAGTCCCCTGAGTCATCTAGCTTGAGATGACAGGCTATTATTAAAGTAAGTCACGCAGTGATGAAAGGAGACCAGAAAAGAAGCACTGACCTTCTTCTTTACAAGCCTTTTCATTTTCTTAGCTTAGGCTTGTTTTATTTTTAGGAAGTATAATTTTTCCTCTTGATCCAATCAAGTAGGAGTTTCTTTTCTTACATTTTTTGGCAAGACTTGAATGTAATAACCTTATCCTGGGAGCCTTCCCGATTATCTTTGAAATGAAACAGGGGTAAAAAGCATAAGAGAATTAAAAAAAAAAACTCACGGTTGGAAAAAAAAACTTTTAGAGGTTATTTAATTTAACTCTCCTGAGTAACCGAGCCCTGGTGGTGCAGTGGTTAAGAGCTTGGCTGCTAACCATAAAGTTTGAATCTACCAGCTGCTCTTTGGAAGCCCTGTGGGGCAGTTCTACTCTGTCCTATAGGGTCGCTGTGAGTTAGAATCAACTCGTAGGCAATGGGTTTTTTTTTTTTTCTTCTGAGTAACAGCTTCACTTGAAGTAATTGCCACCTATTGAAACTGAATTTCTTTTCTTAAAGATTCTCAGGGAAGAACTCACACCAGTCCTAGACGCTTCGGCAGATACTTAAGAATCTGGTTCCAGCTAAATGCATTCTTGTGTTTCTACCTGTAGAAAGGATTAAACCGGGTAGCGCCCACTGGGTTTTCAATGATTCAAGAGGGAAATTAAGCCTTAAAGGGGGCAGCTACAGGCTCACTGCTCAAGGTCTACTCACATTTTTATCTGGAGCTTACCTTAACATTTGTAAGGTCCTGGATGGTGCAAACGGTTTGCACTCAACTATTAACTTAAAGGTTGGCTGTTTGAACCCACCCAGCGCCACCTCGGAAGAAAGGCCTGGCGATCTGCTTCCGGAGCAGTTACAGCCAAGAAAACCTTGCGGTGCTCAGTTCTGCTCCGTAGCACATGGGGTTGCCATGAGTCAGAGTTCACTGGACGGCAGCAGGTTTGGTTTGGTTTTTTTAATATTTGTAGTATACTTTTAAAACCAGCATCAGAACACTTGTACAACTGGTGGGGCAGGTACAGATGAAGAAACCGAGGAGGGTTCTGGTGCCCTCCATTAGGCCATCTTGCTTTTGCAACAAAGATGATGCTTCCCCTCTGGGTGAAGACTCACCCAGACAGTCGTTTTTGCAGGTGGAAACTGAGCTTCCGGGGAGCCCGTCAGCCTTTCATCTCTGTGTGATCGGAATCCGAGACGTAAAGTGATTAGTGAGGCTTGACGTATGCTGTTGCTTGGAATAAATTTTTATATTTCAGGGAAATTTTCCTGAAGAAAAATTAAATTAAAAAAAAAGGAACAAAGATTATCCTTGGAAGTGATCAAATAGCAATAGAATTTTCCTGTATGGGCTGCCTGCCTTTGGGGGGTGGTGGAGGGATTTACTCAGGTTGTAACTTCCTCCTCCTCCTCCTCCTTTATCTCTTTCTTTCCTTGGATATCTTGCCAGAAAGATAGCCTGTAGGGGCTTCCTGGGAAGTGGGTACTCATTGTTTATGTTTTGGCAATTTGTCTCTTACAAAAGATGAGATTCCCTTGAAGATCAGACTTCTGAAGTAATTGCCACCTATTGTTTTTTTTATATCTTGGCCAATGGGCTTTTGCTTGTCCAGTATCAATTTGTCTTTTATGAGTCAAATGCCTTAAAAATAAATGTACAGAAAGATCTCTCTCCTTTGCACCATAGACCGTATTCTGCAGAGCATATTGTCGGAGTTCAAAAAAAAATCACGATGATCAGTGTGGTCATAAAAATAATAATAATTGTATCTGACTTTCCAGCCACTGTTCAAAAATATACCTAGCCTACTTCTACAAGCAAAAATCCAAGGAGGCCACCCTTATTTTCTGGGTAAACTGCATAGCAGATGCTCCCGAACTGGGTGGTTTTGAATAAAGACGTCTGCCTTTGCGTTCATCATTCAAACCCTATGCCAAAGCTCACTGCTCAGTCTGCATCTCATTTTTTCCAAGCCTCTTGGATCTGAGTTTCCTCGGTATCTGAGTTGACTAAAATACACAGTTGGCTCTGAAATTTTTCAGGCTTCCCTTCCCTTAACAAAAATGCAGATATTATGCTACTATAATATTTCTTGCATAAACTGTACTGAAAAACAAAGCTGCCCTTTTAAAAAAGACAATATTTAAATCCATCCTGCTCACAACTAAGAAACGTTTATGAGCTATGGAAAAATTAAATAACAGCCAGCGAATATTAGTGTCTATGAGTCTGCAAATTAACTGTAAATGTCAATTAATTTGTCTCTTGAGTCAGTTACCTAATACATTAAAAAAAAAAAAAGGAAGGCCTCAAATAACACAAAACAGGTGCCCAGGAAAATGGCTTTTCCCCTCCTGTTGTCTAACTGGGCTTTGATGGTCAGGTTTACCCGGAGAGATGGGAACCCTGGGCCGCCCCCTTTTCCTTCTCAGCTTTCATTCTCTCTTTGTTCTCCGCTGCGCTAACACAATGGGCTCTCCATGGGGCCATTCTTTTTAAAAGATCTGGCTCTGAGTTCATTGTCTTACCCCATCCTGTCCTACCACTCCAAAGTCAGAATACTTTTTTTCTCCTGTTTCTCACAGCACTAGATTTGGAAGAAGAAGGGTCCTGCCTTTTTCTTCGCGCTGTCTTTTTTTAAACTGTGATAAATGTATGTGTCTCTGTGTGTTTTTCTGTGTGTGCAGGTAAGGAGCCCTGGTGGCTCGTAGTTAAGCGCTTATCTGCTAACCAAACAGTTTGCGGTTCGAACCCACCCAGGGGTTCCTCAGGAGAAAAGATCTGGTGATCCGCCCCTGTAAAGGTTAAGGAAAAAAAAAAAAAAAACCCACTGCCGTCAAGTCGAGCCTATAGGACAGAGTAGAACTGCCCCATAGAGTTTCCAAGGAGCACCTGGCAGATTTAAACAGCTGACCTCTCGCTTAGCCACGGCAGCTTTTAACCACTACACCACCAGGGTTTTCTGTAAAGATTGAAACAGCCTAGGAAATCCTATGGGGCTGTTCTACTTTGTCACATGGGGTTGCTATGAGTAGAAATCAACTTCACGGCACCTAAAAACAACCACATATATATGTAACAAATCATTTGCCATTTCAACATTCTTCCCACGTATAATTCAGTGACTTTCATTGTGTCCACCATGTTGTGCAGCCATCTCCAGTATCCATTTCCAAATTTTTCATCACCCTTAAAGGACGCTCAGTGTCCCCTAAGCAATGAGTCCCTTTCCCCTCGCTCCCGCCCCTGGTAACCACTAATGAACTTAGGACCGTACGGGCTTGCTTATTCTAGCTGTTTCATGTAAGTGGAATTGTACAGTATTTGTCCTTTATGGAGATATTATCCTCTTCGATTCTTTATTTCCAGTTCTCGCGCCATCTTACAAAAAATATACCACTTCCTTTGTTATATTTGACTGGCCTCTTCTGCAGTGCTACTCCCTAATAGGGGCTTGGTGAATATTTGTTAAAGTTCCAGTGGGAACTATGTCAGAAAGCTGGAAGAACAGGAGTTTATTACCTGAGAGCTGTTGACGGCTCTAATACGACAGCTGAGAACCAATGTGAGTCTCTTACATGGGTCACAGCCCAGCCCATTAAATTTTGCATGGTGTTTTGATTTTGTTCCGCCTCGGTAACTAGATGTCACACCTGTAAACCCATGCATTTCTAAACTGGAAAGTAAGAACTTTGTCAGTAGGTTTAGAAAATCACACGGCTCAGTTAAAAAACATTCCAGAGCTCAACCACTGGCAGTGGTCAATAAAACTGTTTGATTAGTAATCATTTCTCTTAAATTGCAGAGTAAAATGACTTTATAAAAATACTAAGGTGGACAGTGTTGATGATAATGCAACCTTATGCCGTATTTGTCCGATAACTGTCCTACCAGGCCGTTCTAATGTTTAATAAATGCCATGGTTGTGTTTGTGAACATGGACGGGTTTCTCTAGGCAAGAAAATTGGAGAGTGGTAAAAGGTTGTTTTCCTAAAGAGGGACCCAAAACCTCACAGAACACTGAAGTAAAAGCTAGCAAGTCAGAATTGCTTAAAGAATTCATTACAGCTGCCTGTGTTTCTTTGCTTCTTGGGGACAGCAGTATTCAATACTTATTATGAATGATTTTGAAGCCTTATGACCTCCCCCTCCTAAAGGGGGGGTTGGTGGTTGTGATGGAAAGAATGGCTCTGAGGGCCCCAATACCCTTATAGGAGCCCTGGTGGCACAGTGGTTAAGAGCTTGGCTGCTGACCAAAAAGGTTGGCAGTTCAACTCCACCAGCCACTCCTTGGAAGCCCTATGGGGCAGTTCTACTCTGTCCTATAAGGTTGCTATGAGTTGAAATCCACTTGATAGCAATGGGTAGGTTTGAGGTTTTTTTTTTTTTTTTTTTTAATGCCCTTAGAATTGGACCCCCACTGGGTGTTTCTGTCCTACGCCACAGGCTGTTTTATCAAAGGCGCTTTTAAATATTCAGAGCGAGAAGGGTACAGGCCATCTGATAGCCACTGCCACCTGCCATACTCTTCATCCAAGCCCTTCCTCCTCTGCCAGATAGGGATTCATTCTCTGTCTCCGCAACAGTTTCTTTTCTTTTTACCCTTTCAGTTTATATTATTGTTGTTGTTAGCTGCCATTGAGCTGGCCCTCGACTCCCGGCAAACCCCATGTACAATGGGGTCTGACTGTTCTCATTGGCTGATTTTGGGGAGATCACCAGGCCTTTCTTGCTAGTCCATCTTAGTCTGGAAGTTCCGCTGAAACCTGTTCAGCATCATAGCAACACGCTAGTCTCCACTAAGAGATGGATGTTGACTACACTTGAGATGCGTTGGCTGTGGAATCGAACCTAGGTCTCCTATGTGGAAGGGGAGAATTCCACCAATGAACCACCATTGCCCTCTCTCAGCCTGTAACGATACTCAATTTTTCTCCCATCTGAAAAAAGCGACTTCTCCATGTTGCATTTCTGTACGTTCTGCTTTACTTAGTCACTCAAAAAAGTAGTCTACACAGTATTTGATACATAAAAAAACCAAAACCAAACAACTTCCCTTCGAGTCGATTCCGACGCATAGTGACCCGATAGGACTGGGTAGAACTGCCCCATAGGGTTTCCAAGGCTGTAAATCTTTACAGAAGCAGGCTGCCACATCTTTCTCCATGATTTGATACATAGTAGGCACTTTATATTTTTAGAATACTGAATGAATAAAAGTTTTGTAAACAATTTTCTTTTCTTGGAAAGTAGGCATCGATAACAAAGGGAAGGGAGTCATGAGCTGTGTCAGTTTTAAAAGGTGTCCTCAAAATCCTTGGGCATTCTTTCCATTGAGAGGTGGGGTCCAACTCCCCTCTCCTTAATCTGGGCTCTGTGACTGTTCGAGCAATAAAATATAGTGGAAGTGAGCAGTGGTAGTCCCTGTACCCAGGCCTTTAAGAACCTGGCAGCTTCCACTCACTATCTTTGGACCCTGGCCCTAAGAACCCAGCCACCATGTGATGAGGAAGCCAAGGTCACACAGAGAGACCATGTTTAGTTGTTCCAGCCTGAAGCCCCAGCCAACAGCAAGCATCAACTACCAGACATGTGAGTGAAGCTGACTCCAGATGATACAAGCCCCAGTCATGGAATCTTTCCAGCTGAGGCCCCAGACATTTTGGAGTAGTGACAAGCTCTGACCGCTGTGCCCTTTGAGTTTCTGACCCATAGAGTTTGTGAGTATAATAAAATCATTGTTTTATGCCACTGAATTTTGAGGTGGTTTGTTACATAGCCATAGATAACTGGACTAAACCATTCTGCTTGTTTCCTGATTTTACCTTCCTTTAATCCTGGTTGGAAACCCTAGTGGCTTAGTGGTTAAGTGCTACAGCTGCTAACCAAGAGTTCGGCAGTTCAAATCCACCGGGCGCTCCTTGGAAACTCTACGGGGCAGTTCTACTCCAACCTATAGGGTTGTTGTGAGTTGGAATTGACTAGATGGCAGCGGGTTTGGGTTTTTTGGTTTTCTAATCCTGGTTGGCGGGTATACCTTCTTTAACTCCCCTGTAGTCTCCCACATGTTTCATATCTTTGGACCTAGTTTGCCCCTAGGCTGGAGTCACAAACCCAGATGACTGTAGGGGTGTGTAGGGCAGAGCGCAGAAAGGATCTAGATGAGCATAGGTCCAATCTCTGTGGTGGTGGAAATATTCCACATCTATGCTGTTCAGCATGTGAAATGTGACCTGTGTGACCTATAAACTATATATTTTTAAAAAATTATTTATTTTTTTGGTGGTGTTGAGAATATACACAGCAAAACCAATTCAGCCGTTCCTACACATACAATTTAGTGACATGGATTACATTCTTTAAGCTGCACAACCACGCTCACCCTCCTTCTCTGAGTTGTTCCTCCCCCATTAACATAAACTCAATGCTCCCTAAGTTCCTATCTAATCTTTTGGGTTGCTGTTGTCGCTTGGATCCTATATAAACCACAGATCCTATATAGATGGTTCTCAAAAGAGCATAATGCTGAAGACAGACATTCTTTACTAGTTAAGCTAAACTATTGTTTGGTTCTAAGAAGAATTCAGGGAATATTTTTGGTTTACGGTTTAAAATTATCTCAAAGCGATAGTTTCAGGGGTTTATCCAGGCTTCATGGCTCCAGAAAATCTGGGGTCGACGAGAATTTGAAATTCTGTTCTGTATTTTCCTCCTTTTGATCAGGATTCCTTTACAGAATGCTTGATCAAAATGTAGGAACCATACTTTAGATATATGTAATTTTAATTAAAATTTTAAAAACTGCATTTGGCTGTCATTGTTAGCTGTGCTCAGGTCGATTCCAACTCATTGCAACCCCGTGTGTGTTAGAGTAGAACTGCCCCATAGGGTTTTCAAGGCTGTGATCTTTTGGAAGCAGATTTCCAGGCCTGTCTTCCAAGGTGCCTCTGGGTAGATTCGAACTGCCAATCTTTTGGGTAGTAGTTAAGTGCTCAACTATTTGTGCCACCCGGGGACTCATGCATATGGCTAATGGCAACCATATAGACCAGCACAGCTCTAGACAATGAGTGGTAAGCTGCTTGTCCCAAGAATATTGTTGTTGTTGTTGTGTGCCATTGAGTCAATTTTGACTCACAACAAACCTGTAGGACAGAATAAAACTGCCCCATAGGGTTTCCTAGGATGCAGTCTTTACCAAAGCAGATCGCTAGGTCTATTCTGCTGGGGGTTTTGAACCAACACCTTTTCGGTTAGCAGCTGAGTGCTTAACCATTGTGCCACCAGGGTTCGCCCCAAGAATACCATCTAATTACATTGCCTTAACATTTAAAAATTAGTTTTATTGTACTTAGATTTTTAAAAACAACACTAATAGTACTAAAAACAGCAGACCCCCGCCTAGCCCTTTAATCTCACTCCCTAGAAGCATGTTCTTCTTTTAGGCATTTCTTCTGGTATTTACCTCCATATATAACTAATGTGCTCAACCTGTTATTTATTTGTCCAGTTTGGACATTATCTACCGATTTCCTGTTATAATAGATAAGGATTTAGCTTTCTTACTGTATTAATTTTCTATTGCTACCCTAATAAATTACCATAAACTTTTTTAAAAAGTGGCTTAAAACAACACAAATTTATTATCGTACAGTTCTGTAGGTCAGAAGCCCAACATGAATCCATACCTCACACCAGGCACAAGAACTAACTCAAAATGGATCAAAGGCCTAAATGTTCATTAGCTCCTGTGTCTACGTGTATCAGGAGAAGCCTCCAGCCTGACCCACGGACTTGTGAGTTCCAGCCTCTACAACCATATGAGCCATTTCCTTTGTATAAATCTCTCTACATAGATATGTATATGCTTTACTGGTTTTGCTTCTCTAGAGAACCCACCTAAGACAATAACATAGGGTCAAAACTAAGGGACCTAATTTTTGGCATAAAAAGGCTATCAAAACTAAAAATGCACAAATGACCAGAAGATAAATTAAGTAACTGGGACCTCCTAAAAATTACTTATGCTCATCAAAAGACTTTACAAACGGAGTAAAAAGAGAACCTATGGACTGGGAAAAAATCTTTGGCAACAACATAACCGATAAGGCTCTAATTTCTCAAATATATAGAGAAGGTCAACAACTCAACAACAAAAAGACAAACAATCCAATCAAAAATGGGGAAAGAACACTAATGGATACTTCACCAAAGAGGACATTCTGGTGGCCAATGAATACATGAAAATATGCTCTCGATCATTAGCCATTACAGAGATGCAAATCAAAACTACACTGAGATACCATCTCACCCTGCAAAAATGGCAATGATCAAAAAAAACAGAAAATAACAAACACTGACTAGGTTGTAGGAGGATTGGAACTCTTATGCATTGCTGGTGGGATTGTACAATGGTACAACCACTATGAAAAACAATATGGCACTTCCTCAAAAAGCTAGAAATAGAAATACCTATGATCCAGCAATCCCACTCCTAGGTATAGATGCTAGAGATATAAGCACAATGACACAGACAGACATATGCACACCTATGCTCATTGCTGCATTGTTCACATTGGCAAAAAGATGGAAACAACCTAAGTGCCCATCAATGGATGAATGGGTAAGGCAACTGTGGTGCATAGATGCAATGGAATACTACACAACTGTAAAGAATAATGAGTTAATAACTACAGTTAATCTATGGCCAGCTTTATGCAATTTTCATTCCATGTGTGGCTTCATCTATTGTCTTGGTTGGCATTATAAGCCCTGAGTTAAAGACCCCCTTCCTGGTGCTGGTATATATAGACAGAAGGTAGAAGAAGGGGCAGGAGAGCAGGAAATGAGATGCTTTCCCTATTCTTAAAATCTTTATATATATCTGTGGCATGTGAAATTTGGGCAGATATTCAGACTTATGACGGTATCCATTTCTTGTGCTGAGAGTAGGCACACCAGATAAATGCTACTCCTGACAAAGTGCTGGCTTAGCAAGGGCTCCTTGTGTCTCAATGTCTGCTGGTAGCACAGTGGTTAAGAGCATTGGTGCTGGAGACAGACCTGATTTCAATCCCTGAATCCTACAAGTCACAGTTTTACAATGTTGTAAAGTTATTTACCCTCTCTGTGCTTCAGTTTCCTCACTTGTAGCAATGGGTATAATAATAGTTCATACCTCATTCTGTTGTTGTAAAAATCCAATGACTTTGTACTGTTAAAAGTTTAGGGCAATGCTTCACACCTAAGTGCTCAAGAATCATCAACGATTGCATTCGTGAACATATAGCAGCAAAGCCTTCTTTAGACTGAGGAGGTAGAGTGCTTTAGGATTAATTAGAAAAACCTATGATGCAAATTCAAGGAGCCTTGGTGGCACAAAGGTTAAGAGCTCAGCTGCTAACTGAAAGGTTGGTGGCTGGAACCCACCGGGAGGCTCTGCGGAGAAAGACCTGGCAATCTGCTCCCATAAAGATTACCTGTTGCTGTCAAGCCAATTCCGACTCACAGCAACTGTATAGGACAGAACAGAGCTGCCCCCACAGGGTTTCCAAGGCTGTAATCTTTACAGAAGCAGACTGCCACATCTTTCTCCCTTGGAGCAGCTGGTAAATAGGTTCAAACCCCTGGCATTTTTGTTAGCAGCTGAGTGCTTTAACCACTATGCCACCAGGGCTCCTGCCACAAAGATTACAGCCTAGAAAACCCTAGGGGACTGTTCTATTCTGTCACATGGAGTCACTACCCAGTGCTGTCGAAGTCGATTCCGACTCATGGAGTCACTAGGAGTCGAAAATAGACGTGACAGCACCAAACAACAACAACATGAGGCTATTAATGCCTTCTTTCATAAGAGAATGACCTTGCTAGGTCCATATAGCCAAATAACCTAATCCCCAGTGATCAGCATCACTGCTCAACCTAAAAATGTGACTGATATAAGAGCCACATCTAAACTCTCCACCTCTCTTACTCACATGGAAAACCTACCCAAAGACAGAAGTGGAGGACCTGATTCTTGTTGTTGCTGTTATATATATATATATATATATATATATGTATGTATATGAAACAACATTTGCCAATTCAGCATTTTTCAGGTGTACAATTTAGTGATATCATTTATAGTAATCATGTCGTGCAATCACCCGTCATTGTGGCCAAATTTCTCATAATAAATAACAACACTGTTTACTAAACAAGGACTCTCTTTTCCCCCCTTCCTCCCACCCCTGGAAACTTTGATCTCTATACATATATACATTTGTATATTCTTGTTATTTTGTACAAGTGGGATCATACAGTACATGTCCTTTTGTGTTTGTGTATTTCACTCAGTATAATGTTTTCAAGGTTCATCCATGTCGTAGCATGAATCAGGACTTCATTTCTCTTCGCTGCTGAGTAATATTCCATTGTATATATATCCACATTTTGTTTATGGAGGACCTGATTCTTGAATGTTGTAATATATATATTTCCTTCTCTCTCTTTTTTTTGAGCATGTTTATTTATTTTTTATCGTATTTTAGTTGAAGGTTTGCAGAATGAGCTAGTTTCTCAGCAAACAGTTAGTACACACATTGTTCTATGACATTAGTTAACAACCACCCCATGACGTGTCAACACTCTCCCTTCTCAACCCTGGGTTCCCTATTACCAGTTTTTCTGTTCCTCCCTGCTTTCCAGTCCCTGCCCCAGGGCTGGCATTTCCCTTTAGTCTTGTTTTTTTCCATTGGCCTATTCAATCTTTGACTGAAGGGTGAACCTCAGGAGTGACCTCATTACTGAGCTGAAAGAGTGTCTGGGGGCCATACTCTCAGGGTTTCTTCAGTCTCGGTCAGGCTAGCAAGTCTGGTCTTTCTTTTTGAGTTAGAATTTTGTCCTATATCTTTCTCCAGCTCTGCCCGGGGCCCTCTACTATGATCCCTGCCAGAGCAATCAGTGGTGGTAGCCAGGCACCATCTAGTTGTACTGGACTCAGTCTGGTGGAGGCTGTGTCTCTCTCTTTTTAAATAGAAATAATTTCAAATTTACTAAAGAGTTACAAAAATAGTCCTTAAGAACTCCCACATTCTCTTTACCCCCAGTTCTTAACTCTCTACATATCTATTCATATTATTATTTTTTTCCTGAGCTATTTCTTTTTTTTTAATTGTGGTGAAAACACACTCAACGAAACATTCGCCAATTCAACAATTTCTATGTGTGTAATTGGTTACAGTCTTCAGACTGTGCAGCAATTATCACTATTCTTTTCCCCAAATTATTCTATCACCACTAGCATAAACTGAGCGCCACCTCCTGAACTGTTCACGAGCAGGTATCATGCCCTTTTACTTCACAATACGTTAGCGAGTATGTCCTAAGATCGAGGACATTTCTTGCACGACCATAAGTCTATTATAAAATTCAGGAAATTTAATGCTGCAATAATATTATTATCTAACATACAACCCATATGCAAAATTTGCCGCTTGTCTTAATAAAGTCCTTGCAACGACACTTCAGCTTTCTTATCTTGACTAGGTCTTCAGCTTTTGTTTATCTTTCATGGCTTTAGTGTTTTTTAGGCTTCTAGGTCAGTAGTTTTGTAGAATGCCTCGCATTTGGGCTTGCTTTATATTTCCTCATGATTAAATTCATTTATGCATTTTTGTCAAAAATTCCACAGCAGTAGTGGTGTGTTCTTCCTGGTGCATTACATTGGGAAACGTCTACCATCGGTTTGTCCTGCTACTGGAGAAGTTAACTATTTTCTCCTCATTGACAAGCAGGGTAAGGTCTGGGGGTACAAACGATGAGCAGTGTGCTGGAAGCCAGTTAACTGAGGGTTTATTAGACTAATGCTATACATTTCCTGAAGTTTTTTGTGGCACTGTTTCTAAGCTTCCTTTTGCACACACCTTCTAATTTTCAATTAGCCTGGAAAAAGCAAGCAGCCGTACAACTGTGGCAAGACAGACTTCGGGAGAGAGGATTTGAAATATTTGCTGCCTAGGCCCACACAGGCCCAGGCTGGAAGGAGATGGACTGGATGGAGGACTGGTGGGTGCTCCATCCTTTTTTTTTTTTTAATTGTTTTTCTTTTAATTAATTTATGTGTGTGTGTGTGTGTGCATGTGTGTGTGTGTGAATATACACAGTGAAACTCACTCCCATTCAACAAGTTTCTAGATATAATGATCAGTGATGTTGGTTACATTCTTTACATTGTGTCAATACTTTACATCATGTCCATCATTTCTATTGTAGTTGTTTCACTCCCATTACTTAAAATACCCCACCCTCCAACCCTCTCCTCTATGCTTTAAAATAGCTGCTGTCCATTTGATCTCATATAGATAATTTTTAAAAGAATACAATGCTCAAGGGTGACAATGTTTACTTTTTGATTTAACTGTTACTTAGTTTAAAGGTGACTTTAGGGAGATAACTTTGATTCAAAGTTTGAAGAGTAACTCAGGGCTATTGTCTCAGGGACTCATCCAGCCTCAATGGGTCCAGTAAGTTAGCATTCTTAAGAAGGTGAAGATCTGCTGCACATTTTCCTCCCTTTCTGTAGGGGTGCCCCATCTGTAAGCAGGCAGGTGCTAAGGTGGGTGTGGTTGCAGAGGGCTTACTCTGATCCTGAGACTTCACAAAGCCATAGACGGACCCGAAGATTGGAAGGAGGGGTGCAGCCCCCTGGACACCTTCCCCGCCTCATACCTGAGCTCTAGGTGTCAGACTGATAGTCCTCCAAACTTGCCATCCTGTTTCACACTTTTGATCTTTGCACAAGTGTGCTGGTCCAAATGGATGTGAAGGGAAGGGGTGATTTTTTTTGAATTCCTGCAGTGATCCAGGAGTCCCTGGGTGGTGCACAGAGTTAGCACACTATGCTGCTAACCAAAAGGTTGGGGGCTCAAGTTCACCCAGAAGTGCCTCGGAAGAAAGACCTGGCAATCAACGTCTGAAAAATCAGCCATTGAACACCTTACGGAGCACAGTTTTACTCTGACACACGTGGGGTCGCCATGAGTCAGAATCAACTTGAGAGCAAGTGAATTTTTTTTTTTTTTTGGCTATGATCCACTTGCTTTCATAACAAATAGATGAGGAATGGTCAGCTGAGTAATCAGGAAGTAGACGTCAGCAGAAAAACTAAGGTGTCGCCATTCAAGAGGTCCTTTTCCAAAAAGAGTTTCCTTATATGGATTTGTCACCTGGAGAGTTGTCCTTTCAGGCAATAGGACTCTCTGTTGAGGGTTCTAATAATAATGCAAACAAAAATAGACCTGAAATTGGTGGAATAATTGGGGAAAGGGTGGTGATAAAGGTTGCACAACATGATAAATGCAGTCGACATCACTGACCTCTACCTGTAACATCGTTGAACTGGCAAATGTTTTGTTCTTTACATTTTATCACAATAAAATAAATTAATAAGTGAACAAAGAGATAAGCACCCCCCCCAATAGACCTGAAATTAATGCTGTTATTTGAATTACCCACACCATCCCAAAGGATAATCGAGAGTTAACTGAATGACAGGACTGGTGTTCTGTAATGAAGGAGTCATTAAAAAAAAGGCTAGTGGAGCAGCATAACGTGTGTTTCTCACTGTAAGTCAAGCAGTTCATCATTATTTTTATTGTTTGATAATAAAATATATTACTGTGTTTCAGAGAAGAGTACAGAGTGTGATGAAGTGAAGGGATGGAGTTTCAGTCTTTAAGTCCTGCGTCTTGATCATTCGCTCACGATAGTAATGTATTCTACACACGGCATTTTCAGAGCAGGGATGATAATAAAGGGAGATAGTATATTGGTTGAGAGTGAGAGAAGAAGGCATGACTGAGAACTCTGGCAAAGATGGTGATAAAGTAATAGGATTTGTAGGAAATGGTAATGATAAACCAAGCGTCAGTTAAGATGCTTTTGTGTGCACGTGAGGCTGACCAATAAATTGTGGTGAGTCCAAATCTCATTTTTCTTGTTCCTTCTGACCTCCAGAACTGAGCTGTAATTTTTCAATATGACCACCAGGTGGCCTTTGATTTTTTTCCTAAGGCACTCAAGGGACAAGTCTAGTGGGCCAGTTGGTCTGCCCGGGGTGCCAAAGGTGGGACATCAGTAATCCTGTCCTAGGTGGTCTTTCCTCTGCCAGGACTGACCTATTACTGTGCCCGTCTGGTCCTCCTTGTTCTGCTGTAATGCCTGCCAGATGGATAAGTTCTCTTCTGTGAATGTCAACACCATTCACACAAAACGTAATGAACATTTCATCATAAACGCTTTCCCCTCCTCCAAATTCATTTTCTGCCTTTGATATGTTTCTGCATAGACTTTATGTAATTGTAACAAGTGTTTACCTACTAAATGGTGTTCTGCTTTTAATTCAACGTGATTTCACATGTTAAGATTAGTGTAGTTGACATATTTTAGAAAGCAAAACATAAATAGCATTGATGCAAACATGAAATTTTGGATCCCAAAGTAGAATTAAAGGATCAAAGAATAAGAATGGTTTTACAAGGCTTGTTATATTCCCAGTTTGCTCTGCAGAAAAAAAAAAAAAATTTTTTTCAATTGCCTCTTTTCTCTAAGGTCTCTAACTAGTATTTCTCCCCCCCCCACCCCCCAGTAAAAAAAATGAGTTACTGGTGCTAGTGTCTTGATGAGTTGTAAAATGCCTCTCTCACCCTCCCCTCACTTGTCCTCTTCTCTATTCAATTGGAACACAACCTTATCCCTTCTAAGAGGCAGTAGGATGGGGACTTATTTATTTACTTATTTATTTCAGCAGACGTGTATCAACAGTGTGTGGGAAAAAATATTCACACACCATCTGAATGACTAGAGCCATTGAAAAAGTTGCAATTTTATCAGTTTTTTTTTTAATAATTTTTATTCTGCTTTAAGTGAAAGTTTACAAATCAAGTCAGTCTGTCACATATAAGCTTATATACACCTTACTCTATACTCCCACTTACTCTCCCCCTAATGAGTCAGCCTGCTCCCTCCCTCCAGTCTCTCCTTTCATGACCATTTTGCCAGTTTCTAACCCTCTCTACCCTCCCATCTCCCCTCCAGGAAGGAGATGCCAACACAGTCTCAAGTGTCCACCTGATACAAGTAGCTCACTCTTCATCAGCATCTCTCTCCAGCCCATTGTCCAGTCCCTTCCATGTCTGATGAGTAGTCTTCGGGAATGGTTCCTGTCCTGGGCCAACAGAAGGTTTGGGGACCATGACCGCCGGGATCCCTCTAGTCTCAGTCAGACCATTAAGTCTCGTCTTTTTATGAGAATTAGGGGTCTGCATCCCACTGTTCTCCTGCTCCTTCAGGGGTTCTCTGTTGTGCTCCCTGTCGGGGCAGTCATCGGTTGTGGTCGGGCAAGCACCATCTAGTTCTTCTGGTCTCAGGATGATGTAAGTCTCTAGTTCATGTGGCCTTTTCTATCTCTTGGGCTCATAGTTATCGTGTGACCTTGGTGTTCTTCATTCTCCTTTGATCCAGGTGGGTTGAGACCAATTGATGCATCTTAGATGGCCGCTTGTTAGCATTTAAGACCCCAGATGCCACATTTCAAAGTGGGATGCAGAATGTTTTCATAATAGAATTATTTTGCCAATTGACTTAGAAGTCCCCTTAAGCCATAGTCCCCAAACCCCTGCCCTTGCTCCGCTGACCTTCGAAGCATTCAGTTCATCCCGGAAACTTCTTTGCTTTTGGTCCAGTCCAGTTGAGCTGACCTTTCCTGTATTGAGTATTGTCCTTCCCTTCACCTAAAGTAGTTCTTATCTACTAACTAATCAGTAAATAACCCTCTCCCACCCTCCCTCCTTCCCCCCCTCGTAACCACAAAAGTATCTGTTCTCAGTTTATACTATTTTTCAAGATCTTATAGTAGTGGTCTTATACAATATTTGTGCTTTTGCCTCTGACTAATTTCACTCAGCATAATGCCTTCCAGGTTCCTCCATGTTATGAAATGTTTCACAGATTCGTCACTGTTCTTTATTGATGCATAGTATTCCATTGTGTGAATGTACCATAATTTATTTAACCATTCATCTGTTGATGGACACCTGGGTTGCTTCCATCTTTTTGCTATTGTAAACAGTGCTGCAATAAACATGGGTGTGCATATATCTGTTCGTGTAAAGGCTCTTATTTCTCTAGGGTATATTCCGAGGAGTGGGATTTCTGGGTTGTATGGTAGTTCTATTTCTAAATTTTTAAGAAAATGCCAGATAGATTTCCAAAGTGGTCGTACCATTTTACATTCCCACCAGCAGTGTATAAGAGTTCCAATCTCTCCGCAGCCTCTCCAACATTTATTATTTTGTGTTTTTTGGATTAATGCCAGCCTTGTTGGAGTGAGATGGAGTCTCATCGTAGTTTTAATTTGCATTTCTCTAATGGCTAATGATTAAGAGCATTTTCTCATGTATCTGTTAGCTGCCTGAATATCTTCTTTAGTGAAGTGCGTGTTCATATCCTTTGCCCGCTTTTTGATTGGGTTGCTTGTCTTTTTGTGGTTGAATTTTAACAGAATCATATAGATTTTAGAGATCAGGCGCTGGTCAGAGATGTCATAGCTGAAAATTTTTTCCCAATCTGTAGGTGGTCTTTTTACTCTTTTGGTGAAGTTTTTAGATGAGCATAGGTGTTTGATTTTTAGGAGCTCCCAGTTACCTGGTTTCTCTTCGTTGTTTTTAGTAATATTTTGTATTCTGTTTATGCCTTGTATTAGGGCTCCTAAGGTTGTCCCGATTTTTTCTTCCATGATCTTTATCGTTTTAGTCTTTATGTTTAGGTCTTTGATCCACTTGGAGTTAGTTTTTGTGCATGGTGTGAGGTATGGGCCCTGTTTCATTTTTTTTGCAAATGGATATCCAGTTGTGCCAGCACCATTTGTTAAAAAGACTATCTTTTCCCCAATTAACTGACACTGGGCCTTTGTCAAATATCAACTGCTCATATGTGGATGGATTTATATCTGGGTTCTCAATTCTGTTCCACTGGTCTATGTGCCTGTTGTTGTACCAATACCAGGCTGTTTTGACTACTGTGGCTGTATAATAGGTTCTAAAATCAGGTGGAGTGAGGCCTCCCCCGTTCTTCTTCTTTTTCAGTAATGCATTACTTATCCGAGGCTTCTTTCCCTCCCATATGAAGTTGGTGATTTGTTTCTCCATCACATTAAAAAATGTCATTGGAATTTGGATCAGAAGTGCATTGTATGTATAGATGGCTTTTGGTAGAATAGACATTTTTACTATGTTAAGTCTTCCTATCCATGAGCAAGGTATGTTTTTCCACTTAAGTAGGTCCTTTTTAGTTTATTGCACTAGTACTTTGTAGTTTTCTTTGTATAGGTCTTTTACATCTTTGGTAAGATTTATTCCTAAGTATTTTATCTTCCTGGGGGCTACTGTGAATGGTATTGATTTGGTGATTTCCTCTTCGATGTTCTTTTTGTTGATGTAGAGGAATCCAAGTGATTTTTGTATGTTTATCTTATAACCTGAGACTCTGCCAAACTCTTCTATTACTGTCAGTAGTTTTCTGGAGGATTCCTTAGGGTTTTCTGTATAAGATCATGTCATCTGCAAATAGAGATCATTTTACTTCTTTCTTGCCAGTCCGGATGCCCTTTATTTCTTTGTCTAGCCTAATTGCTCTGGCTAGGACCTCTAGCACAATGTTGCATAAGAGTGGTGATAAAGGGCATCCTTGTCTGGTTCCTGTTCTCAAGGGAAATGCTTTCAGGCTCTCTCCATTTAGAGTGATGTTGGCTGTTGGCTTTGTATAGATGCCCTTTATTATCTTGAGGAATTTTCCTTCAATTCCTATTTTGCTGAGAGTTTTTATCATGAATGGGTGTTGGACTTTGTCAAATGCCTTTTCTGCATCAGTTGGTAAGATCATGTGGTTTTTGTCTTTTGTTTTCTTTATACGGTGGATTACATTAATGGTTTTTCTAATATTGAACCTGCCTTGCATAAAAAAAAAATTTTTTTTTCATACCTGGTATAAATCCCACTTGGTCGTGATGGATTATTTTTTTGATATCTTGTTAAATTCTATTGGCTAGAAGTTTGTTGAGGATTTTTGCATCTATGTTCATGAGGGATATAGGTCTATAATTTTCTTTTTTTGTGATGTCTTTACCTGGTTTTGGTATCAGGGATATGGTGGCTTCATAGAATGAGTTAGGTAGTATTCCGTCATTTTCTATGCTTTGAAATACCTTTAGTAGTAGTGGTGTTAACTCTTCTCTGAAAGTTTGGTAGGACTCTGCAGTAAGGCCCTCCGGGCCAGGGCTTTTTTTTGTTGGGAGTTTTTTGAGTACTGTTTCAATCTCTTTTTTTGTTATGGGTCTATTTAGTTGTTCTACTTCTGATTGTGTTAGTTTAGGTAGGTAGTGTTTTTCTAGGAATTTATCCATTTCTTCTAGGTTTGCAAATTCGTTAGAGTACAATTTTTCATAATAGTCTGATATGATTCTTTTAATTTCAGTTGGGTCTGTTGTGATATGGCCCATCTCATCTCTTATTTGGGTTATTTGTTTCCTTTCCTGTATTTCTTTTGTCGGTCTGGCCAATGGTTTACCAATTTTGTTAATTTTCTCGAAGAACCAGCTTTTGGCTTTGTTAATTCTTTCAATTGTTTTTCTGCTCTCTAATTCATTTAGTTCAGCTCTAATTTTTATTATTTGTTTTCTTCTGGTGCCTGATGGATTCTTTTGTTGCTCACTTTCTATTTGTTCAAGTTGTAGGGACAATTCTCTGATTTTGGCTCTTTCTTCTTTTTGTATGTGTGCATTTATCGATATAAATTGACCTCTGAGCACTGCTTTTGCTGTGTCCCAGAGGTTTTGATAGGAAGTATTTTCATTCTCATTGCATTCTATGAATTTCTTTATTCCCTCCTTAATGTCTTCTATAACACAGTCTTTTTTCAGCAGGGTATTGTTCAGTTTCCACGTATTTGATTTCTTTTCCCTAATTTTTCTGTTATTGATTCCCACTTTTATGACCTTGTGGTCTGAGAAGATGCTTTGTAATATTTTGATGTTTTGGATTCTACAAAGGTTTGCTTCATGACCTAATATGTGGTCTATTCTAGAGAATGTTCCACGTGCGCTAGAAAAAAAAAGTATACTTTGCAGCTGTTGGGTGGAGTGTTCTGCATAAGTCTATGAGGACAAGGTGATTGTTTGTAGCAGTTAGGTCTTCTGTGTCTCTATTGAGCTTCTTACTGGAAGTCCTGTCCTTCTTTGAAAGAGGTGTGTTGAAGTCTCCTACTATAATTGTGGAGGTGTCTATCTCACTTTTCAGTTCTGTTAAAGTTTGTCTTATGTATCTTGCAGCCCAGTCATTGGGAGCATAAATATTTAATATGGTTATATCTTCCTGGTTTATTGTCCCTTTAATCATTATGTAGTGTCCTTCTTTATCCTTTGTGGTGGATTTAACTTTAAAGTCTATTTTGTCAGAAATTAATATTGCTACTCCTGCTCTTTTTTGCTTGTTGTTTGCTTGATATATTTTTTTCCATCCTTTGAGTTTTAGTTGGTTTGTGTCTCTAAGTCTAAAGTGTGTCTCTTGTAGGCAGCATATAGACAGATCGTGTTTCTTTATCCAGTCTGAGACTCTCTGTCTCTTTATTGGTGCATTTAGTCCATTTACATTCAGGGTAATTATAGATAAGTATGTGTTTAGTGCTGTCATTTTGATGCCTTTTTGTGTGTTGTTGACAATTTCATTTTTCCACTTACTTTTTTGTGCCGAGATGTTTTTCTTTGTAAATTGTGAGTTCCTCATTTTCATAGTAGTTGACTTTATATTTGCTGAGTCGTTATGTTTTTCTTGGTTTTTATTTTGAGTTATGGAGTTGTTATACCTCTTTGTGGTTACCTTAATATTTACCCCTATTTTTCTAAGTAAAAACCTAACTTGTATTGTCCTATATCGCCTTGTTTCCCTCTCCATATGGCAGTTCTATGCCTCCTATATTTAGTCCCTCTTTTTGATTATTGTGATCTTTTACATATTGACTTCAATGATTCCCTGTTTTGAGCGTTTTATTCTTTTTAAAATTAATCTTTATTTGTTTTTGTGATTTCCCTATTTGAGTTGATATCAGGATGTTCTGTTCTGTGACCTTGTGTTGTGCTGGTATCTGATATTATTGGTTTTCTGACCAATTTCCTTTAGTATTTCTTGTAGCTTTGGTTTGGTTTTTGCAAATTCTCTAAGCTTGTGTTTATCTGTAAATGTCTTAATTTTGCCTTCATATTTGAGAGAGAGTTTTGCTGGATATATGATCCTTGGCTGGCAGTTTTTCTCCTTCGGTGCTCTATGAATGTCAGCCCATTGCCTTCTTGACTGCATGGTTTCTGCTGAGTAGTCTGAACTTACTGATTCTCCTTTGTAGGAGACCTTTCTTTTATCCCTGGCTGCTTTTAAAATTTTCTCTTTATCTTAGGTTTTGGCAAGTTTGATGATAATATGTCTTGGTGATTTTCTTTTTGGATCAATCTCATATGGGGTTTGATGAGCATCTTGGATAGATATCCTTTCGTCTTTTATGATGTCAGGGAAGTTTTCTGCGGACAGATCTTCAGCTATTCTCTCTGTATTTTCTGTTATCTCTCCCTGTTCTGGGACTCCAATCACATGCAAGTTATTCTTCTTGATAGAGTCCCACATGATTCTTAGGGTTTCTTCATTTTTTTTTTAATTCTTTTATCTGATTTTTTTTCAGCTATATTGGTGTCAATTCCCTTGTCCTCCACATCCGCCACCCTGTATTCCAATTGCTCTAGTCTGTTCCTCTGACTTCCTATTGAGTTGTCTAATTCTGTAATTTTACTGTTAATCTTTTGGAGTTCTGAATGCTGTCTCTCTATGGATTCCTGCAGCTTATTAATTTTTCCACTATGTTCTTCAATAACCTTTTTGATTTCTTTAATTGCTTTATCAGTGTGTTCCTTGGCTTTTTCTGTAGATTGCCTTATTTCATTTCTGAGGTCATCCCTGATGTCTTGAAGCATTCTGTAAATTAGTTTTTTATATTCTGCATCTGGCAATTCCAGGATTGTATCTTCATTTGGGAAAGATTTTGATTCTTTAGTTTGGGGAGTTGTAGAAGCAATCATGGTCTGCTTCTTTATGTGGTTTGATATCGACTGCGGTCTACGAGCCATCTATAAGATATTGTAATGATTTATTTTATATTTGCTCACTGAGTCTTATCTTGTTTTGTTTTCTTTCAATATACGTAGATGGGCTACTAGATTGTGCTGACTAGATTGTTGTAGCCCTTGAATCACTTATGTCCTATTACCAGCTGGTTTGGGCTGTTACCAGATATATAAGCCTAAGAGTCCATTCACTATTCTTGAGTAGAATCTGATTTTGGGTCATCAAGTGTGTGGTGCAGACTGTCACCTATCCACCTAGAGAAGCAGTGGTGATATTTGTGTGCACCAGATTCTAGTAGCAGCTGGGGTTCACACTCCGGGGCGGGGGCAGGATGCTGACAGGCTTCCCCCAAGTGCCAGTGAGGTAGGTGTGTCTCTATTCCTAAAGCACTTTGGTGGGTGGGCTCTGCAGCTGTACCTTAAGCCCCCAATGTAAGTTCCTCTACAGATTGGTAGGTGTCACCCTCCTTAGACCCCTAAGGCAGGAGGCTAGGTGGTTTGGGGGGAGCTTCAGCCCCCAGTTCCCTATTGTGGGTCAGTGAGGGCTGTGTTGAATATGCAGAGATATCAGACCTGGGAAACTTGTCTTTCCAGTAATCCACTAAAACAATTACAGTCAGATCCCTATCAGAATTGCCTTTGCATTATAATAGCCACCTTGTTCCCTGTAGGGATGAAAGCCCAAGACTGTGGATCACATATGTTTGGCTGGAGCTGGTTCTGTATTTTTAGTTCAATTAGGGAAGGATTTTTGGTCCCCGGGTTTTTTGTAGCTGCTTCTCTCAGGCCAGGAGAATGGGTTAGGAAAAGACCAAAAAAAAGAAAAAGAAAAACCACAGCACACTTCACTCTCTGGCTCAGGAAATTCCAATGTTAATGAAGCCACCTGGGTAGGGGAGGGGAGGGTTCAGATAAATAGGAGAGAGTAGTACCCCGGAATATAGACAAAGTTACTTATCTTGTTTGGTGATGACTGTTTTATCTGAGATTCCCGAGGGGTGTGTAGCCTGTGTGCATTGGCTGGGTCGAGATTGCCCCCGAGGGTCAGGCTGGCACCCCGTGCTTGTGCTGTCTCAGAAGCCGTGGTCAGTTTCTCCGCTCCCAGTCCAAAGCCCAGCGCCAAGGTTCCCCAGTTGGGATGCCGCACTCCAGGCTCCAAAGCCAGTCACTGCCTCCCAGTAACTTCTCCTCCTGTCAGCCGCGTCGCTGCGCTGCCTGCGTGCACTGGCTGGGCTTCCGCTGAGGTCACTTCTGGGGGCTAGGGCTGCATCCCGTGTTTGCACCGTCTCAGGATGCCGTGCTCAGCTCCCCTGTACCCAGTCCAAAGCCCGGCGCCAAGGTTTCCTGACTGGGACGCTGGCTCCAGGCTCCGAAAACAGTCACTGCTTCCCCATGGTTGTTCATTCTCAGTCTCTGTCACTCAGGTCAACTCTTTAGATCTGTGTTTGATGACCAGGGTTAGTAGATTGTCACGTATGTGATCGATTCACTTGTTTTTCCGAGTCTTTGTTGCAACAGGGATCCGAGGTAGCTTCTACCTAGTCAGCCATCTTGGTCCCGCCCCCCCAGTTTTCATTTTTGTAGTGTAATGTTTTTATGATGTTACCTAGTCTGTATTTCTTTCACTAGTAACAGGGCTCTAGCCTGCCCTCCACTCTAACCCCTGCCCCCTGGCAATTAGCAGTCTGTACTTACTTGTCCGAGAACTACTCAGCAGCTCTGACCACTTACCAAAGGGAATTTGAGCGTTAACTGTACCAATGTTTCCATATAGTGTTGGTCAATTATGTTGTTCACGCTTATTTTTCCAATTTGTTATGTTCATTAAACTTTTTAAGCTGAGTTTTTGCTGCGAAGAAGGTTTTAAAATTAAATAATTACTTTTTAATAGGTTAATAAAATCCAAAAAGTTCAAGAGAACATAAGTGGAAAGTTTTCCCCTCCCCCAAATCTCAGTTCCCTTACTCAGAAGCAACCACTATTATTACTTTTTTCATATTTTTTCCAGCTATATTAAATGTGCAAATAAGGGATACGTGTGCATATATATTTATAAATGCATGCTTTTGTTTTTAAACACTGAGAGTAACTACATACACACCATTTTAGTACTTTCCTTTTTTTTTTACTTAACAATATACCTTGGAAATCTTTCCATATCAAGATGTAAAAGCTGTGTCATTGTTTTAATAGCTGCATAGTATTTCCCTGAATGGATATACCATCATTTATTGAACAGTCTCCTTTGGATGGGCATTAAGATTATTTTTAAACTTCTGTTGTACAAATAGTAGTTAAGTAAATATCCTTGTATAGACATCTTTGCATCCCTGCCTGAGTGTATCTGCAGGATAGACATCTACGTGGTGCAGCGAATTACTTAATATGGTCCCTCTAGTCAGCCAGAGTCTTGTGATTTCCACAAAATGATTGTGTGGGACCATGTAAGTAAGGTGCTTGTGGCCATCCAAGGGGATTGGGCAACCTGCTAATAATGCAAATAAGGTGCATGGAACGCTTGTGGGGGTAAGACCATGCAAATAAGGTGTATGGGACCCTAATGAGGAGATTAGTCAGTTTTGCCATTCCACTAGACTTAAAAAGAGCCAATCCCAGAAACAAAGAGGGAACCATACTACTGTCAAGAAAGAAGAGCCAGGAGCAGATCTCATCCTTTGGACCCGGGGTCCCTGCACTGAGAACCATCTAGACCTAGGAGACGGTGAGAAGTGGCAGCAGAGAAATGGCAGCAGCAGAGCCAGAAGACCGGCATGAGATGGCACAGTGGGCTTCTTGACCCAGGGAGCAAGAGAGCTAGGTGCCTTCTGGTAGAAGGCTTACTGGCAGAGTGGGGTGCCTCTGGGCACTTGATGGAGCCAAAGAACTTTATAACACTTGCCTGAGCAGGGCAGAGGCCAGGTTGATGGGCTGAGGGGCTGGAAGACTGAGGGGCCAAGGGGCTGAGAGGCCTACAGCCGAGAAAGAGGCCTGCCTGTGGGCACAGCCGAAAAGCCGTCCTGACAAAGAACTGTATCCTGAGTCGTGCCTGATCCTGAACGGTAACCTGTTACTTCCCCAATAAACCCATAACTGTGGGTATGGTCTGTGAGCTCTGTATGGCCATTGCAATGAATTATCAAACTCAGCAGAGTAGAGAGTGCCATGGGAGGAACGGCTGGTGTCAGAGTTGGTATAAAGGCTGGAGAGTAGAGATATGTCTGATCTCTACTGTGATGGTTAAGGTTGTGTGTCAACTTGGCTGGGCCATGATTCTCAGTGTTTACATGTGATCACTCCCATGATTGATTCTGCTGTGAGTAGATAATCAGTTGAAAGGGAGTTTTCTTGGGAGTGTGGCCTGCATCCAAATATAAGCAAACTTTCTGGCTTTTTTGCTTACTGTGGATCCTGCGCTGCCTCCTGTTCGTCTGACCTCTGGCTCTTGGGACTTGAGCTGTCGGGTTATCTGCAGATCTTGGAATTTGTCAATCTTCATAGCCTGAGAGCAGGAGCCCCACTCTCCGACCTGCCAATCTGGGGTTCACTAGCCCCTGAGGCTATGTGAATTGATAGAAGCCTCTATCCTGATACACAGACTTGGGACGTTTCAGCCTCTACAGTCCCGTGAGCCATTTCGTTGACATAAATCTCTCTGTGTATATATTTGGAAACCCTGGTGGTGCAGTGGTTAAGTGCTATGGCTGCTAATAAAGAGGGCAAGAGTTTGAATCCGCCAGGCGCTCCTTGGAAACTCTATGGGGCAATTCTCTGTCCTGTAGGGTCACTATGAGTTGGAATCGACTCAATGCCAGTGGGTTTGCTTTTGGTTTGGACATATATATTTATACACCCTACTGGTTTTGCTTCTCTAGAGAACCCAGCCAAAGACATCTACCTCATAGGAATCAGCCTTGGGCTGATGTTGATCTTGATTCTCCCCCCTCCTTGTGAAGTGAGAGGTCTGATGCTGCTGTGCCATTTTTACAGTCTAGAAGAGGAATTGCTGGATCAGAGTATCTGCACTTGGAATTTGGTAACTATTACCATATGGGGTAACGTGGAGGATTTTAAAAAACAAATGACAGCCTGCTTTAATGTAAACTTTCGGTATTTCATCATGGATCTTCATTAAATTTTGATGTTTTAAAATGCTGCATGAATATATTAGTTATCTTGATTACTGAGGTTTTTGGCACGCTTCTTAGGTATTACACCAGAAGTGAATGCCTCACTTGCCTCACCCTAATCCCAGCCCTGCTCTAGACATCGTCAAATGCTCACTGTTGATCTAGAGAGTGGTTCTTAAACTTTGGCCTGTATTAGAATCACCCACAGAGCTTGTCAAAGTACAGACTGGGCCCCACTCCCAGAGTTCCTGATTTCAGTAGGTCTGAGGTAGGGCCCAATAATTTGCATTGCTAACCAATTCCCAAGTGATGGTGAAGGGATGGTCCAGGAAACATGGAGAACCACTGCTTTAGAGCCATCCTTCATGCCGTGCCAGTGTAAATGGTTTTTCCAGAATACAAAGCCCTTGTCCATTAAAACTCTTCAATGGGTCCCTGCGGCCTGTGGAATACACTCAATGCTCCTTGGTATGGCGTACATGAGTTGCAGTGGCTACCTGTCCAGCCTCCCTGCCTGCCCTGCACGTGATGCTCCGGCAGTACAGAACTGGCCAACGTTTACTCATCCCGTCACACCCAAAGCATCTGTCACGGCCTCTGGAAGCCTTTCTCAGTCCTCTGGATTGGGTTAACGGCCCATCCTTTGTCTTCCCGATATGCTTACTGGGTATACCTCTCTGTTAGCATCTACAAGTTCCTATTGAAATGATCTGTGTATGTGAACATCTTCCCCTATCAGGGCCCTGGAGGGCTGGGGCTGTCTTTATTCCTCCGATCTCTGTTACAGTGTCTGGCACACAAGTGATCCAAGAGCATGTAGTGAACTGAGCTGAGCTGATCTGAATGCCGTTCTTTTATAGTCTAGTAAAAAGACAGAGAAATATGACCCTGAGTGACAGCTAGAGATGTCGGTACGTAGGAAGAACACAGCTCAGGCTCAACAGTCTTGAAGTTTAAGGGCCTGGCAGATGACTTTTTGGTTGTCTGTAAAAGACTAATGATATTTTTTTGAATTGTGGTAAAATATATATAACAAAACATTAGTCAATTCAGTATTTTTTTATGAATACAGTTTAGTAGCATTAATTACGTTTACCATGGTATGCAGCCATCACCACTGTTTCCATACAGAAACTCAGTACGCCTGTCTTAATCGCCTAGTGCTGCTATAACAGAAATACTGCAAGTGGATGTCTTTGACAAACAGAAATTCATTCTCTTCACAGTTTAGGAGGCTAGAAGTCCTAATTCTAGCACCAGCTTGAGGGGAAGGCTTTCTGTTTCTGTTGGCTCTGGGGGAAGCTCCTTGTCTCCTTTCAACATCTGTGGGCCCGGTGTTCCTTGGAGATCTCCATGTGTCTTGGCATCAATCTTCCCCTGGGTCTCGGAGGCTCTCAGCACAGGGACCCTGGGTCGCAAGGACACGCTCTGCTCCTGGGTCTTCTTTCTTTCTGCTTGCTTCTCTCTCCTTTCTCTCTTGTAAGCTAAAAGGTGGTGCAGGTCACATCCCCAGGGAAACTTCCCTTACGTCAGATCAGGGCTGTGACCTGAGTAAGGGTGGTGACTAAGTAAGGGTGATTCATCCCATCCTAATCCTGCCTCATTAACATCTCAAACATAACCTAATCCCCTTTAAGATAACCTATTCCTGCCTCATTAACTACAGGTGGAGGTTAGGATCTATAGCACATCACAAAATGGAAGATAATCACACCATACTGGGAATCACGGCCTAGCCAAGTTGATACATATTTTGGGGGGACACAATTCGATCCATGACAATGCCTTAAGCAATGACTTCCATTTTCTTCTCCTCCTGGTAATTAGAGTAAAACCTGCAAAAGCTGGAACCTGTGTAAGGTGGAAACCTGTCAGAGAAGGAAAACTCAAATACATTCCACTAAAATGAGCAATAGAAAAGTGGAAAGACTGCACCCTGTCAAAGGTGGAAAACTTGCAAGATCTAGAAAAACAGGGCAATCCCATCGAGTTCTGGCTCTCACAGTTTTGTGTGTGTGTGTGTGTGTGTGTGTGTGTGTGCTTTAAGTGAAAGTTTACAAATCAAGTCAGTCTCTCATGCAAAAATTTATGTACACCTTGCTATATACTCCTAGTTGCTCTGCCGCTAATGAGACAGCACAATCCTTCTCTCCACCTCGTATTCCCCCTGTCCATTCAGCCAGCTTCTGTCCCCCTCTGCCTTCTCATCTCCCTTCCAGACAGGAGCTGCCCACATAGCCTCATGTGTCTACTTGAGCCAAGAAGCTCACTCCTCACCAGTATCATTTTCTATCCTGTAGTCCAGTCCAATCCCTGTCTGAAGAGTCGGCTTTGGGAATGGATCCTGTCTTAGGCTAGGACCATGACCACTGGGATGCTTCTAGTCTCAGTTAGGCCACTAAGTCTGGTCTTTTTACGAGAATTTGAGGTCCGTATCCCACTGCTCTCCTGCTCCTTCAGGGGTTCTCTGTTGTCTTCCGTGTCAGGCAGTCCTTGGTTGTAGTTGGGCACTATCTAGTTCTTCTGGTGTCAGACTGATGTAGCCTCTGATTTATGCGGCCCCTTCTGTCTCTTGGGCTCATAATTACTTTGTGTTTTTGGTGTTCTTCGTTCTCCTTTGCTCCAGGTGGGTTGAGACCAATCGATAGATCTTAGATGGCTGCTTGCTATCGGCTCTCATAGTTTTCACTGGACTAATAAACTTTGGCCCTAATGCATTTGCCTATTTAGAGCTCTCATGTAAGTAGAATCATATAATATTTGTCCTTTTTCACTTAGCATAATTTTTAAAGGCTCATCCATGTCATAGCATGTATCAGAACTTCATTTCTCTTTATGGTTGAGTAGTAAAAAAAAAAGTAGTAGTTATATATATATATATCACATTTTGTTTACCTATTCATTTCATTCATCTGTTGATGGTCACTTGGGTTGTTTAGAGTTTTGGCTATTGTGAATAGTGCTACAATGAACACTGGTGTACAAGTATCTGTTTATATCCTTGCTTTCAGTTCTTTTGGGCATATATCTCGTAGTGGAATTGCCAACTCATTGTGTATACATGTGTTCAGATTTGAAAGAAATTGTCAAAAGTTTTTCAAAATGGTTGTTCCAATAGGTGCGAATTTTTCTTCTAATTCATACTGATAGGTGCACTGAAAACTACGCTGCTAAAGGAAATATTCCATGAGCAACATTTTCTAAAAAATGTCCTAGGTCAAAACCATTTGACGCTGTTCTCTGGAATTTTGGGATCTTGCTTGCTTTTTCAAGTACTGTTTAAAAGGTTTATGGACGGTAGAGGATTCTCCAATCAATACCATCAGCCTCCTCTACTTGTTCCTGGTCTGTATTAAGAAATTAAGGCCTGGTGTGGTATTGGGACTCTTCCCTGCCCGCAGACTACAGAGGTTCACTTTTTCTCTTTACAGGTTTGATGAAGACCTCAGTAAAATCCCAATCAACCTGTTACATAAACAAAATAAGATTAATTATTTCCAACTAGAAAGGCACTTGTTATGACAGGAAGCTACAGGAGGCAAAGGTGAGGTCCCAGCTGTTGGGGGGCTAGCGAGGTTAGTAGGATATCACTGCAGGAACCCCGTTTCCTTGTCACTGTTGCACAGCCATTAAGGGATCAGCATTGGCTTCCAGATTATAGAAAAGGGAGGGACCATGGAGGTGGGTGTGCTGGTGACAAGATGGTTTTGGGTCTGTACTTCCTCACCCTGTGGACACCAGCCTCTTTCGGGGAGATCAGTTTTATTATTTTTGCATATCTGGGAAGCGGTCACTGAAATGGACTCCTGGCCCATTCATTACTCCTGTCAGACCAAGCATTTTTATTATCTAGGGGTCTGCATTTAAGTGTGTATACAACATATTTCATTTACGTAAACATTCCATTTATTTGGGATGTAGAGTGTGTTCACTGACAATCGATCATCTGTTAAAAACGAGGTTTTGGATTCCCATTCATGCTTGTATGATTATGAGAAAGATTGCAAAACAGCATTCTGTGGTGCTCACCTAGCAAAAACAGCCCTGGTTTTTGGTGAGTAAGATTGGGTTTGAGTAACTGGATGACTGTCCACAGACTTACCTCCTGAAAGGCTGAGGTACCCTGCTCTGACTGGCGACAACTGAAGACTCTGGAAACTGGCTTCAGAGTGAGAGGATCATCTATCCAATAAAAAATTTGGATTTATTACGGCCAAAGTACTGTGCCTTTAGGCTGGGAGGGAAATAAAGATAAATTAAAAATAAATTCTGGTTTTATCAACCTTGAATTTGCCTGTCTAGGAAGGAGTTAAGCCAAGTACACAGGAAGCTGTAAAACAAGGTTAAAGTGGCAAGTTCCTCCTGAGAGGAATAAATCAAGTGTTCTGGAAGCTCAAATGAGGGGGCGCTGCTTCTAGCTTGGAGAACTTGGAAAGAATTTCGAGGGGGTGGCGTCTGAGCAGGCCCTGGAAGGACATAGAATTGAGGGAAAGGAATTCCTGTCATAACTCTCAGTGCCCGTGGGGGCAGGCAATGTCCAACACTGAAGATCACATGGGCAGAGTAAAGGAGAAAGTAACAAAGGTGGAGCCTGAGCCAAGAGTGGAAAAGTCCTCTACAAAAATGGAAACTTCCAGAAAGGGGAAACAAGAGGATACGCATTGGTAGTAGCCAGGAAAGAGCTGGATGGGTGCTATCAAACGGTCCCTGAGAAAGGGGTCTGAGATGGGGCCGACCACTGGATAATGGGACTGTAGGGGCTGTTGGTGCCTGCTCTCCTCTGCTGCCTTCTGATTGCATAGTAAGCATCTTAAATGGACTGGGTTCACATGCAAATTGCTGCCTGACTGCCAAGGGAAAGACACGTATGAGCCAAGGTCTGAGAAAGGGTTGCTTGGGGCCTGTTTATGGAACAATTTGTAGTTTGTTTGGTTAGCAGGGGTGCAAAGGGGAACTAGAAGACAGAATGTGTGGGAGATGATTTGGGACAAGAAGGTGCAGGACCTTGAATGCCAGGCGAAGAATTTGGGGCATTTTTTTTCTGAAGGCGGTAAGTCCCTGGGTGGTGCAAACAGTTAATATGCCAGCTGCTACTGAAAGGTTGGTGGTTCAAGTCCACCCAGAGGCTCCTCAAGAAAGGCCTGGCAATCTACTCCTGAAAGCCTCATGGAGCACAGTTCTACTCAGATACACATGGAATTGCCGTGAGTCAGAATTGATCTATGACAACTGGTTTAATGGCTTATCTGATATGTCCCAGGAAGATCATTCTGGCAGCTGTCAGAATGATGAAACCCATCACCATGCCTTTGGCTGTTTTGGAAGGACCTTGGAGCCCTGGTAGCTCAGTGGTTGAGAGCTCGGCTGCTAACCAAAAGGAAGGCAGCTGGAGTCTATCGGCTGCTCCTTGGAAACCCTACAGGGCAGTTCTACTCCATCCTATAGGGTTGCTGTGAGTAGGAATCGATCTGACGACAACAGGTTGCAGTCCAAGATACTCAATGTAGCCACTGCTTACTGCCACCACCCCTCTTAGGAAAGGTATAGCCCATGTTTTGTAGTTCCTCAGTGTCTACATTTCCAGGGTCAAGGTGAAGGCGAGAAAGAGGAAGGGGTGGGGATGCGCAGGTGAGAAATTTTTGGAGAGCAAGGAAGGGGGCTTGAACTAGAAGAGGTTTGAGCCACATCCTGGTTGAGCGAGGAGGCAACAGAATGTGTTGCTGGGATGAATAGGCAGGCTCATAGAGGAAGCCAAAAACACACCCAGAAAGATAGTAGATTGACAACAAATCCAAAGGGTAGGCTAAGGACCAAACAGGTGCCTGCTCAAGACATCCGTGGCCTGGAAGGTCAAGAGTAGGGCAGGCCTAGATGAGGGCTGACCTGAACAGTCTGGGACTTTGTCTGCAACATTTCACTTATCCCTGGATGAGTTGAGGCTGAGACGATGATTGATAGCCTGAGCCACCGCTGCAGAGACACGTAAAAATGCGTGGCAAGGCAGGAGGAGGAGGAAAAAAAGTGCATATATAGGTATGTGTGTATGTATGGTCATGTGCTAAGTTCATTTTGGCTGGAAGGAAGAAAAAAATCAGATTTTTTTTGTGGGCAACCAGATACTTAAAATTTTTTCCAAACAAGGCCTTCACATAACATTATCATTATAACACAGGTATGACTTCTAAGCACCCTGATGTATAAAGGGTTTTGGGGAGATGTCACTGATGTGAATGCCAACTAGGGTCCAACAGGGCACACACACAGCCCCACGCTGCACCTCTGAGGGGTCCCTTAGCTGGGGCTCAGCTCAGGTCTTGGTTTTTCAGGTCTAGAAACTGGATTTTCTTAGTCCAGCCAGTGATAGACTCATGCTGCTAAGGTGACAGCAGAATGACAAGTTCATTAGATTTCCAGTGGAATGATTTTTAAATGGGGGCTTCCCAGTCCAGCAACCAAAGGGCCTGGCCTTCAACCCATGCCCTTGGGAAGACAGCCGCCATCATTTCTAGTAGAAGGGTCCTTGAGTGACTATATCATTCATCAGAAGCTGTTTCCTAAGCGTAGAACCCTGACAAGGGAAGCACCGTGGCTGTGGGAATACTTATGTATGTTCCCGTAAGGATGATGAAAGACCCCTTCTCCTCATCCAGTGACAGGACTGCTTTTCAGTGGCCCTGGATGCGGGGGCTTGGACAGGGCCAAATACTATTTGTCATGGATTGAATTATGTTCCCCCAAAAGTGTGTGTATCAAATTGGTTAGGCCATGATTTCCAGTACTCTGTGATTGTCCTCCGTTTTGTGATTGTCATTGTATGTTAGAGAGGATTAGGGTGGCATTGTAACACCACCCTTACTTAGGTCACCTGCCTGATCCGAGGTAAAGGGAGTTTCCCTGGGGTGTGGCCTGCACCACCTTTTATCTCTCAAGAGATGAAAGAGAAGCAAACAGAGAATTGGGAACCTCATAACACCAAGAAAGCAGCACCAGAAGCAGAGTGCGCCCTTTGGACCTGGGGTCCCTGTGCCTCATAAGCTCCTCGACCGTGGGAAGATTGAAGACAAGGACTTTCTTCTAGAGCTGACAGAAAAAGAAAGCCTTCCCCTGGAGCTGACACCCTGAATTTGGACTTTTAGCCTACTTTACTGTGAGAAAATAAACTTCTCTTTGTTAAAGCCACATACTTGTGGTATTTCTATTATAGCAGCACTAGACGCTACTGGCAACTTTTATCTCCCTGAATCCATTTTTTCCATCCTAGCCCACCTCCTTTCTGACACACCCTTTCTTTAGCTGTCTTTGGTATTGCTAATTAAAGCTACAATCAAGGGCTCTGCCTGATGGCCTAACAGATGGTACAGAGTCAAACTTTACAGAATTTGAAGGGTGGCTTATTATCTTAGCTAATAATAGTGCTTATTAAATCAGGAGATTAGGAAGGATTTCAGTGGCTCTGAATTTTTTCAAAGTTGACTAGCCTGTTGTCTGTGTTGGAAAATCAGTGTGACTCCCTTTCCCAGAAATGGTGACTACTCTCCTCTCTGCAGCTACAGTAAAATATAGCCATACAGGCGAAAGACTCTAGTGTCTAGTCGACTTCCTCCCGTATGCCTCGTGTTCCCCTCCACTGATGTCCAATGTCTTCATCCATGGAAGGATTAGGTAGCTTTGCTACAAACAGTGGGCCAAGACAGTTCCCTTGACTTTTGCTCACGTTGATGTGGCTCTGCTCAGGGGTTCCTGTTTAACTCCTAACCTCTGAAACTACTCTCCAGCACTCTACTGTGGTGGCAGATATATGTGTGTGTGTCTGTCTTTGTATGTGAATATGTTTTCCTGAAGAAAATTCTAGAAAATCACATAGAAGGGATCCCCTTCCAGTCCTACTGCAAATCCCTCCCTGGCACCAGAAAGTGAGCCTGTGATGTTTGGACACTGAGGGAGGTGGTCTTTCATGTGAAAATTCCAGAGGGTGGAAGGAGACAGTGCTCAGCGTGAAACCCTTCAGGGTTGTTGGCAGGTTGATACAGAGGGTGAGGACCAGATAGGATGAGTCATTTCAGAAAACGTAATACGTGGGTGGAGATGGGACTCAGTGTCACACTTGTTTTAGAGTTAATTTATTAGTTTTGATCCACAATGATTTAAGCAAAGCACTTGACTCTGTCCTTCCGGAAAATAAACATGGAAAACCCCCTGAAATCACAAGGATGAAGTAAGAGATCAAGGGGCATTGACCCAAAGGGAATCGTGCTAACCTCTCTTCTCTGTAGCCTTTAACTGTTCAGCTACCAAGCCCCCAAGTAAGTCTGGACTGCATAATAAAAAGAGTGGGATTTGGAGTCAGGCAGACCTGGGTTTTAATTATAGCTCCTTAACTTACCAGGGTCAGATTACTTTATCTCTTCAAGTGTTGGTTTTTTTTCCTCTGTAAAAATAGTGATATAATAACTACTTCACATAAGTACTGTGAGAATTTAATAAAATAATATTGTAAAAATGCTCAGTACATAGTAAGCACTCAATAAATGATTGCCTTCATGATATGGAGAACCTAATGATGTCAGTTTGCTCTTTCATCAGCTAGGAGAAAAGGCCTTTGACAGGTCTTCAGATTTTATTTTTGCTTCTTGCTATTAGAATCTTGGGTCCTAGATTTTTTGTTTTTAGTTTTCACATAATTGAGGTTAAGTGACAATGCTATAGTTTTGCTAGAGGTTTAGAAAGAAAGAAAAAATGTACACTTTTTGTTGCCATTGTTTATTTGCAGGTAGTATAAGATTCAATCTTCTGTCTTGCTACCCAGGGAAGTAAACTCTATGTTGGACCTAGTGGCTTGTGAGGAGCCAGGTGCTGGGTACTTTGGCTCTACAGAATCCCAGTGGGTTTAAGACAATGCGTGACTCTGGGAAAAGGCCTTAGAGCCACCATAGGCAAAGCCGTCAATGATGCCCGTGTGGACGTCTGTTTAAGAGCTGTTGGTTGTCCTCTAGGGTTTTCTGCAGTCTCAACCCCTTTACACAAATAACAATTGGCAGCTAGGTTTGCCATGAGTCAGAATCGACTTGACAGCATCGGGCTTTTGGAACTTTGTATTTTATGATAAAAAACAATGGGATGTAACCAAAACCAACCTGAGAAACGTGAAATATGAAATGAATGATTATGGCTTGCATTTGTAGAATCTCAGGAGGTGGTTTGGATGCGTTAACCAACATAGAAATGCCCTGCCTCGTGAGGACACCAACAGCAAGAAATCCTGGGTGAGGGAAGGGTCTGACTTAGACACTGTGTAAAAATAATTGCTGGCTGGCTGCATTACCCTCAAGTCGATTCCAACTCATGGTGATCCCATGTATGACAGAGTAGAACGGTTCCATAGGGTTTTCTTGGCTGTAATCTTTATGGAAGCAGATCGCCGGGCCTTTCTTCCACAGCTCTGCTGGGTGGGTTTGAACTGCTAGCCTTTAGATTAGCAGTAGAATGCAAACTGTTTGTGCCACGCAAGGACGTAAAAATAACTGCAGCCATCCCTTAATGAATGCTTACTATGGGCCAGGTGCTGGGCTGAATATTCTACAGGGACCGTCTCCCTTAATTCTCAGAGTAACCTGGGAGATAAGTATTCTTCCCCTCATTTCACAGGTGAAAGAACCGATGCTCAGAGAGATTGAACAAATCACCCAGTGCCCGTCAGCTAGTAAGTGGCAGAGGTGGCTTCCACTACAGTTGCGTGTGACATCCAGCCAGTGATTTCAGCCATTCTGTTGTATTTCCTTTCAGGGCCTGAGGTTCTTGAACATTAAGTGGGTCTTATGTCAGGGGCAGAGTTTGACGGATGAACTCAGGCTGTCCCTAGTTAAAGGGACTAATTTTCCCCTGCTTTTGACTGGGAAACATTCATTAACAGAGACTCAGCAGGCCTTTTGATCTCTTCTTGACCGATCGACCTGTTGCTACTCCTGTAGTTCTTGGGAACCTCTAATATAGTCGGTAGAGGTTTCATTCCAGCCTGTTGAAAAAGGCTTCTATTTATTGCTTTGTACCTTCTTTTTTTTGAAACTTCTTCTCAGGCTGACTTAAAATTCATGATTTAGGCTGCTGGCATTATCCAGAAGGAGCCACAGCTTAATCACTGCACACCAAGGTCTGCAAACACCTTTCACCATCTTTAGGTTCAACCAGTTTTAGGTCTACTTACCACCTGGTTTGGTATTTAGGTTCAGCAAATCTCTAACTCCCCACTCTTACGGTCTATTGGTCAATATTGTCTTCACCAAGCCCACACACATACATCCCCAAAGATGGTAGCACCAACTTGCCCACTGCTTCTGGATATAGCTACAGCTCGATCTCAACCTTGCCGTCTAGAAGCAGCCAGGCTGCCATCTGGTTCGACAAGTTCTATCAGTGAACCTTCAAGCCCAGGAAGACACTCCTTATCAGATGACGAGTGTCCCTGCTGGGACTGTTCAGATCTACAGGAGGTATTTGGTCCCTGCCTTAGAGAATTATAGTTTATAACCCTCTTCATCCACCTAGGAGTCCCAGGGTGGTACAAATGGTTAACATGTTTGACTGGTAACTGAAAGGCAGGCAGCTCCAGTCTGCCTGGAGGCACACTGGAAGAAAGGCCTGGCGACCTACTTCTGACGAGTGAGCCATCGACAATGCTGTGGAGACCGCTGATGTGTGTATTCTTCTGTGACTTCCTTTAACTAAATATCGTTTTGAGACTCAAAAAAAGAAAACAAAAACGCTGCAGAGCACCGTTCTACTCTGACACACGCGAGGTTTCCATCAGTCGGAATTAACTGCAGCTGGTTTTCATGTTCACCTAGAACTTTTGGTAGCCTTGAATTTGGGGAAGAAATCTGCTAGTTGGTGGACACCTATGCGTTTATGTCCGTATGAAGAGCCAGGTATGCTGACCGAAAAGCCCGCCTGAGCCTGCGTGTAATCCTAAGAGACGATGAAACTGTTCCTGAGAGTTTTCAGTGCAGCTGCCCATTGCTGTTGAGTCGATTCTAACTCAGGCTCACGCCACATAGAGCAGAACTGCTCCATGAGGTCTTCTCAGCTGTAACCTTAACAGAAGCCGGTCACCAGGACTTTCTCTTCTGGTACCACTGGGTGGGTTCAAACTGCCAACCTTTGGGTTAGTACTCAAACCCAAACCATACCCATTGCCATCGAGTAGATGCCAACTCAAGCACAAACCGTTTGTACCACCAAAAAAACCCACTCCCATCAAGTTCATTCCAACTCATAGAGACCCTATAGGACAGAGTAGCACTGCCCCATAGGGTTTCCAGGGAGCGCCTGGTGGATTCAAACTGCCTACCTTTTGGTTAGGAGCCAAGTTCTTAGCCACTGTGTCACCAGGGCGTGAGGACCTTTTAAATGTGGCTATCCCATCCTACAGTCACTGGGTCATGCAAACAGTTAAGTGCTCGACTACTAGCCAAAAAGGTTGGCAGTTTGAACCCACCCAGAGGTGCCTGCTTTGAAAACCCCATAGAGCACAGTTCTGCTCTGCACACACAGAGCTGTCCTGAGTTGAAAATGACTCGACAGCAACTAACAACAACAACCCCATCCTAATAGTACACTTGAATTTTTGCAAGCTTTAGCATTCTAGCAGAAGTGATAGATTTCCGCTTCTGCTGGGGAACCCACAGAGGTGTAGCTGTTGTTGTTACTGCCGCCGTTGTTGCAGCTCAGGTGTTCCTCCAAAGGAAACCTTGAAATTTTACGAGGCAATGTAAACTTACCATTAGGACAAGCGGCCATCTAAGATGCATCAATTGGTCTCAACCCACCTGAATCAAAGGAGAATGAAGAATACCAAGGTCACACGATAACTATGAGCCCAAGAGACAGAAAGGGCCACATGAACCAGAGACTTACATCATCCTGAGACCAGAAGAACTAGATGGTGCCCAGCCACAGCCGATGACTGCCCTGACAGGGAACACAACAGAGAACCCCTGAGGGAGCAGGAGATCAGTGGGATGCAGACCCCTAATTCTCATAAAAAGACCAGACTTAATGGTCTGACTGAGACTAGAAGAATCCTGGCGTTCATGGTCCCCAAACCTTCTGTTGGCCCAAGACAGGAACCATTCCCGAAGACAACTCATCAGACATGGAAGGGACTGGACAATGGGCTGGAGAGAGATGCTGATGAAGAGTGAGCTACTTGTATCAGGTGGACACTTGAGACTGTGTTGGCATCTCCTGTCTGGAGGGGAGATAGGAGGGTAGAGAGGGTTAGAAACTGGCAAAATTGTCACGAAAGGAGAGACTAGAAGGAGGGAGCAGGCTGACTCATTAGGGGGAGAGTAAGTGGGAGTATGGAGTAAGGTGTGTATAAGCTTATATGTGACAGACTGACTTGATTTGTAAACGTTCACTTAAAGCTCAATAAAAATTATTTAAAAAAAAAAAAAAACTTACCGTTAGGAGCATAGCTTTCAATTCCGCTACTGCCGAAGATGTAGAAATTGGCACCGGACTAGCCTTCCTGCTGTAAACAAATATAAATCTAGAGTTTGTATGTCAGATTATTGTATGAATTTTTTATAGATTCTGGAAAAATGTCTTTTGACAGATATGTGTATTGAGAATATTTTCTCCTACTATGTGGCCTGTCCTTTCATTTTCTTAATGGCGTTTCTTTCTTTCCTTTTTAATAGACTTTTTTTTTTTTTACGAAATGGTGTTTTCCAAAGCAGAGAAATTTTAATTTTGATAAAATCCAATGTATCATTTTTTCTTCGTTTATGCTTTTTGTGTTCTAAGAAATC
Organism: Loxodonta africana; assembly: GCF_030014295.1. NCBI lineage: Eukaryota > Metazoa > Chordata > Mammalia > Proboscidea > Elephantidae > Loxodonta > Loxodonta africana. Next base: position 52,209,611 of record NC_087366.1, read on the forward strand.
TTGCTTAATTCAAGGCTTCAAAAATTGTCTCCTATGTTTTTTTCTAGATCTTTTATAGTTTTACCTTTTATGTTTAGGTTCAGGGTCTGTTTCAAGTTACTTTTTGTGTATGTTATAAAATAAGGGTCCAAGATTTTTTCTTTTTTTTCCCCTATAACAATATCCAGCTTTACCAGGACAATTTGTAGGGTAGACTATCTTTTCCCCATTGAATTATCTAAGCCGCTTTGTCAAAAATCAATTGACCACATATATGTGGGTTCATCTCTGGGCTCCCTGTTCTATTCCACTGATCTAAATGTCTCACAGTATCCACATCCCACACCTGCACTGCTTCTTCTTCTCCACTGCCCTGCCCCACAGATGAAAGCCATGTTCAGTGAACCAGTTGCTCTCCAGTCAACTTCAATTCATGGTGACCCTATGTGCATCAGAGTAGAACTGTGCTCCATAGGGTTTCCAATGGTTGACTTTTGGGAAGCAGATTGTCAGGACTTTCTTTTGGAGCAACTCTGGGTGGACTTGAAGCTCCAAACTTTCAATTAACAACCAAGCGTGTTAACCGTTTGCTGTGCCCGGGGACCCCCAAGCCCCGTGAGCAACCCCAAACTCTGAGTTCTGACTCCTCACCTCAGAGAGACACCCACGCTCTGTTTCAGCTCTATCTACCAATGCCATAGCCTAGAAATTGTCTCCAGGTAGGCAGCCAGGGTGGAGTGGGGCTTAACTCATGAGTTCCCTTTTTCTCAAGGATCACAAGCCTGTACTGTCTGTTGTTAAATGCCTGAGAAAAATAAAACCAAAAAAAGCCAAATCCAGTGCCATCGAGTCGATTCCAACTCATAGCAACCCTATAGGACAGAGTAGAACTGCCCCATGGAGTTTCCAAGGAGCGCCTGGAAGATTCGAACTGCCGACCCTTTGGTTAGCAGCCGTAGCACTTAACCACTGCGCCACCAGGGTTTCAAAAATAAATAAAGTCTATTAAAAAAAGAAAAAGAAACACCATTAAAAAAATGAAAATGACATAGTGGGAGAAAATATTCTCAGTACACATATCTGTCAAAGGACGTTTTTCCAGAATACATAAAAAATTTGTACAGCTAAACAATCTGACAAACAACGCAATTGAAAATAGGCAAAAGACTTGAAAAAATACTTCACAGAAGAAAATATATAAATGGGCAGTAAGCAGAAGAAAAGATGCTCATTATCATAAGCCATCAGGGGAAAGCAAATTAAAACTACGATAAGATTCTACATCACACCTGTCAGATTGGCTTAAATTAAACAGACTGACAAAACCAAGCGTACACGAAGCTGTGGAGCAACTGGAACTCATACGATGTTGGTGGGTAGTGTAACACTGTACAACCATATTGAAAACCAGTCTGGCAATTTCTTACAAAAGTAAACATACACTTACCAAACGACCGGGAAATTCTATTCCCAGATATTTACTCGAGAAAATTGAAAATGTATGTTCACAAAAAATTTTTTTATAATAGCTAGAAGCAGGAAACACCAGATGAATAGATGGATAAATTGTGCTATATTTAAACAGTGGAATGTTACTCAGCAATAAAGAATGAATTACCAATGTACAAAATAACATGGATGAATCTGAAAAAAAAATTATGCTGAGCAAAAGAAGCCAGACACATAAGAGTACATACTATTTGTTAGGAATTGAACTATGTTCCCCAGAAATATGTGTTGTAAATTCTAACCTCTATGCCTGTGGTTATAATCTCATTTGGGAATGGGTTGTCTTTGTTATGTTAATGAGGGAGGATTAGTATACAGTGTGTCTTGAGTCAATCTTTTTTGAGCTATAGAAGAGATTATTCAAGCAAGCTAAAGGAGCAGAGAAGGGGTAAGAGAGGTGCCAAGCCACATGAAGATCTCCCAGGACAGAAGCTCAGAAGAAACAAGGACCTTGCTCCAGAGCCAACAGAGAAAGAAAGCCTTTCCCTAGAGCCAGCACCCTGAATTCAGATGTCTAGCCTCCTAAACAGTGAGAAAATAAATTTCTGTTTGTTAAGGCCACCCACTTGTGGTATTTCTATTATAGCAGCACTAGATAATTAAGACACTATTTGATTTTATTTACATGAATTCAAGAACAGACAAAACTACTCTCTAGTGTCAGAAAGTAGAGCAGTAGTTGCCAGGGGTAGGGAAAATTGAAGCAAAGGAAGATGAAGGTAAAGGAGATGACTGGTTGGTGGTTACAAGGGTTTAAGACATCCGTCAAAACTCAAATAACTGTACACTTAAGATACGTGCATTACACTGTATGCAAATTATATCTCAATAAAGTTGTAGAGGGTCAGTGAAAAAGAGGAAGACCCTCAACAAGATGGAGTGACACAGTAGCTGCAACAATGGGCTGGAGCATAATGATTGTGAGGGTGGTGCAGGACCGGGCAGTGTTTTGTTCTGTTGTACATAGGGTCGCTATGAGTTGGAACTGGCTCAATGGACAGCACCTAACAACAAAAAAGTTGGTTAAAAAAATAAAAAGTGCAGGCTTTTGTATCACAGTGACCTACTAGTCACTGCTTCTCACTAATTTGGGACTTTGTGTAAATTACTTAATCTAAGTCCAAGTAGTTTTTATCTGTAGACTGGGAATGTTAGTAGTAGCCACTTCACAGGGTTGTTGTGAGGATTTAATAAGATACTACACGTTGTTTGACATGGAACTTAAAATCAAAGATAGTTCCTACTATTACTATTCATGGGCTTCCCATTTTTAGAGCAGCTGCTTCTACAGATCTCAGAGTAGAAGTGCGCCTTTGCCTATCACTCACAGATCATGCAGGCAAAACATAAAAATCACACCCTAGGAAAGCAGCTTCTTTTATGCCAATTATCAGCAGGGCAGTTGGGTTGAATGAACTTTCTTCCCAGCTGAGCTGGAGTACAAGACTTTGTATAGGTGGGTTGTGGGAAGAGCTCCAGCTTCTGTGTGACAGACCATGGCCTTTCTAGCCATGGTCTTATAATTCCTACCAAATGATTAGGTGGGACTATGCAAATAAGGTGCTCGTGGCCCACCAAGGGGATTAGATAGCTTGCTAATAATGCATATAAGGTGCATGCACCCTTGTGGAGGTGGGACAATGCAAATAAGGTATGTTGTTGTTAGTTGACTTCAGTTCATAGGACCCTCTGCACAACAGAATGAAACACTGCCTGGTCCTGTACCGTCCTCACAATTGTTGCTATGCTTGAGCCCATTGTTGTAGCCACTGTGTCAATCCATCTCATTGAGGGTTTTTCTCTTTTTCAATGACCCTCTACTTTATCAAGCATGATATCCTTCTCCAGGGACTGATCCCTCCTGACAACATGTCCAAAGTATGTGAGACAGAGTCACCATCCTTGCTTCCAAGGAGCATTCTGGCTGGACTTCTCCCAAGACAGATTTGTTCATTCTTTTGGCAGTCCGTGGTATATTCAATACTCCTCACAAACACCACAATTCAAAGGTGTCAGTTCTTCTTTGGTCTTCCTTATTCATTGTCCAGCTTTCGCATACATATTAGGCAATTAAAAAGATCATGGCTTGGGTCAGGCAGACCTTAGTCCTCAGGGTAACATGTTTGCTTTTTAACACTTTGAAAAGATCTCTTGCAGCCGATTTGCCCAATGCAATGCGTCTTTTGATTTCTTTTTTTTTTTTTTAAGACTTTAAAACATGTTCCATGTAATTTATATCATATTAAATAAACCTTTTTAGCACTTTTTCTTTATGAAAATTTTTGTGGCTTTCAAACTTGTCAGGAGTTTATCATAAGTTACCAAGAAACAATAGTTATTTAACCCAAAGATCTTAAAAAACCTTAGTTTTTTCTTAAAGCCATATGGCTTGGTTTCTGACTCAGGAATCTTATTCTAATGACAGACCGAACCTTTGTCTTAGAAGCAGATTCAATTTAACATCAATAAGTTACCTAAAAGATAAAACATAACTAATTGAAATAAAGTTTCTTTAAATATTCCAAATTTTCATTCGACTTTTACTATTTCTCATATTTTCCAATTTAATTTTCTCAACTGGCTTTGGAAACCACAAGGTTCCTGCATAACTGACCAATTAACATTTCTCCAGGCCATTTCAGACATGTTCCATTGTGGCCTTGGCAGCTGAGGGCTGGGGGCTAAGGAGGTCTGATATTGCCCCACCCTACATACCTTTTTTTTTTTTTTAATTAATTTTTATTAAGCTTCAAGTGAACATTTACCATTCCAATCAGTCTGTCACATGTAAGTTTACATACATCTTACTCCCTTCTCCCACTTGCTCTCCCCCTATTGAGTCAGCCCTTTCATCGTCTTTTGATTTCTTGACTGCTGCTTCCATAGATGTTGATTGTGGATCCGAGTAAAATGAAATCCTTGACAACCTCATTCTTTTCTCCATTTATCGTGATGTTGCTTGTTGGTCCAGTTGTGAGGATTTTTGTTTTCTTTATGTTGAGGTGCAATTCATACTGAAGGCTGTGGTCTTTGATCTTCACCAGTAAGTGCTTTAAGCCCTCTTCACTTTCAGCAAGCAAGGTTGTGTTATCTGCATATTGCAGGTTTTTAATGAGTCTTCCTCCAATCCTGAAGCCTCATTCTTCTTCACATAGCTCAGCTTCTCAGATTATTTGCTCCGCATAGAGATTGAATAGGTACGGTGAAAGGATACAACCCTGACGCACACCTTTCCTGACTTTAAATCACGCAGTATCCTCTTGTTCTGTCCCAACAATTGTCTCTTGATCTATGTACAGGTTCCTTAAGAGCACAATTAAGTATTCTGGAATTCCCATTCTTCACAATATTATCCATAATTTGTTGTGATCCACACAGTTGAATGCATTAGCATAGTCAGTAAAACACAGGTAAACATCTTTCTCATATCCTCTGCTTTCAGCCAAGATCCATCTGACATCAGCAGTGATATACCTGGTTGACATCCTCTTCTAAATTTGGCTTGAAGTTCTGGCACTTTCTTGTTGACTTACTGCTGCAGCTGCTTTTGAATGATCTTCAGCAAAATATTGCTTGCATGTGATATTAATGATATTGTTTGATAATTTCCTAATTTGGTTGGGTCACCTTTCTTGGGAATAGACATAAAATATGGGTGTCTTCCAGTCAGTTGGCCAGTTAGCTGTCTTCCAAATTTTTTGGCATAGACGAGTGAGCACTTCCAGCACTGCATCTGTTTGTTGAAACATCTCAGTTGGTATTCCGTCAATTCCTGGAGCCTTGTTTTTCGCCAATGCCTTTAGTGCAGCTTGGACTTCTTCCTTCTTCCTTCAGTACCATCAGTTCCTGTTCATGTGTTACCTCCTGAAATGGTTAAACATTGACCAATTCTTTTTGGTGTAGTGACTCTGTGTATTCCTTCCATCTTCTTTTGATGCTTCCTGGGTCATTCAATAGTTTCCCTGTAGAATCCTTCAATATTGCAACTTGAGGCTTGAATTTTTTCTTCAGTTCTTTCAGCTTGAGAAATGCTGAATGTGTTCTTCTCTTGGTTTTCTATCTCCAGGTCTTTGTACATGTCATCATAATACTTTACTTTGTCTTCTTGAGCTGCCATGCCTTTATAGTGGCCTCTTGCTTTCTTCATGTATGATGTCCTTGAAGTCATTCCACTACTCGTCTGGTCTTGGGTCATTAGTGTTCAATGTGTCAAATCTATTCTTGAGGTGGTCTCTAAATTCAGGTGGGATATACTCAAGGTTGTACTTTGGCTCTAGTCAACTTGTTCTAATTTTCTTCAGTTTCAACTTAAACCTGTATGAGTAATTGATGGTTTGATCCACAGTTGGCCCCTGGCCTTGTTCTGACTGATGATATTGAGGTTTTCCATCGCCTCTTTCCACAGATGCAGTTGATCTGATTCCTGTTTATTCCATCTGGTGAGGTCCATGTGTATAGTCACTGTTTATGTTGTTGAAAAAAGGAATTTGCAATGAAGAAGTCATTGGTCTTGCAAAATTCAATCATGCTATCTCCTGCATCATTTCCATCACCAAGGCCATATTTTCCAACTACCAATCTTTCTTTACTTCTAACTTTTGCATTCCAATCACCAGTAATTATCAGTGCATCCTGATTGCATGTTTGATCAATCACTACAATGCTTTATTTGTCTTTGTATCTCCCATCTCAAAAGAAACCTTTTGGCTTGCAAGAATTTACCTTCATTTTGGGTTTTGATTCCATATACTCCCTTTTCTTTCAATTTTGCTCAAGGTAATCTAAAAACACAACTGGGTTCTGGCAACATGCAGAACTGGTTCTATTTGTTCATTTAGGCAATGTCACATAGTGGTAGACTATGGACTTTGGCCTCAGACAGACCCAGATTTGAATACCATCTTTGCGATCTATTAGCTATGCTATTTAGAGTAAGACTCTCTGCTCCAGCCACTTTGGACTTCATTCTGCTCCTTGAACATGCCAAGCTCACACTCCTCCTTCAGACCTTTGCTTTTGCTTTTCCCTCTTCCTGGGACCCTCTTCCTCCAGGTCTTACGAGGATAGTTTCTTCTAACACACCAACTTCAGGTAAGCTCATCTGTGAAACTCAGCACAAGAGCCCTCCTCCCCGTGAGGGCCTTCCTCTCCAGTGCTAGAGTGGTCAGGAAATTCCATGACTATTCCCTGTGCAGGCTTCAACCAGGGCGCCTGCACGTTTGATTTCACTCTTGTTTTCCTGTACCAGTCTGCTCATGCCTTGAGTCTTCTTTATCTTTGTGTCTCCACTGGCTGGCCTGTTGCCTCTCTGCTCTCAGTATAGAAGTGTTAAGGACAGAAGAGTAGTAAAGGGCCAATAATATAGTTTGATTAAGAATGCAGACCCTGGACTCAAAGCACATGAGTTCAAATTCTAGCCTCTTCCACTCACCAACTATGAAGCCTCAATCAAGTTACTTAATCTCTCTGTGTGTCAAGTTCCTCATTTATAAAATGTAGAATGAAAGTACCAACTTCATACTTATTGTGACAATTGAATAATTTCATACACGTTGGTTCTTAAAATAGAGCCTCACTTCACATAGATATGCTCCAGGCACTGTCTGGTTCGTGTACATGTTTAGTAGTGTCTATTGAATTAAACTAAAAAATTGTGTGTAAATTGAAGATTTTTTTTTTTTGGTAAATAAAACCATATTTAAATGCATAGGGAGAAGTTATAATAATTGATTCTTTTGTAATATGTACACCAAAACCAAAAAACCAAACCCATTGCCATTGAGTTGATTCTGACTCATAGTGATCCTGTAAGACAGAATAGAAGTGCCCCATAGGGTTTCCAAGGCTATAAATCTTTTTTTTTTTTTTTTTAATTTTTATTGTGCTTTAAGTGAAAGTTTACAAATCAAGACAGACTCTCATACAAAAATTCATAAGCACCTTGCTATATACTCCTAATTGCCTTCCCCCTAATGAGACAGCAGACTCCTTTCCTCTACTCTTTTCATGTCCATTTGGCCGGCTTCTGACCCCCGCTACCCTTTCATCTCCCCTTCGCACAGGAGATGCCAACATAGTCTCATGTGTCTACTTGATCCAAGAAGCTCATTCTTGCCCAGTATTATTTTCTATCCCATAGTCCAATCCCTGTCTGAAGAGTTGGCTTTGGGAATGGTTCCTGTCTTGGCCCAACAGAAGGTCTGGGGACCGTGACCACCGGGGTCCTTCTAATCTCAGTCAGACCATTAAGTCTGGTCTTTTTAAGAGAATTTGAAGTCTGCATCCCACTGCTCTCCTGCTCCCTCAGGGGTTCTTTGCTGTGTTCCCTTTGGGGCAGTCATCGATTGTATCCGGGCACCATCTAGTTCTTCTGGTCTCAGGCTGATGTAGTCTCTGCTTTATGTGGCCCTCTCTGCCTCTTGGGCTCATAATTACCTTGTGTCTTTGGTGTTCTTCATTCTCCTTTGCTCCAGGTGGGTTGAGACAAACTGATGCATCTTAGTTGGCTCCTTGCTAGCTTTGTTGAAGCAGACTGCCACATCTTTCTCCTGAAGAGCAGCTGGTGGGTTTGAACTGCTGACTTTCCGGTTAGCAGCTGAGTGCTTAACTACTGCGCCACTAGGACTCCGTTATAATATGTTTAAGCATGCCATAATTTTTTTTCAGTTTTCTATTTATTATATTAGAGTTGGTAAAAGTGAAGTATCTTTGAGAATGGTTGTATACTTTTCCCTAAATCAATTTTGTAAACACTCCCAGAGAACAAATTAGTTCAAGGAAACAAACAAACAAAAAACTTCAATGGATACAGCCTGAGGACTCACTAATTTGAGGTGAAATTTCTACCCAAACAGATAATACTCTCCTTTCAGTTTCTTAGTCTTCTTTTTTTTTTTTTTAAGTTTACCTCCTCTGTAGACTTTCTTTAAGCTCCCTCTGGGCCTTAACTAGGGCAATAAAAAGTGAATTTGGACAAGACTTTTAGAAATGTTATTGTTGTTGTTAGGTGCCATTGAATCAGTTCTGACTCATAGTGACCCTATGTGCAACAGAATGAAACACCGCCTGGTCCTATACCGTCCTCACAATTGTTGCTATGTTTGAGCCCATTGTTGCAGCCACTGTGTCAATCCATCTCATTGAGGGTCTGCCTCTTTTTCACCTACCCTGTACTTTACCAAGCATGATACTCTTCTCCAGGGACTGGTCCCTTCTGATAACATGTCCAAAGTATTTGAGACAAAGTCCTGCTATCTTTGCTTCTAAGGAACATTCTGGTAGTACCTCTTCCAAGACAGATTTGTTTGTTCTTTTGGCAGTCCATGGTATACTTAATATTCTTCACCAACATCATCATTCAAAGGCATCAATTCTTCTTTTGTCTTCCTTGTTCATTGCCCAACTTTCTCATGCATATGAGATGATTGAAAACACCATGGCCTGGGTCAATCGCATCTCATATGCTGAGTGAAATAAGTCAATCATAAAAGGACAGGTATTGTATGACTTCACTTATACAAAAACATAAGAAAAGACAAATGTATAGAGAACAAAGTTTATTAGTGGTTTCCAGGGGTGGGAAGGGGGGGTAGAGTGTGCCATGGATTTAATCGTGTCCCTCAAAAATTCATATGAACTTCGCTAGGCCATGATTCCCAGTATTGTGTGGTTGTTCTCCATTTTGTGATCTGATGTAATTATGTGTTGTAAATCCTAGCCTCTATGTCTGTGGTTATGATCCATTTGGGAGTGAGCTGCCCATTATGTTAATGAGGCACGATTTGGTTATTTTAATGAGGATTAGGGTGGAATGCACCACCCTTGCTTGAGTCATACCTTTTATCTCACAAGAGATAAAAAGAAAGGAACAGAGAGGAGGGCCTTCTACCACCAAGAAAAAAGAGTCAGGAGCAGAGTGCATCCTTTGGACCTGGTGTTCCTGCACTAAGAAACTCCTAGATCCAGGGGAATACTGATGACAAGGACCTTCTCTCAGAGCCAACAGAGAGAGAGGGACTTCCCTGTAGCTGGTGCCCTGAATTTGGACTTCTAGCCTCCTATACTGTGAGAAAATAAATTTCACTTTGTTGACGCCATCCTCTTGTGGTATTTCTGTTAATACTAGCACTAGATAATTAAGACAGGAGGGGCTAATGGTGATGGTGATGGAAATACCAAGATCATTAAGGGTAGGGTTGCACAGCCGATTATTGTAATTGCTGTCAAAAAGTTGTACACTTGTAAAAAGTTGAATTGGCAAAGTTGTGTGATAGATATATTTATAACAATGACAAAAAAAAAAAAAAAAGAGTAGCTGCTAAGGCTGATTATGTGCAACCAAAAACCTCATGGGGTTTGGTTTCTTAGGAGGTTTAGGGTCATGGTTGCATGTGACTTCTCAGTTAATTGGCCTAGTAACATGTTTAATGCCTCTGTTCTACCTCCTAGGTCAATGTATAGTTCCTGGGATCTTAAAAGCTTGCAAGCAGCCATTCAAGGCACAACAATTGGTCTCTATTCACCCGGAGCAAGAAAGGAAGAAGGAGAGTAAGGAATAGGAAGAAAACCCATGGAAATGTATAGCTAAATGCCTTCATGAACAGCTACATACTTTGTCATGAGACCAGAAAAACTGGATGGGGCCAGCTTCCATTACTGTACACTTTAATTGAAGAGTCTATAGAAGAGTCCTGATCAAAAGGGGGAGAATGCAGGACAAAATGTAAATTCTCATAGACTCCAGACATCCTGGAAGCATGAAGGTTGGCTGAACCCCTGAAACTATTGCCCTGAGATAATCTTTAAATCTTGAACCAAAAATACCCCCGGAAGCCTTCTTAAAACCAAACAATAGTTTGCCTTGACTAGTTAAAAAGGTCTGCCTTGAGTGTTATGCTGTTTTAAGAACTACCTATATGGGATCAAGTTGACAACAGCAACTTGAAAGTTTAGATAGGAACCTTAGGGGACAGTAAGTTTATGTTAATGAGGGAGGAACAACTCAGAAAAGGTGGATGAGAATGAGTGCACAACTCAAAGAATGTAGTCAATGTCACCAAATGGTACATGTAGAAACTGTTGAATTGGTGTATGCTTTGCTGTGTGTATTCTCAACAACAACAATAGAATAAAACTATATTTCAAAAAATCATGGTGTTAGCAAAGAATATCGAATATATATACCACGGACTGCCAGAAGAACAAACAAATCAGTCTCAGAAGAGATACAGCTGGGATGCTCCTGAGAAGCGAGGATGGTGAGACTTCATTTTGCTTACTTTGGACATGTCATCAGGAAAGATCAATTACTAGAAAAGGACATCACGTTTGGTAGAGGGTCAGCAAAAACCTTCAATGAGATGGATTGACGTGATAGCCACAACAATGCGCTCAAACATATCGAAGATTATGGAGATGGCGCAGGACCGGGCAGCGTTTCATTCTGTTGTACATAAGGTTGCCAAGAGCCTGAACCAACTCGATGGCAACTAACAACAACAACCCTACTAGAATATAAGCTTCCTGAAGGCAGAGTCTTTGTTTTGTTGACTGTTGTATCTCCAGATTCTAGAATAGTGCTTGGCAAAATATAGGGGCACAAGAGTCCTAGTAAAGTGAATCAATGAAAGGAGGGGAGATAGCTGCTCCTCAGAGAGCAGTCGAGCACTCATGGACGTGTTGGAGGTGGAGGAAATGGTTAGTGCAGCAGTGCCAGCCCAGTGGCCTCGATCTTCTTAGCTAAGGAAGATGGGAGTGAATTTTCTAAGAGCAGAGGAGTCAAGATTTGGAACAACCATGGGAAATTGGAAGGAGATTCACGTGGGGAGGAATAAAAAGAATCTGCAGAAGTTGGAAACTTAAATATTTGAACTCAAGCCAAACAGATAATTAACTGTATTGTGCCTGAGGGTAGGGTGAGGTGGAAAAAAGAGATAACCCCTCCCCACCTAGACTGTAGAAATTTGACTTATCTTTCTTGGAGCTGAATACAAAATTATAGGGTGGGGAGAACCCAGGGGAGATTTCTGAGAGATGAAGCATGTGAGGGTGAGGGTGAGGGTGAAGAAAGAAAGTGAATCTTGGAAGGGAGAAAATGACCCGTTTGAGAGCCAAATGTGGCTGGTATAGAGTGTGAGGGAATGAAACCAAAGCATAGACAAGGTTCCTTGGTTTCACGCTTCTGTGATTAAAAAAAAAGAAAAAAATCCTCGTCGTAAACATACCTGCTATTTGGCAACAGGGAATTCTCAATTGGCTAGAAGTGAGTTTCAGAACAAATTGCCAGCTGCTGTCCCCTTTTCCCTTCCTCTCCTTGGGTAGAACATTTGTGAAATAAGGCAGTAAACAAATAGAACTGGACCGTCTTCCAATTCTCCCTCTGCTTCTCTTTCCATTGTAATCATTTTAAGAATAAGCCAGGGCAGCCAAAGCTCATAATAAATATAATTTACAATTGTATGCCCCCGTTTTCAGGTGGTAATGAGACATTGTAGCATGTTTTCCCATTATTGGGAACTGATGGTTTAGTGACAGATATCTAGGATCCTTTTTCTAGATGACTGTGGGTCTTAGGCTGTTTTTGAGATTGCTTTGTATGCAAGAAAATGATGAAAATCAGTGGAATATGAGGTAGGTTTTTTTTTTTTGGTGCAAAATGGTTTCTTTATGAGTGGCAGGTTGTCAAAAAAGAGTCTTGCTTTCCACAAGTGTGCTAAATTCTAAATTTCAGGATTATAGTTTCTTTTATTTTTATTAAGAGTCTTGAAGTTAACATATTTCAGATAGGTCTTTTCTCTGCAACCAGGGTCGGAATAAGGCATGCGAGGGCCCTAAATACTGGGAATCCATGGTGCCACCTCCTCCGCTTCCTCACACATTTGAACAGGATATGTAAGTTATATATATATATATATATATGTATATGTGTGTGTGTGTGTGTGTGTGTGTCTTAGCTATCCACGATGTAACTTCTTTTTAAATGCGACTATAATATTAGCAATTGAATGCAAAAGTGGCCTGTGCCATTTTAGTGAAATGAGATGAACTGGATTATAAATTTTTTAATGGATGCGAAGTACAAAGATTTTTACTATATACCACATTTTCTCCGAAAAGAATATCCCAGATATTCTACAACAAAGAAAATGAGTCAGTGAACTTAATTGTATCAACAATCAAGGTAAAATTCTGTGGATCTTCCACAATGAAAAATTGACTTTCGCCAATTTTGCTTTGAACAGCCCATACTTCAGTTTTGATGCTTGTTTCTCAATAAATGCTCTAAGTATAAATGAACAAGTGAAGGTGTCACAAAAGAAAATTTAATGATCAGAAAAGAAGTATTACAACTATTTTATGTTTAGCTAGACCTTTCATCTCTAACATGTTATAATTAAAAACATTTCTTTCTATCCTTTGCACTTACAAATTCTTCAGTGATTTCATCACGATTAAGCTGCTGAACAATATCTACTTCCATACATAATAAGGATAATGAACCGAGTCTTTCTTAACTCATTGTTGTACCCTGAGAGTTTTTAGGGGAAAATGAGTGTTCTGTTGTGCAGCTTGTGATCAATACAGTTAGGGATATGCATAAAGCAATTTCAATATTGGGAAATACGCATTGTATTTTATCTTCTCTTAAGGAATCATACATGCCTAAATGAGTAAAATTTGTCCTTCCTGAATCTGTAAACTTAATTCTCAAGTAAGACTGAAATTGTCACACTTCTCCATAAAATTTTGTAAAGTCATCAGGATAAGCCTGTACTAATTTCTCAGATGCCTTCCTGCATTCTTCATCAGGTATATCCACATTGTTTAAGAAGGAAAGTCTGTTTGAAATAACTTCAAACACTTTCGCTCCTCTTTTCATGTAAGATTCAAACGTGTTGATGATGGCGTAGTATGTGCTTACGCAAAACTGATCTCTTGCACTCAATATTTCTGCAGCACTTGGGTCATTTACTTCTTTCTTTCTAAATCTTCTGCAATGGTGAACTGCTTGACAATCAGTATTTGGCAGTGTTTGCTTTGTTGTCTTCTCAAAATTTTCAAAATCATCTCTTAAAGTATATAAGTACCCTGTTAATGACTGGTAGAGATCTGTGCGTGTCTTTAAATTTACTTCTGAATCTTGGAGAGCTTGATTCCTCTAAGGAAAATGCTGCAATATCTTATTCCACGTCCAAACCAAACCCAGCGCTGTCAAGTCGATTCTGAGTCATAGCGACCCTATAGGACAGACTAGAACTGCCCCACAGAGTTTCCAAGGAGCACCTGGCAAATTCGAACTGCCGACCCTTTGGTTAGCTGCCGTAGCACTTAACCACTACGCCACCAGAGTTTCCCTTATTCCACACAACCAGCATAAATACATACTCTAGTATTTACATTTTGTTGGCATTGTTTTCAGCTTCTCTTTTGGTATCTCCTTTTTGTGTCTGGTCTTCAGCAATATTTTCTAAGCATCTAGAATCTGAGAGCATGGTTCCAGGATTGCACTCATTGTTACAGCATGTGCTTTCCAATGTGTATTAGATATTTCAATACTTGATCATTGCCTAAATATGTTTTAAGAACTGCCCATTGTTAAGTAGAGGCAGAAAAAATGTGTAATGTAACTGAACAGTAGGAAAAAAATGAACTGCTCTGGACAAAAATCTACCTTGCTATATCCTACAAAAGTAAGTGAATTGCAGCACATGGTATGAAAATGGCATATTCATTACATTCTAGAGTTTTCTATTGCATGCCTTTATAACACCCTGACATATTGGCAGCATTGTCATAGGACGGGCCTCTGCACTTAGAAAAATCAATTTTGCAAACTTCACAGAACTAGTGAAGTATTTAATTTGCAATTTCTTCACCAGTGTGACTTTTTAAGCTAGTAAACATGATAACTTGCTCAATAGGTTTTCCATCTGATGGAGACACGTGTCTTAAAACAATGCTTAGCTGATCTGTATGAGAAAGCACTGGCGTGAAATCTACAGACAAACTGAAATATAGAGCTACACTTATTTCACTGAAAATAGTTGATCAAACTTTATCACTTATTAAATTTAATTCTTCACATGTTGTTTTACATATATATGATGGGTTGCCCTTTCCTGTGTTAGCATATTTTGAGATGTGACCTGCTAAAAATGGATCAAACTGAGCCACAAGGTCAAGTAAACCCCCCAAATTTCCATTTTGTGGGGACCCAAAGACTTCATTTCTTCCTCTAAAACATAGTCCACATTCAAGGATTGTTATAATGACAGTAACAACATGTTGCAAAATGACTTTCCAATACTAACACTTTTCATTAATTTGTGTTCCCAGCTCATGAGTTAAACCAAAACCTTGTCTTCAGTTTAAATATGACAACATACAGTCTCTGTGAATTGAACTGTTTTCATGTTTATCAATCATATTTGAGTTGCATACATCTTAAAATCCATCTGTAGCAAATCGAGAATTAAATGATTTAGGACTGAATAGTTTGGAAACAAAACAATACACAGAGCTGACTGATAGAGAATACAGTAGACGCTACCTCTTATAATTTTCAACATTAGGTTACACCCTAGAAATATATACTGGCTACAGAACCTTGCTGGTTTGCCATCCAGAAATTTTGGACACAGATTTTCAAATGGTCTACTGTGATGTTGACAATCACTTGGCCCTCTTTCAGTCCAATAATTACATCATTAGAAGAAAAATTATTCCACAAAGCAGGATCTGAGTTTCTGTTATTTATGGGGTCTGCAGATGTGACAATTTAAGGTTCTAAAGTAGTTTCACTTTCTGCACCATTTTAATTTTTTTTTAGGAGAACAAGGAATGGATGCAGAATTTGAAACAAATTCTTTAATATTCATACTGCCATTAGTAATTTCAGCACTAGCAGTAATAGTACAATGATTTTCACCCATTAAACCTGAGAGTTTAATGGAAGAAGTCTCTCCTGATTCATTACATTTTAAAAAGAAAGCTAATTTTGGAACTGTCTTTGTTGTTGTTAGGTGCCATTGAGTGGGTTCTGACCCCACAATCATTGTTATGCTTGAGCCCATTGTTTCAGCCACTGTGTTAATCAATCTCATTGAAGGTCTGCCTCTTTTTCACTGACCCTGTACCTTACCAAGCATGATGTCCTTCTCCAGGGAATGGTCCCTCCTGATAACATATCCGAAGCATGTGAGATGCAGTCTTGCCATTCTTGCTGCTAAAGAGCATTCTGGTTGGACTTCCTCCAAGACAAATTTGTTCGTTCTTTTGTCAGTCTGTAATTTATTCAATATTCTTAGCGGACACCACAATTCAAAGGCATCAATTCTTCTTCAGTCTTCCTTATTTAATGTCCAGCTTTTTGCATGCTTATGAGGCAACTGAAAACACCATGGCTTGGGTCAGGCACACCTTAGTCTTCAAGGTGACATTTTTGCTTTTTAACACTTTAAAGATGTCTTTTGGAGCAGATTTGCCCAGTGCAATGCATCTTTTGATTTCTTGACTGCTGCTTCCATGGGTGTTGATTGTGGATACAAGTAAAATGAAATCCTTGACAACTTCAGTTTTTTTCTCCATTTCTCATGATGTTGCTTGTTAGTCCAGCTGCGAGGATTTTTGTTTTCTTTATGTTGAGGTGTAATCCATACTGAAGGCTGTGGTCTTTGATCTTCATCCGTAAGTGCTTTAAGTCCTCTTCACTTTCAGCAAGCAAGGTTGTGTTTTCTGCATAATGCAAGTTGTTAATGAGTCTTCCTCCAATCCTGATGCCCCATTCTTCTTCATATAGCCCAGTTTCCCTGATTATTTGCTCAGCATACAGATTGAATAAGTATGGTGAAAGGATACAACCCTGACCCACACCTTTCCTGACTTTCAACCACGCAGTATCCCTTGTTCTGTTCTAATGACTGCCTCTCGCTCTGTGTACAAGTTCCTTATGAGCACAATTAAGTATTCTGGAATTCCCATTCTTCGCAATGGTATCCGTAATTTGTTATGATCCACACAGTGAAATGTCTTTGCACAGTCAATAAAACACAGGTAAACATCTGCCTTATATTCTCTGCTTTCAGCCAAGATCCATCTGACATCTTTAGGGATTCACAAGTCCTTTTCTTTTTATCTTCTGTGAGCTTTCATTTTTTCCCTCCACTTAGTTGTTGCCATTTCATTTTACCTGGATGTAAGATTATGTCAGTTTTTAAATTTGGTTCTACCACAAAAAATAAATTTGAATAATTGAAAATAAATAGAATTTAATAAACAAGTAAAATTTATAAGATAAAATTTACATTTGAATATCAACATTAACTCAACAATTTGTATTTGAAAATTAGTAGGAAAAAATTGATTTGGACTTTGGAAATTGATTTGTTGCTTCCTTAAGAAGCTAGAGATAGAACTACCACATGATCCAGCAATCCCACTCCTTGGAATATATCCTAGAGAAATAAGAGCCCTTACATGAACAGATATATGCACACCCGTGTTCACTGCGGCCCTATTTACAATAGCAAAAAGATGGAAGCAACCAAGGTGCCCATCAAGGGATGAATGCATAAATAAACTATGGTATATTCACTTAATGGAATACCAAGAATCAATAAAGAACAATGATGAATCTGTGAAACATTTCATAACCTGGAGGAATCTGGAAGGCATTATGCTGAGTGAAAATTAGTCAGTTGCAAAAGGACAAATATCGTATGAGACCATTATTATAAGGACTCAAGAAATAGTTTAAAGACAAGAAAATATTTTTGATGGTTATGAGAGTGGGGAGGGAAGGAGGGAGGGAGAGGGGTATTTACTAATTAGGTAATAGACGAGAGCTATTTTAGGTGAAGGGAAAGACAACACACAATACAGGAGAGGTCAGCACAACTGGCCTAAACTAAAAACAAAGAAGTTTCCTGAATAAACTGAATGCTTTGAAGGCCAGAGTAGCAGGGGCAGGGGTTTGGGGACCATGGTTTCAGGGGACATCTAAGTCAATTGGCATAATAAAATCTATTAAGGAAACGTTCTGCATCCCACTTTGGAGAGTGGCGTCTGGAGTCTTTAAACGCTAGTAAGCGGCCATCTAAGATGCATCAATTGGTCTCAACCCACCTGGAACAAAGGAGAAGGAAGAACACCAAAGACACAAGGTATTATGAGCCCAGGAGATAGAAAGGGCCACATAAGTCAAAGATTACATCAGCCTGAGACCAGAAGAATTAGATGGTGCCTGGCTACAACCGATGACTGCCCTGACAGGGAACACAACAGAGAATCCCTGTTGGAGCAAGAGAGCAGTGGGATACAGACCTCAAATTCTAGCAAAAAGACCAAACTTAATGGTCTGACTGAGGCTAGAAGGACCCCGGAGGTCATGGCCCCCAGACCTCTGTTAGCCCAAGATAGGAACCATCCCTAAAGCCAACTCTTCAGTCAGGGATTGGACTGGACTATAAAACAGAAAACGATACTGGTGTGGAGTGAGCTTCTTGGCTCAAGCAGACACATGAGACTATGGGGGCAGCTCCCATCTGGAGGGGAGATGAGAAGGCAGAGGGGGACAGAATCTGGCTGAATGGACACAGAAATACAGGGTGGAGTGAAGGAGTGTGCTGTCTCATTAGGGGGAGATCAACTAGGAGTACATCGCTGGATGTATATAAATTTTCATATGAGAGACTGACCTGATTTGTAAACTTTCAGTTAAAGCACAATAAAAATTTAAAAAATTTATTTGGAACATGTAATTTTGTTTTTCAGGTTTGAGATAGTCAAAAGATATAGTACTTCCAAGGTGGTCAGAAATAATTTCATTCATTTGTCATATAATGTTTTTCATCTTGAAATAATACTCAAAAACTTGTGCACTCATTTTCCGTCCTTTGATGCTGCTTCTTCACCGTTCACTGGACCACTGCTGATATCTGAGGGGGGCGAGAGCGATGGTCGAGAATGTGATGCTCAATCTGAAGACAAGTTTTGGTCTGCTTTGTGCAGGACAGGACCACATATGCCATGAGTCAGGTGATTATAGTGCCGCTGGCACATTCTTACGTGATCAACAAGAGAAATGTGAGGGTATACCCGATTGGTCTGAAACAAAAAGGAAAATATAATTGCTGTTGTATACAAAATTTATAAAATGTATGCTTTATTTCTTTGTGAAATTTTTCAAATCCCATATTTGGAGATACGTGCATAATTGATGTAACAATAGCACCACTTTTCAACGAGCAAGTTTGTTTTGCAAATCATAGCACTATCAATCAATTTCTTAAAGTCAGTCTGAAGGGAAACGGAAAATAAAATAAATTTTTATTATCTAAATATTCATTTATTTCTTCAAGGAATTGTTTATTTTCCTTACATGAAACCAAAAAAACCAAACCCATTTTAGTTTAGTTGATTGCAACTCATACTGACCCTGTAAGACAGAGTAGAACTGCCCCATAGGGTTTCCAAGGAGTGGCTAGTGGATTTGAACTGCCGACCTTTTGGCTAGCTGCCAAACTCTTAACCACTGTGCCACCAGGGCTCCTCAGTTTCCTTACATGGAGATACATTAATATTCTGATAAAATATAAATGTACTGTTCTGATAAATGCCCTTTGTTGCTTTCTTGGGAGACGAATTTAGAAACACACTCATCATTGCAAAACAGAAATATATTTTGCAGGATAAATAAACATTGAATTTTGTGTCCTCTTAATGTGCCTAATACTTTGTTTATTAGCATCTGTAGAGTCATATCAGGCACTATGTCCCTTGAAAGAGACAATAAAAAAAAAGAAGCTCATTTGATATATAAATTAAAAAATAAAACATTTCGTTTTAGATAAATATTAATATTTCCAATATTTTTTGGACATTTGCTATGTTAGTATTATGTTAAACTATTATCCATATGGAAACCCTGGTGGTGTAGTGGTTAAGTGCTACAGCTGCTAACCAAAGGGTCGGCAGTTTGAATCCGCCAGGCGCTCCTTGGAAACTCTATGGGCAGTTCTACTCTGTCCTATAGGGTCACTATGGGTTGGAATCAACTCGACAGCACTGGTTTTTTTTTTTTTTTATTATCCATGTAAAAATTATATTAAATGTATGCTAGATTGAATCTGCATTATGCCAAACATATTTAAAAATTACAGTTATAAATATTATTATTTACAAAACTTAGGACATAATTCTGTGTGTAAATGCTGTATAGTTAAAAAGTAACTTAATTGAATTCATTGCAATGGTTGACTTATTTGAGTCTCCTTGCTTTTGCACTTCGTCTGGGACTGAAGTTCTCATTGGTTATTTACCAGGATGCGAGCAAGAGCATACTTTTGTGTTTGTATCACGGCAAACAGCATTGCTCGCCCTACTGGCTGGAGTTGCTGTATCAGCAGAAAAGAATGTACAAGGTGGTTCTCTTTTTAATGAATCAGAGATCTGTTATCTATTGATATAATCTGTCCTTGCCCAGTAACTCTTCACATAGGATACAGTTGCATATTGGGTGAATGTAGCAAGAGTTAGACTCTGCAGACCACCCCCACTTCTTGTTTATTAGAAATAAATAATATACTCCCAATTGACTGAGATACAGAGTTTCAGTCATAGAGGAGGAAGCATAGGAGACAGATGTCAGTGAAGGTGTTGAAGTGGTAGGGGCCTCATAGTTTAAACAACCTGGCATGTAGGTGCCCTTGTGTTAACTATACTTCTGGACGGCACATTCTCACACACTGGAGCTGTTATGGATTTCATTTAGTGCTCTGCCAGTTCTCTTCCTTGTGTCCTATCATCCGCTAGCATCTATGGGTCTTTGCTTTGGACAGCTGGTGTCCCTGTTTTATTGATGCCCTAAGCATGTGCTTACCTTGTTTATTGGGTAATCCGCCCCTGCCAGCAACTTGTTCCACTCAAAGTCTTCTCCATCTCAGTTAGTGGCAACTTCCATCCTTCAGGACAAAAACCTTTGAGTTAACCTTGACTCTTCCTCTCATACTCCATATCTAATTTGTCAGGAAATTCTATGGGTTCAGGCTTCAAAATACATCCAGCATCTGAAAACTCTTTTTTTTTAAAATATCATATCCACTGTTATTGCCCTTGCCTAAGCCACTTTCATCTGTTGCCAGAAGCTAAAAGTTGAAAGGGCTTCCAACAAGTTTCTGCTAACCATCAATATATTTTCTATAGTAGCTGGAGTGATCCATAGAAATGTAAGTCAGATCACAGCACAGCTCTGCTCAAAACCTTTCCATGATTCCCCATTGTCTTGGTCATCTAGTACTGCTATAACAGAAATACCATCAGTGGATGGCTTTATCAAAGAGAAATATATTCTCCCACTGTCTAGTAGGCTTCAAGTCCAAATTCATGGTGTCAGCTCCAGGGGTAGGCTTTCTGTCTGTGTTGGCTCTGGAGGAAGGTCCTTGTCATCATCAATCTTCCCTTGGTCTGAGAGCATCTCCGTGCAGGAACCTCAGATCCAAAGGACTCACTATGCTCTTGGTGCTGCTTTCTTGGTGGTATGAGGTCCCTCCCCCCCGCCCACCTCTCTGCTCATTTGTCTCTTTTATATCTCAAAAGAGATTGGCTTAAGACTATCTAATCTTGTAGTTCTCATCAATTTAACTGCCGCTAATGCATCTCCTTACATTATAATGATAGGATTTACAACATATAGGGAAATCACATCAGATGACAAAATGGTAGACCATCATACAATACTGGGAATCATGATCTAGCCAAGGCAACAGATATTTTTTGGGGATGCAATTCAACCAATGATGCCCATTTTACTCAAAGTAAAAGCTAAAGTCCTTACAATGGCCCACAAGGCCCTATGTTATTTGGCCCCTTATATCACTCTGACCTCATCTCCTACTACTCTCACCATCATCTAGTCAGCTCCAGCTATACTGGCCTCCTTGACTGTCCTCAAAACACCAGGCAAACTCCTACCTCACTCAGGTCTTTAACATTCACTGTTCCCTCTGCCTGGAAATCTTCTCTCAGGTATTCACATAGTTCATTCCTTCATTTTCTTCCAGTTTGTGCTCACATGTCACATTCTCACTGAGGCCTACCCTGACCACCTTATTTAAAATATACCCCCCACAACTGAATTGCTGGGCTGGAGGCCGTGGGGACCATGGCCTTGGGGAGCATCTAGCTCAGTTGGCATAAGAGTTTATAAAGGAAATGTTCTACATTCTACTTTGGTGAGTATTGTCTAGGATCTTAAAAGCTTGTGAGCAGCTATCTAAGATACTCCACTGGTCTCACCCCATCTGGAGCAAGGAAGAATGAGGAAAACTAAGGACACAGGGAAGGGATTGGTCCAAGGGACTGGTGGACCACAACTACCACAGCCTCTACCAGACTGATTCCAGTGCAACTAAGTGGTGCCTGGCTGCCACCTCTGAGTGCTCTGATGGGGATCACAGTGGAGGGTCCCAGACAGAGCTGGAGAAGGGTGTGGAACAAAATTCTAACTCACAAAAAAGACCAGACTTGCTGGCCTGGCAGAGACTGGAGAGGCCCTAAGAGTATGGCCCCAGACACCTCTTGGCTCAGTGGTGAGGTCACTCATGAGGTTCACCCTTTGGCCAGGGATTGGACAGGCCCATGGAATAAGGCAAGACTAGGGGGCACACCAGCCCAGGGGTGGGGACTGGAAGGTGAGAGGGGACAGGAAAGCTGGTGGTGGGAAACCCAGGGTCAAGAGGGGTGGGTGTTGATGTGTCATTGGGTTGGTAACCAGTGTCCCGGAATACCGTGTGTGCTGTTTGAAGAGAGACTGGTTTGTCCTATAGACATTTATCTAAAGTACAATGATTAAAAAAAGAAAAGAAAAGAAAGAAAGAAAACACCCCCCCCCCCCACGTATGCTCTTAATCCCCTTTCCCTCTTCTGTTTTTCCCTGTGACGATTCTTGGGAATATACCTAATTTTAAATTATTACTATACTCAATTATTGATTTTATTGTCCATTCAGTTTTTGTTTTTTTTTTTTTGTTCACTGATTTATTTCCAGTGCTTAGAAGAATACTCAGCCCCTGGTAGATATTTTATAAATACTGAATGAATGGAAGGATGAATTACCATTACTTAGAATAAGCTTAAAAGAACTAGACTTTAAACTTGATATTTGAAGAACTTTTAATTCTAACTGAATTAGTCATAGTTTAATATTCCCTGATATATGTACCTAGGATGGTGTCACCTGGAGTTTGATGGAGATTTTGGTAAGGGATAAATATATACGCTAGACTAAGGAAGAATTGTCTGTTTTTGAAACTAGATAAACCCAGATGCTTTACTCCATTTAAGGAGCCCTGCAATGGACACCCAGGTGGCATAGTGGTTAAGTGCTATGGCTGCTAACCAAGCGGTCAGCAGCTCAAATCCACCAGGTGCTCCTTGGAAACTCTATGGGGCAGTTCTTCTCTGTCCTATAGGGTCACTATGATTTGGAATTGACTCGACGGCAGTGGGTTTGGTTTGGTTTTGGTGGCACAATGGTTAAGAGCTCAGCTGCTACCCGAAAGGTCAACAGTTCAAATTCACTGGCTGCCCCTTGGAAATCGTATGGGGCAGTTCTCAACCTCCATGGGTTTGGGTTTGGCTGGTTGGTGGCACAATGATTAAGGTACTTAGCTAACTGAAAGTTGGTGGTTCAGACCCACCAGCCCCTCAGCAGGAGAAAGATGTGGCAGTCTACTTCCATAAAGATTTATGGCCATGGAAACTCTATGTGGCAGTTCTACTTTGTCTTATGTTGGTCACTATGTGTCAGACTAGATAGCAACAGGTTACTCTATTTAGAATCATGTATAAAGACAGAGAAAAATGATTCTGAGAGAGCTTGCATGATTAAACAACTTAGAGCTTTATGAGTTGGTGTTCCTGGAGTTTGTGTCTCCCTGGAAGGCGAAAGCTCTGCTACTCTTCCCAGGACTTTGTGAGCCGCTGCAATTTTCCTGGGTTTACTTTTCTTCCTACAAAAGGACAGTATTTACCCCTCTCCAGAGTCAGAAACTGTTCTTAAGGGGTTACAGGGCACCCATCAAAGGCGAAATCCAGGATAGTCTTGAGCAGCTGAAAACAAGCTCATCACAATGCTGCTTTACACATTTTAAAGTTTTTTAATATGGAAAGTAACAAATGAGTTTTAAAAATTAGAATTTGGGCAACAGCAAACAGATGAAAAGTGAACTCGAGAGGTCGTTCACCTGTAGAACTTTCGGAACGTGTTGCGGGCTGAAACAAGTCTCCATTTTTGTGGGGACCGCACAGGTCCTCGGGGCCTCGAGGGAGTGCAGTGGTTTGAGGGGCACAGCCAGGTTCTCCCACGAGTGTCCAGTAGCCTCTCAGGCCCAGCTCGGCGGTGGACAACCCAGTCCAGGCGCTGAATCTCGGTTCCGAAGGCCTTACAACTCCCTAACACAATTCAAAATTGCAGTGGAGGTGACGGCGGCAGCCCTGGCGCTCACTCCCTGTCTTTGATTATGATCTTTTCTTGAGGATCCGCCTCAGAATTTCCCCCGAGTCGTCAGAAGGAGCGCGCTTACGCGACCGGCCGCGCGCCCCCACCGCACCTCCCTCCGAGGGGAGGAAATGCAAAGGTCGCTCGGCGGCCGCCTCCCGAGGAGCGCGCCCGCTGACCCCGCCCCCTCGGGCCCGCGCAGGCGCGCGCGGGGCTCCCGTTCCGGCGGCCTCCCCTCCCCCAGGCCCGCCTCGCGCACCGCGTGGGGGGCGGAGCCGGCGCGGGCTGGGCGAGGGCCAGGCCCCGGGATTAGTTGGTTTCGGAGCGGAGGAGGGCGCCCGGGCCGCCGCGAGCGCCGAGGAGACAAAGCCACGTCCGGGGGCCCACCGGGGGTCGGCGCGGGGTCGCTGGCGCCCCAGACGGCGGGGGGGGCTCCGCGGGGCGCGCGCTGCCCGGACACCCGCTGCCGCCTCGCAACAGGTCCGCCGCCTCCTGGGCGGCCTCTCTCGGCTCCCCTCCCCCGCGACCCCGGGGTCGCTCTGCTCGGCCCGGGCTGCGTCCGGCCACCCGCTTCGATGCGGTTCGGGTCCAAGATGATGCCGGTAAGCGGGCGGGCGGGCCCGGAAGTGTGCGGGTCCCAGGCGGGGATCCGTCGGCGCCGTCGCGCGGGTCCCAGTCCGGTCGGGGTTGGCGGGCGGGGGCCGGTGCCTCTGAGCCTGGGGTCGGGGAGCGGCCGCGGCTCCGGGAGGGGGCGAGGCTCTGTCCCCGGCTGCCCGCGGCCGCCGGCGGAGGAGCGGGAGAGCCTTCGCGAGCCGAGGGGTCCCAGCCGCTGCTCCGGAGTTAGTGGGGCACACACGCAGCTCTTCATCTGTGGGGGTCCTCACTTTTTGCCGTTCTTGCAGGTCAGGAAGGGAGGAACCAGGAGCCTTTTTTCTTTGCTTCGTCCTCTGTTTAAAACAAAACAAAACAAAACAAAACAAAACTCAAAACAAACAACAACAACAAAAAACTTTTTAGTGGAGTGAAATATTCCCACTGAAAAGTGTACCGCTGTTTTAGTTTTGAATTTCGAGTAGTAGTTAAGATCTCTGCTCTTTGGAAGCCCTATGGGGCAGTTCTACTCTGTCCTGTAGGGTCGCTATGAGTTGGAATCGACTCGACCGCAACCGGTTTGCTTTTTTTTTTAAGTTATCTGCGATAGCAGCCAAGTTACTCTCTTTCTGGAAATTAGTTTTAGTAAATGCAACTTCAGAAGGTTTAGATTGTGGTAAAATGTGTGTGCCTGGCTCCCTCTGACCTTTGGAGACGAGCAGTGGGTTTTTATGGGCCCCACAGGCTTTTGAGATGGCCTCCAGGCCACAGGTGGACCGCAGGTTCCAGCGCTGCACGAGGGAAGGAGAAGCTGTAATTTTTGAAATGCCTTTTCTCACCGATCACAGATTCTGAAGGGTTGCAGTGGATTTTGCAGACTTTTAGTAATGTATTTCCTCGTGAAAGTTGTACTCTCCCTTCTTCCACTAAAGTGGAATCGTCTTGCAGTTGTCCGATGTTTTCCTGTGGCTTCATTTAGTGGCACAAACGGCTTTTCTTTTACTTTTATAAAACCTGCGTAATCGGGTGATGACAGATTTGTTTATTTGAAATCACAGATGCATGGTAGGGCTTCCTAAACTTCCACACACTGGCCAAACTTAACTGTTAAATGGATTTAGATGGTCTGGGGTATTTTGTCCTACCAGGATTCAAGGAATTTGAATTTCAAGGAAAGTGTCAATAGCATTATGCACCCCTTTTGAGTTTAATACCTGGTTGTGAAGTCAGGTTTGTAACTTGAATGCCCTGACATTAAATAGGTACCACGGATGTGTACCAGGAGGGATTTTACTTTTAATATTTTTATTCCTTGGAGTTACATTTCCTTGTCTTGAAATAATTTTTGCAGATTGTCTGCTAATTTTTCCTAAAATAAGGAGCAAGAGAACAGATGTTGGTTGTTGCAGTGATTTCTTCCTTAAAGATCAGGTCAGGTACCCTCTGGGCTTTCTTAAAACTTGTGGAAGTTTTCCTTCTCCCAGCTGTGTATCAGATCATCAGAACTGATGAGAAATTATGCAGCTCTTGAAGCTAAATTTAACTTAGCGGTGTGGCTCTCCTGATTGCCTTTCTGATGTCAGAGTAGAATCTTAATAACGCTCATGATGTGGTCAAGTCAGACTAATGCTTCAGTATTGGTTTAATTTCTGCCCTTGTGACCACGGGCTTACTATTACTGTTATTGTCTTTAATGACTTCTCCCTCAGTTTCATCATCTCTAAAATGGGGATGATAATAGTGCGTAATCTCTTAGGGTGGTTGTGAGGATTAGAGTTGCTGTGGGTGAAGCAGTTCCTGCTCTGCCTGGCTCAGAGTAGGTGCTGGGTGAGTAGGTGCTGGGCGAGTAGGTGCTGGATGAGGCCTTGTCCTCCTCAGCCTGCAGCGTTGGCTAAACTGGCTACTCCTCTGCTTGACATACAGTCTTTAAAAATAACGAAACTGTTTTTCATTTAAAAAAACAAACCCGTTGCTGTCCCGTCAATTCCCAATTCATAGCGACCCTGTAGGACAGAGTAGAACTGCCCCATAGGGTTTCCAAGGAGCGGCTGGTGGGTTCCAAGTGCTGACCTTTTGGGCTCCATTTGTCATTTAGTAACTTTGTATTATATGTGTTTCCTTTTCCTGTAATATTTTGGATACTTGAACATAAAAATGTTATCTTGAATACATTTCTCACCTTTGGCTTTTAACGCTCTTGGGTTTTTATTCCAACGTGAGTGAGGTTTTGTATTTTATTACTCTAAAACATTCTCACCAATTTATCAGCCAAGCATTGTGCGTGATACGCCTCAGAATATAGACGTTTGCCTTGATTGGCTTCTAAAGACAGAGAGATTGCTGTTTAGAGGGAATTACATTAAAAACGGACAGATCCGTGTCCGTGTGTTCTCCCACCAAATGGTAGAGAATCAAGTGATTTTCTTTCACGTGGGCCGTGAAGTGATAATTGGACCCAAATCCAGAAGTGGGAGATGCACTTGGTAGGCCGACTAAAAATAAGTAGAGAAGAGTTGAGAATCGCCACAGTTGAGGTAATGACAGGGTAGTGCAGAAATGGGGGTGATAATTACACTCCTTTTCAGATACCTGCCATGGTTAGTAGCTCTGCTTCTACAATATTTCTATGACTTGGTGAGGAGGAACTGATTAACCTTTCATACCTGACACTTTTTTATTTTTCTGCATTAAAGAGATTGTTTGCAGCTCGGGAGTGTAGTTTTTAGTGAGTCCTCTCATTTAATTATCAAATTAAAAAAAAAGTAATTATTAAAAGCAAAAATTCTCAGCCACTTAAAAATTATTTCGGCGATCTTTTATTCCTTGCTTTCATTTTGTGAAGTGTTATATTAAGAAATGTACTTTTTGAAAGAGCTTCGTTGCTGTAAGATGCTGTCGAGCTGGTTCCGACTCATAGCAGCCGTATGTACAACAGAAGGAAACCCTACCAGGTCCTGCCTCATCCTCACAATTGTTGTGCTTGAGCCCACTGTTGCAGCCACTGTGTCATTCTATGTCATTGACCGTCTCTCCTCTCTTTCACTGACCCTTTACTTTACCAAACATGATGTCCTTCTCCAGGGACTGATCCCAAAGTATGTGAGATGAAGTCTTGCCATCCTTTTTTCTGAGGTGCATTCTGGTTGTATTTCTTCCAAGACGAATTTGTTCGTTCTTCTGGCAGTCCATGGGATATTCAGTATTCTTCGCCAACGTCATGGTTCAAATGAAAGAGCTTGGCTGACCCTAAAAGGATTCATTGCTGTTTTCAGATATAATTTTCTAAAAATTTGTGCCTACTACTGAAATAGTTAAAACAACAACAACAGAAACCCTGCACACAAAACACAGTATTCTGCGGTGACATACGAGAAGCCAGAGGGCTTGAATTTGCCCAGGTCTCACAGTAGTAGAGAGACCTACTGTGTGTCCAACTATGATGGCAGTGTTCTCTCTCTGCGCTGTCCCATAGAGTAGCCAACAGCCACATGTGGCTTCTGCTCTTGAAATGTGGCTAGTGGGACGGAGGAACTGAATTTTTAAAGCAAAATTATTTAATTTTAATTACATTTAAATAAATTAAAATTAAATAGCAACATTCCTTTAGTTTGACAAAGTGGCAAAAAGAATAACTTTACATTTGAATCATGTTTTCAGCTCCATGTTTATATTAGTACTTTAAGAATGAAAGAGTAATGGCCTGTATATCCCAGAGGACTTGAGGAATGGATTTTCCCAGTAACTTAGCATTCTGTTTAGCAGAATGTTGTCATATACCCCTTATATGGATAGAAAATTATAGCTTATTTTAAAAAGCTAAATTGAACTGACCGTGACTTTATTTTAATTTATGACATTTTATTTTTCAGTGCTATAGAGGCAGTGGAAACTCTGGTGGCGTAGTGGTTAAGTGCTATGGCGGTTAACCAGAGGGTCGGCAGTTTGAATCCACCAGGTGCTCCTTGGAAACTCTATGGGGCAGTTCTACTCTGTCCTATAGGGTCGCTATGATTTGGAATTGACTCGACGGCACTGGGTTTGTTTTTTTGGTTTTATAGAGGCAGTATAATTATTTTTGGTTATTCCATGATGCTATAAAATACTATCTGATTGTTTGAACTTCTAGTATTGGGAGTCTAGGACAAAAGATGGGATATCATATTACACTATCTCCTTTAGAAATCTGACACCTCATTAGTAGGAGTTACATATTTCTAAAAGTAACTATGTGCAGTTCCACAGACCAGTAGCTTAACTTCTGCTTAAATATTAATTTTTTTCATGTAAAAGTCTTTTTATTTGCCTGTAGTTTCCAAACTGAAATTGTGGATTGAAATGGAAAGGTCTTCAAGTTACACACTTGGAACACTGGATTTATGTGATTATTCGTTACCAGATTCTGACTCATGACAACCCCACATGTGTCAGAGTAGAACTGTGCTCCCTAGGATTTTCAGTGGCTGCTTTTTCTGCAGTAGATTGCCAGGCCTTTCTTCCGAGGTACTTCTGAGTGGATTCCAACCTTCAGCCTTTCTGTTTGTAGCTAAGTGCGTCAACTCTTTGCACCACTCAGGGACTCTTTATGTGATTATATCATATGCTAAAGTATTCTTTTTTATTGTTGAGTAGTAACGTAGCAAGTTAGCTTAGATCAGCTTTTATTCCAGAAAAAAGTTTAGGGTAGATTTTCTGTGTATCTTTATTGTAATTCCCGAAGGCTGTTAAGCGAGCCATCTATTTTTAAAATGTACAAAATGTCTCACATTTCTTGTGCTGTAGTTAGCTTTGTTGCTTCGTGACGCCTCTTAATTAAAAGCTGAAAGGTATTTAAACATTTCTGTATTTTTCACCTGTTTCAGAAAACCAGATTTAGACTTTTTAAAGAAACAGCACAAGCATACAGCTGCTTACCTGTAAAAAGTTAAAGAGAATTTACTTATCTGGAAGGGGCTTTGAGGGTCTTTTGTTCATATGCTGCTTCTAGGAAGAATGGTTTTTCCTCCCGCTTCACGCCCCCTCCCCATCAACAAACAGTGAAAAACAAAGCAGAGCCTTTCTTTTCTGGAGCTTTGAAGGAACACTGGAGGCCTTTATCTCTTTTGGTAATCTGCCATAGTGTGTGGCACGCCTTTAAAAGTTTTTCTAAAGCAAATTTAAAACCTGGGGTGTTGTTCAGACTCTCCAGCTGACATAGGGTGACTGCATACCAGTTCATGCTGGTATGACTTGTCATTGTGTATTGTAAACTTCTCCTCAGTCTTCTGTGCCCACAGGTATGAATTCTCCAAGAACAGGGAGAGTGGAGTATAAGAGTGTAGGAATCCAGAGTGCTCTTTTCTGCTTGTGTCACTCAACCAAGCCAAATATTATTGAAATACTTGTTTTTGATGGTGGTGCTAGGTACTGAGCAGAACATTTTTCTTTAATCAGGTGTTTTGAGAAAAGAAAGTCTAGATGACATGACTGTGTGTGAAATTTGGATACTTACGTTGAAGTGGTAGGTGGGACATTAAAATTCTTACCTTGTTGGAGAGAGCCCAGAAGTTTGAGCCTTTTGGCATACTTTAGCAACAACTAAGTGTTAAGGAGGCAATGATTCCTAAAACCCTTTGCATACTCTCTTATCAAAAGAAAATTGTCTTATCAAAGAAATGCTAATTCTAAACATTGTACGGTGTGCAGGAAAAGTAGTTTCATACACAGTGATTGTGGTCATTTTTAGCTGTTTTCTCCTAAAATTTACTCAAAGAACAGATGTTTTATTTGGGTGATAATCGAATGAGGTTTTTCTTGAAAATGTTCATTTGGCCGGTAAATACTGAACTTTTAATTAAAAAAAAAAAAAATTTTTTTTTTTTGTTGTTGAGAACATACTGTGCGTAGCAGAACATACACCAGTTCCACAGTTTCTGCAGGTACAATTCAGTGACATTGAGTACATTCTTTGAGTTATGCAACCATTCTCACCCTCCTTTTCTGAGTTATTCCCTCATTAACAGAAACTGACTGCTCCCTAAATTTTCTGTCTAAACGTTCGAGTTGCTGTTGTCAGTCCGATCCTGTATAGGTAGATCTTAAAAGAGCACAATGCTCAGGGCACACATTCTTTACTACTTAAGCTGAATTATTATTTGGTTTTAAGAAGATCTTGGGATATTTTTGGTTCAAGGTTTAAAGATTATCTCAGGGCAGTAGTTTCAGGAGTTTATGCAGCCTCCATGGCTCCAGAAATTCCGGAGTCCATGAGGATTTAACATTCCGTTCTGCATTCCCCCCTTTTGATCAGGATTCTTCTAAAGAACCTTTGATCAAAATGTTCAGTAATGGAAGATAGGCAGCATCCAGTTTTTCTGGTCTCATGGCAAAGAAGGGCAGTTATTAGCCACACATGTGAGACAATTAACTACACATTCCATATCCTCCTTTTCCTGACTTTCTTTCCTTTGTTGCTCCAGGTGAATAGAGATCAATTGTTGTGCTTTGGATGGCCTCTTGCAAGCTTTTAAGACCCCAGGCACTATACAATGAACCAGGAGTAGAACAGAAGCACTAAATATTAGACCACTTAACTGGGTTGTCACATGAAACCATTGACCTAAACCTCCAAAACAAGGAACCAAATCCCGTGAGGTTTTTGGTTGTACGTAAGCTACCTTGGCAGCTACTCTTTTTTTTTAATCATTGTTGTAAATATACGTATCACAACTTTTGCCAATTCAACATTTTTTTTAATGTTTAACTTTTATTGTACTTTAGATGCAAATTTACAGAGGAAATTAGTTTCTCATTAAATAATGCATACATTATTTTGTGACATTGGTTGCCATCCCCACGACATATCATCGTTCTCCCCTTCCCTATCTTGGGTTCCCCATTACCAGCTTTCCTGTCCCTCCTGCCTTCTTGTCCTTGCCTTTGGGCTGGTGTGCCCATTTAGTCTCATTTTGTTTTATAGGCCTGTCTAATCTTTGGCTGAAGGGTGAACCTCAGTATTGACTTTAGCACTGAGTTAAAAGGGTGTCTGGGGGCCATACTCCTGGGGGTTTCTCCAGTCTCTGTCAGACCAGTAAGTCTAGTCTTCTTTTGTGTGTGTGAGTGTGTGTGAATTTGAATTTTGTTCTGTATTTTACTCCAGCTCTGTCAGGGACCC
This sequence comes from Loxodonta africana, assembly GCF_030014295.1. Taxonomy (NCBI): domain Eukaryota; kingdom Metazoa; phylum Chordata; class Mammalia; order Proboscidea; family Elephantidae; genus Loxodonta; species Loxodonta africana. The sequence continues at coordinate 52,241,335 of NC_087366.1, forward strand.
TCTATTGTGATCCCTGTCAGAGCTGTTGGTGGTGGTAGCAGGGCACCATCTAGTTATGCTGTATTCAGTCTGGTGGAAGCTGTGGTATTTGCGATCCATTAGTTCTTTGTACTAATCTTTCCCTTGTGTCCTTGGTTTTCTTCATTCTCCTTTGCTCCAGATGGGGTGAGAACAGTGGAATATATGAGATGGCTGCTTACCAACTTCTAAGACCCCAGATGCTACTCAGTGAAGTAGGATGTGGAACATTTTCTTTATATGTAAACTATGTTATACCAGTTGAACTAGATATCCCCCGAGTCCATGGTCCCCAGCCCTCAGGCCAGTAATTCGGTCCCTCAGGGAGTTTGGATGTGTCTATGAAGCTTATGACCTTGTCTTGGTCAAGCCGTGCTGAGTTCCCCAGTATTGTGTACTGTCTTACCGTTCGCCAAAGTTACCACTTGTCTGTTGTCTAATTAGTGTTTTTCCCTCCTTCTCCTCCCTTGTAACCATCAAAGATTTTTTCTGTGTGTAAACTTTTTCTTGTGTTTTTATAATAGTGGTCTCATACAGTATTTGTCCTTTTGTGATTGACTTATTTCACTCAGCATTGGGGCCTCCAGATTCATCCATGTTGTGAGATGTTTCACAGATTCATCATTGTTTTTTATCCTTGTGTAGTATTCCATCGTTTGTATGTACCGTAGTTTATTTATCCATTCATCTGTTGATGGGCACTTAGGTTGTTTCCATCTTTTTGCTATTGTGAATAATGCTGCTGTGAACATGGGTGTGTATACGTCTATTTGTGGGACAGCTCTTATCTCTGTAGGATATATCCCTAGGAGTGGGATTGCTGGGTCATAATGCTATTTCTATTTCTAGCTTTTTAAGGAAGTGCCATATCATTTTCCAAAGTGGTTGTACCCAATTCGACTTTTTGAAGATGTACAACTTATTGACAGCAATTGCATTAATAAGCTGTGCAACCCTACCATTAGTCAGTGTAATTTTTCCACACCATAAGTGAAACCAGGGCTTCAAACCGAGTTCATTCTGGTTGGAACATCTGCCAAGAATTTGCATTTCTAACAAGTTCCTGGGAAGTTATACCTAAGAATCACCTGGGAATCTTGTTAGAATGTAGATTCTGATTCAGTATATCGGGGCTGGAAAGGCAAATTCTTACCAGGAGTTCTAATTGCAAACTTAGTGTTCCATAAGCAATAATCCCCCCTTTCCCTCTCCCTCCCACCCCTGGTAACCAATAATAAACTTCAGTCTCTATAGTTGCCTCTTCTTGTCTTTTTATATATGATGTCATACAATATCTGTACTTTTGTGTTTGACTTATTTTGCTCAGCATGATGTCTTCATGTTCCATCCATGTTGAAGCCTGTCTCTCTGGCTGAGTAGTATTCCATTGTATGGATAGGCCACATTTTGTTTATCCGTTCAGTATTGATGGGCATTTAGGTTGTTGAACTTTCACTTTTGAAATGCATACTTCAATTATTTTTCTAGAAACAGATTTATAACTGAACACTACTCTCTTTCAATTTCGAACATTTCAACCAAATATCCTTTAGGGCACAAGTATAAAAAAGTAGTAGAAAATCTTTAACAGTTATACCAGTTTAAACTACTGTTATCGGTAGGTGCCTTTGAGTCAGTTCGGACTCATATTGACCCCGTGTACAACAGAATGAAACACTGCCTGGTCCTCTGCCATCCTCACAATCGTTGTTATGCTTGAGCCCATTGTTGCAGCCACTGTATCAATCTGTCTTGTTGAGGGTCTTCCTCTTTTTCGCTGACCCTCTGCCTTACCAAGCATGATGTCCTTCTCCAAGGACTGGTCACTCCTGATAACACGTGCAAAGTATGTGAGACATAGTCTCGCCATCCTTGCTTCTAAGGAACATTCTGGCTGTACTTTTTCCAAGACAGATTTGTTACTAGTAGTATTGATAAAAAATGATGGAGACAATTTGCTAATCTTCCTCCCTCTGGCTGAGAGCCCTTTTGTGCTGAACACTGTGATTTAGGCTGGTTGTTCCATCTAATCCCATCATTATCCTGTGAGGTGGAGCTTTCCATTCTTGTTCAACAGGTGAGAAATTTGAAGCTTATAGGGTTTAAATAATTTGCTCCTGGTCACTCAGTAGAAATGAGATTTGAACCAGGTCTGCCGGTAAACACATGCTGTGTTCAAGATGGCAAATGCCTGGATTAGAATATTTTTATATATTTGACAGAGCAAAAGTGGTTAGGATGTTCTCTTGGCAAATGGTAACTTGAAATGTTGCTTTTTGGAGTGTAACTAATTATTTTTGAAGTACAAAAGGAAGAAGTGGAGACATGTTCTCGTATTTAAATCCAAACTGACAACATTGATTTGTCCAGGTTTGTCTGGTGTGATTACCTCACCAGGTCTCATAGAACTCTCAAATTGTCCACATCTGCGGGAGAGAAAACCAAAACCAAATCCACTGTCGTCGAGTCGATCCTGACTCATAGCGACCCTATAGGTCAGAGTAGAACCACCCCACAGAGTTTCCAAGGGGCCCCTGCTGGGTTTGAAGTGCCGACCTTTTGGTTAGCCATCATAGCTCTTAACCACTATGCCACCAGAGTTTCTGCAGGGAGAGAGAGGGTGTAATAATTCAGTTTCGGATGAAGGGTGTTGGATAACGTTCTTTCTTCAGATGATATCCTTCCCGGGGGCTTGGGGGTGATGATGTGTGCAAGAAAGGATCAGAAGTGGAATAGGCACATTGGGGGACATGGAAGATAGGGAAATATCATATAACAGTGTCTGCTGTTGGGGTTGCCATCGTCATTCTTCAGGCATTTCCAGTTGCTTAAATGGTACAGTAGCGACTCTTGAAGGAATGCCTACCGCTGGTGGTGTGTCCAGATGGGGTGCAAGTGACAGGATCTCTGCTTGGTGCTTCGGGGCTGTCTGGGTAGTGAGAAATAGTGATTCAGTTTAGTCAGGAGAGTTTATCATAGATAGGGACTGATGTTTGAATGAAATCACATTAAGTCATTGCTGTTCATTCTTTCTCATTAACCTGGTATTTTCGGATGGCCGTTTTGGGACACTTATTTAGTAAACATCCACTATATTCCAGGCACTGTTCTAAGTACTGTGGGGACAGGAGAGAATGAGACCGCTTTCGGGGAGCTTACCTTTCACACACTTAGTGAGGGGTCTGGGTGGGGGAGACAAACAAAAAAGAAAAATATCAGCTTTAAATAGGATTTAAGTTTACAACTTGCTCTAGTGACATTCAGGAGCCCTGGTGGTGTAGTACTTAAGAGCTTGGCTGCTAACCGAAAGGTCGGCAGTTCATACCCACTAGCCGCTCCTTGGAAACCCTATGGGGCAGTTCTACAGCGTCTCCATGAGTCGGAATCGACTCGAGGGGCAACTGGGTTTTTGACTTAGTGACATTCAGAAGCTACAGGGGTGAGAGAAGAAACACTTAACTCTTACTCAGGATTGGAAATAAGACCAAGGCTGGAAATAGTGGGTGGTTACTCCCATATCCACACACTCCTTTCTGTGGGACTAAAGAGAAACCATACTTAAAAAAAAAAAAATTGTGGTAAATATGTATGTAACAAATCATTTATTTGCCTTTTTAACATTCTTCACATGTACAACTCAGTGACATTAGTTACGCTTATCATTGTTCAACCGTTACCATTATCCATTTCCAAACCTTTTTCTCACCCTCAGTAGAAGCTCAGTGTCGCCTCAGCAGTGAGACCCTTTTCCCCTTCCTCCCCCCTGCTCTTGGTAACCAGTGATAAACTTTGGTCGGGATATACTTGCTTAGCCTACATATTTCATATAAGCGGAATCATACTATTGTCCTTTTGTGACTTATTTCACTCAGCGTAATGTTTCCAAGGTTCATGTGGTAGCATGTATCAGGACTTCATTTTTCTTTATGGTTGAATCATATTCCATTGTATGTATGTACCACATTTTGTTTATTCAGTCTTCTGTTGATGGACATTGGGCTGTTTCCATCTTTTGACTATTGTGAATAGTGCTACAATGAACCAACCCAAAACCTGTTGCTGTCGAGTTGATTTTGACTCACAGTGACCCTATAGGACAGAGTAGAACTGCCCCATAGGGTTTCCAAGGCTATAATCTTACATGAAAGCAGACTGCCACATCTTTTTCCTGCGGAGCAGCTGGCGAGTCCTAACTGCTGGCCTTTTGGTTAGCAGCTGAGTGCTTAATCACTGTGCCACCAGGGCTTCTCTATAATGAACATTGGCGTGCAAACATCTGTTTGTGTTCCTGCTTTCATTTCTTCTGGGCGTATACCTAGGAGTGGGATTGCTGGGTCATACGGAAACCCTGGTGGCATAGTGGTTCTACAGCTGCTAACCGAGAGGTTGGCAGTTTGAATCTACCGGGCCCTCCTTGGAAACTCTGTGGGGCAGTTCTGCTCTGTCCTGCAGGGTCACTATGAGTCAGAATTGACTCGACGGCAGCAGGTTTTTTTTTTTTTTTTAATGGTAATTCTATGTTTGACTTTTTGAGGAGCTGTCACACTTTTCCACAGTGGTTGTACCATTTACAATCCCACCAGCAATGGATGAGGGTTTCAGTTCTCTCCACATCCTCGTTAACATGTGTATTTCCTTTTTTAAATCATAGCCATTTTAGTGGGTGTGAAGTGACATATCATTGTGGTTTTGATTTGCATCTCCCTAATGGCTGGTGGGAAACCCTGGTGGCGTAGTGGTTAAGTGCTATGGCTGCTTACCAAAGGGCCGGGAGTTCGAATCCGCGAGGCGCTCCTTGGAAACTCTATGGGGCAGTTCTGCTCTGTCCTATAGGGTTGTTATGAGTCGGAATCGACTTGACGGCACTGGGTTTGGGGTTTGGTAGTGGCTAGTGAGGAGCCCTGGTAGTGCAGTGGTTAAACTCTAGGCTGCAAACTGAAAGGTTGGCGGTTTGAACCCACCAGCCGCTCTGGGGGAGAAAGATGTGGCAGTCAGCTTCTGTAAAGATAACAGCCTTGGAAACCCTATGAGGCAGTTCTCCTCTATGCTTTGGGGTTGTTATGAGTTGGAATCAACTTGAAAGACAATGGGTGAATGGCTTTAATGGCTAGTGACATTGAACATCTTTTCCTGTGCTTGTTGGCCATTGGTATTTTCTTGGTGAAATGACTGTTCAAGTCCTTTGCCCATTTTTTGATTGGGTTGTTTGTCTTTTTATGGTTAAGTTGTAGGATGTATATGTGTGTGTGTATATATATGTATAATTAAAAAAAAGATTAAGCCCTTATCAGTTATATGGTTCCCAGAATTTTTTCCCAGTCTGTAGGTTGTCTCTTCACTTGCTGATGAAGTTCTTTGATGAACAAAAATTTTTAATTTTGACGAGGTCCCCTTTATCTGTTTTGTCTTTTGTGCTTGTGTTTTTGGTGTTTATCTAAGAATCCATTGTTAAAATCTGGGCCCTGAAGCATTACCCCTATGTTTTCTTCGAAGAGTTTTATGGTTTCAGTTCTTACACTTAGGTCTTTGATACATTTTGAGTTAGTTTTTTTATATGGTGTGAGGTATGGCTCCTGGTTTGCTGTTTGCAGGTGGAGGTCCAGGTGTCCTGGCACCATTTATTGAAGAGACGATTCTTTCCCCATTGGATGGAGTTAGCACCCTTATAAAAATATCAACTGCCTGTAGATGTACGAGTTTATTTCTGAACTCACAGTTCTCTTTCATTGGTCTATATGGCTGTCATTGTACCAGTACCAGACTGGATAAACCATACTTACAGTGAATCATCAGAGACCTCTAAAGAGCTGTACAGAAAAATTAAAATTTAGACTTGAGAGAAAGCTTTTTTTTTATTTTGTCACTATGGTTCCTTAAAACTGAGTAGGATGCATCAGGTTTCTCAAGGGACCCAAAACCTTAAAAACGTTATAGAGAAACTATGCATACCATACTGCCCTGGCAGCTTCTGCTTTCCCCTAAAAGTTCCTTGGCCTTTTTTTTTTTTTTTTAAAATCAGAGGTATCTTCATTTTACCGATGCAAAGTAACCAGTGATCTAAGAAATTCACGTCAGAGCTGGCTTTATCTAGAAATTGTTTCAAGATCTAGATGATAAATACTAGCTAGTTCGTGATGTGTATAAAAAAAAATTTTTTTTTTATATATATTTTTTTTTGGTGAGAGGGGCTTATTTGTTAATTTCCTGAAAAGTGGGCTGTTTTGGACAACACCTTTATTTTTAAACATAGATAAGCTCTTTCTCTCATAGGCTTTGCTTGTCGCTGTCTGTAGCCAGAGACCTGAGTGTCATCTGACTCTTCTTTTCCATTGCTGTTTGGTCACTGTGCCTTGTGGACCTGTGTCCAGCCCCTGGTGCTTGTATTCTGCTTTACTCCTCTTGCCCAAGCTGTTGTAATCCTCTCCTTATTTATTTTCTTTCTTTACTGTTCCTGTTTCTCCAATCCATTCAACCCACTGAAACATAAATGTTTTCTCTCTGTAGGATTCTTCAAGCCTGATTTCTATTACAGCATAAAGTTTAAACTCCTTAGCCAGATATAAAGTTTCTCTGTTGTGTAATCCAGTGGATTTCAGTCTTTTTCTGTCAGTGATAGATTTCCATTCCAGAATCTTCAGCCTCCCGTTGGAAGTGACCAAAAGACTTGAAACACTGAGCAAACCCGTTGCTGTCAAGTTGATTCCAACTCATAGTGACCCTATAGGACAGAGTAGAACTGCCCCATTGAGCTTCCAAGGACAGCCTGGTGGATTCGAACTGCTGACCTTTTGATTAGCAGCCATAGCACTTAACCACTACGCCACCAGGGTTTCTGAACAAGGCAGCAGTAAAACATAGCACCTGCTTCAATGGAGCTGTAGCTCTGTGATTGGCAGTCCAGGACCATGTGGAAAGGGCATTCAGTCATCAGGTATTCCTTTGACCTTCGTTTGGAATTGTGTTACAGCTTGGGAAGGCCTGTTTACTGCCATGGAACTGACCTCACTCATTTGTACCCGTCCTAAGGCAGTCTGCTTTGGGACTGTGTGTGGGGCTTGGTGTTGCCTTATTCTCTTGCTCACAGCAAGGTGGACCGTGTTGTATACTGCTCTCCATGATCTGCTCTGCTCCATCGGACTTTGCCATGACAGTGTGTGTGTGGATAAATTACGTACATGGAAGGTTTTTGCAGCACACCTGTGATTTAGGGATTGAGAATTGGCCTGTCCAGCCTTGACTTCCCCCCTCATTATTTCAGCACTTCCAGATTGTGGCTATTACAGCAGACCAGGTTTTTCAAGCCTCTTCTGGCTTGTCTTACTTATGCTTCAGTTTTCAATCCAGTGGTACTTCTGTGGAGCTCACTTCTACTCTTTGAGGTGGATTAATTTTTTTTCTGTTCTCACTGGACCTTAAAGATACCCCCATAAGGAAGTTCTCACATTGCGTTGTCTTCGTTTGCATTGCCCCTGTTCTGTAAGCTCTTTCAGGGTGTGGATTGTGCCTTCGCATCTTTGTGGTTCCAGCACTAGCATGCTGTTTGACACGGTATCAGGACTTAACAAATACTGTTTAGGTGAATGAATGAATACTCTTAATTTTGGTTTTCTTTAATGGAGCCCTGACGACACAGTGGTTGAGAGCTATGACTGAACCAAAAGGTTGGCAGTTCGAATCCACCAGCTGCTCCGTGGAAACCCTATGGGACATTTCTACTCAGTACTATAGGGTCGCTATGAGTCGGAATTGACTTGATGGCAACGAGTTTTAAGGAGGATAGTTCTAGCCCATTTAAATTCATGTTCTTTATTGGCTCATGTGCTTTCGTAAAGATTTTCACAGGGGCAAAATCTTTGAAAATGGAGAAGCACTTCCATAGCAAGATGGAAAAGGAGACAGGAAAGAAATTAGAAGCAATGGATTAGTTGTACTCATAACCTCATTGATGGGCCTTAAAAATAAGTGTTTAATGAATAAAAGTAAAAAATAGAATGAAATATGTAATAGTACCTTTACATAAAATAGGATCCCTGGTGGTGCAGTGGTTAAAACGCTTGGCTGATCAGTGGTTTGAAACCATCAGCAGCTCAGTGGGAGAAAGATGTGACGGTCTGCTTCTGTAGAGATTTACAGCCTTGGAAACAGTATGGGTTGCTTTGAATCAGAATTGACTCGATGGCAGTGGGTTTTTGGGTTTGAGTTATATAAAATAAAATACACGTACATAAAACAACAGCCCTGTTTGCAAGAAGGTGTACCAGCTAACTTACAGAATGCTTGGGGGAGGGGCGGGGGGAGGAGAAAGGAATCCACTAGTTAAATATATATATCTTTACATTTATATATATATGTATATATTTATATCTTGGTTAGCAGCCTAGCGTTTAACCATTGCACCACCAGGGCTCTTTTTTTGTAAAACATAATACTATTGAAATTGGTATTGAGACTGCATGTGTTAATGATATCCAAATTCTACTAACTTGCTGCAGTGACCAAAGGAATAGTTTATGATATTAAAAAAAAAAAAAAATCCATTGAATATGGTTTTAGGATGCCTGATTTTGAAAATACGCCATGATGAGCAGTGGTACACTTAATGTAGAAGTATGTTTAATATTGCTGACTCTTAAAAGAACATTGGTAGATGTAACTCATGGTAATTGAGGAGATTTTAAAAACCAGTTTAATAGCCCCAAGAGTAAACTCAAGCAGAGAGAAGCCCCTCAGAAATAATAATGGACCTTTGTGAGCAGTGATCTTCTGATAACTAACAAAGTTGGAACAGATTATCAGGGAGGCTGGAGAGTGTCCCTGAGGCAAAGGGCTCAAAGATGTAGTGTTCCTGTGGGTCCTGAGGGGGGCTCCACAGAGAACCCTGTGGGTTTCCCCCTCAGATGTCGGGAACACGGAAGGCAGTCCAGCCCTGAGATAACGGGGCAGCACGCTTACGGCAGAAGGATGGCAGCCTGACCCACAGCCGAGAGGGAGAGTGTGTACGAATCAGAGAGTTGGTGTGTAGTCTTCGGCAGCACAGTGGCCGCTGAGCAGACTGCCAGGTCTGCGAGGAGCTGAAGGCAGACTATTCCAGAAGATTGGAAAGGTTCTGCATCTCATTCCTGAACTGCTTCCAGTGTTGTAGGCCAGGCTTGGGCTGAATGTCTGTGTGGAGTTTGAGAGATTGAAGCTTTGGTTGATGTTGCCATTTCTTAATTATCTTATCTAGTGCTTCAGTAATAGAAATACCACAAATCGGTGGCTTTAACAAACAGAAATTTATTTTCTCACAGTTTAGGAGGCTAGAAGTCCGAATTCAGGGTGCCGGCTCTAGGGGGAAGCTTTCTCCCTCTCTTGGCTCTGGAGGAAGGTTCTTGTCTCTTTGAGCTTCTGCTCCTGAGCGATCTTCTTGTGGCTTGGCATCTCTCTTCCCCCACGTCTGCTCTGCTCCCTTGTTTAATCTCTTTTATGTCTTAAATCAAAGAGACTTTGATTTCAGACGCATCCTACACCCAACACTGATCTTCCCTCATTAACATAACAAAGACAACCCATTCCCAAATGTGATTATAACACATTTTGGGGGATACAGTTCAACCCGTAACATTAATTAAGCCCCCTTTCTAGGGGGCACTGGTGGCACGGTGGTTAAGAGCTCAGCTGCTGATCAAAAGGTTGGCAGTTCCAATCCACCAGCCATTCTCTGAAAACCCTATGGGGCAGTTCTAAGTGTCGCTATGAGTCGAAATTGACTCAATGGCAGTGGGTTTGGTTTTTTGGTTTTCTGTATCTTGAGGAGCCCTGGTAGCGCAGCGGTTAAGCGCTTGGCTGCTAACTGAAAGGTTGGCGTTTCAAACCCACCAGCCATCCGGAGGGAGAAAGATGTGGCACAGTCTGCTTCCGTAAAGATTTCAGCCTTGGAAACCCTACGAGGCAGCTCTGCTCTGTCCTGTAGGGTTGCCATGAGTCGGAATTGACTCAGTCGCAGGATGTTGGGTTTGATTTCTGTGCCTTAGCGTTAAGAGAGGTGTCTTTGGTTTACTGGAAGAATGTATTTTCTTGGTAGTTTAAGAGTAGAGGCTCCAGGTTATAGGAAGTGAGGTAGCTTCACCCTCTCCCAGAAGGTAATCTGGGCTCTTCCTTTATGAGGGCTGTGGCAGAATATAAAAATGAAGTAATTAGTTTATGTTTCTCTCTCCACACAGGCGTTATTAAACTCAGAAACCATTCAGACTTTTCTCACGTGTAGCATAGTTACCTGGTTGTTTCTATGGTCTGTTTCCTGTGAGTAATGATTGTAGTTTTAAGTCGGGGAGGATTTATACCACTCATGTCACAGATTGTTCTTTTCACTTTAAGGATAATCCTCCCCCCTCGCCCATACTCTTTTCCTGTTAGATAAACTTAAGGGATTTGAATTTTTAAGAAATAAAAGCTTGGAAGGTGTTATCCCAAAGCTTAATTTCCTTTCTGTTACAAGGGACATTTTATACTCTTGGTTCCTTTTTTCTTTTTGTGGAAATTCACAGGTTATTTTAAATCAAAGGAGTAAACTTTAGTCTTTGACACAAAGTAAATTTGTTGTAAATGCCTCTTGGAAAGTCTTCCAAATTTTAATGTGAAATAATTTCTCTTTGAAAATGAAATCATTTATATGCCAATAGTGTGCCATTATAATTACAGTGAATGCTTGTCCCATAAAGATGGAACTCTGGACTGTGACTCATTCTTTTTAAATGAAAATTATCTGCGACCTTGTATTTTGGAAGAGCAAGTCTTCGTTCGGATGTGACTTTGGCATGAATCACCGTGTGGCGTTGTGTGGAGATTGTCTGGCACGGTTTAACGGAAGTAGTGTTTTCTGTTCCCACAAGTCTTCTTTTCAGCTTCATCGCCTAAAGATGTAGAAAAAAGTAGTAGTCACATTTACCATTTTTTAATGAAACATTTTTCACATTTTTTATTACAGTTTATATTGTGTTAAGTGTACTTTAAATCGTAAATTATTGTGAAAATATTTTAATATTGAGATATTAAAAATTAAAAAGTGGCATTGATACCTGCTACCCTATCATGGATTTCGTTTTGTGGGCGTCCTATACAAGTCAGTTGTATAAGTACGTGATTTTAAATAGTTGCAATTTACAAGTTAGTATTATTCTCTTTTATAACTTTATCTTAACATTTTAAGAACTCTCTGTTTATACTTGTAGTAGTTAGTAACTAGCAGGGTCATAGCCCTTCCAACAAATGCACTGTAACTTACTTTTCCACGTGCCTGGTTACTTCTTGCTGTTTATACATCTAACACTGCAGTGAAAATCTTCAGGCATTTAGTGTTTCTCTTCATTTCAATTATTTCTTGGGAATAAATTCCCAGGGGTAAGGTTGCGAGGTATACATAATTTTATGTCTTGTGCTCACTGTACTTTCCAAACAGATTAAAAAAAAAAAAAAAAGGTTTGTAGCACCATCATCATGTCTTTGCGTGGATCACTTTCCTCAGTGTCGTCTCTGTTGAATCTTATCTTTTAATTGAAGACTAATTTGATAGTTCTAAGTGCTACCTATAGGGTCGCTATGAGTCGGAATCAACTCGATGGCAGTGGGTTTGGTTTTTTTTTTTAAGTGCTACCTCATTGCTTTAATTCACATCCCCCTCATGTTTTACCATTTGTATTGTCTTGTGTGGTCTATATTTATATCATCTGTTCTTAAATATTCTTTGAAGTTGTTGTGTGGCATTGATTCCAACTTATAGTGACCCTATAGGAAAGAGTAGAACTTCCCCATAGGGTTTTCTGCGCTGTAATCTTTACAGGAACAGATCACCAGGTCTTTTCTCCCGAGAAGCAGCTGGTGGGTTCAAACAGCAGCTGAGCTCTTAACCATTGCGTCAGCCTCTACCCTTTGCTGTCGAGTCGATTCCGACTCACAGCTATGAGTATTGCGTCAGCAGGGCTCTTTAAATATGCTTTAGAGTATATTAGTGTGGTGCAATGAATTACTTAATATGGCCCTTCTAGCCATAGTCGTTGTGACTCATAGACAGCGATTGAGCGGGACTATGCTAATAAGGTATATAGAACCCTAACGAAGGGATTGGTAAGTTTTCCCATCCTGCTAGTCTTAAAATGAGCCATCCCAGAGGTGGGAGGGGAGATCTCACCACCACTAAGAAAGAAGAGCCAGGAGTGGAGTGTGTCCTGTGGACTGGAATCCCCGCACTAGAGAAGCTCCTGGGACCAGGAGACAGAGGGAGTTGTAACACTGAAGCTGGTGAGAAGTGGTGGCGCAGAAACGGTAGCAGCAGAGGCAGGAGACCAGCAGGACATGGCGCAGTGGGCTTCCCAGTCCACGGAGTGAGAAAGCTAAGTGCCTTTGAGCAGGAGGCTTGCTGGAGGAGTAGGGTGCCTCTGGGCTGTTGGTGGCAGAGCTGGAAGAGCTTTGTAACACTTGCCTGAGTAGGTCAGAGGCCGAGGGCCAGAGAGAGTCATGCCTGCAGGCATGGCAGAGAAGAGGCTATCCTGATGGAAGAACTGTATCCTGAGGGTTCTTGAACCTGAATTGTAACCTGTTACTTCCCTAATAAGCCCCATAGTCGTGACTATGGTCTGTGAATTCTGTGTGGCCACTGCAGTGAATTATCGAGCCCAACCCAGAAGTACAGAGTGCCTTGGAAGGGACAGTTGGTGTCAGATTTGGTAAAAAGATTGGAAATTAGAGGCATGTCCGACCTCTACATCATAGCCATCAGCTTTGGACTGTTGATCTTGATTCTCTTTCCCCCTTGTGAAGTTAGAGGCGGTCACATGCCTCCACCACATCCCTTTTACAATTAGTCTATTGTTTATCGACTAATCTCTTGTGGTCCATATTGTAAAAAATGAAGTTACTGATTTACAGCTTGGAAAGACGTTAACATTTTGCCACTAAGAAGGGCTAGTACTCACCTCTTCTACCAAGGGAAGAAAAGGCATCTCTAAGTTACATGGGAGCGTTTTTAGATGCCCAGCAGTTTGTTGTCCTTGCAGTATGGGCGCATTGGTTAAGTTGTTGTTGTCATTAGTGCCATTGAGCCTGTTCCGACTCATAGCGACCCTGTGCACAACAGAACGAAACGTCACCTGGTCCTGCGCCACCGTCGGAATCGTTGCTATGCTTGAGCCCATTGTAAGGCTTACATATTATTTTGATGTGATTATTGACATACTCTTTATGATGAAAGTAATTTACCTCAGAAATTCCCAGGAACACATTTGTAGCTTGAGTCAGTGAGAATAATCTAGTTTCTGACAATAGTTTTGCAGAGGGTTTAACTAGGAGCCCCATTTTGCTTGTTTCCACACGAGAAAAGAACTTAATGAAGTCATCTATATTTGCTTGACAATATGACATTTAAAAAAATATATAAAGTGCCAGGAAGAGATGACATCTTGGAAGGAAGGTTACTATAAATTATGTTTCATCGTTTCTTTATGCTTTTTTATTAATTTATGCCTCTTTGCTGAAACCTCAGCCTATTTCAGGTCACATTCATGTTTTTCATTTCTGAATTTCCATTTTACCCACAGTCTCATTCATGTACTCTAATACTAAATTGTTCACGAATATTTCTGTGGGTAAATTTGTCTAACCAAAAAAAAAAAAAAAAAAAAAACCGTTGCTGTCGACTCCATTCCGACTCTATCTCTCACACAGTAGGCGTGTAGTAGACTTTTTAGAAAATTGAGCTATAAGTCACAGATCATAAAATTCGCCCTGTGAAGGTGTGCAATTCAGTGCTTTTTAGAGTATTCAGAGAGTGCAACCGTGACCACTAATTTCAGAACATTTTCATCATCTCAGAAAGAAAACCCCATACCCATTAGCAGTTAGTTACTCCTCACACTCCCTCTCCCCAGCCCCTATTGATAGGTGCCATTGAGTCGCTTCCAACTCATAGCAACACTGTGTACAACAGAATGCAGCGCTGCCCAGTCCTGTCCCATCCTCACAGTCATTGCTGTTTGGGCCCATTGTTGCAGGCACTGTGTCAATCTGTCTCATTCAGGGTCTTCCTCTTTTTCACTGACCCTCTGCTGGCTGGTGGTACAGTGGTTAAGCGTTTGGCTGCTAACCAAACGGTCTGCAGTTTGAATCCACCAGCTGCTGCTTGGAAACCCTATGCTATTCTACTCTGTCCTGTAGGGCTGCAATGAGTTGGAATGGACTCGATGACAATTGTTGGCTTTTTTTTTTTTTTTGGTCTTCTGCTTTTCCAAGCATGATGTCCTTCTCCAGGGATTAGTCTCTCCTAATAACATGTCCAAAGTACGTGAGACGAAGTCTCGCCATCCTTTCTTCTAAGGAGCATTCTGGCTGTACTTCTTCCAAGATAGGTTTGTTCCTTTTTCTGGCAGTCCATCGTATATTTGGCATTCTTTGCCAACACCATAATTCAAAGACATCAACTCTTCGGTCTTCCTTTCATATGCATATGAGGCGATGGAAATCTTTCTGTCTATGGATTTGCCTCCAACGGCCTCTTAAGTTAAAATCTAAACTTCTTGCTGTGGTCTTAGAACAGTGGTCCTCAGATGTGGTTTCCTGACCAGTAGTATCAGCGTCATCCGGGAGCTTCTTAGAAATGCACATTGTCAGGCCCTCTCCCAGGCATCCTGAATCTCGGGGTGGGGCCCAGCAGTCTGTGTTTAACAATCCTCTGTCCAGGTGATTCTGGTTATGCCCATTTGAGGGCCTCTGGCCTCCACTTACCTCTTTGAATTAATCTGTTAGCCCTCACACTTTTCTCCCTCTGCACTGCCCCTTCTCTTCCACAGATGTGACAGACTTGTTCCTTCCTCCAGGCCTTTACATTTGCTGTCCCTCTGCTTGGGACATTCTTCTCTCAGACCTTAGCTAGGCGCCAGCCTTCATTTTTATTTAGATCATTGCTCAAGACCCCCCTCTGTCTACCTCCCATCTAAAATACTGCCTTTTCTGTCCTCTTACCCTGCATTTCCTCATTTCAACCCCAAATTTATTCCTACCTGAAATAAGATTTGTTTACTGGTTAATGTGTGTGTCCCCCTCCAGAAGTGAGCTCCATGAGGAAATACTCAGTATTTGTTCAGTGAGTGAATATAGGTGATCTTTAAAAAAAAAAAAAAGGCACTGGATGAGATTACCTAGCATGACCGTGACAATTTGTGGTTGAACTGAGAAGAAAGGGAAAGAACTGGACCAGATGTTATGAGAACAGGAGTGGAAAAGCCATCAAAAGTGGAATAAAAAGACTGTTCAATGGTGGTGAGGATCAGCTAAAGTTAGCTAACCTGAATTAGTGGTAGCTTAGTTTCCCCATGATAGTTTTGCATCTGTTATTCTATAATACTTTCAAGGCTTCAGCCTGGGGTAGAAGCTCAGAGAAGGCAGATGTGTGGTGGTGCTTATCAAGTGGTGGTGGTGCTTATCAAGAGGTTACTTTGCTCTCCTGAGAGGCCAAGGGGTCGAAGGAATTCTTGGATGCCAGTGAAGGTGTTCTAAGTGGTGGTGGTGCTTATCAAGAGGTTACTTTGCTCTGCTGAGAGGCCAAGGGGTCGAAGGAATTCTTGGATGCCAGTGAAGGTGTTCTAAGTGCAACGCCAGTTTCTCTGACCACCTGTAAAAATGGCAAGGGGCGGTGTCTGACCTCCTCTAACTTCACAAGGGGGGAAGGAGAATGAAGAGCAATAGCCCAAGGTTGATTCCTGTGAGGTGGAGCTTGGGCATGTCTCCTCTCTCTGCCTCTTTACCAAACCATCCGCCTGAATTTAGAGACCATCTCAAGAATAGATTTGACGCATTGAACACTTTCTTCATGATGATGTCCTTGATGTCATTCCACACTAGTTGTAGAATGACATAAAGGACATCATCCATGAAGAAAGCAAGAGGTCACTGAAAAGACAGGAAAGAAAGAAAAGACCAAGATGGATGTCAGAAGAGACTCTGAAACTTGCTCTTGAGTGTTGAGCAGCTAAAGCAAAAGGAAGAATTGATGAAGTGAAAGAACTGAACAGAAGATTTCAAAGGGCCTCTCGAGAAGACAAAGTAAAGTATTATAATGACATGTGCAAAGAGCTGGAGATGGAAAACCAAAAGGGAAGAACACGCTTGGCATTTCTCAAGCTGAAAGAACTGAAGAAAAAATTCAAGCCTCGAGTTGCAATACTGAAGGATGTCATGGGGAAAATATTAAATGATGCAGGAAGCATCAAAAGAAGATGGAAGGAATACACAGAATCGTTATACCAAAAAGAATTAGTCGATATTCAACCATTTTAAGAGGTGGCATATGATCAGGAACCGATGGTACTGAAGGAAGAAGTCCAAGCTGCTCTGAAGGCATTGGCGAAAAACAAGGCTTCAGGAATTAATGGAATATCAATTGAGATGTTTCAACAAACAGATGCAGCGCTGGAAGTGCTCACTCGTCTATGCCAAGAAATAGGGAAGACAGCTTCCTGGCCAAATGACTGGAAGAGATCCATATTTATGCCTATTCCCAAGAAAGGTGATGCAACCGAATGTGGAAATTATGGAGCAATATCATTAATATCACATGCAAGCAAAATTTTGCTGAAGATCATTCAAAAACGGCTGCAGCAGTATATCGACAGGGAACTGCCAGAAATTCAGGCTGGTTTCAGAAGAGGATGTGGAATCAGGGATATCATCGCTGATGTCAGATGGATCCTGGCTGAAAGCAGAGAATATCAGAAGGATGTTTACCTGTGTTTTATTGACTACGCAAAGGCATTCAACTGTGCGGATCATAACAAACTATGGATAACATTGTGAAGAATGGGAATTCCAGAACACTTAATTGTGCTCATGAGGAACCTTTACATAGATCAAGAGGCAGTTGTTTGGACAGAACAAGGGGATACTGATGGGTTTAAAGTCAGGAAAGGTGTGCGTCAGGGCAGTATCTTTTCACAATACCTATTCAATCTGTATGCTGAGCAAATAATCCGAGAAGCTGGACTATATGAAGAAGAACGGGGCATCAGGATTGGAGGAAGACTCATTAACAGCCTGTTTTATGCAGATGACACAACCCTGCTTGCTGAAAGTGAAGAGGACTTGAAGCACTTACTAATGAAGATCGAGGACCACAGCCTTCAGTATGAATTGCACCTCAACATAAAGAAAACAAAAATCCTCACAACTGGACCAGTGAGAAACATCATGATAAACGGAGAAAAGATTGAAGTTGTCAAGGATTTCATTTTACTTGGATCCACAACCAACAGCCATCGAAGCAGCAGTCAAGAAATCAAAAGACGCATTGCATTGGGCAAATCTGCTGCAACGGACCTCTTCAAAGTGTTGAAGAGCAAAGATGTCACCCTGAAGACTAAGGTGCGCCTGACCTAAACCATGGTATTTTCAATCACATCATATGCATGTGAAAGCTGGACAGTGAATAAGGAAGACCAAAGAAGAGTTGATGCCTTTGAATTGTGGTGCTGGGGAACAATGTTGAATATACCATGGACTGCCAAAAGAACAAACAAATCTGTCTTGGAAGAAGTGCGGCCAGAATGCTCCTTAGAGGCAAGGATGGGGAGACTGCGTCTTACATACTTTGGACGTGTCTTCAGGAGGGATCAGTCCCTGGAGAAGGACTTCATGTTTGGCAGAGTACAGGGTCAGTGGAAAAGAGGAAGACCCTCAGCGCGGTGGATTGACACAGTGGCTGCAGCAATGAGCTCAAGCATAACGATTGTAAAGATGGCGCTGGACCGGGCAGTGTTTTGTTCTGTTGTGCATAGGGTCGCTATGAGTCAGAACTGACTCTGTGGCACCTAACAACAACAACAACAGCATCCCTCCCAAGCACTCTCGACTTCTCTACTGGGTTCGATAATTTGTTGCAGTGGCCACACAGAGCTCACAGACAATACTCACAGTTATAGGGTTTATTAGGGAAGTAACAGTTAAAATTCAGGCTCAGGAACTTTCAGGATATAGTTCTTCCCTCAAGACAGTCTCTTCCCAGACGTGATCTCCCCGTGGGCCAGGAAGTCTGTCATGATGTCTCTTGCTGCCGGGTCTTTGCCACCACTTCTCACTGCCTTCAGTGTTACAGCTCTCTCTGTATCTGCCTCTGTCTCTGTCTCCTGGTTTCAGGAGCCTCTTAGCGTAGGGATCCCGAGTCCAAAGCACGTGCTTTCTGCTCCTGGCTGTTCCTCCTGGTGGTAGTGAAATCCTCCCCTTCCCTGCCTCTGGGATGGTTTACCTCTAGCCCAAGTGGGATGGCAAAAACTGACCAATTCCTTTGGTGGGCCACAGTTACGCTATCTGCACAGTTCTGCCCAGTCACCTGGGTGGGAGTTACAAGACCATGGTGAGAAAGGCCACACAAAGTAATCTATCGCACCACATCACCCTATCTAAGATTGCAGCCTCCATTACTTTCTCTCCATATCCTGCTTTATTTTTCCTTATAGCATTTACTTCTACCTGATCTCAAGTTATATATGTGAGTTTATTGTCTTCCCCTCTAGACTGTGGAAACCCTGGTGGCGTAGTGGTTAAGTGCTATGGCTGCGAACAGAAAGGTCGGCAGTTCGAACCCACCAGGTGCTCTTTGGAAACTCTATAGAGTAGTTCTGCTCTGTCCTGAGTAGATTCGTCATGAGTCAGAATTGGCTTGATGGCAGCGGGTTTGGTTTTGGTTTTGTTTCTGGACTGTAGGCATATGAGGGTAGGGACTTTATTTTACTCACTGCCGTATCCCATTGCCTGGCATGCGATGGGCGTTTGGTAAATACTTGATGAATGAGCTCCAGATCTTTACACTCAGCTGCCTACTGAATATCTCCACTTGCCTGTCTTTTCTCCCCTCCCAATCTCAACATATCCACAAGTGAACTCATGATTTCCCCAAACCTTTTCTCTCTCATTGTCCCCAGTTTAGGAAGTGCTACTATTGTCCACCGAGGTGGTTAAACTGAGAACCTGGGGAGTCATCTTTGATTTTTCCTTCTTTCTTACCTCCTGTGTACAATGTATCACCAGATCCTTTAGATTTTACTTCTTAAAAAACAAAAAACTCATATCTCCCCTCTTCTTTCCATTCTTACCTTTACTTCCTGCATTTTGGCTGGGATAACTTTAGTAGTGTCTCACTTGGTCTCCCTGTTTCCAGTCTTTCAGTTTTCAATCCCTTCTCACTGTAGCAAGAGTGAACTTTAAAAAGTGTATGTCTTAGGATTAAGCCCCGAAACAGTCCCAAAGTGTGTTACAGTACTCCAGACTTGACTCCTGGTCATTTCCTATTCTGAACTCTTGCCTCTCCAGTTACGAGGTCCTTTTACTGTTCTTTGAATGCACCATGATTTCTGTTGCCCTGGACTTCATGCATGCCCACCTCCCCCCAAATGCTCCTTCCCTCGTTCACTCGCTCACACATGCACTTGCTCTAAAAACCTGGCTGACAATTGCTAGTCCTTGCAGCTAAAGCGACACTTCCATAGTCCTCTGACAGCTCGCCTAGGCGAGAGTGCCTTGCTGTATTCTCTCAATGTGTGTTTCATTTCCCATTTTAATAATATTCCTGTAATTATTTGTTCACTGCCTTAACCACTCTGCTGTAAAGCTTCGTGCAGCTGAGGCCTGTATTTTGTTCACCACTGGGTCCCTGTGCCTAGCACAGTACTTGGTTCAGGGAAGCTACTCCAGTATTTGTTGAATGAATGAATGGAGTATTTGATGGACTGAGTTGGAGTAAAAAGTGGCTGACCATTGAGTTCGGTACAAAAGCTAGTGAAGCCAGAGGGAAAAAGTGGTAACGATATGAGATGAGAAGGAAGGAGGTATGTAGTTTTAGAGTTTTTAGAATGTTGAGTTGGAAGTGAAACAGTGAATGCTTTTCATTGGGGGCCAGAATGGGAGCCAGGACGTCAACAAACTTGGCATAAATGTTGAAGTCCTTGTGTTTGAGTTCGAGTTGGAAGATGAGGACTCTTGTGCTGCTCATCTTTAGCTCTTTCTAGCTTCACTCTCCACCTTTCTCCGCCCGTTTTTATGCCCCAGGTGGTTGACTTCCCAGTGTTCCTCTGGCTTCTAGTTGGGTTCGTCAACCAGGGAGTAATAGAAGGGTATGGGTTGGGCGCGGGGAGCCGGGCTGGGGTATTTATTCCCCTGGCCCCTTCCCCGTGAATTCACGGTGGGCTCGCTGTATCTCTGTCCACACAGCTAGCTGCCTCCGCCCACCCTCTCAGCATCTGTATCTGCTCTGTCCACTGGCCCTTTCAGTCCTGGGATGATGAAGACATGCTCTGTTACTAGCCCCAGAATAATGCACTCCATCTTGGGGCTTTCGTACGTCTTGCACTAAATTTTTTTTTTTTTAATACTCAGTGTTGTTTCCTGCTGGATACTGACTGATACAACTGTTAGAAGCTGAATTAATGAAGGAAAGTAGATGAGAGTGTCTTGGATTCAAGAGAGTTTTCTAGACTCAAGTTGAGACTGCTGTATGGTTTCTCTTTGTGGTCCTGGGCAGATAGGGTGAAATGAATCTACAGAGAGGGCTTTTGCCGGGTAGGGTTGAGAAAGCCAGAGGAATGCATGCTTTTATTTTGCCTAGCGTGCGGTAATTATGGATGAGAGAGATCAAGGAAGCGGGGTTTGGAAGATAGATGGGGCGTGACTATTATAGAGGAAGGTGAATTATTTCCTCTGTTAAGAAGTTATATGAACATTGAATTGCATGGGAGAAAAGTTATTATTAAAAACGTTTGTCAGACTAATCAGCTGCAAAGTTCTAAGCGCAAGAAGGTTTATTCCTCAGTTGGCAGACTATCTTTTTACCGACCAATGGGTAATAAAAAGAACATCAAATTGAATTAATTCTGACAGCCCTAATAAGGAAGCCCTGTGCCTTTCCTAATAAAATGACAGCTCTTTCTCGGTTTGGCTGTGGAGGGTGAGGCAGTTGGACTTCACAGCTTCAACTCTTGAACCTAAGACGCTTCTCTCCTCTGGCAAACTTAGGGAATCTGATTTTTAAAAATTGCGTGTCTTGATTTTATTGAAGAATAACAAATCCACTAAAGCTCAGAAATGTAGCCAGTCTGTCCATTTTGAAGCAGTGCTGTGTGCATGCACGTTTGCGGGGCGGGTGTACTTCAAGCTTGAAGACTGTGTCCTTGTCCTCCTGCGTTGGCGATGGTGTGGGGAGTAGCAGTCGGTGCCACCTCTGATCCAATAATACCCGTCAGCTGTGTAAATGTGTATGCCCGCCGGCCCAGCAAATCCACTGCTGGGAATTTGTCCTGCAGGTACAGTCCAGCAAGAGCATGGTGTCTGTACAAGAGCATTTATCTTAACTTTGTTGTAATAATGAAATACTGGAAGCAGATTGAAAAATAGTCCACAAGTTTAGCAATAGGGTACTAAAAAAAAAAAAATCCACTGCCTTCCACTCTTCCAACTCATAGCGACACTATAGGACAGAGTAGAACTGCCCGATAGGGTTTCTAAGAAGTTGCTGGTGGATTTGAACTGCCGACTTTTGGGTTAGCAGCCAAATGCTTAACCACTGTGCCACCAGGGCTCCAGTAGAGTACTAATTAAATAAATTTGTAATAATTTATATTACGTCCATACAAAAGAATATTTTGCTGTCATTTAAAATAATAATCCATCTCTATATGTATATGGATGGCATGATTTCGAAAATACGTGGTAAAACAACAAGCAAGCAAGCTGTGGGGGAGGGAGGTGCAAGTGGGGTTTAACTTGGTCGACAGTCTCTATTTCTCAAACTGAGTAGTGAGAACAGATATGTCTGTATTATTTATACTTTTATGTCTTAAATGTTACGTAATAAAACAGGGCAAGCTATATAGTGTAATATGCTGTTTGTGTAAAAACATAAGGATGTGTGCTATGACCTCATGTAGGCGTAGGATGTCTCTGGACGGATATTCAAGATTAAGTGGTAATGGCTGTCTTAGATCAGGAGGCCAGGTACTCAGTGATAAGGGCGAGAGATATATACTATATATATTTTTTGAATTTTGTACTGTCTGCCGTGTTATTTATTAAGAAAAGATGGTCTGCATGAAAACCTAACCCAGTGCCATCGAGTCGATTCTGACTCATAGCGACCCTATAAGACAGAGTGGAACTGCTCCACAGTTTCCAAGAAGCACCTGGCGGATTTGAACTGCTGATTCTTTGGTTAGCAGCCGTAGTATGAAAACCTAGAGCATGTAATATATACTCTATAAATATTGAGTGAATGGAAAGATGATGAAACAGAAGTAGGAAGACTGCAGCGGGGTGTAAGAAATGAGGAGAGGACATGTTCACTAATTTCTGTCATAATACATAGCTGTGGTATAGCTAGCCTGTACCGTTAAGCAGTTCCTCCAAGAAAGCTTAGTGGGAAAATAAGTCAGAGGTAAGATGGTGTACTGTGGGCAGAACTGTTAGTAAAAGGCAGACCTAGAGGCGGCGACACGCCTGGAACAGCGTGGCCCAGATTTGGGAGAGGATCTACCTGTATGTTGTGGAAGAAGGGAACAGAAGGATAACAGTGGTGAAGAGCTCAGGCTGTGGCGATAGGCTTAGGTTTGGATCTTGGCTTTGCCTCACAGCTGTGTGACCTTGGGTACGTTACTTACCGTATTCATTTGTTTGCTAACCTCACCATCCCTCCCTCCGCCAGCCCCTGGTATTTTCGTAAATGCTGTATGGTAAATTTTTTTTATACCACCATGTAAAAAATAATTGGCATAGCGGCGTTTATGAAAACACCTCACAGGGGGAGGGCGCAATTGGCAAACAGATGTAGAAGGTGCACGTTATTTCTGTAAAAATATGGTATTCTCTCTGTTGCTTAGTGTCTTCATCTGTCAAATGCAGGTGACATCTACAGGATTTAGTCAGTCATTGTCAGTACTTATTGTGTGCCTCCTACATACCAGGTACAGCTCTGGACAAAGCCCTTGGCCTTAAAACTCAGACAACAAATGAGTTAAATAAATATAATGTGTGGCATGTTAGTGATTAGTGCCAGGGAGAAGATAAAACAGGGAAGTGAGCTAGGCAGTGTGTGGTGGTGAGGGGGTTGAAATTTTAGGTGGGTGGTCCAGGAAGGCCTCACTGAAAGGTGTCATTGGGGTAAAGACCTGAGGAAGTAAGGAGTTAAGCATAACATGGGGACTAGAGCATCCCAAATAGAGGAAACAGCAGGTGCAAAGGCCCTGAGGTGGGAACACGCCTGGCACATTTGAGGAACAGCAAGGACACTGGCAGAGAGAGTGAGAGAGTGAGGGGAGACTGGGAGGAGGCGAGGGTTGGAAAGGTCATGGAGGCAGGCATTGGTGTGGGCAGATCATGAGGGTCTTTGTAGGCTCTTGCAAAGATGTAAACTTTTTGTCTGGCACCTGTGAACAATCAATCAGTGGTAGCTATTAGGGAGCTAGGAAGTCCTGGTGGCACAGTGGTTAAGAGCTGATCTGCTAACCAAAAGGTCAGCAGTTTGAAACTACCTGCTGCTCCATGGGAGAAAGATGTGGCACTCTTATAAACCCTATGGGGCAGTTCTCCTCTGTCCTGTAGGGTTGCTATGAGTCAGAATTGACTCAGTGGCAGTGGATTTGGGGTTTTTTTGATATTAGGTAACTTCAAGACACATTTTGAAGAGGGTGAGGCTAAGATAACATTACTTCTCTGAAGTAGTTTAAATAATTGTTAACAAATTTGGGTTTAGAACTTGTATCCCCTGCCTGGTAATCCACAGTAGCGTCACATTGCTGGCCCAGTACAATTAGTAAAATCGTCCCAGGACTATCCTCATATGTGAAAGGTAGAGACGGTGTCAACTCATTCGCTTGCCATTCATACCGATGTTAGTACTGTGTGTTTCTTTTTTTTTGAGGGGGAACGTACAGTGACATGATATAGAACGCATCTTTCATGTATATAGTGAGAACAGCTACTACTTTTGAAGCAGTAAACTTTAAAGAAAGTTTTGGTGGGGATGGGAGTATGGAGGAGTCATTTAACGCTGAAGTGTAAATTATTTATTGCTGTCCTTAGATGCGCTGTATATTTTGGCAGGAGCAGTGTGGAATTATCTGAATTTAGTCTTTGTTATTTTTTTCAAGTGACTTTGTCAAGGCTTTATGATTTTTGTGTAACAGTTTTAAGTGCTGTGTTGTTGGCTAAGTGGAAACTTAGAACCGTGTGTCTTTGTGTAGTCTAGTTTATCAGAAGGTGAAAAGCATGATAGAACTTGCTTGAAAGTTTCTGAACTCGTATTGGGAAACTACGTTAAAAAAATTTTTTTTTTATTTATTGTTTCAGCAGTGTCCACTGTTCTGATTTTTCTGGGTTACCTTTGAGTTCTAATCTATGTTATAAATGCTTATGTGAGTTTAAGAGTTTTTGGTGGTAAGAAGTGGAGACTTGGAGAACCTTAAGAAAACCCAGGTTTAGTGCAAGGAGAAGCTAAAAAGCCCCCAGGGCCGAGCCTGCTGACTGAGGGGGCTACGTTTTCCTCCTGTCTTCTCTCACTCTGACTAAATCCTTGAAGCACCCCGTCTGATGTTTTAGCCAGTCATCATCCCTAATCAGGCGGGCCTTTTCACCAAGAATGGCCTAATGCAGCGGCCTGGATTCTGAGGGTAGTGGGCAGAGAAGCTGAAGCTGGAAGGGGGTGTTGTGTGACTGCTGGCAAGCAAGCACCGCAGCTGCTGTGTGATGCTCTTGTGTCGTCGTGGTCACAGCGCAGGTCCTGTTCACTCTGCTGTTTTATAGTGTTCTCAAACCCACACGTGTCTCAATGTTAAACGTAGTCGCATTAATTATCAAGTTTATGTTCCATAGCTTTGCGTTCTCTCTTTTCTCTAAATTTTGTTTATTTTGTTGTTGTTGTTGAGCGCATGCACAGCAGAACGCACTCCAGTGGAACGGTTTCTACATGTGCAGTGTAGTGACATTGATTACCATCCTCACCCTTCTTTTCGGAGTTGTTCCTCCCTCATTAAGTCACTGGCCCCTAAGGTTCCTGTCTAGTCTTTCCAGTTGCTGTTATGAATTTGATCCCACACGTTGTTGTTGTTGTTAGGGACAGTCCAGTATGTTCCAATTCATGGAGCACCTATATACAACAGAACGAAACACTGCCCGGTCAGTTGTCATCCTCACAGTCCTTGCTATGTTTGAGGCTATTGTTGCAACCACTGTGTCAATCCGTCTCCTTGAGGGTCTTCCTCTTTTTTCACTGACCCTCTACTTTTATTTTTATTGTTAATTCTTTTATTTCTTTTTATTGTACTTCAGATGAAGGTTTATAGAACAAGCTAATTTCTCATCAAAAGGTACACACATTGTTCTGTGCCATTGGTTAACAACCCCATGACGTCAACACTCTCCCTTCTCAACCCTGGGTTCCCTATTAACAGCTTTCCTGTTCCCTCCTGCCTCCCAGTTCCTCCCCCAGGGCTGGTGCCCCCTTTTTGTCTTGTTTTGTTCCATGGGCCTGTTCAGTCTTTGGCTGAAGGGTGATGCTCAGGAGTGACCTCATTATTGAGCTGAAAGGCTGTCTGGGGGCCATACTCTGAGATTGTTTCTCCAGTCTCTGTCAGGCCAGCAAGTTTGGTCTTTCTTTTTGAGTTAGAATTTTGTTCTGTGTTTTTCTTCAGCTCTGTCTCCAGGACCCTCTACTGTGATCCCTGTCTGAGCAGTCAGTGGTGGTAGCCAGGCACCGCCTCGTTGTACTGGACTCAGTCTGGTGGAGGCCATGGTAGATGTGGTCCATTAGTCCTTTGGACTAACCTTTCCCTTGTATCTTTAGTTTTCTTCATTCTTCCTTGCTCCTGAAGAGGTGAGACCAGTGGCATCTCCTAGATGGCTGCTTACAGGCTTTTAAGACCCCAGACGCTACTCACCAAAGTAGAATGTAGAACATATTCTTTATAAGCTATGTTATGCCAGTTCAGCTAGATATTCCCTGAGATGATGGTCCCCACAGCCCTCAGTCCAGCATTTTGGTCCCTCAGGCAGTTTAGATGTGTCTGTGGAGCTACCATGACCTTGCCTTGCACAGGTTGTGCTGGTTTCCCCAGTATCATGTACTGTCTTACCCTTCGCCAAAGTTTCCACTTATCTATTGTCTGTTAAGTGTTTTTCCATCCGTACCCCTCCCCTCCCTTGTAACTATCAAAGATTGTTTCTTTTTGTATGTAAACCTTTTCATGAGTATTTACAGTAGTGGTCTCATACCATATTTGTCCTTTTGTGATTGACTTATTTCACTCAGCATAATGTCCTCCAGATTCATCCATGTTATGAGATGCTTCACAGATTCATCGTTACGTAATACTCCATTGTGTGTATGTACCACAGTTTATCCATTCATCTGTTGATGGGCATCTAGGTTGTTTCCATCTTTTTGCTGTTGTGAACAATGCTACAATGAACATGGGAGTGGATATGTCTATTTGTGTGATGACTCTTATTTCTCTAGGGTATATTCCTAGGAGTGGGATTGCTGGATCGTATGGTATTTCTATTTCTAGCTTTCTAAGGAAGCGCCATACCATTTTCCAAAACGGCTGTAGCATTTTGCATTGCCATCAGCAGTGCATAATAGTTCCAATCTCCCTGTAGCCTCTCCAACATTTGTCATTTTCTGTTTTATTGATTCATGCCAGTAATGCCGGGGTGAGATGGTATCTCATTTTGGTTTTGATTTGCATTTCTCTAGTGGCTAGAGATCCTGAGCATTTCCTCATGTGTCTGTTGGCCACTTAAATGTCTTCTTTGGTGAAGTGTCTGTTCATTTCCTTTGCCCGTTTTTTAGTTGAATTACTTGTCTTTTTTTGTAGAGGTGTTGGATTTTCTTGTACATTTTAGAATTTCGACCTTTTGACCCTCTACTTTCATCAAACCTGATGTCCTTCTCCAGGGACTGATCCCTCCTGATAGCATGTCCAAAATATGTGAGTGTCTCACCATCCTTGTTTCTAAGGAGCATTCTGGCTGTACTTCTTTCAAGATAGATTTGTTCGTTCTTCTGGCAGTCCATGACATATTCGATATTCTTTGCCAACATCATAATTCAAAGGCATCAATTCTTCTTCAATCTTCCTTATTCATTGTCTAGCTTTCACAAGCATATGAGGCAATTGAAATTACCATGGCCTGGATCAGGCACACCTTAGCCCTCAAAGTGACATCTTTACTTTTAAATACTTTAAAGAGGCCTTTTGCAGCAGATTTGCCCAATGTAATACGTTGTTTGATTTCTTGACTGCTGCTTCCATGAGTGTTAATTGTGGATCCAAGTAAAATGAAATCCTTGACAACTTCAGTCTTTTCTCCATTTATCATGATGTTGCTTGTTGGTCCCATATAGATAGCTCTTAAAAGAGCATAATGCTCAAGGCAGGCCTTTTTTACTAGTTAAGCTAAACTGTTGTTTGGTTTTAAGATGATTTCGGGGGATATTTTTGGTTTAAGTTTTAAAGATTATCTCAGGGCAATAGTTTCGGGGGTTTATCTACCTTCTTTTTTTTTATGGCTCCAGAAAGTCTTGAGTCCATGAGATTTGAAGTTCTGTTCTGCGTTCTCCCCCTTTTGATCAGGATTCTTCTATGGAATCTTTGATCCAAACCTTCAGTGATGGTAGCCGGGCACCATCCAGTTCTCCTGGAGACAATTAGGCACACATTCCATATCCACCTCCTATTCCTGACTCTCCTCCTTCTTCTGTTGCTGGAGGTGAATAGAGACCACTTGTTGTGCCTCGCATGGCCACTTGCAAGCTTTTAAGACCCCAGGCGCTGTTCAGCGAACTAGGAGACACAACAGAAGCACTAGCCACATTATTAGGCCAACTTAAGTGGGATGTACTGTGAAACTGTGACCCTACACCCCCAAACTGAGGAACCAAATCCCATGAAGTGTTTGGCTGTACATAAGCAGCCCCAGCAGCTAGTTTTTGTTGTTGTAGGTATGTCTATCACACAGCCTTTGCCAATTCAACTTTTTACAAGTATACAGCTTATTGACGGCAGTTACAACACTCAGCTGCGCAACCCTACCTTAATCAGTGCAACTTTTCCATTACCGTTAACATTCCCTTCTCCCCCTCCCTCCCACCCCGGTACCCACTAACAAACTTGGTCTCTGTACATTTGCCTTTTCATGTAAGTGAGGTTCTACAATATTTGTCCTTTTGTGGTTGGCTTATTTCGCTCAGCATAATGTCCTTGAGCTCCATCCATACTGTAGCACGTAAGACTTCCTTTCTCCTACTTGCTGAGTAGTGGCCCATTGTATGTGTGTACCACATTTTGTTTATCCACTCATCTGTTCATAGTTTTTTTTTTAAATAATTTTTATTGTGTTTTAAGTGAAAGTTTACAAACCAAGTCAGTCTGTCACATATAAACTTATATACACCTTACTACATACTCCCATTGACTCTCCCCCTAATGAGTCAGCCCGCTTCCTTCTTCCAGTCTCTCCTTTCGTGACTGTTTTGCCAGTTTCTAACCCTCTCTACCCTCCCATCTCCCCTCCATACAGGAGATGCCAATACAGTCTCAAGTGTCCACCTGATACAAGTAGCTCACTCTTCATCAGCATCTCTCTCCAGCCCATTGTCCAGTCCCTTCCATGTCTGATGAGTAGTCTTCGGGAATGGTTCCTGTCCTGGGCCAACAGAAGGTTTGGGGAACATGACCGCCGGGATTCCTCTAGTCTCAGTCAGACCATTAAGTCCGGTCTCTTTATGAGAATTCGGGGTCTGCATCCCATTGTTCTCCTCTCCCTCAGGAGTTCTCTGTTGTGTTCCCTGTCAGGGCAGTCATCGGTTGTGGTCGGGCAGGCACCATCTAGTTCTTCTGGTCTCAGGATGATACAAGTCTCTAGTTCATGTGGCCCTTTCTGTCTCAGGCTCATAGTTATCGTGTGACCTTGGTGTTCTTCATTCTCCTTTGATCCAGATGGGTTGAGACCAATTGATGCATCTTAGATGGCCGCTAGTTAGCATTTAAGACCCCAGACGCCACAGTTCAAAGTGGGATGCAGAATGTTTTCATAATAGAGTTTATTATGCCAATTGACTTAGAAGTCCACTTAAGCCATAGTCCTCAAACCCCCGCCCTTGCTCCGCTGACCTTCGAAGCATTCAGTTCATCCTGGAAACTGCTTTTGTTCCAGTCCAGTTGAGCTGACCTTCCCTGTATTGAGTATTGTCCTTCCCTTCACCTAAAGTAGTTCTTATCTACTAACTAATCAGTAAATAACCCTCTCCCACCCTTCTTCCTCCCTTCCTCTCGTAACCACAAAAGAATGTGTTCTTCTCAGTTTATACTATTACTCAAGAACTTATAATAGTGGTCTTATACAGTATTTGTCCTTTTGCCTCTGACTAATTTCACTCAGCATAATGCCTTCCAGGTTCCTCCATGTTATGAAATGTTTCACAGATGCGTCACTGTTCTTTATCGATGCATAGTATTCCATTGTGTGAATATACCACAATTTATTTAACCATTCATCCATTGATGGACACCTGGGTTGCTTCCATCTTTTTGCTATTGTAAACAGTGCTGCAATAAACATGGGTGTGCATATATCTGTTCGTGTAAAGGCTCTTATTTCTCTAGGGTATATTCTGAGGAGTGGGATTTCTGGGTTGTACAGTAGTTCTATTTCTAACTTTTTAAGAAAACGCCAGATAGATTTCCAAAGTGGTTGTACCATTTTACATTCCCACCAGCATTGTATAAGAGTTCCAATCTCTCCGCAGCCTCTCCAACATTTATTATTCTGTGTTTTTTGGATTAATGCCAGCCTTGTTGGAGTGAGATGGAATCTCATCGTAGTTTTAATTTGCATTTCTCTAATGGCTAATGATCGAGAGCATTTTCTCATGTATCTGTTAGCCGCCTGAATATCTTCTTTAGTGAAGTGCGTGTTCATATCCTTTGCCCACTTTTTGATTGGGTTGCTTGTCTTTTTTTTTTTTTTTAACTTTTATTGAGCTTCAAGTGAACGTTTACAAATCAAGTCAAACTGTCACATGTAAGTTTATATACACCTTACTCCGTACTCCCACTTGCTCTCCCCGTAATGA
The DNA here is from genome assembly GCF_030014295.1 of Loxodonta africana. Classification (NCBI taxonomy): domain Eukaryota; kingdom Metazoa; phylum Chordata; class Mammalia; order Proboscidea; family Elephantidae; genus Loxodonta; species Loxodonta africana. Next base: position 52,271,489 of record NC_087366.1, read on the forward strand.
GTCAGCCCTTCCAGTCTCTCCTTTCGTGACACTTTTGCCAGCTTCCAACTCTCTCTATCCTCCCATCCCCCCTCCAGACAGGAGATGCCAACACAGTCTCAAGTGTCCACTTGATACAAATAGCTCACTCTTCATCAGCATCTCTCTCCTACCCACTGTCCAGTCCCTTCCATGTCTGATGAGTTGTCTTCGGGAATGGTTCCTGTCCTGGGCCAACAGAAGGTTTGGGGACCATGACCGCAGGGATTCCTCTAGTCTCAGTCAAACCATCAAGTATGGTCTTTTTATGAGAATTAGGGGTCTGCATCCCACTGATCTCCTGCTCCCTCAGGGGTTCTCTGTTGTGTTTCCTGTCAGGGCAGTCATCGGTTGTGGCCGGGCACCAACTAGTTCTTCTGGTCTCAGGATGATGTAGGTCTCTGGTTCATGTGGCCCTTTCTGTCTCTTGGGCTCTTAGTTATCGTGTGACCTTGGTGTTCTTCATTCTCCTTTGATCCAGGTGGGTTGAGACCAATTGATGCATCTTAGATGGCTGCTTGTTAGCATTTAAGACCCCAGACGCCACATTTCAAAGTGGGATGCAGAATGTTTTCATAATAGAATTATTTTGCCAATTGACTTAGAAGTCCCCTTAAACCATGGTCCCCAAACCCCCGCCCTTGCTCCCCTGACCTTTGAAGCATTCAGTTTATCCCGGAAACTTCTTTGCTTTTGGTCCAGTCCAGTTGAGCTGACCTTCCATGTATTGAGTATTGTCCTTCCCTTCACCTAAAGCAGTTCTTATCTACTAACTAATCAGTAAACAACCCTCTCCCACCCTCCCTCCCTCCCCCCCTTGTAACCCCAAAAGTATGTGTTCTTCTCAGTTTATACTGTTTCTCAAGATCTTATAGTAGTGGTCTTATACAATATTTGTCCTTTTGCCTCTGACTAATTTCGCTCAGCATAATGCCTTCCAGGTTCCTCCATGTTATGAAATGTTTCACAGATTCTTCACTGTTCTTTATCGATGTGTAGTATTCCATTGTGTGAATATACCACAATTTATTTATCCATTCATCTGTTGATGGACCCCTTGGTTGCTTCCAGCTTTTTGCTGTTGTGAACAGAGCTGCAATAAACATGCGTGTGCATATATCTGTTTGTGTGAAGGCTCTTATTTCTCTAGGGTATATTCTGAGGAGTGGGATTTCTGGGTTGTATGGTAGTTCTATTTCTAACTTTTTAAGAAAACGCCAGATAGATTTCCAAAGTGGTTGTACCATGTTACATTCCCACCAGCAGTGTATAAAGAGTTCCAATCTCTCCGCAGCCTCTCCACCATTTATTATTTTGTGTTTTTTGGATTAATGCCAGCCTTGTTGGTGTGAGATGGAATCTCATCGTAGTTTTAATTTGCATTTCTCTAATGGCTAATGATCGAGAGCATTTTCTCATGTATCTGTTAGCTGCCTGAATATCTTCTTTAGTGAAGTGTGTGTTCATATCCTTTGCCCACTTCTTGATTGGGTTGTTTGTCTTTTTGTGGTTGAGTTTTGACAGAATCATATAGATTTTAGAGATCAGGCGCTGGTCGGAGATGTCATAGCTGAAAATTCTTTCCCAGTCTGTAGGTGGTCTTTTTACTCTTTTGGTGAAGTCTTTAGATGAGCATAGGTGTTTGATTTTTAGGAGCTCCCAGTTATCTGGTTTCTCTTCGTCATTTTTGGTAATGTTTTGTATTCTCTTTATGCCTTGTATTAGGGCTCCTAAGGTTGTCCCTATTTTTCTTCCATGATCTTTATCGTTTTAGTCTTTATGTTTAGGTCTTTGATCCACTTGGAGTTAGTTTTTGTGCATGGTGTGAGGTATGGGTCCTGTTCCATTTTTTTGCAAATGGATATCCAGTTATGCCAGCACCATTTGTTAAAGAGACTATCTTTTCCCCAGTTAACTGACACTGGGCCTTTGTCAAATATCAGCTGCTCATATGTGGATGGATTTATATCTGGGTTCTCAATTCTGTTCCATTGGTCTATGTGCCTGTTGTTGTACCAGTACCAGGCTGTTTTGACTACTGTGGCTGTATAATAGGTTCTAAAATCAGGTAGAGTGAGGCCTCCCACTTTCTTCTTCTTTTTCAGTAAGGCTTTACTTATCTGGGGCTTCTTTCCCTTCCATATGAAGTTGGTGATTTGTTTCTCCATCACATTAAAAAATGTCATTGGAATTTGGATCGGAAGTGCATTGTATGTATAGATGGCTTTTGGTAGATGATGTTTTTTTTTTTTTTTTTTAATTAGAATTATTTTCACAGGATAAATTCTCACAAGGCAGTTACTCTCTCATATGTTTTGATTTTGTTTGCACAGAGTCTGTACTTAATTGAGATGAATGAACAAAGTTTTACTGATTGACCTTGACCATCAGTAATTTGCTGTTTCACTCAGAGTCGTGAGTGTTGGGATTAAAAAAAAAAAATTTTTTTTTGTAGCTTAATAGGTATGAAAACTTGAATTCTTTAGTAGCCATGTTTTTAAGATACAATGTCTATTTTTACTAGGAGAAAGATTGTTAATGAGTTTTAAATTGAAATCTGCTGTTCTGAAGATTGATGCATTGTAAGGTCCCATGGGTTTAATGTAACAGTCTTTTCTACTTACCAGGGTTGGTGAAGGTTTATGCTTTAGAGTAGTAGATACTTAATTTGATTAAAATGCCTTAGGTTTAGAAATACAATTTTTGACATAGATATTATATGCACATGGTATAAAAATTAGGTTTTCCCCCAAGGCCCATCTCCCATTTCCTATCCCCCACTTCAGAAGCAGCACATGTTGTTACAGTCTTACATATCTTCCAAAAAGTGGTCATGCAGAAACCAGCGAAGTTATGTAATATCCCCAACAACTTCTGGGGTTGCCAGGAAGCCTTACCGTCCGGGGCTGGCTCTACATACCAACAAGTGTAGAAGTACTTGGTAAATAAATAACGTATATAAACACCGTGAGTCGGAATCGACTCGACGGCACTGGGTGGTTTTATATAAAAACTGGTAGAAAAAAATTTGATTTGAACTTTTGTGTGAGCTGGTTTGACTCTGCTCTGAGATCCCAGGGATTCTGCAGGCCTGCTTGTGGGGAAGGGAAGGGACTCAGGCTGGCAGGACTCCAGATCCCTCATCCACTTCAGGCAGAGGAAAGCGATACTGTTCAGTTTTTTACATTTGTGCTTCTAACTGAGGTTTTTATTTGGAGAAAGGAACTGAAGGTGACTAAAAAGTGGAAACCACCAGCGCAGACGGTATTGGTTGGTAACTGTTGTGTTTCCCTCTTTACTTTCAGATGTTTCTTACAGTGTACCTCAGTAACGACGAGCAGCACTTCTCAGAAGTTCCGGTTACTCCAGAGACGGTGTGCCGAGATGTGGTGGATCTGTGCAAGGAGCCCGGCGAGAGCGATTGCCACCTGGCTGAAGTGTGGTGTGGCTCTGGTAGGAGGCCCACGCTATCCTGTGCTGTAGCTACGCCATCGTTGTTATTGGTTTATAGAAGTGGCACTGGGTATGAATGCTACCACATAAAAGGCCATACATAGGACAGGAGGCTGATGTACCAGGTGGAAGCTTCTGGATTGTTACTGTGCGTATGGTCAAATGCGTGATGTTCAAAAGTATTTTTGTATGTTTGTTGTTGTTGTGGTCTAGTCAGTTCCAACTCATGGTGACTCCATGTGTGTAGAGTAGAACTGCTCCATGGGTTTTGTATGTTTAAGCTTGACTTCAGTTAGAAATATGAGGCATCCTGGTTGTTTTTCTAAGTTTTTGTAGGCTTTTAGAGAAAACGCTTCATTGTTGAAGAACTATAGTAGCAGAAGGCAGTGTTGTACTCAGAGACATTATTTTCAGCCTTGAAATCAAGCCCTCATCATAGTTCTTTGGAGCTCTAAAATGAGACAGCCTGCTTTCTTTTTGGCCCTATAGGAGTTTGTAGATGTGAGAGTAATTTTTCATCATTTCTGCCTTGCTCCTACACAGACTGGGTGAACCCCCGCTGTTTCCTTTTCTCCTCTGGGGCGCCAGATGTCCCCAGAGCAGTTACCCACTGTGTTAATTGGGCTCACACCATTCATGATATCTCACTTCAGCTGAGCCCTCGCTTCTTACCAGGCAAATCCTTTTACTCTTCTTTGGTTGAGTTTCATACTGTTGGATGGTGCTCTACGCTTTTTTCCTGAATGACTGACTTCTTTTTTGTTTCTTTTTTGTTAGGAGCCAGAGTAGCCCATGCACATAGAAGCCCAAGTGATCTTTTTAAAATGAAAATTGAATAGTTTTTACTTCCCTGCTAAAAGCCCTCTTTAATGACTTTCTCTTCCACTTAGAATAAAAGCCAGACTCTTTACGTTAAGTTGTGAAGTCCTCTAGATTCATTGTCTGTGATGTCATTTTCCTCCTTGCCCCCATCCTGCATCTTTTTTTCTGTATCTTGAATATGCTCAAGCCTTTCCCACCTTAGAGCCGTTGATGCCGACTGCTCCCACTGCCTGCATCGCTCTCCTTCCAGAGTTCTTCATTGCTGGTTTCTTTTGGTTCCTCGGATTCAGCTGAAGATGTGGCAGTCTGCTTCTGTAAAGATTGCAGCCTTGGAAACCATGTGGGGCAGCTCTGCTCTGTCCTGTATGGTTGCTGTGAGTTGGAATCAACTCCATGGCAATGGATTGATTACCTACTCAGAGAGCACCCTTCTAAAATAGTCATGGAGTTTTCTAGAATCTCATCCTCATTTAATTCTCTGTGTAACATATGACACTGATTTTTTTTATGTTTATTTGTTTATTGCCTCTTTAATCCCTGTAGCCCCAAACACACACATTAGAATGTAAACTCTCCAAGAGTAGCCAAACGAGTTGCCGTGTTGGGTTGACTCCGACTCATGGTGACCCCGTGTGTGTGATAGCAGAACTGTGCTCCATATGGTTTTCAACGGCTGTGTTTTTGGAAGTAGATTGCCAGGTCTTTCTTTCCAAGCACCTCTGGGTAGACTCAAACCTCCCACCTTCTGATTAGTAGCCAAACATGTTAACCATTTGCATCAACAACCATTGGCCGTAGAAGTAGAGATTTTGTCTGTCCTTGTTCATTGCTGTATCCCAGCTCAAGGAGAGTCCCTGAGTGCTCAGTAGATGCTCAGTAAATATTTACTGAATGAATAAACTGATGAACTTCTAGCTACTTCTGGTAGCCTCCTTGCATTCAGCAAATCGCCTTGCTTTATACTTTACTGAGATAATGGAAACCATTCATTGTGAGCTTCCCCAGTTTCCTCCTCTGTACCTCATATTGTATACCTACCCTTTATCCTGATTTTCTTGGAGGAGAACGTATTATTTTTGCCAAGGCTTACTCTCTTCCTTGAGACTTTGATTCCATTCTTTTCGTCTAGTTTCTTTCTCACCTGAATTCAATAACCCATACAACGTGGTGATGAAGTGTACAGGATTTTTTTTCTGATAACTTTTTTAACTTAAAAAAAAAGTAATGATCAATTACACCAGAATGTGTTCTTGTTTGTAAAAAGGAAATAATACAGAGAGAATGGAAGTCTCTCCTCCAAGCCCATCCCCTGGCCCGTCGATGTAATCACGGATGCTTTTAGCATATAACTTTTCAGACTTTTTCTCTGCATTTGTAAATAACTATAGAAATAGTTTTGTGTGTTGTCCCCCCCCCGCCTTTTTATGTAAACAGTATCACACGTATCAGTATACTGCAGCTTGCTATTTTACCTTACACGTAGCTTGGAGATCATTTCAGATTGAGTATATGTGAATCCACATCATTGTTTTTGTTGTTGTTAGGTGCCATTGAGTCAGTTCTGACTCATGGCAACCCCGTGTGACCGGGTGGAACTGCCCCATAGAGTTTTCTAGGTGGTAATTTTTATGGGAGCACATCACCAGGTCTTTCTCCCATGGAACTGCTGTGTGGCTTTGAACTGCCAGCCTTTTGGTTAGTAGCCAAGTGCTTAACCGTTGTGCCCCCGTTGTTTTTAGTTATCACATCAGTTTCTATAGTATGCACGAACTGCAGGTGATCTGTTTCTCTGCTCATGGACACTTACGTTGATTCTACTTTTGCTTTTATAAATGCTGCGGGAAAAATCCTTTCTTTTCTTTTTTAGATCATGTGGAAACCCTGGTGGTGTAGTGGTTAAGTGGTACGGCTGCTAACGAAAAGGTCGGCAGTTCGAATCTGCCAGGCGCTCCTTGGAAACTCTACGGAGCAGTTCTACTCTGTCCCATAGGGTTGCTATGAGTCAGAATTGACTCGACGGCAGTGGGTTTGGGTTTAGATCATGTGCAATCATTTATCTAGGGTGGCTACCAAGAAGTGGGATTGCTTGGTTTCGGTTCACACATATATTGCCAGGTTCCCTTCTGCCAGGCTATATCAGTTATTTCTGAAAGAATTCCTCATCAGCAGTTAATATAGTAATATAACAAATTTTGCTAAACCAATTGTTGAAAAATTATTTTGTTTAAATTTGCATGTCTAATTAGAAATGTGGGTGCCCTTTTTTTTTTTAATTTGTTCACTGGCCATTTGGGTTTCTGTTTTTTCAAATTATTTCTTTATCCTTTGCTCATTTTTCCTTTGCCTTTTCCCCTTTGTTTTTTAGGCATTAAAAAAAAAAAACTATTCTGAATCTTATTTGTGTCTTGTTTAAGAAATCCCCATTCACAGTGCTGTTTTAGAGTTTCTCCTTTTCTCCTTCCTTTCTTCTCTACATTTTGGTCTTTAATCCATTTGGAATTTCTTTTTGTAATTGGTGTGAATTTGGGATTAACATAGTTTTTTCCTAATGGATAATGAGTTTTCACTGCCTTATTGAACAATCTGTTTTGACATGAGTTTTTCATGACCCATGAAATCTGCATGATAATCAATTTAATAAACATACCTGTCACCCCCAAAGTTTCCTTCTGCCCCTTTTAATCTACCTCTGAGGGCTAGTATCTTTCTTTCACCCTAACCTCAGTTCTTCTTAATGTTCTCACTTATTCACCCCCAGCCATACTTGCCTCTTCACTATTTGTCTAAACGCCAGGCCCCTTCCCATTTCAAGGTATTTGCACCTGCTCCTTTTCTGCTGGAATGCTCTTTCCGTAGGTGACCACGTGGTTCATTCTCACATCTTTATGTCTTTATTAAAAAGTTACTTTCTCATTGAGGTCTTTTCTGGTTACTTTGTCGAAGTGACAGCATTTGCTCTGATATTTCCTGTCCTCTTTGTTTTGTATTTCTTATAGTATTGCCATATATTTTAATTATTTATCTTGTTTATTGTCTGTCTTTCCCAAAGGGAAAGGAATTTTTTTTTTTTTGGGTCTATTTTATGTACTGTTACATCTCCAGTGCCTAGAACAGTGCTTTTTGCTCAATATTTGTGGGAAATTTTCATTGCTTAACTCTTTATCCCCCATTCTTCTTTTCTGTTCTCTCCTTCTAGAACCATTATTTGATATATGTTGGATCTTGTCTTCCTATTTTGCACGTGTTAATGAGTCTCTAATTTTTGTTTTAAATCTCTTTATTGTTCTGTGCATCATTCTAGGTGATAGCACAGTTCTATCTTCCACTTTACTAATTTTCTCTTCAGTTGTATCTGATCTGCTATTTAATTTGACCTTTGCATTTTAATGAGTTTTTCATATTTAGGACTTTTTAAGAGACTTACTCAAGTCTGCCTGTAAATTTTGTTGTTGTTATATCGCACTCTGTCCATCCATTTTAATTTCCATTCTTATATTTTCTAAATTATTTATCTTCCTCTTCATGGACTGGAGCCCTGGCTGTGCAGTGGTTAAGCGTTTGGCTGCTAACCAAAAGCTTAGCTGTTCGAATCCACCAGCTGCTCCTTGGAAACCTGATGGGGCAGTTCTACTCTGTCCTGTAGGGTCGCGTGACTCGGAATTGACTCAACGGCTGTGGGTTTTTTTTTCATGGACTGGTGCGGTTCTTTGAGAAACCCAAGCCTGACCTTTTGTCATCACAGGGCCATTAGGACCTGTCTTAGTTACCTAGTGCTGCTGTAATGAAAATGACCACAATTGGGTGTCTTTAAAGAATAGGAATTTATTGTCTCACAGTTTTGGAGGCTAGAAGTAAAAATCAGGGCATCAGCTCTAGGGAAGGGTCCGTCCTTGTCAGTAGTACTTGGAGTTCCTCGGTGTCTGCCTGCTCCCCTGTGTGTGTGTCTCTGTTCATTCTGCCTTTTTCTATAAGACATCTCTCAGAAGTGATTAGGTTTGGAACCCACCCTACGCAGGTATGACCTCATTAACATAACAAAAGAAAACCCGTATTTCTGAATGGGTCCTATTTACAGGTTCAGGGGCTAGGACTTCAACACATATTTTTGGGGGACACAGTTCAATCTCTAACAGGACTCTCGTCCCTAGAGCCCATAAGCAGGCCCAGCCCCCTCTCGGGTAGCCCAGCATGAGCTGGAGGTTACTGCTTTTCCCTTGAGTTCTCCGGAACCTGGGGATTTCTCTTCATTTAATTGGAGTAAAGCTGTGTGCGTTTTCTTTTGGAGGGTCTACTCAGCTATGAGTGTTTCGTTTTTTGGAAGTTTTACTTAGAATTTCTATAGTTTATGGAAGGGGTTTATCTATCAACTCAGTATGCTTTGTTACAGGAACTGCACTTCCTTTGTTGCAACCAAGCAGATTAATTTCAGAGTTAGTTCACAGAATTGGCTGCTGAGCGCCTGGCCGCTCTGCTCTCTGCCCGCGTTGTTTACTTAAGGGACTCAGATAGTGTCTTTGATCCCTGATAGTGCCTTGAGCTTTCTTAGGCCGTTTCCACGTTCTTATATTTAAAATTATACTGACATTACTGGTGTTTCTTTGATTTTATCAGTTGCATCCTCAAGCAGTATGTTTGGTTTTTATATCCTGATCCCTTGAGATTGGGGGAGGAAAGCTCATGATGTGTTATTTCTCCTGAGTTCCCATTTGTTATTTACCTGGGCCCTTCTTTTTGTCCCTAGAAAAGTTCCGACGGTTGGCAGTCTTGCTGGAGGAAGACCAAATACTTAAATTTTCACTATAATAAATAGCCTTTTGTTTGGAAATGGATTGCTGATTTTTAAATATAGTTTTTGAAATTATAATTTAAAAATAGCCTAATAGGAAATAAAGGATCCCTGGTGGCACAGTGGCTAAGAGCTCAGCTGCTAACTGAAAGGTCTGTGGTTTGAACCCGGTAGCTGCTTCATAGGAGAAAAGACCTGGTGATCACCTCCCATGAAGATTAGAGCCGAGGAAGCCCAGTGGGCAGGTCCTGCTCTGTCCTGTAGGGTCAATGTGAGTTGGAATCGACTCGATAGCACACAACAGCAGCAATAGGAAGCAAGAATAGGATATTTAGAAAGTTGTTTTTCTCTTTGCATATTTAGAGAACATTAAGGTTAGAATGGACTTCAGAGACTTTCTGATCTAATTCTCTTAGATTACAGAAACTTTTAGAACTCAAAGAAGTTAAATGGTATGCTTATGACTATACAGCTAGTGGAAACCCCGGTGGCATAGTAGTTAAGAGCCTGCTAACCAAAAGGTTGGCAGTTCTGATCCACCAGGCACTCCTTGGAAACTCTACGGGGCAGTTCTATTCTGTCTTATAGGGTCGCTATGAGTCAAAATCGACTCAAAGGCAACGGGTTTGGTTTCAGTTTTTTATGTAGCTAGTTGGGGACCTGCTGGTTTTGACTCTTGAGCGCTTGACTGCTGGCCCACATCCATTGCTCTTTCCGGTACTTCCCCTGGTTTGACATTGATCGTATGTATGGAAATCGTGATATTTCATTTTCTAAGAATTGTTTTAATGAAAAAGAATTTCTGAGATGATGCTAAGTGTTTGCTGTATTTGTAATGAATAATTTGCATGAAGCGTAAATGGTAAATGATACATTTGTCTTTGCGTTCTCTCATCCAATGATGTGATTTCAATTTGTTTCTTCTAGAACGTCCAGTTGCTGAGAATGAGCGAATGTTTGACGTTCTGCAGCGATTCGGAAGTCAGAGAAGTGAAGTCCGCTTCTTCCTCCGTCATGAACGGCCCCCTAGCAGGGACATCGGTATCTAGTGCTTTATGGATCATCACAAATACTTGAGCTGGTGTTTTGTGCAGTGGAGTAGTTGGGGCAGAGGTGGTGTGGCATCAGGAGGCAGGTGGTTTGAGGGGTGAGTGAAGGAAAGGAACCAGAAGCCGTGAGGATAGAGTCGACTCTCAGGGGAGAGGAAGGTGAATAGCTTTGTTTTGTCTGACATGGAAGAACTTTGACAGGTGTTTTTTTTTTTTTTTTTTTTTTAATGTGGGTGGGAGAAGGCGTCAGTAGAGCAGAAGGCTGAAAATAATAAGGAAGAGAGTGAATAATTGATAGGGCAGGGCCCCTGAGAAAGTGCCCCCACATCGCTGAGGGAGAGAGCCCTGCTTGACAAGACGAGGGACCCAGCTGCCGTCGCAGCAAGCCAGAAAGGAAACTGTTGCAGATGCAGGTATATTGGTGCCTTTGTGGGGCCAGTTCAGGGACTTCTCCTCGGAAACTGTTTGTTTTCTCCGAGACAGGAGGCAGAGTCGTCTTGAAGTGATGATGGGGCTTGGGGGCTGGGAGTTTGAGCTGTTGTGGAGAACAGGAGTGAGAGCTTCATGAGAGACCAGATTGCTGGCAACATTGAAGGCCAGTTGCGGTTAGAGACCGTAAGACTGTGAGATTTTTCTGTAGCAGTTCTCTGAGTCCAGGTAGGGTGGTAAGTGGAGAAGCAGACTGTTGGATTGATCCAAGGTTGGGGTTTTGCCAGACAGATTCAGTGGAAGGTCAGTGGGACAGGGAAGAGGAGGATATTGTTTAAGGTAGAGGTTGAAGTAACGGCCATGGCATCTAAGCTGGGTGGGGAGGACGTGAAGGTAGGAGGGGGCTACAGGAAAACTAGACAGAGGTTAGAGACTGGAAGTCCCAGATGAAGGACAGGTGTAGTGAGACCAAGTGAGTAGGATAGGGAGCTTGAGAGGAAATTGGGGTCAGAAAGTAGAATGGTTTCAGAGGTCTCGCGCTTCTAGGTGATAGGATCCCATGATTGGCTGTGAAGTGAGCCCATGTGGAAGTGAGGAAGCAGTAGAACAGAGAGGCTAGCTTTTGGATGGTTTGTTTCACAAGAAAAGTAAAGGCACCCAGAATAAAGGCAGCACTTGGAGGTGGAAAGGGCAAGGGAGTCAGTCGGTCACATCTTCCGTGAGCGAGGGTGTGACCTGAAGTTTGCAGGTGACAATAAATACCTAAGGGTGGAGAAATAGTGGGCTGGAAGAAACACCAGACATCAAGGAAGATGCAACCATTCGGAAGGTCTTGTAGAATGTAAGAGAATAAGCAGCGTGAAGTCTGAGAGCTGTGGGGAAGCTCTCAGCTCTCTACTGTCTAGTGGAGAGCCACGGCTTGAAACAGGATTACTGTGATTTCAAAGAACGTTGGAAATTTTAAAATGGAAAGTGGAGGGTAATTTGTGATTTCAACATATCATTCTTGGGAGTAAGAATATAGAGAACGTGTTAATCATTAAAAAAAAAAATCATTAGACGTTATAAAATCTCCATTTTAGTACTAAATAGTGCTTTAATGCGTGTCCATATGATGGCGATCAATTAGAAATGATTAGAGTCGGTAGCCCTAGAATTGGCTTAGTCTGGCCTCTTGCACTCTGTGGGTGAGAAATGCTGATACTTAGGGGTTAAATGACTTGTCAGAGGCCACACACCTAGAGGCAGAGCCAGGAGTGGAACCTGAATCACTGGCCAGGCTGGCTTCTGTGCCTTTTAATACCACTGGTGTCTCTAATGTTATTTTAAGTAAATGCGTTTCCTTTTCTAAGCCTTTAAGTTGGCATTTGCATTTTATTTTTATGTTGTTCTTTATTTATATGACTGCATGCATCTTCTTCTGACAAACAAGGTGAATTTTAGCCTTCATTTATCAATTCACTTAGCTGCTTGTACGCTACCGGGTAAATTATTAAATAGCTAGCCTCTCAGTAGTGCAAAATGCAGTTTCAGCATGTCTGTAATGTGAGAAATGTAATCTGAAGGTAAAGGAACCGTGTTGACCTGGTAGCAAAGCGCCAGTGCCACACAGCGTTTAAATTGGGATAAGACAGCATTGCTTTTCAGTGTCCTTCAGTAAGGCGTTAACCCTTTTAGTCTGAACGTCTAGATGAATGATTTGGGGCAGCTCTACTCTGTCTTACAGGGTCGCTATCGAAGGCACAGGGTTTTAGGGTCAGTAAGGCGTTAACCCTTTCAGTTTGGACTTCTGGGTGAATGATCAGGAAGCTGTTGCCCATATTCTTTTTCCAGTTTAACTCAGACCTGGGACCCAGAATGTATATGGAATGGTTTTTGAAGCTCTCATTTTTTCCTCTAATGATATAACTGAACGTGTGAAGGAGAAATTAGTTAGGTGTCCCCCTTTGAGGCAGTAAGGAAAGCAGTTATTCTCCTATTTTTTTTAAAAAAAATTTTTCCTTACAGAAATATTGTGACAGATCATCTGAGCTATTTGGTTGGAGAATTGAGCCATATTTTAAAAATAAAGCCAACACAATAGGGTTAGGTTAGACGTGATGCCCGCCTCTGAGGGGGGACTTGTTTATTTACTTATCGGTGTGGGAATATGTGCTGGCTTTAAGCAGGTACAGCAGACATTCGATTCAAAAGAAGCTTTAAAATTTCTTTGGAGGTAATTTAATAATTTTTCTAACTTCTGAAAAGTGTAGGTAGAAACTTAATGTATTTTTAAAAAGTTCCCATTGATAGTATTTGTTTCTTATAATGTATTAGTTTAAGACTATTTTCCTCTTTTGATGCATTAACTGGTACTGAGGCCCCTATATTTTGGCATAAAAAATTACTTTTAGCCAAAAAAAAAAAAAAAAAAAAAGCAGAATACACAGCGTTTTGCAGTTAGTATTTTCCCAGACTAAGAAAATGGACATTTTTACTTAAATAAACAGGGAAGTAGTTCATCGTGCTTGCTAATTACTGCAAAACCAAATATTGGAAATGGCACTTGTTCTGTTTTCAATTGCTTCCTTCCCCTGTAAGTTACAAACATTGTTAGTAAGCACAAGGATGGGTTGATTTAATTTTTACTTCTTTCTTTTTTAAAAAATAATTTATTTTTTGTTGTTGAAGAGAATATGCACAGCAAAATACACACCAATTCAGCAGTTTCCACGTGTACAATTCAGTGACATTAAGTACGGTATTTTACACAGACAACACACGTTTTATATGTTTTTCCAAGCCGCACAGCCTCCTTGTGCATTATTTTCCTGGGTGCCCTAAGCGCATTATATGTGTGGGTACATTATTTATAAAAAACTACAGTGCATTCTTCTAGTTGTGCAACCATTCTCACCCTCCTTTTCTAAGTTATTCCTCCCCCATTAACGTTATTTACTTATTCCTTTCGATGAAGCCATTCCTGATTTCACAAGTGAGTAGTTAAGTAGAGAAGTAGGATTGGAGCAATGATAAGTGAATGGTGTGAATTACCCGTTAATCAGAAGTGTGTTTATTTTGTGAATTTTCCCTCTTTTGGTATCTGAATCATGCAGCTTTCCTATTGAACAGTTAACATGTGATGCTGAGTGGTGCTCACTATTCAATATTCCAAGTAACTGATTTTCCAAAATAGGCCAAATTATGAAACCTTAACTCCAGTGCCATTAGAAAATGTGTTGTTATAAGTATACTTTCAACTTAAAGTATCAAGCAGCAGTAACAAGAGAACTCAGAAATGAACTCATGTATAATATCTGTCAACTGTAGTGTTAATACGTGCTTTTTAAATTTTGTGCTTAGTGAGTGGACCAAGGTCTCAGGATCCAAGTTTAAAAAGAAATGGTGTGAAAGTTCCTGGTGAACATCGAAGAAAAGAGAATGGCGTAAGTGATTATTTTTACCCATGCTATGTACACCGCAACGGTACTGCTTTTTGAACCTTCAGGTCTCGTTTATCAGTAATTTGTTATTTAATGAGTTAAGGATGACTTTTTTTAAAAAAGCTTATATTTATTTCATAGAAACTCTTAATTTTAATGAGGATTTTAATTTTTTCCCTACATTTTATTTAGTTTGTTATTGTTGTTGAGAATATACACAGCAGAACATGCATCAGTTCAACAGTTTCTACATGTACAGTTTAGTGACATTGATTATATTCTTCGAATTGTGTACTCATTCTCACCCTCCTTTTCTGAGTTATTCCTCCCTCATTAGTATAAACTCACTGCTCCCTAAGGTTCCTATCTAATCTTTCTAGTTCCTGTTGTCAATTTGATCCCATATAGATAGTTCTTAAAAGAGCATAATGCTCAAGGCAGACCTTTTTTTACTTGTTAAGCTAAACTACTGTTCGGTTTTAAGATGACTTCAGGGAACATTTTTGGTTTAAGGTTTAAAGCATATCTCAGGGCATTAGTTTCAGGGGTTCGTCTACCCTTCATGGCTCCAGAAAGTCTTGAGTCCGTGAGAACTTGAAGTTCTATTCTCCATTCTCCTCCTTTTGGTCAAAATTCTTCTATGGAAGCTTTGCTCAAAATGTTCAGTACTGGTAGCCGGGCACCATCCAGTTCTTCTAGTCTCATGGCCCAGGAGGCAGTTGTTCATGAAGGCAGTGAGGCACACACACGTTCCACGTCCTCCTCCTATCCCTGACTCTCCTTCTTCTGAATAGAGACCAGTTGTGCCTTGATTGGCTGCTTGTAAGCTTTCAAGACCTGAGCACTACCCAGTGAACTAGGAGGTAGAATAGAAGCACTGAACATGTTACTAGGCCAGTTAACTGGGCTATCCCATGAAACCATGGAACAAAATCCTATGAGGTGTTTGATTATACATAAGCAGCCTTAGCAGCTACTCTTTTTCTTTTTTTTCAGTCTTTGTTGTAATATCTATCACACAACTTTTGCCAATTCAACTTTTTATAGGTGTACAACTTATTGACAGCAATTCTAATAAACGGCCATGCACCCTACCCTTAATCAATACAATTCTTCCATCACCATTAGTACCCCTTGCCCCTCCCATGCACTCCTGGTAACCACTAATAAACTTTGGTCTCTCCACATTTGCCTTTTCTTGTCTTTTTATGTAAGTGAGGTCATACAATATTTGTCATTTTGTGATTGGCTTATTTCACCGAGCATAATGTCCTCAAGTTCCATCTATACTGTAGCAAGTATCAAGGTTCCATTTCTCCACCTGGCTAAGTAGATTCCATTGTATGTATGTACTGCATTTTGTTTATCCATTAATCTGTTGACGGGCATTTAGGTTGTTTGTACTTTTTGGCTATTGTGAATAGTGCTCCAATGAACATTGGTGCACAAGTCTCTTTTTGAGTCTCTGTTTTCAAGTCTTTTGGGTATATACCTAGGAGTGGGTCATAATGGTAGTTCTACTTTTAGTTTTTTGAGAAACTAACACACTGTCTCTACAGTGACTGAACCATTTTGCAGTCCCACCAGTAGTGGATAAGGGTTCCAATTTCCCCACATCCTCACCAACATTTGTTATTTCTGTTTGTTTTTAATCTTAGCCATCCTAGTGGGAGTGAAATCCATTGTGGTTTGATTTGCAACTCTCTGATGGCTAATGACGCTGAGCATCTTTTCATGTGTTTTATGGCCGTTTGAATATCCTCTTTGATGAAATGTCTCTTCAAGTCCTTTGTCCACTTTAGAATTGGGTTATATTTTTGTTGTTAAGCTCTTGAAGTTTTATATGCGTTTTGCTTGTTAGATTCTTGTCAGATGGTAATTTTAATTTTAATGATTAATTTTAATAGTCTGCATGGCTGAATATTATAAGACATTAGGTGCTTAAGGTACCACAGATTCAGAACAAAATACCTATCGAACAAACTTTAAGAAGTATTCATTTCTTTGTGTGGTTTGTTTGTTGCTGTGTCTTTTAGAAAAAGAGAGACGTATGTAGTAACAGCAGTGCTTTAAGTGCTGCTGCGTATGACTCGGCAAGTATCTCTGGTATACCTTCTGGACCTTTTTCCAGAACTCATAATTTTTAATACTGCTATGCCTGCTAACCAAAAGGTTGGCAGTTCAAATCCACCAGGTGCTGCTTGGAAACTCTGTGGGGGGCAGTTCTACTCTGTCCCATAGGGTCTCTATGAATTGGGATTGACTTGACGGCAGTGGGTTTGGTTTTTTTTGGTACAGCTTAACTAAGTTACCTTCTCCAATCTAAGTAAGTCTGTGTTAGAGTCCAGATTATGTAAAGAAACCATTTGCTCCTACTTAGCCTTTCCTGAAGTTTTTTCCTGTTCCTACTCTTTGTTTTTATAATTACCTCACAGTGATGAAAGGATGATTCAAGGATAGTATAAATAGTCTTAGCCATTAACAGGATTTGACTGAGTCTTAGCCAGTGTAACCCCCACAAAACACTAGGGCTTATTTTTTTGGAAAAAAAAAAAAGCTTTAAGGTATAATTGACATACCATAAACTGCACATATTTTAAATGTATAATTTGATAGGTTTTGTTTTTTATCGGATATATATGACTTTTATCCGTTATGTGATACAGATACTTTATTCCAGTCCCTGGTTTGTCTTTTTTCCTTGACACTGTCTTTTTTGAAGAGCAGATGTTGTTAAGTTCGATGACATGGAGTTGATCATTTTTTTCTTTTATGGAAAGAGCTTTTGGTGTTGCATCTGAAGAAATTTTTTCCCAGTCTTAGGCCACAAAGATTTTTTTCTCTGTTTTCTTTTGGAAGCATTGTAGTTTTAGGAGTCACGTTTAGGTTTATGATACCATTTGTATGTGGTATGAGGATCAACGTTTTTTTTTTTTCTTGTGTTTGGATAACCAATTATATAAGCAGTATTTGTTGAAAAGACTGTTTTTTCGCCACTTAATTGCCTTTAGTACCTGTGTCTAAAATCAGTTGCTCGTATATGTGTGGGTCCATTTCTTGATGCTGTGTTCTGTTCCATTGATCTGTTTATCTGTGTCGATGTCAGCACCACACTGTCTTGATTACTAGAACTTACAAGTCTTGAAGTCAGGCAGTGTGACTTCTCCACTTTATTCTTCTTCAAAGTTGTTTTGACCATTCTAGATCCTTTGCATTTGCATATGAATTTTAGAATCAGCCTGTCAATTTTTACGAAAGAACTTGCAGAGATTTTGATTGGGATTCCGTTGATTATAGATCAGCTTGGGAACAACTGACATCTTGACAATATTGAGCTTTTCAGCTCATCAACATACCATACCATCTCTTTAAACTCATCAACATGTTATACCATCTCTCTAAACTTACCAACATTCTATACTGTCTCTCTGTTTGTCTTTTTCACAGAGTTTTGTAGTTCTCAGTGTACAGGTCTTGCACAGCTTTTGTTAAATTTATCCCTAAGTATTTCATATTATGATGCTATTGTAAAAGGTATTGTTTTCTTTTTAAATTTCTATTTCTGATTGTACTAATATATGGAAATACAATTGATTTTTGGTATTGATCTTTTACCTTACAATTGTGCTACACTATCTTTTTAGTTTTGGTAGCTCTTTTTGTAGATTCCATGGGGTCTTTTTCATAGATGATATGTTGTCTTTTAAATAAAGACAGTTTAACTCCTTTCTTTCCAATCTGGTTGCTGTCTATTTCTTTTTCTTGCTTTATTGCACTGGCTAGAACCTCTAGAACAATGTTGAACAGAAGTCGTGAGACTAGGCATCTTTGTTCTGATGACCCAATATATCTTGAATTTTCTAAAACCACTATCGTTTTTCTTTTTAATTTTACTGTGCATTAGGTGAAGGTTTACAGCTCAAGGTAGTTTCTCATTTGAAAATTTATATACGTATTGTTTTGTGACATTGGTTGCAATCCTCACAGTATGACAGCACTCTCCCCCTTTCCACCCGAGTTCCCTGTGTCCATTCGTCCAGTTCCTGTCTTTTCCTGCCCTCTCGTCTTGCTTTTGGGCAGGAGATGCCCATTGGGTCTCGTATATTTGATTAAACTAAGAAGCAGATTTCTCACTTGTGTTACTGTTTGTTTTATAGGCCCTTGTAATCTTTGTCTGAAAAGCAAGCTTTGGGAGTGATTTCAGTTCTCGGTTAGCAGAGGATCTAGCTTCCATAGTCTTGGGGCTTCCTCCAGTCTCTGTCAGACCAATAAGTCTGGTCTTTTTTTGTTAATTTGAATTTTGTTCTACATTTTTCTTCCTCTCTGTCCGGAACTCTCTGTTGGTGACCCCTGTCAGAGTGGTTGGTGGTGGTAGCTGGGTACCATCTAGTTACTGTCGCAGTCTTAATTGACGTTCTGGTGACCATATTCTAGGTTTGCTGCCAATGCGCCACCTAATTTCGTGTTTAATATGATCGAACACTACTGTCCTGATACAAGCTAGCTACTGAACAAGATAATGCTGAACTCTTCCATTTATATCTCCAGCTACTGAAACTTTAAATTAACAACTTAAAAGATTGTTTTTCACAGTAGAAGAGGGAAAAAAAAAGATTGTTGGTTTGTATATTAGTATGTTTTACATCTTAACTTATTAAGTTTCTTCATTATCTTTGGAATGAGATAGATATTAATATATAAAAATTAATGGTCTGTTTAATATTATGAAAAAAATGGCTAAGTAACTTTGTCGTGGTTCAGGTGGAGTTTATAAACAGACTTCAGAGGAGGACTTTCTGTGAGCATTTTAGAACATGTGTCATGATGTTTGTTTGCTTATGTTCTTGCCTGTAGGTGAATAGTCCTAGAATGGACCTGACTCTTGCTGAACTTCAGGAAATGGCATCTCGTCAGCAGCAACAGATTGAGGCACAGCAACAAATGCTGGCTACCAAGGTAATGTCTTGTTTTAAAAGACCTAACAGGCCACTGGAAACCCTAGTGGCGTAGTGGCTAAGAGCTACAGCTGCTAACCAAAAGGTCTGCAGTTCGAATCCACCAGGCGCTCCTTGGAAAGTCTATGGGGCAATTCTACTCTGTCCTATAGGGTGCTATGAGTCAGAATCGACTCGATGGCAGTGGTTAGTGGTTAGTTAGTTGACAGGCCACTTTATAATGTGTGTATAAAGCTGTTTACATCCCACCCTCATTTATAAGCCAGCTAGCTCACAGAGAAGAGTTGATATTATGAGCCCAAAGGCACCTGCAATGTGGTACTTTCTTCCTTTTGCTGTAGTGTTTGTTTTTTGGATACTTCTGTGTGAAGAGTGAAAACCTTACATCATCCCAGTTGTTCAGGCTCTTCCTGACTCCTGATTCTGATGAAGACTAACCATGCTGTATTAGTTACCTAGTGCTGCTGTAACAGAAATGCCAAAAGTGGGTGGCTTTAACAAAGAGAAATTTATTACCTCACAGTCCATGAGGCTAGAAGTACAAATTCAGGGCACCAGCTCCAGGGGAAGGCTTTCTCTCTCTGTAGGCTCTGGGGAAGTGTCCTTGTCATCAATCTTCCCCTGGTCTAGGAGCTTCTCAGTGCAGGGACCCCAGGTCCAAAGGATGGACCAATGCTGCCCCCTTCTGCCACTTGATACAATAACAGGCTGCTTGCTTTTATTTGGGGCCGTTTCTACACTCACAAACTAATCCCAGGGCTGACTCCGTCGCTGCCTCCTTGGTGGTATGAGGTACCCCTCCTCTCTGCCCAAGACACAACCTAATGTTGTAGATTGAGTCCTGCCTCATTAACATAACTGCAAGAGATTGACTCAAGATACAACCTAATGTTGTAGATTGAGTCCTGCCTCATTAACACAACTGCATCTAACCCTGCCTCATTAACGTCATAGAGGTAGGATTTACAACACATAGGAAAATCACATCTGGTGACACAATGGTAGGCAGCCACACAATACTGGGAATCATGGACTAGCCAAGTTGACACATTTTTGAGTGACACAATTCAACCCATGACACATGCTATGTTGAGCATCAGCGAAACAGGCAAGGCGTAAAGAAGGCTTCAGCTTTCCTTCAGGAACTACTCGGGGCTGACCTGGATCATTACTACAGCAAGGGAAACTTTAAAGTTCACTGATACCAACACGGTTGCCACTGAGTCGATTCTGACTCACAGTGACCATATAGGACAGAGTAGAACTGCCCCATAGAGTTTCCAAGCAGTGGCTGGTGGATTCTAACTGCCAATCTTTTGGTTAGAGCTGTAGCGCTTAACAATTATGCCACCAGGGTTCACTAATACCAACACATGGAAACCCTTGTGGCATAGTGGTTAAGAGCTATGGCTGCTAACGAAAAGAATCGACTCCACAGCAGCGTGTTTTTTTTTTTAATACCACCGCTGCCCCCTTCTGCCACTTGATACAATAACAGGCTGCTTGCTTTTATTGGAGGTCATTTCTACACTCACAAACTAATCCCAGTCCTATCCTTGAACGAGACCAAGAACAGTCTTACTCCTGGGTCTTCTGCCAACGTCTAAACCAGATGGCGTCAAGCTTTCTCTGTGAAGGGCCATATAATAAATATTTTTGGCTTCCTATGCAATACTATAGTGGTTAAGTGCTGCGGCTGCTAACCAAAGGGTCAGCAGTTCAAATCTGCCAGGCGCTCCTTGGAAACTCTATGGGGCAGTTCTACTCTGTCCTGTAGGGTTGCTATGAGTCGGAATCGACTGGACGGCACTGGGTTTGGTTTTTGGTTTTTTTTGATATGCAATACTATCTGATGAAATGACTCAGCTTTTCTGTTTTAGTGTGGAAGCAGCCACAGATAGCACTTAACTCAGTGGGTGTGACTATGTGCCAGTAAAACTTTACTTACAAAACACAGGCAGTGGGCTGGACCAGTGTTGAGACCAGTGAATCTAAACACTCAGTACCTGCATCAGACCAGCCTTGCAGTGATAATAAGTTCACCGAAACTGGGGGATGACATAGCAAGTCACCCCACAGGGCTTTCAAGTAATGGCCAGGGATTTTCGAAGGCATTTGTCAGCATACACTGTGACCTTCCATACAGTACTTCCTAGAACTCTTATATACCTATTCCTATTTGTAATACCAGGCGTCAGCATTTTCAATATCACATATATCATTGCTTCTCAAACGTTAATAAGCATATGAAGGAATCTTGTTAAAAATACAGATTCTGATTCAGTGCGTATGGGATGGGGTCTGAGTTTCTGCACTTCTGACATTCTCCCAGGCGGTGCTTACGCTCCATACATTGAGAACAAGGACACATGTTCAAATAAAAAGGTTGATGGTTGCAAAATAAATCTCTAACCTTGGGGTCCTTAATTTGAAATTCTTTGCATTATTTATATGTTTTAAGCATATTATTCTGAGTAGACATTCACCTTTGATTATAAGTGGTATGGCTCTGTTACTCTGTTTTAATCAAAATGTTTAACATAATAGAAATATAAATGTTTAAGTTGCATAATCATAGTTTTCTAAAGGTGTTAAGGCGTTTCTTTAGCCCTTCTCAGCTGCTATTTGTTGAGTATGTACTGTGTAAGTTACCGTTTAAAGAGCTTTGCATTTCACATTTCATTTAGTTATCCCTATCACTATAGCCTTATGGGAAATCTTGGTGGCGTAGTGGTTAAGAGTTTGACTGCTAACCAAAAGGTCAGCAGTTCGAATCCACTAGGCGCTCCTTGGAAACCCTAGGTAGCAGTTTTGCTCTGTCCTGTAGTGTCACTGTGAGTCGGAATCGACTCGATGACAGTGGGGTTTTTTTTTAATAGCCTTTTGAGATAGTTACTATTCATCATCCCTGTTTTCTAGACAAAGAAACATCGACTCGTAGACCGAGTGAGGTTCTCGAGCTTGCCTAGGGTTTCGTAGCCAGTAAGTGGCAGAGCTTGAGTTTGAATCCGAATTTTACTCTAAAGTCTACCTTTAGCCAGTTTCTAACACTGCCTCCCATCTGCACACGAGCTCCTTTGTAGCCTCATAGCAGCTGTCCGTGAGAACCAGCTCAAGGTTTGCTGGTTGCTTGCTGCATAAGAGCGCTTGGGTTAGAAATACTGATTCCTGGACCTTCCTCCCGTGAGATGCTGATTTGTTAAGTCTAGGATTAGGCCCAGGGGCGTGTGCTTTAAACACACCTCCGAGGTGGTTCCAGTGCGGCACGTAGGACAGGTGGTGAGTCCAGAACAAAGTGTCAGGTGCACTGCAATCTCAGTGTCTGAGGTCTGCGGCTTGGTTATTTCTAGGTTAGTGGTATACCAAACCAAAAACCCAGTGCCGCCGAGCCGATTCCGACTCATAGCGACCCTATAGGACAGAGGAGAACTGCCCCATAGGGTTTCCAAGAAGCGCCTCGCGGATTCGAACTGCCGACCCTTTGGTTAGCAGCCGTAGCACTTAACCACTAGGCCACCAGGGTTTCTGGTTAGTGGTATACCTACGAAAATAATACATACACCCGAGGATGGCTTTTCTCTTTAGGAACAACGCCTCAAGTTTTTGAAAGAGCAAGATCAGCGTCAGCAGCAGCAAGCTGCTGAGCAGGAGAAACTTAAGAGGCTGAAAGAAATCGCTGAGAATCAGGAAGCTAAGCTAAAAAAAGTGAGAGCGCTTAAAGGCCACGTGGAACAGAAGAGGCTGAGCAACGGGAAGCTGGGTGAGTTCCCGCTAGCAGGTGGACTTCAATACTGAAGGCTCCGTGGTGTAAGAAGACACGTCGGTGTAGGAGGTTTATATGAATGTGTAGTAAATAAGAAGAAAAATGCAATGAAAGTTTGTGATAACTCTGTAAGAATTTTTTGAAAAAGTATAATGCACGTGCTATAGTTATTTTTTTGTGGGGAGCTTTAGGTGAAAGTTTACGGGACAAATTAGTTTCTCATTCAAAAATTTATATGCACATTGCTTTATGACATTGGTTGCAATTCCCACAATGTGTTAACACTCTCCCCTTCCCCAGCCCAGGTTCCCCATTTACATCTGTGCATTTTTCCTGTCCCTTCCTGCCTTCTCATCATTGCTTTTGGGCAGGTGTTGCCCATTTGGTCCCGTATACATGATTGAGCTAAGAAGCGCATTCCTCACATGTGTCAGTTTGTTTTATAAGTCTGTCTATCCTTTGGCTGAGCTCTGGTGGCTTAGTGGTTAAGAGCTTTGCTGCTAACCAGAAGGTTGGCAGTTCGAATCCACCAGCCACTCCTTGGAAACTCTGTGGGGCAGTTCTACTGTGTCCTGTAGGGTCGCTATGAGTCAGAATCGACTTGCAATGATGGGTTTGTTTTGTTTTAATCTTTGGCTGAAGGATGAACTTCAGAAGTGGCTTCAGCTCTCAGTTAAGAGGGAGCCATAGTCTTGGGGGTTCCTCCAGCCTCTGTCAGACCAGTAAGTCTGGTCTATTTTTCTGTGTGTGTGTGAATTTGAATTTTGTTGTACATTTTTCTCCTGCTCTGTCCAGGACTCTCTATTGTGATCCCTGTCAGAGAAGACTTGGTGGCCAGGCACCATCTAGTTGTTCTGGACTCAGACTGGTGGAGGACACTACAGTTTTAATGTCACTATTTCCTGTGCATTGAATTCAGCTGTTCAGTGTTTTAGGAACGGTTTCTAAATTACCTTTGAAAGCATAGTGTTTTTTTTTCCTAGGCATTTTTTGACTGAGAGTTCTGATGAAGGTAGGGATTTTTTTTCATTTAGAAATGTGTGTGTGGTTTCATTTGCTTATAAAAGAATTAAGTTGGTTTTAGGACATTTCTGAGAAATCCCTCTACTTTTTATTAGAAGGTTTATCGTAAAGCCTGGTTGCCTGGGAGGTAATCCCTTCTTTTCAACTCTTGTTGCTGTTCTCATTCCCGCTCTAGTGGAGGAAATTGAGCAGATGAATAGCTTGTTCCAGCAGAAGCAGAGGGAGCTCGTTCTGGCCACGTCAAAGGTAGAGGAACTGACGAGACAGCTGGAGATGCTCAAGAATGGCAGGATTGATGGCCACCAAGACAGCCAGTCTGCAGTGGCTGAGCTCGACCGCCTCTACAGGGAACTGCAGGTAAACCTCACCTGGTTACTGAGTACAGCGTAGCTTCCCCTCTAGTCCCTGGGGGTGTAAACGGGTAAGCCCTCAACTATTAGCCAGAAGTTTGGTGGGCTGAACCCACCCAGAGGCACCATGGAAGACGACACGCCTGGTGATCTACTCTGCACACATGAGGTCACCCCGAGTCAGCGTCGACTCAGCAGCAGCTAACAACCTCCTCTCCGCCAGTTGCCGTAGTTGTGTGTCCGAGTAGAACTGTACTGCATTGTTTTTTCAATGGCTGATTTTTTGGAGGTAGACCTTTCTTCTGAAGAGCCTCTGGGTGGGCTCAGATCTTTCAGTTGGCAGCTGAGTGTGTTAACTGCACCACCCAGGGAATCCTCCAGAAGCACAGAGTTGTTCATGTAAGTGGCAGAAAGGCTGGCTTTTGGTTGCTTTTTTTGTTTGTTTTTTTTTAGCTTTTTAGCGAAATCTTATATAGGACCTCATACCAGAAATTTGAGGCATTCCTCAACGTCAGCCGGTGGTCTGACACAGGTGTTACTTAATTTTAATCCAAGATGAGAGTCGTGGAGGGGTGGAGGAACCTTACGTTTTTAGAAATTACATAATAGTTATCCATGTGATTTTCTGTTTGAGAAATTTTTCTCCCTGCTCCCTGGCTACCTTTTTTCTCGTTTCATTTTTTTTCCTTCAGTTAAGAAACAAACTGAATCAAGAGCAGAGTGCCAAGCTTCAGCGACAGAGGGAGTGCCTGAATAAGCGCAATTCAGAAGTGGTAGTCATGGATAAGCGTGTGAACGAGCTGAGAGAGCGGCTGTGGAAGAAGAAGGCAGCCCTGCAGCAGAAGGAGAATCTGCCAGTAAGGGGGCTGTGTGTAGAGGGGCGGGAGCTCCCCTATTCATCAGCGGCTTCTGCAGAATCGCTTGGGAGAGAGGGGCCGTGTGTGGATCCCCAAAAGGAATCCACTGTTCTTTGACCCTTTAATGTTACTACCTGTGGAGCTCTGCATTTCATTCGGATACTTGTAACAGAGTACGAGTGAGAATTCTTTGTGTTTTTGTTTTGGGACGTTTCCTGGAGACTTGGGCTAGATTCTGAAGGTGCTTGTTTTAAAAAAAATTATGAGCACTTAAAATTCACAACTCTTTCTCCATTCCTTATCCAGTATGGGTTGTAGCACTAAAGACCTGTGCTCTTGTTGGCTAAGGTTTCCTCTGATGGAAGTCCTCCCCAGCAAGCCGGGTCAGCACCGAGTCGAGTGGCTGCGGTTGGTCCCTATATCCAGTCGTCCACTATGCCGCGGATCCCCTCGAGGCCCGAGCTCCTGGTGAAGCCAGCCGTGCCGGATGGGGCCTTGGCCACGCAGGCTTCAGAGGGGCCGATGAAAATGCAGACACTGCCGAATATGAGAGCTGGCGCCTCTTCCCAAGCTAAAGGTAAAAAAAAAAAAAAAAAAAAAAAATGAGTCATTTCCAAGTCCTTCTGCCCCCACCCCCACAATTATTTTTTCAGATTTAGTGTTTTTTAAAAAAACATTTGTCATCATATGCTTTGCTGATTTTTACATTCTAAGAATCCCTTTGTATTCTCCGCTAGTGCAATAAGTTTTTTTTTTAACCCTAAATAATAGTTATTTTCTGGAAAAGAAGTAAAATAGTTCTGCAGATCTGAAAATTGTTTTGAAAAGTTCTTTTTTGTTAATAGGGAAGTTTTGATCTGTTGTTAGTTGAGAGCTGTTCTTTTTGTGTAAAAACACCACCTGTGTAAGTGTTCATGGTGTCATGGGTTATAGGAGGTGAGGCTGGGAGTCCATTCTGGGGACGAACGGTGTTCAGTATTTGTATGCGCTTAGCTGGAGAGTTTGCCTGCTGGTGAATTCTTAGACTGAAGGTAAAGATATTGGGAGATAAAAGTGAAAAGACCAGAGGCTGCTTGCCCTCTGTGGATAAGCACTGCATGTCCTCATCTTTGCATTCTGTGTCGGCCTCCGTACGTGGGGCCTTTAAGCCAGGGTTTTGTGGTGGTCGGGGACGCAGTGGAGAGGAAGTTTTGGGAAATGCAGGGTAAAAACATCTTTTAATGATCTTATCACTCAGACCCCTGGAAAGGAAAAGTAGTAGCCTGTTTTCCCTAACCACAATCGTGTGTAAAATATAGCTAATTTTAAAATGACTCACTATTTTGCCATAATTACTACTGTGAAGAAATATCTTTTAAAAAAAAAAAATTTAAATTGTGATTTAGGTGAGAGTTGAAGAAATGTCTTATTGTAGAAAGAGTTACATTTGTTTTTTTCTGTAAGGAAAAATAAAAGCCCTAGCTTCTGACATTAAAATGTTAGTGTAGGAAAACGGTAAATAAAGGGTGTCCTGGGTTAGAAGCCTGCATCCCTGCGTTTGGTTGTGCGTGCATCCCTGGTGGTGTTCGAGGCCACGTCCATCCCCTAGGCGGCCAGACCGGCCTCACTGTCTGTGTGCCCCGGAGTGGTGTTTTCTTTCACAGGGAAGAGTAACGCGCTCCTGCTGGTTAGAGCAGACCTTGCGTTTGCTGTGACTCATTTTAAATTGCTTGAGTAAGGGGAAAATTTTAAGTTAGAAATAGAAATCTGATACAGTATTTTCTAAATAAGTTTACCGAGATGTTATTGTGACTCTGAAATGGAAAGCTGTTTTTAGAGATTAAAATTCTTAGCAGGAAGATGAACCGTTAAAAAAACTCTTAGAATACTGGGTTATTTATAGCTGCTTCCCTGCATCCTAGGCCCTAAGATCCACCCAGTTGGCCTTGACTGGAGTCATTCAAACGCAGACCTTTTCCAGAGCCAAGGCTCAGTTTCTGTATCTAAAAGCCCTGGGAACGCTCCGGACCAAGGTAAGGTTTATTTGTGCTCATCCTGAACATTTTATATATATATTTTTAAACGTTAAATTGTGCTTTAGGTGAAAGTTTACAGAGCAAATAAATTTCTCGCTCAAAAAATATATACACAATTGGTTTGTGACATCGGTCGCAGTCCCTGCAGTGTGTTAGCACTCTCCCCCTTTCCACCCTGGGTTCCCCGCTTCCATTTGTGCGGGTTTTCCTGCTCCTTCCTGCCTTTTCAGCTTTGCTTTTGGCAGGTGCTCCGCATTTGGTCTCGTGTACTTGATTAATCTAAGGAGCACGTTCCTCGCGGGTGTTGTTTGTTTTATAGTCCTGTCTAATATTTGGCTGAAAGGTGAACTTTGGGAGTGGCTTCAGTTGTGAATTAACAGAATGTCTGGGGGCCACAATTTCAGGGGTTCCTGAAATTGTCTCTGTCAGACCAGTAAGTCTGGTCTTCTTTGTGAATTTGAATTTTGTTCCACATTTTTTTCTCTGTCCGGGAGTGAACATTGTATTTTGGTTGTCTACAAAGTGCTTTGTATTCTTTTTTTAGATAGTTTATTTTCCAGTGTGTGTAAGCTAGTATTTTAGTTTATTTCCAGGATGGCTTCGTTTAGCTGAGAACTAAGGGTACTGTCATCGTAGCATTTTGGTTATTCTTTTATCAATTTAAACATAGGAAACACACAGAATTTGTATGTTTGAAGCATGTAGGGTTTCAAAGAAATTTAGGAGAGACAAACTTACGAGTGGAGAAGGAATTTTACCACACAGTTTGAAAATTAATGTGTTTTTTTTTTTCCTGCCTTCAGCTGATGATGGGGACGTTCCGCTGAGGGAGAAAGAAAAGAAGGTTCGTCCCTTCTCAATGTTTGACACCGTTGACCCGCCAGCTGCCCCGCAGCCCTTTGGTACTCTGAGGAAAAACCAGAGCAGTGAAGACATCTTACGGGATGCTCAGGTACTTGAAAATATCCGGTTTTAAAAATTTAGTGGTAATTCTTTGCGCATTTTTTAGAAGTGATAAAGAACTATGCGGGAGAACAGGAGAAAGAAAATACGTATGTATTCTGTTATTTTAATTTCTCTGGCTTGAGTATATTTGTGGTCTCACATCAAACTGGAGAATGGCTGATGCAGTTACTTCTGGGTCATATTTCATGTGATTGTCTAAAAAATGTGAGTGAACTGAAGAACATTGTATCTGTGCATTCAGGTATCTTGTTTCTTCAGAATTTGGAGCTGAGATCATATCAGTGATTTGATGGTAAATGCTCTGTGACGGTATGATGTTGACCTTTGACAACCAGCTTATAGGTCAGCACTCCAAGTTAGGTATTTTTTTAACCACAGTGGTCTAGCCTGCTTGAAGTTCCAGTGGACAGAATGGTTTTCACTTATTGGTCCATCTGTGAATATGAAAAATGGCCATGAAAAGTTATCAAGTGGGCACTTAGCGTTGTCTAAACAGGAAGTGGATGCGGGGAGGAAGTCTTCCAGGGGAGGAAGCGTATTGCATTCCTGAAGTCTGTTATTAAATGTAGTTAAGTCCAGAGGTGTAAAGCTTTTTAACACTTTAAAAGTTTAAGGTTTATAGTAGTGTGTACTTACACTTGTGAGATGCGGCTTTCTAAAGCATCCTGTTACAGAGTGATTTTAACTGGTTTTTTACTGTGTATGTTACAGGTAGCAAATAAAAATGGTGCTAAAGTACCACCTCCTGTTCCCACAAAACCAAAACAGATTAATTTGCCTCATTTTGGACAAACTAATCAGTCACCGTCAGACATCAAGCCAGATGGCAATCCTCAGCAGTTGTCAACAACTGTTGCACCCGTGGGAAATAAACCCAAAACGGCAGCACAGCAGCAGAGAGGCCTGCTGTCGACCAGCGCGCCTGCAGCTGGCCAAGACCAAACCCTTCCTCCAGGTTCTAAGCCAGAAAGCCCACCCGCTGCTGCCGTCCGGCCCTTCACCCCTCAACCTTCCAAGGACACCCTCCCGCCACCCTTCAGGAAGCCACAGACCGTGGCAGCAAGCTCAATATATTCCATGTACACCCAGCACCAGGCTCCCGGGAAGAACTTCCAACAGGCAGTGCAGAGTGCGTTGACCAAGACACACACCAGAGGGCCACACTTTGCGAGTGGTAAGGTTCTAGGTCTCACTTTCACCTGTGCAGATGGTGTGGGTGTGAAAGTCCTGCACCAGAGCGTCCAGCTATCAGCAGACAGCAAAGTTACTTGTGTCTGTTTTGGCTGATGGTTTTGTTCTAAGAGTTTTATTTAATTAATTGTGGCTTCTGTTATTAATTGGGAGTTGAAAAAAGTGCTTGCTAAATGTCAGCTGCTGCCGTAGGCCCTGAAGGTAATCATTGAATGAGATGTGGTCCGGTTCTTGGAGCTCACTGGTGAGTGGGAGGCAGACGCCCAGGGGCAGTCACAGTGCAGGAGACCATGTCTGCGCGCTAGGTGTGACCAGGTGCTGTGCAGCACAGAGGATCGGACAGCTGCCTCGTGTTAAAAAATAACGCTATCACGTGTATATGTTTATATATATATATTTACATATATATATATATATATATTTGTGTGTATGTGTGCTTTACGTGAAAGTTTACAGAGAAAATTAGTTTCTCATTAAACAATACACAGATCGTTTTGTGATATGGGTTGCCAACCCTGTGATGTGTCAACACTCTCTTCTTTTCCATCCCGGCTTCCCTGTTTCCATTTGTCCAATTTTCCTGTCCCTTCCTGCCCTCTTGTCTTTGCTTTTGGGCTGGCATGCCCATTTAGTCACGTATACATGATTGAGCTACGAAGCACCTCCTCCAGTGTTATTGTTGGCCCTAATGACCCATCTAATCCTTGGCTGAAGGGTGAGCCTCAAGAGTGACTTCTGTACTGAGTTAAAAGGGTGTTCGGGGGCCATACTCTCAGGGTTTCTCCAGTCTCTGTTAGAACAGTGAGTCCAGTCCTTTTTTTGTGAATTAGAATTTTGTTCTACATTTTTCTCCTGCTCTGTCTGGGATCCTCTATTGTGATTCCTGTCAGAGCAGTTGGTGGTGGCAGCCAGGCACCGTCTAGTTGTTCTGGACTCGGTCTGGCAGCGGTTGTAATACTATTATATTTTAAGTTGTTCTGTTGAGGGCATGGGCATTAACTAAATATAAAATCATAAAATGATTAGCTTGTGGTAAACATACACAGCCTGGTAATTTATTGGGTACTAAATTATTATCTGGTTTATAGGACTCGAATAAAATCCGCTGTGTTTTAATTTAATGAAAATGTCTTTCTGGTCATGAGGTAAGCATGTAATTGTGACCGAAAATGTCAGAAGGGAAGTTAGACGGCAAAAACTCAATATCTGTGCTATGTACTCTTTCTGTTCTTTTCATTGGTCTTTTGGTGAAAACTGCTAATACAGTGACCTGGGAATCAGGTAATTTTAATATGATCTTAATGTTACGGGAAATAGCTTTGGTAAATACAAGCAGTTCTTACTAATTTTGTGGGCCAGCTGTTTCTCACGTTGATTGACTGGAAAAGTACGAAAGCTTGGATAGTGCATGTTTAGTTTTAATCTGGACATACGAGAGGATTACCAGTTTTCATCTATTCTAACTGGTACTTTTTTTTTGCATTTCGACATCTGAAATTTGGATGCAGGTTACAGGGAGTGATCTCCTACCGTTTAACTGGCAGGCAGCGTTTTCTTTCTTACTGGTACATAATACGATGATGTGTGGTCCAGTCAGGAGGGGTTTTGACTCTGTAATAAGTTTGTTATACACAGGTAGAAGCTGTGCTTTGTCATTTGTCATTATTTAAAAAACACCACTTGTACTGAAGAGCATTATGTAATAAATGTTCAAGTGAGCTTTAGTTATTGTTAGCCATATCTGTTACTTGCCAGTTTTGCTTAATTAATACTAATCAGGGTTTTTTCCTTTTTCCAATTAGTATATGGCAAGCCTGTGATCGCTGCTGCCCAGAGTCCACAGCAGCACCCGGAGAACGTCTATTCCAGTAGCCAGGGCAAGCCTGGCAGCCCGGAGCCTGAAACAGAGCCCGCTTCCTCAGTTTCGGAGAACCATGAAAATGAAAGATTTCCCCGTCCACTCAGCCCCACCAAGTTACTGCCTTTCTTATCACATCCTTACCGCAACCAGAGTGATGCTGACTTAGAAGCTCTACGAAAGAAACTGTCCAACGCGCCACGGCCACTTAAAAAACGGAGCTCTATTACAGAGCCCGAGGGTCCTAATGGGCCAAATATTCAGAAACTTTTGTATCAGAGGACCACCATAGCTGCCATGGAGACCATCTCTGTCCCATCGTACCCACCTAAGCCGGCATCAGGGACTGCCAGCTCGGAAAGCCCAGTCGAGATTCCCAATCCGTACTTAAATGTGGAACAAGAGAAGGAGGTGGTCTCTCTGGTTCCTGAAACAGCGTCCCCAGAGGAAGCAGGAAGTGCCAGTACAGAGAACAATGACACGCCAGCTCCTTCTCCAGGACTTGACTATGTGTCTGAAGGAGCCCCAGACAGCAGCCCGAATCTCCAGGGTAACTTGGAAGAACCCAGTCCGGAGGCTGCCCATCTGCTTGACGTGTACCTGGAGGAGTACCCCCCGTACCCACCGCCGCCGTACCCGTCTGGGGAACCTGAAGGGCCGGGAGAAGACCCTGGGAACATGCGCCCGCCCGAAATCACAGGGCAGGTTTCTCTGCCTCCTGTAAGTAGTGCGGGATTGTGCGGTCATTTCAGGAGTCTTTTGCCTTGTCCTGCTCTTCCAGGCGGTTGATGGTCAAGCATCAGTGAAACACCAACAAGCACTTACTGCCAGTTATCAAAGATGGCTTGTGTTGAGATCACCCAGTATAGCAAATAGGCTCTGGAGTTGTACAGCTCGCCTTTTTGTTTTAAAATTCCCTTGGTACAGAGTGGATCTTATAAATGTTATCAGAAGTCAGTATATTCAGGATAAAGGACATCTTTGTTGTTTTAGGAAGAACCCATTTCTTTGTGAAGGAAACGGTTAAATACCACATTTGCTGTTTCTTCCCCAGCTGGTGTCTCCTTTTAGCAATGCAACACTAGACTGGGAATGACAAGACCTGGATTTGAAATTTTGATCACTAGCTCAGCTCTGTCAAATCAGGCAGAGAGTGTCACTTCTCCTTAGATTTATCACTCTTTTTCAAACTTTTCTTTTTCTAGCACTGAGATTTATTTTTAATGATATTGGTAGGTGGAACCTTAAGCTTATTAATGGTGATAAAATCGGAAGGGTTGGATGAAACGGGGCAGGGCGGGGTAACTGGGTCAGAGTGGGGATGGGCACTGCCTCCTCCTCACTTGAGCAGAGTTTGAAAATCTCTGGGTAACACGACGGCCCCTAAGGTTTCTTTGTATACTGTTGTTTAAAGTTTCCTATGTTTTGACTCAGGCATGCATTCCATACTCCTTCCAGATACTAAACTTTGGTTCAGAAGTTTAGCATGTCCCCTTGGAATAGGTAAGAGGAAATCAAAATTCCAGAAGGTCTGTAAATAAAATCCACATTTCCAGACTTTAATTTGAGGTCATTTTGTTTTAGGAAGCACAGAAAGAGGCAGGATGCTTATGAATTTTTAAAACCTGGTCCAAACCAAAATAGTGTTTTTTAAGGATCAAAAAATGTATTTTATGTGCTCAATCCCTTACTGTATTTTTTAGGTGAGATGTTATTCAAAAGATACTCAGAGTTACTTCAACTTTGTGGTCATAGTAAACATTTGCTTTGAAGTTTTATATAGGAAACATTTTACTGTAGAAAAAAAGAGTTTGAAAATAGAGGTTAATACTCATTAAACAACTCTGTGCCCCTGAAATCCTGAGACTTGTTTCTTTCTTTTAAGAAAAGAAGTTTTAAGCCATATTGGCCAAAACCAATTCACACTGTAGCTACCAAAACCAAACTCGTTGTTGTCGAGTCGCTCTAACTCATAGTGACGTTATAGAAAAGAGCAGAACTGCCCCATAGAGTTTCCAAGGAGCAGCTGGTGGATTTGAACTGCCGACCTTTTGGTTAACAGCCGTAGCACTTAGCCACTACACCACCAGGGTGCCACACTGTAGTTACTCATGTTATTTCCCCTTATTTTTCTTGTTGTGTCAAAAAAAATTCACGTTTTTAAGGAGGAAAAGGAAACCAGAGTTTGTAAAGAGGCACCATACTTGCTTTTTTTTTTTTTTTTAAATATTCTTTTATTCTCTTCCTAGGAAAGTGGTTCACTTTTTCCTTCTTAGTCTCAAGTACAATACGGAGGCTCACTATCTAGCGTATTCTTTAATGTGGGTACAACAGGCGTGCTCACACGGCACTACGGAGTTGTATTCCCCACAGTCGTAATGTTTACACTTCCCCTTTTTCCAGAAACAACATTTTAGCCATTGCAAACTTTGTAAAACATATTGTGTACCTCTTAAGTTTTTTCATTCGGTAATTTTCCACACTGAGATAAGATGAAAGAGACGTATGTATGGGATGTGACACCTTAGGAGGTCTTTGCACTTAGCTGGATATGTTTAAGGAACCTATTTTGTAAGGCTGTTAGATCTAGTGTTTAAATTTTTGCCTTAGCTCTTAGCCCGACTTATTAAGTATGGAGCCCTGGTGGTGCAGTGGTCAAAAGCTTGGCTGCCACCCAAAAAGTTCAGCAGTTCAGATCCACCAGCTGTTCCCTTGGAAACCCTTGGGGGCAGTTCTACTCTGTCCTATAGGGCCGACTTGACGGCAGTAGGTTTTTTATTAAAATGTAGAAAGATGATAATCTACTTTGGTATGTATAAGAGTAGTTAAATTTCTTCTGTATAAAATAGCAATATCACTTTAAGACTGGGCGGCTTCTACTTGGTATATCTAAGACAGACTGATCATCTCTGTGATTTACCTTGATCATATGCTTTCTCCTGAGGAGGGATTTTGCAGAGAAATGGTTAAGAGCAAGGGCTTCCGAGGAGCCAGATCCCTTGCGTTTGGATTCCAGCTCTGCCATTTTCTGGCTGTGTGTCTGAGTTTTCACATCTGTAAAGTGGAGATAATAGGTCTTCGTGAGGCTTAAATGAGTAACCATTGAGTAGATGTTGGCTGTTGTAATCCTGAGCTGTATTCTTGCCCGATTTGAGAGCATGGTATTTGTTACACTAAATGAGATCGGTAATTTAAAGATCAGTCTTGGCTAACTTTGACACTTGACAGAAAGCCAGCCTACTTGCCACATCGGATTACACTCCTCACTTATGCTGTAATAAAGAGCCCTGGGGTTACAGGGGATCAGTGCTTAACTTCTAACCAAAAGGTCAGTGGTTCGAATCCACCAGCTGCTCTGTGGGAGAAAGATGTAGCAGTCTGCTTCTGTAAAGATTACAGCCTTGGAAACCCCATGGGTTTTTTTTGGTATGCTGTAAAGCATTACTCTAATTGGGGTTCGTAAAGTTAAGTTCCTCCCACTTTGTTACATGGGTGTGTTTGTGAAAATGAGCTGAATATTATGATTTGTGTACTTCTTTTGAATATGCTATAATTCAATAAAATGTGCTAAATATGCACGTTTTTAAAATTCCTTCCATCGGATTAACTAGGTGTTGTTCCTCCCCTTTTGTTGCTCTCTTCTGCTCAGCCCAAGATCCTTAGTTCTCCGTGTGTTTCCTCCACAGGGCAAAAGGACAAACTTACGTAAAAGTGGCTCAGAGCGGATCGCTCACGGAATGAGGGTGAAATTCAACCCCCTTGCTTTACTTCTGGATTCATCTCTGGAGGGAGAATTTGACCTTGTGCAGAGAATTATATATGAGGTATGATTATAATTAACACTTTTTTTTAAAAAGAAGACCTTGTATTTTGTTTTAATGCTATAATAGAAAACAACTCTGAAGAAAATGTGTTTTTAAAGTTTTGTGGGGGGGTGTGGCTTGCTATGGAGAAACTCTTGAACATGTTCCAAAATAGACTGTGATTTTAAAGGTGCGACTCTAAAGTTTTGAGAATGCAGAGTTCGGTCTTCACTTCAGGTCCTCTAGAGTACTTTTCTTTCTCAGGGAGATCATTAGTTCATTTAGAAATTGATCGTGTATGGACTTGAACTATACAATATTAAATTACAAATGTGGTCCTGCCTTTAGAAGCCTACTGTTCAAAATATTTTTAGTTGATCTTTTTTTCTTTCCATGGCAAATGTAGCTTCTACTTAGAAACTAATTTGTGGTGGGAAGTTGGGAAGCTAAATAAACAGAAATGACTGTAAGAATATAGTTCCTGGTACTGCTCCTTCAATTTTTTTTAAGAAACCTTTTTATAGTGAGCACCTACTTAATGTGGTTATTCCTGCTGTCTTCTTCCTAGAATTATTCTTGGCGTATTTTTCTTGGTTCCTGAAGGTTTTAATTATGATTAAAAAAAAAAGCCACAGGCATCTGCTTCTATTCCCTTGACCTTAAGGAGCCTGTTAATGGCAACGGTTCAGGTAACAAGACATCCGAGTGATGCTCACCCTTCTTATTGACATTACAGGTCGATGACCCAAGCCTGCCTAATGATGAAGGCATCACAGCTCTTCACAATGCTGTGTGTGCGGGCCACACGGAAATCGTTAAGTTCCTGGTACAGTTTGGTGTGAATGTAAATGCCGCTGATAGTGATGGATGGTAAGGTTTTCTGTTAAGTCCATCACCCTTCAGTTGTAGCTATTAAGCGTAAGCGTTGTAGGCGCTGTTGGAAGGCAGAGAAACCCATTGACGTATGTCCTCAAGCTGCTTTATTATCTAGCTGGAGAGACGTGCTATAGATTTTTGAGGAGTTAACTTGTCTTCATGTAATAGTCATCCCACTCCCATTTGGGAAGTAAGTGAAGTTTTTAAAAGTTTAGTAGTTAAATACTATTAAAAATAAGAAATGTTAGAAAGTGGCACACAGTTAATTAGTGTGGTTAAGCAAATTTGAGAAGTGCTAGTTTAAGCAAGTTTCCCCCAAGCCCCTGAAACTTTCCGGTGTCTATAATATACTGTAAAACCTGTGAAAGCCGGAACTGGTGTAAGGTGGAAACATGGCAGAGAAGGAAAATGCAGATATTTTCCACTAAAACGAGTGATAGAAAAGCGGTAAGACAGCACCCTGTCAAAGACAGAAAGCTTGCAAAAGCAGGAAGAACAAGGCAATTGAGTTCAGGCCTTCACAGATGTCACTGTACTAATGTTCACTGTCTCTCCAGGAGGGGATTATAATTTACAGAGTTCCCCAGGTACACTTGAGTACGGAATCCATTTTTCAGGGAGCATGTTGTGAAACTGGTGTTGTGCATTAAACCTAGAAGATATTATAAATGATTATGATCCTAGTAATTACAGTCCTAACTGTAATAAAATAGATCGCGTAATTCTGTATTTAGCTTCTTTTTTTTAACCAAAAGAAAGTTTTAAATTATGTATTTATAATGCTTTGTTTGTGAAAAAACACCAAAACCCGACTTTTTTCTGTGTAGAATTTTTTTTAAAGTTGTAGTCATAATCACATATTTTCTCTAGTATTTTAAGTTTATAGCCTTTTTTTCCCATTTTATTTAATGTTGGGCCATTTAGACTCTATAATAAATCAGATATCAAATTATTTTCTCTCATTGTTTTTTTAAAAAACATTTTCTACATGGACAGTTCAGTGACATTGATCATACGCTTCCTGTCGCTGTTCTCAGTTTGGTCCCGAGCAGATAGATCTTGAAAGCACGATGCTTAAGACAGACATTGCTTACAATTTATGCTAAACCATCGTCTGATTAAACTGTTGAAGACTTCGGGGATATTTTTGGTTTAAGAATTTTCTAGATTATCAGGTGCCGTGCAGTTTAGAAAAACATTCCTGGCCCTTGTTGTGTTTCACTTCCCAGGACGCCCTTGCACTGCGCTGCCTCGTGTAACAACGTTCAGGTGTGTAAGTTTTTGGTGGAGTCGGGAGCCGCTGTGTTCGCGATGACCTACAGCGACATGCAGACCGCCGCCGACAAGTGCGAGGAGATGGAGGAGGGCTACACGCAGTGCTCCCAGTTTCTCTATGGTCGGTGACTACTGGGGTGCAGCGTCTCTACTACTGTAGTCACTTACCCTCTCCTAGGTTTTAATTCCCTAAGTATGTTTGTTATTTAGAAACAGTCTTGTGTTGGATGTAGAAAGTAGAGCAGCCTCAGCCAGAAATAATAAGGTGACTTTTGTGTTCGTGCCTAGAAACGGCTGTTGTCAGGGACGTGTCCGGCTGCAAAGGACAGTTGATGCCGTGTCTGACCTAGTGGTGCTACGGCTTTTGCCCATCTAAGGATCCTCTGCCGAGGCTTTGGCACTTAGTGAGTGATGGCAAAGAAGTACATAGAACCGCCCCCTTCCAGGGTGATTAGGGGCAATGCAGTGTCCTAGGAGAATCCCACGACGCAGGTGTACCTGCTGAGTCACCCTCGTTATAAAGTGAAATACAGGCAGCGTGTGCCTGTTGCCCTTTGGTTTCTTGGTTTCGAGTTTACGATTCTGACCGATAACATCACATCTGTACCGAGAGAGAAGTGGACTTGAAGTTTTAGATGGCTGTGTGGTGGTTGTCATTTTTATTTTCATGGAAAATTATGTTTTACTTACAAGGCTTAGAAGTTGACGTTAGTTTTTTTCCTTCAGTTCGGCTTTAGAGGACTTGGCCCCCTGCCTCACTGGGCCTGTTTTCAGGCTCTAGGCAAGAAGGGAGAGAGAGGGCCAGGGTGGGAAACACAAGCCTCAAGCTCTCCTCTTCATCTGCCTCAGCTGTTTTCGTTGTTCATATTTATGATTCCTTTCTATTAAAGTTTTGAACTCTAGACCATATCTTGATACATTAAATTTATTTTTCTTCTTGAATCATGTTTAAATATGGAATATAATTTTAAAAAATGTTTAGGGACTTTTCATTATAAAAATAGGAGCCCTGGTGGTACAGTGGTTAAGCACTTGGCTGCTAACTAAGAGGTCAGCAGTTGGAACCCACCAGCTGCTCCTCGGGAGAAGGATACAGCAGTCTGCTTCCATGAAGATTTACATCTTTGGAAACCCTGTGAGGCAGTGCTACTCTGCCTGTAGGGTCACTGTGAGGCGGAATCGACTCGCTGGCAGTGGGTTTGGTTTAATCATACGTATAGATACGAAGAGTGTTTATGAGATGGATGTGCAGTTTAAATGATGATAATAATGAAATGATTGAACACAGCGAACATCCGTGTGTCTCCCACCCAGCTGAGGAAGCAGAGCGTCGTCACCACTCTGAATCATCTCGGTGTCTTCCCGATGTAGCCCCCTCTCACATCCCCTGGGAACCGCTACCTTGAATTTAGCTATAGCCCCTCTGTGGGAGTCCTATAGCTGACCTTGTTTCATTGGCTGTTTGGGGGCTTTGTGTACAGTTAATCATACTGGCGATGTTGAGACCTGCGTTGCTTGTCACCGTTGTGTTTGAGATTCACCTGTGTTGCCGTGGGCAGCTGTGGCTTATTCTCACCGTGCTGTAGTCTTCACTTCTGTGACTGTTCGGCAGTTGACCTTTCCCTTCTACTTTGGAAGGACGTGTGGGTTGATCCCGTTTATGTATATGTCCATTCATGTTTGTTTGCTCTTATGAATGCTGCTTGCTCCTGTGATCATTTTTGAACCTGTCTCCTGGTGTGTATCTAGGAGTAGAATTGCCAGGTCACGGCGATGCCCACGCCCAGCCTTAACCGTGTTAGTGAATTCAGCGTTGCCTTCCACAGTGATAAATTACGCCAGTTGACCCTCCTGCCGGCAGAGCTGCGTTTGCGCCACAGCCTCTTTGGCCCTTGGTGGGTTTGGAATGGCATCTCCTGTGGCTCTGGTTTGCGTTTTCCCAGTTAACAATCACCTTGAGCGTGTTTCAACCCCCTCAAAAGTTTTTTAAAAGAGTAATTTGCAGCTCTTAATTTGGTAGACAACAGAGTCATGACAGATTTTTTCCGTTCCTAATGATTTCTTAGAAATGGGATTCAAGTTAATATTCTGAGTATGGTAAAATACCCGGAATGTCTCTCCTCTTCCTTCCCCCACTCCCATCCCAAACGGATACTGAGGCTGTCAGACTTTGCATGTCTTGTTAACATTGCCCCATAGGATAAAAACAAAAAACCCGTTACCATCAAGTTGATTCCAACTCATAGTGACCCTATAGGACAGGGTAGAACCGGCCCATAGGGTTTCCAAGGAGCAGCTGTGGATTTGAACTGCCAGTGTTTTGGTTAGCAGCCGAGCTCTTAACCGCTGAGTCCCTGGGGCTTCCCGCTATTGGCTAGGGAAGGTGTAAACGGAGAAAGGTTAACTTCAAGCAGTTTGTATGTCTGTTAACTCTGGTGAAAAGCAGACATTTGAGGGGTTTTCCCCCCAATTTCTGGATTTCAGTGTCTCTTATAATTCTGATTCTTGTAGATTTTTGTGTCATTTCTAAAATGCTGTATTTCTGTATGCTGATGTACTTCGTGTTTTTTTTTTTTAATCGCCATTTGACAGTTGGTAGCGACCACTTTAACTGACAAAATGATTCTGGTCTTTTTCTCTGTTGCTCTCAGTTTCAGGAAAAGAAGTAGTGTTTTCAGTTGTTCATTACGCTTGGGAGCACTCTGAGATTTGACAGGCAGACGTTCACTTCTGTTAATATCCCTGGGCTTGTAATTCCTGGGCTTACAAAAGTTTTTGTCCTCTGTGTAAGACTAGTTTTGAGACAGGCTTATATTGTAAGGTTGATTTTTAGAGCTGTTTTAGAACTGATGATGTAGGTAACATGTCTTTTGTATGTTCTCTGTTCCCTGCTGGCCCCCTCCTCCTGGTCCACTGTCTGGGAAATGCGCTTGCTGACTGTTCAATGTAGTGGTTCTAACAAAACATCCCTCACGTGCCCGTTTCTTCCTGCTTGGTTTTGCCTAGCTAGAAGTTCTTAAGAGCAGCCTACTCTGAGTGACATGTTTTGCACTGTGTTACTGTCATGATTTAGGAGTCCAGGAGAAGATGGGCATAATGAATAAAGGAGTCATTTATGCGCTCTGGGATTATGAGCCTCAGAATGACGATGAGCTGCCCATGAGAGAAGGGGACTGCATGACCATCGTCCGCAGGGAAGACGAGGATGAAATTGAGTGGTGGTGGGCACGCCTGAATGATAAGGAGGGA
This sequence comes from Loxodonta africana, assembly GCF_030014295.1. Lineage (NCBI taxonomy): Eukaryota > Metazoa > Chordata > Mammalia > Proboscidea > Elephantidae > Loxodonta > Loxodonta africana. The sequence goes on from NC_087366.1 coordinate 52,311,649, forward strand.
TACGTTCCACGCAACTTGCTGGGGGTAAGTCATTCCAAGACCTGTGATGTGTCTCTGTGTGTCAGAGAGGGGCTTTGCAAAAACTGCTGTATGTTATGGAGATAATGCAGCTTCCTGCACTTTGCTACTAAGACATGAGAGTCTATCTTTTTGATAAGCTTAGATTTAGACTTAAAGCCATACTATCAACGATTCCTATTATAATAGTATTCCTATTATAATATGTATTAAAGGTCAGGGGTTCTGTCTGCATTTATAAACAGAGTAAAGGTAACTGGAAAATATGATGGGAATTGAGCTTGTGACATTTGAAACAGATTTGAAATCTGTCGAAATCAGGATTTGCCATCTAATATACATAGGCATATGGTAGAGAGCTGAACAGGGTGTTAAGGACACAAGATTCTTTGTTCTTTCTCTACTTTTAGATCTTAAGTTTCATAAAAACCAAGACATTACTAAAATCACTTAGGCCCATGTAAACCAATAACTCTGTTAGTACAAGGGGGCGGCCATCAGGTGAGGATTCCGGGGAGTGTTTTTAGGGAAGAAGCTAGAGTCTGCTGCGACAGAGGAGAGGAAGGACACTATCTTCAGGAATTGGCATTAAGCACTTTGTTAGGTTCCGTTATTCTGTGGTGTCTGTACATAGGGGCATGTGTGAAAGAGAATGACAGAAGTGATGAGGACAATTGAAAAAATGAAATAAAAGTTGAAGGGTAAAAGTGCTTTTAAAATCTGCTCTTGGGGAGGAAGTAAGGAAAAGTTGGAGGGCAGAGAGGGCCGATTGTAATACCGGGCACAGTGGTGGAGAAGGTGGCTTTGACGTCACGTCAGGACCACGGCAGTACTCGCCGAGTGGGTAACAGCGGAAGGAAGGTGGGGAGGGTGGAGAAGACCTGCCGCTTGGATTGTTGTGAGGATAAAGCTGGTGCCAATAGATAGCAGAGGGCAGACAGTATTGCTGCGTTCTCACCACACGTCAGCGGATGCCATCTCTGCCCACAGCGAGCTCAGACTCTGGCAGTAGGCCAGGAACCGGGTTGTGTCTGAGTGTTTAGCCACATCAGCCTAAAACACGCAAATGCCTCCAGTGTTGGGACTTCACAGCCTGGGTGCCGACCCAGCGTCTCCTCCTCCTTTGTACATCTTGACTGCTGCCTTCCTGGTAGCACAACTTATTATTAAACATTTGGGGTTTAGACAGTGTTTATTTGTGTGACCATAATGTAAATTATTAAGAACAATGAAAAAGAACTAGGCCATGGAGCCCTTTATATAAAGAACTGTCAAACTAGCAGAGGAAAGTAGAACTAACTATACCCTTTCAAGTACCCAGTTTACCTCTTCTACAAAGTCCCTAGGACCTGGGAAGCATGGTGCCTTGCATGTAACTACTAACAAACTTTCCCAGTAAATAAGCACTACTTTCCTTTTTACAGTTTATCTGGAAAAAGCAAAACTCTTCCTCCCAGAACTGGTTGCTCTATAGTTCATTGAGTATTTTCTTTTAATTTCCTAACAAAGAGGCCCTGTGGTGGATTATTCATTCCCAAGTGCGGAAGCATTCGGAAACCTGAGCTCTGCCTTGTGTGGGGCCCTCAAGAGGCCAATAGACTGACTGGACCGAAGGCTTTCATCTAAATCCCACATTTAAATATTCTTAGTTCCATTTTGTTAAATTTTTGGAAATCTTTTCTCGGTAGGAGTGGCTTCTGTACTTTTTTTCCTGCGTTTCTTTTGAGGCTTTTTTTAAAAAGGAAAGTGTGTACATGTTGAATTTTTAGTCAGAGGTTCAGATATGAGTCTGGAAAAATATTGGCTAAATATCTTAGGTAGAAAAGCATCCTTCAGATACATTGTTCTACCAGTTAGTTTTTCAGTTTTGACTGGAAGTCTGTTTAATTTTATTTTCATTGACTCTATTTCTTTTAATAAATCTTTTGTTTGCTTGTCAAAAGAGGAGGAGGAGGTCTTTTTGTTTGGTTTGTCAATTACTAGTTGGATTTGCTTTTGGCTTCCAGATAGGAGATCTCATAACCTTCTCAAATGCCCTTCTCTTCTCCAGCCTTCCTTATGGAGAACATCAAACAGCAAGAATCCCAACCAAAAAACCCAGCTAGCCTTCCTTAAAAATGTAGACTTTTTGTCTAAGGCATTTCATTCCTTACAGTCTCAAGTCCCGTGACGCAGTGTCATGTCCGTGGTGAATAAAGTTAAGAGAGACTTGAATCTCTTATCTTTCTTTTCTAATAATGAAAGCTGGAGCTTATAACGTATTGCAGGTCACCTCCAAGTTTGTGTTCCTTGTTCGACTTGATTTATTGTTCGACAAGCTGTGGAAATTGAGTTAATACTTAGTGCTTTCATGGAATGGTTAGCTTCAGATTTTTATATTAGTGTGCCATCATACTGTCACAGCTGGCCGATCCCTGTGGCCTTTGAATGTCTTTTGCAGAGTAGCTGAGTAGAAAAAAACCAAAAACCAAACCCAGTGCCCTCGAGTCGATTCCGGCTTATAGCAGCTGTTTTAAGGTGAATCTTTATGTACTCAGGCTGTGCTGGGTGCTTCACGTGGCAGAAAGAGCCCTTTTTCTTAGTTTGATAACCTTGCTGTGACATCCACCACCCTCCCAGTGTTTCTTGAAATCTTGTTATACCTCTGTACTCCTGTCTTGTACGTAACTGTTTTCTAAACTCTCTTACAGCTGTACCCAAGAATTAAACCCAGACAGAGGAGCTTGGCCTGAAACTACAGAATTTTAGCTAGTGAAGAAATTATCTGTTATCACTAAGAAGAAGTAATACGCTGATCGTTTTTTGGCAAAAATTTCACAAGACTTAATGACAATGTAGCTTGAAAGCAATGAAGAATGTGCTCTGGAAGAAAATGAAGGATTTAAAGAATCTGCTCTCCATGGAGGCCATTCAGCCTGATGGAATGGAGCTTATAAGTAAGACCGTGCTGTGTCGGGGTAAAGGTGTTCCGGGGAGCACACAGAGACATGGTGGCAATCCCGTTTTTTTACAAGAAAGAGGGCCGTTTATTTTGCTAGTGGGGGAGTCAGCTTCAGGTCCTGCTTAGTTGGCGTCTTCAGCACCTGCCTCGGTACCAGTCCATCATGGTGCCATCGCTGATTGTCCCCAAGCGCCAGGGGACCCTCGGAGCGGGAGGACTCAAGTGAAGGTTGGAGGTACCCTGCACTTGTGTGTTACCAGTGGGGAGCTGTTAGTTGGTTGTCAGTGAGCAGTAACTTTATTATATCAGTTCTTGTAGTGTTGTCAGAATTATATATTTTGAACATTGAAACTAAGCTACACTACAGGTAATTAGATTTAGAATCTTGTTTTTAGGCTGAATTTGAATCTATATTTATTGTCTTTTGTATCTTGGACCCTAGACCTGGTATAAACTTACCTATTTCTGAAAATCATAGCTGACTTGAAAAAAATTGTAATAAAATTAAACTTTTTGTCTCTAAGCTTTTTACTGGTTTTAGTTTTTGTGTATGTGTGTGTATGTGTGTAGTAAAATTATGTATAACAAACATTTGCCGTTATAACCAGTTGGTTTTTGTTGTAATGAACAACGTTTGTTTAAGAGTCATAAGCCCTTGCGATATCTTACCCAGGTGAAAAATAGTGAATTCCTTAATGCAAATAGAAGATTTCCTTACCAGCCATGTCATTAAACATAGAAAGTATTTTTTAAGAAAACTCTCAGTTTTGCAAATCATGACTTTCAGCGTGGTCCTCAAAATGTAATTAAGAAATTACAAAATGTAATTAAGAAATTAGAGATCATAGTTACAGAAGCTTGCTTGTACTCCCTGTTTCATTGCCCTCGTTCTATTTCAAGGTCTTCATAGAATTATGTACATTGACTTATGGGGACGAAAGCTTATGTAGGCAAGTTCTCCACACATTGTTTTATTAATATGTTACCAAGTGTGTGAGTTGTTTTAGAACCCATTTTGTTTCGTGAAACTATTTTACTGAGTAGAAGATGCAAATGAAAATCCAGTGGTCGCTCTTACACTTTTATGAGTAGCCAGATTCCAGCAAGGAAAGTGACAGACAGACAGACTGTACCACATCTTTCCGAGTAATGGGGAAACAGTAACAACACGGACTAAATGTCCAAAGACACACACTGGGCAGAATCCGAAAGATGCCCCCATTCCAACATTCCTGTAGATGTAATTAAGAGTATTAATCAGCTGACGTTAAAATAGAGAAATTATCCTGGGTTATCTGGGTGGACCCAATGGAATCACGTGAGCCCTTACAAACAGAAGAGGGAGGCAGAAGAGGAGGTCAGAGAAATTTGAAGTATGAGAAGAACTGGACTCAACTGGCCATCACTGGCTTTGACAATGAAGGGTCACAAACCAGGGCACGTGGGCCGCCTCTAGAGGCTGAGAATGGCCCCAGGCCATGTGGGCTGCCTCCAGAAGCCGAGAACAACTTCTGGCCACGTGGGCTGCCTCTAGAAGCCGAGAACAGCCCCTGGCCATGTGGCCTGCCTCCAGAACCTGAGAACAGCCCCAGCCACGTGGGCCACCTCTAGAAGCCGAGAACAGCCCCTGGCCACGTGGGCCACCTCTAGAAGCCGAGAACAGCCCCAGGCCGTGTGGGCTGCCTCCAGAACCTGAGAACAGCCCCAGGCCATGTGGGCTGCCTCCAGAACCTGAGAACAGCCTCTGGCCACGTGGGCTGCCTCCAGAAGCTGAGAACAGCCCCTGGCCACGTGGGCTGCCTCCAGAAGCTGAGAACAGCCCCTGGCTGACAGCCAACAAGGAAGCGAGGCCCTGAGCCGTGGAATAGCACTGGCAGCAACCTGAGTGAGCCTGGAAATGGATTCTCCCTCAGAGTCTCCAGGAAGGAATGCAGCCTGCAGACACCTCAACTTTAGCCCAGTGAGACCCACGTGGACAGCTAGCCTATAGAACATGAGGTAATGGTGTTAAAAATCGCTAGATTTGTGGCAATTTGTTAGAGCATCAATAGGCAATGAATACAACGTGGATTCTAGCCCTGGGCTGCTGCATGTACCAATCCATCTTGTGCCGAAGACCCTTGGCTCCTCAGAGCTTTGTTTTCTAATCTGTGGCGTATAATACGACACTCCCTACTTTACAGTTGTTGAGGAAATCACATCAAGTACTGTACGTGAAGACACTTAGTAACGAAATACACAAATGTATGAAAACAGAAGGCGTGAAAATTAGGAAAAAGTGATGGTCTGTTTTATATCCCGTAATCCTAAACTAAAAGGAGCCCTGGTGCAGTGGGCAAGTGCTTGGCTGCTCTGAGAGGTCGGTGGTTTGAATCCCCCAGCAGCTCTGCAGGACAAAGATGCAGTGTGAAGATTACAGCCTTGCAAACCTACGGGGCAGTTCTACTCTGCCCTATAGGGCCTCTATGAGTCGGAATCAGCTTGCCACCGATGGGTAACCCTAAACTTGGAGCACCATTTGTTTTTTTTCTGCCTTTTTGGTATTTCACTTCTTATCTGTTTTATTATCAAAGCAATCCTGCTCCTTGTAGAGCTATTTTGAAAACTACAGAAAAAGGATTATGAAGTTGAGGGGAGGGGGCGAACCCATTGCCTTCGAGCCAATTCCAACTCATAGCAGGTGACCCTGTAGGACGAGAACTGCCCATACCACAGGGTTTCCAAGGCTGCGTGCCGTCTTTACGGAAGCAGACTGCCACATCTTTCTCCCGCAGAGCTGCTGGTGGGTTTGAACCACTGACCTTCAGGTTAGCAGCTGAGCACTTAACCACTGCGCCACCAGGACACCTGTGTGTTGTGCATTTAGGTTAAAAAAACCAGTTGCTGTCGAGTCAGTTCTCACGGTTACCGGTGTACGCAGGCTGTTGTGATGCACGTGGGGCATGTGAAGAGGCAGAAGTCAGCTTGGTGCGCGTGGAGGAGTGTGTCTGTCCGCACACTCGTGTCTCTCTGGGAACGTGTGTGTTTTCAGGTGTGTGGAGATGCGTGAGCGTGTGTCTGCAGCAGATGCTGTCGGGGAGCCCTGCCCACGTACCATCGCCTTGCGAGCCCACGGGGAGCCTTCCAACTGCAAATACCTGCAGCTCTGTGCCGAGGGCTTTCTCTGACCGCTGGAGCCCCCTAAGCCCACGTGTAGCAAGCTGGAAGTGCTGGAAACGAGACAGGAAGTTGATTCCAACTCCTAGTGGCCCCGTAGGACAGAGTAGAAATGCCTAATAGGGTTTCCAAGACTGTAGTCTTTACGGAAGCCGACTGCCGTATCTTTTCTCCCGTGGAACGGATGGTGGGTTCAAATCACTGACCTTTAGGTAAGCAGCTGAGTGCTTAACCAGTGCGCCACCAGAGCTACCTCTAGAATGGAGGGGACCACTCTAGAGGCAACCACTGTTGATAGCTGGGCATATTTCTTTTAGTCATGTTGAATTCTTCTCTGCATAGTTGCAAGCATGCTGTTTAAGTGTATAAGCATTTAAGCAATTCTGTATTCCCATTTTATGCTTGATGTTTTATGATAAATATTTATGAACACAATCTTAATGGCTGCATACTATTCTATCATGTAATTTATCCAGTCGTTTAATTTTGAATGCATGGCTTAATGTTTTCCAGTTCTGTGTATTATCATTGATGCTGTAGTTACATCTTCGGGGTAGCAGAGTTTTGGGGTTTATGAAAAATATGGGGGAAAGCAGTTGCGAAAGGGGACAGTGGGTAGATTTCAGCTGCGTTCAGATCCTAAAGGCTGAGGAGCCACTGAGGAAGTTTAACTAAGGGAGCAGCGGAGGGGGAGCACGTGACGTGGAGCCCTGAGAGTTGGCAGTGAAGCAGAAGGAAACCCTGGGAGAACAGAGCAGGGACAGTGAATGGTATTAAAGACAGCAGGACTGGGCATTAGGAGGTGATTGGTGATCTTAAAAAGCAGCAGTTTCAGGAGAGCAGTAGGGCCATCCATCAGCCAGACTGGAGTCAGTTAAGGAAAAGAAGAGATCTAGTGTGGAGGGTGTCTTAGTCATCTAGTGCTGCTGTAACAGAACACAGGTGGCTGGCTTTAACAAAGAGAGTTCTATTCTCTCACAGCTTAGGAGGCTAGAAGTCCAAATTCAGGGTGCCAGCTCCAGAGGAAGTCTCTCTCTCTCTCTTTCGTGGGGGAAGGTCCTTGTCATCAATCTTCCCCTGGTCTAGGAGCGTCTCAGCGCGGGAACCCTGGGTCCAAAGGACACACTCTGCTCCTGGCTTTGCTTTCATGGTGGTAGGAGGTCCCAAGTCTGTCTGCTCCCTTCTCTGTTTCCTATCTCAAAAGAGACTGATTTAAGACACAACCTAATCTTGTAGATTGAGTCCTGCCTCATTAACATAACTGCCTCTAATCCTGCCTCATCAACATCATGGAGGTAGGATTTACAACACGTAGGAAAATCCTCAGATGAGAAAATGGTGGACAACCACACAACACTGGGAATCATGGCCTAGCCAAGTTGACACGTTTTTGGGGGACACAATTCAGCCCATAACGGACGGCTTCTCAGGAAGCTTGGCTCTGGGAGGAGGAGGTCAGGGTAGAGGGGTGTGTATAGTAAATGTGTTTTAGAATGTGTAAGCACTTAAAACTCATTGCCATTGAGCAGATTCTAAATGTTATTCCCAGTAAACTAGGCATCAACAAATGTTATGAGGGGGAAACTCAGAATATATGTGTGTGGGTGTCATGGATTCCATTAAACCCAGCCCAGTGCCATCACTATGTCCTCCCAAAAATGTGTGTATCAGTTTGGCTGGTCCATGATTCCTGGTATTGTGTGATTTTCCTATGTGTTGTAAATCCTGCCTCTATGATGTTAATGAGGGAAGATGGGTGGCAGTTGTGTTAGTGAGGCAGGACTCAATCTACAAGATTGGATTGTGTCTTGAGGCAATCTCTTGAGATATAAAAGAAAGAAGCAAGCAGAGAGACAGGGGGACCTCATACCACCAAGAAAGCAGTGCCGGGAGCAGATCGCGCTTCATTTGGACCCGGGATCCTTGCGTGGAGAAGATCCTAGTCTGGGGGAAGACTGATGAGAAGGCGGACAGAGAAAGAAAGCCTTCCCCTGAAGCTGACACCCTGAATTTGGACTTTTAGCCTACTTTACCATGAGAAAATAAACTTTCTTTGTTAAAGCCATCCACTTGTGGTATTTGTTATAGCGGCACAAGATGACTAAGACAGTGGGTGTGTGTGTGTATATACACACACACACACACATATGATTACATAACAATATGCATAGAAAAATATTGGAAAGAAACATACCAAAGTATCAAGTGTCATCTTTGGGTGATGGTTCTATGGATGATCCTCTGCCCCCTTTTCAGTCTTTTCTAAATTTGCTATAAGCATATCTTTTTTCCCCCATAATCTTTTATATTGAGACTTAAGTAGACTTGTAAATACGAAGCTGTAAACTAGGTCAGCTTTAGACTCAGGTACAGCAGGAGGCAGGGCACTGGGCACTGCAGTAGAGGGTGCTATGGCCACAGGGCTTACTGCTCTCCCTCCTCCCTCTGTACCTAGTCTCTGAAGACCCCTCCCTTTCCTCTGAGTCCACCTTCAGCTCCCTCTGACTTCACTTGCATCCTCTCTCAGCCTAGAACTGGTGTTTCCATATTTTAGCCATGCTAGTCCTCACCCTCATTCCCCTCGTCCCCTTCCCCTTCAGCCACACTTTCCCTGCCCACCTTCAATCCTGGATCAGTCCAAACATCTATAGGCAGTCCCCCACTTACAACGGGGTTCCGTCCTGACGACTCTGTTGTAAGTCGGTTCTGATGTAAGCCTTTTATTATCCGTATCTTTATAAATCCGATCTTTGTCTTTGAACGTATGTGAGTGAACATCTGAGGACAACACCAGCAAATTACATGGTGCAACACTGTAGTACACATTACTGATGATGTATTAAAAAAACAAAAAAAACTAGGCGGTGGTTGTCATAAGTGTGGTTCGTCATAAGTTGAATACGTCGTAAGTCGGGGACTACCTGTATTAACTCTATCCTTAAACCTGTCCTGCTGAATAGAGAAACACCTGAGTGGATGAGGATTAGTACATGCTCATGGTCTTCTGCCGCCTCTGCGCCCTCAGAAGCCATTCACCAGCAGAAAGACCTTAAACTCATTCGAGTTGAGTTTGGGAAATCCATTCTACCTTTTTGTGAAGTATTAGGATTGCGTGTACCTGTCTTCAGTTACTTTGCACTGTCCCTATCTTCCACGGTTCCTCAAGGACCACCAGGATTTAATCAGCATGTTTTCTCAGCACCCCTCTTTCTTGTTCCCCACACCTGTGGGAGTTGACCAAGTGAAACCTAGGTGGTAGGTAAAGCAGGGGACTTCTGGAAGTGCAACCACGTCTCCACCCGGGGCCTCCTTAGGAGACCACAAGCAGTAGAAATGAGAGCTGAGCTTACTTTATGATCAAATGATCAGAACTTCTGAACTGGATTTTTAAAAATTCTCTAGTTCCACATTTTAGTTATAGGTAAGGTGCTCTTTCCTCTCAACATGCGAATCTGCAGAGGCACATATGCCACCTTGTTAAAGTGGAAACCAGCCGTCGCTGTGTGGCTCATAAACCCTCCCACTGAGGCCCCTCCAGGAAGGAATACCCAGCCTGGTGTGGCTGCACAGAGCTCTTTATTTGTTGAACGACACATTTGGAAGAAGATAAGGCAATAAGGCAGTGTTTTTAAAACGTTGCTAGCATTTTCCCCAGGTAAAGCCAGGAAACTCGCTTGTGCGATTTCCATAAGCACCCCTACGTGACGTCCCCCCAACTCTGCACAGACATGAGAGGTGGTAAAGTTTTACGGCGGCAAACAGCGTTTGATCAAGAGTGGAGCCCCTTCCACATTTATATTAAGACTAAATGCATAAGGCCAGGTAAAGCTCAAGGCCTTATCATTTGAGAAGAACGATTACTGTTACCAATCAATATCATATAAAACCCATCTCTTATTTAACCTGAATGATGGAGGTAAGATTTCTCACCTGGACTGTTGATGCCTTGACAAGGTTATTTCCTGACATGTCATTTTTTTTCCCACCTTGCTCAAGTGGCAGTCTCCAGGCTGCTGTTTGGTAGAAGCCACAGCTGTATTTTTAACATTAAGTTGCTTTAAATACTCCCAGCAAGGGCCTTGTGTCCCTTAAGATGGCATAATGTTTGCTCAGCTGTTAAATACCTCCCTGCATTTGTTCCTGATTTAATATTGCTATCAACAGGAAAGCCTGTAAAAGTAAAAAGCGTATACTATTTACAGATTGAAAGCTTACCCAGGGTTAGGCGGCTCACTTTTGCATTTATTACAAATTTATGCTATAGGGTCGCTATGAGTCAGAATTGACTCGACGGCAGCGGGTTTTACGGCAGCGGGTTTTTTGGTTTGCAAACCTTTTACTTTGATATCTGAAAGGCCCGCTGTCTCAGACAGACAGTATCATTATTTTCAGCCATTATAGTGAGTTTAAGTAAATGTTCCCATAATTTCAAAGTCCAGATAAAAAGTATTTCTCTGTGGAAGCTCAGTCCCTTGGTTTTCTTTCTTGAAAAGTCTTCAGGCAGACTGGTTAATTAACTTCAAAGTACTGAAAAGCACAGCCACTGTGGGGGAGAAAAAAAAAACAAGTCAGTTCCTTCCCCCAAAACAAAAACAAAGACCAAACCCATTGCCATCGAGTCGATTCTGACTCATAGCAATCCTACAGAACAGAGGAGAACTGCCCCAGAGCGTTGCCAAGGAGCAGCTGGTGGATTCGAACCTCCTGGTTAGCAGCCGAATGTTTAACCGCTGCACCACCAGGGCTCGATATAAGTGAATGCAGCCTGGTATCAGAACGTGTACTTCAGTAGACTAGATAACTATCTGATTATGACACAGTCTCCTTTAAATTCCTTTTAAATGTTTTCTTTCTTTCCTTCCTTAAAATCTGATGCACAAACATTAAACCAAGCCAAACCCACTGCCGTCCATTCGATTCTCACTCGCAGCGGTCCTACAGGACAGAGTAGAATTGCCCCATAGGTTTCCTAGGCTGTCAATCTTTACGGAATCAGACTGCTACATCTTTCTCCCGCGGGGCAGCTGGTGGGTTCAAACCACCGGCCTTTTGATTAGCAGCCAAGCACTTAACTGCTGTGCCACCAGGGCTCCCCTCAAATCAGTGACCATTTTTTAAACTAAAGGCTATTTAAGGATCTGCCTATTATTCTGCAAGGCTGACTTGTTATCAGATAAACTGACCAAGGGCTAAGATATCCCTTGTGCTAAGTCGTGTTTTTTCTACCTAATTTCTAGCGTCTAGCATTTTGCAGGTCAGTAGTCCGTGTGATATTTGAATCAGGCGGTCACAAATCGTATTACTGAGTTCATGAAGCCTGAACTTCAGACAACGTATAAATGAACATTTTCCCTGCTCTCTGCCTCAGTGCTGTTACATCAAAAGTTAATTTGGGTGTGGACGGCCCCTAAACCAGCAGTTTCTACCTTGGGAAGGCCTGGAGAACTTTAAACCAGTCCTGATTTAATCGGTCTGGGACAGGGCCTGGGCATCAGGATTTTCTCAAAGCTCCTAGATGATTTAAAGTGCCCGAGACTGAAGACCCCGCACACTGAGGGGAGATTTGCTTGACGCTGCTCCCCCTTGACAAAGACGGCCAGGTGTGGAACCTCCAGGAGCCCGTGCAGAGGCGGCTTAGGAATAGGAGGGAAAGCCAGTAGACATGATGTTCTCGGTGCAGGAATAGGAGGGAAAGCCAGTGGACACGATGTTCTCGGTGCAGGAATAGGAGGGAAAGCCAGTGGACATGATGTTCTCGGTGCAAGCGGGGTGGGAGTGGACTAAGTAGGCAGGCCAGTGTAAACAGAGGTGGGACCTGGGGCGACAGACATCCATCAAGCATGTATTAACTCTGCTGAGATTACAATCTCAAGGTAGGGATATTTCCCAGGGTTCATATGGCCTTAAGCAAGTTGGTGTTAACTGTAACCAGTTAAGATATATTTTCAGTTGGCCAAAGGCACTGCATCACAGCAGAGTGAAACACTTTAGTTGCTAGCTTCCTCCAAAGTTCAAAACTCAGGGAAAAGAGCTGCCAGTCCCCAAGACCTGTGGCTTTTGCCATCCTGCTCCTCCCTCTGTGACATGGGGATGGGACTGATTACCCTGCCATCCCCAGCCAGTGCCGGCCCCTCTGTAGCCCGTGCCCCTGTGGGCTCAGGTCCCCGAGTGGAGGATATGCAGACTGGAGCCCGGTAAAGGGCAAAGTCTACCCTCGGGGTTCCTTCCTTGTGAAGCGAGAGAACCGTCAGTCATATCACTGTACTCTGTCTGCTTTTTGTGAAATTGGTAAGCTGACTTAATTGGGACGGATGAGAATTTCAGAGGTCCCACACCCATGAGGCTGGTAAGTATATATGGCAAGCTTATTTACCATTCTTAGTTTTATTTTTAAAAGGGGGAGGAAATAGAGAAAAGTGGTTGGCTCGAAGGTATTTTAAGCAGATCTCTTCTAAGAAGGACAGCTCTCTCCAAGACCCAAGATGAATTTCATCCGAGCAGGGTGGTTACAGAAGTACCTTCTCCCCTGCATGCTGATTAGTTTGTCCCCCCCTCCCTCTTACTTTAACCTGGCTCCCACCTCAACTCAAGGCTCACAGGACTAGGGAGCAGGTGTGTTTTCTGGGACTTGAGAATCAACAGGTAGTTGGGAAACCACTGTAAGTAAAAGTGCACGGTGGGATCTTACAACCCTTCATAGGCCTGTTCCTGGCCGACCAAAAGACTTTGAAAGTGGAGTTTCAAAAAGCTGGTCAGCAATTCACTCAGATTACAGCCCTTCTCCTCTCTCCTCAGGAGGGAGTGGCCGTCGTGGGAAAGGGTGGACAGCCGCTGACTTACAGAGATAAGGTCGAGCTCTATTGTCCCAGTGTTCTCGGGATCCAGCTGCTTGAATATCTCTGTAAAGGAAGAAGAGGGTGTCGTACACGCGTCGGCTGAAACACATTTATCCCCAGTGTGGCAGGGGATTTCACTGACTGTCACAAGCTATTATCTCTTCCCTCCATCCCCAAATTAAGGAGGGAATTTCATTCTCAACTCCTGGTCCAACGTGTTCCGGCCCAGATGGTTTCACTGTCGTGAAAGGTGGTCAGCGCTAATATTGAGAGAATGGAAATGGGTCTTACTCAAATCTCTACTTACTGAACAGCGTCTCCAGCCGAACTAAACACCGAACAAAATTGTCGAAATCGATGATGAGCTGGTCATCTGCAAACCGAGCCACGATGACTTGGTGGAGTTGACAGGGCAGCTTGAAGCCTGAAGTTACAATGAAGAGACAAACTGACTGCTAAGTATGAGACGGTGCCACGTAGCTCTGTTTACCAGTGATGGAACCGACTGGCAATTCAAATGAGAATTATAACTGCTTTTGTCTCAGCCACTGTGAGGCTGGTTTTATTTTGCAAAGCCCGTACCTTCTGCTATTTTATTTTCCCTGTCCGCCCTCTCCCCGTCTGCTCCCTTCCACTGCCTCACTTCCTTAGCGACCACTGGCCCTTGCTTTGGTCAAAACTAGTTCCTGTTTCCCAGGACTTTCTTGCTGCTTCTTATTTCCACGGCCCATGCTGTTTCATGTTAGCCATGCTTCCTTAGTTTGCTTTGTTTAGCTTAGCATCGTCTTGGAGACTAGATTTTTTCCTGGGTGGATGTGGCAAAAACTGCTCATAGCACCCGATATCAATTCTCCCTTCTTCCATAGTCAGAGAATTTTCAGTGGGCCCATGGCTGCCTAGCCTAAAGACTGCATTTCCCAGCTTCCCTTGAAGCCATCTGCAGCCTCGGGATGAAGGTCTGGTCAGTGGGATGTGAGCAGAAGTGGTGTGTGCCTTTAAGGTCAAGGAGCCTGTCCTTCCCTTCTTCCAGCAACCTGATACGGCTGTCATGTGGATGAAGGTGACACTCTCAGGGGTGATGAAGCAACATCACAGAAAGAGCCTAGGTCCCTGACGGCATGGAGGCACCAGCCCGGCCTTGGACAACTTGAGCTTGGACTGTTCCATGAGAGAACGTATCTTATTAGCACTGTATTTGGGGGTCTCTGCTACAGCTTCCTGTCCCAGCCAATCCAGTGAACAACTTCATGTTTTCATAACCATAGTCCCCACAGTGCACCAGTCTCCCACTCTGTTGGGAGAACAAGCTTGTGGCCCCTTCATTGATACCTGCTTCCACTAGGGACGTACCCTAAGGGTTGTACTAAAACAGTCCATTTCCAACCAACCCTACACCTGAAAGGAGGAGTCTGGGGTAGTCTGTTGAGAACTGGCTTTGCCTACCTGACCTGTCAGACTGCTTGGAAAGAAACTAGGATTCGAGAAGGTGGCAGTAGAGGGCAGAGCATCCCGGACTGCGCTGCATTTGACCCAGGATGTTTGTATTCAGCCAGCAGCTGCTTTACTTTACAGCTTACCAAACTTCATCCTGTGTGCAGTGTCTCCCCTTACTCTACAGATAAAACAACGGAAGTAGTTATGAAGTATTACCTGCTTCTTCTAATGCTTTCCGCATCTCATAGGAATTCATGGTACCAGACCTGTCAACGTCGATTTCCCGGTAAATTTTCTGCAACACGCAAAACAGTTATAAGAATCATGGCCCAAAGTAAAACTGAATGGGGATAACGTTTTTCCAGTTTTGGATTTTCTACTTTGCCCTTGGAAGAGTCACCCATGGTTCTGCCTTAAATAAAAAAATAAACACTAAACCTGTTGCCATGGAGTCGATTCTGACTCATTGTAACCCTACAGGACCGAGTATGACTGCCCCATAGAGTTTCCAGAGCATCTGGTGGATTCAAACACAGTCGGAGCACTTAACCACTAGTCCACCAGGGTTTTTGTCTCTCTGTGAGCTGGGTGGAGGAGCCCTGGTGCAGCAGTGATTAAGTGATCGGCTGCCAGCTGAAAGACCAGCGGTTCAAACCCACCAGCCACTCTGCTGGAGAAAGACCTGGCAGTCTGCTTCTGTAAAGATTACAGAACCCTTGGGAACCCTCTGGGGCAGTTCTACTCTGTCCTAAAAGGTCATTATGACTCAGAATGGACTTGATGCCAACGGGCTGGGTTTTGCTGAGCTAGGTTGTAAATATGTCTGAGAATGTTTTGTGGGTTCCCTGGGGCCAGTTCATTCTATTGTCTTGGAAAGCAGGCTCTTCTGTGCTTCTCCATCAACCAGCCATATACCTGGGCCCATGCTAGGTTCATTTTTGTACTTGAGCTGTCAAAAATCCAAGTTACAAGGGGCCACATAGCCTTTCCAGGTAGTCCTTGGTGGTGGCTTTTAGATGTCCCCATTTCTGGTAAATGATCAGATGGAGGCAGAGAAGGGACCACTGAACATGCTGAGCCCTAGGTTTTTTCTAGGTGACTGACTGCGCTCACACAGCCCGCCCTTCCTCAGTCTGAGCTCCATCACGGTAACAGCCCGAGCTCCACCCTCCTGAATTGCTGCTGTCTCTTCAGGTGGGTGTGCAGCTTGTCCCGACACAGATCCCAGCCTCCCACCTGGCCTCCGGGACTTACCTGGTAGTTCTGAATCTTCATCCAGAGGATGTAGAACTCCTTGAGCCCCAGCTTTCCACTCCCATCCGACTGCCTTCAGTTAAGGGAAGCTCCTTCAGTCTGGGCTCATTGGGCACCTGGTTTGTCCTCTCGCCTAGATAAATCCTGCTAATCACAGCACAGCCACATGGAGACTTCTCAGAAGGCCTCTTTTCTGGCTTTTCACCTCAACCTATCCTCATCAAAAGGGTGGGAGATGTCCCAGCTCTCTGCTGGTTCAGGTGGCTGCTTTGATGGGGAGATGTTGAGGGGGCCCGAGACCCTGCTAAAAAATAGACGATCTGCACAGAGCCTCTGACGGCTTCTAATGGGTGGGCTCCTGCCATCTTCTGGAGTATTTCCAGGAGGACTTCTGTGAGGGAAGCTACACAGTGGTGCCCACAGGGAGTCCACTAGTAGATAAAGCTTCCCAGAGCACAGCCTGCAGCTGACCATTCCTGCTCGTCAGGCATCAGAAACAAGAGGGGCGAGGACGACTAGGGGCCAGGGTGGGCTGCTCAGTGTCCTGAGAAGGAGCCAGAGCAAAGGGCAAGCAGAACATTCATGGTCTGCAAGGAAATCCTGACAGGAGGAAACAGACTCGCATCAGAAATATTATGGTTTAGGGGATGTTTTCCGAGGGAAGGAGGGGAACACTGCCGGTCAGGAAGCAACTCCAAGCTGCTGTGGCAGAAATGGTGGGTGTGCTCCTGGGGACTTTCTGCAGCCATAGTCTGTGCTGCGGTGGACCCGGTGTTTCTCTTTCCCCAGCTGGGCTTTCTTCACGTTTCCCTAGCAGGGGAGGCCAGTGCTGACAAAGAGTCCCACGGCTCAGCTCGGGGTTCAGGGAGCGGGGCACAGTGGGCCATGCTGAAGGGGGAGAAGGCCATGGGTGTGACTCTTTTCAGAGTGAACTTTCACAGCCCATCTCCGTCCTCTGGAGCACAGGAAAGGATACGTCTAGCATGTCAACCATGATTTTGCACGTCTCAATGCTGAAGCCGTCTGACTTGATGTCTTGGCCTAGAAGACAAAACAAGCGTGAAAGGAAAGCCTTCTAGAGCAGTACAGTCCAAGGGAACTTCCTATGATGACCGGAATGTCCTGTATCTGCACTGTCCCAGAGGAACTGCTAGCCACATGCGGCTATATTAAAACGTGACTGGCTTTTACTTCTCATAGCGACCCTATAGGACAGAGTAGAACTGCCCCATAGTTTCCAAGGAGCGCCTGGTGGATTCGAACTGCCGACCTTTTGGTTAGCAGCCATAGCACTTAACCACAGTGCCACCAGGGTTTCCACTTTAACTTTTCGTTAACTTTAATTATTTTAAATAGCCACATGTGGCTAGTGCTTACCATGTCGGGACAGTGCGGGGCAAGTGTTACATTTGTCTGACTTCTCTGTATACCTGCCATGGACAAAGAGTTTTAAGAAGTGTTTTTTAAATAAGCGAAAGTGTGACAAATGACTGGGCCTTCATGTACTGCTACCAGATGCCATCCAGTTGACTCTGACACATGGCGACCCCACACGGGTCAGGGTAGAACTGTGCTCCATACGGCTTTCAGTGGCTGAATTTTTGGAAGTAGTCACCAGGCCTTCTTCCCGTGGCACCTCTGGGTGGACCTCAACTGCCAACCTTTCAATTAGCAGCTGAGGCTGTTAACAGTTGGCAGCAGCCAGGAGCTCCTCTCATGTGCTAACAGGACGCAGAATCACCTGTGGCCTCAGGCAGCAGCGAGGAGGACACCAGAGGGCATGTGCGTTCACTTAGGCTGTGGCCTGTGAGGGGGAGGCTGCTGAGAGCTGTCGGGCTGCACCGCAGGCATGAATGAGTATCTCCATGTCCCGGCTGACGGCCAGGACACCGTCTGTGACCTACTGTGCTACACTGGGTGAGTCCTGCCTGGAGGGAGGTTGGTTCCCCACAGACATCGCGAGGAGTCCACACTTGGGTCATGTTCTTGTGAACAGTTACATCTGAGGGCAGCCACATACCAGGGGCTCCTGCAGCTGACCTTGGGACACAGGCCTCACAGCTGCCATTCGGAGCACCATAGCGACCTTCTTGGGTATGGGCATGGTTTTCCCGGAATTACAGCCAGAAGCTGAGCGTGGGCCCTTGGGCAGAGGCTGGAGTCACCAGGCACCCGGGGGAGAGGAGCTAGGCTTCGAGGCACGTGTGTCGGACGGTCTTGCCCAGCAAGGCTAGCGTGGTCTGACTCCCCCCTTCCATCCCCCCTCTATCTGTGGACAAACAATGAGGCTTCAGTCTCCCAGGCTGGTGAAGGCCGCACATCTGAAGAGCCCTGTGACCTCACTTGTGCCTGGCGGCCTCAAGGGTAAACACCATCTTCTTATCCTCCCCCCAGATCATGAAGGGAGGGTGAGGCCCAATAGAATGCTGGAAGATGAGCCCTGCCCCCAGGCTGGAAGGCACTTAAAATACACAGTGGCTACAACAGTGGACTTGAGCATACCAACAATTGTGAATATGGTACAGGACTGGGCAACGTTTTGTTCTGTTGTACATGGGGTGGCTATGAGTCACAGCTGACAACAACATACACAGATACTACATATACATATGTATATATACACTGTATACTTATAAATATATTTGTACATATGTGTATAATGTACACATACATATATTTATATACATATGTATTTCCCCCTGCCTCCCAGTGGTGATCAAAGGGTTGAACGATCAATCCTTTGATATTTTTTGCATAACAGTTACAGGTTGTAAAGTTTTGTGAGAATCATGGGTCTACGCAGTGCAGTGAATTATTTAATATGGCCCTTCTAGCCAGTCCTTGTGACTCCCACACAATGAATGGGTGGGACTATGCAAATAAAGTGCTTGGGACTCACAAGTGGATTGGATGGCTTGCTGCTAATGCAAATAAGGTATACGAGGCCCATGTGGAGGTGAGGCCATGCAAATACGGTGTATGTAGCCCTACTGAGGGGATTGGTCACTTTTGCCACCCTGCTAGGCTTAAAAAGAAAGCCAATCCCAGAACGGAGGAGGGACCTCACTACCATCAAGAAAGAAGAGCCAGGAGTGGACCTGGGGTCCCTGGGCTGAGAACCTCCTAGACTCAGGAGACAGAGTTGTAACACTGGAGAAGGTGCAAGACGGTGAGAAGCACAAGACAGTGAAGAGCGGCTACAGTGGGTGTGCCAACCCACTGAGCAAGAGAGTTGAGCACCTTCAGGCTGAGGCTTACTGGTGGAGCGGGGTGCTTCTGAGCACTTACTGGCGGAGCTAAAGAGCTTTCTAACACTTGCGGAGCAGGGCCGAGAGGCGGAGGGCCAGAGGTAGGTATGCCTGTGGGCGCAGCTGAGAAGAGGCTGTCTTGATTGAAGGGCTGTATCCTGAGCATTCCAGAACATGAACTGTAGCCTGTTACTTCCCTAATAAGCGCCATAACTATGAGTATGGTCTGTGAGTTCTGTGTGGCCACTGCAATGAAATCACCCTGCAGGGTAAAGAGTGCCGTGGGAGGGACGGCTGGTGTCAGAATTGGTAAAAAGGGAGGAGGTATGTCTGACCTCCACCTCGTAGGAATCAGCCTCGGGCTGATGTTGATGGTGATTCTCTCCCTTTGTGAGTGAGCGGTCTGATGGCAACACACCAATTTTATGGTCCACCTCATTTCTCACGTCTCTACCCAGTTTTACTCATTCTCTGTGGAAGCCCAGCCCTTCCCTTAGTTTATGTGTAAGTATAAAATGATCCATTTCTCTTTCCATTCTGTCTAATCGATGAGATGTCATTGCTACTCCGGAGAGTCCCCACTAACTGCAGCCAGGGGATTTGGGAGTGTTTCTGCTCCCATTATCTGGGCTGACTCAGCTTTTTCTCACCAGTTAGTCATCATCATCGCAGAAGTTTATTGAACACAGGCTTTGTGCTAGGCAATTTCCACATGTTACCTCACGTAAGACTTTCAGCCACTCTAAGAGATGAGCAGTGATGTGTCTATTTTACAGATAAGAAAATGAGAGAGGGAAGTTATATCACTTGGTTTAGATCACAAACTAGTTAGTTGGAGAAACCTGGATTTCATCTCTGATCTCTAGATCTTTATTTTTTTTAAATCACGTCATTCAGGAACTTCCTCCTCCACCCAATTCTTTGGTGACGGTGTGACAATTACGTAAGGAGTGATGGGTTCAGCCACTGCAGCCACCGTGTGGAAGAGGAAGGCTTCCCGTGTTCCCGCCTGACCACAGGGGCAGGAGGAGGGGTCTGCAACCAGGGGATACTTACGCTTTGCTAGAACTCGTCTCAGGATGGTCTGCAACTCAAAGGCAGAAATCTCCGCGTCCTGTGGACATGCAACCAGAGAGGTTACTCACCCCTGTGGGCGCTCGGGGAAGCTCAGGGTGGCAGACGTGTAACGGCCACCTGCCCCATCCAGGCTCTGTGCCAGGTGCAGGAGGTGGGTCTAACAAGCCCCCGATGATGCCAACACGCTGACCACACTCCGAGCAGCACTGCCACAGCCCGTTCACCCGTGTTAATGAACAGTGTGCTCCAGATGGAGTCCATTCAAGGTTTCTTTGCTTCAGAGAACACAAAGAATAAATTGTCCACTCCACCTGTATTTGTGGTCTTATTTGACTTAGTTCTCTCACCCCGTTCCTCCCATCCGGCAAGGCTTCTTCATCCTCTAAAACTCAGAGCTTAGGCTTCCTGTAAAACGGGTAAAAACCAGCTGCCTCCAAGAACCGGCCCAGTCCTGTCTAGAGCCCCCTAAGAGAGGGATCCTGAGAACGGCTCAGGCACCTCTATTCACCTATGGTATTAGTCAAAATGAGCGACAAACTCCACTGTTAGAAACCAAGATTGATTTGTAGTCATCTTTCCCTTTTTGGGGGTGTGTGCGTACGTAATTCACATTAGTGGGGGAAATGTCTCTGTAATGCCCCTTTCCCCTGAGAACCTGTGGGAGGGGAAGGAAGGCAGGTGGGAGCCTGGAGCGGATGGCACCTGCTTCATCAGAGTCTTTGGCTAAACAAAGGGAGGCTTTGATGAGTCCAATGTTGAAAGCTAAGTTCTAAATTCCTCTGTATAACAAAGCGGTTTTTTCTGGAGTTGTTGGGAAAAGGGCTGAACGGCTTTGCAGGGGCTGCAGTGTAAATGGCTGAAGGGTTTTTTTAAGAACAGGGTCGCATAATACTGTCTTAAGTTGTTTGCACTCTTGTGGTGTGAAGTCCTTCTGGCCCACCAAATGCTTACACATGGTGGGCTTGCTTTCGTGGAAATTAAGGATAAGGGGCCACATTTCATGCCTCAGCTAGCACAGACCAGTGAAAATAAACAGCCACAAGGTAAGACTAAGAATTCCACAGAAGGAGGAATGCAGAGCCAGAGCTGACCATGATAATGGACGTTCCGGCCACGTGCGCAGGTCCCGGGAGGACGTGGGCTGGGGTCTAAGCTGAAATCTGAGTTACATTCGCCATTCCCCTTTGCTTTTGTTGAGTTTGTTTAAACTGAAGTCTCCTTGAGGACGACTGTCTTTTCCTTGGCATCAACCAGTGTTTATAAGGTAGAGTTTTCTGGAACACCTACCTCCCCTGCCAGCTGGGCAAACAGCTTTCTGAATCCATCGTCAATGTCGTCTTCGCTGATGTCCAACTGGAAGGTGAAGCACAGAAATGAGAACAATGGCTCAGAGTGAAGAATGAGAGCAAGCTGCCTGCTGACCCTTCCACGGCAGCCCCCCTGTCCCTTCATGGTTCCCTTTTCCATCTCTCCCTTTGTAGCTTCTCTTGGGTTACCCTCTAAGGTTATCGGGTCTGAGATAAGCACAGTGTGATGGATTAGTAATAGAATCTTCTTCTAGTTAAAACACACGAGAGGGAGGGACTTACACTCTAACTTTTCTCACAATGGGTATCTTCTCTGACATGCAACCAGAACTGTTTTACGGTCTACTGTAATGGGGACTCAGGGTCCTGGTGGCGCAGTGGCTAAGCATCCGGCTGCTAACCATAAGGTCAGCAGTTTGAATCTACCAACCACTCCTTGGAAACCCTATGGGGCAGTTCTACTCTGTCTATAGGGTCACTATAGTTTGGAACTGACTCAACGGCAAAAGGTTTGGTTTTGTTTATGATGGGGACTCAGAAGCATAAAGCCTCACTGGAATGTTCTGAAGAATTCTGATGGTGGCTAGAAAGCACAGCCCATGGGACCCTCTGAAATTGTTGAGTCTCTTACTCAATCCACATGACAAACACAGAGCTTCAGCAACTAAAGGGTTGATGTTATCTAGCCCCTCAGGTCTTGGGACAGAGGAGATGGTGTAATTCCTCACTGTGGGGTGCTTTCCTCCCTTGACTTTAGATCCTTTAAGGTTGGGCCTAGTCTGAGGTCCCCGAGTTATATCCATAAAAGCCCTTCAGGATTCTTCACTGAATGACAGCTTTTGGAACTTTAGGGAATCTGTGAGGTCATGTCCTCTAGCTTTGCTTTCATGGATGAGAAACTGGGGCCCAGAAAGGGGAATGACAAGAAGCTCACTCATCCAGCCCTTCACGTAGCACTGATGTTCCATCCTTAACATCCCCTCATGTGCGCAGGGTTAACTGCTCCAGGGGCAAGGACTGGCCCAGACCCCAACACAGTGGCCAGAGCCAGTGCAGGAAGCAGACTCTGATCCCCCAGGCAAAGGGCTGGAGCCCTAGTTTCAAGCTGTGCTCATGAAGCCCTAGGGGCCCCTTTAAGCCCTTGGGATTGTGTTTTGCTCCTCTGATCTCTGGGCTGTCCATGTCAGAGTGGGTAGACTCCAAGGAGCTCCAAGTACCTCTTCCTGGTTGGCTTCAACTTCATCATCGACGGCTCTGCAAACAGAAGAAAATGACATGTTAGTGAGAGGGAGAAAAGGAAGCCTTACAGATAGCCTTGCTGGGGTGGAAGTGCAAAGTTAACATCCAGCAGGGGGCACCAGTAGGGGATTACTTTCCATCCTAAATTTCTATGGTAACACTTCCCCCTAAGTAGCAGAAATTAAGACCGAAAAAAAAAAAAAAAAGATCCAAGGGAGATTTCAGGCAAGTTGGAGACTTTGTTTTTGCTTGCTAGTTTGGGGCACAATCTTCCCATGTAGTGTGGGCTGGTACCCTAGACAACTTTTAGGTTCCATCTGAAACACTCTTTACCATAGTAAACCTTTTATACTGAGAAGCACACCATGCCTGCTTGTTCTGCCTAAGGCTAAAGAAGGAAGGCTGTGTGGACGCCCATGGGGAATTTCAACGGAAGCAAAGGTAGTGGGTAGCTCCCCATGCACTGCCCTGGATCTTAACAGAGGCTACCAAGAGCCCTCTCTGCAGTGCTGGCACCTCACAGAAGAAAGAGTAAGGGACCTCTTGGTGCTGGCAGTTGGAATCTGAAATTAATATCCTAGGACAAGGAAGTAAGACACCTTTGTGGGGGAGCTCGTTCTGAGGAGTGGAAGAGCTGAGAGGATCAGGGCTTCCCTGGGAGAGTGGCTTCTGGTTTGCAGGGAGGGACAGTGCTGAGTTGCCACAGGACAGCAGGGACAGTGGGCTGAACGCACCAGGCTTCCTCCAAAGGATCCTGCTATAAGCCGAGAGGGAAGGCCCCTCCCTCTAGACAAGCTTTACAAACAGCCATCAGTGCAGGAAAGCTGCTGCCAGGCACGGTGACATTATTGGTTTGCAGCTGCCCAGTATTGTTTCCTATCCTTAACAGCACCTCCGCTTCCTCAAGGGAAATCATGTCTATATCATGTTTTGTCTTGGAACAAGGCTACTTCCTTGCTTCTACCTCCCATTGCCCTCTTGCCTCTCTAGAAGCCAGCAGGCTGGATGGCTGACCTGAGCCTGGCCCATCAGACACACTGTACTTGTTCTTGGGATCTGAGCAAGTGGTACAAGGTCAGAGACGACATGGTGTTAGCTGCTGTTGAGTCGGACCCTGACTCATGGCGACCCCATGCATAATGGAATGGAAGACTGCCCCGTCCTGGGCCATCCCCATGATCAGCTGTAGATTGGACTATTGTGATCCATAGAGTTTTCACTGGCTGATTTTTGAAAGTTGGTTGCCAGGACTTTCTTCCTAGACTGTCTTAGTCTGGAAGCTCCATTGAAGCCTGTTCAGCATCACAGCAACATGCAAGCCTCCACTGAGAGACGTATGGTCACTTCAACTGAGATGCACTGGCCAAGAATTGAACCTGGGTCTCCTGCGTGGAAGGTGAGAATCCTACCACTGAACCACCACTGCCCCCACAGGGGACGCAACAGCTGCCATACTCCCTACTTCCCATGCCCAGACCCTTCTGCACTTCCTTGGTTTCTGCCCTTCCCCATCTTGTCCCCCCTCAGTTCTGGAGTCCCCAACAGCCTTTCAATGAATTTTCTTTTGCTGAATTTGCCCAAGGTTGATTCTGTCTCTTGTAGTCAAGTACCCAGCTGAATATCCACGGCTGAGGCAGCAGCCAAAGGGGCAAAAGCCATTGTGAACTGAGGCCATCAGCAATGGCACAGAAGCTGTGCTGATGGTACAGGGAACTGTGACACCAGCCAGAAAGGATTCCCAAGCAGCTTGGGTCCAACAAGGAAGGAAGGGACCTGGAGCCCTAGTGACTAAAACAGGAAGAGGTTCTGGAGGCAGAGACCGGTGAGATTGTCACTTACACCCTTGGTGGTTCTCTGAGGTCAGTGGCCTGGGAAAGCAGGGATTATACCAGCACTGGCCAGCTTTCTACAAATGGTGGGACCAGGTTCATAGCTAGTCTAATACCAAAACCAAGAGAACCAAACCCGTTGCCATTGAGTTGATTCTGACTCATAGTGACCCTACAGGACGGAGCAGAACTGCCCTATGGGGTTTCCAAGGAGCAGCTGGTGGATTTGAACTGCCAACCTTTTGGTTAGCAGCCGAGCTCTTAACTACTGCGCCACCAGGGCTCCACAGCTAGTCTAATAGAAGTCATCAAAATGAAAATACAGTAACAGCTTGAAAATTCAAAGATACAACTGTGAGACCAGACTCTACAATTCACTCTACAACGGGCCAACCACCCTTTTCCGATAAAGAATATTCTTGAGTGTTTTTTTTCTTTACTTCCCTGAGTTTAATGCTAAAAATCCTTCAATACCAAATTCCCCACTCACCTTTTGAAGCAAGCAGGGAAGATAGATAAAGAACGGAAAGTCAGAGAAGTAACAGGGGATAGACCAGAGGAAGGAACCGGGAGGGGTGGGCGGAGGAGAGGGAAAAACCACCTACTGGTAGTCAGCTTTCTTTTCAGAAAAGACCCGGATGCAGAAGTCCCCGTCTTTGTGGGGCTCAAACGTGGAGGGCACCAGGATATACTCCCCCGGAGGCAGCCTGAAGCGGTTGAGCACCTCCCGGAGGTTGATGAAGGTGTCGGACCGCTCCCGCGCTCTGTGTGTCAGGAAGAAGTTCTTGCTGAGGTGGATGCTGGTCTGGCCGGTTAACTGGTGAAAGGACAGACAGACAAGAGACAGCAGAGTGAGAAAGGATCCAAACCAGTATCACCTTCACTCGCTGAGATCAGAGGACTACAGTGACAAAGTCTGGATCATAGCTAGTCTAACACCAAAACCAAGCAAACCAAACCTGTTGCCACTGAACTGATTCCGACTCACAGGGACCCTACAGGACAGAGTAAAACTGCCCCATAGGGTTTCCAAGGAGCAGGGGGTAGATTCAAACTGTCAACCTTTTGGTTTGCAGCCGAGCTCCTAACTACCATGCCACCAGGGCCCCGTGGTGGACATACTAACTCTTACATAGTTTATCCAACCCCGCCGTAATCTGGTGAAGTGGGATGGTTGCCCAGCTTCACTGAAAAAGGGACTAAAGACCAGAGAGATCATGTAACTTGTCCAAGGACACACAGCCTACAAATGGGAGAGCTGGGAATTAAGTGGGTCTAGGTCTCCTTCCTGGGCTCCCACAACGTCTTACAACTCACAGTCTGCAGGATTCATCGCTTCCCTTTCTGCTCATTTTAAGAGCCACTCAGGACTCTGGGGAGACTCTCACAGTCCTCAGACCATGGGTTGTCTACCTGGAACCCCACACCATGTATGGGCTCTGCCGGCTGCTGAACTCAGACCAGCCGGACCTGAGCAACCTCACCAGGGTCCCAGAGGAGCAGCACTCCCTCTTCACAGCCACCAGCCCTGCCCAGGCTTCCCGATACTTCCTGAGCTCCGGCAGCCTGAGCCTCTCATCTGCTGGTGAACCCAAGCCCCCAGGGACAGGGGCTAAGGTGTGTCAGACGTACCTCCTCCGGAACCTGCCAAGATAAAGGAGAACAACACCTGACTCAGACTCGGGGGAAGCTGCATAAAAAATGCCATCACTTAAATGGTCTCTTTTGCTATCCCCTTTTCTCTGTAGCTTTAGCAATTATTAACCAAATCAACATAGTAATTATTTTTCAAGGGACTCAAAGCATTTCCACGTTAAAAAAAAAAATCTTATGACCTGGTAATACTGTGGACAGCCCTTCCTTACTATCGTTCTCAATTTATAGAGCGTAAAACCGAAGCACGAGAAGGAAGTGACTCGTCTAAGGTCAGCCAGCAGCTGTAGCGGAGCCCCCACGCCGCCCCCACCCAGGGGAAGCCACTCAGTCTGAGGACTCAGTGCGGCCACGCAGAGGCACTGGGGGTGGGGTGGGGAGGAGCCATCAGGTGAGGCGGTTCTAGGCCTCTGTCTGCATATCTGACCTGTACTTCTGTCAGTAAGTCACTTCCCCTCTTATCTCCAAAGTTGGGCCCAATGTCACAGATCCTTCCCAGCTTGGAAAGCCTGTGACTGGGTTTCCAAGCCAGGTGCCGGGAGTGGGCCTGTGTCTCACAATTCAGTCTGTGTTTTCCCTGGAGCTATTGTGTCCCAGGTCTGAAGTCCTCTGCATCTGTATCAGGGACTGAGCGGTTTGGAATTACGTGCATTTTTAGCACTGATGGTGCTTGCCCAACTCTTGCCCAACCCCCTCCTCAGGCAGGTGAACAGGTTATCACTCTTGCCAGCGATGGTGTGTGGAGAGCCTCTCCCCAGGCACACATGGGTAGTGGCTCTTGGGTGGGTAGGAGCCCTGATTTGTGGTCTCTGCCAATTTCCGTGGTGTAAATACTCCCACCGCGGCGGTTCACAGGTTGCCAGCGTGACCTCACTGTGCGCGGGGCTGGGAAGAGAAGTGCACTCGGCTCTCAGGAGCCACCCATCAAACCAACACACACCCCACTTCAGCAGCTCCAGGTCTTCCTTGCTCCCCTCTTCCCCCACTGCTAACCCAAGGCTGTGAGAAGCTCTACAATGTTCTGCAGAGGGGAGTGGGGAGGGTACTGGGCCCAGCACGGAGGTTAATTCTCTCTGCCCAGCCCTCAGCCTGAGGGGCCAATAACTTGGCTCCCCTCTGACTGCGGGGATGGGGCTTGCTTCTCTTCACTGGTACAGAAGGAGAGAAGGACCTGCGGGCAGAGAGTGTCTGTGTGGGGCACAGGGACCTTGTCAGTGGAGCCCTGGCAGGAGCATAACCACTGACTGTCCCCCGAGCTCGCCACCTTCCAGGCCAAGGACTCTGCTGGCTGGGACACGAGGGACCCACTGGCTCTGTTCCTGTCCTTGCAACAGTTCCCGCCATGGTCCAGGACACTCTATACTCAGCCTAAGTCTCCTTGTTCTTTGGAGATTGATGGGTAAACCGGAAGGCCAGGGCTGGGGAGGTATGAAAGCTCATGGAGGCCATTCTAAAGAATGTAACTCCCAACGTCTGTTGGTGGAGGCTTGCATGTTGCTATGATGCTGAACAGGTATGAGCGAAGCTTCCAGACTAAGATGGACTAGGAAGAAAGGCCTGGTGATCTAGTTCCAAAAATAAGCCAATGAAAACCCTATGGATCAATGGTCTGATCCACTGCCAAACATGGAGATGGCCCAGGACTGGGCAGCATTCTGTCCCAGTGTGTGTGGGGTTGCCAGGAGTCGGGGGCCAACTGAACAGCAGCTAACAACAACTCCCAGGAAGCTGGCTATAGGGGCCCAGCCAAGGGCTTGGAACCCCCGGATGACACAGACCGGCTTCAGCGACCTCCCTGCATGAGGTTCTCCTAAAAACTGGCAGGCCATGGCTTTGCTTTCCCTTAGCCACACTCCCTGTCTCCTGGTTCTGCCTCTGGCTGGCCTTTCACTCGGGCTGAGAAGAGCAAAGGCAGACGGGGAGGTGACAGCGCCATCTGCCCACCTCATAGATGCCAAAGCCGATGGTGTGCATGTCCTCCCCCATTTTCCTCTGCCGCCGCCGGTGCTTCTGGATCAGGCCCACCAGGAAGGTGCAGCCACTCTCCCCGTCCTCCTGGTCCTCGTCCTCCTCCTCCAGCTTGATCACGTACTGAGGGTTCATCCAGAAAGTATCTGCAGCCAGGGAGGGGCCCAGGTCAGCCACCCAGGGCAGAGGAGCCCAGCCCTCGGTGGGAAGAGGTGGCCATTAGTCACTGAGTGGGGCAGGTGGAGCTCTGAGGGGGTCCCCGGTCCCCGAGGCTGGAGTCTGCTGGAAGACGATGAAGATGAGGGGAGACAGTGGGCCCAGTCAAGGTGGGGACTGGTTGGCCGCCCCGTCTGGGTGGGAAGGGGCCGTGATGGGCCAATGGAAAAAGATGGCCTGCGCTGTCTGAGACTCATGGGGACCTAACACAGACAGCCCCCTTCAGCCTCTCTCTTGCTTTCAGGCTGACTGGTCTTAGGGGCTGTTTGTGTCACCCTGGAAAGCAGTGTGGTTAGAGTGTGGAGGGCAGATATCCTTCACCTCAGCTGTGGCTCCCCCTGGTGGACCTTCCCCTCACGGGGCTCTTGCGGGAAGGTCTGATATTAGCCAGGCTGACCTGGCCTGAGGAGGCCTGGGGTCATCTCCTCCCCTTCACACTAGCCCCTCAGTGAACCCAGAGGCCAGGAACATCCTGGGTCTGTTTTGCCTCTTGTTCTGGGTCCTTGTTTTCTTGGGCCTATCCCTTGCCCACCCTTATGGTGTCTCTGCCCTCCCCACTTCCAAAACTTGTTAACAGAAGGAGATGAGATTCATTCATGCTTAAGGGTAATTATGCTGATGGCCTTCCCTCACCTAATGGGATAAAACTCTAATTGAGGAATTATCTGTTGCAGGGGTTGGCAAACTACAGCCTGTGGATCGTTGTCTGCTTTTGTAAATAAAGTTCTATTGGAACACAGCCACAGAAATTGGTTTACGGATCATCTATGGCTGCTTTCAGGCTACGACAGGAGAGCTGAGTAGCTGTGGTAGAGACTGAACAGCTTGCAAAGCTGAAAATATTTACCATCTGGCCCTTTATAAAGATTTTGCCAACCTCTGACTTAGTGGGCAGAGGAGGAGGTACATTCGTTGGGGGAGATGGGGTAGAGGGCCTTCTCAGCATCTCTGAAACCACCACTTGGTGGCTGCATACTTGAGGTGAAGGGGTACCAGACCTAGAGGCACCAGTCAGCTGGTCCCAGTTTGGCTACTTGCTTTGTGGACCTGGTCAGCCACTTAGAGCCTCAGTCTCTTCCTCTGTAGCAGAGAATCAGTATATGATCATGACCTGCCCATCACAGTACTTAAAGAGTGGACTCTACAGTCAGAGTGCCTGGGTTCAAACCCCAGCTTACTACGCGTGAGGCCTTGGGCAAGTCACTTAGCCTCTCCAAGCCTCAGTTCCCTCATCTTTAAAGATGGAGATGATAAGAAAGTGCCTACCTCAGAAATTTGCCGTGGAGAGGAAATGGAATATACATAAGGCCCTGAGGGTAGCTCCTACAATCCAAAGTGTGCTCCGTAATTGGCAGCTACAGTTCTGAGGGAGAAAGGGTAGGGGGGCGCTAACCCGCCAAGGCAGAAGAGACAAGGGATCAGCAAAGGACAGCGAGAGAACTCCCCACCCTCGCCTGAACAGGGACTCTGTCGACAATGTGCAGGTGGGTGTGGCGGGCGAGGTTCCCTGCCGGCTAGGTCCCCTGGCTTAGGGTGGATGAAGTAGCTCATGGGCAGAAACACTGCCTCAGAGGCACAGGGAACTCTAGCGCCTGGAAAGGACATTCCAGAAAGAGCAAGTCTCGGGTTCTGCCTGGGTAGGGAGGCAAGTGAATGCAGAAGGTAATGGAGCGAGAAAACAGAGGTGGTGGTGAGACCGAGTCTCAGGAAGAAGGAAACAGAGAGGGCCATAGTGAGGAGGAGCTGCCTCCTCTGGGAGCCAGGCTGGGGTGCAGTGCCTCAGAGTAGGGTGAGGGTGCCTCAGCCTCTGGGGACCCTGTGTGGCAACAGGCCTCACTCGGGTAGTTCCTGCAGCCTCCCGCGGTGGAGCCCCGCCTCCAGTTCCCGTCCATCTTGGTGAGTTTCCACTTCTTGTAGGAATCGCTGGTGAGAGTGTCGGGCGTCAGGTTGCAGATCTCCAGGCGGGAGTAGTGCCTCAGGAAGTCGCCGAGGGACATCCTGGTAAAAGCAGAGACAAGGGCGTCCCCAGCTCACAAAAGGATACATTGGCAAGCCTTGAGCTTCTACCAAAGGCCAGGCAGGGCAGCCAGGAGGCAGTCCCTTGGGGCCAACGGACACCAGCTCCAGAATCAGGAGACGCAGATTCCAGTCCTGGCTCTGCCACTTCCTAGCTGGGTGACTCTGAACAAATTACTTAGACCTCTTTGAAGCTCAAAGCTCTCATCTGCATACACAAGGTGACACGTGGCGACTCGTTTGGCAAAGTACAGGTCCCATCCAGATGGAGATGGTCCTCACGGTCACAGAGACACACAGACACACAGACGTGCAGGTACATCACTGTTCACTCAGGGGCTGGTTTCTTAAGAGGCGGGGATGAATCACCAGGGACAGGTTGGGAGAGAGACCCCAACTTGCCCCTTGTTTTCTCTTGTAATCTGCACATGCATCCAGAAGTTCCTCTTAGCATTCTTAATGAAGCCGCTCAGCTTTGAAAACCGATTCCTCAGAGGGACACACTGAAGACAATTACATAGAAGAATTTTTTTGTTCAGGGTCCAGCGTACAGTGATTCACTGAAAGGAATTCAAAGCATACGCGCACGTGCGCGCACACACACACACACACCAGGATTCCATGCCCCTCTGCCCTCAACATGATAACCTTACTCGGGTTCACGTTGCTTTTTGAGCAATTTTCTAGTAAAAAACACAGGCAGACGCATCTTTCCCAGAAGCCTCTACCAATCTTACCAGAATTCTCCGTCTTCATGCCGTTGGGTCAGGCTTTCCCTCACCTCTGGGTCTACAGTGTTCCAGTTTGGGCAGCTGGAAAGCAAAGTAATGTGGGAAGCATGAGAAAGGGGTGTGGGGTGACAGCTTCTCCCTGAGGCCCCTCAGAGCTGAGAACGAGGACACCCCTCTCACCTCTGAGGGCCCAGACCCAGCAAGGGGGCAGGGAGCACACGTGGCTAAGGGCCTCAGGGGAGGAAGGTGAGAGGACGATTTATCCTGGAGGGTGGCGGCAAGGAAGAGTCTAGAAAATGAACACAGCCCTTCAGGGAGAGAGAGATGGGCCTGGCAGCTCTTTTAGCGACAACTGAAAGTCTGGTGAGAAGCAGGTCAGCAGAGCTCCCTGAAGCCCGGCAGGGTGTCTCTGCGCTAGCAGAGGTTGCCGGGGAGCGGGTCAGGGAAGAACCGTAGGTGCTGGGCTGTGGAGGAGGAGGGGAAGGGGAGCAGGAGGTACGCCATGATGAGAGAAGCTCTAATGAGATGCTGTTGTTGGGTGCTGCTGAGTTGATTTCAACTCATATGGATCCTATAGCCCTATAGGACGGGGTAGAGCTGCCCCATAGGGTTCCCAAGGCTGTAAATCTTTACGGAAGCAGACTGTCACAGCTTTCTCCCACGGAGCAGCTGGTGGGTTTGAACTGCTGACTCTTAACCCTGTACCACCAGGGCTCCTTTCAAATGGGACAGTACCCAAATAGTGGAAGGTGTAACAGGCCTTCTAGTTAATTCCAGGAAGCAACAGAAGAACTTCTCTCTGGTCTTTGGCCCAAAAGTTCATTCCTTGGAACAGAACAAGTACTTGGGGGTCGGGTGGGGGGTTGGGGGAGGGCTTTGATAAAGGCCCCAGAGAAGTGTGAATCTGAGCTAGAGAAGGGATTAACCATGAGAGAGTGAAAGGAATGAGCACCCCAGGAGCCCTGGGCCTTGTGAAAAGGCCCCCTGACTGATGGAAGTCGTGCCCTGGTTAATCAGTTACTGCCAAGGCGACGCTGATTCATGGTGACCCCGTGTATATCAGAGTAGAACGGTGCTCCATAGGGTTTTCAATGGCTGATTTATAGATCACCAGGCCTTTCTTCCAAGGTGCCTCTAGGTGGGCTCAAACCAGCGACCCTTTGGCTAGCAGCCAAGTGCATTAAATGTTTGTGCCACCCAGGGACTCCAAGAGCAGTGGTTAAGAGATCTTTATTAGAAGGTGCCACCTGCCCTATGCATCCCACTAACGTGGCCTGTGAACCTGGGCCCTTATTCCTCAGCACATCACACTGGTCTTCCCTCTCTTCACCTGCCAGAACCTCTCAGGCAGAACACACCCCTGCTGCTTTCTCTCAGCACCTCCTCCATGGCCCCCCAACTTGCTGAAACTACTCACTTGTCATTCCACTTCCCGGTCCACTCCACTTCCCCCCAGGGATTTCGTATGCGGATCAGTTTCTGCAGACTTCCGTTGCTTTCAACCTAAAGGATTAGAGGGAAGAGAGCTGAGCTAGGCCTGGAGGGACAACAGTTCAAAGCCCCCTTCAGCATGTCCTGGGGGTTTGACTTCCAGGCCACTCACCGCAGCCCAGCTTTGGAAAGTCGATTTAGAGCAGCCAGGGTGTGGCTTGTGGCTTTTTCACCTTTGTCCTGAGTCTGAGGCACAAACATGCTTGTTCTAGACTTGGCTTTAGCCCTTGACATCTGGGCACCTTACTTTAACTGAATATGGTAGGACATACTATGTCATAGGAGTTCAGGGACGCCGAAAGATGGAAACAACCTTCATGCCTATCACTAGACGATGGATAAACAATGTGGTATGTCCACACGATGGAATACTACTCAGCCATAGAGAGAAATGAAGTTCTGAGATATGCTAGAATATGAACCTTGGAAACACGATGCTGAGTGAAATCAGTCAGTCACAAAAGGGCAAGTGTCCTATGATCCCAATTATATGAAATATCTAGAATAGATAAGTGTGTAAGAAACCAAAGTTGATTAGTGGTCAGCGGGGTGGGAGGGAGGGAGGGAGGGAGGAGCCATTGCTTTGGGGCACTGAGCTTCTGTTAACGGTGGTGGAAAAACACGGCACTGGAAGTGGTGATGGCCACTCAGCATGACGAACGTAATTACTGTCACTGAATTGTGAGTGTGAAAAATGGTGAATTGTCAAATGTCTTGTATGTATTTCTATCACAACGAAACAATTAACAACAACAAAAAGCCCTGGTGGCAAGAAGTAAACGCCGTGCACGAATGTTGACCGAACTTTGGGTTGGGGTGTGCTAGATACGACGTTTTAGCGCAATTGAGAAA
Source organism: Loxodonta africana (assembly GCF_030014295.1). Lineage (NCBI taxonomy): Eukaryota > Metazoa > Chordata > Mammalia > Proboscidea > Elephantidae > Loxodonta > Loxodonta africana. The sequence goes on from NC_087366.1 coordinate 52,344,915, forward strand.
ATTTAAACGATGTTATTGAATTAATGTTCATTTTCTTGGGTATATGGAATAAATTTTTTTTTAATTAAAAATAGATATTTTACTTTTATTTCAAGAAGCTTTTCTTATCCAAGTTAAAAAAAAAAAAATCAGGCCCTTTGCCGATGAGTCAATTCCAACTCATAGTGACCCCTATAGGACAGAGTAGAACTGCCCCATAGAGTTTCCAAGGAGTGCCTGGTGGATTTAAACTGCCGACCTTTTGGTTAGCAGCCATAGCACTTAACCATTATGCCACCAGAACCTAAAAATTCCTAACCCGAAATTAATCCTGCCTGCTGCTTTGCTGGCTTGTTTTTTTCACCCAAAGCCGCTAATCGACTTTTCTTTTCTGTTGGAGGAGCCCAAGGCCAAACCAGGGCCATGGATTCCAACTCACAGCAACCCCACAGGACAGAGCAGAACTGCCTCATAGGGTTTCCAAGGCTGTAATCTTTAGGAAGCGGAGGACTCCCACATCTTCTTCCTCCCTGCAGAGGGTTCGAAGAGCAGTCAAGAGCTAAACCACCGCCTCTGGTGATTTGATGGAAAAGACTCTAGGCTTCTTTGATTTACATTTCAAAAGGTCTCATGGCTGCTGGTGTGTGGAGGGCCAGATTTTTTAGCTGTCAGGCCAGAGTCCACCTAGTAATCTGGTATCAATTGATCTCAGTAAAAGGGTTCAGTCAGTCATGTTCCGATTTGCCAATGGTTGATCTCATAAGCCTCGTTGTAACCACAGGGTCGCTATGAGTCAGAATTGACTCGATGGCAATAGGTTTTGGTTTCTGGTTGTAACTAGCCTACTTCCAGCCATTTGCTTTTTTTAGAATCAGAAGATAAGGTGGAAGTAAAAAAAAATCTAACATTAAAAAAAAGAAGAAGTGGACATGTGGAAGACCCGGTGTCTACTCTTGGGTCCTGTACTCAGCAGTGAATGTGGGCTGCTTAACGATTATAATATTTAAGAGTAGTAGCCGCAGCACCAAGAGTCTTCAGGCTCTGTGCAGGCCCTTTACATATATTAACGTGGTTTAATTGCCACCACAACCTCACAAGGAATATATTATTGTTATTTCCATTTTAAGGATGAGAAACTAAGGGACAGAGCGTTCAAGTAACTTGCTGAGGCCCCACAGCTGGAAAGAGGCAGAGGACTCTTTGAACCTGGGTTTAGAGGCAACTGTTTTTGTGAGAGCAAACGTGAAAGCACCTTAAGGAGTATGAAACACTAGACAGATGCAAAGCATTGTTATTTTTACCAGCTAGCCCAGAAGATCTTTTTAAGTGTAAAAACAAGTACAGTAAAAGGCCCCAAGTGGAACTCTGCGGCCACCAGAGGGCAGCACGTCGCCCTTGGCCAGCCCTGCTCCGGAAGAGACACCCTATTCCTGTTTGAACACCAGGAACGCCAGGCCTATTTGGAAACAGCACCGGGGTAATGCGCGGGCCCCACCCTGGGCAATCACAGGCCAGCATGTGCTCTCAGCCGTCGTGTTAGAGAGAGAAAGACGCCTGAACACCCCCTCCGGGCGTTACCTCCTCGGCTCCGGTGACGGAGTACGCGTGGCCCTTTACCAGCTTCTGGAACGTGATGGCCTCTGAGTCTGCAGCGCTGGTGATCTGCAAACGGGAGCAATCAGCCCCGGCCACCACCACCTCCCTCCTTCACACCTGCCCCACCACAGACACCCCACGCTAGGTGTGACCCCCGGGATCCACTAGGGGGGCCCTGGCTGGGGGGAGCACCCCGCTGCTGCTGCTTTCAGGCGCTGAAACGCCTTTAACAACCTGAGGAAACCCTAAATGCGGCCCTTTGGGGGAGCTGCACTGGGCCCACCACCATGAATTGTGAAAGGTGCACTCACACCTGGAGCTGAGGCCTGGGGCCCTGGGCACAGGAAGACACCCACAGGGGCCAGTTCTGCCTGCTCTGGGTCGGCTACCCTAGCGGCATGGCGCAGACCAGACAGTTCTTTGTTTAGGGCCTGAGCTCAGAATTTGTTTCTGTTGTACTAGAAGCACCTCAAAAGCACCCCTTTCTCCCGTCTGTTCCGAAGAAGGCTGTCACTTCTCTCTTGGTATACGGGAAGAAGGGCTGAGAGTACAAAGGGCCTTTTGCCTTGCCATGGTCTCCGAGAAAACTCTGAGAATCTCTGCCTACAGTCTGACAGATTTCAGCCCCCAAAGCCAGAATTTCTAATCTCTGTCCCTGCGGGGGATCAGTTCCTGGACAGGACAGGGCGCTGGACATGGCTTTTGCCTCCAGGCTCCTTGGGGTCAGAACATAGTGCCCACCTCCCCTGCCCTGGTGAGGGCTGCCAGCACAGCTATTAGGAGGAAATGGTTTCTTTCTGCACCTTCTGGAGTCTTTCCACGGGCCCATTAATCCTGGAACAGAGTGAGGGAAGGCTGTGGGGCTCAGGCATAGGCCCTGCAGATGGCAGAGGGCATGTCCCGGCCAGTCCTTTCTTCAGGACTAGCAGAGGGCAGAGGGCTTTCAGGGAACCTGTGTTCTGGGGTGGTCACTCGGAGGAGGCTGAGAATGGCGAAATGGGCAGGGGAGGAAAGGGCTGGAGGCACTATCACCCCAGACCACCTGGCTATTGCTTCGCCCCCTTCGGTGCTGTGCCACGAGCAGTACGGTGGGCCGGGGGTGGGCTAGTGTAAATAGGGGCGGCTTGTTTCCTCAGCTTCTGGCGCCTCGCCACAGCTAGAGCAGACTGGGGGTGAGGTGACGGGGCGCAGGTCTGGACTTACATCGATGGAGCAGCCGAGAAGAGAGCCCTTCTCCAGAGCCTTCTGGATGATCTTAAACAGGTTGGGAGGGGCCTTCCTCAGCTCATACCACTCGGCGATGCCTCCTGTGAAGTCCTCAAAGCCCTCGGTGGTGGAGCCCCCCGAGAGCGCTTCGTAACACCCGTTGATCCTACAAGAGGGGAGAGATGCTGCTGCTGGCGGTGCTGACACCACTGCCTCTCAACGGGTCCCCTCCTGACGACGCGCTTGTCTGTATGACACTGCGGGGACCCTCTGCTCAGATCCTCCTGGGCTTAGTGTCCAACTCAGAGTGCCCGTGAAGGGCAGTGACCCTCTCTCTGGCACTTGGAGAAGTTTAAAAAAAAAAAATCTCAGAGTCTTAGACTTGGAAGGATCTCGGCGATCATCTGGTTCAACCTCCCAAGTGTGCCTGTTGATTCCTTCCACATCCTAACAGGAAAGGGGAGGTCGGCTAATTGACTGTGTGGCCTTAACAGCTAAAAATAAGACAGCAGTCCAATAACAAAGGCAGTTTCCCGCGGAAGTGGGCACCGTGTGAGCATGGGCATATTGCTCCCGACCACCGAGGAGGGGTCCTGTGGCTTCTCTAACTCCACGACTTGAGCCATCCCTCAGGTCCCAGGCTCTCACAGCTGGGCATGTGACTCCTGACCCGTTTCCTGGCACAGAGCTGTGAGAACAGCAATGCTCCCTATGCTTCAGAGTCAATCACTTTGATGGAGGGACCCAGGCAGCACGGTCAGGCTAGGCCATCCTGGAGAGGGCTGATGTGGGGCTTCCCTGCCTGGGCAGCTCTGAGCACTGGACAAGCTTGACCCTGGGCAACCTGGGTGGAGACAGCTGGGAAGAGTATGGGGGAGCCATTTCTATCAAAACCCCAAACCAGGTCCCTTGCCATCAAATTGATTCTGACTCATAGGAGCCCTAAAGGAGAGAGTGGAACTGCCCCATAGGTTTCTAAGGGGCGGCTGATGGATTTGAACTGCTGACCTTTGGTAAATTGCTGAGCTCTTGTCCACTGTGCCACCAGGGCTGTGCTCATTTCTATCAGCCAAAAAACCCCCACTAAACTCGCTGCCGTCAAGTTGATATTGACTTATGGTGACCCCATGTGTTAAAGAGAAGACCGACAGGGTTCTCTTGGATGTAATCTTTACAGAGGCAGGTCACCAGGCCTTCCTTCCATGGTGCCACTGGGTAGTTTCAAATTGCCAACCTTTTGATCAATAGTCGAGTACAAACTGTTTACACCACCCAGGGGCCTATATTCTGGTCAAGTTTCCATAATCTTCATTCTTTCGCAATGGGTAGTTTTGCCCACTGGCAAAGGCTCCTTGCTGTCTTTAGTTGAAAAAAACTGTAATATGACCTGCCAAGGAAGCAGAGTTCCTTCTCAAGGACAGCACAGCCACTACCTTAATGTGTTCCTGTGCATTGGGTTAAAAATGGCGATGGCTCTTGTCATGGATTGAATTGTGTCCCCACAAAATATGCGTCCACTAGGCCACGATTCCCAGTGTTGTGTGGTTGTCCTCCATTTTGTGCTTTTCCTATGTGTTATAAATCATAATCTCTGCCTGTGGTTAAAGACGATTAGGGTGGGATGTAACATCCTTGCTCAGGTCACATCCCTGATCCAATGTAATGGGAGTTTCCCTGGGGTGTGGCCTGCACCACCTTTTGACTTATAAGAGATAAAAAGAAAAGGGAGCAAGCAGAGAGTTGGGGACCTCATACCACCAAGAAAGTAGTGCCAGTAGCAGAGCGTGCCCTTTGGACTTGGGGTTCCTGCATGGAGAAGCTCCTACTCCAGGGGAAGACTGATGAGAAGGACCTTCCCCTAGAGCCGACAGGGAGAGAAAGCCTTCCCCTGGAGCTGAGGCCCTCAATTTGGACTTCTAGCCTACCAGACTGTGAGAAAATAAATTTATCTTTGTTAAAGCCATCTACTTGTGGTATTTCTGTTATAGCCACACTAGATGACAGCTGTCATTCATCAGTGTGTGTGATATGGGCCAGGCACCTTGAACACTTTCTCTTACGTTTAGAGCCCAATTTTGGCTGAAGTAGTCCTTCTGTAGGGTAGGGCTTCTATTCACAGCAGTCCTTGAATGTCTCCTGTTGTTTCAGGGTCCAGGGCTGAGTTGAGGGTGGGCGGCCCCAAGCAGGGGCATAGACACTTACTTGGCGTAGGCCTTCTCCAGCAGGGCGCTCCAGAACTCGCTCCCCTCTGCCGAGTGAACGAAGAGCAGCTCCCCGTCCTTGGTGGGCAGCCTGTCGTCAATGACCACCTCCACCCACTCGCCATACTGCCAGAACTGGGAACAAGGGAAGCAGGGAGTTGGTGGCGGAGCTGGGAGAGGAGCCCCTGGCAGCACTGGGACCCTGAGCCTCGGCAGCATGGGGCTCCCTCCTGTAGCAGCCCCCTTGGGGCAGCTTCCATGAGCCCCATCCTGGTGGCGATGCTCCCTCTAACTCTCCTATTGCAGCCATGTCCTCACCAAGAAACTGAGGACACACAGCTCGTCATTCCCTCCTAACCCACACCCACTTCTCTAGCGTCCTCTTGTTAGCTGCCTCTGAGTCGGCTCTGACTCATGGTGACCTGACGTGTAACAGAATGAAATGCCCAGTCCTGTACCATCTTCGTAGGCTGCAATGCTTAAGCCCATTGGTGACTCCATCTGTGAATCCACCTCAGTGAGGGCTTCCCTCGTTTCTGCTAGCCTTCTAGCATTTTACCCCTTCCTTATGATTAAAAAAAAAAAAAAATTTTCTTTTTTTTTTATGATTTTAAACTATTATTTCTTATTTCACCAGGATCAAGGCAGGAGAGTGAGGTGTACATTAACATTCTGTCTCAAGACCTCAAATAACAGACCCGTTTTGAAAGTTGGGAATTACTTTCTGGGTACCCTGCTCTACCTCCTACTTGCAATGACCAGAGAGGCTCCCCACCGCCATCCTTGCAGGGTCCCATGTCGGAAGCAGTCAGGGAGCTTCCTGCTCTCTCCCAGAGACCTCTGTAATCTAGATTGGTCCTGGGAGTCTGTGGACAGTGGGGACCAAGGAACTCAGCCAAACCAGGGCACCTGCTCCTACGGCCAGGACCTGTGGGAACAAGCTTGAGCTGGCTGCTAAGTTACCTGGAAGTGGAAGATGCCTGCGTAGTTTTCTTGGAAGCTCTGGTCTAGGGGTACAACTCGAGCTAGGACTTCTTCATTCAAGGTGAGGGAGGCAATGGCTGCTAGCAGCCAGCAGTCACCTGTGAATACAGCACAAGGAAGTCTCATCAGAGGGGCCTGGAGGCCGGGGAGGTTGGCAATCCTGTCCCATCTCTGGGAGCTTGGAGCCTGAGACAACAGTGAATAGACAGGGATGATGCAGACAGTTCTCATCTTAGGGTTAAGTAGGAGGGTTTGGGTGACATTTTGAAGGGAACACTAATGAAGAAACGTTTTTGTTGTGGTTGGGAGTCCCTGGCTGCCAAATGAAAGGTTAGAGATTTGAGTCCATCTGGAGGTGCTTCAGAAGAAAGGCCTGGCAATCTACTTCAAAAAACTGCTCATGGAAAACCCTACAGGGCACAGTTTATTCTGACACACACAGGGTTGCCATGAGTTGGTGTTAACTTGAAGGCAACCAGTTTGTGGTTGGGTGGGGCTGGGAGAATTCATTCCCTAAAAGAACAGGAACTCTGTGATGGCAGGACTGTGTCCTCAGAGCCCAGCACAGTGCTTGACACAGAACACGGGCTCATCAGTGCGGCTTCTGGGGAGAGAGGGCTTAAAGTTAAGTTTTGAGTAAGAGGGAGAAAATGTACTGAGAGGGGAAGTAGTTGAACATTCTACAACAGAGAATAAGGTCCCAGGGAAAACTGAAACAAGAGATGCCAAATCACAGTACAATTGTAGGATATACCATGGAGATGGAAGACCCATGAGTCAGAAGAGAGCGTAACGCTGAGCACCTGTGGGGTTCCTGTGAGGAGGGGTGAGGGCCTGTGAGCAGAAGGCACTTCCGGGCATGGGCACCATGGAGGGGGGGCAACCAAGTGGCTCCCTGGTTCGGCAGCTGGTCCCCTCTGGGCCTCACGCCCTTCTCTGGAATGTGGATGGTGTGTGAGGTGGACAGAGAGCACCCATATGGGCCCGTGGTAGGTACTCAGCAAATGATGAGTACCATGATCCGTGGCTACAGGTGAGATGATGCCAGCACAAGATGGCTGGGGAAGGGTCATGTTAACCATGAAACAGCAACAGAGGCTCAGTCCAAGGGGGAGGGGGAAGATGATGGGGACGTTTACTCCATTCTGTGGGAATGTCGCACTTGCCTACAATTTCCCGTCACAATAATAGGAAACAATAAGCCACGGGTCGGTTTAATGTTCACTGTTTGATTTGTTTTTGCAAATTGGCAGGTCTCTTAAAAATGTCAAAATTATTAACGTTATTTTATGTAACTAGAAGTGTTATTAGAAATTCAGAGAACTCAGAATTGATTGGGTACTTAGCATCCTGATTGTTCAGGAACTGAACTGTCCCGTTCACACTCAGAAACGATTGTACATAGCTCTTGGGAGGCCCATACATGCTAATGACAAACTGGTGGTAAGTTTATCTTTCAGAACCACGAGGAGGGAAGCCAGGAGCCCTGGTGGCTCAGCGGCTAACTGGAAGGTCAGCGGTTTGCACCCGCCAGCTGCTAGGCGGGAGAAAGATGTGGCAGTCAGCTTCCAAAACGCTTACTGCCTTGGAAACCCTATTAGGCAATTCTATGATGTTCTATACAGTCCCTGTGATGGGAATCGACTCGATGGCAATGGGTTTGCGTTTTAAGAGGGAAACCTGTAGTAGCCCCTCCTTATGAATTAGTCGGTTACCAAAGGAAATTAAACCAAATCCTTTTTCTCTTAAATCGGGGTACTGTGGATTCACTTGTCATTTCCCACTCAGCAGCCATTCGCTCTCCTCCTGGTGGCACCGATGTCCCTGAGAAGCCACCATCCTGCTTTCTCAATCTATGATCTTTCTGAGGGGCTGGCCATGCCCCAAGTCCGGACGTGGCCCGAGCCAGTCTGTGCCTCACCACCCTTTGAAGCCAGTGACTGAGTGGCTCAAGAAATGTGCTTGGGATCCCGCCGAGCCAAGGAGGTGCAGTGAGACTTTTACTGGGGCTCCTGGGAGAGCGGACAGGTGCCCTCTTCTCTACCTTGAGTCTGTAGAAACGTGTGGTCTGTTGCTGTGGAAGCTGTCTTGCTTCTGTGACAGGGAGCCAACTCAGAGAAAGAGGCTGAGAGGTGGGTGGAGAGGCCAGGTCCCAGTGACATTGCTAGGGTTCCTGAATCAAGCCGTGCCTGAAGCCAGACCTACTTTGGACTTTCAGTTACATGAACTGATAATGTTCCTATTTTCTTACGCTTAACCTGAGGTATGAGTTCCTGCTACTTTACTATTAGGAGACCTTGGGGAATAACCATCATTTATCAAGCCTTAAAAACAAACAAACAAACAAAGTTTTTTTTCTTTTTTTTCCTGGGTGCCAAGCACTGTTTTAAGAGCTTCAGGTTCATTATCTTGTTTATTCTTCACAGCAGCTCTCTGAGGGCCAAGGCAGTACTGTTAAAATCTCCATGTTAAAGTCGTGTATAACAAGGCTTAGAGAGGTTAATGTACACCGCCAACAGTTAAACGGCTACACGTGAACGTTTAAAAAGCAGGGCATTCGTATCTGTCAGAAGGCAGTGGTGGTTCAGTGGTGGGATTCTCACCTCCCATGAGGGAGACCCGGGTTCGATTCCCGGCCAAGGTACCTCATGGACAGTTACAACCTGTCAGTGGAGGCTTGCATGTTGCTGTGACGCTGAGCAGGTTTCAGCAGAGCTTCTAGACTAAGATGAACTAGGAAGAAAGGCCTGGAGGTCTACTTCTGGAAATCAGCCAGTGAAAACCCTATGGATCCCAACAGGCTGACATGCAACTGATCATGAAGATGGCGCAGGACTGGGCAGCATTTCATTCCGTTGTGCATGGACCCACGATGGGGTCGCCACGAGTTGGGGGCCGATTTGACGGCAGCTGACAACATCCCTTAGAGATCTCAGCGACATGCTTTTTGTGTCAACTAGGACTCAGTCCCTGGAGAAGGACATCATGCTTGGCAGAGTACAGGGTCAGCAGAAATGAGGAAGACCCTCAACGAGGTGGATTGACACAGTGGCTGCAACCATGAGCTCAAGCATAACGACGACTGTAAGGATGGTGCAGGACCCGGTGGTGTTTGTTCTGTTGTGCATAGGGTCGCTATGAACTGACTCGACATCACCTAACAACAACAAGAACAAGGACTTTATATGAGTCACACTGGACACTCTTTGTGACATGTTGAAAACAAGGAGCTTTGGGAGAAATTTAAGGACCCCAGAAGAGCCCGACTGCCAGGCTGTCAATAAAACAGACGACCTTCAGGTGTTTTCTGAGCACCCATCACTTTCACTCGGCCTCAGGGGACCATCCATCCTTGTTCCCGGGTCATGACATCCTCCTTTTCAGTCTATTCCTCTGCCTCTGCCATCACGTCTTCTCCTGACTTTAGTCCTTCTTTGAGGTTCTGGGTGTGCCTATGGTCCATATTTTTCTTGAGCTTATTTGAAATTTTCTAGGAATCTTGAAAAATGCTTTGATTTGACCTTGTCAACACATGGAGGCAGCAAAGCCTTATGGATAAAATGGGCCCAAATGCAGGTATTTCAGCCACGTAAGTCCGGGAGCCAGTTACACCCACACTTCCTGTCTCCCGTCAAATCCTGGACCATCCTCATGACAGCTGGCTCTGTCTGAGTCCAGGGGTGGCCACCTTAACACCCTCTGTTCTGGGTGCCGGTGACCACTTTTACACTGTGTGTGTACAGGTGGAAACCCTGGTGGCGTAGTGGTTAAGAGCTATGGCTGCTAACCAAAAGGTTAGCAGTTAGAATCCACCAGGCGCTCCTTGGAAACCCTATGGGGCAGTTCTACTCTGTCCTTTAGGGTTGCTATGAGTCGGAATCCACTCGACGGCCAAAGGTCTGGGGTATTTTTTGTTTTTTTTTACATGCATGTGTCTGCAGGACCGGATGGGTCAATGGCTTTCGTAGTCTCAGAGGTCACAACTGACCGCACGGCTATTCATGGGACAGTGACTGTGACAGAATGCACGAAGCTTTGGCTTCAGGTACTGGTGCTATTTATTTTGTGGGCCACACGTCTAAGCCAGTGCTGACCGTGCACTGAGCTCAGATTACCACTTACCACCAGACCTGGGTGCTACTGCCGCGTCCCAGAAATCAGTGGTCATGCTGTCAGGCTTCCAGGTTGTTCCTCCACCTTGCAGACACATTTCTCCTGCAGACCCGGCGAGAGCAAGGCCTCATCTCCACCTGCCCTTTGCAGAGGATTGCCTTTTTAAAAAAATCCCTTGCCAATTTGTTTCCTTGGGAAGGATCCCTAGCCTAGATGTTCCCTAGATGAGCCTGTGGTTCTAAGAGACAGGGTTACTTGCATTTGGGAAGGAACGTAGCAGGAATCAGAACCCGGGCCTCTCAACCTCTAGTCCTGGGCTCTTTCTACCAACGAGAATAAAAAAAACTCGTAAGTAGCTAACATTTATATAATACTTTGCAGTTTGAAAGGAATATTTTACATGTCTTATTTGATCCTCACAGAAATCTTATGAGATGATTAGCTTTGCTATTATCACCTTTTTTTGGTGATGAAGAAGCTGAAGCTCAGGAAGTTCATATGGTAGGGAGTTGGCAGGTCTCCCATGCAAAGCCTCTGAATCCAAATCCCGGATTTGGTTTAAAAAACCTGCCTTAGGAAAGATTTCTTTTGGTTAAGACTACCGGATTCCTTTAACTAAGCAGACACCCCCTAGGGATACCCAAACCCCAGTCCCATGGCCATCGAGTTGATTCCAACTCATAGTGACACCACAGGACAGAGCAGAACTGCCTCATAGGGTCTCCCAGGAGTGGCTGGCGGACTTGAACTGCTGACCTTTTGGTTAGCAACCGAGCTCTTAACCACTGCGTCACCAGGGCTCCCCCCTAGGCATAAAATAGCCAACTGCAATTCAAATTTAAAACTCAAGGGAAACAGCTGGCAGCTTCCTTAAACGCTATGTTGCATTTTAATAACCTAATACCCATGGGGAAACCCTGGTGGCCCAGTGGTTAAGAGCTACAGCTGTCAACCGAAAGGCTGGCAGTTTGAATCCACCAGGCGCTCCTCGGAAACCCTATGGAGCAGTTCTCCTCTGTCCTATAGGGTCGCTATGAGTTGGAACCGACAGCAATGGGTAACACCCATGAACTGCTGGGAGAAGTACAGCCCGAATGCTCCTTAGAAGCAAGAATGGAAAGACTTCATCTCACTTACTTTGGACATGTTATCAGAGGGGCCAGTCCCTGGAGAAGGACATCATGCTTGGTAAAGTAGAGGGTCAGTGAAAAAGAGGGCAACCCTCAATGACATGGATTGACACAGTGGCTGCAACAATGGGCTCAAGAATAACAATGATGGCGAGGATGGAGCAGGACCCGGCAGTGTTCCGTTCTGTTGTACAATAGGGTCGCTATGAGTCGGAACTGACTCCATGGCACCTAACAACAACGGTACTCACTGGCTCATGAAATATTAAACTCATCACCTAGTCAATGCAGCAGAGTTCACTAGAGCAATCGGAAGAGGGCCTGCCATTGCAAGATCCCAACTCCAAGGTCAGAGGAAATGTAAGAAGCAGCAAGAATCGTGTGCATTTGAAAAAAGTCCGTAAGTTTTTCATCAGTTCTCCGAAATCTGGAGTTGAGGGAGATTTGGAGGCCTCCAGGAGAACGTCTTGGCAGCATCTGAAATCTATTTCATTATTCTGATTCCTTAACCCTCTCCCTCACCGCATCAGCAAAATCAGTCAGCAAGTGACCTCACCCAGGCAATCTCTTTTATTTAATATTTGCTCATATAAGTTTCTCACTAACAATAGCTTAAGCTTTCTCAATAACAACAGCTGGCGACTGTTTACCTTCACGAAGGCTTGCTTCGTGCCAGGCCCTGCACTGAGGGCTTCATTCAGGGGCATCAGTGAGTTACTTCATCATCGAGAAACTATTCCGGGTGGCTGCTACTATCACCTCATTTCATAGTTGAAGAAACTGAAGTTTAAGGAGGTGGAATGGCTTACCCAAAGGTCCCAGCTAATCAGTGACAAAGGACGTGCTTTTAATCTCTAACCTAACTGGTGTCCTTGAAAAATAGGCTGGTGTCAATTTCTAATTCACCACCCGCTAGGACATTAACTTGGGGAGTTTTGCCCTTGAGAGGTGACTTGATTGTGTTTCAGCCTCTGGGCCACGTGGTGTTCTCTCGTAGACCTCCAGCCACCTTGTCCAGATGGTCCACGTGCCCATGAGGGTTTTCTCCCCCTCAGAAATCTGTCACACAACCTCGTCATCAGCTGTCACCCCAATTACTTCCCCTTCCCTGGCGGAGGATTCAGGGATCTGAACCTCTTGGGTGTTGGAATCCACTTTCCTTAAAGTGACTTATGAAAACCTTCCTCTGGTATTTAATTCTCAGTGACTTCTCCTGCAGAGGTGACCTTGCTAAAGGCAAAAGAGTCCCCTCCCAGCAAAACCTGTTTGGGTCAGTTACATTCCGGTCTGGATAAAGTCCGGCCTAGTTCAGACTGGGCCAGAGGACAGAAGGAACTCTGCAAACCCCTATGGCTCTCCAGCTTTACCTGCAGTGAAGCCCCAGCTGTGCATTCCAGGGGCCAAGGCCTCTCCCAATTGTTGCCACACGGATGGGGCTGGGGAATGAAAGATCTGGGCATGCAGTTCTTTCTATAGGTTTTAAAAGGGTGTATCTGTGGAAGACTCTGGACTTTAGGAAATATTTTTCCCCATGTTCATTTTTTCAGCTCTGCTCTCCAGCCATACAAGAAACTTTTGGCAGAGAAGAGGGTGGATGGTCACCTAGACCTTGGTAACCTCAGGGGACAGTCTCGAATAACATGCCTGTACCACAAAGCTCATCCCTTCCTCTTGTGGTAGGTTTTCCAATTGTTCTGGCCCAGGTACAGCATTTGTTTATACTTGGTTACACTGTGATTAGCCTTTCCATCTTTGTTTACTCTCTTATTTCAGAACAGAGACATTGTCTAGGGGACTGGAATGTCTGGACGAAGGTGGGCTGGAACTGAGGAGTTCCTGGTATCTTCTGTTTTCTCTCACTGACTCCATAGTGCAAGCCTTCCTGGAGGGGCTGAGACAATCATTTACCCCATTTAAAAAAGTGGCCCTGTTGGTGCAATGGTTAAGCCCTTGGCTGCTAACAGAATGGTCGGCAGTCCAAACCCACCAGCCGCTCTGTGGGAGAAGATGTGGCAGTCTGCTTCCATAAAGATTACAGCCTTGGAAACCCTATGGGGCAGTTCTACTCTGTCCTACAGGGTTGCTATGAGTCAGAATCAGCTCGACAGCAACAGGTTTGGATCTGGGGTGCCTAAAAAAATTCCACGTCATAAAAATGCCATTTCCCTTAAGTTATTCTATAAATTTAATGTGATTTCAAAAAGGTACCAATAAATATTTTTTAACATTTGGAATATAGCTGATTCTAAAGCTTATAGGGAAAAATAAACACAAAGCATAGGCAGAAAAAAAATCTAAAAAGGAAGTCTAGCTCTATCAGATATTAAAACTATAATAATTAAAATGTATATAAAAAATCCATTGAAAACCCTGGAGCACAGTTCTACTCTGACACACATGGAGTCGACATGAGTCAGAATGGACTTGATGGCAACTGGTTAAGGAAAGCCCTCAGTTGAAATTGCTTATGTCAGTTACCTAAAGTAAAAAAGAGTAGCTTAATATCAGTTATGCTAAAATGAAAATCATTATTTTGGATACAGCTTCTCCATAATAACTGGTCCATATTCAATACGACCAAACAGCCAACCAATTCAATTATTCCAGAGTTCCCCCAAGTATGTTCTGTAGAAACCAGTTCCTCAAGAAGTTAACAGGCATTCCTTGAGAAGAGGGTTCTGTGGTCAAGTAAGTTTGGGAAATGCAAAGTTAAGTAGGTTAAGATGGGGGGCGTGGTGGCTTAGTGGTGGAATTCTCACCCTCCATGCTGGAGACCCAGGTTCGGCTCCTGGCCAAGGTACCTAGTGCGCAGCCACCACCCGTCTGTCAGTGGAGGCTTGCGTGTTGCTATGATACCAAACAGTTTCAGCAGAGCTTCCAGACTAAGACAGACTAGGAAGAAAGACTTAGCGATCTACTTCCAAAACTCAGCCAATGAAAAATCACAATGATCTGATCTGCAGTGAAGGATTAGGTAGCATTCCGTACCACTGTACATGGGGTCGCCATGAGAAGGAGCCACCAATAACAACCAGGTTACTGGCGAAGGCTGCTCAGAGCTTTTCAAATGCAAATACACACTACGACCCTTGGGGGGAGGAGACAGTGTGCATAATACACAAGTTTCCCAAACTTGTTTGACCCTAAAACTCTCCTTGTGGCAGCTCACACGGCCATTGTTCCACGGAGTCCGTTGGCAATGCTGAGTTAGTTGACGAGGGGTACATTTTGCTGCTAGTTCACCCTGGTAGGTTCTGCAGGAAGCTGGGTTGCCAGCCAGAAGCTGGCCTTCCCTGGGGGGGAGCACGGGGAGCCTTCCTCAGCTGGCGGAGCATTGACACTCAATGCAGGACACACCTCTAGCAGCCCTGGGTCCTTCTGACAGCATCTATGCCTTTCCTTTCTCTCTGGGGTTTGATACCCTCTTCTTTCTCGTTTGTCTTTGCAAAGGATCGCTTTTCTTTACAGTACCTGGTTTTATTGTGTGTGCACTTCTGGGTCAGGCCTTAATTTCTCTGTGGAATGAGGCGAGGCGTATGCAAATACAACAAATGCCAACTGAACTACTCAAAAGCTCTGACTCACCACCTCTCATCTGCCCTTCTCATCCTGGGAGCCTTACAATCTCCAGAACACAGCCAGCCTGAATGCCTGCCCCAGGCTGTCCAGTGCCCTGGACGTAAGCAGGGCCATGTGTCAGGGCTGCTATCTGTACATCCTTTGGAAAGACGCTGGGTCTCTCTGGCTGCCAGTGACATCGTCTTTCAGCAGCATGCTGCTGAACATGTCCACTGCTGAACGCAGAGGACACGGCCCTGCTCAGAGATTCCTGAGTCACCCAGTCGGGGCCCTAACCGCAGACTCAACAGACTGGCCCATTCCTGCATTTGGGCTTCCCCCACGCCCACTTAGGCTCTGTCTTCTCCTTTCTGTCCCGAAGACACTTAACCCGTACAGGCCCGAGAGGCTAGGAAGGCTTTCTGCCCTACCTCCGGTCTAGGAAAAACCCACCTGAGTGCCTCACCAGCCTCATGCAAGTAGGGGCAGCCTAAAAAAAAAATCCTAAAAAAGAAAAAAATGCAAAACCAAGCCCGTTGCTGTTGAGTGGATTCTGACTCATGGTGAGCCCATGTGTCATAAAGTAGAAGTGCCTCGTAGAGTTTTCTTGGCTGTAATCTTTATGGAAGCAGATCACCAGGCCCTTCCATTCTCACTGGTCCAAGGAACAAGTGCAACAACACTCACAGCCCAGGCACTGCTCTGCCGGCACCAAGCTGGGAGCAGACTGGCAAACCCAGTGGGTGCGGCACCGGGGCAGGGCACAGGTCAGCCGGGTAGGGCAGAGGACCGAGTACCATATGGCTGACGTGCCTGGTCACTGTGAGGACCTCAAAGGGGTGGCGTACCTTTGCTGCCAGTTCCCAGGCTGATAAGCACAGGGTAAATGGCTCTGCGGACACCCCCAGCCACACTGTGTCTTCAAGCCATCACGAAACTAGAAGGGAGTGAAGTGGAAAGACCTCCTCCAGCCACCTCCCCAGAGGTTAAGGAGGGAAGGAGGGAGGGGCACTGGACTTGCGGCCAGAGGACCTGAATTTGACCTGAGCTAGTAGTTGTTGTGTGAACTTGACTTCCTATTTTATATTATTTAAATTATTTTTTATAATTCTATTTTAGATTAAAATTTTAAAAATTACTGAAATTTATTTAAAGAAGTAATTATTTATTTAAAAAATTAAGTTCCTAAATTTATCTGAATCTATGTTTTCTCAGCTGTGGAAGGGAGGTAATAACAAGGCCCATCCTCAGACAGGAGCCACGGTGGCATAGTGGTTAAGAGCTTGGCCGCTAGCCAAAAGGTCAGTGGTTCAAATCTACCAGGCACTCCTTGGAAACCCTGTGGAGAGTTGACTTGATGGCAGCTTTTTTTTTTGTTTTGTTTTAATTTATCCTCAGACAGTTGCTCAGATCAGATGAAGAAACGGAAGCCAGGGGTCCAGGACGGGCTTCAGGGCTCTAGAACCCTGAACAGTTTACACAAATTTTGCATGTATGTGAATATCTGTGTTTTTCTAGGAAGGGAAGTCAGATTTGTCTCTCATGTTGTTGTGTGCCATTGCATTGATTCAACTTATAGTGACCCTAGAGGACAGAGCAGAACTGCCCCCATGGGGTTTCCTGGGCTGAAATCTTTACAGAAGGACATTGCCAGGTCTTCTCTCCCGTGGAGTGGCTGTTGGGTTTGACCAGTTGATCTTTCGGTTAGCAGCTGAGTGCTTAACCATTGTGCCACCAGGGTTCCTTTTCCTCCCATATCTACCCCCAAAAGGTTAAGAAACATGAGAGCCAGAACACGGAGTTCAAATCCTGGCTCTGACTTTGGGCCAACTATTTACTCTCTCTGTGCCTGTGTGTGTGTCTAAAATGGGGATAACAGTAGGAAATGGTCTTAGAGTCGAGAATTAAATGGGAGGAAACATGGAAAGCCCTCAGAGGTTAAGTCTTGACCGAGGGTGCCTTACGTGCCAAACACCAGCCACATTTGGCAATCCTGCCCTGGAAAGTGAGGGCTGACGGCGGTTGGCAGGACTGCGGTGAGAGTGACGAGGGAGGGGAGCCACAGTGTGGGCATGGGGTGACATGTGGGAAGGACCGTGGCCCCACTAAGTGTATATGTGGCCTGTCTCCTCATTCTGAGCTCCTGCAAACTCTTTGAAAGCACCAATAAATAAATAAATAAATAAAACAAGCTGCCATTGGATCGACTCTGACTCACGGCGACCACGTTATGTCAGAGCAGAAGGGTGCTCTATAGGGTTTCCAATGGCTGATTTTTCAGACGTGGATTGCCAGGACTTTCTTCCTAGTCCTTCTCAGTCTGGAAGCTCAGATGAAACCTGTTCAGCATCCACATCAACACACAAGCCTCCGCTGACAGACAGTGGTGGACATGTGTGAGGTTCACTGGCCAGGAATGGAACCAGGGTCTCCTGCATGGAAGGTGAGACGTCTACCACTGAGCCACCACTGCTCCCTGTGCAGGACGCAAAAAAGCTAAACCCGCTGACGTCCAGTCGATTCCAACTTAGAGCAACCCCACAGGGTTTCCAAGGCTGTAAATCTCTACTGAGGCAGACTACCACATCTCTCTCCTTTGGAGCCGTGGGTGGTTTCAAACCACCAACCTTTTGGTTAGCAGCTGATCGCTTTAACCACCACGCCACCAGGACTCCATCCTATGCAGTAAAAGAGGTCCAAATAAAGAGGTAAACGTAACAAGCGGGCACTGGTGGGGCTGTAGAGACCAACGCATTTACTCAGAACCTAAGAGCGGCCCTTGAAGTGGTGGAGCAGCCCCCCACCCACCATCCGCCATCCGCCAGCCTGACCGAATCTCTGGCTGGGACTGTGGATAGTCCTGCCCTGGTCGTCTCCACTTCTCTTTTGTACTGGCTCAGTGGGCCTGGGAACTGCTGGTCCCTGGCGTGAGGCCGGCTTCACAGCCTCTTCTCTGCTTTGTCTCCTCACGTAACAAAACACAAGGGGTCCTTTAGGAGCCAAACCGGCTCCCCCTCCTCCGAGGCTGCAATCTGATAGTTTTTCTCCCAGCTACCTTGGCTGGGGGTTCTATAGAGATTTTTACCCTGTTTTTGAGCCCATGGCAGAAGGGTATCCATTTATTAATGTAGTCAATTGTTCAACAACTATATAGCGAGCTTCCCTCTGGCCCACCCTCAAGCACCCCTTGAATCACTTAAGCTCCTTCAGCTCACGGCCCCAAGGGAGTCCTGCCCACGCTCAGACTCTCCTCCCCTTCTAATTGGGAAAGGAGGCCTGAGTCGGATTTTTGGAGCCACCTCACCTTCCAGTCTCACACAATCTGGACCTACCTTGATAAAAAGGTTTAATTGTCTCGGGGAAAAATAACTTTCCACCTGGGCCAGCCCCCGGGTGTCTCCCTGAGAGCACACCAGGGGTACGCAGCCTTTGCTCCACACGTAAGCACCCAGCCAGGACCCCTGCAACAAGGGGCACTCCCAGCCCTTCCTTTGAGCACAGAGTGTTCATAAACAGAGCTTATGAATGGCTCCTTTAAGCTCCAGAACCCTCTTCTGAAAAGGTAATTCACACAGGGCCATGTCAGTAAATTTCCAGAGCCACACTCCTCTAGTCCGTGTCTGTGTCAGGAAGGTCAGCTGGGGCCCTCCAAGGAGAGCGGAAGGCACTGGGTACTAACATTGGTGGCTGCTGGAAGTCTTCCTACGAGGACAGCATAATATTTGTTGTGTGTTTTCTCCTTTCCCTTCTACTATTTCTGTCTTTCCTCCACAAACAGGAAGTGAGGCAGAGGTGGGAAGTCACCCAAGGAATGCAGGATAGCCTTCTGGGCCTTCCTCATGCCTGTCCTGTTGTAGCTTTGTCACATCAGAGCATCGCTGCCTGTTTACTTGCAGACAGTCCCCGCGGAATGGAATTCCGTGAGGCAGGGACTTGTCTGGGGCAGCTTCAGCCCAGCAGCCTGCACAGGGAAGCAGATGCGAATTTACACACACACATACACACTCACTCTCTCTCTCTCCCTCTCAATTCTAAACACAGGCGGGGGAAGTTTTTCATTTTGGAGAAGGAGCACAGCTGAAGCCCAGTGCCAGCCCCCGCCTTCCCAGATGGCTTCCCAGGGCCTCAGGACCCTGTACTCTGTCACTGCCATTTCCCGTGGCCTGCCTAGCCTGTCACTGGTGCGAGCCTCTGAACACCTCTGTCCCTGCCTCAGCTCCACTGCAGTGTGTATCCATTCTTCTGCAAGCTGGCCTCAGGTTCACATGTCTGTCATTCACCCCTCCAGCAACAAACTGGGTGTGGAGAGGGAGGGCTCTGCTCTTGGGTGGCCATCGTGTGTGGGGACAGACACAAGAAGGTAATTACAACTGATGGTGGTCAGCGCTAGGAGTCCAGTCTGAACAGGGTAGCCTGGGGCTGGAGGAAGGGTGGGATACGGGGACCTGGGGCCAGGGGAGCTTGGACTGGGGCCAGAGGCACCTGGGTGGAGGTAGGTTGGGGAGCGCTTTCAGGGAGATGGAAGGTCAAGTGCAGAGACTCAAAACGTCTCCAATACACAGGACAGCCCCCTCCATACACAGGACGGCCCCCTCCATACACAGAATGGCCCCCTCCATACACAGGAAGGCCCCCTCCATACACAGGACGGCCCCCTCCATACACAGGACGGCCCCCTCCATACACAGGACAGTCCCTTCCATACACAGGACAGTCCCCTCCATACACAGGACAGTCCCCTACAATACATAGGACATCCCCTCCATACATAGGACAGTCCCCTACAATACACAGGACAGTCCCCTACAACAAAGAATCATCTGGCCCAACATGTCAATAGTGCTGAGGTTAAGACACCCTTCTCTCTCAAAACGTTCCTGTCCTGTGTCTCATTCATGAGCACTTTGTTCCTTTGTTTTCCATGATGACAGCTAGATAAAAGATAAAGGGACCAAGGTCTTGAAGGCTGCTTCTAGCTAAATTTACTCTTCTTGAGACAATGGCATTTTAACAAGTCTCCAGCTGACTGTGAGCGCCACCCTAAAGGGATAAATGCTGGTGGAAGTTCAGCTCCTGGGCAGCCCAGTAAGGGACGGCAGCCGCACCCTCTCAGCCTTCGAAGGGAGGCGGGGGGAAGGAACCCCTGAAGGGCCAACAGAGGGACACCCCCTCTGGAGCTGGCACGGAGGAGGATCTCTAGAGGAAGTGCACACCCCGCCACTGGCTAAGCCAGGCTTGCGAGGTGGTGGCCGATGAGTCACCTTGGGCGGCCACTGATGTTACTCAGTTCACAGCTTGGCAGCAGCCCAGAAAAGAACACCCCGCAGCTGGGGCTCCCCACCCATGTGCAATCACTTCTCACTCTGACCAGGCTCCAGGAGTGGGAAGTGAGGCAGCGGTGGTTCAGTGGTAGGATTCTCCCCTTCCAGGCGGGAGGCCAGGGTTCGATTCCAGACCAGCGCACCTCATGTGCGGCCAGCACCCGTCTGCCAGTGGAGGCTTGTGCACTGTTACAACAGTGCTGAGCAGGTCTCAGCTTTGCTTCCAGACTAAGACAGGCTAGGAGGAAAGGTCTGAGAATCAGCCCTACAGACCCCAATGGTCTGATCCTGCCGTGCGTGGGGTCACTGTGAGTAGGGGGCCAACTCGACAGCAGCTGACAACGACTCAGAGGGAAGGGTGAAGATCCTCAGCTCTACTCACATCCCCCGCCCCCAGTACCACAAAGGTCTTCAGCCGCCTTTGGTAAACTGTACATCAGAACTGTGAGCAAGAGAGAAGTACCAAACCCTGCGTCCCCTTCCCCTTGCCTTCTCTTTCTCCTGCTTCTCCTCCAGCAGGGGGCTACAAGGGTAAAAGGCAGCAAGGAAGGGGGAGAAAGAGGCCCTGGCTTGATGTCCACACTCAGAACTTTGTGGCAACTACACAACTCTCCAAAGGGAGTCCCTGCCCCAGCAGCTGAGCCACCTTCCTTTCCTCAGCTGCCCTGGACCAAAGGAAGCAGCCTGCTGCGGTTTTAGCTCTGCACCCAGCTGGGCCCATGGCCCCCATTTCCGACTACCTTTTGAGTTCTTACCTCCTAGCCCTCCAGCAGAGGTAGCTCCTCGTGGCTGCCATCCCCCAATCACAGTTAACTCCACCCCTCCTCCTCTGATCCCTGCTGCAGTCATAGACCCCTCAGGAGGAGAGGAGGTGGAGTCTGGCCCTCAGCTGCCAACCTCTGTCCAGACTTCTCAGCAATCTCCTCCCTCACCTCCTGGAGGATCTGGAGGGGTGTATCAATTCTCCTTGATTCATGGGGCACTTAGAGTGCTGAACCACAGGAAAAATGTCAAACTGCGACTGGGACAGACAATGGCAGGAGAAAGGTCATATTGTGGATTGACTCAGTGAGGGTGATGTTGGAGATCTTCTCCTCTGATCCTAACTCCTAGACAGATGGAGAAGCCACAAGAGGCAGCCCTGGGCTCCAATGGCACCTTTTGGTTTTATGGTCTCAAAATGAAAACCTCTCCACTATTCCCATTTCACAGATGGGTAAGTAACAGCTTGCGGCTAAAACCACAGCGGTGCACGGAGGCAAGGGCGTGTGCTAGGAGAGGAGAGTGCCCAAGCTCTGTAGCACCAAGACGCTCCTAGCCCCTTGGGGAAAACATCAAGAAAAAATAAATTGGAACCCTTGAGACCATGGCCCTGAGACACCCTTCAAACTTGGAAGTGAAATCACTCCCAGAGATCACATTATAGCCATACAATAGACAGGCCTATAAAATGTACAATAACACCAGTGAGGACTGCACACCTCAGAACAATCAACTATATGAGACATAAAGGGTAGCATCTGCCCAAAAGCAAAGTCCAAAAGAGCAATAGAGGCAGGAAAACTGTGCGAATGGACATGGGGAACCCAGAGAAGAAGGAAGACTGCTGACACATTCAGGGGTTTGCACCCAATGTCACGAAACAACCTGTGTGTAAATTGTTGAATGGGAAACTAATTTGCTCTATAAACTTTCACCTCAACAATAAAATATTGCCAAAAAAAAAAAAAAGAAAGAATGACTCCTGAAAGTTGGACTTTCTACCCTGTTAACACCCCACCCTAAAACGCCACAGGCTGCCAAGTGCTAAAGCTGGGACCCAGCCAGGCATTTAAGACCTTCCATGATTTGGCTCCATCTCACCTTTCCAACCTCACTTCACAGTTCTCCCCTCTAGACCCTTGCTCCCCAGAGATGACGTGTAATTTGCATTTTATTAAATCTTTATTATGCATTGCAGCACTAATCACAATAGCAACAGATGGAAACAACCTAAGTGCCCATTGACCGATGAATGGGTAAACCGTGGTGCACACACACAATGGGATACTGCACAGCTGTAAAGAATAACAACGAGTTCTCAAAATATAATGTGGATGAACTTGGAAGGACGTTATGCTTTGTGAAATAAGTCAATCACAAAAGGATAAATATCGTATGATCGCACTTTTATAAGAAAATAATAGGTATATATACAGAAAACAAGGTCCAATGGTGATTACCAGGGATGGGAAGAGGAGGGTAGGGAATCTCTAGATAGTAGACACTTGTTACTTTTAGTGATGGGAAAGGCAGTATTGAATGTGGGTGAAGTGTGCACAACTTGACCAAGGTAAATGATGACACTAAGAAGCACATAATAAAGGAAGTTTTTGGTAAATGCTGTAATACACACAATTTTGCAACAACAGCAATAACAAAAAATATAGGTATGCTTACATAGGTAGGTACGTATGCATATATGCATATAGGAAGATACATACGTATGTATACAGGTGCAGGTATAGACATATCTATGGCCGTATGTATATACATGTATGTGTGTACTGCACATATATCACATATAGTAAAGTACATAGGGAGCACAGTTACTTACAGTTCCTAGATATAACCAAACACCTCACAGGATTTGTTTACTGGATTTGAAGGCTTAGGACCATAGTCTCGTGGGACAACTCAGTCAACTGGCATGACATAGTTCATAAAATTTATGTTCCACATCCTAGTTTGGTAAGTAGCATCTGGGGTCTTAAAAGCTTGCGAGCTGTCATCTAAGATACAACTATTGGTCTCTTCTCATCTAGAGTGAAAGAGAAGGAAGGAAACCAAAGACTCAAGGAAGAAACTAGCCTACAGGACTAATAACCTACAAGAACCATAGCCACATCTATCCTGAGACCGGAAGAACTAGTTGGTGCCCAGCTACCAGTGCTGACTGTTCTGACCAGGGCAAATTAGTTGTATCCAGGACGTTACAGAAGGTCCTGGATAGAATGGGAGAAAAGTGTAGAACAAAACTCTAAATTCTTTAAAAAGCCCAGACTTACTGGACCAGTAGAGACTAGAGGAACCTCCTACACCATTGCCCTGTTGTTGTAGTTAGGTGCGGTCGAGTCAGTTATGACTTATAGTGACCCTGTGTACAACAGAACGAAACACCGTCCAGTCCTGCACCATCCTCACAAGCCCATTGTTGCAGCCACTGTGTCAATCCATCTCGTCGAAGGTCTTTTTTCGCTGACCCTCTACTTTACCAAGCATGATGTCCTTCTCCAGGGACATGTCCACAGTATGTGAGACATAGTCTCACCATCATTGCTTCTAAGAAGCATTCTGGTTATACTTCTTCCAAGACAGATTTGTTTGTTGTTTTGGCAGTCCATGGTATATTCAACATTCTTTGCCAACACCACAATTCGAAGTTGTCAACTCTTCTTTGGTCTTTGTTATTCATCGTCCAGCTTTCACACGCGTATGAAGCAACGGAAAACACCATGGCTTGGGTCAGGCGCACCTTGTCTTCAAGGTGGCATCTTTGGTTTTCAATACTTTAAAGAGATCTTTTGCAGCAGATTTACCCAATGCATTACATCATTTACTTTCTTGATTTCTGCTTCCATGGGTGTTGACTGTGGATCCAAGTAAAAAGAAATCCTTGACAACTTCAATCTTTTCTCTGTTTATCACGATGTTACTTATTGGTTCAGTTGTGAGGATTTTTGTTCTCTATGAAGGCTGTGGTCTTTGATCTTCATTAGTAAGTGCTTCAAGTCCTCTTCACTTTCAGCAAGCAAGGTTGTGTCATCTGCATAACGAAGGCTGTTAATGAGTCTTCCTCTAATCCCCATGCCTCATTATTCTTCATATAGTCCAGCTTCTTGGATTATTTGCTCAGCATGCAGATTGAGCAAGTATGGTGAAAGAATACAACCCTGACGCACACCTTTCCTGACTTTAAACTACGTAGTATACCCTGTTCTGTATGAAAAGCTGCCTCTTGGTCTATGTAAAGATTCCGCATAAGCACAATTAAGTGTTCTGGAATTCTCATGCTTCACAATGTTATCCATAATTTGTTATGATCCACACAGTTGAATGCTTTTTCATAGTCAATAAAACACAGGTAAATATCTTTCTGGTATTCTCTACTTTCAGCCAGAATCCATCTGGCATCAACTGTGGCTCCACGTGGAACTATTGCCCTGAGATATCTTTTATGTACAGAAACCACACCCAGGTGTCACCTTTCAGACAAGTAAGAGATTGGCTCATAAAATAAACATCACCTGTGAGTACTGTGTTCCTTTAAAAAACCATCTACGAGAGACCAAACGGTCAATATTTACCCTAAAGCAAAGATGAGAATGTAAGGGAGGGGCAGTAGGGAAACTAGATTAATGGAAATGGAACAACCAGAACGGAAATAAAGAGAATGTTGACACACTGTGGAAAGTGTAACCAGTATCACTAAACAATATGTATAGAAATTGTTTAAGAGGAACCTAATTAGCTATATAAACGTTCCCCCAAAACAAAGTAAAATATCGTAATTAAAAGTCTTTATTATGCATCAGCCTCTGGTACGCTGAGGTTTACATGAGTTCTTTCAGTTCATCCTCACATCGCCCTGAGGTAGGTACTATTATCCCCCATTTGATGGATGAGGAAACTCGGGCTTGAAGAGGACAGTGACTTACCCAGAGGGACAGAGCTAGTAAGCGGCAGAGCCCAGAGTCTAGCCCATGACTGCGACGCCCAAGTCCTGGCTCTTAGCCCACACGGTTTAGATGTGTGCTGATTCATGATGTGCCTTGCTTTGGCCCTGTGCAGAGACACACAGGCCTGCGAGGGCCAACCTGCCCTGTGGAGAGTAAGGGACAGGACACTGGATCCCAGTGCTCAGCCTATGTGCTACGTGCTAGCCAGTGTGGAAGCCACAAGCCATGTGCAGTTATTAAAATTAAACATTCAGATTCTCAGTTACATTAACCACATTTCAAGTGCTCCACAGCCACATGTGACTAGTAGCTACTTGACTGGACAGTGAAGATACAGAACATTTCTGTCATTGCAAAAAAGTTCTATTGGACAGTGCTGGTCTAGAGTCTTCCTTGCTGAAGTCGGGAAGCACTGATAACCCTCAGCATGGGCTCCACCATGCAAGCGTGGCTGGCCAGCACCCACCACAGTCCCCAGAGCACAGGCCCTTCGTCTCTGAAACCCTCAGAAGGGGCCTCCCTGAGGCCAGTACTGTTGAGTGACTGATGCTGAGCCAGGCTCTGTGGACCTCAGAGGGCAGTCGTTTGAGCTCAAGTTGAGCAGGTGAAAATGCAGGGGCTGCCAGGGAAGTTAAATGGTTTTAGTCATAGGATGCAGAAGTAGCAGAGCCTTAGGAAAATCCGATCCAGCCCTCTTGTCTCAGAGGTGAGATGACTAAGGCCACACAGGGCCGTGGAAGCTAGGGGAAAACCGTGGGGGCACCTGAACAAGTGAAATGCCACATCCTGCTCCACAGCACGTGGGCAGGAGGCTGGGATCCTGGACACCCCTCTTGGGCACCTGTGGCTTTAGAGGAAAGGATGTGGGGGACTGGGGGATCCCTCAGGGGGACGGCTCCCACTGCTCCTTCTCCTGGGGGCAGAACAACCAGGGAGAGATTTGTTCCTCAGGGATCTGAGGAGGCAGAAACCCCAATACGTCAAGGCGGAGGGGGGCAGCTGGGGCACGACAGGCACCCCTGGGCAAAAGAGCAGGGTGCTTGGTTCATCCTGCCCTGTTTATGAAGCTGTCTTGGACATAGCAGCAGAGGGAGCTGGGAGCATTGAGCAGCAGCCGCTGGGGAGAAAGCTGTGAAAGAGCATTCGCATTTAGCCAGGAGAGAAGCTGGGAGGAGATGCTGAATCAGCAGCACCTTACCTCTGCCCCGGGCGGCTGGTGGGGCCGCGGCCGGGGTGGTGAGAGTGGCACTGGGGCTAGTGGTAAACGGTTGTTTTTAAGAAAAAAAAAGGATTTCCTTTCTTCATCAAACCAGCCAACACCTATTTTCTTTTCTTGTTTAACTATTTGCATATTTTTAAAAAAAGATACCTGCAAATTCCAATAAAGGGGAACCCTACAAAACTCCTGACCGGTATTCCTCAAAACTGTCAAGGTCATCAAAAACAAGGAAAGTCTGAGAAACTGTCACAGCCAAGAGGGGCCTAAGGAGACATGACAACTAAGTGTGATGTGGTGTCCTGGGTGGGATCCTGGGACAGAAAAAGGACTTTAGGGAAAAACTAAGGACATTTGAATGGAGTATGGACTTCAGTTAACAATCAAAGTCCCTGGGTGCACAGTTTGCGCTCAACTACTAACCCAAAGGATGGTGATGTGAACCTACCCTGCAGTACCATGGAAGAAAAGCCTGGCAATCTGTTTCCATAAAGATTACAGCTAAGAAAACCCTAAGGTGCAGTTCGTTCTCCTCTGTAACAAAGGGGGTCATCTTGAGCCGGAGTGGACTCCGAGGCAATGGGTTTGGTTTGTTTTTGTTTTAGTTAATAATAGTAATGTATCAATATTGGTTTGTGAATTGTAACAAACGTACATACCAACATAAAATGTTTAAAACAGGGGAAGCTGGGTGTGAGGTATATGAGAGCTCGCTGTGTGATCCTTCTCAATCTTTCTGTAAATCTAAAACTGTTCTAAAAAATATAAAGCCCGTCAAAATAAAAATGGGCACCTATTATTTTAAAAATCATTTTTAAAACTGAAGAGTCCATAGCTGTCCCCTTTATGTTTATTTCCACATGTATTTCTCTTTGCTTCTGAGTGTTATAAGCTCTGTGTCGGCCAAATATACCAAACTTGCCCTTCCCCCTTCTTGGCACTTCCATGCTTAGAATATGAGTTTTTGGTGGACACAGGTGTGGTTTCCAAACCAGCTTTGCTTCCTTTTCCTTCTCTTCCCTTTTGTTCCTCATTCTTCCTTCCTCTCTTCTATAATCTGGCAAAGAGCCTTTTCACAAAGCTGGACTCAATAATAATCCTGGCCCCTTGAATTGGTTCAGGCTTCTACAGTTTACCAAGAATGTTTGCCTAGATGAATTTCACTTTTCACCTCAGCTGTGGGAAGGGAGTATTATCATTATTCCCATTTTACTGAAGAGGAGACTGAGGCTCAGAGAGGTTGGATAACTTGCCCAAAGCCACACAGGCTAGTAAGCAGTGGAGGGAGCAGAGACTGGAAACTAGACGTGCTTTTCCCTTGGGTCTGCCCTCTTTCTCTCTTCACTTTCTGCTGAGCTGGGCTTGGGGAGAGGCACCCTGCAGCCCAACACCTCCTGTTGCTGTTCTGGGGGCCTGCATGACTCTGTGGGGGTGGAGGCAGGGTGACCCACTTCTGAGGGAGCCCTGAGAACACTGGCTGGGTTTCAATGAAATGGAGCTTATTGTTTCAACAGTTTTGGCAGTGTTGGCAGCCTCAGGCTCTCCCCCGGGAAGCAGGGGCCTGCCGGGTACCCTGATCTGTGCCTTCCAGGTGCTGGTATCTGTGAGCTGGAAGGGGCGTGGGGGACAGTGGAGAAAACTCGGCAGTGGTCCAGTGAAAACCATTAGTGGTCAGAAGAGACAGACTTTGACTTTCCTGGGCCCTTGGGGGTCGTTCCAAGTGGTAATCACCTGTAAGGAAATGGTTCTCCCAGCAATTACAGAGCCAGATTTAGCTGCAGGCCCTGTGCAGGGCTGCCCAGCGGAGGTTTAGTCTGGTCTCCATCCCCGGCCCGAGAGGGGCAGATTTTTCTGGGCTGAGTCGATTCCTAGCACAGCCACGTTCTGCACCATGGATGGCTCGTAGTCGGAGCAGCTCTGCACACATGGTTCAGATTACCTTGCTGAAGCTCCGAAGCTGAGCCTTCTGGGAAAGTGGGGGGAGTCTGGATTAACCACGCTGGGCAGCACAGTGGAGGCTGGCAGGGTGTTGGAAAAAGTCCAAGTCCAAGGACATCACTCACCCACGTTCACCAGGTAATGGAGTGAGTCTCAGGTGGAAGCCAGTTAGGTCTAGAAAGTGAATTTTGCTTTGAGAATTTCACCTCCATATTTCTCTGCTCAGCCTTTTGGCAAATCGGAGGGAGCATGGGTTATGAAAAGGACAGAGAATTTTAAATCTCATCAGGGTTCATTCCTATGGCAATTATTAGCTGTGTGGCCATGCATGTGACCTCCCCTATCTGTGCCTCAGATTTTCTTATCTAGGTGGTGGGGCGGGGGGAGGGAGGGAGAAAGAGAAGGAGGGAGGGAGGAGGGAGAAAAGGAAGTAGGTAGGCAGGTAGGTAGGTAGGTAGGTAGTTGACTCCGACTCATGGCGACCTTACGTACAACACAAAACTGCCTGTTCTGTTTCATCTTCAAAATCGCTGGCACGTTTGATCCACTGTTGCAGCTACTGACCAGTCACCTCACTGAGGGTCCCCTCACCCTCGCTGGCCCCCTACGTCACCAAACATGATACCCTCCTCTACCGACTGGTCTCTCCTGATGACTTGTCCAAAGCAAGTGAGTTGGACAACGTTCTTTTGTGTTCCGTAAGGTTTTCATTGGCTAATTTTCAGAATTAGATCTCCAGGCCTTTCTTCTTAGTCTGTCTTGGCTTGGAAGCTCACTGAAACTCGTCCACCATGAGTGGCCCTGCTGATGTTTGAAATACCATTGGCATAGCTTCCAGCATCATTGCAATACACCATCCACCACAATAGGACAAACTGACAGGCAGGTGGTAGGGGTGGAAATATTACCTCAGTAAGTTACAGTGGTATGCAGGTGTCAGGTGCTATTCCCGTTCCACATGCGAGATAAAGATGGCCTCTAGGCAGTTCTAGCCCCCTAACACAACGGCTACACTCAGTGCCAGGCCCAGGAATGGCTTTAGAATGGCTGAATACCACATCTTGGGGGATCTTTGCGGTTCCCTCATTCACATCCCTGCTCCCCACTTGCAGGAGAGACGGAGGCCTGAGAAGCACAATGACCTGCCCAAGGTCTTCAATCTCTGGCCACCTGCCTGGGTGTTGCTGCCACGGCCCTTGCCCCTGGACTTCTGGACATGTTGGGACTTGGTGACTGTCACCACATGACCACCTGTGCCCAGATGCCAGAACCGTGGCGAAAGCTCAGTAAACCACATTTCAAAGACTATACTCTAACCAGAATCCTCCAAAAGAAAAAGCTAGAACAAAATGGCAAGTGTGGTATAAAAAACCTTAGAAATAACACACCAGTTACTGAGAAAGTTTTAAAAGGCTTAAATGTAATCTGGTTTTTATTTGTTTTGGTGCATGCCAAAAACCAAAACCAAATCCATTGCCATCCAGTCAATTCCGACTCATAGCGATCCTACAGGACAGAGTAGAAACCCCGTAGGGTTTCCAAGGAGCAGCTGGTGGATTCGAACTGCCATCCTTTTGGTTAGCAGCCGAGCTCTTAACCAGTGTGTCAGCAGGGCTCCTTGGTGCATACAGAGGGGGATACTCCCCCAGGAAGGCAGGCTCTGCCCGTCTCCTCTCCTAATGCCCTGGGAGTATTTAAACAGGACTTAAACATCATGTTTCTGTTACTTGGAATTAGGCTCTTAAGGTGCTGTTAAACTCTGAAGTAGATGTTTAGTCCAGGTGTATGTTCAGTCCAGGTGTGGCGTTCAGTCCAGGTGTATGTTCAGTCCAGGTGTGGCGTTCAGTCCAGGTGTATGTTCAGCCCAGGAGTGGTGTTCAGTCTAGATGTACCGTTTAGGACAGGTGTGTAGTTGCCTTGTCTGGAGTTTCTAAAGCCCCAGGTGTGGCTGAGGTCTCCATCAGCTTCCAGCCCCATTAACCTGCATTTTCTCTAACCAATGGATTTTCCCAGGGCATCTACCTTAGGTGCTGAGGGACCCCTGGTCATCTTTCTTCGGTGGACGAGGAGGGGGAAGGAGACAGGAAGGTAGGAATGGGGAGGTAAGAATGTGCGCTGGCATCTCAGGAATCTGGCTGGAATCTCAGCTCAGACCAGCTCAGTTCTGCCGCCCAGGGCTGGTAATGTTCTCCCTCAGAGGCCTTTCCCGTGGGCTCCTAGGGTGCCCATCCTAACGATTCAAACAGCTGCCTCAACATTCCTGAGGGGTTGGAATTTCCCCCAGGACCCTCCTAGGGAGTCTAGTTTGGGGTTAAGTGTACAGGCCCTGGGTCCAACTGACTGCATTTGTATACCAGGTCCCACTTTAGCTGTGGCACCTTAAGCAAGCTACTCCCAAGACTTCACTGTCCTCATCTATGGAATGGGAATAACCACAACACCTTAGTTTTGCAAGCTAGCTTAGGGTCTGGCACATAGTACACCCTTAGTATATGTCAATCACTATTATTATGAGTAACCTCTGCTAAGTGGGCAAAGAAAGGAGGTACTAGCCAAGGTGATCAGTTTTGTTACTGATGGAGTTGCTTGGGGAGCCAGCTGAAGCTGATGGCAGGAAAAGGGTTTTGATTTATTACAGCAAATAATCTGTTCAAGCAATTTCAAGCTCGTATTATAATTATCACTAAAAAAAAAAAAAGAGGAGGAGATTGCTAAATAACAGTCCCAGGCCCACTGCTGGGACTTCAGGGCAGTCTTGGGAGCGTTCGTACTAAAGTCGGGGGAGTCTAGGTTCAGATGCTCAACAAGCACTGTGCCCGGAAAGAAATCAGAGCGCGGCCTCAGAAGCACGCTCCCGGTCCAGGTGCTCCGGCTGGTCTGAAGTAAATGAACGTCACAACGGCCTTTACAACAACAACCCGGCTTCCCCTGTTGTGATACCATGGTGACCTTGACTTGCAAACACTGAGAACTCCCCGGTACTCTGACTTCCTCTCAGCAGCGAGCACTGGGGTTTCCTCTTCAGTCACCCTGAGTCACCTACCCTGCAGAGGCCTTTCCTGTGGGCTCCTGCACCTCAGAAGACGATGTCTTAGTGCCAAGGGAGTACCCCGACTTGGCCCTCAAGCCAGATTGTTTCACAGGCCACCTCGAATTGGCCCTGGGGTTTGAGACCAAGGGCGGCTGAAGTCCAGAAAGGTGGTCCTCCACGTAGGTGCATCTTTGTCACCTCAGCAGCTAGCCCAGTGCAGGGGACATACCAGTTATCAGTGGCCACTGGGTCAACCCTGACTCATGGCAACCCCATGTGTGTCACAGCAGAACTGTACTCCACAGGCTTCTCAGTGGCTGGTTTTTCAGAAGTAGGTCATCAGGCCTTTCTTCTGAAGAGCCTCTGAGCAGACTTGAACCTCCAGCCTTCTGGCTAGCAGCTGAGCTCATTAACCCTCTGCATCACTCAGGGGCCATAGGAGGTCCTCAATCTGAGTGCCTCGACATGGGGCTGGGGGTGGAACTGCTGTGTCAGCAGATAGGAAATTTCAAGGGCTCAGAGGGCTTCAGGAATGGGAACCCGCTAAGTTGCCTGGAAGGAGAAGCCAAGGTTTGTCCCTTACCCCTCCTGCCACCACCTTTAGACAAGACCTCAGAGCTTGCTCTGGTCCCGTTACTTACCCAGGGCGCCTTGGCAGATGTCTGTGCGGGTGGCTCCTCCAATAATGAACTGGGGGTCAGCGCAGATCTCCTGGGGACAAGACCCACAAAGTGCCGTCAGCCCCCCAGGTGTTCATTTGCAGTCAGGAAGCCTCGGTTCCCAAGGGGTGCCCTGTGCCCCTTCTCCCCTTTCCCTCTCCTCTGGACAACGTTCTGCATGGGCCCAGTCAGAGTTCTGGGCTTCGGTGTCCTTGGTGTCCTTCCTGACGCCCCACCCCATGGCCCCGATGGCGGGTGGGGCTGGTCTTGACTGAGAAGGGCAATACTTGGATCACACATGCTGCAAGCTGCCTGCAGCTGTTTCCATCATGCTACGTCCTAGTGGCTGTGGCAGTGTCTTGTCCAGACCCCCCTTGATGTGGGGCCACCCCACCCGCCAAGCTCGTACCCTCTCTTCTGTTCCGGCCCACAAGTTGTTGTTTTGCTTGCACGGAGTTCCTCCCCCTCCCACCCTGCTCTCTCCCCTTCCACGTCTTGTTGTCAACTCATAGCAACCCTATAGGACACAGCAGAACTGCCCCATAGGGTTTCCAAGGCTGTAATCTTTACAGAAGCAGACTGCCACATAGTTCTCCCATGGAGCTGCTGGTGGGTTTGTACCACCACCCTTTCAGTTAGCAGCTGAGGATCGAACCACTATACCACCAGGGCTCCTCTTTCACGTCTTACCACATCTCAAAGCTCACTCCCACCTCCTCCATGAAGCCCCCCTTCATAGTCTAGCCCTCACTCGCCCCCTTGACTCCGATTACCAGGGTAGTTGTAATTCTGCAGCTTAGTCCTTAATTGTGGGCTATCTTGTGTTCACGGGTCTTCTCTTGTCTTCCTAATACGTACACACGTGTTGAGGGCAGGGCGATGTTTCTGTTATTGTTGGATGCGGTTGAGGCAGCCCCTGACCCCATGCGCAACAGAACAAACGCTGCCCGGTCCTGGCCATCGCACGACCACTTGTGGATCGGGCCTTTGTGATCCACAGGGTTTCCGGTTGCTGATTTTTCAGAAGCAGATCACCAGGTCTTTCTTCCTAGTCTGTGTGGAAGCTCTCCCGAAACGCTGTTCAGCATTATAGCAACACGCAAGCCTCCACCAACAAATGTGTGGTGGCTGTACCTGAGGTGCACTGGCCAGGAATCGAACCCAGGTCTCCTGCGTGGAAGGTGAGAATCCTACCACTGAACCACCAATGCCCCCTGAATTCTTCCATAGGCTTAGAGATACTGGAAGCATTCATGTATCGCGTACCTGCTGTATACCGGACAGTGTGCTTCGTGCTTAATCTCACGCTACCCTCTCAGGAACTCAGAAGGGGCATTATCCCATTTCACAGGTGAGGAAATAAGCTCACGGAGGGAAAACAACGTATCCAAAGTTACACAGCACATAAGAGACAGCACTGGGATTTGAACTTCCTCGTCTTAACACTAAAGCACCCAGGCTTTCCACTCCTGCACTGCCTCTAACTGATTGCTAACAAGTCTCCAGGGTGTTAAAACCTCAGTGGCAGTGGGCCCACAAGCAGCCCAGGGAAGCCAGCCTGGAATGGTGCCGGCCTAGGCCCTCTCGGCAGGCCTCACTGGGTGTGCTTCCTGATTCTTAAGCGTTCCCCCCCAAAGCCACAGAGGAAGTCAGGCATAAATCTGGGCTCCTCTTGCCTAAGTGTGTACGAGCTGCTGTTACGTCTCATGTCTGCTCTGAGCGTCACAGATGGGTGCCACCACCCCACGTCCCTCAGCGAGCCCTCTGTCAAGCAGGCGAGACCTGGATGCAGCCCTGGTCCGCCCTGGCTTACCCTGCGGGAGCCCTTCCTGAGCCCCAGTCTGCAGCAGAGCTCGTTCTCGTCCTGCCTTTGCCCTGTCTCCCTGCTCTGAGAATGCTTCTCTGCTGAGGCCAACAAGGTCTGCCAGACCAAGCAAGGCCTGCCAGTCAAGCACTTACCTGGCTGGCGGAATAGATGGGCCATGGTGCTGGCAGCCTCTTTATTCTAACCATATTGATAATCCTCCGTGCACCAGGCACTCACCCCAGGGGCATTTTTCCACTATGTTTCAGAAACTTTCTCATGCCTCTAGCAACCTCTGCAGAGAAGTCCAAGCCCAGAGTGGCACGCAGAAGTACTTCAGAGAGTAGAATGCTGTGCGAGGCATGCAGGACACTGAATTAAATCTGAGATGAGCCAGTCAGAGACAAGGGGCTCTGAGGACTTGGGCTTCAGACAGCCTGGGTTTCAATCCTGGCTCTGCTGCTTGTTATTTGGGCTCTGTAAGCCTGGGCAAGTTACTTAACCTCTTTAAGCTTCAGTTTTCTCATCCGTAAAATGGGGATGATGATGATAAGCATACCCACCACACAGGATGTTTTGTGATTAAACTAGGTCACCGTGTAAGCCTGTCTTGGTTAAGCGCTCCACAGACGTTGCCTATTATTATCGTTGTTACTATTACTATAGGAAAAGTTGATGATGATAATCACTGACCTTGGAAGTGCAAGTCCAAGGCAGAGTTCGGTCAGCTGAATATAAGCAAGTCCTAAACCACTCAGAGGCTTGGTTCCCTCATGAGGAAAATACCTGCCTTGCTCCTCCACGTCCTGCCTGTCAGCTTGTCCCACTCTGGTGGCTGGGAGATATGCCACTGGCATTTCAAGCATCAACAGGGTCACCCATGGTGGACAGGTTTCAGTGCACCTTCCAGACTAAGAAAGACTAGGAAAAAAGGCCTGGTGATCCACTTCTGAAAATTAGCCAATGAAACCCCTACGGATCAGCTCTGGAAGATGAAGGTCCCCAAGTTGGGAAGCACTCAAAATACACAATGGACTCAAGCACACCAACGATCACAAAGATGGCACAGGACCAGGTCATGTTTCGTTCTGTTGTACATGGGGTTGCCATGAGTTGGAGCCGACTAGATGGCAATGAACAAGGGGCTCCTACCTGTCTGGGTGCTGGGAGGCTCTGGTGTGCCATCCTTGGCCAGCCCAGTTCTTCTCCTCACTGTGACCCCTGAGCCAGTCCCTGGCCTCACCAGGACGTCAGCCACTTTCTGCTTCATCCCCCTTCCCTCCCTGCAGCCACTCTTCACCAGTGGTGTGAAACCCCTTGCCCCTGAGACACCAGTCTCTCTCCCAGCAAGAGCACGCCCTCCTCCACCCAAGGCTAACCGGCTCCCCTGCCCTCCCAGGACCCCATACTCTCACATCCTCGGACCCTGTTTCACGACTACCTGCTCTCTGCCTTCACCTCCAATCCCTTCCTTCCTGGGGGCTCCACACAGAGCACGTTCAAGGCGCTCTCATCAAGCCCCAGGTTTCACTCTACCTGCCATTTTCTCTGTCTCTCTTCCTACAGGCATGCTTTCAAAAGAAATTGATCACATTCTCCATTTCCATCTCCTAACTCTGGACTAGGCTGACTCCTCAGTCCACTGCAATCTGCTTCTACCCCCGCCTTTCCACTGACATAGCTCTGCTGAGGTCACCAGCAATTCATCAATGTCCAGATCTAGTGGAAACTTTTTGTTTTCCTTGCCTGGGCCTGGCATGTTTGAGAAGGTGGGACAGAGCTAAGCAGCTGTAAAGTCATGGGCTCTAGACACGCACAGGCTAGAAACAGTCTCAGCTCTACCATGTATACCTGTTTGAGTAGGTATTTAACCTTTCAAAGCCTCAACGTCTTCAACTGCCGAATGCCCTGCCCTACCCAGCAGCCCTGAAATGGTTCTAAATCTCTACTTCCCCATCCGGAAATCTCGCAGGAAACTCCACCTGTTGGGTCACCTGTCTGTCTCCCCTCACTAGGCTCCAGTCTTCAGAAGAAAACACTACGTGCACTGTGTCTGGTATATAGGATGTGTTCAGTAAGTGCTTACTGACGAGGGAAAGAACAGTGAAGGGGAGCATGGATTCACTTTGTAAGCTGTAAAGTGCTGTCCAAATGCAAGGTGCAAACATTCTCTTGCCTGTGGATCACTTTCACAACAAAACTTCATTTGGGGTTCACAGCAATTCATCGCACAGATAGTCATTGTCTGCTTTGTTTGCTGATGTATCCTGAGCATTTAAGGCAGTGCCTGGCATAAAGTAAAAAACGAAACCAAACCCATTGCCATCGAGCCGATTCGGACTCATAGCAACCCTACAGGACAAAGTAGAACTGCTCCGTAAAGTTTCCAAGGAGCACCTGGTGGATTCGAACTGCTAAGCTTTTGGTTAGCAGCCGTAGCACTTAACCACTATACCACCAGGGTTTTCTGACACACAGTAGGCACTCAATAAATATTGCTGAACGAATGAATAAATGAATACTATAAATGGACGCAACCGTTCTAGGGAGCCCTGGTGACGCAGTGGTTAAGTGTTCGGCTGCTAACCAAAAGGTTGGCAGTTGGAATCCACCAGGTGGTCCTTGGAAACCCTATGGGGCAGTTCTATTCTGTCCTGTAGAGTTTCTATGAGTCAGAATTGACTCAGTGGCAACAGATTTTAACTGTGCCAGACAATGGGGCTAGAATGCTCCTGCTTGTTCCAAACCCAAACCAAACCCACTGCCATCCAGTCTTACGACTCATAGCGACCCAACAGAACAGAGTAGAACAGCCCTATTGGGTTTCCAAGGCTGTATATTTATACCTTTAGGGATGCAGACTGCCATATGTCTCCTGCAGAGTGGCTGGTGGGTTCAAATCACCAATTGTTTGGTTTGCAGCCGAGTGCTTAACCACTGTGCCACCAGGGCTCCTTTCCTGCTCATTACAGGAATCTAAAGCTTGAGTTTCTTGGGAAGCCTCATTCAGGTGTGGTGAGGGAGCTCTGACAGTCCCATAGAAGAGGACAGGAGCTTGCAAAATGGACCACTAAATGAGGAAGCAGAACTTGTCCCAAAGCCGGGCAGGCGAGGAGGACAGAGCCCCTGAGGGCGGAATGAGGGTGCCTGCAGGTTCCCTAGGTGAGGATTCTGGAGCAGTGGAGTGAAGACGATGGCAAACTCGCTCCCTGCGGCATCCCGCGTGTCCTTTATTAATCACCAGCGTAAATATTATGGGGCAGTTTCCCGGGCTCCCACTTGGAAAATAAACAAGAAGCCGACACATCTACCCACCGAGGCTGCAGGAGACAGCACAGAGTCACAAACCAAACCAGGCTCTGGCCTTTCCCTCTCCCTGACGCGGACAGAGCAGACTTGGAGGCTGACTTCTCCTAGTCAGATACTGCCTCCCACCCTCCTATTTTTGCAGACCCTGCTCCCAACTCCCCCAATAAAAGTTTCCACCAGGCCCCCTCGTGCCACCCCAGTTTTTGCCAAGTCCAAGGGCGGCTCTCCCAGCGGGCCAGTTTTGGGGGTTTGAGGGCTGTGACCCGCCTCCCCCGGCCTGGGATTGCTGCTGGGTGTCAGTCGCGGCAGAGGGGACCGCAGGGTCCCGGAGGCCCAGCTCCCGCCGGGGAGCCTCCCGCGCGCCCCCCGCGCAGGGTAACGGGGCCGCGCAGCGCCGAGCCCACCCCCGGCGCGCTCCGCCCACGATGTGGCGCCGCCCGGGGCCTGGCGGGGCGCCCTCCGGCCCGACCCCCGGCGCCGCGCACCCGGCCGACCCCCCGCACCCGGCCGGCCCCCGGCCCCGCACCCTACCGTGGGCCTCTTCCACTCGATGCCCCGGGTTTTGCTGGAGTAGGGTCCCAGCTCCTTGAAGCCCAGCGAAGACGGGAGGGCCGGGAAGGAGGGGTCCTGGAAGAGCGCGCCGGCTTCCAGACACTCGTCCCGCAGCGCCGCGTAGTCCTGGTTCAGGTACTTGACGGCCCTCTCGTGCGAGCCCAGCCCCTCGGCCGCCTCCCGGTCCCTGGCCAGCCGCGCCGCGATGCCCGCCATGCTGCCGACCGAGGCTGGCTGGGAGGGGCGCGGCGGCGGGCGCACTGCGGCGGGGCCGCGGCGAGGGCGCAGGCCGCCAGGGGGCGCGGCGCGGGCGCAGGCCGCCAGGGGGCGCGGCGCGGGCTGGGTGTGGCCTGCTGGGCGGCGGCCCGGGAGCCTGCGGGCCCAGCGGCCTGGAGAGCGGCGTCCGGGGGGCGGGCTGGGGCCTGTGCTGCCACCTGCCGACGGCTGCCGGGATAGCGCGGCCGCAGGGGTGGAAAAGGCGGGGCTGCAGCCCGACTCCGAGGCCAAGTTCCCAGTGACTGGGTGAAACCCGAGGCTGGGGCAATCGAGACTCTCCAGGAAACACCCCGTGAGTCAGCAGAAGATCAGGAAGTGGGGTCAAGAATACCAGGCTAAAAAAAAAAAAAAAACCCTTCGCCGTTGAGTCGATTCCGATTCATGGCGACCAGACTGGCTGCCGTTAATTGGGCCCCTGCTTTGTACCAGATACCGTGCTAAGGGCTCTACAGGCGTTATCTCATTTAATCCTCCGGCAACTCTGTGAAGAAGGGGCTATTATCCCCACTTCACAGATGAGAAGACTGAGGAGGAGGCTGTCAAATGACATTACCTAATGTCCCACAACCAGCAACAGGCAGAACAGGGATTCCCAGACACCAGAAAACAAGACCACAAACTAATGCTGTTGCCATGGAGTTGATTCTGATTCATGGCGATCCCATGTGTTACCGAGTGGAGCTCCTCCATAGAGATTTCTTGGCTCTGACCTTTATCGAGGCAAATCACTAGGCCTTTCTTTGGTGGTGCTGCTGGGTGGGTTTGAACCCCCAACTTTTAAGGTTAGCATCCAATCACAAACTGCTTGGGCCACCCAGGAATCTCCAAGACACTAAGGGCTGTGCTTATTACAATCACCACTGTTATTAGAGCCCTGATGGCACAGTGGTTAAAGCGACCGCTAACCAAAAGTTCAGCGGTTCAAAACCACCAGCAGCTCCCTGGGAGAAAGATGTGGCAGCCTGCTTCCATAGAGGTTTACGCCTTGGAAACCCTATGGAGTCACTCTGAGTTGGAATCGACTTGATAGCAGCAGGCACACTGTTATTGGTCAGGTACTTGATCACAGATAGGGTTGCCAGATTTGGCAAATATTCAGGATGCCCAGTTAAATTTGAACCATCTTATAACTGTTGGTGGGATTGTAAAATGGTACAACCACTATGAAAAATGGTATGGCATTTCCTCAAAAAGCTAGAAATAGAAATACCTTATAATCTAGCAATCCCACTTCTAGGTACATATCCTAGAGATACAAGAGCAGTGACGTGAATAGACATATGCATGCTGTCTTAGCTAGTTAGTGCTGCTATAACAGAAATACCACAAGTGGATGGCTTTAGCCAACAGAAATTTATTCTCTCACCGTCTAGGAGTCTAGAAGTCTGAATTCAGGGGTCCAGCTCCAGGGGAAGGCTTTCTCTCTGTCAGCTCTGGGGGAAGGTCCTTGTCATCAATCTTCCCCTGGGTCTAGGAGTTTCTCAGCACAGGACCCTGGGTTCAAAGGATGTGCTCCGCTCCTGTCTCTTCTTTCTTGGTGGTGTGAGGCTCCTCTCCTCTCTGCTCACTTCTCTTTTTTCTATCTCAAAAGAGATTGACTCAAGATACAACTTAATCCTGTAGATTATGTCCTGCCTTATTAACATAAGCCCTGAAAAAACCCGTTGTCATCAAGTGGATTACAACTTCTAGTAACCCTAGAACTGCCCCATAGGATTTCCAAGGGCTGACTGGTAGATTCTAACTGCCGGTCTTTTGGTTAGTGGCCAAGCTCTTAGCCACTGCCTCTAATTCTGCCTCATTAACGTTATAGCAGTTAGAATTTACAACATGTAGAATAATTACATCAGATCACAAAATGGAGGAGAACCACACAATACTGGAAATCATGGCCTAACCAAATTGACACACATTTTTGGGGGATAAATTCAATCCATAACAACACCTATGTTCATTGGAGCATTATTCACAATAGCAAAAAGACGGCAACAACCTAAGTGCCCATTAACGGATGAATGGATAAACAAATTATGGTACATGCATACAATGGAATACTACACAACTATGAAGAATAATGAGGAGTCTGTGAGATATAACATGGATGAACCTGGAGACCATAATGCTGAGTGAAATAAGCCAATCACAAAAGGGCAAATATTGTATGGTCTTAACTTTTATAAAAAGACAAGGATATGTATGCACACAGAAAGCAACGTTCTTTGATGGTTACCAGGGATGGGAACGGGAGGGAGAGGGAATCACTTTCTAGATAGTAGACACTTGTTTTTTTTGGTGATGGGAAAGGTAATACCCAATTTGGGTGAAGTCTTCGTTGACCAAAGAGTCTTAGTTGACACTAAGAGGTGCACAAGAATAAGGGTCAGTTTGGCTAAATGCTATAACATACACAATTTTGCAGTAGTGAAAACAACCAAAAAATGTATGTTTTACCTAGGTAGATATGTAGGCGTATACAGTATGTTTATAGGAAGTGATATGTGAATACAGGCACAGGTGTGTCTGTAGCCATGTGTACATACATGTTTGTGTGCACTGCACATGTATTCGTATATATAATAAAGCACATAGGGAGCACAGTTACAGATACTTACTAACCAAAAAGCAAAAACCGTTGCTGTCTAGTCAATTCCAATACTCTCTGGACATATTCAGACACCTCACGAGATTGGTTGACTGGGTTAAAAGGCTTAGGACCATAGTATCCTGGGACAACTTGGTCAATTGACATAACATAGTTCATAAATTTTATGTTGTACATTCTAGTTTGGCGAATCACATCTGGAGTCTTAAAAGCTTGCCAGCGGGGTCTGGGGAACTTGGTTTGAGAGGACTTCTAAATCAATGGGCAAAACAATTCTATTATGAAAACACTCTGCATCCCACTTTGAATTGTGGCACCTGGGGTCCTAAATGCCAACAAGCAGCCATCTAAAATACATTAATTGGTCTCAACCCACCGGGAGCAAAGGCAAAGGAAGAACACCAAGGTCACACGACAACTAAGAACCCAAGAGACAGAAAGGGCCACTTGAACCAGAGACCTACAACATCCTGAGACCAGAAGAACAAGTTGGTGCCCGGCCACAATCGATGTCTGCCCTGTCAGGGAGCACAAGAGACAACTCCTGAGGGAGCAGGAGACCAATGGGATACAGACCCCAAATTCTCATTAAAAGACCACACCTAATGGTATGATTGCGACTAGAGGAATCCCAGAGACAATGCTCCCCAGAACTTCTGATGGCACAGGACAGGAACCAACCCCGAAGACAAATCATCAGGCATGAAAAGGACTGGTCAGTGGGGGGGAGAGAGATACTGATGAAGAGCGAGCTAATTAAATCAGGTGGACACGGGAGAGTGTGTTGGCAACTCTTGACTGGAGGGGGGATGGGAAGATAGAGAGAGATGGAAGAAGGTAAAATTGGCACGAAACGAGAGACTGTAAGGGCTGACTCAATAGGGGGAGAGCAAGTGGGAGAAGGGAGTAAGATGTATGTAAACCTACATGTGACAGACTGATTGGAATGGTAAATGTTCACTTGAAGCTTAATAAAAATTAAAAAAAAAAAAAAAAGCTTGCCAGTGGCCATCTAAGATACAACTGTTGGTCTCTACTCGTCTGGAGCAAAAGATAATGAAGGAAACCAAAGATTCAAGATACTAGTCCACAGGTCTAATAGCCCACATGAACCAAGGCCTTGTCTATGACGAGACCGGAAGAACTAAATGGTGCCCAGCTACCACTGCCAACTGTTCCGACCAGGGACACAGTAGAAGGTCCCAAATAGAATGGGAGAAGATTGTAGAACAAAACTCAAATTCCAAAAAAAAAAAAGTCCAGATTACTGGATCGATAGAGACTAGAGGAACCCTGAGACTATTGCCCTAAGATACGCTTTGAACTCAGAACTGAAGCCCCTCCCAGAGGTCATCTTTCAGCTTAATAATAGATTGGCACCCGTGAGTACCGTGCTTTTTTGAGTAATTACCTATACGAGACCAAATGGTCAACATTTACCCTAAAACAAAGCTGAGAAGGTAAGGAAGGGGCAGGGAAGCTAGATTCATGGAAACAGAACAAACAGAATGGAAATAATGAGAATGCTGGCACATTATGAAAAATGTCACCAGTGTCATGGAACAATTGGTACAAAAATTGTCAAATGGGAACCTAATTTGCTGTGTAAACTTTCAACTAAAGCACAGTAAAATATTATTAAAAAAAAAAATTAACCAAGATGTATTTGAAGAAAATGGAGGCATTTTGCTTGGATAAGAGGAGAACGATGGGGGACTCAACACTAACGGGAGCCCTGGTGGCGCAGTGGTGAAGAGCTCAGCGGCTAACCAAAAGGTCGACAGTTTGAATCTACCAGCTATTCCTTGGAAACTCTATGGAGCAGTTCTATTCTATCCTACAGGGTCGCTATGAGTCAGAATCAACTCAAAGGCAATGGATTTGCTTTTTTTTTGGTCAACACTAGCTAGGAGCCTTCATGGCTCAGTGGTTAAGAGCTCAGCTGCTAACCAAAAGGCCAGTGGTTCAAACCCACCAGTCGCTCTGTGGGAGAAAGATGTGACAGTCTGCTTCCGCAAAGATTGCAGCCTTGGAAACCCTATGGCGCAGTTTCTACTCTGTCCTATAAGGTCACTATGAATTGGAATCGACTGAATGGCAAAGGTTTTCGACACTAGCTTCACTGATCCTTACTGTCATGGAGAAGAAGGAGTGTGTTCATTGTGTGTTGCTGCAGAGGAAGAGCTGGGACTAGGCAGATTTTAATTTGTGATACAGAGTCCAACACCACTTTGAATACACTGCATGTGGCACAAATGGTTAAGTGCTCAGCTACTAACTGAAAGGTTGGAGGTTTGAGTCTACCCAGAGGCAACTCAGACGAAAGGCCTGGCA
Organism: Loxodonta africana; assembly: GCF_030014295.1. Lineage (NCBI taxonomy): Eukaryota > Metazoa > Chordata > Mammalia > Proboscidea > Elephantidae > Loxodonta > Loxodonta africana. The sequence continues at coordinate 52,387,442 of NC_087366.1, forward strand.
ATCTATTTCCAAAAGGTCACCCGATGGAGTGCAATGAAATACCTGGGGTTGTCATGAGGCAACAGCTTTTTAAGATTTTTTATTCAAGCAGTGGCTGGTCTGCTCAGGGGTACCCCAGCATGGGCGATCATCAGAATCACTCGGGGGTGGGGGGCTTGTTAAAAATACAAAACCCGGATCTGACAGCACAGATGCTGATTCAGGAAGTCAGGAAGTCTGTGGTCTTCATGGCTGTGGACCAGTCAAGCTGGGGACTGCTGCAGAGGGGCCGGCAGAGCTGCAGCCGGGAGACCCGCTGAGGTCCTTTCTTTGCCAAAGATTCCATGGTCTGAGGGTTTGCTGGCCGGTGGCAAGGTGGTATATGTGCTTTTCCAGCATTACCAGGGCGCCAGGCTTCCTTTAGCTTTAAAGTCAGCCTTGGCCTTGGGGGCCACCACTTACTTTACACGGGGTTACTACGTTTTGAAGGAGCTATTTCTCTGCCCCTCAAAATCTGTGGGGGACTTCCTCTTGCTCCCCACTTTTTACATTTCCTGGATAGGAGGAACCTCAGATTGTGTGACTTTGGCTTTGACACCACGGTTTAAGAAGTTCTTGAGGAACGGAGCCTCGTGAACGACGTTCTTCGCTAAGTGAAGTCTCCAGGAATCCCATTCCTATGCAAGCAGCCTGGATTTGGAGGTTTCCCCTCTTGATTTACCAGTATTTACACTCACACGCACCCTGCCCATCTGTTGTGGTCCTCCACCCCAGTTTGCACGTCTGGGTATGCACCTGGCAGACAGGTCCCGCTACAGCCCTGACTCGGCTGTCGCACTCTTGGATGAGATGAGTGATGGAGCGTTCATTTCTAGTTTGTGGGCATCTGGCGCAAGGGTGTTTATGAAACTATAACAGCGGGGAACAGAGGAAAGACACAGCCCTTTCCTTGAAGCTGTTATTCGTTTCACTGTTTGGTTTCCACTGGGCCCACCCTGATTTCTTCCGGGCTCTGGGGTCTGGAGAGAAAGCATGTCCAGTACCCATTGTGGCAGAGCATCCGGCATTCACTTCTCCTCCTGCCCATCTCCTCACGATCCGGCATTCACTTCTCCTCCTGCCCATCTCCTCACGGACAGCTTGTCCCTGGAGGAAGTACATCCCCCGGGCTAGGGGTGTGGTTCTCCTCCTGAGTCCTCTGAGCTGCAAAGGAGCAGGGCAGACCAGACCTATCCCCCTAGTCCGATCAGAGGCATGGTGCAGTCCTGGGGCAGAGAAGCCTCCTGGCTCACCCTGAGCTTCCTCTCTGCCCTGGCAATGCCCTCTGGGTACATGGGCAGCCCCCGGCTGTGACTTCACCAGCTTTCTGGGTGCCCTGTGCCCACAGAACTCCACTCACAAAGGGCCTCCAGCCAGCCTGAGGTACTAACATTGATTTGCAAACGCACAGTTATTATTGCCCCCATCACTTGGCCAAGGTCCAGGTTTTAATCCTGAATAAACACTGCTGTTTACTCTTCAAAGCCTCTCACGGGACGTTCTCTCATGAGGCCCTGCCCAGTCTCCCATTTCTGTGACCACGCACTCCCTCTTACAGGGACACAGGCGCACACAGACACACACCGCCGGCATCACTGCGGAAATCCTTCCAGGAGTGAGTCACCGGCCGGCCCAGGGCAGCGAGTGAGTCAGAAGCCACTGCGATTATGCAAAGCTGCCTGGGTCCCAGCCAAGGCCTTTGTTCTAGAGCATGTGTTCCCCTTGCTAAGGCCCACGCACGCCTCGGGGGGCCTCAGCAAAGGAATCTCTTTTTGTGGTATTTTTCTTTAGATCATTTTTTCCACGTGAGAAGAAGGGAAAATAAAACATCGGGGGTGGCAGCGAGTCGGAATAGACTTGATGGCAACTGGTTGGTTTGGTTTGGTTTGGTTTAGGCCCACGTTGGGGGCAGTGGAGGTTCAGTGGTAGAATTCTCCCCTTCCACGCAGAGATCCTGGTTTGATTCCCAGCCAGTGCACCTCAGTCACCACCACTGGTCTGCCATTGGAGGCTCGTGTGTCGTGATGATGCCGAACAGGTATCAGCAGAGCTTCCAAACTAAGAGGGCCAAAGAAGAAAGGCCTAGTGATTTACTTCCAAATTCAGCCAGTGAAAACCCTGTGGATCACGAGGGAACTGTCCGAAACCGGTCATGGGGATATCACAGGACTGGGCAGGGTTAGGGTGAGGGTGAGGGTGAGGGTGAGGGTGAGGGTGAGGGTGAGGGTGAGGGTGAGGGTGAGGGTGAGGGTGAGGGTGAGGGTTAGGTTTTGTTCTCCCATGCATGGGGTTGCCCTGAGTCGGGGGCTGACAACATGGCAGCTAACAACAAGAGGCCACGCTAACTCCACGGCAGCTAACAACAACAGGTCACGCTAACTCCACGGCAGCTAACAACAACAGGTCACGCTAACTCCACGGCAGCTAACAACGGCGACAGGTCACACTAACTCCACAGCAGCTAACAACGGCGACAGGTCACGCTAACTCCACGGCAGCTAACAACGGCGACAGGTCACGCTAACTCCACGGCAGCTAACAACGGCGACAGGTCACGCTAACTCCATGGCCCCGGTGTCTGAGATGTGTCAGAGGCACCTTCTGCAGGTTCCGGAGGGAATAACCGAAGCTGCCTTGGTCTTTGTGCAGATGTTACAAAGCACTCAGCTGGGTGCGTTAGACAGGTTTGCACCGTTCACCTTCCCAGTTGGTGGAGGGAGATCTTGGTCCCTCGTCCTACAGATGAGCACACGGAGGCCCAGCGAGATGCAGCTAACGTGCGGGAGAGCTAGTCTGGCGTTAAAATCCTGGACGGCAGTCCTCTCAGGTCTTCTTTCTCTTGGCCTGGGAGGGCAAAGGGACCCAACGGCAGGGAAAGCTGCAGAAAAGCCTGTCCTTTCTTCCCCTCCTGCTTGCAGGTCTGAGATCTGGATCCAGGGAGGTCAGAGGGAGCATCAAGTCCCTGGTGCTCTAGAAACTGATTTTGCTTCACAGCAGACTTCCTTCTTTTGGGATGGTTACAGGATTGATTCTTTCCTTAGGGCTGCAGATGGGTGCTGACAGGCCTGCTAGACACCGCTAAGCAGGGAGAGGCTCCTGGTGGGGCTTCCAAGAGCTGACAAGGAAATGGGACGGCCCTTCCCTGGTGTAACAAGAGCTGGGAGGTGCTGCTGAGAGCAGAAGAGGGAGGAAAACTCTGGAAAGAGTGCTTCAAATAGTCCAGACAGTTTGCTGGCCTTTTGTTCATTTTACCGGTCAACTGGAGTGCCGAGTGTCTTATCCCACCTTTGCCTGAAAGGCTAGACCCCAGAGATGCTGCCCCTAACCCACCAAACACCGTCTCTGGAGGGGTGTTCACAGCACTCGTCCTAATAATAACGGTGCAGACGGTTAATGCGTTCATCCGCTAATCGAAAGGTTGGGCATTCAAGTCTACCCAGAGGCACTTCAGGAGAAAAGCCTGGCGATCTACTTCTGAATAAACCAGCCACTGAAAACCCTGTGGAGCACAGTTCCCCTCTGACACACATGGGCCAGCTCGACGGTTACCGGACTGGACTGGAGTGATAAATTATATCTTGTGCGTGTGAGATTCTTCGCAATTTTCAAAATACTAACAATCAGTTTTCTTATCTCCTTAAGTGGAGAAATAATATCTACTTTGCATAGTTCACAGGCTTGTCATAAGCGTGGAGTCATAACGTATGTGAGATTGTTTTGGAAACTGTCAACGTTTAGTGCTGTTATTGTTACCATCGTCAACAATGTTACCTTTCTTCCAAAGGCATGTGCCTACTCGGCCTGTGGGGAGTGAATCCGCAATTTTTACACTCCCTGACACAGGGAACAAATAGAGAGAGGTATGCTTTTCTCCACTCTGCAGGAGGTGATAGCTCAGTGTCAGCACCACAGGGTTCAGGGAGAGGCTTTCGCCCCACACATTATTTCCATTAGGAGACTCTCCAAGACCCCCAAATAAATATGTCTTTAAGTCAGAACAAGGCGATACTAAGCAAAAATAGCTTCAACGTATTGCCCGATTAAGATCTGTTCTGTGCCCTGGAGCAGTCGAGTCAATGAAATGTACTCCATCAGAAAGAGAAAGTCTATTAGGAGGTGACGCCAATGGGAAGTCCCATAGCAACAGAGGCTGTCTGCAACACAGGCTGTCTTTATGGAGTCCCAAAAAGCAATTTCTACATCAGAGCTTATATATCATTTTTTGCAAGGATTACATAATGTTTTTAAGCCCATAGCCCACAGATGATCAGTTGAGTATAGACAACAACTATAAGAAACTCTTTATTAAACTAAAGATATGCATGTTAGACATCTGGACTCAATCTGCATGTTTGTAACAGGCAATAAAAACTTCTATAAGAATCTCTTGGCTAGTGGAACAGGCCTGCCAAGTTGACTCTGATGGAGATAAGGAGCAAGAAAGAAATTTGCAGACCAAAAGAGCCAGGCAGCCCTCCTAGCTGCCGTCTTGAAGGCTGAAGGCCTTCTCCCAAGAGGGAGACCAAGGCCTCAAGAGCTGAGAAGGCCCCACATCCATTTGGAAAGAGACCAGTGTAGCTGGTAGAGTTAAAAAAAAAAAAAAAAAAAAAAAAACTTACAGGTTACTTAGAGTATCATCATAGTGTTAGTTATGTAAAGCTCTCAAGCACCCATTTTGAAAAGGAGAAACACGTTTTGAGGTATTAGGGCCACAGAGGCAAGCCCCAAAGCATCCCCTACTCCATCTGTTGTCATTAGGTGCCTTCAAGTTGGTTCCAGCTCATAGCAACCCTGTATACAACAGAATGAAATACCGCCCTGTCCTGAGCCATCCCCACAATCCTTGCTATGTTCAAGCCCATTGTTGCAGCCACTGTGTCAATCCATCTCATTGAAGGTCTTCCTTTTCTTCATCGACCCTCTGCTTTACCAAGAATTATGTCCTTCTCCAGGGACTGGTCCCTTCTGATGACGTGTCCAAAATATATGAGACAAAGTCTCACCATCCTCTCTTCTAAGGAGCATTCTGGCTGTGCTTCTTCAAGACAGACTTGTTCATTCTTCTGACAGTTCATGGTATATTCAATATTCTTAACCAACACCATAATTCCAAGACATCAATTATTCTTCGGCCTTCCTTATTCATTGTCCAGCTTTCACAAGCATATGAGGCAATTGAAAATATCATGGCTTGGGTCAGGTGCACCTGAGTCCTCAAAGTGACATCTTTGCTTTTTAACACTTTAAAGAGGTCTTTTGCAGCCTATTTGCCCAAAGCAATGTGTCTTTTGATTTTTAAAAAAAATTTTTATTGTGCTTTGAGTGAAAGTTTACAAATCAAATCAGTCTCTCACATGAAAACTTACACATACCTTGCTACTTACTCCCAGTTACTCTCCCCCTAATGAGACAGCCTGCTCTCTCCCTCCACTCTCTCTTTTTGTGTCCATTTCACCAGCTTCTAACCCTCTCTACCCTCTCACCTACCCTCCAGGCAGAGATGCCAACATAGTTTCAAGTGTCCACCTGATACAAGAAGCTCACCCCTCACCAGCATCCCTCTCCACCCCATTGTCCAGTCCAATCCATGTCTGAAGAGTTGGCTTTGGGAATGGTTCCTGTCCTGGGCCAACAGAAAGTCTGGGGGCTGTGACCACCAGGGTCCTTCTAGTCTCAGTCAGACCATTAAGTCTGGTCTTTTTATGAGAATTTGGGGTCTGCATCCCACTGTTCTCCTGCTCCCTCAGGGGTTCTCTGTTGTGTTCCCTGTCAGGGCAGTCACTGGGTGTAGCCAAGCACCATTTAGTTCCTCTGGTCTCAGGATGATGTAGTCTCTGGTTCATGTGGCCCTTTCTGTCTCTTGGGCTCATAATCACCTTGTGTCCTTGGTGTTCTTCATTCTCCTTTGATCCAGGTGGGTTGAGATCAATTGATGCATCTTAGTTGGCTGCTTGCTAGCGTTTAAGACCCCAGACGCCACTCTTCAAAGTGGGATGCAGAATGTTTTCTTAATAGATTTTATTATGCCAATTGACTTAGATACCCCTGAAACCATGGTCCCCAGACCCCTGCCCCTGCTACACTGGCCTTCGAAGCATTCATTTTATTCAGGAAACTTCTTTGCTTTTGGTTTAGTCCAATTGTGCTGACCTCCCCTGTATTTCCCTTCACCTAAAGTAGTTCTTATCTACTATCTAATTAGTGAATGCCCCTCTCCCACCCTCCCTCCCTCTCCCTCTTGTAACCATGAAAGAATCTTTTCTTCTCAGTTTAAACTATTTCTCAAATTCTTATAATAGCAGTCTTATACAATATTTGTCCTTTTGCAACTGACTAATTTCACTCAGCATAATGCCTTCCTGATTCCTCCATGTTGTGAAATGTGTCACGGATTCATCATTGTTCTTTACCGATGTGTAGTATTCCATTGTGTGAATATACCATAATTTATTTATCCATTCATCTGTTGATGGGCACCTTGGTTGCTTCCATCTTTTTGCTATTGTAAACAGTGCTGCAATAAACATGGGTGTGCCTATATCTGTTCGTGTGAAGGCTCTTATTTCTCTAGGATATATTCTGAGAAGTGGGATTGGTGGATAGTATGGTAGTTCTATTTCTAGCTTTTTAAGGAAGTGCCAAATCGATTTCCAAAGTGGTTATACCATTTGACATTCTTGCCAGCAGTGTATAAATGTTCCAATCTCTCCACAGCCTCTCCAACATTTATTATTTTGTGTTTTTTGGATTAATGCCAGCCTTGTTGGAGTGAGATGGAATCTCATTGTAGTTTTGATCTGCATTTGTCTAATGGCTAGTGATGGTTGGTCCAGGACAGGAACCATTCCCAAAGCCAACATTTCCTTATGTATTTGTTAGCTACCCGAATGTCTTTTTTAGTGAAGTGTCTATTCATATCTTTTGCCCATTTTTTAATAGGGTTATTTGTCTTTTTGTAGTTGAGTTTTTGCAGTATCATGTAGATTTTAGAGATCAGATGCTGATTGGAAAAGTCATAGCTAAAAACTTTTTCCCAGTCTGTAGGTAGTCTTTTTACTCTCTTTTGATTTCTTGACTGCTGCTTCCATGGGTGTTGATTGTGGATCCAAGAAAAATGAAATCCTTGACAACTTCAATATTTTCTCCATTTATTATGGTGTTGCTTCTTGGTCCAATTGTGAGGATTTTTGTTTTCTTTATGTTGAGGTATAATTCATACTGAAGGCTTCATCACAAAGATGTGGTGAAGCCCATGTGAAATTGTCCACTACAGATTAGTAAGTAAACACAATTAAGCCCGTGCATACCTTGCTTACTGTAAGCCAGTGTGTACTTTTCTTAATGCCCCTGCTGCCCAGTCCTGCACAATCCTTACTATCATTGGTATGCTCAAGTCCATTGTTGAGTCCACTGTGTATTTTGAGTGTCTTCCAACATTTTTTTTTTTTTTTCCGACCTAAAGGGCTCATCTTCTAGCATGCCACTGGGCAATACTCTGTTGTGACCCATAGGGTTTTTATTGGCGTATTTTTAGAAGTAGGTCACCAAGCCTTTCTTTCTAGTCTGTCTTAGTCTGGAAGCTCTGCTGAAACCTGCCACCATGAGTGACCTGCTGGTATTTGAAATACGATGGCATTGCTTCCAATATTACAGCAACACACAAGCCACCACAGTATGACAAACTGACAGACAGGTGGTGGAAATTGTGACTTAGGTAACCACATTTTGAGAAACACGGCTGTGTCTGGTCTCTTTGTTTACTTTGCCCAATTCCTTTCCTTAGTCAATCAGTTAATAGGCTTGTTACAGGGAGTGATATTAAAATATTTATTAACAACTGTGGACTCAAACACTGATGCATTAGATCTAAGGGGCCGTGAGGTTGGCATTGGGGCTGGAAGCCCCCTGGTTTGTTAGACATTAATCCTTTCGTGGATGTTTTGGGGGGTGTTGGGGATTGAAGGGAAGGGGCTGGGGGCAGTCAACTATCTGTTCTCTTGTTACATTTGAGAACCACCCAAGTCTGTCACCTGGTCACCCTGGGCCTCCACATTTCCTCTGCACTCTCTTGCTGCCGTTTGATATCCGGCATGTTTCCACGTTCTTTCTTCTGTTTAGTGCTATACTATATCCTCCCTGGGGTCAGGCACTCTCTTGGTGTTGTTGTTTTTTATGTCTTCCCTTCTTCCCTGGTGTTGGACACAGAGCCCAGCCCAGTGACCTCCCATTATCACTGTGGTCCAACTTATTCTGGGTCTACTTCCAGAGACTTAGCTTTCCTTCCCCACATAGGCCCCCCTTGGCCCTTCATCAAAGCAACATGGCAAACTGACAGTGGCTCCCTGGCAACACCAAGAACTGGATCTGAGGCAAGGGTCTTAACCTTCCTAAGCCTCTATTTTCCCATCTGTGAAATAGGAAGAGTGACATTAAAGGTGTTGACAAAGTTGCTCTGTAATTCTCAGATGGGAGGAGACTTGTAAATACAGCTTGAGCTGTTGATAGAAGTTAGATGAGGCCTTGGGACTTTCCTTCTGTAGAATAAGACCTGAAAGCAGTAATTACTGTGGCATTTCACATCTTGAGATCCATATGACAGAATCCGAGGGCTGATGGAACTTTAGAAGTCTTCTAGTTCAGTGTTTACCAAACTTTGCTCAGCAGAACAAAAATTCCATGAGATGTTAACAGGTGTTCTGTGGTGTGTGTGGCTGTGAGTGGGTAGATATTAGGTTTTAGTGATCAAATAAATTCAGAATGTGCTTCATATTATATTTCTCTCTTGGTGAATCATAGGGTATATTATTATAGGCTTAGACAAGTCTTGTAGCAAAAAATACTGTTTAACTTACTGTGTGAGCTTGGGTTCTCCAGGAAGCAGATACCAAGACAAAGTTAGAAGTGCAAGAGTCTTACTGGGGGCTTTAAAAAAGGGAGAAGGAGGAGGTAGGGAAAGCTTTCAGACTGCAATGAAAGTCTGACACCTGTGAAAAGAGAACGAAGGAAGGAGGGCAGCTGGGAGGAGCCTTAGACTGCAGGGCAGCACTGAGAAAGTCTTGGCCAAGCTGCTGGGGAGCTCTTGAGCAAAGGTGGCCTGTTAGAAATGGCCAGCCTAGTACCTCCTGGGAGGGCATGCCCTCATCTGGAACGCCTTCCTGGCAGGTGGTAAGGTGGTATAAGCCAGCCCTCTATGTACTTTTCCAGCATCACCAGCATGCAGATTCCTTTTAGCTTTAAAGTCAGCCTTGGCCTTGGCCTTGGGCGGCTACACACCCATTTTATAAGATATTACTACGTTTTGGTGGGAGAAAGACGTGGAAGTCTGCTTCTGCAGGAATTTAGACTTGGAAGCCCTGTGGGGCAGTTCTACTCTGTCCTGTAGGGTTACTATGAGTCAAATCGACTCTATGGCAATGATCTTGGAGCTTGGCTACTACATTTTGAAGGAACTATTTCTCTGCCCCTCAAAATTTTTTCATTTAATCCTCACAATGACCCTAAGAGATAGGTCATGCCGTTATTTCCACTTTTAAAGGTAAGGAAACTGAGGTAAGGAGAGCTAGAGTGACTTGCCCAGGATCATCTAGCCAGTGAGCAGTGGAGCCAGAATTTGAACACAAGGTTGCATCGGGAGCTTCTGCCCTAGACGTGGGGCAATGTGGTTTGCAGAGAGGATGGGAGAGAGTGGACCTTTAGTCCTTATATATCAGTACACTGCAAATTACAATGACCAGTGTCTCTGATCTTTAATCCAGTGAAGGCTTGTCAGCTCTTACCTTACCTGTCGCCGAGCTGCTTCTGACACTGTTGACCTTCTGCGCCTTCTGGAAAGCCCTCCTTCCCTCAGCTTCCATGGCCACTTTCCTCTCCTGGGTCTTCTCCCACCTCTCTGGCTGTTCTTTCTCAGTCTCCTTTACAGACTCTGCTTTCTCTGTCCATATCTTTTTCTGCTTCAAAATCTGTCTGGCTCCACATCGCCTGTGCTTCTGATTTCCATTCACAGGGCCACTTGTAAATGCAGCCAGTGCTTGGGGTAGAATAACTAGAATACTTTCTCTGACTGAGGCTTCTTCCACCTCTGGGAGGTGGTTTTTTTTTTTTTTTTTTTTTAAATCTTTTCTTAATATACGCACATATATAGAGAAGACCTATCTACTGACTTAGAGATTTTTTTTAGAGCATTAATTTGGGTTTCCTAGCACAGCTAGTGGACGTTTAATGGTGCCTAAGTTATTCTCCTGAGTCCCTGGGTGATGGAAACAGTTAATATACTGACTGAGTTGCTAACTGAAAGATTGGAGGTTCAAGCTTACCCAGAGGTGCCTTAGAAGAAAGGCCTGGCCATCTACTTCCAAAAATATCAACCATTGATCTTAAACTCTAGCAAGCAGCCATCTAAGATGGATCAATTGGTCTCAGCCCACCTAGAGCAAAGGAGAATGAAGAACGTCAAAGATACAAGGTAATTATGAGCCCAAGAGACAGAAAGGGCCACATAAATAAGAGACTACATCATCCTGAGACCAGAGGAACTAGATGGTGCCCGGCTACAACTGATAGCTGCTCAGAGAGGGAACACGACAGAGAATCCCTGATGGAGCAGGGGAGCAGTGGGATGCAGACCTCAAATTCTGGTAAAAAGACCAGACTTAATGGTCTGACTGAGACTAGAAGGACCCCGGAGGTCATGGCCCCCAGACCTTCTATTAGCCCAAGACTGGGACCATTCCCAAAGCCAACTCTTCAGACAGGGATTGGACTGGCCTATTAGAAAATGATACTGGTGAGGAGTGAGCTTCTTGGCTCAAGTTGACACTTGAGACTATGTGGGCAGCTCCTGTCTGGAGGGAAGATGAGAGGGCAGAGAGGGACAGAAGCTGGCCGAATAGACACGGAGAATGCAGGGTAAAGAGAAGGAGTGTGCTGTCTACTTATGGGGAGAGCAGCTAGAAGTACATAGCAAGGTGTATATAAATTTTTATATGAGAGACTGACTTGATTTGTAAACTTTCACTTAAAGCACAATTAAAAAAAAAAATTCAACCATTGAAAACCCTTTGGAACACAGTTCTTCTGTGACACACATGGGGTCACCGTGAGTCAGAGTCAACGTGATGACAACTGGTTTAAGTTATTCTCCATACTATTTAAAACCCTGGAAAGACATTTCTTTGTGTCAGTCTCTCCCGAGTTTGAGCCAGTGAGCCCATCCCAGGCCATCCCAGTCTGAAGCATGAGTGTTGACACCGGAGGCTCCTTCCTGGCCCAGAGTGAGGCTCTGCCCATCAGCTCCCAGGGGGAACACCTTTTGTAATAGTTCCTCCGGTGGCGGCTGCCTGGGGCCAAATAAGGAAATATCACAAAAGGGGCCTGGAGCCCTGTCTGGGGCTGAGTCACCGCTCAGCAATGCGGCTACACAGCTTCTGACTCAGAGCATGGAGGTTGCTCAGCTCTCAGCAGCAAAAAGAGAGCACGGGTCCTTCATCTGTAGCTGCGGTGGATGAGAAGCAGGGCCCACAGGGGCCTGTCATCTGTAGCTGTGGGAGATGAGAAGTGGGGGCCACAGAAGGGCTGGGATGGCTGGAGGCCCGGCAGCCTCGGGGAGGACTGGGACAGTGGTAGAGGGTCCTCGAGAAGCAGCCCCTCCTGCCCCTCAGGCCACGCTCCCCTCTGCTGCCTGGATGCTGGGTGTGTCCTGAGGCCCTGCCTGTCAGCCTCAGACCAGGTCAAGCGTGAGAGGCCTTGGTCCTGACTCTTACCCAGAAAGGAGTGTCTTAGAAAAAATTCTCTTCATCCAAGCAGTCTGTGCACTGATCAAAATAGCAAGTCATGTCAAGACACAAGTGCTCTCTAAACCGTATTCTGCAACGTAGATTCGAATGTAAATGGGAAAACACAATAATCAATCATTAGAGCTATCACCTTAGCACTTTCTACATAACTTCTGTTACACCCCTTACCAGCAGATGCTACAAGTATTTATGTGTCTGACTCCCCACTAGCCTCTAAACTCCTGAAATGGAGCGACTGAGTTTTTCGTATTTACCTTTGTGATCCCGGCAGGGTGCCCGGCACCAGGTGGGTGCTTGGTAAAGGTGGAGTGAGTGAAGGATCACAGACAGAAGCATACCCAAGGCACAGCTTGTTGGTGTCTTCAGTGTTAGTATCATTGATATGGGGTCGGGGGATGCTGCTTGGGGCTCTAGGCCCTGCCAAAGGGGTCCCTGAATTGAGAGTGTTGAGGAGCCCAGGTTTGGTATCTGCCATGATTGTTCCAGAGGACAATGCTGGTTCAGTGGTAGAATTCTCACCTTCCATGTGGGAGACCCGGGTTCAATTCCCAGCCAATGCAGCTCACACACAGCCACCACCCATGTGTCAGTGGAGGCTTCCGTGTTGCTAGGATGCTGAACAGGTTTCAGCAGAGCTTGCAGACTAAGTGGGATGAGGAAGAATGGCCTGGTGACCTACTTCTGAAAATCAGCCAGTGAAAACCCTATGGGACACGGTGGTCTGATGGGGCTAGTGCTTTGTTCCATTTAACATGGGATCACCGTGAATCTTGGGTCAACTCGACGGCAGCTAACATCAACAACAAGATGACTGTAGCAGACACCTGTGCTTGGAGTGAGGTAGGTAGCACCACCCTCTTTTCAAGAGCACCCAAAGATTCCACCCCTGGGGTGGGGCGCTTATAACACCCACTCTAGGAGAAAGGTAGCATGCTTGTGGACAAAGTCCCTGCAAGAATTTTCTGCTGTCTACTTTCTCCTTCTTCCCTCTGGGGCTGGGCTTGTTGGTCCATCCCCAAGGTGTGGATCTTGGTGCTAGTGTGGGGGGCGGGTATTGTGGAAATCTGTGGGGAGGTTGCCCTGAGCCCAGACAGGCCATCAACACAGTCCAGTTTCTCTACCCTATTCCTACTCCCGGGGGCGCTTCAGGGTCAAGAACAGAGTCCTAGAGACCGTGGAAACCCTGAGAATCCTCTTGGCCTCCTAAGAATTCTGTGTATGGGGATGGTGGGGTGATGTGGTGAGGGGGGGAGTCAGAGGAAGCCAGAGGTGAGGCGGGGAAGGTAGGAAGGAACCAGGTCCTACAAGGCCTTCTGGAGCAATGGGGGAGCCATCGAAGGGTGTGGTCAGGCTGAGTGGGGAAGGGGCAGGGATCTCTGGGCAGCTTTGGTGTCCAGGGCCCTGAGCTCCATCATGTTATGCCAGGGGCCCTGTAGGCACCTTTCTGAATGTAGAATTCTGGCCAGGATCCCACGCACCCCGATCCCACTCACCCCCCAGAGTCAGGCCCTGACAGAAAAGGACTTGACCTTTTTTAGAAAATAATACTCCATGGCTTCCCCCAGTCTCTCCTCCCTACTTAACACAGCATGCTCAGTTACCTCTGCAGACTCTGGTAGTGGCCAGGCCCTCGATGGAGAGGAAATGACCCTCTCCAGACTTTTGTTTAGCTGGGATGATATCTTTTGAGTCTTGGAAAGTCTTAAAAATCACCAAGATTCCCTGAAAGATAAATATACGCTTTGTGGAAAGGTCTTGTCACCAAAATAGTACTCTCCAGGAGGAACAACTAACAAGGGGTGGGTGATGTCACACCCAGTCAGTCAGATGATGAGGGTAAAACGGTGCCGGGCCTAAAAGTCTCTCTGGTGTTGCGTTGGTGCCACCAAGTGGTAAAGTGCAGTATTGTTTTTTCAAAGCAAGAAAAATTCCAATTAGTCGTTAGTGTTGGAAAAGAAAATCTCTACCTCAAAGCCTGTGATAGTTTTCAGTTTAGATAATTAAAACTGTCAAAGTGTATTGCTGTGAATCTCAGGAAGTCAAGACCCCATATTCCAAAGCCCTCCAGAGTCTGACACTGAATCCTCTATCCCTCTCTCCCTCCCTTCTCCCTCTATGTACCTGTATCTCTCTATCCATCCATCCACCCACCCACCCACCCACCCACCCATCCATACATCCATCCACCCACCCACCCACCTACCAACCTACCTGTCCATCCATCACCTATCTATCACCTATATCACATATCTATCATCATTTGTGACCAGGTATGTGCCAGGTATACTGTTCCAGATATAATTCTGGGCACTGAAGCATCAACTGTGAACAAGACACAGCTCCCTCCTCACAGAGAATAACCAAACCTGTTGGCTGTTGAGTCGACTCCGACTCATAGGACTTTATAGGACAGAGTAGAACTGCCCCATAGGGTTTCTAAGGAGCGACTGGTGGATTTGAACTGCCCACATTTTGGTTAGCAGCTGTGGCTCTTAACCACTGTGCCACCAGGGCTCCTCACAGAGAATATAGACAAGTAAACAGACACTTACAATTCACTGTGGTAAATGCTACAGTGGGAACCCGGAAGCCTGGTGTGGGAGTGCCCTCTTGGGGATCCTAACCCAGACTTGGGGAGTCTTGGGAGACCCACTGAGCAGTGGCATCACTAGGGCTGGTGTTACCCAGCGTGGTAACTAATGGTGTCACCCCTCCATGGGTGGGGTTGGCCAGTGAACCGCCCACTGGTGGGTGAAGTGACCTGGTCCTGCCCACCCCCTGCACAGCAGAGCACTTCAGTGTATGGCCCCTTCCCAGCACGGCTCCCCATAGCTCTTCCCCTCTCCCGATGGCCTAGGCAGAGACCCCCCTCTCTGACCAATGGTGAGCACTGACTGGCAGGTGACGGGGGTGGTGGTGGTAGTGGTGGCAAGAAGCCACAATGGGTGACAGTGACACCAACCCTGGTGCAGCTACTGCCTTGGCAGCCCCTCCCCTGGCAGTGCAGCTGCCATCAACCCTGGCATCATTTTGGTGTCACCCCCTCTGACAGTGTCAGGGTGTGCAGCCCACATCCCACACACCCCCCTAGTGATGCTACTGCCGCTGAGGAAGCCAGCTGAAGCCTGGGAACTGAGCGTACTCATGCCAGGGTGGGTGAGTGGAGGAGACCGGTGGATTGAAAGATGGTAGGACGGGGAAAGGATTCCAGACTGGTGGATGTGGGCAAGGGAGCAGTATGGAGTTCGAAGAACTGAAAGAAGTTGAGAGTGGCTGGCATGTAGCATTCAAGGCAGGACAGGTGCTGAGAGGTGAGGCCAGAGAGGACGCAGCACATGAGGGGGGTTGCAGTACATCAATAAGGCTTTGTTCAAGGCTTTTAATGTCACTGTGGTGAAAGGGTTGGGGGGGGGGCACTAGTTAGAAGCTGTTGCAATGGCCCAAGGAGAGATGGGGGTGAATGGACAGGAAGAGGGTGGCTGTAGTGACAGAAGTGGACAGGCTCCATGGTCACATTTAGGTGGTAGAAAAGGTAGGATCCAGTGATTAATTGGATGTGTCGAAGTCCACGGTAATGCTCAGGGTCTGTCTGGAGAAATGGCACATTTTCGGAGATAGGGAAGACTGGGTTAGAAGTATAGAGGGAGGAAGCAGGGAGTATGGTAAGTTTATTTGGGACATGTTGATTTGAGACCCCACTGGGATGTCCAGTGGACACTTGGGAAATGTGGATGTGGTGCTCAGCAGAAAGGCCTGGACAGGAGACAAGGATTTGGGAATCATTAGCATGAGGCCACCATCTGTCTGTCAGTTTGTCATACTGTGGTGGCTTGCGTGTTGCCGTGATGCTGGAAGCTATCAGTAGGGTCACCCATGGTGGACAGGTCTCAGCAGAGCGTCCAGACAAAGACGGACTAGGAAGAAAGGCCTCGTACTCCTGAAAATAAGCCAGTGAAAATGTTATAAACAGCAACAGAACACAACTTCATACAGCGCTGGACAATAGGCCTCCTGGGGTTGGAAAGCACTTAAAATACGCAGTGGCTGCAACCATGGCCTTGAACATCTCCCAAATCATGAAGATGATTCTATCTTCATCACCAGGCAGTGTACCATTCCATTGTACACGGAGTTGCCATGAATTGGAGCCTATTCAGCAGCCACTAACCACACATGAGGTGGTCATGGAAGCCATGAGCGCAGATGAACCTGACGTGCGAGGTTGTGAAGGTGGGAAGACCAGTACCTGGAACATCACCTACGCTAAAGGAATGGGCGGAGAAAGAGGAGCTGGTCAAAGAGAAAATGAGCAACCAAAGATTCAGGAGGAAAACCAGGACAGAACAGTGTCAGTGGGAGTGAGGCGGGAGATGTTTTCAAGGGGAAAAGGTCAACGGCCTCTGAGAGTTCAGGTAGACAAGACCTGGGGGTGGTCACTGGATCTGGTTCGTGGAGTTCCATTGCGTTAGTGGGGTTGAAAGCCAGCATGTTTGGGTTCTCCCCACTCTCTCTGCAACCACATTGCCTGTGCCTTGAGCAGCAGTGTCCAAGCCTCATCATCTCACAAACACCAAACTCTTCCACTGCCCCTATTTCTCCAGTGCTCCCTCCCCAGTAAACTGAAGGGCAAGATTTTCTGTTGAAAGTATAGTCACATGTGTTTTGCCCATTTTAGAAATGGTTACATTTTTGCTGTTTAAACTATATCATAAGAGTGGGTCTGGGGAGAGGAAAAGGGTGAGAAAAGTGCTCATATGACAATGGAATAAAAGGGTGATGAGGAACATTCAGGTTATAGGTTGACCATATCACAAGGAGCAGGAGGCGGATGGAGAAGGAGGGTATGGTAAGAGATTGCGTCCAGAAACCTAGCTTGGGGTTCTTCTTGAAACTTCCACGAATCGCTACTCCCCTTTTCCCCGCATTCTTTGAGATGTCTCTGATTTGAACTTCTACCAGGGTGATACTTCTCTTTCCATCGTAGTCTATCAGCTTAGCTGTGGGCATAGCAAAAAGATGGACAGCTGAGTGAGCCCAGGGAAGGCTATGCCGACATGAAATTGCAAAACTCCTGGGGGCGCAGTGTGTTGGCGTCCTGGCCTCCATTCCTCCTTGCTTCGCCCTAACAGAACCCATTTCTTCTGTTTGGGGAATCCTCCACTATGTAAATCTTGGTGGCTGTGGTAGTTTGAATAGTAGCTCCTATAAGATGTCCATGTCCTAGTCCCTGGAACCTGGGAGTATGTTACCTTATGTGTTATTATGGGTTGAATTATGTCTCCCAAAAAGTTATATGGAAGTCCTAATCCCGGTACCTGTGAATGTGGTCTTGTTTGGACGTAGAGTCTTCCCAGATGCAATTAATTAAATTAACATGAGCGCATCCTGGAGTAGGGTGGGTCCTAATTCAATAGGACTGATGTCCTTATAAAGAGAGAAGAGACACAGACGCGGGGAAAGATGGCCATATAAAGACAGTGGCAGAGATTGGAGTGATGTTGCCACAAACTAAGGGATGCCTGGGGCCATCAGAAGCCGGAGGAGACAAGGGAGGATCTTCCCCTAGAACCTTTGGAGGATCATGGCCCCGCTGACACCCTGAATCTGAATTTCTAGCCTCCAGAACTGTGAGAGAATAAATTTCTGTTTTTTTAAATCACCTGCTTTGTGGTCATGTCTTATGGCAGCCTAGGGGAACTAGTACACATGGAGAAAGGGGCTTTGTGGATTAAAGTCCTTGAGATAGGGTGGTTGTTCTGGATTATCTGGGTGGATCCAGTGTAATCGCAGGGAGCTGATAAGAGGGAGGCAGGAAGATCAGACTTAGTGGTAAGAGGTATGACAACGGAAGTAAAAGGTTGGAGCGATTTGAAGACGAGGCCACAAGCCAAGTCATGCAAGCAGCTTTGAAAAATCAAGGGAACCAATTCTCCCGTCAGAGCTTCTAGAAGGAACC
Source organism: Loxodonta africana (assembly GCF_030014295.1). Taxonomy (NCBI): domain Eukaryota; kingdom Metazoa; phylum Chordata; class Mammalia; order Proboscidea; family Elephantidae; genus Loxodonta; species Loxodonta africana. The sequence continues at coordinate 52,405,208 of NC_087366.1, forward strand.
AGCCCTGCTGACACCCTGCCTTGAGCCCCATGAGACTAATTTTAGACTTCTGACCTCCAGAACTGTAAGGTAATATTTTTGAGTTGTTTTTTAAGTCACCAAGTTTGGGGTAATTTTTCCAGTGGCCATAGGAATCGATACAGCCAGAGAAGGTGCCACATTCTATGAAGCTGAAAAGATCGGCCACTCGCTTCCACCTTCTCATGATCTGAACCTTGTCAGCCAGAGGCTCCCAACCGGGACAAAGTGACTCAAAGAAGACAGTGGGGTGTTCGTTTTGAGGATGGTGGTGGCGGCAGTGCCAATGGCATCTGGGGTCCAGCAGAGGTAGACTTTGGGGTCAAGTGCTGCTGCTGCTGGTGGTGGCTAGTGATGGGTCTGTCCAGGGCCCAGTGCCCTGCAGGGCTGTGGTAGTGGGTCCTCATTTGGTTCTTATGGCATGATTTTGGCAGTGGTTCCAGCAGCCTGCCCTCCCTTGTCTCTGTCTTCCAACCCAGAGAGCCTCTGAGTGCATAGGACTTAAGGAAGACCTAAAACGGGTGTCTAGATCCCGGAAAGACCTATGATTGACTTTTTAAACAACTGTGGTAAAGTACATATAGCGTAGGATTTGCCATGTTAACCATTTTTAACTGTACAATTCAGTGGCGTTAATTACATCCGACATGTTATACAATCATGATCACAATGTATTTCTAAAGCCCTTTCATCATCTCCAATAGACACTCTGTCTCCGTTAAGCCATAACTCCCTGTTCCCCACTCCCCCCAGCCCTGTACCTCTAATCTATTTCCTGTCTCTATACATTTGCTTGTTCTAGGCGTTTCGTGTAAGTGGGATTGTACTATATTTGTCCTTTTTTGTCGGATTAATTTCCCTCAGCATAATGTTTTCAAGGCTCACCCATGTTGCGGCAGGTATTGGAACTTCGGGTGTCTTTATGGCTGGGTGATACCCCAGGAACTTCGGGTGTCTTTATGGCTGGGCGATACCCCATCGTATGTATGCACCGCATTTTATTTATCCACCTGTTGATGGACATTTGGGTTGATTCTACCTTTTAGCTATTGTGAACAATACTGCTGTGAACATTGGTGCACACGTATCTGTCTGAGTCCCTGCTGTCAAGTCTCCTGGGTATATACCAAGGAGTGGAATTGCCGGGTCATATGGTAATTTTATATTTAACTTTTTGAGGAACTACGAAACTGTTTTCCACGACAGCTGTGCCATTTTACACTCCTACCAGCGATGAACACGTGTTGAAATTTCTCCACATTCTCACCAACACTTGTTATTTCCCTTTTTTATTAAAAAAAAAAAAAAAATTATAACCATCTTAGTAGGTGTGAGGGAGCCCTGGTGGTACAGATGTAAAGCACTCAGCTGCTTACCCAAAAGTTGATGGTTTGAACCCACGCAACAGCTCTGTGGGAGAAAAGACCAGGCAGTTTGCTCCCATTAAGATTACGGCCTGGGAAACTCAACGGGAAAGTTCAGCTCTGTCACATGGGGTTGCTACGAGTCGGAATCAAATCGAGGGCACCTAACAACAACAGTAGGTGTGAAGTGGCATCTTGTTGTGGTTCTTACTGACTTTCACTTCAGCCCAGCACACTGTATTTGCTCTGGAATGTGCTGAAACTGGCTCACAGTTTGTTCCTAAGATAATAAGAGAGGTGTAATTGCCTTCGCCAGCAATGAGGAATGTGGCTTGCATTATTCTCAATATAATCATTCATTTATTTAAGCTTAGGTTCTCTGGGTGGCATAAATGGTTACACACTTGACCACAAACCTGAGAGATTAGTGATTCGAACCCACCCAGAGGTGCCTCAGAAGAAGGACCTGGTGACCTGCTTCTGAAAGGTCGTAGTCATAAAAACCCCAGGGGTGCAGTTCTACTGTGCACACAGGGGGTCACCATGAATCGGAATCCACTTGGCAGCAACTGGCTTGGTTCTTTGGTTTTATTTAAGCTTAGAATATAGAGAAAGCAGCTTCAGAACTGCTGATCCATACTACCGTGAAAATCAAGCCTGTTAACCAGTGTTCAGTACTTTTTTTTTTTTTTTAGAGCTCCTGTTGTCTTTACTGAAGGCATATAGTCAAAACGCTATGGGCGGAAGTCTCTTGAATGATTTCTCCTTTTTTCCCCTGCCCAAGAGATTCTTTTAGAATCTGAAATCTGTTTAGAACAGGACCGGCTCTGTGTATGACATCACCTTTGGCTAGACCGTTAACTGTGGAAGTTCCTTCCACAGGAAACAGATCCTGCTTTAACTGCAAGGTGGCCACGTAAACAGGAATATCGAATAGACGTGTACAGAATGTAAAAAAAAGTTGTGTTTTGATCACCTCCCAGGAACCGCTCGTTCAATTCACCAATGAGTTATATTTTACTAGCCTTTTGCTGCTGTCCTGACTGCACGCTTGTTCTTCCCACCCCCATGGAAGATGGTGGTATTGACATGCTTTAATTAACTCCAGATATTTCTCTCTCTTTAGAACTCTGAGAAATTAATGCCCCTCTAGAGGACCCTAGGTAATAAAAAGCAGCTCCTATTCTCTGGAGTTGGGGCTCTCTCAAAGTCAGTTTTTAAGAGGTTGAATGATGTCCCAAGTGTTCAGTTTTATGTATTAGTGTGCTTTTTGGTGATAAGGGAATTTTTTTCTATGACTCGTATATGACATCTACATTTTCATTTTTTAATAGCTGGGCTTCGTGCTTTGTTCACTTAGAGTCAGAGACAGCATGCTAACAAAGCCCAGCTCTGGGCCAAGTTTGGAGTTTGTTCTTAGGCCCTCGGTCCCCATTTCTTCACCGTTTCCCACTGTAATGATATTCTCTCTATTTTGCATGTATGCAGTGGCCCTAGGATCTCTTCTGACACCTTTTTAAATCTCTCAGAGAAGGATCTGAAATTCATCCACATTAAGGTGTTCTTGTCAGCAGTTGCCGAGTTGGCCCCGACTCATGGTGACACCGTGACTCACTGTGCACAACAGAACAAAGAAGAGCCTGGTCCTGTGCCATCCCCACAATCAGCTTCAGATCGAATCATTGTGATCCATAGGATTTTCATACTCTGATTTTTGGAAATAGATGGCCAGGCCTTTCTTCCTTGTCTGTCTTAGTCTGGAAGCACCATTGAAACCTGTTCAGCATCATAGGAACAAACAAGCCTCCAATGATAATAGATTATAAGTATTACTCTTTTTTCTAGGCTCCATAGGAACCAACTCTGAAGAGTTGACTTCGGGAATGGTTTCAGTTCTGGGCTAACAGAGAGTCCAGGGGCCATGTTTTCCAGGGTCCCTCTGGTCGCAATCAGACCATAAAGTCTGGTCTTTTTAGTAGAATTTGAGTTCTGCACCCCGCTTTTCTCCTGTTCTGTCAGGGACTCTGTTGTGTTCCCTGTTAGGGCCGTCATCCATAGTAGCTGGGCACGATCTAGCTCTTCTGGTCTCAGGCTGATGGAGTCTCTTATTTATGTTGTCCTTTCTGTCTCTTGAGCTAATATTTTCCTTGTGTCTTTGGTGCTCTTCATTCTCCTTTGCTCCACGCGGTCTGGGACCAATCGATGTATCTTCGACGTCTGCTCGCTAGCTTTTAAGTCCCCAGTCACCACTCACCAAAATGGGATGCAGAAAATTTTCTTAATAAACTTTGTTATGCCAACCGACCTATATGTCCCCTGAAACCATGGTGCCTAGAACCCCGCCCCTGCTACTCTGTCCCTTGAAGTGTTTGGTTGTGTTCAGGAAACTTCTTAGCTTTTGGTTTAGTCCAGTTGTGCTGGCTTCCCCTGAATTGTGTGTTGTCCTTCCCTTCACCTAAGGTAATTCTTGTCTCCTACCTTATTGACATTTTTGCCTGCTTTTTCTATTAGTTACTGTGAGTGTATTAAAACCTCTCACTAAGATAGCATCTTTTCCCTTTTTGTTCTGCCAATTTTTACTTTTATGTACTTTGAGGCTATGTTGTTATGTGTATACAAATTTAAGATTATCTTCCTGATGAGTTGACCTTTTATTACTATGACCTGTCTCTCTTTAGTAGTGCTTTTTTTGCTGGGTTTCTTAAGCGTATTTAGATTTAAACAGCCTTGCCCTCGCCCCTTCCTTTTCAATGTTTATTTGTTGAAGAAAGTAGATCATTTGTCCTGTAGAATTTCCTGCCTCATGGAGTTGGCTTCATGGTGTCATTAAATGTGTGACTCTAATCCAGTAGCACTAAACCAAGAGGGGCTTTTGCCACCCAAGGAACATTTGGCAACATCTGGACATTTTTGGTTGTCACGACTACATTTTTTTGGAATCCACTCGATGGCAACAGGTTTGGTGTTTTTGGTTTTACGAGCATCTAGTGGGTAGAGGTCAGGGATGCTGCTAAACACCCTACAATGCCCAGGACAGCCCCTACAACAAAGAATTGTCCAGCCCTAAATGTCAATAGCGTAGAAGTTGAGAAATTCAGCTTGATGTCTTATTTTCTCTAAAATAACCATTAGACCTAGAGCCTTGATTGGATTCAGGCCTGTTTTGGGGGAGGGGGAAGAATTCCTCACAGGTGGTGCTGTGTACATCCTATGATATCATATTGGAAGGCAGGGACGCCCCGTTTTTCATGATGCTCAGATTGGTAGATGGGTGTGGGTGCTGTCAGCCTGATCCATCCCTTATAAAGTCCCCATTAGCTTTCATTGAATGGTTTTAGCATCCATTGGTGACGGCTGCCTAGATCCATTATTTCATTAAGGGTTGCAAAATGGTAATTTTTCTAATTCTATTACTTGTACTCCTATTAGCTGTGATTCTTCTGTAAAGTGTTGCTTCACGAGCTATTAACTACCCTGAAATACAGCCCAGCCAGGGAAGGCAGGATAAATACATCATTCTTTCCCTTCATCCATTTCCAGAATTCCACAATCATTTAAAAATACGTTTCATATATCCTGTATAGTTGTTTTCGGAGCCCTGATGGCACAGTGGTTAAGAGTTTGGGTGGTAACCAAAAGGTCAGCAATTCAAATCCACCAGCTGCTCCTTGGAAACCCTATGAGACAGTTCTACTCTCTTTGTAGGGTCGCAATGAGTTGGAATCGACTTGCTGGCAGCGGGTTTGGTTTTGTTTGTTTGTTTATAGTTGTTTTCAGAAAAACCAGCTAGCAGCCATGCTCCGAGGAGTGAAATAGGGGAGGGTATCACTACACAGACAATGCTGTAGCAAGCACCTGGCTTTCAGAGGGTTCCACAGGCCTACCTGCTGGGATGAAACAGGGACCTAGGGGGCAGCAGAGACAGCCTGATCCCTTTGGAAATTTTTTGTCACTCATTGTAGCTACTTGCAGTTCTAATTTCAACCATCTGAGGTCTCAGCTGATCTGAGAGCCCCATCCCTGTTATCTCTAGGTGCCCCTGGTCTTTGCTAGTTGCTGTTGGGGGGAGGGGAGTGTCTCGCCTGTGACTAGCAGCAGGAACCCAGCAGCCCCTGGGGGACCGTGTCTGTGACAGAAAAACAGACCCCACCAGTTCAGCTCCCGTGGACGCATCATATGTTTTAAAATGACTGTCGTGCTGCTTTAAAACAGTGGCAATGTGATTTCTTGGATAAGAACATGGGCTTTTGACTCAAACAAATCCGAGTTCAAATCCTGGCTCTGCTACTTATGAGCCGTGCAATGAATCTCGCTTTCCTCATCTGTAAAAACCCAGTGCCTTCGAGTCAATTCTGACTCATAGCAACCCTGTAGGACAGAGTAGAACTGCCCCATAGAGTTAAAACGTGGTTAATAATTGTTGCTATGGTGGAAACAACCCAGGTGTTCACCAACAGATGAATAGATAAACCAAATGTGATACACGCATACAATGGAGTATTATTCAGCCATATAGAGCAACAAAGTCCTGATACACGCTACAACATGCATGAACCTGGAAAACATCGTGCTGAGTGAAAAGTCAGACACAAAAGGACAAATACTGTATGATTCCACTTATGTGAAATATCTCATTCTTCTTGGCTGCTGTCAAGTTGACTTCAACTATGGCGACCCCATGTACAACAGAACGAAATGTTGCCTGATCCTGAGCCATCCTTATGATTGTTGGTATGTTCGAGTCTATTGTGACATCAACAGTGTATTTTGAATGCCTTTTGACCTAAGTGGCTCATCTCCTACCACTATAATGGGACAACATTCTCTTGTGATCCATAGGGTTTCCATCCACTAATTTTTGGAAGCAGATCCCAGGCTTTCCTTCCCAGTCTGTCTTAGTTTGGAAACTCTGCCAAAACCTGTCCACCATGGGTGACCCTGCTGGTATTTGAAATTTGAGTGGCGTAGCTTCCAGCATCACAGCAGCATGCAAGCCACCACAGTTTGACAAACCGACAGATGGGTGGTGGATGAAATGTCTAGAATAGGTAAATCCATAGAGACAAAAGAAGATTAGTGGTTACCAGGGGGTGGGGGGAAAGGAGAATGGGGAGTAAAAAACAAACAAAAGTTGCTACTGCACAGGGTTGTTGTGGAAATAGGAGATGATGTACGTAAAGGCTCAGCTGGTTCGTGCCAGCAACAGAGGACGAGTGTCCCTAACACCCTCTGATGGTACTTGGCCCAGCCCAGCGCTGATGACCGTGCTCAGCCTGCCCAGGAGCTGATCCCTGCAAAAGTCTAAGTAGGAGAGCATATGGATCCTTAGGCAGGGCTGTGCTCCGGGCCTCCTAGTCCTCTGTGACAGGCGAGCAAAGGAAGACCCAGGAAGGGAGGGGCTTCTCCAGGTCAACCGTGAGGATGGGCGGAGCCAGGACTGGGCCCAGGTCTACTGACTCTTGGTCCAGGGCACTACTAGCTGCACTATCTATCTAAGCGTTGGGTAATCTTTGTTGTTGTTGTTAGGTGCCATCAAAATGGTTCCAACTCATAGTAACCCTAGGGACAACAGATCGAAACGCTGCCTGGTCCTGCGCCATCCTCACAATTGTTGCTGTATTTGAGCCCATTGTTGTAGCCACTGTGTCCATCCATCTTGTTGAAGGTCTTCCTCTATTTGCTGACCCACTAGTTTACCAAGCATGATGTCCTTCTCCAGTGACTGGTTCATCCTGATAACCTGTTCAAAGTATGTGAGAAGTCTTACCATCCTTGCTTCTAAAGAGCATTCTGGCTGTACTTCTTCCAAGATAGATTTGTTCGTTCTTCTGGGAATCCACAGTATATTCAATATTCTTCTTCAACACTGTAATTCAAAGACATCAATTCTTCTTCAGTCTTCTTTATACATTTTCCAGCTTTCACACGGATATGGGGCAATTGAAAATAGCATGGCTTGGGTCAGGTGCACCTCAGTCCTCAGAGTGACATCTTTGCTTCTCAGCACTTTATAGAGGTCTTTTGCAGCAGATTTATCCAATGCAATACGTCATTTGATTTTTTGACTGCTGCTTCTATGGGCGTTGATTGTGAATGCAAGTAAAATAAAATCGTTGACAACTTCAATCTTTTCTCCGTTTATCATGACGTTGCTTATTGGTACACTTGTGAGGATTTTTGTTTTCTTTGAGGTGTAATCCATACTGAAGGCTGTGGTCTTTTTTTTTTTTTTTTTAGATGGGTGGAGTTTATTTATTGTACTTTTGATGAAGGTTTACAGAGCAAACTAGTTTCTCACTAAACAGTTAGTACACATACTGTTTTATGACGTTGGTTAACAACCCCACGACATGTCAACTCTCCCCCTTCTCAACCGTGGGTTCCCTATTACCAGCTTTTCTGTCCCCTCCTGCCTTCTAGCCCTTACTCCCGGGCTTGTGTGCCCCTTTGGTCTTGTTTCGTTTTATGGGCCTGTCCAATCTTTGGCCAAAGAGTGAACCTCAGGAGTGACTTCATTACTGAGCTAAAAAGGTATCCAGGGGCCATACTCTCAGGGTTTCTCCAGTCTCTGTCAGGCCAGCAACCTGGTCTTTTTGTGAGTTAGAATTTTGTTCTACATTTTTCTCCACCTCTCTCTGGGACACTCTATTGTGATAGAGTCAATGGTGGTAGCTGGGCACCACCTAGTTGTACTGGACGCAGTCTGGTGGAGACCGTGGTAGATGTGGTCCATTAGTCCTTTGGACTAATCTTTCCCTTGTATCTTTAGTTTTCTTTATTCTCCCTAGCTCCTGAAGGGGTGAGACCAGTGGAGTATCTGAGATGGCCACTCACAGGCTTTTAAGACCCCAGATGCTAATCACCAAAGTAGAATATAGAACATTTTCTTTATAAACTATGTTATGCCAGATGAGCTAGATGTTTCCTGAGACCATGGTCCCCACAACCCTCAGCCCAGCGATTTGGTCCCTTAGGGAGCTTGCATGTGTCTATGGAGCTTCCATGATCTTTGAAGGCTGTGGTTTTTGATCTTCATCAGTAAATGCTTCAAGTCCCCTTCACTTTCAGCAAGCAAGGTTGTGTCGTCCGCATATTGCAGGTTTTTAACCAGTCTTCCTCCAATCTTGATGCCTCTTTCTTCTTCATGTAGTCCAGCTTCTCAGATTATTTGCTCAGCATACAGATTGAATAGGTATGGTGAAAGGATACAACCCTGATGCACGCCTTTCCTGATTTTAAACCACGCAGTATTCTCTTGTTCTGTTCGACTGACTGCCTCGATGTATGTACAGGTTCCTCAGGAGCATGGGAAGCCCTGGTGGTGTAGTGGTTAAGTGCTACGGCTGCTAACCAAAGGGTCAGCAGTTCAAATCCGCCAGGCGCTCCTTGGAAACTCTATGGGGGCAGTTCTACTCTGTCCTATAGGGCCGCTATGAGTCGGAATCGACTCGACGGCACTGGGTTTGGTTTTCATGATTAAATGTTCTGGAATTCCTATTCTTTGCAATGTTACCCATAATTTGTTATGGTCCACACAGTTGAATGTCTTTGCATAGTCAATAAAACACAGGTAGACATCTTTCTGGTATTCTCTGCTTTCAGCCAAGATCCATCTGACATGAGCAATGCTACCCCTTGTTCCATGTCCTTTTCTGAATCAGGCTTGAATTTCTGGCTGTTCTCTGTTAATGTACTGCTGCAACTGTTTTTGAATTATCTTCAACAAAATTTTACTTGCGTGTGATATTAATGATATTGCTTGATAATTTCTCCATTCTGTTGGATCACCTTTCTCTGACATGGTCACGTATATGGATTTCTTCCAGTTTGTTGGCCACATAGCTGTCTTCCAAATTTCTTGGCATAGACAAGTGAGTGTTCCCAGCATTGCATCTCAATTGGTATTCTGTCGGTTTCTGGAGACGTGTTTTTCGCCAATGCCTTCAGAGCAACTTGAACTTATTCCTTCAATACCATCGATTCTTGATCATATGCTACCTCCTGAAATGGTTGAATGCCTACCAATTCTTTTTGGTATAGTGACTGTGTATTTCTTTCATCTTTTTTTAAATTACTTTTTTCCTTTCATCTTCTTTGAATACTTCCTGTGTCATTCAAGTTTTGCCCATAGAATCTTTCAATGTTGTAACTCAAGGCTTGATTTTTTTTTCTTAAATTCTTTTAGCTTGAGAAATGCCTAGTGGGTTCTTCCCTTTTGATTTTCTAACTTCAGGTCTTTGCACATGTCATTATAATACTTTGTCTTCTCAGGCCGCTCTTTGAAATCTTCTGTTCAACTCTTTTACTTCATCATTTCTTCCATTCCTTTTAGCTACTCTATACTCAAGAGCAAGTTTCAGAGTCTCAATAACCTTTTTCTTTCTTCAGGTATGTTGCCCTTGATGTCATTCTACAACTCATCTGGTCTTTGGCCATTAGTGTTCAATGCGTCAAATCTGTTTTTGAGATGATCTCTAAATTCAGGTGGAATACACTCAAGTTTGTACTTCGGCTCTCGTGGACTTGTTTTAATTTTCTTCAGCTTCAAGTTGAACTTGCATATGAACAATTGGTGGTCTGTTCTGCATTTGGCCCCTGGCCTTGTTCTGACTGATGATATTGAGCTTCTCCATCATCCCTTTCCACAGATGTAATTGATTTGATTCCTTTCTATTCCATCTGGCGAGGTCCATGTGTATAGGCACTGTTTATGTTGTTGAAAAAAGATATTTCCAATGAATAGGTCATTGGTCTTGAAAAATTCTATCATACAATCTCTGGAATTGTTGCTATCACTAAGGCCATATTTTTCAACAACTGATCCTTCCTCTTTGTTTTCAACTTCTGCATTCCAATCACCAGTACTTATCAATGGATCTTGTTTACATGTTTGATCAATTTCAGACTGCAGAAGTTGGTAAAAAATCTTCCAGTGTCCAGCTGCCCCTACCACCATAGTATGATAAACTGAGAGACGAGTTAGATAATCTTAGCCCTTCCCCAAGCCCTTCTTAGGCTGTCTTGATTTAATTTGTACTTGTAAACATTTTCAGAGTATCATGCATGAAGTAAGAGTCCTCAAGGAAACAGGAGCACTTACCTTCCTATGATTATACCCACCCTGGGCTTAATAATACTCCATGTCTTGCCAATCTAAAGGTGTGAGATACGAAGCCTAGATATGACTTGTATATTTAACTGGTTACTAATTCATCAACCACTTACTGAGCACGTATTATGTTCCAGGTCCTAGGTCATGGGATACTGGTGGGGCAGGGGGGTGGTGCTGAGATAAGGAGGGATAGAAACACAGGCAAGAGAAATACAGTCTCTACATGCAAGGAAATTTCAACTCTGATGCAGAGAGTGAAGGAGATGGATCAGAGAATTCAGCCCATGATTACAATTCACTGAGATGCACAGGATGGCCTTTACCCTAGAGGAGTGATACTTGAACTTAATCTAGAAGGATAAGTCATAGTTTTGCAAGGAGAAAACGGGATGAAGATTATTCCAATCAGAGGGAGAAGAGAGGGGCAAGGAGGCATTGTGAGTTGGGGTTGAGGAAGCATGGGGCAGAGAGGGCTGTGACAGGAGATGGGGATAGCGCAGGAGCTGGGACATCATCTGTCGGGCACTGATCTACTTTAAGAACAAGATCACACTGTGGAGGTGGATGGAATCTGAGAAACGTGGAAAGCTGTTACCATGATCCAGACTGGAAGGAATAAGGAACTGCACTTAAGGCATGGCTGTGGGGTTGCAGAAGGGGCAACTGACTCAAGGAATGTTTAGGAGAGAGACTGGGCAGGACATTTGTCTGAACAGTTACTACAGGGAGGATCTATAACAAAGTTGGAATCACTCTTGAGAAATCGCTATGATATACCCAAGTTAACCTGAAAACCTGCTGTTGTAGAGTCGATGCCAACTCATAGTGACCCTATAGAACAGAGTAGAACTGCCCCCATAGGGTTTCCTAGGCTATAATTTTTAGAAGAGCAGATTGTCAGGTCTTTTCTCCTCTCCCTTGGAGCCACTTGGTGGGTTTGAACCACTGACCTTTTGGTTAGCAGCTAAACGTTTAACTATTTTGCCAGCAGGGCTCCTTGTGCCCCAGTTACCTCCTCGCTATTACAGACTCAGAGTCTCCGGGTGGTGCAAATGGTTTACACGCTCAGCAGTTAACCAAATGGTTGGAGGTTCTAGTCCACTCAGAGGTACCTCAAAAGAAAGACCCGATGATCTACTTCCAAACCATCACTGAAAACCCTTTGGAGCACAGTTCCACTCTGACACACACGGGGCTGCCATGAATAGGAGTTGACTCAATGGCAGTTGGTTTTGTTTCTGATACAGGTCAGTTCGGGCTGCTCCTCTGAAGTTTGCTGGAAATTGGAAGTCTAATAAGAACCACTTCATTTCTTCTTCTTTTTTTTTTTTTAAATTCTTTTGTCTCCCCTTTGAAAAGCCCAGTGAAGAATTCAGTGTTTTCCTTGTGTCTTAGTCATCTAGTGCTGCTATAACAGAAATACCACAAGTGGATGGCTTTAAAAAAGAGAAATTGATTCTCTCACAGTCTAGTAGACTACAAGTCCAAATTCAGGGCATCAGCTCCAGGGGAAGGCTTTCTCTGTCAGCTCTGGAGGAATGTCCTTGTCACCAGTCTTCCCTTGGCCTAGGAGCTTCTCTGTGCGGCAAGCTTTGGACATACTCTGCTCCTGGGACTGCTTTCTTGGTGGTATGAGGTCCCCATGTCTCTCTGTTTGCTTCTGTCTTTTATATCTCAAAAGAGATTACGGCACTCTCTAATCGTGTAGATCTCGTCCATATAGCTGCCACTAATCTATCTCGTTACATCATACTGATAAAATTTACAACATATAAGGAAATCATGTCAAATGACAAAATGGTAGACAATCATACAATACTGGGAATCATGACCTAGCTAAGTTGACAGATATTTTGGGGGGACACAATTCAATCCATGATACCTTGCCTCAGCGATGTGGGGAGCTGGGCGTGGGAAACTTGTCTGTCTTCCAGTGCAGCTGACAGCCTGCAAGGGAGAAATGATTACAGGGCTGTGAACAACTTTCTTCCATCCTATTACACTCCCAGGTCTGCAGTGGGACCAGGGTTGTCAGATTTGAGGCTCCTGGGGCAGGATTCCCAACCTATAAATAATTTCTCCTCTGCCTCTGTGGAAATCTTTTTTTCCTACTGTCAATTTTCAAAATTGGATTAATTATAATGCTTGATTCATGACACGCTCTCGTCATTACTCAGCGCATGGCTTTCTTTATTATCAACAGCATAACGAACTCCTATGTAGCCACCACCCAACCCAAGAACTAAAACATTGCCTAAAACTTTGTGTTAGCTGCCACGGAGTAGACCCTGCACTGTGGTGACCCCATGCGCAATGGAACAAAACGCTGCCTGGCCCTGTGCCATTCCATGACTGGTTGGGAATCAGACCATTGTGATCCATAGGGTTTTTATTGGCTGATTTTTGGAAGTAGATTGCCAGGCCTTTCTTGCTAGTCTGTCTTAGGCTGGAAGCCTCACAGCAACACACAAGCCTCCACTAGCAGACGGGCGGTGCCTGTGCATGAGGTACATGGTCCGGGAATCACATCTGGGTCTCCAGCATGGAAGGCGAGAATTCTACCACTGAACCCCCCATATAGTCCTTCACATTCCATCTCCTACTCTTTGGGATGGAAGGAACCCCCATCCTCATCTCTGTGTTTCTCTTTCCTTTTTTGGTATGTATGTTATATATTTCCACATTAAAAATTTCCCCACTAAAATCTGAAGAGGAAGACCCTCAGCTTGGAGAAAGCATGTATGCTGTCCATGGGAGTAGAGTCCGGTGGTGTCCTAACATATGTTTCTTACTGAAAACCTTTAAAATTTCTCTCACAAAAATATCTCTAAGTAAAATGACTCCAAGAAAACACGCCATGTTTATGCTGCACATGTCACAGCATCCTGGGGGTGTCCCCAGTTGGAGAGGCACTTCTGGCTTCCATGACTGCTGGCAAAGTGGGCTCCAACAGCCTGCCAGCAGAGAAACGCAGGGGCCAGCTGCTGGAGCAGACGCACACCACAGCCCGTGGGGCTAAAACTGGCAAAGGGAGTCGAGGGGTGTGGGCAGGGTGCCGATGTCATGTGCTTCGGCAGTGAATCCATCAGGTTGGTCAGTGACATAGGGACTGTGTGGCTTGGCTCAAAGAGAAGAGCTGGGCCAAGGGGATTCTCACTCTTGGGAATGTGAACTATGAAACACAAAAAGAATGATTTGCTAGTTAGTGGTGGGAGCTGTAATTGACAAGTTATGAGACGGGGTGGAGCTGGAAAGCCAGTGAAGGGCCATGGGGAAATCAGATTTATGCTGGAGCAAAAGCCGTGAGTTGTCCAAAGAAGCCAGTTGATAGCAGGGCAGGATTAGATGGTTGAGCAGGGCTACGACTCACGGGGGAGCAGTAGCGTGCAGGCCCTCAAGTCCCTCACTCCAACCCCTCTGGATTGTTGATGTTCTCACGGTGCCGGGTGCGGGCTATTCCTTCCTGCCATTGTTCATGTTGCTGCCCCATCTCAATGTCTTTTTCAAAATCCTAATCATCCTCCAAGTGCCCTATTCTTCAGGATTCAACCAGGATGTTACCTCCTCTGGGAAGCCTTTCTTATCAGCCACCCCTCAGAATTAACCACTCCTTTCTTTGGGTGTGGCTCTGTCCTTTCCAATGTACTGAAGTTCCTTGTGTGCAGAAATGGTATTTTATTTGTCCATTTGTCCTTCTAGCCATCATGTATTCCCTTCCCAGTGTAGTGTTCACACAGAGAAGGCTTCTGGGATGGAAGGCTGAATTAATCAATGGGTTTCTTCCTTTCAGGCATTATACCTCACAGCCAATTGCCTAGATCAGGGCTTCTCACTGGTCTGCGATTAGGTCTGGTGTCATGGAAAGAGTGTAGCATTCAAAATCAGAAGACTTGGGCTCAAGTTTGCCACCTGACTAAGCTCAGGACAGTCTCCAAAAAGGGAAGATGCAGTCTGCACTGTAGACTGCCCGTGAGACGCTGATCAGCCAATGGATGAGAAAGTACTATGCAGACCTAACGTTCTATTTAAACATGAGTTCAAAGGAGCCCTGGTGGTTAAGCCTTTGGCTGTTAAACCAAAAGGCTGGCGGTTGAAACCTACCAGTCATTCTGCTGGAGAAAGATGTGGCAGTCTGCTTCTGTAATGATTATAGCCTTGGAAACCCTATGGGGCAGTTTACTCTGTCCTGTAGGGGCTCTACGAGTTGGATTGACATGACAGCACACAACAACGACACAGCGTTAGCATACTGGTCAGCAGGATCTGGGCAGACCACTGGGGGGCAATTGCATCTGGCTACCAACTGGCCTTGGCTGGGATGAGGGTCTGTGGGCAGTGTGTGACTCCAAGAAGTGATGAGAGTGATCCCACAGACTGGGAGAGAGATGAGTCCATGCCCTGATCCATCAGACCTTCTGTTTTCTCTGGGCTGATTTGATAGGGCTCTGTCTTACAGCTCTGGAGCTCTTTGGCCTGGGCACTTGCTTTCTTGAACAGATGGGGAGCCAGTATTTTCCTTAGAAACAATTAGTGAATGCCTGGACCTGAGCAGGCCTTCCCCTCCATAATACTCTTTTTTTTTTAATTAAAAAAATTAATACATAATTCATATAACATACAGTTCACCACTTTAAAGTGTACGATCCTGCAATTTTTAACATAGGCAACCATCACCAGTATCTCATTCCAAAATGTTTCCATCACCCCCAAAAGAAACCCGGTACCTATTCGCAATCAGACACAATCCTTAGCAACTACTAAATACTTTCTCTCTTTATGGATTTGCCTATTCTGGGCATTTTATGAAGTTCAGTCATGCAATATGTGGCTTTTTGTGTCTGGCTTCTGGTTTTCAAGGTTTATCCCTGTTGTAGCATGTATCACCAGTGCTCCATTCCTTTTCATGACTGAATAATATTCCATGTACGGATGTTGTTGTTAGGTGCCGTCGAATCGCTCCTGACTCATAGCGACCCCATGTACCACAGAATGAAACACTGCCCGGTCCTGCACCACGCTCACAATCCTTGTTCTGCTTGAGCCCACTGTTGCAGCCACTACGTCAATCCATCTTGTTGAGGGTCTTCCTCTTTTTCACTGACCCTCTACTTTACCAAGCATGATGTCCTTCTCCAAGGACTCATCCCTCCTGACAACATGTCCAAAGTATGTAAGACCTAGTCTCGCCATCCTTGCTTCTAAGAAGCATTCTGGTTGTACTTCCTCCAAGACAATGTATGGATAGATCACATTTTGTTTATCCATTCATCGATTCACGGACATTTGGATATTTCCACTTTTTTGTTATTATGAATAATACTGCTAAGATTATTCGTGTACAAGTTTTCGTGTAACACGTGTTTTCATTTCTCTTGGGTATTTATTTAGAAGTGGGCTTCTTGGGCTCTATGGTAACCTTTTGAGGAACTGCAGACTGTTTTCCGCAGCAGCTGCGCTATCTTACATTCCCACCAGCAATGGCTGAGAGTCCTGTAATTCTCTCACCATTAGATTCATCCCCTGCTTGCCTTAGAATCTGAGATGGGAAGGCCCAGGAGAGGGAGTTCTCGTGCCAGCCTTTCCCACGTCCCTTGTCCAAGGTTATAGTTCTGCAAGACAACAAGCTCTACAAATGTTAATTGTCTGTAAAGCACACTGGGGACTCTGACGCAGCGGGATGATTTCTCTTCCTTGCAGTGGGGATAATACAGCCTTGGCCTTTCCAGGCTGAGGAGGAGCCGTCTGTGGACACAGCCCGTGCTCTGGCTCCACTGCTGAGCAGAGAAGGGGCAGCACCCCCTGGGTTGTGGTGGTTGTGTGAGCAGGTATCAGGAGTGAGGTTCCGTCCTCAGGCTTCTTGGAAGGGAGCTGGCGCTGGCTCCTGCGTGTGTCTGAATGTAAGCTAGAGAGACATCTGTCCAGGGTGACAGAGCTGCTGTCTTAGTTATCTAGTGCTGCTGTAACAGAAATACCACAAGTGGGTGTCTTTAACAAAGAGGAGTTTATTCCCTCGCAGTCTAGTAGGCTAGAAGTCCAAATTCAGGATGTCACCTCCAGGGGAAGGCTTTCTTTCCCTGTCAGCTCTGGAGGAAGGTCGTTGTCATCAATCTTGCCCTGGACTAGGAGCTTCTCAGTGCGAGGACTCTGGGTTCAAAGGACACACTCTTCTCCTGGCTCTTGTTTGTTGGTGGTATGAGTCCCCCTGTCTCCCTGCTCACTTCCCTCTTTTATATCTCAAACGAGATTGGCTCAAGACACAATCCAATCACGTAGATTGAGTTGTGCCTCATTAACATAACTGCCTCTAATCCCATCTCATTAACATCGTAGAGGTAGGATTTATAACACATAGAAAAATCACATTAGATGACAAAATGGTGGACAATCACACAACACTGGGAATCATGGCCTATCCAAATTAATACACATATTTTCTGGGGACACAATTCCATCCATGGCTGCCATCTCCTCCTGGGCATCTGGCCGGATCACCAGGAGTCAGGCTATGGTGAGTAGCATCGGCCCGACTCCATGAGCTTTCCTGTCTATGACAGGTGAAGAGGGCTCCATGTGGGGCCACTCCACCCACTTGCCCAGATGAGGACAGACTTGTTTGTGCAGCTTCTGGGTGTGGACGAGTGAGGTAATTGAGGCAGGTGGGGTGGGCAGGAGATTTTGAGCCCCAAAGGAGTTCCCTTATGGAGAAGGAAAATTACCAGCTGTGTTTCTTCTGCAATTGGAAGGGGGAAGGGCTTGCTCATTTCAGTCAGTCTAAAGGGATGTTTCAGGGAGGTGTGGGGAGAAACAGAGCCAAGGAAAATAATCCCAGAGATCCTGGCTGACCAACTGATGACCCCGCCTGCAGGTGCCAGGCCCATCATGCTGGTGTTCCTGTATAAAATCACTGCGCTTTTT
The DNA here is from genome assembly GCF_030014295.1 of Loxodonta africana. Lineage (NCBI taxonomy): Eukaryota > Metazoa > Chordata > Mammalia > Proboscidea > Elephantidae > Loxodonta > Loxodonta africana. The sequence goes on from NC_087366.1 coordinate 52,422,617, forward strand.
ATACCTGTGGGTGTTTATTCATTCAACACATATTTATTGAGTCCCTGCTATGTGGGTACAGTGATGGTTCAGTGCTAGAATTCTCCCATTCTGTGCAGGAGACCCAGGTTCAATTCCTACCCAGTGCATCTCATGGACAACCACCACCAATCTGTCACTGGAGGCTTACGAGTTGCTATGATGCTGAACAGGTTCCAACACAGCTCACAGGCTAAGACGGAGTAAGTAGAAAGGCCTGGCTATCTACTTCTGAAAATCAGCCAGCGAAAAACCTGTGGTTCACAACAGTCCCATCCCTGACTGATCACAGAGGTGGCACAGGACTGGGCAGTGTTTTGTTCCTTTGTGCGTGGGGCTGCCATGAGGAGACTGACTCCATTGCAGCTAACAACAACTAATACTAGTGCCAGGAGCTTTCTAGGCCCCGTAGGTACAATGATGAGCACAATAAACACGAGAATTGTCCTCGTGGAGGTTAGAGCCTGGTGCGGCACAGGGGCATTAAGTAAATAATTGCAGGGATCAGTGCGGAGTCCCTGGGTGGCACAGATGGTTTGCCCTTGAGTATTAACCTAGAGGTTGGTGGTTCGAACTCAACCTAGAAACACCACGGAAGAAAGGCCTGGAAAGCTGCTCCCATAAAGATTACAGTCAAGAAAACCTTATGGAGTACAGTTCTACTCTGTAACACACGGGGTCGCCGTGAGACGGAATTGACTCAACAGCGATGGGTTTTTTCATTCAGTGCTGAGCAGGGCATTGCAGGTTGCCATGAGAGAGGTAGGGGAAAATGGCTTAGTGTGGGAGATCTGTAAAGCCTTCCCCGGGGCCCCCCGGGTTCTGAGGGCTGAGCAGGAGTTCACAAGTGCAGGGATGGCACGGGGAGAGAGCATTCCAGGAGCTGAAAGAAAGCCAGGAGAGCAGAGAGGGAGACAAGGCAGGGAGGGAGGGAAGAGCCCGTCAATTCAGCGTCTTGGAAAAAAAAAAAAATCTACCGGTTGCCGTCACATTGATTCCTACTCATGGCAACCCCGTGAGTGTAAGGAGAATTGTGTTCCACAGGGTTTTCGATGGCTGTTTTTTCAGAAGTAGATTGTCAGACCTTTCTTCTGGTGCCTTTGGGCGGACTCAAACCTCCAACCTTTTAGTTAGCAGCTGAGCATGTTAACCGTTTGCCCTCTTAGGGTTTTATAGGCTCTGCAAAACATCCCCTTGTTCTTAACCTAAGAGCAATGGGCAGCCATTGGAGGGTTTTAAGCTCAGAAGTGACATGGTCCGATTGGTGTTTGAAATGATCACTTTGGGTAGAGTAAGATTACTCATGGGATTCAATCACAAGACTCAGATAATTAGGCATTAGGTTCAAAAGTGAAGATAAAAGTCTCCGTTTCCTTTCCCACACAGGGTTCCTAGATTTCTCCTGGAATCCAGTGTGTGTGAGGGGACTCTGTGTGGATTCAACGGAGGCGTGGTTCTGGTTTTGGGGGAGGATAAGGCCACCTAACCACCCGAGTGAGACCAGGGTCTACTCTGTGGGCTGGTGAAAAGTAGCTGTGAACACTGGATGAGCTTACTGGGGGGGGGGGTGGTGGATGTAGGGGGGAAAGTGGCGCAGAGGAAACGAAGGTGGGTCCTCCAAGGGGGTGGGGCCAGAGCTGAATCCTTCTGGTGCTGGTTTGATCCCTTGAAGGTCAATCTGGCCTTGAATTTCTGATGAAGTCTAGTGTTATGGATTGAACTGTGTCCTGCAAGAATGTGTGTCAACTTGGCTAGGCCATGATTCCCAGTATTGTGTGGTTGTCCACCATTTTGTGATTTGGCTTGGTTATCCTATGTGTTGTAAATCCTAACCTCTATGATATTAACGGAAGCCTTGATGGCGCAGTGGTTAAGGCTATGCCTGCTGACAAAAAAGGTTGGCAGTTTGAATCCACCAGCTGCTCCTTGGAAACCCTGTGGGGCAGGTCTACTCTGTCCTATAGGGTCTGTATGAGTCGGACTCGACGGCAACGGGTATGATGCTAATGAGACAGAGTATAGGCAGTTATGCTAATGAGGCAGGATTCAATCTACAGGATTAGGTTGTATTTCGAGTCAATCTCTTTTGAGATACAAAAGAGAGGATTGAGTAGAGAGGAGAGGGGCCCCCTACCACTGAGAAATAATAGGCTTTGGATCCGTGGTTCCTGCACTGAGAAGCTCCTAGACCAGGGGAAGATTGATGACAAGGACCTTCCGCCAAAGCTGACAGAGAGAGAAAGCCTTCCCCTGGAGCTGGCACCCTGAACTTGGACTTCTGACCTCCTAGACTGTGAGAGAATAAACTTCTATTTGTTAAAGCCACCCGCTTGTGATATTTCTGTTATAGCAGCACTAGATAACCAAGACATCTAGGAAACCACATTTTATCCTGGACCTCAGGGAAACAGACTCTTTTTTCTGCTTGCCCAGGCTGCCCCCCTAACTGAGGGTTTAGTGCATGGACTGTCACGGATGCACAAGGTCGGAGCTGGAGGCCTCAGAGGTGAGCTGGTTCAGAGAGTCTCAGGGCATGGTCCTTGGCCCCCTTCATCACTGGGGTATGGTTTAAAAGCTGCGGATTCCTGAGTTTTACCTCGGATCTACTGAATCAGAAGTTATTTTTAGATGGGGGCAGTGGCAGGGCCCACCAGGGAGTCAGTATTTTAAGCAAGTGCCCCAGGGCACACTCTATTAGTGCTCTGTGGCTCCTTCCACAAGTTATAACAAACTTGGTGGCTTAAAATGGCAGTTTATTCTCTCACAGTTCTGGAGGCCAGAAGTCTGAAATTGCTTTCACTGGGCAAGCCAAAGGGCTGATGTGACCTCTTTTTCTCTGGAACCTTTAGCAGAGAATCAATTCCTTGCCTCTTCCTGCTTCTGGTGGCTGCCGTCATTCCTCGGCTTGTCGCCACGTCACGCCAATTTCTGCCCATGGTCACTTCGCTTCTTCCTCTTCTGTGTGTGTGTCTGCCTTAGTCACAGGGCCCTTGTAATTGCATTTAGAGACCAGAGCAAAGATGTCACCCTGAAGACTAAGGTGCGCCTGACCCAAGCCATGGTATTTTCAATCGCATCATATGCATGTGAAAGCTGGACAGTGAATAAGGAAGACCGAAGAAGAGTTGATGCCTGTGAATTGTGGTGCTGGAGAAGAATATTGAATATACCATGGACTGCCTAAAGAACGAACAAATCTGTCTTGGAAGAAGTACAACCAGAATGCTCCTCAGAAGCAAGGATGGAGAGACTGCATCTTACATACTTTGGACATGTTGTCAGGAGCGAGCAGTCCCTGGAGAAGGACATCATGCTTGGGAGAGTACGGGGTCAGCGGAAAAGAGGAAGACCCTACGAGGTGGATTGACACAGTGGCTGCAACAATGAGCTCAAGCGTAACAACAATTGTAAGGATGGCTCAGGACCAGGCAGCGATTAGTTCTGTTGTGCACAGGGTTGCTATGAGTCGGAACTGACTCGACGGCACCTAACAACAACAACAACAGGCCATCCAGGATCATCTCTCCATCTTAAGATCCTTAACTTAGTCACACCTGCAAAGACCCTTTTCCCAAATGAGATAATATTTCCAAATTCTATGGCTTAGGACCTCATATCTTCGGGAGGCCACTTTCCAGCCTACCACACACACTAGTTTGAAAATCGCTGAGCTGGTCCACATTCTCACATTCTCAGGGTAGATTTTATTATTATTATTTTTTTCAGTTGCCATGGAGTCGGCTCTGACTCTTGGTGACTTCACGTGTGCAGAGTACAGCTGTGCTTCACGGGGTTTCCAAGGCTGTGTGGACCTTCTGCAAGGAGATCACCAGCTCTCTCTTCTGAGGCACCTCTGGGTGGGCTCAAATCACTTACCTATTTGCACCACCAAGGGACCCTGGGTAGACTAAGACAGAGGAAATTGGAGCCCAGAGAGAAGTAATCAACGCAAGGTCACCCAGCCTGTAGTTATTTTCTTAGATGAGAACCCAAGATTCCGGATTCCCAGGCCTTCTCTTTCTGGTCCTAGTTTGTAGGGATAATGATACTGGATATTTACTGTTTCTTTCTTTTTTTCCATTCTGTAAGTTTTCACTCAACTTTACTTAGGGTCGAATACACATGAGATGTGCTTTTCACGCATAAAAACCGCAGCAGCTAGTAGCAAAGCACTTGGAGAGGGGCTTAAGGAGAACCTGAGAATTTACACTGTGATTATTCTGCACATAGACAACAGATAATTCACACTTCCCAAGCTCCAGACTTCCCCTTTGAAAAAACCAAAATAAATCCAAGATACCTTGCGGACACTTCCCCCACCCCTAGACAAGCTGATGACTCTTCTACCCAGAAAACTGAAACAGTTACGGCAGCAAAGGATTTTGATAGCAATGAACGTTTGCAAACGGCATTTCCATCTCTTTCCTTGTTCCCAAAGTGCAATTTCCAGGGTCTTCAATCTTTCCATAGTGCTTCTCCTGTAGCTAGTCCTTCATTTTGTGTGGCAGAGGCAGTTTCTGGAGGAAGGCTATCCTGGTGTACTGCCGTATCACACAAGGGCCAGGTACTCACTGCAGGGAGCGCACCTTCGCAGAGTGGACACCCAAGGCTGCGACTAACAAAAGCACTGTTCTCAGAGTCCCTGATTGAGTGTTCAGGGACACAGACTGTCGACCTGTATCCTTCCACATCCGGCTGCTCATAGAAGCAAAACCTGCCATTCTAGTGCATGATCCTAGTGTGAAGGAAGTGTTTTGCCATCGGAGCGGAAGCCCAAGCATAAAAGGTGATGGTGCTCAGAACTGTCCCGGGTGAGAGGAGCCACCTGGCATGTTCGCTAGCTTCCCGTCTTGCCTCCCAGAGAGTGATCATCCCTGGTACCATCCTAGTTTTAGCTCCTCGGTGAGGCTTGTCACCACCAGAGGTCCACTACTTGGCACTGAGTCGTAGACTCTTGCTACCCCAGGAGCAGAACTGGATCAAAATTCAAAGGATAGGACACATGTTCAGACATGTGGGCACCTGTGCCAGGGAGTCCGCTGAAGTTCCTTTGGCTGTGGTGGCTCTACATTGGAGGTATCAACATGGGAGTGGATGACGTCCTGGTGCCGTGCTCTCAGGCTTGGCAACAGGACCCCTGTGTGCCAAACAGCAAGCCACTCACCTGCAGGCCCACAGAGAAGTGCTGGGCGCACACAGGTCCTGGTCTACCTGACTCTCATCTTCAGGAAAGAGCTCCTCTCCCTGGAGGAGGGACTGCAGAGACTTCCTTGGGGGTGGAGCTGTCCAGACAGTAGCTCCACAACCTTTCCAGGGGATTCCTCCCCTCACCTGAAGTCCTGAATCCAATGACAACAGGCACGTGTTCGTCAAGGTGAAGGTCCAGATCCCTGTTGCGAGATTCTGTGCTCGTCAGGGAGCCGTCTGCCCTTGGCACACACTCTCAGGCTGTGGGCCATGGAAATCCTTCTGGACCCACCGAGGGCTGGACTGGGCCTGGAGGAGTGGATCAGGGCTTTGACCTTCACCTCCATCTTGATGGATGTCTTCTTGGAGTTTTGGGCCGCGAAGTCCACAGGGCTGGACTCCAGTGGTGATTTTGACTGAGGCCAACCCTATGGGCCTTTGGGCCCTCAAGTCGTTGAAGACCATCAGAGCCAGGAGAAGGAGGTGCCCTCCTTGGCCAAGCTCCCAGAGGGCGCACTGCCCTTGCCTCTCTGCTTCTGTTTCACAGAAAGCCGCCTTTTTAGTGTACCCATGAAGTTTTCACTTTTTGATCCATTTTTTCCACTTTTTTTTATTTTCACTGTTGATATCACAGCTGGCCATATCTTTACTGTAGCAGCTACTGTCTAGTCATCTGGTGCTGCTATAACAGAAGTACTACAAGTGGATGGCAGGCTAGGAGGCTAGAGGTCTGAATTCACGGAGCCAGCTCCAGGGAAAGGCTATCTTTCTCTGTCGGTTCTGGGGAAAGGTCCTTGTCATCAATCTTCTCCTGGTTGAGGAGCTTCTCAGCCTAGGGACCCCCGGATCCAAAGGACATGCTCTGTTCCTGGCACTACCTTCTTGGTGGTATGAAGTCCCCCGTCTCTCTCTCTTGCTTCTTCTCTCTTTTGTATCTCAAAAGAGATTGACCTAAAACAACCTAATCTTGTAGATTGAGTCCTGCCTTATTAACATCATTGAGGTAGGATTTACAGCACGTAGGAAAATCACATCAGATGACAACGTGGTAGACAATCACACAATATTGGAAATCATGGTCTAGTCAAGTTGACAGATATTTTGGGGGGACACGATTGAATCCATGACAGCTACCAAATAAGGGATCATCTTTCCCCAAATCTCTGGCAAGTGCAGGTTGTTACACTACCATGAAATCACTTTCATCTTTACTTTTATTCAAGTTGAAAGATTTCCGGAAGGTTTTAAGACTAATTTTCTTCTTTATGACTAGTCACCTAAGCCAGGGGGATCCATTTCTCTCTGGGATATTGTCCCCGAACATCTGAAGAGGCCGCCGTGCTGTCTCTATGTATTTTTCCAGCTTCATTTAATCTCTGGAGCTGTTTTCTGCTAGAAAATTTCGGGGTGGAGTAGTGACCCCTTTAGGGTTCACTGTGGTTCAGGTCATGGTTTGCCTCCCAGGCCTTCCAAGATACTCTCCTCTCTTTAATGCCGGCTTGTGTCTTCTCTGACTCTGAAGACTCTGCTGCTGAGGAAGACGGGACAGCTGCTGCTCCCCAAACTAATTCTCCAAATGCAATGCCCTCCGAGCCAGTACGTTCGCATGTGGCAGCACGTTCTGGGAGAGGCCCTATCCTGCTGGTCCTCAGCCCTGGCCCCGGAGCAAGGTCTGGGCCCGCTCGCCCTGGCTGTACTGCCTGGCCTGGCCTGGAGGTCCACAGGATGAGACAGGCAGACCTGCAGGCCCCGGCTCCTGGCTCCCAGCTCCCAGGTCACTCGGGCAACAAGGGTCTGCGGGCTGGGATGCGGTGGGCACCTGAGTGTTTCTTATTTACTATTCTAAGCCAATTACATGTACTATCTCATCACTCTTCCAAAGCATCCTATGAAGTAGGCCCTATGTTATCTTCCACTTTACAGAGGAGAAAAATTAAAGGGCAGAGAGATAAACAACTTGCCCAAGGTGAGGGAGCTAATTAATGGTGGAGCTGGGAAGGAAACCCAGACAGTCAGATGCCAAAACCTTCATCTGTAGGTTCAACAACCTCCAGGTAGACTTAGGCTGACTCTGTCCGTGAATTACCCTTCTTGGATAGTTTTGCCCTAAGTCCCTGGGTGGTGTAAACAGCTAATACTTGGCTACTAAAAAAAAGGTTGGAGGTTTGAGTCCACCCAGATGCTCCTTGGAAGAAAGGCCCGGTGATCTACTTCCAAAAACTCAGCCATTGAAAACCCTGTGGAGCACAGGTCTACCCTGACACACATGGGGGCATCATGAGTTGGAATTAATGCAACAGCAGCTGGTTGCTGTTTAGCAAACATGGAAGCAAGCTTCTTTGGAAGGAAAGAAGCCTCCCTTAACCACTTGCTGTCCTCATGCTCAGAATTTGCCAGCTCGTGGGTGACAACTTTCCTCATACTGCATGATCTTAGTTGATGGGCACAATGGGAGCCAAGCAGGCCCTCAAAGAGCTAGGGCTGGGTGTGATCCTAATGGGTTTCTTAGGCTAATGGCTTGGGGTGGGCCCTGGAAGACTCTCAGCGTCTTTAATCATCTGCTGAAAGGCAGAGGGAGGGAGGTGGGGCCCGTCCATTTACACCTTGGGTACATATTTGTTCCAGGCCATGACTCATGCCCTGGAGCAGGACCTCAGGTGAAAGGCTGACCTGCTCCACCTCCCTTCAGCTGCCTTATAGCTCCCTTCCCAGTGGGGCAGGACTGTTGAGTGTGCGGAGCAGCCTTGCCCTCCGGTCCACCCAACAGAGCCCACGGCCATGGCAGCCATGGCCGCTGGAGTATCCAAGAAGCGGGCAGTGGCCCAAGGTCTTGGCTCTAACCAGAAAGCTGTGAAATACTTGGGCCAGGACTTTGAGACCTTGAGGCAACAGTGCTTGGACTCAGGGGTCCTGTTTAAGGACCCGGAGTTCCCAGCATGTCCGTCAGCCTTGGGCTACAGGGACTTTGGACCGCATTCTCCACAAACTCAAGGCATCGTCTGGAAACGGCCCACGGTAAGGAAGTGGACTTGTTATTGAGTGTCACAGTGGGTGGAGGGCCCTTGCTTGGGTCAGAAGGAGTGTATTGAGAGGTCATTGCTCTGGATCTGAAGTTCCTGGACCCCATATTTCAGAAAGCTTCTACCCCTCCTCCCCCCGCCCATTTTTAAAATCCCTTTAGTGAGGAGCCCTGGTGACACAGTGGTTCAGAGCTTGGCTGAGAACCAAAAGGTCAGCAGTTCGAATCCTCTAGCCGCTCCTTGGAAACCCTCTGATGCAGTTCTACACTGCCCTGTAGGGTCACTGTGAGTCGGAATCAACTCCACGGCAATGGGTTTTTAGTGGGGTATACAGGGAAGGGCATGTCAAGATGCTCGCCATTTGTTTGAAACCAGACAAATTGGATTGGAGTCCTGGCTCTGGCATTTTGTGTGTGTGTAGCCTTGGGGAAATCACTTGACCTCTGTGAGCCTCAGTTTACTCATCTGTAAAATGGTGCTGTTGTTAGTTGCCGTCGAGTGAACTCTGAATCATGACGACACCACGTACAACTGAAGGAATTGTTGCCTGGTGTTGCGCCATCTTCATGATCATTGGTATGCTTGAGTCAATTGTTGCAGGCACTTGTATTTTGAGTGTCTTCCAAGCCAGGGGGCTCATGTTCAAGCACTGTGTTAGACAATATTCTGTTGTGATCCATAGAATTTTCATTGGCTAATTTTCAGAAGTAGATCTCTAGGCCTTTCTTCCTTGTCTGTCTTAGTCTAGAAACTTTGTGGAAACTTGTCTACCCTGGTGACCCTGCTGGTATTTGAACTATTGGTGATATAGCTTCCAGCATCACAGTAGCACACAAACCACCACAATAAGACTTATTTTACAGGGTTGCATAGTAGGTACAAAATACACAGTAGGTATTATGGCACAGGCCTCCTGGGGTAGCCCACAACAGAACCAATCAATGCTAGATGCTGTCAGTCCTAGGGCAAACTGTGACGTCATTGCTGAAAGGGGCAGGGCGGCTTGCAGTTATCAACTGCCATTGTTCCATCAGGGCTGGTGGGTAGGATGGTGGGGGCAGTGGATCCATGAATGCAGATGGAAGTCAGGGGTCATGAGTGCTGCTATTGATGCCAACCAAAGCTCAAGGGTAGGGCATAGAGAACTGTCAACCCCAGTTCCCGTCCCACATCTTTCAGCTGTTTAACCTTGGCCCAGGTACTTACTGTGTGGCCCTTAGCAAGTGACTTGAGCTTTGAATCTCAGGGACAAGGCTCCTGTCTTAGTTATCTAGTGCTGCTGTAACAGAAATACCACAAGTGAATGGTTTTAACAAACAGAAATTTATTCTGTCATAGTTTAGGAAGCCAGAAGTCCAAATTCAGGGTGCCAGCTCCAGGGGATGGCTTTCTCTCTCTGTCAACTTTGGGGGAAGGTCCTTGTCTTCAATCTTTCCCTGGTCTAGGAGGTTCTCAGCACAGAGACCCCAGGTCCAAGGGATGCGCTCTGCTCCTGGCACTTTTTTCTTGGTGATATGAGATCCCTTTCCTCTCTGCTTGCTTCTCTCATTTATATCTCAAAAGAGATTGACTCAAGATATAACCTAATCCTGTAGATTGAGTCCTGCCTCATTGGCATAACTGCCTCTAATCCTGCCTCATTAACATCACAGAAGTTAGGATTTACAGCACATAGGATAATCACATCAGGTGACAAAATGGTGAACAGTCACACAATACTGGGAATCATGGCCTAGCCAAGTTGACGCACATTTTTGGGGGACATGATTCAATCCATAACAGCTCCCCTCCACACAGTGTGGTTGTAAGACTTGAGATGATCCATGTGAAGTGCCCTGTCCTGTGTCTGTCACCTAACAAAGTCTTAAAAGAGGGGGCTATTCCATGCACCCACTCCATGCTCTTGGGTGGGGCTCCTTTTGTCTTCTAGGCCACAATGGGGAAATCAAGTCACAGCACCTATTTTACTGGAAGTGGTTGAAAAGGGAGGATAAGGAAAGAACAATTCTTTTGAAATGGTTGAAATCACACCAGCCATCTCTATCCTTCTGCTTTCATCCTATCAAGAATTCCACAACAGCTTCCACCTTCATCCTGCCTCCCCACTGCCACCAAGCCCATCTTACCACCCTTTCTCTGAAAACTATGGGGCTACCCTGCAACATTGGTGAACCCTAGATCAGGAGTGATGGTTTTATATTCTAATTTCAGAGTTCACAGCCACATTTCATTTCAACAGTGTTTTGAGCCTCTGTTTTGTGCTAGGCATTGGCTCTGCCCTGTTTGGAAAGGCGATGTGGGGAGGAGTGAGCTGTGGTCTCATCTCTGATGGAGATGATGAGGAGACAGACATGTGACTAGAGGATTGATGGCCCGGGCAGAATAAGTAGGCAAAAACCCTGGTGGTGTAGTGGTTAAGTGCTACGGCTGCTAACCAAAGGGTCGGCGGTTCAAATCCGCCAGGAACTCCTTGGAAACTGTATGTGGCAGCTCTACTCTGTCATATAGGGTCGCTATGAGTCAGAATCGACTTGATGGCATTGGGTTTGTTTGTTCTTTTTTTTTTTTTTGTAAACGGAGTCATTGACAAGGGGCTATAGGAACCTGGGATGTTACCATCGCATCCAGACAGACTTCATAGAGGTGAGAGCATTCTATTGGAATTGAAGGATCCCAAGGGTTTGGGGTTGGGAGCTTGGGGGATTTCACTTACAGACCAAAGCTCGGTATCAGTTAACCTTTGCCTAGTTTTCTGCTTTCCTTTGAGATTCTTAAAGCCCCTACCTTCTCAACCCCATTGCCCCTTCTTCCCAAACCATGTCTTCACCTGGTCTCACTGTCCACGTAAATACAGTAATGACTAGATGTGCTGATTGTGCCTCTCCACAGAAGATACAAAATTCAAAGGATGAGCAGAGGAACCTTATTAATGTGGAACTGAAGAACTCCTATTGTTTGCAGTTTTCAGACACTTACTTGTTGAATAAATAAACATATGGCAAAATTTGGCCTCTCCGTCTTCAATCATCAATGAAGGATTATCACATGGCTGCTGTAGGCCAGGCTCATGCTCACACACACAAGGGTACATGGGAGGACACAGCCTTATCCTCTAAGATCTTATAAATCATCAAATAGACTCTCGAGTCCCCAAAGATCCTGATGCTATCTCTATTGGGGATGTGGCTTGGAACCTGGGAAAATCAGTCTGTTCCTAAATGCTTCATTTCTGTCCTCCAAGAGGTCTCACGAAGGACTGCAAGCAGGTTGGGTTGTCCAGAAATCAGATGCATTGCAAGGTCACTTGTGACTTTTGAGGGTGACTTCTTCCTTCTTTAGTTCCCAGGGCTTCAGGCCCACTGCCCAGATGTGGCTCTTATGGCCCTGGTTCTCAAAAAGATGTCAATTTTCACCTGGTTTTGGGGGAAAGGCGATGAGATGGCCTGAATATATATGGATACATGTTTTTGCCCTCTCAATAATAAACTGGATATTTAGATGTTTTCTGAAATCACAAAATTTGACATTTTGTCCCTGCTGGGTATTTCCGCCTGTCTTTAATCTGCTGAGTAAGAGGTTGACTTGTGCTCTTGTCTCAAGGGTTAGGAGACAATACTGCCTGACGAAGATCTCAAGTTCAACCATAGGTTCTCAGGATGTGCTGTTGGCCATTCAAGATCCTAGAGCAATTTTTTCCACTAGCAATGGGTAAGAACAATTCTACCGCAAACAAAATGGCGATCTGTGTGTGATCAGGGACCTCTCTAGGCAGCTGCTTCTCTGTAGCCCTCATTTCCCAGCTTCCCCACTGTGCTGGGTCAATGCCCAGCCAGGGCCCCTGCAGTTGGAGGAATGCCCAGTGTGAGCGGGCCCTACTGCAGCCCAGTCAGTGATATTCTCCTCTAAAGTGTCCACTTTTGGGCAGTTAAGTAGTTTATTGATCCAAAGGAGAAATAGAGAGAGGAGTGAGGCAATGTCAGCTGCATAATAAAGAGCTGTGAAATAACCAACCCAAGTTAAAAGAAACATTGAGACGCTAAATTGCTGGGAGAACGCTAGGATAAGGACAAGGTTGGCTTCCATTCTTCCTCCATCCACTGCCTCTTGGGTTAGTGACTCTAGAGTTTTCAATTCAACAATGATTTTTTGAGTGCTGGTCATGTGCAGGTGCTAGAGAGGAGCCTTCGTGGAGCTTCAGCTAGCTAGGGAGATAGTGGACAAGCAGGCAACTGACAGGCAACAGAGTGGTTAAGAGCATGGGTTGGGCAACACATGGATCAGGGTTTTGGTTCCCTCTCTGCCATTTATAGCTGTATGGCCATGGGTATGTTCCAACTTCCCCAAGACTCAGTTCCCACATCTATAAAATGGGAATGATGATATTACCACCTCACTGAGTTATTGTGAGGCTGGAATGAGAGAATGGGTTTAGCACAGTGGCTGGCACGTAATACATACTTAATATAATGAGCTGCCACTAGCTATTATCACAAGGCTGAATGTCCAGAGTGTGAAACAGACATCTGAACACAATGTTATGGGAGTTCAGGGGAAGGAACAGTTAAGTTTAACTCTGGAATTGGGGCAGGTTAATTCCTGGAGACATTTGAGCTGGGCTTGATGGAAGGAGAATCGTGATAGAGACCCAGGAGAACTCTATCCCAGACAGAAGACAAAGATGTGAGCAAAGTCATGAGATTATGCAAGTATATTCAGAGAAAGGCAGTTGTTAGCTGCTGTTGAGTTGGCCCCCGACTCACGGTGACCCCAGGCACAACAAAATGAAATGCTGCCTATCCTGCCCTGTCCCCATGATCATTTGGGGATTGGACTATTTGATCCACAGGATTTTTCCTTGGCTGACTTTTTTAAAATTGTACTTTAGGTGAAAGTTTACAGCTCAAGTTAATTTCTTATACAAAAATTTATACACATACTGTTATGTGACACTAGTTGCAATCCCTGTAATGTGACACTACACTTCCCTTTCCACCCCAGGTTTCCCCATGTCCATCCAACCAGCTTCTGTCCCTTTCTGCTTTCTCTTCCTGCCTCCAGACAGGAGCCGCCCATTTAGTCTTGTGTGTTTGCTTGAATTAGGAAGTACACTTTTTACGAGTATTATTTTATAGTTTTTTTTTTTTAATCTTTGTCTGAAGAGGTGGCTTTGGGAATGATTTTAGCTCTGGGCTAACAGAGTGTCCAGGGGCCATGTCTTCTGGGGTTACTCCAGTCTCAGTTAGACCACTGAGTCTGGTCTTTGTACGTGAATTTGAGTTTTGCACCACACTTTTATCCTGCTCCATCAGGGGTTCTCTGTTGTGTTCCTTGTCAAGGCGATCACTGGTGGTAGCTGGGCACCATCTATTTATTCTGGTCTCAGGCTGATGGAGTCTCTGGTTTATGTGGCCCTTTTTGTCTCTTGGGCTAATATTTTCCTTAAGTCTTTGGTGTTCTTCATTCACCTTTTCTCCAGGTAGGTTGGGAATGGTTAATGCATCTTAGATGGCTGCTTGTAAGCTTTTAAGACCCCAGATGCCAGTTACCAATGTGGAATGCAGAACATTTTCTTAATAAACTTTGTTATGCCAATTGACCTAGTTGTCCCCCAAAACCATAGTCCCCAGATTCCAGCTCCTGTTACCGTGTCTGTCAAAGTGTTTGGTTGTGTTCAGGAAGCTTCTTAGCTTTGGTTTAGTCCAGTTGTGCTGACTTCCCCTGTATTGTGTGTTGTCCTCCTCTTCACCTAAGATAATTCTTGTCTACTATTTTTATCTAGTTAGTGAATTCCCCCCTTCCTCCCTCCCCACACTCGTAACCATCAAAGAATGTTTTCTTCTGTGTTTAAACCTTTTCTTGAGTTCTTATAATAGTGGTCTCGTACAATATTCATCCGTTTGCGACTGGCCAATTTCACTCAGCATAATGCCTTCCAGATTCATCCATGTTGTGAAATGTTTCTCAGATTCATCATTGGTCTTTATCGTTTTGTAGTGTTCCATTGTGTGTATGTACCATAATTTGTTCATCCACTCATCTGTTGATGGGTACCTAGGTTGTTTCCATCTTTTTGCTGTTGTAAACAGTGTTGCAATGAACATGGGTGTACATATATCTGTTAGTGTAAAGGCTCTTTTTTCTCTAGGATATATTTCAAGGAGTGGGATTGCTGGATCGTATCGTAGTTCTATTTCTAGCTTTTTAAGGGAGTGCCAAATCAATTTCCGAAGTGGTTATACCATTTTACATCCCCACCAGTAGTGTTTATGTGTTCGAGTCTTTCCACGACCTCTCCAACATTTATTATTTTGTGTTTTTTGGATTAGTGCTAGCCTTGTTGGGGTGAGGTAGTATCTCATTGTAGTTTCAATTTGCATTTCTCTTATGGGTAATGAGCATGAGCACTTCCTCACGTGTCTGGTAGCTGCCTGAGTGTCTTCTTTGGGGAAGTGCCTGTTCATATATCCTTTGCCCACTTTTAAATTGGGTTATTTGTCTTTTTGTTGTTGAGGTTTTGCAGAACCTTGTAGATTTTAGAGATTAGGCCCTGATTGAATATGTGGTAGCCAATTTTTTTTTCCTGGCCTGTAGGTTGTCTGTTTACTCTTTTGGTGAATTCTTTCGATGCGCATAAGAGTTTGATTTGTAGGAGCTCCCAGTTACCTAGTTTTGCTTCCGGTATTTGTGCATCGTTAGTTTACGGCTTGTATTCTGTTTACGGCATGTATTAGGGCTCCTAGCATTGTCCTTATTTTTTCTTCCATGATCTTTATCATTTTAGATTTTATATTTAGGGCTTTGATCCATTTCGCATTAGTTTTTGTATGTGGTGTGAGGTATGGGTCTCGTTTCATTTTTTTTCAGGTGGATATCCAGTTATGCCAGCACCATTTGTTAAAGAGGCTGCCTTTTCCCCATTTAATGGACTTTGGGCCTTTGTCAAATATCAGCTCCTCGTTGGCTGACATTTGGAAGTTGCTTGCCAGGCCTTTCTACCTAGTTTATCTTAGTCTGGAAGCTGAGATGAAACCTGTTCAGCATCATAGCTACGCGCAAGCCTCTCCTGATGGGAGAGTGGTAGTTGTGCACGAGATGCATTGGCCTGGAATCAAACTTAGGTCTCCTGCATGTAGGTGAGAATTCTACCACTGAACCACCAATGTCTCCTGAGGAAGATAGTAGTCCTCTGTAATTATAGCAGAGATAGCATTGTGGAAAAGATGGAAACATCAAATGGGGTCAGATTAGAGAGGGTCAGGGCGCTGGGCTAAGGAATGTTGGCATCACTGGTGGTATTGATGATGAAGGTAGTGGCCCGAGCTCCTGAGATGCCAAACCTAGACTCTTGAACATGATCTAATGACTTGGGAGAGCAGTGCTTCCAAGCAGCTGTCATCACAGAGCATGTGAGGCTTTACACCCACTTCCTGCCTCGGATTACTTACTGAAACCCACGTTTTCCTTGTGTCCACCCATCAGAGGCTTAGAAGAGGGTTGAGGAGTTAGTGTTTACAGAGTGTTTTGTCATGCTTACCTGAGTCATAGTAAAATGTTATTACTAAAAAGACATGATTATTACTAAGGAAGAAAAATACAGCACCCCAAGTTTGGATAGGTGGGAGCTCAGCTCTTCACAGGGGTCTACATCTTTTAAACGTCTTATTCCTGGGCTGCCAAACTGCCTTGTGCCTCTGATCTGAACTCCAGCAGAAAATTAGCGTGAAGAGAAGATGTGGGCAAATTCTCCCGGCAGGACACTGAGATGCAGTCTCCCTGCAAAGCGGAGGACTTTGTGTTGCCCCTCAAAGACTCATACAGTTGTGTTAATCAAGGCATTTCTGGGCTGTTTTCTGGGGGTGGGGTGGGGTGAGGAAGGTATTTTGAATCCTATTAACGAATAAAGTAGTAAAATGAACATTCCGTCTCCCGATAAACCCCCTAGCACCATTCTGGATTTAACACTTTCTACTTAAACTGTAGCCTTTGCTAACGAATTTGTTTTCCAGCCCAAACTCAAAACTTTAGCAGAACTTGGTAGACCTATTAGATAAGAGTCTAGTGATCTCATATCGTGTGAGCAGTGTGACATGGGTAATTGAATCTACAGCCCAGGGCACTATTTTGCAAGTGTCAGCAGCATTTTCTGTAGTTAGTAGTCGAAGCCATGGCTTTGGATGATTTCACTGTGAGAGAGTGCTTGGCCATGTTATTACTCCATGAAATGGGAGCAGACCAGAGGGCCTGGGGTGCCCTGATGCTAAGGGGTGAGAAGAGGAGAGGAACCCCTAAAGGAAGCTGAGAAGGAGAATTCAGAGAGGTGAGGAGAAATCAAGAGGGAGGAAGGACTCGGAAGCCAAGGGAGGTGAGAGTCTTCAGAAGGAGGAAATAGGCAACATTATCACTCGTTGAAGAGCAGTAAGGAAGGTTGGACTACAGAAATGCCCTGCCAATTTTGCAAATTCTGTGACTACTGGTGACTTAGGTAAGAGGAGTCTCACAGGAGCTGTGGCTGTAGCAGTCAGACTCAGGGCACTGCTGGGTGAATGGGAGATGGGGAAGAAGGGGCTGTCCTAGGAGGTTTTTGAAGGAAAGAGATGCTCCCAAGCCCCTGTTCGGTGTGTTTCCTTCCCCTCCTTCTCAAGGAAACAACCTCTCCCTTCCTGGTCTTTAAAAAAAATATTGTTGTAAAAATACATATATAACACAACATTTGCCAATTTAATGTTTTCACGTATACAATTTAAGCTCTCACTTTCTTTTAAAATACATTTTTAATTAAAAACATTTTTTTATCCCTTCCTTTTTATTTGTGATTTTTCTCATCTCTCCATCTTTTATGCACCAAGAGAGAACTGCCTGAAGACTGGGAGCTCTCAAGCATTTAGGATTGGAATTTGCAGCTGCCCGCTTTTAAACGCCTAGTCTGTCTGATGCCACTTCTCTCTTTAAATCACCAACAGATACTGCAAAAAAAAAAAAAAAGAGAAAAGAAACCAACAAAACTAAAAGTCCGTCCTTTACAGTGAAGTTATAAAGATCTGTGTGTGCTGATAAGACGTACAAATGGAGGTGGCTATAAAAGGTGGGGGAAAGGGGGACTCATTGGTTAGGGGGCATTGAGCTTACGTTACAGGTGGTGGACATGTTTGGGAGCTGACAGGGGCGAGGAAACCCCAGTGGTGCCACGGTTAAGAGCTATGCTGCTAACCAAAAGGGTGAGCGGTTCAGATCCCCCAGGCGCTCCTTGGGAACTCCACGGGGCAGTTCTACTCTGTCCTATATGGTCGCTATGAGTCAGAATCCACTTGACGGCCTTGGGTTTGGTGTTTTGGATACTGGTGATGGTTTCACAATGTGGCGAGTGAAATTAATGCCAATGAATTGTACATGTAAAACACATTGAAATGGCAAATCTTTGTTTTATGTATATATACACACGTACACGTATATACACACACACACACATATATACACACACACACCCCACAGTGAAAAACGGGTATGCGTATGTATACGTAAATGTGCGTTTATATACAACGACAGTTTCTGGAAACATACGTAAGAAATGTTGACAGTGGGAAATCTAGGATGGGAGGGACTTTCTAAGAAAAAAGTTCATTAACGTGTTTTAAGCTAAAAACAATTCAATGAAATGATATATATATTTAATATACACATATTAAAATATAATATATTTAATATATATATATATATATACACTTAAAAAGCTGCAGCCCAAAGGAGCTGTTTCTACCCCTTTAAGCAGGAGCTGGTGACTTTATATTGGGTGTAGGGCTTCCACTTGGAAGGCTCATTGTCAGACAGCAGAATCCCAGAGCCTAGCTGTTCATTGCTCCGCTGTGACCTGTGGGTCCTGGGTGTCTGCCCTCAGCATCACCCTCTTTGCTTTCCCGTCCTTTTTGATCTACGTTTTTCATCACTATAGGTCCCTGGTGGCACAAATGGTTTGTCCTCAACTACTAATCTAAAGATTGGCGGTTAGAACCCACACAGTGGCACCGCAGAAGATAGGTCTGGTGAACTGCTTCTGCAAAGATTACAGCCATTTGGAAGCCCTGTGGAACGTAGTGCTACTCTGACACACACTGGGTCGCCATGAGTTGGAAGAGGCTCGATGGCAATGGGTTTGGTTTTTTTTTGTTTGTTTGTTTCATCGCTATGGGGTAAAGTAGAAATACTCCTTGTTCTTTGTGGTCAGGCGGTCCATGATGTAGCAGAATTCAGGATGCCTCTGACTAAATGTAGGCTGAGTTCTTTTTCGTCCCTTCGTGGTAAAGGTTTGCCTGGGGCTAGGCAGACCCATCTCTTCATAGGCTGCTCCAGGATGGTGTCTTTCTCATGAACACATCTCATCCGCACCTCACAGTCTTTCAGCCAGAATCCACAGTGGACCTTTCTCAGTTCTCTGCCTTTGTGTATGTAGTCTACGCACCATCATTACACACTCATGATTTTTTTCATGAATATCAGTCTTTGTTTCCCACGTAGACTGAAAGTACTTTGAGATGAAAAAAACCCCATGTACTTCGTGTCTTTCCTATCTGCATTCCACGGTGCTTCTTTCCCCTCCCACCCCCATCCGCCAGGATACAAATAGATCTGTCAGTAGAATGAAGCCAGTTGTCCGCAAGTCAACCCCAACGCGTGGCGACCCCGCGTATGTCAGAGTAGAGCTGTGTCCCATAGGGTTGTCAGTGGCCGATTTGTCAGAATTAGACTGCCTAATCTTTCTTCTGAGATGCCTCTGGGTGGACTTCAATCTCCAACTTTTTGGTTAGTAGTGAGCGTTTAACCGTTTGCATCACTCAGCAAAAAAACCAAACCAAATCCTTTGCTGCCGAGTCAATTCCGACTCACAGTGATCCTATAGGACAGAGTAAACCTGCCCCATAGGGTTTCCAAGGAGAGGCTGGTGGATCTGAACTGCCGACGTTTACGGTTAGCAGCCGAGTTCTTAACCACCGCACCACCAGGGTACTCAACAAATCCGTGCTGGGTGAACAAGGAAAGAGAGAACGCCTGAAGAATGCCTTGTGTGCCAGCCGAGCTCTCGGGTCACAGACCGCCTTTGGGCAGATGCTAGTTTGAGGCAGGTGAGTGGAGGAAGTCTAGGTTGGATGCTGGAACATACAGGAGCTGAGGTCCCCTGTCTGCATATGGCACTTCCTGACACCTCAGTGTTTCCATCAGCAAATGGGATCATTATCACTTAGTCAAATATTTAATGAGCGTCCACAGGGCTCATAGCATTTTGCTAGAGTGCTAAACATTATCCTAATCTTCTCTTTCTGTAAATAGGGGTGTTGTCTAAGTGAATGAGGTCACATTTCAGCACCTTATTATTCCAGCCTTTGCCTTTTTCCTACCTTCCGCCCCCAACACCCACATGGCATGCATAGCAGTAACAACTACTGGTCATCACAGGGCACCTGGCTAGCTCCTGCTCTGGTGCTCCCTAGCCGTGTGACTGTGGGCAGGTGGCTTCACTTCTCTGGGCTCAGAGTCCCCAGCAATAGAATGAAGTAAGGCAGTCCCCGACGTACGACGGCATTCCATTTCGACAACTGCGTCCTAAGTCAGTTCTGATGTGAAGTCGAATACCTCTTTTTTTTTTTTTTTTCAATTTCTCATTATTATTGCCTTTTATTATCAGTATCTTTATAAATCCAATCTTTATTAGTCTTTGGGGGCTGGAAACATTACATGTAAACATCGGAGAGTGAACATCTGAGAATGATAACATCAGCAAATTACGTGCCACAACATTGTATGTAGTACAGAAAATTCCAGAACAGACAGTGGTGAGCTGGATTCATTGTAACTCAAATGTATTGTAAATTGGTGACTACCTATATGTGCAGTGGAGCTCTGGTGGCGCAGTGGTTAAGAGCTTAGCTGCTGACCAAAAGGTTGGCAGTTCGAAATCCACCAGCGGCTCCTTAGAAACCCTCTGGGGCAGTTCTACTCTGTCCTATAGGTGACTATGAGTTGGAATTGACTCAACAGCAATGGGTTTGGTTTTTTGGTTTGTATGTGCAGTCAGTGATCTGCTAGGTTTCTTCAGGTCTGGAATTCTGACTCTAATGCTCCTTTGGGAGTCCCTGGGTGGTGCAAACGGTTAACATGCTAGGCTGCAAACCAAATGGTGGGAGGCTTGAGTTCACCCAGGGGTGCTTAGGAAGAAAGGCCTGGCAATCTACTTCTGAAACATCAGTCATTGAAAACCCAATGGAGCACAGCTATACTCTGACACACACGGGGTCACCATGAGTTGAAGTCAACTTGATTGGCAGCTGGTTTTAACGTTCCTTTATCCACGCAGCTAACATCACTAGCATCTTGTGACTTGTGTTTGTCCCTAATTACTTTCAGGAATTGTGTCCCAGCCCTCAGTTTATCGTTGGTGGAGCTACTCGAACGGACATTTGTCAAGGTGGTCTAGGTGAGTAACTGGGGAGAGTCCTGTTTGTTTTGGGAGGGGGCTTGTGTGTTTGGAATGAACAACATCAGATTAAGCTGTTAGACTTGACCTAATACATTATCTACCAAACACATTGCCATCAAGTCGATTCTGACTAATAGCGACCCTATAAACAGAGTAGAACTGCCCCACGGGGTTTCCAAAACTGTAATCTTTACAGAAGCAGACTGCCACAGCTTTCTCCCACGGAGTGGCTGGTGGGTTCAAACTGCTGACCTGCGGTTAGCAGCCAATCGCTTTAACCTCTGCTCCACCAGGGCTCCTTAAGTCATGTACATATGGGTACTAAAATTACGCACATATGAGTGTCCGTACGGGTTTGTGTCTTTGAGAGTGCCTTCTTCACCAGGCATCTGCAATGCTGGCAGTATCTTTTGGCTTCACCTACCAAGAGATTGGAGCCCTGGTGGCAGAGTGTTTAAGAGCTTGGCTGCTAACCAAAAGGTTGGCAGATCGAATCCACCAGCTGCTTCTTGAAAACCCTGTGGGACAGTTCTACCCTGTCCTCTAGGGTTGTTATGAGTGGGAATTGACTGGATGGCAATGGGTTCCCTCGGTTTTACCAAGAGATTTTCAGCAAGCTCATTTAATCCCTTTAATGCTGGAGTAACAAGCCAGGAGTATATGCATAAAGGAGAACCATGTTTACTGTGTTTTTATAATGGGTACCCTTAAGGTGGACATAACCTGCTGTGTGGCAATGTCTATGTAATTATGGATGTTTTTATAGTTTACATCATAATAGATGTTTCTGTAAGTTATAAGAAAACAAGAATCTTATCTCTCTAGCCCAGCTGTCTTTCCTAGGCCCAGAATCCTGGAACCTAGGCCCTTTCTTTCCCAACCTTTCATTTCCATTCAAATCAGGTGCAGTTGAGCTTAAAAATGACTTACTTTGTTTCGTAAGTTCTAGCCTCCCTTGTCAGACCCCAGGTGCTGCTAGAGGGCAGATTTCTTCGCTTTGCTGCTCTCCCAAGCCCTTCTGACCCCAGGGCCTCTCAGGCGGGAGCTTCTGTATTGAGCTGGACAACGCTTAAGTTTTATGGGACAATATGGCCTTGAATTGAATTCACTGGGCTTCTAAATCACTGTCTAGTGACAGCTGCAAAATAGAGAACTGAAAGTGAAGGCCAAGAGGAAACAACACAGCAAAACAAACAAAATACTCAGCATCCGTACACACTCAATGGCCCTTTATTTTATTTGTTTAGATTTTCCCTCTTTCTCCCTTGTTCCAGCCAGGAAAACCTTTCTCCAGCCGGCTTGAAATCCTCGTGATTCTGAAAATCACAAGGCACTTTATTTTAAGTGCTTCCAATGTTCTTTCCCTTAGTGGGTATAGCAAATAGGCCTTAGCTCCAGGTCGTGGGGCGCAGCTCTAAAGCCTGAAGGGTGATCCATTCTCCACACAGGAGGGCCGAGGGCCCTGTTCCCTGATACCCACAGCTCAGAGTCCTCAGCCTTTGTGGCAGGGCTCTGGGGAGAGGAGTAGGGTGCCGCTCTGACCTTTTCTTCTTCTGGATCCGTGTGATGTGCCTTTTCACTTTAAGCTAAGTGTTTAGCCTAATTAGCATGTGTCTCAGGGAAATGAACCAAAGCCTTTAACGGCTCCTTGTTACAGATTTTGTTTAAACTTTGGAAAAGGTATTTAATAAGTGCCTTTTAATTGTCGACTTGGATGGATTTTCCTTTGAATAGTTCTAAGCAAGGAGAGTTAACCCTGGTGGCGCGGTGGTTAAGAGCTTTGGCTACTAACCAAAAGGTCGGCAGTTTGAATCTACCAGGCCCTCCTTGGAAACCCTATGGGGCAGTTCTGCTCTGTCCTATAGGGTCCCTATGAGTTGGAATCGACTCGAGGGCGATGGATTAAGGAGAAGAAAGTGTTTCCAAAAGGAGGCTTGTGAGTTACCATGGTGAGTATGTGCTGCTGATGGAGACAAGGCTGGAAATGTAGGAAATGAACCCAAAGGAGTTCCAACTTGCATCTAAACAAGTGTGGCAGCTGAGCTGCTGTGATTTCTAATGGATCAAGGGAAACGAAATGCAAAGTCAAGGCTCCTGAAAGGGGCTGGAGGCTCTTGGTAGGGGGCCTGGGGGGCCCATTGAACAGATTGAGCCTCAGTAAGTAGAAAAGTGGATGCCTCACACCATAGGGGCATCCCTGGGTGGTGTAAACAGTTAACGCGCTCACTGCTAACAAGGTTGGAGGTTCAAGTCCACCCAGAGAGGCACCTTGGAAGACAGGTCTGGTCATCTGTCTCTGAAAAATCAGCCATTGCAAACCCTGTGGAGCACAGCTCTACTCTGACACACATGAGGTTGCCATGAGTTGAAATCCACTAGAGGGCAACTGGTTTCACCACATAGCAACTCAGCACCAGGGTGGGAAGCCAGGGGCTAAATCTCAACAATGGGTGTGGCCCACGAAATTTGAGCCAGGGCTGGCCCTTAAACAATGCGTGAATTGTGGCAAGATTAAGAGGGGAGACTTCTCACCCGATGACAGGCAGTGTGTGTTCCCAAAGAACAAGGCGGCACCATGTGGCGTTTGTTGAACTTGGGCGGGACGTGGATTAATATTTGGTAAATGTTTCCTTGGCTTTTCTGAGTTCAACATAGCACAATGGGGTCCGCCCTAGGTTTTTCTTTTTTTCTTAAACAGTTGATATATATATACAAATTGTCTTTTTTTAAATAGATTAATCATGTTATATTATTTTTTAACATGACACGGTTCAAACATTAAAACAGCTAAAAGGTACACAGTGAAAAGTCGGCCTTGCACCCCTGTCTCCATTTGCTCCGCGGCACCTTTTCTTTCTTCCATGTGTATCCTTTCTGTGTTCCTTTATGCAAATTCAAGCAAATCTAGGTACATAGTCTTGTTTTTTATCCCTTTCTTGCATTAAAGGTTGTTGTTATCTGCCGTCGAGTTGGTGCCAACGCCTGGCAACCTTAATACGACCAGAACAAAACGTTGCCTGGTCCTGCGCCAGCGTCACGATCGTTGGCGTGTTTGAGTCCATTGTTGTGGCTTTTGGGTCAATCCATGTCACAGAGGGCTCCCCTCATTTTTGCTGAGTCTCTAGTTTACCAAACAGGATACTATCTCCCAGTGAGTGGTAGCATACAGTGCTGCTTATTTCACTCAAATGAAATATCTTGGCGATCTTTCCACATGAATTCACAAAGAGCTTCATCTTTTTTTTAACCCTGAGAATGCTGTACTCTGTAGTGTGGCTGTGTCACAGTTGACTTGACCTGTCTCCTATGGATGGACACTGGGACTATTTTTGCTCTTTTGCGACTATGAAAAACGTTGCAGTGAATACCCTGGTCCATATGCCATGTTGTACGTGTGAGGACATCTGTCAGCAGGTCCGAAGTGCGGCTACTTTGGTCATCATGGGGGCATCCTTCTGCCTTCCCCTTACTGTTCTCGCTATGCCAGACCCTCACCCCGAAAGTGTGAGCCTCTTGGCTCCCATCACAGTTTATGCCCACATAAGCCCGGGAGCTGGCTTTCTTTGGAGACAGAATTGCAGGAAAATAGAGATTGGGCTACCCGTAATGTCAAGGATCCAACTGACCCAAACAGCTCTTGCTGCAGACAGAATGTGACTTCCCTTTGGGTAGGTTATTCTCACAGGAGCAAGGTGTGGCTTGAGCTCTTTTGGTAAAACTGCCCCCAAAGAAAAGCCCTCACTGGATCCCCAGGCCAAACTCCTTTCAGCCTGGCAGACTGAGGAGGGATTTCTCCAAAGACAGTGTCCCATGCAATCCCAGCCTTCCCTCGCTCTGTCTTTTTTGAGGACTCCTTACTCGCCAGGTCCAGCAAGGACCACATACACAGTGTCCTACCACAGAGTGAGGAACCTCAGGGCACTCCACATTGTGATGGAGTGAGTTATGAGCATGTACTCCTCTGTAGGTCATGTCTGTGGGCACCCACTTCTGACGTACGCTCGCGGTTGATACATCGCTTTAGGAACTGCAGAGACCTCGCTGGTCCCTCTGCTGCCTGTTTCAGTGCAGTCTCGCTCTCCCGGAAACTTTGGCACATGCACCTCCCAGAGCATCTTGAGACCTCGGTGCTACCGGAACAGACCGTGTCCTAAACGTGAAGTATGCATTTCTGGCTTTGTGCACCTGACAAAGTAAGTCATGCCTACGTATCAATCCAGACTCCTCTGGTTGCTGGGTTTAAAAGTCTAACCCAACTAGCTTAGGAACCACCACCCATCTGTCAGTTTGTTGTACTGTGGTGGCTTGCTTGTTGCTAGGATTCTGGAAGCTATACCACAGGTTTTGCAAATACCAGCAGGGTCACTCCCGGTGGAAAGTCTTTAGCAACCTTCCAGGCTTCAAGAGACTAGGAAGAAAGGCTTGGTAATCTATTTCCAAAGATTAGCTAATGAAAACCCTATGGATTCCATGGAATATTGTGTGAGACTTTGACTTGCTTACTTTGGACATGTCACTGGGAAGACCTGATTGTTGGAGAAGGACATCATTTTTGGTAAAGTGGAGGGCCAGCGAAGGTGAAGGAAGCCCTCAGTGAGATGGATTGGCACAATCCATCGCTGAAGTAATGGACTCAAACATACCAAGGATCACGAAGATGGCACAGAACTGGGCAGTGTTTCATTCTGTTATGTACGAGATCAGCATGAGTTGGAGCCAACTCAATGGCAGCTAACAACAACGTTAAGAAATAAAGGGGGAATTTATTGACTTGTCTAAGTAGCCCGTGAAAAGAGAGGGACAGAACTGGCTTCAGTGAAGCCTGGCTCCAGGGATTTAAATGTTGCCGAGGCCCTCTCTGTTTGCCTCTCATCTCTGCTGGTCTCTGTGTGTTGGCTTCATTCTCTTTCATGGCTGGCAGGAAATAGGACCACTAGTGCTTCCGAGCTTCATCCCAGTAACATTATAAACCAACTTTGGTTTCACAGATCTCAGAAAAAGATTTTGATTTGATGGTGTCATGGATTGAATTGTGTCCCTCCAAAATATGTGACAACTTGGTTAGGCCATGATTCCCACTATTGCGTGGTTGTCCTCCATTTTGAGGTTGATGTAATTTTCCTATGTGTTATAAATCCTAATCCCTGCCAGTGGTTAATGAGGCAAGATTAGATTACCTTAAAGAGGATTAGGGTGGGATGTAACACCCTTACGCAGTCACATCCCTGATCCAACGTAATGGGAGTTTCCCTGGGATATGGCCTGTACCATCTTTTACCCCTCGAGAGGTAAAAGGAAAGGGAAGTGAGCAGAGAGTGGATAACCTCATACAACCAAGAAAGAAGCACCAGGAGCAGAGCACATCCTTTGGACCCAAGGTTCCTGCACGGAGAAGCTCCTAGTCCAGGGGAAGATTGACGTCAAGGACCTTCCTCCAGAACTGACAGAGAAAGAAAGCCTTCCCTTGGAGCTGACGCCCTGAATTTGGACTTGTAGCCCAGTAGACTGTGAGAGAATAAATTTCTGTTTGTTAAAGCCATCCACTTGTGGTATTTCTGTTAAAGCAGCACTAGATAACTAAGACAGATGGCGTGAGTCTTTACTCCCTCCTTGGACTATTTACTGCAGCCAGAGGGGTGAGGTAATATATGATTGGCCCAGCCTGGGTCACGGGTCTGCTCTTGTGGCCAGGTTGATGCGTTTATGATTGGGTGGCTCCCTCTAAAACCACAGAGGAAATTTTTCAAAAGAAAGGGGCAGTGGCTCTGAGCAGGTAAAACAAAAGAACACCTCAATGTGTAAATAAGGGGTAGGCTCAGGTATGGCCTCTCTACGCTCTCTCTTTCTGTCTTAGTCATCTAGTGCTGCTATAACAGAAATACCACAAGTGGATGGCTTTAACAAACAGAAATTTATTCTCTCACAGTTTAGGAGGCTAGAGTTCCAAATTCAGGGCACCAGCTCCAGGGGAAGGCTTTCTGTCTCTGTTGGCTTGTCATCAATCTTCACCTGGTCTAGGAGCTCCTCAGTGCAGGAACCTTGGGTCCAAAGGACATGCTCTGCTCTAGGTGCTTCTTCCTTGGTGGTATGAGGTCCCTCTCCTTTCTGTTCACTTCTTTCTTTTATATCTCAAAGGACATTGACTCATGATACAACCTAATCCTGTAAATTGAGTCCTGCCTCATTAACATAGCTGCTTCTAATTCTGCCTCATTATTAGAGGATTTACAGCACATAGGATAATCACATCAGGTCACAAAATGGAAGACAGCCACAAAATACTGGGAATCGTGGCCTAGCCAAGGAGGCACACATTTTGGGGGGTCACAATTCAATCCATAACACACTCACCAGATCATCTTTGCTCTCCGAACCCAGTGGCCCTGACATCTTTCCCCTTTCTCTAAATACATTGCCCTGCAAGGGTCCTGGAAATGCCTTTCCCTGGGGACCCCTCCTCTTTCTCTGGGATTTACCATTAGCAGTGATTATTCAGCATGCTGTGATGGAAACAGCATACACAGGGAGACCTGGGTCTTCATGGCCTGCCTGTGGCCTTGCCACCTCAGTTTTCACAGCTATGAAGTGGGGGTACAGTCAAGATCAACTTGCCAGGTGGTTATGATGAGTACAGAATTGACACTTGGGTCCTTGGCCTCTAAGAAGTAGGCACTCCCAAGGGTGGAAGCGGATGTTAATAACTCTGGGAATCCCAAATATACATTGGCTCCATGGGACTCCCTTAAACAAACAAGCAAACCAACCAACCAACCAACCAACCAACCAACCAACCAACCAACCAACCAACCAACCCAACCAACCAACCAACCAACCAACCAACCAACCAACCAACCCAACCAACCCAACCAACCCAACCAACCAACCAACCAACCAACCAACCAACCAACCAACCAACCAACCAACCAAACCAACCAAACCAACCAACCAACCGGTTGCCGTCAAGTTGTCTCTGACTCATGGGCACCCTCTGTGTGTCAGAGTAGAACTGTGCTCTGTAGGGTTTTCAGTGGCTGATTTTTCAGAAGTGGTTCACCAGGCCTTTATCCCGAGGTGCCTCTTGGGGGACTCAAACAGCCAACCTTTCAGTTAGCAGGAAAGCACTTAACCATTTGCACACTCAGAGGCTCCTTAAAAAACTGATTGCTATCAAGTTGATTCTGACTCATGGTGACCCCATGCCTGCCAGCGTAGAACTGTGTGCCATGGGGTTTTCAATGGCTGATTTTTTCAGGTGTAGACTGCCAGGCCTTTCTTCTGACGTACCTCTGGGTGGGTTGGAACTGCCAACTTTTCAGTTAGCAGATGAGTTGCCTAACCATTTGTGCCACTCAAGGATGTCCTGAATATATATTAGTTCCATGGGGCTGTCTTAGAACTCTCTAGAACCACTGCATCTGGGGCACAGCAGTGTTTGTTGACCTTTTGATCTGTTGACCTAAACCTTCTGCTTTTGAAAGCAGGCATACGCTAAACCTGAGACTACTCATGTTCCTTTCTGACTTCCTTGTCCCATGTCATCCTTGACAATAAGGCTGGGTCAGGCTTTTAGGATAAAAATCCCATCCTGAAGTTGTCTGTCTTTATTTTCAAAGGTTTTCAAAATTTCATGCAAACCAGCACATCTGCTTGTCCTGCCTGCCTGACTCGCTGGCTCTGTTGGTAGGAACATAATGGTGCTGGAGGTGCTTGCTGATCCTGGGCCAGTATAGACTGTGACTGAGGTCGTCCCGAGCCTCTGTGGGCTGTGGATAAAGGAAAGGAACACAGACAGAAGCCACCTCTTACTGTTGACTGCATTCTGTGAGCCTTGTGGGGCTCTGCTCTGGGCTTCTCAGAGCCTGCCCGTCTCTCCCAGGCTCAGTGGTGCCTGCTAACTCTCCCTGCCACACAGCTGCATTTAGCCCTGAGCCTAGGTGCACCCACATGCAGGAAACACTAAGAAGTTGTATCACTCATGCCTATGGTTGTGAAAATGCAACAGGACTTGAAACATCTCTAGGTGTAAATGGGCCCAAAGGCCACTTAATGAAGGTGTTACTCTATAATAGGAGAAGATTTTGGCCTCTGAAAAATGAAATACGACATTCACTGTTTTCAGGAATAAACAGCCCTGGTGGCACAGCAGTTGAAGCACTCAGCTGCTAACCAAAAGGTCAGTGGTTCAAACCCACTAGCTGATATGTGGGAGAAAGACGTGGCAGTCTGCTTCTGTAAAGATTTACAGCCTGGAAAACTCTATGCGGCAGTTCTACTCTGTCCTTGTAGGGTCGGTATGAGTTGGAATCATTTCAGTGGCAGTGGGTTTGGGTTTCAGGAACGGCGAGCAGGAGATTTTCTTTGTTAACAAGAGTAACCGAGACTTCTAGAATTTACATACAAATCAGAATGCCTTCTAAATTATGAATGCTACAATGTTTATTCAACATTTTAGTATACTCGGTGGTTTGTTTTCTGTATGAAACCAAACCCATTACTGTTGAGTAATCCTGAGTCATGGCAACCCCACGTGTTTCAGAGTAGAACTGCACTCCATAGGGTTTTCAAGAGCTGTAATCTTTTTTTGTTTTTTGATTTTCTTTTACTGTACTTTAGTTGAAGGTTTGCAGAACAAATTAGCTTCTCATTAAACAGTACACATACCGTTCTATGACATTGGTTAACAACCCCACCACATGTCAGCACTCTCCGTTCTCCGCCTTGCATTCCCTGTTACCAGCTTTCCTGTCCCCTCCTGCCTTCTAGTCCTTGACCCCTGGCTGGTGTGCCCCATTAGTCTCGTTTAGCTTTATGGGCCTGTCTAATCTTTGACTGAAGGGTAAACCTCAGGAGTGACTTCATTACTGAGCTAAAAGCGTGTCTAGGGGCCATACTCCCAGGGTTTCTCCAGTCTCTGTCAGGCCAGTAAGTCTGGTCTTTTTTTGTGAGTTGAATTTTGTTCTACACTTTTCTCCAGCTCTCTCCAGGACCCTCTATTGTGACCCCTGTCAGAGCAGCCAGTGGTGGTAGCCGGGCAGCATCGAGTTGTATTGGTCTCAGTCTGCTGGAAGTTGTAGTAGTTGTGGTCCATTAGTCCTCTGGACTAATCTTTCCCTTGCATCTTTAGTTTTCTTCATTCTCCCTTATTTCCAAAGGGGTGAGACCAGTGGAGTATTTTAGATGGTCGCTCACAGACTTTTTTTTTTTTTAATTAACTTTTATTAAGCTTCAAGTGAACGTTTACAAATCCAATCAGTCTGTCACATATAAGTTTACATACATGCTCACAGACTTTTAAGACCCCAGACACTACTCACCAAAGTCAAATGTAGAACATTTTCTTTACAAACTGTGTTTTGCCAGTTGAGCTAGATATTCCCTACCAATAGCTGTAATCTTATGGAAGTAGATTGGCAGGCCTTTCTTTTGCTTCGGCTCTGGGTAGATTTGAACCACCAGCTTTTCGGTCAGTAGTTTAATTCAAACAGTTAACACCACTCAGGGCCCATGTAGAGCAGGATTAATAAGTGAGATGAGCTTTTCTTTGCAGGCTTTGGTAAGTATTGGGTTTTCGCTTTCTCCATCCTGCCTTCCCTGTCAATTTTTCGCTCTCGGTCTTATACTCTGTGTGTGTTTGCATATGTGTGCTTGTATGTGCTTCTCTCTTCTACCCTCCCCCTTTCTCTACTGGCCTGATTTTTCCTCTACCTCTGTGGAATTGATGTCTTTTTCATCTTTCATTGTATTCATTGAATAGAGTTTTATATGCAGTGTTCTGGACTGTATCTATTTTATATTCCGTATGACTGGACGGTTTCATGTGTCTTGAAAGACAAAGAACCAATAGCCACGACCTAAATTCAGTTGCATTCTCATCTGCACCCCTCAGGTTGATCTTCTCTGTGAGTCAGCACTCCCCAACCAAGAAGGACCTGCGTGCCCGGATCGCGGCCAGGGCGCTTCCGGCTCCTCAGGAGTCAGGAGTAATGCCAACATCTTGAAGAGCACTTTTTAGACACAGCTCTAGTGGCACAGTGGTTCAAATACTTGACTGCTGACCGAAAGGTCGGGAGTTCAAAACCACCAGTTGCTCTGTGAGAGGAAGATGTGGCAGTCTGCTTCTGTAGACATTGACAGCCCTGGAAACCCTATAGGGTCACTATGAGTTGGAATTGACCCGATGGCAGTGAGTTTTTGGCTTTGGTGTCTGTAGCATCCTTGGAAGGCTGGGCCAAAGTAAATCAATTCACTAGGTCTGAATGGTTATTTTAATGAGCAATCAGAGGACACCTCAGGGAACTTAAAGGTCCAAACCTGCTCATTGATTCTGGAAAGTCAGGGGCAGACCTCCAGAAGCAGGACAAACAGCCAAGGACTGTCCCATTTTGCCCAGCCACGGGCCCAATCTTGATATGGGGAAGTTTGCTTTTGCTAATGGGGTCTTTTCCTATCTGTACCGGTTCCCCTTCCTTGTGGCATATCTTGTTTCTCTGTCTTGGTTCCTAGTGCTCAGTGCCCTCATGTTCGGTCCTACCATCACCACTGTCCTGTCTATTCTGAGGCAAGGGCCAGGGACAACCATTTACATGGTAGTGTGAATTTGAGTTAGTGTGTTACATCTTGCATCTTGAGTGTTAACAGCATGAAGTTGTTCCGTTCTATCTTTAGCTTCACTAACGCCTGACTAAAATTTATCATTTTCTTCATTGTGAGAGCAGGCAGTGAAGCACAGTAATAGAAATCAGAGATTATTTTCATATCACATTACAGTTGTTTGTTGCAAACACCTCAAAGTACTATTTCTGCTCTTTACTACCTCAAAATTATGCTGTGTATTAGGCCCTTCTCCAAATCCTTTATATAGACCATTGATAAGAAGCACAGATATAACTGTATTACAATTTTTAACAAATTTTGGTCACTGTGTTTCAATATATTTATTTTTTTATAGTCTTATTTTTTAATTTTATGCATTTAGAAACATTATTCTGAGCACGGACCCTAGGCTCCATTGAATTGCCAAAGGGGCCCATGTACAGAAAAGATAAAGAGCCCTGCATCGAGGGAATGCTTGGTCTCCTCTGCCCGTGGAGAAATCTTTTTGTGAGGACGCTGTCAGCACAGTCCAGTTTTACCTGTCCCTCACTGGTGAGGTGAGCCTGTGAGTCCCCACGGAGAGATCTGCTTACCCTTGAGATTAATTAAACTTATGAGAATTGTGGTATTGGTGAAGAACAATGAATATACCATGGCCTGCCAAAGGAATGAACAAATTTGCCTTGGAACAAGTACAACCGGAATGCTCCTTAGAAGCAAGGATGGCAAGATTATGTCTCACAGACTTTGGACATGTTATCAGGAGGGATCAGTCCCTGGAGAAGGACATCATGCTTGGTAAAGTAGAGGGTCAGTGAAAAAGAAGAAGACTCTCAACAAGGTGCATTGATGCAGCGGCTGCAACAATGGACTCAAGCACAGCAAGGATTGTGAGGATGGCGTAGGCCTGGGCAGTGTTTTGTTCTGCTGCACATAGGGTCGCTCTGGGTTGGAACTGATTCACCTAACAACAACGACAACAGCGAGAAGGTGGTGAGTGGTCCAGGCCACGGGCTTCTCTCCAAGCTTTGTCTCGGACTGAGTAGCCTGAGGTTTGAGTCTGAAAACTGAGCATGACTTAGGCTGGAGCGATGGTGGCTCACTGGTAGAATTCTCGCCTCCCATGTGGGAGACCGAGGTTCCAGTCCTGGTCAGTGCTGTGCAGCCACCGCCTGTCTGTCGGTGGAGGCTTGCATGCTGCCATGATGCTGAACAGGTTTCATCAGAGCCTCCAGGCAAGACAGATGAGGAAGAAAGTCCTGTTGATCTATTTCTGAAAAATCAGCCAATGAAAACATTATGGATCACAACGGTCCAACCTGCAAACAGTCATGGGGATGATGCAGGACCAGGCAGTGTTGCTTTCCTGTTGTGTGTGGGGTCACCATCAAGTCAGGCCCCTGACTCAACGGATGTGAACAACAACAGAAACAAGACTGTGACCGTTTTCTACTCAAATGGATTTTGCTGGAAAACTTTTGTTGCACATGTTTGGTGGATAATCATTTTAATATACTCCACAGAGCCAACAGGACTCACCCGACTAGGGCAGACACCCCACCTAAATAAAGCTCAGCGCACAGCGAAAAGACTGTGGCCCGTCCATTACCATGGGGCTTAGGCTCTGCCTTTGCAGACATCACCCCAGGGCTCAAGGAAGAGTTCCCCACTGCAGGCGGGCTTGTGAGTACAGGCTCCTCCATCTCCCTAACTTGTCAGGAATACACAATTGCCCCCACCCTAGCCATCAGGCCAGCACCCCAGGCTGGTTAAAGGGTGTAATTAAATGTGACCCCGGTGCCATCTGCAGACATGTAGTTGATCTAACACCAGTAATGCAATGTCTGGGTCCCCAAGACTCTGGGGAGCTCGTGTGTGCTGACCTCTGGGGCTGTCACCTAAAAGGAACAAGTTGAGGTGGAGGCAGGCTGGTGCAGGAGCGGGAAGGGTGAAGTCACAGGTGGGCTCAGGCCTCCGTGGAACTCAGAGCGGCCTCGGGCATTTATTAAAGCCCCCACAGCAGCATTTGGGGCTGTGGCACAGAGGCACACGCCTTCAGTTCCCCAGTAGCGATTTCCGTCATCCAGGGAAGGAAAGCAGGCGTTCTCCCTTCCCTTCTTCCATCTCTCCTCGTCCCAGAAGAGCATGGATCTCTAGGTTTGCAGCAGCAAGCCCACGCCACCCACTCCTGGAGAAAGGACGGTGCTTCCTTTGTTCTTAGAGGCTACGCGGACTTGAGGAATGGAGACAAGTGGAGTCTTCCTTGGCACCAGTCTGGGTCACTTCCCAAGCACCACTCTCTGTCAGAGCTTTCTCTTGGTCCTACACTTCTGTTGCCCACCTCTTCCCATCTCAGCTGCTCTTGCTGATCTTGGCTGTGCAACCCAGCGCCGGTGGATAGAAACTGGTTGAGTCTGCCAGTACAGAGGCGTAATCCATTTCCTATAAGCCAACAGCCACCTTGTAAAAATTACAGTTGGGTTTCTTGTTGGTTTAGGGAATTGCGTAAGGCCACTCCATTCCTCCCCATGCCTGCTTCTTGTGGGTGGGACCCTCTCCATTTTGCACTTTGCTTTATTTACCTTCTCACGTTTTGCTCTAAAAGTCCCCTTTATGTCTTGCTTGGAAGTCCCACAGGATGGCTGTGTAGCCCTGGGGTTTGTTCCTGGGCTCCATGACCCAGCCCCTGGCCACTGCAGCCTACATCCATGCCCTCAGTCTTGGTCCCTGGGATTCTGCTACCTGGGCCCTCCATCCTTCTGCTCTGTAGGAGGACAGAGGCCTGGGGACCCTTGTCACATCTCAGGCCCCTTCTGCACACCTGTTCAGGTCTCAGGGACTGTACTTCTCCATCACACTCTCCAGGGCCAATACTGGAGGAGGTGCCTCTGCATTAGGACTGGACATTGAGTTGCTGGCCTTTCTCTTGTGTACCCCCTGCCTTATTGCCTCAAATTCTGTTTGCTCTTACTTGTTCTCCTCACCCCCTTAGGCCCAGAATCTCCTTTCTTCCCTGGATCCCATGTAGCTGGAGTTGGTGGGATCTAGGGGAGAATTAGCTCCAGGGGTTACAGATCAAATACCTACGCAGGCCACAGAGTTGAGTAAAGTAGGGCTGGAGTAGATGGCAATAGAGACTGGTGGGGACTGTGGCAAACTAGAGAGCCTGCTCCATAAGAGGGGGACGCCATAACCACCCATCTTGAGCCAGTTGTTGCCGTGAAGGAGCAAGGAGATTACCCTGACTGCCCTCTGTTAAAATGGCACCCCCCTGGTTGATCTCATTCCCCTCATTCTACATTCATTTTCTGTATGGCGGTTACCAGGCATGTGTCTCTTCTTGTTGTTCGTTTGTCTTCCCACTAAAATGTAAATGCCATGAATGCAAAGCCTTTCCTTCCTTCCTTTCCTCCAGTGTCGTATCCTTAGGGCCTAGCGTAGTACTTGGTACACAGAATCGATGCCCATTAAATGTTTGTAGAATGAATGTCCGTAGGAATTTTGGCCAGACTTGGCAGTTTTTAAGGGAAGACAGACATCTGGATGTTTATGTGAAACCTCCCAATTCGGATATGTAATTGGAATCACTAGGGCAGGCCGGCAGTATACATGCTGAACAAAAATAGAGCTGCAAGCCAGTGGTGACCGGTTTATCACCTTTAGCCTACACCGAGCCCCTGCTGGGGCTGACTCGAGGCACTGACCCTTGGACTTTCTGGTATTCTAGCCAACTTCCATCCTTCTGATCTACATTGAACTACTACTGCGAGCAGTTCTCACTTTGGTCTTTGGAGAAACGCTGTTTTTTGTAGATGAAACTCAGGCACGCCTGCACTGGTTTCTGGATGAAACAGCTTTCCCCTGGCGGTTGCCCTACTTGCCAACCTTGACAGGGTTCCTCCGCCCCTCTGCCTAGGAGTTTTGCTTCCTCCTTGTCTCTTTACATCCTTTTGCTCTTAGGTACTGTGCATAGGCTATTTCTCCAGCCTAAATAAACCTTGTTTCCTGCCCACAACACCCCACCTCCTGGGCAGTATGATACCTGAGTTCACTTCACCTCATCTCTTGATAGTACATTTGAGCTTTGAAGTCCTTCCTCATCTTGCTGTGGACTCTCCACTGTCCTTTGTTTAATATTGTTGGTGGTGCAAACGGTTAAGCGCTCGACTTCTAGCTGGAAGGTCAAACCTACCCAGCGGCACCTCAGAAGACAGGCCTGGTGATCTGCTGCAGAAATGTCGCAGCCCTGAAAACCCTATGGAGCACGGTTCTACTCTGCACACTTGGCGTTGCCATGAGTTGGAATTGATGCGATGGCAACTAACAACAACAAGGACCCACATGTGTATTTGGAAACCTCGTGATCCCTGTCACCCGTCTGGGAGTGCCATGCAATTTACAATCATTTTTGGAGGGTGGGGGGCATTTTAATCACCTCTCACAGGCTGCTTGTGGCATACACAGTGGGACATCACTTTCTACTTGGCCACATGCATCCCAGCCCATCTCGTTATTTCTTTTTCCGTTAGACCTGGGTTCTAGCATTCTGTCTTTTTGAATCCAAAAAGGCATTATCATTAAACTCAGTGAGCAAGCCACTTTGCCTTGCCACTAGCTGTCAGATGTATTTACATACGCACCAAACATATAGGCTTAGTGGTTGTAGCCCCTGGGTGAAACAATCCCATTTATAATCTACTGAGAAATTTCCCTTCTCTAAATAGCATTACAGGTCTGATTTAAAGTTGTGGGGGGTTGGGGGGGGGGAGAGCAGAAAGTCCAGAAGCAGTTTCACATCGTTGAGCTTCATTCCTTCAACAATAGCAGAAATTAGATGGAAATTGGCCTGGTGGGCTTCATGAGCACCTAGAAGAAACTCTGTAATAATCTGAATAAGTCCCCTCGGCTGTGAAGACTTTCTTTCTTTCTTCCTCCCCACTGATAACTTAGAAAGTAAAGCAAGATGGCCTCTGGCTCAAAGATGACCTGCCCACCTTTCCTGGGTTTTCCTTTCGGTTCTGAAGTCATTAACTCTCCGGGGTGCTCTGCAGCTCCTGGAAGCGGAAGACCCCCTGGCCCAGAATTGTCCTCGGCTGAATGCTGCCATGCTAAGCTCCCCTCCGTGCTAAGCTGCCCCCAGCCTGCTGTCAGGTCTCAGAGGACCTTCTGGGTTGCCATGGGAACCAGAGAGTGGAGGCGCAAGGCGACCTATGGGGGGCCACAGAAGTGGATTATTCAGTGTGCTCTATTATACGTAGTCCAGTTTGAAAGGAGTTATTTTGAGGATATAAAATCATAGTTGCCATAAGTGAGTCATACTGCCATTGCTCAGAAGAAATCCCAGTAAGCTTGGGGGTGAATCTTTGAAACCATAGTGATGACACTTCTCCCAGAGTGATCCCAACACCCATATCCTGCTGAGAATATGGCACCAGGACTCTCAAGAAATTTGGGATACCAGGGTTTGAGGTACTCCGGGGTCTTGCTTCTAGAACAGTGGTCTCATGCTAATGCAGCCACAAAATGAAGAAAGATAGTGCAGTAAGGTGCGCCGGATTCTTTAATGTACAAATACAGCTGCGGGGGGCGGGGGTGGTTCACAGCATCGAATGGTGGTGGATTCACGTCTGTTGGTGAAGGGACATGTGGCTTATCTGATGGACTAATCTGTCAGAATCAGGAAGAACTTTCAGAGCTCATTCATTCATTTATCAAATGTTCATGAAGTGCCTTGTCTGTATCAGGCGGGCAGACTCTGGGGAAAAGGGAGACACAATAAGCACTGTCTTTTTTTTTCTCTTCTCCAGGTGAAGAGGGCGGGGAGGAGGGCTGCAGGCAGGCAGCAGAAATCATATGGCCAAAGGGCCCTGGGCGAGAAAGAGCACACCCGCTGGTGGGGCACCCGAAGGAAGAGGTGGGGGTGGAACATAGAGGGAGCAGGAAGCAAGGAGCAGAGAACCTGGGAGTGGAGGGCAGTCCCCGGGCCAGATCATGCAGGGCCTTGGTGCTGCGTTAAGAATTCTGGGCTTTACTTTAAGGGCAATGGGGAATCAGGGAAGGCTTTTAAACAAGGGAGCTGTACAGCCAGATTTGCTGTCGTGTGGGGAATGGGAACACAAGGCAACTGCAATACAAGGACCAGCTGTTGTCAAGTTGACTTCGACTCATGGCGACCCCATGTGTGTCAGAGTAGAACTGTCCTCCGTAGGGTTTTCAGAGGCTGGCTTTTTGGAATTAGATCACCAAGCCTTACTTCTGGGATGCCTCTGTGTGGACTCGAACCTCTGACCTTTTGGTTAGCAGCTAAGCAAGTTAACCTTTTGCACTACCCATGTTTCTTTTTTTATTATTTCATTGTACTTTAGGTGAAAGTTTACAGTGCAAATTAGCTTCTTATTCAAAAATTTATACACAATTGTTTTGCGTCGTTGGTTGCAATCCCCACAATGTGTCAGCACTCTCCCCCTTTCCCTTCCCACCCCACGTTCTCTGTGTCCATTTGTCCAGGTTTCCTGTTCCTTCCTGTCTTCTCATCTTTGTTTTTGGGCAGGTGTTGCCCATTTGGTCTCGTGTATTGATAGAACTAAGAAGAACTTTCCTCACGTGTGTTATTGTTTGTTTTATAAGCCTGTCTAATCTTTGACTGAAAGGTGAGTTAGCAGGGTGTCTGGGGGCCATATTCTTGGGTATTCCTCCAGTCTCTGTCAGACCAGTAAGTCTCATCTTTTTTGTGTGTGTGTGTGAATTTGCATTCTGTTTTACATTTTCTCCCGCTCTGCCCGGAACCATCTATTGTTACCCCTGTCAGAACGGTCGACAGTGATAGCCGTACGCCATCTAGTTCCTCTGGGTTCAGGCTGGTGGAGGCTGTGGTTTATGTGATCCATTAGTCCCTTGGACTAATATTTTCCTTGTGTCTTTGGTTTTCTTCATTTGTCTTTGCTCTGGACGGGATGGGACCAATATAGAAGTATCTTAGATGCGAGCTCTTAAGATCCCAGACGCTATTCAGGCAAGTAGGATGTAGAATGTTTTCTTTACGGGCTATGTTATGCCAATTGACATAGATGTTCCCCAAGACCATGGTCCCCAGCCCTCAGCCCCAGTAACTCTGTCCCTTAAGGTGTTTGGATATGTCTAGGAAGCTTCTGTAACTTTGTGTTTGTCAAGTTGTGCTGACTTCCCCTGTACTGTGTGCTGTCTTTCCCTTCACCAAAGTTAACACTTGTTTACTATCCAGGTAGTGATTTCTCTTCCCACCCCTCCCCTCCCTTGTAACCATCAAAGACTTTTTTCTTCTGCGTGTAAATCTTTTCTTGGGTTTTTATAATAGTGGTCTCATACAATATTTGTCCTTTTGTGATTGACTTATTTCACTCAGCAGAACACCCTCCAGATTCATCCATGTTGTGAGATGTTTCACGGATTCATCATTGTTCTTTATCTTCGCATACTATTCCATTGTGTGTATGTACCATAATTTGCTTATCTATTCATCTGTTGATGGGCACTTAGGTTGTTTCCATCTCTTTGCTACTGTGAATAATGTTGCAATGAACATGGGTATGCATATGTCTATTTGTGTGACGGCTCTTATTTCTCTAGGGTATATTCCTAGGAGTGGGATTGCTGGATCATATGGTATTTCTATTTCTAGCTTTTTAAAGAGGTGCCATATTGTTTTCCATAGTGGTTATACCATTTTACATTCCCACCAGCAGTGCAGAAGAGTTCCAGTCTCATGACAACCTCTCCAACATTTGTTGTTTTCTGGTTTTTTTTTTTTTTTGGTTAGTGGCAGTAATGTTGGGGTGAGGTGGTATGTCGTTGTTGTTTTGATTTGTATTTCTCTAGCGCCTAGTGATCGTTTCCTCATGTGTCTGTTGCCTCCCTGAATGAGGCCCACGTTTCTTAATAAACAGTATTTAAAAAGGTGTGATTGGTTTATTCTTTGAGAAATAAAACAAAAAAATTATGAGTACAATTTACCTTGTATTTCATAATATTTATGTAATAATTACAGCTTTGTGCTAAATCTTAGAACAAGGCATGAATCCACCCTTGACTTTCTGAGAGATGTGATTTTTTCTGAAACAATGACAAGACAGGAAGATGCAGCAGTTCCCACTTCGCACTTGACTTTCTAAGCAGAATCATGAAAACATTCAGATTTTATCAGTTTTCCCAAGGGCCCTTCTCAATCCTTCGATACTCAAACCATTTGCTTTTGAAGTGTCAATCCTGCCGTCGTCCTAGTCGGTTTCCTGTTCCTCAGCTACAACCACTATAACTCTGCCAAGTTCTCCTTTGTCAGTGGCCTGGGAGCACCTATCCAACATCACTTTCATCACCTTCATGAAATCTTGCAACTTTAGCAGATAGTTCAGCACCACTTTGCCATCACTCTGCATCGCGAATGCAGGTATGACTGGCGTGACTTGTAGGGACCGCTGCTAGCGTTTGTGGGGAGGGATGTTTGTGTGCAAACAGATGCATATTTTCAGGTCTTGACAGTTTTGTTTCTTTCTACAATCTTCTAATTACAGCTCCTGGGTAATGAATATTCAGAGAAACTAAACCCAAACCAAACCCACTGCCATGGAGTTGATCCCAGCTTATACTCACCCTGCAGGACAGAGTAGATCTGCCCCATAAAAGGGTTTCCTGGGCCTTAATCTTCCTGGGCCTTAATCTTGCTACGTCTTTCTCCGGCAGAGTGGCTGCTGGGTTTGAACCACCGACCTTTCAATTAGCAGTTGAGTGCTTTAACCACTGTGCCACCAGGGCTCATTCAGAAAAAGAGGGTCCTTTCTAGTCCCAAGTAGGAGAGAAGGAAATGGCAGTGGTGTTACAGAGGAGGGGACAGGGTTTGAGAGATTTTTAGGAATAAAACCAAAAGCTTTGGGAAGCAACTGGATATAGGCAGAGTGAGAGAAAAGGAATCAAATGTCTCTCAGTTGTTTGGTTTGAGCAACTGAGAAACTAGTGGTACCGATGCCTAAGACAGAAAACTTGTGGGGAGAGGCAGGAAGTGGGGGCAAGGTGGTGAGTCCTGCTTCATCAGTCAAACCTGGGGCTGGTATAGGGAATTACCCCACCAGCTTCCTAGCACCGTTTTTATTTTTGTTTTCCTACAGGCGTTGTTGTTATCAGTGTGCAGAGTAGAGCTGCTCCACAGGGTTTTCAAGGCTGTGACCTTTTGGAAACAGATCTCCAGGTCTGCCTTTCGAGGCACCTCTTGGTGGGTTTGAACTGCCAACCTTCCAGCTAGCTGTCAAGGACGTAGCCGTTGGCGCCACCTTTTTATAGGTAGAAGACAATAAATGTTTGCTGACTCACTTGCTTGGGCTCCTCTGTGTTTCGAGTTGTTTGTTTGTTTAGGTGATAACAAGAAGTTTGACTGAGGGCTTGCTTGCTGGCAGACACCAAGCCAGACACTTAGCACATACGATCTCATTCTTATCTTCATAACAACTGACAAGTAGCAACCATTTGATCTTGCAATGTAAGCAGATGCCAGTACATGAGGAAGGTCAGAGGGTGAAATAAACGTCTGCTGACAGGCAGAGGGCAAACGTGATGTGAGGACCAGGGGAGGCTGATGAGAAGACGGAAGATGTGGCTTAAGGGGAGAAGGGACAGTGCCTGAAATGTCTTGCTCCTTTCGTCCAGAAGTCCAGGGCATGTGCTCCAAA
Source organism: Loxodonta africana (assembly GCF_030014295.1). NCBI lineage: Eukaryota > Metazoa > Chordata > Mammalia > Proboscidea > Elephantidae > Loxodonta > Loxodonta africana. The sequence goes on from NC_087366.1 coordinate 52,463,596, forward strand.
CAGTGATAATCCTGTTTGCTCCTGCTTGCGAGTGGTGCTGCAGGCCAGTCAGTAATCTTGCTGGGCTAGTCCTGGCTTTGACACTGGCTGCTCACCTTGGGAGGTCACTTAACCGCTCACGACCTCAACTTTACTCACCGGGAAATGGGGGATTAGGTTCCCACTTCATCTGGTGCAAAGCACCGAAGGATTCAAATGCAGGGAGGCCTTAGAGAGCCCCGGTGCAGCGAACTAGTGTGCAGAGGCCTATGTGGTTTCAGGAATCCCATCTCAGAGCCCTGGTGGCGCAGTGGTTAGGAGCTACGGCACTAACCAAAAGGTCATAGGGTTGCTACGAGTCCTAATTGACTTGATGCCAATGGGTTTGTTTGTTTTTAGTTTGGTCTTGGAGGGTATAGATTTCCCAGGGCTTCTCTAACAAAGTATCACAAATCGGGTGGCCTAAGACAATAGAAATTTATTCTCTCGCAGTTCTGGAGGCTAGAAGCCTAAAACCAAGGAGTCGGCTGTGCCATGCTCCCTCTGAAGGTTCTAAGGAAGAATCTTTCCTTGCCTCTGGGTGTTCATTGGTTTGTAGATGAGTCCCTCCAATCTCTGCCTCCGTTGTCACATGGCCATCTTCCCGGTGTCCCTGTGGGTCCTCTTCTCTTCTTGTGAGGTCCTCTTCTCTTCTTGTGGCCCTACTTCCAAACAAGGGCACAGTCACAGGTACTGGAGGTTAGGTCTTCATGTCTTTTTGGGTGACACAATGCAACCCAGAATAGAGGGTGAAGAACTGTGCCTAGAGGTTTTTTTTTTTTTTTCTCATTTCCGTTATGTAGGACCTCACCCTGCCCAGAAACCATTGGATAAACCTACGTTAGGGTTTAGCAGGATTTGTTGAGGGCAACTTCCAGACATTGAAGGTCCATTGATTCCAAGTGCATTTACAAGCTCAAAGAAGGTGAAGGGGACTGGCGTGTAAGGCTGAACCCGAGCAGGCCTGTGGTCGTGGGCTGAAGGCGTGACGGCAGAGCTGGCTTTGAGGCAGGGCTCATGGTACACAGGGCTGAGCGTGAGCCACTGCTTACAGACACATTTCCTTTGGCTCAGTGTTGTTCGTGTGGGGAAAAGCAAAGAGACCCACTGCAGAGAGAGCCTGTGGCCCTGGCAGAAGCCCCACTTGCTGTTCCAGGAGGCACTGCAGGTCCTGTTTTGCCCTGGACCCTGGAAAGCCAGTGGAATTGCCTCTTATTAGCAGAAACCAAGTACCAGTGGCTGTCAAGTCAGCGCTGACTCATGACAACTCCATGTGTGTCAGAGCAGAACCGTGTTTTTCACAGGGTTTTCAAGGTTGATTTTTCAGAAGGTGATCGTCAGGGCTTTATTCTGAGGCACCTCTGCGCAGACTCAAACTTCCAGCCTTTTGATTAGCAGCCGTGTGTGTTAACCCATTACACCCACCCAGGGACTCCCAGGAGTAGCGATAGGCTAAGGAGATAGCATTATCGTCATCAGCAGCAGCATTGATAAAATACTGAGCAACAGTTTAGAACAGTGGACTTGTAAGAAGCCATCTTTTCCACCCTCCCTCCAGTGCAGGAAGCTTTCCTCAGCTCCTGATGTTACTGTAGTAATATTGGTTCCACCTGGGGTTCTGACTCAGTAATTCTCACGGGAGGTGATTTTGCTCCCCGGGAGGCATTTGGCGATATCTGGAGACATTTTTGGCTGTCACACTGGGAGATGCCACTGGCATCTAGGGGTAGAGGCCAGGGATGCTGCTGAACATCCTACAAGCCACCGGGTAGCCCCCACAACGCAGAATTATCTGGTTCAAAACGTTAATGGTGCGGACCTTGAGATATCTCATTCTTGTTCGATATACCTATATTCTAGGAGTTTATTAACTAAGACAGTAGCTCGAAATCTGGTTCTAATAAAGTAGTAATATGTGGTATTTTATCTCTCCCTGTTGGAGATACCAACTGCAAAATGGGCTAAATCATAAGACTTTCTTGCTGGTAGTCAAAGTATAAATTTTCAAGTCAGTTTTGACAAAATCCTAACAAAGTGATTTCATTCAGTAAGCATTTTATGCTGGATTCTGTGAAAAGGATGAAGCCAAGAGTCTGCCTCCAGAGAGCTCTCAGTCTAGCTAGAGAGATGGAAATTGTCAACAAAACAAGAGCCAAAAGCACCTGTGTGTGTGCGTGCTTTTTGAATGTAGTCAGAATGGTATGAACTAAATGCTGAGTGCTTGATGAGGCAAGTTCCCTTGCTGGACAGAGGGCAGCCTCTGTGATAGCTTGCAGAGCTTCGAACCAGTACTTCCCGGTTCAGGCATGGCCAAGGAAGCGAAACTGGAACAGACCTGAATTTTTAAAATTTGGGTGAACTGGAACAATAACTGGAATGGGAAAAATGACCCAGTGAAGCCCTGCTAGAAACCTAATCTCCCTCTTAGAAAACAAGGACAGTGCACGTGTTGCATAGCAACCAAGTCTCTTGTCCATTGGATTTTGAGCAGAGTTGGAAACAGTGGCGTCTCACTCAAAGATGGCGGCTGACCACAATGCTTTGAATGTCTGCCACTCTCCACAGTCCTTCCAAAAACCCAGTGTCACACATCGGGCTCCTGAAAGGGCTCACTACACCTCCTCTGAGTCTCCCATTCCAGGGCTTTGACCCATAATTTTTCCTGTTCCGGATCATCCAAATTGTAAAAATTCATGTCTGTTCTGTTTTCACTTCCTGGGCCATGACTGAGCTGGTTTGAACCAATTCAAAGCCCTAATTTCTTGGCAGTATGTGTGGAGCTGGAACGACAGCCATGGGTACAAAACACTTCGATCAGCCTTACATGGAAGAGAAGGCAAAGGATGCCTCCAAACACCAAACCCACTGCCGTTGTGTGGATTCTGACTCATAGCACCCCAAAAGGATGCCTCAGCTGTGATAAAATATTGAAGATGGGTTGCTAGAAAGCAAGCATGTTTTAGCTGGGTCAAGATCTTCACATTGCATTTAGACGTACAATCAGCGGAGCATTCTTTACTTTTCTTGCCTGTTCTCAGCTTGCTCTGGAGCCTTGATTTCCACAGCGAGTGGGAGGGAAATGTCAAGTATCCAATTAAAGGTATCTCTGTTTCTGCCTGTTTCAGGTTCTCACGTCTTTCGGATAAATATTTCTTATTCAATTACTTTATTTGGATGGTTTCTCGCTTCTTAAAAGAAGCGCTGGTGGCACAATGGTTAAGTGTTGGCTGCTAACTGAAAGGCTGGAGATTCAAGCCCACCACCTACTGCATGGGAAAAAGATGTGGCAGTCTGCTTCCCTAAAGATTAGGAAGCCCTATGGGGCAGTTCTACTGTGTCCTACAAGGTTGCTGTGAGTCGGAATCAACTCGATGGCACACAACAACAGTTGTCACTGATGACTTGCACGCTACTAAATCCAGTGGTCAATTTTCAGTCCTCATCTCAGTCACCCCTCCCTGATACACTTCCTTCGCTTGGTTTCCAGGACACCCATGGGTAGGCTTTCCTCCTAGCCCGGTGGTTGCTCCTTTTCAACACTTCTCTGCTGTGAGAACTATAATTTAAGGAACACCTACTATATTCCAGTTGTTACTGAACTCATTTGATCCCAAAGTACTTATTGCAGTAGGTGTTATTATTACCCTAATTATAGAGATTAGAAAACCAAGGCTCAGAGAGGTAGTATGTCTTTCCCAGGTTCACATAGATAGTCAGTGGTGGAGAAGGGACTCTAACCTGTGTTTTTCTCTAAAGGGATTATATTCCTCACTGTAATCAACCTGGAAAAGGCTCCAGGAATCACTTTTTCTCTTGCCTTTTCATCAAGACTTTCTGAAAGGAGGAGTACCACCAAGCCCTGGGCAGGGTTTCTCATTCCTCGTCATCTTCTTCAGGAAACCCAGAGCTGTCAACAACCAGTTTCTCTCCCTATCCCTTGAGAACCCTCATGACCCTCTTTTTCCACAAGCCCTTTTAAGAGATGTTGGACTGGGTGGGTGCCCTGCTTTGGCCATGAGAACTTTTCTCTGAAAACACAAGGTCTCTTCCTAACAAATAATCAAGGCAGATTCAAAGTGGAGTCCTCTGGCTCCCACTCAGGGCTGTGCTCGCCCCAGTAGCTGTGGTTCCTCTAATGCCTGCCTCCTTTGTGAGCCCGATAAAAGCTACTCCTTTTTTTTTTTTTTTTCCTTCTAAGGCTGCTCCTGGTACCCTCTCCTTTTCCAAAGTCTCTGCAGCTACAGTTTGCTGCAGTGAGACCACATTGCTGGGAAAGAGTTTCCCTAATACTCCACCTTGGGAACCTCTACTTCCTGCCAACACTGCTCCTGCTTGTGCTATACCAGGCGTCTCCTGGCTCCTTCTCTGCATTGGGTAAAGGGGAGAAGAGTGTCTATGGCTAGTCTTCTGTGCTAATCCCACTCAAGTGGGCCAGGCAGAATCCCAGATTTTCCAGGCTCAAACTCCTCTTTCTCTTCTTCTTCTCCTTGGCAACATGCATGCTTGCCCATTATTCACACACGCACTTGCACACATGTGCACGCATGCACACGCACACCACCTGCCATATATGTATGAATAATTCTTACAGATATCCCTTAGAAGAACATCTTTCTTGTATTTCAAAGCATATGCATCCTTACTGGGGGTTGCCACCATGTGTCTGTCAGTTTGTCGTACTGTGGTGGCTTGCATGCTGCTATGATGCTGGAAGCTATGCTACCAGTATTTCAAATACCAGCAGGGTCATCTGTGGTGGACAAGTTTAGTGGAACTCCCAGAATAAGTCAGACTAAGAAAAAAGGCCTGCTGACCTATTTCCAAAAATTGGACAATGAAAACCATGTGGGTGACAGTAGCTTATCACTCTATTACCAGCAATCATGACGATGGGGCGGGACCGGGCAATGTTTTATTGTTGTACGTGGGGCCACCACGAATCAGAGCTGACTCAACAGCAGCTAACAAAAACATTTGGGGAGTTGGTCGCCTCTAGATTTTTTCAGGCAGCCTCCTTTACTGTTCCAGCCCATTGAGGTTCACCTGCAAATGCTGTGACCCCTCCTTGGAGACCAGACACAGGCAGCCCACCTGGGTCTTCCAGGCTCACTAGAATATATTCAACCCAATGCCTTGAATGAGGAGAAAATGTATGTATTTCAACTGTGCCCCTGTTATTAACATTATTTTGAATCCCTTGTGGAATTTTTTCTCAGAGCCAATTAATGGGGCATACCAAATTCCCTTGTAGTCATTCTCATTCAATCGGTTAGGAAAATGTTTGGTTGCAAGTAACATAAAACCCAATAGTAGTGGCTTAACAAATAGGGGCTGATTTTTCTTTTATGATAGAAGTCTGGAGGTAAGTAGTTCAGGGCTGGTGCAGCTGTCAACAATGTGCTCAGACCTCCAGACTCACCTTCTCCTTCTGTTTTACTGTCATAACTTTGACTTTCATCCTGTGCTTGGTGCCTTACAATTGCAAGATGGCTCCTGCACCTCCAGGCATAATGTGGCCTTTCTAGGTGGAAAGAAAGGGAATGGCAAAGCGCAAAAAAGACTCTGCCATTCAACTTGGTTTCATTTTATCAGGAAATCAAAAGTTTTCTCCAAAGTCCCACTGACCTGACTTTTGCTTCGAGCTCATAAGTGAGAACTCTAACCTCTGACTACCCCTAGCTGGAGGGTATCTGGGGAGGAGGGGCTTATCCATTGTCATGGATTGAATTGTTTCCCCCCAAAATATGTGTCAACTAGGTTACACCATGGTTCCCAGTATTGTGTGGTTGTCCTACATTTTGTGATTATAAATTTATGTTAAGGAGGATTAGGGTTGGATTCTAACACCCTTACTAAGGTCACATCCCTGATCGAATGTAAAGGGAGTTTCCCTGGAGTGTGGCCTGCACCACCTTTTATCTTACAAGAGATGAAAGGGAAGCAAGTAGAGAGGGGGAACCTCACACCACCGAGAAAGCTGTGCTGGGAGCAGAGTTCGTCCTTTAGATGCTGGGCTCCTGCGTGGAGAAACTCCTAGTCCAGGGGAAGATTGATGAGAAGGACCTTCCTCCAGAGCTGACATAGAGAGAAAGCCTTCCTCTGGAGCTGACACCCTGAAATTGGACTTGCAGCCTACTCGACTGTGAGAGGATAAATTTCTTTTTGTTAGAACCGTCCACTCGTGGGATTTCTGTTATAGCAGCACTAGATAACTAAGACAGAATTTGGTACCAAAAGAGTGGGGTGCTGCTCTAACAGATACCTAATATGTGGAAGCGATTTTGAAACTGTGAAGGGAAAGAAGACTCAGAAGGAAGCGAGAAGAACTGTTAACACTGGAAAAACAAAAAAACCAAACCCAGTGCCGTCGAGTCGATTCCGACTCATAGCGACCCTATAGGACAGAGTAGAACTGCCCCATAGAGTTTCCAAGCGCCTGGCGGATTCAAACTGCCAACCCTTTGATTAGCAGCTGTAGCACTTAACCACTACGCCACCAGGGTTTCCATTAACATCGGAGAAGGCGCAGATCGTGATAAACAGTAGCAGAGGACTGGCAGCAGCAGTGAACTGGCAGCAGTAGGACCAGAAGACAGTGCTAAACAGTGCTGGAGCCACCCCAGGGAGTTAGAGAGCTGAGTGTCTGTGTGCTGGAGGCTTCCTGGCAGAGTGGGGTGCCTCTGGGCACTTATCAGTGGAACTACTGAGCTTTGGAACACTTCCCCCAGCAGAGCAGATGCAGGCATGAGGCCCAAGGGCTGAGAGGCCAAGGAACACAGGAAGCTGAGCTCCCCAGCCTCAAAAGGTATGGCCATGACCTCTGAGGTTTCAAAGCGTGGAGCCACGGCCTCTGGTGTTTCTAAGGGTGGAGTCACCACTCAGATGGACTAGGACAATAGTGCACCTAAAGCCAAGGGAGCAGAGTTGCCATCCCAGTGGGCCTGGAAGGGGGAGCTGAAGCCCAGAGCCAGGGTGCGGGTGGGGGGGGGCCTCCACTCAGAATCTGGACAGTGTGGCCAATACCTACAGTCTGGAGGGTGGGGCCATTTGTGTAAATGGTCTCAGAGGACAGATGATTATTTGCAAAGCCTTGAGGGCTAATGTAATGTGTTCTGCTGATTTGCTTGGTACCTGTTATGCTTTCTTTCCTTCAATTTCTCCCATTTGTAATGGAAATGTCTAGCTTGTGCCTGTTCTGCCAATGTAACTTGGAAGTAGACAACTTGTATTCTAGATTTCACAGGTGAAGAGGAATTTTTGGATATTGGACTTGGAGTTGATTTAATACTTTTGCTATGAGATAATGGGGTGAATGTGTCTTACATGTGGCAAAGATATGAATTTTTGAGGGCCAAAGGTTGGAATGTCATCGATTGAATTGTGTCCCCCCAAAATATGTGTCAACTTGGTTAGGCCACGATTCCCAGTATTGTGTGGTTGTCCTACATTTTGTGATTGTAATTTTATGTTAAAGAGGACTAGGGTGGGGTTGTAACACTCTTACTGAGGTCACATCCTTGATCCAATGTAGGGAGTTTCCCTGGAGTGTGGCCTGCACCACCTTTTGTCTTAAAAAACTGGAAAGAAGCACCAGGAACAGAGTGCCTTTCTTTGGACTCGGGGTTCCTGCGCAGAGAAGCTCCTAGTCCAGGGGAAGATTGATAAGAAGGACCTTCCTCCAGAGCTGACATAGAGAGAAAACCTTCCCCTGGAGCTGACGCCCTGAATGTAGCCTACTAGACTGTGAGGGAATAAATTTCTTTTTGTTAAACACATCCACTGGTAGTATTTCTGTTATAGCAGCACTAGATACTAAAACATCCATTGATATGTTTTCCAGTGTTTTTATCCACCTTGTTCCCTTTAAGGACTAAGGTGCACCTGACTCAAGCCATGGCATTTTCAATTGCCTCATATGCATGTGAAAGCTGGACAATGAATAAGGAAGACCAAAGAGAATTTGATGCATTTGAATTGTGGTGTTGATGAAGAATATTGAGTATACTTTTTTTTTTTATGGACTTCCAGAAGAATTAACAAATCTGTCTTGAAGACCTACAGCCAGAATGCACCTTAGAAGCAAGGATGATGAGACTTTGTCTCATGTCCTTTGGACACGTTAGGGGGAGGGGCCAGTTCCTGGAGAAGGACATCCTACTTGGTAAAGTAGAGGGTCAGCGAAAAAGAGGAAGACCCTCAACAAGATGGATTGACACCGGGGCTACAACAGTGGGCTCAAACATAGCAACGATTGTGAAGATGGTGCAGACCCGGGCAGTGTTCCCTTTTGTTGTGCACAGGGTCACTATGAGTTGGAAGGGACTTGAGGGCACCTAACAACAACAGTGCAAAGATCAAATCGTTATCTCCACTGAGAGTAGCCAAAGAACGTGCCACAGGCTTCGAGGCAAGTCCCAAAGACAAGTTCCTGAAATGTCCTGAGAAAGAGTAAAGGCCCATCCTCCCCAGAGGACCCTTTGAAGGGGAAAACACTCGTCTGGATATGTTCCATAGAAAAACCATTCTTGTCGTCACAGCCCATTCACACTTGATGTAGTGACTGGCAGGAATCCAGAAGTCCGTGTTCCCACTTCAGCTCCTCCTCAGAGGCCCGTACTTGCTGCAAGAGCCAGGGAGACCCTGTGAAATGTCAGCAGGGAGTCAGACGAAGAGAAAATAAACTCTCCTCCAGCTGGGCAGCCGAGTTTGATGTCAGCAACCAGGGAACCTTCTGCTGTTGTGCGTTGAATTGCAGTGTGTAGAGAGGGTGCCAGGTGGACATGCAAAAAACATGCAGGAGTTTCGGGTTCTGTTCCCTGTGGTGCTCCTGAACCTATGGTTCCCCTCTGCTCTGGGCTCCTCCCGCCTCTCCTTACATACAGACCAGCTGCCGTTGAGTCGATTCTGCCTCATGGCAACGCCACGCGTGTCAGAGTAGAAGTGCATTCCATAGGGTTTTCAGTGGCTGATTTTTCAGAAGTAGATTGCCAGGCCTTTCTTCCAAGGTACCTCTGGGTAGATTCGAACCTCTAACCTTTTGCTTACCAGCCGAGCGTGTTAACTGCACCACCCAGGGACACCCCTCCTTAACCTGGGGCCATGAGAAGAAAGCCAGTAATGGAAGTGTGTGGCTGCCCTGATGAGCCACCTGCCTCAGAGGTGGGGTGCAGCTCAGTTGCCCTGCCCACTCCCTAGGGTCTGTGTCTCTGTATTTGGCCTTCCTTGTTTCTCTCCACCTGCCTAAGAGCTTTGGGTGACAAAGGACCTTGATGCTCGCTGGTGGAGCAGAATCACCAGGTCCAGCACACGAACTTGTTGGCCCTCACTTCTCCACGGACCTGGGAATTGTTGTTGTTTGGTGTTGTCGAGTCGGGTCTGACTCATAGAGACCCTCCCTATGTACAACAGAATGAAACACTGTCCAGTTCTGCGCCATGCGCACAATTGTTGCTATGTTTCAGCCCATTGTTGCAGCCACTGTGTCATTCCATCTTGTTGAGGGTCTTCCTCTCTTTCGCTGACCCTCTGCTTTACCAAGCATGATATCCCTTTCCAGGGACTGGTCCCTGCTGATAACATGTCCAAAGTTTGTAAGTGGCTATAGGGTATTTGCAGAAGAAAATACGATTCACTGACTCATTTGGTCATTGATTATATTAGTTTCCTAGGGCTGTATGACGAATTTCCACAAACTTGGTGGTTTAAAACCACAGAAATTTATTCTCTCACAGTTCTGGAGGCCGGAAGCCAGAAAATCAAGGTATCGGCAGGGCCTCCATCTCCATGTGGTCTTGTGCTCTGTGTGGGTCAGTGTCTTCTCTTCTGTCCCTTATAAGGCACTTGTCATTGGATTTAGGACCCACCCAGATAATCCAGAATAATCTCCTTTTGAGATCATTGACTTAAGACCCCTTCTTCCAAATAAAGTCACGTTCACAGGTTCCAGGGATTAGAATGTGTATGTATCTTTTTGGGGGCCACCATTCAACCCATTGCTTACACACATTTATTTATTTATGCATTCATTCATTTATGGTAAAATATATATATAGTTTTTCTTTCAACTTTTTTTTTTGCTTTAAAAAAATTTTTTAGTGGTAAATATAATATTTGCCATTTCAGTACTGTTTCCATGTATAACTCAGGGACATTAAATACGTTCATCATGTTGTGCAGCTGTCACCGCTATTCACTCCCAGATTTTCCCATCATCCTTAGCAGAAGCTCAGTGCTCTTTAAGGAATAACTCATTTATTTTTATTCATCATTGACTGAGCCCTGACTATGTGCTAGTTGCATGCTGGAAATTCTAAGACGAGCAGATCAACGTCCCTGCTCTGCAGGAAGGTCAGAAAGGAATGGCGGGAGAGAGGAAAACGGTCACACTGGAGTAGCCTAGGAGAGTGCTGGGAGCGCCAGGAAGGGAGTGCATGGGGGTGGTGAGGCAGGTCAGGGCAGGATCAAGGGAAACTCCAGAAGGTAGCTGATGCATGGATGGAGTTTGGAATCCGATATGAGTGATAAACATGATTTGAGGCAGCCTGTGATAAGTACACAAAAAAACAAAACCAAATCATTTACCATAGAGTTTATTTCAGCTCATGGCGACCCCATGAGTGTCAGAGTAGAACTGTGCTCCGTATGGTTTTAAATGTCTGATTGTTTTGGAAGTAGATCATCACCAGGCCTTTCTTTCAAGGTCCCTCCAGGTGAATTCAAGCCCCCAACCTTTTGGTTAGCAGCCAAGTGCTTAACCATTTGCCCCACTCAGGGACTCCCTATAAGTGTGCAAGAGAAGTATAAATAAGGTCTTTAGGAAACACAAAGAAAAAGAGGTGACTTCTGGCCGTAGGGTGAGAGACATCAGGTGAGGCTTTGCAGAGAAGGGGTAAGATTCGGCAGGCGAAGCTAAAGCAAGGACTTTGCAACAGATGAAACAAGTGAGCAGAATCATGGATGTGAGTAAGACCAGGGCATGTTTTCACATATCAGGTCTGACAGGAGGACTAGATTCATGGTAGGGAGTATAATGAGGAAAAGACTGGAGCAGTGGGTTGGAGTCTTGATACCCTGTTCCAAACTCATTGCCGTTGAGTTGATTCTGACTCATAGCGACCCTGTAGGACAGAGTAGAACTGCCCCATAGGGTTTCCAAGGAGTGGCTGGTGGATTCGAACTGCCAACCTTTTGGTTAGCAGCGAACACTTAACCACTGCACCACCAGGGCTCCTTATACTCAGTTGGGAGTTTTTATTTCATCCTTAAGCAATGGAGGCTAGTTGCGGTTCTTGAGCAGAGGAATGACATGACCAAAGGTGTTAATAGGAAGAAGACTGGAGAGAGAGGAGCTGGGTTGGGGGAGGAAACGTAATGTTCTTCTACTCACTCTTTGGAAGTTGCCTTTTAATGAGTTACTGCCCCACTTGGGTCTTCTTTGGTGGGAGGCAATAACCCAGGCCTATAAAAAAAAAAAAAACTTTTCTTTTTATCCATACCTACTCTCCCCCTGATTGCTGGAGCTAATGTCACCCTGGAGCCCTGTTGCCATCATGAAGATGGTGTTTGTTAGTGAAATGGAGCCTGGTGAGAAAGGGGTTGCCTCTTCGATCGGAAAGACTTCAGAAAGTAGATGTGTGTGTGTTTGTGTGTGTGTGTGGTGTGTGTATAAGAGAGACCAGGAGTTGGAAAGAGGAGGGAGAAAGAAATGGATTTGGAACCAAATCATGAACCTCTGTTGAGAAAGGTAAGGGCAGATAGAACAAAAGGGCTTTCCAGGATGACCTGGCGATAGGGTCGTCCTGAGCCGCGATGGAACTTCCCGTGTAGGCTCCTGGGTCACAATTTATTTATTTATTTTTTTGCTCAGGCAGCCTGAGGTAACCGTGCTGGGTCCGCACCTGCAATGTGTATGCAACTTTGCCCACAGTGCTAAAAGAAAACAGACAAGGTCCTGAGTGTCTGAAAGGGTAAAGGGTCTTCCACCTGAAGATACATTGAAAAGGTCCAGATTTTTGATATGGCAAAGCTACCAGGCAGGACTTTGTTCAGCAAATCCTAGCCCCCTAGAGCTGGAGCTCTTCAGTGGAGCTGGAGGGAGGAGCTCTTGGGCCAGTATGAGGAAGCGTTCTTTCACTCAATGGGAAGCACACATAAGGACATTGAGGTGCACAGGTTGGTGCTGAATAAGCATGTAAGTAGATGTGAGAAAATTTTACATCAGTTCCAGGATGATAGATCAGTCATAGGAAGTTAAGGTAAGCAAGGGGTGTTTGAGGCTTAGGCTTTTGAAGATGACACCGAGAGAGACAGTGATGTCTTCCAAGGGAGCACTGAACTCTCACAGAAAGGGGTCTTCTTCTGCATTTACTTGAAGCCCCAGAGTAACCAACATCAAGCCGTAGGATTTTTAACCTCTCTTAACTTTGATTTCTTCCACCCCAAGTTGTGATAATTTAATGCTAATCAATATCTCAAGAGTGGTATAATCAATGAAGCATCAAGGCTGTCACGGTAGCCTCTGAAATGTGAAAGGGAGTGCGCTGATCAGACCACGTAGAGCCAACTCGCCATTATCCAAGGTCAAGAGGGGTGAGGAGCACACACAGACACACAACCCACCCACACTCTTACTGACGCCCACACACATGCTTGTGTATACACTCACATATACACACACATGCACACACACCCACACACACACATGCACACACACATACACACATGCAACCCCAACACACACTGACATACACATACGCAACTACCACACGTGCACACACACTTACATACACATATGTGTACACATGCATTCACATATATAAATGCACACATACATACACACACACATTAATTCACAAAAACACATACACGCAAATGCACACACATATATACACACACACACAGATGCACACATGCATTCACATACATACACACAAAGATGGATACATACATAGACACACATTCATACACACAAATGCACACATACGTATACATACACTACGCACACACACTTAAATACAAATGTGTCCACACACAGCCACATACACATACCCACACACACACAAATGCACACATATACACACACTTACATACACGTATGTATGTACACACATTTGCATTAACACACAAATGCACACATACACATATGCACACACACGTATGCGTGTACACACAAATGCACAATACATATACACATATATGTGCACACATGTGTGCATGTACACATAGTCACAACAAATGTACACATGCATATACACATATATGCTCACACACTTACATACATGTATGTGTGTACATGCATCAACGCACACATATATATACACACACACTCACATACACACGTTCTGGGCTGGCCGAATAGCTTCACTCTTTTCCCCGATCAGGGCTTTATCAGAGTTGCTAATAAGGGCCAAATGGACTGATTTTTATTTCTTTTGCTTTCTTTCCATTTTCTGCTCCACTGATTGGGTTCCTAGGAGATGTGAAATGGCCAGGATGTGGGGGCAGTAGGAAGGCGCAGAGAATTTCCAGTCCTGAGTAAGTGACTCCCAGAAAGGTGTTAGAAGCAGATGGCTGCCTGTGCATTTCAGACCACAGAGCTAGATCCCATGACATGACCCAGAAGGGAGGGCATGACGCAGACTCCAGGTTGACTAGGACAGCGAGGGCCAGGTAAAGCAGGGACCCTGCAGGCCCTGCCGACCAGTGTGTACCTCTCATGATGTGGTACAGGTGACTGCTGGCTTCTGGCAGCCATTGCCTCCCTCACGTTGAATGAAGAGCTGCTGTACCGAGTGGTTCCCAAGGACCAGAGCTTCCAGAAGGGCTACGCGGGGATCTTTCACTTTCAGGTATTGTGCCTTGCTCCTGCTCCTTGACACCGCTTTCCCTACTCTTGGGTTCACCCAGATCCACTGAATCGGAAATCCTGGGATTGGGGCCCAGTAACCTATGTTTTAGAAGCCCTGTGGGCGCAATGATTAAGTGCTCAGCTGCTAACTGAAAGGTTGGCAATTCGAACCTTCCCAGCGGCTCCGTAGAAGAAAGACCTGGCAACCTGCTCCTATAAAGATTACAGCCTAGAAAACTCTATGGGGCAGTTCTACTCTATCACATGGGGTCACCTGGAGTCGGAACCGACTAGAAGGTGCCCAGCAACAACGACAACCTGTTTTGGAGTCCCCGATAGTGCAAATGGTAAATGTGCTTTGCTGCTTAACCTAAAGGCTGGAGGTTGGATTCTGCCCAGAGGTACTTCGGGAGAAAGGCCTGGTGACCTACTTCTAAAAACTCAGTCCTTGAAAACCCTCTGGAGCACAGTTCTGATGTGAAACACATGGGGTTGCTGTGAGTTGGGATCAACTCGACGGCCGCCGGTTTGGGATTTTCTGGTCTGGTAACCTGTGTTTTAACAAGCCCGCCAGGTGACGGTGACGCACACTTAAGGTGGAGAACCGCTGCTTTCATGCACACACCCGTCCCCCCTCACCACTCACCCACGACCTTGAGGAAAGCACTTTGACCTCAGGAAACGTGTGTTGAGCGGCCACAGTGTGGCCACGTGCGAGACTGGGCAAGTGTCCTTACCCGCAGACTCAGAGACTGGACTCAGTGTTTCTCGCACCTGCATGCTATTTGGTATCTCTTACGTGCAAGTGTAAGGTATGGGTCCTGCTCTGACGGAGCCTGAAGTCCAAGACTTGAACGTTGCTGGCCACAGTGCCCCCTTCTGAGGTCGGCTGAGGAGCCTCGCTCTTCCCCTCGGCTTATTCCCATGAGCAGCCACTGTGTTTTCCTGTCCCCAGTTCTGGCAGTATGGCGAGTGGGTGGAGGTGGTCATTGACGACCGACTGCCCACCAGGGACGGGCAGCTGCTCTTCCTACACTCCGAAGAAGGCAGTGAGTTCTGGAGCGCCCTGCTGGAGAAAGCCTACGCCAAGTAAGTGGGGTGGTTAGGGGCTCAGGGGACCTGAGGACTCCACCTGTCCCCCTCCCAGGGTGACATGCTCATGTCTTTCCCAGCACCTGGGACCCCCATGTGCTGAAAAGAAAGCATCCCTCAGTAACTAGAAACTCAGGGCCGTCAAGTCAGTTCCGACCCACAGCAGCCCCACAGGGTTTCTGCGGCTGTAAATCTCCACGGAAGCAGTCTGCGACACCTTTCTCCAAGGAGCCTCTAGTGGCGTCAGGCCGCTGACCTTGGGGCTAGCAGTCCATCGCTTTAACCACTGCGCCACCAGGGCTTCATACTAACTAGAAAGAAACAGAAATTTGAGCCAGGAGTTAAAAAACCTCAGCTCTGTCTCACATGACCGTGTGACCTCACATGAAACTACCCAGCCTCTTGGTACCTGAGCTGTTTCCTCTTTCAAACCCCAAGGTAAGTGCTTAGGTCATTGTGAACTTTTAAAAGAATGATGAATAATGAAAAAAAAAAATTCTTGGATATGAAACTCAACGAAGTCTCCACCCTTTTCTCCGGAGTCTTTCTCTTTCTCACTGGCACTGGATACTCAAAGCCTTCTTTTGAGTTCTTTTAATTAGTTTCATTTACTGGTATCCTTTTCTGCAACCTGAGTTCCTTTCCAACGCTATTCCCAGAGCAATCCTAAGCTGGATGCCTCTCGGCCTCACCCCTACCCTGCCCCCAGACCCCAGAAACCCAAGAGCCTGGGTCAGCTCTGCAAGGGCTGCACTCTGCACTCTGCTTTCTGAAGGCGTGTGCGGCCTGGTGCCAGCATCGTCAGGCTCCTTCCAGGTGACACACTGAGCAGGCCCACAATGGGTCCTGAGCACTGCCCGCAGCCCATGTGGCCCCTCGCCGGGGTGGCTGATGGCTGTGGGTTGGACATGTTTTCTCTCTTTCCTGGCAGGCTTAATGGTTCTTATGAAGCTCTTGTAGGAGGGTCCACGATGGAGGGCTTTGAGGATTTCACGGGCGGCATCTCAGAGTTTTACGACCTGAAGAAACCACCAACCAGTCTGTATCAGATCATCCGGAAGGCCCTCCGCGCGGGGTCCCTGCTGGGCTGCTCCATCGATGTGAGCCTGGATGGCGGCTCTTTGCTCCCCATGTGTGGCGGGAAGGGATCAGCCAGGGGGAGAAAGGCCCGGGAAGGCTTTGACCCAGAGCAGTCTGGAAGCAGAGTGTGGGAGGTCGGGTCACACATTGTCCCCAGCACTTAGGAGCTGGTTAAGACCTCGTTAAAACAAACCCATTGCCTTTGAGTTTATTCTGACTCATGGCTACCCCATGAATTACATAGTAGAACTTCTCCATAGGGTTTTTTTTTTTTTGGCTGTAATATTTACAGAAGCAGATTGCCAGGCCTTTCTTCAGATTGCCACTGGGTGGGTTTGAACTGACAACCTTTGGCTTAGGAGGTGAGCACAAACATTTTGGGCCACCCAGGGACCTTCTAAGACCTAATTATTAGGTGGGGATTGAGTTTGTCTGGCTGAGGAGCCCAGTTTTCCCCCTGCTGTACAGTCCCTGGTGGCACAATGGTTAAGCCCTCGGCTGCTAACTGGAAGGTTGGCAGTTTGAACTCACCCAGAGACTCCACAGGAGAAAGACCTGGCAATCTGTTCCCATAAAGATTACAGCCTAGGAAACCCTCTGGAGCAGTTCTCTCTGTTACATGGGGTTACTATGAGGCGAAAATCAACACAGCAGCACCTGATGACAATCACAGGGACAGTCCAGCCCTTTAGCGCTGCTGGTATTTCCCTAAGTACAAGGCCTCATCCCTGGGTCCCAGCCCCTACAAGGCCTTCATCCATGGGTCCCAGCCCCTACAAGGCCTTCATCCCTGGGTCCCAGCCCCTACAAGGCCTCATTCCTGGGTCCTAGCCCCTACAAGGCCTTCATCCCTGGGTCCTAGCCCCTACAAGGCCCCTCATCCCTGGGTCCTAGCCCCTACAAAGCCTTCATCCCTGGGTCCTAGCCCCTACAAAGCCTTCATCCCTGGGTCCTAGCCCCTACAAGGCCCCTCATCCCTGGGTCCTAGCCCCTACAAAGCCTTCATCCCTGGGTCCTAGCCCCTACAAGGCCCCTCATCCCTGGGTCCTAGCCCCTACAAAGCCTTCATCCCTGGGTCCTAGCCCCTACAAGGCCCCTCATCCCTGGGTCCTAGCCCCTACAAAGCCTTCATCCCTGGGTCCTAGCCCCTACAAGGCCCCTCATCCCTGGGTCCTAGCCCCTACAAAGCCTTCATCCCTGGGTCCTAGCCCCTACAAGGCCCCTCATCCCTGGGTCCTAGCCCCTACAAAGCCTTCATCCCTGGGTCCTAGCCCCTACAAGGCCCCTCATCCCTGGGTCCTAGCCCCTACAAAGCCTTCATCCCTGGGTCCTAGCCCCTACAAAGCCTTCATCCCTGGGTCCTAGCCCTTACAAGGCCCTTCATCCCTGGGTCCTAGCCCCTACAAGGCCTTTCATCCCTGGGTCCTAGCCCCTACAAGGCCCTTCATCCCTGGATCCTAGCCCCTACAAGGCCCCTCATCCCTGGGTCCTAGCCCCTATAAGGCCCCTCATCCCTGGGTCCTAGCCCCTACAAGGCCCTTCATCCCTGGGTCCTAGCCCTTACAAGGCCCTTCATCCCTGGGTCCTAGCCCCTACAAGGCCTTTCATCCCTGGGTCCCAGCCCCTACAAGGCCCCTCATCCCTGGGTCCTAGCCCCTACAAGGCCTTTCATCCCTGGGTCCCAGCCCCTACAAGGCCCCTCATCCCTGGGTCCTAGCCCCTACAAGGCCCCTCATCCCTGGGTCCTAGCCCCTACAAGGCCTTTCATCCCTGGGTCCTAGCCCCGGGCTTTGCTACCTCCTTTTGCTAAGTGATCTTGGGACTTAGGAAAACAAATGTGATGATCTTGGGACTTTGAGATCTCTGAAGACAAGGGAAGAGGTCTGACGCCAGGGGTCATGGTCAGACAGCACAGCTGGCTGAATGAGATTCCAAGGTGGCCACAGAGACCAGAGCCTGGAGACCCTCAGCCCTGAGGCCTGGTTGTCCCCTGGCCCTCCTGTTCTTCCTTCCTCTCTTGCCCCCACCTGGTGATCTCAGGCACGCTAACACCTGAGCAAGGCCATTCTCCTCTCTGTGAAAAATCCCAGCAGGATTTGCACGCTATTGAAAGGGAGGAGATGTGGGGGTGGGGAGGGAGGTGGGGCCACAGAGGAGGGCTGACTGGGAAGCCCTTGTGGGGAAAACGTTGGAGAGCCAGGACGTCCAGACCAGCTGTCGTGGAAGTCTGTCTTCCTTGGGCAGCACGGGGTCACTCTGGTGAATAAATGAATTCCTGGCTTCCTGGTGGCATTTTAAAGGCTGGCAAGTCATAGTCTAGCCTTGGCAGCCACACAGCACCCTGCGTGGACCTGCGGCCCTGACCGAAGGAGGGTCGGATGGAGATGTCTCTATTTAGCTGAGGCTCAGGAAGCACACCTGTACTCCCAGTCCCTCTCTGGGTCCCGTCCCCATGGCCAAGTAGCACGTTCTTAGAAGGCATTGTAGGGGTGGTTCCGTGAGGTCAAGGATAGCCTCCCTGAATGGACTTTGTGCTCAACCTAGGTCTCCAGAGCAGGTGAAACAGAAGCCATCACCAGCCAGAAGCTGGTTAAGAGTCACGCGTACTCCATCACGGGGGCTGAAGAGGTAAAGTCAGGTTGGTGGCGGTGGTGGACAGTAGTATGTAGTAATATTGCTGTAAATCCAGGACATCCCTGAGAGGGAGGGAGAGGACCAGAACCGGCTTTTCCGCTCCCTGCTCTCTGCTGAGGTGCAGTCTCTCCCTGTCTGGGCAGAGCCGCCGATGCTCCAGGTGTGCAGTTAGCACTTGCTCCTTACCTGGGAAGGCGCTCTGACTCTTACCTGTGCTGAGAAGACGGCAGCTGGAGCTCTGTAGTTTCTAAGGGAACACAGGCTCCCTTCTCTGAGGTGTGGCCAGGAAGAGGAAGAAGGTTCTGGAAGAAACTTGCAGAGCTTCTCAGTTACATTCGACACACATTCCTACAAGTGTGTTTGTGTAGGTAAAGCAGTGGAAACCCACAGGAAAGCCAGCAAGGCCTGCTTGACTTTCAGGGTGGGCCATAGTAGTGGGAAGGAACTCAGCTATTTCTCGCTCTTTAACCCAAAAAGAAAGCTTAGGCTGTATTTTTCATCATTTCCTGTTATCATATTCTGTCTACTTTTTTAAAAAAACCATATTCTGTCTACTTCCAAAAAGGACTTAGGAGACTTATGATAAAAGGGGAGGCCTGGTGGCACAGTGGTTAAGAGCTCAGCTGCTAACCCAAAGGTTTGCAGTTGGAATCTACCAGCTGCTTCTTGGAAACTCCAAGGGACAGTTCTACTCTGTCCTATACTGTCAGATTCAACTCGATGGCAACATGTTTTTAATGGGTTATGATAGAAGGCATAGACACAATAAAACCATACAACTAGGTAAGAAGCATCAGACCATCTAGGCTAAAGACAGTGCTACAGCTGAGACATTAGTTTTGCTTTTGGTTTCCTGATGACCAAGGCAAAAAGGGAAATACGATGGGTGTCGTATTTATTAAAATGGGATGAATGCTCACTACAATGTGTTTGTGTTTCATGAATATGCCCTTCAAGCAAGTCAGTTCCACAAATATGAATGGAGTACCTATGCGTATACACTGGGTTAGGGCGTGACAGAAGATACAAGGGAAAGTCAAACACCCAGGTTCTAATAATTCATTGTGTTTGTGTGTGTGTTTAAGAGTGCAAGCATGTGTGCTGGGGTGTGCGGGGCTCCAAGTGAGAGTTGTAAGAGAATGTACAACTCAAAAAAGAAAAAAATGGTTAACTTCCCCTCGTGCAAAAAGGAGAGAGATTCCCTCCTCCCTTGGAGCATTTTCTTTAGAAAACTTGTAATAGTAAATTCTTTCTCGGCCCATTTCAGATGTATGTAGAGCTCTTTAAAAGCTAAATAAGCCTTTTGCCAAGGCTTGATTGGTTGCCGTTGAGTCCATTCCAACTCATGTGTCAGAGTCCAGCTGAGCTCCACAGGGCTTTCAATGGCTGACGTTTTGGGAAGTAGATCAGCAGGCCTTTCTTTCCAGGTGCCTCTGGGTAGACTTGAACCTTCAACCTTTTGGTTAGCAGCTGAGCATTTTAACTGTTTGTACCACCCAAAGACTCCTTGCCAATGTTACAACCCAGGAATGTCTTTCTCAAGGATCTGGGAGCCATCTTTTTGAAATGTAGTCATCGAGGAAGATAGTGTTGCTGTCTCCCCGTCTCCGTCATAGAAATACGAGAGGTTTATTATTCCTTTGGATAAAGACACTTAGCAAACACAAATGGCCTCCTCCCCATTACCAGGTGAATTTAGGATGAACTATAACCTAAAGGTTAGTGGTTCAAACCCACCCAGCGGCTCTGGGGGAGGAAGACCTGGAGATCCTCTCCCGTGAAGATTACAGCCTGGAAAGCCCTGTAGTGTAGTTCTACTCTATCACATGGGGTCATTATGAGTTGAAATCAACTCGATGGCACTTAACAACCACCACAACGTGTGTGACAAATAGTGCTGTCAAATCCTCTTGTTTGAGAACTAGTTACTGTTTATCTTGGCGACATGGATGAAATGAGTTGCATCTGCTTGCCGTGTCCAGGCTCAGAGCTCTTTCTGTCTTTGTAGTCTCTTTATGAATTAATTGCCTGTGATACATCACATTCTGGCTTAACGCTTAGTCAATAATGAAACTCTTTTCTTTCTCTTCTGCCTTTGTGGAGAGGTTTTCTGTGTTGGGAGCGGATTATGTTTTTAACTATATTTCCCCAACAGTGTTCAAAAAAATAGTCAGGGAAGGCAGCATGTGTGGGTCCCAGTATGGGCTTTGGAGACAGACTAGATTCCCATCCTGAATCTCCCACTTCCTACCTAGGTCATCCTGATGACTGAAACGCTCCAAGTCTCAGTCTTCTGGTGGTAAAATGAAAATAACGCTGGTACCCCCCAGGAGGATTGCTGTGAGGTTTAAGTGAGGCAAAAATGCACTGGAAATACTTAGCACAGTGACTGGCCCACAGTTTGCCCTGAATAGGTGCTACCTGCTGGGCTATGGCTTGGTGCACGTTTATTGTCGTTGTTGTTAGCTGCCGTCGAGTTGGCTTTGACTCGTGGCAACCTTACGTATAACAGAATGAAACGTTACCCAGCCCTACATCGTCCTCACGATCACCAGCATGTCTGAGTCCATCATTGCAGCTACTGTGCCAGTCCATCTCACTAAGGGTCTCTCTCAGCCTTGCCGGCCCTCCACTTCAACCAAGCATGATGTCTTTCTCCAGTGGTTGATCCCTCCTGATGACGTATCCAAAGCAAGCAAGTCCTACATCGTTCCGTTGTGGTCCATAAGGTTTTCACTGATTAATTTTCAGAAGAAGATTGCCAGGCCTTTCTTCCTAGTCCATCTTAGACTGGAGGCTCTGCTGAAACCTGTCCACCATGGATGACCCTGCTGAAATTTGAAATACTGGTGGGAAAGCTTCCAGCATCACAGCAACACACAAGCCACCACAGTAGGACAAACTGACAGACGGGTGGTGGTGATTATCGTCAGGTCCTACATATTAGGATTGGGGAGTCAAGCTTAGTGAACTATAATATTTAAATCTAAGTGAAAGCACACATAAACTTGTTTTTATGCTAGTCTCATTCTTCATTTATTCAACCCAACTGGGAAAAATTGAGCACTTGGCAAAAGCCTGAAAATACACGTTAAGATAAAATAAAAGTGAGCTTGTTTAGGGATGTTTGAACAATTTTAAGCAAAACCTTCTCTCGCGCAGATGTAAAGGCAGGACAGCCGTAGTCCAGTAACTCAGCACCTGAATTTTTTTGTGTGTGGGACTTGCAGGTGGATTTCCGTGGCCGTCCAGAGAAACTCATCAGACTCAGGAATCCGTGGGGCAATGTGGAGTGGAGGGGGGCCTGGAGCGATGAGTAAGTAGGTCCTGTTCCCAGCCCCTGCCCTTGCCTCTCCTATGTAAAGGCCCTATGTAAAATAAACAGTCACGACGAGCCTGACATTACAGGAATTCACAGCACTGTCTGTCCACAGAAACCCTGGTGGCGCAGTGGTTAAGAGCTACGGCTGCTAAGTAAAAGGTTGGCAGTTCGAATCCACCAAGCACTCCTTGGAAACTCTACGGGGCAGTTCTGCTCTGTCCTATAGGGTCACTATGAGTTGGAATTGGCTCGACGGCAACAGGTTTAGTTTTTTTTTTTAGTCTGTCCACAGATTATCTGGTATGCTCAGAACAGAGTAATAAATGTTTCCAGGCGGGGAGAAGCAAAACAAAACCCGCTTAGCTGGAGTCTTTGACAGTGGTGTCACTAGGGTTGGGGTCACCCATTGCGGTAACTCATGGTGTCACCAGACCATACAGAATCCTTAGTAATGTTTTCTGTACTAATAAAAAAAAATTGTAGTTCCCGTATATCACTCCTTCTTTTCCTTTAATTTCTACTTCATTCTCAAAAAAGTTATTGAAATTAGGTCCACTAATACTAATTACCATAATAAAAAATAATACTGTTAGCTAAAACACCAGAAAATTTGACAAAATCAATGACTAAAAACACCAGCAGCAACGAAAATAACAGTGCATCTTTGTCATGGAAGCAGACGAAACCACGTGATCTGCAGCGTCACTGCACTGGGTGATAATGACAGCTCTGACTGGAGCCCATTAGAAGTTCAAAAAGTAAATGAGCATAGAGTTTTACCTCATAGGTATATTGATACATGTAAGTTGGGCTTATGGAAAATGTTTTTGTTGTTATAAGTAACAACAGGTTATTTTTATAAAAAATAATAAATTTCTGCTGAAACACTGCACAAAAATTTTATAGACAGTCCTTTTGGGGTCGCCTCCTCTGACAGTGTTGCCCGGTACGGTCTGTATCCCCCTCACGCCCTCAGTGATGCTGCTGGTCTTTGATTCTGGATTTCGGCTCTGGCATTTGGAAGTCTGGCAGCTCAGTCAGATTTTGCTTAGCTCTGAAGGGTTTGCCCGGCTCTTACCTCCTACACTGTGGTGATCCAAAGGTCAAATCGATCATTCACGATCGAATTCTTTCCACTCCACAAACCCCAGTCACTCTGATAAAGGCCAGGCCCCTCAGCACCGAATGGAAACGACGCTTAGAAAATGGAACTTGATCCTAGGAGCCCAGGGCAGCGGGATGACGCATGAGAAGGGAGCCCGTTCCTGGGGGCAGATGTTGATCTCCCCTGACAAGATCACTAATGACTGGAGAGGCGGGCATGTTAGGCAGCCTCTCGCTGGTGAGAGAAAGTCAGTCAGAGATGGTGGCTGGACCCCACCCAAAGTCCCCCGTGATGCCAAGGGGCAGGTGTGCCCTGGAGCTGATACCCCCAGGGGCAGGAGGAAGGAAAGCATGAAGCTGGCATGAAGGAGACAGATTGAAGCTGGGGAAGGACTTAGAATTTGCCAGTATTTTCAACACAGAACCACCAGAGATGCTACCAGTCACAATAGTAACCTCCTCCCAGTACGCCCTGGTGGCACAAGGGTTAAGTGCTCAGCTGCTAACTGAAATGTTGGTGGTTCAAACCCACCAGCCACTCTGAGAGAGAAAGACCCAGCGATCTGCTCCCATAAAGATTATAGCCTAGAAAACCCTCTGGGGCAGTTCTGCTCTGTCCTATAGGGTTGCTATGAGTCAGAATCCCCTTGATGGCACTCGGCAACAACAACATATCCGTAACCTCGAGTGCACCCTTCAGCGCTGTCCTTACTCAATGATGCCATTTAGGGCTTTTGAAGGGATCTTGATTACGTTTAATCACAGCATCGTTGCTGCTCCCACCTGCAGCGTTTCCTCTCAGGTTTGTGTCATGAAGAAACTTGTGTCCCAGGGGCCATGGATTGGCCCCCTGTATTAAAGGACTTTTTATTTCATTGTCTAAGATTGAAGGGGACCCCAAACGTCAATTCTGCCAGTTGCCCAAAAAGGATGACGTGGCTGAGTGAAACCGAAACCCCAGGTTTTGACCGTTTTAGCCAATAGCCGTTTGCCAGGCTGACAGAAGGACTTCTGTGATTTCACCTCCCTTTCTGGGGTCACCGAGTCCCTAGGAGGCTGGGCAGCTGATAGGAGGTGACTGGTGAGGCTGGTTCCTCACCAGCTGGGAGCCCGGGGGAAGGTGGGAGGTAGGTGTCTCCCAGGTAACATTTCTTAGCTCAGTCTAATGCCTACCTAAATTTTTATGCATTTTTTTTTAATTAAAAAAAAAATCAACGGGGAGATTTAGGTCAGATCTGAAATTCTCCAGCATGTTCTCTAACCTTTGTTAACAGCTAGAACATTCTGAGATTCAGCTCTGAGCAAATTAAAGGTTCAGTGAATTAAGGACCCAAGAACTCTTCTGCCTGATCTCCCAGGGGACTTAGAGGCTGAGAGAGAGACACACACACACAGACAGAGAGACAGAGACAGAGAGAGAGGGGGAGGGACTGGGCTTATGTGTGCCTCAGTTTTATGCAAGAGAGCAAAGGCGTTCTGGTTTTGCTGAAGGTATTCAGCAGAAAGGGTATTTTTAAACGGATCTTGACACTGCTCAGTTATTTAGATGTTGCATAATTATTTCAGGAAGACCTAACCTTGCACAGGTCTGCTGGCTGGAGAGGGCACTGGAATAAAGTGTCTGCAGAGGGAGTGGGCAGCACCATAGAAAGGCCGCCAGCAGGAGTCCTCCCAGGGTGACATTACTTCAGGGAGATTGCCAAAAACTGGGCCTGATTGTCATTCTTGCAGACCCAGAAAGTAGACCATGTCCCTACACCCCGAGATGGTCAGACCCTGTCACAATGTGCTTACCCAGACTGATAAAGAGGCCAGGGTGACAATTTACTAATCAATTCTGGTGTGCCTCCCTTTCTGGTGACAGGAATTCCCACAGTTCTGGTCTTGGACATCCTCATTCCTATTATCAAGGGCCTGGGAGTCTCAATTAGAAATGAGAACGTGCCTTAAAAACGCCCAGCTGCCGCTGAGTGGACCATAGCTCATGGAGACACATGTGTCGGAGTGAAACTGTGCTGCATAGGATTTTCTTTCTCGTCTTTGCTGTTGTTTTTGTAAAAATAATTTATGTGTGTTGTTGAGAATATGTATGGCAAACGCGTACCGATCAGCAGTTTCTACAGGCACAATTCGGTGACATTGACTACCTTCTTGAAGTTGTGAAACCATTCTCACCCTCCTTTTCTGAGTTGTTCCTCCCTTATTAACATAAACTCACAGCCCCTCAGGTTCCTATCTAATCTTTCAAGTTGCTGTCGTCAATTCGATCTCCTATATCAAAAAAAAAAAGATTCTGACTCATAGCAACCCTGTAGGACAGAGTAGTACTGCTCCATACGGTTTCCAGGGAGCACCTGGTGGATTTGAACTGCTAACCTTTTGGTTAGCAGCTATAGCTCTTCACCACTATGCCACCAGGCTTTCCAATCCCATAGAGACAGATCTTAAAAGAGCGTAATGCTCAAGACAGACATTCTTTACTAGTTAAGCTAAATTACTGTTTGGTTTTCAGAAGACTTCAGGGGATATTTTTGTTTTAAAATTCAACGATTATCTCAGGGCAATAGTTTTGGGGGTTCACCAGCCACCACAGCTCCAGAAAATCTAAATTCCATGGGAATTTGAAATTCTGTTCTGCATTTCCCCTCCCCGCTGCCATAGGGTTTTCAATGGATGATTTTCCAGAAGTAGGACCACCAGGCTTTTCTTTCAAGGTGGTGCCTCTGGGTGGATTTGAACTGCCAACCTTTTGGTTAGCATTGAGTGCTTTCACCATTAAAGCAAGGCCCATGACCTCAGCGCTCCTGCCACACATTGCCCTCTGCTGCCCAGAGTCCAGGACCCTGATCTGCACCCCTTCCCCAGGCTTTGCACCCCGGCACACCATCTTCCTGCCTGCCTGCCTCCCTTGCTGTTTTTCTGCATTCCGTTTCTGGCCTTTTGGGGAAAGTTAGCTGTGGTAAACAGCTTGCACTACAGCCGAACCCCCCAGGAACAGCCTCCTCTGCTTTGTTTTTTTTCCAGTGCACCAGAGTGGAATTACATAGACCCCAGGCTGAAGGAAGAGCTGGACAAGAAAGCTGAGGATGGGGAGTTTTGGTGAGAGCGTCATCTCTGGAGAGCTGTCCTGTTAGCCAGGGTTCTGTTCTAGGCTCTGATGGTGGGGGCAGTGTGTCTCTAAGTGTTCTAGGAATGCAGCAAGCTTCTGACCAGGGGGCTTCATTTCTCTCCCCTCTTTTGCCCTCGTCTAATTCTCCCTCTATAGCAGCATGTCTAAAGCATTGAAGCCAACATATCTGGGCCATCAACATGAATTAGCCATCAGCCTGTCTTCCTCAGTTTGTGTCTTTCCTACAAAATAAGACCAGTACTGCTATCTCTTTAAGGTCTAGTCCAGAAACACCCTAAGATTTAGGTGACCATCACAATAGAGCTGCCTTTGCTGGTGGGCTAAGGACGATAATAAGGGCACCTTGAATATAATGTGACTGAGAGGAGGTGGTGGCATCTCTGTGCTGACATCAGTAACAAATACAAACTGCTGGTGGAAATGTAAAACCACGCAAAACAGTTTGGCGGTTCCTCAAAAAGGTAAACACAGAAATTACCGTATGACCCAGCAATTCCACTCCTAGGTATATGCCCAAAAGAATTGAAACCGGGGACACAAACACATTCTTGTACACCAGTGTTCACTGCAGCCCTGTTCACAGCTGCCTAAAGGTAAAACCAGTACGAGTGCCTTCAACAGATTAACAAAAATGTGGTCTATCCATGCAATGGGATATTAACCAACATAAAGAAAAATGAAGTCCTGATACATGCTACGACCTGGATGGACCTTGAAAACTTTACGCTGAGTGAAATGAGTCTATCACAAAAGGACAAATATTGTATGATCCCACTTATGAAATATCTAGAGTAGGTAAATCCACTGAGACAAAGAAGATTAGTGGTTACCAGGGATTACTAGTGATTACCGTGGGGGGAGGAGGAAATAGGGAGTTAAAACAAAAAGGTGCTAACAACAACAAATAATTAAATAGGAACCAACCTCTTATGGGTTTAGATGGAACACAGCCTCCTGGGGTCTCCTTCAGTTTAGGGTTCAGACTCTTTGCAGGTTGGGTGGATACGTGAGGGGGCTCTCTAATAAGAATTGAGATGCTAACGGCAGTGAGGAAGTTGGTCATGGTCTCTGCATACTTGTATCAGTGGTCTGTAGAAAGGTTTCCAGTTAGCCCAGGGCCGCCAAGGCCACTGTCATGGCTCCTGCCTGGGCCCAGTAGCATGCGTGTCCTCAGCTTCCATCCCACCTGTCTTAATGGGTGCTCCGTCAGCAGGATGTCCTTTTCGGATTTCTTGAGGCAATTCTCTCGACTGGAGATCTGCAACCTGTCCCCAGACTCCCTGACCAGTGAGGAGGTGCACAAGTGGAACCTGGCTCTGTTCAATGGCCGCTGGGTGCGGGGCTCCACCGCCGGGGGCTGCCAGAACTACCCAGGTAAGGTGAAGGGCCCACCTGGTCTGGTGGCTCCTTGTTGTCCCCAAGCTAGGTGCCTTTATATCTTTGGAGAATGCCTTTGGACTTTGCTCTCTGGCTCCTGGGTGCCCCCTGGTGGCGCTGCTACTCCCCTGGGCTTGGCTGCCAGGGCAGCAATGGTGGGCAGCGGTTCTGCAACCTGTACCTGAGGGCTGATCTGAGGTAGTGCTGTGCTCAGGTAGCGCTGTTCTTCGGTGTCTGTGTGTTCAAACCACACTGCTTCACCCACCTGTCCCTGAAACTAATCATGCTCTTTCCACCCTACACTGAGCCCTTCTGTTCTTCTCTTGGGCTTCCACCATCCCAACCCAACCTGCCGGAGACCCCAACCCACTGAGCTCTGGGATGGTGTCTAATGGTGTGCTGGAGGAACGTGGCGTAAGGTCTGCTCTTTCAACAGCCTGAATCTATGAGAGCAGCCGCTCTGCTTTGTATTTGCGCCTGAGTCATAGGCGAGGGGTGATTGTGGCAGGAGGCACACACGAGGCCTGGGGTGGCTCTCCCCACTCCCAGATTTCAGATCCATGGCTGGTGGAGATGGTTGGCTGCACACCTTTGCCTCCGCACTAACTCTGGGCCTCACCTTAATAAAGGTGGAAGCCTTCCCCAGTCTACAAACTGGCACTAATACCTATACAGGCTCCTTCTAGGGTGAATCAGCTGAGGTGAGGCAGCACCTGATGAAGAAACTCCGAAAATCCACCCCAGCTCTCTAAGGAGAAATGAAGAGAAGCAAAGCCAGCTCTCTCCACTTTGCGCCTCCCCACCGCTGCTCTCCCTCCCTAGTTTGATGTTGGTTGATGATGTTGATTGACAGGCCATAAACACCGAGGCAGGGCCATCCTGGGGCTATGCTCACAGTTGTTGGAAGTGACATTATAATAAAAATCCCGCATGGGTACAGTCCTGGGATCTCGACAAAGTTCCTCCTCTATCCTCCATCTAGTCCACAGCGACCCATTCTAGCAACAGAGACAAGCGCTGAGTGAGGGGAAGGAGCCAAGCTAGTTTCCTGTCCTTGTTGCTTAGCTTAGGGACCCTGGGGATGTCACTTCTCTTTTCTGAGCCTCAGTTTCCTGACCCTCAAAACATGACAATGAGACCCATCTTGCAACCTCACTGGGTTACTGTGAGCATTGTAACACAGAATGTGTAGGAAAGCACTTTGTAAACTGTGTAGCATCATACAAATGGGACGTATTATTTTTATGGCCCATTCTCTTCCTCCAGTTCTGTTAAGGAGTAAACAGAAAGTGTAGGGATGGCAGTAATGTTGCATTTGGGAGAAATTAAAATATGCTCACCATTAGCAAGCTCTTAGAAACGTATAGGAAATTTGCGTGGATCATTTTGGGAGCTCGGAACTGTAGGAGATGCCCAGGCATCTGTGTGCACCAAACCACTGCTCCGTCTGTGCTGCCAGCTAGCTGTCAGGAAGGGATGGATTGCCCTTGCCCCTTGGTAACGGTGTAAGTATGGAAAATTACAGAATTTTCTCTGTCTTCTCTGGAATCTACAGGTATTTGGCTTTAAAATCCATTCACTTGTGCCTTCAATTAGAAAAAAAAACCTAGAAGCATAGATTCTGGGAAGTACATTTGAATAAGTAATTTCACTATTAAGAAGAAACATAACCAGTAGCTCTTGGTCAGCTGTGTCTTGTTATTTCACCAAGTCAGACCCTATTTTAGAGGATATGAGGGAAGCCCTCCCCTCTCCTCCCCACCCCCTTTCTTTCCTGGTTAGCCACCAGCATTTAGGTTAGCAGTCAACTCGAAATTGTTGAGGCTTTAGCGTAGAAATGCCTGTCAGGCTTGTCTTCTTCAATTATGCTCTGCTGCTCAGTTCCTGTTGCAGAAGTGCTGTGTGCCCTTGGATAATCTGTTTGACTTCTCTGTGCCTTGGCAGGTGTAGTCACTATTTTGAAAGATTAAAAAAAAAAGAAAAGTCATCTTTGAAACAAAGTGGTCTTTAAATACTCATAGGTGATGTGGCAGGAATGCTTCCTAATTGCCAATTATCATTCCTCATGCATTATTAAATGACTTAGTCTTGAAGAACGTGTCTCATCTGGTCTGTGGCACTGTTGCCGTCAAGTGAGGCTGCTGGCTGACAGACAGGGGAGCAGTTCTGGGGCTGCTGGGGCTGTGATCTGAAGCAGGGTCCTCCCTGAGGGAAAGCGCACGTCAATCAGGCTGGGCTTTCTGGGGGCGGCAAGAGTGGCCAGCCCTGTTTCTAGCCTGTCAGGCAGAAGCCCCCTTGGTAGCTAGTCTCCTCTGGGACTTTGTCCTCATTTGTCCAAGGGCTGTATTTTTTACTCAGAGATCTCCCTTCGTCAGGAGGTGGGGTTGCCTTCATAGGCCAGGGAGCTGAGAACAAGGAGATGTTAACAGTTTCCCAGGTAGGCCTGGAGGTTCCTTCCCAGTGGGGTACAGAGGAGCCCTGGGATCATGGCCCTTGATAATTCCCACGCAACCATCCCTGGGCTGCAGCTCCATCAGTCAGAAGTACACAAACACCAAATGCTATGGGATATTTATGTGTCTTTGTCCGTCTGTGCGTCAGGGTGGGGTGGGGTGGTAGGAGGAAATGCCTGGCCACCTTGTAGAGAAAACTTTCCGGGGCCTGCGTACAAGGTACTGTTTGCCTAACTAGTAGGTTCCTGGGTGGCACAAATGTCTTGTGCTTGACTGCTAACCTAAATGCTGGTGGCTAACCAGTTGTCGTTGAGTTGGTTTTGACTCATGGCCACCTGCGTGTGTCAGAGTAGAACTGTGTTCCACAGGGTTTTCAGTGGTTGATTTTTCAGAATGTAAAATCAGGCCTTGTTTCCGACTCTAAACCTCCAACCTTTTGGTTAGCAGCTGAGCTTGCACTAACCATTTGCAACACCCAGGGACTCTACAGTTTGCCAACAGTCATGCTTGCACTGGCTTGATCAAGGTTCTCCCCTTTCGTTTTATTCTTCCCCTGTCCTCACCCCCCTGTGGGAGGAACCACCACCACCTGGGTGACTTTCAGCCACCTACTGGACCAATCCCCAGTTCAAAATCCGTTTGGAGGAGGTGGACGACAGCCACGAGGAGTACGCCGGAGAGCCCCACTGTACGGTGCTGCTGGGTCTGATGCAGAAGAACCGCAGGCGGCAGAAGAGAATAGGACAAAGCGCCCTGAGCATTGGCTACGCCGTCTACCAGGTACCTCAGCTGGGCTTGTCCTTCTCTGCACGCTCGATTCTTTGGCCTGAAGATTTTGGGTGGTGATGGGAGCACGTGTTTTCTATTGCTTGGACGGTCCTAATTGAGCATTCTTGCTTCCCTGAATACATCTCCCAGTGGCCTTATTGAGGTCTGAATTCCACCATTAGAGATTCGTTCTTATGGCTCAAGTCTTTGTCTACTGTTAACACTGAGGCATATAATTCATTGAACTTTGCCTGTCATTTGGATCTCAGTATAGATCCGCTAGAGCCCTGGTGGTACAGTGGATAAGAGCTCGGTTGCCAACCAAAAGGTCAGGAGTTCAAATCCACCAGCCGCTCCTTGGAAACTCTTTGGGGCAGTTCTACTCTGTCATATAGGGTCACTGTGAGTAGGAATGGACTTGACAGCCATGGGTTTTATTTGGCTGGTATAGATACACTTATTAGACTCTTTCCAAATATGGACTTTCCAGGGGGCAGGAACCAAGGATATGGGGGCACAAGGCATTCAAGGGGACACGAGAAGGATGAGGGGCAGGTGTGAGTGGGGGGAGAGAGGCTGGGTATGGGAGCCAAGGGCAAACACTCCCTTCCTCTCACCCTGGGCAACCTTGAGACACTTGTTGGGGTACACAGGATGTGGAGTGGGGTGAGGGAAGCCACACAGCCACTTCTAGTTCACTTGGCTCTGGCTCTGGAAACCGAAGCTGGCTGTGGTCTCAGGCTGCAGTCCGTGGCTCGATAGTCCAGTTGGTACTGGTAACCCCCCACTACGGACTTAACAGCCTCAGAGATACGTTAACACAAGACCTTCGGGTCTTTACAAGCCTAGCCAGGAATAGATGGGAATCCACTTTTATGTACAGGCAAAGGCTCCTTATAACAAATTCCAGAGGGATTCATAGTGGTTGTTTTTGTACAATTTTGTTAGAAATAAACCTCCAGAGAAACAATACAATTGTAATCAGGAAGACCAATGTATGACACAGAGCTGGCTGTAGGTGCAACAACTCAGCATAAATTAATGTTTAGAGAAGAAATATTATAATTAGAACCAGTAAGGACAAGTGAAGGAGCCCTAGTGGCACAGTGATGAAAGTAATCAACTGCTAACCAAAAGGCCAGTGGTTCAAGACCACCAGCAGCTCCTTGGGAGAAAGGTATGGCAGTCTGCTTCTGTAGAGAGTTCCAGCCTTGGAAACCCTATGGGTTGGAATCAACTCAACGGTAGTGGGTTTGGTTTGGTTTTGAAAGGAAAAGTGGGATTGTCAAGTGGGCTTCTGCTCGATTAAATGGAAGGGCAAGAATTCCAAATGGCATGGGTTGTTTCCAGCCTCTTCATTTCTTTTATTCTGGAATTTAGGGCTTTAGAGTTTAGGGGGTGTGCGTGTGTATGTCTCTGTCTCTGTGTTTTAGGTTGGAGGAATGGAAGTTAGGAAATAATTGCTTCTTGATGGCAGGACACAAGAATTGCAGCTAAATCAGCTCCAATTCTGCTTTAGCTTAGCTCTTCCATCCCACCTAGAAGGTAAACAGCACAGAAGCAGAGTCTCTGCTTACAGGTTAAAAGCCCGAGAAATCGCTTACAGTATACAGGCCAATTCAACAAACTTTAGGGAGCAGGGCAGTGGTTAAGCGTTTGGCTGCTAACCAGAAGGTCGCCAGTTTGAATCTACCAGTCGCTCCTTGGCAACCCTATGGAATAGTTCTACTCTGTCCTACAGGGTCACTATGAGTTGGAATTGACTCAATGGCAATGGGTTTGGTTATTTTGGTTTTTAGTGGACCCTTACTATGTGCCAGGTCCTGTGCTGAAAGCTGGGGACACTGAGAAGACAATCACATGGCTACTGCCATCGAAGTGCCCACAGTCTGGAGTGGGGATCAGACACACGCCCAGTGAGCTCTAGTGCACTCAGATTGTACTGCGATGGGAGCCAAGATGGTGGGCTAGAGCCACCTCCAAGAAGGACAGCTTCATGGAGACTTTTGACCGGGGCTTCGGGAATGAGTCAGATTTCAAAGGTGAAGAAGGGAGTGGAGAGTAGGAGGGCAGGGCTGAAGGTGGGTTCCTCAGGGCTGTGTGGCCACCAGGCTCATTGTGCATCAGGCCAACTTTCTATAAACTGATCCACAAAGCCTTCTTTCAAAGGCACATGAGCTAACACACTGAAATAGTTTTGTTTGGCACGGCTTTTGCTCTAATAAATAATATATAAGGCATGCCAGTTTTTCAGATGCCAGATTATAGCTGCTTATAAAACAGAGCAGTGCATGAGATCTGTGGACCTTCTTATGGCCAGAGGCATATCATTCAGAGCATGACAGCTGTGAGTGGAAGATTTTGAAAGTTAAGTTGAGGAGGAGGGTGTAGGGAGGTAGAGAGCTCTCTACTCTGACCCCTGCGTCTGCCTCTTCTGGCTTTAACTCTCTGCGAACTAGAGTCTGGTTTGAGGTTGCAAACCTGACACCGATTGAGAAGCAGCCAGGATCCCTGAAGGCTAGAGAGCCCAGCTTGTCCAGATTCCTCTCTCTCTCCTGTTATCTTCCTGCCGTGATGATGGGCTCACGCCAGGCAGGCCTGTCATTTGCATTCAGGATCCTGCGTTTCAAAGAGGGCCGTCCCTTCCATGCATCAGTGGGCAATGGCTAAGGCATGCACTCCTGCCTCGCTGCCTGGATTTGTGCCATGGAGAGCCCCCCACCACTCGCCTGGCTCAGTTCCTGCCCAGGGACTCTTGGCAGGGTGGATTCAGAGCATATAGATACACGGTGGTCGGGTTGTTAATAGGACGGCAGCCAAGGTATTTCTGTCCCCACTGGCTGTTTCCAGTTGCTGTCTGGTCGGCTTCAGCTCATGGTGACCCCAGGTCTGTTAGAGTAGAACTGTGTTCCATAGGGTTTTAAAGGGCTGGTTTTTCAGAAGTAGATCGCCAGGCCTTTCTTCTGAGGTGCTCTGGGTAGACTTGAACCTCCAACCTTTCGGTTAACAGCAAGTGTGTTAATCATTTGCGGCCTACATGGAAGGGGCAGAGGAGGGAAAGGCCCAAATGGAGACTTGAACCTCTTCTCTCCCCTGGCATAGGACCTCTGGTGCCCTGGGCGTGGGAGGGCTCCACTGTGGATCTGAGATCTGATCTTCGTGGGGGCAACATTTTCAGTTGCAAATTAGTAAGTCCTTGGGTGGCACAAATGTTTTCTTCTCGACTCCTAACTGGAAGGTTGGTGGTTCAAATCCACCCAGTGCAGCCGTGGAAGAAAGGCTTGGTGATCTACTTCAGTAAAGATTACATCCAGGAAAACCCTACAGAGCAGTCCTAACCTGTAATGCATGGAGTCGCCATGAGTTGGAACTGACTCGATGGTTATGGATTTGGTGGTTTTTTTTTTTAACTTGAGCTAGAATAGTGGAAAAAGAATTTATCAGGTCATGTCACCAAACGAAGGGAAGGGCAGGAATGCTTGGGACGAGGGCCTTGGGTGTGTTCCCTCCACATGTGATCTATGGTATCTGCGCCCTTCTAGTCTAGCTTTTTTCATCATCTTCCTAATATCACCCACATAAAGGAAGGGGCCCCCTTTCCTTAGTTCCAATTTAAAAATCCCAGAGAAGTCTCTGATGGGCTCAGCTTGGCCATGTCCTTGGACCAATCACCGTAGCCGAGGGCAAGAGAAACTGTGGCCCAGCTTGAGTGAGATTCCCTCCTCCGGCCAAGCACGGGACATGGGGGGTTAGGTCTGTAAGATGTTGTCAGTAGTTGCTGTCGAGTCAGCTCCAACTCATGGCCACCTTACATATAACAGAGTAAAACATTGCCTGGTCCTGGACCATTTCCATGATCTTTGGCATGCTTGAGCCCATTGTTGAAGTTAGTGTGTCAGTCCATCTCATGGAGGTTTTTCCTCATTTTTGCTGACTCTCTCCTTTAGCAAACATGCTGTCTTTTTCTAGCGAATGGCCTCTCCTGATGATGTGTCCAAAGTAAGTGAGCCAAAGGTGTTAGTTTTCTTTAAATTTCAAGGTTATAAGAGTTTGGGATCCTGGTAGATTATACAGAGCCCTGGTGGCGCAGTGGTTAAGAGCTTGGCTGCTAACCAAAAGGTTGGCAGTTTGAATCCACCAGCCGCTCCTTGGAAACGCAATAGGGCAGTCCTACAGGGTCACTATGAGTTAGAATTGACTGGACGGCAACTGGTAGATTATCATTACTCGTTGCCATTGAGTGGATTCCAACTCATAGTGACTGTCGTGGATTGAATTGTGTCCCCAAAATTTCTGTCAGCTTGGCTAGGTCATGATTCCCTTGTATGACTGTCTACCATTATATGCGATTTCCCTATATGTTGTAAATCCTATCACTATGATGTAATAAGATGGGTTAGCAGCAGCTATATTGATGAGGTCTATAAGCCAACCTCTTGTGAGATATAAAAGAGAGAAGTGGGGACCTCACACCAAGAAAGCAGTGCTGGGAGCAGAGCGTGTCCTTTGGACCTGAGGTTCCTGTGCTGAGATGCTCCCAGACCAAGGGAAGACTGATGACAAGGACTTCCCTCCAGAGCTGACAGGGAGAGAAAGCCTTCCCCTGGAGTCAGCGTCCTGACTTTGGACTTCTAGCCTACTGGACTGTGAGAGAATAAACTTCTCTTTGTTAAAGCCATCCACTTGTGGTATTTCTGTTACAGCAGCACTGGATGACTAAGACAGTGACCCTACAAGACAGAGTAGAATTGCTCCATAGAGTTTCCAAGGACTGTCTGGTGGATTTGAACTGTCAACCTTTTGGTTAGCAGCCATAGCACTCAACCACTACACCGCCAGGGTTTCCTGTCATCTCTAAGATAGAAGAGCTCTGCTCCCCCTCCCCCGCCCATATTTCTAGGGCTTAGTGCTCTACAGCTGGCCTTGAAATTCACAAGGACTTTCCAGTTTCAGAAGTGCTGACTCATCTCTCACTTTAGCACGCATCTCCTCCCTGGTGGCCCAGGACTGCAAGTCTGTCTGCAGGATGCGGGGGCGGGATGCGAAGGCAGGAAGGGACAACCTCAGGGCTCTCAGATGACTGGCTCCTTTCTTCTGCCCTGCAGGTTCCCAAAGAGGTATGTGAGTGCTGACAGGGGTGTCCTCCTTTGCTAAGTGGCGTGGCTGCCTTCGGGGCAGGCACGGCAGCATCTGCTTCTTCTGATGGAAGCCTGTGCTCCCGCGGACAGACTCCCGCGTGATCCGGTGAGCTGGTAGCTTTGGGAGTTGTAAGGACAACCCGGAGTCCCACCTGCCAGGCCCCCACGAAAGAGGATGGTGGTAACCTTTGCCTTCTGTGTACCTGGTGGTCTGACCTAAACAAGACGGTTATAGCACACTTCAGGTTCCTATTTATCTGACCAACAGAAATAAATGCCCTGATGCCTGAGAAGAGTAGGAAGCACTGACATTATCTCTTTGGCTCCTCAATAATTTGTAACTAGGCTAGAAAATCCTACCATCAGTATCATACTTAATACACTGGGGTTTCTTCCTGCCATCCTGGGCTTCACTGGCTGTACCCTCCGCCTCAGCCAGGTGAAGGTAGGAGCTCTGGGCAGCCTCCTGGGGAGGGGCCTGGTGTGGCTACCTTTGAGAGTGCATTCTGGGAATATTCTTGGCCCCCCTGGTGGCAGCCAGCACAAGGCCAACCCCAATAAATTCGAGCTCAGTGATCCTGTCCTCAGCTGCATGTTAGAACCACCTGGGGAGATTTTAAAAATCAATGTTCAGGCGCCACTGCAGACCAGTTACATCAGAATCTCTGGGGTGGAGCCCAGGCATTGAGTGTTTTAATAAACTACTCAGGTATTCCAGTGTGTAGCTAAGGCTGCAAACCGCTGTTCTGTCTGGGGCTCCCTCCAGCTGGGGTCAATTGCACGAATTATGTAGCGGTACATCTGTTCTGCTTCGTTCTCACTCCCACTGTCAAGGGCTCTCAAGCTTAACCAGCTACAGCTTGTACCAACTTGACCTAAATTCACAGGCTCCATCCCATGCATTATTCCAAGGCTGCAGACTACTGGTCTACCCTGTCCCTGTTATTGATGATGGAGGGAAACGGACAAGGGAGTAGGGATACTCTAGAGCAAACACCTCTTCACTCACCTCTTCACGACTGGAAAACAGGACAAAACCTGATTAAGTCCAATCGCTGGTAGTTCCCATCAGGAACATCACATTTAAACGAGTAAGGAGTCATATGCACAGATGGTGGAACGCCCTGCAATAGTGCCACGGGGTGCCCTCAATATGTCGCCATGGGTCCTGTGCTCTGCAAGTGCCGGGGGTCTTCAGGTCTGAAACCACTGTGTTAGAATCCCCTGGAGGGCCTGTCAGAGCACAGACTGCTGGGCCCACACTCAGAGTTTCTGATTCTCTAGGTCTGAAGCGGGGGTGAGCAAGAATTCACATTTCTAACAAGTTCCCAGGCGATGCTGATTCTGGGCCCACACTTTGAGAACCACCCTCAGTTAAACCTGCCCTACCCTTCCTGTCACTGCTAGTGGAGCCATGTTGAGAGCAGTGTGAGGGCCAGGGACCTGGTGGCACCTGCCTGTTTGGGTCCCTGATAGGACAGAGGGGACCCAGCTCTTGCTTTAGCATTATCCCATTCCCACTCTGGCCTCCCAAACAGAGTTTGGTTTCTCTAATCTTCCCTGTCCCTGGATTATTGATGAAACTCAGTTTGTTCCCTTCCCACCCCAGCCCTAAGGTGGCTTCTCTACCTCAATTCTACAGAGTACTGTCTCCTGCTTGTTCTGTCTCCTCTCCTTGCTCCCAAGAGCAATGGAAAGAATGATGTTCAACTCCATGACCCTTGGCCTTTGGCCACAGCCTGACACTCTCAGCATTGTCCTGCCCAGAGTGTAAGCATTTTCAGGGGAATCCCAAGCTCTGTGGCTGCCCATGTGCGAGGTCAGTGGAGGTGCTGGGGTTCCATGGAGTTCTGACCAGGGCAGTGGGGGCAGGTGGCTTTGCAGACAGATGGTCCTAAGAGGGCCTGCTGACTGTGAGTGGACACTGTCCGCTCCGGAGTGGGCCTCCTGGCACTGGGTCACACAGAAGTCACAGCCCCGTGCAGCTTGTCAGCACCTGTCCTCTGTCACGGGCATCTTGATGAAGACTGATCATAAAACTACAGTGCTGCAGGGAAGCTCAATTACAGCAGTAGGGACACTGGCACCTGTGTCTTTGAAGCTCCCCGCGGTTACTAATTACCTTGTGTCATACAGCAAAAGCCTCCCTTTCCCCCCTCAAAACAGGTGGGTCATGGGGAGCATCTCCCCCCTTCCCAGGAGATCCCAGGCTCTGAGGAGCAAGGAGGGACCCAGAGCCAGGCTGTGCTGTGGCCACCCTCTCTGTCTGCCTCCTTAAGAGCTGCCACCTTGGCCCCGTGGCCTGAGCACCCTGGTGACCTTGCAGAGCAATTTCCCA
Organism: Loxodonta africana; assembly: GCF_030014295.1. Taxonomy (NCBI): domain Eukaryota; kingdom Metazoa; phylum Chordata; class Mammalia; order Proboscidea; family Elephantidae; genus Loxodonta; species Loxodonta africana. Next base: position 52,501,896 of record NC_087366.1, read on the forward strand.
AATAGTCACAGGTGAGAAGGCCCTTCTGGCTGCTTCTGCTCACAGGACTGGGATTTAAGCCTCAGGCCGGTCCTGGGATGTCATTGCCAACACCTCCCAGCCCTCCCCCCACACCCTGGGAGGTCAGTGTCATCACCCCCCAACTTTCCCCCTCACACCCTGGGAGGTCAAGGTCAACGGCCCCCAACTCTCCTCTTCACACCCTAAGGGGTCAATGCCAACTACAGAATAAAAGATTCAAAGAGCTGGTGACTCATGAGGAAAAATATCCAGTGAGAAGCTGAGCACACACCACAGACCCTGCTGTTCAACTCTTCCTTTCCTGGGGAGGAAGCAGGAGCCCAGAGGCAAGGGGTCTGGCTATGGGCACAGTCAAGGGCAGTACTCAAACAGGGCCTGACACACAGAAGGCGCTCGCAACACAGCTGGTGATAGACACACGGCGAGTTAGCGACAGACCCCAAGGTGGGAGCTCAGGCGAGAACGCGGGCCTCCTGATGCTTAAAAAAAAAAAATGCTTAGCTTGGTGTTAAAAACCAACAAGCTCCAGATTAACGTCACAAAACTGAACTCTTCTGCCCCATCTTCCAGAATTTAAGGAGAGATTGACTGTGACTCTCACTTTGTGCAGCTGGGGAACCATACCGATGTGCACCTGGGCCAGGACTTCTTCCGGGGCCACCAGCCCTCAGCCCGCTCCAGCACCTACGTCAACCTGCGTGAGGTCACCGGCCGGGCCTGGCTGCCCCCGGGGGAGTACCTGGTGGTGCCGTCCACCTTCGAGCCCTTCAAGGATGGCGAGTTCTGCCTGAGGGTGTTCTCGGAGAAGAAGGCCACGGCCCTGTGCGTGCTCCTTGCCCTCCCTGGTGGGGGGTGTTGTCTGAGAGCTCGGGCCAGCTGAGGGGAATGACCAGAGGCAGGCACTGGGCCCTGCTGGCTGATGCTCCTGGCTGAGGCCTCTCAGAAGATACCTGTCAAGTACCACAGGACCCAAGGGTCCATAACTGGGTGTCCCCTTCTGTCCCCACTATTTTGGCCTACATGACACAGGGGAAGTTTTTTCGAAAAAGAGGCCAAGGGGTGGTTGGCAGTGGCACCAGGAGCAGCCCGGTTAGAAGGTCTTCCACCCGGCATGGGGGGGCACCAGAGGCCCAGAGAATCCGATCTAAATGGCAGTACCACCTTCTCCTCTGTCTGAGACACGCACGTATACGTACACATGCACATGAGTGCACACGCATACACATACACATGCGCACACAGATGCACACGCATGGACACGCACACACATGCACACGTGCACAAATATACACACATGCACACACCCCATGCATATGCACATATATGCATGCTCTCATGCACATGCACACACATGCACACACACATGCACACATACACGTATTCACATGCACACCCACCCACACATGAGCACACACACGCACACACACCCATGGATGTGCACATACATGCACACACTCACGCACGTGTACATACACATATACATGCACACACATGTGCACACACATGCACACATATACACGTACACACACATGAACATCCACCCACGCATGAGCACACACACGCATACAGAGGTGCAGGCATGCACACGTGCACACACACACAGGCACACACACGCACGTGCACACGCATGCACACGTTCTGCATGGGCTCGCTAGCTCATTCCAACAGGGGTTTATGCAGCTGTGTTCCCAGGGAGCGCAGGCTGGGGGAGGGGAAGAGCGAGAACTGGGACAGGATGGGGAGAAAATCCCCAAGAGGAGTGGCCCCCAGGGCGCAAGTTCTAGGGTCCGTTAAGTCAAACGAAATTGGCAGCTCTTTTCTCTGATGAGGAGTCTCCAGGTGACGCAAATGGTCAATGCGCTTACCCGCTAACTGAAAGGTTAGAGGTTCTAGTCCACCCAGCGGTGCCTCAGAAGAAAGGCTTGGCAATCTCCTTCTGAAAAATCAGCCACCGAAAATTCTTTGGAGCTCAGTTTTACTCTGATACACATGGGATCGACATGAATCAGAGATGACTCAATGGCAGGTGGCTTGTCTCTGGTGGAAACTCAGGGTAGGGTGAAGGCTGGGAAGGGAAGAAAGGATGCTGGTTAGAGATTCAGTTCATGCAGTTTGGGGCTAGTAGGAACTGAAGTTCTGGGATGGGAAGCCAATCCCTCAGGAGGTCAGAACTTCCTAACTTGGCCATGAGCTGTGCATTTTACTGACTTCATTCTTTCTTTGCATTTCAGGGAAATTGGAGATGTTGTGGCTGGAAACCCACATGAGGTATGAAGTCTTTTAGGATGCCAAGCTCTGACATTGTTACACAGCAGAGATTCGAGGTTTCTTTTTTTTTCTTCTTTTATTGTACTTTAGATGAAAGTTTACAAAGCAAACTAGCTTCTCGTTAAACAATTAACACACATATTGTTTTGTGACACCAGAGGTACCACAGAGAGCTGGGTTGGCTCTGTTTGGCCAAAGTGGGGCAGGGCGTATTCTATTGTTGGGCTTAAATCAAATTTGTAAGCTCATATTTCTGCAGATACAGAAGAAGGTGTCAAGTAAGGATCCATCTTATCCTGTTGGTTTATGTCATGAGTTTGTTAGATAGAAAATGCTTGCCCACATTGTCTGCTAACCCCTGCCCTTGACAGATGTGACTTCTCCCAAGTCTCCTGGGACTTGGTGCACTGTAGTTAAGCCAATAGCCTAACCACCTTGAGTCAGCTGCAATACCTGGCACCAGAGCCCCTTTCTGTGCTTGCGGCTCTTGGTGAGCTGAGCTCCTCAGAACTCCTCCAACCCTGCCCCAGCTACAGGTGCCAGTTCAGGCCCCTCACTGTCCCCAGGAGGACATATCTAACTATCAGTCCCAGGTGTGTTAGAAAGGCCAGTGTGCCTGTGAGGAGGGTGTGGATTCTGATACACAGCTCAGGGGATAAAAATTATCCAACCCCCTCCCCTTTTTTCTGGTTTCCACTAAGTCAACTTAAAACTGACCCTAGGTTCGCATTGCACCACGAGTCCAATGGCAGTCATGCTGTCATTATTGGGGCTCCCATCTCCACCTCCTATGGTCTTGGGGTTCTCTGAAGCACCAAAAGCAACTGGAAGTCCCTTCCAGTCGTGGGTCCACATTGGCCTCAGCTCGTGCCTCAGCTCACGGTTCCTTCATGTCTGATGGCTGTTGACCTGGAATCTTTGGTGAACTGACAGCCCCAGGCCGAGGGTCCATTCTTCCCTTCAAAGGTCCCAGGCATGGCCATGGAGCCGTGCAAGGATTCCCAATACTTCAAGGCCCTGTAGACTTCAACTTCTTCTTGGTCTCAGGAAAACTCTGCCTTTTCTCTCTCGGCACCCTCCCTACCACACACACAGAGACACCCAGTACAATGTCTGTAGGGGACTTGGACTTTTACAAGAGGCAGGAAGAGCCATTGCCTTCAAGAACTTCTGTTTTTCTCCCTCCAGAAATCTCTAAGGCACAGTCAGACATTGGAACAGACACACTCTTGGAATTTAGATACGTTCACTTTGAGCAGGACTGTAAAGATGCCGTCACCTCGTGACGTGACAATAAAGTAATTTCTTAGTTTTGCCGTGCTGCCTTACTATTTACAGAGCATTCCACATCTATTTCCCCAGACAACAGATGACTCCACTCTAACAAGTTCCTGGAGAACAAGGACCATCTCTTGTTCTCCATTGTATTTCAGGCACAGACAGGAGAGTTCCCAGCATGTGCCAGTTGTTTAGTAAATCTTATTTATTTATTTTTTAGTTTTCCGTATGTTCTTTATTCATCTTTTTTTTTTTTTTATTATTGTACTTTAGATGAAGGTTTACAGAACAGACTAGCTTCTCATTAAACAATTAGTATACGTATTGTTTTGTGACATTGGTCAACCACATGTCAGCACTCTCCCTTTCTCGATCTTGGGTTCCCTATTACCAGCTTCCCTGTCCCTTCGTGCCTTTTGGTCCTTGCCCCTGAGACAGCGTACCCCTTTAGTCTCATTTTGTTTTATGGGCCTGTCTAATCTTTGGCTGAAGGGCGAACCTCAGGAATCACTTCATTACTGAGCTAAAAGGGTGTCTGGGGGAAATCTTTTTTTTTAGTAAATGAATAAACTGTGAGGTATACAGTATTTACCATCATGTAACCGCATCTTCCTTACTCCCAAGTTTCCAAAAATTACCCTGTCTCTGATGACACTCCCTAGTGGTGGAGCGACTGCTATGTACCAGAATTTATTGTTGGGTGCCCATGATTCCGACTCATAGAGACCCCATGTGACAGAGAAGAACTGCCCCACAGCGTTTTCATGGCAGTAATATTTACGGGAGCAAATCGGCAGGTCTTTTTCCAGTGGAGCTGCAGGGTGGGTTCAAACCACCAACCTTACGGTTAGCAGCTGTGTGCTTAACCCCAGTATTGATATCCACGTAAGTGTTCTTTTCTTCTCTTCCCTTCTGTTGCTCTTCCTCCTTCTTTGCTGTGTGACGTTATCCTGTGTTCGCCCCAGGAATAAGGTAGTATTAGTCCATGTCCAGAATTTATGAACTTCCACTACATTTTGGAGTATAGTATATGGGATTACATGAACAAAATAATTTTTTTCCTACAAAAGTACTTTAAAGTCATGTGTGATGAGACACGGTTATCACTTTTCTTCTAAAAATTTAGATACATTCTGGGATATGCTCACCTTATATGTGAACAAATGTGGTAGGCATTAATATCCCCATGTTACAGATGGGAAAACAGAGCCTCAGAGAGGTTGAGTGTAGTAAAACATAGAGAGTATCTGCTCTGGTTATCATAGTAGAGGGTGGAGGGGTTTGTATCCTGGCTCCCCATTTACTGCTGTATGATCTCAGCCTGTTACCATTTGAAATGTCAGTATCTCCATCTGTGAAATGTGGATAGTAATGGGACCGGCCTCACAGGATGGCTGTGAGTATTAACTGAAATAATCCACGTAAAGTATCTGATAGGTATTAAGTAGACAGTACTTTAAGTATTAATGCTATTACTACTCTTATTTGTATTGTCAGGCCATATTGGACATGTTGTACTTTTCTGAATGACTGTCTTAGAGGGCATTGACTTGGCTTTCTGGAACCTCTTCGAACCATCTGGGACATATGTCATTTTCCCCGTTATGTCTAGTGGTGACAGTTTGGGGAGGATCGTTCTATTTTGGACAAAGCCCATTGTCATATCAGAAAGATTCTGGACAGAGTCATTCGTATAATGGTTTGTAATTTTCAAAGGATTTTGACACACATTAGCTCTCATTTAGCTCTCAAAATGACCCCGTGAAATAGGCCTCATTGATTTAGATTTCGAGTTGAGGAGATAGATGCCCAGAGCCCTGGAATGGTGTGCGGTACGTGGCCAATCTGGCTTTTGTACTCAGGCCTTCTGTCTCCTCGTTCTGCTATTTCTCCTAGGCTGTGCGCTTAACTACTTTTTAATCATGCTGCTCTTTGAGAACCTGACGAAAGCTAAGAAAATGCATGTGAACACTATCAAAAGTTTTCTTCTAATTTCGGGCTTTTGAAGACCCAGGCCAGGGTGCTCTGCCATCAGTTTTTCTGCCCTTCTCTGCAGGAGATTCACCCAAGTCCCCTAAGCTGAAGGGTAGTGGGGATTACTTCCCCGCACTCCTGGGAGAGGAGCCCCCTAGGCCCTGGCACTGCGTCCCTGTTGGACTGTAAACTCCCCACGGGCAGGGCCTCAGACATGTCTCTTGCTTGCCTCCGCATGCCCCCATTCAGCCCAGTGCCTGGCATGTCGTGGGTGCTCTGTAGATATCAATGGCTGAATGAGTGAGTTCTAAATCTCAGTCTTTCAACCTCCTCAGCAGTTCCCCTTTTAACCTTGCAATTGTCCTTTGTTTCAGCCACACCCCAGTGAGGTGGAGCAAGAAGACAGCCAGTTCAAGAGCCTGTTTGAGAAGCTGTCAGGGCAGGTGCGTGTTTGGTGGACAGACAGGTGGGCATAGCGTGCAGGTATGTCAGTCTTTCCTTCCGTGGGTACCTGTGAATGAAACAAGCGAGGCTGCTGGTCTCGGGCCCCTGGCCTCTGTGTCTGTTACTATGTCCTGTCTTTAGTACCAAGGACTTTTTCTGCGCAGCTGGCGGAGAATAGTCCTGGGTGTCTCTTCTTGCCGCATTGTTGACTGACTCTTGAGAAAACAGGAAATGGAATCTGCAGGTCCTGCCAGAAACCTTTCTGTTTATAAATTGGCCCTGTCAGCTCAGGGCCTCTGACTAAACGGCCAGGGCAGCAAAACCTCTAGATTAATACGCTTCAGAGGTGGGAAGGATTGCCCAGCCCGGGTGGCAAGCGGCTCAGCTAACCTGGCCTGGGATTGGTGTGCAGAACCGCAGTCCAGCTCACTCTCCCACCCCACGGGAGACCAACAGCACTCTCTACTCCTGAATTCAAGTGTGGCTGGGCCCGCTCGCATGACTCGGGGGCTCACCAAGCCGAGGAGAGCAGCCGCCAGCACCCACCACTCCTTCCCCCCTCCCCTCATGACATGGCTCTTTGTGATTCCAGTCCCGTGGAAGCCATGGAGCATTAGAGTGGCCCTGGGACCAGAGGCGTCACCACTAGTCCCATAAAGGCATAAATGCACTGCCCCTTGGCGGGTAGTAAGGTGTGCCAAAGGGCCTTGGACGGAGAGAAACAATGCTTGCTGCCACCAGGGAAATCCCGGCGGATGTCTAGACTGGAGCATGGAACAGAGAAAATACATTAGAATCCTCAGCATGAAGCAGGACCTGGGAGCACCGTACCTTTGCAGAGCCATTGAAGAAACCGTTGCAAAAACAAGTCAATTTATGTTTTAAATGGCTGCTCAGACTAGTATTTTTACTAACAAAACCTGATTGCCTTAGATGCCAAGGGACCATATTTTCTTAAGAACATCAAGAACAATAAAAAATAAAAGCTTATATTGTATAGTTCTTCTAGTACCTTATCTTACTGCTGTGTGGGGCAGGGTCTGTCACTCTCCCGTCTGGGTGGGTGAAGTGACCAGCACAGGGAGGTTAAGGAGGGACAGGGCAGGGTTCAAACATAGACTCCCTGACATCCCGTTTCTTGCCTGGCAGGCTAATAGGGGCCATGTTCTTGGCCAGGTACCTTTTCAGGTCTTAAACAAACAAACACAAAATCCTTTCTGTTGAGTTGATCCTGACTCATGGCAACCCCGTGTGTTACAGAGTAGAACTGCTCCATAGGATTTTCTTGGCTGTATTCTTTATGGAACAGATCACCAGGCCTTTCTTCTGTAGTACCGCTGGGTGGATTTGAACTGCCAACCTTTAAAGTAGTAGTTGAGAGCAAACCATTTCCATCATCAGAGACCTTCTCAGGTCTTATAGAGGTGGCTACTCTGTGGCTGAATGAAGCCAGCTGCCCTCCCAGGAGACCCTGGGTGGTAGGAGTCCCTGGGTGGTGCACATGGCTAACACACTTGGCTGCTAACTGAAAAGTTAGAGGTTTGAGTACACCCAGAGGTACCTTGGAAGAAAGGTCTGGAGATCTATATTTGAGAAATCAGCCATTGAAAGCCCTGTGGAGCACAGTTCGTCTCTGATACACATGGGGTCGCCATGAGTCGAATCAACTCGACAGCAACTAGTTTGGTTTTATCTGGCAGGTAGAGGGTGGGAGCGAGGACATGGGGAGGCGTGGGGCTGCCCTGGATACAAAGGGCAAAACCACTCTTCAAGAGGGCCAGTGACTTTGCTAAGGTCACACAGTGAATAAGGGGTGGCGTCACCATTGGAACCCAGATCTGGGCCTGGCAGTCTGCATTTTATTCATCATCCTGCCTGAGGTCTGTCTCCCAGCTGAGAGTTAGGGGACAGATCTTCCCTCTGGCTCAGTCTTTACCCCAGACGAACATGGGAAATCCTATTCCCCTAAGCCTCTGCTCTCAGTTTAGGTGGGCTGCTCCATGAAACAGCAGCCCCCAGGGGCAGAAACGTGGTGCAGGGGGGAAAGCTGGTGCCTTGGGGTGAGATTGTCTTAGGGGATGAACCCCAGCTCTGCTACTTAGTAGCTGTGAACCCCAAGCAATTACATCATGTATGAAAATGATAAATTATATTGCTTATGTATACAGGTCTTAAAAACCAAAACCAAACCTGTTGTCCAGTTGATCCTGACTCATAGCGACCCTATAGGACAGAGTAGAACTGCCCCATAGGGTTTCCAAGGAGCAGCTGATAGATTCGAACTGCTGACCTTTTGGTTAACAGCCGAGCTCTTAACCACTGCACCACAACTCTAAAGTAGACATGGAGCTGTTTTGAAGATTAAGGGGTGTCCACACAGGGCAGGTGGCACGTAAGTGCTAGCTCCTGTTATTACCAGTCGCCGGATTTTGCCCTCTGTTTAAGCAAGTGCCGTGCCAGGGATCGAGGCCCTGGCGTGGCAGCCTTCAGCTACAGTGTGGACAGATCTCGTGCCATCAACACACACCTCCAGCCAGGCTGTCAGGGACCCCAGAGGAAAGGGAATTTGAGTTTTTAAAGAAAAAACTCTGTGTTTTATGAATGCAGTGTCGCTGGACCTGGTGACTTGACTGCAGAGAAGGCTCCGTGTCAGTTTGAGGTCTTGAAGGGCTTGTCGGGGTCTGATGTGACTTATATCCCATTGCTCTTTCCAGGACTCAGAGATCAGTGCCAGTGAGCTCAAGACGGTTCTGAATGGGGTGTTTTCCAAACGTAAGTCCCCCCTTGAGTTCTTTCAGAGAGTCTACAGGAACCTGAGAAAGATGCCGGGGTCAGGGTGGGGCCAGGCTTTGGGCCCCAGAGTCAGAGAGACAGGGCACCTCAGGTGGGGAGAAGGGGGTCCTATTCTATCCAGCAAGAGCACAGAGCCGGGCGGCAGGGGAGGCAGGCGGCGGGGGGGGGGGGTGGGGGGGGTGATGCTGGCCGGCCAGCCTGGACTTGAAGACCTTCGAAAACGAGCCGCTGTGCGCCAAATGAAATCATGTGCCAAGTCCTGACAGGAAGAAGCAGGGCTGGGAGTGACTTTTGTGAAACTTTTTCATAGAATGAATAACTTTGACACTGTGGAAAACCACATGCAGATGAAGGGTCTTATTGCACGTCTTCGGGGGAGGGGTATGGAAGGGATGATCCTGCCCCAGATCGTGCTTGGTTCCCTCAGACTCATCGTCACACTTTAGCAAGGCTTGGGGACTGTCCGAGGGTTAAACTGCACCCAAGAGGAAAGGTTTGCTCTGCCCCATCTGAACCCCAGGCTATAGGCGCTGGCCTGGAGCTGGTTTTTTCTGTCCAGGGATGGGCCAGGCCAAGTCTGCTGGCTGGCTGTGTACTGGGCTCCAGTGCACCGCTGCAGCACGTCCTGGTGTGAGAGTGCCGGAAGCAGGTCTCAGCAGATGGCCAAATGGGACGGATGCCTCTTGGGGACAGGGTGGAGCAGCTCCCCAGGGCTCAGGCCCAGGCACTGGCTCAGGACCGCCTTCCCACCCTCGGCTCCAGCTCTTGCTCCTACCTTCCTCTTGGCAGGGAACGAGTGGCTGATGGGAGCAGGGCCAGGAGGAGACGGCTGCAGGGTCTTTGGCTTCTGCCTTGGCTCCCAGGTGTGAAGAAGGTGAGGGCGGAAGTCGGGGATGGCTGGAGCTTCAGGGAGACGCTTGGCCATTTAGCAAGTACTGATAAAAGCTGCCTTTGAAGAGACAGTAGGTCAGTTTGTGGCAGTATGGTAGCTTGTGTGTTGGAAGCCATGGCACCAGTATTTCAAAGACCAGCCAGGTCACCCACGCCGGACAGGTTGCAGTGGATTTTCCAGACTAAGACAGACTCGGAAGAAAGGCCTGGTGATTGACTCCCCAAAAATTAGCCAAGGAAAATCCTGTGGATCACAACAGAGTGTTGTCTCTGACGTAACGCTGGAAGGTGAGCCCTATGTTCGAAGGCGCTCAAAATACACAGTGGCTGCAGCCATGGACACGAGTGTGACGATGACATAATGCTGGAAGGTGAGCTCTGTGCTAGAAGGCGCTCAAAATACACAGTGGCGGCAGCCATGGACACGACTGTGATGCTGGCCTGGGACTGTTACACACAGGGTTGTCGTGAGTCTGCTCAATAGCAGCTAACAACAACAACGACAAGTCGTGGTTAAAAGCACAGGCTTTGGAGCCTGATGGCCTGCATTTAAATCAGGGCTTCGAACCCCTGCTAAGAATTTGCATTTCTAACAGGTTCCCGGGTAACGCTACTGCTGCTGGTTAGGGACTGTCCTGAGGGTTCTAGGAGAGCAGTGGTTCTCACAGTTTGTTATACATCAGAATCACCTGGGGATCTCACTAAACTATAGATTCTGATTCAGTATATCTGGGTTGAAAATGCAAACTCTCAGCAGGGGTTCAAACTGGACCGAACCTATTCTCTGCCCTCTACTGTTTGTGTGAAGTTGAGCAAATTATTTCATCTCTCTGTACTCCAGTTTCCTTATCTATAAAATGAGGGTAATGATCGTATCTACCACAGAGGTTATTCAGAGGAGTAGATGCGCAGTGCTTAGAACAACACCTAACTAATGAGAAGCTATCTGTTTTACTAAAAATGCACCATGTCCCAAACGCTGCACTAAGAACTTCATTTACATTATCTCATGTCATCTCTGACCTGTCTTTGGGACGAGTAGTAGTATTCTCCCTTGCTGGAAGAGGAAATGAAAGGTCAGTGGTATTATTAATTCACCAAGGTCCCAAGAGTAGCAGAGCCAAGAGTCAACCATGGACCCCCCGCCAAGTGCTGATACTCCTAACCACTCCACTGCACTGCCTCCTGGAATCTGAGCGGTCTCAGGGGGCATCTGCTGAGGGACTTGCCCCAGGGCTCTGCCTGTTTAGCAGAGACCACGTTCAGCTCCATACCGCAACTGGCATCTTTGGTGGTCTCCTACCACGGAGATTATTTCCCTTGGTCCTGACTCTCACTCCCCCTTTCTATTTAAATATTTAGGAACGGACATAAAATTCGATGGATTCGACATCAACACTTGCAGGGAAATGATCAGCCTGTTGGATGTATCCTTTCAATGTACTTTCTTCCTGTTTTTAATGATACCTCATCCTTTTCCAGTGAGGAGGAAGAGAAGGGTAAACAAGAGAAAGGACGAGAAGGGAAATGAGCAATTATTGAGCATCTGACAGGCATCATGCTGGAAGCTTTTAAATATATGTATATTTATACATATTATATATAACATTATTTGTTACTTATTATCTATCATCCATCCATCCGTCCATCCGTCCATCCGTCCATCCGTCCATCTGTCCATCCATCCATCCATCGGTCCATCCATCCATCCATTCATCTATCTATCAGCTATGGCGAGCTACTGCTGCTAACCAAAAGGTCGGCAGTTCGAATCTACCAGCTGCTCCTTGGAAGCTCTATAGGTCAGTGTTCCTCTGTCCCACAGGGTCACTATGAGTTGGAATTGTCTTGATGGCAATGGGTTTGCTTTTTTTAGTTTGGTTGGTGCTCAGGGTCAAGGGCTTTGGAACAGGTAGGGGTTCAAGTCTAGCTCCACTGCTTACTAGGTGGGTAACCTTGGAGAAGTTACTAAATGCTCTGGATCTCGGTCTCTTCTCCTAGCAAATGAGATCACAATGTCTAGCTCATGTGGTTACTGTGAGGATGAAACGAGATACAGTATACAAAGTGCCTAGTGCTACAGAGTGTGTTAGCTCTGCCTGAATACTCCAAGTCTGAGATATGTTGGCTGGATTATTAGTAGGAGTTTGAAGACTGTGGGGCATTCGGTACTCAGTGTCCATCACAGGTACAAGAACACAGACTTTCCTAAGCGGAGGGGCTCACACTCTCGGGTGCAAAGGTGATGTTTTGTTTAGCTAGTTGAAGGGGGTACGAATGATGGTCAGTTTCAGAATGTTAACATCGGTGCTGTAGCTGGTGAACGCTGACTAGCTGTAATTGCCGAGAAAAGGGTAGCATTTCCAACAGACTTAACTTGATGAGGGCAGGGAGAGCTCCAAACCAAATCCCTATCACCTAGCACAGTGCTCAGTAAATACCTGCTGAATGAATGTAATTTGGGGGCAGAGAATTCCACGCCCTCCGACCCCCACCTATTTTGGTTGTCGAGTGGCCTCTGAGCCAGGTGTGCTTCTGGGGCTGTGGCCCAGAGCCCAGGAATGATTGCTGAGAATTCCAGGCGTCCCTGCGTGCCACACCGTCAAGTACACGTAGACTGCCGTGGCTGAGAACCCCAACCCCCTGCCTCCGATGGCTTTCCTGGTAACACCTGGCATTCTAACCAACTTTAGTTATTTGAATTCTCAGTTACAGAGATTTAAAACTGGAAGTGCTTGATGGTGCCAACAGTTTGTGCTTGACTACGAACATAAAGGTTGTTGGTTCAAAACTATACAGCAGCACCACGGAAGAAGGCCTGGCAGTCTGCTTCCATAGATTACAGTCAAGAAAACCCTATGGAGCAGTTCTACTGTGTAACCCATGGGTCGCCATGAGTCAGAATAGATGGCAACAGTCTTTTTTTTTTTTTTGCAGTTCAAATCTTTCCACAACCCAGGATGATCAGAGTGTTAACCAAGGAGTGGGGAGGAACCACTGCTCTTGAGTCGATTCCAGCTTATAGTGACCCTATAGGATAGAGTAGAACTGCTCCATAGGGTTTCCCAGGAGTGGCTGTTGGATTCGAACTGCCGACTTTTGGTTAGCAGCTGAGATCTTAACCACTGCGCCACCAGGGCTCTGACTAGAGTGTCAGCCCTTTGCCCTCAGGCAATCCTGACTGTGTTAGGGGCTAATTAACGACGCTGCTCTGAGATCTGTTGGCTCATGTCTTGCCCTTTGTTCATCCCCCTGTGCATGGCCCAAAAGAAGGGCCTTCAAGAGTGTTTGACTTTTTAATCCTCACTTAACTTTGTTTCCAACCAACCCATACCACCACCATCCACTGCCCTGCTTACTGCAGACATGGGGGATCATGAGAGAGAGACATCCATAAGATATGTAGAACGTTGGTCTTTAACATGCCCAGAGCAATGAGACCGGCACCTTGGGACTGGTGGAGTTCAAGACACTCTGGTTGAAGATTCGGAAGTACCTGGTAACTACTCTCCCCTGTTGGGCATCCTCTGGACTCCGGCTCCTCTGCTCCGTTCTGTTTCCAGGCCCTCACCTCTCCCTGACACTCATTCCTGGTCTGTTTCAGACCCTGGTCTGACCATATCCTTAACCGTGGCCAAACACCACAAAACCTGGACATATCATTCAGGATGGAACAAGAGGCCATGAGAAAGCCACACATGTCAATTCCTGCACTGAAAGGCCCACCATTCAGAGGGCAGGAGAAGCCAGCCCTGGCCCTCAGCCCACTTTCTTATCTCTGTTCTGCATTCTTCTTGGGAAGACTCAGTGGAGTCTGTTTTTTACGGTGTCCCTGGCCTTCCACGAAAGCATTGAGGTGGAGGGAAGATGGTTCTGATGGCCCCATGAATGGCTATTTTCTACCTGGAATTTCTTTTCTGCTTTAGGAGATTTACCAGGAAACCGATTATAACCACACTGGGACCATCGATGCCCACGAGATGAGGACAGCTCTCAAGAAGGCAGGTGAGGACGCAGCCTGCAGATCAAGCCTTAGGAGCCAGGCGTGCATGTTTTAAATGGCAGCTCTTAGGATGATGACCGCTATTGATCGTCAGTGGCGGTTACCCTGTTTGGATTTGCTGAGTATTTTCTGTATACAGGGAAAGCGAACACTGCTGGGTTCGGTATAACATAACACTTTAGACTTTTTCTAGGAGACGTCTTGTTACTGGGAAGGTGACAGCAATCGCAGAGGGTGGGGCTGTGCAGGAGACAGGCAGGAGACAGGTCAGAGAGGCAGCCCCTTCACCTTCTCTGCTTTTTCTTGCTGTGGCTAATGTGACCCACAGTGTTAAACTCATGAGTTGTATTTGTTATGGAGTCCTTGGGCGGCACAGTTAAGTGCTCGATTACTAACTGAAAAGTTGGCAGTTCGAACCCCCAGAGGTGCCTTGGAAGAAAGGCCTGGTGTTCTGCTTCTGAAAGGTTGCAGCCTTGAAAACGCTATGGAGCTCAGTTCTACTCTGACAACCCTAGGGTGGCCATGAGTTGGAATCAACGTGACAGCAACTGGTTTTTTATGTTTGTTATACTGTTAGTGTTGAAGCCCCAGGTCTACTCTTAGGACCAGGGAGGAGGCTAATTCCGATGAGGATTACCTAAAAGGAGATCAGCTGGATGACCAGTCACCTTCTGGGGTCCCTTGGAGGAGGCAGAGTCAGGCCTGGTTTGCAAATTTATACAGAAGCATGGTGGGCCCTCTGCATGGCCAGCCACTTGTGTTTTTATTGGAGACGTGCTGAGTGCAGCTCTTTCTATTCCACCTGTGACCTGGGCCCTCTGCTCCTCAGGTTTCACCCTCAGCAACCAGGTGCAGCAGACCATCGCCATGCGGTATGCAAACAGCAAACTCAGCATCGACTTTGAAGGCTTCGTTGCTTGCATGATCCGCCTGGAGAGCCTCTTCAGTGAGCCCCTCTCTCCTTTACCCCGTCTCCCCTGCCGTGCAGGCTGTGGCCAAGGGAGGACCAGGAGACAGAACCAACTGTTGCCTTTGGGTGGCTGGGGTCAAGGACAACTCCAGTGTCTCTGTGGCACCCTGGGGGCAAGGGGAAGCAGAAACTGAAGGGGTTGAGGAAGTCCAGGCTGGCTAGAGCCAAGGTCTTGAAAAGGTGCCATCCAGATTTTTGTATTTTTTTTTTTTACTATGTGCAGACACTGGGCTGAGATGAACAAGTCCCAGTTGTTGTCCTTAAACAGCTTCTAGTGTCTGTTCACGTTTATGCCAGTGGCGGGGGGGGGGGGACTACTGAGGAGCTGGGGGCCCCTGTGGAAGATAATAGGCATTCTCCTGCCACCTTGGGCCTTGGGCTTGGGTTAAAGTATCCTGATAAAGGAGGGGGTTTGCCTTTCACCGAGGGGTGAGAGGTGGTGAGTTCCAAAGGGAAAAGGTCAGGTGTCTAGAAAGAGGCTAAGGAACTGGATCACCCACAAACGGGCAACCACAGTCCGTTCCTCCCCGCTTCCCAGCCCACGCCCCCCTAAAGAGTGACAGGTTTCTGGTATGCGTATCTGAGGGTGGAGATGCTCACAGTTAGATTTGTCCATCTGGGCAGGGGACGCCACTGCTGAAAACTCTCACCCTGGGCGCTGGGTCTGGATTTAGCTTTTCAAGGTCCTTGGGGCTAGATAGGAGCTGGCAGGTGGGAGGGGTGTATGGGGGTAGGGTGGGGATGTGGTGGAGAGCAAGGGGGAAGGTACCAGGCAGGGATGGGTGGGCAGAGACAGCTTTCTGGCTGTTCCAAAGTCCTGGAAAATCCCCATCTAATTTCATTCCTTCTCTGGCTTTGCAGAAATATTCAAAGTTCTAGACAAGGAGCAGAATGGAATCATCCAGCTCTCTCTGGCTGAGGTAAATGGCCTGAGGTTTGGTGAATGCTTGCTCACGGTCCTTTGAAATTCTTGGGCTGTATAGATGCTGAGTGGTGTTTGTCCCTTCATAGTGGTCTATAAGAATTCCATGGGAATACCACGTGTGTTCTGTGGCAGGATTGCGGGGAGGAATACGGCCGTCTGTTATGTAGCCTTGCGAACATTTTCATTTATTACTATTATTATTTTAAAGATAGGCTGCAGTTATATTTCAACTCATTTCAAGGAGACAAGCCCTTGTTGACTTGGATGGAATTGTGGGTGGTGGACAAAAGCCAAGATATCTGACTTCTAGGAGCGAGAAGGACGCTGGAAACAAAACGTTAACTCGCAACAAGGCAGAATGGAGATGCAAAGTGAATGAGTGCTTTTACTGTGTACAAGTCACATAAGGTTGTAGGCAGGAAACATCAGAGCACTCCCACCCGGAAGGCTGCGGCCCTGTAAAGCAGAGCCCTTTGTTGGCCCGAGGGGACGGCAGGAGGTATGGACAGGTGCTGAGGGCCTGGCCAGCAGGGAGGCATTGACCCTTGATCTGCATCTGAGCC
This sequence comes from Loxodonta africana, assembly GCF_030014295.1. Classification (NCBI taxonomy): domain Eukaryota; kingdom Metazoa; phylum Chordata; class Mammalia; order Proboscidea; family Elephantidae; genus Loxodonta; species Loxodonta africana. The sequence continues at coordinate 52,518,026 of NC_087366.1, forward strand.
CCCACATTCTTTTCTTCTCTAAAATGGGAATGTCATTGGCCCGTCTTCTGTGATCTAGGGAAGACCTTCCTAGAAGCATGTCTGTGGATTCTTACAGATACCAAGAAGATAGTGTTAAACTAAAATTAAATATATATATATATCTTCTATGTATGTAGATAAGAATTGGTGGCGCAGTGCTTAACAGCTTGGCTGCTAACCAAAAGGTCAGCAGTTCGAATCTACCAGCTGCTCCTTGGAAACCCTATGGGGCAGTTCTACTCTGTCCTCTAGGGTCGCTCTGAGTCGGAATTGACGGGTTTGGTTTTTTTGTTTATAGGAATATATTTATGTGTGTGTGTATGTATATCTCCTGTATATGTATATAAGAATTATAAATATTTCCTTATTTTTTATAGGAATATATATATATATGGGTGTGCATAAACAGACACACCCATACATCTATTTCTGAAAGTTTCTTTTGGGGTCTAGAGGTTTTTCTAAGTCACATTTCTATAGTGCGCTAGCTTAAGAGACAGTAGCTTAGTTAAAGGCCTTCCCATTTCCTGTTATTGAGCAAAGACTTACTGGAGGACAGAGATACTAGAAGATCCTGTCCACGTGAGGCAGGAGAACACCCACTGCTGAGAGCCCGCAACACCCTGAGAAGCATACACTCACCCTTGTTCTCTTTCCTTTTAGTGGCTGTGCTGTGTGTTGGTCTGACCCAGCATTTTGGACGTCTGTGACACTCCTTGCCTGTCTCTTTTCTCCTTCTCTATGATTTTGTGAATCCATACCCACCCCATTACCCATTGCCGTCGAGTCAATTCTGACTCATAGCGACCCTATATACCCACCAGTGGCATGGATTTGTTACTCACACCTTTCTTGCCTTTTGCTGCTTCTTGAGATCCTGGCCTATCCCAGTGAAGCCATTGGAGGAAACCCTGGGCCTCTTCCAGCAGCACCGAGCTTCCTGAGCTGACCCTGGGGCCACGGGGGAAAGAAATCAATTAAAGTTGTTGGCCAAAAAAACGGTTCCGCCTTTCTCTGGTGATGTGTAGTCTGGGGACAGCCTTGGGCTGTGCATATTTTAGGAAAGAAGATGCTCCTGAGAAACGACGTGGCCCAGAACTGCTAAAAGGTCGCGAATGTGGGTTAACTTCCTGGAAAGAGGCCGACTGCAGGCTGCACTGCTCCAAGGGCTGGCCTCGGAAAGGAGGCCTGCCTCAGCCCACCGGGAGCTGGGAAGGGAGCAGGGAAGTTGCTATATTGTGCGTGTCAGCATCTGCCCAACGCAAAGTTAAGTTCTCGCTGAGGGGAAAACTTATCTGACAAATAGCTAGTGGGGAAATACAATTCAGGTTAGTTTTGCTCACAGCTGAATACAGGAATCTTTGTTGTTGGTAAGAAGATAGACACCGCTGCGTAGTTTCCTAATGGGAAGACGGGGATGGAGCTGGCTCTCAGATGCAGACTTTGGAAGTGAGATATAAAGGAGGCTGAACTGATGGAGAACGTGCACACACAGACACACATACACGCACGCATGCACACACACATATACACATACACACATACACACACGCAAACTCACTTTGGCCCCTGTGTTAGTCTGATTAATGATTAACTTTCTACTTCCAGGAGTGGAGCTAAAGGCTCTGAGTGTCTCCTTGTAAGAACATGACTCATAAGTATGGCAAAATGCAAGTCAGGTTTTATTGTTGGCTTCATTTCTCTCAAGACCCAGTGGGGCAGAAGGGGGAGGTGAAGCTCTGGGTTCCCTCCTCTCAGGGAGAACTCCGGGGTCACACCATTTCGGGTAGGGTTCAGCTTGTCTGATGGTAGGAAAGGAGGTATGTTTACTTTGACAGTCTGTGGGGCTGGAAGGAAGGGTCCTTCCTTGTCCGATTGGGGCGGTGGTTCAGGGAGGGGCCAGAGCTTCCAGCAGCGGGCCTCATCATGTGTACCTAGCCACCCTCCGGCTGCCCAGAAAGACCTTGGCCTGACCTCCATGAGCCCAGCTTCTGATGTTCTAGTGCTTACCACGCATGGATGGGCCACTACCCAGGTAAGAGCCCCCTCCCCCAGTCTTTTAAAACCCAGTGCTACCAGCCAGTTCTCCTTTACATTTCATAGCTAGCATGGCTGGCTACTTATGTTTAAAGTGCTGTATTTTTTTATTATAAATAAGTTGTAATGGGTAGTTTTGTATTTAAGGCCTACAGGCTTCAACTACTCTAGGGCATAGCCTGGTAACCAAAAAACTAGTCTCATTACAAAACGGATCTCTTTAGGGTTCTCTAGTCTCCAGGTAAGGATTGTCCTAGGGACTCTCAACCAAGACAGCATATGAAGCAAGTTGAAGATCCCAACAGTGCATGTTTTTCCTCTCAAATACCTTGTAGTTTGCTTTATATCCTCTTCCCACTCCCACCCCATGCCCCTCAGATTAAGGCAGTGGTAGGTGTTGCTGTTGGGACATTCGTGGTTCAGTGGCAGAATTCTTGCCTTCCGTGTGGTGGACCCAGGTTTGATTCCCAGCCAATGCACCTCATGAGCAGCACACATTCATCTCTCACTGGTGGTTCTGTGTTGCTATGATGCTGACATGATACTGGTTTGTTGACAGGATGTTGGTTTCTATGTTGCTATGATGCTATAATGCGTGCAGCTATGAAGAAGAACATGGCATCAGGATTGGTGGAAGACTCGTTAACCTTGCTTGCTGAAAGCACTTACTGATGAAAATCAAAGACTACAGCCTTCAGTATGGATTACACCTCAACATAAAACAAAAATTCTTACAACTGGACCAATAAGCAACATCATGATAAATGGAGAGAGGATTGACTGTCAAGGATTTCATTTTACTTGGATCCACAATCAACACCCTTGGAAGCAGCAGTCACGAAATCAAATGATGTATTTCACTGGGCAAATCTGCTGCAGAAGACCTCTTTAAAAGTATTAAAATGAAAGATGTCACTTTGAGGACTAAGGTGTGCCTGACCCAAGCCATGATATTTTCAGTCACCTCGTATGCATTTGAAACCTGGACAATTTAGTAAGGAAGACCGAAGAATTGATGCCTTCGAATAATGGCATTGACGAAGAATATTGACTATACCACAGACTGCCAGAAGATCCAACAAGTCTGTCTTGGAAGAAATACAGCCAGAGTGCTCCTTGAAAGCTAGCGTGGTGAGATGAGGAAGACCCTCAATGGGATGGCTGCAACAATGGGCTCAAGTATTAACAAGGACTGTGAGGATGGTGCAGGACCAGGCAGTGCTTCGGTCTGTCGAACATAGGATTGCTGTGAGTCAGAACTGACTCAACAACACCTAACAACCTAACAACGACATGATGGTGAACAGGTTTTGACAGAGCTTCCAGACTAAGACAAATTAGGAATAAAGGCCTGGTGATCTGCTTCTGAAAATCAGCCACTGAAAACCCCATGGAACACAACCCTCTGATCTGTACCTGGTCATGGGAATGGTGCAGAGCCAGGCAACCTTTCATTCCATTGTTCCTGGGGTTGCCGTGAGTTGGGGGCTGACTCGACAGGAGCTAACAACCATAACAGCAGATGTTGTTGTTGTTGTTAGGTGCCGATAAATAGCGACCCTATGCACAACAGAATGAAACACTGCCTGGTCATGCGCCATCCTTACAATCATTGCTATGCTTGAGCCCATTGTTGCAGCCACTGTGTCAATCCACCTCACTGAGGGTCTTCCTCTTTTCTGCTGACCCTGTACTTTGTGAAGCATGATGTCCTTCTCCAGGGACTCATCCCTCCTGACAACATGTCCAACGTATGTAAGATGCAGTCTCGCCATCCTTGCCTCTAAGGAGCATTCTGGCCCCACATCTTCTAAGACAGATTTGTTCGTTCTTCTGGCAGTCCGTGGTATATTCAATATTCTTCACCAACACCACATGCAAAGGCATCAATTCTTCTTCGGTCTTCCTTATTCATTGTCCAGGTTCACATGCATATGATGCGACTGAAAATACCATGGCTTGGGTCAGGTGCACCTTAGTCTTCAGGGTGACATCTTTGCTCTTCAACACTTTGAAGAGGTCCTTTGCAGCAGATTTTCCCAATGCAGTCTGTCTTTTGGTTTCTTGACTGCTGCTTCCATGGCTGTTGATTGTGGATCCAAGTAAAATGAAATCCTTGACAACTTCAGTCTTTTCTCTGTTTATCATGATGTTGCTCATTGGACCAGTTGTGAGGATTTTTGTCTTCTTTATGTTGAGGTGCAATCCATACTGAAGGCTGTGTGTGGTCTTTGATCTTCATTAGTAAGTGCTTTAAGTCCTGCATAACGCAGGTTGTTAATGAGTCTTCCTCCAATCCTGATGCCCTGTTCTTCTCCATATAGCCCAGCTTTTCGGATTATCTGTTCAGCATACAGATTGAATAGGTATGGTAAAAGAATACAACCTTGATGCATGCCTTTCCTGGCTTTAAACCAATCAGTATCCCCTTGTTCCATCTGAACAACTGCCTCTTGATCTATGTAAAGGTTCCTTATGAGCACAATTAAGTGTTCTGGAATTCCCATTCTTCACAGTATTATCCATAGTTTGTTATGATCCACACAGTTGAATGCCTTTGCATAATCAATAAAACACAGGTAAACATCCTTCTGGTATTCTCTGCTTTCAGCCAGGATCCATCTGACATCAGCAATGATATCCCTGGTTCCAGGTCCTCTTCTGAAACCGGCTTGAATTTCTGGCAGTTCCCTGTCGATATACTGCTGCAGTTGTTTTTGAATGATCTTCAGCAAAATTTTGCTTGCGTGTGATATTAATGATATTGTTCTATAATTTCTACATTCAGTTGGATCACCTTTCTTGGGAATAGGCATAAATACAGATCTCTTCCAGTCAGTTGGCCAGGAAGCTGTCTTCCATATTTCTTGGCATAGATGAGTGAGCACCTCCAGGGCTACATCTGTTTGTTGAAACATCTCAATTGATATTCCTTCAATTCCTGGAGCCTTGTTTTTTGCCAATGCCTTTAGAGCAGCTTGGACTTCTTCCTTCAGTACCATCGGTTCCCGATCATATGCAACCTCTTGAAGTGGTTGAATATTGACTAATTCTTTTTGGTATAATGACTCTGTGTATTCCTTCCATCTTCTTCTTTTTTTTTTTTTTTAATAATTTTTGTTGTGCTTTAGTTTTTTTTTAAGTGAAAGTTTACAAATCAAGTCAGTCTGTCACACATAAGCCTATATACACCTTACTACATACTCCCATTTACTTTCCCCCTAATGAGTCAGTCTGCTCCCTCCCTCCAGTCTCTCCTTTCGTGACCATTTTGCCAGTTTCTAACCCTCTCTACCCTCCTATCTCCCCTCCAGACAGGAGATGCCAACACAGTCTCAACTGTCCACCTGATACAAGTAGCTCACTCTTCATCAGCATCTCTCTCCAACCCATTGTCCAGTCCCTTCCATGTCTGATGAGTTGTCTTCGGGAATGGTTCTTGTCCTGGGCCAACAGAAGGTTTGGGGACCATGACTGCGGGGATTCTTCTAGGCTCAGTCAGACCATTAAGTCTGGTCTTTTTATGAGAATTTGGGGTCTGCATCCCACTGTTCTCCTGCTCCCTCAGGGGTTCTCTGTTGTGTTCCCTGTCAGGGCAGTCATCGGTTGTGGCCGGGTACCATCTAGTTCTTCTGGTCTCAGGATGATGTAAGTCTCTAGTTCATGTGGCCCTTTCTATCTCTTGGGCTCATAGTTATCCTGTGACCTTGGTGTTCTTCATTCTCCTTTGATCCAGGTGGGTTGAGACCAATTGATGCATCTTAGATGGCCGCTTGTTAGCATTTAAGGCCCCAGACGCCACAGTTCAAAGTGGGATGCAGAATGTTTTCATAATAGAATTTATTTTGCCAATTGACTTAGAAGTCCCCTTAAGCCATAGTCCCCAAACCCCCGCCCTTGCTCCGCTGACCTTCGAAGCATTCAGTTTATCCCGGAAACTTCTTTGCTTTTGGTCTAGTCCAGTTGAGCTGATCTTCCCTGTATTAAGTATTGTCCTTCCCTTCACCTAAAGTAGTTCTTATCTACTAACTAATCAGTAAATAACCCTCTCCCTCCCTCCCTCCTTCCCTCCCCCCTCTCGTAACCACAAAAGAATGTGTTCTTCTCAGTTTATACTATTTCTGAAGATCTTATAATAGTGGTCTTATACAATACTTGTTCTTTTGCATCTGACTAATTTCACTCAGCATAATGCCTTCCAGGTTCCTCCATGTTATGAAATGTTTCACAGATTCGTCACTGTTCTTTATCGATGAGTAGTATTCCATTGTGTGAATATACCATAATTTATTTAACCATTCATCTGTTGATGGACACCTTGGTTGCTTCCAGCTTTTTGCTATTGTAAACAGTGCTGCAATAAACATGAGTGTGCATGTATCTGTTCATGTAAAGGCTCTTATTTCTCTAGGGTATATTCTGAGGAGTGGGATTTCTGGGTTGTATGGTAGTTCTATTTCTGTTTAAGATAACGCCAGATAGATTTCCAAAGTGGTTGTACCATTTTACATTCCCACCAGCAGTGTATAAGAGTTCCAATCTCTCCACAGCCTCTCCAACATTTATTATTTTGTGTTTTTTGGATTAATGCCAGCCTTGTTAGAGTGAGATGGAATCTCATCGTAGTTTTAATTTGCATTTCTCTAATGGCTAATGATCGAGAGCATTTTCTCATGTATGTGTTAGCTGCCTGAATATCTTCTTTAGTGAAGTGTGTGTCCATATCCTTTGCCCATTTTTTGATTGGATTGTTTGTCTTTTTGTGGTTGAGTTTTAACAGAATCATATAGATTTTAGAGATCAGGCGCTGGTCGGAGATGTCATAGCTGAAAATTTTTTCCCAGTCTGTAGGTGGTCTTTTTACTCTTTTGGTGAAGTCTTTAGATGAGCATAGGTGTTTGATTTTTAGGAGCTTCCAGTTACCTGGTTTCTCTTCGTCATTTTTAGTAATGTTTTGTATTCTGTTTATGCCTTGTATTAGGGCTCCTAACGTTGTCACTATTTTTTCTTCCATGATCTTTATCGTTTTAGTCTTTATGTTTAGGTCTTTGATCCACTTGGAGTTAGTTTTTGTGCATGGTGTGAGGTATGGGTCCTGTTTCATTTTTTTTGCAAATGGATATCCATTTATGCCAGCACCATTTGTTAAAAAGACTATCTTTTTCCCAATTAACTGACACTGGTCCTTTGTCAAATATCAGCTGCTGATATGTGGATGGATTTATATCTGGGTTCTCAATTCTGTTCCATTGGTCTATGTGCCTGTTGTTGTACCAGTACCAGGCTGTTTTGACTACTGTGGCTGTATAAGAGGTTCTAAAATCAGGTAAAGTGAGGCCTCCCACTTTCTTCTTCTTTTTCAGTAATGCTTTACTTATCCGGGGCTTCTTTCCCTCCCATATGAAGTTGGAGATTTGTTTCTCCATCACATTAAAAAATGCCATTGGAATTTGGATCAGAAGTGCTTTGTATGTATAGATGGTTTTTGGTAGAATAGACATTTTTACTATGTTAAGTCTTCCTATCCATGAGCAAGGTATGTTTTTCCACTTATGCAGGTCCTTTTTAGTTTCTTGCAGTAGTACTTTGTAGTTTTCTTTGTATAGGTCTTTTACATCCTTGGTAAGATTTATTCCTAAGTATTTTATCTTCTTGGGGGCTACTGTGAATGGTACTGATTTGGTGATTTCCTCTTTGATGCTCTTTTTGTTGATGTAGAGGAATCCAAGTGATTTTTGTATGTTTATCTTGTAACCTGAGACTCTGCTGAACTCTTGTATTAGTTTCAGTAGTTTTCTGGAGGATTTCTTAGGGTTTTCTGTGTATGAGATCATGTCATCTGCAAATAGAGATAATTTTACTTCTTCCTTGCTGATCCAGATGCCCTTTATTTCTTTGTCTACCCTAATTGCTCTGGCTAGAACCTCTAGCACAATGTTGAATAAACGGTGATAAAGGGCATCCTTGTCTGGTTCCTGTTCTCAAGGGAAATGCTTTCAGGTTCTCTCCATTTAGACTGATGTTGGCTGTTGGCTTTGTATAGATGCTCTTTATTATGTTGAGGAATTTTCCTTCAATTCCTATTTTGCTGAGAGTTTTTATCATGAATGGGTGTTGGACTTTGTCAAATGCCTTTTCTGCATCAATTGGTAAGATCATGTGGTTTTTGTCTTTTGTTTTATTTATATGGTGGATTACATTAATGGTTTTTCTAATATTAAACCAGCCTTGCATACCTGGTATAAATCCCACTTGGTTGTGGTGGATTATTTTTTTGATATGTTGTTGAATTCTATGGGCTAGAATTTTGTTGAAGATTTTTGCATCTATGTTCATGAGGGATATAGGTCTGTAATTTTCTTTTTTTGTGATGTCTTTTTTTACCTGGTTTTGGTGTCAGGGATATGGTGGCTTCATAGAATGAGTTAGGTAGTATTCCATCATTTTCTATGCTTTGAAATACCTTTAGTAGTAGAGGTGTTAACTCTTCTCTGAAAGTTTGGTAGAACTCTGCAGTGAAGCCGTCTGGGCCAGGGTTTTTTTCCTTTGGGAGTTTTTTGATTACCTTTTCAATCTCTTTTTTTGTTATGGGTCTATTTAGTTGTTCTACTTCTGATTGTGTTAGTTTAGGTAGGTAGTGTTTTTCTAGGAATTCATCCATTTCTTCTAGGTTTTCAAATTTGTTAGAGTACAATTTTTCGTAATAATCTGATATGATTCTTTTAATTTCAGTTGGGTCTGTTGTGATGTGGCCCATCTCATCTCTTATTTGGGTTATTTGTTTCCTTTCCTGTATTTCTTTAGTCAGTCTGGCCAATGGTTTATCAATTTTGTTAATTTTTTCAAAGAACCAGCTTTTGGCTTTGTTAATTCTTTCAATTGTTTTTCTGTTCTCTAATTCATTTAGTTCAGCTCTAATTTTTATTATTTGTTTTCCTCTGGTGCCTGATGGATTCTTTTGTTGCTCACTTTCTATTTGTTCAAGTTGTAGGGACAGTTCTCTGATTTTGGCGCTTTCTTCGTTTTGTATGTGTGCATTTATCAATATAAATTGACCTCTGAGCACTGCTTTTGCTGTGTCCCAGAGGTTTTGATAGGAAGTATTTTCATTCTCGTTGAATTCTATGAATTTCTTTATTCCCTCCTTAATGTCTTCTATCACCCAGTCTTTTTTCAGCAGGGTATTGTTCAGTTTCCAAGTATTTGATTTCTTTTCCCTGATTTTTCTGTTATTGATTTCCACTTTTTATGGCCTTGTAGTCTGAGAAGATGCTGTGGATTCTGCAAAGGTTTGGATTCTGCAAAGGTTTGTTTTATGACCTAATATGTGGTTTATTCTAGAGAATGTTCCATGTGCGCTAGAAAAAAAAGTATACTTTGCAGCAGTTGGGTGGAGAGTTCTGTATAAGTCAATGAGGTCAAGTTGGTTGACTGTTGTAAGTAGGTCTTCCGTGTCTCTATTGAGCTTCTTACTGGATGTCCTGTCCTTCTCCGAAAGTGGTGTGTTGAAGTCTCCTACTATAATTGTGGAGGTGTCTATCTCACTTTTCAGTTCTGTTAAAGTTTGTTTTATGTATCTTGCAGCCCTGTCATTGGGTGCATAAATATTTAATATGGTTATATCTTCCTGGTCAATTGTCCCTTTAATCATTATGTAGTGTCCTTCTTTATCCTTTGTGGTGGATTTAACTTTAAAGTCTATTTTGTCAGAAATTAATATTGCTACTCCTGCTCTTTTTTGCTTGTTGTTTGCTTGATATATATTTTTTCCATCCTTTGAGTTTTAGTTTGTTTTTTGTCTCTAAGTCTAAGGTGTGTCTCTTGTAGGCAGCATATAGGCGGATCTTGTTTCTTTATCCAGTCTGAGACTCTTTGTCTCTTTATTGGTGCATTTAGTCCATTTACATTCAGCGTAATTATAGATAAGTATGTGTTTAGTGCTGTCATTTTGATGCCTTTTTATGTGTGTTGTTGACAATTTCATTTTTCCACTTACTTTTTTGTGCTGAGACATTTTTCTTTGTAAATTGTGTGTTCCTCATTTTCATAGTAGTCGAATTTATGTTTGCTGAGTCGTTATGTTTTTCTTGGTTTTTGTTTTGAGTTATGGAATTGTTAGACCTCTTTGTGGGTTACCTTAATATTTATCCCTATTTTTCTAAGTAAAAACCTAACTTGTATTGTCCTATATTGCCTTGTTTTCCTCTCCATATGGCAGTTCTATGCCTCCTATATTTAGTCCCTCTTTTTGATTATTGTGATCTTTTACATAATGACTTCAATGATTCCGTTTTGAGCATTTTTTTCTTTTTAAAATTAATCTTTATTTGTCTTTGTGATTTCCCTATTTGAGTTGATATCAGGATGTTCTGTTCTGTGACCTTGTGTTGTGCTGGCATCTGATATTATTGGTTTTCTGACCAAACAATTTCCTTTAGTATTTCTTGTAGCATTGGTTTGGTTTTTGCAAATTCTCTAAGCTTGTGTTTATCTGTAAATGTTTTAATTTCCCCTTCATATTTGCGAGAGAGTTTTGCTGGGTATATGACCCTTGGCTGGAAGTTTTTCTCCTTCAGTGCTCTGTATATGTCATCCCATTGCCTTCTTGACTGCATGGTTTCTTCTGAGTAGCCTGAACTTATTCTTATTGATTCTCCTTTGTAGGAGACCTTTCTTTTATCCCTGGCTGCTTTTAAAATTTTCTCTTTATCTTTGGTTTTGGCAAGTTTGATGATAATATGTCTGGTGATTTTCTTTTTGGATCAGTCTTATATGGGGTTCGATGAGCATCTTGGATAGATATCCTTTCATCTTTCATGATGTCAGGGAAGTTTTCTGCCAACAGATCTTCAACTATTCTTTCTGTACTTTCTGTTATCCCTCCCTGTTCTGGAACTCCAATCACACGCAAGTATTCTTGGTAGAGTTCCACATGATTCTTAGGGTTTCTTCATTTGTTTTAAATTCTTTTATCTGATTTTTCTTTAACTATATTGGTGTCAATTGCTTTATCCTCCATCTCCCCCACTCTGAATTCCAATTGCTCGATTCTGCTCCTCTGACTTCCTATTGAGTTGTCTAATTCTGTAATTTTACTATTAATCTTTTGGATTTCTGAATGCTGTCTCCCTATGGATTCTTGCAGCTTAATTTTTCCACTATGTTCTTGAAAAATCTTTTTTATTTCTTCAACTGCTTTATCAGTGTGTTCCTTGGCTTTTTCTGTAGATTGCCTTATTTCATTTTTGAGGTCATCCCTGATGTCTTGAAGCATTCTGTAAATTAGTTTTTTATATTCTGCATCTGGCAATTCCAGGATTGTATCTTCATTTGGGAAAGATTTTGATTCTTTAGTTTGGGGAGTTGTAGAAGCAATCATGGTCTGCTTCTTTATGTGGTTTGATATCGACTGCTGTCTCCGAGCCATCTATAAGAAATTGTAATGATTTATTTTATATTTGCTTACTGAGTCTTATCTTGTTTTGTTTTCTTTCAATATATGTGGATGGTCTACTAGATTGTGCTGTCTTGATTGTTGTAGCCTTTGAATCACTTATGTCCTATTACCAGCTAGTTTGGGCTGTTACCAGATATATAAACCCAAGAGTCTCTTCACTATTCTTGAGTAGAACCTGATTTTCAGTCACCAAGTGTGTGGTGTAGACTGTCACCTATTCACTTAGAGGAGTAGTGGTGATAGTTGTGTGTACCAGATTCTAGTAGCAGCAGGGGGTCACACTCCGGGGGTGGGGGGCAGGATGCAGACAGACTTCTCCCAAGTGCTAGTGAGGTAGGTGTGTCTCTATTCCTAAAGCACTTTGGTGGGTGGGCTCTGCAGCTGTACTTTAGGCACCCAATGCATGTACCTCTACAGATTGGTAGGTGTCACTATCCTCAGACCCCTATGGCAGGAGGCTAGGTGGTTTGGGTGGATCTTCAGCCCTCAGTTCCCCATTGTGGGTCAGTGAGGGTTCTGCTTAATAGGTAGAGATATCAGATCTGGGAAATTTGTCTTTCCAGTAATCTGCTGAAACAATTACAGTCAGATCACTATCAGAATTGCCTTTGCATTATATTAGCCACCTTGTTGACTGTAGGGATGAAAGCCCCAGACTGTGGATCTCATATGCTTGGCTGGAGCTGGTTCTGTATTTTTAGTCCAATTTCGGGAAGTCAGGGAAGGATTTTTGGTCCCTGGGTTTTTTGTAGCTGCTTCTCTCAGGGCAGGAGAATGGGTTAGGAAAAGAAAAAATCAAAACAAAACTGTAGAGCACTTCACTCTCTGGCCCAGGAAATTCCAATGTTAATGAAGCTGCCTGGGAAGGGAAGGGGAGGGATCAGATAGATAGGAGAGAGTAGCACCCCGGAATATAGACAAAGTTACTTATCTTGCTTGGTGATGACTGTTTTATCTGAGATTCCCGAGGGGTATGTAGCCTGTGTGCATTGGCTAGGTCAAGATTGCCCCCGAGGGTCAGGCCCGTGTCCCGTGCTTGTGCTGTCTCAGAAGCCGTGGTCAGTTCCTCCACTCCCAGTCCAAAGCCCAGCGCCAAGGTTCCCTGGCTGGGAAGCCGCACTCCAGGCTCCAAAATCAGTCGCCGCCCCTGGTGATTTCTCCTCTTGTCAGCCACGTTGCAGCGCTGCCTGCATTCACTGGCTGGGCTTCCCCCGAGGTCACTTCTGGGGGCTAGGGCTGCGTCCCGTGTTTGCACTGTCTCGGGATGCCGTGCTCAGCTCCCCTGTGCCCAGTCCAAAGCCTGGCACCAAGGTTTTCTGACTGGGACACTGGCTCCAGGCTCCAAAAACAGTTGCTGCTTCCCTGTGGTTGCTCGTTCTCTCGTTAGCCCTGTCAGTGTGCAGCCTGCTTGCACTGGCTGAGTCTCTATGGAGGTTACCCCAGGGTGCTAGGGGTTAGGGCTGTGTCCCGTGCCTGCCCCACCTCAGCAAGTCATAATCAGCCCCGCCACTCCACACCCGGGAACCGCGAGGGCTCAAGGCTGTGGTGCATGTCGCTAGTTCCAGAAGCAGTCGCTGCTTCAAGATGCAGCTTTTTGCTCCCTTGTCACTCAGGTCAACTCTTTAGATCTGTGTTTGATGGTCAGGGTTCGTAGATTGTCATGTATATGATCGATTCACTTGTTTTTCCAACTCTTTGTTGCAAGAGGGATCTGAGGTAGCTTCTACCTAGTCTGCCATCTTGGCCCCGCCTCCCCATCTTCTTTTGATGCTTCCTGTGTCGTTTAATATCTTCCCCATGGAATCCTTCACTATTGCAACTCGAGGCTTGAATTTTTTCTTCAGTTCTTTCAGCTTGAGAAACACCGAGCGTGTTCTTCCCTTTTAGTTTTCCATCTCCAGCTCTTTGCACATGTCATTATAATACTTTACTTTGTCTTCTCAAGGAGCCCTTTGAAATCTTCGGTTCTTTTACTTCAGCAATTCTTCCTTTTGCTTTAGCTGCTCGACGCTCAAGGGCAAGTTTCAGAGTCTCCTCTGACATCCATCTCGGTCTTTTCTTTCTTTCCTGTCTTTTCAATGACCTCTTGCTTTCTTCATGGATGATGTCCTTAACGTCATTCCACAACTCGTCTGGTCTCGTCTGGTCACTAGTGTTCAATGCCTCAAATCTATTCTTGAGATGGTCTCTAAATTCAGGTGGGATATATTCAAGGTCATATTTTGGCTCTCATGGGCTTCCTCTGATTTTCTTCAGTGTCGGCTTGAACTTGTATATTAGCAATTGATGGTCTGTTCCACAGTCAGCCCCTGACCTTGTTCTGAATGATGATATTGAGCTTCTCCATCATCTCTTTCAACAGATGTAGTCAATCTGATTTCTGTGTTCCATCTGGCGAGGTCCATGCGTATAGTCTCCATTTATGTTGGTGAAAGAAGGTATTTGCAATGAAGAAGTCATTGGTCTTTCAAAATTCTATCATTTGATCTCTGGCACTGTTTCTATCACCAAGACCATATTTTCCAACTACTGATCCTTCTTCTTTGTTTCCAACTTTTGCATTCCAATCACCAGTAATTATCAGTGCATCTTGATTGTATGTTCGATCAATTTCGTACTGCAGCAGCTGATAAAAATCTTCTATTTCTTCATCTTTGGCCCTAGTGGTTGGTGAGTAAATTTGAATAATAGTCGTAGTAACTGGTCTTCCTTGTAGGCATATGGATATTATCCTATCACTGACAGCGATGTACTTCAGGATAGATCTTGAAACATTCTTTTTGATGATGGATGCAACACCATTCCTCTTCAAGCTGTCATTGCCAGCATAGTAGACTATATGATTGTCCAATTCAAAATGGCCAATACCAGTCCATTTCAGCTCACTAATGCCTAGGATATCGATGTTTATGCATTCTATTTCATTTTTTACTATTTCCAATTTTCCTAGATTCATACTTTGTACATTCCAGGTTCCAATTATTAATGGATGGTTGCAGCTTTTCTTCTCATTTTGAGTGGTGCCACATCAGCAAATGAAGGTCCCAAAAGCTTTACTCCATCCACGTCATTAAGGTCGACTCTACTTTGAGGAGGCAGCTCTTCCCCAGTCATCTTTTGAGTGCCTTCCAACCTGGGGGCCTCATCTTCCAGCAGTATATCAGACAATGTTCTGCTGCTATTCATAAGGTTTTCACTGGCTAATGCTTTTCAGAAGTAGACTGCCGGGTCCTTTTTCCTAGTCTGTCTTAGTCTGGAAGCTCAGCTGAAACCTGTCCTCCATTGGGTGACCCTGCTGGTATGTGAATACCAGTGGCATAGCTTCCAGCATCACAGCAACACACAAGTCCCCACAGTACAACAAACTGACAGACACGTGGGGGATGTTGTTGTTAGGTATTGCTTTTTCATGGAACCTAGAAGTTTGGCATCTCAGGAGGGATCAGTCTCTCCTTGAATCCAGGGATCCATCCCACAGCCTCCTGCACTCGCCACTCTTTCTTGTACTAACATGTTTAATTATCTGTCTTGCCTATTCCAGTTGGATAGTTTGTGAATGCAGAGTGGTGTTTTTCTGGTTCCCCCAGAGCCTAGAACAGTGCCTGGCACAAAGTAGGCATTCAATAAATGAAAAAGGTGTCCCTCCCTTTGCAAGTGAAGAGGCTTCCATAGAGCACATGCCCGCATTGTGTTTCCAGTAGAGGATGAACGTGCCGTGGTCGGTCCCAGATGACACAGTTCCAGGCCGAAGGAGCCCCAAAGGGAATGCTGCTGATGTGTGGATGTGTTAAAGCCAGTCTCTGGGTGTGGGGGGCGGGGTGTGAAGGCTGGGGAGCTCTGGGGACAGAGATGGCTCCTGTGGAGCTCCTCCTGCCCCCTCCCACCATGCCTTCTATGAGCTGACTCCCATGTCAGCTGGTCTGATTTGTGTGAAGCCTGTGAATGCTCTTGGATCCCCCATCTTCTGTAAGGAGAGTCCAGAGCAGCTCAGTGGGGGCTTAAGTCAGCTGGAGGGGCAACTGCGGGGGGTCACTATTCATCCAAGCACAACCGTCCTCCTAGCCTACGAGCCAATTTACTTCACTTCTTAAAAGCATGCTGTGTTTCCTCCTTAGTAACCATAAGGAAACACATGTCCCCATCCAGCCCCTAGACCCAGCTGAGAGCTGGAACATGGCAGCTGACTTTCAGGTAAGAGGCATTTGGGGTGTATTGTATACATTGGGTAGTTTCACACCAGCAAGGCCATCTCCAGCGAGCCTCTTCCCTGCGAGAGTGCAGAGTCAGGATTAGCTTTCTCCTCTCCCACCTGCCCAGGCAGGGCTTCGGTAATGACACACAATCCCAGAAGCAGCTTGGAGCTGGGCCGGGGGAATCAGGCAGACAGCCCTTCCACGGGCAACAGGAGGCTTTTCCCACCCAGTGTCTCAGTAGCCAGGCCCTGCAGGAGCCGTTCATCACCCTCATCACAACTGGCAGAGGCTTGCCCACCTGACCTGCGTGGTCTCGCTCTGGCTCTTGGCTCCTCTCTGATGCCAGATACTCTTCTGTGTGGGACAGCAGAGCCATAGAACAAAGTCTTCTCTTCCTCAGACTGTGGTTGCTTTCTCTGCCTGATTAGGCTGACTTAAGTTTACTTTCTTCTCACTTCAAGCTTCAACCTGCCTAGTTCTCAGATGTCCAGCGTCTTCTCAGCTTTAGATGTTTCAGTTCCCTAGAGCCCCCTACCCTGCAAGTGCTTCTGGCTCTACTCCGGGGCATGATCATTTCATCACACCCCAGCCCACTGCTTCCTCTGGGGGTCCCAAGTCCCTGATCCCTGTCCTCTTTTGTATATCAACCCTTTCTTTTGATCTGTGGGTGTGGTTGACCTTGAGAGTTCACATCATTGACCGCAGGGAATTAAGACACTCACTGACCTCTTTCTGCAATTCAGAGAAGATAGCATCAGAAAGGACCAAAGGAGGGGAGGCTTATCTGCTGCCTTCCGTACTCTTTAGTTTCAAGTTATAGGTGGTGTTACCATGCAGGACTCTGTGGTGCAGCAAGGATGGAGAGAAACATTCTGAGTATCATCTGCCTTCCATTCTGTCTGATGGGCAACTCGCCATGTATGAGCTCTATCTATCTCACTGGATTTGGTCTTTGGGAAGGATAGCATTAGGCCCTAGTCAGTGGCAGCTGCGTGGAGAAAGAGGGCCCACCAACGGGGAAAGGCAGTGATTTGTAGTTTGCAAGTTGTGGAGACAGATGTAGCCTTCTCAAAATATTGGGAGGCCTGTGCTCCGTTCACCGATAGATTGAGCGTAGGTCTGTTGGGGGGATGGAAATAAGGCGCAGGATTTTGTCCCAGCCACTGAGCTGCTTGAGGGCTAGTGAAGGCTGACTTCTGTGATGCTCCAGGGAAGGCTGATGATGCTTCTCCCATCTCCCTGTGATGCTTCAGGGGAGCATCCTGGGGAGATCTTTTTTTTTATTTATTATAAAATATATATAACACAGCATTTGCCAAGCCAACATTTTTCAGGCATATAATTTAGTGTATCAGTTACATAAATCATGTGCAACCATCATCCATGATCATTGCCAAACTTGCCAGCTCCCCAAACAGAAACTCACTGCGTCCCAGACAACGGCCCCTCCTTGTCCCCTTCCTCCAGACCCTGGTCACAGCTAATAAACTTTGGTCTCTACACATTTGCCTGTTCTTGCCATTTCACATAAGTGAGATTGTACAGTATTTGTCCTTTTGTGATTGACTTATTTCCCTGACTATAAGGCTTGTTCATGTTGTAGCATGGGTCAGGACTTTATTTCTCTTTATGACCGAGTCTGTGGAGATCCTTTAATTAACTAAAACCTTTACTTTTTGAAAATTTGTATTATGAACAATTTTAAGTATAAACAAAAGAGAACAGCATGCTGAAGGTCCATATATTATCAATTAGATTTAGCAGTTTTTAACATTTCCTGTATCTGTTTTATCATTCAAAGTATTTATTTTATTTTTGGTGAAAGTATACAGAGCAAAACACGAACCCATTCAACAACTAATATCCATACAGTTCAATGACAATGGGTACACTCTTCACTTTGTGTCAAAACTCTAACTCTTTCTACTCAAATGGTTTCTCCTCTATTAACTTAGACTCCCTGTACCCGTGGCCTTCTCATCAGTGCTTTGGAGTTACTGTTGTCAATTTGGTCTCATCTATATATAATCTTAAACGAGCACGATACTCAAGGCTTATGTTTTTACTAATTGAATTAGACAGTTGTATCATTTTTTGCTGAAGAAATTTAAAGTCACAAGTATCATGGTATTTTAATCTGTATTATGTTCCTCTAAAAAAGGCCCGTTTACTACAGAGTCACGACAATATTATCCAACTTAACAAACTTGAGGATAATTCTTAAGTCGTATCTAACAGCCGTGGAAGCAGAAGTCAGGAAATCAAACGATGCATTGCGTTGGGCAAATCTGCTGCAAAAGACCTCTTTAAAGTGTTAAAAAGCAAAGATGTCACTTTGAGGACTAAGGCGCACCTGACCCAAGCCACGGTATTTTTAGTCACCTCATACGTGTGCAAAAGCTGGACAATGAATAAGGAAGACCAAAGAAGAATTGACGCCTTTGAATTGTGGTGTTGCTGAAGAATATTGAACATACCATGGACTGCCAGGATAACAAATAAGTCTGTCTTGGAAGAAATACAGCCAGAGTGCTCCTTGGAAGCAAGAATGGCGAGACTTCATCTCAAGTACTTTGGACATGTTATCAGGAGGGACCAGTCCCTGGAGAAGGACATCATGCTTGGTAAAGTAGAGAGTCAGTGAAAAAGAGGAAGACCCTTGACAAAATGGATTGACACAGTGGCTGCAACAATGGGCTCAATCACAGAAACGATTGTGAGGATGGTGCAGGATTGGGCAGGGTTTTGTTCCGTTGCACATACGGTCGCTATGAGTCAGAACCTACTTGACAGCACCTAACAACAGCAGCCAATCTATATTCGAATATCCTTGTTTGACTTCCAAAAGCATTTTTCCAGTAGGTTTTTTGAATGGGGATTCAGACAAAATCCTCACCTTACATCTTTTAATCTGGAGCAGTCATCCCCTTTTTTCATGTCATTGGACAGTTAATAAATCATTCAGCTTTAAAAAAAAATGCTGGCAATATGACTTAGCTCTACATATTTTTCAGTCTAATTAAATCTTACATAGAGATCTGATCCCAGCAGGCTTCCTCCATCTCCCCAGGCCACACAGGAATCGGGATGGTTTACTTGGCACTGGAAAATGGGAAAAAGGGAGTCTAATTTTCACTCCACCACCATTGCCACTGATGTCCTTGTCGTCTGAGCCTGCTTGCCCTTGGAGGTGGTGTCTCCTAATCAATGTTGATTCCAGCAGTGCCTGGGCTGGGGAGCCTTCTCTCTGGAGGCCGGCCCTGGTCTTTGTTTTCCCTCAGCCCCTGACTAGGAGTGGGGAGCAGGTCCCTGCTGGGAGCATCTCCTTCCTGCCTCTAGAATTCTTCCTCCTTCTGAATCCTTTCTTCCCTACTTCTTGCTCCCTCCAGGAGCCCCAGCTTTCAGAGAAAAGACAGCATCAGCAAAGACAAAAGAAGGAGGTTATCCTCAAGGTGCTTCTGTTGGCCACCTTGTTCCCTGGAGGCCAGAGAACACAGAGAACACGCAGCCTGGCCACCAGCTTCCAACAGTGACAGAGAAACTCACAAGGAGAATAAACTCAGTTGAGGCCTTCGTGAGTTATTCTGGGTGTTAC
Organism: Loxodonta africana; assembly: GCF_030014295.1. NCBI lineage: Eukaryota > Metazoa > Chordata > Mammalia > Proboscidea > Elephantidae > Loxodonta > Loxodonta africana. The sequence goes on from NC_087366.1 coordinate 52,537,329, forward strand.
AGAAGCAGCTAGTTGATAAAGGGGAAGGTTGCCCTTCAGACCTCTCCAAAAGGGTTGGGGCCTTCTGGGCTGGAATTTCACATCACTCAGTCATTCATTTAAACACTAATCACTACCCCCCTCCATCTTCAAGCAGATTTCTATAGATTTCCTAGATTGCCATCTTACTGCTAGTTTCTCTGTGCCTCAGCTTCCTCATCTGTAAAATGGGATGATAATAATAATACCTTACGTGATTGTTTTAAGGATTAGGGTCCCTTGGTGACACAAACAATTTGCACATGGCTGCTAACCGAAAGGTTGGCAGTTCAAATCCACCCAGAAAGCGCACAGAATAGTGTCTTTTCCTAGGAAATATACCATAAGTGCAGTTATTATTATTTTTTTTGTTGTTGTTGTTATGTATATTTTGAGCCTTGCCTGCTGGGTTTCCCTTTGGCTGATCAATTTGAGGCCTAAAACAGACATTCCTGAGGTTCAGCAACATCCTCAGAGTTGAGGCCCCACCAAGCGATCCTTTTACCATGGGGATAGGGCTGTGCCTGCCCTGGCCCCTCGGAGCTCTGATGGCGCTGGGCCCAGGGGAGGGCCACTGCCCAGGGGAGTCAGCTTCTGAGTCTCTGCTGAAGGCGATGGCTCTGTGAGTAAAAGCAGAGGGAAGCTGGTGGGAAATCTCCAGGGTACTGTTGTTCTGTGCATATTGTGACCCTTCGATTTAGACTTGTGGAATGGAGCTCAGTTCAACAAGGAAGAGAGGATTAGGAGAGACACGATCTGGTGATAAAACTCCAGTCAAAATGATCCCGTAGTCAAAACCGTCCAGCTTATGCTCTGGAAGGGCTTGCTAGGGAGTCTGTTCTGGAGCTTCGTGGCCACTAATGATGGGTTTGCACAGTCGACTTACCCAGTGAGCACGGGACGCTCCTCGGGGAACCGGGAGTGGAATCACCCTACCATCCTGAATTTGCTCTCTTAAATTTGACTCAGTAATTCAATCAACAAACATTTCTTAAGCTCCAACTGTGTGTCAGGCCCTGGGAGTTAAAGGGAGTTAAAGGGAGGGGTTGTAAAGATGAATAAGACAGGTCCCTGCCCAAGAAACTTACTGTCGAATGGGGAGACAGACCCATACACAAGGAATAATAATTTGAAAGAACATAAGTGCTGGACAGAGGTACAGAAAGTCAGGTCAGCCAAGAGGAGAGAGGGCAATGCTCTCTTAGGGAGCAGAGCTGGCTTTATGCAGTGGTACTGAGCTTTGAAGCGTGGGTAGGACTTTGACAATGGAACTTCATTCATTCACTCAGTAAATATTAAGCATCAGCTATATTCTATGTGGCACATTGGTAAGAGCTATGGCAGCTAACCAAAGGGTTGGCAGTTTAAACCCACCAGCTACTCCTTGGAAACACTGTGGGGCAGTCCTACTCTGTCCTGTAGGGTTGCTATGAGTTGAAATCGACTCGACAGCAACAGGTTTGGTTTGGTTTTTTTTTTTGTGTGTGTGTGTGCAGGTATTCTAGGTTCATCACCTGTCTGTCAGTTTGTCATACTGTGGTGGCTTTCATGTTGCTGTGATGCTGGAAGCTATGCTACTGATATCTCAAACACCCGCAGGGTCACCCACAGTAGACAGGTTTCAGCAGAGCTTCCAGACTAAGACAGACTAGGAAGAAAGGCTTGGTGCACTACTTCCGAAAATTAGTCACTGAAAACCCTTTGGATCACAAAGGAACATTGTCTGATACAGTGCTAGAAGATGAGCCCGCTAGGCTGGAGGGTACTCAAAATACAAAGTGGCTGTAACAATGGACTCCAGTATACCGATGATGGTGAAGATGGTGCAGGACGGGGCCACATCTCATTTTATTGTATGTGGGGTCACCATGAGTCAGAGCCTACTGGCTGGCAACTGACAACCACAACAACATATTCTAAGAATCTTGTGAGTCACTGGAAAACGAGAGGGAAAGGTATTCAGGTGGAGGGAGCAGCATCAGTGATGGGAGGGGTGGGAAAAGACAGAGCCTGTTTGGAGAAGCCCGTTTGTCTCTTGTGGAGGATTGGGAGCTACTCTGCGGCTTTGAGGCTGTCATTGCAGCCCTGCAGGACAGCCTGGGTGAGGGAGCGACAGGTTCCTTGCTTATTCCTGTCTTTTTTTCCATGATCCGGTCTATGTTAAGCACATAACTTTTCCTTTCTCTATCAGAGGGAAATCATTTCAGACTACTCCCCAAATGGGGCAAGGTTCTTAGACTCCCTGAGGCTCAGGTTGCTTGGCAACATCTATCTCAACCATTTCCTGGCCTGGAAGGGCCCAGAGAGCTCCTTGGGCAGCTGAGAGAACCTTCTGTGGCTGCTGCCCAGCAGTGGGCCAAAGCACCTGAATACGTAGCCAGCCTGGGGCCTTTGGAGCTAACCTCCCCACCAAGGGTGAGGAAGAGAGGACCAACCTCAAGGACCACAGAAGCCCTGGGGAGTGCCATTTATGGGGAGCAGCCCTGGGTGACACCTGAAAACACTCCCCTGGAGCTGAATAGCAAGCCAGGTGCATGGCTGATAGAGTGCAGTAGGCCCCCACCTCCACCTGCATCTTAAAAACATTTACTACTGATTAATTTCTGAATTACACAACAATGCACTTCGTAATTACACAGAGGAAGCACTCACGGCTATAACAGGGCTATTATCTATCACACACATGATTCTAATAGACGCTTTCCCAGAAATGAGAGAGCAGGGGGAGGGGAGGAAGAGGAAGGGGAAAGGAGGAGGAAGAACGAGAGCGAGACAGAGAGACTGGGAAGAAAGCCTGTGGCTGATGGCAGGGCCCTGCGTCACCTGGAGGGGCTCAGCTGTGTGGTGAGCTCAGCAGCCCTTCCAGGAGAGGAGCAGCCGGCAGTGGGCTCTGGGCTCAGACAGGAAAGTCTTCCTTGGGAACGCTGCCAACTGTGCAAACACAAATATGGAAATGCAAATAACAACATGCAGACATCAGCAAATGTAATTATAGCCCAACATTAGGAGCGGGGAGACTCACTGGGGACCGGCCACGTTTTAACGTCGGAAAGTTCCAGTTTGCATTGTGGTAATTAAAATAGAGACTTTGGTTTCTTCCTGTCTCTCTTTTTTGTTTTTGTCTGATTTGTTTTTATTGCCATGTGGATTTTATTTTAGCATTTATACCAGGTTGGACGATGCATTTAAATGAGTGGCTTTTATGTCATGTTAGAATATCTAGATAATCAAATGTTTGCTAGGATCAACAAACATTACTGAGCACCTACTATGTGCTGGAAGTGTGTTGGGCAGGAGGGCTACAAATCTGAATAAGATATGATCCTTGCCTATGGGATCATATGTCACCCTAGTCTAAAGAGGGTTGTTGTTGTTATGTGCCATCAAGTCGGTTCTGATTCATAGCGACCCTATGCACAACAGAACGAAACACTACATGGTCCTGGGCCATCCTCACAATCGTTGTTATGCTTGAGCTCATTGTTGCAGCCACTGTGTCAGTCCACCTTGTTGAGGGTCTTCCTCTTTTCCACTGACCCTGTACTTTGCCAAACATGATGTTCCTCTCCAGGGACTGATCCCTCCTGACAACATGTCCAAAGTATGTAAGATGCAGTCTCGCCATCCTTGCTTCTAAGGAGCACTCTGGTTGTACTTCTTCCAAGACTGATTTGTTCATTCTTTTGGCAGTCCATGGTATATTCAATATTCTTTGCCAACACCACAATTCAAAGGGATCAATTCTTCTTCAGTCTTCCTTATTCACTGTCCAGCTTTCACATGCATATGATGTGATTGAAAATACCAAGGCTTGGGTCAGGCGCACCTTAGTCTTCAAGGTAACATCTTTACTTTTCTATACTTTAAAGAGGTCCTTTGCAGCAGATTTACCCAATGCAATGCATCATTTGATTTCTTGACTGCTTCTTCCATGGCTGTTGATTGTGGATCCAAGTAAAATGAAATCCTTGACAACTTCAATCTTTTCTCCCTTTATCATGATGTTGCTCATTGGTCCACTTGAGAGGATTTTTGTTTTCTTTATGTTGAGGTGCAGTCCATACTGAAGGCTGTGGTCTTTGATCTTCATTAGTAAGTGCTTTTTTTTTTTTTTCAAGTCCTTTTCACTTCCAGCAATCAAGGTTGTGTCATTGCATAACGCAGGTTGTTAATGAGTCTTCCTCCAATCCTGATGCCATGTTCTTCTTCATGTAGTCCAGCTTCTCAGATTATTTGCTCCACATACAGATTGAATATATATGGCGAAAGGATGCAACCCTGATGTACACCTATCCTGACTTTAAACCACTCAATGTCCCCTTGTTCTGTCTGAACAACTTCCTCTTGACCTATGTAAAGTTTCCTCATGAGCACAATTAAGTGTTCTGGAATTCCCATTCTTCACAATGTTATCCATAGTTTGTTATGAACCACAGAGTAGAATGCCTTTGTATAGTCAATAAAACACAGGTAAACATCCTTCTGGTATTCTCTGCTTTCATCCAGGATCCATCTGACATCAGCAATGATATCCCTGGTTCCAGGTCTTCTTCTGAAACTGGCCTGAATTTCTGGCAGTTCCCTGTCGATATACTGCTGCAACCATTTTTGAATGTATTTACAATGGCCTGCAAAGCCATTAAAGAGGGAGACAGGTGTAAAAACAAGTGCCTTTGATATGAGGTGATGGGTGCAATATCAGAGACACGTCTAGAGAGCATGAGGGAGCCAGAGCTCCATCTTGAGGTTCAGGAGAGGCTATGTGGAACAGAAACCAGTTGCTATTGAGTTGATTCAGACTCATGGCGACCCCGTATGTGTCAGAGTAGAACTGTGCTCCATAGAGTTTTTGCAAGTAGATCACCAGTCCTTTCTTCCAAGGTGTCTCTGGGTAGACTAAACCACTAAACCCTTTTGGTTAGCAGGCACCTACATTCACTGTTTGCACTGCACAAGGACTGCAGTCAGTCTCTACGTGCCGTCTACTGGCAAAGCCTAATATGGTGCCAGGTGGCAAAGCAGAAAGATGGTTTGCAGGGTCCCAGCCCCAGCATCACAAATCAGAGATGCAAGACAGCAGCTTACTAACCAGTACATGGATGTTTCTGGCAGCTGGCCAGTTGTCAAGGTTCAGGACAGCAGATGGTGGCAGAAGAGGGAGATGACTGGATGCTGGTACATTGGTTATGGGACTCAGTCTATGGGAGGGTGTGAGAATCAAGGCTTGGGTTTTAAAACAACAACTCAGTTGCTGGAGCTGGAGTACAAGTCAGAGGTTATTATTTGTGAGGGACAAGCGAGAAGTAGATCTGGCCTTCACAGTCAGAGCTGTGCAAGCCTGCCCTAAACCTGAGCTTATGAGCTATGGGCCCAGGGCCTGTAGTGTTCCCGGGTTCAGGGACTGGGTGGATCCCAGGGCCTAGAGTGGGACTAACCAGTGGGTGAGGCTGGAGGCCATCATGGCAGGAAACCAGGCTAGTTATCACAGCAGGCATAGACTCAGAAGGTGATATCATCCCATAAGCCAGTGATTCATTGATTCAACACAGATTTACTTGAGTATCTACAAAGTTTTTATAGCCCTGGGGACACAACAGTGAACAAAACAGACAAAAATCCTTGTCTTCATAGACTTAACTTCTAGCCGAGGGAAACAGACAATAAACAAATAAATGAATAAATTACATAGCGTATTATACGCAGAGAAATAAAGCAAGGTGGGAGGATAGGAAGAGGGTGTATGCATATGTCAAAACAAACAAACAAACCTGTTGCTGTGGAGTTGATTCCAACTCATAGCAATCCTACAGGACAGAGCAGAACTGCCCATGAGATTTCCAAGGAACGGTTAGTGGATTTGAAATCCACTAGCTGACTGTTTGATTAGTGGCTGAGCTCTTAACCACTGCACCATCAGGGCTCCATTGTGTGTGTGTTGTTGTTGTTCTTAGGTGCTGTTGAGTCGGTTCTGACTCACAGCGACCCTATGCACAACAGAACGAAACACTGCCAGGTCCTGGGCCATCCTTACAACCATTGTTATGCTTGAGCTCATTGTGGCAGCCACTGTGTCAGTCCACCTCATTGAGGGTCTTCCTCTTTTCCGCGACCCTGTACTCTGCCAAACCTGATGTCCTTCTCTAGGGACTGATCCCTCCTGACAAAATGTCCAAAGTATGTAAGACGCAGTCTCACCATCCTTGCTTCTAAGGAGCATTCTAGTTGTACTTCTTCTAAGACAGATTTGTTCATTCTTTTGGCAGTCCATGGTATATTCAATATTCTTCACCAGCATCATAATTCAAAGGCGTCAATTCTTCTTTGGTCTTTCTTATTCATTGTCCAGCTTTCATATGCATATGATGTGACTGAAAATATCATGGCTTGGGTCAGGTGCACCTTAGTCTTCATGGTGACATCTTTGCTCTTCAACACTTTGAAGAGGTCCTTTGCAGCAGATTTGCCCAATGCAATGCTTCTTTTGATTTCTTGACTGCCGCTTCCATGGCTGTTGATTGTGGATCCAAGTAAAATGAAATCCTTGACACTTCAATCTTTTCTCCGTTTATCACAATGTTGTTCATTGGTCCAGTTGTGAGGATTTTTGTTTTCTTTATGTTGAGGTGCAATCCATACTGAAGGCTGTGGTCTTTGATCTTCATTAGTAAGTGCTTCAAGTCCTCTTCACTTTCAGCAAGCAAGGTTGTATCATCTGCACAACACAGGTTACTAATGAGTCTTCCTCCAATCCTGATGCCCCGTTCTTCTCCATATAGTCTAGCTTCTCCGATTATTTGCTCAGCATACAGATTGAATAGGTACGGTAAAAGAATACATCCCTGACACACACCTTTCCTGACTTTAAACCGATCAGTATACCCTTGTTCTATCAGAACAACCACCTCTTGATCTATGTAAAGGTTCCTCATGAGCACAATTAAGTGTTCTGGACTTCCCATTCTTCACAGTGTTATCCATAGTTTGTTATGATCCACACAGTCAAATGTCTTTGCATAGTCAATAAAACACAGGTAAACATCCTTCTGGTATTCTCTGCTTTCATCCAGGATCCATCTGACATCAGCAATGATATCCCTGGTTCCAGGTCTTCTTCTGAAACTGGCCTGAATTTCTGGCAGTTCCCTGTGGATGTACTGCTGCAGCCATTTTTGAATGATCTTCAGCAAAATTTTGCTTGCGTGTGCTATTAATAATACTGTTCTATAATTTCCACATTCAGTTGGATCACCTTTCTTGGGAATAGGCATAAATACGGATCTCTTCCAGTCAGTTGGCCAGGAAGCTGTCTTCCATATTTCTTGGCATAGACGAGTGAGCACCTCCAGTGCTGCATCTGTTTGTTGAAACATCTCAGTTGATATTCCATCAATTCCTGGAGGCTTGTTTTCCTCCAGTGCCTTCAGAGACGCTTATATAGATTTGTGTGTGTGTACAGGGACTCAGTTCAAAATAGGAGCAGAGCCTTCTAGGTAGAGGAAACCAAAGAATTCACGTCTGACAAGTTTGAGGAATAGCAAGGTGGTCCATGTGACTGGAGCAGGGAGGTCGGGGGAGAACAGGCATGAGGTCCCAGAGGAAGGGGGAGGCCGGACCACAGGGCTTTGCAGGCCATTGTAAATACTTTGGATTTTACTGGGTGAGATGGGAAGTCATTGGAGAGTTTGAGCCAAAGAATAACAAGGTCCCGCTTGCCGCTTATCAAGACCATCTGGTGACTGAGTTGAGAACAGACAGAAGAGAGGCCAGAGGAGCAGCAGAGAGCCATGTCAGGAGGCTGGGCCACAACCTGGCTGAGAGGTGACAGTAGCTTGGAGCTGGTGAGGAGTGGACACATTTTGAAAAGAGAGTTTATAGGATCTGCTGTCCTGTTAGACACAGGACATGAGCAGAAGGGAGGAGTCAAGAATGACTACACTCATTTTGGCTGGATCAACGCAAGGATGGAGCTGCCAATAACTGAGGCTTTTTGTTTCTTTATTTTAAATACTGTCCCCATGGTTATAAAGTTATGAAAAAGATTCCATTTTAATTCATTAAGAGGAGATTAATCTGTAGACTGCAAAGTCATAATAACCTAAAATAGAAAAATTATTCTTCAGACTAACCCAGAATGTTTGCATGTTTTTTTTTCAGCACTCCTATGGCTCACGTGGAGCCCTGGTGGCGCAGTGTTCAAGAGCTTGGCTGCTAACTAAAAGGTCGGCAGTTCGAATCCACTAGCCACTCCTTCGAAACCCTATGGGGCAATTCTCCCCTGTCCTATAGGGTGCTATGAGTTGGAATTGACTGAACGACAACAGTTTTTTGTTTTTCTTAATGGGTCACGTAGGGATAGAAATTCTCATTTCTCTTACAGGCACTGGGAGTTGAAGTGACTTCCTGAATCCTGGGGCTCCATTTTCTCACCACATACCCATTTTTCCACCTCTTGTCGCGTTTTTCTTTCTCCTTTTTTTTAAAACTCCAGTTTACCTTTTCTTTACTCCCCATTGCTAGCTACTGAAAAAAAAAAAAAAAAAAAGACTGGTCTATTCTGACCTTTAACAGCTCTACATTCTCTCAGTTTTCCTCCTGATATTTCTCACCTTTCCTTCTCACCTTCCATCTTTAGTTCCTTAGTGTTGTCAGCTGCCAGATCCCCATCCCACCTTCATCCTAAACAACTCTGACTTAGTCTTGAATTTCTGACTGTCTTCTGGGGATCTCCAAAGGTTGTCCCAAGGGGATCTAAATGTCTCCACGTCCCCAGCTTACCTCATTATTCTCCCTTTAGGCCTGACTCTTTTTTCCTTCTGAGATCCTTGATGCTGCTTGATGCCATCATTCAGCCGTCCTGGCTCCAAAACTCGGTCGTCTTTGACTTCTTCCTCTTTCCCAACCTCATAGCCAATCCATCACGGAATATCATTAGTTTTTTTTTGTTTGTTCGTTTTTTTCCCATTGTCTCCTAGTTTTCCCCTTTCTTTCCCACTGCTTGAATTCAGGCTATTACTCTATCTCTCCCAGGCTGCTCGTCTGCAAAAGGCTCCTAATTAATTCTTCTCCTTTCAAACTCTTGCCTCTCTCATTTATTCTCTACTCTGCATCTGGAGCTACTTCCTCAAGCATGGGGTGACTCACTTTCTCTCCTTCTGAAAACTTCCACTGGTGTTCTATTGTCAACAGAATGAGTGTCAAGCTCCTTGGCATAGTATCCAAGACCCTCCTTGGATCTGACTCTTCTCCAGTTTTCTCCCTAAGTTTGAATCACCCAGGACGAGGTAGTGCTCATGCCTTTGCTCTGGCTATTCCTTCTGTTCTGTCCTTTTGACCTTCCTTACCCTCTACAGCTGCCCTGCCCCTTTCCACCACCCATTAAGATGGGAAAAGAAGGATTTCTTTCCAACATACCCAAAACACAAATTATACTGTATGCGGTCCGACTCTACCATTCTGATAGAGAGAGAAGCCAGGGTCCTGGATTGGAGAGAAAGGATCTGCATGCCCTGGACTTAGGCCACTAAAGGCCCATCTGCCTGTCCCAGACATAATTTCAGGCCAACCCGGAACTATGATTCTGCCCTGTCCCTTACCATCTCTAGAGAAGGAGGTGCTTCCTACAGCCCGCAGTGGGCAGACCCTGCATGAAGTTACTGTGAAGTTTCCTGTATTTAGCCAAGTCTCTGCAAAGCAAGCCCATCGCCGACCAAAGTGGGGTCTTCTGGGCTGTCTCTGACTCACCTTTTGCTCTCAAGGGGGGGAAGAATCCCACAGAAGTTCCTGATGTCCTAGGGTCCCAGTCCAGTCTCTTCTTAATCGCAGCTCTCAGGTCCCCCTCCCCAGGTCTCTTCCACCAGCGGGGGCTACCCCAGCCCAGGTTCATGCCAGTCTCTTCCCCCTGCTCCTCCTTGGGCTCTAGTGGAGAGAGCCTGGCTGTTCCTGGGCCTTCAGTCCTGGTCCTTCTCCCCCTCCACCACTAGGGCTGACTGCTTTATCAGCTTCTCTTCCCCAGATGGGCAGCTCCTTCGATTGCCACTGCGGGTGTTTTTAGTTCTCTCTCTCCCCCTGACCTACTCCCAATCTTTGCCTGAGTCCAAGCCCAGAGTAGAGCCTGCCTTCTCCAGCGATATGCCTCCTGGAGACCACTCACATCATACTGTACGAGCCCCAGCACTTAACTGTCTTTTAGCTCATCTGCTCAGGGTATTTGGGTCTTCCCGGGGCAATTCCTTAGGAGATGCAAATATGAGTTGATAGGGGAGGCTTAGTGGCAATCCTCGGGTACCTCCCTCCACAACCAGGGAAGACATTGCATTCCAGCAGGGGCTTTGTGGCAGCTTCACTCAGAATGTGGCCATAATTACAGGGCTGGGAGTCAGGAGACGTGGGTCTTGGTCTTGGCTGTTTTTAACGGCCCAGTGGTCTTCACAATGTCACTTTACCTCTCTGGGCCTCAGTGTCCAGTGAGCATCCATACAGGCTGTGCTGGGTGGCCTTGTGTGTTGGACCTGTGTTTGGATCCTAGATAGACTGTCATGGAAGGCTTCAGCCGGTGGCTCCTTATAGCAGCTCCTGGGTTGCACTGAGCCCAGGGGTGACTCAATAACTTCACCTCAGGGACCCGCCTGACTGCACACCACCAAGGCTGCACGGTGCACGACTGCCCGTCCCCACCAGGCCCTTAGCAGGCCCTGCCTTGCAGCCTGGACTCCGTTATGTATTTCATGTGTCAAGTGTTATTAAGTTTGAATTCAGGGTTCATAAATTCTTTTATTTTGTTTCACACACGGAGTCTCTGGAGCCCAACATGCAAATTTATGGAAAGCAATATGCAAATAAGAGCGTAGCACATCCAGCGTGCTGTGGAGGAAAAGCTCTGAGCTGCCAGGAGACAAGGCTCCATGCTGGACTCTGCTCTCATCGGCTCAAGGACGTTTCCAGGGCTGAGTTTTCTCTGCTTTAATGTGTGAGAGTTGAGCCAGATGGTCCCTCAGCTTCCAGTTCAGTTCGCAAAGCCTAACATTCTATGTTTGGGTAAATTATTAAAGCGTCTACGGAGGGTGCTGAGGCATTGGTGGTTCAGCGATAGAATTCTTGCTTTTCATTTGGGAACCCTCATGTGCAGACATTGTCTGTCTGTCAGTGGAAGCTCGCGTGTTGCTGTGATGCTTGAAGAGGTTTCAGAAGAGCTTCCAGACTAAGGTGGGCTTGGAAGAAAGGCCTGGCAATCTGTTTCCAAAAATTAGTCAGTGAAAACTCTATGGATCACAATGGTCTGATCCACAAGCCACCATGTGGATGGCGCAGGACTGGGCAACATTTTAATTAAGCGATTAAGGGCAAGGGATATGGAGACCAAACACCTAGCTTCAAAGACCAGCTCTGCTATTCACTAGCTGCATGACCTTGGGCAGATTAGTTCCGTGAGCTTTCTGAACCTAGGTTTTCTCATCTGAAAACAGGGATGATTATTGTACCTACCGCATGGGATTGTGACCAGGACTAAATGAGTTGGTCCATGTGAAGTGTTTAGAACAATGCCCAGCACATAAAACCAAAAACTAAACCCATTGCCATCGAGTCGATTCCGACTCATAGTGACCCTATAGGACAGAGTAGAGCTGCCTTGTAGAGTTTCCAAGGAGTGCCCTGGTAGATTCGAACTCCTGACCTTTTGGTTGGTAGCTGTAGCTCTTAACTGGTACACCACCAGGGCTTCCACCCAGCACATGGTAAATATCAATTAAAATTTAGCTCTTGTTATTGCAAGTGATAATCCTTACAACATTCCTGTGAGGCAGGTTCTGTTCTCCTCGTTGACTCCTGAGGAAATTGAGGCTTGGAGAGAGTCTTAGCTTTCTAGTGCTGCTGTAACAGAAGGCCACTGTGGGTGGCTTTAAGGAACAGACATTTATTTTCTCACAAGTCTGGAGGCCAAAAGTCTAAATCAGGATCTCTCTCGGCTGTGTTGATGCCTTCTGTGAGCCTCTGTCTTAGTACTTGGTTTCTGCTGGTGATCTTTGGTCCTCCTTGGAGTTCTTTGGGGTCTGTCTTCCCCCTGTGTGCATCTCTGTGTCTATTCTGGTCTTTTTAAAACTTAAAAGTGATTAGGTTTAGGATCTACCCTACATTGGTATGGTGTCATTGACATAACAAAAGAAAAACCCTGTTTCCTGACAGGGTCACATCCACAGGTACAAAGGCCAGGAATTCAACACACATTTTTGAGAGACACAATTCAATCCATAATGGAAAGGTTAAGGGCCTTGCCCTAAGTAAGGTGATCCATGTGGAACTTAAAGCTGAAACTGCCCACACTTGCCTATCCCACCACTCAGTGCTCTGGAATGGTCCTCTCTGGCCTATCCCTCATCACAGTGTCCAGACCCAAGAAGTCTGCCTTCCTTCCTTTCCCCTTCCTCAGGGCGTGATCTCCAGCTGTTCTTTGAGACTCTCAAATTGAGAGGAAAGCATTTGACATGCTAATTCATATGATTTTCCCCTGAAACTCAAGAGGGGGGCAAAAGGCAAAGCCAAATAGCTAAGAGGCCTTTTGGCAGCCTGATGCAACTCTCAAGGGTAACTACTGGTGTCCAGGGCTGCAGCTTGTGAGAGGAGACCGATGGACCCCAGACCATGCTGCCACCAAAGATTCCAGCTCTCCCAGGTCCACTCAGGCCTCCCCAGGACCCAGCATCTGTCAGGGTGGCAAGCTCATCTACACGCCACGCACACACACTCAGGTTTATCTACAGGACTAATGAATTCTGCCAATGCGATAATCAGCAGGAAGGGAAAAGTCAACCAGAGCTAATGCTTTCCAGAGTGCAATATAATTAATTTAAAATGACTTATTTAGTGAAATGGCAATGATGAGGCTAATGTTATCTCCCCAGACGACAAGCCTATTAGTTTTATGCTGCCTGTGGGGTGAAGCAGGGAAGCAGGGCAGTCACACAGAAGTGTGTGACACCTTGAAGGGCTTCTGCTTCCTCCCTTGGCTCCTTTGGCCTCTGCTTTGTGCTGGGGATTAGTAGGCTTCTGCTTCTTACTAGGACAGAGCAGCTGCAGGAGCCCCTCACTGCCACAGATCCTTCCTACAGTCCTAGGGAGAGGTAAGCCCACAGCAGCCAGCGTCCTCTTCTCTAGCCATTGGACCTCTTTAGAGTGTCAAAAAGCAGAGATGTCACCTTGAGGACTAAGGTGCACCTGACCCAAGCCATGGTGTTTTCAATCACCTTGTATGCACAGGAAAGCTGGACAATGAATAAGGAAGACTGAAGAAAAATTGATGCCTTTGAATTATGGTGTTGGTGAAGAATATTGAATATACCATGGACTGCCAGATGAACAAACAAATCTGTCTTGGAAGAAGTACAGCCAGAATGCTCCTTGGAAGCAAGAATGCTGAGACTTCATCTCACATACTCTGGGCATGTTATCAGAAGGGACCAGTCCCTGGAGAAAGACATCATGCTTGGTAAAGTAGAGGGTCAGTGAAAGAGAGGAAGACTCTTGATGAGATAGATTGACACAGTGGCTGCAATGATGGGTTCAAGCATAGCAACGATTGTGAGGATAGCACAGTACCAGGCAGTGCTTTGTTCTATTGTACATAGAGTTCCTAAGACTGACTTGACAGCACCTGACAACAACAACAACATCAACAAGGTGGTACCACTATGGCTGGAGGAAGGGACACAGGCTGCTGATGGGCACTTGTTCAGGAGGAAGCTCTGGCCGAGATGAATGCCTGGAGACATGCTGAAAGGAGGGGCCTGGAGAAAGAGTCTTATTTGCAGTATTAGAAAAAAAAAAATTAGAAAGTCTCTGGTAATTGGGCAGTCCTAGATTTAAGTCTCAGCCCTATGACCTTGCACAATCACTAGATTGTCTGGTCTGCCTCCTCACCTGTACACTGGCAATGGTAGCACCTGCCTCATGGAACTGTTTAGGTTCTCCTTTTACTGGCTGCATGAGACATTCAAGACAAAATCATGGCCCACTCATAGCAAAGACTTCATGTAGGAAGTTTTGCACTTAATCTTGGTGTATGTGTCCTGTTACTTTTCTTTCTTCGTTTGCTTCGGCTTTTAATTCATGCTAGTTGGTCTTTTATGTACTCTCACAAGGGTTCTTAATCCATTTCTGGAATAAAGTGAAGAACAAATAAATGACAAGTTGTTGTGAAGATTAAGTGACAATTGCAAAGTGTGTAGTACTTCATGGATGCTTCTTCCCTCTCTTCTTGATGGGACTCCATTGTCTGCTCCCCGTTCTCACTGGGGGAGGGCTGCACAGCTTCGGGAGGACCCTGTCTGGAAGGGGGTCGGGAGCCAATGAGCAAACAATGGAAGCTCAGTCTAGGGACTCCAGGTGTAAGCTGAATAGATGGTCCAAGAACTAGGTCACTTCATAGTCAGAGGGAAAAGGTAGAGCCAAGAAATGAAGAGTGGATGAGTTTAGGGAGAGCTGATGATAAGAAGGGTCAAGGTAGATGGTGTGTGTTGGGGGGTGCAGCAGTTCTTGTGCTGAAAAACTGACAATTGTGGCAGCTTTTTATGGTGTTATTACTTACTGTGGCCCCACGTACAATGGAACGAAATGCCGCCCAACCCTGCACCATCCCCATGATAGGTTGCAGATCAGACCGTTGTGATTCATAGGGTTTCCAGGAGATCACGAGGCCTTTCTTTCTCATCTGTCTTAGTCTGGAAGCTCTGCTGAAACTTATTCAACATCATAGCAACTCGTAAACCTTCACTGACGAATGGGTAGTAGCCGCACATAAGATGCATTGGCTGGGAATCGAACTCCAGTCTCCTACATGGAAGGTGAGAATTCTACCAGTGAACCACCAATGCCCCATGTGGTGTGTAGGGTACTTAAAAGGAGCCAAAGTGGGGGGGGCACTTGGGAGGTGGTGGAGGAGCGTAGATAATCTGGCAGGTTTCTGTGTGCCCGGAAAGGGCAAGAAAAGGGGGTTCTGGAATGACTTAGGTATGACTGAGGCAAGAAGTGGACCCCAGTGCTGTTGGCCAATGAGGGTTCAGCAAGCTCTCTTCAATTTTGCCCAAACAAAATAGTGCGAGAATATGGGTCTCAGAAAAGCAGGACTGATAAGGCCTTTAATCTTTTAAGTCATATGGCAGCAAAGCTGAAGGACAACAGACTCACTGACTCGCCTTTGCATAGAAATGAATTCTGGAAATTTTCTCTCTGACCCAAGAAATAAATGAACATCCAAAAGGATAGAGGACTTTTTTTTTTTTTACCTCTATCTGGGCAAAAGTTTAGTTTTCTCAAGCCTGTGAAGCTGATAAAACAGAAGCTCTAGAAGCAGCAGAAATGGAGAAAGTTTAGACAAAATTTCAGCAAAAGTCAGGATGAGTAAACTTGAACTCTGAGTTAGACAGACTTTGAATCCCCACTTACAAGCCCTGTGACCTTGAAAGAGTTACTTAGCTTCATCAACCCTCCTTTTCTTCATCTGTAAAATGGGGGTAGTAGTGGCTCCTGCTCTCTTGGCTCTCTGTGAGAAATTAGGTGAATTAACGTGAGCACCGCATTTAGATCAGGGACTGTCACAGAGCAGACTCTCAACAAATGTATTGTCATGGTGTGCCGTAGAGTTGATTCCGGCTCATAGAGACCTACAGGACAGAGAACTGCCCCGCGTAGAAGCTGACTGCCACATCTTTCTCCTGAGGAGCGGCTGATCGGTTCGAACTGCGGACCTTTCAGTTAGCAGCTGAGTGCTTAACCACTGCGCCACTAGGGCTACTTTGATAAATGTTAGCTCATCATTATTAAAAGCAAATATGTTCAGAAACGATATTCAGAAAATTTACATTTTTTTATTCTTTAAAAATACATTTTCTTTATCTTCTTGACATCTGAGACAATCTAGAAAAGAAAATGACTTTCTTTGTTATGATAATACTGACGGTTTCTGCTCTATGACTTTCGCTCATTTCCCGTAAACTAACAAAAGCCAAGAGGTGCTAGATTCAGTAGCTCAGAGCTCCATTTGCAACAGAAATTTAAAAATTTGAAGTAATTTGTTCAAATTAAAAAAAAAAAAAATAGCTTCTGTCGATTGCCTAGGGGCTTATTTACATGTAATTCACCAAATAAAATAATATTTAATACAAACAAGTTAGACACAATATATTTTTCTATTTTCTGACACCTGTAGAATATTTTAAAAATGCAACTTTCATTAGTATCTGGGGCCCACATTTGGGTGGGTGATGCTCTGTGGTGAGATTTAAGCGGGTCTGGGCATGTCAGGAGGCACCCTGGTGATGCAGTGGTTAAGAGCTCGGCTGCTAACCAAAAGGTTGGCAGTTAGAATCCACCAGGCACTCCTTGGAAACCCTATGTGGCAGTTCTACTCTGTCCTATAGGGTCTCCATGAGTAGAATCAACTTGACTGCAATGGCTTTGGGTTTTTGCAGCCTTTTGTAGGGGCTATTTTGCATGGGGGTGGGGCACACGGAGGAAACGGTCTGCAGGGGCCTCAGGTTCCACATTGGTGATGGGAAGGGAAGGTTGGCGGTGCTGCTCTCCCACTCAGTCCCCTCCCTGGCCCCTGGACTGGCACCTGGGCCTTCTGCAGAGGAGGCAGAAGAGCTGCTTGAGGGAGGGCGAAGCCGTCAACTAATAGGTTCTTGTCAAGCATACTAGTGAATTGAAGTCAGCCAGACACAGGGTTGTAAGAACAGAAAGGTTTATTCAGTTTGCAGACTGGGAGGCAGGCAGGATCTCCTGACCTAAGGCTGCCAGCTCCCTGAACCAGGGCAGATTTGCTCCTTTTAGAGGGAGTGACATACGTATGCATGAACAGTGAGGGCAGGATCTTCAGTCTTGTGATGCGTTTGCAGACCGCATAATTTTAGTGAATGGGTTTTTGCGCACAGCTCTAAAAATACTGTGGACAGCCCTAAAAAAATGGCTATGGCTCACTACTGCCACCCCAGGAAGGTCATATAGCTGGTAGATTCAAAGTCAGTGCACCCGCGCCTGCGCCTCCTGCCAGAAGAAGACAAGAAACCTGGGGATTCGACCAATTACGGTGAAGTGTTGTAAAAGTTGTAACAAAAATGTAGCAAGAGTAGACTTTGCACAACTATTACGGGATGGTTAACCATTTCATGACTGCCTACTTCAAGGACACCAGGAGTGTGAGGAGGGGAGCTGGCCTTCTCCCTCGCAGAGGACGGCTTGGTGAGGATGGAGGAGAAAAGGGTGCTCCTTCTGCCCCTCCAGTGTTCATGGCTTTGGCAGCATTCGGAGGGAGCACCAGGCAGCCCCCCAGCTTTCTCACAGGAGACCTCAGACACAGAGGAGCCACGGCAGCAGGGAGAAGCTGCCCTCAAGTGGCTTTTGGGCAATGGTCATTAAAAGCAGCGAGGGGTCCTGAGGCATGCTAGGACATGGGTGAATCTTGAAAACATTATGCTGAGTGAAATAAGTCAGACACGAAAGGACAAAATACTGTACAATCTCACTTATATGAAATATCTAGAACAGGAGCATGTACAGAGACACAAGTTCATTGGTGGTTACGAGGAGCTGGTGGGGAGGAGGAGACTCCTTGTTTAGGGGACACTGAGCTTCTGTTAAGGGTGATGGAAAAATTGGGAAATTGCACAACATGATGAATTGAATTGTACGTGTAAACAATGTTGAAATGGCAAATATTTTATTGTGTATATAAATTTACCATAATTTAAAAAAAAGTAGGGAGGAGGCTGGGGCAGTAGTGTGGGAAAGATCTGCTGCAGAGAACACGTGTGAGACCCTGCCCATGGACCTGTGGAAACGAGAGGCTTTGAGAGTGGGCGGGAGGCCTTGAACCTGGCAACTGGTAGAAGGAGTCAGTGAAACCTGAGTTTTATCATTAATATGACTATAACGGGAGCCCTGCGGACGCAGTGGTTAAGAGCTCAGCTGCTAACCAAAAGGTTGGCAGTTTGAATCTACCAGCCACTCCTTGGAAGTCCTATGGGACAGTTCTAATCTGTCCCATAGGATGGCTATGAGTCAGAATTGACTTGATGGCAAAGGGTTTTTTATTTTTATGACTAGAACATAAGCAAGGTGTGGTGAAGACTGAGTATACTCGGGTAACAGGTCTATTTTCATTTATTATTATTATTTTACCAAAATATCTCAGCTTTGCTCTGACCACAGTATCTAAGAAGAAAAATGTACATGTTTTCCTCCCTGGCTTCAAGGTTACCCTAATTTTGACACCTCTAGGCTTCAGTTGCATTAATTTCCTAGGGCTGATATAACAAAGTACCAGAAGCTGGATGGCTCAAGGTAACAGAAATTAATTTTCTTACAGTTCTGGAGTTAGGAGTCCAAAATCAGGGTGTTGGCAGGGCCATGGTCCTCCGAAGGCTCAAGGGAAAGACACCTCCTGGCCTTTTCCAGCTTCTGGGGCCCAAGGTGCTCCTTGGCTTGTGGTGGCGTTCCTCCAATCTGTACCTCCATCTTCACATGGCGGCTTGCTTTGACTCTAAGTGGAACCTCTCTGGAGAGTTGTAATATGGAAATACACCTTTGAATAGTCCTGAGAGAGAGAAAGAAGGGAGATAAATCTGCCCAAATCCCCCCTTTCTCATTTCCTATTGGTATAGGTTTTCCCTTCCGGGAGGTAACTCCACCGGACTTCTGGGCTGTGTCATCTGGTTCCTCGGCAGCAACTCAAGAAACCGGACCCCTCACCCTGTGATGTTTAAGTGCAGAGGGCATTGACCAAAAAGGAGAGAAAGAAGGAGGTGATCGAGGAATCTAAGAAGGCACTCAAGGTTTACGCCTTAATACAGTCTACCCTTTGTACACTCAGATCCACTTACACCCTCCCTTTCTGTCTAGGTCTCACATTACTACCTGGGCCCTCCATTTTTCCCCGTAGAATTGAAGATATGTTCTTTTGCTGACAGGGTAGGTACAAATCTAATCAGTTATGGAGTTCCCTTCAAGGTGGTGGTCATTTACGATCTCCTAGAAGACCAAGGCAAGAGTACTAATGCAACGAGCTACTGTCCCACTGCCATAGCTACTTCTGAGGCCGTACTTGGTATTTATTACCTCCCTCCTCCAAAACAAAACAAAAAAAAAAGCCAAACCCACTGCTATCGAGTTGACTCCAACTCATAGTGACCCTGTAGGACAGAGTAGAACTGCTCCATAGGGTTTCCAAGGAGCACCTGGTAGGTTCGAACTGCTGGCATTTTGGTTAGCAGTTGCAGCTCTTAACCACTACGCCACCAGGGTTTCCCCTCCTCCTCCACTCTTTCTATATTCTCTTTACTGTTAGCTAAGTTTTGCCTAGTCTGGGTTGTTTATACGGTGGGGTGACCCAGACCTTCATTTCCAAAGGGTCTAAGCCCTTAGAAGTCCTGTTTCTGCTGGATTGAAACTGGTATAGTTGCCCATCAACAATAATCACAGGACACAGAAGTATTAAGAGATAGACTAGTGAATTCCTTGGGTTCAGACATCTCTTTCCTGCCCCTATGTGGTCTTTTCCTGGTAAGCAGCATCACTCACCCCAGCCAATGCAGAAACTCCCTTCTAGGTCCATCTCAACGAGGTGCGGGAAGTTGCCAGGCAGTAGCCACTGCTTCTAGTTGAGTAGAATCCTTACTACGTCCTTTGACAGAAATGTTCCACTCCTGTGAACTAGGATCTCTGATGAACTTAAGTGCAGAGTATGGTACAGTGAGAGGACCACTTCTACTTCCGACTCTTGGTTCTTGGACCCAGGCATTTTAGCTATAGTGAACACGGTATTGTACATCAGTCATCGGCTCAAGGTATATTATCCTTTCTGGAAGGTAGCAACCCAGCAATGTGGTGTCGTTCAGGCTTCGCCTAGCCTTATAACATGACATTGTGCCATCGTTTCAGGCCAGCTGTTTCTGGTGATATGGCACATGATAAGACCAGTGAGTCATATGGTCAGGAGCTGATTGTCATACGTCTTTTGCTGTAAAAATATGTCCTTTGTTATGAAACAATATGGAGTAGGCTATTATGCCAATGGATAATGTATTCTCTAAGCTCTAAAACGGTGTGGTGGCATGGACATTGTGGGCAGGGAAGGCAACCCCACATCCAGAGTTTGTATTGATTCCAGCAAGGACAAATTCCTGCCCCTTCCAATATGAACAGTGTCCAATGAAGTTAACCTGCCACCAGGTGTTCACCAATTCCCTGAAGAATTATATCAAGGGTTCAGCTTCCACCAGGGGATAGACCTGGAAGGACATTGAACTGGAAGTCAAGACTTTTTGGACTTCTCATGCCAGTGAATCAACAGGAAAAGAAGGGGTTACCGTACTGGCTGTGGTGATTGATCCTGACCATCACAGGGCTGCTACTAGGCAATGGGGGTAAGGAGGAGAATGTCAGGAATGCAGGAGCTCCTCTAGGGTATCAGTTAGTACTCCCATGTCTTGTAACAGAAGCCAATGGAAAATTACAACAATTCCGTTCATTGGGGATTGCTAATAGCCCAGACCCCTTAAAGAAGAAGGTTTGGGTAACCCCACCAAACCCCAAACCAAACCCATTGCCGTCAGTCAATTCAGACTCATAGCGACCCTACAGGATAGAGTGGAACTGCCCCATGGGATTTCTAAGGAGCAGCTGGTGGATTCGAACTGCTGACCTTTTGGTTAGCAGTCAAATGCTTAACCACTTTGCCACCAGAGCCCCATGGGTCACACCACAGGCATGCTGAAAGCACTCCGCCAGGTGGCGCACTTGCTGAAGTCAAGTGGGAATATGGGATGGAAAGTGGGAGAAGGGAGTGACTAGATACAATCGGTTACAGAAATGAACAATATTACCAGTCAGTCTTAAATTTGCAAACGCTGGTAGCATGTATCAAGACTTCATTTCTCCTACTGGCTGAGTAGTATTCCATTTTAAGTATGTACCACATTTTGTTTATCCATACATCTATTGATTATTGTTCTCACTTTTTGGCTACTGTGGCTAGTGCTGCAATGAACATTGGTGTAGAAATCTCTTTTTGAGTCTCTGCTTTCAAATCTTTTGCATATACACCTAGGAGTAGAATTGCTGGGTCATATGGTAGTTTTATTTTTAGTTTTTCGAGGAATCGTCACACTGATTTCCACAATGGTAACCCATTCTATATTGCCACTAGCAATGGGTTAGGGTTTCAATTTCCCCATATCCTTGCCAACATTTGTTACTTTCAGTTTTTTTTTTTTTTTTTTTTAACCTTGGCCATTCCTTCAGAGGGTTTTCAATAGCTAGTTTTTTGGAAGTCGATTGCCAGGCCTTTCTTCCAAGGCACCTGTGAGTGGACTCAAACTGCCAAACTCTCAGTTGGCAGCTAAAGGACACTAAAGGATTGGGTGGTAACTTTCACACAATCATATTCTATTTCTGATTTTTTTCTCACACTTCTATCAAAGATTGAGGGGAATGTGTGTATGTTTGTGTGTGTGTATGTGTGTGCGTTTGAGTATAAGTAGTTTGGCCTTGAGCTGCCTACATGAATGATATCTAACTAATACCAAACACCCTGCTATTGGGGGGAGAACACTTGTAGAAGGTTCTAGAAGGTGCTCAGTGAGAAAAAAATTAGCAACCACAGGTCAAACTTCAGGCTTAATGGTTATGTTTCATGATCTCACACTTTTCAGAGAATTAAAGGCAGTAATCACTAGAATCAATGTCACCGTAAACACTCCACCTCGAAACCAAACCAGGTGCTGTTGGGTTGATTGACTCGTGGTGACCCCATGTGTGTCAGAGTAGAACTGTGCTCCATAAGGTTTTCATGTGGCTGACTTTTCTGAAGTAGATCATGAGGACTTTCTCCCAAGGGAGCGCTGAGTGGACTGCAACATTTTGGTTAGCAGTCAAGTGCTTAACTGCTGGCAATACCCAGGGACTCCTACCCCATATCAAAACCCATTGCTGTCGAGTCTATTCAGACTCCTAGCGACCCTATAGGATAGAGTAAAAGTGTCCGATAGGGTTTACAAGGAGCTGCTGGTGGATTCGAACCTTTGGTGAGCAGCCAAGCTCTTAACCACTGGGCCACCAGGGCTCTCTACCCCACGTCAGGGCTGTTTCAATATTTTAAGTGGATTTTGTTACTGATGATTTTTAAAACACATAGACCCATGTCCTGAAGTCCGCACTGTGGTCCCAGGGAAATGAAGACGGGGGACAGGGGCTTTCTGACATTGATGTCTCAGTGTCCTGCAGATGCCTCACTCCCAGGGACCTTCCTTCCTGGCACAAGTTTATGTCTCTCTGCCTCTAGCAATAATTTTTTTTCTTTTTTGCCATTTTATATATATGACAATCACTTACATGGAGAGTTATTTATGTGGCACTTTGCAAAGGGCTTTAAAAACACAATTGCTGTTCAGTTATTCCTTACAGCTCCCTTGTAGGGACGATCACGTCTACACACCAAGGTTTTCAGGATACGGCAGCACACTGCTTCTTGTATAGGTTGCACCAGAAGTCGGGAGCAGGAATCCTAGCTGCCACCCCAGGGCTGCCCAGAGGCTCTGAATATCTCCATTTGTGCTGGAAGCTTCCTCTGCAGGGGATATTTCCAATTCAAATGGGAGATTCACAGGAAGCTGGAGCAATGTGAAAGTTGGTACCTGGCGTTTGGTCAGAGCGTGGTGCTCAGGGCACCCAGGACCTTCGCCATCTGTTCCTGGAGCCTAGGAGCTTTGGGCAGAAGGCCCAGCTCTGTGAACAATGACAGCCCAAAGGACACTCTGTCTGGATGGTTCCTGTGAGCTATTGTTCTTGTTTTGATAATCACTGACCATGCAGACCATTTGGGGGCACGGGTGGGTCCTGTCCAGGCGCTCCCAGGTGTAGGTGGGAGGTGGGGATATGTCTCTGGTCCCTGAGGGCCAGAGCTGCTCCTAACAGGCTGCTGAGTGGGCGCAGCAACCCCCATGAGGGCAGACCAGGGTGGGTGGCTTGGAAGGAGGAGGCAGGAGTAATGAATTCCTGACTTCACAGCAGCTGCTGTCATGTTCCCTGAGGCTCTGGCATGGCCTCTGCTATAGACTGAACTGTGTCCCCCAGACACTTATGTTGAAGTCCTAACTCCTACACCTGTAAACATGGCCCTGTTTGGAAATAGAGGTTTTCTTGTTGTGAGAGGGAGATCATAGCAGAGCAGGGCAGGTCCTCAACCTAACGCCTTCTGAGCCCGGTCTCTTATAAAACGAGCAGAACAGACACAGAAGCACACACAGGGGAGATGCCATGTGACAATGGAAACATGAACCTACAAACCCAGGAACACCACGGATTGCCGGCAGCTGAAAGAGACAAAGAAGGACCTTCTCCTAGGGGCTAGGCCATGAATTCTCCTAGAGCCCTGGCTTAGCCTCCAGAGCTGTGAGAAAGAAAATCACTGTCCTTTAAGGCCACCCACTCGTGGTATTTTTTGTTGCAGCAGAACTAGGTAACTAAGACGGTCTCTGTGCATTTCCTTGGAGTGCTCAACCTTTATCCATGCCCTGAGTGACGCCACCCTCACAAGGCCACAGCGGGGATTCCTGGTGTGCTCTAGCTCATTCCCCACAGCTGGCAGGTCCAGAGTTGTGATGGGGAGAAGAGTGTCTATGCCGCCTCCAGGAGCCTCTAGGGGGAGTGAGGGAGGGATAGAAGGGCAACAGAGAGCCTGCCGCAGTCACAGCGACTTCCTCGTCTGCAAAAACGCCACCCCCACGTGCTTTGTCTCATTTGAGGATCCACGGCACCCTGTGCAGTTAACATTATTAACTCCATTTTACAGATGAAGAAACCAATACTCAAAGTGGTTATATGGCTTCTTCAAGATTACACAGCTAATTAGGAGTAGCACGGGGGCTCATTAGCCTCTTCAATGAGCCAAGGTACCTGAGGTCTCTCTCTGGGGCTTCTGTTTTCTTACGTGTAAAGGGAGGGTCTCTTGTATTTCTTCTAGCATAGAGGGCCTTCTAGCTGCATCTGACGCTCACCTCAGAATTACCTGCGGCAAAGTCTGCTTCTGATGTCCTCACCTGATGTGATCCTTGGTGGAATCTCTCACTTCTCCCTGGTTTCCTGGAAGAAGCTGAATGTACACAGAGAGAGTGCTGGTAAGAGGCCACGGGCCATGGAGATAAATGAGATTTTGTCACGAGTGCCAACTGAAGAGGCTGCGACATATTAGTGAGTCCCGTCTTCTGGCAGGCATCTTAAGGGAAAAGGGAGCATCCCACCCACAGGTCCCTGCTGGGGGTGGGGTTCTCCAACAAGCTGACATAGTTCACCTCTGAACTTGAAAGCTCTCTTCCCTTGAAAACCGTTTGCTTTTATCTCCGTTAAAGGGCTCTGTGTGAAACATCAGTTTTAGCTCAAGAGTGTTCGCTCTCAGCTTCCTCAGGAAAGTGAACAAGG
This sequence comes from Loxodonta africana, assembly GCF_030014295.1. Lineage (NCBI taxonomy): Eukaryota > Metazoa > Chordata > Mammalia > Proboscidea > Elephantidae > Loxodonta > Loxodonta africana. Next base: position 52,561,809 of record NC_087366.1, read on the forward strand.
CTCTTCTATTTCAAGATCTGAAGGCAGGCCCCCTGAGGCCAACCCTGGGACAGGCCCTCTCTAGAGCTCTGTGGGGATAACTTTGCCCCTGTCAGTAGCTTTGTCCTGCAGGGGTCTCCGCTTCAGAGACGACATCAGCCACTGCCTGCTCACCTCTCCTGCATGAGTCTGAAGAACGAGATAATGACAAAACCTGCAAATGGCTCCTCACTTATTTCCTGGGCCTGCCTCACTTAGCCACTTCCTGAACAGGAGGTAGGAGCCTGGCGGCTGGTTCTTGGTGCCTGTGAGGGAGACTATTACAGCAAAGTCAAAAATACGTTCCCTTAGAAATTTGAGATTGAGTTGAATGAGCACTGATCACGGTTGGCCCTTGAATATTTTATTTCTTATTTTGCATTTGCTGAGCACCTACGGTGTTCAGAGCATTGAGATACGGCTTTAGGAGAGAGGAAAGTCTTAGTGTACTAACCAGAGGGTTGGAGGTTCAAGTCTACCCAGAGATGTCTCAGAAGGCAGGTCTAGTGATTTACTTCTGAAAAACCAGCCATTGAAAACCCTGTGGAGCACAGCTCTACTCGGACCTACAGAATGGCAGCTGCTGCGGCTGGTAAAGTCTTAGTGTGGCAGATGCTCTTGGTTGCTGAACCAACAACTTTTCCCAACCTCCTTCTGCCTTTGTAGGTGAGCATGCCACACAAGATAGAGGCTTAAAATGCTATCTACTCACTTCCCCCAGCTTCCTCACAGCAGGGGAGTGTCCTTGTGACCCAGTCTTGATTAAAGAACCAGGAGGGGAAGTCTACTAGGGAACTTCTGGGACAGTTTCCCTGTGACAGAAAGAAACAGGAGGAGAGGTTGTCCTTCCTTCCTCCTGATATGATTGCATGAGGTTGGCTGGTTGATAACCAACTTACCCCCTTGAGGGTATCAGGCACACTCTGAGAAAGGTGGAATGGAATGGTGGAATGCAATGAGGACTTCCCATTACTGCTGAATCAATCAATCCTGGAACCTCCTAACGCTAGACCTCTTAATGTATGAGATAATAAATGTCAATAACTTAAACAATACAATCTTTAAAGCCATTTCAGTTAAAATATTCTGTTACCTGCACTCAGAAGCACCCTGAGTGAAACGTACAGAAAACAGACTTTTCCCCTATAAGGAGATTAGTATCCAGGGGAGACAGGCCAAGCACACATCAGGCACCGGGAAAGCACTGACTAACTCATGCTGTACCCATGTCATACCCATCATGTACCAAGACCAAAAAATCAAACTCATTGCTGTTGAGTCGATTCCACTCATAGCCACCCAAAAGGACAGAGCAGAACTGCCCCATCGGGTTTCTAAGGAGCAGCTGGTGGATTCGAACTGATGACCTTTTGGTGAGCAGCCGAGTTCCTAACCACTACGCCACCAGGGCTCCCCGTCACGTACAGATGGACCTTATTTTATTTAAAAATTGCATAGAAACAGTGTGTAATGCAAATTATACTTCTCCATTGATTTCCTAAATGCTTCTCAGCTACTTTATCTCTATTAATAATTGGTATTCAACTAACAGTATCTCCTGACATGTTAGAGTTTTCTTCTTCTGTTTCGACAAGTGGTAAATACCTAGAAATCCCTATCATTAAAGGGAATTATTTTGTAAACAAGGTATCTGTTTCACCAAATGAATATTCATCCTTTACCTTATCTGCCTGGTGATTTTATATTTATAAGAGGGATCCTAATGAGAGGCATACTTGTGGTTCCATCTGACTGTCAAGCTCTGTGGGCAAATCTATGACCACCACAGGCCAGAACAGAGGCGCACGTGGGATTAGGCTCATGCCTTCACTGTTCCCGTTGTTTTTGGTGTTCTATCTACATGCAACAGATGTTACAATAACGCTTGTGACTGAAACTCCGAGACCACACGTAACCAGCTGCCGCTGAGTTGACCCCAACTCGTGGTGACCCCGTGCATGTCAGAGTAGAACTGTGCTTCACAGGGCTTTCGATGGCTGATTTTTCAGAAGTCAATCACCAGGCCTTTCTTCCGAGGCACCTCTGGGTGGACTTGAACTTTTTGGTTAGCAGTCAAGTGTGCTAACCATTTGCACCACTCAGGGACTCCAGACCACATATACGTCATTCAAATAAGAGGGAAACCATTTGCAGGATTTACAGTGGCGCTATCTAAACACCTATCACAAAAGACTCAAACCCTTCATCCTTAGTGAGGGCATCAAAGGCTTGGTAGCTGAAAATTAGTGATTGGAATTTCAGGGAGGGTTCCTGGTGAGCCCGATGGGGAAGGGGTTCTCACCCCCTCCAGGCTTTCTCCTGTTCGGGAGAACCAGAAGCCTGTTCCCAGACTCCCTCGTTAGCAGAGTGCTGCGCGTGGTTTAATTCTGCCCGTGAGTTTCCCTGGAGCTAGATGTGGAAGTCAGAGTGGAGGTTGAAGCCATTCTGCCTTCTCCAGCATGGCAGCATGTGTGTGAGCTCTGGGCGACATGACTTTCCCAGTCTTTTTTCAGAGACTGACCATTTCCCAGCCAGCACCGGCCTGCCCCCGCCACCTCAGGCGTGCTGGGCAGCTGTGAACATCAGCGGTGGTTTCTGCAGCTTTCAGATCTCCGGGTGGCAGCAGCCATTTCCTGATCCCTGGGACCATGGCTGCAGTGATAAATGTGAGATTTCGTGGTGGCTGTTGGAAACCCTGGTGGCGTAGTGGTTAAGTGCTATGGCTGCTAACCAAGAGGTCGGCAGTTCAAATCTGCCAGGTGCTCCTTGGGAACTCTACGGGGCACAACTCGACGGCCGTGGGTTTGGTGTTTTGAGTTTGGTGGTGGTGCACCTGAATTTCTGTCCTCCAGCCCTTCTAAGGATGTGGTAAGCACCCAATTCCCGTGAAAGCTAGGCAACTGCAAAGTTAGAAGGAGTAGTCCCCAAGACCACCCTACTTCTGACACCAATTGTAAGTTCAGGGGGTTCCTGTAACCACCCTTGACTTTGAGAATTTGCTAGAAGGACTCAGGGAACTCACAGAAAACAGTTATCCTTGCAGTTATGGTTTATTACAGGGGAAGGATGCAGATTCAAGTCAGTCAAGGGAAAGGAACATGGAGTGGAATGCAGGAAAAGCTCCAGCGTGGAGCTCCTGCCCTCCTCTCCCATGGAGTCATGGACACATCACTCTCCCAGCAACAGTGTACGAATACAATGATGATTTCACTCACTGCTGCATCAACCGACCCCATAGAACCTCCTATCCCCAGATGTGTGAGATCAGAGGAGTCAGGAACTTCAGCCACACAATTGTTTAAGCCATTTCAATTGGATTAAGGGGTTAAGAAGCAAGGAGCCCTGGTGGTGCAATGGTTAAGCCCTCGGCTGCTAACTGAAGGGTCAGCAGTTTGAACCCACCAGCTGCTCCGTGGGAGAAAGGCCTGGCGATCTGCTTCCGTAAAGATGACAGCCTAGGAAACCTTATGGGGCAATTCTACCCTGTCACATGGAGTGCCTGTGAGTCAGCATTGACCCCATGGCACCCGAGGACAACAGCAAGAGGTTAAGCATCTTACTACTAATAATAGCAAATATCTGCATACACTGTAGTGTTACTGCTGTTAGGTGCCGTCAAGTTGGTTTGATTTATCCTGACCCTACGTACAACGGAGTGAAACACTGCCCATCCTCACGCTCGTTGTTATGCCCGAGCCCATTGTTGCAGCCACTGTCAGTCCATCTCATTGAGGGTCTTCCTCTTTTTCGCTGACGCTTTACTTTACCAAGCATGATGTCCTTCTCCGGGAACTGATTCCTCCTGATAACTTGTCTAAAAAGTATGTGAGAAGTCTCGTCATCCTCATTTCTAAGGAGCATTCTGGCTGTACTTCTTCCAAGAGAGATTCGTTTGTTCTTTTGGCAGTCCGAAAAAACCAGTTCCAACTTATAACAACCCTGTAGGACAGAGTAGAACTGCCCCACAGGGCTTCCAAAGAGGGCCTGGTGGATTCAAACTGTCGACCTTTTTTGGTTAGCAGCTGAGCTCTTAGACTTCGCCACCAGGGTTTCCTTTGCAAGTCTACGATATATTAATATTCTTCTCCAACACCATAAATCAAAGGCATCTATTCTAGGTCTTCCTTATTCGTTGTTCAGCTTTCACACGCATCTGAGGTGCCTGAAGACACCATGGCTTGGGTCAGGCGTGCCTTAGCCTTTAAAGTGATGCCTTTGCAGGTTTGGTTTGACGTTGTAGTAGGTACTATTACTCCTCTGTGCCAGGCACTGTTGTAAGCAATTGCTATGTATTGACTCCTTTAGTCCACACAGCCACAATCCATTGTAGTAAGTACTATTATCAGCTCCATTTTATGGAGGAGAAGACTGAGGTGTTAAGGATTGAATTGTATTCCCCCCAAAAGATATAGTCAGTGAGTTCTATCAGTCCTTCTAGAAAAATTCTGCGTAAACTTATAAGTCCAAACTGAATCAAAGGTAAGGATGGCCCCGAGTTGTCTACTTTTTGTGATCTGGGTTCCTAGCTGAGCAGGAGGGACTATCAGGGCTATCACTGGGCGCTGACCGTCGTCAGGAACACCGGACTCGGCGTCAGGTGTTTTGAGCTCTAGGCCTCACTCTGTTGAGTGATCCCGAAGGAAAGTGACTTGAGGCGCTCAAGCTCTCTGGGCTGGGACACTTGTCTGCCAAATGAGACACTCATCTGTAGCTAGCGTCGGTCGGGTCCCAGGGGCAGGGCCAACTTCTGGGGTGTGAGGGTGTGCAGCCCCATGAGACCCCATGCTGAGGAGGGCCTGTGCTTAGCTTAATGCTCTCCTATCATTGTGCAGAAATTTTGAATAATTTTTGGACAAGGTGCCTGCCTTTTCATCTTGCTCTGCGCTCTGCAAAACCTGCAGCCAGTATACATAAGCTGCCCATGGAGGGGCAGGTTTCCCGAAGATTTACTGCTGCAATTCCAGGCCTGGAGGGGTTGCTGCTCACTCTCACTCATTTGCTCAGCAATAATAATGAAGACTGCAGCCACCATTTATTGGGTGTCCAGTAGGGGCCGGATTCTAGGCCAATAAGGGCTTTACAAACATCATTGCACACCTAAGATCCAATTAGCAAGGCTTTAAGATAATGAAACAGATTCATCATTGACATAGAACTCTCACCCAAGGTCACGCAGCCAGGGTCTGAATCCAGCTTGGTTTCACTGCCCAGCCTGTTCACTAGACTCTTTGCTGTTACGTGCCAGGAATTGCGTGGAGATCTGAGGGTCTGGCGTCCAGTCCCTGTCCTCGGGGGGTTAAGCATCTTACTGATAATAGCAGTTAACACCAATGTAGCACTTACTGTGTGCCAGACACTGCTTAAGCAATATGTTAACTCATTTAACCCACACAGCCGCAATTCGTTCTAGTAGGTGCTGTTATTAGTCCCATTTTATAGAGGGGAAAAGTGAGGTGTTGTGGGTTGAATTGTGTCTCCCCAAAAGATACGTTCAAGTCTTAAATCCCAGTACTTGCAAATGTGACTCTGTTTGGAAATAGGGTCTTTGTAGATCTAATCAAGTTATGGTGAGATCTTTAGGGTGGGCCCTAATTCAATATGACTGGGAGCCCTGGTGGTGCAGTGGTTAAGAGCTTGGTTGCCAACCAAAAGGCCGGCAGTTCAAATCCACCAGCTGCTCCTTGGAAACCCTTGGGGCAGTCTACTCTGTCCTATAGGGTCGCTTTGAATCGCAATTGACTCAACAGTAACAGGTTTCTTTTTTTGTGGGGAGGGCGGTTGATGTCCTTGTAATAAGAGGAGAGACACCAACACACAGGGAGAACACCATGTGTTGATGAAGGCAGAGATTGGAGTTGTGTCTACAACAGCAAGGATTGTTGGAACCACCAGAAGCTAAAAGAAAGGCATGGATCAGGTTCTCCCCTAGAGCCTTCAGTGAGAAAATGGCACTGCAGATACCTTGATTTTGAACTTCTGGCCTCCAGAACTGTAAGAGGATAAACTTCTGTTGTTTTGAACCAGGCAGTTTGTGATACTTTGTTACAGCAGTCACCAACAATAACACAGCATAAGGGGAGGGCCAGGCTTCAAGCCCAGGCAGCCTGGGTCTAGGGGCCATCTTTAACCCCTTGCTATAATACCACTGCTCGCCTTGGCGTCCATGGTTACCTTTGTCAGGCCCAGCCTCTCCCTGCTTTGACAACAAGGAAAGGAAAAGAAATGAACTATTGAGCTCCTCCTAGGAGCACCTACAATGTGTCAGATCCTGAGGATACAATAGAGAAGAGGACACAGCCAGGGCCTCAAGGAGCTTACCCTCCAGACGGAGGAGAAAGGCGAGGAGAGTTAAGAGCTGTGAAGTGGCACACACAGGGTTTTGGGAAGTCCTGGGAAGGGGAAACAAACCCAGACTAAGGCCATGTGGGGAGGCTGAAGGATAAGTAGGAATTAGCCAGGCAGGGGGAGGCAGGGGAGGAACAGTGCTGACATTGTCAGACGTGACGGAAGCGCTCGGTGTCTAGGTAACATGGCTAGTTCAGAACAACAGGGACGAGGATACCGAGGAGCCACGGTAGGAGATGAGCAGAGGACCATGCAGGCCTCGGATGCCTAGAGGAGAGTTTATCTTCATCTGGAAGAAACTGGGAACCTTGGGAAGGTAGTGTGGACGCCAGTGTTCACTCCAGCACTATTCACAATAACCAAAAGGAGGAAATGACTTCGAAGTCTGTAAGCAGATGGTCGGATAACCAAAAGATGATACAGGGGTATTAACCCGTTGAGTCGACGCTGACTCATGGTGATCCCGTGGGTTACATAGTAGAACTGTTCCATAGGGTTTTCTTGGCTGTAATCTTTATGGAAGCAGATTGTCAGGCCTTTTCTTCCACAGTCCCACTGGATGGATTCCAATCACCAACTTTTAGGTTCATAGTTGAGTGCTAAACTGTTGCACCATCCAGGCACCTAAATGGAATATTACTCAGCCATGAAAAGGAAGGAAGTCCTGATACATGCTATAACATGGATGAACCTTGCAAACATTATGCTGAGTGAAATAAGTCAGTCAAAAAAGAACAAATAGTGTATGACCCTACTTATAAGAAAAAAAAAAATGAATAGAGACCAAAGCTTATTAGTGGTTACCACCTGGGCGGGAGAGGAAAAGGGGAGTCATTTCTTGAGGGGCATTGAGCTTCCGTTAATGGGGGTGGGTTGACTTGCACAACAGGATGACCGTGGTCAATGTCACTGAATTGTACGTGTAAAAATTGTTGAATTGGCAAATGTTTTGCTGTGTATATGTATTTAACACACCACACACACACACACACACAAGGTACCCTGGTTAGCTTTGCCCTTTGCAATGACCACTCTGGGAGGGGGAGGAGAATGAGTGAAGGAGGCCAGGCTGGAGGCAGAGGGCAGTGGGGGCTGTGGCAGGGCCCCTGCTGCAAGGGGTGGCTGTGGGTGGGGCACTGTTAGGCTCATCCCCAGACACAAGGAAGTAGGCTCTGTGCACCCCGCGAGAGGGAAGCGACGTTGGATCCAGAGCCAGACCTGTCTGTGCCAAAACCTACTCATTGCTCTTTCTGTGCCGAAGTCCAAAAGGATTTCTTTTCTCACTTTCCTTCTCAGCAGATGGTCTGATTATGCTGCTCACTTTCAAAGGGAAGTCTCCCCATCCAGCCTGATCCTGGGTCAGCAGGTGCCATCTCTACCTCCCGTCAAACTAGCAGTTGCCGTCGAGTTGATTCTGACTCATGGCGACCCCGTGTGTGGCAGAGTAGGACTGAATGCCATTGAATTTTCAAGACTGTGACCTTTCAGAAGATCACCAGGCCTTTCTTCCAAGGTGCCTCTGGGTGGGTTTGAACTGCCAGCCTTCCAGTTAGCAGCCAAGTGCTTGACTGTTTGCTCCACGTAGGGGCTTCAGTCACACTAGACCCGGAGAAGAACTTTGCTAGCTAGCTCTGACGTTCTGATCTACCCATGATAACCTGTTGCCGTTGAGTAGATTCTGACTCATAGTCGATTCCGACTCATAGTGACACTATAGGACCCGTAGAGTTTCCAAGGAGTGCCCGGTGGCTTTGAACTGCTGACCTTTTTTGATTAGCAGTGGTAGCTCTTAACCACTATGCCACCAGGATTTCTACCTCTGACTTAGGCACCTCGAAACCAAAAACCAAACCTGCTGCCATCGAGTCAATTCTGACTCATAGCAACTCTATAGGACAGAGTAGAGCTGCCCCATATGGTTTACAAGGAGCACCTGGTGGATTCAAACTGCCAACCTTTTGGTTAGCAGCCGAACTCTTAACCACTACACCACTGGGGCTCCCTTAGGCACTCAGTGCTGCATGAAACACCTGCCTCAGTCAGGGGCCCGTGTTCACAGAGCAAAGTTCCTTGTAATATTAACCCAACACAGGCATAACTGGGAGCAATTACAAAACCCTTGCACAACATATTCCAGATTGCAGCGGTGATGGTTTGGAGTGGGTTTCTGGCTTCGTTTTCCTGGAGCTGCTGCCTCCATCTCGGCACTGGCAGCCGGGAGCTGCTGGGCTCGTCTTTACTATTGATTAGACAATTATGCTCTACTTTGAGTGTGAAACGAAATTCAAATACTGATTGAAGAGAGCCTGCAGGCTGGCGAGAGCCAGCGAGGGTGGGGGAGGGGAGGGAAGCAGAGGCCAAGAGATGGAAAGGAGGGACGGGAGTGGTTTGTCATACCGCGGTGGCTTGTGTGTTGCTGTGATGCTGGAAGCTATGCCACCAGCAGGATCACCCGTGGTAGATGGGTTTCAGCAGACCTTTCAGACGAAGGCAGAGGAGGAAGAAAACCCTGGTAATCTACTTTTGAAAATTAGCCAAAGAAAACCCTATGGATCATGACAGAATGTTGGAATTGTTTGCTTCGCACACATCACTGAAACCAAAACCACTGCTGTTGAGTCGATTCCAACTCCCAACAACCCTACAGGACAGAGTAGAGCCGCCCCATAGGGTTTCCGAGGCCGTAATCTTTACGGAAGCAGACGGCCACATCTTTCTCCCAAGGAGCAGCTGGTAGGTTTGAACCACTGGACTTTCAGTTAGCAGCCTAGTGCTTTAACCACTTCACCACCAAGGCTCCTCAGACACCTCTTAGGGAGGGATCAGTCGCTGGAGGAGAAGATCATAGTTGGTGAAGTAGACAGCCAGCAAGGGTGAGGGAGACCCTCGGTGAGACAGACTGGCACACTAGCTGCAACGACGGACTCAATCGTACCGCCATCCTGAGAATGGCACAGGACCGGGCACCGTTTCATTCGGTTGTACATAAAGCTGCCATGAGTCGGAGCTGACCCATTGGCAGGTGCCTCCCTATCTACCTGTCTATCTGTCTGTTTATTTATGGCTCCCTGCAGAGTTTTTGAGGCTGGACAGAGTTGTGTCAAGAGGAGAGTTGGGGTTCCCTCCAAAGGGTCCTAGAAACCCATAAACCTGGAATTGAACTCTTTGAGAAAGATTATGGCACTTAGTAAAATCCCCAGTGAGGATCTATATGGCTGGGGGCCCCAAGACGGACCCAGCCCGTGGATGCCCTGTGGACTGGAGTTTATAGCAAGGCTGCGAGCTGACCCTTCTGAATACAGAAGTCCCTGTTATCGGTTGAATTGTGTGCCCCCAAAAGTTGTGCTGAAGTCCTAAACCCTGTATCCGTCAATATGACCCTGTTTGGAAATATAGAGGTTTTCTTTCATGTTAATGAGGTCGTAAGGTGGGTCCTAAAGCTAATCCTTCCTGAGTGCTGTCATAAAAAGCGTAGAATAGATGCAAATACCCAAGGGGGAAGGACCCTGCAAGGAACCATCATAGGCCAAGGAATGACGAGGACCGTTCCTGCTGTGGCCTAAATACAGCGAGACATAGGCTCTGTCCCTTAAAGCCATCCACATTGTGATATTTAGTTACAGAAGCCCTAGGAAGCAACGGCAGCCCTCTCTCCCTGAATCTCTGAGCACCTCTGGCTCCCAGGCCCCTTCTCCAGGCATCTCTGCCCAGAAAAAGGGCACCCCCTTCACATGGGAGGAAGGTGTGGCTCTCATCTGCCTCCCGAGCAAGGGCCCAAGACCCCTGATGGCTGGTGGCTGTGTCTGTCTTTCCAGGTGACCCGCCTCCTGGGAGCAGGAGGCAGAGACAAAAGGGAAAAGAAAGAAACACTGGTGATGTCGTTTTCCCTCTGCTTCTGTGTATTTTTCCCTTTGGGTAAAGATTGAGGCAAAATCAATTAGATGGAAAAGACAGTGTGGCTGGGCTGAGAAATTAAACAGAAAATCAGACTGTGCAACATTGCGGTTCTTACAGGAATATTAATTCAACTCAGTGGTGGTGTTTTGTCTGGGTAGTGGGTCTGGCAGTTTGGCGGCCTGCAAGGTTGTTGTATTCAGAGTATGATTTTCATCATTTCCTATCGAAGGCATTTATAATACACTTTATAAGCCTTCTTGTCTGGGTCACTATCGTAAATGAGAAGTTATTCCCAAAGGATCTTATCTAGTACGATAAATGGGTAAAATTATTGAATTTATTAACGTCTAAATTAAAAAGTCTGAAAATTGAGTTCTAATTAATCAGCTTGCAAACAGCTACCCCCAAGGATAACAGATTCGCTAACCGCAGCTAGTGATTTGAGACATATTATTTTTTTAAACAATAATAATATTTTCACAGCATAATATTTTCACACACAATAATAATAATATTTTCACACAATAATATTTGAGGAGTTCAAAGCATTCCCACAAATGTTAATTATTTAAAGACGTTCTGAGACCGCAGCAGATAATTACTGTTTTCTTGGCGGCTGAGAGGGAAGGCCAGTGCTTTTGCCCGAGGTCAAAGTCTGGGTTGTTACAAAGAGAATCAGGAAATGCAGGCAACTTCTTTGACCTCCTTCTTACTCTGGCCTCCGGCCCTCTGGCTTTCTGGTTCTTGCTCTGTGCTTCCTGACCTCCCTCCCTCCCTTCCCTCCTCCTTTCCCCTCTCCTCCTTGCTGGACAGCTCCCGCACTGCTGTCTTATTCTCCAGGTTGGAGACTGTCTTAGGACTATGCTGCGCATACCACCTCCATGAGCCTGGAACTTGCCTTGCGTTCATGGGCCTCCTAGGGACTTGTCCCTGGACCCCAGATTCCCCAGGTGCTGTGGGAGATCCAGATGCCCAGGTGAGCAGTTGTGCCCCCCATACGGTCTCTCACCTGCCAGGAAATCTCTGCCGATGGCCTCCTTGCATCCCTCTGGTTGACCCTCCAGCCCTCCAAAACAGACTGGTGGGAACTCCCCAGCCTCTGACCATCCCTGGTAGGGGTGATTGGCTTTCACAGTGGTTTTCTCTTCTCTGGGTTCCTGGGTGGTACAAACATTTAATGTGCTTAGCTGTTAACCGAAAGGATGGAGGTTCAAGTCCACCCAGAAGCACCTCAGAAGAAAGGCCTGGCAACCTGCATCTGAAAAGTCAGCTATTAAAAACTCTGTGGAGCACAGTTCTACTCTGACACACACGGGGTCACCATAATTTGGAGTTGACTTGATGGCAGCTGGGTGGTGGGTTTACTTCTCTGATCCAGTTTGTGGTCTCTGGACTCTGATCTTCTGGGCTGCATTCCTGGGACAAATCCTTCCCTACAAGGGCACAGGGGCTGGTCCCTCCCCTCTCCTAGGAGCCGGAGGTGCCTCAGTTACTGTCAGGCAGAGACTCAAGTGTAAGATGTTGGAGGCTTCATTGTCTTCCCTGCCTTGGAGCTGGTCACTGAAATCACTGCGCAGGACACTGAATCATTTACACAAGCGAGAGACTAGCTGGCGCTGGGAATCTGTGTGTGATTCCCCAGTGAGAAGGGCTGGGAAACTGTGCCCCATGTAAATAACAGGTCCCCGAGCTTCTTCATAGTTGATACCTCATCTCACTGGCACCAAACCCTGTAAGTGGGAGGGGCAGGCAAGATTAGCTTTTTTTTTTTGATAGGGAAGGAAACGAACATATTTTGAGTAATATTGTGCTGGGCAATGTACATATGCTATCTCATTAAGTTCTTACAACATTAGGTAGTTTTTTGTTTTTTAAATAAGAAAACTGATGCTCAGAGAGATTAAGAAATGTTGCCAAGGTCACACAGCTAGTAAAAGAAAAAAGCCAAGATTGGAACCTAGACTGTCTTCCTTGGAAACCTGGGCCCTTCCTGCTGCCCTTCGTAGCTAGAAATGGCAGGGGCCCTGCGACCTTAGACAGGCCAGCGGAGGCCTCTGAGCATCCAGGCAGCAAGCAGGTCAGGCGAGAAGTTGGGGCCTTCATTACAATGTGGCCTTCTGGCCACTAGACTCTCCTGGAGGTGAAGACAGGACCGAAGTGAGGATGGTCGATCGCCACCTTGTAATCCAGCCAATGTCGGCACTGGTGGGCCAGGAGCAACCTCAAAAAAAAGGAGGCTCCTATTTTAGTCTGGGTGGTGGCTCGGGCCCTGGGGGAAGAAGAGGCTCATTGTGCCCCCTGGGAAGGTGCAGAAGGGTGGAACCTTCTGAGGTTGGCTTAGCCTTTATCACAGCCATCAACTCCCTGTAGTCACTGGCTCCTGCTCTGTTTGCTATGAGCTAATTAGCTTCTCTCTGCTGGAGATGGTCCCTGAGCCCTTTGTCATCTAAAAAGCCACAGCTGTAGCTGACTGCTCTGCCCTGTGGAGTGGTGGGAGGAGGTGACACATGGAGCAGTCTCCAGGATGACAGGCATCTTGGGGAGGGGCTGGGGTCCAATCCCACCCCAAAGGCACTGACCCCTGCTTTGAGGATGGGGCCCACGCACAGGGAAGCGTCTTCCTATCATGTTGCTTGCAGACGCTTTCTCGGCGTCTGTCATTCATTCTCTTCTTGTTCACTTACTTGCTGGGGGACCTTGGTGCATTACTTAACTCTCAGTTTCCACATCTTTAAAATGGGAATTCAATTCTCTTAGTGCTGGGAGAATTCTCACCTTCCATGCAGACATCCCAGGTTTAATTCCCGGCCAACGCACCTCACATGCAGCCACCACCTGCCTGTCAGTGGAGGCTCGCGTCTTGCTATGATGCTGAACGGGTTTCAGTGAAGCTTCCAGACTGAGATGGACTAGGAAGAAAGCCTGGTGGTCTGCTTCCAAAAACCAGCCAGTTAAAACCCTGTGGATCACAACAAAATATTGTCCAATAAACTGGCTCAGGGCAGGGCAACATTTCATTCCCCTGCACGTGGGGCTGCATGAGTTGGAGCCAACTTGACAACAACTATCAATAGTGCTGCCTCATGGGGTTGTTGTGGGGATTAAGTGGGATACCGCTTCTGCAGCATTTAGACGGTGCCTGGCCATACAATCAGTGCGCCGTAAGAATCAGCAATGATTCCATTATTATTATTGTCATCAGTATTATGAATAGCCTGCCTGAACTTCCATTTTCTCAGCTATAAAACGTGAATGGCTGTACCTCATAAGGTTGCTGGGGGAGTGAGCGATTATATAAATCAGGAACCAAGTACAGCGTTTGATTCAGTGCTGCGCCTTCACTGAGATGCATTCATTAAGTGCTTGTGCAAAGGCTTGGGGACACAGAGGTAAGACAAGTTCCCTGAGCTGGGCAGCGCACGGCCTGGGGTGGGGCTGGGGCAGGGCAGCAGCGGTAGCTGTGTCTATCAGCAGAAGCATGTTCCTGAAGCAAGGGAGAGTTCGTGCAGCGTCAATAGAGATTTCTTCTTTGAGTCTTCCAAATGTACAGAATCCTGTACCAGGCACAGACGTGAGATTGAAATCTTCTGTATGTGAAGCATGCCCTTCCATTTACATTTTCTCATCCACGATCACATTCGATTTTTACCTTAACGCAGGCAGTGTATAGCCATCATCCCCCCATTTCATAAGGAGACCATGGTCCTGGCCACAGAGCCATTTCCATTTCATCCTATGAGGGTGGCTGTTGTCTATAAAATGATACGTAAAATCTCTATACAAGCATCACGCACCCCTACCCCCCATGCTCCCCAGCCCTGTCCAGCTGAGAGACAGGACCACGGTGAGCGGACTGTGATTTGGAGAGGAGGTGGAAAACGGGGGAGAAAGGGAATTTAGTCTCTGACTTGCTCATTCGTTCATTCATTCATCAACTGATTGTTGAGGACCAATATGTTGTGAAGGAGCCCTGGTGGTGTGATGGTTAAGGGCTCAACCGCTAACCCATCCAGCAGCTTCACGGGATAAAGACCTGGCGATCTGTTTCTGTAAAGATTACAGCCAAGAAAACCCTATGGAACAGTCCTACTATGTCACGTGGGGTTGGTATACATTAAAATCACCTCGACAGCACCTAGCAACAATAATATCCCTTTCAAGGCCCAATGTTTTTCTGCTTTGATTTTTTTTGATACCATATATTTCATTAATGGAAACATGCTGAGTCATGGAGTGTGTTTAAATTTTTGGTTGGTAATATGGATTTTGAGAAATATCTGGTAGTACATGGTTACCACGGAACTTTTAAGGTTCTCGAACCCCATAATTAGCAGATGACTGTCTGTGCCTCCGGACTGTGGTTGTTGATGTTTTTCATGATGCCTTCCACTAGGTTATATGGGGAAGTTCTGGTTTTCCAATACGACACACACCAAAAACAAACCAAACCCACCAGGGCTCCCTATCACACAGGAAACCATAAATATGCTTACAAGGCTTATCCAGGGGTACAAAAGGCAAAAGAGACAAAATTTTTACCTAATCACACTTCGTGTTTGCACCACCTCATTTGCAAGCTTCATGTCCCAGCTATTTTGCTTCAACTGATGTTTCTTTCACATTTCACCGTTACTCAGGTCTCCAGCTCCCTGTGGGCAGGGCCATGACCTAAACTTTAGTGCCATTCCCAGCATCTAGCACAAACCATGGCACCTCTCTGGTTGAGCAAATCCCTGAGTCCTCTGGCTTACCTTCTTCATTCCCAAGACCCTGCCCTAACCCAGGCCCTCATCTCCTTCCTGGACCACAGCGGTAGAGCCTCCCAGCTGACCACTGAGTCCCCTCCAACCTCTCTTCCTCTGGTTCATTCCCCGCATTCCCTCTTAGAATGGGCTTTGTAATGCACAACTCTAGTTCCCACCCTCCCCTATTTTACCAGCTCATGCCTTCCTCCCACCCTGTAGACTGATGCTCAAGGCTCCTCCCCTCTGTCTTCCACTCATCTTATCAGCCACTGCCCGCACCGGGCACCTGATTTTCCAGCTCCATGAATTTAAACGAAACAAGCAGTTTGGTGCTTCTTTGCCCCAGAACATTCTCGTTCTTCCTTGAGTCTGCTGAGAAGAATCCTTCAAGGCTGAGCACAAATGTCACATGGTCGTTTCAGAGAGGTTGCCCCAGGCAGAGTTCATTTCTTCCTCCGCTTTGATCCCTTAGCGCATATTCTGTTTTCGAAACAACACATTTCTGGGCTTGTTGGAGGGGTTAAATGAAAGGTGTTTTAAGGCCGTGTGTATCCAACTCATAGTGGGTCCTCAAGAAGCATTGGTCCCGTTGACCCCTAGTCCCTCCCTGCTTCTGCCCCAAGCATCACAAAAGTCTCTTTATATCTCTCTTCTCTCATTTTACTATTTCTGTCAAGTCTCCACCTTACAGAGATGCTATGAAGACAAATGAGATAATATGTAAAAGTGCCTTAAGCTCCAGAAGATGGACTGTATTATTACAACTGTGAAGCACTCTGTTGGGGAAATCAAACTTGATGATAAAGAATGGGGAAGAGAAGATGCTAGGGGGATGGTGGTGGGGAGGGGGGAAGAAGGAAGGAAGAGAGGAAGAGGAGAGGAAGAGAGAGAAAGAAAGAATGCAACTCAGCATGTCTACCTGAGAAAATGAGAGGGGTGTCGGCCTGGCCTCCACAAGGCAGCAAACTGTTATGTTTGCATCCCCTCCCCACAAAACAGTTTGGATTCAGCTTCTGCTGCCTGCTAACCAGAAATTCATCTCAGCCTCAGAGGACAGTATAGGGGAGTGAGTTAAGAGCTTTGAATTCACACAGACCTGAACAAGACTCTGCCCCGCTTCCTAGCTGGAGAACTTGGTCAAGTGCCACTTCCTCACCTGTACAGTGGGGACCCCACCCCCTACTCCCTCAGGGTATGAGGAGGGGTTCCTCACCTGGATAGTGTCCCCCTTGCCCCCCTCAAAAAAAATTCATGTCCTGCCTAGAACCTCAGAATGTTACTTTATTTGGAAATAGAGTTGTTGCAGATGTAACGGGTTAAGATGAAGATTTACTGGACTGAGGTGAGCCCTTAATTCAATATGAGTGGTGTTGAAGACATTCAGAGACACAGAGACATGGACACACAGGGAGAAAGCCATGTGAGGACAGAAGCAGGAATCAGAGCGATACGTTTACAAGCCAAGAAACGCCATGGATCGCTGGCCATGGCCAGAAGCTAGCAAGAGGCATGGGACACATTCTCCCTCAGAGCCCTCATGAGAAACCAACCCTGCAAACACCTTAATTTCAGACTCCCAGAAGTGTGAGAGAATAAACTTCTGTTGTTTTAAGCCACCCAGTTTGTGGCACTTTGTTACAGCAGCCCTAGAAGACTAATAGAATATCAGTAGTTATGAAGCGACCTCGGACCCCTGGTCACCCCGTGTGCGTCAGAGCAGAGCTGTGCTCCACGGGGTTTCCAGTGGCTGATTCTTCGGAAGTAGATCACCAGATTTTTCTTTTGAGGAACCTCTGGGTGGATTTGAATTGTCAACCTTTCAGTCAGCAGCCAAGCTCTTAACTGTTTGCACCACCCAGGAAACTAATAAATGTACCTGGGCTGTGTGAGAGTGTGTGTGTGTGCATTTGCGTGTGTGAGTGTGTGTGTGTGTTTGCACGTGTGAGTGTGTGTGTGTTCCTGAAGGCAGTGTGCCTGGTCTCTCTGGAAACATAGAAATAAAGGCTCAGAGGCAGCATCGTTCATGGCCACTGCCTGTTCCTTTCCTTTGCTCACAGTGGGCACCAAGGACACGCTCTTGATTGCATGAGTAACTTGTTTTCTTCCCAAGAGTTCCTTCATGTTCTTGCCAACTCGGTCTCAGTAATTACTTATTTGGTGAATTCTTAAGTGGACAGTACAGTGGATTGTCAAGGCCTTGGGGGAGGCAGCCTTTCCTTCTCGTAGCTTGTCCAACAGCAGGATTTCAGAGAAATGAGAAGAGGTGGTTAGGACGTAAGAGGCCTTTAAAGTATTTTTCTTCTAACCTGAGCACCCACTGCCTGCCCCCTCTCCACCCAACTCTCTTCAAACACTCCCACTGAGAAGGTCCTAACTCCTTTAATACTCAGTGACAGCATCACCTCCTCCAAGAAGCTTTCCCAGATAGCTCAGCCGCTTCCCATCTTGAATGGATTTCCCCCACCCTAATACCCAAAAAAGGTACCTAATCCAAGCCATGGTCTCTTTCAATCTCTTCAATTCAAAAGCTGGACAATGAAAAAGGAAGACAGAAGAAGAATTGATGATTTCAAATTGTGGTGTTGGCAAAGAATATTGAATACACCATGGACTTGCAGAAGAACAAACATGTCTGTCTTGGAAGAAGTACAGCCAGAATGTTCCTTAGAAGCAAAGACGGAGAGATTTAGGCTTGCTTACTTTGGACACGTCATCAGGAAAGACAAGTCACTAGAAAAGGACATCATGTTTGCTAAAGTAGAGGGTCAGCCAAGATGGGGAAACCCTCAGTGAGATGGATTGACATGACAGCTGCAACAATGGGCTCAAACATATCAACAGTCATGAAGATGGTGCAGGTCCAGGCAACATTTTGTTCTGTTGTACATGGGATCACCATGAGTTGGAGGTAACTCAATGGCAGCTGACAGCAACAACAACATACCCAAAACACAAGACTGTAGATGTCCACGTGCCTTCCGCTTCTCCCGCTGGGATCTCAGTGAGGCCAGAAACTCTCTCTCCTCTTTCTCTCCCCAGCGGCCTGGTGCTGGACTTGAAAACGCCCGATGACTGTCAGAGCCCAGTCCGGCTGAAGCCTAACCTCCAGGTGATGCACTTAGCGGTCTTCTGTTGAAAATCAGGGAACCAAGCAAAGACCTCGTTCCTTTTCCCTGGCACATCCCCCTCATTTCTTACAGATCATTTTATCTGGCTGGCTGTCCTCTCCCCATGTCTTCCCCCTTCCCTGCCAGTCCTTGCAGGCCCTTTCCTCAGCGCCCAGACCCCTGGGGGAGGGAGGCAGGCCTGACCCCAGGGCCCATTTCAGATGCCGCTTTGCGAGGTCTTCAGGAGCTTGAGGCCATGGCCCCTTTGTGGTATAAACAATTTGTGCTTGACTATTAACCGAAAGCTTGTGGACTGAGTCCAATCTAGTGCCATGGAATAAAGTCCTGGTGGTCTCCTTCTGTAAAGATTACAGCCAAGAAAACCCTCTGCGCCTCAGCTCTATTCTGTAACACGTGGAGTCGCCATGAGTTGAAAGCGACTCAGTGGCAATGGGTTTGCCAGAGATAGATCTTCAGGACTGCTTCTCAGGGTGGCACCTGATCCTACCTTTGTGTATTGTTTTCACCTTTGGGAGGTGTGTGTGGGGGCCATGAGTGGGTTGGGTGATGGTGAGGTAGAGGGTGGCTGGGAGCTGTGAGGCCTGGCTGCCATCTGCATGGGCACTTTTTCTAAGAAGCCAAGTCAGAGCCAGACAGAGAAAAGATGATGGACTTCAGGGGGAAATTCTAAAATCTAAATATTGGATTACCGAGAGTCTGCCTCAAGTCCTTGAGCATATTCACTCCCTCAATAAGCATGTCCTCTGCCCAGGCAGAGGGGAGACAGAGATTAGTGACTCAGTCCTGTCTCCCGAGGAGTTCACGGTCTGGTGGGAGGGACAAAAAAGTCATCCCACAGTGACATCGCAGGGGGAGCAGCCTCATGCTAGGAGGAGATGTGGGGGGCCATGGGAGCCCCGCCCTAATGGCTGCTCAGAGGAGGTGACCCTCAGCTCAAGCTTGAGAGGTGGCTAGTGGTTGCTCGGCAGATTTTCAGAGGGGATGGTAGGCTGGGGTTGGGTGCCATGTCCAGTATAGGGAATGGATGAAGGGCAGTGTCTTAGTTATCTAGTGCTTCTATAGCAGAAATACCACAAGTGGGTGGGTTTAACAAAGAGAAGTTTATTCTCTCACAGTCCAGTAGGCTAGAAGTCTGAATTTAGGGCTCCGGCTCCAGGGGAAGTCTTTCTCTCTCTGTCAGCTCTGGAGGAGGGTCCTTGTCTTCAGTCTTCCCTTGGTCTGAGAGAATCTCAGCACAGGGACCCTGGGTCCAAAGGATGCACTCTTCTCCTGGTGCTGCTTTCTTGAGGTTCCCCTGATTCTCTGCTCGCTTCTCTCTTTTATATCTCAAGAGATTGGTTTAAGACACTATCTAATCTTGTAGACCTCATCAATATAACTGCCACTAATCCATCTTATTACATCAGAGTGATAAGATTTACAACATGTAGGAAAATCACATACAATGGTGGACAATCACATAAAATGGTAATACTGAGAATCACGGTCTAGCTAAGTTGACAGATATTTTGGGGGGACACAATTCAATCCATGACAAGCAGTGTGTGCACAGCTGGGTGATATAATAGAAGGCATCAGGCAAGTTGTGGGGGGCCTTGGAGGGTGTGCAAGGGGGTTGGGCTTTATCCTGGAGGCCGTGGGGAATGGCTAGAGGATTACTCAGGGAAAAAGCACAATGGGCCTGTGTTGTGAATGCCAGGGAGAGTGGTGGGGAAGGTGCAGCATGAACCCAGGTGAGAAATTCACACCTGGACTTGGGCAGTGGCAGTGGGGATAGTGCAGAAGGGGTGGGCTGCAGAGACGTTTAAGGGAGAAATGGGTGGGAGTGGGAGGTGACTTGGGACAGGTGATCGGGGAAGTAGATCACAGTTTGATTACTGACATTACTTGCTCCCACTGTGATATCACTGTGGGATGACTGTTTTTGCCTCTCCCACTGGACTGCGAGCTCTCAGGACTGAGTCTCTAATCCAGTGTTCTGGCCTGGTGGCTGGAGAATGGGGCCACTCGCTGAGCGGAACCGAGGCCATAAATAGTGGCAGAGAGGCACACAGTGCAGACTCAAAACCTGGTTTCTAGTCCCAAGACTTCCCCTTAGAAGCCAAGGCACCTTAAGTAAGCCATTAAGCTTTCTGTGCCTCAGTTTACTCATCTGCAAAATGGCACCAGTACCTGCCCTGCCTCCCTCCAGGGAAATGTGAGGGTCAACTAAAATACATGTGTGAAAGTTTTTTAAAAACCAGAAGGAGTTTTTGAGAACAGGGAATTCGTTTCAGCAGAAAGGGCCAAGCCACAGCACAGGCTGCACAGCTAATGGGCCAAGGAGAAGCTGCTGGAGACCCCTGGCCTGGGGCACCACCTGCCATATTTGGGCCAGTCCTGGTCTCTGAGCTCCCCAGAGAACCTGCAGAGGCCTGAGTGCAGAGGCCCACCTGGGATACGAATCATTCAGGCTATCCCACTGTTGCTGCTGCTGCTGTGGGCACTTCCGTGGTGCGTCTGGGCAGGCCTAGCAGCCTCCGTGGGCTTCACGGCCCCAGCAGCAGGCCAGTTAGCGACCTCCGAAGCAGTGATACTGTAGCCTCTGCAGTGAGCCACAGCCCTCCAGCTGCCTGGGAACCTTCCGCGGCTCAGCCAGGAGCTGGGAAGCATTTCTTTGGGCATATCCCTCCTTGCCTTCGCTAAGCATCTGTTCGCAGAGCCTGTAGTGCTTCCTTCTTTGTTGCGTAAAAACAGTTAACAAACATTCAAGAAGTAAGGGCTTTATGATGATGAGAGTAAACACTGAGGAACAGTAGCTACTAGGAAATGTGTTTTTTTTTTAAAAAAAAAAAAAGGGAAGGAAAACTAAATGGAAAAGTCTGCTCGTCTTGAGCAGGACTGAGGGACTTGTTAGTGTGGGGAGGAAGGCAGGGATCCCCTCACAGACCCGGGCTGCCTCAACACCCAGGGCACTGCCTGCTCATCTGAGAACTTCCTGCTCCTGGATCATTAGAAAAGCAGGGCAGGTAGGACTCTGAGACCAGAGAGGACAGCTCCAACGTGCTCTAATCCATGTGACAGGCTTGGCTACTCCCCTGAGAAAAAAGGATGTGGAGAGACCAAGGATGGGGAGAAGGAGGCCACCCAGTGGCAGGCCCCTGAGACCTTAACCATGAATGGCAAGTTAGGTCAGATGTCAAGGGCCGTCCACCAGGTTTGGCTCCTCCCCACTATGGCTCCTCCCCACATCCTCGACTCCCTTGGACACCACTTAACCCTGCGCATGCTAAGTCCCAAAGAAGGGCTTTTTCTGAGTTCCCTGTCTGGTAGGCCGTTCAGTTTTTCTCTGTGATTGGATGCCTCTCTCTAGAAGTACAACCTAGGGGTTTGACCAGTAAAAAACCCAACTGCTGTCGAGTCAGCTCTGACTCACAGCGAACCTATGTGTGTCAGAGTAAACTGGGCCCCATAAGGTTTTCAATGGCTGATTTTTCAGAAATAGATTGCCAGGCATTTTTTTCTGAGGCAACTCTGAGTGGACTTGAACCTTCAACCTTTCCATGTATTAACTGTTTGCACCATCCAGTGGCTTGACAGCCAGGACCAAATCCTAGCCCTGACACTCCCCTGTCAGCCCCAGGTCCTTACCTTCTCTAGCCGTACTTCCAAGTCTCCTAAGGCTGCCACAACAAAGTACAACAAAATGAGTGGCTCCTGAGAACAAAAGTTTATCCTCTTACAGTTTTGGAGGCTAGTAGCCCAAAACCAGAGTGTTGGCGGGGCCGTGTTCTCTCCGAAGGCTCTGGGGGGTGATCCTTTCTTGTCTGTCTCAGCTTTGGGCAGCTCCAGGCATTCCTTGGCTTGGAGCTGCAGCCTAACTCTATCATCACGTGGACACTGCCCCTCTGTCTGTCTCTTCTCCTCTTTTATAGGACACCACTCAGATTGAATTAGGATCCAACCTACGCCAGTATGACTTCATATTGACTGATAAGATCTTCAAAGACCCCATTTTCAAGCAAGGTCATGTTCACAGGTACAAGGGATTAGGACTTCAAAATAAATTTTTGAGGGATACAATTCAATCCATAACAGCTTCCTAATCTGTAAAATGGGTTAAAAAAGAACCTTCTTCGTACGGTTATTGGGAGGATTAGATGAGAGGGTTCAGGGAACCGGTAGGCACTCAGTAAATGCCAGCTGTTCTTGTCTCCTGTCTCTCCCTCCCCCAGGCTGGGAGGCAGCAGTGCCCTCCAGTTGCTGGCTGAAGACCAATCTCATGGAATGTTGGCTTGCCAGGCTCACCACAAAGCGAGCCTCCCTGGACTCTCCATTTGGACTGGCCTCCTTCCAAGCTGCTTGCCTAAGACCCCATAAGGTCCAGAAAGGCTAATGGTTCCAGGGAGTCTCTTTACCACCCACTGGAAACCACTATCACTTTGGAGAACGGCTTTAGAAGAGATGTGTCTCATTACCTTTCAGAGCTGGAAGGGACCTTTAGAAACCATTCGCTGCACCACAGGCCTCTCCACAGCAGCCATCTCCAGACGGGCCCATCAGCCTCGGAACTGGGGCAATTGTGCCGTGGAATAAAGACGCTATGCCAGTAACAGAGAGAAGGATGTTGTGGCTAATGACGTTTCTTGTTCAGGAAGGCTTGATGAACTTTTGCTGGGTGGAAACTTTGAACCAGCTAGAGGTGTAGGAAATTTCTGGGCCATTGGTTCTCAACAGGTTCATTGAGGGAGCTGAGCTTGGGGGAAAGGGAAGCTGTGCATAGATGAGGCAGTTCATGGTGGGAGGGGGTGGCTTTTTCAAAAATATACATCCTCCTCTAACCCCCTCCAGGATATTTCAGATCCTTGATTTGGAGGAGGGTGTGTTGATAGAGCTCCCCAGGAGATTCTGATACACATGCCTACCTCAGGCTGAGAGCCAGGGGCCCAGGTTAGGATAAGAGAATAAGCAGGATGCAACAATATCATGGGGTGGCTGCTGCCGTTAGACCAAAGCAAGCAAAGTAATTTGTAGCTTACAAGCTGTTTTCACAGACATCACTTTATTTGATGTCCAAGTTTACACTCTGACAGTCAAGGCTGGTATATGTCCATTTTACAAATGAGAAAGTTGAGGCACAGGAAAACTAGGGAGGAGCCAGAGTGAAAACCTAGCTCTTCTGACTTATACCACCATGGTCCCTGTTATGGGCTGAATTGTGTCCCCTTAAAATACGTGGTAAAATCCTAATCCCTGCACCTATTTGTAAATAAGGGTTTTCTTTTGCTATGGTAATGAAGAGGTAAACCTAATCACTTCTGAGTTACAAAGACAGCAGAATAGACAGAGACCCACACAGGGGGAAGACAGATGACAAGGAATGCCAAGGATTGACAGCAGGCAACAGAAACTAGGAGAGAGACCCACAGAAGGAATTCATATGGCCAACATCCTGATTTGAACTCTAGCCTCCAGAACTGTGAGAAAGTACATTTCTGCTCTTTAAAGCCACTCATGTGGTCTTTCTGTTATGGCAGCACTAGGTAACTAAGATAGTCCCAGTCCAGGCCTTGCTGAGGGTGTGACCAGTCAAGCTATGGCAGTGGTCCCTGGGTAGGTGGGGACATTTTGAAATCTACATTTAAAAAGCACATTAAATGTACATTTAAAAATGTACCTGTTTGTTAAAAGCACCTCAAAATTGTGCCGGTTTTCTTGTGTGATGTTATGTTGGGCTGGGTTGTCATAACTCTCTTATGACAGTGTGTGGAATTAGACAGAAAGCCCCCTAGAGCTCTCCAGACCGCCTTGCATGGGAAGCCTCCAAGTGTCATGGAATGGGAGGGAGCTTCTTGAGTCTTGGAAGGTTCTGGACAATAAAGTGGATGTCCAGGCACATTCTTTGGTTTGACTGAAGCCCAGGAGTCCAGTGGGAAAAACGTAAAGCCAACTCATAATTGAGATTCAGGCGTAGAGAACCATCAA
Organism: Loxodonta africana; assembly: GCF_030014295.1. Lineage (NCBI taxonomy): Eukaryota > Metazoa > Chordata > Mammalia > Proboscidea > Elephantidae > Loxodonta > Loxodonta africana. The sequence continues at coordinate 52,585,906 of NC_087366.1, forward strand.
ATGGACTGGGTTCCCCAAAGGCGGATGACTTGGAAGATGTAATGAGACTCTGAGGAAATCACCGTGAGTGAAGCAGAGGTCTGGCAGGGTGGAGCAGCCTTGGCAGCAGGGCCTGGGTGTTGGAGAGAGCTGTACACATTCCACGTGGTGGGAGGCTGGCCCAGCCATTCCCTGCTCCCACCCTCCTCTGCAAGCCTGCGACCCAGGGAGGGAAGGGCTGGGGCATCGATGACATAATTGTCATGAGGTCCTTAAAGATCCTCGTGAAAAAGCTGGTCACAAGAAAGGGGTGGAACTTTCCTGCTGGCTGGAGGGTGGGTGGTATGTAATAAATAATTTAGTCTTGCCAAAAAGAAGCCTGGCTTTTGTTCTCTGCTTCTGGGAGGTAACCTCTAACCCTTGGAATGTTGTGCTTGATAGGAGTGTCTTTTCTTACCTGAGGACCTAGGGGCGGGCAGATAGTAACAATGTGATGTAGAGTGGGAGCTCTGAGCCACACTAACAACATGATTTAAGGTGAGGGCTTTGGGCCTCCTGTATCAGCTTGATCTCCTGAGGGGTGGAGACTGAGAACAGCCAAGTGAACAAACAGCCATGCCTGCATGACAGACCCCTAATAAAGACTCTGGACACCAAGGCTTGGGTGAACTTCCCTGGTTGGCAATACTCCATGTGTGTTGTCATATACTGATGCTGAGAAAGCAACATTGTCCTGACTCCACGGGGAGAGGAACCTCCTGGACACTGGGAACCTCCTGGACTCTGCCCTATGCACTTCTTCTGGCTGGTTTGAAACAAGAAATTTTAACATTCTTCACATGTACAATCCAGTGACACTCCTGTTCATCATGTCATTCAATCATCATCATTCTCCACATCCAAGTTTTTCCATCACCCTTAACAGAACTTCAGTGACCTCCCCACTCTTGCCTGATTTTAATCTCTACCTGTTTCCTGTAATAAGCTGTAACTGTGCGTATAACAGCTCTCGGTGAGTGCTGTGAGCCCTTCTAGCGAATTATTGAAAATGAGAGTCGTCTTGGGGACCCCTGAACACTGCAGTTGGTGTCAGAAGTGAGGATGGTCTTGTGTGAACGATGCTTCCTCTAACTTCACAGTCAGCTAGCTTTTGCAGACAGAGGGTGGTGAGTGCAGGAGGTTGACAGGCCAGAGGAAGTCAGAAACGGCACCAATATTGGGCCTGAGTAGGGAAGACTGGAATCCTCTGGGCATCTGAGTAAGAGACTGCATGGAGCAGAAAAAACACTGGACAAGAGGCAGAGGCAGCAGCTGGGATTATATATGAGACCTTCTCCTCCTTTGCCCCATCTGGCCTGGAACCTCTAGAGGGAATAACTAGGGAGTACATGTCCCGGGAAAACACTGGGGTCTCTGATAATTAAACAAATAGCAATTTTGGCCAGTGCTGTAAATACGACATTGCTCGACACTAGTGGGTGAGGCCTGGAGATTGTCGAGTTACATTCATTTTAAGAGGCAGTTGCTGCAAGTAGCGGGTGGAGGCCCTAGGGAGGAGAGGAAGCTCTCACCCTGCCCTCCTCACAGAGGGCTCTCTCTGCCCTCCTAGTCTCTGCAGTGGGGACTCCATAAGGGAGGTGGTACAGCGAACTGACTGGCCAGACTGAGGACATTGGTGAGCCTCCAGTGGGTGAATGGGGCTGCCCACTGTAAAATCAAAGACCTCTCTTCTGTTTTGTCCTTCTAAACAGGAGGCTTGGCGAGAGGGCAGGGGCTTCTTCCTTAGGCCTGGCCCAGCCAGCATTCTCTTCTATTCTTCTAAGTGGACAAAGAGAATGTGGCAAGACCCTAAAATGTAAATTTGTGTTTCTGGTGATTGAGGAAGTCACAAAGACAGGCCATGATCTATCTCAGTTTACCTGCGTTTTATTAATGAACTGGCTGTTATTTCTGTTTCTATTGCCCCTTTGTGGCTCTGTCCCATGGGGCCTCATGGGGAGGGTGGATTAACAGAGGCCATTCCCCTGACTCCGAGTGGCTCAGCCTGGGGCAGGGTGATCAGCAACACAGCACTAAAATATTCCTGAGTCCACTAGCATAACAGTATCAAAATTCCATAGTAACTCCTAACGGATGTTGAGAGAACTTGAGAACTGCAAGGATTTTTGTTGTTGTTATTAGGTGCCGTCGAGTTGGTTCTGACTCATAGTGACCCTATGCACAACAGAATGAAACACTGCCCAGTCCTGCACCATCCTTACAATCGTTGTTATGCTTGAGCTCATTGTTGCAGCCACTGTGTCAATCCACCTCGTTGAGGGTCTTCCTCTTTTCCGCTGACCCTGTACTCTGCCAAGCATGATGTACTTTTCCAGGGACTGATCCCTCCTGACAACATGTCCGAAGTATGTAAGACGCAGTCTCGCCATCCTTGCCTCTAAGGAGCATTCTGGCTGCACTTCTTCCAAGACAGATGTGTTCGTTCTTTTGGCAGTCCGTGGTATATTCAATATTCTTCGCCAACAGCACAACTCAAAGGCGTCAACTCTTCTTCGGTCTTCCTTATTCATTGTCCAGCTTTCACATGCATATGATGCGATTGAAAATACCATGGCTTGGGTCAGGCGCACCTTAGTCTTCAGGGTGACATCTTTGCTCTTCAACACTTTGAAGAGGTCCTTTGCGGCAGATTTACCCAATGCAATGCGTCTTTTGGTTTCTTGACTGCTGCTTCCATGGCTGTTGATTGTGGATCCAAGTAAAATGAAATCCTTGACAACTTCAATCTTTTCTCCGTTTATCATGATGTTGCTCATTGGTCCACTTGTGAGGATTTTTGTTTTCTTTATGTTGAGGTGCAATCCATACTGAAGGCTGTGGTCTTTGATCTTCATTAGTAAGTGCTTCAAGTCCTCTTCACTTTCAGCAAGTAAGGTTGTGTCATCTGCATAATGCAGGTTGTTAATGAGTCTTCCTTCAATCCTGATACCCCATCCTTCTTCATATAGTCCAGCTTCTCAGATCATTTGCTCAACATACAGATTGAATAGGTACGGTGAAAGAATACAACCCTGACACACGCCTTTCCTGACTTTAAACCAATCAGTATCCCCTTGTTCTGTCCGAACAACTGCCTCTTGATCTATGTAAAGTCTCCTCATGAGCACAATTAAGTGTTCTGGAATTCCCATTCTTCACAATGTTATCCATAATTTGTTATGATCCACACAGTTGAATGTCTTTGCATAGTCAATAAAACACAAGTAAGCATCCTTCTGGTATTCTCTGCTTTCAGCCAGGATCCATCTGACATCAGCAATGATATCCCTGGTTCCAGGTCCTCTTCTGAAACCAGCCTGAATTTCTGCAAGTTCCCTGTCCATATACTGCTGCAGCCATTTTTGAATGATCTTCAGCAAAATTTAGCTTGCGTGTGATATTAATGATAGTGTTCTATAATTTCCACATTCGGTTGGATCACCTTTCTTGGGATAAGCATAAATATGGATCTCTTCCAGTCAGTTGGCCAGGAAGCTGTCTTCCATATTTCTTGGCATAGATGAGTGAGCACCTCCAGCGCTGCATCTGTTTGTTGAAACATCTCAATTGATATTCCATCAATTCCTGGAGCCTTGTTTTCCGCCAATGCCTTCAGAGCAGCTTGGACTTCTTCCTTCAGTACCATCGGTTCCTGATCATATGCCACCTCTTGAAAAGGTTGAACATCGAATAATTCTTTTTGGTATAATGGCTCTGGGTATTACTTCCATCTTCTTTTGATGCTTCCTGCGTCTTTTAATGTTTTAATATATTCTTCATTGCCACCACCCTTGGAATCCTTGAATTTGAGGCCCTGCCCCAAGCACTCTCTCAAAGCCTTGGAGATGTGTATGAAATAAGGACGGAGCCCTGGAGAGAGTGATACCGTTTCCAGGAGCTCATATTTTGAGTATTCCTGGCCACAGGGAGTGTCTTATTTATCTAGTCCTGCTATAACAGAAATACCGCAAATGGATGCTTGTCTTAGTTATCTAATGCTGCCAAACCAAAAAACCAAACCCACTGCCATCGAGTCAATTCCGAGTCATAGCAACTCTATAGGACAGAGTAGAACTGCTCGAGAGAGTTTCCAAGCAGCGCCTGGTGGATTCAAACTGCTGACCTCTTGGTTAGCAGCCGTAACACTTAACCACTAAGCCACCAGGGTTTCCTTCTAATGCTGCTGTAACAGAAATATTACAAGTGGGTAGCTTTAACAAACAGAAATCGATTTTCCCACAATTTGGGAGGCTAGAAGTCTGAATTCAGAGCACTGCCTCTAGGGGAAGGCTTTCTCTCTCAGTCAGCTCTGGAGGAAGGCCCTCTGCAGCTTCTGCTTCCTGGTTCCTTGAAGATCCCCACGTGTCTTGGCATTTCTCTTACCCTACGTCTCTTCTGCTGAAAAGGGATTGACTCAAGATACACCCTACACTCCAGCCGCCTCATTAAGATAACAAAGCCAACCCATTCCCAAGTGGGATTATAACCACAAGCGTAAGGGTTAGCATTTACAACACATATTTTGGGGGGACACAATTCAATTCATACCAGAGGTGTTAAAGAAAATCGCACTGGACAGTGTTAGACAGGCAAGGATGAGTTATTCGAGGCTGTTGAAGAGGAGAGAGACACAAAAATCAGTCCCGAGCTCTATCCCACAGAAGCAAACAGCAGTGGAGTTTTTAAGGACCAGGTGCTTGCCATTATTAGCTGCCTTTGAGTTGGCCCTGACTCACCGCGACCCCACGTACAACTGAAGGAAACGGTGCTCGGCCTGCGGCATCCCATGAGGGGCTGCAAATAGGACTGTTGTGATTGATAGAGTTTTCATTGGCTGATTTTCAGAAGTAGATGACCAGGCTGATGTAAAAGCCCTGGAGGACGTTAAAGGGAGCTGACTGGGGAATGGGCAGGTGATTTACTGAGCTTGCAATTTAGGGCCATTTGGCTTAGAACGCTTTCTTATGCTGTAATTAGGCTGCCTGGATCCTATAAGGGCTCAGGGAGAAGGAGAAGGGGAGAAGCGGCCTCCTGGTTAGGAGCCTGGAGAATGTAAAGGCCGGGGGAGCGAGGAATGTCAGGGAGATAAGGCCAGAAGATGCTCGTCTAATGTTTAGTCAAGCTGCGGGAACATTAAGGCTGTCCTGGCCAGGGGTCTCAGGTAAAAGAGAGAAAGCAGAGTCCACTCTAAGGCACCATGGACACAGGCTGTACTAGGCATCACTTCCAGCGAGTTTTACAAAAGTTTGTATATAGCTCAGCCCTTCCGCACTGTGCAATCTTCTTTCATTTCAGTCCTACAAAGCTTCCACCTCATTATCTTAACAAGCCACATCCCATAATAAGCAGGTAGGGAACTCTGAGCTGAGAAGAGAGACTGAGCCTATTAAGGCACCTCCGCCCTCAACAGGAGAAGGATGCTTGCCCTCAGGGACTCAGGTGGGTCTGTATCTTTTTGGTGAACTTGGGACAGTTTATGATCTATAGCACTTTGATTTACCTGGAGTTGGCAAGTGTTTTCTGTAAAGAACCAGATAATAAATACTTTAGGCACTGCAGACTACATACGTCTCTGTGGCATATTCTTTGTTTTACAACCCTTTAAAAATGTAAAAGGTCCCTCCCTGGGTGGTGCAAATGGTTTGTGTTCACTTACCAGCCTAAAGGTTGGTGGTTCAAACCCACTTAGTGGTGCCACGAAGAAAGACCTGGTAATCTGTTTCCACAAAGATCACAGCCAAGAAAACCATATGGAGCAGTTCTACTCCCTAACACATGGGGTCACCACATGGGTCGGAATCGACTGGGTGGCAATGGGAAAAATGCAAAAACCATTCTTAGCTTTTTGGCCATGCACAAACATGCCCAGGCCAGATTTGGCCTGAGGGCTGTAATTTGCCAGCCCTTGACTTAGCCTCGAATATTCCAGGTCACCTAGATCCCTCACATCCTGGGCCACTGCAAATCCATGAGCACACTCCTCCAGCCCCTTCTGAAGCCCAGCTGTTCCAGAGAAACCTAAGCTACACACAAGCTACAAGGTCATTGGAAGAGAAAGGCCTCTTTCCCCCTAAGCTCTAATTACCAAATCTCCCTCCAAAATGGTCCAGAGACTTATCTTGGGAAAGGGAAAAATGCAGAATATGGGAAAGGCACCTCCACCATGAACACTTTGTTAGAAGAAAAAAGGGAGAAGAAGGACCATTGAAGAGTACAAACCACCTGCTCTCCACCCAGCTGGTTCCCAGAACCTTCACCTGCAGTCCTCCACCCAGCTGGTTGCCAGCACAGTCACCTCCAGTTCTCCATGAGGTCTAGGGTTCCAGCAGAAAGAGCTACCTGAAGTGGCTTCACAGGTGCCCAGGAACCTGGGCTGGAAGGAGGGGGCTGCCCTGGGCTCTGTCAGCTGCCTGGACTCAGGAGCACACTGGCCTGGAGCCTGAAGCCTGGGTGAGGGGGTGAAGCCGTGTTCAGCCAGTGAGGCCATCAGCCTCCCTGCAGTGGTATCAGTGAGAAGGGTCACGGGATCATTATACCTACCTTTTGGTGTCTGTGTACAGGAGGGGTGGGGAAAAGGGAGCTTTGGTGAACCGCTTATGAATCAACTTGAAGGCACAAGCCTGTTGGTAAAGATTATGTGAAAACTGACAAATGATATTTCAGCCTGTATGGGTCGCCCCTCCCCACCATGAGAATTAAATGAGGAAGGGAAGAGTTCAGTTCATTGCTTCTCCAATTTTATATTTGACCTATGGTCACAGAGAGCTCTCTTCTTGTACCGTGGACTTTTCATACTTGGGGTTCCTCCCTGCCTTTCCCCTCCCTCCCTGCCTTCCTCCTTCCCTCCCTCCCTCCCTCCTTCCCTCCCTTCCTTCCATCGGTCATCTATCTGCCATGTGCCTGTCATTGCGGGTGCTGTGAGATACTAAGATCCTGAACCTACCCCAGCTGGCTTAGGTAAGCTGGTGTCTAAAGCAGACATTGAAAGGTGTTTGTCCATTTGATGCATTCTCTTCTTGCCCAAAGAACCGCATCTGTGACACCAGCAGCGCAATGATAGCAGATCCAGGGTCCCTAGTGGCCCTCTGAAGGCAGGAGATGTGAATGCCAATGAAGCTAAAGCTGGATTAACATGGGAACCCCTTCCAGGCACTCTTTCTACATGTGGCCTCAGGGAGTGATACTAAGTGCCCTCCTCACAGGACTGGGCAGAGCTAAGCAGAAGAGGGCTCAGGCAGCTGAGAGTTCATAGCTTAAGGCTGAAGACTGCGACCATGTGGTATACTCCACCCCTAAAGGGACCCACCGAGTGAGATGCCAGAGAAGATGAGAGACAGAAATGGAGCGTGCTGTTGTCTGCAGCAGGTGCAAATACAGGGTGCAATGTGTCTTGAAGGTGGTAGTGGTTGTTAGCTGCTCTCGAGTTAGCTTCGACTCATGGTGACCTCATGCACGGCCCTGCGCCATCACTGTGATTGGTTGCAGATCCAACCATTGCGACCCACAGGGTTTTCATTGGCTGATTTTCAGAAGTAGATCAAGAGGCCTTTCTTCCTAGCCTGTCTTAGTCTTTCGGCTACGCTGAAACCTGTTCAGCATCATAGCAACACAGTACAGGGACATGTCTTCAAGACTTTTGACCCCTAGGGAGACACAGAAGCTAACCCCCTCAGAGTTACATTTATTTTATAACTTTGGACTGATTTCCAGGAAGTGTCATAAAATATTTCATTTTATTTAAATGACTTTTTTCAAACTTTCTTCATAAATCTGCCTTTAGATTTGAGTAAAATATACTGTCACAGCTGCTACTGTTTGGTTCTGTTGGAACCAAGCGTGTCAGCGATCTCCTGCTGTCGGGATCATCCCCAGCCTGCTCAGTGTTCCTGAACTGACCCCTGAGGAGCTCCTGTGGATTGTGTATCGGCCCTTTCGTCCTCCTGCTACTAGGTGCCAGCGTTGTACGGCCACTTTAGAGTTGTTCTCCAGTCCTGATTAATCTAAAAAGAAGCGTTTCAGAGTCGTCACATTTTATGACTCTTTCTCTGTAATGTAGAGCATTTAAACTGGATCCCCTTATGGTAAGCGTTCAGGCCCAGCTACCGTTCAGGAGAATATTAATAGGCACTCTGAGCATCACGGAGCTCGTCTGCAGAATTTGCTGCTAGTGGGGCCATTATTCTAATTTCCGAGTTAATACAGGTTCTAACTCCTGGTAACAATGCCTTCGTGAAGACAGGCTCTGGATAACAAAGCCATTTCCATCCTTTCTAAGGATTCAGAAACCATCCTGCTTTGATCTGTTTTTAACAACTGTTTTTTTTTTTTTCTGTAATCTGACGTTTTAAAACATGCTTTCTAATTCAAGAACGTAAGCTATGTCTGCATGGTGGAAAGGAGGAGCAAAATGGCAGTGCCGTTCATTCACTTATTCGTCCCGTATTTATCTCTTCATTGGTGTCTTAACCAGTAAAATGAGAATAATAATAACCATGCCTTCCATACAAGGCTGTTGGGAGGGTGAAGTGAAATCCTGTCTACGAAGCTCCCAGCAAAGCGTCTGCCACACAGTAGATGCTCTGAGAATTTTAGTTTCCAGCTTCCAGCCTCCCTGTTCTCTTCTCTCCTCAACAAAATATTTAATAAACAAACACTATATGCTAAAAAAAAAAAAAAAAAAAAAAGTCTGTTGCTTTCAAGTCCATTCTGACTCATTACAACCTCCTGTGCTACAGAGTAGAACTTCCCCATAGGGTTTTCTTGGCTGTATTCTTTATGAAAGCAGATTGCCAGGCCTCTCTTCCGCAGTGCCACTGGGTGGGTTCAAACTGCCAACCTTTAGGTTAATAGTCAAGCACAAACCATTTATGCCACCCAGGGATTATCATCTATACAAGGTATACAATGATAAAGACACCCAAGTGAAACATCAAAAAATATAGTATGAAAAACGTTACAATGTAAATGTAGAGGGAAGTGCTTGTGCTCATTCACCTTCTCTCTCGCTTGCTCTCTTTCTCCTTTTCTTCTTTCTTTCTCTGTGCCCCATAAAAGATCCCAGAGTTACGCTGGTTTTTCTTAGGTAGACAGATCAACTGGGGGCACTAAAGGTCACCCCCCCGCCCCCGCAAAGGGTGTCGGGTTCCCAGGAAAGTCTCTGGGTATCCGCACTGAGGAGGGTGAGTGACTTCGTCTTCTGAGAAAAGGTGCATTTGGTTGTTTTACGTTTGGATGACCACATTGCCTCGGAGGTGGTTGTCATCTGTGTCCCAGGGCCTGGGAAGGAGAGAGCTGCCCCACCTGCTGCAGCATGGGCCTCCAGGAAAGGGAGAGAAGGGAGCTGCAGAGGGTGGGGCCTGAGCCAGCTCTGCCGGGGTGGGGGTGGGGGGCTCCTTCTTTTTTTTTAATTAAAGCCCTCCTAGGTTTTAGGAGGTGGGAGGAGCCTTGGTGGCACAGTGGTTAAGAGTGACAGCTGCTAACAAAAAGGTCAGCTGCTCAAATCCACTAGCTGCTCCTTGGAAACCCTATACGCTGCTCTACTCTGTTCTGTAGGGTCGCTATGAGTCTGAATAGACTCGACGGCAACGAGTTTGTTTTGTGTGTTTTATTTTTGGTTTAGTAGGTGTGAAGGGGGCAGTAGTGGCTCAGTGGCAGAATTCTCGCCTTCAGTGCTAGAGACGCAGGTTCGATCCCCTGCCAGTGCTCCTCATGTGCAGCCATCACTGACTTGTCAGTGGGGGCTCCTTTGTTGCTGTGATGCTGGACAGGTTTCAGTGGACCTTTCAGGCGAAGATGAACTAGGAAGAAAGCCTGGTAACCTACTTCTAAAAATCAACAAATGAAAACCCTATAGATCACAACAATCTGATCCCAGGCGCATGAAGTCACCATGAGTCACACAGGGGGTGTGAGAAGTCTCTGGGAGGTGCAAAGAGTTAGCACACTCACTGCTAACTGAAAGGTTAGAAGTTGGAGTCCGCCCAGAGGCGCCTCAGTAGAAAGGCCTGGAGATCTACTTCCAAAAGGTCACAGCCATTGAAAACCACATGGAGAACAGTTCTACGCTGACACCTACGGGATTGCTGTGAGTTGGAACCAACTCCACAGCATCCGGCTTGGTTTTGGTTGGGAGTGAGAAGTGGTATCTCACTGTGGCATCAGTGCGTTTTTAAAGCTGGGTGTGGGCCCCACTGCAGTGGACAAACCCTGTCTCTTGCACAAGCTTCCAGAGCCCTGGCTCGGAGTTCTGCTGCCACTGCTCTCTCTTCTCTTTTGAAGAGAGAATTACGTATTGACACTTGAGGAGGCTACGAGAGGGAAAGGAGTCACTTTGATGATTAAGGTGCGCCTGACCCAAGCCATGGTCTTTTCATTTGCCTCATACGCATGTGAAAGCTGGAAAATGAGAAAGGAAGACAAGAAGAATTGATGCACTTGAACTGTGGTGTTGGCGAAGAATATTGAATATACCATGGGTTTCCAGAAGAATGAACAAATCCGTCTTGGAGGAAGTACAGCCAGGATGCTCCTTAGAAGCGAGGGTGGTGAGACCTCAGCTCACTTACTTTGGACACATCATCAGGAAAGACTGATTGCTAGAAAAGGACTTCATGTCAGGTAAAGTAGAGGGTCAGCAAAAATGAGGGAAACTCTCTATGAGATGAGTTAGCACAGTAGCCTCCCCAACGGACTCAAACATGCCAATGGTCATGGAGATGGCACAGGACTGGGCAACGTTTCCTTCTGTTATACATAAGGTTGCCATGAGTGGGAGCTGACTCAACAACAAGCAACAAGAACGAAAGGGACCTGGCAAAACTGTCCCCAAAATATAAGATGCAACTTGGGAGGCAAGTGGCTGGCATTCATCAGGGCAAAACCTGACTGCTCTTGTTTCCTTCACCTTAAATAGGTTCCCTTCAGTGGGGGCCCTAGCTCCCCACCACTTCAAAGTCAGCCTGGCTCTTCGCTCACAGAGAAGGCGGTTCACTCGCTCCATCATTACTCTCCAAAGCAGATGGGTTGTGTCGCTGAAACAGCCCTGAGCTGGGAGTCAGGAGGCCTACGTTCCAGGCCCAACTGCGCCACGCTTCCTCTGGGGCCTGGGGAAGAAGGCTTGTGTCCCTGGATATCATTTCCACAGTCCGTAAAAAGAAAAGGATCTTAAACTTTTCCTTGGCAGAGAAGTCTTTTCTTGAGACAAAACCTCAATGGAACCCAAAGTGGAAATAGGTATAGAACATCAGAGCCACTCTGGTCGGCACAGGGTGGGGCCCACCCCAGACCAGGTGACAAGAGGCACTTCTGCAGGACCCCAGAGCCTCCGAAAGCACGGCCTGAAAGCTTCCTGGTCTCTAAGGCGTCTGGCAGCACTGACTCTGATTCTGCCGTCGGTTTATGCTGGTGAAGGTGCTCGCTCCTGGGAAGCCGGGTGCTGCTGCTGGGAGGTTTTTACCGTGTGCTGGGGGAGCCTTCCTTGCTGCACCACATCATCCATCAGGGTGTGCCTCCTGAAGGCCGCCCTACTCCTGCCCGTCCCAGGCACAGCCTCCAGCGCACAGCCTGGTGACAAGGTGGCCTTTGCATCTGCAGAGGTACCCCCGCAGCGATGTTCTCAGCTGCCCCCACCTGCCCAGGCCTCTGCTTGTAGACCTGCCTCCCGAGAGCGTCCCACATGCAGGGTCTTCTTCCCCACCCTTCCAAAAAACATCCACTCATGTGGGAATAGAACTGCCCCTGGACACAGTGGTTAAAGCGCTTTGCTACTAACTGAAAGATTAGGGGTTCAAACACACCAGCTGGTCCACAGGAGAAAGATGTGGCAGTCTGCTCCCCTAAAGATTACAGCCTTGGAAACCCTGTGGGGCAGCACTGCTTGGTCCTATAGGATTGCTGTGAGTTGGAATCAACTCTATGGCAATTTTTTTTTTCCTGTGGGAAAACACTATCAAACATCCCCACCACTTCTCTTTGTTCTTGCTTTCTTCTCACTCCTTTTTCCAGTCTCCACTTTTCTGCAAGCCCCCTTCTTCCCACCCTGAACTTTCTCAAGGGCAACTTCCTTCCCTGCAGAGCTCTGAGCATGCAGGCTCTGGAGGTAGATAGGCCTGAGTGTACTTCTGGGCTTCCCTCTTACCATGAGTGTAATCTTTACCCCTTGGAGCCTCAGTTTCCTCATCTGGAAAATGGGCACAATGCCTATCTCACAAGATGGTTACAAGGATTCTATGAAGTGATGTGGATGAAACACTTGTCATGGGGTGTGGCACTCAGGAAACACTCAGTAAGGTTCCACTCCTCCCAACCTTCCCCCTTTCCTTACTCTTAGAAATGCCACCTCCACTGGAAAGAGTACCACACACCCGCAGAAGGGGAGAAGTGCCTGAGAAATGGCTGGCATCACAGGTCCGAACCAGATTCGCAGTTTGGACTTTATCCTGCGGACAGGTGGGAACTTCTGCACACGGGACAAAGGGATGTTCTAGGAAAACCGCTCTGTTGGGAGTAAGTTCTACTGAGGGAGCAAGAAACACAGGGAGGGGTGCGCAGGTGGTGGGGGGCAGGTGAGAACAGGGGAGCCAGAGGCACCCCGGGGAGGAGCTGCAGATGTGAAGACAAGCGGGGAGCAGCTCCAGTGACAGGCGCTGGGGTCTGAGCCTGGAGGGCACGGAGCTCTGTTTTGGGGGGCCGGCTTGTGGGGGCCTCAGGCCGTCGCCCCGGCTGCTGCGTGCTCAGCCTCTGCCCGCTTGTGATCGCACGGAGTCCCGGCCTCTCCCGGACCCCACCTTTGATGTAGGCCACCCGCGCCCTCCGCCCACGCGGGGCTGGGAGAAGCTGGGGCTCGGGTCCCTGCAGAAGCAGACAAAAGGGCGGCCTGTGCCGGGGGGAGTCTGACCCGGTGTGACAGCGAGGGGGCGGGGGAGGCAGCCACAATGCACACCTGCCTGCCCCTCCTGCTCCTGCAGCCTGGGGCTGACAGCCCGTTCCAGAGGCAAGGAAGGAGAACAACAGTTGTGCAATTAATAACCCTCATCGCCTCTGAAATGCAAACGGAAAGTCCCAGCAGCGGGCTGTATCAGGCTGGTGGGGACAATACCTGGCAGGCGGGTGGGGCTTCTGACACCCCAAGATCCCCTCAGGGCCAAGGATTTTTCAGATGAGTTTCCCACCCCTATAGTTCCAACAAGGCCTCATTTTTTCTTTTGAAAAAAGAAGAATCTGCCCTTAGAAAAAAAAAATTTAAAAGACAAACAAAAAAACCAAATCTGCTGCTGTAGAGCCAATTCCCACTCAGGGTGGCCCGGTGTGTTACCGAGTAGAACTGCTCCACAGGGCTTTCTAGGCTGTGATCTTTAAGGAAGCAGATCACCGAGGCACCTCTGGGTGGGTTTGAACCACCAACCTTGAGGTTAGTAGTAGAACAGAAACCATTTGTGTGACCCAAGGACCTTACCCTTAGACGAATTACTTCATATGTTGTTTAAAATGTACATTCTTATGGCACTCCTTCATCTCCTTCATTCATTTACTCATTCATTTGTTCATAGCTCGTAGTTTTTGAGCCTGTATGTGTCAGGTGCAATTTGAGCCTGGAATTTAAAGATAAACAAGAGAGACCAAGCTTCTGTCTTCATGGAGCTTACCTTCTAGAGACCAGTAAACAACTAAATATGCAGCGTTATCTCTGGGTGTGGTAAGTGGCGTAACAATAAATAAAGCAAGGTAAAGAAGTCCCTGGGTGGTACAAACAGTTAACATGCTTGGCTGCTAACTGAAAAGTTGGAGGTTCGAGTCTACCCCAAGAAATGCCTGGAGAACTACTTCCAAAAATCAGCCACTGAAAACCCCACGGAGCACAGTTCTTCTCTGACACGCATCAGGATGGCATGAGTCAGAATCGACTTGACAGCAACTCGTTTTAAGGCAGATGGAGCCATGTGTCGGTGGCGGGGCTACTGTAGATACAGCGGTCAGGGAAGGCCCTGCAAGCCAAGACTGGGATGCAGTGAGACAGTGAGCCCACGGAGATGAGGGAAGTGTTCGTGGCAGAGGGAAACCGAGGCAGAGAAGGTCCCATCTGTTTGGGAGACTGTGGTAAATGCAGGGTGGCTGGAGAGGCGTGAGGATGGAAGGACAGGGCTGCAGAGGGGCAGGTGGAGTTAGCCTGGTGGAGCCTCTCAGGCCACAGTCAAGTGCTTGCATTGTGTTCTAGGTGTGGTGGGAAGCAGGGTGGGTACAGAAATGAATGTTCTGTTTAAATGCGCTTTTAAACGTTGGGCTGTGTGTAAAGTTTATGGGCCCAGAGTCTGCAGGGGAGGCGGCGACGTCCCTGAGACCACACCTTTGACTTCAGCTTCCTCAGTAGCATCCTGACCACTTGTTGGAGTCAGGTAGGAATGGTCACAGAGCTCCCACTCAGAGCTGCCACCTGAATCGAGAGAGGTGGTCAAGTGGCAAAAGGACATTCGGAGGCCCTGCCCTGGGAGGTCTCCTGTGGGGAAGCTGAGGCATGTTCACGAGTAACTAGTGCAAAGAGCCTGAAGCCAAGCGTAAAGCGCCAAGGCGCTCGGAGCGGGTGATGTAGAGGACAGCAGCCTCGTTATCATCCGCCATTTGTCACATCAAAGGATATTTATTAAGCACCTAATTGAGCCAGATACTGTGCTTTGCTTTACTTTCTAGAACGCTGACGAACTAAACAATGTGCAAACGAGCAAAACAAATCTTCATATAAAAAAATAGGCCAGGTTATTTGTATCATTAATTTTCCTTTTCTCTACCCTCCTCTTTCTCTTCCAGGAGCTTCTGACTCACAAAGCTGACTGCAATTACGAGTGACTCACACACGCAAAAGGCTCCCACTGACCCATCCTGGCCGCCCTGGAATGACCACCTCACACCTGCTCCTCTCCCTACACATGACACCCACGCACACCCCAACACACATTTGTGTACGCACAGTATACACACACGAACACACCACACATACACCAGCACCTACCGCACACACCCCACACCACAATACTATCCTCACACACATCACAAAGACATCACACCATCACACACCAGACCACACATTCAGACACATCACAACCATGTGGGTGCACACACCATATGCACAGGGTCACACACACCTCACGCACCTCACACAACACACACCACACATACACACTGTGCATATTCCTCCATATAACACACACACACATACACACTGTGCATAGTCCTCCACAGAACACAAACACACGCACTGTGCATAGTCCTCCACACAACACACACACACAGTGCATATTCCTTCGCACCACACATACACACACTGTGCGTATTCCTTTACACAACACATACATACTGAGCATATTCCTCTACACAACACACACTCACAGTGCGTACTCCTTTATACAACACACACTGTGCATAGTCCTCCACACAACACAGACATACACACACTCACACTGCACATATTCCTATACACACACACACACACACTCTGCAAAAAGCCTGAAGGCTGCTGCTGTCTGGAGAGCCATGGGGCAGAGATGGAACTTTCAGGGAACACCTGGGTTCAGAAATGGAGGAAAAGAAGGAGCAGGGAGGAGTGGAACTGAGGGGGACTGACTGGATGGACAGAATCCCAGCAGGGTTGTCTCACTATGCAGGGACTTTCCACTGGCCTCCAGCCAGGGAGAGCCAAGGGCACCCATGCCTCTCTCCCACAGTGCTTCACTCCCAAATAGAAGGGCTGATGTGATTGGTCTTATCCTTAGTGGGTCAAAAAACAGAGCAGTAGGTAGGGGGTGTGGGGGGCTCTGAAGGGGTTGAAGGTGAGAGTGATGGGGATGGCCACTGCCCTGTTGCCTCCTGCCAGGCTGGAGCAGGCCTTAGCTCCCTGGTACTTTGTCTCTCTATCCCCACCCTCTCCCCCAAACCAGGCACTCAGAGGTACACTGTTGCTCCTTTTTTTTTTTTTTTTAATTTTTATTGTGCTTTAAGCGAAAGTTTACAAATCAAGTCAGACTCTCAAACAAAAATTATAAACACCTACCTATATACTCCTAATTGCTCACCCTCTAATGAGACAGCACACTCCTTCCCTCCTCTATTTCTTTTCGTGTCCATTTGGCCAGCTGCTGACCCTCTCTACCCCCTCATCTCCCCTTCAAACAGGAGATGCCAACATAGTCTCATGTGTCTACTTAATCCAAGAAGCTCATTCTTCACCAGTATCGTTGTCTATCCCATAGTCTAGTCCAATCCCTGTCTGAAGAATTAGCTTTAGGAGTGGTTCCTGCCTTGGGCTAACAGAAGGTCTGGGGACCATGACCTCTGGGGTCATTCTAGTCTCAGTCAGACCATTAAGTCTGGTCTTTTCTTTTTACAGGTATTTGGGGTCTGCATCCCACTTGCTCTCCTGCTCCCTCAGGGGCTCTTTTTGTGTTCCCTGTCAGGGCAGTCATCAGTTGTAGCCGTGCACCATCTAGTTCTTCTGGCCTCAGGCTAATGTAGTCGCTGGTTTATGAGGCCCTTTCTGTCTCTTGGGCTTATAATTACCCTGTGTCTTTGGTGTTCTTCATTCTCCTTTGATCCAGGTGGGTCGAGACCAATTGATGCATCTTAGATGGCCACTTGCTGGTGTTTAAGATCCCAGACGTCACTCTCCAAAATGGGATGCAGAATGTTTTCTTAATAGATTTTATTATGCCAATTGACTTAGATGTCCGCTGAAACCATGGCCCCCAAACCTCTGCCCCCGCTATGCTGGCCTTCAAAGCATTCAGTTTATTCGGGACACTTCTTTTTTGGTTTAGTCCAGTTGTGCTGACCTCTCCTGTATCGCGTGTTGTCTTTCCCTTCACCTAAAGTAGTTCGTATCTACCATCTAATTAGTGAATGCCCCCTCCCACCCTCTCTCCCTCCCCCCTCTCGTAACCATCAAAGAATATACTCTTCTCTGTTTAAACTATTTCTCAAGTTCTTATAATAGTGGTCTTATACAAGAGCTCCTTGGAAACTATATGGGGCAGTTCTACTCTGGCCTATAGGGTCGCTATGAGTTGGAATCAACCCGACGGCATTGGGTTTGGTTGGGTTATACAATATTTGTCCTTTTGCAGCTGACTAATTTCACTCAGCATAATGCCTTCCAGATTTCTCCATGTTAGGAAATGTTTTGCGGATTCATAATTGTTCTTTAGTGATGCATCATATTCCATCGTGTGAATATACCATAATTTATTTATCCATTCATCTGTTAATGGGCACCTTGGTTGCTTCCAACTTTTTGGTATTGTAAACAGTGCTTTGATAAACATGGATGTGCATATATCTGTTCATGTAAAGGCTCTTATTTCTCTAAGATATATTCCAAGGAATGGGATTGCTGGATCTTACGGTAGTTCTATTTCTAGTTTTTTAAGGAAGCGCCAAATCGATTTCCAAAGTGGTTGTATCATTCTACATTCCCATCAGTGTTGTAGAAGTGTTCCAGTCTCTCCACAACTTCTCCAACATTTATTATTTTGTGTGTTTTGGATTAATGCCAGCCTGGTTGGAGTGAGATGAAATCTCATTGTAGTTTTGATTTGCATTTCTCCAATGGCTAATGATCAAGAGCATTTCCTCGTGTAACTGTTAGCCACTTGAATGTCTTCTTTAGTGAAGTGCCTGTTCATATCCTTTGCCCATTTTTTAAATAGGGTTATTTGTCTTTTTGTAATTGAGTTTTTGCAATATCATGTAGATTTTAGAGATCAGAAGCTGATCGGAAATGTCATAGCTAAAAACTTTTTCCCAGTCTGTAGGTAATCTTTTTACTCTTTTGGTGAAGTCTTTGGATGAGCATAGGTGTTTGATTTTTAGGAGCTCCCAGTTATCTAGTTTCTCTTCTGCATTGTTAGCAAGGTTTTATATACTGTTTATGCCATGTATTAGGGCTCCTAACGTTGTCCCTATTTTTTCTTCCATGATCTTTATTGTTTTAGACTTTATATTTAGGTCTTTGATCCATTTTGAGTTAGTTTTTGTGCATTGTGTGAGGTATGGATCTTGTTTCACTTTTTTGCAGATGGATATCCAGTTATACCAGCACCATTTGTTAAAAAGACTGCCTTTTCCCCATTTAACCGACTTTGGGCCTTTGTCAAGTATCAGAAGCTCTTTTGTGGGTGGATTTATACCTGGATTCTCAATTCTGTTCCATTGGTCTACGTATCTGCTGTTGTACCAGTACCAGGCTGTTTTGACTACTGTGGCATTGCTCCCTTCTTGTGGCTGTGGTGTAACCTTTCCTCCAGGTAGGAATGACAAGATCTGAGGTTTGGGTTTTGGGGTTGTTGTTGTGTGCCACCAAGTCAATTCCAACTCATAGCAACCCTACAGAACAGAGTAGAACTACCTCATAGAGTTCCTAGGCTGTAATTTTTATGGGAGCAGATCACCAGGTCTATTCTTCCTCAGAGCCGCTGGGTTTGGACCTCATACCTTTTGGTCAGCAGACAAACACTTAATTGTTGTGTCACCAGGGCTCCTTGGTTTTGGGGTAGAAGCAGGCAAAGAACTCTTTTTTGGTTTGTTTGACTTAGATTTCTCCAGATCTCCCTTGTTCAGGAAAAAGAAATCCTCCCTGTATCCTGCCTGATTCCAGAGGGTCTACATGGGGTCTGGGGACAGAGCCCAGCTATTAACACATTCTCATATCGCCTTATCTTTTTCTCCTTGCAGGTGTTTCTCTGGGAGACATCAGAGGGGAGGCTGACAAGGGCAGGACTCTGGTAGTTGGTTTTTTCAGCTTGCTTCCTCCCTTGCCTTCTAAACTAACCTCTACAGGAGAACATCAAGGCTGGGGGGTATCAGGACCTCTGAGAGAGGGGAGGGGAGGGGGTAATTAGGGAGCAGAGAGCATCTGAGGCCAGTGCAGATCTGGGGCCACAGTGGTGAATATAATGGCCCCGGAGCCTAAGGAGAATCAAGGGGCTTTAGTCAGTGGGAGTTGATTCCAACTCATGGTGGCCCCACATATGCAGAGTAGAACTGTGCTGCATGGTGTTTTCAAGGCTGTGACATTTCAGAAACAGATCACCAGGCCTGTCTTCTGAGGCACTTCTGGATGTGTTCAAACCAGCCACCTTTTGGTAAGCGACGGGGTGTAACCATTTGCTCCACTCAGGGACCCATAGTCAATGGGAAGGAAGGGTAGAAATGGAGATCCCTAGTCTTGCACCCAGCAAGGGAAAGGAGCTCCTCTTCCCCCCCCATCTTTCTTCTCTTCCTCCCCTCCTGCTTTCTCCTCGGTCTCCATCTCCCTTTTCTCTTCCTGCTTCCCCCTCGGCCTCCATCTCCCTTTTCTCCTCCCTCTCCTTCTCTTCTCCTGCCCCTTGGTCCTCCTGTCAATCAAAATTATCTGCCACGTCCTGTTTTCGGTGCCACCCTCAAGGAAGGGAGACAGGCAATGAACAAGTAAGAAAGTAAGGTAATATGAGAACTGATACATGCTACGAAGAAGATAAAACAAGTACATTTGACAGAGAGAGAGTATGCGGGGGGAGAGGAGTACACTTACCTTGGGTAGTCAGAGGGTGGGGTCTGAGGAGGGGATATTTGAGTTGAGACCTGAGCAATGGGAAGAAGGCACCATGTGAAGACCTGGGGAAGGGAGAAAGCCCTGGGACAAGCACAGGCTGGAGGAACAGGAAAAAGCCTAGAGCAGTTGGGCTGAAGGGAATGGGGAGAGGATGAAGGAGAAGGTGAAGATGTAGACAGGACTCAGAGGAAGGAGGGCCCTGCAGGCCAGCAGAAGGAGAGCAGCCTTCCTGTCAGGCCTAACGAAAGCTGGGGAAGGAGAGATGTGGTTTATGCTCCATGAGACATGGGTTACAGGCAGGCAAGGGTGAAGGCTAAGTGACCAGAAGAGATGGTGCTGATAGTGAGAAGTGGTCAGACTTGTGAAAGATTTTGAAGGTACAGACCATAGGGCTAACAATGAGTTGAATGTGGATGTGAAAGAAGAGAGAAATGAAGAATGACTTCCAGGTTTGGGGTCTCAGCAACTGGATGGAATCATTTATGAGATGGAGAAGACTTGGAGGGGAAGGGAGGGAGTTTGGTGGGGGATGGGGTTGGGTGGGGCGGAGGGACGGTGGTTCAATTTAGGCCACCTTAGCTATTGGAGTAGGCGTCAGAGTAGGCTACACTGATACGGAGCTCAGGGACGATATCAGAGCTGTAGGACTGGGAGTCACCAGCAAAAAGAGAATATTTAAAGCTGCGACACTGGAGGAGCTCGCTTAGGAGAAGAATATGGACAAAGAAGACAAGAAGGCCAGATACAGAGCCCCAGGCCTCCTCAGGATTGAGAGGTCTGGTGAAAGAGAAGAGGTCAAAAAGGAAATTTGGAATGGGCAGCAAGCGAGGTAGGAACTGAGTGTGATTCCGTGGAAGGCGTAACTGTTAGCTATTGCCAGAAACCTCAGTGATGTATGACAACAAGCATACGCTTAGCTTACAAGTCTGTGGGTCAACTGGAGATTGGCTTACCTGTGCTGGCTCAACCTGGGCAGTTCAGTCTGCTCCACATGTCTCTCATCCTTCTCCTGGGACCAGTAGAGACCTCTTGGTGATGGCAGAGGTGCAAGAGAACAAGCCCAATCACACAAGTTGGTCACATCACAAAAGCTAACACTCCATTGGCCAAAGCAAGTCATATGATGGAGACTAAAGTCAAAGGGCAGGGCAATGTACCCCACCTCCTTGGTGGGTGGAGCTGCAAAATCACATGGCAAAGAATGTGCCTACAGGGAGGGTGGAAGAACTGTAGTCACTAATACAATCTACCACAGAAGGGGAGAGGAAGTCGTTTCCAGAAAGAAGGAGTGGCCAACCATGCCAAATGTCTCCTGGAGTAAGTAAGGTGAAGAACTTGACCGTAGGGTTGGGTCAGATGGAGGCTGCTGGAGACCTTGACAGGGGCAGTTTCAGCAGCATCCTGGAGATGAAAGACTGACTGAACTGATGGAAAAGGGAGGAGGAATTGAGGAAGTGGAGGCAGTGACTATAGAGCACGCATTCAAGTTTTGCTGTGAGGGTGTGAGAGACGTGTCTGGTGGCTGGAGGGGGGTGCAGTTTCAAGGAAGGGTTTCTTCCTCCGCCTCCTCCTCCTCTTCCTCTTTGCCTCCCACCCACTTCATCCCAGGAGTCAATACTGCTGGGAGTACTGCAGCTCAGTGATTATGGATTGAATGGGCTTCTGTTAGTCCGAGGACCTGGCCACTAATTATAACTCTGTCCTTACGGGGAACTGTGTCCCAACAAACCAACAGTCAACTTACAAATAGCTTTTAATTTGGTATTGTGGTATAGCGGAACGTGTGTAAACATCTATTTACAGCACACACACACGTACACATGTGCACACACACACGTGCAGATCAAAAACCCTTGTTTAAGCCAAAATTGTGCCCACTACCACAGCCCAGGCTCTCTAGGTGTGTGTGATGAGAAGGTGGGATGAGGGTCATTGTGATAGCTAAAATTTTTTTATTTTTATAGTGCCCTGAGGAAGAGGATGATGAAAAGAAAAATGAGGAAGGGGAGAGGAATATGGTTACCATCTTGGAGGGCGTCCTCCGGCCCAAGAACGTCTGTCTGAGCTGTGGGGAGGGGGCTGCAAGGAGACCAGAGCCTCTGAGGCTGGGGCACAAAGCAGGCTCCTCTGGGCCCAGGGCTGGCCCAGGGCTGCTGAGGGTTGGGAGGCGTTGGAATATCAGGAAACTTTCTGATAGCAGGAAACGTCCTCCGCCGCAGAACCAGCAGGGAGATTTCCTTAAGTACCTTCCCGAGTAGAGGGTGCTGACCATGGGGCTAATGTAGGAGAGAAAAGCACACTGTGTGGTAATTATAACTGATGGTAAGTGTAACTTATGTTCATGGGAGGTCCTGGGTATAACAGGATGGGAGACGACCTGGTTTGAAAAAGTGGGAGCAAGAGCCAATAACATTTGAATTAGAACTGATATTGCACCCCCGGTTGTAACAGTAGTGTGGCTTACGTAATGGACAAAAAGCTGCACTCTTGAGCTTGTCCACTGACTCATTTCAGGCAGAGGACATGGTTGCTAGATGTTGTGTGATCTGGTCTTTGTCAATGGACTCAGTCAAATGATTCGTATCTGCTTGTTCTTGTGCAAGTCACTTAAACTTGCTAAACCTCCATTTAGCATGAGTACAATTCAAGGTTCTGGAACTCTCATTCTTCGCAATGCTGTCCATATCAATTTGAGGAGAGAGTCTTGACGTCAAATGTTCTGTTCCATTTATCACATGCAGGTGTCTCCATCAGCTCTACTAGATACCTCAGACTCAAGGCGATACCTTAGCTCAAGCCCTCCCCTCACCTCAGAACGTCCTTCGTCCTCATGGCCACTGAGGGAAATCCCACCCATCCTTTACGACCCCTCCATCGTGAGGTTCCCATGGATCCTCTTGTGTAATTTTTCCGTCCGTTCTCTGAGATTGCATAGCTCTTCGTACCTTTCTGTGGGACTGTCACATTCTGCTTTGTGCTTTAGATATTTTGCATGTGGCTTAAGTCCATATTTATTGAGTAAATGAATGAAACACAAATTACTTGTTTATTACACAAACTCTGACTGAGCACAGGTTGTTTCCCACTCATGGTGGTTCTTTACTGGGGATCGGAGTGGAGAAGAAACAGTCTCTGTTCTCAAGGGGTCGCGGTCTACAGAGAAGTCTACAAGTCAGGGGTTATAGGGTCTACCTGTGGGCCATGGCGTGGGCCATACCCGCAAGCTGGGGCTAAATCAACCCTGCACTGTGCTAACCCGAGGCTGCGACTGGGAGGCTGTTTACACTCTGTGTGATCCAAACTCGAAGTTGCCAGGCAGGTGTGGCACCATTTAATCAGCCAATTCTGGAGCAGAGTGTTGGGGTGCAAGGCCTGTCCCAAGAGTCAGCCCTTCCGCCCCAATTTCTCTCACATTCACATCAACTTTCCCCACTTTCCTTATATATTCACATTTTTATCTCCATAAATTCTCCAAGCTGGAACATCGCACTGCATTAGTGCTTTGACTTCAGCGCATTACCGTTCTAATTCATCAGGCAGCCTTAAATGACAACATCTCAGAGCCCAGTAAATCACCCTGCCCTTCCAAGCTTGCAGTCTAATGAATATGAGCTTGGGCAAGAGAATGGAGCTGATTCTTTCTCTCTCCGTCCCTTGAAATTCTCTTCATCAGGAAAGCTGCCCCTCCTCCCTATTTTAAAAATAATTTTATTGGGGTAAAACATGTGTTGTTGTTGTTAGTTGTCTTTGAGTCAGCTCTGACTCCTGGAGACCCCATGTTCGCAGAGTAGAACTGCTCCACATGGTCTTCAAGGCTGTGAGCTTTTGGAAGCAGACCTCTCTCCTGAGGTGCCTCTGGGTGAGTTTGAACCACTAACTTTTGGCT
The DNA here is from genome assembly GCF_030014295.1 of Loxodonta africana. Taxonomy (NCBI): domain Eukaryota; kingdom Metazoa; phylum Chordata; class Mammalia; order Proboscidea; family Elephantidae; genus Loxodonta; species Loxodonta africana. Next base: position 52,609,383 of record NC_087366.1, read on the forward strand.
AGTAAAAAAAAAAAAAAAAAATCCTCCATTTTAACCATTTTTAAGTGTACAGCTCAGTGCCATTAATTATATTCACCATGTTGTGTGACCACCACTACCTATTTCGAAAACATTTTTATCACCCCAAACAGAAACTCAGAGCCCCTTAAGCAATAATCCCCCCATTTCTCCCCCCCTCTTGCCCCTGGGAACCACTAATAAACTTCTGTCTCTATGCATTTACCTATTCTATGTTTTGTGTCTGACTTATTTCACTCAGCATAATGTTTTCAAGGTTCAGCCATGTCATAGCACGCATCAGGACTTCATTTCTCTGTATGGCTGAGTAGTAGTCCATTTTATGTATGTACCACATTTTGTTTATCCATTCATCTGTTGAGGGACACTTGGGTTGTTTCTATCATTTGGCTATTGGGCCTAGTGCTGCAATGAACGTTGGTATACAAGTGTCTGGTCTCTGCTTAGGAAAGCCCATTTTAACCAAGCTTGGGGGAGGATGGGCAAGAGTGGGGTCAAATGTAGGAAGACAAGACCAATGAGGGGGAGAATTATGTTCCAGATCTTCTTCTTTCCTTTTTCTTTCCTTCTTCCCACCCTCTCTCTTTCCTTCTTTCCTTTTTATTTTAACATTTATGGAGCCTGTATTCCACAAGCACTATAAGTGCTCCTGAAATTCCAGGTATGAAAATGCCTGGGTTTGCTTATCCTACCTACCTACCAACCTATCTACACCATCTAGGAATCATTAGTCAATACCATCTGTCCTAGAGAATTGTTTAGGCCCTATTAACCATTAACACCTCTTGGAGAATTGGTTAATCAGATAAACCCTGGCATACATGTCCTCCTAAGAGGCTAAAGGACGGTGACTGGGAGGTACATGGGATGACGGGGGCGGGGGAGAAGCTCAGGAAGGCCAGCGCAGTGGGGGTGTCTGATCAGTAAGGAATGAAGGTTTTAGTTCCTGGAGGATGAAAAAAGGGGCTCTGAAAATACACGTTGCTCACTTTCCAGTTCTAAGAGTCACTGGGGCTAATGACCAAATTGTGCCCTGGAAGCCTGCAAAAGTTGCTTTACTTCTCTGGGCCCCAGTTTCCACTTTTGTAAAATGAGGACTTTCTCAAATATTCTGCATAAGGAATTTATCCTAAGAAAATAACTAAGGCCACACACAAAGACTCAGCTACAAGGGTGCATCACAGCATTGCTTGTGACGGCAAAATATTGAAGACAAACTGAATGTCCAGCACTGGAGAACTGGCTAACTATATGATGGTACTTCCCATAATGGTACATCCATAAAAAAATACAAGGGATTAAAATGTAGTCCTTAAAATCATCTAGCAATGTGTATGTGTGTGTGTATGTGTGTATGGAGTCCCTGGGTGGTCGCAATGATTAATGCACTGCTAGCCAAAAGGTTGAAGGTTTGAGTCCACTGAGAGGCACCTAGGAAGGAAGACCAGGTGACCTACTCCCCAAAAATCAATGACTGAAAACCCCACGGAGCACAGTTCTGCTCGGACACACGTGGAGTCAGGTCACCACGTGTCAGAACTGACCGGATGTCAACTGGCCTGATATACATACACACACATATATGTAGAGACATTGTGTGTAATAAATTATACACAGTATATTTCCATTTTGTTTACAAATGAAACTGTACTATAAGGACATGTAGAAGAAGGAAAAAACCTCAAGGAGGGAGAAACAAAGTTCAGAATGCTAAGTACCGGTCTCTCAATGATGAAATTAAGGATTAGTTTGTTTTGCTTTTTTAAAATTTATCTCCACTTTCTAATTTTTCTATAATGGGTATAGATTATTTGTGTAATACCATTGAAAAAAACCCATTGCCATTGTTCTGACTCATAGCAACCCTATAGGACAGAACAGAAATGCCCCATAGGGTTTCCAAGGAGCAGCTGGTGGATTCAAACTGCTGACCTTTTGGTTAGCAGCCGAACACTTAATCACTGTGCCAGCAGGGCCCTACTTGTGTAGTAAAACACTAAAATTAAAAATGATAAAATAAAAGGCAGGGACTTTACTAGCTGCTTCCCAATGGCGCCTCCAGGATGGCTCACCATGGCTCTCTCAGCCCAGGCGATCTTGGAGATGGTGAACAGGAGCTGCCAGCTCACATCCTCTTCACTGGGCCAAGGGCAAATGCCTCCTCGGAGCCCTGGGGGTTGAGGCGGGACTCCTCGGAGCCAGCCCTCTCTATCGGAAAGACAGGACCTGGTGGCTCTGGCTGCTGAGTGAGGAGACCTGGAAGCTAGAGGGAGTGAGGAACACTGTTTTCACAAGGCTGATTAACCAAATGTGTTTTCCTCGCGTGTGCCTGTGTTTTCACGTTAGGTTTTGCTGCAAAGAGGATATTAAAACTAATTAGACTCACAGCTTTGGACAGATCTCTGAGTAACCAACAAGTTATTTCTCATGGAAACATACTAGTCAGCCTTGCCATCCTTTACCTTAAATCACACATCTCCGCAGCCCACAAGGCACCAAGGCTCCAGCGCTGGAAGATTTGCAGAGCCAATGGTGATATAATTCTAGAAAACCTCTTCTCCTGTCTTCAGAAAGACTCTACAAGGATCCATTCAAGCTGGACTCCCACTGCTCTATCACAAGCCCTTTGTCTAAGCCAGAGCAGTTTCCTTACTCTCGGTATCTATGCCAGGTGCCCCCCTCTGCCTGATCTCATTGTAGGAGATCCTTCGTGGGGGCCTTCCCGGCACTCTCAGAGAGATGTCTCATGCCTCAGCCCTGAGCTGTCCCCAGTATTCCCAAGAGTGGGCTGCTACTGCCAAGTTTCTAAGGAACCTTGCCCTCCCCAACCACAGCTGATCGGCCTTCGGGTAGACACTGACCCAAGAGAAACCCTTCTAGAGGGCAGGTCAAGCCAATCAGAAAATGGTTCAGGTGGCTTCAGAGTTCTTTTGTTGCCTGCTGACAGAATCTAATACTGACTCACTTAAGCAAAGATTTAATAAAAGCAATAATGTCAGTAGTAATAATAACTTCAGTTGACACAGGAAGGAGAGGAAGCAGGCAGTCCCACCCTCTGTGGCCGCCATGTCAGTGACTCATGCTTGATAAGAGCAGTAGGATCTCCTGGGTTGCTGCCAATGACTCTGCTTCAACTCGTCCAGTCAACGTGTCTCACCTTTCTAAAGTCAAATTTGCAGGAAAAACTGGTTGGCTCAACTTGGGTCAGGTGTCCGCCACTCGGGCAATCAACTTTGGCAGAGATGAGGGCAGAAATGGTTACTGGGGGCTCAGCCCTGAGTTTTGGGGTTCATCCCAGAGGAGGGAGGATTTTGTGCGTCAGGTAGTCCCTTGAGGGATCTTTGGCATCAGCCATGGTGGGGACAGAACAGAGAAAGCCTGTCTGCAGAGAGGGAAAGGAATGGCCCTGAAGCATAGAGAGAAGCAGGTTCTAGAGATAGGGGGTGGAGAGAAGGGTAGAGAGGAGGGGGTCCCCACATGTGAAATTCAGGGGTGGGGGTCCAACCCACATTTTTGAGTCCCATCCTCTGCGGCTGCCTTGTCAGTGACTAGTGCTTGATAAAACCATCCCGAAATGTTACTTTTAATGCTTCCCTCAGGAGAAGACTCAGCTGCCTGTGAACCTGAAGGCACTTGTGAAGGCCTGGATGGAAGGAACTATGTGCTTTTATCAGATTACAGCCATTTGGGCTTGAAGAAATCCTGGCTGTGCAGGGGAGGACTATTATGCCATAACTGAATTTTAAAATTGATTGCGTCAGTGCCTGCCTCCCCTCAGGTTCATCAGGTTCCCGGAAACTGAATTGGAAGAGTTCCTTACGACTCTATTGAGACAAGTGAGGCTCATGCACTCTGTTGGTGGAAGGTGCCAAATCTTCCCATTCCAAGGCTTTCAAAGAGCAGATTGCCAGATCTTTCTCCCATAGAGCCACTGGGTGGGTTCGAACCCCCACCTTTTTAATTAGAAACTGAGCGCTTAACCACTGTGCCACCAGGGCTCCTTAACTGACCATTAACAGAAGAGGAAAGTTAAGGAGGATGTGAAGATCACCTGGCTCTGGCCTCTCATAGCTAGAGGAGCAACAGGACCAGGGGCCATCTCGTGTCAGGCCAGTAGGCTCTCCAAGCCCCTCATTGAGTGAGAATTGGCTTTAAGACATCAGTGAAAGGCCCAGGCCTGAGTGGAGAGAGAAGACAAAGCCAGCGTCTGAGAAGGTTTAGGAGTAATACAAAAGGATCGGTGTCAGAAACAGTACAGCGAAGAGGGGAGGGATGGAAGAATTGGATTTTAAGGCAGGATTAGAATGATGATTTTTGTGTATTCTCCTTTGGAAATTGTTCTTCTCTCTACACTTGATGACAGTGATAGACCCCTAGCATTCATTTTTGTACACAATGACCCTACCCACTGGCCCTGCTAATTTTCTCAGGAGTGGACACCCTCTCCAACCTGGGCTGAGAGAATTCCTTCTAAGAACTTGGAGTGGAGACTAAGGGAATCCAGTTTTCTTCTTGATTGGTTCCTCGACAGAGTTTCTGTGGATAGAGGCTTCTCCTGATTCACGTAGCCACAGGGGCTAGCGAACCCAAGACCAGTAGGTCGGAGAGCTCTTGCTCACAGGCTGTAAAGATTGACAAATCCCAGGATCAGCAGATAAGCTGCTAGCTCAAGTCCCAAGAAACAGAGATCAGACAAACAGGAGGCAGCTGCAGGATCCAGTGCTGGCAAAGCCAGGACGTCCACTTATAATCAGATGCAGGCCACACACACAAGGAAGCTCCCTTTCAAATGATTGGCTACTCACAGCAGATCCCGTCACGGGGATGATCATATATAAACACTGAGAATCATGGCCAAGCCAAGGTGACACACAATCTTAACCATCACAGGTTTCTGTTGTTGTTGTTGTTGTCAGGTGCCGACCAGTCGGTTCCAACTCATAGCGACCCTATGCACAACAGAACGAAACACTGCCCGGTCCGGCGCCATCCATACAATCGTTGTCATGCTTGAGCTCATTGTTGCAGCCACTGTGTCAATCCACCTCGTTGAGGGTCTTCCTTTTTTCCGCCGACCCTGTACTCTGCCAAGCATGATGTACTTTTCCAGGGACTGATCCCTCCTACCAACATGTCCAAAGTATGTAAGGTGCAGTCTAGCCACCCTTTCTTCTAAGGAGCCTTCTAAACTGTAGGAAAATAAACTTCTGTTTGTTAAAGCCACTCATATCTGGTATTTCTGTTATAGCAGCACTAGATAAATAAGACACCCTCCAAAGGGTCACAGTAATTAAACAGATACACAGTATAGCTGTGCCATTGAAATCTCATGGGGGAGGGAGTTAAGGAAAAAAACAGAAGAAAACTGAGGGGGATGATAATGAAAAGAGGTTAAGAAACACTGCTCTGTATCCTTGAAATGAGTTCCCCTGCTCACCTCTTTTTTTTTTTCTTTAGTTAGCTCAAGTTGATTGTTGTGACTTTAGTCACAGCAGCTCTTACTAAGACAGGCATCCTTGGCAAGCAGCCATACTGAAGGGACAGTTGAGGAAGAGATGCTGAGAGGAATGGACAGGGCTGAGGGATCCTGAGAGAATGGCAACTCTTCAAGGGTGAGCTGCATCAGACAAACCTGGTGGAAACCAAGGCGAGGACAGAGAAGGGTCTGACGAGATCCTCATGAAGCATCTGGGAACAGGGAGGAGTGAAACTCTGGACTCCACCAAGGAGTCTCTGGGTGGTGCAGATGGCTAATTCTCTCAGCTTCTGACTGAAAGGTTGGGCACTTGAGTTCACTTAGAGGCACCTCAGAAGAGACCTACTTCCAAAAAGTCAGCCTTTGAAAATCTCATGGAACACAGTTCTGCTCTGACACACACGGAATTACCATGGATTGGAATTGACTCAACTGCAACTAGAAAGTTGTAAGAGCAGTTCCAACAGAAGAGAGGCCCTGATTCTGAGGGCCCTAGCTGTTCTCGGGGTCACCAAGCCCTTCCTCTGCTTGTGTCCTCATGCTTTTTGATCATTCTGTTACTCCTGAGCACGAAGGCTAGAGTTGGGGAGAGTTGGGGACAAAGTGGGTGGGAGCCCAACCAGGCTGGCACCACAAGAGGAGAGGTTCAGCCCATCCCAGGCCAGCCAGGGGCCCATGAGGACCCCAGGCTTGGTTCAGGCAGATATTGGCACCAGGGCTCAGTTTTTCAGGTGCGAGGTGGTGACAGGAGAGCCTGAGCATACTGAAATACCTAAAGGTGGGCAGGTGATAGCTACGCCATATTTCCAAGTGACAGGTCCATTGAGGATAGGATACTAGCCAGGGGTGGAGAGAATAGGAAATTAGATTGCTTCCCTCAGGGGAGATAGAAGGGACTTGGGGTTCCAGTGAGGTGATCTAAAGATTAGGTCAGACTTCAGAATCAGCAGTAAATCAGAGCTACTTAGTGAAACTGGAGTAGAAACTATCACGTGTATAGGAAATTGCCCTCCTAAATGCCTAATGAGGGGCAGAAGGAGGTGGGGATGACAATCAGAAGGGCATGATGGTCCAACCAGGAGGTGCCTCTGACTTTTGAGACCATCTGACCTAGGAAGAATGCTCTGTATAAGGGAGGCTCTACTAGTCTCCTGGAGCTGCCATAAAAAACATCACAAAATGAGTAGCTGAAAACAACAGGAATTTATTGTTTCACAGTGTTATGGATTGAATTGTGGCCCCCAAAAATGTGTATCAACTTGACTAGGCCATGATTCCCAGTATCATGTGATTGTCCACCGTTTTGTCATCAGCTGTGATCTTCCCGTGTGTTGTAAATCTTACCTCTATGATGTTAATGAGGTGGGATTAGTTGGCAGTTACGTTAATGAGGAAGGACTCAATCTTCAAGGTTAGATTTTTTTTTTTATTGTGCCTTAAGTGAAAGTTTACAAATCAAGTCAGACTCTCATACTAAAATTTACAAATACCTTGCTATATACTCGTAACTGCTCTCCCCCTAATGAGACAGCACACTCCTTCTCTCCTCTATTCATTTTCCTATCTATTCTACCAGCTTCTAAGCCTCTCTTCCCTCTCATCTCCCCTTCAGACAGGAGATGTGAACATAGTCTCATGTGCCTACTTGATCCAAGAAGCTCATTCTTCCCCAGTATCATTGTCTATCCCACAGTCTAGTCCAATCCCTGTCTGAAGAGTTAGCTTTAGGAATGGTTCCTGGTCTTTTTGTGAGAATTTGGGGTCTGCATCCTACTGTTCTTCTGCTCCCTCAGGGGTTCTTTGTTGTGTTCCCAGTCAGAGCAGTCATCAGCTGTAGCTGGGCACCATCTAGTTCTTCTGGTCTCAGGCTGAAGTAGTCTCTGGTTTATGCGGCCCTTTCTGTCTCTTGGGCTCACAATCACCTTATGTCCTTGGTGTTCTTCATTCTTCTTTGCTCCAGGTGGGGCGAGACCAATTCATGCATCTTAGATGGCCACATGCTAATGTTTAAGACACCAGATGCCACTCTCCAAAGTGGGATGCAGAATGTTTTCTTAATAGATTTTATTTTGCCAGTTGACTTAGATGTCCCCTGAAACCATGGTCCCCACACCCCTGCCCCTGCTACGCTGGCCTTCAAAGCATTCACTTTATTCAGGAAACTTCTTTGCTTTTGTTTAGTCCAGTTGTGCTGACCTCTCCTCTATTATGTGTTGTCTTTCTCTTCACCTGAAGTAGTTCTTATCTACTATCTAATTACTGTAGATTGTGTTTTAAGTCAATCTGTTTTGAGATATAAAAGAGAGAAGTGAGCAGAGAGACATGTGGACTCTGTACCACCAAGAAGGCAGTGCCAGGAGCAGAGTGCATCCTTGGGACCTGGTGCCCCTGTTCCTGAGAAGCTCCTAGACCAGAGGAAGATTGATGACAAGGACCTTCCCCGAGAGCTGACAGAGAAAGCCTTCCCCTGTAGCTGGAGCCCTGGATTTGGACTTCTAGCTTATCAGATCGTGAGAGAATAAACTGTTTGTTAAAGCCATCTGCTCATGGTATTCCTGTTATAGCAGCACTAGATAACTAAGACACACAGTTCTTGAGGCTAGAAGCCCCAAATCAAGGTTTCAGCAGGTTGGTTCCTTCTGAGGGCTCTGAGAGAGCATCTGTTCCATGCCTCTCTCTTAGCCTCTGGTGACAGCTGGCAAGCCTTGGCATGTCCTGGCTTGTAGATGCATCACTCCAGTCTCTGCCTCTATCTTCACATGGTGTTCTCCTCTGTGTCTCTCTGTCTGTCTGTTTCACCAGTCACATTGGATTAGGGCCCACTCTACTCCAGTATAATCTCATGCTAACTTAACTAGTTACTTCTGCAAAGATACTATTTCCAAATAAGATCACATTCACAGGAACCGGGGATTAGGACTTGGACGTACCTTTTGGGGCGACACAAATCAACCCTTAAACCAAAACCAAGCCAAACCCATTGCCTTAGAGTGGATTCTAACTCATAGCTACCCTATATAAGACATAGTAGAACTGGCCTATAGGGTTTCCAAGGAGTTGCTGGTGGATTTGAACTGTTGACCTTTTGGTTAGCAGCCAAGCTCTTAACCACTGTGCCACCAGGGCTCCAATCAACTCATACCAGAGACTAATGGTGGACATGGATGTGTCATTGGGCAGTGAGGGGCGCCAATCAGGACAAGAGCCCAGCAGACGCCAGGGTCAGGCACCGGGGATAAGGCAGGGCCAGAGAAGACAGAAAGGGCAACACGGGTGTCACAGTCTGGTCACCAGGTCAGCTGGGGGTAGGCAGGCCAGGCACAGAATTCAGACATCAGCTGAACCAGCTTGTAAATAGCAAGTATCAGGAGTAAGTCTGGATGGGGACAGAACATCAGAAGGACTCAGAGAGGGAACAGGGAGGATGACCAGAAAGACAGGCACCACAACAGCATCTGGGGAAGAAGCATGGAGGCTCCACCTGACCTGGGTTTCCGGTGTGTCAGAGCCTAGCATGAGGCAGCGATCAATGAGGAGCACCAAGCTGGGGTGGATGGCCCAGGCAGGAATAACTGCAAAGTCTGAGTGAGAAACCCAGCTAGTTTAGGGGAAAAGAAAGCTCTGGCAGAAAGAAGGAAATCTCACAAACATGAAATGTCAATAGCTATCAAGCCACAAGCAGGAACGGACCATCTCACGGGTGTCTTAAGTCACAAAGCAAATTTCTGGCCGGCGAAGGTCAGTACGAGGTGTACTGTACGCTCAGAGCCTGCATCCTTGGGACAACAGATGGGGATCTGGGCTCTCTAGGTCTCAGAGTGCAAAGGGCAATTGGAGAAGGGGCTTAGGGACTGGCTACTGTATTTTCAGTATCATTTTTTCCCCCTGTGGATGACTGTATGTTGCACACAGGACCATGTTTGATAGATGTTCCACTCATCTTTTAATAGGGCTCAGTGGACCTAAACGCAGTATGAACTTTGCTGTTATATTGCAGTCCTTACTGAAAAATAGTGTTTCAAGAAGCAATAGTAGAATCTGGAGTTTTGCATTTTATTCGTTTATTTATTCATCAAACATTAACCAAGCACCAATCTGGAATGTTAGAGGAGACACTCCTCTCCCCCAATAAATAGTAGTTTTTTTCTGCACTTAAGTTCTGAATGAATTGAAAGATAAGACCAACAATAAGGCAAATGGAGGCTAAAGTCTTGGAATTACTACTGATCAAGACTTGGTTGAAAGATGTAGCTTAGAGTAAGAGAAAATGGGTTTGGTCAAATGTGTCCAGTTACAGAAGATGCTGGGTGACCCCAGGCCTCTACACAAAGGCAGGGTCTGTACCACTAAACAGTGAGCAGCCTGGCTGCCAAGGGGAAAAAGGAAGGAGTCAAGCCCATTGTACCCAGGTTCTTCTTTCCAAAACCTCTACTCAGATAAAGTTGTATTTCCTGCAGGTGGGGAAGACTGGAGCAAAGAGACATGAAAGGAGTCTCTTATCTCCACATGGGAAAAAATTCAGGAACGAATAAAAAAAAAAGTTGTTTTCCCCTAGACATTTCAGGGATGGAAGTAATACAATTAAAAAAAGCTATCATTTATTGAGAATTTAGCATATGCTAAGCAGTATTCCAAGCGCTTTTACATCTTTTAAGTAATTTAATCTTTAAAACAACCTTATGAGGTAACACTTATTGTCCCCATTTAACAGATGAGGAACTGAGGTGCAGAAAGAGACAGTAGCCCATTCAAGTTGGCACAGCTTGAAAGGGGTGGAGCTAAGGTGTCACGGTAATCAATCTTACCCTAAAGGCAAGCTCTTATCAACTAATAAGCAAGACAAAGGTCTTGCCTCAGGACAGTGGGTAAGGTCATACTCAAAAAGCCCATTGACGTCCAGTTGATTCCAACTCATAGCAACCCTAGAGGACAGAGTAGAACTGCCTCATAGAGATTCCAAGGAGAGCCTGGTGGATTTGAACTGCCAACCTTTTGGTTAGCAGCTGTAGCACTTAACCATTATGCCACCAGGTTTTCCAAATACTGGCTCATAAATAGCAGTAATGTAAGTTTCAGAGTAATGGGGCTGCGTGAGGGGTGCAGATAAATGAAGAAGGAAGAGATGTCATCAGGTTAGAGGTCCAGGAGGTCCTTGTCATCCAAGAATAATTGGTTCTAAGAGAAGCCCATTGAATAGGATCATGGACTAGCAAAGAGTGCGAAAACAGTTTAATTGGGACTTAGTCTGGAAAAATCAGACTAAAAATTATAAATAAGACTATTTTATCTTTGCTTTAACTCTGTAATGACAACTTTTCACTAATTTTTAGAATGAATGTAAACTGAATCTAGGGTTGATAGGAGAATTTTTGTTTTTCATTAACTGTCAGACAAAACAGCATGATAGCATAAGACATCCTTCTTCACTTCACTTTTGACCTTCGTGGCTGATCAAAATGTTTAAGGGCTTTATTAATTTTCCAAGGGCCTCTCCTAACATCTGATATTCAACTTATTCTTTTCTGAAATCCTTCAGAGTATCTTCCTCTCCTGACATTGATATTCGCTGCTTCAATTGTTAGGTCAATGATTTAGCATGAGGTTCGACAGTTCTCCAACAGCACTTTGACTGATTTCGTGAAATCCCGCATCTTTCCAAAGATTCACCGTTTAACCTTGCAATCAAGTTGCATTGTATGTGCACCATACTGTGCGTGTTTACAACAGCCTCCTATCAGGGAAAGACTGGCAGTTGAAGGCTGGGTGGGGTGAGGGCTAGTGTTAACAGGTCTACTAAGAACTGGGAAACCTTGGTGGTGTAGTGGTTAAGAATTATGTCTGCTCACCAAAAGGTCAGCAGTTCGAATCTACCAGGTCCTCTTTGAAAACTCTATGGGGTAGTTCTACTCTGACCTATAGGGTTGCCTTGAGTTGGAATTGACTTGATGGCAATGGGTTTGGTTTTTTAATGGGAACTAATTTTATAAGCAGTTCAGTCCCTTAGTTAAAATTTTCATTGTAAGACAATTTTGGAAACCCTGGTGGCGTAGTGGTTAAGTGCCACGGCTGCTAACCAAAGGGTCGGCTGTTAGAATCCACCAGGCGCTCCTTGGAAACTCTATGGGGCAGTTCTACTCTGTCCTATACGGTCGCTATGAGTCGGAATCAACTAGACGGCACTGGGTTTTGGTTTTGTTTTAAGACAATTTTTATTTCCTCATGCAACAAGTATCTGTGAGACACAAATATGAATTCAAAGACCGCATGGATCCCTTATATATGGGAAGGCTTTGAAGGGGAGGTGGCATCTGCATTGGGTCTTAAGGACATGCGGAAACCAGGGAGCAGGGCCTTCCCATTGCAGGCCGTGGCATCAACAAAGGAAAATTGGTTAAGTACAGCGTGTGTGTGTTAGGAGCAGCAGCAGACCCACAGGCACATATAGGAGAAGTGTGAAGAGAAGGCTGGTTTAGAGTCAGATCATGGAGGACTTAGAAGAATGAACTTCATTTTGTAGGCAATAGGGGGCCACTGATGACTTTGGATCCAAAGCTCAGCATGGCGTTTGGCACATATCTTCAGTTCCAGTTGCCATCAAGCTGTTCTGACTAATGGAGACCCCATGTGTATCAGAGTAGAACTGTGCTCCACAGGGTTTTTAATGGCTGATTTTTTTGGAAGTAGATCACCTGGCCTCTCTTTCAAGGTGCCTCTGGGTTGACTTCAACCTCCAACCTTTCAGTTAGCAGCTAAGTACATTAACCGTTTATACTACTATCTTAGTTTCTTATGGGCTACTATAATAGAAAAACCACAAAAGGGTGGGTGTAGTGAACAGAAATTTATTTTCTTACAGTATAAACAAAAAATGAAACCAAACCTGTTGCCGTTGAGTCAATTCTGACTCATAGCGATCCTATAGAACAGAGTAGAACTGCGCCATAGGGTTTCCAAGGAGCAGCTGGTGGATTCGAACTGCCAACTTTTTGGTTAGCGCCCCAGCTCTTAATCACTAGTCACCAGGGCTCCTCTCACAGTATATAAAAAAACAAAAACCAAACCAGTTTCCATCAAGTCAATTCTGATTCGTAGGAGACTAGAAATCCAAATTCAGGGTGCCAGCTTTAGAGGAAGGCTCTCTCTTCTCTAGGGGGAAATCCTTGTCTCTTCTAACTTCCCTTCCTCCACTCCTTGGTGATCTCCATGTGACAGAGATCTTTCCCCATGTATACTTGCTGGCTCCTGTGCCTAAGCTGCTCTTTTTCTGTCTCAAAAGTGAATGGCTTAAGACACACCCTACCCTGATGTGGCTGCATTAACATAGCAAAAAAAAAAAAAAAACCCTATTCCCTGATGGGATTGCATCTGCAATTATAGGGGTTAGGATTTACCACACATATTTTGGAGGGGGGACACAATTCAGTGTATAACTGGCTTATATTAGAAGTTAAAATTTTTTTATTGATAAAAAAAGATGATATTAGAGACAATGAGTATTGAATGACAGCACACACTAGTATAACAAAACCCAGATGTTAAAATCACATATCTACAAATGCTAGCTAATTACTTTCTTACTTTAGTGTTCGATGGGAACAAAAATCTATCCCCTTTGGAATTCCTTGTGGCGGGATTTGAGTTTCTTATTGGAAATTGTTCTTTTTCAGGAGGGACACTGGTACATGTATTGTAGATAAAAAGGTGATTTTTTTAAACCAAGACTTAAATTGAATTCAGCCACTGTATTTTTTTTTTATGTCCCAATGTGCTCTTTCAAGCTCTTACTATAAAGCATGAACATTGGCCTCTCTGGCTATGCAGAAGATGTACACAGGGCATAGGACTTGCCTCCAGGTCTAAATGAAACCATTTGTATTCCAAATTTTAGTTTCTACTGGTTTTACAGTGGTAGCCACAAAGTACAAACTCCATGTTGGAGTGAGCCTGCATGTGTCTGCATGTACATGGTGCATACATGCACACGAGCTTGCGCCTACAGGCATACATGTTACAGAATCAAGTGCAGCCAACTTGCCTTAGAAGACAGCAAGACTTTGCTGGGAACAAACAAGAACTCCTAGAACTTTCTGAGCCAGAAGCTACTGCCAAACTGCACTGGGGAGCTAGCCGGGGCCCTTCCTACCAGGGGAGTAACAGGTGATTTAGATTTCTCACTTTCTAATTGTGATGATTAAAGATCTGCAGACTCCCTTTCTTTTTTGGTAACAAACCCAAAGGTAACTCAGAAATAATATAGGATTTGAAATATGCCATAGGCAGTGCTAATACCCTCCATGGTGACTTTTCAGGTGGGGAAGAGGGAATAAAAACAATGAATGCAAATTAGTTTACATTAATCACAATTGTATTCAGCTTCCCCCCTCCCCTTTCCAGAGCCCTTAAGTGTGTGGAAGCAGGTTATTCAAATTTCACCCCTGTTTTTCAAAAATTAATAAAGGCGATACATTAGTGTAACATTCTGCCGCTTCATAGAATATATTAGTAAAGGTTTTAATTACTGAAATTATACAGTCATAAAAAGATGATTTAATGAAAGCAATCATATCATTTGCATTCTGGGCCTGCCTGCACACAGACACAGTGAGGAGCTGTAAATTACACTGAAGTGCAGGCAAATAATTACCACCATTTGTTAATTCTGCCTGAGGACCCTGGGCTCCGGAGACTTCAAGTTCCAAGTAAATACCTGTTCCTGGGACAAGAAAGCCACCTTCGTTTGAGAAGGAGGATTAGCGATGACAATGCGGGGCCTAAAATCCTTTTCCTTTCCCGATGGCCAGAGCCTGTCTTTCCTGCAGGAATTGACTAGGCCTCCCCTCAGATAAGGGGAAAGTAACCGGGATGTTCTTTTGTTGAAGAGGGCTTTGTGGTGGTTAAAATAATTAGAGCTGAACTTGGAAGTGCCAGCCTCCGTAGAGAAAGGGACAGATTATTTTATTCCTCTCATGGTTTCACTTCTGACGGGACAGCAGGTGGCAGGTGAAATCATGTGCATGAAGGGAATGTGCCCACAAAGCCAGACTCTCTACATGTAGGCTAGGGCGGGACTATCGATTGTAACCATTTTTAAGTGTACAATTTAGTGGTGTTCATTACATTCACCATGTGTGTAAACCACAGTAAGCATTATCTATTTCTAAAACTTTTTTACCATCCCAAACAGAACCTCTGCACTCATTAAGTGGTAACTCCCTACTTGCTCCTGCCCTCAGCACCTGGTACCAAAAACCAAACTGGTTGCCACTGAGTTGATTCCGACTCATAGCAAGCCTAAAGGAGAGAGTAAAACTGTCTCATAGGGTTTCCACGGAAGTAGGTTGCCACATTCTTTCCCTCACCACCTGGTGAGACTGGTGGGTTTGGACAACCAATCTTTCAGCTAGCAGCAGTGGAGCACTTAACCACTGTGTCACCCAGCCCATAGTAATCACTGAAGAACCTTTGTCTCTGTATTTGCATGTTGTATGACAATATTTATCCTTTTGGGTGTGACTAATTTCACTCAGCATAATGTTTTCAAGGCTCATCCATGTTGTGGCATGTATCAGGGCTTCATTTTCTCTTTTTGGATGAATAATGTTCCATCATACATATATACCACATTTGGTTTATTCATTCCTCGTTGATAGACTCTTAGGTTGTTTCCACCTTTTGGCTATTGTGAATAATGTTGCTATGAACACTGGTGTACAAGTATCTGTTTGAGTACCTGTTTTCAAGTATTTTGGGTATACGTCTTTTTTTCTAGGAGTGGAATTGCTGGGTCAAGTGGTAATTCTCAGCCCTGGTGGCTCAGTTGTTAAGAGCTCAAGCTGCTAACCAAAGGTCAGCAGGTCAAATCAACCAGGCACTCCTTGGAAACCCTATGGGGCAGTGCTACTCTGCTCTATAGGGTCACTATGAGTTGGAATGGACTCAATGGCATGGGTTTTTTATTGGAAATTGTTCTTTTTCGGAGAGGACATTAGTACATGTATCATAGATAGAGAAGTGATTTTTTTTTAAACCAAGACTTAAATTGAATTCAGCCACTGTATGTCCCAATGTGCTCTTTGAGGCTCTTACTATAAAGCGTGAACTTTGGCCTCTCTGGCTATGCAGAAGATGTACACAGGGCATAGGACTCGCCTCCACGTGTAAATGAAACCATTTGTATTCCAAGTTTTAGTTTCTACTGGTTTTATAGTGATAGCAGCAAAGCACAAACTCCATGTTGGAGTGAGCCTGCGTGTACCTGCATCTACATGATTTTTTTTGATGGTAATTCTAGGTTTAACTTTTTGCGGAACCACCCATAATACTGATTTTAATGCAAGGTAGTAATCATTTGTGCCCTCAGAAAGATAGAAATACAGCATTACAGTGTTACAGTGACTTAGTGACTGAATAAAAACATGTTTAGATGAGCTGAGTAAAGGGTTCTTGGAAAAGGCCATATTTGCAGGATGGGGAGGGGATGGGGGCCAGACATTTTAAGAGGACAGCACTGCCCCAGCAAAGGTAGGGGGTGGGGAAGTTTAAGTGCATTAACACAATAGGGAAAGTCCATTCCAGGTGGAGCACTCAAGTGTATGGGGGCAGATGTGGGAAACAGGCAAGAAAGACAAGTAGAGGGTGCCCTGGGGAGGCCATGAATGCCAGGCCAAGGAGCCTGCCCTTTTATTCAGGTGGCAACAGGGGAAGGAGTGGAGGGCGTGTGTGTGGCTGAGATTTGGGACACTCGTGTGCAGGAGAGACAAGAAGCAGGACGACAACTAGGTCTTTACATTATAGTTGTCCAGATGAGCCATATGAAGGAAGGAATGAGGGCAGTAGTGGTGGGAAGGGATTAAAAAAAACATTGGGTAGAAGTCCTCCAAGGCCCAGATGGCTGACGAGATGGAAGGAATTGGAAGGAGCCAAAATAATAGAGATTCAACGTGAATACCAGTCAGAGTGTGGTGCCACATGGAGGCCAAAAGAACGCTGATAAGTGACAGGGACAGTTCCCTTTGGGACTTACAGGGTAATGTGATTGTTTTTCACAAGTCACATGGGAAATGTGATCTGATCACTTCACAGACATATCCTGCACAGTCCGGCTTTGTGTGTGTTGACCACCAAAATGGAGGGTCGCTCTCACGTTCCCTCTGAACATGTAAACTGTTGGTGATGGAATGACAGCTGGGAGAAAGCTTGGTAGGCAAACATTTTCTTAGAGATTCATGTGCCTACCACACCGTAAAGTTACAAGTCATACACCTTCCAGATGGCCAAACCTTTTATTGAAGCCAGCAACAAAAAATACATTGTGGACATCTGGCTCTGGTCAAGACAGAGTAGCTTGTATCAGATTAGCCCCACTGCCAAAATAACTAGAAAAGCTGGACAAATTGATAAAATAACTGAAAATATATATATATGATATAAAAACATTTTTATCTCTATATATACGTATGTAATATGTATAAATATAAATAAATAAGTGTAGAGAGAGAGGGAGAGAGAACAGATAGCGTAGTGGTTAAGCACTGGACTCTTAACCAAAAGGTCAGCAGTTTAAATCCACTAGCCACTCCTCAGAAGAAAGATGTGGCAGTCTGCTTTCATAAAGATAACAGCCTTGGAAACCCTATGGTGCAGTTCTACTCTGTCCTATACGGTTGCTATGAGTTGGAATCAACTCAATGGCAAGGGGTCTTATATATATATATATATATATATATATATATATATATATACACACACACACACGCACACACACAAATAGTCCCCAACTTACAACAGGGCTCCATTTCAATGACTCTGTCATAAGTCAGTTCTGAAGTAAGTCAAATACCTCTTTTTTTCTCTTAGTTCTCATTATTATTGCCTTTTTTTTTTTTTATCGGTATCTTTATAAATCCAATGTTTATTTGTCTTTGGGGGTTGGAAACATTACATATAAACTTACAGATATATTTTGATAGATGCATGTTTTCATTGTTGATAGGTGCTGTCAAGCTGATTTTGACTCACGGCGACCTTATGTACAACAGAACGAAACGCTGCCCGGTCCTGCACCATCCTCACAATCGTTATGCTTGAGCCCATTGTTGCAGCCACTGTATCAATCCATCTCATTGAGGGTCTTCATTTTTTTCACTGACCCTTGACTTTACCAAGCATGATGTCCTTCTTCAGGGACTGATCCCTCCTGATAACATGTCCAAAGTATGTAAGACGCAGTCTCGCCATCCTTCCTTCTAAGGAGCACTCTGGTTGTTCTTTTTCCAAGACAGATTTGTTCATGCTTTCGCCAGTCCATGGTATATTCAATATTCTTCTCCAACACCACAATTCAAAGGTGTCAATTCTTCAGTTTTCCTTATTCATTGTCCAGCATACATACATATTGCTAATGATAAGATGTACAAAAAGAAAAACCAGATGCTCATAAGTGTTGTGGTTTGCTGTAACTTGAATATGTCCTAAGTAGGGGATCACCTGATATGTATATATACATATGTTTATAAAAATTAACTCCAGTGCCTATTGGAGAGAAACCAAAGCAGGCAAGACTGGAGCAGCCACAATCCTTCAGAGAAGGTGAGCTCCATACTCACCCAGCTCCTTCTAAGGGGATTAGAGCCCAAGCAGAGGGTGACATTTTAGTGAGCTAAAGTGACAGAGATCAGAGTTCCCAAAGTGACTGGGACTTGAGGGTCAAAAATCAGGACAGGAGAGAAGTGCAAAAAGAAAGCCCCCAAATCTGCATACATGTTCCCCTCAAGTCATCGGCTACTTCTAAACTAAGAGTCAAAGGAGCCCAACACAAATAACATCTGGGAGCTACGCAGAGATTTCAGCTCCTGTGCGGTGTTACAGGGTCGCTATGAGTCAGAATTGACTTGATGACAATGGGTTTGGTTTGGTTTTGGTTTACGCAGTGTTGGAGGAAGTCCCTGGGTGACACAGTTAACATGCTCAGTTGCTAACCAAAAGGTTGGAGGTTCGAATCCACACAGAGGTGCCTCAGAAAAAAGGTCAGGAGTCCCACTTTTGAAAAATCAGCCACTGAAAACCCTGTGGAGCACAGTTCTACTGTGACACAAACGGGGTCACCATGAGTTGAAGTCAGCTCGACGGCTTCTGGTTTTCCTGGTAGTGCTGAGAGACAAAGGTTGGATTCAAGGTCTTCCAAGGTGGAGAGTCTTGGTAAGCACCCCAGACTTTCAACTGAGATCCCAGAAGGATCACACTGAGAAGTAAGGAATATGCCCTAAGAATAAGGAATACATTTTAGGAGGCTTATTTTGGGGAATTGACATACTGGTTCTAAAATTTACATGGAAATGTGAAGGACCTAGAATAGCCAAGGTAAATCTTAGAGAAAAAGAGCAAAGCTGGAAGACCTATACTACCAGATATCAAGTGTTTGTATGCGGTATTGGCAAAGACAGACATATAGACCAATGGAACAGAATCAAGAATTAGGAAGCAGACCTACACATACATAGTCACCTGATTTTAAGACAAGACATCACTGCGATTCTGTGGAGGCAAAGCATGGCCTTTGCCATAAACAGTGCTGAGTCAATTGAATATCCATATGCAAAAAAAAAAAAAGACTCTTGACTAGCTACCTCACACCATCCAAAAAGTAATTTGTGATGGATTATAGACAGAAATATTAATGGTAAAACAATACAGTCTGTAGAAGAAAAACATAGAATATATTCATGACCTTGGGATAGGCAAATTTTCCTAAACAGGATTAAAACATGCACTAACCACAAAAGGAAGATTGATAAATTGGACTTCATTAAAATTAAGAACTTCTGTTCTTGAAAACGTACCATTTAAAGAGTGAAAATGTACATCAGAGGTTGGGATAAGGTGTTTGAAAAACATATATCTGACAAAGAATGCACATACAATTTAAAGAATTTCTGTAAATCAAAGTAAAAGACAGAAAATTTCCCAAGTACTTTACAAAAGAGAATATCCAACGGTTAACAACCATTGAGATATAAATGTGCTCAACACCATTATTCATCATGAAAATCCAAATTAAAACCACAATGAGATACTGCTACACCACTGGAATGGCTAAAATTAAAAAGATGGATGAAACTAAGCACTGGCAAGGATGTGGAATAACTGGTGTGCTTCTACGTTGCTGGTGGGAAAGGCAGCAGTTTGGAAAACTGTTGGTAGTCTCTACCAAAGCTAAGCATAGGTATCATCTGTGATCCCCAAGGACAGCATAGTGGCCATCACTTGGATATGTCTCCTAGTCAAGTCCCCAAGGAATTAAATCTGAGTCCAATAGTGGAGCCAGGAAAGCTGGGAGCATGCAGGGAGCACTGCAAATCAAGACTGAAAATTGTTCATTAAACATTTCATGGAATCTGGGGCACAGGTCAGCACCGCTTTAGCGCCTACATGGCAAAGCCAAAAGAAAGAGGCATTCTCCCCCTTTTGCACGGTTTAGGTGCAGTGAGATTCCAGAGTGCATAGCTAACTCTTTGGGTATCTCGAGGACTCTAGGACTCTGGAGGTGGCTACACCAGTTCCTGGTGAAGCAGCAGCTCCCGGAGGAAAAGGCTGGAGCAGATTCCTGGGCACGTGTGAGGCAACCCTGAATCTCTAAAAATATATCGGGGTCACATTGCAAGGTAAAGGGATACTGATTGAGTTAAGTGGCAGCACCCAGCTAATCATGGGTTGTGCTACACAAAGCATCCAGTTTTTCAGGGTCTCCTGGACTTTGGCTACACGAAGAGATAAGAGCTAGTTCCAGGTGGTACCTTTCTTTACTTCAGGAGGGTGGCAGGTCTTATTTTAAGTCATAGCATGGGGTCCAGATATTTGCTAATGAGGATTTTCTTGGTTGGAAGATATGTTATTGGACTCAGGCCAAGGAGGAATTCCATGGCTATGGTGGACGTTGTGCCATCCCACCTGATGCCCCCCCCAAAAATGAACGATTTGTTCCCCAAATGATGCTAGTTTACAACCAAGGGCTGGAAATTGCCTTCAGCCGAAGATAGGTGCCTCACCCAAGTTCATGCCTTCTTCCCAGGGCAAGCCTACAACTAGTGATTGGAGGATGCAGAGGTCCAGAGGACTGGGATGCTCACCCAACCTGGAACAACTCTGAAGAGCCATCCCGACTCCAGAGCTCCCGGTGGGACAGGCTGCGGCTTTGTTGTGTCTGTGTCTCAGCTCAACTTCTCCTGCTGCCCAGTCTTGTTTCCTCCCCGCCTTCCCTAGGGAGCACTGCCCAACAAACTTCCTGCTTGCTAATCTGTCCAACATAAGGCAGTGGACAAGAGATGGAATATATGATCCTCTTTTAATTCTCATGTGAAGTCTAAGAAAAAGAGTTAAAGATCAGGATTGAAGGTTTGAAGCATGAAGGTTCTAGTCCCTGCCCTCCACCCAAAATCTCAGGCTTGTGGAATCTTGGGGTTCAGGAACTCGGTCATGGCAGTCTACCTTTCCAATTTCTCAATGAACTTAAGAAAATTTGAAGATAATAGCTCTGGTTAGCCAAATTAGCCGAATGATTGAAAAAAGGAATTAGGAAATCTAAGCCAATCAGGAATCAATAATAAAAATTAAAGCTAGGCATTTCAAAGCAAACGACAGGAAACCATAGGATAAATATTCCACTAGTTTCCACGCCCCCATGCTAATTGCCACAATATTATAGCGAAAACACTGAAGACTTGAAAGATCAGTGACTGTAAAAACCCTGCAGCAATGAAAACAACAGCGCGTGCTTGTAGGAGTGCAGAAGAAACCATGCGATCTGGAGTGTCATTGTGATTGGGTGATAATGACAGCTCAGATCGGAGCCCATTACAAGGGTCAAAAAGTAAACCAGCATAGAGTTTTAGCCTTGCAGGTATATTAATACCCGTAAGCTGAGCTTATGAAAAGTGTTTTTGCTGTTATAACTAACCAAAGGGATATATATAGATTTTTATTGTACTTAGGTAAAAGTTTACAGCTCATGTCAGTTTCTCATACAAAAATTTATACACATATTGTTATGTGACACTAGCTGCAATCCGTACAATGTGACGGCATGCTCCCCTTTTCTACCCTGGGTTTCCTGTGTCCATCCAAACAGCTCCTGTCCCTTCCTGCCTTCTCATCCCACCTCTGGACAGGAGCCTCCCATTTGGTCTTGTGTATCTGCTTGAACTGAGATGCACACTCTTCATGCAACTATTTTATGTTTCATAGTCCAGTCTCGTCTTTGTCTGAAGGGTTGGCTTTGGGAACAGGTTTAGTTCTGGGTTAACAGAGTGTCTCACCACAGCTTTGAGGGCTCCTCCAGTCTCAGTCAGACCATTAAATCTGGCCTTTTTACGTGAATTTGAGTTCTGCTCCACACTTCTCTCCTGCTCCATCAGGGACTCTCGGTTGTGTTCCCTGTCAGGGTGGTCACTGATGGTAGCTGGGCACCATCTAGTTCTTCTGGTCTCAGGCTGATAGAGGCTCTGGTTTATGTGGCCCTTTTGTCTCTTGAGTTCGTATTTACCTTGTGTCTTTGGTGTTCTTCATTCTCCTTTGCTCTAGGTGGGTTGGGACCAATTGATGCATCTTAAATGGGTGCTTGCAAGTTTTTAAGACTCCAGACACCACTTACCAAACCAAAGGGATATTTTTATGAGAATACTAAATTCCTGTTGAAATAGTGCACAAGAATATTAATAATAATCATTTTGGTGTCACCCCCTCTGACAGTGTCACCTGATGCAGTCTGCACCCTGCACCCCTAATGATGCCAGTGGTTTCCTCATCTGTGTAATGAGAGCTTTAGTTAGGTCAGTTTTCCCCAAGCTGTGTTCTACGAAACTCTAGTGTCTCACGAGACATAAAGCAGTGTTACATGCAAGCACAGCCTATGACTGACTAAGTTGGGGAACACTACATACTATAGTACCCTTTTGAATATACAGAGTGCATATAATATATTAAGACATTGCTTCCCCGCATTTTTTACATCATCGCACACGTTGAAAATGATGCCGCTCTGTTTCTATGGCTCACTGGAGTAAACCAGAGGGGATTTACATTTATTACACTTTGAATTACATACTTTGGTTAGAAAACAGGCAGCTGGGTAGTGCAACCATCAGCTAGCACTCCACTGCTAGCTGAAAGGTTGACGGTCTGAACCCCCCAGAGGTGCCTCGGAAGAAAGGCCTGGAGCCTGCTTCTGAAAGATCACAGCCTTGATTGCCCTACGGAGCAGCTCTACTTTGCGTATGTGGGGCCACGGCGAGTCTGAATAAGCTCAACAGCAACTATCAACAGTGGCATGATCAGAAAATAAAATAAAATATAAAGTTTTACTTTTAAAAAACAATTTTGAATGAGAAACTCGATCTTGCTTTCATGAACTTTACTTTTCAATATCAGGTTTTATATTTGAAATGGCTGTGTAAAATTCTCAATCAAGATTTTAGTAGTCAGCATCAGAAGCAAAGTTTATTTGCACACATAGGTACTAGCAAATGGCAGAGTGGTATTTCTTTACCCTCAACTGGCAGAAACTTCTCTCTCACCGTTCAGAATGCAGTCAAACTTGATCGTTTAACAAGTACTTCTAAATAATGATGACGCTTGTCCGTAAGCCTACACGCATGTTGCATATTAAGTCTGATTAATATCACGGATATATCATTCAAACCCCACTTACCAAAAGTTAAATTTTTGCTTTGAATACATAAACTACGTCCGTACACATTTACATGTTTTCATGCAGTTCTTATAATTTTTAATTTCAATCAGATGCTCAAAACTTATCAGCTAAATAAACCATTCTAAAAAGTCATTAACTATTCTTTAGCACATCTGCAGAGTGAGAATGGTTCATATGATTTTCAATTACGCCTTTTGTTCATAAATTC
Source organism: Loxodonta africana (assembly GCF_030014295.1). NCBI lineage: Eukaryota > Metazoa > Chordata > Mammalia > Proboscidea > Elephantidae > Loxodonta > Loxodonta africana. Next base: position 52,632,789 of record NC_087366.1, read on the forward strand.
CTGACACAATGCTTTTTTTCGCTTGCCGGTGCACCTCCGTGTGAAACATCAGAAATGAATGTTATGATTCCATTCATTTAGATAAAGCTGAAAACAGATGGGGCAGTACAGCTTGGGCTTCCTTAGATTCGCCATTTTTATAGTATCGTTCAATACAGTGTTCAGATCTATACGTAAGCTTGTACATACGTAGGCTTCTCTATAACTCACCAAACCCAAACCCAGTGCCGTCGAGTCAATTCCAACTCACAGCGACCCTACAGGACAGAGTAGAACTGCCCCATAGAGTTTCCAAGGAGCGCCTGGTGGATTCAAACTGCCAACCCTTTGGTTAGCAGCCGTAGCACTTAACCACTACGCCACCAGGGTTTCCTTCAAACAATGCGTTACGTGCATGCCGGGGTCTTCAGAAGGAACTCTTGACGTACAGCCTCTCCTCCTTCCTGCCATTGCGGCTGCATCATCAGTGCACCAACTTCTGAAAGGTTTCTGATAATATTTGTTCCAATGTTTCCATTTATCATTTCGGATATTTCATCGCCTGTGGTTTGTTTTGGTACTTTTTTGCAAAACAAATAAAGCTCTCCCAAGCCTTTTTCTTCAGGGATTCTAACGAGAAAGTTCACTGAGCACAATTACTAACATCTGTAGATCATTAGCCTGCAATGGAAACATTTTGACTCAGTAATTTGCCTGTGTGAGGCCTGAAAGGCTAAGATGCTCCTACTTGGTACATTGTTCAAAAGTGGCCTCTTTATTATTTTCTTTGTTTCATTGGTCCCAAACATAGAGCTAATGTTTCCCAGATGGCCAGGTGGTTGTTGGGTCAATGTCAACTCAGATTGGTCCCACGTGATGGAGTAGAACTTCCCCATAGGGCTTTCTAGGCTGGAATCTCTATGGGAGCAGATGGCCAGGTGTTTCCCTCACAGAGCGGCTGGGTAGCTTTGGTAAAAGGAGTCTTCCCATAATCGTATGAGGCACTCTGGCTTTTAGTTATTAATTGTCTGGCTTATAAGTGGCTCTGTGAGTTTGATCTGGTAATGGTGTAACTGATCTCTTAAAATGATTTGTTTCTTATTCTGCCCATGGAGATGCTTAGAACACGAGTTTTGTTCTCCTGGATAAAGTGAGCATTTTGAGGTAACACGCTGAAACGGTTTGTTTGATATCTCTGCTTCATTTCCATAACATTGCATGCTTGGAGGACAAGTTTGAGGAAGAAAAGAATCAACGCGTGGTTTAATCCACAAATCTGAGGCAATGCACATTTTAGGGCCTAATAGTGACTTTTTTTTTTTTTTTTTTTTAGTGACTTTAGCTTTTTTTTTCTTTAACTTACTATTTTGCTTCCTGAAAGAGGACGTGAAGTACTTACTGATGAAGATCAGAGACTACAGCCTTCAATATAGATTATAGCTCAACATAAAGAAAAAAACCCACACACCTGGACCAATGAGCAACATCATGATAAGTGGAGAAAAGATTGAAGTTGTCAAGGATTTCATTTTACATGGATCTAAAATCAACAGCCATGGAAGCAGGAGTCAAGAAATCAAATGACATATTGCATCGGGCAAATCTGCTGCAAAAGACCTCTTTAAAGTGTTGAAGAGCAAAGATGTCACTTTGAGGACTAAGGTGCAGCTGACCCAAGCCATGGTATTTTCAGTTGCTTCATATGCATGTGAAAGCTGGACAATGAATAAGGAAGACCAAAGAAGAATTGATGCCTTTGGATTATGGTGTTGGCAAAGGATATTGAATACACCATGAACTGCCAGAAGAGCAAACAAATCTGTCTTGGAAGAAATAGTCAGAACGCTCATTAGAAGTAAGGACAGTGAGACTTCGTCTCACATACTTTGGACACGTTATCAGGAGGGACCAGCACCTGAAGAAGGATATCATGCTTGGTAAGATAGACAGACGGTCAGCGAAAGAGAGGAAGACCCATGACAAGATTGACACAACGGCTGCAACAATGGGCTCAAACACAGCAACGATTGTGAGGATGGCGAAGGACTGGGCAGTGTTTCGTTCTGTTGTACATAGGGTTGCTTGAGTCAGAACCGACTTGACAGCACCCAACAACAACAAAACAATTTTCCTCATAGACCTGGTGGCTTTTGTTGTGCCTGCATCTCACAGGCATACTGATTGGATAGCTCAGTGACAAAAGTTCTGAAAATTCCTGAAGGAAAGAAACAAGTTTGACTTTGTTTAACTCAGGTTTTTGCAAACTGATATGAAAACATTTATTTCGCAAAACATCATACACGTTCACGAAAGAGAGTTTTTGATAAAGTCTGGATCAGTTGATCCTTCAACATTCCTGAGCGTGGGAATGTGCTCAGCCCTTCGTTACAATAAAATGAAGTGCAACCAACTTCTGATTACACCCAGGTTCCGCTTTCAGACCTGGCTTACGTGTGGTCTGTTGGGCGCCAGCAGTAACCAATAAGGAAACTGGATTTAGTGCCTGTTTTTAGCAGTCAGCTAAGGAGCCCTGGTGGTGCAATGGCTAAGAGCTTGGCTGCTGACCAAAAGGTCAGTGGTTCAAGCCCACCAGCAGATCTGAGGGAGGAAAGATCTGGCAATCTGCTGCTGTAAAGATTACAGCCCAGGAAGCTCTATGGCTCAGTTCTCTGGCACGTGGGGTCGCCATGAATCAGAATCGACTTGACAGCACACAACAACAGCAGTCAGTTATTACCACACTAAATGCTACATGACAAAAAACGTACTCATCTTTATTAGTCTTCTGCTGAATGCACCCCAGAAGTTTTCGGGTCAGAGACAAATTTCTTATCATGCTCACAGCAGATCACCGGCCAGAGTAACACTGCAGTGGCAGTGCCCAAGCCCAGCACCCCATCGAGTGACACGTGACAGCCCCAGGCAGAAAGGTGCTATCTGGAGTGGTGATCTCATGCTAGAGACAAGGGGCACAGGAAAATGAATTTTTGACGCTTATATACAGGAAAACAAAGAGTCAACTGCCCCCACTGCTCTTTCTGAGAGAGTCTGTTTGGAGGCTTCATGGGACCTGAACCTTCTGGCAAAACTCTTCAGGAAAAAGAAAAACCCAGTGTCTCCAGTTATATTGCTCAGAGATGTTTCAAGGCACCGGGCCTCATTCTCCCTTGAAATACACATACCTCCAGAGTTAGGTAAGTCTTTCTGGAGTTTTCTCACTATCTAATCAGTCATAGATTGCCCTCCAGGGCTTGATTTTAGCCCAGGAACAAAATTTCAGTAAAGTTTGTTCAGAAAGATTTAGCTGTGGAGAAACTTGCAAATATTTTCCCTACAATCCCACACAACCTCAAAACTTAGTGGCTTAAAGCATGAATTTACTACTTCTCACAAGTCTGCAAGTCTGATGGCTGGTCCTGCTGCCTTGGGCCTGCCGGCCTGATCTCTTGTGAGCTCATTTGTGTATCTCTGTTCAGCCGGCGGGTAGGCTGGCAGCGGCCTCAGCCTCGATGGTCTAGGCTCTGCTCTATGAGGCCTGCCACATTCCAGCAGTCTGCTGCAGTTATTAGTTGCTGTCAAGTTGGTTCTGACTCATGGTGACACCATGTAAAACAATGAAACGTAGCCAGTCCTGCACCATCTTCACAATCATTCGCATGTTTGAGTTAATTGTTTCGGCCCTTGTATAGTGTCTTCCTAGCTAGGGGGCTCATCTTCCAGCACGATACCAAACAACACTCTTTTGTGATCCGTAATTTTTCATTGGCTAATTTTGAGAAGTAGATTGCCAGGCCTTTCTTCCTGGTCTACCTTAGCCTGGAAGCTCTGCTGAAATCTGTCCACCACGGGTGGTCCTGCTGGTACTTGAAATACTGGTGGAATAGCTTTCAGCATCACAGCAACACACACCCCACCACAGTACGACAAACTGACAGACAGAGGTGGTCCAGAAGTCTAGCCCAGTCTTATTCTCACGGCAGGAGCAGGGGTCTGAGAGACACTGGAAGAACACAGAGCCTCTTGAGGCGGGGCTTGGAATTCGCATACAATAAGTCGCAAGGGCAGCCCAGGCCAAGGAATGGGGACATACTCCATCCCTTGATGGCAGGAGCCGCAAAGTCATATGGCAAAGGGGTAGAACAGGGAGGTATAGAGAATTGGAGCCATTTCTGACATCAGTCTTCCTCAGTGGTGCTCAGCACAGCTTTCTAGTGGAAAACCAAGCAGTCCAACTTCAAAGCAGTGCATCTACCCTGATTTCCATAATCCAGGCAAGAAACATAAGCTCATTAATTTAGAGTCATGGCAGAGCCTGGCCTCCGAAGCAGTGGGCTTGGGGCGGCTTATATTGTGTGCTTCTGCCCCCCAACCCCGGTCATACTTCTTTCTCTAAGGATTTATGGTATTGAAATATGATTAACATGAACATCAAGGTTAGCCCTGAAAGGGAAAAGGAAGGATCAAAAGCCGGCATGTAATGTGAGTGATACACATTGCAGGGCAAGGGAAGGGTGGTCCCAGGCCCGTCCCTGATGTTTTCAGGGCCCACGGCAGGGGGACAAATGGAGGCCCACACGCCAAGTGTCTAAATCTGCAAAACATAAATTAGATGAAATATGCAGTAGCTCCTACCTGGACAAACGTACCTTCATAGCGGCCTGCAGGCCAGATTTGAATTTAGAATTCTTGAGCTTCTTGGAGGACTATGCTGGGAGCAAGGGGAGAGCTGGCCCTGGCCCCAGACCCTGGTGATGGTCACCCCCTCTCTATTCACTGCTGACTCCAACCTGCACTGCATAGGGCCTTGTGGGCTACTGTACCTATAAGTCTGGATACACTTGTGAAAACATGCAGGTGTGCTAGTGAACACATAAGGGCACATTAGAGAGCACACGTAAACTCACAGTAGTGAACACATACAAGCTCACACAAGTGAACACGTACAGGCTCACACCAGTGAACATGTAGAGGCTCACACTAGTGAATACGTACAGGCTCACACTAGTGAACAAGTACAGGCTCACACTAGCAAACACGGACAATCTCACATGAGTGAACACGTACAATCTCACACTAGTGAACACGTACAGTCTCACACAAGTGAACAAGTACAGGCTTACACTAGTGAACACATACAGGCTCACACCAGTAAACACATACAGGCTCACACTAGTGAACACGTATGATCTCACATGAGTGAACACGCACAGGCTCACACTAGTGAACATGTACAATCTCACACAAGTGAACACGTACAGGCTCACACTAGTGAACACGTACAAGTTTGTACTCAGGAACATGTCCCAGCTCACACTAGGGAACATATGATACACTAGTGAGCACATGTGCACACACTAGCAAAGACTTACAAGCAGGGCTTTGAACCAATTCGAACTGGTTCAGTCATGGCTGACAAAGGGAAAGTGGGACAGAGTCAAATTTTTACAATTTTAAATTTTTATAATTTACAATCCAGAACGATAACTGGAATGGGAAAAATTAGGGGCTGAAGCCCTGGAGCCAGAGACTCGGGAGAGGTGCAGCGAGCCCTTTCAGGAGCCTGATGCATGAGACTGGATTATTGGCAGGACTGTGGAGAGCAGCACACATTCAAAGAGGTGCAGTCGGCCAACATCTCTGAGCGGTGCACTGCCGTTACCGACTCTGCTCAATATCCAACGGGCAAGTGATTTGGTTGCTATGCAACACGTATACTTTGCTTGTTTTCTAAGAGGGAGATTTGGTTTCTAGCAGGGCTTTGACCTGTAATTCTTCCTCTTCTGGTTATCATGCTGGTTCACCCAAATTTTAAAAATTCAAATCTGCTCCAGTTTCCCTTCCTCGGCTGTGACTCCCGGGAAGAACCAGTTCAAAGCCTTGTTTACAAGCTCACACTAGTGAACACATACAACCTTACACTGATGAACACTAGTGAGCACATGATATATTAGTGAACACTGACAAGCTCACACTAGTAAACACACGGGGGTACACTAGTCAACACATACAAGCTCCATCTACACCATTTACCTACATTTGTCTACCCTTCAGGGAACTCAGATCTGGCTAATGGCCCATGGAGATACTGTAAGTGGCTGAGGCCAGCTGGGCAAGCAGTTCTAGGGCCCTGGGTGCCAAAAGGGTGGTCGTGATGGGGGTGATGGTGGCACAGGCTGTGAGTGGACACAGCCCCTACCTGCAGTCTCCTCGCCGTGTGGGCGGGGGTGTGATTGCAGGAGGGCCAGATGTCCCTCTGATCACAGAGTCTGGGGCAGTGGCTCCTCTTGCCTGGACCTGAGGGTGGTTCTGTGTGGCCCACTAGCTTGCCAGGTGATGATAGAGGACTTTAGGTTTGATTTGAAGGAAATAAACCCCAGATCCTCTTAAAGGCACTATCTTCTAAGGACTCTTTCTCTAAGTCCCAGTGTGGTCACTGATTATGGCAGCAATAGGATTGGGGAAGGAAGGAGATGGCAGCTCCAGCAGGCCAGTCTCTCCCACCTGCACCTCTGGGATCTCAGCAGAGCCATCACCCCTAAAACACACCTGTGTGCCCCAAGCACCCACACACAGAAAATAAAACCAACCCACCAAACCAACATGCCACAATCAAACCACATGCCTGGTGCCCATACAAAGACTTCCACACGAATGTTGATAACAGCTTTATTTATAGTAGTCAGAAACTAAGAGCAATCCAAATGTCCGTCAATGGTGAACGGAGAAACAAATGGTAGCATAGCCGTGCAATGGAATACCACTCAACAGTAAAAAGGAATAAACTATTAGTGCGCACACCATCATGGGTACCTCCCAAATTCATTATCCTAAGAGGAAAAAAAGAAAAAAGAAGTCATAACGTACGACTCCATTCATATGAAACTCCAGAAAATGCAAACTAACCTCTGGTGACATGCAACAGATCAATGGCTGCCCGAGGCTCGGGGGAGGTGGGAGGAGTGACTACAAAGGGCATGAAGGATCTTTTGGGGGTGATGGATGTGTTCATTATCTTGATTGTGGGGATGGTTTCATGATTGTATACATATGTCAAAATTTGTCAAATTTACACTTCAAATAAGTGCGGCGTACTGCATGTCACTCATATCTCAAAAAAGCTGTTCTAAAAAGTAAAACAAACCATGTACCCCACACAGCTTCCCCTTAGACTTGACGGTGACCTCTTTTACAGGAGCGTTTGAAGAGTGTGGCAGTCATCTGTGTCCTACCTGGTCTGAGCTGTGTTGCCCTGAGTGAGGTGTCCTAGACAGTGCATCTTGATGACAGGTTGCCATTGTGTCAGTTCTGATTCATGACCAGCTCATGTGTGTCAGAGTAGGACTGTGCTGCACAGGGCTTTCAGTGGCTCAGTTTTGGGAAGTAGATGACCAGGACTTTGTTCCAAGGCGCCTCTGGGTGGAGCTGAACCTCCAACCTTTTGGCTAACAGCAGAGTGCATTACCTGTTTACACTATCCTGGGACATGATCCAGACCCATTGCTGTCAAGTTGACTCTGACTCACAGTGACCCTACAGGACAGAGTAGAACTGCCCACAGGGTTTCCATAGAGCAGCTGGCAGATTCGAACTGCTAACCTTTTGGTTAGTAGCCAAACTCTTAATCACTACGCCACCAGGGCTCCAAACAGTGTGTTGTTATGTGCCGTCGAGTCAATTCTAAGTAGTGGCTAGTGGATTCGAATTGCTGACCTTTTGGTTAGCAGTCCAGCTCTTAACCACTACGCCACCAGGGCTCCAACGGGGCATGATAGCATTTTCTTTTTCTTGGGTTGAAGGAGTTCCTTTAGATGGCCCAGGTCCCTCTTGACCTTTATACACCCCTAGCCCATTCCTTCAACAGAGGCTGTCCGAGATGAGATGAAGAGCCCCTACCCCTGCTCAGGGAGGGGCATTTCCATTTCCACGTTCCTGTGGACGCTGCCAGTGAGAGGCTGTCTCTCCCCACTAGGTCCTCCAGGTACCACCAACACTGAAGATGCGATTTTTAATCTCTAATGTTGAATAGTTCTTCTAGTGGTGAAAACTACTGAGGCTGGGGGAAGAGAAATGCCTGGGACAATGGGGCAGCCTTGGGACCCTCATTTCCAGGAATTTGCTATCATAAATCTCTTTGAAACTTTCTTCCCAGAGTGAAGTCCTGTCTGCCAGCAGGTGCTGCGAGGATTAACCAGGTAATAATCAAAAGTATCTCAGAGGATATAAAGGACCAAATAGCACATGATTACCGGAGAGACAACCTAGAATAAAACTGAGAAGACAGAAGACAGCGCGATGGAGAGAATCTCTATCTTAAGGTTTTTTGTCATCTATAATCTTTTTTTTTTTTTTTATAATCTACTATGGGCTGGGCTAGAGAAAGGGAGAATTATCTTCAACAATACCTTCACCAAAAGCCTCGTGTCTTTCTTTACAGAAAAAAATATCATTCTGGAAGAACCATACAGCTGCTGACCCAGCATGTAGTTCCTTGCTTTTTCTTCCTAATAAAACCAAAAAAACCAAACCCAGCGCCGTGGAGTCTATTCCAACTCATAGCAACCCTATAGGAAAGGGTAGAACTGCCCCATAGAGTTTCCAAGTAGTGCCTGGTGGATTTGAACTGCTGACCCTTTGGTTAGCAGCTGTAACACTTAACCACTATGCCACCGGGTTTTCCACATTATACCATCTGGATTTTCATTTAGCTGCCCATTTCCCCACCCCATGCAATTCTTAGGGAAGAGCTGACCCACTCCCGATCCCAAGGGTGGATCTTGCCTGGCATATACCAAGCAGCACACTCTGTCTCCTCTGGACACCATTCAGTACAAGCATTCTAGACAGTGTGGTAAGTCAATGAGGTATCTGGAACCGCTGCAGCCGTTTGGTCACCGTGAGGAAGTCAGCCTTGGGATGAAGTTGATACCTCAAAAGACAAAGTGAAGAGATGAAAGAAACTGGGTCTTTATTGAGATTCGTGGTCTTCTGAGTCCTTCAAACAGTTCTGGCGCCTACCCTAGTACTAGGATTTTCAGTTTTGGGATCAATAACTCATCTTTATTGTTTCAGGCAGTTCAAATTGGATTTTCTCTTTCTTGCCCCCCAAGTCACCTGACCTTAGTGTGCCACATTGGTGCGTTTAAGTATAATTTTCCGAAGAAAAAATGTAGAGAGAACATCATTCTCTTTCCATCCATCTCTACCCCACCCTTTGTGCCTGGCCAAGTTCTCTCCACTGCCTCCACTTTGGTCTCAGGTGGAGGATAGATTAGGTTCAGCCTGCGCATACTGAGTATTTACTATAGAAAACATGTACTAAGTATCGAGGGGCACACAGAGCTAAACAAGGCCTGCCTAAAACCAGTCGCCATGGAGTCGGCTCTGACTCATGGCAACCCCACGTGTGTCAGAGTACAGCTGTGCTCGATAGGGTTTTCAGTGGCTGATTTTTGGGGAGTAAATTATCAGGCCTTCCTTCCAAGGTGCCTCTGGGCAAACCTGAACTTCTAACCTTTCAGTTAGCAGCTGGGCAGGCTAACCGTTTGCACCACCCGGGGGCTCCAGGGTTCAGTAGGGTAGATGATACCTACATAACTAATATGAGGAAAAGTATAACATATATTTAACAAATAAAATAAATACTCTAAGATGAGCACAAAAAAACTGCTGGGATCAGGAAGCAGGATCTAAAGCTAATAGTATAAGAAACCAGAATCTTTGCTAACCGTTGGGGATGAGGTCGAACTGAGTAAAGGCCAGTACGCGCTGAGTATCTCCAACATGCTTGGTTGCTGTCATTGGGTGCCACTGAGTAGGTTCCGACTCCGCGGCCCCATGTGACAGACTGGAACCCTCCACCACCCCATAGGGTTTTCTTGGCTGTAATCTTTACAGAAGCAGATTGCCAGGTATTTCTCCTGCAGAGCTGCTGGGCGGATTTGAACTGCCAACCTTTTAGTTAGCAGCCGAGCTTGGATACACAGTGAAATGAGATGAGGCTGTAATTACCTCCACAACATCCTTTTCTTCTTTCCCTTACCCAGCTGCTCCTGATTTTGCTTAATGTGGGGGAAGGGGGTCCATGTGGTTTCGGGACAACTAATTTTGTCCTAAGGAGCCTGGTGGCACAGTGGTTAAGGTGCTAACCGAAAGGTGGGCGGTTCGAATCCACTAGCAGCTCCGCAGAAGAAAGATGTTACAGTCTAATTCTGTAAAGATTTACACCCTCGGAAAGCCTATGGGGCAGTTGTACTCTGTCCTGTAGGGTTGCTATGAGTCGGAATTGACTTGATGACAGTGGGGCTTTACCTTTGTCCTTGCCCTGGAGGTAGCACATTTGCCCCAGGCAAAGGTCATCAGCCCACTCTACTCCTCCCCCCGCAACACACAGTGATTGGTTCAGGCGTGGTCACAGGACTTTTTACTTGGAATGGCAGGACAAAGGTGCTCTTTCTTCCTCTGAGTGCCAGGGGAGGCCTAGAACTGCGGCAGCCATTTTTGCCGCAAGGAGTAAAATTAACCAAGGATAAAGGCAGCAGACAGAGGAGGGTAGTGGCAAGAGAAACTTAGAGAGAAAATAGAGCTTTAATAACTTTGGGAACCTCTGGATTAAACCATGCCTGAAAGCCACACAATTTCTAGACTTTTTAATTACATGAGTCAATAGATTCTTTTTTTCATTTAAGTCAATTTGAGTTGGATTATCTGTTACAAACTTCTGAAAATATACTCATTGATGCAGAATACAGGACCATGATCCTTTATCCCAAATTCTTGGGGCCATACCCAGAACCAAGCCCAGTGCCAATGAGTCGATTCTGACTCATGGCGACTCTATAGCGTGCTTCTAAATTCAGGACTTTTCGGATTTAGAAAGATAGTTAATACAGTGTATATTATGTAACACTGCAAGTGAGTCTGGGGCAGCGCTGTGTAATCAAACGCATTAATATTTCTGGAGTGGGTTATGAATATTCATACTAGGAGGATAAATAGAGGCTATAAATAGCTTTGTATCAGTTCAGGTCAGGTTTGGCCACCTAAGGAGTTTGCCTCAAACTTTCTAGTGGAAAAAAAAATCCCACTTTCAGCTCTCAGGGCTTTTTGGATTCCAGAACTGCAGATAATGGACTGTGGACTGCTCTGCATTTCTTTCTGCCCTGAAGCTCCTTCTAGGGCAGTTGGAAGACAATATTTCAATAATTAAAGCATTCTAGGTAGAGGTAATACCTAACCAAGTGCTAGATTTTTGTGGTGTTATCAGTCAAACGCACTCAGCACTCTTTTGATAGGTGCTTAAAGAAGTAAGGAAAACAAAAACCAAACCCACTGCCATGGAGTCGATTCCAATTCATAGGGACCCTATAGGTCAAAGCAGAACTGCCCCGTAGGATTTCCAAGGCTGTAAATCTTTGTGGAAGCAGACTGCCACGTCTTTCTCCTGAGGAGCCGTTGGTGGTTTCAAACGTCGGCCTTCTGGTTAGCAAACGTTTTAACCACTGCACCAGTTACCATCAGGGCTCCTTAAAGAAGCAATGAATGAACCAATAAATATGTATGAAGCATCTAATAGGTTCACAGCACAGGACCAAGCCCAGACAAAGAACAAAGAGAAAGGGTTAACCTGTTAGTGTTTTAAAAGAATCCCAAAGACTAAATAGCAATCAACTGGCTGAGTGAATATGTAGCAAAACTACAAACCTTAAGTTGTCCTCCCCTTGCTGCTAGGCCTTCCTTCCTAGTCCAGTTTAGCCTGGAAGCTCCACTGAAATCCGTTCCGCATCATAGCAACACACACGCCACCCCTGACAGGTGGGTGGTGGCTGCATGTGAGGTGTACTGGCAGGGAATCGAACCTGGGTCTCCTGCACAGAAGGCAAGGATTCTACCAATGAACCACCCTGCCCCACTGGTAGTGGTGGAGAAGTGGGGAATAGTGAAGGGAGGGCAACCTGGCTGAAATCTTGGAGAAGGGAATGGCCAGGGTACATGGGACGGGAGGGTGAGGCCTGGAATCCCAGGTTAGAGACTTGAGTCCTGATGCCACGAAGAAAGCAGAGTGGGTTACTCAAAAGCTGCCCCCAATCTTTTCATAAGAAGTGGAAAGAATGTGGGGCTTGAAGTCAGGCTGAGCTGGGACCAGATTTTGGCTCTGCCCCTTACAGTGTGACCTGCATGAGTTCATTTTCTCTACTAGAAATGGTTTCTCTTGTGAAGCTGTGGTGAGGAGTCCGGATAACAAACAGACGATGTGAAGTGCCCAGTTAAAGGCTGTCAGGCAGTAGCTGCATTTGTACACTAGGTCGGAGTTCTCCCAGAAGTCTCTCTGGCCTCCAGCTTTCCTCCCTTCCTTGCTGAGCTGCTCTAGCCCTCTCTGACTGAAGAGCGGACCCTTTTGGGAACAGGCGGTGGTGATAATTTGGAAGGGCTCGAAAGTTATATGCGAGAGGGGGAAAAAACCCTCCTGCCGTGATCTCACTCTGGTTTTCTATGGAATAACGTCACATCCGGCAGGCATGAGAAGCCAGTTCTACTATTTGCAGAGATTGCCGTTGATTTTTATTACCTTTGTTACTATAATAGTTTATAAACGTAGGACACAGCTCAAGACCCAGGACCAGGTATAGTCCCTGATCAATCTCTATCCTTGTTTTTCAAAATCATCCAAATGAGCGAGTGGTGTTTTTGAGCAGAAACTTGTTGTGATTAGTAACGAGTGTGCGTTACAATGAATAACACACATGCATTCCCACAAGCATCATTCTCAGACTTCTTCGCCGTGGCTTTTTGTAAACTGCCCTTGTGTCAGCCAGCCACTAAATGCGTTGCTCAGATATTCTGCTGCAGAGACCAAGGTCAACTGATGCCTCCAGCCGGATCCACCACCATATTGGTGCTGAGGTTATGTTTCCCCCAACTGGTGCCAGTCAGTGACTAAGTGTGGTGGAAGTCCCACTCATGTGGGATAGGGACTTCTGTGATGGGCACTTTGGCTCGGAGACTCCCTGTTATGAATTGAATTGTGTCCCCTCAAAAGTTATGCTAAAGTCCTAACCCTTGTGCCTGTGATCCTGTTTGGAAATAAGGGAATTTCTTTATGTTAATGAGGCCATAAGGAGCAGGGTGGGTCCTAAACCTAATTGCTTCTGAGAGGTGTCTTATAGAAAGACACACACACAGGAGGAGAGAGATACCATGTGATGACGAAGGCAGATGCGTCTACAAATCCCAAAACTCCAAGGATTGCCAACAGCTGCTAGAAGGTGAAATAAGCAAAGACAGGCCTCCCCTTAGAGCTACGCCCTGAATTCGGACTTCTAGCCTCCTGGACTGTGAGAAAATAAATTTCTGATCTCTAAAGCCACCCACTTTGTGGTACGTTGTTAGGGCAGTCTTAGAAAACTATAATACTCCCCACGAGCCTGGTCAAACTCTTCTCAGAACGGTGCTGAAGTCTGAGGCTCTTCCAATCCTATCGTCCTTCCTTCACTCTCTCCTTCCCAGGGTTCAGACCGGCACCGTGGTCTGACAGCCCACCCCACCTTATCCTGGCCTCCCCCCTTCATCCTTCACATACATTGTTCCCCAGTAACTCTTGCTATCTTAGCATCTGCTTCTCAGGGGATCCAAACTAACACAGTCCGAACAACACTTGGACTGGTGTAACCCTTTGTGAAGGCAGAGGCAAGGCCTGACTGACTTCCAGTCCGTTTCAGCCTTCCTTTTTGGCCTCTAGACTCTTCTCAGACTTCTCATCTCTCCAAAGACCTGGGCAGATGTCCAGTCTTGTGCCTTTCACCCCCTCCAACATAGCTCCTATGTCTCTGAGGCCATTTAGGGCCTATACCTGCCCTTTTCCTTCACTTCCTACCCATCCACTTCTTCCTTTAACTTCTGTCATCTTGGCTGCTGTTTCCAGTATTTTTATGACACTAATGGACTAGCAGAAGCCCTGGTTGTGTAGTGGTTAAGAGCTACAGCTGCTAACCAAAACATTGGCAGTTTGAATCCACCAGGCACTCCTTGGAAACTCTATGGGGCAGTTCTACTCTGTCCTATAGGGTCACTATGAGTCAGAATTGACTCGAAGACAACAGGTTTTTTGGTTGAGAGACTAGCACATCTTTGTGCCACATGGTTCGATAAGATTTTCTCTCTTGGCAAAAGTTCCCACTTGGCATGTGTTTGCATTTCTGACTGCTCCCGGCTGTTTTTGTATCAAAACAGACACCAGCCTAGATCAAAGATGAAAATGTCTAGCGTTGTAGCATAAATCAGCTACCGTACAAATCGGGATCTCTACCTCCATTCATTGTTTTAAATAGGAAAATGAATCTTCTGATCCTGCGAATTACACCTGGTCATGTAGAGATAATGACAAATTATTTGCTTTCAAGGAAGCAATCCTTGAAGGCGCGTATGCATGTTTCATGGTATTTAAGTCAAGATTTGAGTGTCAAAGGGAGTGTGTGTGTGGCACTTTACCCTCAATAATATAACAGATTCTTATTTATCATCCCAAGATTCCAGAAAGGAAAAGAAGTAATATGGGTCTCTGGGCAGTTTGCAGGTCCCTGGATGGCACAAACGGTTTGCACTTGGCTGGTAGTCTAAAGGCTAGTGATTGCAACCCACCCAGTGGAGCCGTGGAAGAAAGAGCTGGAGACCTGCTTCTGTAAAGATTATAGTCAAGAAAACTCTGTGGAGCAGTTTTCCTCTGTAATACAAGCGGTCACCATGAGTCAGAATTGATTTCATGGCAATGTGTTTGGTTTTGTCCGGTTTGTTTCACCATATTTTTAAATAACTACATGCTGAGAAATTTACAAAGGGAATGAGTTGGGGCACCAAGATAGGCAGAAAGTTCCAATCAATTTTCTTTCTTTTTTTAATTAATAGGCTTTATTTTTCAGAGCAGTTTTAGGTTTATAGAAAAACTGAATGCTAAGCACAAAGAGTTCCCAAATACTCCCTCTTTCAGTGCCCACAGTTTCCCCTAGTAGTAACATCTTGCATTAGTGAGACACATTTGTTACAAGTGATGAACCAATATTGACAGGTTATTAACTAAAGGATTCCCTCTTTGTGTTCTACAGTTCAATAGATCTTGAAAAATGCAAAATATCATTGTCTTTGTTGTCTAGTGCTGCCAGAACAGAAATACCACAAGTGGGTGGCTTAAAGAACAGAACTTTTTTTTCTCACAGTCCTGGAGGCTAAAAGTGCAAATCAGGGTCTTGGCGTGTGGATTCCTTCCTTGTCGGTAGGCCGTAGCCTTCCTGGGTTCCCTGGCGATCCTCACATGGCATCTGTCTTCCTCCATGTGTGTCTTTGTGTCTATTCATAACTCAGAAATGAGGTGGTTAGGTGGGGGGGAGGGGAGGAGGACTGGAAGTAGATTGTCAGGCCTTTCTTCTTAGCCCGAGGAGCCCTAGTGGCACAGTGGTTAAGCACTTGGCTGTTAAGCAAAAGTTCCGCAGCTCGAACCTACCAGCTACTTCTCGTGAGAAAGATGTGGCAGACTGCTTCAGTAAAGATTATAGCCTTGGAAACCCTATGGGGCAATTCTACTCTGTTCTATAAGGTTGGTACGAGTTGGAATCAACTTGACAGCAGTGGGGTTTCTTTTGGTTTTCTTCCTAGCCTGTCTTAGCCTAGATGCCCCGCTGAAATCTGTTCAGCTTCATAGCAACATGCAAGCCTCCGCTGCATTTGAGATGCGTTGGCTGGGAATTAAACCCAGGTCTCCCGCATGGAAGAAGAGAATTGTACCACTGAACCACCATTGCCCCCATCTTTCCAGTTACTCAGGTCAAAAACCTTGGCGTCTTCCTCGAGGGCTTTATTTCTCTTTTACCCCATATCCTGTGCTACAGGCAACCTGTTGAGGCTACCGGGAAAACATACCCAGCCTCCACCATTTCCCTCACCTTCACAGTTGCCCTCTGGTCTTGCCATCCCGATCACTTGCTTTAATTATTGGACTCTTTTCTAACTGGTGTTCCTGCCTCCTCCCTGGTGCCAATCTGGTAGCCAGAGAGAGCCTGCTGAAGCTCTCCTCAAATAACTCAGTAAAAGGCAATGGAAGTCTTTTCGTTGGTCTACAAGGCTACACACAGTCAGGCTCCCCATTACCTCTCTACCCTGACCTACCATTCTCTCCCTGCTCAGTCCACTCCAGAAGTTTGTCCTGCAAATACAGGAAGGCCCCCCTTACGCATTTGAGTTACAATGAACCACACTTCAAACCTTCTGTTTTTTGTTATTGCACACCTTATTGTTAATAACATGCGTTACATACAATGTTGCAGGATGGGATTCGCTAATGTTACCATTCTCAGATGTTCGCTCACAGATGTTCAAAGATCAGATTTATAAAGAAAAAAGTTTAAAAAAGACATATTCAACTTTTGTGAGAACGGACTTACGATGGAGTCGTCAGAACACAATCCCATCGTAAGGTGGGGGACTACCTGCATGAAGATTTAGATCCTACCTCAGGACCTTGGCACTTTCTTTTCCATCTGCCCAGATTACTCTCCCTTCACGTCTTCACGTGACTCACTCTGTCAATGCCTTTAAATCATTGTTCAAACGTCACTTTTCTCAGTGTAGCCTTCTCTATCCATCATATTTAAATGTCGACACTTCTCATCCTCCCAAGCTCACCCTTTCACCTGCCCTGCTTTATTCTTTTCCAGAGCACTTAAAACCAAAACCAATTTTTCCTGTTGCTGTTGGGTTGATTCCAACTCGTAGCGACCCTATAGGACAGAGTAGAACTGCCCTCATAGAGTTTCCAAGAATTGCCTGGTAGATTCCAACTGCCAATCTTTTGGTTAGCAGCTGTTGCTTTTAACCACTGTGCCACCAGGGTCTCCCCAGAGCACTTACTGAGCTCTAAATACTACACAATTTACTTATTAGTCTACTTGCTTTATGCCTCTGCCTGCTAGAATGGAACAGCTGTATGAGAGCAGCAAGCCTTGTCTGTCTTGCCGCCTGATATGTCCCCAGCTCCTAGCGAAGTCCATGGCACACAGTAGGTGCTCACCAAAAGGATTTATTTACCTCCTCCCCTAAGACACACTCTCTGCCTTGGACACATTAGGCTCTTCCATGCCCTTGTACTCCATGGTGTCACTTTCAGCCAATCCCACCTAGCCTACTCAGGGCTGTCCCATTTTTCACCTCACTGGGGTCTCCCTTTCCCTTTCCAATTATGCCAATACATGAAAGACCAGGTCAGGTGCCTTCTTCTCCTTGCAGCCTTCTCAGACTACTTCATCCCACACTGACTTCTCCTATCCCTGGGTCCTTTGCATGTTTAACTCCGGACAGAAGTGGCGGCTCTGGCGGATCCTGTTATTTGGAGAAGTGCTGGCCAGGTTTGGAATTTCTCATGGAGGGGTTGCTTCTGTTTTTTTCTTTACCATGTAATTCCCACAAGAAGAAAGGGAAGCGAGGAAGTGCAATTTGGCCACTGCAAAGAAGAGAGATGGCAGCTCTGACGGATGGACCCAAAAGGACTCTCCCAGAAGCCCAGAGGATGGAGGCGTAGGTTTGCCAAGTCCAACAACAACAACCAGTTGCTGTCAAGCCAGCCCCATCTCCTGGCGACCCCATGTGTGTCAGAGTAGAACTGTGCTCCACAGGGTTTTTAATGACTAATCTTTTGAAAGCAGATCACCAGGCCTTTCTTCCTAGGCACCTCCAGGTAAACCATTGGGTTAGCAGCTGAGTGTGTTAACTGTTTGCACCAACCAGGGACTCCTTGCCAAGCACAGTCACAGGGAAACAAGTGGCATCATGCCAGCTGCAGCCACAGCCTGCAGTGAAGCAGAGTTGGCACACTGGGCAGCTGTGCAGCAATGAAGGGAGGGAGGGGTGCAACCTGGCAAGATGTGGGGTGCTCACAACCTTGGCTTTCTGGGTCAAAGTGATTAGCTGTGCTTAGGATGACCCCAAAATCCTCAGGACCCATGTGTGGTGTCATACTTGGTGCTTGCTCTCAGGGTTATTGAGTGTTATATGTTGATCAAATTCATTCATGTAACTATATGCTAGAGCGTTTAGCAGGAATGCCGCATTTGCAACAACAGTGCCTAGTTAACCTTGAAAAATATTCCAAGGGAGGCCTTATCCTGTACAAATGGGGTTCTTCCTGGAGGTGGACAGCGACCCATAAGCTGTGCACCCAGAGCCTGGGCTGCACAATAGCTGTTAACTTTTGTCTCATGGTTCCACATGCATGCGTCATTCCGAGCAAGCTGGTAATTCTGCAAAGAGGCAGAACCGTGTTATGTCATTCCTTCACCTCCAAAATGCTTAGCTCTGAGCACATAGTAGATTTGGATAATTTTTTATCATGAATTAACTAAGAAATAAATGGCAAATGTCTTCCGGTTTCTTTGGGAGGGATTACTAAGTACATATCCAATGCCTGGCTGTTTTCTGGGAATTCAGCATTGGCATTCTTTTACATACTCTGTCCACCCAGAAAGGATGCCCCTTGTAACATGAGGGAATAGCTTTAAAGAGGAATGAGGGGCCTGGGAATTATTCTGAGAGCGAGTATTTGTTGGTTCATGTCACAGAGTCAGAGAGGGCTCGTTTGGGCTTCAGACAGCAAGCGCGTGCAGAGCGCAGTGGGATGCTTGGCAAATCCAGGCCCATGTGGATGAGCCAGGAATGCACAGAGGCCGCCTTACCACCAGGCCCCCCTCCCAGCCCACTTGTGCTGCTGGGGTGTCCTCAGGAGAAAGAGCAAGCCTACCTCTCCTCCTGGGATCTGAGTCTTTGGGGGCAGTGGTGGTTGCCTCAGCCCCCCAGCCTCCCTCCCTCCCGGGAGAGGACAAAAGTGAAGTGAGTCACCCAGGGGCTGGTCACAGCATTTCTGCAAAGACCCCTTGGCCCCATCAGCCCATCCTCCAGTCATGGAGTAACATGAGGACTCAAGTTCTTGGGGCACTGAAAATTCTTTTTAACCACCTCCCAGGACTGCCGAGAGTCTGCTCTGCTCCCGACCAAATCCTGTCCATCTCAGAAGCTTGCATGAAGCATCTCACCCAGAGCAAAGCATACACACACACACACACACACACACACACACACACACACACACCCCACTTGCTGTCGAGTGGACTCTGACTCATGGTGACCTCACATGTGTCAGGGCAGAACTCTGCTCTATAGCATTTTCAATGGCTGGTTTTTTGGATGTAGATCGTTAGGCTTTTCTTTCGAGGCACCTCTGGGTGGAGTAAAACCTTCAACCCTTCAGTTAGAGGCTGAGCATGTTAACCGTTTGTACCACCTATGGACTCCCCAGAGTAAAGCAAACACATGGTATTAGGTGATCTCCAGTGGGCCTTCCGGCTCCGGGAAATCATGGCTCTAACACCCCAGGCTCACTAGTAGACGACGCAGGAGTTTTGCTTCTTTTCCTCCTCCTCCCTGCAGCGTTCATTTGTGTTTCATCTTGTTCCATGTCTCCTCTGCCTTGTGCGACTGAAAGAAAAAGAAACTCAAATCTATCATTTTTGCAGTTTGTTGGCAGCTCAAATTCCCCAGTTTTGCAGTTTGTTGGTAGCTCTTGGAAAAAGGTATGTTGGGAGAGGGGGATGGAACCACAGCCTGGAAGGGGAGGCAGTAGTGTGGTGAGATAGACACAGGGGTGTGTGAAGGTCTTTGGGAGCACAGGCAGGGGGAGACCAGCTACTCAGGGCAGTGAGAAAGGACTTTGAAGAGGCATTGGCATTGGAGTTGGGTCTTAAGGAAACTTAAGAGTTGCCCAATCTTTATCTGTGCTGTTCCATCCGTCAAGAAACCACTCCCTCAGCAATTCCTGTGGCTGGTCCTTCTCACCCTTTAACTGTCATTTCAAAGGTCATGTCCTCAGGGAGGTCTTCCCTGGCCATCCATTCTAAAGAAATCTCCGCACCCCAGTTACTCACTTACTGTCTGTCTCACTGCCCTGTTTATTTCCCTGTTTCACTGATTACAATCTGAAATTGTCCTGCTTGTTGTTTTTGTAAGCTTCCTGAGGACAGAGGTCTTGTCTGCTTTGCATCTGTGTTACCTTACACCACGCTTGGCACATAGTAGGCACTAAAGAACTATTTGTTCAAGGAAAGAAGGAAAATTCTATAAAATGCAAAATGCAATAAGTGTATCAAAATTATTATTCATTTCATGTGGTCTCTCTCTAGCTGGAAGGTTTCCACGTAGTGATGATAGCTCAAGACCAAAGAAATCTGAATACAGGTCACATTGTTGCAAAAGGCAGCTACAATTTGACTTGCAGAATCCTTTTGAGGGTGACTCCTACAGGCCTGATGCTAAGCCGAGAAGTAGATGGACAAAGCTTCAAAAGGGCATGCTGAGGATGCTTTTGGTTGCAAGAAGCAGCAACCTCAACTCAGAGTGGTTTGGACAACAAGGATAATGTACTGTTGCACATAAAAAGGAGTCTTGAGGTGGGCCCCAGGGGTTGGTTAACTCAGTGACTCAGCGTGCCATCAAGGCTCCAGTTTCTTTCCATCCTTCTGCTCTGCCTTCTTCAGCAGGTGAGCCTTGTTCTTAGGTCAAGGTAACTGCTGTAGTTCTACTCCTGAGGAAGAAGAGAAACTCTCCTTCCTTGTAAGTCTTTTTTGGCAAGAGAAGAAATTTTAACAGGTGCTTCCCAAAAGATTTCCCATCATCTGCCGTTGGCCAGAATTGTACCCCATGTTCATGCCTAAATCAGTTACAGGTAAGGGGATTGGGACTGCCATGATCAGTTTAGATCCAGGTAGGCCCTTTAGACTGGGGTTGTGCCCAGCCTTCCCCAAAGCACATGGAAAGCGGAAATAAGTAGATCCACGGACAAATTTGGGATCCTAGGAAGAAGAGAATACCTGTTGGGAAGGCAGCCAGTAGTGTCTACCTCAGGGTGAAATTAGGGGTTTGGATTCACTGCACAACATCCACCCTGGCATGGAACTGAAGGCATGGATCCTTCAAGGTAGGACTCACTATGGAGCACTATGGCAGACCCAGGCCTCTGCTTCCTTCTCACCACTGATCTTAGCTGACTTGGGACCAAACTGGCCACCCAGGGTATAATGAAGTAATGTGCCCCAAGGAACTTACCTCATCTTAGAAATTCCAAGACAAGTGACCACCACTCATCCTGAATGCAGCGTGGTCTAAAAGAAAGACTGTGGGGTTTGCGTTTACATGATCATGATTTCAATTCTGATCCTGAAACTCACTCATTCCCTGGTTCAACATATATTTATCGAGCACCTATTTTGTGTCAGATGCCATGGTGGGAACTAGAATATAAGAGATAAGATAGAAGAAGTGTCTGCCTTCATGGAGCTTGCTGTCTAACCTGGGGATTCATGTACCAACCAATAAGTGCTAAAAATAAAAGCAAATAGAATGATAGGATAAAGAGTAATGGGGCTGAGTGGCTACTGAAGCTAGGTGATAGGGAAGACTTCCTGAGAAGGTGTGAGACCTGAATCACGTGAAGGAAGAGGCCATGGGAGGACCTGGGGGGGAGAATACTCCAGGTAAATACAAAGAATGAGATCTACATGTTTGAGTGACACAAGTCAGCCCGTGTTACTGGAATGTGGAGGCAGGAGTGAGAGTAGTGGAGACGAGGCAGAAAGGTCGACAGGCATGGTAGGGCACGGTGACGAGGAATCATCAAGGAGTTTTAAGCAGGGCAGATAACACGATCCAATTAATGCATTGAACAGATCACTGAGTGCTGCATGGAAAATGTGCTGTGAAGTAGGGAGGTAGACGGTAAGAGTGGAGGCAGGGAGACCAGTTGGAAGACCATCGCAGTCATCTAGCCAAGAGATGAAAGGTTTTGGCTGTGGAGATGGTGAGAAGTATTCGGATCCACAGCCTGCTTTGGAAATAGAGACCAAAAGGCTTGCTAATGATCCGGGTGTGTGTGGAAATGGGTGAAGGAGAGAGACAAATAAAAAATGCCTCTAGGTCTTTGGCCCAAGCAACTATGATGATACGATTGTGTGGGGAAGATAGGAAAGGGGGTAAAAACTATTTTGGTAGGGAGGAGGAGAAAATCAAGAGTTCTATTTGGGACGTATTAAGTCATCTAAGTAGTTAGCTATCTCAGCGGAGATATAAGTACGTAGGGGATGGAGTCTGGAGCACAGAGCTCTAGATAGGAATCTGTATATCATCAGCTTATGGACGGTATTTTAAATCTCTGGGTCAGGATGAGAGCACTTAAGAAGAGTTGTAAAAGCAGAAGAGAAGGGGGTCCTACATTCCATAGTACACTGAGCACATTATTTTGCTTTTCTGAGCTTACTTTTGAACTTGTCTATAAAGTGAGTTTTATAATTTTTATCTTGCAAAGTTGTTAAAAGAATTAAATTACATCATGCATTTGAAAGCATCTAGCACAAGGCTTGGTCCATGCTGGGTTCCAAGAAATGCTGCTTTCTTAACTCTGAGTATACTTAATCCCATTTTGTTTGGTAATAAAGGTATTTATCTGTACCATTAAAATTGGATCTAGGCAAAGTCAGTGTCTAGGACTTGACATTTCTTTCGCTGATTGATCAACTTTCAAAAACATGTTCTTTGGCAATTTTATAGAATGTGTACTGGGGGTGAATAAGGAAGGAATTATATTCCCCTGCCTCATGGAATCTCTTGAGCCCCATATTTCCTTAGATAGGGATGTGTATGTGTGTGTGTGTTGGGAGGAATGGAGCAGATAGAAGAGAAAAAGGAGAGGAAAAACAAAATATTTCAGAGAGTAAGTAATGGAACAGGAGGTGGTTCAATGGTAGAATTCTCACTTTCCATGCAGGAGACCCAGGTTCGATTCCTGGTCAATGCAATTCGTGCAGAGCTACCACCCGTCTGTCAGTGGAGGCTCGCGTGTTGCTGTGATGCTGAGCAGGTTTCAGCAGAGCTTCTAGACTAAGACGGACTAGGAAGAAAGGCCTGGCAATCTACTTCTGAAAATCAACCAATGAAAACCCTTTGGATCACAGTGGTCCAGCCTGCAACCAATCGTGGAGATGGCGCAGGACCGGGCAGTGTTTCATTCAGTTATATGTGGGGTCGCCATAAGTCCACCTCGACAGCAGCTAACAATATAATGGAATAGAGGTGGAAAAGCTCAAGATTTCAAACCTCAGTCCTCAGGAGAATGGCGGCACTGGGCCAGAAATAGAGACATCCAAATGTGGTGTTAACTTGGGATGAAGATAGAGGTGATGATGAGTATGGTTTTGGCTGGGTTGAGTGTGGCTTCCTGAATTGGGTATCCTGCAGGAGACACCAGGCAGACAGCTACAAATAGAAAGCTTATGTAGCTCAGAAGAGAGCCTAGAGATTTAAGGGCATTTCTATGGAGATGACGGTGGAAGCCTTGCAAATGGATGAGGTCATCAACGAAAAGTCTGTGGAGAAAGCTGTCTCTGAGAGGGCACTTTTATTGCTGTTTAATATTTCATATGGGCATATTTGGCCTATCGTGTTTGACTACAAACTTCTTATATGCCCTGCCACTATCTCAAAGATGACTTGGTCAATTGCTTTGCCTCTCTTAGCTTCAGTTTCCTCAACTCTAAAAGGGGGCTATTAAGGCCTACGGCATAGGTCATTGTGAGGATTGAGATGTCTATGACAGTGATTAGCATGGTGCCTGGCACACAGCAGGTGCTCAGTGGACATTGAGTACTGTTTTGATTTGATTTGATTTCAAAACCAAGAAGTATTGTTGCGTGTCAGCTGGGTATATAAGAACTTCCTGTTCACTCAGGGTGCTGTGACAGTGGGCTGGGGTTGGAGGCAAGTTCTCTTCTACCTTCCTCCTTTCAAACCCTGAGACCATTTCCAGATTAATCTTGGGAGAACTGTCCCCTCCCTGGTTTATATCTGCCACCCCTAGGTAAGATCAGTACCAGTTGCTGTCACATTGACTCTGACCCATGCTGACCCCATGTGTCACAGTAAAACTGTGCTCCACAGGGTTTTCAATGGTTGATTTTTCAGAAGTAGGTCACCAGGCCTATCTTCTGAGGCATCTCTGGGTAGACTTGAACTTTCAGCCCTTTGGTTATCAGTCAAACGCATTAATCATTTGCACTACCCTGGGACTCCCCCCCACCCCCACACACTCTGTAACTGGAATGAAAATAGTATTTTCTGGCTGCTGCACCCCACATTCTGCTGTGGAGTCCCTGTCTAGCACACCCAGTTCTCCTTACCCCATGGGGCTGACGCAGCTGGACCTATGGGTCATTGCCAGAGGGGGACCTGCCCCTGTGCTGGGGAAGGTAGAAACATCAGGGGCCTGACCTTCCTGGAAACCAGTCACAGGAAGTCCCAGCATCCTGTGGTCTCCCAGCCTTCCCTGCCCCTTTTGCTGATATTTGAGGTCATCCTGCTCTCAGGAGGCACCCAGGCTGAACCTGGACATTGCTTCTTGTTCTCCACTTGTCTGTGCTCCCAGGGTGAGGATGTGAAGAAAGGTTTAATTATACCTGTTTACTTGTGCCAGCAAGAGTGCCCTCAAGGTGTCTGATATGTCGGTAGCTTCAGGCTAGTTCTGAATTATTTTTAAGGGGCTGAGAAATCAAACCCCTAAGGCCTGAGTCTCTGGTCCCCAGTCACTGGGCAGGCCCACGGAACCCACAGAGTCCAAGCACTTGGTCCCCTGGCACGCTGGGGAAAGGAGGCCTTTCCCAACCTTTTCCTCTCAGAAACCAAGTAGACCACCCTGTGGGGGCCCGCGAAAGGTGTGCAGGCCATGCGCAATTTTAGAAATGCAAGATGCAGCCTCCACCCTCCTTTGTTCCTATAACCCACCCCCCAACCTTTCCTTAGCTCCTTTGAAAACAGCTCATGAATAGATTTAGAATTGGCTAATACTCTTGAACGTTGATGATTCTCAGCTCACAAAGGTCTGAGAAGCCAGTCAGGGTCTTCACAACTGAGGGGATGGCTGGGCATGGCTATTCTTAGAAGATAGCAACCATTTTCCCTCCTGGCCTTGGTTTGGCAACTTATAAATATGTCTTCCTATGCCTCAAAGAATAGCTCAGATTTTTGTAAAATATTTTTTAATTTTGACATCTTTCCAGCTTACAGAGAAGTTACAAGAATAGTACAAAGAATTCCTGCCTCTTTCACTCAGACCCCCAAATGTTAACTCTCTCTCTCTCTCTCTCTCTCTCGCCATGTATAGTGATAAAAAAAAAAAAATAGTGATACATGGTGTCAAATAAAAAAGAAATCCAGACTGATAGGGAGAAGCTTTATTCAGAAAGAAAAGGGGGAAAGGGACTGTTGAGGTAGCGGAGGAGGGGGCTGCTGAGGTAGCGGGGGAGGGGCTGCTGCGGTAGCGGGGGAGGGGCTGCTGCGGTAGCGGGGGAGGGGACTCTTGTGGAAGTGGGGGAGGGGATGACTACAGTAGGGAGAACCCTGACCAGAAGGTCTGCAAAAGTCTCTAAGAGTTAGGGGATGAACATATTCATTTATAGAGACTGAGGGTAAACAAGAATAGCAAAACCATGGGTGTGGGGAAGAGTGATGAGCTGGAGATATCACTGGATAGCAAATCAGAAATGTTCTACGCTGAGGTCAGCCTATTCTCCGTTACCAAACCAAAACCAAACCCACTGCCATTGAGTCGATTCCCACTCATAGCAACCCTATAGGACAGGGCAGAACTGCCCTACAGAGTTTCCAAGGAGCGCCCGGTGGATTCGAACGGTAGAACCTTTGGTTAGCAGCCGTAGCACTTAACCACTATGCCACCAGGGCTCCTGATTAAAAAAAAAAAAAAAAATTTACGGGGCCATTAAATAAGGGGTATATGTTGGCTCAGGCTCAGGGTGGGCTTGGGGGAAGGAGAGAAGCTTAACCAAAGTTTGGTTAACAAGCCCTTTGTTTCTGATTGACCACTGGGGACAAGCAAGTCAGTTATTCATTTATGAGGCAAGGGGTGGGAATCTGGAGGGCCTGTGTCAAGGGGGCATCTGTGAGTCTTCTCTAAGTCATCTGCAGTAAGCCATTTTCCTGAACACAAAGCGGGGGAGGATTTCCTACACTCTCTCTGTTTTCCGGAACGCAGGGTTCAGTTGAAATTCAACGTTTGTCAGTGGTAAGACTGATGCAATACTATTATCTAATCTAAAGATCTTATCCACATTTTACCGGTTTTCCTAATAATATCCTTTACAGCAAAAGAAAACCCAGGCATTCAGTTATCATGTCTCTTTCCTTTCTTTCAATCTGGAACAGTTCTTGAGTCCCTCTTTGTCTTCTTAGATAGTGACATTTTTTCATAGTACAGGCCAGTTATTATGTAGACTGTCCCTTAGGTTGGGTCTGTCTGACGTTTCCTTTTGATGAGATTCAGGTTGGAAACTTCTGGCAGGAATGCCGCAAAAGTGGTGCTGTGTTCTCCTCGGTGAGTCATTTCAGGAGGCACATGCTGTCACTTGTCTCATTACTAGGGGTGTCTACTTTGATCATTTGGTTAAGGTGGTACCTGCCAGGTTTCTCCACTGAAAAGTTACTTTTTTGTTTTTTCTTTTTGTAACTTTATAATTAATAAGATGCTCTAGGGAGACACTTTGAACCTGTAAATGTGCTCCTTCAAATTCACCCACTAGTTTTGGAATCCGTGGATGCTTCTGGCCTCAACCTGTTATGATGACGATGGTTGCCAAATGCTGGTTTTCTAAATACATCATTCCTTTTGCATTTATTTGTCAACTTTCTACTGAAAGGAAGAGCTTTCCTGCCCCCCTTTTATACTTATTTACTGTTTCAGATTTTTAAACAAGATTGTCAAGATAAAATTAGCCATGTTAATTGAAAAACCAAAGTATCCCCCCGGGGTGGGAGCCTTGCTTTTACGTATACTTAGGGTAAATGCGTCTGTAAATGCGTCTGTGTTAGGCCGTGCACATGCAGGAGGAACCAGTCTGCGTGAGCTGAACTGCATGGACCCTGGGTGTGGCTGAGGGGAGTTTGTGCTGGGCTCCTGGACGTGGGGGCAGGGTGCAGAGGGCAACAGGAAAAGGCCGAAGCAACGGTGTTGCATCAAAGATTATGAGTCTAAGAATATGAGCAGCAGGTGTGTGTGTCCCTAGTGACAAAGGAGGACTCACTGTCGGGGACAAGGACCTTTATTCCATTTACTCTGAGAACACACTTCCTCTAGTCTAGAGCCTCAGGAACTGTGAGCAGTGGCAGTGTAGGCTGAGGAGGACATTGGGGGCCTCACTCAGGCAGTCCCAACCTCTCTCACCTGGGCTTTCAGGAGGTGTCTGTGGACTAGGAGGACTGGAGCAGGAGAGAGGTGGAACACAGCCCACGTGCCAGTCATGGCAGCTGCGCTGGCTGACCCATTCGTGAGCACAGGGGAGATGTCCCTGCGTACTTCTAAAATTTTATGCTACTACCCATGTTGTCAGCGTATTGTACCATTGGTGTCTTGCCTGTTGCTATGCTGCTAGAAGCTATGCCACTGGTATTTCAAATATCAGCAGAGTCACCTATGGCAGACAGGTTTCAGCAGAACTTCCAGACTAAGACTGGGAAGAAAGGCCTGGTGATCTACCTCTGAAAACAAGCCAATGAAAACCCTATGGGTCACAACAGAATATTGTCCAGTGTAGTGCTAGAAGAAGAGCCCTGTACGCTGGAAGACACTCAAAATACACAGTGGTTTCCACGATGAACTCAAACATACCAACAATCATGAACATGGCACAGGGCTGGGCATTGTTTCTTTCTATTGTTCATGGGGGTCACCATGAGTTGGAGCCAACTCAATGGCAACCAACAAGAGCTTATGTGAGCAGGTTGACACAAAAGGCAATTAAAATTAAGATGTGCCTCATGCTAGAGGCTGGAGAGGCCATGGGTCACTAGAGTGCCCATCCATCCAGCACTTTGGCTGGGAAACTGTCCCTGAAAAATGACACTAATTGCAAGAGAGGTGGAGCTTGGTTTGATTTGCAGCACGTGCCACACTGGTGAGCCGTCCCATCTGCCAGCTTCTCGAGCTTGTCGACACAATTTGGTTTTCTCCTGTTCGTTCATTGGGGCTTCTTTTGGTTTTGAACGGTAGAGTAACAAGCTGCCTCCTTCTCCTGCATTGTGAACGGGTTCTGTCGAATTTGTATGTAAGTCGGAACAGTTAGGTACGGTTCGTATCTGATGTCAGTTAGTCACATGTTTGTACATAGTATATAGTGTACCTTCCTATGCGTAAAAAACATTAAAGAAACACTTCCAGGTACACTAAAAAGTCTATAACATAATAACACAGTAATAATAATGTTTTGCTTGGCATTGCTAACTAGCACCCATTCATTATTACAAACCATTGCATGTACCTCAAATTTTTAATTTGATAGGTTTTACATGGGTTGGTTCATGACTAGGGGTTGTATGTAAGCCAAGTATTCGTAACCTGGGAACTGCCTGTAGCATGAATACCACATAGGAACGAACTTGGAACTAGGCACTAGTGTAGAGTGATGAGTGCAGGAAAAGGTTGCTTAAAGGAAAATATCCAGAAAGAAAGAAAGAGAGGCTATGTGGTTGCAGGAGAAAAGCAGCCTCATTGAAGCCACCAATTAGCTCCCCAGGGAATATTCAATTCTATCTTTCATTTAGTTGAAGACCAGAGTATTTTTATCTCTGGCGTCTGAAGACATTATCCTGAAGAAAATTTACAATGGTATTAATTTATCATTGACTCGAAGATAACTCGAGCTTCCTAAATTATATTTCAGTTGTATTTGGGTATCACATCAAATCGAACCCCATGCACCTGTCTTTAAGAACGAAGAAATATGATGTTAGGAAGCCTTAATTTGAAATGTTGGGCACATTTTTCATTGTGCACACTTTAATCATTTTCATTTGGAAGTTTCTGGTGGCACAGTGTTTTCTACAATACAGTCTTTACATCAAGCTTTTGAAAACATGCCAAGATTTACAAAGCAGGATGTCCACGCTTCTAAAATGCTATTTGGTTGAAGCTTTGAGAGGAGCTAAAACAGCACTCCTGGGGTTGGGCTGGATGATGTCCCCAGAGGACTCAGACACCTGTCTGACCAGCTGGAAGGTACCTGTGTGTGGCTCCTTCCCCCTTTACAGGGCTGGGGAGGATGCAGGTAGTGGGTCTGCCGCCCTCAGAAACTCCCCCCTCAGAAACTCCCCGTGTAGTGGCCTCCAAGCCCCACTTGTGGAGTCACGTGGAGTTCCCAGACAGCTGTTGGAGCTCTGACCTGGTCAGCAGGGACCTTCCCATGAAGCTGTTAAAATTCAGTTTCAGTAAACATTGGCAGCCCATATCGGAACAGGTGCTCTGGGATGAGAATCCTGGAAATACAAACAGCACCTGATTTCAAAAGATAGACAACCTGGTTGGGATTCAACTAACATTTACTGAGGAAAAGTGGCAGGGAGTGTACAGAGCCCAGGGCTAGAATCATCAGGCTTGTGTTTCTGCCCCATTCTGTTACCTAGGGGCTGCGGAGCCTTGAGACTGACCTCTAGGAGCTTCTCAGAGCTTCCTTGTCTCCATCATAAATGGAGAAGAGTTCTCATCACGTAGGTTTCTTACGAAGATTAAAGAGAGAATGCACATAACTACTCAGCCTAGTATCTGCCACAAAATAAGAACTCCAACAATGCAACCTGTTTTGGGGGACTACCCACTAACCAGGCATTTTCACATACATGACCTCCCTCCAACCCTATGTGCAGGGTATTATTATACCCTATTTACAGGTGTGGAGGATTTTCATTGGCTGATTTTCGGAAACAGATCTCCAGGCCTTTCTTCCTAGTCCATGTTAGTCTAAAAACTTCGCTGGAACCTGTTCAGCATCATAACAACACACAGGCCTCCAGGGGCAACCAGGTGGTGACAGTACTTGTGCATCGGCTGGGAATTGAACCAAGGCCTCCGGCATGGAAGGTGAGAATTCTACCCCTGAACCACCAATGACTGCCAGAAAACAAACAAACAAACGAGCGAATCAGTCTTGGAAGAAATACGAACAGAATGCTTCTAAGAAGCAATGATAGCAAGGCTTCAGCACCCTTACTTTGGACACGTCATCGGGAAAGACCAATCGTTAGAAAAGGGTGTTATGTTTGGTAGAGGGTCAGAGAAAACAAGGGAAACCCTCAACAAGATGGACTGACACCACAACCACAACAATGTACTCGAACCTTCCAACAATCACAAAGATGGTGCCAGACTGGGCGACATTTCCTTGTGTTGTACACGGGGTCCCCATGAGCTGGAGCAGACTCAGCAGTAGCTGACAACAACACCAGGTGTGGCGACTCCAGGCCAGCGAGGTGGGGGGCTGCTGGCAGTCAGTGGTTCATCGGGGGAGGACTGCGCTTGACCGGGGGTTTCCGGTGCCAGGCCCACTGCTCTCCTTGTCCCACAAAGTCAGACCTTGTGGTGTCATGATGCTTACCTGAGAAGAAATATTCTGGCATCTTCTTAGCAAACACCACTGATAACAATGATCTCTTCCTTTTGCATAATCCTTTTAACTTTCCAAAGTGCTCCCCCCTCAATTATCTTTGATTCTTTTTTGTTCAACCTGCAACAGTCCGCTCTGCCAGGACTTCCTGCCTGAAAGTTGTGAATGGACAGAAACACGGCAGAATTAACGTACTGGGCAGCATCTCCTTCAGCCTGGGCAGGGGAGAGGATGGCCCTTCTTCTGGGCTGATAGTCATAGGTTCTGTTCCTTCATGCAGCACCCTCACCCCTGCCCGCTCCACTTCAAGCTCCTTCCTGCTTCATTTCATGAACGAGGGGAGCATTTCATATTTTCCACACTACTTTACAAGGCTCACATTCATCTTGGGGTACAGCAGAATTCACATTGGTAGGATACTGTTATGGATTTTGTTGTGTCTCCCCAAAATATGTGTTGGAATCCCAACCTCTATACCTTAGTAGGAATCTATACCTGTGGTTGTTGTTGTTGTTAGGTGCCATTAAGTTGGTTCTGACTCTTAGCAACCCTATTCACAACAGAATGAAACACTGCCTGGTCCTGGGCCATCCTCACAATCGTTATGCTTGAGCCCACTGTTGCAGCCACTGTGTCAATCCATCTCGTTGAGGGTCTTCCTCTTTTCTGCTGACCCTGTACTTTACCAAGCATGATGTCCTCCAGGGACTGATCCCTTCTGACAACATGCCCAAAGTACATAAGATGCAGTCTCGCCATCCTTGCTTCCAAGAAGGATTCTGGTTGTACTTCTTCTAAGAGAGATTTGTTCATTCTTTTGGCAGTCCATGGCATATTCAATATTCTTTGCCAACACCACAATTCAACGGCGTCAATTCTCCTTCGGTCTTCCTTATTCATTATCCAACTTTCACAAGCAAATGATGCAATTGAAAATACCATGGCTTGCGTCAGGCGCACCTTAGTCTTTAAGGTGACATCTTTGCTTTTCAACACTTTAAGGAGGTCCGTTGGAGCAGATTTGCCCAATACAACACATCTTTTGATTTCTTGACTGCTGCTTCCATGGCTGTTGATTGTGGATCCAAATAAAATGAAATCCTTGATAACCTCAATCTTTTCTTCGTTTATCATGATGTTGCTCATTGGTCCAGTTGTGAGGATTTCTGTTTTCTTTATGTTGAGGTGTAATCCATACTGAAGACTGTGGTTTTTGATCTTCATTAGTAAGTGCTTCAAGTCCTCTTCACTTTCAGCAAGCAAGGTCGTGTCATCTGCATAACACAGGTTGTTAACGAGTCTTCCTCCAATCCTGATGCCCTGTTCTTCTTCATATAGCCCAGCTTCTCGGATTATTTGCTCAGCATACAGGTTGAATAGGTATGGTGAAAGGATACAACCCTGATGCAGACCTTTCCTGACTTTCAACCAATCAGTATCCCCTTGATCTGTCCAAACAACTGCCTCTTGATCTGTGTACAGGATCCTCATGAGCACAATTAAGTGTTCTGGAATTCCCATTCTTTGCAATGTTATCCATAATTTATTATGATCCACACAGTTGAATGCCTTTGCATAGTCAGTAAAACACAGGTAAACATCCTTCTGGTATTCTCTGCTTTCAGCCAGGATCCGTCTGACATCAGCAATGATATCCCTGGTCCCACGTCCTCTTCTGAAACCAGCCTGAATTTCTGGCAGTTCCCTGTCGATACACTGCTGCAGCTGCTTTTGAATGATCTTCAGCAGAATTTTGCTTGCCTGTGATATTTATGATATTGTTCTATAATTTCCGCATTCACTGGGATCACCTTTCTTGGGAATAGGCATAAATATGGATCTCTTCCAGTCAGTTGGCCAGGAAGCTGTCTTCCAAATTTCTTGGCATAGACAAGTGAGCACTTCCAGCGCTGCTTCCATTTGTTGAAACATCTTAATTGATATTCCGTCAATTCCTAGAGCCTTGTTTTTCCCCCCGGTGCCTTCAGTGCAGCTTGGACTTTTTCCTTCAGTACTATTGGTTCCTGATCGTATTCTACCTCTTGAAATGGTTGAGTGTTTACAAATTCTGTTTGGTATAATGACTTCTGTTTAGAAACAGGGTTTTGTTATGTTAATGAGGCCATATCAGTGTAGGGTGTGTCCTAAACCTAATCACTTCTGAGTTATAAAAACAGTGACATAGACACACACACACACGCACACACACTGGAGAAGACAGATGCCTGTCAGGATGGCCAAGAACCGAGGTACACCTGGTGCTACTGATAAAAAAATGGACACAGCCGAGACCCTGATTTGGACTTTAAGTCTCCAAAACGTGAGAAAATTTCCTGTTCTTTACATTCATCGTTTGTGGTATTTGCATCACAGCAGCAGCAGGAAGCAAAGGCAGAGACAGACCAACACTTGCTCTCGTGGCCCTTGGCATGTGCGTGCGTACGTGCGTGTACTTGCTTCCCCCGATTGCTCTGCCCAGTGAGTGGAACTCGGTGAGCACTAATTGGTAAAGCTGTAGGGAAGTCTGGCTGGTCCTGTTCATGGCTCCCTCCCAGGAGCCCAGATACTGATCATCCACGTGGCCTCCATCTCCTGCAATTTGGCTGGGTCCTCCCATTAGTGTAGGTTATATTAAGAAGGCACATTCTATTGCCTCTCTTTGAGGTTATTTTTCAAACATTAAGCACAAATAATTATTCAAGGAACACTGTGCAAAAGCAGCTTTGTATGAAAACCATACAATTCGAAATCTATTTTAGAAGCTTTTACAAAAAAGCAGGAAATATGCAGGGGGTGGGAGCATTTGCTGCATTCTTTTCATGATAAATGCCTGTGCACCCCACCCACGGGCTGGGGGTGAAGGCTGTCTGACTAGTCTCCAGTAGGTTAGCATGGGAAGCCTCCACAGCCAGTTTCAAAGCCAATGCTGAAATGCCCTTGAACTCAAGCAGCTCTGACCATAAAGATAGCGATGAAGGCTCGGTTTTGTTGGCTCTGAGATCTCACAGTAAAATAAGTAGCTGATCTAGCATCTCCCAAGGACTCAGCCCTTCTCCTTTCTGAATTTACCATTTGGCAAGGTGTGCACGTGCCTTGGTAGGAATATCAATGGCAAAACAACACCGGTGCAGGCCACCCCTGGGTATGACGGATGCCCCAAGGGGCTTTGAAAGAAATGTCTTGGAGGAAACAATTCATGTGCTTAGCTGCTAACTGAAAAATTGGAGGTTCACGTCCACCCAGTGGTGCCTTGGAAGAAAGGTCTGGCAATGTACTTCTGAAAAATCACCCTTGAAAACTCTGTGGAGCACAGTTCTACTCTGAAACACGTGGGGTTGCCATGAGTTGGAATTGACTCCACTGCCACCGGTTTTTGGTTTTCACTCGTTTCCTGGCTTTCCCCCTCCCCTCCCATGGGTCAGTATGCTCTTGGCAGATGGGGCCACGAAGAACAGTGACAATGATAGCAACCATTGCTACTGTTTTTCAGCATTTTAGGAACCAGGTGCTTCTCATTCACGTTACAACAATCCCATGAGATGCGTACCATTGTTATGCTTGTTTTCCAATTGAGAAAACCAAGCTTTGCTGTGATTATGCCCCCGTGGAAGGTCGGTCAGCTAAGGGACAGAGCCAACGTTCAAATCCAATGCGAGTGACTCCAAATCCACGCTGTACCCCTTTACTGCACGCTACATTCCTGCATCTCTTTAGCCACTAGCCCCCACCCAAGGGTAACCACTCTCCTGATTTCTACAGCAAAGATCAGTTGTGCCTGTGTTTGTAGTTTATATAAATAGGATCATATAGTGTGCTCTTTTGTGCCTGACTTCATTCACTCAAGAAACTCTGGTGGTGTAGTGGTTAAGTGCTATGGCTGCTAACCAAGAGGTTGGCAGTTCAAATACACCAGCCGCTCCCTGGAAACTCTATGGGGCAGTTCTACTCTGTCCTATAGGGTCGCTATGAGTCAGAACCGACTCGGCAGCAGTGGGTTTGGTTTTTGGTTTGGTCATTCACCCAGTATTGGCTGTGTGAGGTTCACTATGTCCTTGAGTATGGTTGTAGACGGTCCATGACCTTTGCGGTATAGAACCCCATTGTGTGACTGGGCCTTGGTTTATTTATCCATTTTACCATTGAAAAGCGTTTGAGTTGTTTCTGGTTCTTGACTATTATAAAAAGCACAATTATGAATATATAAACTCTTAAGTTTGTGGATAAAATAGTCTATCTGGACAATTATATCATCTGTGACTAATTAGTCCCTCCTCTTCCCCCGTTTCAAGCCTTTTATCTTTTCTTTCTTTCTTCCTAATTTTAAATCTTCATTGTTTCACCATTAAAAGTAATGTGTGCTGTAGGTTTTTGGTAGACTGTGTGAAACGAAGGAAATTGCTTTCTATTCTGAGTTAGTTAAGTTTTTTAAAAATCATAGTTATTTTGAATTTCATAAATGTGTTTACTCTATTGAAATAACCATATTGTTTTATTCTTTTAGTATGCTAATGTGGTGACCGGTAATTACGGATTTTCCGAAGGTAAGCCTTACATCCCTGGAATAAACCCAGCTTAGCCGTGACATATTACCTTTTTTCATAAAGTGCAGGATTCATTTTGCTAATGTTTGTATAGAGTTATTGCCTTTAATCTCATAAGTGAGATTTTCCTGTGATTTTTCTTTATTGCATTTTTCAAGTTTTAATGTTGAGGGTATAGTGGACTCATAGAAGGAGTTGGAGGTATCCTTTTTCTTTTTTCAGAGAATTTGCATAAGATTAGATTGTTATGTTACATGAACGCTTGGCACAATTTACCTGTAAAATCACCTGTGCCTATTATTTCTCTATGTGGGAAAATTAAATGATCAATTTTACTTGTTTTAATAGTTAAGGGCTATTTGGACTTTGTATTTCTTTTTGAGCTGGTGATTTTTAAAGGAAGGTGTTAATGTCTTCTAAGTTTGTGAACTTTAATGCATTCTTTGGCATACAATTTTTAATAGTATAGCAATAGTTTTTTACAGTTGCTATCAGGTCAAAAAAAAAAAAATTCTGACTCATGGCAACCCATGTGTCAATGTAGAGCTGTGCTCCATAGGGTGTTCAATGGCTGGTTTTTCAGAAGCAGATCACCAGGCCTTTGTTCCAAGGCACCTCTGGGTGGAACTGAACCTCCAACCTTACAGTCGGAGCTGAATGAGTTAACTTTTGGAACCATCCAGAGACTGCTTTCTATAGTATACTCTTACCATTTTAGTCTCTGCTGGACTTCTTATATCCTTCTTTTTTATTTGCAATATTATTCATGCTTCTCTCATTCTTTCTTGAACAATTCTGCTAGAAGCTTATCAAATTTATTTGGTTTTTCCCAAGAACCAACTTTTAATCCCCTCTATTGCATCTCTTTTCTATTTCATTAATATCTGCTCTTAGACTTATCTTTCTGCTTTCTCTGGATTTGTTCTGTTGTTCTTTATCTAATTTCTTATGTTGGGTGCTTAGCTCACTAATTTTCAGCCTTTCTTCTCTTATATTAACAAGCATTTGAGTGTCTACATTTCTCTCATATTAACTTTTTCACTGTATGCAATAAGCCTTGGTATATCGTATTTTCATTATTATCCAGTTATGAATAAATTTAAAGTTTCTATTATAATTTTTTAATCCACAAAATATTTAAAAGTGAGGTTTTAAAATTCCACACATGTATTTTTTACTTCTACTTTATTGTCTTTTTGGCTAGGGAACTTGGTCCATATGATAATGGATATTTAAAAATCTTGACACTTATTTTATGGCTCATTCCATGGTCAATTTTTGTAAATATTCATTGTTACAACAGAATCTATATATGTCCAATACTAATGAAACTTGTTAGTTGCATTTTCTGTATTTCTGCTTTTGTTTTTGTCTTATCAATGAATAAAAGAGGTATCTTAAACATCTCTCATTCTGATGATGGGTTTGTTCTCTACGTGTTCTATCAATTTTGCTCGATAGATAGATAGATATAGAAATAGATATAACTTTCTAGAATTATTTTATCTTCCAGGTGAATCATTTTATAACTATGCAGTGAGCCTGTCTATAATAATGGTTTTTTTGTATTAAAGTCTACTTTTTCTGACAGCAGAAAGCTTTCTTTTGGTTAATATTTGCTTCACATATCTTCTACTTCCAACTTTTCCTTGCTCTTATGCTTAAATGTGTCCCTGGTGAATAGCACAAAATCTAATGCTAATCTCAGTCTAGTATGTGGTGAGTTTAGCTCCTTCTCATTCTTTCTGATCGCTGATATATTCGTATTTGTTTCTCCTATGTTACTTTTTGCTTCCTATTTATCTTATTTTTCATATGCCTGCTTTCTTCTTCTTGACTATTAAATTTTGCGTTTTTGTTTGCTTTGTTATTCAATTTTTTTTTTTCACTATTGGTTTGGCAATTATGGTGTGCTCTTCTTCTTTTTTAAAAATTATTTTATGGTTACCCTTGAAATTGGACCATAAAAACATACTATATTCTAACATTAGTACCTTAATCCTCCCACCGAACCACACAACCACTTCCTGTCCTAGGTTTCATGCTATTATCCTTCCGTATTTTAATTCTGCCATTTTAAACAACAAATTATATGTTGTTGTTGTTAGGCGCTGTCAAGTTGATTCCAACTCACGTGTGACAGAGTAGAACTGCCCCCTAGGGCTTTCTTCAGATTTGAACTGCCCCAAAGGGTTTTCTTGGCTGTAACCTTTACGGGAACAGATTGCCCAGTCTTTCTCCCGAGGAGCCACTGGGTGGATTTGAACTGCCAACCTTTCAGCTGGTCACCCAGTGCTTAATCATTTGTGCCGCCAGGGCTCCTTAAATTAAATGTTAATATTATTTTATACAGACAATGTTTGTTAATACTCACCCACTTATTTACTTTTACTTTCAGAATTAATTTCCTTCTTCCTGGAGCTCATCTTTTAAAAGTTCCTTCGGCTCGCGTCTGTTGAGAGCCAAATCTGCTTCCGTCTATCCAGAAGTGTTTTTGTTTCACTTCCATGACAGGAGATATTTGTACTGGGTATGCAATTTTAGGTTGGCTGTTGTTTTCTCTCAGCACTTAAAAGATACTATTCCACTGTCTCTCAGCTTTGGTTTTTGCTACTGAGGAAATGGCTGTGTTTCCTTTGTAGATGATACTTTTTTTTGTTTGTTTGTTTTTTGGTGTCCTGCACATTATTTTCAATGTGTCTGGGTTTGGATTTACTTTTTCTTTGTCCTGCTTGGTAACTGTCACGCTTCCTGTGTTATTGTACTCATGTCTTTCACCAGTTCTAGAAAATTATCTTTTAATTCCGTCTGTCCTCCATTTTCTCTATTAGGAGAAAATTTGATGTTTCCCCCAAATTTGATGGACTCTAATTAGATGTTGGAAACCCTGGTGGCCTAGTGGTTAAATGCTGCAGCTGCTAACCAAAAGGTTGGCAGTTCGAATCCTCCAGGCGCTCCTTGGAAACTCTATGGGCCAGTTCTACTCTGTCCTATAGGGTCGCTATGAGTCAGAATCGACTCAATGGCACTGGGTTTGGTTTTTTGGTTTAATTAGATGTTGGAACGTCTCACCCTATACTCCGTCTCAGTTAACTTGTCTTTCTTGATTTACAAGATTTTACATCTTGTTTCTCTGTGCTTTGTTTTTGAGCAATTTCTACAAAGCTATCTTCAAGTTCACGAATTCTCTCTTCAGTTGTGTTTAATATGCTATTTACCCTGCTGTTTACTTTCTAAAACTTCTAGTTCTTTTTTCAAATCTGGTTGCTATTCCCATATGCTGACTCATTTTGATGATTACATTTTTTTTTCTTTAAACATTTTAAGTATGGTTATTCTCTATTCTGGTCCTGATAGTTGCAATATTTCAAGTCCTTGTGAGTCGTAATCTATTTTATTTCTGCTGATTGTCATTCATAAGCTGTTTCTCCATGTGATGACCCTTTCGCGCTCACATTTGGTTGATTTTAACTTGTGGAAAATTTGAGAGCTTAAATTGAAGATGCTCGTCTCCAGAATGGGTTTGGGTTGCTTCTGTCAGGAGACAGGATCACTGTGGCCTGGACCAATGTCATCCCTTCATAGGCCCAGGAGGTGTCTCAAGGTCAGCTTTTCCTTCTTGCCATATTGATAATTGTAATTGTCCTCAGAGCAACTCTGCCTTTTGTGTGTAGTTACTGCTCAGGGCTTAGTCATTTGTGTGTGTGTGTCCCTGCGGAAGTTTCCCTTACTTCATTAAGTCAACCTGTCTTAGTTATCAAGTACTGATAATACAGATATACCACAAGTGGGTAGCTTTAACAAATAGAAGTTTACTTTCTCATAGTTTAGGCTGAAAATCTGAAATCAGGGCACCAGCTCTGGGGGGCACTTCTCACTCTGTCAGCTCTGGGGAAAGGTCCTTGTCTCTTCAGCTTCTGTTTCTTGATTTCTTGGTGATCTTCATGTGACATGGCATCTATCTTGCCTCATCTCTGCTCCCTTGCTTAATCTGCTCCTTTTATATCTCAAAAGACACATCCTACAGGAATACTGTCTCATTAACACAACAAAGTATTAAAATGGCTTGTTGGGGAGTGCCTGACCTCCTCTAACTTCACGAGGAGTGACAGTCACTGTCAGCATCAAGAACCCAAGGCTGATTCCTATGAGGCGGAGGTTAGACACACCTTCTCTCTCCAATCTTTCTACCATTTCTCACACCAGCTGTCTCTCCTACCGCGCTCTCTACTTCTTTGCTGGGTTCAAAGATTCATTGAAACGGACACACAGAACTCACAGACAATACTTTCGATTTTGGGGCTTATTAGGGAAGTAACAGGTTATAATTCGGGATTAGGAATGACTCAGGATACAGTTCTTCCAATCAGGACAGCTTCTCAGCCATGCCTGCAGGCAGGCCTCTCTCTGGCCTTCAGTCCCTTGGCCTGGCCTGTGCCCTGCGTGGGCAGGCATTACGAAGCTCTTTAGCTGTGTCAGTAAGTGCCCAGAGGCACCCCACTCCACCAGTAAGCCTCAGCCTAAAGGTGTCACCTCTCTGTGGCCCTGCAAGCCTAGCTCTGCTAAGTGCCTGGAGACACCCCACTCCACCAGGAAGCCTCCTGCCCGAAGGCACTCAGCTTTCTCACTCCGTGGGTCAGCATTCACTGTAGCCTCCTCGCCCCATAGGCTGGGAAGCCTGCTTCACTCTGTGGTCCAGAAAGCGCCCTGCACCATCTCCACCTGGTCTCCTGGTTCTGCTGCCACTGTTTCTCTGCCACCATTTCTTGCTATCTTGTGCTGTCTCCAGTGTTACAGTTCACTCTCTGTCTCCTGGTGTAGGAGGTTCTTAGGGCAGGGACCCTGGGTCCAAAGGAGGTGCTCTACTCCAGGCTTTTCTTCTTGGTGCTAGTGAGGTCCCCCCTTTCCACCTCTGGGATAGCTCATTTTAAGCCTAGTGGCATGGCAACATCTTGTTAGGGTTCCATACACCTTATTAGCCTGTTTCCACCCCCACAAGGGTGCCATGCACCTTATTTGCATTATTAGCAAGATAGCAGATCCCCTTGGTGGGTCACAGGCACCTTATTTGCATAGTCTCACCCAATTTTTTTGGTAGCAGTTACAAGACCATGGCAAGAAGGTGACATAAAAGAGATCCATTGCACTCCACAAAGAAAGCCCATTCCCAAATGGAAATTGAACCACTACAGGAAACAGAATTTTCAACACATATTTTTGGGGTACACAATTAAATCCATAACACCACCAATGCAAAGAAATTGCATTTTATGAAGAATACAGTTGTTCTAAAGCAGCAGAGCTCTCTAGATAGCTAGTCTGCCACACTGCAGGAAGGAGGAGTCTGGGGCTGTTTTACATCAATAACAGAGGGACAAGGTGTGAGAATCGGGGTTAACGGTGATTTTCACGTGCCATGGTGGTCTTTCACTGACATTAAAGCAACTCTACATAAATGTTAATTATTGTTTGTGCCACATACTTTCTCATCTTGTGATTGTTCTTTGGCTGCCTCCCCAGTGAGTTCCATGAACTACCCCAGTGTCCTTTCTTCTATTTGCCATCCCAAGAGCACTCTCACCCACTCTAGCCCATTTTGGTAACGGTTTCAAAAGGCCTGACTTGCAGTCTGGGCCAAGTATAATGCTGTAGACTATACTGGACACAGAGACGGGCTCAAGGATGGACTTGTGGCCCAAATTGGCCCAATTCAAGTCGTTTCCTGGAATTTTCCATACTGGAGGCAAAGAAGTCTCTCTTCTTCTTGAATTGCAAATGAGAAGCACATAAGCCTAAGCTTTTGATGACTCTTCTCCATGCCACAAGGATACAGCCGATCTGTAGCCTCGATCAACACATGAGCCGGTTTCTGAGTGGAGCCCAAGAAGATATTTACAAAATGATGAAAAGAAGGTGTGTTAATCACTGGCAGTATGACAGCTGCAGGAGGGCTCCTCACTGTGCCACAGCAGGAACCTAAACCTTCTACCCCTTTGCCCTTTTTAGGCAATGGAAGCAGCATGGCCTTGAGCAATTAGCATCATCTACCCAAAGGAAGCCACCATTAGGCTAATGGAGAAAATAAGATACAGCATGTTTTGGAGCGCCCCTTCCCTTTTGAGGGTTGGCTCACCTCTACTTAACCTCAAAAATGTAAACTTGCTAGTAAATCTGACGCCTACCTCCTTCCTTTGAGTTAGAACACCTGCAACATCAAAGTGAAACAATAACTCCATTTGAGGGACAGAAAAATCTAACTGGAAATAAAGCTTTTCCAGATTCAAGTGCTATGCGGAAGGAAATGCTGCTGGCTGTCACTAGACATGGAATTGGAAAACACCCAGAACTTTCTGGTTTTTGAAAACGACAAAATTAATTGGAAAGTGTTTTGTGTCTCGAAAAAAAATTTTTTTAAGCCCATTACTGAAAGACTCTTGATTATGCAAGATACACAAAAAGGAGAATAATGCTCCAGGCCATTACAGTGTTATTCCCAACCCAAGAAGGCTTAATGCTCAAGAACATACAGCCAAGTCAGCATTTTCGTCCCTCAGTGCAGAATTGTTACAGAATCAGGATGGAGCAAGAACGGTGATAAAGGCGGCCTGGTGTGGAACGAACTCAACGACGCGGTCAGTGGAGAGACACTTAGGTCGCCTAGAGTCAACGGTAACTTCTTTAAAGGTCCTGGAGTCTGCAACTACGGCCATTTTCAGTCTCTGAAATTGTACCATAAAAGGCACATGTGTTTTAATTGTGGACAAGAGTCAGATTACTTTGCCGTCCATTTCTCCAAAGTCTATGTGCAAATCAGATTTTTAAAAATAAAAATGTGTCCAGTGTTATAGGGTCACTATGAGTTGGAATCAACTCAATGGCAATGAGGTTTTTTTTTTTTTTAATATACTGAAGAAAATATTACATAATAAAAGCTAACCCAGAGTTCTTGTCATGTGTTAAGCTCTGCTCTAAGCTCCCGAGATGTATGAATCCATCTAAGCATCCCAACCTTGTGAAATACATACTCTATTTCTTTTATTTGGATAAAGAAACTGATGCATAGATGGGTTAAGAACCTTGCCAAAGGTCACTCATTAATTAAGTGATAGAGCTTGGATTTGAACATGGACGGTCTGGCTACAGAGTCTGCATCGTAACCACCCCTTCCTCTTTTTCCTCTTTATCATTGAAAAGCCGTGTAATGTATGGGAACAGCATGGACTAGGAGGTCAGAAAGACCTGGATTTAAATCCCAGTTCTACAACTCACTAGCAGCAGCATCTTGGAAATTTTTCTTGACCTTGCTAAACCTCATCTGTGAAATACAATAATAATACTTATGCCACAGCGAGGTTGTAAAAATCAAAGGAGATAAATGAACGTAAAAGAGCCTACTGTGTGGGACCCTAGTGGCCCAGTGGTTAAGTGATACAGCTGGTAACCAAAAGGTCAGCAGTTCAAATTCACCAGCAGCTCCTTGGAAACCCTACGGGGCAATTTTACTTTGTCCTCTAGGGTCGCTATGTGTCAGAATCGACCTGACGACAACAGGTGTTTTTGTGTGTGTCAAGAGCCTAGCACGTAATAAGCATTTGATAAGGTTTGGTTATTAGGTAAGGAGCCCTGGTGGTGCAGTGGTTAAGAGCTTGGCTGGTAACCAAAAGGTCGATGGTTCAAACCCACCAGCCACTCTGTGGGAGAAAGATGTGACAGTCAGCTCTATAAAGATTTACAGCCTTGGAAACTCTATGGGGCAGCTCTATCCTGTCCTGTAGGGTCGCTATGAGTTAGAATTGACCCAATAGCAATGGGTTTGGTTCTTTGGTTTTGACTGTTGGATGACAGGATATTTTGATCCCATAGTTTTCATCTGAGGGGTAATTAAATACAAATGTTTCAATCACAATACCAAAACGAATGGATTTTCATTGAGAAAGTATTTTCCAACACAAACTCCTTTAAACCAATCAATTCCATGATGTTTTCTACGTAGTATAGTCACTGCTTCCAATTTTTTCTATTTTTGTTTACAAAATTCTTTGCATTGGGATAATTTTCATTTATATATCAGTGTTTTTGGCAATATCAGATTTGACCAGTTACAGCCTCAGCCATTGCGGGCTTTCCTTTAGGGCAACTATTTCTGCCAAGTTCAATTTTCCAGGGTCAGATTCTGTGGATGTAAATGCTGTAAAGAAAACGTGGCTCCATCATTCAGTTTTAGTCAGTAACAAACGTTATTATTTGCAGTCTTAGTCATTGCTGCGTTTACTTTGCCCTAACAAATTTCTACCAAATCCAAAAATTCTCATTATTGCCAAAAATGTCATTTTTTTTCAGCTAGCTTTAATATACGTGTATATATATGTTAAATATGGAACCCCTGGTGGTATAGTGGTTAAAAGCTACAGCTGCTAACCAAAGGGTTGGCAGTTCAAATCCACCAGGCACTCCTTGGAAACCCTATGGGACAGTTCTACTCTGTCCTATAGGGTCTCCATGAGTCGGAATTGACTCGATGGCAATGGCTATATATATATATATAGTGTACAGTTTTCCTAATGCCAGTTTTATTTTGTCTTGTTTTTAATTAAACTTTTACTTTAAGGTAATTGTAGATTCACGTGCAATTGTACGAAATGATAGAGACCCTACATAAGTTTATCCAATTTCCCCAGCAATAGCACCTTGGGAAACTCTAGTACAATATCACAGCCAGGATATTGACATTGATACAGTCAAGATACAGAATATTTCCAGTACTACAAGGATTCCCTCATGTTGCCCTCTTATAGCCACACCCACGTCCCTCCTTCCCTCTTGGTAACCACTAATCCATTCTCCATTTCTTCAATTTTATCATTGAAGAATGTTACATAAATAGAATTACACACTGTGTAACCCTTTGGAATTGGCTTTTCTTCACAAAGAATATTTCTCTAGAGATTCATCCAAGTTGTTGGAAGTATCAATAGTTTTCTTCTTGTTTCTGAGTGGTATCTTACGGTAAAGATGTACCATAGTTTGCTTAACCATTTGCTCATTGAAAGACATGTAGGCTGTTTCCAGTTTTTGGCTATTACAAATAAAGTTACTATAAATACACACTGATATGCCAA
Organism: Loxodonta africana; assembly: GCF_030014295.1. Lineage (NCBI taxonomy): Eukaryota > Metazoa > Chordata > Mammalia > Proboscidea > Elephantidae > Loxodonta > Loxodonta africana. The sequence continues at coordinate 52,676,946 of NC_087366.1, forward strand.
TTTTTTTAGCAGTGCTTACAAAAATACCTTGGAGGGGGGAGGGAACTGTTGGCAAAGAAATGTAGAAGGTGCATGTTACTTGCATAAAAATACAGTATTCATGTACAGGTTTTTGTGTGAACATAAATTCTCATTTCTTGGAGATAAATGCCCAGGATTGCAATCACTGGGTTGTATGGTAGTTGCAAGTTTAGTTTTTTAAGAGGCTGGTAAACTGTTTCTCAGAGTGGCTTTACCATTTTATGTTTCCACCAGCATTGTGTGAGTGGTCCAGTTTCTCTTCACCTTTGTCAGCATTTGATACTATCATTTTTTATTTTAGCCATTCTGATAGGTGAGTAATGATAACTCACGTTTTTAATTTGCATTTCTCTACAGCTAATGATGTTGAACATCTTTTAATGTGCTTGTTTTCCCTTTGTATATCCTCTTTGGTAAAATGTCTCTTCACATATTTTGCTCATTTTCTAATTGAATTGTTTACATTTTCACTGTTGAGTTTTGAAAGTTCTTTATATATTCTAGATACTAGTCCTTTGTTGGATATATAGTTTGCAAATATTGTATCCCACTCTGTAGCTTATCTTTTAATCCTTTTAGCAAGGCCTTCCCCAGAGCAAAAGTTTCTAATTTTGAGTAAGTCTAATTTATCGATTTTCCTTTTAAGGATTGTGCTTTTGGTGTCAAGTCTGAGAACTCTTTACTCAGCCCTAGATCTTGAAGATTTTCTTCAATGATCTTTTTTTTTTTTTATGTAAGAGCTTATAGTTTTATGTTTACGATCCATTTTGAGTTAATTTTTGTATAAGGTGTGAGACTTAGGTTGAGGTGGATTTTTTTTTTTTTTTTGGCCCATGGCTACCCACTTGCTCCAGCATCATATGTTGAAAAGACTGTCTTTCCTTTGCTGAATTTCTTTTGCACCTTTATCAAAAACCAGTTGGAGAGCAGCATAATTCATAATACGCAAAAACTGGAAACAACCCAAATGTCCATCAATGGGTGACTGGATAAACAAAATGTGGTATATGCATAAAATGGAATATCATTCAATCATAAAAGGAAATAAAGCTCTGCTACATGCTACAACATGGATGAGGCTTAGAAACATTATGCTAAGTGAAAGTAGCCAGACATAAAAGGCCATTTATTATATAATTCTATTTGCAGGAAATGTCCAGAACAGGCAAATCCAATATCAGGAATGAAAGGGGATCTCACTACAGAGTCTGCAGACATGAAATGGTTAGTAAGGGAATACCACAAACAACTTTACACACGTACATTTTACAGTTTAAGTGAAATGGACGAATTCCTCAAAAAACTACCACAACGTGTTTACTATGTTAAATCTTCCGATCTATTACTTTTAGTTTGACTATGTAGTTATATTTGAAGTGAGTTTCTTGTAGACAACATTTAGTTGGGTCGTGTTTTTCAATCCACTCTACCAATCTCTGTCTTTTGTGTATTTAGGTCTCTTACATTTAATGTAATTATTGATGATAGGGCTTAAGTCTGACATTTCAGTTTTTGTTTTCTAGATTCTATTTCTGTTTTCATTTTCCTGACTTCCTGTGGGTTACATAAATATTTTTTAAAATTCCACTTTTATTTATCTATAGTGTTTTTGAGTGTATCTCTCTGTATAGCTTTCCTAGTGGCTGCTGTAGATAATACATTATATGTATAAAGAGAAAGAGAGGGAGAGAGAACCTGTCACAGTCTACTGGTGTTGTTTTACCAGTTTGAGTAAAGTATAGAAACCTTACTTCCCTTTACCCTCCTCTATTTACAGTATAATCATCTTAAATATTTCTTTTACATACGTTTAGCACCACATCAGACAGCGTTATAATTTCTGCTTCACGTGTTAAACATAACTTAGAGAACTCAAGAGGAGAAGGAAAGTCTATTGCATTGACCCACAGTTTTGCTTACTGTGTTCTTTCTTCCTTCTTGATGTTCCTTTTATTGTTCCCTTTCTGTCAAGAAAACTTCCTTTAGCCATTCTTTTAGGGTAGGTCTGCTAGTCACAAATTCTTAGTTTTCTGTCTTCTGAAAGATAATGTCTTGATTTTCCCTTCATTCCTGCGGAATATTTTCATTAGGTATAGGAATCTGGGTTGAAACTTTTATTTTAGGAGTTAAGAAATACTGTGCCACTTTCTTCTGTCCTCCATGGTTTATGATGAGAAATCTGCTGTCATTCTCATTGTTTTTCATTAGCTATGGTGTCATCTCTCCCTGACTGCTTTCAATACTTTTTCTTTGTTTTGAGTTTTTGAGGTTTAATTATGATGTCTCTTGGAGTGGATTTCTTTGGGTTTACCTTGTTTGGTGTTTCCTCAGCTTCTTCAATGTGTAGGTTTATGTCTCTTGTCAAACTTGGAAAGTTTTCAGCCATTATTCCTTTGAGTACTTTTTTTTTTTTTTAACACTCCTCTCTCTCCTGTCTTTTTGAAACTCTAGTGACATAAATGTTAGATTTTTTGTATGGTCCCACACGTTCCTGAGGCTCTGCTCATTTTTTCCCTGTTTTTAAGATTGGATAATTTATATTGTTCTACCTTCCAATTCACTAATTCTTTCCTTTACCCTGTTCTCTCCATTCTGCTGATGAGTCCATCCACCCAGCCTTTTATTTTATTGCACCTATCAGTTCTAAATTTTCCCTCTGGATCTTTTTTATATGTTTCATTTCTTTGCTGAGACTTTCTTTTAAAAAAAAATTGAAATGTGTTCATAATTGCTCATAGAAGCATTTTATCATAGCTTCTTTAAAATCTTTTTCAGATAAAAAATATCTGCAATCTTGGTGTTGACTTCTATTCTTTTTCTTTTTTTCATTCAGTCTGAAATTTCCCTGTTCCTTGGTACGGTGAGTGATTTTAGATTGAAATATGGACATTTTGAGTATTATGAGACCCTGAATCTTATTTAAACTTATTTTACCTGGGCTTTTTTGACACCGCTCTGATGGGGAAAGAAGGGACGCTGCCTTATTACTGCAAGGTGAAGGTAGAAGTCCATGTTCCCCACTCAGCCTCCACTGGCATCTGAGGTGGGGTGCTCTTTGTTACTGCTGGGTGAGAGTGGGAGTTCCAACTCCCCACTAGTCCTCCACTGATATCTCACTGGCTGTTAGGGGTAGGAATGCCTCACTGCTGCTCCCCATGTGGACCCTGTTGACCCTGTGGGGGAAGAGACAGCAGCGGTGAGAGTCCCAGCTCCCTACTCAGCCTTTTATGGTATCACCCCAGTAGGGAGACAGGAGGTGGGGGAGGGGGGAGAGGGCCCCTTATTAGAACCTGGCAAGTGTAAAAGCTTTGTTCTGGCATGGGTGAGGGTGGAGACACTTTTTTCCTGTGGTGTTTGGCTGGAGTACAATGATTATTTTCTAAAAATGTTTTATCTTGTTAGAATGCTCCTTTTCTGTCTTTTGGCTATAGAAAGCAGGCTTTGGTTTTTTGTTTGTTTGTTTTTTATCTATGCCCACTGGCGTTTCCTGTTTGCTGGTTTCTTCTGTTCCGTTCTGGGATATATGAAGCAAAAAAGAAAACTCAGGAAATGCACCACCATGTTGTTCTTTCAGTCCCAAGGTCCTTAGCTGGTCTGTCTTCTCTACACATTTCAGAGTTTTCCTAAGTTAGTTTTATATATAATGTTCAGGATTTTTAGTTATACTTAGGGGAGGACTAGGAATAGTATGTCTAGTCCACTTTCCATCAGTTTTATTTTTTATTGAATATTTATACTACTGATATTTACAATGAATTGGATCAAAGAATGAAAGTCTATTTCTTAGAGCAAAGAGTAATGAGCACGGTGAAAGGCGTGAGATAGGTAGGTGTGAGCAAAACATCTTAATAGCTTTTGACTATATGCCAACTATCGTATTGAGTAGGGTTTAAGATAATGACCCTAGTCTCACGTAGCATACAATTTAGCTAGGAAGCCAAGATGTGGATTGCAAAAAGAATATGCCAGACAAAGCAGCAACTGCTAGAAGCTCCATGATCAGTGCAGCTTGTCATAGAAGGGCGATGTCAAGATGGAACGGACAGGGAGGTCCCATATTTCACGGAAGAGGCAGAATGTGAACTAAGCTCAGTAAAATCACACTTGGAAGAGAGGAGGCAGCTGGTGAGGAGGCATCAAAGCAGGAGAGTAGAATCAACAAAGGTGCAAGGTTAGTATTGTTAATAATAATAAAAACCACAGGGTGTGTATTAGGTTCTGGGCACTAGGCCAAGAACTTCACATGGATTATTTTAATCATCCCTCATAATATCCCTTTGTACTACAATTATTCTATTTTAAAGATGAGGAAACTGAGACTGAGGGAGGTAACTTCCTTAAAGCCACACAATTATATTGAGTTAGGGCTCACGCCTAGGTCTGTCTGAAACCTTTTAAACACTACCCTAGAATGCCTGGAATGCACATAGCATTTGGCTAGAGCACAGGATTAATGTGAGTGAGGAGAAAAGAATAAGATTTTCTCAGAGAGCAAAGGAGTAAGGGCTTGAGTATGACTCTTTGGAGGCAGCAGATATGAGGGAGCTAGGCCAGGGGAAGAAAACAGAATAGAGAAAAGGGTCAGTTTCCATATACAAGATGAGAAATAAAGCTTAACTGACCTCTGCACAAAATTCCCTATCAAGTCCCTTGCCAGGTTAATTTCATTTCAAAACTAATGTTAATAAGACAGAAGTCTTCCAATGAGGTATATTCTTTTGATTTTCCTCTCTTTCCCTGTCTTTTTTTTTTTTTTTTCAAGACAAATGTTACATTAAGAAAACATTGAGAATATTTTTTTACAGAGACTTTGAGATGTGATGGGTTAATTTCTACTTAGCCTCAGGTTCCTTATTTTAAAAATGTCATGTTACTGAATCATGCTTAGTCATTCATTCAGAGCCTGCTTAGGTTAATTAGACACAATGTGGGCAGACAGAATGACATTACAGAACTCCTTCAAAGGAGGAGAATTAGAGGGGAAGAATTCCAATAGAATTTTGCTCCATAATACTGGCTAGTACCAAAAAAGAAAATCAGGCCAAATAGGTTCCAGTAAGCTCTTGGATCATGGTATGGATTGAATTATGTCCCCCAAAAACATGTGTTGTAAATCCTAATGTCTATGCCTGCAGTTATATTCCCTTTTGGGGATGAGTTGTTTTTGTTATGTTAATAAGGCAGGGTTAGTGTAGGGTGTGTCTTGAGTCAATCTCTCACAAAACATAAAAGGAGCAGATTAAGCAAGCAGAGATAGGAGAAGAGAGATGCCAAGCCATATGAAGATCACCCAGGAGCAGAAGCTCAAAAGAGACAAGGACCTTCCCCTGGAACCAACAGAAAGAAAGCCTTCCCCTAGGGCCAGTGTCCTGAATTTGGACTTCTAGCCTCCTGAACTGTGAGAAAATAAACTTCTGTTTGTTAAGGCCACCTACTTGTGGTATTTCTGTTACAACAGCACTAGATGACTAAGACAGCACAGCTTTGGTTGAGCAGTAATGCCAAGATGCTAGAATTATCAACACTTGGTATCCATACAGGCAGGTTCGGCCAAAGCCGTTCACTATCTGGGAGCAACTATAGAGTATCAGCGGCAAAAACACATTCTGCAGAACACCAATTCCATGGAATAATCTGAGGGGGAAAAAAAGGGTCCCATAGTTTGCAAAAAACACTAGGTTAAACAAATAATTCTTCTTCTGCGGGCCTTCTTAGAGCCTTTAAAACCTTAACGTGTATCCCAAAGGGGATGTCCCATGCAGGGTTCTCAAACCTACTTGTTCACAGAACCCTCCCACCTTTTTATCTCTGCGATTTCTTGTGACTGGTAGTTCACCCTTCTGTACCTTACGTGAGAGGAGAAGACTTATGAAAACATTACACAAGCCTCTATCCTCCCCACTGTAGGTTTTTCTGGTTCCTCCAAGGTGTGTCTGGTGTGTTTTTATAATACTAGAAAGCTAAGGGAATATTTCCTATTCAAATAAAAAATTCATGATGCCATGTAATTTTCTTAAAATTCTCCAATTCCTATCCCCAACCCTCTAAACTATCCCAAGTGAATCAATAAACTAGTTCATAAGAGAAAATTGCAGCGATTTTATATGCTTTTTTAATCAATGCTCAGTTATAATCAGATTATAAAATGAATCACATTTCCACATCTCTTTCTCGCCACATGGGCTTGTCCTTGGGCCCTCAGTAGCTCCCTCTCTGCTGACTGTCACGGAGCTGGGCCTCCCCTGCCATCTGATCAAAGGAGCTCTTGTGAAGGGCTCTCGTGTTGTCTTTCATTTGTGAAGAAGCCCTGGAGACCTTCTGGAAATCCTCGAGGGCTGCTGCTTTCTCCCGAGAGACCTGTTCCATCCTCTGAAGCTTTTTCTTAATGGCCTCCTTGATGCCCTCAATGTGGCATTTTTCCTCCTTCTCGGCTCTCAGCTTCAGGATGTGATGATTCTTTTCGCACAGAATGTTGAGATCCCCAACGTGCTTCGCCTTGTCTTTGATGTTCTTGTGGGCGTTAGTCCCGACCTGCTGGATCTTTTGGTCGGCCAGCTCCATCGGCATCCTCTTATGTATCTTCCTCTGCTCCTCTGACTCTCCAGCACGCCATGTGACCTGCTGGAGCTGCTTGTCCTCCTTCTGGGCCTTCTCCCTCAGCTCTCGGTGACGCTCCTTAACCAGGCACTGGTGGGTCTCATGGGACTGCTGGGACCTCTGCTCCAGGGACAGTTTCCTGAGGAGCTCCTCGGCCTTGGCCTGGCAGTCCATCAGGACCTTTCGGGCCTGGTGATTGACCATAGAGGTAAGGTTGGTCTCCCGGGCCTTCTTCAGGTACTCCATGGTGCGCAGGTACCTCTTGTGACAATCCTGCTCAGGCCTCTTCTGCAGCTGTGGGCTGTTGTGCTCCTGTACCTTCTCCTGCTCCTTCAACTGCTGTACCTGGTACTGCTTCCTGTGCTCTGCCTGGGGACGGGTCCTCTCCGGCTTTCCGTGGCACTGGTTCTCCTGGCTCTCCAATTTCCTCTTGCATGGGGTCTCCTTCTGGATCTTGTTCTTCACCTGGCTGTCCCGCTGGACACGCTGCCCCTGGCATTGATGAGCCTTGGGCTGCTCTTTCTCCAGCTGCCACTGATGTTGGCTGTGCCGCAGCAGCAGCCTGCGCTCTCTCTCCAGGGTCATCTGGACCTTCTGGTCTGAGCGCTTCAGCTCCTCCCAGGCCACAGCCGCCTGCTGCTGCAGCTCCCGCATCTTCTGGGCCTTCTGGAGCCGGGCCAGCACCAGGGCCACAATCTTCTGGTCCCTGGAAGAGATCACCACCTCTGCCAGCTTGTTCTTGAGGAGCTGGGTGTGCTGGCTCTGAAGCTCCCGGCTGGACACCGGCCCTGAACTGCCCTCCAGCTGGGAGTGCTGGCTGGCTAGCGACTCCATCAGCTCATTCCTGTCCCTATCCGGCGAGGACACACAGGCTGATTGTGTACTCCCTTTGGAAAGTACAGAAGACTTCTCTGTGGGAATTGAGGAAAGGGACCAGCAACCTAGAGCTCGACGGACCGGCACTGCCCACTGGTTTCCATTCTGTACCTTTTCTACCCCAACAGTTCCACTCGAGGGAGTGTAAGCTCCCCGAGGGCTCGGCGGGGGCGAGTCTCCCTGGGTCGCAAGGTAGTGCTGCCAGGGCTGAGGCTGGTGGTGTTGCAACGGCTGCCAGATCAGACTGGGCCTGCCGCCTCCCAGCCGCTGGGGCTCGGCCCCTGCCTCCCCCCAGACATTTCCCAGGCGCCGGCTGCGGGGCCGCTGCTTCCTGGCGCCGTCCGGGGACCTCCGGGCCACGTCGGTCAGGCTGCGGCTTTCCCACGGCGACTCGGGGTAGCAGCGCCTCCGAGGCCACGGCGTGGGCGAGTAGCGCAGGGGCAGGGACTGCCAGGGCGACGTCGCCTCGCTCCCCGCCCCCGGGGCCCTGGCCCAGGCGCACAGGGTCGGCTCGGACCGGGGCCCACGCCCGCCGGGCCGAGCCGAGGACGCGCGCTCCCGGCTGGGCGGCGGGGGGTCCCAGAGGTCCCTGTAGGGCCGCGGGGAGAAGCGGCCGAGGCCCGCCATGCTGCCACCGGGTGCGCCCAGCGTCTGCCCGGGGGTCCCGGGGCCTCCGGGGGGGCTGTGGGGACCCGCCCCGCCCTCCGATCCCGAGGACCCGGGTCGCCTGTGACGCTCAGGCCACTTCACAATGCGCCTGGCGCCCCGGGTCTTCGCAGCTCTCGGGCCTCGCCGGGTGCCACCACCCCGGTCTTGCTAGCACCCCGCGTGCCGAGAGGGGAGAGTGGGAGGCACAGGGTGGCAGGGGAGAGGCAGGGTGGCAGGGTGGCGGATGCAGCTATAGGAAATCAGGGGTGATAGTTAAAGAAAGCTGAGGGTGCATAGCGAACCTGCACCAGTGTTTCAGGTAGGAATTTGAACTTGCATTTATTTTTATACACTTTGAAGTGGCAAAATTTTAGAGTCCAGGTAGTGGTGTAGTGGTTAAGAGCCACAGCTGCTACCCAAAAGGTTGGCATTTCAAATCCACCAGGCGCTCCTTGGAAACCCTGGGGCAGTTCTACTCTGTCCTCTAGGGTCGCTATGTTTTTAGTTTTTGGTAAAGGCATCACCTCAGAATGGGAAAAAAAAAAAAAAAACTAGTGCTATAGAGGAAAGTAGCGGGGAAAAGGTGAGGGGAAGGGTCGCTGAGCAGCCAGGTCGCTGTTAGCCTGGACTCACCATCCCTGTACCTGTGCCTGTGGGCAGAGTATGCGGATTTGCCGCTATGGAAGCACCTGATACCCAGCGCCCTTGTGACCCTTAAGCGTTTGCTTTTTTAAACCTTAGAACAGGAAAAAGAGGATTGTTATTTCCCTAATATGGCAATTATTGCCTGTTGACAAAGTGTGCATGTCCTATGCACTTTTCTGAAATAGCCTCAGTGAACACCATGCTAAAATCGCATTTATTGCTTTTTTGTCCTTTTCCTCCAATTTTGTGATTTTCTTCGGATTTAGAGTTGGGTGAACTGGAGTTTGAATCTTCCCCTGCAACTTTCCACCTGTATGATCTTGGGCACGTTGCTTGACTTTCTTGACCCTCAAGTTCTCAGCAGGTGGAATTGTGTGGGTGGTGATAATACAGCTCTGCAGGGCTGTTGTAAGGGTCAGGTGGCATTATGTATCAAGGGCTTGGCACCAATGAAGCATTCAATAAATATTATTCTGATATACTGCTAGACTTCAGTTAAAAGTTTTAAGACTTAAATTAACTTATGGACGTCTATTAAAAATGTCTACAGGTTCCTAGTGTAAGGCGAAAGGAACGAATGTAATCCTAAACCAGTTTGGGTAAAGGGTACAAAGCCGGGGAGGGGAGACTTGCAAGGCTTTGTCATGTCCACACTGCGCTGTGGATTCTGGCTAAGTTACTTCCCTTCTCTGGGGCGCAATGAGGAAACATTTCTGGAATATGATCTCCAAACATAGTACCCTCCTTAAAGAAGAAAAACGAGTGCTTACCGACTCCACTTCCCTTAACGTTTCCTTGGAGCTTCACAGCAACCCCAGCTAGGCAGGGACAGTAGAATTAATTTTAGAACAAGCTGATATTAGAATTTTCCTTAGGCCAAGTCAGAGACAGCCACAGTAAGCGACTTCCCCAAACGTCACTGTATAAATGGCAGGAGTTTTGACTTCAGGTTCAGTGCTTTTTCCTTGTTACTAGGCTGTCTCTTGGGAAATAAACTCTGAATTGAGACCTACTTTTAACAAATCATCAAGCCAAGGTCCGAGGCCACTAAGAAAGACATGACGTACACGTGCTCTAGTTGGAATAATGCTTTACTCACATAGAAGAGAGACAGCTTTATTAGTGGGTATCAGTACCCCATGGCCAGCAGGTTGTGCTGCAGGAGAAGGACCCTGTTACCTCCCACCGGAAACATACAGCAGTGGGGTTGGCCAGGTGCCAAATCACACACATGCATGAGCAGTACAAAGAAGGCTTACTGTGTACCCAGAACAGGGAAGGAGTTTCCCTGACAGGGAAGAAGAAAAAACTGGGACAGAGAGCAGCTCAGTTGCCAGCCTCCGTTATCACAGACTGTCCCAGGCCCAACACGCTGATTAGGCCATCCAGGTGAGGGTTGCGAGGCCGCATGACAGACCATTCTCCCAACAGAAACTTATGATGGATGTATATCAGCAGGCCAAGGCTGCCATGCCCTTGAAGCCACGTGGTTGCAGCCTTAACCAGAACCTTGGCACAGTGCAGAGGAGCCTGCTCCGCTGCGCCAGGATCACATTTGCAGTCATAAGCACTTCTAGAGCTGAGGATGAGAAGTTGTTTCTACCCTAAATCTCTATTGGCACCACTCTTAGCACTGTTAGAGAAATTATCTTATGTGATGGCAATCCTTGCCAAGAAGTAAGGACATTAAACCAAATTTCAAAAGAATCATTTAACTTTTAAGTTGGGCATGAATTAAGTAAGGAGCCCTGGTGGCACAGTGGTTAAAGAGCTTGGTTGCTAGCCAAATGATCAACAGTTTGAACCCACTAGCAGCTCCGTGGGAAAAAGATGTGGCAGTCTGCTTTCATAATAATTACAGCCTTGGAAACCCTATGGGGGCAGTCCTACTCTGTCCGATAGGGTTGCTGTGAATCCGGTTGTGCCGATACCTGAGTTTTGTTTCTCTGTTGAAGCTTCGTAGCACATTTTGCTCAGACGAGTGTGGCTCTGGCCAGTACCCAGGCTACTTGCTGTCATACAGAAGCAGTGTCATGTAGGAGAAAGCTCAGCTTCCAGAGAGCTAGGAGCCCTGCCTCTAGCCAGCCCTGTCACCAGCTAGCCCTGCCACCAGCCAGGCCTGTCACCAGCCAGCTCTGCCACCAGGCGAGTCACCCCGAGCAGTCATTTCACTTCGGAGTCTCCGTTTCCTCACCTGTAAAATGGCAGTGCCATGGGAGGTGATCCATAAGTGCTCCCAGACCAAATGTAACTAGAGAGGGATTCCATCTAATAGATGGTTCAGCCTTCAGTCCATAAAATGAAATAAGTTAGCCCGTGAAACCCGCTTACAGTGGCACCTGGCACGTGGCAGCTGCCCTATAAATATTAGCCATTGGGATCATTACCATCACTGTGCAGGGGCACGGAAACAGCAGAGAGCTGGGGGGTGGGTGGGGGGCAGAGCCAGAACTGGAACCAAGGGCTCAGCTTTCCATCAGGACCCCTGGCCTCGGGCTTCCTCTAAGGTTCTCAGGATTCACTGTGGAGCAAGGGCGTCTCAGCCCCTTCTGCTGGTGATGGATAAAGGACACGGTCTTCACCAACATTTGTTGAAAATCTGGGCCAGGATAATACAGGAAGGTACTGCGAGGCCCTTGTCACAACATCCCTAGGAGACACAGCCCCAGGTAAATGCAGGGTGGGAGTGGTCAAGCAGCAGCTTTCACTGGGCTCCTAGAGGAGGGAGGGGTTGGCTCTGTCTGGGTTATGCGTGATAGAGGGCCCCCCGCAGGATGACATTAGGGCTCACCCTTGGAGGACAACTGGGATGTCACAAGATGGAGATGAGCAGGACACACTAGGCGGGGGAAGCTGCATGAGCCACGGCATGGAGGCTCAGAGGGCCTGGCACATTTGGGGCCATGAGTGGTTAGTGTAACAAGGACATGGGGGTGTATGCAGAGGAGAAGCAGGGGCTGAGAGCAGAAAGGTGGACTGGGCCCAGATTCTGTAGGGCCTTGAATGCCATGCTTAATTAAGCAACAGCTTAATCCCAGCAGAGTTCCAGCTTTATTCAGAAGACCTTCAGAATGCTGTGGAGCTATCTTGGAGCCTAAATTCAGATGGTCTCTAAATTCAGGTGGGATATACTCAAGGTCATATTTTGGCTCTCGTGGACTTGCTCTGATTTTCTTCAGTTTCAGCTTGAACTTGCATATGAGCAATGGATGGTCCGTTTCACAGTTGGCCCCTGGCTTTGTTCTGACTGATGATATTGAGCTTTTCTATTGTCTCTTTCCACAGATGCAGTCAGTTTGATTTTTCTGGGTTTCATCTGGCAAGGTCCATGTGTATAGTCGCCGTTTATGTTAGTGAAAGAAGGTATTTGCAACGAAGAAGTCGTTGGTCTTGCAAAATTCTACCATTCGATCTCCGGTATTGTTTCTATCACTAAGGCCATATTTTCCAACAACTGATCCTTCTTCTTTGTTTCCAACTTTCACATTCCAATCACCAGTAATTATCAATGCATCTTGATTGCATGTTTGATCAATTTCAGACTGCAGCAGCTGATAGAAATCTTCTATTTCTTCAACTTTGGCCCTAGTGGCTGATGTGTAAATTTGAATAATAGTCGTATTAACTGTTCTTCCTTGTAGGCATATGGATATTATCCTATCACTGACAGCTTGTAGTTCAGCATAGATCTTGAAACATTCTTTCTGACAATGAACCCAACACCATTCCTCTTCAAGTTGTCATTCCCAGCATAGTAGACTATATGATTATCCAATTCAAAATGACCAATACCAGTCCATTTCAGCTCACTAATGCCTAGGATATCGATGTTTATGCGTTCTATTTCATTTTTGACAATTTCCAATTTTCCTAGATTCATACTTCGTCCATTCCAGGTTCTGATTATTAACGGATGTTTGCAGCTGTTTCTTCTCATTTTGAGTTGCGCTACATCAGCAAATGAAGGTCCCGAAAGCTTTACTCCATCCACGTAACTAAGGTCGACTCTACTTTGAGGAGGCAGCTCTTCCCTGGTCATGTTTTAAGTGCCTTCCAACCTGGGGGCTCATCTTCCAGCACTATAACAGACAATGTTCTGCTGCTATTCATAAGGTTTTCACTGGCTAATGCTTTTCTGAAGTAGACTCCCTAGTCCTTCTTCCTAGTCTGTCTTAGTCTGGAAGCTCAGCTGAAACCTGTCCTCTGTGGGTAACCCTGCTGGTATCTGAATACTGGTGGCATAGCTTCCAGTATCACAACAACACGCAAGCCCCCACAGAACGACAAACTGACAGACACTAGTGACCGAAGACTGGATGAGTTGTGGAATGACATCAAGGACATCATCCACGAAGAAGGCAAGAGGTCATTGAAAAGACAGGAAAGAAAGAAAAGACCAAGATGAATGTCAGAGGAGACTCTGAAACTTGCTCTTGAACGTCAAGCAGCTAAAGCAAAAGGAAGAATTGATGAAGCAAAAGAACTGAACAGAATATTTCAAAGGGCGGCTCGAGAAGACAAAGTAAAGTATTATAATGACATGTGCAAAGAGCTGTAGATGGAAAACCAAAAGGGAAGAACATGCTTGGTGTTTCTCAAGCTGAGAGAAATGAAGAAAAAATTTAAGCCTTGAGTTGCAATAGTGAAGGATTCCATGGGGAAAATATTAAGCAACACAGGAAGCATCAAAAGAAGTTGGAAGGAATACACAGAGTCATTACACCAAAAAGAATTAGTTGATGTTCAACCATTTCAAGAAAAAAAAAAAAAAAATTTTTTTTTTTTGAGGTAGCATTTAATCAGGAACCGATGGTACTGAAGGAAGAAGTCCAAGCTGCTCTGAAGGCATTGGCAAAAAACAAGGCTCCAGGAATTGATGGAATATCAATTGAGATGTTTCAACAAACAGATGCGGTGCTGGAGGTGCTCACTCGTTCATGCCAAGAAATGTGGAGGACAGCTTCCTGGCCAACTGACTGGAAGAGATCCTTATTTATGCCGATTCCCAAGAAAGGTGATCCAACTGAATGCGGAAATTATATAACAATATCATTAATATTGCACGCAAGCAAAATTTTGCTGAAGATCATTCAAAAACGGCTGCAGCAGTATATCAACAGGGAACTGCCAGGAATTCAGGCTGGTTTCAGAAGAGGACGTGGAAGCAGGGATATCATTGCTGATGACAGATGGATCCTGGCTGAAAGCAGAGAATACCAGAAGGATGTTTACCTGTGTTTTATTGACTATGCAAAGGCATTTGACTGTGTGGATCACAACAAGTTATGGATAACATTGTGAAGAATGGGAATTCCAGAACACTTAATTGTGCTAATGAGAAACCTTTACATAGATCAAGCGGCAGTTGTTTGGACAGAACAAGGGGATACTGATTGACTTAAAGTCAGGAAAGGTGTGCGTCAGGGTTGTATCCTTTCACCATACATATTCATTCTGTATGCTGAGAAATAATATGAGAAGCTGGACTATATGATGAAGAGCAGGGCATCAGGATTGGAGGAAGACTCATTAACAACCTGCGTTATGCAGATGACACAACCTTGCTTGCTGAAAGTGAAAAGGACTTGAAACACTAATGAAGATCAAGGACCACAGGTTTCAGTATGGATTGCACCTCAACTTAAAGAAAACAAAAATCCTCACAACTGGACCAATGAGCAACATCATGATAAAGATTGAAGTTGTCAAAGATTTCATTTTACTTGAATGCACAATCAACACCCATGGAAGCAGCAGTCAAGAAATCAAGAGATGCATTTCATTGGGTAAATCTGCTGCAAAGGACCTCTTTAAAGTGTTGAAGAGCAAAGATGTCGCCTTGAACACTAAGGTGAGCCTGACCCAAGCCAAGGTGTTTTCAGTCGCATCATATGCATGTGAAAGCTGGACAATGAATAAGAAAGACCGAAAAAAAATTGACGCCTTCGAATTGTGGTGTTGGCAAAGAATATTGAATATACCATGGACTGCCAAAAGAACTAACAAATCTGTCTTAGAAGAAATACAAGCAGAATCCTCCTCAGAAGCAAGGATGGCGATAGTACATCTTACATACTTTGGACGTGTTGTCAGGAGGGATCAGTCCCTGGAGAAGGACATCATGCTTTGCAAAATACAGGGTCAGTGGGAAAGAGGAAGGCCCTCAATGAGGTGGATTGATACAGTGGCTGCAACAATGAGCTCAAGCATAACAACGATTGTGAGGATGGCTCAGGACTGGGCAGTGTTCCGTTCTGTTGTGCATAGTGTTGCTGTGAGTCGGAACCGACTCGACAGCACCTAACAACAACGACAACAAGAACATCTTGGGCCCTAGGAGCCCTGGTGGCCCAATGCTTAAAGTAATCAACTGCTAACCAAAAGGTCAGTGGTTCGAAGCCACCAGTGGCTCCACAGAAGAAAGGTGTGACAATCTGCTTCCATAGAGATTTATAGCCTTGGAACCGACTCAATGGCAGTGGGTTTGGTTTTTGTGTATCTTGGGCCCTAGAGTGAGTGGTAGGGTCTAACTGTGGAAAATAGCAGGTAGGGCAATTAGTGTTAAATCGCTGAATGATCTCTCACAGCTGGCAATGGAAACTGCAATGGCCAACAGCAGCTGCTAATTGGTGTCCACCTCAAGTGGTGCCCAGGGCATGCACCCTATCTACCCCCCTCCACCCCAAGTTAGGCCTCTGGGGTGGCTCTGAGGGACTTTAGGGCAGGCTCTGAGGCCTCTGTCCCTGCTTTACCCAGAGCACCTCCAGTGGATCTGCTTTCTATATTGTGGCTCCTTATAACACCTCACTGAGAAAATTCAGGGTTCTTCTACTACACAAACGAGTTGAAATCCACTGTGTAGATAATAGCGGGGAGTCAACAAAAGTCTTCTAAATCAAACAAGATGTTAAGTGTTTTTTTTTTTTCTTGTTCATTTTTATTTTGGATAAACAATTTTAAATGCACTCATTTTTTGTTTGTTCTGTTTGGGCCAGTGATTGGTTTTATCACGTGTGGCTCAAAATACAATGGAAGAGATCAGCTTATGTGATATGCCAAACTTAAAAAAAATTTTTTTTGAACTAAAAAAGTGAATCGATTGGTCTATAATTTAGAAAGCTCCCCCTGGCAGAAATGTGGAAGATAAACTGGAGAGTGAGAGGAGGGAAATTGGAGGTGGGAGGCCAACTAGGAGGCTGGTTCAGCAATCTGTTGCTGTCGAGTCTATCATGACTCACAATGACCCCAAGTGTCACAGAATAAAACTGCTCCATAGAGTTTTCTTAGCTGTAATCTTTACAGAAGGAGAATGTGAGGCGTTTCTTCCACAACACTACTGGGTGGGCTTGAACCACCAACCTTTATGTTAGTTGAGTGCAAATCATGTGCACCACTGGAAGACCTTTGGATAGGAGGTGTAAATCAGAACAATGACAATGGGACAGGAAAGATTTTGGATTCAAGGAATAGTTGAAACGTAGAGGGACTGTGAACTGAAGGTTGATTATGGAGAAAGTTTCTAGTGAGTGGCAGCAACAAAAGGTCTTCAGGCTGAGTGACCTTAACCTTGAGTGACCTTGAAAACGGTGATCCTGGAAATTGGGTGGAAGAACCTATAGTAACTACTGAGCCCCACACAGATTAGCAAACAGAATGTCTGGAACAGACTGACAAAAATTGGAAGAGAAACCTTCTCCCCAGAGGGGCCTCGTGAGGAGACTCTAGGCCATATTGTACAGCAGTGCGCAGCAGACAACGCTCCTTCCTGCATCTTTAGCATCTGATTAAGACCCTTGGAGGGTCACAGGTGTGGATGCCACAGTCGGCTTTTCCACAGGGCAGAGGAAAGAAATGTTTGCAAATGTTAAGCTGCCAAGCATTCCCTTGATGCTAAGAACAATCAGGCTCATTTTTATTTGGCAGAAAAAGTCCTGAATGTACTTCACTGGATGCCTGAGAACATGGGCCTTCTGCCAAATGAAGACCCGGGCCTCTTTTCCTAATTTGTTGGAGACTTGGGAAAAAAATGGCAACAAGTGCTGTGTCCCCACAATCAAAATTAATCTACGGACTGAAAATTGTACGGTATGTCCTTCGTCAGAACATACAGTTAGTTGTGTTGTTATTGTTGTTGTTAGGTGCCATTGAGTTGGTTCCAACTCATAGTGACTGTATATACAACAGGACGAAACACTCATAATTGTTGCTATGTTTGAGCTCACTGTTGCAGCCATTTCATCAATCCATCTCATTCAGGGTCTTCCTCTTTTTCCCTGACCCTCTACTTTTCCAAGCATGATGCCCTTCTCCAGGGACTGGTCTTTCCTGGTAACATGTCCAAAGTATGTGAGACAAAGTCTCGCCACCCTCACTTCTAAGGAGCATTCTGGCTGTACTTCTTCCAAGACAGATGGATTTGTTCTTCTGGCAGTCTATGGTATGTTCAATATTCTTTGCTAACACCATAATTCAAATGCATCTGTTCTTCTTTGGTCTTCCCTTTTCATTGTCCAGCTTTCACATGCCTATGAGGCCATTGAAAATACCATGGCTTGGGTCAGGCGCAACTTAGTCCTCAAAGAGACATCTTTGCTAGTTGTGGCGACCTCAAATTCAATCTCTTAGCAAAGCTCCTCCATCTTGGATGGGTTAAAGGGGAGAAAGGCTACAGCTGCTTTGTTCAATATGGCAGCCAGTCGCCATGTACTGGTACGGGCGCTTGAAAGGTGAGTAGTTCAGATTGACATGTGCACTAAATGTGAACTACAGGCTGGATGTCAACAACTTAGCATGAAAAAAGAATGTAAAATAGCTGAATATTTTTTATATTGGCTACATATTGGGATGATGGTATTTCAAATACATTGGGCCAGATAAAATAGATGATGAAAATTAATTTCATGTTTCTTGTTACTTGTTTAATGTGGCTACTAGTGAATTTAAAATTGCCTATGTGGCTTGCAGTGTATTTCTGTAGGATAGCGCTGCTCTAGATAATTGAAGTTCCCCAATACCCATGCAGTTAGTGAAAGCTTTTAACATCTAGGTAATTCTCATTTGTATATAAATTTATTACCTTGCAACCACCTTTTCTAGGAAGATAATATTTGGATCAGAGGTTTTTTTCTCAATGGCTGGATGACAGGGTAAATGATTAATTTTCATAATTCAGCTTTGCAGTGCATTTTCACAAGATTTCAGCTCTTTCACACCCACCCCCATTTTTTCCTTACTACACAGGAAAACAGCTGCCCCTAAGTAACAGTGTCTGAGAATGTAGAACATGGCCACTCTCTCCATGTGCCTATGAGATATGGACTCATTAAAAATACCAGATCTACAAAACATTAAAAAAGAAAAAAAAAAAAAGGTAGGCAAACACCCAGAGCAGTACATGGAAAACTTACGTTAATGCAGTGCTAATCACGAAAATTGTAGCCTACAAACTTCGTTTAAAAAGGGGGAAAATGCCCCGGAATACGAAAGTTAAGTTTCCACGGAAACAGTAATCTACCCATTATGCATATATTCCATGTGGATGAGAGGTTAGAAGTGTGAAAATGGTGGCTGACACATATCGAGTATGTCTCAGGAACGTCGCTGCAAGTGCTTTATACGTAAACCTTATCACAACAACGTGAAGTCACAACAAAGTGAAGTAGGGACTGTTTTTTCCCGAGGCACAGAGAGGGAATTGCCCAAGATCATAAAGCTAGTCAGGGGGGAGTCCAGCCTGGATCTCAAGCTCTCACCCCTACCCTTTACACTCTAACATCTTCCATGTTAACCAGTTGTCTTCAAGTTGATTCTGAGTCATGGCAACCCCGTGTGTGTCAGAGGAGAACCGTGTTCCATAAGGTTTCCAATGGCTGATTCTTCAGAAGTGTATAGCCACGCCTTTCTTCCAAGGTGCTTCTGGGTGGAATCGAACCTCTAACCTTTTGGTTAGCAGCCGAATGTGTTAACCATTTGCGCAGCCCAGGGACTGTTCTTCCATGGTAGCAGTGCATAATTATAACCAGAGAAAACTGTGTGTGGACAAAGGAGCAATAGAGAATTTTAAAAATTTCTAGTTTTTTGCGTCTTAGGGTTTGAATGCTTTTCACATTTTTTACCTTAACGCAATTAAAAGCAGGAGATAGAAATTAACCGATTATTTTGAAGAAAGGGAGGACTGGAAATAAGCACTTTTTCAGAGCTGAAAATAAGTTCACTTCTACAGTAAGATACTGCACTGAGCAAAGTTACTGGGTCACTCAGCCGTGACACGGAAATACAAAGCTGATATTTGTTTTCGAAATGTCATCACAAATAGTTTTTAATTTTGAACATATGAGAGAGTTTTCCCAGGGGAAACTAGTTGCACTTAATAACTTATCCAATTTAGATTTACCTCTTTATTCCCAACATAATATAGGCATTATATCGAAGAATTTTTAAAAGAGAGAATGCGCTTTGTTGAAAAATTTTTTAATGTAATTTTTTGTTTTTTTAAGTTCTCTTTTGCTAAAATCGAGCCTGGGATTTTTAAGTTCAGAGGAAATTTGATTTGTAGAAGGTAGTAAGTGAATGAAGATAGCACCACAGTAGAAGGCGGGGACAGATGGCTTGTTGGGCCTGCTGACTGTGCCTGTATTGTAATGCAGTGTGTGCACTGTGAATCCTTCCTGAAGTCATCAGCAGAGTAGGGCGCCCTCAGCCCCTTAAGATTGCAGCCTCCTCATCCAGAGGCTTAGCACACTATGGAAGAATTGTCAGCGGGCAGTTCACAGTGTTCTTTTTGCTCAAAGCCACCCACTCATGGGCTGGAGCAGAAACTCAGCAACTATGGGTGGCTCTGTCTGTATACTCAGCAACCACTTATGTCCACAGGAACCTTACAAAGCTTCCTTTGTCCGCTTGCCTGGGTCTCTGCATAGCCACACTTCTGGAGAAAATTATTAACTGTCCTGCTCTCTGTAAGGAATGGCGCTCATTTAAGTCTCTGCTCAACAGAAGCCTTCCCTGGCCTCCCCGACTACATGAAAAAAAAAAAAAACATGAAATCCCCCCATTATACACTCTCATGGCCCCTTTATAGCACCGGTCTCTCTCCTTGATGGTATGTGTCCACTGCAGGGCTGCATTGGAGGGCTCTGTGAATGTAAGATTGACGAAGTCCTCCACCAGTGGACAGTAAGTTCCATGAGAGAATGGACCTTGTTTGCTTTTGTCTCTAGTGCTCACCAATGTATCTCCAGTGCCTGGCATATTGTGGGCGCTCAGTAAGTATTCGTTGAATGAATGAAATAAATGACTGACTGCACTAAAAATTCACAGTGTGTACCACAGCGGAGCCCTCACTGGTGGGCACCAATCCCTCTGTTCCTGCATAAGCAGCCACTGCACCTACTGCAGTGGTAATTTCCAATCTTTCCTACTCAGGAGTCCTTGGGTGGCACAAACAACTAAGTGCTCAACTACTAGCCAAAAGGTTGGTGATTCAAACCTACCCAGAGGCATCTCAGAAGACAGGCCTGGTGATCTGCATCTGAAACGTCACAGCCTTGACAACTCCAGGGAGCAGTTCTACTCCGCACGCATAGGGTCATCAGGAGCCAGAGTCAACTGGGGGCAGGTAACAACAACGGCAGTTTAGCTCAAGCCCCTGACCACATCTTTGCCCACTCTTTGTTTCTCTTCTCAGTCCCTGCGTTGTAGACAAGATCAAGGTCATCAAAGTGAACACTCCTAACTTGCCATTCCTCTGTACCTTCACTCATTTTCTCATTTCTTTCTGACTCAGAACAGAGATTGTTCCTGTCCCTTGACAAAGTCAAATCTCCCTACTCCGATTCTGCCTCTCCACCCTCCCCCAGGTCACTGTTCCCCAGGTCACTGTTCTAGCCTGTGTCCTCTATCTTGAATCTTCAGTCTTTCCATCTCCATTGGCTCCTTCCTCTACCTTAGAACCATCCTCAGGTCTCTCCCATATTCCCAGTACATTGACTCTAGACTAGCACTGCTCAGTAGAACGTTCTGTGATGAAAGCAATACTCTATATCTGCACTGTCCAATAGAGAGGTCACTAGCCACATGTAGCTGTTGAGCACCTGAAATGTGGTGAGTGTGACCAAAGAAATGATTTTTAAATTAATTTTTTTTCACTTTTCATTGTGGTAAGTATATATGTAATAAATCATTTGCTAAGTTTAGTTTAATTTAAATTTAATAGGCACATGTGTCTAGTGGACTTCACAATGGACAGTATAGCTCTAAAATAAGAGCCCTGGGGCCATATTGCAAAAAAAAAAAAAGATATTGCATAGGCCAAAATAAATGACAGCCTTACTACCTCCTAAACATGCAACCTTGAACAAGGTACTTAAGTTCTTTAAGGACTCAATTTTTTTCATCTGAAATTGGGATGAAGTACTGAACTGTGGGGTTGTTATGATGATTAACTGATGATTAAACGACATTACACTTAGGACAGGACCTGGTCCGTATAAACACTCAGTACGTGCAGGTTGTCATCATCATCACCACCATCATCATCAACATCTTCATGGTTACCCCGTTCTATTTAAATTAGTTTTTCAAACTTCAGGTCAAGATTCTCTAAGACCAACAAAATCAGCTTAGTGGGCTGTCTGAGGCTGGGTTCTCTGGAGAAGCAAAATCAGTGAAGTGTATATGCAGATACATACGTGTGTTTGTGCAGAAAGAGAGAGAGAGATTCATATCAAGGAAATGGCTCACAAGGTTGTAGGGGCTGGAAAGTCCCAGATCCGTGGGTC
Organism: Loxodonta africana; assembly: GCF_030014295.1. Taxonomy (NCBI): domain Eukaryota; kingdom Metazoa; phylum Chordata; class Mammalia; order Proboscidea; family Elephantidae; genus Loxodonta; species Loxodonta africana. Next base: position 52,698,512 of record NC_087366.1, read on the forward strand.
AGGCTTCAGGCTGGAGGATTCTGACTTAACATAGCTGCCGGGGTGATGAACCCAAGACTGGCAGGCCAGACGGAAGGCTGCAGGCTCAAGTCCCAGGAACCACAAGTCAGATGATGATGTGCCGAATATAGGATTCAGAGTAGAGCAAAACCCAGCGAGCTTTGCCAGAAACTCTACATATATTGGATGCAGGCCACACTCCCAAGGAAAAACCCTTTCAACTGCCTGGCTGCTCATGGCAGATCTCATCATGGAGGTGATTACATCATTACGTAACTGCCAAACCACTGAGAATCATGGCCCAGCCAAGCTGTCACACAACCTTAACCACCACAAGGGCCTTGATTAGATTTTTTTTTAAAAAGAAATAAACTAGACCAGAATAAAAAATGCCTCCTATGTAGTAGAAGTAGAATTAATTCACGGAACACCTGTTTCCATCTATGGATATATTGTGTACTGGGTGGTGACATAAAATGTATCTCTTACCATGGTGTCTCAGCCATCTAGTGCTGCTATAACAGAAATACAGGTGGATGGTCTCAACAAACAAGTTTATTCTCTCACAGTCTAGTAGGCTAGAAGTCCAAATTCAGGGTGTCAGTGCCAGGGGAAGACCCTCTCTCTGTCGGCTCTGGAGAAAGGTCCTTGTCATGAATCTTCTCTTGGTCTAGAAGCTTCTCAGTGCAAGAACCTTGGGTCCAAAAGATGCACTCTGCTCCTGGTGTTGCCTTCTTGGTGGTATGATGACCTCCTGTCTCTCTGCTCACCTCTGTCTTCGATATTCCAAAAGAGATTGGCTCAAAACACAATTCAATCTTATAGATTGAGTCCTGCCTCATTAACATAATTGCCACTAATCCCATCTGTTTAACATGATAGAGATAGGATTTACAACACAGGAAAATCACATCAGATGACAAAATTGTGGACAATCACACATTACTGGGAATCATAACCTAGCCAAATTGATACTCATATTTTTGGGGGACACAATTCAATACATGACACATGGGTTGCATCAGAAGGATCTGATAGTGTTGGTTTAGAGTTCAGAAGGTCAAGACTGATATCCAGAGGCCAAATCCAATGGCTCTTCTCAGCCTTATCTCAATTTCTCTGTTCTGTTGGACACTGAAGTCCACCTTCTGTTTGACTGACTTTCTCTCCTCCTTTGGCTTCCTCTATTTACCTTTTCTCTTTTCCATCCAGAGTTTCTCTGAGGGCCATTTGCATCAAAATCACTCTAAAGATATGGCCGCTACAATTTTGTCTCCTGTCACCTTGTGAACTTCCTCCTATATTGAATAGGACTCACCTGTGTAATGAATAGGATTTTGCAGAAATGACAAGTGTGACTTCTGAGACTGGGTCATAAAAGCTATTGCAGTTTTTGCCTTTGTTCTTCTGGATCACTCACTCATTCTGAGGGAACTGTGCTCCATAGGATCGCCAGGCTTGTCTTCTGTGGTACTGCTGGATGGGTTCGAACTGCCAAACTTTAGATTAGTAGTCGAGTGTAAACCGTTTGTGACCCCTAGGGACCAAACCATATGGGGCAGTTCTCTGTCCTATAGGGTCACTATGAGTTGGAATCAACTCGACGGAAATGAGCTTGGTTTGGTTTTTGGATTAGGGACCTCGCCTACAGTACAGCTCCCCAAAGTCCTGTCTGGGGCCTCTTTTTTTGTTATTGTATACTTGCTGAACGCGTGCCTCTACTCTGTGGCTTTAATGGACAGCCAGGGAGCAACTTGTGGGCCCCCTGTCCCACTTTGAACCCTCTTCAAAGCTCCCCGGCCCTAATTTCCAGCTGCCTCCTGGGTTTCCCCATACGGATTGCCCTCCAGCAGCTGGAACTCAACAAGTCCAAAACTGAATTTATCACCATTCTCACAAAACTGTCTTTTCATTTGTGTTCCCTGTTTTGGTTGGCGGTTTATAGCATAGCCTCCTAGACTCTAAGTCTTGGTGCCATCTTTGCATCCTCCTTCTCCCTCACCCTCAACACATACTGGTGCCTGAGTTCTGACAACCACCCTTCCTTGGAGACTCCCATGGCCACTGCCATCACCCTTGTTACCTGGCCTCATTAGGTCTATAATGTCTCAATCACACCTTACAGTTTTCTGTATCTCTTCTTATATGTTACCACTCCTATAACTCTCTCCCTTAAGAATGCGAAATCGTACTAGAAAGCCCACTGCAAAATACACTTGTGAGGCATTCTGCAGTCGTAAATGTAGTAGATTTCCCACCCTTCCATCCTAAGTCCCAAGCCAAGTGGGGAGGGTAGGGCTGTGGATGTAAGCCTCACTAAGCATCTGGGTTCTTTATTGATTCAGATAATGGAAGTGAAAAAAGCACTTTTGGCTTTCAGTGGTCTTCACCTGCTTAAGCTACCTTGGTTTGTGCTTTGTGAAAAGACACATTCATTCACTGAGCCAATAAGCATTTATTAGCCCTCTCCTAAGGAGCCCTGGTGGCTCAATGGTTAAGCACTTGGCTGCTATCCAAAAGGTTCGTGGTTGGAGCCCACCAGTGACTCCTCAGAAGAAAGACCCAGTGATTACAGCCTAGAAAACCCTATGGGACAGTTCTACTCTGTCTCATGGGGTCGATATGCGTCAGAATCACTTGACAGTATCTAACAACACCAACAGGGGAAGCGAAAATTAATACCTAGTCTCTGCTCTTCATCAACTTGATATACCTAGTAGACAGTAGCAATTGCCAAAAGAAAGGTTCTAAAATCTCAAGGGTTTTCCCAGTTAAAAGAAATCAATTGTAGGTTGGAGAGATTGGGAGCAGGGGTACGTTATGCCTGTCTCCCTCCACTTGAATATAACCTCCAGGAGGATGGCAGTCTTGTCTGTTTTGCCCAGTTCAGTTCTCAGCACCTAGAGCAGTGCTCGGCACAGAGTAGGTGCTCAGTACATATTTGTTTGGATGAAGGGGTGGCTGAATTAAAAAACTGTGTATAAGAAGTGGAGGTCTGGGCTTAGAGCTGTGAGCTCCTTAAAGGCTGAGATGAAGTCTATTTGCATTTTTATGGATTTGTTTTGTGTTCGCCTATCTCGGGCACTCAGTAATGCTGAGTGAACGTTGGATAGGCGATTCCATGGCTGAGGTTTTATTCTCTCCCACCCCTTCCTCTGGTGTCACTATATATTAGCCATCCTAAAGAAAATGTTCATGCCACACTGACAAGGGCTTTAAAGTCTTTAAGAAACAAAGAAAAAAAGGCAAGATGATAGAAGATGAGACAAAATAAAAAGGTCAGGAAAATAAAACTTCTCGTGTAATTAGCTACCGGAAGTGTTTCAGAAAGCACTAGGTTACCTTTACCTGGTAGTAACTGAAATGGAAATGTTGACTGTAAGTGGTGACATCGTTACACCTTCTCATTAACAACACTTGTCTGATTTAATCCAAGAACCAAATATTGCTATAAAGGCCAAGTCTTAAAGTTAATGAAAATTTATCCATTTCAAAATTCAATAAATGGGCTAAAGGCCCAGAAAATATTTCTGCTGCTGTTCCCCCTACCCCGCCTCCCCCAGTGTTCTAAATTTAACCACCTGCAGTTATATTCTAAGTATCAGATATTGACGCCAGACTCTGCACTGGCAGCTATCTTTGTATATTGAGCCTTATTTTAGTGACAGGCTCATTCATTAAGGATCCCGCTGGATGCAGGATTAATTGCTGGGGAAAGAATCAAAAGCAAGAGAACACCATGGTCCTTGCCCTGAAGGAGCTTACCATCTAAGCAATGAACACATATGGAAAAAACAGAAAAAAAAAAAAAGCGAAGAACTTCGTTAAGTGTACGTTCATTTATAACCTTGTGGCAGAGCCTGCTGGAAACCCTGGCAGTGTAGTGGTTAAGTGTTATAGCTGCTAACCAAAAGGTCAGCAGTTCAAATCCACCAGGTGCTCCTTGGAAACTCTTTGGGGCAGTTCTACTCTGTCCTATAGGGTTGCTATGAGCCAGAATCAACTGGAAGGCAATGGGAAAAAATGGGAAATGGCAGAGCCTGCTAGTTGCCCGTGGAAATCTGAGCTTCCCATCTCCCCCAGGAATAGAGTTGTCCCTGGGACTACATTTCCCAGCCACCTTTGCATCTATGTGTGACCATGTGACTAGTTAGCCAGGTGACTTGTTCTGGCCAATGACATAGGTGCAGAAGAGATGTGGGCCACTTCCAGGCCTGGCCCGTACACACTTTTCCCTTCTTCCTTTGTGGGCTGAAATGGCAAAGACCAGAGACTTTTGGAAGCCATGTGTTGAAGACACATGGTCCCTGCCTGAGTCCTTCAATGTCTGCAGTGGAAGATGTAGTTAGTTTCTCACCTTTCTATCCTAATTCCCAAACTAAGTGGGGAGAAGGCAGGGTGGGGGTGTGGGTGCAAGAATTGTGTGAGGTAAGTATTGTGATCATCTCCATTTAATAGATGAAGTGTCTGAGGCAAATACACCAGTGTTTCTTTAGGGTTGGATACCGAGTGGAGGCCTGGTGGCCTAATGGTTAAAGAGCTTGGCTGCCAACCAAAAGGTTAGCAGTTCGATTCCACCAGCCACTCCTTGGAAACCCTATGGGGCAGTTCTACTTTGTCCTATAGGGTTGCTATGAGTTAGAATTGACTCTACACCAATGGGCATACTGAGTGGTACAATTTTAAGGTTAAGGGGTAACCCCCCACCAAAAAAAAAAAAAAACCCAAACCAGGCACTGTCAATTTACCTTCCATTTAGTGGTAGTGAAGAACCCTGGTGGTACAATAGCTAACCAAAAGGTCAGTGGTTCAAATCCACCAGCAGCTCCACAGGAGAAAGACCTGGTGATCTCTTCCTGTAAAGGTTACAGCCTAGGAAACACTATGGGGCAGTTATCTGTCCCATAGAGTTGCTAGGAGTTGGAATTGACTCAATGGCATCTAACACCACCAACAAGATTACAACACACTGGTAGCAATTTACACTCCTACCTACCAACAGGGTATGGGAATTTTCTTTTTGTCCATCATCACCAAAACCAAACCAAACCCAATGCTGTTGAATCTCTTCCAACTTACAGTGACCCTATAAGACTGAGTAGAACTACCCTATAGGGTTTCCTAGGCTATAATCCTTATGGTAGCAGATTGCCACATCTTTCTCCCATGGAGTGGCTGGTGGATTCAAATCACCAACCTTTTGGTTAGCAGCCAAGCACTTATCCACTATGTCACTGGGGCTCCTTTTCGGTCATTGCCAAGCACTTGATATTATCAGACTTTTATGCATAGTCCATCTGATGGGTGAAAATGATGTTTGCTGTTTTAATTGTCCTGCTCCAATTAATTAATGATGTTGAGCACCTTTCATGTATCTATGGGATGATGATAAACAGTGCATTCCAGGCTCCGCTATCCAATTACTCCCCAGTTCTTGAGAGTCTTCTCCCTTTATTTGCAGACACAAGCCAGACTTCCCTGCGTGACTTTTTCCTCAGATCTCCTTGATATGGCCCAGCTTCTCAGAAGCTTTACATCTTAGCATTTCCCAACTCATGTTCATTAATAATTAATACACATATTGTTTCGTGACATTGGTTCCCAGCCCCACGACATGTGAACACTCTTCCCTTCTTGACCCTGGGTTCCCCATTGCCAGCTTTCCCGTCCCCTCCGGCCCCCTTGTATTTGCCCCTGGGCTGGTGTGCTCCTTTAGTCTCATTTTGTTTTATGGGCCTCTCTAATCTTTGGCTGAAGGGCGAACCTCAGGAGTGACTTCATTACTGAGCTAAAAGTCTGTCCCGGGGCCATACTCTCGGGGTTTCTCCAGTTTCTGTCAGGCCAGTAAGTCTGGTCTTTTTTGTGTGTTTGTGTGAGTTAAAATTTTGTTCTATGTTTTCTCCAGTTCTATCTGGTCCCTCTATTGTGATCCCTGTCAGAGCAGTCAATGGTGGTAGCTGGGCACCATCTAATTGTACTAGACTCAGTCTGGTGGAGGCTGTGGTCCATTATCCTTTGGACTAGTCTTTCCCTGTGTCTTTCTTTGGTTTTCTTCATTCTCCCTTGTTCCAGATGGGGTGGGATTAGTGGAGTATCTTAGATGGCCGCTCACAAGTTTTAAGACCCCAGACACTACTCAACAGAGCAGGATGTAGAACATTTTGTTTATAAAATATGTTATGCCAGTTGAGCTAGATGTCCCCTAAGACCATGGTCCTTAGCCCAGTAACTCTGTCCCTCAGGGAGTTTGGTTGTGTCCATGAAGCTTCTATGACTTTGCCTTGGTCTAGCTGTGCTGATTTCCCCAGCATTGTGTACTGTCTTATCCTTCACCAAAGTTACCACTTACCTATTGTCTAGTTAGTGTTTTTCTCTCCCCACCCTTCCCCTCCCTCATAACCATCAAAGGTTGTTTCTTTATGTGTGTAAACCTTTTCATGAATTTTTATAGCAGTGGTCCTATACACTATTTGTCCTTTTGTGATTGACTTATTTCACTCAGCGTAATGCCCTCCGGATTCATCCATGTTGTGAGATGTTTCTCAGATGCATCATTGCTCTTTATTCTTGCATAGTATTCCATTGTGTGTATGTAGCATAGTTTGCTCATCCATTCGTCTGTTGATGGGCACTTAGGTTGTTTCCATCTTTTTGCTATTGTGAACAATGCTGCAATGAACATGGGTGTGCATATGTCTATTTGTGTGATGGCTCTTATTTCCAACTCACATTCTAAATTCCATCCTTGGTCTCTGTCCATGCCTAGGTCAACAGCCCCTGTGGTCTTTGCACAGGTTGTTGCCTCTGCCTAGAAAACTCACCGCACTTTATTCCACACACATACACACACACTCTCTCTCTCTCTCCACTCACCCCCTCCTATGTGATTGCCAGTCTTAGCACTTATCCCCTGACACTGTAATTGCAGGTTTATTATTCAGTGCTTCCCATAGATTACAAACTTTTCGGAGACAAAGATTTTTTTCATTTTTTTTTGTTTTGTTTTTAATCCTCCATACCTAACACAATGACTGAAACACGTCAGGTACCCAGTAAGTGCACTTTGAATGGATGGAAGAATGGGTGAATGCATGAATGAATGAGCACATTTATCCTGTTCTTCACTCCAGCCCTTGAAGCTTGTCTCCTCACGGAGTGTGTAGTCCCTCTGGGGCGGATCAGGTGAGACAAGTGAAATAGTTTTGAGGATTCTAAATCTGCACCCAAACACAGCATCCAGTACATTGCTAGCATGTCCTGCACTTATTAGATGGTTTGTGGTTCACTGTATGTGTTTCCAGATGTGCAGGATTGAGGAAACCAACAGAGAAGAGAGAAGATGATCAGTTGGCTCCAGTCTCTAGCTTCCAGTCTCAGGGAGGGATTGGTGGGGAAGCTGTCCTTTCCTCTAGTATTTATTAATTCAGAAAAATAATTATTGATTGCTCTACTGTGTTCCAGGCATGGAGCTCAGCAATAGGGGGACTGAGTAGATAAGCACTGTCCTTGCTCTCAGAGAACTCACCATCTATTCAGAGGCATGGGCAGGCAAGCACCCCACTGCAATAGTCTGTGCTACATGAGATCATGGAAGGGTGAAGGCAAACATGTGGAGTGGTGGAGATGCTTCACAGATGTGATGTTTAGGCATTTAGGTTTGAGTAAGCTTGTGAAGCAGTGTGGCATCAAAGCTGAACAGCAGGCTCTGGGTATCAGGGGCACAGGAGCTAAGAGGTGCTTGGGTGGGAGGAAGAACGGGCCACAGGTCACACAGACATGGTGGAGTGTAGTCGATGTGATGCTAGACATACATTCTTTTCAGTGGCTTCCTGTTCACATCCCATCATTCCCTTTTCTGCTCACAAACCTCCTGTAGTTTCTCTTCTAACTCTGAGTAAGAGTTAGATCAGTGCTAAGGCCTCTAAGGTTCATCTTAACCCGCCTCCCTTGACTTCTCCGACCTCATCCCCTCTGGGTCTCCCTGTTCTACTCCAGCCATGCTGACCTACTTCCTGTTTCCTGTACATACTGAGCAGGCTCCTACCTTTTTGCTCTCCACTCTACCTGGAATGCTCTTACCTCAAGAAGCTGCACGACTCACTCCTTCACCTCCTGTGGGCTTTACTTAGAAAGTCATCTCCTCAGTGAGAGCTTCACGGTCCACTTTATTAAAAACTGCAACCTCTCTCCTTGCATAGGCAGAGAACCTGTCACAGGCTGCTAGTTTCCCTTGCGCCTCCATGCCATTCTTCTCTTCTTCCCAGTCACCTGGCTGCCCAATAAAAACTATATTTCCTTTTGGGAACCATACATCTGATAAGGGTCTAATATCCAAAATTTATAAAATACTTGCAGTGCAATGAATTCCTTAATATGGCCCTTCTTGCCATAGTCTGTGTAACTCCCACCAAATGATTGGGTGGTACCATGCTAATAAGGTATGTGTGTTATTGGTTGGAAACCCCAGGTTTTTGCTTGGCATGACTCATATTGGCCAATAAATGAGAGACCAAGGTGGGAGAACAGGAAAGCCACCTTTATTTAATTGTACAAGGGAAAGGAGTCAGTTGGAGCTGCCACTGCTAAGACTGCTCGCCAAGGGTGGGCAGGCAAGTTACTTTTAAAGTAGGGAGTTGATACGAGTTACACCAGCAACATTCTTAACCATCTGTGCAGGTGCAACGGGGTTTACAGAAGTAGGATTCAAATGCAAAGCTGGGGGAACCCAGCAAAGGAAACGATTTTTCAATATAACACTGTAGGAGAGGAAGCCAGGTATAGAATAGAGCACTGTGGGGGCTATGTCTCATATGGAACCCTAATGAGGGAGTTGGTCAGTTTTGCCATTCAGCTAGGCTTAAAATGAGCCATCCCAGAGGCAGGAGGGGAGGATCTCACTACCACCAAGGAAGAAGAGCAAGGAGTGGAGTGTGTCTTTGGACCTGGGATCCCTGTGCTGAGAAACTCCTGGAACCAGATCGAGAGAGAGAGAAAGAGAGAGAAAGAAAAACCGTGACACTGAAGACTGTAAGAGGCAGCAGCAGAGAAATAGCAGCAGCAGAGGCAGAGAGAAAGAGAGAGAGAGAACTGTAACACTGAAGACTGCAAGAGGCAGTGGCAGAGGAATGGCAGCAAAAGAGGCAGGAGATCGGCAGGAGGTGGTGCATCCTGGTCCACAGAACGAGAAAGCTGAGAGTCTCCAGGCAAGAGGTGGAGTGGGGTGCCTCCGGGCACATGGTGGAGCTAGGTTTGCTGACCTACAGGGCTAGAGCTGAGCGTCTTTGGGCTGAGGCTTACTGGCAGAGTGGGGTGCCTCGGGGCACTTATCGGTAGAGCTAAAAGAGCTTTGTAACACTTGCCTGGGCAGAGCAGAGGCCGAGGACTAGAGAGAGGTGTGCCTGTGGGCAAGGCTGAAAAGAGGCTGTCCTGATCGAATAATTGGATCCTAAGCATTCCTGAACCCTAATTGTACCCTACTTCCCTAATAAACTCCGTAATCGTGAGTACGTTCTTTGAGTTCTGTGTGGCCATTGCAATGAATTATTGAGCTCAGCAGAGAAGTACAGAGTGCTGTGGGAGGGACAGTTGGTGTCAGAACTGGTAAAGATGGCAGAGAGAGGAGGCATGTCTGACCTCCGCCTCGTAGGAATCAGCCTCAGGATGTTGATTTTGATTCTCCTTCCTCTTTGTGAAGTTAGGGGCGGTCAGACGCCTCTGCCATGCCATTTTTACAACAGTTGTACAACTTAACGATCAAAAGACAAAAAAAAACAGTAAAAAAAATGGGCAAAGGACTTGAACAGACATGTCATCGAAGAGCAGATTCAAATAGCCGATAAGCACATTAAAAGACACTCAAAGTCATTAGCCATTAAAACCAAAACCCACTGCTGTCAAGTCACTTCCTGCTCATAGCCACCCCAAAGTGTTTTCCAAGGCTGTAAATCTCTACGGAAGCAGATTACCACATCTGTTCCCCTCGGAGCCACTGGTGGTTTTGACCTTTTGGCTACCAGTTGATTGCTTTGACCACTGCACCACCAGGGCTACTGTCATTAGCCATTAGGGAAATGAAAATCAGAACCACAATGAGACGCCATGTCTTCCCCATTAGAATGGCAGTGATCAGAAAACGTTAGGCATTGTTGAGTCTGTGGAGCAATAGGAACCCTCATCCATTGCTGGGGGGAATGTAAATTGGTGCAGCCACTGTGCAAAACAGTTTGGTGGTTTTTCAAAAAATGGAACATAGAACAGGCCCATAAAACAAAAGGAGACAAAAGGGGCACACCAGCCCAGGGGCAAGGACTAGAAGGCAGGAGGGGACAGGAAAGCTGGTAATAGGGAGCCCAAAGTTGAGAAGAGAGAGTGTTGACATGTCGTGGGGTTGGTAACCAATGTCACAAAACAATATGTGTACTAATTGTTTAATGAGAAGCTAGTTCTGTAAACTCATCTAAAGTACAATAATTAAAAAAAAAATTGAACATAGAATTACCATATAACCCAGCAATTTCACTCTAAAGTATATTCCTCAAACACCGGAAAGCAGCTATGGGAAGAGACATACTTACCAATACTGACTCAGCTAGTCATAATAGCCAAAAGGTGGAAACAACCAAAAATGTCCATCAACTGATGAATGGATAAACAAAACGTGGTATACACATGCAATGAATATCCCATAAATACAACGCGGTATGCACAATGAATGAGCCATAAAGAGGAACAAAGTCCCGATGCATGCCACGACACGGATGAAACGAAAACATTATGCTGAGTGAAATCAGCCAGTCATAAAAAGAGAAGTACTGTATGATCTCATTTACAGGGAATAAGCAAATATATAAACCAAAACCAGACTCATGGCCATCGAGTCAATTCCAACTCACAGCAACCCTACAGGACAGAGTAGAGCTGCCCTATAGGGTTCCAAGGAGCATCTGGTGGAGTCGAACTGTCGACCTATTGGTTAGCAGTCGATCTCTTAATCACTGTGCCGCGAGGGCTCCAAGCAAATATGTAGAAACCAAAAATTATTTGTGTTTACCAGGGGCGGGAGGGCAAGGGAAAGGAGTAATTCCTCAGGGTGTTTTGAATGTATGGTCCTGGTAGGGGGATAATTTGTGAAAAGGTAGCAAGAATGCTTTCACAACTTGAAGAATGTAATCAATTTCACTGAATTTCACAAGAAGAAATTGTTGAATTGCTATAGGTTGTTGTATATAGAGGAGCCCTGGTAGCGCAGTGGCTAAGTGCTCGGCTGCTAACCTAAAGGTCAACAGTTCGAACCCACCAGCTGCTCTACGAGAGAAAGTTGTGGCAGTCTGTTTCCGTAGAGTACAACCTTGGAAACCTATGGGACGGTTCTACTCTGTCCTATAGGGTCACTGAGTCAGAATTGACTCAACAGCAAACGGTTTGTTTTTTTTTGGTTGTTGTGTATATTTTTGGAGCACCGGTGGCACAGTGGTTAAGAGTTACAGCTGCTAACTAAAAGGTTGGCAGTTCGAATCCACCAGCCACTCCTTGGAAAACCTATGGGGCAGTTCCTACTCTGTCCTATAGAGCTACTGTAAGTCAGAAAACTCTGACCGCAATGGGTTTGGTTTTTTTGGTTTGGTGTGTATTTTCGCCACACACACACACAAAAAAAGACTGCATTTCCCAGCTTCTCTTGCAGGTAGATATGACCATGTGACTTGTTGTTGTTGTTAGGTGCCCTTGAGTCAGTTCCAACTCATAGTGACCCTTTTTACAACAGAATGAAACGCTGCCCGTTCCTACATCATCCTCACAATTACTTTTATGCTTGAACCCCTTGTTGCAGCCACCATGTCAGTCCATCTCATTGAGGGTCTTCCTCTTTTTTGCTGACCCTCTACTTTACCAAGCATGACATCCTTCTCCAGGGACTGGTCCCTCCTGCTAACTTGTCCAAAGTATGTGATATGAAGTCTTGCCATCCTTGCTTCTAAGAAGCATTCTGGCTGTACTTCTTCCAAGACCGATTGGATTGTTCTTCTGGCAGTCCCTGGTATATTGAATATTCTTCACTGAAACCATTAATTCAGAGGCATCAGTTCTTCTTCGGTCTTCCTTATTCATTGTCCAGCTTTCACGTGCATATGAGGCGACTGAAAATACCATGGCTTGGGTCAGGCACACCTTAGTCCTCAAAGTGACTTCTTTGCTTTTCAACACTTTAAAGAGGTCTCTTGCAGCAGATTTGCCCAATGCAACGCGTCCTTTGATTTCTTGACTGCTGCTTCCAGGGATGTTTATTGTGAATCCAATTAAATGAAATCCTTGAGAACTCCAATCTTTTCTCCATTTATCATGATGTTGCTTATTGGTCCAGTTGTGAGGATTTTTGTTTTCTTTATGTTAAGGTAGGAAACCCTGGTGGCATGGTGGTTAAGAGCTATGGCTGCTTACCAAAAGCTCGGCAATTCGAATCCACCAGATGCTCCTTGGTTACCCTACGGGGCAGTTCTACTCTGTCCTATAGGGTCGCTATGAGTCTGAATCGACTCAACGGCAGTGGGTTTGGGTTATGTTAAGGTGTAATCCATACTGAAGGATCTTCATCAGCAAGTGCTTCAAATCCTCTTCACTTTCAGCAAGCAAGATTGTGTCATCTGCGTATCGCAGATTGGAGTCTTCCTCCAATCCCGATGCTGCATTCTTTTTCATGTAATCCAGCTTTTCTGATTATTTGCTCAGTGTACAGATTGAATAAGCATGGTAGAAGGATTCAACCCTGACGTACACCCTTCCTGATTTTAAACCACGTACTATCCCCTTGTTCTGTTCGAACAACTGCCTCTTGGTCTAAGTACAGGTTTCTTATGGGTACAATTAAGTATTCTGGAATTCTCATTTTTTGTAATGTTATCCGTAATTCATTATGATTCACACCATCAAATGCCTTTCCTTAGTAAATAAAACATAGGTAGGCATCTTTCTGGTATTCTCTGTTTTCAGCCAAGATCCATCTGACATCAGTGATGATATCCCTGGTTCCATGTCCTCCTCGGAGTTCGGCTTGAATTTCTGGCAGTTCCCTGTTGATGTACTGCTGCAACCGCTTTTGAATGATCTTCAACAAGATTTTACTTGTGTGTAATAGTCTTAGTCATCTAGTGCTGCTGTAACAGAAATACCATAAGTGGATGGCTTTAACAAAGAGAAATTTATCTTCTCACAGTCTAGTAGGCTACAAGTTCAAATTTAGGGCATCAGCTCCAGGGGAAGTCTTTCTCTCTCTCTCGGCTCTGGAGGAAGGCCCTTGTCTTCAATCTTCCCTTAGTCTGGGAGCTTCTCAGCACAGGAACCTCCAGTCCAAAGGGAGCACTCTGCTCTTGGCGCTGCTTTCTTGGTGGTATGAGGTCCTCCTGTCTCTTTGCTTGCTTCTCTCTTTTATGTCTCAAAAGAGATTGGCTCAAGACACAATCTAATCTTATAGATTGATTTCTGCCTTGTTAACATAACTGCTTCTTGTCCCGCCTCATTAACATTGTAGAGGTAGGATTTATAACACATAGGAAAATCACATCAGATGACAAAATGGTGGACAGTCACACAATACTGGGAATCACGGTCTAGCCAAATTGGTACACGTATTTTGGGGGGGGGGGCACAATTCAATCAGTGACAGAGATTAATGATGTTGTTCAATAATTTTTGCATTCTGTTGGATCACCTTTATTTGGAATGGGCATAAATGTGGATCCCCTTCAGTTGGTTGGCCAGGTAGCTAACTGTCTTCCAAATTTCTTGGCATAGACGAGCAAGCGTTTCCACTGCTGCATCCTTTGTTGAACCATCTCAACTGATATTCCGTCAATTCCTGGAGGCTTGTTTTTCGCCAGTGCCTTCACACAGCTTGGACTTCTTCCTTCAGTACCATAGGTTTTTGATCATATGCTTCCACATTACTAGGTTCTCACTAATGATGTGTGAGAGAGCTAGTTTGTGTAGCATTCGCATCACTTGCCTGAAAGGAAATTGTTGGCCTTGGACTTCCTCTCTTTTCCACTTTCCCTCAAGCTGAACTCCAGACATGCCAGTGACCCAGCTTCCACTGTACAGATGAAGACAGTGCCTTTGTGAATGGCAGAGCAATGAGAAGGAAGGAACCTGGGTCTCTGAATGACTCTGTGGAGCAAAGATGCCCCATCTGGCTAGAATGGTCAGGCAGTTAAATGAGAGAAACTAAGTTCCTGAGTGTTTGGGTCACTTTGTTACAACTGCTTAGCTAACTTACATATCTGCTGTACCTCTTCTTCAATCTGTTTATTTACTTTGCCTGTCACCTGACACCATTTGACATACTAAACGTTTTCCTTATTTTGTTTAATCATTTGTCTTTCTTAACTAGAATGTAAGCTCTTTAAGGGCAGAGAATTTTGTCACTTTGTTCACTGTGGCATCCCCAATCTTAAGAACAGTTTTTGGTTGATAATAAATGCTCAGTTAATGTATTTTGAATGAAATCCTTTGCCACAGAAAATGCAATTACAGACTCTATGCCACAATGAAAGAGCTTCAGTAAGCTTTAAGAAATAATCCTAACGTAGAGTGAGCAGGGAGAGGCTGGGGGATGGGAAGTGGAAAATGAGTGAAAAGCATTGCTGACAAGTGGATTCTGACTCCGAGTGTAGAACTGCCCCCATAGGGTTTCCAAGGAGCAGCTGGTGGATTTGAACTGCTGACCTTTTGGTTGCAGCTGAGCTTTTAACTGCTTCGCCAGCCCTGACACACACAGGGCTGCTGTAAGTCAGAGTCAACTCAGTGGCATTTAGTTCTTCTGGTTTGGTTAGCTACTGGCAAATCAACAGGCTTCCTCAAAAGGTGTTCAAAAAGACCGGATGACCACTTACAGAAATGTCAGACAGGGGCCTCAAGCAAAGATTGGGTGTTTGGACCAGACAACCTTGGATCTGCCTTTCAGTCCTGACATTCTCTGTACAAATGGATTGTGCTCCAGCTGAAGAAGAGATTTCAAAAGTACTTAGATCTCTGACCATCGTAAAAATATGTGCATGGCCACAGATACTTTTGAGCTTCGTTAATTTGATGGCTGTAAGAAAGTTTTTAGAATATTCACCGAGAAAAAGTGGAATAAATATTTTAACTGTAGAGGGCAGTCATATGACCTTGGAAATGTGGAAGGGTGGTTTACCAAGAACCTGGTGCCCCAAGATACAAGTTTTAGCAGGAACAAACTTATCCTGTGCTAAGCTGCCATCTCAATTTTACAAAGCAAAAACATACTGAACTTAATTTATCCCCTATAAGCTGATCTACCCTGACAAAATTTATTAAAATTATTCCCAGTAAGAGTCGACACAGTAAAAGCTGTAATTTCCGGGCTGCCATCCGTATGTGAGATTTTGGGAAAGCGGAAAGAAGCAAGGGATATGATTTGGTAGCAGTATCAGAAACGTGGTTTTCACATCCACAAATTGCTACAGAATAATGGAGTGCGGCTGGTTCTGAAGTGCTGCCTGCTGCTATCGCCTCATCAGCTCACGCCGCTTAACCGCCATGGCTGTCCCTTGGAGCCCGACAAGCTGAGGGGCCAATCCTGGGGAGAGCCTGCGGAGGCCAGAGCCCGTGGGGCGTGAGAAAGGCCCCCGCTGAGGGACGCGCTTGGGCACCAGAAACCGCGCAGGGAGACGGACTCTCTTCCCTGGACACCTGTCCCTACAGGGGCGGACTCTTCGGGTTTCGACCCCCGATCCCTTTTCACACGCCCCGCCCCGCCCCCAACCCTCGGCAGGGGCTCCGATCGCCCCTTGATTCCTGTCCCCGGGCTCCCTTCCCCGCCGAGGCTCCGAGGGGTCTGTGCACCTCCGGGATGGGGTAAGCGTGCTCTCGCACAACGCCAGCGGCTCGCAAACAGGAAAATGCCAAAGGTGGGGGTGGGGGGCAGCCTCCTGGGGACGGCTTTCCGGCGCCAGGGGAAGGAGCCGAGCCTTGGCAGGGGCGCGGGCTGTTACCGCGGGAAAACGGGAGACTTTCGCTATTGCTACCCCACCCCGCCCCGTCAGTAGCGAGGGTGCGGTGGGCAGGCGGCCGGGCCGCGCGCTCTCTCCGCCCCGATGGGGCCGCCTGCGCGGCAGCAGTCCCAGGAGGAGCCCTTCGCGCGCCGCGCCGGCAAGTGCCCAGGCCGGGGCATCCGCGGTCGTGCGCGCGCGTGCGTGCCGGAGCGGGCGCAGGACGCTGGGCGCCCCGACAGGTGCAGGCGCGCGGGCTTCCCATTGGTCGCGGCGGCGGCGCGGGTCCCTGCCCCTCCCCGCCCTCGCGGGCCCTCCTCCCTGCTGCCGCGCCGGCTGGGTCGGCGGAGGCGCGTGCCCGCGCGCGCTCCCGGGACTCCGCGCCCCGCCCCGCCCCTTTCCGCGCCGCCGCCGCCGCGCGCGCTCGCCAGCTCAGGTGCCGGGCGCGCGGGCGCCTCCTCGGGGGCGCGCGGCCGGGCTGCTGTCCTCCGCCCGCACCCGCCGGCTCGCCCGCCGGAGCCGGGGAGGGAGAGCGCGGGCGGGGGGGCGGGAGCCGGGCGCCGCCGCCGCCGCCGCCGCCGCCGCCGCCGCCGCCGCCGAGGCTTCCGTCTCGCTGGCTGGCTCGCGCCGCGGCGGCAGCAGAGGTCGCGCACAGATGCGGGTGAGACTGGCGGGGGGAGGAGGCGGAGGAGGACAGGAAGCTGCCTGCATGAGACCCACAGGTAAGCCCGGGAGCCCGGGAGCCCGGGAAGGGGCTTTCCCTCCCGGGGAGGCGCGCGCAGGCCGGGGGCCGGGAGTTGCTGCCTGCTTTGGCTCCCCAAGGAAGGGATTTTGGGACCGCGCAGAGAAATCCCTTTGGGGACTGGAGCAATAGGACCCATCCCGATCCCGGGGAAAGCCAGAGAAGTAGCTGGGGGCGAGGGGGCCCGGTGCCGCACGGGGAGATTGGCAAGAGTGAAATGCGTAGGCCCAGGGAAAAGTGGTCGCTCAGCCCCGAGATGCGGGAGGGCTGTAGACTTTCCTGTCATGTCACAACCGCCGAATTGCGGGGACCGGCGCAGAGCCAGTGTGCGCGAACCCCTGCCCTCCTCCCCTCCTCCATTCCTCCGGCGCGCGCAGCATCCCACGGCGGCTGTTACTCAGTGTCCTCCGCGCGGGGGGCGGGGAGCTCGCCGTGGAAAAGGGGGCGGGGGCCGCGCGGGGGAGGAGCGGGGATGGGGCCCCGGGCGGAGGAGGGGGAGCGTGGCTCCGGGCACCCGGCAGCCTGGGGCATTGTCGTGTTCCGCGCCTGGTTGCAGACTCTTGCAAGCCGGATGCCCTCTGTGGATGAAAGATGTATCATGGAATGAACCCGAGCCATGGAGATGGATTTCTAGAGCAGCAGCAGCAACAGCCTCAGTCCCCCCAGAGACTCTTGGCCGTGATCCTGTGGTTTCAGCTGGCGCTGTGCTTCGGCCCTGCACAGCTCACGGGCGGTGAGTGACACCAATGGGACGCGGGGGGGCGGGGGCGGGACAGCCCCGGCGGGGAGGGGAAGCCGCGCTGCCCAGAGAGCCCTGCCCCACTCACACACACCCAGACTTTAGGAGTACCTGAGAGCCCGAGGGTCGCTGTGTGCCAGCCTGAGACTACCCTCTTCAGAACCCGCGGAGTTCCTTGAGATTCCTCCGTGGGCGCACATATTCGCCCACCCACAGTCTGACTGTGACTTTCCGCCAGCCGCCCACCCTGGCTTCTTGGAAGGAAAAAAAACAAAAAACAAAGCCTGGCTCGTTATTCTCACTTCGGCCGAGAGAAAGGGGAGAAGAGTGGTGTGTCTGTGGTTCACGTGTGTTTGTGGACCTCTGACCCTTGCCAGTGCCCTCAGCAGACAGGGGCCAGGTTTCCCCACCTGGATTTAGGCGAGAGTTGCAGGAGCCACGTTTGTGAACGAGAAGGGTCTGACAACATGGCTGGTTGGAAGGACAGGTTTATTTGAAAGTTAACTTTCTCTTCATTTTCCCTTTACTTGGAAGGTGGTGTGTGCCAGCATGTCTGCGCATGTTGGGGGTGGGGAGGGAAACCAGAGGTTTTCCTTCAGTTGTGTGTCTGGAAAATTGCGTTGCCTATCTAGGTCTGATATACACGGGGGAAAAAAGTCAAGTGCTCGCCTGTGAAGGGGAAGTTAGCTGAAATAAAATTGATAGCCTCAGCCACTGAAGGCGTCTAATCTACAACATACTTGGTCTGGGGCAGGGGGCTACCTTCTGGTTTGGTAAAGGAGGACACATGGAGTTTCTATGGGAATTTCAGAGGCTGAGTGTCTCCTTACCCCACGCCTGGCTTCCATTCATCGTTGCTGTCCGTGGGTCTTGCAAATGTGGACCTGTTAAAAAGACAGAACCATGTTTCAGGAGCTGAACTACTACTGTTGATATTCAAGTAATTTATAAATGGTGGAAAAACAAGTATTGATTTATATAAATAAACCATTTTTAAAGTTTTAAAATATTGCTGTTTCAGGGAATTCGAAGGTGAAGATGGAAAAGTTGAAGAATTAGCGGGGGGAGGGGGGTGAATAACAAGTTGGGCTTTAACACTGAGTAATCAGTACCACAGGCCTTCCATTTAGAGATCTGTCCATAGTACAGAGATGTTGTGATGCCCACACCTGTCGGAATTAGTGGAAAAAACACTTGCCTGGGGACCTGGTGTTTGTTTTGTTTTATAGCAAGCGGTAGCTTTTTTGGTACTCTTATTTTCAGAGAAATGTTCCTAAGCCAGGCTTTCTCCTTATAAAAAAAAAACACGGTCAAATGTGAAGCTTACCGGGGCTCTGTTCTGCACTAGATGTTAGCTCTGCTTCATGGATGGGGGGGCACAGGTGGGCAGGGCAGGGTTCAGTAGGGCTGGGCCGTTTCCTCCCCCCTTCTCTTCTTTTGTCTCCCAGTTCTAGCTTTCATTCCCTCAAGCCAGGCGCATATGATTTTCCATCCTCTTGATCCATGTTTCCCATGTAGATGACAGGCTCATCCCCCTAGGACTTGGCAGTTCTTATTGGCCGTGTGAGGTCTGAGTAGAGCCCTGCAGGATTTGAAGGCTGTGCTCTGGGCTCCTCCCGCTTGTGTTTACGGAGCATCCTCTTAAAGGATCTCAGCGTTTGGTGCACAGCACAACCCCCTCCCTCTCATGTCAGTCACCCGTGAGGTTCAGACTATAAAACCCAAACCCTTTGCTGTCAAGTCCATCTCGACTCGTAGCGACCCTATAGCACAGACTAGAACTGCCCCATAGGGTTTCCAGGAGTGGCTGGTATATTCCAACTGCTGACCTTTTGGTTAGCAGTTGAGCTCTTAACCATTGTGCCACCAGGGCTCGGTGAGCTTCTTGCAGCACATGTTTTATCCCTCTCTTCTCAGAGGGGTACACATCAAACAATAAGGCCCGGAGCCTTGAAGAGGAGGGCCGAAGTGAGAGCTGCCTCTCGCCCCTCAGTTTCAGCGCTTTTTCTTTTTAGGTTCTCATCCACCGAAGAAAGACTTTCAGGCTGAGAGTGTTCTTTCTAGAAGAATATTGATCGTTTCAGAATTCCTCTATGAATAAACAGTTTGGCCAGAGAAGGGTGGAGGAGAGTGTCCTATGGAGTTTATTATACAAAGATTTTCATTATTCTGGGGAAAAAAACCCACGTGGAAGCTCCAGGATGGAATAAAAGCAGATTCACCTTCGCGTTCTCTAGACTTGTGCCTCTAAAACTTTTAACGTGCACGCAGGTCACCTGGGGATCTTGTGAAAAGGCAGATGGCGATTCCCTTCTGCCGTGAGGCCTGAGACTGCGTTTCTACCCAGCACCAGGTGAGGCTTTTGCCAGTGGTCCACAGACCATACTTTGATCAGGAAAGCTTTAGACTGAGGCATTCTTTAAAATAAGTTGGTTCTTATTCCGGATTTTCTGCCATCACTCTCAATTACCAAACTCAAATGGCATACGGGGGACAGGTCTCGCCAGTATCCAATCTTTGGGTGAGACGCAGAGCTGAAAACCAGCCGTCGGAGGGCACTTTCTTTTTTCCATCCACAAAAAGGTGCGTATTTAATAGACCTTTCTGAAATGTGGATTTTCATTTTTGATTGCTTTCAGTGGGAAAGGAACAGCACAATAGCAAGATACAATAGTCTCAGCTGGGAGAAAAATAGCATGTGCCCAATACAAGGATTATAGAAAAAGTCTGCACTAGAAAGGGGAAAATTGAGAAAATGATCAGACGAAGAAAAGGGGAAAAAGAATTCCTATCAAAAACAAAATGTGATGTCCTAGAAAACCAGAGATTTAGTTCCATTCTTGGAGCCCTTCCAGAGCTTTCGTGAGCCTGAGGTAGCCTGAGGTGACTTGTGGGTGGCTCTCTCCAGGTTGTCTTTGTAAATTAGGAAAAAGCGCTCTCATTTGGGGCCTCTGAGACCAAATAACCTGAGAGGACTAATGCCAGGTCTTTAGGGAGGCCCAGGACCCACTGTTCCCAGAGTCTGCATGGAGCATGGTTTCAGCTACTTCTTCCCTTTTCCACCCTGATACTGGTTACCAGAGGCTGGCTGGGTATTTGAGCGCTTGCAGGAAGAGAGCCAAGTTTGCTGTACAAGTAGGTCCTTGAAGGTGAACTCATTGGCGTATCCCTAAATTATCAGAGGCTCAAGGGCCGAATTTGAGGCCTGGCTCTGCCGCCTTGATAGCTTCAGGGCCTTGGAAGCCTCAGCTTCCTCATCTGTGAAATGAGGATGAAGAAGAACTCGGGTGGGTTAAATGTAGGCTGTAGTAGCAGGGAGGGGGCTGAGACAATGCCTGAATCTTGGGCCCTTTGCTTCATTCCCTCTGGGAATATTACTGAGTGTCCATCTTCACCGTGTGCCCAGTTCTGTTGGATATAATAGTCCTTTTACTTAGAGCTATCGTTTACTCTGCATTTTTTGCCCAATGAAATAATTTCTTTTCAAAACCTGACATAATCTCTTTTATATTTCCCTGGTCAGTAAGTTCTCCCTTCACCTGGGGCTCCTCTCACCCTAGGTATAACCTTCCATCATAGCATTGGCTCATTGACTAGACTGTAAACCCACTGAGGGCAAGGACCTTCACTTTATTCATTTTCATGCCTCAGGCACCCAGCACAGGGTCAGACCATAGATGCTACTAGTAGATGCTTAGCTAATGTTGGCTGAGAGGAAGAAAAAAGATACTCAAATTACTGCCATGTTTTGTTGTTAGCTGCTCTCGAGTTGGCCCCCAACTCACGGCGACCCCAAGCATAATGGGGTTGGACCGTGGTAAAATAAGATTTTCAGTGGCTGATTTTCAAAAGTAGTTCTATAGCCCTTTCTTCCTAGTCTGTCTTAGTCTGGAAGCTCTGCTGAAACTTGTTCAGCATGAGAGCAACACAAAATCCCCCACCGACAAGTGGTGGCTGTGCTTGAGGTGCACTGGCTGGGAATCGAACCTGAGTTTCCTGCATGGAAGGCAAGATTCCTTCCACTGAACTACCAGTGTCCTGTAATTATGGCTGTACCATCTGGAAAACAAGTGCCTTGGGTGAGCTGTAAAAGTGCAAGTGTTTTGTGGCAATTGCAGTCACATTCAATTAGAAGCGGTCCAGGAGGTTGGAGGAAGACTCAGGGAAGGCTCCAGGGAAGAGCACTTAGCTGGGACCTGAGGAAAGCAGGAGTTGGGACATCTCAGAGGGAGAGACACCTTGTATAAGGACCTGGGGGTAACACACGGTTGGACCGTTTTGAGATCGGAGGATCATCTGGTTAGCGTAGAACATGGTATACCTGCAGTGGACCAAGTAGGGTAAGAGGACAAATAGGTTAGAACCTTATCATAAGGGTCCTTGGAAGCCCCCATGAGGAGTCACACAGGAGGCAGCGGGGGCGCCCTGAACGGCGTGGAGCAGGAATGTAGTATCATTGAGTTATGCTGCATTTCCTTCCTCTGCTTCCAAGTCCCTGACTGAGGACAACCCCCCCAGTCTGGCTGCCCTCTCTGCACACCCAAGTTATGGCATTAGTCATGTATGGGCCATGTGGCTGCAGCCTTGGGCTGTGTGCCATTGGGCAGGAACAAATACCTTCCGGATGATTCACTGATTTGGAGATGCTAGTCTCTTGGAGTTTTATTAAGAAAAGTTTTCTTACGTGGTAGAGTGTAAGCTTTTCATGCAATACTGTGCATAAAAGCATGATTTCAAACTGTATTGAACTCAGTCTGTAAGCAGAGTCCCAACTCCTCAAACTTTTATGTTTCTTCCACAAAAGGCCACCTTAAAATAAGCGCATGGAAAGACTTTTGATCTAATTACAAGGCGAAATCTGAAAGCTTTTGGATTTCACGAGAAGGATTTCACACAGCAAGAAGCAAAGCTCTTGTCTTAGAGGCCTGAAGAAGCAAGTTGGAGAGAGAACCAGTGATTCCTGAACTCCGGAGAGTGTGGACGAGTGTAGGTGAAAATCTCTCTCCGGTAGATATTGATTGTATACATGAAGAAAATCACCTAAATTATACTCTGCTCCTACTGTCAGAGGCATATTTCAAAAACTTCCAAGAGACCAAGGAGGCTTGCCCTTAGACGGGAAGCTATGGTATGGCATTAAGACCTTGAGTTCTTTATTGGGTTGACTGAGTTCAAGTTCAGCCTCTGCCATGAATAGCTACGTGGCTTTGGGCGAGTTGACTTCTTCTTGACTCAGTGCCTTCTGTCTCACTAACATTGTTTGACAAGGCAGTGGTAGCATTCTCACCTTCCATACAGGAGACTCGTGTTCTTTTCCCAGCCAGCGCACCCCATGTACAGCCACCACCTGTCTGTCAGGTTTCAGTGGAGCTTCCAGACAAAGCTATAGACTAGAAAGAAAGGCCTGGTGAACTACTTCCAAAAAATCAGCTGATGCAAGGCCTCTGGGTGGGGCCATCCAATCTCCGACCAATCGTGGGGATGGCACAGGACCAAGCAGTGTTTCATTTGGTTGTGCGGGGGGTCACCGTGAGTCAGGGGCCGACTTGATGGCAACAAAACAATAACAACATTGTTTGATTGTGTGATTTTAGGAGTTCAATGTCTTCTGCATTCTGGGTAAGGCAGGCTCTGTTTTTTCTATCCATCTGTCCTTTGTGGGAGGAGACCTGTTGACGCAGTGGTTAAAGAGATCAACTGCTAACCGAAAGGTCAGCAGTTCAAAACCACCAGCAGCTCTGTGGGAGGAAGATGTGGCAGTCTACTTCTGTAGAGATTACAGCCTCGGAAACCCTGTGGGTTCGCTGCGTGAGCTGGAATTGACTGGATGGCTGTGGGTTTGGGTTTTGGGTCTTCCGTGGAGTGTCTGTTGCATGCTCTCGGGATACATGTATAAGTGGTTGCAGTCCTTGCTCATGAGTAAGTATGTAAGTAAGGGCCAGGTTCTTCTCCAAAGTTGGAATACAGGAAACTTGCATAAAATTATTTTTTCACATACATTTTTAATTTAGTTTAAAATTTAGTTTTATTTAGTGATACTGATGAGAAAAGTGATTTTCCAGGCTGCTTCTTGTTATCCTTGCCTTATTTTGAAAGCACATTGGTATTTTATAATTGAAAATACCCACATATAACAATAATGTATCTAAATACGTAATTGGGACCACAGCCTGTGATATGAGGGAAAGGGTCAGAAGAATGGGCTTTCTTACTTGTTTACCTGGCCCCAAAACTAGCCATAGTATCTAGGACAGACAGTAAGGTGTGTGTTCCCATGCATCAGATACATTTTCCCTGGATGTTTAAGAAAGGGAGCTAACCTCATGACTGTAATATCTTTATGAGGTTGAGGTGACATTGGTTTATTGGTCCGTTCTCACAGGAACAAGTGCTTCACCTGTTCCTAACCCTGGGTGATTGAAAAAAGATAGGGAGTTTTAAAATGGCCAGCGTCTGAGTGATTGATACAGATTTTCAAATGGCTGGTAATAATCATAAACAGAGAGTGTCACCGAGTGCCCACACTCTTCTCCCTGCTGTACCTCCGCGAACTCGTTTAACCTTTGCAGCACCTGTAGGAGGTAGGTATGCTGTTTATCCTCCTTGTATAGAAGAGAATCTTAGACACAGAAAGATTACGCAACTTGTACGGGGCCGCCCAGCTAGTACGTGAGGCGTGGTGACCCAGATTATCCTTCTTTTAATTAAAAGCCCTTCCCGGATCATGCCAAGGAGTGGAAATAGCATTGATCCCTAAATGCATTTTTTTTTTTTCCTTTCCATTTATTTCCATCCAGACATTTCCCTTTAAGCTGCAATTATCAAATGTCTCGGAACCTTGGTTCTCCCCACCCTGATATAAGGAAATTCTTTTGTGTTGTGACCAAAAATAAGAAACAAACAGACAAGCAAGCAAATCACAAGAAGAAAAAAAATCCCCCAAACCCAAGACAAAGCGAAGGCAGAGCTCTGGAAGCTGGTGATCTGAGTGAGGAAAGGTCAGGGGCCGGGACCCCGGGACCCTGCTCAGGTGGTAGCCCTTTGAGGAAGGTGGTCAGAACTGGACTTTCCCTGCTCCCAGTCCACCCTGCACTGCAGGGCAAGGTGTGAGTAAAGACATGGCTGGTCTCCGGGACGCTCTGAGAGTGAGAGTGACAGCCGCCACCATGACCGTCCCCTTGTGATGGTCCTCTGAACCGTTCATTCCCGTGGTGATCGCCTTTGTTGGAGTGGCTCTTTTCTGTGTAATTTGGACAAGCAGGGTAATAACTTCTGCTGATGCGTGCTGGGGTGCCACAGCTGGCACGGTGTTTTTACGTGTATCACCACCTTTAGTTTTCTTAACAACCCAATAAGGAAGATGATGTTTCCCTCCTTTTTTTTCGGTCTCACTGAGATTGATCTCGCAGGGTTCCACAAACAGTTAGAGAGCAAGGACAAGAGCGAGGCCTGTTGAGTCCGTTCTGTCATCTTGATCACTCTGGGCCAGACTTGAAGCCTGTCTTTTCAGTTGTATGATGGAGATGACACCCTAGTTAGTGTGTACCTGAAGCTAAGAGAGAGGATCGTATCTGAGGACCGTGAACTAAAGTAAACCATCGGTTGCTGGAGAGTTGATGCCGATTCATGGAGATCCTGTTTGTATCAGAGTAGAACTCTGTTCCCTAAGGTTTTCAATGGCTGGTTTTTCTAAAGTAGATAGCCAGGCCTTTCTTTGGAGGTGCCTGTGGGCAGATTCGAATCGCCAGTCTTTGGGTTAGCAGCTGAGCACTTAACCATTTGCACCATTCAGGAACTCCTCAGCACAAGTAGAAATTCCTTCGAAAAGCTTCAGTTTGAAGTAAGAGCAACTGATTTGATGGCTTATGACGCTGGGAGTCGCTTATTCTGCTCTTTAGGAAAATGGTGTTTGCTGGTGAGAACTTACGATGCTGTGCCTTAGGGAAGAATTTGCCCCACTGTTTCTCCTCCTTTAAGAAAAGGATGGCTGCGTTGCTATGAGAGAGAAGAAATTATCCACTCAAGAAGAAAAACAAATAGAAATAATTAAGTGAGTTGCTCATAAATTGGAATTAAAAGTGCATTTTAAAGTAGCTTCTTAATTGAGAGTGTTGTAATTGCTTTACTATTAATCTTAAACGAGGTAATCTGGGAACACCAGAGAAGTAAAAGAAAATAATTCTTAACATTGTTTGAAAGTGACAGTGAACTTGGGAGCACCGTGGTGGAGGAGCCTCTGTGCTGTGCTGAGCAGAGAGGGACCGGCAAGCCCGAGGAGGGTGGGGCTGTAGGCAGACCCAGGTGTGAATCTCCGTCAAGTGTCCGCTCAGTCTCCAGGAATGGGTTTTGGTTCTGAGAGGTAAGAGGAGTTGCAGAGCCTAGTAAACTTCATCAATGATCATTTCATCATTATCTCAGTAGACTGGCCTTGGAAAGAGAGAGGATGAGTAAGAATGAGCTTCTTTGGAAATGAAGGTTCTACCTGGTTATCTCCTGTTTCTGTTAGAAATTGGTGACTCTTATCTCCTGGAATTAGCAGGTGAGAGTGGAGCTGAACAAGGAGGTTCTCTCATGCTCTGCGTTGCTTTTCCTCAGAATAACAAAATACACAAAGACCTTATTTCTTGGGCCTGATTACATTTATAAGAGATAGATGTAGTTGAATTGGGGGAACAGGTAAGAGGAAGGTTCTTTTAAGGAAGAAAGAAATGCCTTCTTAAGGGGATTCTTTAAGTCCTGTGTGCTTATGGCATCGTTACTGATCCTGCTGGTTTTCACATTCTCAGTATGTGGAGGGAGAATCCTTTGGGCTTCCTCAAACACTTCAAGTCAGAAGATTCTGATTTTTCTTCAGGTGGGAAACAACAGGATCTGCTTGTTTTGCAGAAATTTGATAGGTTTAAAGGGTTAATCCGGTGAGAGGCTCTCAGTTCAATTAGACTGCTGTTAACGAACTCCGTGTCTTGATGTTAGCATCGATTCAGGGATGCATTTTAAGTTAGCAGTTTCTTTTTGGGGATGCATCTGCATATTTGGGTTGTCATATGACAGCATGTACTCGATGGCTGACTGAGGCCGCCGCTATGTTTAAATTATACTTACACATTTCAGCTGGAGCAGTGATATTTTAGAAACTTGGAATTCATCTGGTTTAGAACAATACAGCTCGAATCCCTATGTGACCTTGCCTGGAGACTTTTCCCTTCAGATTGTCAAGGGGAAATCAGGTTTTTTTCCTATCACCCTTCTGTCTGCCCTGCTCCTCTGTAGATGAAAGGTGCTCATTTGCTTTCTCCCCCTAAATTTTATTTATTTTGTTGCTGAGAATGTACACAGCAAAACATACATCAATTCAGTAGTTTCTCTGTGTACAATTTAGTGACGTGATTACATTCTTTGAGTTGTGCAGCCATTCTCACCCTCCTTCTCTGAGTTGTTCCTCTGCCATTAACGTAAACTCACTGCCCCTAAGGTTCCTATCTAATCTTTCGAGTTGCTGTTGTCAATTCGATCCCATAGAGATAAGTTCTTAAAAGAGCGTAATGTTGAAGGCAGATCTTACTGGTTAAGCTAAACTATTGTTCGGTCTTTGAGGTGACTTCAGGTGATGTTTTTGATCTAAAGTTTAAAGAGTATCTCACGGCAATAGTTTCAGGGGTTCATCCATCCTCTGTGACTCCAGAAAGTCTAGAGTCCGTGTGAATTTGAAATTCTGTTCTCCATTTTCCCCCTTTTGATCAGGATTCTTCTATGGAACCTTTGATCAAAATGTTCAGTAATGGTAGCGGGGCACCGTCCAGTTCTGGTCTCATGGCAAAGGAGACAGTTGTTCATGGAGGAAGTTAGCCACACATTTCATATCCTCCTCCTGTTCCTGACTTTTCTCCTTCCTCTGTTGCTCCAGGTGAATAGAGACCAATTGTTGTGTCTTGGATGGCTGCCTGCAAGTTTTTAAGACCCCGGGCACTACTCAGCGAACTAGGGGGCAGAACAGAAGCACTAAACACGTTATTAGGCCAGTTAACTGGGATGTCCCGTGAAACCATGACCCTTAACCTCCAAACCAAGGAAAAAAATCCCATGAGGTGTTCAGTTGTACGTAAGCAGCCTCGGCAGCTACTCTTTTATTTTTATCTTTGTTGTAAATATATCATAGAACTTCTGCCAGTTCAACTTTTTACAAGTGTGCAGCTTATTGATAGCACTTAAAATAATCGTCTGTGTGATCCTACCCTTAATCAGTGCAATCCTTCCATCACTGTTAACTACCCCCCCTTTCCCCTCCCTCCCACCTCTGGTAACAACTAATAAACTTTGGTCTTGATACATGTGTCTTTTCTTTTTTAAAAAAATTTTTTTTATGTAAGTGAAGTCATTCAATAGTTATCCTTTTGTGACTGCCTTATTTCACTCAGCATAATGTCTTCAAGCTCCGGCCGTACTGTAGCGTGTATCGGGACTTCATTTCTCCCGCTGGCTAAGAGGCAGTCCGTTGTACTATGGACCACATTTTGTTTGTCCATTCATCTGTTGGTGGGCATTTAGGTTGTTTCCACCTTTTGGCTATTGCGAATAGTACTGCGGTGAACATTGGTATACAAATTTCTGTTTGAGTCTCTGCTTTTAGGCCTTTGGGTATATGCCTTGGAGAGGAATTGCTGGGTCATGTGGTAGTTCTATTTTTTGTTCAAACCAAAACCAAACCAAACTCTTTGCCCTCGAGTCGATTCCTGCTCATAGTAACCCTATAGGACAGAGTAGAACTGCCCCATGTGGTTTCCAAGGAGTGTCTGGTGGATTCGAACTGCCAGCCTTTTGGTTAGCAGCCATAGCTCTTAACCACAATGCCACCAGGGTTTTCACATTTTAGTTCATTTGCTTTTAGTAATGACTTGGTGGATATGTTTTCATTTCTCAAGGTAAAGAGCTGGAGAGCTGTAGGATCCAGTAGAAAGTACGCAGGGCCAGTTTTCCTGGCTGAGTGACACTTAATTGATGCCTCAGTTTCATTATCTGTGAAGTGGTGCTAATCCTTGGCCCATCTGCCTCTCATGGTTGTTACAAGAAGCAAATACATTAATGGGGGGATGTTCCATAACTGTTTGAGGTAGCATCATCTTTACCAACAAACTTGATAATGAATGGTTGCGACATTGACTGTGCCCGGGTTAGCTCTTCTAAGAACTTCCTTTGTCCTAAAGGACATAGCATAGTGAATACATAATAATACAGACTGGCACAGGCTGAGGGAGAGGTGTGGTATAGACATTCAGTAGGTAGCCACTGATGTTTGAGCCCAGTAGCCCCATAGAACTAATTGGCCGTAATATGCTATGGTTGGTGGAGATTTATCACAGAGAAGCTAGGAGGGAGGAGGAGTAGGGGAAGTGAATAAGATGACGTTTGAACTACATCTTGAACAATAAACTAATTTTCTAGACAGAGAAGCTTTTGGGAGGTGATTTTTTTCAGAAGAGAAGATAGCATAAGCAAAGACTCACAATGAGAAAGCGTATGCATCGATGACAAGGAGTAGTTCAGGGCAGCCTACTGTGGAGCTGACCCCAACTCATGGTGACCCCATGCTTAGCGGAAGGAAATGCTGCCAGGTCCTGCGCCATCCCCATGATCCATTAGGGATCGGACCCTTGTGATCATTGATTTTCAGAAGTAGATCACCAGTCCTTTCTTCCTAGTCAGTCTGGATGGTCTGCTGAAACCTGTTCAGTATCACAGCACCACACACGTCTCCACTGACATACGGGTGGTGGCTACATGTGAGATGCATTGGCTGGGAATTGAACCTGGGTCTCCTGCATGGAAGGTGAGAATTCTACCCCTGAATCATTCCTGCCCTCAGGGCAGCCTTAAAAAAAAAAAAAAGCCAAACTCGTTGCCGTTGCATTGATTCCAACTCATGGCGACTCTATAGGACAGAGTAGAATTGCCCCATAGGGTTTCCAAGGAGCACCTGGTGGATTCGAACCGTCAACCTCTTGGTTAGCAGCTGTAGCTCTTAACCACTACACCACCAGGGTTCCTCATGGCAACCTTAGCAAGGTCAAGTACGTTGAGAAGAGACAAGAGAAGAGGCTGGAAGTGTAAGTTGAGCCCATATGCCCAGCTAACTATGATGCTTAGGAATTCGAACATTACACTGGAGGCAACTGGGAGCCTACAAAAGATGTTTCCAGGGGCATGCATGGTCTGACCTTGGTTTTAGAAAAGAACTTAGCAAAATGGAGAAGAGGGAGAGAGACCTTTACTTACTGAGTTTTTGCTGAGCTTTTATGAGGTGCTGGGGGAGAAGATGCAGCAGGCAGCAAGAAGACCCTGCCCACATGGAATTTATATTCTAGTGGGCCCGGTTAGGAAACCATTGTGTTGGCCCAGGAGGGACATGATGAGGGCTTTAACTAGAGAGGAAGAAATGGAAGGAGAAGACATGAAAGAAGGAGAATTAACTGAGGCCAGGCAGCTGAGTGGACGTGCGGATGGTGGAAAAGGAAGAGCGGTGCGGCTCCACGGCAGCGGTCACTTGGAGGCGAAGCTGGTGAGTTTGTTTTGGATCAGGAGGCTCCTGATGCCTGCAGGACATCCATTTGGTCACCATCTGTCCACCAGGCAGTTGAAAATTTGGTTAGGTGCTCAGGAGCGAGATTAAGGCTAGAGGCTCAGGTTCGTGTGTCATCTGCCTTGAGAGGGCTGCGGGAGCTGCGGCAGGGTTGGGCTTCCCCAGGGAGAGCTTGTGGAGGGAGCAGAGGGTTCCTGGGTGCAGCCCAGGAAACAGCCACATTTCAGTGGCAATGGGAGAAGCCAGTAGGGAGGCTGAGGAGTCATGGTGATAATCAGTATTGGAAATTAAAGCAAATACTTGATACCTGGCTATTGATTGCCCACTCCAGTTTGGGAGCAGGGTTTCACTTGCTTAATTTGTTGTTATTTGGATCTTGTCCAAGTAGTTTGAATTCTGGATGTACCTATTGTTGGCTGCTATCGGGTCGGCCCCCGACTCATGGTAACTCCATGTGTTCCAGAGTAGGACTGCCCCATAGGGCTTTCTTGGCTGTAATCTTTATGGAAGCAGATCCCCAGGCCTTTCTTCCGTGGACCACCGGGTGGATTTGAACTGCCAGCCTTTAGCAGCCGATCTCAAACGGCTTCTGGCACCCAGCCTCTTTTGGATGTACTTGCCAACTGGAAGGAAAGGACAACAGGGCCAGGAGAGGGGAAGGCTGTGGCCAGGCAGTGGAGAATCTCCACAGAGCTGTTGGAGGCTTGACTGCAGGAGAGTCGGAATGTTTTTTTAGCCCTCACTGGGAGGACAGGGCTAACAGGCAGAACCAGAGCTTGTCAAGGTCACAAGGTAGCCGAGGGAATTGAGTGTTTCCCGAACTGGGGATGCTGAGCCGAAGGGACTGGGTACCTGAGGACAGTGGTGGTGGCTGTGGGACTCCTCCCCTGCTGAGGCCCCTTATTTCCTACGCCTGGGGATGCCGGGAGTTCTGTGTGCTCAGTGCTTCGGAGGCATCTCCTTTCTGCACAAATCCTGTGGTAGCCCTATCCTTGAGTCCTTCAAAGGTTCGGTCTTCTCAGGTTGTCGGTTAATCTTCAAAGATGTGATTGTCGGGCAGTGTTCCTGTGTCACCCCCACCCCCGTGACCATCTCTGTCACCTCTGAAACAAGCCATGTAACCTCCACATGCTTTGGTTTCTTCGTCTGTAAATCAGGGCCATTAAGGGTCATTCCTCTACACTTCCCAGGGGCGCCGGAGGATACAGGGTACAGGAGGCACTGTCAGGAGATGAGGCATTTTATAAATACAAAGCAGAGTTATTAGTGCCTGTCTAGAAGGCGTCATCTCTCCGCAGCATCTAGGGCCATTTGTGCTTTTTGCCTCCCTAAGAACCAAACGAGGGAGGGGATGCTCTCTGCAGTACGTAGACGCCTCCCCGCGCGGGTTCTGACCCCTGTGGAAGCTCGTTCTGTGTGGATATGATGTCAGGCAGCTGCAACAGCTGTTCTGCGGCAACATGGGATATGCCAGTCTGTACCCGTCCCTGCTGCTGGCGTGATCAGAGAACAGTCGCATACGGAGGTGGAGAAGGTCCTTGTGCCGTTGATGGTGCGCTCAGCAGTCACATATGTACATGGAGAAGGTCCTCGTGCCATTGAGAAGGACTTCTCGATAGCTGTTGGCCCAAGCCCAGTCGGCCCCTTTCATGTGCCTCTGGAAAAAGAAATGACACACATGTGGCCGACAAATGATGTATTTTGGGTGCTTCCGAAGCCCACGCGGGAGGCCATCGCTCCATGTGGCCCTCCCTCTGCCTCCCCCCAACCTGCATGCCATTTATGGTGCTGGAAGTGGTGGGCACAGTGGACCAGCATCTTCAGGCTTAGGTAGGGCGGCAGGATGAGTCACTAACTGCCTTTGCATCCAGAGAGTCACTAAGTGCTTTATCCTTGCCGAATGCCTCCTCTCCCTTCCAGCTGCATGCTGTCTCTAATTCTTGGGAATCTCTTTATAGCTTTGCAGGTGGGATGTTGCTTCTGAGTGCCTGTGGGCTAGAGAGCTGGGATTCCTGGTCCTCTGGGGGAATGCCTGGAAATCCTCCGTCTGCGTTCCAGCAGCCTAAGAGCCCTTCAGGACAACAGCCTGTTTGCCTGCCCAGGGCACCTCACTCAGGGTCCTTCTGGCCCCTGGCTGTCCTCAGACCTTGGCATGAGTGGATTCCTGGAACAATGGGATCTGACTGGGGGGAAGGGTCCTTAAAGTGCAGTCTGATCAATGGGCTTTGCATTAATCGAGGAGGGTCTTGTATGGTTTTATTAGGTAGCAAGGCGTTTATCCCCTGGAGAGTGGCTTTGCTGCAAATCTGCTGCAGTTTTCATTTACATGGTAATGAGCACACAGAGCTGTTGCCTTCTGTCATCTCCAGATGAAGGAAGACCCAATTCTTTGGGGGCCCTCCAGACACGCCCAACCAAACCAAACCCAAACCCGCTGCCATGGAGTTGATTCCGACTCATAGCCACCCTGTAGGATGGAGTAGAACTGCCCCATAGGGTTTCCAAGGCTGTAAATCTTTACGGAGGCACACTGCCACATCTTTCTCCCACAGAGCAGCTGGTGGGTTTGAACCAACCTCTCGGTTAACAGCAGAGTGCTTTAACCACTGCACCACCAAGGCTCCTTTCCAGACACAAGAATATCTGAAAATGGGATTGAACCTGCTCTATCTTTGTAGCTGTTACCGTTGCACCTTGGATAGAGATCTGCAGCCGCAGTCAAGGGCTGGTCCTGTTGGTCTGTTGTTACTGCTGCTGTTAAAATTGTTCTTTTTCAGTCTATTCCATGCAGTGTGGTTACCAGGGTCTTTAATCAAAAGTAGAGACGGTTGCTAGTCTCTACCTTGACTTTGCTATGTGGTTCGTGTGCATGTTACCTCCTGTGTGCCTTGGTCTTCTAATACTTGGCATTTGCTTCAATGCCTGCTGTGTTGACGTTGTTGCTAAACTGGGTCATGTTCTCGGTGATGTAGCATAAACCAGCTTCCCCTGAAATTAAAAAGATTGTACCAAGCCCATTTCTTGTTAGGTCTTAAACTTAAATTTAAACTTTACTTTTTCAGTACTGTTACTGGGTTAAGATGCATACCCTGTCCCAAAGCTGAAGAACTAGGTGGCCAGAAGAAAGAGGATGTGCTGATGATAGCCTATTGAGAAAGCCATTCAACCCTTGTTATTAATTCTTTCTAGCCACACCAACATCTGAAGCTAATGAATGCCCCCGCCCCCGCTAGAACAAGAGGGACCACCTGGGGGTCCAATGTCAAATAGCCTTAGAGGCCGTGTTGTAATCTTCTCTGATCACTCAGTGAGGCCAATAATGATGCTGAGCACAGAGACTCAGAGGAGCTTCCTGGTTGGTGACCTTGCATGGGAGTGGGTAGCACATTCCTTCTTGGGACATGGAAGCTTCATGCTGTGACCCCTCTCAGACCTCATCCTCTGTGTTCCTTCATTTACAACCCTTTTTGTTATATTAAAGCTGTTATCTCAGGTATGGTATTTCCCCTGAGCTCTGTGTGTTGTTCCAGTGAATTATTGGACCCAAATGAGCAGGGGGAGCCAGGTAGGCAGAAGTGGAGAAAGTTGTATGGATTCCTGGGCTTGTGGCTGGTACCTTGAGGGAGTTAAAGGAAAACTTTAGGTTTGGGGTCCCTGGTCTGAAGTGGAAGGAGTCATGTGGACTTGCGAACTTGTGGCTGGTATCCGTGGTTGAGAGAGCGGAGGGCTGCGTGGGCAGCTGGCATCTGAACTGAACAGGGAAGGGAAGCTGAGATTCCCACAGGACACAGCTGGCATGTGGAGTGGGATTTGTTATTCACCACACAATTCGGTGTCAGAAGTGAGTGATTTTAGTCCCCCTGGACCAGTTTGCACAATTGGCACAGTCAGCAGGATTCGCTGGAGTGAACCTGATGTCACTCCGATTAACCTGGAAAAATGACTATGGAGCAAAATTCAAATAAGACCTGCTGAACCCACTCATTCGTTCGCCCCAAGCTACTCTCCTCTGATCTCCAGCTGGCCTTACACAGCTGTTCCTGGGCCTGGACCCCCCTCTGTTTCATTTCTACCACCACAGATCCTTCCTGTGATATACGAGGCAGCTTAGCTGTCACCTCCACAACCTTCTCTAACCTCTCAGATGGCCCCCGTCTCCCACGCTGGAAGCAGCCTCTCTGCTTAGACCTCTCAGATCTCTGGACTCATGGTGTGTTGAGCTGCAGAGAACCGTGAAGATGATCCGGTCTAGGGGGTTACATGGAGCCCTTGGCACCCCCACAGGGTCTTTCTGGGCAGAGTAGGGACTGAGAGGACCTTGAGGAAGCTTGCACCTGGGTCCCCACCGGCTTCCTCCTGAGCGTGCACCTGCTTTACGTGCTGTGTCCCCTTATGTCTTTTCACCAGCCTGTGGACGCACCGCATCCAGCCCAGCTACACTGTTCTAGCAGTGAGGAAGAAGAAGGTCTCTGTCATCCATTTGGCACTTAAAGGTAGTGACTAAGGACAAGGGGCCTGGAGACAGATCACTTGGGATCGAATCCCATTCTATGGCTTAGTTGCATCATATGTGGGGCAAGCTTCATAAGCTGTCTGTGCCTCAGTTTCTTCATCTGTAAAATGGTGATAAAGATAATACCCACGTCCTAGGTCTGCAGTGGGGGCTTGAATGCGTTAATACGTGGGAAGCACATAGTACAGTGCCCGGCACACAGTCAGACTTCAGCAGGTGTTGACCATCAGTCTGTGAAAAAACAGCCGGCGATCCATGTGTGTCAGAGTAGAACTGTGCACCGTAGGGTTTTTTTGAAATAGATCTCCAGGCCTTTCCTCTGAGGCACCTCTGAATGGGACTGAACTTTCAACCTTCGGGTTAGCAGCCAAGCGTGTTAACTGTTCACACCACCCAGGGACTCCATCAGTACATCATTACCCTTATTATCTTCATCATTATTATTGTTGTGTTTTTAGTAACGTAAGTTTCTTAAAGCTAGAGTCTAATTTTGTCTTTTTTTTCTTGACTACACTGTATGTGTTCTAGATATTCAATAAACACTTGTCTAGTGACTAATGAAAAAAGAGGAAGACCCTCAATGAGATGGATTGACACGGTGGCTGCAGCAGTGGGCTCGAGTATGACAACGATTGCGGGCATGGCGTGGGACCGGGCAGTGTTTCGTTCTGTTGTGCATAGGGTCACTATGAGTTAGGGCTGACTTGACGGCTCCTAATAACAACAGCAGCTGATTAATGAATGTGTGAAGGACTGAGGGAGTAAAACCTCCTGTCAGACCTCTGCAGCCAGATTGTAAATTCCTTGGGGGCAGGGGCTAGGCTTCCCTCTTGTTTCTTTTTATTTCTCAGAGCACAGTACACACGCGTAAACGCACATCCCCATTGCCGAGAGTCAATTCCAACTCGTAGTGGCCCTATAGGATAGAGTAGAACTGTCCCATAGGGTTTCTATTGTAAACTGTAAACTTCATGGAAGCAGACTGCCACATCTTTCTCCCACAGAGCAGCTTGTGTGTTTGAACTGCTGACCTTTCAAAACCCTATGGAGGCAGTTCTACTCTGTCCTATAGGGTTGCTATAAGTAGGAATTGACTTGATAGCAGTGGGCTTTTTCTTTTTTTTTTTTTACTGTTCTTGTAAGATTTTATCATCAAGGTCATGCTAACTCATACATGAGTTGGATAATGTTCCCCCTTTTTTTATATACTCTGGAATATTTTATATAAGAACAGAAGTAGTTGATCCTTAATTATTTGATACAACTTAAGCTTACCTGTAAAACTGGACCTTAAACTACCAATTGAATGCGTTTAATGTTCATAGGACTAGTCAGGTTTCCTAGTTCTTCTTGAGAGCGTTTTGATACAGGGACTAGGCTTTCCACTTGTTTGTTATCTCTCAAAGCATAGCACACACACAAAGACGAACATTCCCATTGCCATTGTGTTGATTCTGACTCATAACGACCGTATAGGACAGAGCAGAACTGCCCCGTAGGATTTCCAAGGCTGTGAACTTTATGGAAGCAAACTGCCACATCTTTCTCCTGTGGAGTGGCTGGTGGGTTTGAACCGCTGACCTTTTTGTTAGCAGCTGGGTGGGTCACCACTGTGCCACCAGGGCTCCTTAGGTGTACATAAACCCGATGCCATCGAGTCAGTTCCAACTCATAGCGACCCTGTAGGACAGAGTAGAACTGCCCTGTACGGCTTCCAAGGAGCGGGCGGTGGATTTGAACTGCTGACCTTTTGTTTTTTTTCCCTAGCACAAATAGAAGACTTTATTATTTTGTTTTTGAGTGTTTAAAATATATGTTTACAGTTTAAAGAGGGATAATAAAATGAAGTCTGTGTATGCACCATCTAGTTTATCAAGTGGAACCCTTAGAAGCTGCTGTGTACCCCTCCCCCATCATGTTCCCCTCCCTCCTCACCAGAGGTAATGATTATCCTGACTTTTATGTTGCTCATTCCCTTGCTTTTCTTTTTGTCTTTTTAATTGAATTTTCAGTGAAAGTTTACAGTTTAAGTCAGTTTCTTATATAAAAATCTATACACACATTGTTATGTGACCCTAGTTGCTCTCTCTACCATGTGACAGCACACTCCGCCTCTCTACCCCTGATTTCCCGTGTCCATTCAACCAGCTCCTGTCCCCCTCTGCCTTCTCATCTCGCCTCCAGACAGGAGCTGCGCACTTAGTCTCATGTATCTACTTGAACTGAGAAGCACACTCTCTACCAGTATCATTTTATCTCTTAGAGTCCGGTCTAATCTTTGTCTGAAGAGTTGGCTTCAGGAATGGTTTCATTTCTGGGCTAACAGAGAGTCTGGGGGCCATGCCTTCTGGGATCCCTCCAGTATCAGTCAGACCATTAAGTCTAGTCTTTTTACTAGAGTTTGAGATCTGCACCCCACTTTTCTTTGGTCCGTTAGGGCCTCTCTGTTGTGTTCCTTGTCAGAACGATCATTGGTGGTAGCCAGGCACCATCTAGGTCTTCTGGTCTCAGGCTGATGGAGTCTCTGGTTTATGTGGCCCTTTCTGTTTCTTGGGCTAATATTTTCCTTGTGTCTTTGGTGTTCTTCATTCTCCTTTCCGCCAGGTGGGTTAAGACCAATTGATGCATCTTAGATGGCTGCTCGCTAGATTTGAAGACCCCACACACAACTTACCAAAGTGGGATGCAGAACATTTTCTTAATAAGCTTTGTTATGCCAGTTGACATAGATGTCCCCCGAAACCATGGTCTCCAGACCCCCATCCCTGCTGTTCTATCCCTTGAAGTGTTTGGTTGCGTTCAGGAAACTTCTTAGCTTTTGATTTAGTCCAGTTGTGCTGACTTCCCCCCTCTATTGTGTATTGTCCTTCCCTTCACCTAAGATAATTCTTACGTACTGCCTAGTTAGTGAATACCCCTTTCCCTGCCTCCACACCCCCTGTAACCATCAAAGAATGTTTTCTTCTGTGTTTAAACCTTCTCTTTAGTTCTTATAATAGTGGTCTCATACAGTATTTGTCCTTTTGTGACTGACCAATTTCACTCAACATAATGCCTTCCAGATTCATCCATGTTATGAGATGTTTCAAGGATTCGTTGTTCTTTATCGTTGTGTAGTATCCCATTGTGTGAATATACCATAAGTTGTTTATCCATTTGTCCGTTGATGGGCACCTAGGTTGTTTTTATCCTTTTGCTGTTGTGAACAGTGCTGCGTTGAACATGGGTGATCATATATCTATTCGTGTGATGGCTCTTATTTCTCCAGGATATATTCCAAGGAGTGGGTTTGCTGGATCATATGGCGAACTGCTGACCTTTTGGTTAGCAGTTGTGGCCCTTAACCACTGTGCCATCAGGGCTCCTAGTTGTACACAGTCTCAGTCAAGTGCTCATAGCTTGATCAGGGATTTGAAGGACTCCAC
Organism: Loxodonta africana; assembly: GCF_030014295.1. Taxonomy (NCBI): domain Eukaryota; kingdom Metazoa; phylum Chordata; class Mammalia; order Proboscidea; family Elephantidae; genus Loxodonta; species Loxodonta africana. The sequence goes on from NC_087366.1 coordinate 52,736,509, forward strand.
AGCCAGGTTCGCCTGCCAAGACCTGCTACTATCTGAATAACAGATATTGTCGAGCCAAGCATTTTATCATTTCTAAACCCCTTACCCTCTTGCTTTTGACACCTGGGTGAGGTGTCAACAACCGTACCAGGAATGGGCTGGGAGGTCAATGAGAGGGTTGATGTCTGGCACTGACTTAAATCTCACCCTTGGTGAGTGGTGGTACCTGGAGTGTCTGACCTTTTCACTTAGGCTGAAGGGGATTCCAACGTGGCCTTGCACTCCTCAGGTGAGAAAGTGATGCAGCCTTTCCAGCTTTTTATCTTCATTCACTCTAACATTTACTCACCACAAATATATTAGGCACTTACTATGTGCAAAGGATTGTGTTAGGCGCTAAGAGTAGAAATACAAACAAGACAGAACCCCACCCCTCAAGGAGCTCCATCTACATGGGATACCAAAGGAAGACAGATGTCAGTTCCAATGACAAGATGCTATGGGGACCCAAAGGTGAGTTCTTACTCCAGCCAGGTTAGGTCAGGGAAGGCTTCCAGGAGGATATGAGGCCAGGGCTGAGACCTGAAGGAAGAGTGGGAATTTATGAAGAAGGGGAGGAAGGAACAGCCATAGCTGCATGAAACCACTGTTGTGTGTGTGTATGATGTGTGTGTGTGAGGTGGCTGAGAAAAACCAGTTGCTGCTGAGTATGTTACGACTCATGGCGACCCCATGTGTCTCAGAGTAGAGCTGTGCTCCATACAGTTTTCAAGAACTGTGATCTTTTGGAAGTAGATTGCCAGGCTTTTCTTCTAAGGCACCTCTCGTGGACTTGAACCAACGACCTTTCAGTTAGTAGCTGAAGACTTAACCATTTGCACCTCCCAGGGATTTCAGTGGGAGGCAACTACAAGTTGTTTATTTACTTATTTATGTATTTCATTAAGTCATTCAACATACGTTTCCCAAGGTTTGCTGTGCTCAGACTACATGCAGATATTGATGGTGGGGTCCAAAGAAGACCTGGAGACTCAAAATTGCAGAGTCTTCCAAATTACAGAGCTATCACGTTGTTCTAACCTGATCAGCCTCCTGCTAGACACGCTCATTATTCCATTATAGCAGCTAGCCACTAAAAATCAATTGCAAGTCTGCTCCCCAGGCCACCCAGGGGGCCCAACCCCGGTTTAGGTCACATAAATATTAAATTATTATGGTGAGTTATCCTGCAGAGAAGTGACGGGCTGGTATCTGTAGTAATAGGAGATCATCTTGGATTTTATTTTGTAGTTAACGTCACATTTATTTTTTACTGGGCAATTTCTTCTCTCCTATTTGAAACATTTCCTTTGTTCTTTTTCTTCTTCTTCCAATATTTTAAGCTAAAATAGAGGCGTTTGTGAGTGACTTACGTGCCTAGGTTTAGTTGTGCTGTCATTCTGAGGGGTCTGTTAGGAGACCTGCAGCCCTTTTTGGTCAAGAAGAGACTCATCCAGACCGACAGAGAAGGCAGTGGCCAAGTCAAGTGTGAGCTAGCCCCCCTTCCTTAACCTTTCTCTGTTCAGTGCATCTTAAAGGTTCTCGGCCTAGTGCCCATTGGGATGAGCTTTGGGAGATCTGTGAACCAGCCTCCCACGCCCACTGCATCACCTCTGGGAATTCATGAGACTTGTGTGTACATTTCTGTGAAGAGGGTTGTCTTAGGCTGGGTTTTCTAGAGAAGCAAAACCAGTGAAGTGTGTGTATGTATGTGTGTGTGTATATATATGTATGGAGAGAGAGAGAGATTTATCTCAAGGAAATGGCTCACACAGTTGATGTAGAGGCTGGCAAGTCTGATGTAGAGGCCGGCAAGTCTGATGTAGAGGCTGGCAAGTCTGATGTAGAGGCTGGCAAGTCTGAAGTCCACGGGTCAGGCGTCAGGCTGGAGGTATCTCCTGACTCACGTAGCTTCAGGGGCTGATGAACCCAAGATCAGCAGGTGAGGTGGTGAGCAATGCAGCAGGCCGCTGGCTCAAGTCCCAGGAACCCAAGGTCAGATGATGGCCGGTGGTATGCGGGATCCAGAGCAAAACCCAGCGAGCTTTGCCTGAATGTCCATGTAGACTGGATGCAGGCCACATCCTGGAGGAAACTCCCCTTACAACTGATTGGCTGATCACATCAGGTCATAGCATGGAAGTGATGATATCAGATCACAAAATGGAGGATGACTACCTCACTATATAACTGCCAAATTACATCACCACACAACTTCCAAACTACATCATAACTGCCAAACCACTGAGAGTCATGGCCCAGCCAAGTCGACACACATCCTTAACTATCACCAGGGTCTCTGGCTTCCAGTAGGTTCTCAGGTGGGCTCATTACCCAGAAAAGGATTAAACATCACAGGCTCAGAACAAATTGCATGGAGTGAGCCCATGGTAAAGCTACTGAGAGATCATGCAGAAAAGGAAATTGTTTTCAGAAGATGGGGAGATTATTTTGCATGTTTACGATTTCCTTTCTCTTGAGGTTTTGGGTTTAAATATTGTTGATATAGGGTTCAAAGCTTACTGGGGAAAGAGGATCTAAAGACAAAAAGCAGAGTGTTGGCTCGCGAGTCATTAGTTCTGACAGCCATTGGCCAGCTGGCCCTTTAATTTAACCCTGTGTCTACCTTGGCAATTGTAAACATTGTGCAGTTTATCAGTGAAGAGTCATGTCTTTAGCCTCCATTGTGAGCAAGGCGCCGTGCTAGGCAGGGTGAGAGAATCAGGATGACTGATGGACGGGACCCTAGAGCTCGTGTTATGATAGAAGATTATGTGGGGAAAATATGCATCTTTATTTTTTTATCCCTTGAAAATGTGAGCAGAATGAGGAATATTCCAATAAACAGGCAAAAGCGATGCTTTTGTCTCAGTTTTCTCTGTAATTCAGCATGTTGTTATGACATATTGAAGCATTACAGACTTTATAACTGTGATTATGCTACAGTTTCCAGTGTTATAAACGGATGGCTTAGTAGTATATGAAAAGGGTTTTTTTTTTTTTTTTCGCCATAACGAATATTAGAAACATAATAAATGTCCCCTGTTGTTTAGATGGATGGTGCACCCAGTCTGGGCTCTGGGTGTGTTGTATTAGAGCTAGAAGGGGGTGGAGTCCCTGGGTGGCGCAAATGTTCAACATTCAACTACTAACTGAAAGGTTGGCAGTTCAAACTCACCCAGAGGTGCCTCAGAAGAAAGGCCTGGCGATCTGCTTCTGAAAGGTCACAGTCTTCAAAACCCTATGAAGCGTAGTTCTCCTTTGTGACCTGTGGGGGTTGCCGTGAGTTGGAATCAACTCAATGGCAACTGGTTTGGGGTTTTTTTTTTTTTTTAAGAGGTGCCTTATATTACTGGTGAGGAAGCGAAAGCTCAGAGAGGGGAGTGAGTTGCTGGTTTCACAGCTGGTTAATGGCAGAGGGGGGACAGGGATCCTCTATCCTTCTTTCAGGTGGGGCTTCGCTATAACATCATTTACCTTCCTTCAGACAACTAGGGGTTAAAACAATAGGACTCACTAATGGGGTGTATGAGGATTAAATGAGCTAATATGGAAAAGCACTCACAGCAAGATGTGGCACGGAACACACGTTCACGAAGGTTAGCCGTTATTACTTGCATTATTCTTTACCGCCGGTGGATCTTGTCCTCCATAAATTCATTTAAACCCTTCTTAAATAGGTTCTCCCCCCGGCCTCTCATGTCACCTCTTGGGTAATGTATCTCACAAGCTTGTGAATTGTTAAGTTGCTGTTCCCATTGAGTGCCATTGAGTCGCTTCCAACTTACAGCGACCCCATGTGACAGAGGGTTTTCTTGGCAGTACTTCATGGAAGTGGATTGCCAGTCTTTCTCTCTTGGACCTGCTGGGTGGGTTTGAACTGTCCACCTTTCAGTTAGCAGCCGAGCACTTAATCCTTGTGCCACCAGGGCTCCTGAGCTATTAAGTAGTTTTTTTAATTCCCCTTACCCCCCAATACATTTACCTCCGTTCTGGCTTCAGAAGGTGCCCCCAAATTATAGGGGATACTCAGAAAAGCCTTTCACTTTTTTGTAGACTATTGAGTATGCGGAAACCCTGGTGGCGTAGTGGTTAAGAGCTACCACTACTAACCGAAAAGTCGGCAGTTCAAATCCGTCAGGTGCTACTTGGAAACTTTATGGGCAGTTCTACTCTGTCCTTATAGGGTCGCTGGGCTTTTTTGGTTTATTACGTATGCTGTTTTCCTTCAGGTTACACCTTTCTGGGAAGATCACCCTCTGTTTGGCCTCCGTATCTCCTCATTTTTCCGTGGGCCTGATTCTCCCTCATCTGGGACCCTCCACTCCCTCTGAGGCTTGGCCGAGGGGCACTAGTGGTTAGTCTGCATGTGGGCTAGCCCAAGGCCAGACTGACAGGTTCCTTTGCAATGACGTCTAGCTCAGCGTTGGCAGCTCTGTTTCCGGCAACACACTGGTGATGTTATCTCCAGGGACCAGAAGGCCCAGGCCCTTTTCTGTGGTATGCTGATAGCTTGGAGCTCATTGTTTCATGAACACTGTACAGTGTGAATTGTTTTTCCTGATCCACATGGCAGAACCCAGGAGCAGACGTAATGAGAAAGCCTTCTCATTGAGAACTTCACACTCGTGAACATCAACGGTGAGGCTTCGCTATGCCTTAAAAAAAGAAGGATGGTGAAATCATCAAAGCCAATGCAGAGCCACAGCTAGGATGAAGAAATTAATGATTTAGTATTTCTCGTTTATTTGAGAATATTAATTCAGCCTCAACACGCTAAAAAAAAGTGGAAAAATGGTATTCATCATGATTAAGATCTTGTAACTAAGAACTGTGACTGTGTGAACACTTTCCTGTTATAGGTACGTGTTAGCAAGTGTACCCAGCCCAGTTCAGTGGAGACTGAGTATTCAGATGCCTTAAAATGCGTGCCTCATGCAGTGCGGTGGATTGCTTTTATATGGCCTTTCTAGCTATGGTCTTGTAATTCCCACAGAATGATTAGCTATGCAAATTGAGTGACTTACGGTCCACCAAGGGGATTAATCAGTTTACTATGCAAATTGAGTGATTTGTGGTCACACTGAGGAAGTTGACAAGAAGAGGCTTACACAAGGGCCAATTGCACAGAGGTTTGGGAGGACTTCACTACTGTCAAGAAGAAGAGTCTGGAGTGGAGCGTGTCCTTTGGACTCAGGGTCCCTGCTCCGAGAAACTCCTAGACCCAAGAGAGAGAGCTGTATCGTGGAAGATGGAGCTAGATGCCGACAGACAACTATGGTGGGCTTGCTGGGCCACGGGCCATGGTCCTAGGTGGCTGTGGTGGGCTTGCTGGCCCACGGAGGGAGAGCTGAGTGCCTTCAGGCAAGAGGCTTGCTAGTGTAGCTATAAGGGCTGTTAACACTTGTCAGTGCAGGGCAGAGGCCTGAGTGCGCCCCGTGTAGGGGCTGCCTCGGAGGATCCTGTGCAGGCGTCTTCCTGTAGCAGGACAGAGCTGGACGCCTCGAGGCAGGAGACTAACTAGTGGAGCTTAAAGGGCTGTAACACTTGTCTGTGCAGGGCAGAGGCCTGAGTGTGCCTGGTGCAGGGGATCCATGCCTCCCATCTGGGCAGCAGTGCCCTGGGTAGCATGGCAGCAAGAGAGCCCCGCAGGCCTGGGAAGCTTTGTGGGCGTGGCTGCAGAGGCCAGCAAGGCCCAGCAGCAGAGCAGAAGCCTTGAAAGCTGCGTAGGCCTCTCGAGCTGCATAGTGATAGCTGGAGGCGGTGGTGATGTGGGCACAGCATGTGAGAACCACAGAGTGCCTGCCCAGCAATGGAAGAATGGACATGGGTCATTTGGGGAGGGTTAGCATTCTTCCTTTGGGAAACTCTATGAGGCAGTTCTACTCTGTGATAGTGACCCTATAGGACAGAGCAGAACTTCCCCATAGGGTTTCCAAGGCTGTAATCTTTATGGAAGCAGACCGCCACATCTTTCACCTGTGGAGCAGCTGGTGGGTTTGAATTGCTGACCTTTTGGTTAGCAGCTGAATGCTTAACGACAGTGCCACCAAGGCTCCTTCAAAAGGAAGCCTAAGGTCCTAGAATGGCGGAGTGGTGGAGTTGGGATCCAAGTCCAAGCAGTCTTCCCCACTGCTTGCTTGGCTACCTCCAGGGCTTGGGTGCTCAGCCATGGCAGCCTCAAATGTCAGAGCAACTGACCTGGACACCACTGATGAGCCACTGAGGGCTTCTGAAAGGCAGCGTTCTCAGTCGGTGTGGCTTTGCCCCCAGGAGACATTGGGCAACGTCAGGATGCATGTTGGTTGTCGTGACTTGGGGTGTGGGGGACTGGGGGTACTACTGGCATCTAGTGGGTAGCAGTAAAGGATGCTGCTAAACACCCTACAATGCCCAGGACAGCCCCCCAAATGTCCGTAGTTCTGAGGCTGGGAAGCCCTGTTCGAGGGTGACTTGTTCAGCTGCGGCAGGCAGGGTAACCTGGAGAGGAGACACCTGGAGCAGGTGACCCACAGGGTGTTCCAGGTGAGAGATACTGAGGGCCCAGCGGAGGTATCGGCAGCAGGAAGAGAAAGGCTTTTCGAAGAATAAATTCAAGAATATAGAGGTGAAGACCAAGGCAGGAATTGCAGCCAGAGGTCTCTTGACTGGGAGCTAGAGAGAAGAGTGTAGTCATTAACTGAATGGAGATGTCAGCAAAGAAGGCTTCTTTTAGAAAGAGGATGAGTTTGGTCTTAAGATATTTAAATTTTGATGTGAGGTGATACTGCCCAGCAGGCATTTGAGAATGAGCGTTGGAAAGTGAGAAGTTGGGGCTATAAATGTGGGATTTAGGAGTCGTCTCACAGGAAGTGGTAATTAAGAGCAGTGCTCAGTGGTCTAGAGAGGAGATGAGGGACAGAGGGCTTGTGAGTGACCCCTCTGAGTGTGAGGAAGGGAGAATTAGGATGCTTGGATGTGGCTCTTGGCTCCATTTCTTAATAACCTCACAATCTGGGATGTTTCCTTTTACCTCTTTGTGCCTCAGTTTCCTCACAGGAGACAGGACATTCAGAGAGATGGCTGGGGAGCCAGGACAGTGCAATGATGCAGAAACCACCCACCACCAGTGTGTCTGCTTGTCATACGTGGTGGCTTCCATGGTGCTGTGATACTGGAAGCTATGCTACTGCTATTTCAAGTACCAGCAGGGTCACCCATGGTAGACAGGTTTCAGTGGAGCTTCCAGACTAAAAGTAGGAAGAAAGGCCTGGTGATTTACTTCCTAAAATTTACCGGTGAAACTCTATGGATCACAACAGAATATCGTCCCATGTAGCGCTGGACGATGAGCCTCCTCCGATGAAAGGCACTCGAAATACATAGTGGCTGCAACAGTGGACTTGAGCATACCAATGATCACAAGAGTAGTGCAGGACTGGGCAATTTGTTGTTCCGTACACAGGGTCACCATGAGTCGGAGCTGCCTTCACAGCAACTAAGAACCACAACTGAAAGCAGGGACAAGACGGTTTCAAAAAGAAGTTGGTCAGCAGTGTGAACTTCTGCAGAGGTCAGGGGGACGGATGAATGAGAGCTAAAAACAGCCCCTGCGTTAAGTGCTTATTAGAGACTCTGGGGGTTGCCTCTTTAGTTGGCAAGCTCCACTTTGATATAAGTTAAACTCAGTGGTGTTACCACAGTGGGTGACAAGAGTTGTATATATGAAGATTTAATATCAAATTACCAGTATTTTTATTTCTCCTTAAGAGGGATAACTAAAGAAGAGGAGAAAGAGAAGATAAATAAAGGAGAAGTTATAAACGAGAGGAGAGACAGCAGAGAGGAAGTTGTGATTATTTCCCCAGAATCTTTCTCCTAGCCCTCAGACTTCCCGAGTACAAGAAACAGTGCTAAATGTTCTGAACTCAGGAAAATGGTCCAGACGGCTTCAAGGAAGCAGTCTGCCTGCTGGCCATGAGTACATATCAAACTCCTCCTGGACAGCAAGACAGGCCTGCTTGTATGTGGAAGGGGAGTGCACCCAGCGCCAGATGGGAAACGTCCATCCTGACTAAACGAGGGCCATGGGGTCTGGAAGGAGCCCTGGTGGTGCAGTGGTTAAGAGCTTGGCTGCTAACCAAAAGGTCAGCAGTTTGAATCCACCAGCTGCTGTTTGGAAACCCTATGGGGCGGTTGTACACTGTCCTGTAGAATCACTGTGAGCTGGAATGGACCCGACGGCGTTTCCCCCCAACCCCCCGGTTGGCTCTTCCCTTAACCACAAATAAGTAGGCTCGTTTTATTCTCAAGAAAGGAAACCCACAGCAAAGTGGTCAGTGCAGCCTCACTGTGTTCAGAACGCTGGGCAATGGGGGTACTTGAACTCGTATGGAATTTATTTTTTAATTGTCTGAGACTCTGACCTGGGAAGCTAGGTCCCATGTCTATCCCTACCTGACCCCTGGCAGTGACACTTTGCCCTCCCCGGAACTTACTTATGTACAATACATATGAGACACATAAAATAGACCAATCTCTTTAAAATTATTGCCAGAATGACTTCTGGTGTTCCATTACTAAAACCTGCGCATGTTGCTTCCTCCATTTCATTAGGTGGTCAGTCAGTCCATGTGTATTTACTGAGCAGACACAGTCTTGAGGCTAAGCATAGACAGATTTCCAAAAAGCTGTCCCTCACATTTCATATTACCTCTTCTTATCTAGAGGAGATCTAAGGTTTCTTTTGGGAGCATTGGTGGTTTAGTGGTAGAATTCTCACCTTCCTTACAGGAGACCCGGGTTCAATTCCTGGCCATTGTACCTCATGCGCGGCCAGCACCCATCAGTGGAGGCTTCTTGTATGTTGCTATGATGTTGGACAGGTTTCGGCAGAACTTCCAGACTAAGATGGACTAGGAAGAAAGACCTGGCGAGCTACTTCTGAAAACCAGCCAGTGAAAACCCTGTGGGTCACAGTGCTGTGATCTGCAGCCGATCGTGGGGGTGGCACGGGGACCGGGCAGCATTTTGTTCTGTTGTGCATGGGGGTCATCATGAGTCAGGGAGCAACTCGATGGCCGCTAACAACAACAACAACGTTTTCTTGAAGTGCAGTGTGTTCATATGTTTAGTTTCTTATTTTTTCAGGATGGGCAACCTGAGCTTGGAGGTGGCTAGCAGAGTTCTATGTAGGGGCTTGGAGGGAAGAGATGCAGTCTTTCTCTTTCCCTGTTGGTGGAAATAGAGCTGGAGGGTGGAGGAGGAGGGTTGGGGAGCCTTCGTGTAAAGGGAGACCGCCATGGCTCCTGTGGCGATTGCACAGGGACCCCATGGATTTAGGGGAAAACCCGTAACTAGTTTTAAAGCAGTGCACATGCACGCATATTTACTGTTGGATTTTTCTAGAAAATATCGATCCGCAAAACTAAGGAACTAAACGTCACGCTAACCCTCTGATAACTTTGTGGTTGTATGTAACCACAGAACTGATGTTTTCTCTGTGTGTCCATCTTTTCCCCAAAACGGTGTTATACAAACTATTTTGTAACCTGCTCTTGTCACTTACCAATACATGGTGATACCCCTTTATAATCTTTTGGAGATAACATTTTATAACCTTATTTTAAATCACTGCAGTGTTTCATTTTGTGGACACCCTATAGTTTATGTAACCATTCTGCTGCAGTTAAAATGGTCAGCAAAAACAGAGGCAGTGTGCCCAGTGGGGGAGACAGACAGTGTGAAAATCACAGAAGTAGATGTATGATTACAAATGGTAAAAAAGTGCCCTGAAGAGAATGACTTGGTGTTGAAAGTGCTTTTAAGGAGGGAGAGGGAAGACTCTCACTTGGTCTGGGTTGAGGGAGAGTTCAGGGAAGACTTTCCAGGAAAGATAGCTTTGAGCAGTGTTGAAGGATTCAACTGGGTGGAGATAAAGGGAGAGAGGGTGTTCCCAGTGGAGGGACAGCTTGTGCAAAGATTCTGTGTCAGGAGGTAATATAGAATGTTCGAGAACCTCAGAAAAGGCCTGTGTGGGTTGGAGTGCTGAGAGCACGCCATGCTTTATTGGCTGTTTGTATTTATTCTTTTAAATTGTTGGCTCATGTTGTTTGTCAACTTTTTTATTATTCATTTGTAAAAATTTCTTACAGATACTTACACTTTCAGATGCATTGTGATTATTTTTCTTGTGGCTTTCACTTGCCTTTCAGTTTTACTTATGGTATTTTTATCAACCTTTTTTTCTTTTTTTCCTGGCTCCTGCCATTTGGTGTCATGCACAGAAAGTTTTTTGCCATCCCAAGGTTATTTATTCACCTGTATTTTCTACATTTTATTTGTCATATTTAAATTTTTAATCAATCTGGAAATTTATCTTTGTTTATTGAAAGAAGCGGGGATATCGTTTATTTTTATTGAAAGTGGTCAGCCAATTGTACCAACACTGTGTCTTGAACAGTTCATCCTTTTCCTGTTTTTGAAGCACCATGATGTGGTATACTAACTTCTTACAGATATTGGGATCTGTTTCTGGGCCTTCCATTATAATCCACTGATTTGATGTCTCTTCTATGGCAGTCCGGCACTGTTTTACTACTTCTATCTTTTAAAGTTTGATAGAGCAAATCCCCTACTCATTACCCTTCCTTTCCAGAGTGTTCTCAGCTCCTTTCCATGAAATTATTTTTCCAGATAAATTTGAGAATCATTTTGTTAATTGTATAGATTAATTTGGGGACAAATGACATCTTTTCAATACTAATAGTCTCAGAAAAATGGCAAGCCTCTCCATTATTTTAAATCTCCTTTTTGGGTTATTGGGTAGAACATTTTACAAACCACATCAGCTCTGAGGACATTGCAGTTTCACCTAGAATATGTCACCGACCTGGAGAACTTCCCTGAAATGAAAACTAGACAAATACCAGGGCCCTGAGCACCCTGCAGTGCTTTCCTGTGCCCCCTGTGCCACGGGCCCCCACGTATGGCCTCCCCATGGTTTCACTGAGGATGGTGTCCACCAGGGCAAACCCTCAGCTGTGACTGTTAGGGAGCTATGAAAGGGTAAGAGAAGTTTCTTTATCAAGACTTAAGTGTGCTGGACACCCTTCTCAGTACTTGGCACGTCACTTCATTCACTCTTCACAAAACCAGCAAATTAGCGATCTTTAGCTCTGTTTGACAATCATAAGACTCCGAGGCCCTGAGAAGTTACATAATTTGGCACTGCAGGAGAGGCCAGGGGACCAGCAGGAGGCACGGTGGTGTCTGCTGGCACTGGTTGAAACTGGGTTGAATTTAGGTCTCTCTGAAAACAAAGGCTTGGCTCTTTCTATTAAATCATGTTTGCTCTTCCTCCTTCAGGTCAAGTACTGTGTCTCCTGGGGTACTTAGCTGGGGGAGGGGGCGTTGTTGGGAGCACCCCCCAGGGGTGTAGCTGCACATGCCGTTGTTATCCTGCTTGGGACACCGAGGGGTGGGGGAAAGGGAGAATGTTACTTGTCCCCATGTTTGTGTATTTAAAAAATAGAACCCCATCCAGCGAACGCTGGGGGGCTCTGTCAGTGTTGTCCTGCGTGGGGAGCTGGGTGGGAGCCGGCCCCTTCTGCTTCCCCCGTGGTCCTAGCGCGGTGGCTCCGGGGAGGGCCTGAGGAGTGGCTGGGTGGGCGGACCCTCCCCAGGCTCAGCTCCTGGCGCTGCGATTCCTCGATGCCTGATTCCTCGGCTGGCAAGATGCAGCGGCAGCTTTGCTATTTTTAAGCCGTCCGCTGTGCTCCGGTGGAGGCTGCCGGTCTGATGCCGAACCATGATCCAACTTGCTAATTGCAGCAGCGCCTGTGGCCTGCCAACTACCCCGACAGACATCGAGCTCGGCGTTTTGGGTTCCCCTGACATAGTGGAGGCCAAGTAGGGTGACGAATGCTTCCCGCGACAGGTGTACCAGGCAGGTCCAGTACCACTGTGGTTTAGATACCTTTGGCCTTTGTAAATTTAGGACAACACTACTTCCTCAAGAACACCAGGTTATTATAGTATCTGGCTCAAAACGAGGACGCAATTTCAGGACTTTACACATCAAACGTGTATTTTAGCAATCAAAGTTGGTTTTATTCCCTCTTAGAAAAGTTTGCACCTACATACAAAGCAGATTAAAAGAATATATGTAACACACAGGGGTTAGATGTGTGAGGTCAAGTATGTCTTTTTTGAGACGTCAGTATTGGCTGGGGGCTCATTATATTTCTGAAACAATGGAGGTTTAAGAAATGTCTCTGTGGGAATTCTGGTGGCCTTTGACATCGTCTCTTTCACTCAAGGGCTTGTTCCACATGTTCTCTCTTTCTACCTACCTACCTTCCTAGTTCACAGAACTGAGAAGAGCCACATTCGCTGCCTGTAAAAGAGAGGTCAAGGTCTCTACCCTGATCTTTTGGCTGAAACCTCTTAGACCCAGCTGCCCAGCAGCCAAAGCAGGTTGAGCGTTGTGACCTCTGGACCAAAGCCCCTTTGGATTAGTAGGGATTTAAAGGGTGAGTGTCAACACCTCCTCCCTCACCTTTGAAGGTGGCACATCTACTTTTGAAGCCTTCTGAACACCACCATACTTTTCCAGCCTCTTCTGTAACATGAAACTGACAGCTGTTCTGAATCGCAGCTGCAGCGTGGTGTGTCCCCCCAGCTCTGCACCCCAAGAGGAGGCCTCATGGGGCTAGGGGATCCCCGTGTGTCTGCAGAGACCCCACATGTTCCCTCTGACCCCTCAGAAGGACTGACAAGCCTGTGGCTCTTCCAGGCTTCCGGAGCCTAAATTCTTATCAGTTTCGGGAGGCTGGACGAATGTCACAATTGATGAGCTGACTTGGGGAAGGGGTGATGGGCATACGTGCGGCTCCCCTGGTTCTCACACAAACAGGATGTGTAACTTTTTGACATTGTCAAGTCTTTTCTTGCGGTGCTGGACATAGCGCTGAGGGCCACATCACAATCCAGAATGTTCTTCCAGGATTTGTCTGTATGTAGTCATCGTCAGGGAATGTGATTTGAGCCGGGGAACCTTCTGAGAGAGCAGGATGATTGTGGGCTGTCACTTCTACCTGCAATTCTTCCTTGCCCTGTTGAGTGGAGGAAGACAGCTGGAAGGAGATGAAGGCTTCCTGTGTCATTGCTCTGCTGGAGAAGCGTTGCTGGAGCATCGGCCCCATTTCCTGCACCTGAGCAAATTAGTGTCTGCTTCTCTCAGCTCTGTCGGGAAAAGCCTTGAACAGTGTGAGGCAGAGGTGTCGGGCAGGCTGTTGCGGGAGAGAAATGGGATGAGGCCTCAGCCTCCTTTGGGGCCTTAAGAGTACAGCTTAAGAGGCTTGTTAAATTAGCTGTCTCCATGTGCGTCAGAAACCACTAGAGAATTTCTACAAATGAGATGCAGAGAAAGTCTGGGTGGAGCTTGTTTTTGTTCCCTGCTGTGAAGTAGGACCGTGACTCCTGGGCACCCTACGTACAACAGGACAAAATGCTGACTGGTCCTGCACCATCCGCATGATTGGTTGTGGATTGGGCCATGTGATCCACAAGGTTTTTGTTGGCTAATTTTTGGAATTAGACCACCAGACCTTTCTTCCTAGTCTGTCTTAGACTGGAAGCTCCACTGAAACAGTTCAGCATCGTAGCAACACACAAGGCTCCACTGACGGATGAGTGGTGGCCACACGTGAGGTGCATTGGCCGGGAATAGAACCCAGGTCTTCCACATGGGAGGTGAGAATTCTACCACTGAACCACCAATATGCGTCACTGAGTGGAGCATAGGAATATATGTATTTAAAAGTTGCCCGTGAGACTGTGATGGATAGCTAGCTAGGTTTGGTAAACCCTGCTTTACTGTCTTCCCTAATAACACACCAGATCCGGGAGGATTTGCCCTTCCCAAGGGAAGGTAACTGCATCTACCTGAATACAGAGAAGCACTGACCAGCAAGAGATGCCACAGACCCTTGGAGGACTGGCAGGCAGGGGTTCAGGAGATGGCATGGTGGAGAGTATGGGGAGAGGGGTCCCTCTGTTCCACCTCAGTACTGCCCCTCCTGTCTCCTTCCTCTTAGCTGACAAACAGATCCATCCCCAACCCTTTTGAATAAAAACCCTTCCTTGATCCTGGTCCTGCCTTACCCCTCCACAGCCGAGCTCCTAGGGATACTAGCCCATATTTAGTCTCTTTCCTCACCTCCAACTCAATCCTCAACCTACATCAATATGGTTCCCACCCCCATCACTGCACTGAAATGATCCTGGTAAATGTCGCCATCAAAAGACATGCTAACGCCAAATCCATGTACACGATGGAGTCTTAACTGATATTCATATTTCTCAAGCTCTTTGCAGCATTTGACTACTTTTTCTTGAAACAGTCTCTTCCCACGAGTGCTAGGACATTGTTCTTCTGTTTCTCTTCCATTCACCATTCCTTGCTAGTCTCCTTTGCTTTGAGCTCCCACTCTCTCTTCCAGAGTTCTGCTCTGGCCTTCTTCTCTTCTTACTTTGCACATTCTGCCTGTGTCAACTCACCCACCCTCGTGATCGAGTTACCACCTACAGCAGAGAAATCCTGGATGTATTTATGTCTCTCGCATTTTTTTCCTCCTTGAACTCCAGTAAGGATAGCCAGCTGCCTACTGGACATCTCTATTGAGTTGTGCCCCACATGCCCTTACATGTCTAAAACTGAATTATATTCTTCCCCAAACTGTTTGTCATGGATTGAATTGTGTCCCCCCCCCCCGCCCCCCAAATATCTGTCACCTTGGCTAGGTCATGATTCCCAGTATTGTGTGATTGTCTACACTTTTGTCATCTGATGGGATTTCCCTATGTGTTGTAAATCCTATGACTATTATGCTAATGAGATGGACTAGCAGCAGTTGTATTGATGAGATCTACAGGATTAGATAATGTCTTAAGCCAATCTCTTTTGAGATATAAAAGAGAGAAGCTAGCAGAGAGCCGTGGGGATCTCATACCACCAAGAAAGCAGTGCCGGGAGCTGAGCATGTCCTTCGAACCTGAGGTTCTTGCACTGAGATGCTCCCAGACCAAGGGAAGACTGATGACAAGGACCATCCTCTAGAGCCAGCATAGAAAAGAGAAAGCCTTCCCCTGGAGCCAGCACCCTAAATTCAGACTTCTAGCCTACTGGACTGTGAGAGCATAAACTTCTCTTTGTTAAAGCCATCTACTTGTGGTATTTCTGTTATAGCTGCACTAGATGACCAAGACACTGTTTCTCTCTCCAAGTTCCCCATTTCAGTGAGTGGCATTACTATCTGCCTAGTTGTCTTAGTGACCTAGTGCTGCTGTAACAAAAAATACCACAAATGAATGGCTTTAAAGAATGGAAATTTATTTCCTTAGAGTTCTAGAGGCTAAAATTCCAAATTAGGATCTTGGCTATATCAGCTCTTTCTGTGGTCTCCTAGTTTCTGGTGTCTGCTGGCAGTCCTCGGCCTTCCTTTGCTTGTAGACCAGTCCCCAGCTGGCACCTGTGTCCCCCTGTGTTTGTTGTTGTTGTTAGGTGCCGTCGAGTTGGTTCCGACTCATAGCGACCCTCTCTACGATGAAACGCTGCCTGGTCCTGTACAATCTTCACAATCGTTGCTATGTTTGGGCCCATTGTTGCAGCCAGTGTGTCAGTCCATCTTGTTGAGGGTCTTCCTATTATTCACTGACCATCTGCAAAGCATGATGTCCTCCAGCGACTAGTCCTCCTGATAAAAACCAAAAAACCAAACCCATTGCCATCAAGTGAATTCTGACTCATAGCGACCCTATAGGACAGAGTAGAACTGCCCCATCAGGTTTCCAAGGAGCACCTGGTGGATTTGAACTGCTCACCTTTTGGTTAGCAGCCATAGCACTTAACCGTTACGCCACCAGGGTTTCCACCTGGTAGCATGTCCAAAGTACATGAGAGGAAGTCTCGCCATTGTCGTTTCCAAGTTGCACTCTGGCTGTACATTTTCCAGGACAGATTTGTTTGTTCTTCTGGCAGTCCATGGTATCGTCAATATTCTTCACCAACACCATAATTCAAAGGCATCAGTTCTTCTTCGGTCTTGCTTATTCATGGTCCAGCTTTTGCATGCATACGAGGCAATTGCAAACACCAAGGCCTGGGTCAGGTGCACCTTAGTCTCTGTGTCTATTCTGCGCTTTGTATAAGACACCACACCAAGTGATGAGGTTTAGAACGCATACTCTCTGGTATGGCCTTATTAACATAACAAAACAATCCCACCTATTTCCAAACAAGGCCATGCTTCCACATACAGGGGTTAGGACTCCCACATTTCTTTTTGGGGGACACAGTGCAAGCTTTAACACCAGTCATCCAAATCAGAGGCCTAGGAGTCACCTCTGTGTCCACATCCAGAGTCTGTCCTGGCCACTCCCCACCAGAAATGCCTCCTTCCCATCTCCACTGCTCTCATTCAGACTCTTTTCCGGTTGCTCCTGGACCACTGGAAAAGCTTTCTAGCTGGCATCTCTGCCTCCAGGCTTGCCCCTTCTAATCCGTCCTCCCTGCTGCTGACAGAGCTACTCTGAAACACACATTTGAGTGTTATTTTGCTGCTCCAGTCCTTACTAGCTCCCTCTCGCTGCCGGGGAAAGCACAAACCCCAAAGCTTGGTACACAAGGCCCTTGCTTCTCCAGCCTCAGCTTTTGCCACTTACGCTGTGTGTGTCTCTCTCTCCGTCTCAACTTCATGAAATGACTGAGGTTTTTTGGAGCCCCTCTGCAGCCCTGCTGGCCCTGATTACAATGCAGAGGACCCAAGTCTCTGTCTCACAACAGTGGCTCCCAGCCTTCACGCATCTGCCTTCCTTTATTACTTTCAATCCAGTGACCTTCTGCTTTCAAAGATTCTGACTGCCTTTACTAAGCCATAGTTACTTCATTTCTCCCTTTGTGAATAAAACCTATTGCTGTCGAGTCGATTTCAACTCACAGCGACCCTATAGGACAGAGTAGAACTGCGCCATAGGCTTTCCAAGGAGTGGCTGGTGGATTTGAACTGCTGACCTTTTGGTTAACAGCCTGAGCTCTTAATCACTGTGCCACGCTACCAGGGTTCCAATCAAAAGCAACAAAACCTAAATTTTCACATTAGCCTGTGCAGATTTGTCCTGGATAAATGTACCATTTCCATTCACCTGTTTAAAGAAGTGAAAAATAGTTCACGTATCCCTTGAAGTCCAGGGACCTTGGTGGAGTGGATCTACCCCTGATTGAGAAAGAGACTTGGCCCAGAGGGCTGGGCGGCCTCCAGTTGGGCAGCGCGCCATAGGGCTCTCGATAACTCTCTTAAGGGAGTCGGTGCATTTGGCCTCATTTCCTCACGCTGAGCCTCCTTTGTTTTTGCCTCTGTGTGCTAAAAACAACAGTCCTTCCTCTTGGGGACAAGAACAGCCCTGAGTAGTGGCTCTGTAAGCTGATCATGTAGCAGGTAACTGCAGCTGACACAGACGAGGGGATAAGTGTGTCCTGACAATTTTATACTCAGCTCGCAGACGCGGGCACGTGGCTCTGGGCTTTGGGGCTGCGGTGCCCTAGTTGCCGTCTTCTGAGCAGATAGCTTCGTCCCTGGCTGCTTGGGTTGCAGTGGAGCTCTTCTGGCCCCCACCCAGTTGCAGCGAGAGCGTCCATGCCTTCCCGCCCGCATTTTCAGTAGTTCGTTGCTTGGATCCCTTCAGCTCTCCCTCACACCTTGAGCCAAATTTAAGGGTGTCGTTGTCTTAGCACAGCCTGTGGGTAGGTTCTGTGAAGTGTCATTCATTCACTCATTCATTCATTCATGCATTCTACTAATATCTGAGCACTGAGGGAGCCGTGGTGAGTAAGACAAGCACAGCCCCGCCTCATGGAGTTTACAGTCTAGATGGAAGATGGACAATAAAACAAGTTAATGCCAAGGAAGTCTGAGGAATCCTTTTAGGAAAGCACCTTTGCTGCCAAATGGAGACTCCATTGGCTGGAGCAGGACTGGAAGAGGGAGACCTGTTGGAAAGCTGGTGGTGGTGGCCTTTCCTACCATCTTGGTGGCAGCTCTCAAGGGTCCAGGCCCTTCAGGGGGTGTTTCTGGGCCATGCAAGGTGGAGTCATGATGTTATGGGGCATAATAAGCCACTCCTTCAACAAATACTCTCTGAATATCTCTAATGTGGCAGGAGAGCCTTGGTGGCACAGTGGTTAAGAGCTCAGCTGGCATCCAAAAAGGTCAGCAGATCAATCCATCAGCTACTCCTTGGAAACCCTATGGGGCAGTTCTGCTCTGTCCTATAGGATCACTATGAGTCGGAATCAACTCAGTGGCAACGAGTGTGTGTGTGTGTGTGTTTAATGTGGCAGCTACTGTGCTAGGAGTAGGTGAGATAGAATTCGCTTTAGATTCGGAATCAGAAGAGCTGAGTCCCAAGCCCACCTGGAACATTGGCTCTATGAACTTTGGCAAGTCCCTTCTGTATCTTTAGAAAGGGGATGATGAGACTAATGCAAGGGAAAGCATTAATTAAAAGGCTACGTAAGTATAAATACGGTAGTAGTGGCTACGATTATTATTGCTAGTTGCCAGCTTTGCCCATCAGGAAGGTTTTCTTCTTGGTGAGACAGTTATAACTGAGCCTTGATAAGAATTAAGGCCAACCCGTTATTTTACAGAACCACTTTAGCAATGTCATTGACATGCAAACACTGCCATACTTGTTACCGATTAATCTAATCTCTTTGCTAATGCTTTGAGTAGGTTCTTTAAGACCTTTATCACAACTTTTCATTTCCTAAAAGCAGATTTACCTTCAGTAGTTGAAAGTAGCTTTCTTATATGTCTTTAACAAGGTATTTTGCTGTTGTTGTTGGGTGCCCTTGAGTGGATTCCAACTTGTAGCGACCCTATATGACAAAGTAGAACTGCCCCGTAGGGTTTCCTAGGCTGTGATCTTTAAGGGAGTACTTCTCCAGGCCTTTTCTCCTTTGGAGTCGCTGGTGTGTTCGAATCCCCAACCATTTGCTTAGCAAAGTGCTTAAGCATTGTGCCACCCACAAGGGCTCCTTAGGTATTTTGCTAACTCAGACTAAATTTCTCTGTTACAAACACCCAGGTGCTACTGCATAAATGAATGAGATTCATACAAGTCTGTAGGTCCATTCACCAAATTCTTACCTGTTAAATAATACACGGGCAAGAATTTTATCAAGCACAGGACACTGACCTCTCGGCGAGGCCTATAGAACTGCAAGGCTTAACAGTCCCCAGCACCGCCACCTTCCAGTCCTGTGTCTCCTCCACAGAGGCAGCCACTTTTAACACTTCTGGCTGTTCATGTGGCTATCTTTATATTTCTAAGTAATTTGCTTATATTGATATTTCTTGATTTGTAAATTTTAGATATTATCTATTGACTCCTTACGTATGGAAGATGATGACAGTTCCCTTCCTTGATTCGCGTTCTTCCTTCTTCCAAGAGAGTTGTCTCCCAACTTTGGTTTAAATCAATAGTCACTTTACAGTATGATGACTTTTTAAGTACTGTTCACTACTGAACCGAGAAGTGTACTAAGGTGATACTTTCTTAATTTTTTTTCTGACTTTTTGTTTTTCCAGGAGTCAATAATCATTTGGTTTTTTTGGTAGTGTTTTCTGTGTCTGTATAAATAATTCTTGCCAAAATCCCCAAAAGAACTCTAAATCTTTCTTAATTACTATTTCCCATATGGTCAAATAGGCTATCAATTACATTTTTTTTTTTTTTCATGGAATCGTCATTCCTTAAGCCCTCTGACCACCATTCCAGTTTGGGCTGACTTTTATCTAGGTTTGCTGCCTAGTTATCTTGGAACTTCACTGCTCTTCTGTATTGGATTTCCTGTTTCCTAAATCCATATCTTCCTGTTTCTTGGATTACCTCCCTTGTTTTGATGGAGCACATCCTGTGGTAATTTCCTTAGTAAAGGGGTGTGAGAGGTAAATATTTCAAGATTTGACTGTTTAAAAGCATTCTTTTTTTCTACTCTAATACTTAACTGATGGTTTGATGAGGCATAGAATTTAAGGTTAAAGATAATTTCCCTCAGAATTTTGAAGACATCAGTCCATAGTCTTCCAGCTTCTAATGTTGTTGATGAGAAGTCTGATGTCATTCTGATTCCAAGCCCTCTGTATGTGACCTGTGCACACACCCTCTTCTCCTCAAAGAAGCTTAGGGTCTTCTCTTTATCTCGGGTTTTCTGAAATTGTACAATGGTGTACGTAGTAAGAGGGTCTATTCATTTATTGTGGCCTTTTTGGTTTGGAGACTCATTTCTGGGAAATTTTCTTATGTTACTTCTTGATAATTTTCACCTCTTCATTTTCTCTCTTCTTTCTGAATTTCCTGTAAGTTAGATGCTTGAATTCCTAGATTGATCTTTGTCTTAGTTACCTAATGCTGCCATAATAAAAAAACACCAGAGATAAGTAGCTTTAAAGAACAGGAATTTATCATCTCATAGTTTTGGAGGCTAGAAGTCTAAATCAGGGCATTGGCTCTAGGAAGTGTCCTTCTTGTTAGTAGCCCCAGGAGTTCGTTGGCATTTCTTGGTGTTCCTTGGTGTTCTTTGGTCTTCCTTGGTGTTCCTTGGCATTTGTCTTCCCTCTGTGTGTATGTCTCTTTGTCTGTTCTGCTCTTTTTATAACTCAGATGTGATTAGATTTAGGACTCATCCCTCTACTCTGATATGACTTCATTAACATAACAAAAGAAAACCCTGTTTCCAGACAGGATCACATCCATAGGTACAGAAGCCAAGACTTCAGTACATAATTTTGGGGGAACACAATTCAATCTACAACAATCCTTAAGTGTTCTTATCTTTTCTCTCCAACTTTTAATCTATTTTACATTTTGTTCTTTCTTCTGAGAGAGCTCTACAACTTTTCTTCCATATTTTCTGTTGAATTTTTTCAGCTACCGTATTTTAATTACTAAGAATTCTTTCTTTTTCTTTGATTGTTTCTTTTTAAAATAATCTGTACTTGTTTCATAGGTGCATTATATTCTATGAGAATATTATAGTTTTTTTTCTTTTTGTACTGTTTAATATTTCTTTATGTTCTGCCTTTCAAATTGGAGGCTGCTTTGACGATTCAAAATTAAGACTGAGACAGGAAGGGGTGCTCTGTGTGCTTGGGTGGGACTTGCCAACACTTGGGCATTACTGAAGATTGGGTTGAAATTTTAGCCATTTCACTGGGGGGAGGTGGTGCCTGGCTGTCTACATCTGTAGGTCTTTTATCTGAGCTTGTTTATTTTCTACAGAGGAGAGATCTCTAATTTCTTCCTGGGATGGGGAGTGAGGGAACACACCTGGATACCACCTTGGAGAGGGTGGAAGGGTTAGGCAAGTTTGCATTTAAACTTTTACTGAAGCTCCCTGTTTTGCGTAAGGTGCTTTTCCCTTGAGCTGTGCTGTGCCTGGTGTCCCCAAATCTACAAGCCTGGGGCTTTCCTGGTTCATTCCTTCACACAGTGAACCTCTCCTTTTCTGTGATAGGGGAGGGGTGGCCACATGGAGGCCCCAGACAGGAGAGAGGACTGGGGTCTAATTGCTCCTTACACACAGGCCTACCGGTCCCTCGGCTTTCAGCCCCAGGCCCACCCTACCTTCTGGCACCCCAGCCTTTCTGGGGTTCTGCGGTCCAGTATGGGTGCCCCTTACTTTACCTGTCTCAGCTTTGGTAACTCCTCTATCCACTTTCTGTTTTCCACAAAATCAGAGACATCTCATGTATTGTTGCTTCTCCCACTTGCCATGTTGTTGGGAGTTTACAGCTTTGCTTAGTCCTTTATTCTCATTGACTGGAGTTTTGGGAAAGAGAAAAATTATCCTGATGTCTGATCTGCCATGTTCAACAAGAAGCCCTAACTTCATTTCCATTTGTTTCCCAATATACTTAGTTGCGTGTACTGTGGGCCTGGTACTGTTCTAAGTGGTTCACATGTCTAATCTCAATGAATCATTGCAGCCACTCTAAAACCAAACCAAAAACCCAGTGCTTTCGAGTTGATTCCAACTTATAGAGACCCTACAGGACAGAGTAGAACTGCCCCATAGAGTTTCCAAGGAGCACCTGGCGGATTCGAACTGCCGACCCTTTGGTTGGCAGCCGTAGCACTTAACCACTACGCCACCACTCTATAAGGAGGTGCCAAGATCCCTGTTAACACCTGTGGAAGCCTAGGCAAGGAGAGCTTTAGTAACTGCCCAAGTGGCGAGTGGTGGAGTCTGGATTCAAGCGCAGTAGGTTCTAAGCTTCGACCACTGATGCACAGCATGTTTGGTGAAGTAGAGGGTCAGTGAGAATGAGGGAAGCCCTCCATGAGATGGATGGACACAATGGCCACAACAACGGACTGAAACATATCAACGATCGTGAACATGGCACAGGACCAAGCAGTGTTTTGTGCTCTTGTACTTAAGGCGGCTGTGAGTTGGAGCTGACCTGATGGCGGCTAACAACTGCAACAATGCAGTGCTGCCCCGCAGTACTGAGGGCACGTGCCCGTGTGCACGTATGAACCAGCATGTATTCACAGGGGAGGTGACTGTCGGTACCGGGGATGGAAGGGTTTTTCTTTGGAGCCAGAGAAGAAAGGCTGTACCAGTCTCTGGCTGTGGAAGGAGAGGCCCCAGGAAGTTGAGTTGGCTGGGAGGCTTTGAGCATCCCTGTACCTGGCACAGGCCAATTTCCCCAGGCTGGTGTACTGGCCAGGTGGTGATGGTGACACAGGCGGGCACTGTAGAGCAGTGGGTGGCAGAGGGGCAGTGGTCACCTGGGTGCCAGGAGCACATGGCCAGGGGTGGTCATGCCATTGATCAGGAATCCAAGGATGGTCCCCACCCTCCCCAGTGCCCTTTAGCCAGAGGGAGGTATTAAAGGCAGAGGGCAGAGGAGTGAGGGATCCAGATTCAAACCATCAGGCCGTGGGAGGAAGTTGTAACCCCAGGTTCTGTCTCCCTCTGGCCTGAAGAAATCACTGGTTCCCGCACACTGAAGGAGAGGCTTGTCTGTGGCAGCTGCCATCTTCCTACACGTACTCCCAGTCAGAGAATTGCAGAGTAATTCACTCCAGTGAGGTCGGGCCATGTTTCAGCACCTGGGATGTGTACTTTAAAGCCCTGAATCCAAATTACAGCATTAAAAATAACTAATGACCTCTAGTTTAAATGGACAGTTCCTAAGTAACTTTATATACCTTAGTGCAGGGAGCTAGGAAGGCTGGTGGTAGGTAATGCTAGTGCCTGAAAATTGTTAGAGATACCAGCAGCAGTAAATATTCCATTTTTGCAGGAGAGCTCACCAAAGTAATTTAATCCCTTTGATGCTTGTTGAAATTCAGGTGCCATGTCTGAACATAGATCTGCCATTTATACATATACTGTCATATTTTCTGTAGATGCGTGTATGTGATCACGTATAAAACAAGTTGCCTTGAGGTAGCCTAGTCGTGCTTCCTAACAGCATCCTCCAAATATTTTATGAACCACATCTTAGGTATTTTATGGCCACACATAGCGTTTCTGACACGCCACCCTGACTGTTGCTTCACTTAGCAATTGGCATTTGACCAGGAGGACTAGAATTCAGAAGATGGAAAGTAGGGGGCCTGTAAGGAGCCACATAGGTTCCTCAGTTCCCATAGCTCAGCCCTCTCTGAGTGGGTTCAAGGAAGCCTCTAGAATAGTGAGTGGGTGGGAAGCTAGAATTTCAAAATGTCCCTTTAGCTGATGGAAAAATCTGAGGACAGATAAGGCTGCATAACAGGATGAACATAACCACCAAACTCTACATGTGAAGGCTGGTGAGATGGCAGACGTTTTGTTACATGTATACATTTACCGCAGTCGTTG
This sequence comes from Loxodonta africana, assembly GCF_030014295.1. Lineage (NCBI taxonomy): Eukaryota > Metazoa > Chordata > Mammalia > Proboscidea > Elephantidae > Loxodonta > Loxodonta africana. Next base: position 52,760,444 of record NC_087366.1, read on the forward strand.
TTGTAAGTTGCTGTCGATCCGTGGCGACCCCATGCATGCAGAGTACATCTGCTCTACGAGGTTTTCAAGCTGTGACCTTTCAGAAGCAGATCACCAGGCCTGTCTTCTGAGGTGCCTCTGGGTGGATTCGAACTGCTAACCTTTCTTTCAGCTAGTTGTTGAGCACTTAACTTGCACCACCCAGGGATGGGTGTGGGGCTCTTGGGCTCCTTAGCCTCCAGCCTGCTTGGGGGAGCAGGTGGCCTGATCAGAGTATTTCCGGCCCGGCTAAAAAAGGCAGAAAGGTCACACAAATCAAGCACCGGCACGGCGTGTGAATTAGTCAGACAAGTTGCTGTCTAACAATCCTAGGTCCCAAGAACCCCACTTCCTGCCTTGTGCCTCGGGAATAAACCACGGCTTTTAGGTACCCAGTGCCGTCAAGTTGATTCCAACTCATAGCGACCCTATAGGACAGGGTATAAGTGCCCCGTAGAGCTTCCAAGGAGCGCCTGGCAGATTTGAACTGCCAGCCTTTTGGTTAGCAGCCATAGCACTTAACCACTGCGCCACCGGGGTTTCCGGCTTCTAAGTAGGCAGTGCGAAATTACTGTCATTTCCAGGCCATGTTTGCGTTTCCTTGAGGCCTTTTTCGTCGTGCTCTGCTCCAGCCGCGTGGTGACAGGTTCAGCTGTGTTTTTGCTGGAAATGACAGAGCACACAAGGTTTCGCAGCTGGCTTGAAAAGAGAAGAATAAGAAAAAAAGGGAAAGCTTGCATCTGGGACCTCAGGGGCCCAAGGGATGGTTCTGTGCTAGGGAGGTGGGTTTTCTGTCCTTGAGAAGTGCAGGCACCTAGTGAACACTGAAGTGCCTCCAAGCTGACCTACCACACTGGTTGTCGCCCAGTGAATTCTGATTCGTGGTGCCCCAAGAGTGTCAGAGTAGAACTGTGCTCTGTAGGGTTTTCAATGGCTGATTTTTTCAAAGAAATAGATTGCCAGGCCTTTCTTTCAGGACATCTCTGGGTGGACTTGAACCTCTAGATGTTTGGTTAGCAACCAAGTACATTAATGGTTTGCATCACCCAGGGACTCCAATCTAATCTAAGTTGTTGTTCTTATTAGTCTTTTAATTATTGGCAGTTGTCACCTGTCTGAGCAGTTGTACTTGCTAATGCCATTAGAGAAAATAGTTCAAATCTGATTTGAGGTATAAGTTTAGTAAGTGACCTCTGAGTGGATTCTTGTTAAAGGGTCTGAGGGACCCACCAGCCAACGTGCATGGGAGCCATGGAGAAACGCCTTCACCTGCAGTCAGTCAGACCATAAGTGCACCGTTAGCAGTGGTTGGGATGGGTGGGGGGGAGGAGGTGAGGGGTGCCGTGAACCACTGCAGTCGGTCAGACCATGAGTGCACCGTTAGCAGTGGTTGGGGTGGGTGGGGGGGAGGAGGTGAGGGGTGCCGTGAACCAGCGTATAGGTATAAGGTATTTTTACTGGAACAAAGATTCCAGATCACTGCTTAGCAGCACTCCTCACTCCATTCCTCTCTGCCGTTTTTACATCCCTTATTTCTGGTGAGTAAATACTTCTGTGATGTGTAGGAGCGAGCTGGCTACACGGGGCTCACCATCCATTTCCACTTGCTGTTGAGTCGACTCCGACTCATGGTGAGCCCGTGTGTATCAGAGTAGAATTGTGCTCCATAGGGTTTCTAGTGGCTGATTTTTCAGAAGTAGGTAGCCAGGCCTTTCTTCCAAGGCACCTCTGGGTAGACTTGAACCTCCAACCTTTCAGTTAGCGGGTGAGCACGTTAAATGTTTACACCACCCAGGGACTCCACCATAGGACTCCCGTGCTTTTACGTGAAGCCCACCAACTATAGTGAATTGTACCATGAGACTAAATGCTACAGTCAGCTATGTCTGCAATCTGCTTACTTGAACTTGTCTTCACTGTACTTCAACTGTGACTCCTATTGCCTGGGGTGCTAACTGTACGTTAGCTGCATGAGGCTGGAGACATGCACTTTTATTTCTATTAATGCCAGGAGAGAGAGAGAGTTAAAAGCAGTAACTGAGACAAATGGTGTTGTTATTGGCACATATTCCTCTTGCTGTCGACTAACCTATTTTATTTTTCTTAGCGTGGAGTTTATTTCCTCATTTGTCATTTTCTGAATCTCCTTGTTTAAGACTTAAAATTTGATGGGGGGGTCGGTGGGGAAGACAATGAGGGTCTTAGGCAAGAATGGAGATACTCCAGGAGAACTCGGAAGGCATATTAAGCAGGTGAGAGAAGAAAGGCCTGGGGAATTTTCTGAACAGATAACTTTTATTTCTTAAATATGAAATGCTATGTGGGTTCTGTTTTGGTCAGAAATCTAGCCTTTCAGGTTTTGGACCTTTGGTGGCTTTTCCCTGCTACAATGTGCCAATGTGCTTTTAATTTAGGGGTGGGAATAGAGAAATTGCAAAATCTCCTTAACTGAGAACATGCTTGGGAATCAAATGGTTGTGAAAATGAGGATGAATGTGAGTGGCTTATCCAAAGAAATGTGAAATGAGAACAAGTTGAAGTAACATGCATGACGGAAGAGTCTCCCTTCTTTCCTGTCTCCTTCCTTCTGCCCATCTGCCCATTCACTGAACAACTTTCATGTCCATGGGAAAGGGCCAGTGGTAAGAACTTTTGGAACTCAAAGTTAAAGCTGGAGTGTGTGCCTTCTAGGAGTTTGGAGTAAGACATGAGCACAAAATGCACACGGAGAATAGAGAGAAGAAATCCCCAAAAGGAATATGTAGAGGAAGCATGTGGTGGAGGGAGAGTTACAATCTTAGGGAAAATGACATTGAATTTGGACTCAGAGTGTGAACACATGGGGAAGGTCAAGTCCATTTCAGGCAAAGGCATTTCAGGCTCTTTGGAATGAGATTATAAAATTATGAAGTCAAAACAGACAGCCTGCCGTTATCCTTGTTCATCTGTTGGTTGAGAAAAGGGTAACTTGGGTAAATGAAGGCCATTGATAATCCCGAAACTTTACCTGCATGTGAGTTTCAGTCTTCCCCCTGATTTTAAGAAGGAAACCGGACTTAAAACCCCTTTTTCCCACTTGTCTCTGTATCCATTGGTAGGGCTGCTGAATTAAAGCAAAAGCCACTTCCAGAAAGTTCAGTGAGCTGGAGGGGAAACAGGGATGCTGGTGGACAGAGGGACACCGCCAAGTACTGGGACAGGACCATCAGCCTTCATACAACCGGAAGTCGGTGGTCACTAGTCAGGATCGAACTCAGAGGCTGATGTTGGCTTTCTTGGCACTTAGCTGTCCAGTGATGCATGCATCTGGAAGCCTGGTGGTCAGAGCGGAGTGCTGATGGTCGTCAAACTCTAGGCCAAGGTGAAAGTTTGTGGAACAGAGAAAAGAGCCAGATATTTCCATAGCTAGGACTTGCTTCCACCTGATACCACATCAGGATTTTTGAATAAATTGAATCTCACCTTCTAGAAGCCAGATTTGACCCTGAAATGGCAGAATCCTTGAAGGATTGTGAGGGTCAACTGGTCTACAAGTCAAGGCAGCGGGGGCTGTCCTGGAGGTACAGCTGTGACATGTGGGCTTGACAGCACTGGCTACCCAGCGAGCCTTGGTGACATGCCTGGAGCCAGGACTTGGGGGAATAATGAGGGCTTTGGGATGAGATTGATGAATGGCAGAGACAGCAGGACTCGTTGGTCTCCCTTTCCCTGGATAAATGGAAAAGGTAAACCTGTAAACCCAGAGGTACGTTTTGATCAGCTAAGGGGACCCTGATATTTCACCAGAGGAGTTGGGGACTCTTCCGGAACAGAATAGGTGAATTCTCATTCAGAGCAATTTAGATAACCCTGCCCCGGATATCGGATAGCCAGAGTGGTACGGGGACTGTGTAGGGGCTCAGTCCTGGCTCTGCCGCCGACTGTGAGACCTTAAGCAAGTCACTTAACCTCTCAGACCTCTGCTTCCTTATCTACAAAACAGAGCATATGAGGACTGAGCTGGGAGGACCAAGTAAAACACTGACCCGAGAGCCCTTTGTAAAACATGGAATGTCAAACAACTGTAAGATGTTAACAATAGCCATACTCAGACGTTTTGACACTGGGATTATTTTGTCCAGTTGCAGAGGTGAAAAACACAGATTTTCTTAAAAAAAAAACTTTAGCAAGCGCTGATTGCGTTACTTAAGACAAATGGCGTCACTCCCATCGTGTTCTCTCCCTTCAGTCTTGAGTGCAGAGGGAGAGATTGCCTTTGTGGACAAAGAGATTGGAGGCAGCTGTTGAGAACTGTCTTCTCTATACTGCAGTCTTCCTGGTGGTCCAGACCCAAACAAGAAATTACCCTTCAGTAAGATACATATTCAGCAAACTGGTATTTTCTGAATGGATGGTTTGATCAACGAGGCTATGTATGTGAGATGCCGTATCTTATTGAATCTTTGGGGCTGGTGACAACTCCCTGTGATAGGGTTGTGCAGGTGGCATCCTGCCCAAGAATGCTGGGCAAGGAGACAGCTTTGCTCATCAGGCATAGGCTCTGGCCTGAAGTCACATCTGCCCCTTTTTTAAAGACGCAAAGTCTTCAGAAGCCCCGCCTCGCTTGTTGGATTAGAGGAGCCCCAGAGTGAGCAGAATCTGGGCACTGTTCTCTAAGGGCACGCTCAGCCTGGTGAGCCCAAGCGTGGAGGGGCCACACAGTTAGGTTTTAACCATATAACAGGAAAATCATTTTCTCTTGTTCTCTGGGGCAAATGGGTGAAATCATAGGATGAGTTAAACCCAGTTTACAGGAAATTGCACGCATTAGTGAAATTTGGTATGAATTATGAATGGTCTTTCTTAGAACTCTGTAGAACTGCTGTAATTTCCAAAATTAATCTTCCCTGTCACCCTCAATGCAGTTTTGTGGCAGTCATGACTTTTCTGAGTTCTTTCTCATGGCTAACTTCAATCAAACGTTGGCATTATTTGGGAATTCTTTATTTTTTTTTTAATAAAGACCTTGGCTCTTGGGAAGGCTTCTCTCACTTTCCAGGGGAGACAGGAGAGAAGGGAAACTGATGCTGAGCCACCTAATGACAGCTGGTTTTAATTCCAGTCCTAGAAGAGCTCAGGGATGACCTAGCCAGGTCACTGAAACTTCCAGATGCTGCGGTTCCTTTCTGCCTTTGCAGAATGAAATCAAAGGAGTTATAGGCTCATCTCAACTGTATTGTGGGAGTGGATGTCACAGAGACACCCACGAATGAACTGCACGCTGGAGTCTGGTGTGTTGATCTTGGTGGGCATGAGTATGTGTTTATAAATAAAAACCCTGCTGGTGAAAACAGCAAATGTAACGAACTTGTTGTTGGTGCTAGCTGCTGTCATCGGCCCTCAATTCATGGGAACCCCACGCACAGTAGAACAGCATGCTGCCAGGAACCCCATGATTGGTTTTGGATTGGACCCTTGTGATCCATAGGGTTTTCACTGACTTATTTTCACAAGTAGTCACCAGGCCTTTCTTCCTAGTCTGTCTTAGTTTGAAAGCTCCGCTGACACCTGTTTAGCATCATAGCAACACACAAGCTTCTACCAACACACATGCAGCTGCGTGTGAGGTTCATTGGCTGGGAATTGAACCTGGGTCTTCCACATGGAAGGGGAGAAGTCTACCGCTGAGCCACCCGTGCTTGATAGTTCTACCTGGGGGTGCCCATCACCTCCTCATTACTTGTTTATGCAGACACCAGGTTCAGGCCTACCTTTACCAAGTGCTGATTTGGGTTGTATCTCATCAGCCTAAAATAATCCTTTGGGCCACTTTTTAAAAGTTTGTTGCCGTAGTGATGCAATGGTTAAGGACGTAGCTGCTAATCGAAAGGTTGGTGGTTCAAACCAACCACGTGGCTGCACAAGAGAAAGACCTGGAGATCTGCTCTGTAAAGATTACAGCTAAGAAAACCCTATGGGGCAGTTCTTCTCTGTACGCCTGGGGTTGCTATGAATCGGAATTGCCTGGATGGTGCCCGAAAACTACAGCTGCCATAGTAGAGTTGGATATCCTTCAAAGGTAACATCAAAGTGAATCCTGGAAAGGGAAATAACTATTTCTTGACTAATCTTGAGAGAAGGGAGGGTCAAAGCAAAGTGCCAAACCAAAACCCAAACCCATTGCCATTAAGTTGATTCCAACTCATAGTGACCCTTTAGGACAGAATAGAATTTCCCTGTAGAGTTTCCAAGTAGAGGCTGGTGAATTCGAACTGCTGACCCCTTGGTTAGCAGCTGAACACTTAACCATTTAGGGGAGTGGTAAGTTCCATGGAAATTAATTTTTCACTAGCTGAATCTTATTCCTTGTTCCTTTAGGATACACTAAAAAAAATAACCATTCGAATGGGAATCCTTCTAAAATATAGTATGTAACATATTTTTCCTATCTTCTTCAATAGAGAAAATTTTGTGTCTTGGGTCTTCATTGTGAACAGTCACTATTGTGTGATTCCCTAAGCCAGTGACAGCCTCAGCAGCCATTTGCCCAGACACCACATGGCCCCAGGAAGCTCTTAGAGCTTGGATTCTGTGCTTCGCTTTCCTCTTTCTCCGTGGCTGTCTGTGAGTTGTCACTTGGCACTGCTTCCTGAGCCCCTGTCTTCAGTTCACTGTCGTGAGCATTGACTGTGTGTTCATTGTGTGTCAGACACTGTACTGGACACTGAAAATGCTCATGGGAGATGTACGGACAGGGGAATGTGTAAAAACAAATGTTGTGTCCTTTATTTTCTGTAGTTTTTTACGTAGCAGCAAAGCCCTGCTTCCGCGGATGGTGAAAGACCCTAGAAGTTTATCTCTCTTAGGCTAAATTAGCTGCTTCAGTTTAGCTCAGTCTTTCTGATAAGTACTTGGGCAAATTAATTCAGGGTTTAAGCTTTCTACTTGGGCTGTTTCCCCCTTCTCAGAGGTTCTCCCTTCCCCTTTCTCTCTGAATGGCATCTGGCTGTAGGGGAAGCCTGGGTGGTCTCATGGCCGAGCGCAGTGCCATGCTGGGCCTTGAGCTCTTCTCCCAGAGACCCTGCCCTCTGACCACAGGCGCCTCCTGGCATCCGGCTGGAGTGCACACCGGGTGTAACTTTAGGTCTTGAGGTCTCTTGGCACAGCCGCCTGCTGACTGGCCCCTAGTCTCTGGGACTTGGCCTCATTCTCCATCTTGTCCATTGCCTGGGTGGCCCACTCTGCAATTGTGCTGTGAAGCCCCTCACCCCTTTCCAGAGCTGCCTCAGGGCAGGCTGGTGGCTCCCAGCGTCCCTTACCCATCCTCCACTGCAGCCCTTCATGCCAAGTGGAAGCTGAGGACTCCCCGGGGTGCTCTCTTGCGCCCCTTTTCTACCAAAAACCTACACACCACATTTCCTTTCTGTTGTAGCATCTTGTGTTGATTCTGAGGCATCTTGCAAGGTGGTCTTCTTTACACAGAGTCTCAGAAAGGAGGCAGGAAACAAAGGCCCTCAGCTTTTAGCTTCTTCCCCTCAACCTGTTTCTTTCTCCCTTCCCCTCCCCCTTCCCTCCCCCTCTCCTCCCCTCCCCTCCCCTCCCCTTCTTTCCTTTGCCCTCCCCTCCCCTCCCCTTCTTTCCTTTGCCCTCCCACACCTTGAGGATCAGCCCCCAAGATGTGGTGCTACCCCTCAGCCCCTCCCCTCCCCTCTCCCCGCAGCTCTCTCTGGGAGGCAAAGGGCTGTCTGCTTCATCTTCCTTTTGGGGTCAGTGGCAGCCTTCTCTGTCATTCCCTCCTCTTTCCCCCTCTGTGGCCTTCCTTGGTGCTTGCCCCTTTTCCCTAGGGAAGAGCTTAGCTGTAACTGTGAAGGCTGCAGTGATTGTAAGGGAGTGAAAAATACGTCAGTTTAATATTTCCAAAAGCATTCCTGTTACACAAACATAAATAAAACTTAGTCTTTGTCCATGAAAAGCTTGCTCTAATCTGGGAGATAGATTCATAACTTAAAATTTCCAAGTAATTTGATAAGTGCAAAGTCCCACTCAGTCCTCCATCACACACACACGTACACACACACAGTCACACTCACACACTCACAGTCACACATGCACACACACAGAGTCACACTCATGCACCCACACAGTCACATTCGCAAGCATGCACGCATACACACATGCATGCACACACACATACACCCATGCGCACACACACATATGTGCACACACGCACACATGCTCACACAGTTGCACACACATTCACACACATGCACTCGCACGTACGCACACACACATACACCCACATACATGCACACACACACTCGCAAACACACATACACTTCACACCCACATACATGCGCACAGACACACTCACACACACCCCCCAGGCCACCTACCCTTCTAATCTCCTACATTATGACATTTGCCAGCTTTTAACTTGTATCACAGTGACTTGTGTGTGTATTTTAGCTTCTAGAGGGCAGGAGCTTTATCTGTTTTGTAGCACTTGGCCCAGTGTCTTAAATTCATTAGTTAAAAAAAAAACAAAACAGTGTGTTTAGCCCTTCCTGCGTAACAAGCTTTATTCAAGGCACTGACGTTACGAAGATAAATAGAACAATGAACTGTTCGAAACTCACAGTCTAGGTCACGGTTCTCAACAGAATTCAAGGGGTACGTGGGCTTAGGTGAGAAAAAAAATGATCTTTTCATTTTCACTAATCTCTAGCTGAAGTTGGACGTTCCCTTTAATTATGAGCGCAGGGGATTGATCGGGATAACCTCGGCAGTGCCTGTGGCTTTGTCACCTGTAGAAATCACAGCCGTTTTCATGTCACTTGCAATTATTGTAGATATCTCAAAATACCATTTATGTTCATTACTCCTTCAAAATGAGGGTAATTATTAGACCCAGCAGTAAATCTTGTTATTTAATGTGTTACTGAAAAGGCTCATGTTTTAACATATCAGAGTTTTAAAAAAAAATTTTATTGTGCTTTAAGTGAAAGTTTACATATCACATCAGTCTCTCATACAAAAATTTATATACACCTTGCTCTCCCCCTAATGAGACAGCATACTCCTCCTCTCCACCCTGTATTTCCGTGTCCATTCAGCCAGCTTCTGTCCCCCTCTGCCTTCTCATCTCCCCTCCAGCCAGGAGCTGCCCACATAGTCTCATGTGTCTACTTGATCCAAGAAGCTCACTCCTCACCAGTATCATTTTCTGTCTTATAATCCAGTCCAGTCCCTGTCGGAAGAGTTGGCTTTGGGAATGGTTCCTGTCTTGGGCTAATAGAAGGTCTGGGGACTATGACCTCCAGGGTCCTTCTAGTCTCAGACAATTAAGTCTGGGCTTTTTACGAGAATTTGAGGTCTGCATCCCACTGCTCTCCTGCTGCTCCCTCGGGTGTTCTCTGTTGTGTTCCCTGTCAGGACAGTCATCAGTTGTAGCCGGGCACCATCTAGTTCTTCTGGTCTCAGGCTGATGTCGTCTCTCATTTATGTGGCTCATTCTGACTCTTGGGCTCATACTTACCTTCATATCAGAGATTTTTAAAAAATGTTTTGATAACTATATTTCAGTATGGTCAGTTTCCTTTATAATCCTATACATTTTATTTTATGCATTTAAAAACACTGTTTTGAGAAGGAGCCCATGAGCTTTACCAGATTGCTGGAGGGACCCCAGGTACAAAAAGATTTAGAACACCTGATCCAGCTGGATCAACAAACGCGTGTTTAAATAATCACAGCGACACGTAAGCACCAGGCTTGTGGGGTGAACACGGCGTTAGGGAGGTACAACGGAAGAAACGCATGTGCTGCCCAGAGAAGTCAAAAAGTCTTCCAGGAAGAGATGACATGTGCTTAGTAATGATGATGATAAAAATAGCTGGTATATGTTGATTACTTTTGCCCGGCAGAGTTCGAAGTGCTTTGTGTATAATACCTCCTTTACGCCTCATAACAGCCCAGGGAGATAAGTGCTTTGTTGCCCCCATTTTACAGTTGAGGGAACTGAGACCTAAAGAGGCTAGTTAAAGGTCATCCACTTAGGAAGTGGCTGATTCAAGGGTGAACACAGGTGGTCAGATTCCTGTGTCTCTGCCACATAGAAACTGTCTCGAAAAATGTTGAAGAAAAGCTGGAACGAAGACCTGAGCCTGAAGTCATGGCTGAAATCGATGAAATCCTGAAAGACGTGGAATGAGAGGGTATTAGAATAACGTGGAACCTTTGCCACTTGGAAGAAGTAAATCGGAAAAATTTAAAGGAAATACAGCTTCACACAGAAGCTTGTGTGTCATTTAACCAGTTCACCCAGTTGCCGTCGAGCCAACTCCAACTCGTGAGACCCCATGTGCGTTGGAATAGAGCTGGGCTCTGTAGGATTTTCAGTAGCTGATTTTTTGGGAAGTAGATTGCCAGGCCTTTCTTCCGAGACACCTCTGGGTGGACTTCGGCCTCCAGCCTTTTGGTTAGCAGCTGAGTGCGTTAACTATTTGTACCACCCAGGGACTCCGTGTGTCGCTTAAATGGTTTCAAAAACATTTAGGGCAAATTTGTGAATGACGGAGCAGTTAGTGGTGTGGGGCCGTAGTCCTGGGGTACAGGCCTGTGGACAACTGTCCATGAGCCCAGGGGCATTAAGGAAGAAAAGGTATCTTTATAACAGCCAACGTTATCCCCAGTCTCGGGCTTCGTGGACTGATGGGCAGCTTTTGATAGATTGGCGTGCAGAGCTGCAATGCCCTGAGACCTTCAGACTCAAAAGGCTGTTTTGCTCTTCCTGGGTTCCTGGCCAGGAGCTAAGGGCTGCGTTTCAGCAGCCTCCCATTTTCTAGAACTCTCAGCGGCCTGCTGCTCCATTGCTCTGTTCCACTCCAGGAAAACGTTAATGTAAGCAAGCAAACCCACCGCACCTTCCCCCATACCAGTCTATTTGATGCCCCAGGGCACTCAGGGTCACAGTGCCCTCGGCGTCCCTCTGTGTGGGCAGAGAGCAGGCCGCTCTGGCCAGGAGGGGGCCTGTCTTGTTCTGTGAGTGCTGAGCCTACCTCAGCTCATAAGCACCTGGCTGCCGTGGGTGGGGGTCTTTCTGCCTTCCTTAATCCCTCAATTAGGGTTTCTTACGGACCCCGCCCCCCACTTCCACCTTCCCTCCCCTCCCCTCACCAGGGCATTAAGCGCCGCCTTTGCCCTCTAACAGGGCAGCAGCCCAGGAGGCCCTGCCTGCTCTTTCGTACGTGAGATGTCTATTTAGTGGTGCGGACAGAGAGAGATGAAATGTCAGCAACTTTTCCTGTTTTTGTCCTACTTTAAGAACAAAACTGGGACTCCTAGAAGAAACAAACAAACAAAAATTTAAAAAACAACAGAAAGTCTCTTTCCTGGCTGAGGAAGGGCAAAGGGACGCCCTGTTGAGGGTTTCTGACGCGTCCGCCATCGTGCTGACCCTTAGGCAGGAGACTTCGTTGAACCCTCACCACAGCCCGGTTTAACTGACGAGCAGATGCAGCCATAACCACCTCGCTGGTAAGTGGCAGCTGGATTTCAGACCCAGATCTACTTGACCTCAAGGCCTTGCCTTTCCCTTTTCCTACCCATCCCACACTTCTGCGATGAGAAATGAAAGGCGGCGGGGGTGGGGGGAGGGGTGTTTCTGAACACATTTGCACCTTTATTTTCTGTGCTAGTTGGAAGTGTTCGTTACCATGAAGCTTTTGACTCTTTTGGAAAACGTTAAGAACAGTAGATTAAAATTCAGCAAGAAGAAACCTGCCCCTAAAAAAGAAGGTGACCCCGTTAAAGAACGGTGTTTTCCCTACTTCCGATGGAAGCCAGAGTGCAGTGTGCTCCCTGAATGTAAAAGCAGAATCTTCCAGAACCAGGTTGAGATCCGAGAAGTTCCAAAAGTCCTCTTGGGGCTTTATAACTGTGTGTTACTGAGTTGGGAACCATGTTCTCTCAAGTTTTATTTTTGTAGGGACCAACATTCCAGACGTTTGTGATGTCATACAACAGCAGTCAGACACACACACACCTTCCACGGGACCTTTGCACAGACCCATTGGGACTCTGCTGGACTCTGGGAATGCACGGCTGGCATCCCTGCAGCAGACCCTTCACTAGACGGTGACTTGGGTCCTTCTTCTCCCTGGCCACCTTGGTATTGTAGGATGTGGGAGAGAAGCCATGACAGATGTTTACGTAATGCCTACCGTGTGCCAGGAATAGTGCTGGAGAATCAGAAATGGCCCAGACATTATCATTGCTCTTAGGAGCTAAGGGAGACCTGGTGGCATAGTGGTTAAGAACTCAGCTGCTAACTAAAAGGTCGACAGTTCAAATCCACCAGGCGCTCCTTGGCAACCTTCTGGAGCAGTTCTGCTCTGTCCTGGAGGGTCCTCATGAGTCAGAATCGACTTGATGGCAATGGGTTTGGTTTTTTTTTCCCACATTCTTCGGACATGTTATCAGGAGGGACCAATCACTGGAGAAGGACAACATGCTTGGTCAGTGAAAAAGAGGAAGACCCTCAGTGAGATGGATTGACATAGTGACTGCAACAGCGGGCTTAAGCATAACTATGGTGAGGATGGTGCAGGACCACGCAGTGTTTCGTTCAGTTGTACGTGGGGTCACTGAGTCAGAACCCACTTGACGACACCTAACTATGAGGCAGACCAATAGCCAACGAGTCTACTATGGTGGGGGAAGGCCAGGAGGGTACCGACTTAGGTGTGGAATAGGCAGAACATAGGGACTGCTTCCCAGAAGAGGCAGTACCTTACCTGAGCCAGGCTCTCAGCACATGACCAGAAATCCCACCTCCCTGAGACCCCTCTATCTTTATTCTCATCCACCGGCACACTTGCTGCTTCTGCACCCACCACCTCATTGTTATGCACTGACGTGGTAGAAGAGCCTCCCTCCCCTCCCTCTGGGCTCTGGGTTTATGCTCTCAGGGACTCACCCCATCGATCTTTCTCTTTCATAAAACTCCTCTCCTTACTCTCTTTATGTGTATACACTTAATAAAAGTGTAAAAACTATTTTAAAAAGCAAACGAACAAACCCCTCGCTTGGCCCTGCATTCCCCTCTCGCTGTCATCTGAGTCCTCTGCCTCGTTTCTTGGCTGCCTTTCTGGAAAGATCCATCACTGGGACCATGTTTTCACTTTCCATTTGCTCTACAGTGCTTCCTCAGTCCCGCTTCCACCACTGCACAGACGCTCTTCTCAAGCCAGTGATGCTCTGTTAGTGCCATGGCCACCCTCTCAATCTCCTTGGTCTTCGTGTGTTCCCTGGCCCTGTTCCTCTTCTCTTCTTGAGAACACCTTTCCCTCTTCCCTGGGACTCAGCTTCTGGCGTTCCTTCTCTGTCTGTGGTTGTGTCGTCTTCTTAGACCACCTCATGGACATCTTTGCTTCTGATTGTCCCAGCTTTTCATTTTTAGTTTCTTCTTTACTCACTCTCTATTCTTTTCCTGCAGCGATGGGCTCAAACAGCCAAGATTGTGAGGATGGTGTGGGACTGGGCAGTCTCAAGTTCTGTTGTACATAGGGTTGCTATGAGTTGGAACTGACTCGAAAGCACCTAATAACAACAAAACCAGTAAAGCATATAAATATATATCAAGAGAGACTTATATCAAGGAACTGTCTCACACAGTTGTAGAGGCTGGAATATCTCAAGTCCGTGGGTCAGGATAGAGGCATCTCCTGATTCACATAGTTACAGGGCTGGCGAACCCCAGGTCAGCAGGTCAGGGAATGGGGCTCTTGCTCACAGGCTTCAAAGATGGACAAATCCCAAAATTGGCAGGCAAGACCACAGGTAAACTTCTAACTCAGGTCCCGTGAGCAGGAGATCAGACAAACAGGAGCCAGCTGCAGGATCCAGCGCGAGCAAAAGCCCCCCAGCCTTGCCAGAATGTCCACCTATATTCTATACCGGCCACACCCCCAAGGAAGCCCCCTTTCAACTGATTGGCTACTCACAGCAGATCCCATCATGGAGGCGATCACATCATAATCAAATCTCATCATGAAAGTGATCACAACATCACGCGACTGCCGAACTACACCATAACTGCCAAACCAGTGAGAATCGTGGCCCAGCCAAGTTGACATACAGCCTTAACCATCACAGTCGCAATGAGTCAGAACCAACTTGATGGCACCTAACAACAATAACGACATTCTTTTCCTAGGCGGTCTCACAAAACTGTGACCTCAGCCACCTCTTGGGTCACTCCCAAAACTCTGTCTCCAACCTGGATCTTGTCTTATGAATTCCAGACCCATACAGCCAAGTGCCTACTAGATACCAGCAGGTTCCTCACACTACAGCATGTGCCAAATTAAACTCTCCTTCCAACCCAAAAATGGTTGACTTCTTTGTAGACACGGCATCAGGCTTGAGCCCTTCACTGCCACACTCCACCTTTCATCAGTAGTAAAGTCCTGTAGATTCTGCCTGTTGGAAATCTCCACTCCCTGTTGTGATCCCTTCACCACTGCCACTGCCAGCATGCAGGTGCTAATAATTCCTGCCCTCCTGTCATCTCGCTGGCCTTCCTGCCTCCACACCTCCCTCTGATCTGTTCCTGGAGTGTGCCTGTGCAGTAGAGGGTTGGCCAGGTCATTCCCCTGCTCCCAGCCTTTAGTGAGTCCCCATGGCTTCCCTTGGTTTCTCACATATGGACCTTGGAGCTTGACCCCTGCGTCTCACACTAGCCACCTGAACCATCTCCTCATCGTCTTCCCTTTCTCCAGCCATGTTACTCAGTCTACTTCCCATGATGCTCGATGAGTATAAACTCCTTTGTGGCTTTTCCTATGCTGTTCCTTCTGCCTGGAATTCCCTTCCCTCCTTCTTTCCCTGGTCAACCCCTATTTATTAAGACTCAGTTCAAGCATTAGCTCCTCCGGAGTCCATGTCTCTGACTCTCTAGGCTGATGTAGATGCCTCTGAAGGCCCCTTTGCATACCTTATCACAGCACTTGTCACATCACGTTAATGGCTGAGGTCTCCTTCATGAGCTCCCAAGGCCAGGGATGAGCACTACTTATCTCCCCAGGGTCATTCATAGCATGATGATTTGGTATAATTCCCACATGTCTCACCTGGGTGACTAGGTAGATGGTGATGCCGTTAACCCAGATAAGGACAACAGGGGAAGGAGCCGGTTAGTTTTGGATAAGATGATGAGCTGTGTTTGGCTGTATTTGAAGGGACACAATGCAGGTGAAGCAGGCCAACCTCCCACAGAGTACACTGACCCTGGGCAATGCACTTCTGGAAGTTGAGGGGCAGCAGCCAGGGGCCCCATTTTTACCAGAACCTCCCCCATCCTTGAAATACGAAGAACTGAGAATCAAAGGACTGACTATTGGGAGTTAGGAGAGAAACTGGAGTTGACTATTTTAGCAGGCTGGACCTGGCTCTGCACATCCTGTGTCAAAGCCAGACTCTGTTGCTTCACTTGAGTCCCCCTGTCTGTTACTGCTCCACAAGATCCTCTCTGCCAGTCCATCTCTTCGGCCTTCACCTGCCCACCTGTGTGTTGTTGTTAGGTGCCATCTAGTCGGTTCCAAATCATAGTGGCCCTGTGTACAGCAGAACGGAACACTGCCCGGGCCTGCACTATCCTCAGATTCTTGTGCTTGAGCCCATTGTTGCAGCCACTGTGTAAGTCCATCTCGTTGAGGGCCTTCCTCTTTTTCGCTGACCCTCTATTTTACCAAGTATGATGTCCTTCTCCAGGGACCAATCCCTCCTGATAACATGACCAAAGTATGTGAGACCAACTCTCGTCATCCTTGTTTCTAAGGAGCATTCTGGTTGTACTTCTTCCAAGATAGATTTGTTTGTTCTTTTGGCAGTCCGTGGTGTATTCAATATTCTTCACCAACACCACAATTCAAAGGCATCAGTTCTTCAGTCTTTCTTATTCATTGTCTAGCTTTCACGTGCATATGATGCGACTGAAAACACCATGGCTTGGGTCAGGCACACCTTAGTCCTCAAGGTGACATCTTTGCTTTTCAACACTTTGAAGAGGTCTTTTGCCGCAGATTTGCCCGATGCAATCTGTTTGTTGAAACATCTCAATTGATATTCCATCAATTCCTGGAGACTTGTTTTTCATCAGTGCCTTCAGTGCAGCTTGGACTTCTTCCTTCAGTACCATCGGTTCCTGATCGTGTTAACTCCTGAAATGGTTGAACGTCAACCAATTCTTTTTGGTATAGTGACTCTGCATATTCCTTCCATCTGCTTTTGATGCTTCCTGTGTCATTTAATGTTTTCCCCGTGGAATCCTTCAGTATTGCAACTCGAGGCTTGAATTTTTTCTTCAGGTCCTTCAGCTTGAGAAATGCTGAGTGTGTTCTTCCTTTTTGGTTTTGTATCTCCAGGTCTTTGCACGTGCCATTATAATACTTTACTTTGTCTTCTCAGTTGGCCCTTTGAAATCTTCCGTTCAGCTCTTTTACTTCATGGTTTATTTTGCTTTAGCTAATCGACATTCAAGAGCAAGTTTCAGAGTCTCTTCTTTTTTTTTTTTTTTAGAGGCTTTAAACAATGCACATGTATTATCTCACAGTTTCTGTGGGCCAGGAGCCTGGGCATGGCTTTACTGTATCCTCTGCTTAGTGTCTCACAAGGCTGTACTTCAAGTGTCTATCAGACTCATCTGCAAGCTCTACTGGGGAAAAACTCACTTCCAAACTCAGGTTGTTGGCAGGATTCATTTTCTTATGCAGAATGACTGAGGGCCTTGGTTTTTTGCTGGATATCAGCTGGAGGTTGCCCTTAGGTTCTGGAGATCACTCACAGTTGCTAGAGTCTGTCCACAGTTCCTTGCCAAGTGGGCTTCACCAGCATAGCTGCCTACTTCATCAAGTTAGCAAGGAGAGTCTCTAGCTCCAATAAGCTAAGATATAGTCTTATATAAGGTAAGGTAATCACAGGGGTAACATCCCATCATCTTTTCTGTATAACATAAGTTAATCACAGAAGGATTTGAATGTAAATCCTTCACTTTTGCCATACTCTCTTGGTTAGAAGCAAGTCACAGGTTCTACCCTCACTCCAGGGCTAGGGATTATACAAGATACGATGTAGTGAATTACTTAATTTGGCCGTTTTAGTCATGCATGATCTCGTAACTCCCACACAATGATTGGGAAGGACCTATGCAAATAAGGTGTTTGTGGCCCACCAAGCGGATTGGACAGCTTGCAAACTATGCAGATAAGGTGCATGGAACCCTTGGGGTGGGGGTAGGACCATGCAAAGAAGGTGTATGGAACCCTAAAGGGGGGATTGGTCAGTTTATTGGACAGAGTCTCTTCTGACATCCATTTTAGTCTTTTTCTTTCCTGTTTTTTTTTAATAACGTCTTTCTTCATGTATGATGTCCTTGATGTCATTCTTCAGCTCGTCTGGTCTTCAGTCATTAGTGTTCAACATGTCAAGTCTGTTCTTGAGATGGTCTCTAAATTCAGGTGGGATATACTCAAGGTTGTACTTCGGCTGTCATTGACTTGTTCTAATTTTCTTCAGGTTCAACTTGAACTTGCATATGAACAGCTAATGGTTTATTTTGCAGTTGGCCCCTGGCTGATGATATTGAGCTTTTCCATTGTGTCTTTCCACAAATGGCAGTCAGTTTGATTCCTGTGTATTCCATTTGGCGAGGTTCATGTGTAGAGTTGCCATTTATGTTGGTGAAGAAAGATGTTTGCAATGAAGGAGCTATTGGTTTTGCAAAATTCTATCATGCGATCTCCTGCATCATTTCTGTCATCAAGGCCATATCTTCCAACTACCAATCCTTCTTCTTTGTTTCCAACTTTTGCATTCCAGTCACCTGTCACCAGTACCCTGTCCATTACTGCGCCACCAGATCTGCTCTGTTAGTCCATCTCCCAGGCCTCCTGCCCCGCCATGGGTGGATCTCCCTGCCTCCAATGCCCTCCCTTGCCTTCTCTGACCAACCAGATTCTACCATTCAGGGTCCTCTAGAGGCAGAGTTGAGCAGGAAGAAAGAGCAGTCCAGCCAAACCTGAGTTTAGATCCCGGCTGCCTGTGACCTACTAACTCAGTGACCTTGAGCAAGTTACTTGGCGTCTCTGAACCTCAATTCCCTCAGGTGTGAAATGGGTGTAAGGTGAGAGTCCCAGCTCAAGCCTAGCTTTTTGCCCTATACTGGGCATGTTGCTGATGTGGTAGGTGGGTCCTGGACCTTGCTGTGGTTGTGTGCCAATGAGTTGATTTTCGACTCAGTGACCCCATATGACAGAGTAGAACTGCTCCGTAGGGTTTCCTAGGCTATAATCTTTATGGAAGCAGAGCAATAAGTCTTTCTCCTCTGAAGCCAATGGGTGCATTAGAACTGCCAACCTTTGTGCCACCAGGGATCCTTGGTTCTGGACCAAGAGGAAGCCTTTTTGAATGAGAAACTGAAGTGCTTCAGGGACAGGCTAATCTTAAGGAAGTCAAGCAGGCAGACAGGCTTGACCCAGTGGCAGTTATGGGGTAAGGAGAGAGTCCTAGTGCTTTGCAGTGTTTGTCACAGCTTTCCTCCTTCCCCTTCTCAGGGTTCATTCTGGCCAGGGTCAGGGGAGGACATGGAAAGAGCTCTAAGTGAAGACTGCAGGAGATGCTTACAGTGAGACCTCTGGAAGCCATAAGGTCCATCCTCCTGGCCTAATACTGGCAGCCCCATTGGAGTGATGTAAAAATAAAGGCAGTCCCCCTTCCTTCTCCCCAGGGCACTGGCCTCGTACCTCCTTACTGAGTGCTGGATAAATGCTTGAATAGAGTCATTCTGCTGGTGCAGTCATTAAGAGCTCGGCTGCTAGCCAAAAGGTCGGCAGTTTGAATCCACCAGTCGCTCCTTGGAAACCCTATGGGGCAGTTCTACGCTGTCCTATAGGGTCGCTATGAGTTGGAATCTACTTGACAGCAACAGGTTTGGTTTTTTGGGTTTTTAGAGTCACTCTCCATCCCTAATCCCTTACCATTTTGGTCCTTAAGATTTTTGCAAGTCATTTGGGGTTTGCTCTCTTGTCACTCTTCTTCCAAGGCTGTACCACACCTCTGTTTTTGTTGGGGAGAATAATTTTTTCCTTTTTTAAAAATTGTACTTTAGATGAAGGTTTACAGAACAAAGTAGCTTCTAATTGAACAATTGATACAATATTGTTTTGTGACATTGGTCGCCAAATCTATGACATGGCAACACTCTCCCCTTCTCAACCTTGGGTTTCCTATTACCAGCTTTCCTGTTCCCGCCCGCCTTCTAGTCCTTGCCCCTGGGCTGGTGTGCTGGTTTAGTCTCGTTTTGTTTTACGGGCCTGTCTAATCTTTGGCTGAAGGTGAACCTCAGGAGTCACTTCATTACTGAGCTAAAAGGGTGTCTGGGGGCCATAATTTCAGGGTTTCTCCAGTGTCTGTCAGCCCAGTAAGTCTGGTCTTTCTTTGTGAGTTAGAATTTTTTTCTACGTTTTTCTCCAGCTCTTTCCTGGACCCTCTATTGTGGTCTCTGTCAGAGCAGTCAGTGGTGGTAGCTGGGCACCATCTAGTTGTGCTGAACTCAGTCTGGTGGAGGCTGTGCTAGTTGTGGTCCATTAGTCCTTTGGACTAGTCTTTCCCTTGTGTCTTTGGTTTTCTTCATTCTCCCATGTTCCAGATGGGTTGAGACCAGTGTACCACACCTCTTATATGCATCCTTGGCCACCTTGGTGCCTTCCTGCCAGCCTTTGTACACAGGTTTTAACACCTGAGCTCACTGAAACCACGTAGATTTCCCACTTTCTCAACACTTCTGAGCCATCTTTTCTTCTAGAGTCTCACTATGAAATTGGCCCTATTCGCTGACCTTTTGAAAGCCTGCTATTCTACGCGTAGGCTTTTAAGGCAGGCTTTATAAGTCTGCCATCCCTTCCCTTGCAATCAGGATTTCAGCCCTGATCCTCCCACTGTGCTGAATATTTCCACTCACTGAGTATTTGTCCAAGACTTGGTGTGGTATTTCATTCAATCCTTGTAACATGACATACAGATACTATTTCCCCCATTTTGCCAGTTAAGAGGCTGAGTATCAGGGAAATTAAATGTCTCGTAACCTGCCTAAAGTCACAGAGATGAGTGATGATGAAGCCAGAACTGACCTCCAAGTTTTCTGATCCCAATCTGGACCTTGATCGTTCACCGTGTCCACCACTATCTTACTACCACCCTTGGCTCTGAGGGCTCTGTCTGTTCTTTGTGTCTTGCCCACCTCTCAGACTCCACCTTCTCTGCATGGTCTTTGCACTTCCATCAGCAGGTTATCAAGAATTGTCACCAGGTAATGTCTTCCTGTTCCAAGGTTGAAAATCACCTCAGAAACACACTGGCTTTCACCTTTTCTTTCTCCACCTGCCTCACTGGCTGATGGATGACGCTGTAAGTAGAGATGGGGAAGGTACCTGGATGGTGCAGGTGGTTTGATCTCAACTACTGACTGAAGGGTTGGTGTTTAGAATCCACCCAGCAGTGCTATGGAAGAAAGGCCTGGTGACCTACTTCCATAAAATTGCTGTTGTTATTGTTGGGTACTGTCGAGTCAGTTCTGACTCAGCGTCCCCATGTGAGTAGAACTGCCGCACAGGGTTTTCATGGTGTGATCTTTACAGAAGCAGATCACCAGGTCTTTTGAGCCACCAACCTTTCAGTTAGCTTGACTGTTTTTGCACCACCAGGGCTCCTTTTTCTAGAAGATTACAGCCATTGAAAACCCTGTGGCGCACAGTTCTACTCTGAAACACCTGGGGTCTCCACGAGTCACAGTTGACTCAATAGCAGCAGGTTTAGAGACAGAGACCCCAGTGGGGTTGTGTCCACCCTGAATCTTGGAGACCCCGTGTGTACCAGAGCAGAACTCTGTGCCCTAGAGGGTTTTCAGTGGCTGATTTTTCACAGTATGTCATCAGATCTTTCTGTGCCTCCGAATGAACCCGAACCTCCAACATTTTGGTCATTGTCAGATTACATTTGAAACACCTTACAGAGTTTTCAAAGCACTGTGGATCCTTGGCTCCCTGGGTGCCCCATACCTCTTAGATAAGGTGACTAGGCTCTGGAATGCTCTGAGTGAGCCCGAGTGAGTGATTTGATATGGCCCACTTTTTTTCTGTCATGCAGAGCCGGGGCCCAGGCTGGTTTTAGTTCCCAGCCTATCCTATTTGCCAGCTAATGAGACAAATTGCAGGCTCCATAAAAAATTAAATAGCAGCTGGTTCATTTTCTTCCTGTCGAACTTTGAAATTATGACGGTCTCATTTGCATGGCAGCTCAAGGTATGAATATCTGGGCCTGCAGGATCCAGGAGTCCTTAAATTTAACCAGAATCATATGGTTTTTTTCAGATTGGCTGGCATAAAATATTTTGAGCACCACCATTCGTGAACCGAACCATTAGCCTTGCAATGGAGCACCTGACTCCTGCTCACCCTGCTGGCTGCTAATTAATAATAGCTTACAGGTGGAGGCACTACCTGAGGCTTCTCACTGGACTAATACCAAAGGGATGAAATTAGAAAATGGATTAAGCTTAGAGAAAATGAGCAAATGGCTGATTCGTAGAGCGTAAAGCTCCGTGTCGTTCTCCAGCAATAAGGGGAAGCAGACAGAGATGCTGTGTGGTCTAAAACTTACGTGCAGACTTTTCTGTTTTTTTGTTTTGTTTTGTTTTTCCTGGCCAGTAAGGATAGTACAGGCTGCATTGTGACTAAATTGAGGCAGATCTATCTGCTTCTGTGTCGTGGAGGTTTGGGGATTTTCTAAGATTTTGCAAAGAAAACAAACAGGAAAAAAAAAATGAGTATTTCTGAGTAAACAAGTATCTGTTTGCCATATTTTCCTTGCATTCATTTAAAATTAATTGATTCCCATATGTGACTGCTCACTGACACCCTCTGCTTCAGTCACCGCTGTAACATGACGTTTTCAGGGAACATTTACAAACCCTAGAAATCTGAGGGTAAAAGGTTCCAGGCTTTGGTGCCCTTTAGTGACTATGGTTTTTTTTTTTCCTGAAGCAAAGCTGTTCACCAGCAGCACAAGGCTGCCTGGAGGACACCTTACGTCATTTGTAGTGTCTGCCTTTATCCTTCAGGTAGCATTTAGGCTCAGATCAGAGAGAAGGATATTTGTTATGGGAACTGGTGGCATTTTATCAAACCGTTCCTGAGTCACCTCCCGCCTTCACAAACCGAAGAACTCCACTGACAACACATTTTTAATACAGTGCTTGGGAAATTAAGTCATTTCAGATAGGATGTAACGGTTCATTATCAATCCCAGCCAGGCGGCAGGCTTTTCCGCGACACCCATCTGTTTTGTTTCGCGCCCAGTCTCGTGGCGCCTGCCCGCGTGAGCACCACTGATTTTCAGTATTGAGACCCTCCTGGGGGAGGAGAAGCTATAAAGCAAACCCACAGCTTTCTAGATGTCAACAGCCCTTGGGTGCTTATGGCAGACCTGCTGAGGCTCGGGCGTCTCAGGGTTAACGCCACCCCGCACCCAGGGAAATGATTTAGGGGAGCCACTAAGGGGACGCTGTGTTATTTGCAGACGTCTCTGTGGAATTTAATACCCACCAGAGCAGAGCTGGTGCTCCGTGCCACGTTCCAGCGGAAACTTAATGTCTATGTGTGTGTGTTTGTTTGTTTTTAATCTTTGGGACTGTGGGTCTGTAGAGAGTCACACCGGCCATTTCTCAGCCCCCAATTTAACACTCCCTTGCCATCAGGGCTCATATTTAAAAAAAAATAACATTTGTTTCTTGATTATACATGTTCATTTTAGAGAACTTGGAGAAAACACAAACGTATAAAGAAAAATACAAAGATTACTCGTAACTCACAACCCCAGTAACACAGTTAATATTTAGGTATATTGCTTTTCAGTCTTTTTTTCTATGCACATGCGTACTTTTTCTATGTTTTACAAAAAATCACGCTGTATGCACGGTTTTGTATTTTGGTTTTCTAGGTACTTTCAAATGGAGGGCACTGTCCCATGTTTATTAACATTTAACGATTAGATAATCTTCAAAAGCATAGTTTTAACAATACTTTTTCAGAGTATTTGATCAGGTGAGTAGATCATTAGGGGTTGTGTTGGAACCGAACAATAGGGGGACCCGGTTCAGCGCTCCTGGGAAGGTGCTGCATGGCCAGTTTCCAGATCGGGTGCCACGAGGTTTCATTCAGGGGCCCCAGGGGAAGGATAACAGGAGTCCACACCCGTGCTGCAGGTCAAGGTCATGTCACACCACTTGTGCTTACAGAAGAATCACGCCAGTAACTGGTTGCCGTGGAGTCAATTCCAACTCATGGCGATCCCACGTGTGTCAGAGGAGAACTGTGCACCACAGGGTTTTCAGTGGCTGGTGGATGTTTCAGATGTAGATTGCCGGACCTTTCTTCCGAGTGCCTCTGGGTGGACTCTAGCCTCCGACCTTTAGGTTAGCAGTGGACATGTTAACCCTCGCACACTGGGGCTCTGTAAGAGTCACACAGCAGGCTTCAGAGGCTGACCCTGACATGGAGAACCCTGACTGGAGTCGTTTTCCTCTCTGCTTGGAACTCAGGGAGCTGCAGCCCAAGGGGAGACAGCTGTGCAGCACCACGAGAGCAGGAAAAAGCTGAAATGTGCAGTGCTCTTCGGCCTGCTCTCTAGGACCTCTGTCTCTGACTGACACAGTGAGCCACCAGTGAGGGCCACCTTCAGTCCAGCACGCCCTGGTGCCATCAGCCTTGTCCAGGGCTTGTGCTGGCCACCTGTTAGGTATAGAAACAGAACTTGGTGCCCTTGGTGTGGCACTTTATAAGCAACATAGAGCAAATGGAAAAACCAAATTACCCGTTTTGTGGATGATAAAATAAGGGCAGAAAACTCTCTACTAACCAAAGTTCTGCCAGGGCTTCTCCAAAAAGACAAGTCCTTTGGTAGATGTGTTTTGTCCTCAGGAAGGACTGTCATCTAGGCCTTGCACATTCTGGAACAGCTGCCACCACGGTAGCTCCACCTGTTAACACCACACGTACCAGGACTGAGGCTTAGCGTGGAGACGAGGCAGCAGGAATGCCGCCTTCCTGTATTTCTCCAAATCAAATGTAATCTGCTTTGAGCCCCCAACTACCTGGCTGATGAGTTCAGTTGTGTGTCTGTGTGTGTGCCTGTATGTCTGTGTGTATGTATCAGTGTGTGTCTGCGTGTCTGTATGTGTGTGTCTGCATGTCTCTGTGTGTCTGTGAGCGTATGTATGTGATTGTGTGTCTGTAAGTACCTATGTGTCTGCATGTCTGTATGTGAGTGTAAGTGAATGTGTGACTATGTGAGTGTGTGTATGTGTCTGTGTGTCTGCATGTGAGTGTGTGTCTGTATGTGTGTATCTGTGTCTGTGTGTCTGTGTATATCTGAGTGTCTGTGTGCCGGTATGTGAGTGTGTGTCTGTGTCTTTGTGTCTGTATGTGTCTGTATGGGAGGGACTGTGGGAGGAGAGGGCATGGACAGTTCTTTCACAGGGTCAGACAGGAATTCCAGGGATCTGGTGCCAGGCAGGGAAAGAACCAGGCCCTTAGTCCTTGGCAGCTGCCTTCACCATTGCGTCTTCCGCTGCACGGGGCGGCTCTCCAGGCAGCGTCTTGGGTACTGCTCTTGTGGGAGGGCTCAGGTTGTGTCTCCGAGCCTTACTCTGCTTATGCAGCAGCCCACGTCCCTGGGCAACAGTGCAGGCCCTGGTCTCTGTCCCCGAGTGGTCCCTAAGCAGCACTGCAGGCCCTGCTCTCTGTCCCCAAGTGGTCCCCGAGAAGCACTGCAGGCCCTGCTCTCTGTCCCTGAGTGGTCCCCAAGCAGCACTGCAGGCCCCGCTTTGTCTCTGAGTGGTCTCCAAGCAGCACCGCAGGCCCCGCTCTTTGTCCCCAAGTGGTCCCTGAGCAGCACTGCAGGACCCCGCTCTCTGTCTCCAAGTGGTCCTCGAGTAGCACTGCAGGCCCTGCTCTCTGTCCTGTCCTCTCCCACACTGGCCACTTTCTACTTCCTCAGTCTAAGTGAGTTTTCTTCCAACAGAAACCAAAAAATAAACCTATTGCCATTAAGTCAATTCTGACTCACAACGACTGTATGGAATCTGGGCCCAGGCCACCTTTCTGCCCTCTTTCTGCTGCTTCTCTGCATACACCCCCACGTCCTTGTTACACAAACCACACGTGGCTGCAAACGTGCCAGGCCCTCTGAGCCTCCATGCTGCGGCTCATGCAGCTTCCCCCGCCTAGTGTGTCCTGCTCATCTCCATCTTGTGATGTCCCAGTTGTCCTCTAAGGGTGAGCCCTAATGTCATCCTGCGGGGGACCTTCCCTCATGCACAACCCAGACAGAGCCAACCCCTCCCTCCTCTAGGAGCTCTGTGAAGGCTGCTGCTTGACCACTCCCACCCTGCATTTACCTGGGGCTGTGTCTCCTAGGGATGTTGTGACAAGGGCCTCGCAGTACCTTCCTATATTATCCTGGCCCAGATTTTCAACAAATGTTGGTGAAGACCGCGTCCTTTATCCATCACCAGCAGAAGGGGCTGAGATACACTTGTTCCACAGTGAATCCTGAGAACCTTAGAGGAAGCCCGAGGCCAGGGGCCCTGATGGAAAGCTGAGCCCTTGGTTCCAGTTCTGGCTCTGCCCCCCACCCACCCCCCAGCTCTCTGCTGTTTCCGTGCCCCTGCACAGTGATGGTAATGATCCCAATGGCTAATATTTATAGGGCAGCTGCCACGTGCCAGGCGCCACTGTAAGCGGGTTTCACGGGCTAACTCATTTCATTTTATGGACTGAAGGCTGAACCATCTATTAGATGGAATCCCTCTCTAGTTACATTTGGTCTGGGAGACCTTACGGATCACCTCCCACAGCACTGCCATTTCACAGGTGAGGAAATGGAGACTTGGAAGTGAAATGATTGCTCGGGGTAACTTGGCTGCTGGCAGAGCTGGCTGGTGGCAGGGCTGGCTGGTGGCAAGGATCCTAGCTCTTTGGCAGCTGAGCTTTCTCCCACATGACACTGCTTCTGTGGCAGGTACTGGCCTGGGTACTGGCCAGAGCCACACTTGTCTGAGCAAAATGCCTTACGAAGCTTCAACAGAGAGACGAAACTTTGGTATCAGCACAGCCTGACTCGTGGTTACCCCATAGAACAGAGCAGGACTGTCCCATAGGGTTTCCAAGGCTGTAAATCTTCACAGAAGCAGACTGCCACATCTTTCTCTCTCGGAGCAGCTGGTGGGTTTGAACCGCCAACCTGTTGGTTAGAAGCTGAGTACTTAACCACCGTACCTCCAGGGCTCCTTTCTACTAACAATGACAACTAGTAATGAGTTGATGGACAACACTTACCTATATCAATGGGATGCGTTGCAGCCACCGGAAAGCAGGAGGCTGGTCTGCAGGCAGCGGTACGCAGCCACCGGAAAGCAGGAGGCTGGTCTGCAGGCAGCGGTACGCAGGGACGTTTAGGACGCTCGGGGCAGTGTGGTGATTAGTTGCTGTTGAGTCAGCTTCGACTCACGGCGACCTGATGTACAACAGAAGGGAACGTTGCCCCATCGTCATGACCACTGGTGTGCCATTTTCTTTACGTTGAGGTGTAATCCATACTGAAGGCTGTAGTCTTTGATCTTCACCATTAAGGCTTCAAGTCCTCTTCACCTTCAGCAGGCAATGTTGTGTCATCTGCATATTGCAGGTTGTTAATAAGTCTTCCTCCAATCCTGATCCCCAGCTCTTCTTCATATGGTCCAGCTTCTCAGATTATTTGCTCAGCATACAGACTGAGTAAGTAAGGTGAAAAGATACATCCCTGCCGCACACATTTTCCAATTCTGAATCACGCAGTGTCCCCTTGTTTTGTTTGAAAGGCAGCCTCTTGATCCAGGTACAGGCTCCACATGAGCACAACGAAGTGTTCTGGAATCCCCGTTCTTCATGATGTTACCCTATAATTTGTCATGATCCACACAGTGAAATGCCTTCTCTTGCACTGTGCTACCTCTTTATTTTTAGCTTTATTTTGAATCCCTATTAGTCTGTTGCAGCCAGTTTTTTAATGTCCTACCCTGCTATGCTTTGAGTGCGTTTGTTGGCAGAGGGAGGAAAAACAAGTCTTTTATGCATAAGAAGAATGTCTCTCAAATATTTATAGACAGAAAAGAACTATATAGTCTATAAAAGTCTATTTGAATAAATTCACATAGTTATCCTTATTTAGAGGAAATCCTTTATATTTAAAGATCTCTGTACATTTTTCCAAAGCTCCCCGGCTGGCACAAAGGGTTCGTACTCGGTTGCTGTGAATTGGAGTCCACTCAACGGCACACAACAACGACAGCGCTAACAATAAGTTTGGCAGTTTGAACCCAATCAGTGGCATCATGAAAGAAAGACCTGGCAATCTGCTTCCATAAAAGATTATAGCCAAGTGTTAAGGACTGAATTGTGTCCCCCTCAAAAGAATTTATGTCAACTTGGCTAGTCCATGATTCCCAATATGGTGTGCTTGTCCACCACTTTGTCATCTGATGTGATTTTCCTATGCATTGTAAATCCTACCTCCATGATGTTAATGAGGTGGGATTAGGGGCAGTTATGTTAATAAGGCAGGACTCAACCTACAAGATTAGGTTGTGTCTTAAGTCAGTCTCTTTTGAGATATAAAAGAGAGAAGTGAGCAGAGAGACATAGGGACCTCATACCACTAAGAAACAAGAGCTAGGAGAATAACACATCCTTTGGACCCAGGTTCCTGTGCTGAGAAACTTCTAGACCAGGGGAAGATTGATGACAAGGACCTTCCCCAAAGCCAATACAGAGAGAAAAAGCCTTCCCCTGGAGCTGGCACCCTGAATTTGGACTTCGAGCCTACTAGACTGTGAGAGAATAAAATTCTGATTGTTAAAGTCATCTGCTTGTGGTATTTCCGTTATAGCAGCACTAGATAACTATAACATCAAGCGAACCCTATTGAGCAGTTCTACTCAGCAACGCATAGTGTCACCATGAATCAAAATCGACTTGACAGCAACGAATTTGGTTTGTTAGGGTTTTTTTTCTTTCTTTTGTACATTTGTCCAGAGATAAACTGTAGGGGCTCAAGGTATAAGTGCTCTCCTGTCAAGGTGCGTATTCCAGTAGGGGACGAAATACCATAACCCCTCTCTGAGGTTTGCTTTGCTGCCTTAGAGTAGGAAGAAGCCTGGAGTAGGGACCTGGATCCTGATGTTCTACACCCCTCAGAGCTCTGTGAGCTTGGACAGCGTCTTGGGCTGTGTTCTCTAGAGAAGCAAAACCAGTAAAGTATATAAATATCTGTAGAGAGAGATTTGTATCAAGGAAATGGCTCGTGTGGTTGTAGAGGCTGGAACGTCTCAAGTCCGTGGGTCAGGGTTGAGTCATCTCCTGATTCATGTAGCCTTAGGGGCTGGCAAACCCAAGATCGACAGGTCAGAGAACAGAGTTCTTGCTCACAGGCTGTGAGGATCCAGGAATCCCAAGATCAGCAGGCAAGATGTCAGGTAAGCTGCTCACTCACGTCCCATGAGCAGCAAGCAGGTCACATGATCAGGAGCCAGCTGCACGATCCAGGGTGAGCAAGAGCCCATGAACCTTGCCAGAAAGTCCACTTATATTGGATGCAGGCCACACCCCCAGGGAAAAGCTCTTTCAGCTGATTGGCTACTCACAGCATATTCCATCGCGAAGGTGATCACATTCCATCAGAACTCATTATGGAGGTGATTACATCATTAGGTGACTGCCAAACTGCGTCCTAACTGCCACAGCAGGAGACTCACGGCCCAGTCAAGTTGACACACAACCTTAACAATCACAGTCGCTTAAACTCTTTGGTCTCGGATTTTTCAGCTATGAAACAAGAGAAATTATTTGGATGATTCCTTCCAGGAATAAAGTTCTGTAATTTTTACGTTCCTAAAAAGTTTCAGTTTATATACTTGCATATTATTTTGTTTTCCCAAAATGTTTTTGTAAAAATCTCATTTGATTTAAATAACCCTGTAAGGGGTATAGGTAATAACATTTTGAAATTGCTATTTAAATAAATTATCCTGCCACATTCAGACAGAGGACCCGGGGCACAGTTACCAACTGTTTTGATCAGTGAGTGGCTGTTGTGGCTTTGCCCGAGAACTGCTGATTCGTATGGGGACAGAACGGGAATAGTGGTCACTGGAATATCTGGGCAGGTTGTTTATGGTGAATTTATATTGATGATGGAGGCATGATTGTTCTAAGCTAATCATCTTAAAAACAAACAAAAAACCCAGAGCCCTCATCTCTGTTATTCGACTAAGCATGTACTGAAATTCATCTGTCAATAAGACACACATAGACACACACAGTCACACACACGGACACGCAGACAGACACATAGACACACATAGACATGCAGATACGCACGAACAGGCAGACACACTCAAACACTCAAACATGCAGACCTGCAGACATAGACATGCAGACACACACACAGACACACAGACATATAGACACAAGTGTAGAATCATACGTGCAGACACAGACGTACAGACACACAGACATACACACAGACATGCAGGCACACACACAGACCTGTAGACACACACAGATGTGCAGACACAGACATGCAGACACACACACAGACGCACAGACATACACACAGACATGCAGACACACAAACACACATAGACGTGCAAACACATACACACGGACATGCACAGACATACAGACACATAGATGTGCAGACACACAGACAGAGAAACACATACAGACGTGCAGACACACAGACGTGCAGACACACACAGAGTGCTTGCATGCTACTTCCCTAAGTCACCCGGTAGTTTCTGTCCCACCCTTCTGTTTTGCGTAGTGTCCTGCTCTTTCTCCCCACTCCCCCACTCCCGGCCTTCCCCCCAACAAAGCCTGTTAGGCTTGCCCCGTGGTACCCGGAGATGTGGGTAGGGATTACCACCTCACAGCTGACCGGGACTCTAGTCTGTGTGTCAGCCACCGCGGAGGCACTGAACAGTACTTCTGAAAAGGTGGTTTTAAAGTTGTTACTTTTAACAGTTGGATTTTCATAAAGTGACTATGAAAACTAATCCTGTCAGTCGGTTGGGTTGCTCTCACAGAGTTGTTGTGTGGACAAAATGAGATCGTGTGTGTGAAACACTTGGTGAGCTGACGTTCTGTGCGTGTGGAACGTGGTTGTAGTACCGCTCTGACGCTGCTGCTCATGGAAAAGAGGAAATTTGATTTTGAAAAAAACTCGACAAATGGCTGTAGGCATTTTGAGAATGCATTTCGGAAATTATATTTGTGTTTTGAAACCACCCATGAATTGTCTTTTGGGCTGCTTCAGTCTAGATGCTTTGGGAGGTTGTTAATAATTTTTTTTTTATCAAAAACTGATTACGAATCATGGAATTCAGAAGCGGAAGGAACATGAGAAGCCATCCAACTGCCTCATTAACAAGAAATTAAAATCGGGGAAGATCAGGTTACTTGTCCAGAGTCAGCGACCCAGCTAGACAGGCCACCCGAAGTCTACTCAGTGATCTGCTTTAGAAAAGAGCCACGTCTTAAATTTGTCCCTGCTTCATTCAAATGCTTTGACAATTACTAATTCTAAAATCTATACGGACGGTAAGACTTCCTTGCCGCTCATCTTCCTGTTGAAGGAAGGAGTCGTCTGATTTTTCGGATGCGTGGTTTTCTGAGCTTGCTTTCTTTCAGATAGACCAGGGTTGCTTCTGCTTGTCCACGTAATGATGACAATCTGGAGTCATTGTGCCGTGTTAATGGGCACGCTGTCACGGAGCAGTATGGTGAGACTGGAGCCAAAACCACATTGTGAGAGCGCTTCGTGATCGGTTTTATTGGAGTTGAAACTAAGTGAAAGGATTTAGGAATAATTGGGTAATCAAAGCGAATTCAATCCAGAGAGGAAGCTATCGGCTCTGGCATTGAATGGGGAGCGCTGTGACTTCCGCATCTGTGGTCTGTATCTGTTTTAATCAACTCTAGATTATGCTATTAAGACTTATTTTTGCTACATGTACTTGCTCAGACGTAGCAGATTTTATTATTCATCTCTGGATATGTCCTGAAACATTAAAACACTCTCAATGTTCCGAGGGAAAGTTACCTCACTCAGTTACCATCCAAATAGTTGACGTTGCTATTGTGTGTATAACGTCGGGTCCACTGCTCCATGTGGATTCTGGGTGATGGAACCCCGATATGATGGAGCCTTCAGTCCTCATAGATAAATCCTGTGTGCCTCAACTCATTGTTGTGTCTTCCGATAGCTGGGTTTAAGTGAGGTCTCCTTAGTTTAAATTGGTAGTAATAAATAATACAGCATGCTATTGGTATTGCAGAAATATTACTACGTTAACTAGCTCAGTCTTGCCTCCTGGCCTTCCTTAGCTGTATTCCCTAAGAATCTTAGCCTAATGCATGGTAACAGTAATCAGCTTCCCTTCCCCCCGCCCATACCTCTTAAATATGTAACTGATAATGCACTGAATTATGGAATGACAGAACACTAAATTCGAAAACAAGAGAATTAATTTTAATTAACGTTAAATTTGTTGAGTTTTTGGTGTTGTTTCTCATTGGGACATTTGTCTTCAGCTTCCTCTTCTGCTCTGAGCTTTTTCTCCCTAGACCTTAGACTCCTCGGTGTGTGTGTGTTTGTGGCTTTGTTTTGACTCAGGGTGCCCAGGCACGTACACACATCCCACTGGCTGACTGAGGAGAGTGTTGTAGCTGGATGGCTCACCCCAAGAGGAAGCACTTGAGAGGTTTCTACCAGGAACCAGTCGTCTCTTAGAACAAAGGACAGAACTGCCTGAGCACTGAATGCTGCTGTCCCGTGATTCCCCCTCCTGGCTTGGCTCTTCATTTCAAGATGTCAGAGTTTAGGTCTCTGGAGCTTTGTGTTAACCATTGAGTACTTTATGACCTAACTGGTTGGCCAGAAGAGGACTCTGTTTGGAAGTGTGCGTTGTTCTTTCAGAGTTCAATGGTTGGTTTCAAAGACACTCCTAGAGTGAGTTAGGAAAGAGGATAACCCATTGCCGTGGAGTTGATTCTGACTCAGTGACCCTATGGGACGGAATAGAACTTCCCCATATGGTTTCCAAGGAGCGACTGGTGGATTCGAACTGCTGACTTTCTGGTTAGCAGCTGTAGCTGTAACTGCTGTGCCACCAGGGCTCCAGGAAAGAGGATAGGCTTGAATATTTTTGGAAATTAAGGTGGCCGTAGGAAATTAAGACGAAGTTCCTGGGTGGTGCAAACTGTTAACGCACTCGGCTGCCAACTGAAAAGGTTGGAGGTTGGGGTCCACCCAGAGGCTCCTTGGAAGAAAGGCCCAGTGATCTACTTCAGGAAAGTCAGTCATCGAAAACCCTACAGAGCACAGTTCTGCTCTGACACACATGGGGTCACATTGGCCAGACAGCGACTGGTTAGGAAACCAGGAGGCTGCCTCCCTGTGAAGGGATATGTAGCTGCTCTGTAGGGAGCTGGCTGGATATTAATGAATGGCAGCTTCCACGGACTCACCGTACACCTGCCGTGTCCTAGTCGCTGCTTCACATGTATGGACATCTCACTTAAACCCCACAGTAATCCTAGAAATAAATTAAAAAAGAAAACCCAAACGAAACATGTTTGCAAGGAGCACCTGGTGGATTTGAACTGCTGACGTTTTGGTTAGCAGCCTTGGCTCTTAACTGCTGTGCCACCAGGGTTTCCATCCTAGAAAGAGGCACTGTGATTTTACCCATTTTACATGTAAAGAGGAGCCCTGGTGGCACCACGGTTAAGAGTTCGGCTGCTAACCAAAAAAAAACGTTGGCAGTTTGAATCCACCAGCCACTCCTAGGAAACCCTATGGAGCAGTTCTTCTCTGTCCTGTAGGGTCACTATGAGCCAGGATTGACTCGACGGCAGTGGGTTTTGTGATATATAAAGAAACTTGAGACACATGCAGGTTAAGTAACCTTCCTCAGCTTACCCAGCTAGAAGGTTGCAGCAGAGTCAGGATTCAACAAAGCAGCTCATCTCACTCCGGAACCTGTGCCCTTTAAGCACCAACTACAGTATTTGAAGTAAAATATGTTTTCACATATCCTGACAGTGTATATATATTTAAAGCAGTGTATTTCAAACTTTTTGACTGTGAAACATACTTTACATTGCAAAGCAGTGCACGTGCACAGAGAACTAATAAAAACCACCCGAAACAACTCACCTTGACATGTGGGATGCACTCCGGCTTTTTTCTCTACTTGGTTTCTGAAAAAGGGCTGGTTGTGACCCTTAAAATTGATTTCAGGACCTACTATAGAGTCAAAATCTGCCAATGAAGAGCTACGGAAAGTTCTAGATGCAACTGGGTGCCTCAGGAGGTCCAGGTGCACGTTGTTTGCTGAAAGAATGGCTGTTGTCAGCACCTTTCCCCAGGGCCCAGCACCGTGCCTGTTTGTTGACTGAGTCAACGTGTAAACAGATTATAATTTTTCTTTCTGCATCTCTGTTTTTTTAAACGCCATTCTTCCCTTTTCTTTTTGAAAACAAAATCTGAAATATTGCTAAATTTGGAGGTGATTTAGACTGGGAACAGAGAAGATCAAGAATCCACTTAGTAACGATCTTGTTGTGGAAATACGTGTTACCAAGTGAATTTTTATAAAGCTAGTCACATTCTCCCGTGGATTTTAATTGTAATTTTAACAGTGTGTCTGTATCTCCTGCTATGTCTGGCACATGCTTGTTCTGGGACCTCCTCTTGTGCCTGCAGGGGTCGTCTCTGGCCCACACGGACATCTCTTTTAGGGGCAGGCTAGTTAGGGATGGGCTTGCCTCCTGTCCCACTCTATAAGATTGAAGGCATCCAGGGCAACCGTAGGGCCTGATTTAGTTCAGTTCTAGCATCTTCTGGAAGTGCTATAGATAGGGATGGATAGATAACCAGCTAGCTAGCTGCCTGTGTCCAGTCAACTCCGACTGTGGTGACCTTATGTACAACAGAACAAAATGTTGCCCAGTCCCGCGTCATCCTCATTGTGACCGGCATGTTCAAGTCCATTATTGCGGCTGTTGTGCCAGTCCATATTACTGAGGGTCTCCCTTGCCCTTCCTGACCCTCTACTTCACCAGACATGATATCCTCCTCCAGCAATTGACCCCTCCTGATGACACATTCAGAGTACCTGAGTTGGACAGTGTTCTATAAGGTTTTCATTGGCTAATTTTCAGACGTAAATCTCCAGGTCTTTCTTCCTAGTCTGTCTTAGTCTATAAACTCTGGTGAAACCCATCCACCGTGGGTGACCCTGCTGGTATTTGAAATACTGATGGCATGGCTTCCAGCATCATAGCAACGTGGAAGCCACCACAGTATGACACACTAACAGACGGGTGGTGGTGGAAGTTGTGCACCCCCCCAAAAAAAAAAAAAACCCATTGCTGTTGAGTGGATTCCTACTCATAGCAACCCTATAGGATAGAGTAGAACTGCCCCATAGGGTTTCCAAGGCTGTAATCTCTATGGAAGCAGACTGCCATGTCTTTCTCCCACAGAATGGCAGATGGGTTCAAACCGCTGACCTTTCCATTAGCAGCCGAGTGCTTAACCACTGTGCCACCTGGGCTCCTTGGAAGTTGTGCAAGAGCCCCTAAACTATCTATCATGGGTGGGGGTCCTCCGAATGGTTGAGCCTGGCCTTGGCTCAGGGCATAGGTCCAGAATATACAGAACTTCTCTAGAATCTCAGGCTCAGAAGGAACACTCCATCTGCTATTTGTGGAGAAATCTCGGATGGGCTGGTGAGCAGGTCATGAACCAGCCCAAATGTGTGGTTGGCTACAAGGTGGCTGGTAACTTCCAGATGCCAGGTCGTTCTGTGTTAGCAGACACCAAAGGCCAGGAGTATCGTGTTTTAAAATGTTGGCGTTAGAGAATTGGTTTACTAGGTTTCACCTAATATGATTCTTTAATGTTGCCTCTCTCTTCCTTTTCTTTTCCTTCCTTATGCCTTATTACATGTACGACACTAGCTCAAATAGTTTCGGGAATAAGACAGAGTAACAGAACATAGGTGCCCTGGTGGTGCAGCAGTTAAGCAGCTTGGCTGATAACCGAAAGGTTGGTGGTTCGAACTTACCAGCTGTCCCATAGGAGAAGGACCTGGCGATCTTTTTCCATAAGGGTTACAGCCTAGAAAACCCTACGGGATGGATCAGTTATCCTCTGTCACATGGGGTCACCATGAGTCAAAAATCAACTTGACGGTGTGTAACAACAATATGTCTGTTCATTAAAAATAAGGCAAGGTGGTTCTGCAAGCAACGGCTTTTTGAAGTGGTAGAGAAGCCCACAGGTGTAAGGTGAGGTGTGTGCTGGCAGTAAGGAGATGGTCTTAGTCATCTAGTGCTGCTGTAACAGAAGCAGCCCAGGTGAGTGGCTCTAACAAACATAAATTTATTCTCTCACAGCCTAGGAGGCTAGAAGTCTGAATTCAAGGAGCCAGCTCCAGGGAAGCTGGGGGAAGGTCCTTGTCATAAATCTTCCCTGGTGTAAGAGCTTCTCAGCACAGGGACCCTGGGTCCAAAGAATGCACCCCACTCCCGGCTCCTTTCATGGTGGTATGAGGTCCCTCTCCTCTCTTCTCGATTCTCTCTTTTATATCTCAAAAGGGATTGACTCAAGATAACAACCTAATCCTGTAGATTGAGTCTTGCCTCATTAACATAATTGCCTCTGATTCTTCCTCTTTAATATCATAAAGGTTAGGATTTACAACACATAGGATAATCACATCAGATCACAAAATGGTGGACAACCACACAATACTGGGAATCATGGCCTAGTCAAGTTGACACACGTTTTGGGGGAACACAATTTAATCCATAATAGGGAGTATCTCATCAGTAGATCCTCAGGACCTATGCAATTCATTTTAGTTTATGCTTGTTATCACTCAGTGAGTCCAG
Organism: Loxodonta africana; assembly: GCF_030014295.1. NCBI lineage: Eukaryota > Metazoa > Chordata > Mammalia > Proboscidea > Elephantidae > Loxodonta > Loxodonta africana. Next base: position 52,796,554 of record NC_087366.1, read on the forward strand.
GTGACTAAACTTTCAGAGTCCTTAAAAATGAGAAAGGGTTTTTGAAGATTTTTTTCTTTCCCTTGCTGGTATAAAGGCTTATTGAAGCACAGTGACATTTTACTAGTTAAATGGTGGTTTAAAGGAAACTTTATCTGTGTGGCTGATGATGAAATAAAGGCAGATGTCAGCCCATGGGCCCATGGGAAGCTGGAGTTAGAATGCATCCCATGGAGGAAAGCCCTTCAGTGGTCGGGAAGGACTTCCTCAAGTGCATCACATCTTTCTCCTTATATTCTTTCACTACTGAGGGCAATACGCATTCCCGTCTCTAGGACCAACTCTAGCCCATGGAACCACTGTCTGGGGTTAGGTTGTCATGGCCTCAAGGGCATCTTTCATCACCAGAAACACAGAACAGAACCATGCTTTGATCAGCAGATGCTTGGTGATTGACAGGCTGCATTCGTAAATGTTTTAGGTGACGAGTCAGGCTCTGTAGCCCTAGCATACTGAGCTTATGCTGAGAGGTCTTGGCTTTGGGGGGACCCATGAGGATTGTTTTACCTTTAATTGTTAAACATTTGATCATTACTATTTGCTCAACCCTGTTTTAACAGATAGAGGGGCTCAACAACGGCTAGAATGGTTTTTCTCTCCAAGAGTTTACAATGCCATTCATGGGCCATTCACAATCTAGGTGGGAGTCAGAAGACGAGGGTTTCAGCTCCAGCCCCGCAGTTAGCAGTCAGAGTGAGGGTGGGCCAGTCTGGAACCTCCCCAGTCCTCAGGGTCCTCCTCTAGAAGACAAAAGATGACCTGTAAGGTGATTTTAACCCCAGCTGTCTGAGGCTGACAGTAAGTGTCGTGGGAGGTAGGATGGGGTTGCTCATGATTCCGGTTACGATTTGCAAATATTCCTCTTTAAGCTGTAGCAGGGACGCCCTTTCCCCCTAGCTCGAGGACCCTTTCGCTAGCTAAATGCATACAGAATCAATTTTTGGGTCTATATCCTGTTTCTTCCCTAAAGACCCATACAGCAGTTTATAGAGAAATGGAAACCCAGCATTAGTTCTAAATTGATTTAGCTTCATTTGATACACTCTTCCTTTCTAGAATATGACTTTTCAGTGATAATAACCCAAAAGATTGCTTTTCACACCTCTTTCATTTTTATGATTCCTTTTCCAAAAGATGTCTCAAGTAGCTCACAGTAAAACTGCCTGATAGGTTTCAGCAGGCTCAGAAGTAACTAAACGAGAAGTGTCAAGGCCTCGTAATGAGACTGGGGTTGAGGCGTTTCTTTGTGTGGGAAGATAGAGTGCTCTCAGTTCCCGTGACTAGCACAAGTTCCGGTCAGGAGAAAAGGATTGTGCCCTCCACTGAGAACCAGATCCACATGACACTCTGACGTGTTTCTGGGTCACAATGCTGGGCCGGTGATGGTGATGCCAGTACCAGTAGGGTGGCGCAGGCCAAGAGAAGCGGCTCGTTCCTGTTAGTGCCAGAGAGCACTGCCGCCTGGAGTTTGAACCCCAAGGTCCCACCCCACAGTCATTAGCGTTCTTAAAGTACCCAGTGCCTTTAGGAAGGCTCTCCTTTGTCTACAGGGGCTGCACACCAAATTGAATTTAGGAGGAACTGCTGTTACTTGCCCTTGACTGTGCTCCGACTCATGGCGACAGAATGAAACACTGCCCAATCCTACGCCGTATTCACAATCGTTGCTGTGTTTGAGTCCATTGTCGCGGCTGTCATGTCAGTCCATCTCATTTAGGGTTTCCCTCATTTTCGCTGTCTGCTTTTACCAACCATGATGTCCTTTTCTAGCACTTGGTTTTTCCTGATGACGTGTCCAAAGTAAGCAAGCTGAAGTCTCGCCGTCTTCCCTTCTAAGGAGCACTCTGGTCATCTTTCTTCTAAGGCTTGTTCTAGGGGACGCCACTTCCAAGAACTTACTACAACAGAATGTTCTCTTTTCCTCCCACTCCCCTCAAAAGCAAACACCTTGGAAATCATCCTGTGAGTTTTCTCTAAGCTGAGGCTCCTTATTTCCAAAGCATAATTAGAATTTGAAGAATGGGAGGGGGATGGGTTGAGACTTCAAGAATGTAGGTTCCTAGGGCAAGATTATGTGACCAGGCCCCCACACAGCCGGTTTCCCTCCTTTGCGCTAGCGTGTAAGGCAGCCCACCCCTTAATGGATGTGTCGTCTGACGGGGCTGATTATCGTCATTATGGACGGGTACGACAGAAGAGCTCTGCCCAGGCTGGGACTTGATCCGGAAGGGGGTAATTTGAAAAGTGGAACCCGAAGCTCTGGCAGACCCTAGAAAATTACAATCTTACTCAGTGAGATTAGTTGTCCAAGATGAAGAATATTTTCTTTTTGTACCATCCAGTCTTCAGATTGCTGTTCTCACCACTTGTTCTTCTTCCTTCTTTCTATTCCAATGCCGATCCCGCAGCCAGCAGCGTTCCCGTGAGTCACTACTGTCCCCGGCATGGACACAGAAGGCTAACTATGGTTATGTGAAAGCAGAGAAAGGGGGCGGAATTTTTTTTTTTAAAGGAAGGAATGAGCAAAGAAAAACTATAGAATTGGATTTATGAGGAAATCCCTCGGCTCTCTGTTCGTAGTTGTCGTGAGGCTCTCATCACTTATTTATTAGAGCAGGACTCGCTTTTCTGATGGATTCAGGGCTGGACCTTCAGTCCTTGATTGAATAATCTGTCCTCGTCTAAGGGAACAGCCAGTTGAGGGGGCAGTGGGCGGAGGGCCTGTGCCTAGGACACGGCAGTGAGCAAAGCTTGTTTGGTAGCAGAGGGTGACTTGGCAAGAAGGGTGTGTACGTGTGCATGCATGTGTGTGTGTGAGACGTGCGTGCGTGCGTGTGTGTGTGTAGGGGGGAGGTTGCAGTTGTCCCAGCCACGTGCCTACTATAGGTCTACCCCTGGCCCCCATGTTGGAGAGGGAGGAGGAGGGCCAAGGCGTTTGGGGCTGTGGATTGGGAGGGCCAACCAGTAACGAGGTGCCATGGAGTTGGCTTTGTCTCATGGTGACCCCGTGGGTGTCAGAATAGAACTGTGCTCCATGGGGTTTCCAGTGGTGCATTTTTAAGAGGTAGATTGCCAGGCCTTTCTTCCAGGGTCTTCCTAGGTGGACTTGAACTGCCGGCCTTTCGGTTAGTGAATGAGTACTTAATCATTTGTACCACCCAGGGTCTCCGGATTGGGAGAGGGTTGTGAAACGTTTTAGGGAATGCAGTCCACTCAGATTGGGAGAAGAGAGGAAGGTGAAAGGCTGACGACAGTGTGTCCTTTCCTTGTCTGTGGAATGCACAAGTTTCTGGAAACACTGGGGCAAGAGGTGTCACTGCGTGGTACGGCGGGTTGAGATGGCTGCCTGGCGAGTGGGTGGCACCCTCTCTCCTCACCTGTCCGCCTTCAGTGGCAGCAATGGAATGCCCACCGTGTGCACCATGCCAGGTGCTGAGGAGAGAAAGAACAAGACCTGGTCTCTCCCTCCAGGAGTTGACAGCCAAGTAAACCAGCGCCGACAGAGTGAGGAGCCCGGGGGGCCTTGTGGGACGAGAGGCCTCCTGCTCAGGCTCTGAAGGGTGAGGGAGAGCTTTCTGGAAGGGAAGAGGTGCTATTGAAGCCAAGTCCTGGAGGATGAGTGTGTTATGGGGAACATCCTTCTCTCAGTGGAGGCTCCAGCATAACTTCCCTTCCTGCCTCAGTGGAAGGCAAGTCCCAGCTGCAGGCTTTGGGTCTCTTCATGGCCAACCTCTGGGGGTGCTTTCCCGCCTGCCCCTCCGTCACTCACTCTCATCTGCAGCCTTTCTTTCTCTGCTGCTCTTCTTCCGACTGTGTAGAGACATTCCAATCTATTTCATCTTAAAATTAACACACACACACACACACACACACACACGACCCTAATCCATGTATAAACCAGTTGCTGTTGAGTAGATCCCAACTCGTGACAGCCCAAGTGTGTCAGAGTTGGACTGTGTTTCACGGGGTTTGCAATGGCCCTGACCTTTCAGCAGCAGATCACCAGGCCTTTCTCCTGAGGTTCCTCTGGGTAAACCTCCAACCATTTTGTTAATAGTTGGGCTCATTAACCATCAGCCCCACCCAGAGCCTTCTAATCCACATATACTTACGGCCCTAGCTCCTTCTGGTCACACTAAGTGTCTTAGAAGAGGAGTCCACACTCACTGCCACACTTCCCTCCTCACACATCTGCAGACAGGCTTCCGCCCCCAACTTTCCCTGAAACCTCTGGGGCAGGGTCCCAGCGTTCTTCAGCCGGTGGGTGCTTCCTGCTTAGCTGACCTGTATGTGACGCCTGACACTTTTGCCCATTCCCTCATTCCAGAAACCCTTTCCCTTGGCTTCAGTGATACATCCTCATCTTCCTTTGTGGTGGCTCTTTATTCTCGAAGTCTTTTGTAGTGCCTCTGTCTTTGTCAGCTCCTCAAATGTGTGTGTGTCTTCAGCCCTCCACAGACAGCTCCTGTCAATGTGTGCCATGGTCCCAGGAGAGTGCATCCACCATGCCTTCAGCAGTTGGCTGTGTGCAGATGCCCAGCTCAGAGCACTGTCGAGCTTCAGACTCAATTCTCCAGGTGACTGCCAGGCATCTCTGCCTGGGTGTCCCCCAGAATTCCCACCCACCATATCCCACACTGAACATGGCATTGTTCTCCTGGGCCCACTCTTTGTCTCATCCTGTCAGTCTAGGAGGATGGTACTACCATCAAGTCAGTCATCTAAGTCAGAACCCAGGATTTACCTTGGACCCCTCTCTTTTCCCTCATTTCTCCACATCCCAACCCCCATCCAGTTGGTCGCCAAGTTTTGTGATCCTATGTCCTTAATGTCTCTTGTTGTGTTCTGTTGAGTCGATTTCCAACTCACAGCGACCCTACAGGGCAGAGTAGAACTGCCCCATAGGGTTTCCAAGGCTATAATCTTTACAGAAGCCAATCACCAGGTCTTTCTCCTAAGGAGCAGCTGGTGAATTTGAACCACCAACCTTTTAGTCAGCAGCCCAGAGCTTAACCTCTGCACCACCAGGGCTCCTTAATATCTCCTGAAGCCCTCTCCATTCCACTGCCTTTGCCTTATTTCAGACTTATTTCTTACTCGGGTTACTGCCACAGACTTGAAATTGTACAGTTCTCAAATGCTAGTCCTCAGACAGGCGCTGGGTCTGGCTGTCTAAGTCATTCCGACAGCTTTGTAGGCGTACAGACCTCCGGTTCTGCACCACCCAGAGAGAGGCTGGGTCAGTTGGTCTGTATTTTTAAAAAGCTGCCCCCATGGCCCTGAGGTGCAGCCTGTGGGTGCGGGGGGCCATTTCTGGTGATCTTCCTGCCTCCTGCCAGGTCTGCACCAGCCAGCTCCCCACAAGAGAACTGTTCTCAAATGCAGACCAGATCCCAGTCACTTCCATGTTCAAATCCTGGGTTCCCTCTCCCCCACCCCCATTCAGGAGCAAGCCCAGTGACTTACATACATAGCTGATGTGCTGCTGGCCTTAGCTGACACAGACAACTTCATGATTGGCCTCCCCTTTCCTTTCTGCATCCCCAGAGCTCCACCTCCAGCAGGCACCAGTCCTCTAGCCTCTCAGAACTACCTCTTCCCTCAGACCCATTGTTCCCTCTAGGATCCCTGGTGGCACAAAGGTTAAGCTCTTGGCTGCTAACCAAAAGGTTGGCAGTTTGAACCTACCAGGCTCTCCTTGGGAGAAAGACCTGGCGATCTGCTACCGTAAAGATTACAGCCCAGGAAACACTGTGGGGCAGTTCTACTCTGTCCTATAGAGTTGGTTCCCCCTGCACGCAGTGCCCGCCCCCTCCTGGGTGGCCAGCGTCTGCACATTCATGTCCATAGGGATTGAGTGTGGGGCTTTCCCCGGAGGCTGACCCATCCTCTATGACAGCATATATCTTACCCTCCGTGTTCACCCGTTGTCTGACGCAGATACCCCTTCCCCAATATCATTAGAGCAGACACTGGTTTTATTTAACTCAGTAGCCCGTGTGTGTGTGTGTGTGTGTGTGTGTGTGTGTGTGTGTGTGTGTTCACCTACAACGTGCCAGAAATGTCCCCCCTCAGGCTTCAGTGGTGATGAAGTCAGGGACTCCATTGCTCCTGTTCTGCCCCGTCAATACCATAATGGATCCATGCTTAGAAAGCGCCTCCCGTGAGACTGCTCAGCCTTTCAGCTCTCCGAAGGAAGTGATTGACACTCGTCACTTTGGAAGCACTTGACGAACCACAGTACTTTCCCTCAAAATAAAACCATGAAGCGTCAATGGATGACATTCCGATAATTTACACCTCTCCTTCTCCCCGACCCCGGCATTAATCATCACTGCTGGGCTGGAGAGCAGCTCGCGCTGTCGGGGAGAAGGGGCCGGGCGGACATGCAGGAGCCGCTGTGGCCACGTGTGACAGGAGGGCTGAGAAGGCTGCGAGACGTCTCCTTTGTAAAGGCGGCGGTGGTTTGGTAGAACATCAGACCTGCTCCTAGGTAATAAGGGGAAAAAAAACAAAAAACCAAGCCAGCTGCCGTTGTGTTGCCTCTTACTCAGGGTGACCCCGTGTGTCAGAGTAGAACTATGCTCCACAGGGTTTTCAGTGGCTGATTTTTCAGAAGTAGATTGCCAGGCCTTACTACTAAGGCACCACTGGGTGAACTCAAGCCTCCAACCTTTCATTTAGTAACTGAGCACGTTAACCGTTTGCACCACCCAGGGGCTTCTGGTAATAATAAGTGGGGGTGTCAGATTTGGATGTGGTCTCTTCCCCCTGCTTTTCCTTTTGGCTTTTCCCCCACAACACAATCCCTCCTGATTTCTGTGTAAAGCAAGCACGGGAGCCTCACTGCCTTCTTTCTGCTTTGACTTCCAGCACACTGATTTGATTTTCAGCACAGTGGCTCTGGCAGAATGTCCGGGGTCTAGAGACCAGTTGAGGGGAGCAGCAAAGGAATCCTGCATGCACACACAAAAGTTGGGTGGGGGTGCATCCACCTACCAGCTGAGAATATCTTGCAAGCCCAGCATGTTAGAGAGGATCAGATACGTTTAGTCTGATATCTGGGCATCACCTAGAAACCAGGTAAATCCTGCAAGAGCTCCAGTGCTACTACTTTCTAGGTCTGGGCTGAGATCATTCAAGATGGCAAGGGCTGTTTCCACCCCTCTGCCATGTCCTGACGGCGGTCAGCAGACCTGGCACCAGCAGGCTGTGCTAGGGGAGGGGGTGATGGGCACACCATCCCTGACCAGGTAGAGTTCTTCATGTTTGCATAACTCTTCAGTAAGGACTTGTCGGATGACTGTGTGAGTAATAAAACTAGGCAGAGTGCCTTTGTAGCCCCCTGGTGTTTCCGGTTCTCTGGGAAGTTTGTACTCCTTCCCTGTGATGGTCCCCTTGGACCATTGTTCACACAGGATCCTTTCCTTACTCCTGGCCACCCCCCCCCCCGCCCCGAATCAGCTCCTGGCATCCACGTTTCTGTCAGAGATCTTGCTTCATTCCAACCCAGGGTACAAAATCCCACAGGCATCTCCTCACCCCAACATCCAGGCAGTTGACAGGGGGTCCTGGAATGCAGCGTCTCACACTTACTCCTTACAGTCTCCACCACTGTCAAGCCTTCAGGCTCCATCACCCTTTACCTGCTCTGGTCTCCTTGTGGGCTTCTGGGCTCACTGTCCTTCAGTTCACCCCTCAAGCTGAGGTACTCCCTGCCCAGCCCTGTGGCTCCACACTGGCCACCTCGCTTAGCCTGGCTTCCTAGGCTCACCCCAGTATGTCTCCAACCCGCTTTTCCAGCTGTCTTGATTCATTCACACACATCTGTGCAGCACTTTCTATGCTGGAACTGTGATAGATTCTGGGGACAAAGATGAAAAAGTCACAGGACCTGTCCTTTGAAGGGCTCGCAGGCTGGTATGGGAGGCAGCCATTCTACTAACTCAGTGCAGAGCCCTGCTCACAGACTGGTAGGGTAGGCGGCCATTCTACCAGTAACTCAGTACAGAGCCGTGCTCACAGACTGGTAGGGGGGGTGACCATTCTACCAGTAACTCAGTGCAGAGCCGTGATCACAGACTGGTAGGGGAGGTGACCATTCTACCAGTAACTCAGTGCAGAGCCGTGCTCACAGGCTGATGGGGAGGCGGCCATTGTACCAGTAACTCAGTGCAAAGCCATGCTCGCAGGCTGGTAGGGTAGGTGGCCATTCTACCAGTAACTCAAGACAGAGCTGTGCTCACAGGCTGGTAGGGAATGCAGCCATTCTACCAATAACTCAGTGCAGAGCTGTGCTCACGGGCTGGTAGGGGAGGTGGCCATTCTACCAGTAACTCAGTGCAGAACTGTGCTCACGGGCTGGTAAGGGACGCGGCCATTCTACCAGTAACTCAGTGCAGAGCTATGCTCACGGGCTGGTAGGGGAGGCAGCCATTCTACCAGTAACTCAGTACAGAGCCATGCTAACAGGCTGATGGGGAGGCGGCCATTGTACCAGTAACTCAGTGCAGAGCCATGCTAACAGGCTGATGGGGAGGCGGCCATTGTACCAGTAACTCAGTGCAGAGCCATGCTCACAGGCTGGTAGGGTAGGTGGCAATTCGACTAGTAACTCAGTGCAGAGCCATGCTTCCAGGTTGGTAGGGGAGACGACCATTCTACCAGTAACTCAAGACAGAGCTGTGCTCACAGACTGGTAGGGTAGGTGGCCATTCTACCAGTAACTCAAGACAGAGCTGTGCTCACAGGCTGGTAGGGGAGGTGGCCATTCTACCAGTAACTCAAGACAGAGCCATGCTCACAGGCTGGTAGGGGAGGTGGCCATTCTACCAGTAACTCAGTGCAGAACTGTGCTCACGGGCTGGTAAGGGACACGGCCATTCTACCAGTAACTCAGTGCAGAGCCATGCTCACAGGCTGGTAGAGTAGGTGGCCATTCTACCAGTAACTCAGTGCAGAGCCATGCTCACAGGCTGGTAGAGTAGGTGGCCATTCTACCAGTAACTCAGTGCAGAGCCATGCTCACAGGCTGGTAGGGTAGGTGGCCATTCTACCAGTAACTCAGTGCAGAGCTGTGCTCAGGGGCTGGTAGGGGAGGCAGCCATTCTACCATTAACTCAGTACAGAACTGTGCCCGCAGGCTGATGGGGAGGCGGCCATTCTACCAGTAACTCAGTGCAGAACTGTGCTCACGGGCTGGTAGGGGAGGCAACCATTCTACCAGTAACTCAATGCAGAGCTGTGCTCAGGGGCTGGTAGGGGAGGCGGCCATTCTACCATTAACTCAGTGCAGAACTGTGCCCGCAGGCTGATGGGAAGGCGGCCATTCTACCAGTAACTCAGGACAGAACTGTGCTCACGGGCTGGTAGGGGAGGTGGCCATTCTACCAGTAACTCAGTGCAGAACTGTGCTCACAGGCTGATGGGAAGGCGGCCATTCTACCAGTAACTCAGTGCAGAACTGTGCTCACAGGCTGATGGGAAGGCGGCCATTCTACCAGTAACTCAGTGCAGAACTGTGCTCACAGGCTGATGGGGAGGCAGCCATTCTACCAGTAACTCAGTGCAGAACTGTGCTCACAGGCTGGTAGGGGAGGCGACCATTCTACCAGTAACTCAGAACAGAACTGTGCTCACAGGTTGGTAGGGGAGGTGGCCATTCTACCAGTAACTCAGTGCAGAACTGTGCTCACAGGCTGATGGGGAGGCAGCCATTCTACCAGTAACTCAGTGCAGAACTGTGCTCACAGGCTGGTAGGGGAGGCAGCCATTCTACCAGTAACTCAGTGCAGAACTGTGCTCACGGGCTGGCAGGGGAGGTGGCCATTCTACCAGTAACTCAGTGCAGAACTGTGCTCACGGGCTGACAGGGGAGGTGGCCATTCTACCAGTAACTCAGTGCAGAGCCATGCTCACAGGCTGGTAGGGGAGGCGACCATTCTACCAGTAACCCGGTCCAGAGCTGTGCCCACAGTAGAGTGGTGAACTCTGCCCGGTTGACCTGGGGGTGGAGGGAGGTGGGATTAAGAGAGGCATTCCAGAGGAGGAGATATCTGAGCAGGCCTTGAGGAGTGGTTGATGGGGGGGGTCCGAGATGTGGGGAGCACGTGGGTGCATTCCTGGCACCCCTCTACTACCACACGTCCTGAGTTATAACGATCCTGTCCCCTTGCTGCTTCCTGAACACATTCACCCCCTCCAGGCCTCGGCATAGCTCATGCTGGTCCCCATTAGGGCGCCATCATGTCTTCCTTCCCACTGAAATCTCACCCATCCTTCCAGGTCAGGCTGGGATTTCGTCTGCTCTCTGAACCGTGCCTGCCTCCTCACCTGCCTTCAGCGTTAGGCACTTCTGCTGTGGCGCTGGATTTGTTTGTTTACCTTCCTTAGCCTCCCCACTCCATACCACCTCCTCGAAGGACCCTCTTGGCCACTGAAGTGAAAATTCTAAAGAGCACTTTTCTGAGCGAAGAACAAAGAGCAGAAGGAAGTGTGCACTAGACTGTGTATGATCTCGGGTTTTTTGTTGGTGTAGTTCAGGTGGTCCAAGATGTGTGAAATTATACAGTATCTGCCATTTTCCTAGGAAGACCCCTGGCATTAGGAGAATATACTCAGAAGCGCCTTTTCCTCTCTCTTTTGCTGTAGGGCTCGATGACCTTAACGTGTGTGCTGACCCAGGCATCCCCGAGAATGGCTTCAGGATCCCCAGCGAAGGGGTTTTCTTTGAAAGCTCTGTGACCCGGTTTCACTGCCAAGATGGATTCAAGCTGAAGGGCTCCACAAAAAGACTGTGCGTGAAGCATCTTAACGGGACCCTAGGCTGGATCCCAAGTGATAAGACCATCTGTGTGCAAGAAGGTAAAGTGCTTTCTTTCCTGAGCAAGCCGCTCCTGTGGCTTAGCTTGCACGGTACACATGTGTGTGATGGAGGGGTGAACGCCCTGGGCTCTTCTCTGTGATTCAGGGCTCAACCTACATGAAGGCTGGAGTGGGGATAAATTAATTATGCAGAGCATTACGAGTGAGAGACTTTCTTCTCTATCTCAGTTACAACTCAATCTATCACCAGTTTTGTCAATGCAAGAGAGCAACTCAGATAATATTAGGGCTGTTTGTTATTAGGCTGACAACACTCATTTCCATGTTACCCAATAAAAAGTGCAGGAAATATATTGTCCCCAAACTGTATATAATGATACAGAAGATATATGTTACTCAGAGGTTTAAATCAGTTACTACTTACCAGTCCTGCGTTCAGCGGGAGCCACTGAAGGAAAGAACGGTGGCAAGCAACAGCTGGAGAGAGTAGACGTTTATTTCCAGCAATTATCCGCAAATGTATGGGTTGTGACAAGATGATCATTTCTAGTAATTATCCCTAAAGTCTGTTTGCTGAAACAACTTAATGCTTCTCTTGTTTTTATTCTACGTAGATACATTTAGGGCTATAAAAAAATGCATTGAGTTTAACTCATTGAAATGCCAAGTTGTTGGTGACGTATCTCAGAGCACCAGCGAGGCTGACATAGGAAGAGGCATGAGTCAAGAATTCATTCTAGCCCCGGATTTCCGTGAGGCCTGGAACTTATATTTCATTAGTTCATTCGAAATTAGTTTCAATTTCCCTTCGTACTATTATAGATTTTATTTTGAGATGGTGCCGTTACAATAATGTTTTTAAAAATATTCTGATTTAGTGTGCATGTTCTTTATGACATTCTTAAAAAGAATTCACTCCTGCAAGCATATATTGAGCATCTATTATGGGCCTCCTTGCTGGAAATAGAAAGGATGGGTAAGATAGATCGTGTCTTTTCCCTTAAAGTATTTGCTGTCTTTGCTTTTATTTTCTAGGTTAAAAAAAGGGCAAAATTAATATAATAAGGGTTAAACCAAACCCACTGCCGCTGAGTCGATTCTGACTCATTGCAACTCTACAGACAGAGTAGAACTGCCCAAGGCTGCCGTCTTTACGGAAGCAAACTGCCACATCTTTCCCGTGTAGAGCAGCCGCTTGGTGGGTTCGAACTGCTGATTTTCCATTAGCAGCCGAGTGCTTAATGACTGCACCACTAGGGCCCCTTAAAATAAGAGTTAAGGTTTTAGAAAAGAAACCTTTTCCTGTTGCATGCAGCTCACGCAAGCTGTGGTTTTGAAGAGATTCTGTTTAATTAAAGCCTACGTGGTTCATACACCTTGACCTCCGTGATAGAACTCGTAGCCGGAGATCTTCAGTGCTTAAATTCCAGACACACTCAGGAAGGTCAGAGAACAAAGAATATCAAGATGCACCTCCTGAACATTTCCCAGAGATGAAGGTCCTGTTATTTTATTACCTTAAAAAAAAAAGCTTATCACCTTTTAGATGAACTTCTTTCCAGCGCTGTACACAGCTACATAATAGGTAGTAACGCCAAGAGAAGGAGCTAGCGCCTTGGAGCGGGAGGCTTGTCTTACAAAGATCTTCCACAGGATTCCTCACACTCAGCTCCAGCATGTGGAAGGGGCTGCGTAGCAGGGTGGTGGCTGGGAGTCGGAGCTTCTATAATGGAGTGCGAAACAAGCAGCCATGGTCGGGAGCTCTGGTCTTCATTTTGGAAAGTATGCCAGAACAGGTATTGCCTCTCTGAGCACAATAACTTATTTAATATTTATGATGGTTTTGTTGGACCTTGAAGGATCTTTTGTTTCCCTGACAGTGGAGAAAATCATCATTGTTAATACCCTGAACCGAAACCAAACCAGCTGCCCTCGAGTTGATTCTGACTCGTGGCAACCCCGTGTATGCACAGTAGACTGAGCTCCGTAGGGTTTTCAGGGCTGGTACCTTTCAGAAGCAGATCACCAGGCCTTTTTTCCGAGGCACCTCTGGGGGAGTTCAAACCACCACCCTTTCAGCAGTCGAGTGCTTGACTGTTTGCACCACCCAGCGACCCCATCAATGTCCTAGGCCTTCTTCATGTAGTTCACAGGTCTAAGATGGGGGTGGGGAGACTTCACGAAGTCTGTACCGCGGACATCCCGTTGCAGTGAAGGAGCAAAACTTATTTTCTCCTGCTTTGCTTCCTGGTTAGGATTTATGGCGGGAAAACAGTAAAGCCTGCTGAGTTCCTTTGTTTCCCTTGTCAGGTAACTTTAGAAGGCTAATGAAATGTTGTATTGGTGATTATAATAATAATTTATCCCATTTTATAGCTCATTCAAGCCTAAAGGCGCTTTCTGATTCCCTGTGTCATTTAACATGCACAACCACCCTAAAAGGTGAGTCTTACTGTCCTCACTTCCAGACGAGAGATCTGAGGCCCAGAGAGGTTCGTTTTGCCAAGGTCACACAGCTGATGAGTAAACAGCAGAGCCGAAACTAGCTTTAAGCCAGCATTTTTTCTCTACAGGTTTGTGTTTGACTTTCTTTGTGTCACGAAAGCACCGTCTAAATTCTTGCGTGGTGCAGATGGTTCAGCGCTGGACCACTAACTGTAAAGGCTGGTGGTTCAAACCTACCCAGAGGCATCTCAGAAGATGGGCCTGGCCATCTGCTTCTGAAAGCAGCCTTGAAAACCCTATGGAGTGCAGTTCTACTCAGCACACATGGGGTCTCCATGAGTTGAAACTGACTCGTGGGCAACGAACAACAACAATCAATTACACATGAAAAAAATGTTAAAACAAATGGCATCATAGAGTTTCAGGGATGAAAGGACTCAGAGAAATCATGTAATTCGTGCCCTTATTCTCATTTAGCGTCTTTGACCAAGAGAGAAGAAACTGAGGCTCAGAGAAGTTAAGAGCCTTCCCAGAGTTAAGCGATGATTTAGGGACAGGCCTGTTCTAGCCCCAGGTCTCATCACTGTCACCTGGACTCCTTCCAGTCTTCCAGCTCTGCCTTAGACACAGATTTTAAAAAAAAAAATTCATATGCACGAAAGTGCTTTGTAGCAGTAAGTGTCCTACAGATGCGAGGTGGTGGTAGGATCTCCTGTGCAGACCACAGTGACTCCCCCTCTTACTCTGCTTCTCTGCCGTATGCCCGAGTCACCCTCTGTTCTCATATGGCCCCTTGATCCCACCTATGTGGCTTATTAGACGCAAACTCCGTTTATGGCATTTGGATTGACAGACTTTTGATGTAGGGAATCAGTTCATTTTATAGACCCCCAAGCTTCTAACTTGAGAGATGTCAGTGCTGCTTCAAGCTGCTTTTACAAGACTGAGCCTGCCCACCCCTAAGCATGGCTGTAAAGGCGTATGGCCTTGGGAGCTTGGGAGGTGACCAGTATGGTAGAGGGGAGACCCTGAAGTTGGTAGAGAATTGAAAATGAGCCCCATGGACACAGGGCTTCTGACATGATAAGAACATGACTAAAGGTCAGTGTGACAGCCACTTCTTTCCAAAACCACTCAACTGGGGGATGCTCCCCCCAGGTAAAAATACCCCCACCACATCTTTCATGAGATAGAGGTGAAGTAAGATTGACTTTACATAAATGCACTTTGTTGTTGATTTTTGCCGTCAAATTGATTCCAGCTCATGGCGGCCTGTATGACAGAGACGGACTGCCTGCTTAGGGTTTCTTAGGCTGTAGTCTTTACTGGAGCAGATCACCAAGTCTTTCAAGGAGCGGCTGGTGGGTTCAAACCTCCTACCTTTCAATTAGCAGTCGAGCACTTAACCGTTGGGCCACCCGGGCTCCTTCAGTGTACTTTATAAGCACTTATGCAACACGTATGTCACATCAGGACATACAAAGATGTGGTCCCCACCCTGGAATCCTCACAAGGGGTGGGGTTCAGTGCTGTGATTCAGGCTATGGTCTGTTTGCTCATCATAAAGCAAGTAGTGTATTTTAAAGATAAATATCCTAAAGAGACTAAGATAAAATGAATTCAAGATCTATTTGTATTATGAACAGATATATTCGTGATGGGGGCAATAATCAGCCTGTCTTGCCAAAGCCTTTTTATTATCAGTATTAATAAAAACGTGTCTCTGCTTAACCATTTCTCGGTAGGGCTGTGATCCAGAATGCATGTCAGCTCTTTCCTTTTTGTATTTTTAAAAACTGTTAATATAATAAAATATATATATATCATAAACTTTGCCGTTTTAACCATTTTTAAGGGTACAATTCAGGGCATTAATTACATTCACCGTGGTAGGCCACCTGCACAACTATTTCCAAACATTTTCAGCACCCCAAACAAAGACTCAGCACCTCTTGAGCAATAACTCCCCGTGCCCCCTCTTCCCAGCCCCGGGTCACCTCTAATCTACTTTCTGCCTCTACCCGTTTGCCTATTCTAGATATTTCTTATAAGTGGGGTCCTTTTGTGTCTGCCTGATTTCACTCAGCATGTCTTCAGTGTTCACCGGTGTCGTAACATATATCAGAACTCCATTCCTCTTTATGGCTGAATACTATTCCATTGTGTGGATATCCCACGTATTGTGTGTCCATCCATCTGTTGATGGACACTTGGGCTGTTTCCAACATTTGGCTGTTGTGAACAGTGCTCCAGTGAGTATTGGTGTACAAGTATCTCGGCTCTTATGTCAATGGTTATACTAGCTAAACAGAAGTTTTTGTTGTAGGTTTTTTTTTTTTTTTAAACAAAGAACTAAATAAAAACTTGCAACATGGCTCCTGGGTAGGTGAGATCCTTACTTATGTTACTTTTGTTATGAGGCAGCGTTTACAACACCAGGACCCCCCTCCCTTAGAGGTCTCATTCCTGGGAAAGGGTATTGGTGATGTCTTTTAAAGCCAGACCCCTCTAGCTGGACCTTCTGCTTCTGGTGGGTGCAGGGTGTCACTGAGGCACCTTTGGATGCAGGCGACATGTTTCTTGCACGGAAACATGACCTGCTTTTCTTCTGTAAGTGTCCTTTCTCTCCTCTGTGCCGTTGGAGGTGGAGGGAGACAAAAGCAGAGCCACTGCAGACTTAGATTTTTATAAAATGGGGTTTTAATATTTTTAATATTTGAGGGCTTCTTCACGCAGCTCTTGTGAGGGTGGAGGAACCTTTTGTTTTTCCCAGACGTCTTCCACGAGTGGCCCTGAGAACAGTTAGTGGTTGCATCGGTCACTTGGTTTCAAGTAAATTTCAGAAAATCCATACTAAGCGAGTAAGAAGGTATTTTCATGGAGCGGGAATCCCGCAGATCTAATAGACAGCTTGTTAAAGGGAGAGTCTCCCAGAGCATGAGTCCAGAGCAGCTGAAAGCCAACGCGGGGCTCTGCTTCACATCCCAACATGGCGCTATTAAGAGGGCGTCCACGTGAGTCCACAGAGCTTCGGCTCATTTTAGAATGAACTGACCCAGCAGAGGACTTGTCAGGAAGCCTTTCTTCTGTAATTGGCCAGTAGTTCTTCTGAGCAAGAGAGAACAGGGAGCAGCACAAGTAGGGGACAAAAGGATTGTCTAAAGCACACAATTCATGGACATCCAAGGTGTTGCCCCAGGAGCAGAGCCCATACTCGGAGGGGATGTCCCAGCTGTGACAATGGACTTAGTTATCTAGTGCTGCTGTAACAGAAATACCAGAAGTGGGTGGCTTTCACAAACAGAAATGTATTTTCTTGTAGTTAGGAGGCTGGAAGTCCAAATTCAGGGTGCTGGTTCTAGGTGAAGGCTTTCTCTCTCTGTCGGCTCTGGAGGAAGGTTCTTGTCTCTTGGTGATCTTCCTACGGCTTGGCATCTCTCTTCTCCCATCTCATTCCTAGCTTGCTTATTTAATCTCTTTTATATCTCAGAAGAGATTGATTCAAGGCACAGCCTACAGTAATCCTGCCTCATTAACATAACAAAGATAACCCATTCCTAAATGGAATTACAACCACAGGCCTACCAAAAACCCAAACCAAATCCATTGCCGACCGGTCGATTCTGACTTATAGTGAACCTATTTTTTTATAGAACGGCCCCATAGTGTTTCCAAGGAGTGGCTGGTGGGTTCGAACTGCAGACCTTTTGCTTAGCAGCCAAATCTTAACCACTGAACCACCAGGGCTCCAACCACAGGCATAAACCAAAAACCCATTGCCGTCGAGTCGATTCCGACTCATAGCGACCCTATAGGACAGAGTAGAACTGCCCCATAGAGTTTCCAAGGAGTGCCTGGCGGATTTGAACTGCTAACCTTTAGGTTAGCAGCTGTAGCACATAACCCCTACGCCACCAGGGTTTCCAAACCACAGGCATAGAGGTTAGGATTTACAATACATTTTTTGGAGTAAGACAGTTCAGTCCATAACAGACCGCCCCAGTGTTGACATCCCTCCGTACAACCTGCAGCACCGTGTGAATGACGAGGGTTGAAGGTGTAATCTGCAGCCACGGAAAGGAGCTTTGCCTAACAACCAAAAGAACAACCTTGTCCAACGGTTCTGTGCCTCTTTGGGAAAGAGCCCACCACTTAGGAGAGAGATGTGGGTATAAACGACAGACTGTAGCCATTGTGCGTGTAATGGCCAGCACTGTACTCTCACTGGGAGGGCACCATTTCTTACCTGCTGGTTTGACTTGGCAGTTCACACCCATGAGGTGGTAGAGGGAGGCCCCAAAGCGCTGTCAGCTGTTTTCCTTTGGCTGCTGCCTGGCTTGTCTTTTTTTAGTCACAAGGTAGTTGTCAAGGAGCCCTGGTAGCGCAGTGGGTAAGAGCTCAGCTGCTAACCGAAAGGTCAGTGGTTCAAACCCACCAAGTGCTCTGAGGGAGAAAGATATGGCAGTTTACTCTGGTAAAGATTACAGCCTTGGAAACCCTATGAGGCAGTTCTGCTCTATCCTATTGGGTCTCTATGAGTTGGAATCAACTCAATGTCAGTGGGTTTGGTTTTTTGGGGTTTTAGCCCTTGGTCTGATGGAGCTCATCAGTCTCTGTTCTCACCTGCTGCTCCCCACAGCTTTGAGATAGGTGTTCTGGTCAAGATTTTGCATCCCCCGGGTGAGTTTTACCCACGAATATTCACACTGACTTCCTTCAGGAGTCGCTGAATTTTTTTTAACCTGGCCTTTTCACTTATTGCTTCTGCTGATGTTTAGCCTCCAAGTGCTGTCGGCGTCAACCGTTTGCAGTCGCTCATACACAAGGAAGCCACATGGGCGTTCTTTTCTTCCATACTTCTGATCGTCTTAGTTTATATTTTACAATTGCTTTTTGTGATACAAACACGTAAGCACTCAGCTGCTCACCAAAAGGTTGGGAGCTCAAGTCTATTCAGAGCCTTCTTGGAAGAAAGGCCTGGTGATCTACGTGGAAAAACAGGCCACTGAAAACCCTACAGAGCACAGTTCTACTCTGACACACGTGGGGTGACCATGAGTCAGAATTGACTCCATGGCAACTGATTTGGCCACAATTAACAGTATCACAACAGTTGAGTCAGATATTAGTGGGGCATCGTGAATTGAGTTGCCCGTCCTAGGTCATGTATTTTATAGACGCTGACAAAGATGGGCGGGGATTCAGAGAGGCATCAGCTGAAGGAGGAGGAGGAACATCCCCGAGACATGTACTGATGTAATCAACCCAGAACACTCCCACCCCCTGCCATCACTAAAGGCAAAGCCCCCTTTGTGCCCCTGCACCCTGCCCATCCCCGATGACTATACCTGTTCACGTCTAAACATTGCCTTTGTTTTCCTTTCCCCAACAAGATTGTAATATTGTAAGGAAGTCTATATCATATGTGTTGGGTACCTATGCTTTAATGTATTTCTTTAATTAAGGAGCCTGGGTGGCACATGTGGTTTGTGATAAGATGCTAAACTGAAGATTGGTGGTTCGAGCCTACCCAGTAGCTCTGTGGAAGAAGGGTCTGCCAAACTGCTTCCGTATAGATTACAGCCAAGAGAACCTTATGGAGTAGTTCTACTGTGTAGCACATGGAGTTGCCAGGAGCTGAGGGCTGACTTCAGTAGTACCTAACAACAACATCTTCTTTAATTACTACAGCAATCTATGAAGTTTGTTGTATCACCTTACGACTTAGTTATCCAGTGCTGTTATAAATAAGAGAAATGCCACAAGTGGATGGCTTTAACAAAGAGAAATTAATTTTCTCACAGCCTAGTAGGCTAGAAGTCCAAATGCAGGCCGTCAGCTCCAGGGGAAGGCCTTCTCTTTCTGTCAGCTCTGGAGGAAGGTCCTTGTCATCAATCTTCCCTGGACTAGGAGCTTCTCCGTACAGGAACCCCAGGTCCAAAGGACGTGCTCTGCTCTGGGCACTGCTTTCTTGGTGGTATGAGGTCCCCCTGTCTCTCTGCTCGCTTCTTTTATATCTGAAAAGAGATTGGCTGAAGACACAATCCAATCTTACAGATTGAGCCCTGCCTCATTAACATAACTGCCACCTGTCCCACTTCATTAACTATCATGTTGTTGTTGTTGGGTGCCGTCGAGTCAGTTGTAACTCATAGCAACCCTATGCACAACAGAAGGAAATATTGCCCAGTCCTATACCATCCTCACAATCGTTGTTATGCTAAAGCCCATTGTTGTGGCCACTGTGTCAATCCATCTCATTGAGGGTCTTCCTCTTTATCACTGGCCCTCTACCAAGCATGATGTCCTTCTCTGGGGACTGATCCCTCCTGACAGCATGTCCAAAGTATGTGAGACATAGTTTCACCCTCCTTGCTTCTAAGGAGTGTTCTATTAACTATCTAGAGGTAGGATTTACAACATATAGGAAAATCACGTTAGATGACCAAGTGGTGGACAATCACACAATACTGGGAATCGTGGCCTAGCCAAATTGGTACACATATTTTTGGGGGGCACAATTCAATCTGTGACACCGTATTTTACAGAGGAGAAAGTGGAGGGCTCAGAGAGGCAAAATTTCCCACAGCCTCATAGGTGGCAAGTGGCACATCCAGGTCTGTGTTTTCCAATCTGATAATCTCACCCGATCAAAGATGAGTCTTCTCAGGGGGCTGGGAGGGGGGAGCCAGTGACACATGTCATCATGGCCCCAGGCCCATTACTGTTTAGGGAGACACCTTGCTATAAATGCACTTGGCAAGAATCTGTTCAGAAAGGGCCTTGTTCCCAAAGTGTGTGCCAAAGACTACCTGCATGAAGTACTTATAAAAATGCCTGTTCAGCCCTCCTGCGTTAGAATGTGTAGGTGGGGCCAGAGAATCTGCATTTAAAAAAACACACACACGCAACTCCCAGCTGATTCTTACATAAAAAGTTTGAGACCCACTCATGCAGGGGGATGGTCTGATAATGCTTTACAAGGGGGAAGAGGACTTGATTTTCTCTAATGTTAAGCAGAGATCCTGGGAGGTAATCAATCCTTAGAATCAGAGCCCTGGTGGTACGGTGGTTAAAGCACTCAGCTGCGAACCAAAAGGTCGACGGTTCGAACCCGCCAGCCACTCCGAGGAAGAAAGATAGGGCAGCCTGCTTCCATAAAGATGACAGCCTCGGAAACCCTATGGGGTAGTTCTGCCCTGTCGACCGTGAGGAGGAATTGATTCGAGGGCAGTGGGTTTGGTTTGGAGAATCAGAGAAATGTCAGTGATGCCATTTTATAGATGTAGAAACTGAGGCCTGTAGAGTTTTAGTGGCCTGCACAAGTCACAAGGCAGGTCAGCAGGGATTAGGACTCCTAGTTCAGTGCTCTTACTACACAGGTGGTGTGTGATCCAGGCTGCACGTCAGACTCACCTGGGGAACCTTTAAAAATAAAAATGCCTGGCACCTACTGCGAGAAACTCTAATTGTTCGGGCAGTGAGCATAGATCTTCGTAGGTAACTACTTCAGTGTGCAGCCTGACACCCTGGCACCTGCACTTCTGCTCATTCTCCCTCCTTACCTGGCTGCAGCTAAAGGTGGCATAGGGCACAGGCGGAGAGCTGGCCTGTCACCACCCTTGTTTGGACTCTCCGCGTCCCCAGGCTTAACCCCTTCTTGCCCCAGTACCTTGCAGAGTGTAACAGGGAAAAAGTAGTTCATTTGGTAAGCATTATTTTAAATTACTTACTAAAATATTTTGGCTCTCATAGACCTGATCAGGATTGCTGTAAAAGATGAATGATTTGATGTTAAGAAGGTTTTTGGAGCTTCTGGGGGAAAAGGTGCAATGTGAGTTTAAGTATTATTATTACATTATAAATTTTTAATTAAAAGATTCAACTTGACTCATAAGCTAAAGCTGGCAGGAGAGTTGGCAGACATCTCCGATATTCATTGAAACTGTGGGGCACAGGCATCTTTCAAAGCAGGGTAGTCATACTCTTTCTCACGGTTACTCATATATTCAGGTGAGTTGTCTCTCAGCCCCAGAGGCTTCATTAAAACAGATGGACACTTTAAAAATGTTCTATTCAGAACCTTTTTTTTTTTCTCATGTGTATTTTCTGTCATCTAGAATTTCTTTCTTTCTGATTGCCTTAGACATGGGTTACCAGAAAGGGCAGGCTCTGCCCACAAGGGCAGGCATTGGCGCATCTTACCCTAAGGTTTTCTCTCTCATTTTCCATCTTTTAAGATGAGGAGGAGCAGGGAGCGTCTACCTGTGTCCAGGACCCTTGTCATGTCTTATGTATGCTTCTGTTAACAGAAGTCACTGCTGTCCCACACTCCCTCCCTGTGGCTTCTGTGTGAGTTTGGTTTTTGTTCTTAAAAAAAAAAAAATCTTGAACTTAAATGTGGTTATGACTTGGAAGGAAAAAGAAAAAAAAAAACAGAGAGGCAATAAGGACAGGCCAGACGGGGACAGATACAGCAAAGACGAGTGACAGAAATGATCAGTTATTCTCGTTGCGAGATGACAGCTGGACTGCCACAGACAAGGGCACGCAAGTCCCGTCAGAGCAGAGGAAGGTCTGAGTGATAGCAGCCACTTATTTCTTTACCAGGAGTCCCTGGGTGGTGCCACGGTTAACTCACTCAACTGCTAACTGAAACGTTGGAGGTTTGAATCCCTCCAGAGGTACCTTGGAAGAAAGGCCTGGCAATCTGCTTCTGAAAATTGAAAATTCTATGGAGCCCAGTTCTACTCCGACATACATGGGGTTGCCATGAGTCGGAATCGGTTCAACTGATGGTAGCTGTTTTTTTTTTTCCATTATCAGCTGTATCACGTATTCTTCCAAGTTAGGCCAGTGGTGAGATTTCACCATTCCTGTATAGGCGCCAAGAGAATAGGGAGTCATTTTAAGTCGAAGGCTTGTTAGGCAAATGAAGGCCAACAACAGACACCACCTAGCACAAGTACAGATCCTTGCTGGATCATGGATAAAGGTCACAGCGTGATTGTTAGCAGCCTCCAGCACCACGCTGACAGTGGAAATTCCCCAGAGAGCAGTTTTTCACCAGGTAGCAACTGAAACGACCCAGACTTAGGTTGGCTGCTTATGAAAAATGCAGGGCTACCCCCAGGGGTGTCCTTCCAAATCCACCATAGATGAAATCCATCTTCTTTCATGCCACTGTGAGCAGTTTGGGACCTTGGGAGCCCTGTTAGAAGTTCAGGTCTCCTTGGAGCCCCACGCTGGGTTTGCGGAGCACCAGGTCTCAGCCTGCAGAGCTGCCACCCAGCCGGGCTGGATTCGATTCCGTTCTTTATGACATTTGTCTGACATTGCTAAGGGATTAGGCCAGGGCTTGTTGAATTCTGGGCCAGCTTTGCTCAGGTAGACACTGCCTGCTTCTCCCTATCTTAGAAGACAGAAAATGAGAGAGAAAACCTTAGAGAAAGATGTGCCAATACCTGCCCTTGTGGGCACAACCTGCTGTCTGCAGTCCCACCAACACCTGGACTGGCCTTACCTGTCCCACCAAGCAGGACGATGGCATGGGATTTGCCTGAGGGGCATGTCAGAAATGTACATTCCCAGGCCCACTCTTAGAGGTATTTATGCAGTTAAAACAATAACAACAAAAAAAAGACACAGTTCCCGTGGAGTTGATTCCAACTTATGGTAACCCCATGTGTACAGAGTAGAACTTCTCCATAGGGGTTTCAATAGCTGTGATTTCTCAGACACAGATCACCAGGCCTTTCTCGCCGTGTGCCTCTAAACCAAACCACACCTATTGCCATCAAGTCGAGTCTGATTCATAGTGACCCTATAGGACAGAGTAGAGCTGCCCCATAGAGTCTCAAAGAAGCAGCTGGTGGATTCGAACTGCTGACCTATTGGTTAGTAACCGAAGTCTTTACCGCCTCTAGATGGGTTCAGACGTTCAACCAGGTGCTTAACTGTTTGCGCCATCCAGGGACTCCGCTTAGGCAGCATTGTTGTTGGGTGCCGTTGAATCA
Source organism: Loxodonta africana (assembly GCF_030014295.1). Classification (NCBI taxonomy): domain Eukaryota; kingdom Metazoa; phylum Chordata; class Mammalia; order Proboscidea; family Elephantidae; genus Loxodonta; species Loxodonta africana. The sequence continues at coordinate 52,819,878 of NC_087366.1, forward strand.
ATTTCAACTCATAGCGACCCCACGTGATGAAGTAGGACTACCCTGCAGCGTTTTCTAGGCTGTAAGCTTTACGGAAGTGGATTACCAGGTCTTTATCCTGTGGAGCTGTTGGGTGTTTGAACCACGAATAGGAATCTGAATTTAGCAGCCACCTCAGGATAATTCTGCTGCCCCTTGAGATACTTGCCATGGCTGCTCCACAAGCAGATTAAGACGTGGGACAGGACCAGAGCCCTCGCCAGTCATCGGTCAGACCGTGAGAACGGCGTTCGAGATGCCACCATGCGCTTTCCGTGGGAGTTCACCTCTGGCTACAGAAGGCTTTGTATCACTTCCTTGTTGTTGAGAGTGAGGGCTACTTTCCAGAGGGTGGGAGGCAAGCTCAAAGTTTCTTTAAAGATAATTGAAACGGTTTGTATTTATCAAGAGAAAAGCAAGAAATCAGATAGGCTGCCTTCTGGTTCCAAACTCCCTGAACCAAACCCAGTTTCTCCAGTGGCCTCAAATCTTCAAATCTTTACAAGTCAAATTGCCTTCTGAAAACTTTCTGGCAAATGATTAAGGTTTTTTTTTGCTTTTGAGAATTTAAATGCCAACTCAATAGGTTTAGACTTTCATTCCACAGCGTTTTGTTAAGCGCATCTCATTTGCCAGGACCAGAAGCTCCCAGCTTAGCTGGAAAAGATCACCACGTTCGCATTCAACTGTCTTGTTCCTCTTCCTGTATTAGTTTTGGTTGTTGTCTCCTCTCTCCCTGTTTAACCCTTTTCAAATTCGTGAACTGCGTAGACATATGAAGAATAATAGAAATATATCGCATGTATAGAAATGTATTTTAAAAGCTGCTCAAAACAAAGCTGAACAATCCAGTGAATTATGACAAAGCAAACACCCACGTCACCACCATCCAAGGGAGGAAATGGAACACCACTAAGACCCCCGAGGTCCCCTCAAGCCCCCTCACACTTCTCCCCACCCTTTCAGAGGTAACCTCTTAGGGCTTCACTTAGCCCAGAAGCGTGTGTCCCTAAACATTGTACTATTTTAACTTACTTACTTCTGCTTTGTTTTTTACTTTATGCAAATGGAATTATAGATAAGTATTATTTTATGTATGAATCCTCGTATTTCATGTTTGTGAAATCCATGCTCATTGTAGCCGTGACGCGTTCATTTCCATTACTGCATGGTGTTGTATTACATGACTATACCATAATTTGAACATTCAGCTTGTTCATGAAGATTTAATTGTCCCCTCCCTTTCCCCCAGTTGGGATCTGTTATAAATAATGTTATGAACACCGTTGGACACAGCTTTGTGAACCTGTGTGCTCATTTCCATCGTTACACAGAGTGGAATTGCTGCGTCATACGGTGTGGAACATGAGCTCGGCCGTTAGTAGGGGCTGCCAGTTTTCAGCTCCCACCAGCAGAGTATCAGAGTCCCAGTCGCCTCCTGCCAACACTAGGTATTGTTAATATTTTAGCCATCTGGTGGGCATGTGGTGGTGTCTCATGGTTTTTTTGTACATTTCCCTGGTGAGTGATGAGGTTGAGCACCTTTTTATATTTATCGGCTGGCTTCTTACTCAGTCCTGTGAAGTAAGTGCCTGTTTAATTCACTCACCCATTTATCTATTGAGTTGTCTTGTTCTTATTGATTTGTAGGAGTTCTTTATATACACAGGCTACAAGCCCCTTGTTAGTTATATGTGCTGCAAATAACCATTCCCATTTTGTGACTTATAGTTTTACTCTCTTACTAGTATGTGTTGATAAGCAAGAGATTTTAATTTTAATGTAGTCAAACTTATCAATGCATTTTTTTTTTCTTCTGGTTTAAAAAATGCTTTCCTACTCTGGCATCACGAACATGTTCTACTATATTATCTTCTGGAAGCTTCATTGTTTTGACTTTCACATTTGGATGTATAGTCCATTTGGTTGTGATTTGTGTATGTGATGTAATCCAGCACCGTTTGTTGAAAAGACTGCTTCTCCCCACTGCTCTATAATGCTACCTTTGTCATAAAACCAGTGTCTTATTTCAGGACTCTATTCTGTTCCATTGGTCTGTTTTTCTCCCTTTGCATTGATACTACACTATTTTAATTACTGTAGCTTTGTAATAAGTCTTGAATTCTGGTAGAGAAGGTTTCCTACCTTGTTCTACTTCTTCAAGACTGTCATGGTTCTTCTTGGCCTTGGCATTTCTGTGTAAATTTTAGAATTAGCATGTCAACTGTCAAAAAAGTCTCAATTTTTAATGTTTACATTAAACTGATAGATAAATTTTGGGGGAAGTGATGCCTTTACAATACTGAATTTTCCAATCTAAGAACATGGAATATTCTCCCATTTAAGTCTTCTAAAATTTTTCTGAATGTTTTGTAGTTTTCTATATAAAGATTTTACATACCTTTTGTTAGACTTATGCTTTGATATTCAAAATCTTCTGATGCTATTGATATTTTTTAAATTTCTCTTTTTATTGCTGGCATATAGAAATTCATACATGCTTAACCTGTTGAAACCAAACCCATTGCCTTCGAGTGGTTTCTGACTCATACCGACTATATAGGACAGAGTAGAACTGCCTGTTTCCAAGGTTTCCAAGGAGCACCTGGTGGATTCGAATAGCCAACTTTTTGGTTAGCAGCTGTAGCTCTTAGGCACCATGCCACCAGGGTTTCTGTACATGCTTAACTCATTTATAAAACTTACTGTTTATCTGTGTGAATTATGAGAGACTTTTAGCACGTACACAGCCTTGCCATATGTGTATAATACAGCTTTTCTCTGTTTTTTCTGATCCTCACACCTTGTATTTTCTTTTATTTCAGTTTTGTTTTTGAATCCCATCTCCAGTGCAATACTGAATGGAACAAGCCTTGTCTTGTTCCCAGTCTCAAATGCAGGGCTTTGAACATTTTTGCTGTATGGTTTTTTAAAAAGCTATCCTTTATTATATTAAGGATAGTCCCTACTATTTGTAGCTTGCTAAGACTTTTTTTTTAATATGAATGGGTGTTCAGTTTTAGCAAATACTTCTTTTGCATTTATTGATATAATTTTTTCTCCTTTATTTTATTAATGTGGCGAGTTACATTGGTTGATTTTCACGTGTTAAATCAGTCTAGCATTCTTGAAATTAACCCAATTATGATGTTTTTCTCAGATAATTTACTGCTGGATTATGTTTGCTAATATTTATAAATTTTTCATCTGTGTTGATAAAAGGAATTGGCCTTATACTGCACTCATAAAACAAGTTGTTGTCTCTCTTTTCTATTTTCCGGAAGAGTTTGTATACAACTGTACGACTGGCGCAATTTCTTCTTTACATGTTTAGTGGAATTCATGGGTGAAGCCACCTAGGCCTAGAGTTTACCTTGTGGGATAGCTTTTAGCTCTGAATTCAATTTGTTTAATAGTTGAAGGATTATAACCACTTCCTGTTTTTTCTTGTGTCAGTTTTGATAAGTTGTAGTTTCTTTTTATTTGTGTTTTTAGGAATTTTCGGATTTCGTCGTACAAAGTTGTTTATAAACCCATCGCCATCAAGTCTATTCTAACTTATAGTGACCCTATAGGACAGAGTAGAACTGCCCCATAGGATTTCCAAAGCAGTAACCTCTATGGAGGCAGACTGTCACACCTTTCTCCTGCAGAGCTGCTGGTGGGACAAGTGCTTGACCGCTGTGTTGCTGGGGTTCCTCCAAAGTCGTTTACAACACCCCCTTATTATTGTTTTTTTTGTAAGACCTGTAATCATAACTTTTTTTTTTAACGTGGTTATGTGTGCTGTTCCTCTTAGTTTCTTGATCCGTTCCACCAGTGATTTATAAATTTCATCTGTTTCAAAGAAGCAACTTATGGCTTTGTTGATCTCTAATGTGTGTTTCTTTTCTGTTTCATTGTGCTTGCTCTTATTTTTATTATATTCTTCCTTCTCCTTTCTTTGGGTTTAATTGGCTTTTTTTTGTTTCTGTTTTTCTAATTTTTCTATAAGGACTCTTAATTTGAATATTTAATAATAATTCTAAATTTGTATGTGTTTAATATATCTCAAAATATAGAAAAATTAATAGAACTGAAAGACAAATCCACAATCACAGTGAGAGCCTTAAATACTTCTCTCTCAGTAATTTATAAAACAACCAGGAAAAGAAAAAAAGAAAGAAGGCACCCTATAAGGATATTTAAAATCTGAACAATCAATTGCAAGATATGCATTTTTGATTTTCAGATATTTCTCTTTTTCTAATGTATGCGTTTAGGGAAACCCTGGTGGCATAGTGGTTAAGAGTTGGGCTGCTAACCAAAAGGTTGGCAGTTCAAATCCACCAGATGCTCCTTGGAAACCCTATGGAGCAGTTCTCCTCTGTCCTATAGAGTTATTATGAGTTGGAATCAACTTTATGGCAACTTGATGGCAATGTACGCTTAGAGGGAAATTTATAGTCTTAGTTTTATCTGTGTACCATAAGTTTTAATATGTAGTATTTTCATTATTATTCAGTTCAAAATATTTTCTCATTTTTATTGTTGTATGCATTTCGACCCACAGGTTATTTAGAAAGGTATTGCTTAGTTTCCAAACATACAGCGGTTTTCTAGTTAGGCACTTCTATCTTAATTGCGTTGTGGTCAGAAAACATGCTCTGTATTATTTCAGTCTTTTGAAATTTGCCGAGACTTTCTTTATGGCCCAAGTCTGGTCAATTTTTGTAAATGTTCCATATATCCTTCAAAAGAATGTACAACAGCATTACTTCTTCAGAATGGGCAGCTAAGAACCCACAGGAACCCATTTATGTTTATCCAAGTGTTAAATATAAGAGTAAATACCTTAAGTAACAGAACACAAAGATATTAATTACCTTTGTCAACCACAAGTAAATAAAATATACCAATCTCTAGGTCAAAGGAAAACAAATGCAAGAAGCACGTTACTTCTCATAACTTTATTTTGAGCCAATGTCTTTCACATGGCTTTTTCTTGGTGGCTTTTAAACTAGGGCCTAATTGGTTTTTTAATGATAATTCCACATTAAACACTCAGGTGAGAGCCACAACTCTTACGTATCGTGATCTGATGGTTGTTTGTGTTTCCTAAGAGTCAGTATCCTTTAAAGAAGGAAGAAAGTGCTCCTGAAGCAAAACTTCCCCATGGTGGTGCCTCTTTCTCTATGAAGCCCCCTTTATCCCCCGTCCTCTTCTTTCAGAACGGCATCAGCTCTCAGCTCTGGTGTTCTCTGGCCTATACTGGCTTATGACTTGCTCAGTCGATTCCATTCAACTTCTTCGACCTGATCCTGAGTAACCTGTGATGTCAGGACAGTGATTCTGGACTTGTGTTTCATGCAAAGGTACGGTAGAGCAGCAGTGCCTGGGACAGCACTGTGGTGGAACAGTGACTCAATAGGAGGTTGGTAGGAAGTAACAGTGATGCGGTAGGAGGCTAGTAGGTACTAACAGTGATTCAGTAGGAGGTTGGTAGGAAGTAACAGTGATGCGGTAGGAGGCTAGTAGGTACTAACAGTGATTCAGTAGGAGGCTAGTAGGAAGTAACAGTGATGCGGTAGGAGGTTAGTAGGAAGTAACAGTGATGTGGTAGGAGGTTAGTAGGTACTAACAGTGATTCAGTAGGAGGTTAGTAGGAAGTAACAGTGATGCGGTAGGAGGTTGGTAGGAAGTAACAGTGATGCGGTAGGAGGTTGGTAGGAAGTAACAGTGATGCGGTAGGAGGTTAGTAGGAAGTAACAGTGATGCGATAGGAGGTTGGTAGGAAGTAACAGTGATGCGATAGGAGGTTAGTAGGTACTAACAGTGATTCGGTAGGAGGTTAGTAGGTACTAACAGTGATTCAGTAGGAGGCTAGTAGGAAGTAACAGTGATGCGGTAGGAGGTTAGTAGGAAGTAACAGTGATGTGGTAGGAGGTTAGTAGGTACTAACAGTGATTCAGTAGGAGGTTAGTAGGAAGTAACAGTGATGCGGTAGGAGGTTGGTAGGAAGTAACAGTGATGCGGTAGGAGGTTGGTAGGAAGTAACAGTGATGCGGTAGGAGGTTAGTAGGAAGTAACAGTGATGCGATAGGAGGTTGGTAGGAAGTAACAGTGATGCGATAGGAGGTTAGTAGGTACTAACAGTGATTCGGTAGGAGGTTAGTAGGTACTAACAGTGATTCAGTAGGAGGTTAGTAGGAAGTAATAGTGATTCGGTAGGAGGCTAGTAGGTAGTAACAGTGATTCAGGGGGAAGTTAGTAGGTAGTAACAGTGATTCAACAGGAGGTTAGTAGGAAGTAACAGTGATTCGGTAGGAGGTTAGAAGGTAGTAACAGTAATCCTGTAGGAGGTTAGTAGGTAGTAACAGTGATTCAGTAGGAGGTTAGTAGGTAGTAACAGTGATTCAATAGGAGGTTAGTAGGAAGTAACAGTGATTCGGTAGGAGGTTAGAAGGTAGTAACAGTAATCCTGTAGGAGGTTAGTAGGTAGTAACAGTGATTCAGTAGGAGGTTAGTAGGTAGTAACAGTGATTCAGTAGGAGGTTAGTAGGTAGCAACAGTGATTCAGTAGGAGGTTAGTAGGTAGCAACAGTGATTCAGTAGGAGGTTAGTAGGTAGTAACAGTGATTCGGTAGGAGGCTAGTGCGTAGTACCAATGATTCAGTAGGAGGTTAGTAGGTAGTAACAGTGATTCCGGGGGAAGTTGGTAGGTGGCAACAGTGATTCAGTAGGAGGCTAGTAGAAAAGGATTCTGTAGCAAACCGTTTTAGGATATAAATCAGGTATCCTGGACCGTGGTTAAGCTCCAGGACCTCCCCATCACACTAGAATAAAGCACCCGAATTCCTAACCGTAACCTACAAGGCCCTGCATGACGTGGCCCATCCATCTCCCTTTGGCTCACTGTGTTCCAGACACACAAGGCTTCCTTAGGGTCTTCAAGAACACTAGCCTCTTTTCTGCCCTTTGCACTAGCCAAGCCCCCTGCCTAGAATGCCCTCCTCCCAGGCACATGGGTGGATCCTTCTTGTCATTCCGCACTCAGCTTAATAAATGTCATATCCTCAGAGAGGTTTTTCTTATTTACTCAAAATGAAGGAGTCCCTATCATATCACTTTGTTTTATGCATTTATCATTGCCTCTTATTTTCTAGTTCATTTATCTGTTAATTTGCCTATTAGCTGTCTCCAGCCATGTAAGTGCCATGAAAGTAAGATTCTTGACTCTTTCTAAACCCCAGCACCTAGAATGTACCAGGCTTGTAGGAAGTGCTCAGTAATTCACTGAATGAGTGAATCAAGAGATGGAGGAATAAATAAGTCTTACAAATGCTGGTTTAAACAAAATTTGGTGTAGGATTCTTTGCTGAAAGACTTTCAGAACCTGTAATATGCTAATGTGAATTGTGAATCTCTGAGTGTGTATCAGGTACTCATGTTCCTGGGGACACTTTTTGGGGAGTGTCGATGTTGCAACTTGGCACTCTTAAGGAATTAGATTCATTTTTACATATACCTAACACTTTAAAGAGAAGTAAATTGAACCTATAGCACATACTCTTTAAGATTTCTTTTTACTCTTACCATTTCTGTGCCATCCTTTAGGACCCTGCTCTCCACTACCTCACCTGATAAATTAATTTGTATTTAGGTGTAAATGTATAATGCTGGCTTAGAGTCTTTTATCCCCTCTTTTACGTATTCATTATGTTGGACCTCTATTATTTCTAGGCCACCACCTACCTGTCAGTGAGAGGCTTGTGTGTTGATGTGATGCTGAACAGGTTTCAGTGGAGCTTCCAGACTAAAACAGACTAGGAAGAAAGGCCTGGAGATCTACTTCTGAAAATCAACCAATAACAACCCTATGGATCACAATGGTCTGATCCCATTGTTCAAGGGTGCCATGGGTTGGAGGTTGACCTGACAGCAGCTACCAGCTAGAATCAGGGTACAGAAATCATGACAGTGGTGGGCTGGTGAAAGATGATTTCTGGAGTGGAAGCCTTCGATACCCCTCTAGTTACGTACTGAAATTGCCTGTTTATGCCTCGTATCCATGAGTTCTGACTGTTGACCTGATTCTCCATGGCAGAGTCAGACGTGGTCTCTTTGATGACAATATGTTTGAAATGGCTTTTAAAAATTCTGTAGACTGGAAGAACTTGTGCTTTAGAAAATTCTTATTTCTATTTGAAACCTTAGAACTGATGAAGATTACACGTGTGTTTTCAGATACTAAGGATCCCGGATTATTTTTCCGTAGAAACAAGGTTCATGGTCATTTCCTTCCACAGACACTTGCTGAGGCCGTTCTCACCCCAGGTGTACTCTTCTTCCTACCCCACCCTTCTTCCATGGGGTGACACTTGCTGAGGCTGTTCTCACTCCAGGTGTACTCTTCTTCCTACCCCACGCTTCTTCCATGGGGTGACACTTGCTGAGGCCGTTCTCACTCCAGGTGTACTCTTCTTCCTACCCCATCCTTCTTCCGTGGGGTGACACTTGCTGGAGGCCGTTCTCACCCCAGGTGTACTCTTCTTCCTACCCCACCCTTCTTCCATGGGGTGACACTTGCTAAGGCCATTCTTACCCCAGGTGTACTCTTCTTCCTACCCCACCCTTCTTCCATGGGGTGACACTTGCTGAGGCCGTTCTCACTCCAGGTGTACTCTTCTTCCTACCCCACCCTTCTTCCATGGGGTGATTTGGTGCCGAACATTGCAGGTTAGAAATTATAGTGCCACTTGGGCGATATTTTCTCCTGTCAAGGTCGAGGTTTAGGTTTTGCTTTGTTCTTGATGTGTGATGTCCAGTCAATTCTGACTCCTAGTGACCCTGTCGGACAAGGTAGAACTGCTCCATAGGGTTTCCTAGGCTGCGATCTTTCCAGGAGCAGATTGCAAGGTCTTTTCTCCCTCAGAGCTGCTGGTGGATTTGAACTGCCAACCTTTCAATAAGCAGCCGAGTGCTTAACCATTGCACCACCAGGGCTCCTTTCAGCTAGGGTGGTCTTCTTTAGTTCCTTTCTTACTCCTAGAGTACAACCCTCCTGGAGTCTCAGCTGAAAGCCTGGAGTGTTTTACCAAGGCCTTTCTACCTTGGTGGGATTTGATCTCCAGCCTCTGACTCGCCACCTGATATGTGTCTCCTCTCCCATGGTAAATTGGCCCTCAGTTCCCCCCATGCTGACTCTTCTTTGAGCAGAGTACATAATTACTGGGGTTAGGGAGACTGTGAACTTCTTCCCTTTGAACCCTGAGTCATAGGCTCTCAAGAGTCCGCAACTTCTGCTTGTGGAAACTTGTAGCTCTGACTAGGTCAGGGCATCGTAGCCTTCTAGGCCACTATGCTGAGGAACCACCCTTGCCCACAAGGCTTGGACGCTCTGCTGCAGGCCAGCAGTAGCCACGTGGCTGAGATAGTTCTGCCCATTGACTCTGCCCACGGTAGTTTGCCATCTCCTGAATATACTAGTTAATTCTTGAGCAGCTCTTAAGTCAGTAGAGAACATAGTTGTTTAGACAGATAAATTACTGCCACGGGATCTGTTTACAGCCAAGCTTTTATAGACGGATGCCTTGATAAATGTGTTTTATTTGCTGTGAATAATTTCTGCATAGTGACATTGCAAAAATGTAATTCACATTTTCCATTAAAAAGAAGGCAGCAGTGTTAGGCAGAGAGTTGTCGGTGATCGTGTGACTCCAGTCAGGATTATTCTGGGGTTGATGTGGGGAGTTTCAGCTACTCTAGTAGGAAAACCATCAGTTTAACACGAACAGTTAGAAAACCCCTTTCCATTGCCCGAAACACAAAAATGAAAGGTAAAATTGGCATCCCAATACGGTTCTTCAGCCCAGACTCCGCGTGGAAATCCATGGGCAGAGGGAAGGACTGATGATAGGTTTCCTGGGGGAAGGTTAGCTGCACAGAGAGGCTGCTTATTGGGCCCTCTAGGGGCTGTGCACCCACAGGTTCTCGGGCAGAAGTTGAGAGGCGCCCCGTAGCATGTCTCCTTTGCCAGGTGTGCACAAAGGAGTGGAAGTGTGGGAGGAATGGCAGACAAGGTGGGTGCCGTGGCCTGTGCTGCCGGGCTCTCAGCCTGTTGGTGGTGAGCAGAACCAGTTGACGTCAAGTCAGTGCCGACCCCTGGCAACCCCACGGGTGTCAGAGTAGGACTGCACTCCATGGGGTTCTCAGTGTCTGGTTTTTCAGAAGCAGATCACCAGACCTCTCTTCTGAGGCACCTCTGAGTGGACTTGAACAGCCAACCTTTCAGTTAGCAGCCCAGCATGTTAACCGTTTGCACCACCCAGGGACGCCAGTGGTGGTGACAAACACTGAGGTAATGGCTGACCCGGGTTTACAAACACTTAACTTTGGATGACCCACACGATGGCCGCTGCCCCGCTGTTCACCGGCTGCTAAGGTTCGCCTCTGCCAGGGAGGCCCCCTTCTTACCCATTGTTGACATCCTGTTTTCTGGAGCCCATTGTTGTTAGAGTCTCCTTGGCTCCTGGTAATCCTGTGCCAACCTCACCTTACTGTTCCTGGGTTGTGCCCTGACTAAAGCCACCAAAGTTCCCAGCCACCAGAGCCATCCACTAGCCAGCCACTGCGTCTTCCCCTCCCTGCCACCTGTGTCAGGTCCCAAGGGCTCACCACCTCAGCGCTGCCAGCTTGAAGGCCGGGGTTCCTGCTGACACTATTTCAGCCATATTTGGGATTCAACAGGCATTTGGGCGTGGCTGAGAAACCTACGGTCTTTTAAGGCACTGACGTTTCTGTGATTGCCAAAGCACAGTTATTGGATTTCTCCTTGTTTCAAAAAATTAAGAACCAACAAACTTGAAACATAACCCATCTGTAGGCCAGGGTCCAAACCAAAACCAAACCAGGTGCCGTCAAGTCGGTTCTGACGCGTGGTGCCCCCAGGCGTGTCAGAGTGGAACAGAGCTCTGTCAGGTTTGCAGTGGCTGGATTTTCAGAAGCAGATCACCAGGCCTTTCTTCTGAGGCACCTCTCGGTAACTCGAACCTCCAACTTTTTGGTTCGCCACCGAGCACATTACCATTGTACCACCCAGGGACTCCAAGTCCGGCCCCCCCCCCCCCCCGCCCTTAAAAGCAGGAATAAATAGCTCAAGCTTCCAAGCATATGTGCAGGTAAAACAAGAAACTTTAAACAGAGATGTGCCCCTGAGGGATGGAGAGAGACACGCTGTGATCAATGTGACTTCAACCAAGATGGGACAAGTAGGGCAGTGGTCCAGGAGGAAGGGGAGGGCAGCCAGGGGAGCAGGGCCCCAACTCAGCAGCAAGGAGTGGAGTGGCCTGTGCAGTGAGTTGGAAGTAGAAGAGTTTAAAAAAAAAAAAAATTGCCATCAAATTGATTCCTACTCATAGCCACCTAGTAGGACACAGTAGAACCGCCTCTTAGGGTTTCCAAGGTGCAGCTGGTGAATTCGAACTGCTGACCCTTTGATTAGCAGCTAAACTCTCAACCACAGTGCCACCAGTGCTCCAGATAGAGTTTAAAAAAGAAGTGGATAATTATAAATGTATTAATTTTATCTTTTAGTCAGCTTGCTGCCCAAGCTCCTCGCTCCTCTAGCACCCTGCCCCTGAATCCCAGCCTTGCCGCTTCTCTGCTACACGTGCAGTCAGCTCTTGCTCCATTCTTAGGAGACGGTACAGCTGCTTGCTCTGGGCCTTTGTGATACTGGCAATAATACGTGCTGCTCTATTTTTTATCTTTTTAAAAACAGATAAGGTGGATGGGAAGTGCTAATCGCAGAGGCAACCAGGCTCAGCCCACCGGCCATTCTGCTAAGCATATTTTCTTATCAGGCTCAGGCCGGGCCCCACAAGCAGAGGCGGCAGATTGGGGCGGCTGTGAGGGCCAGCCAATCAGGCTGCCTTGTGTTGTGTACTGTCTGTAGACACAGCAGAATAACAGATGGATAGCATAGGCTACAACCCAGCCCTTGTCCTGCCTCACTCATTTCCGCAGTTGTCCGTAAGATCACCTGTGCTGTGTGAGTGTCACAGGCAGAAAATAAAGTTCCCTTTGTGATTCCATCTGTGCTGTCTCTGGGTCCCTCTTTCTGAGCGTCCTCTTCCTGTTACTCCTGTGAAGCAGGCTCTGCTCCTTGTCCTTGGGGCCCGAGCCTCAGGGTAACTGAGGTACCATCTGACCAGACTGCTGTGTAGGTCGAGACCAGGTCTCAATATAAGACCTCGCTGGTGAACTCTCAACCACAACTGTTTTAAATTCTCATAATGTGTAGTCAGTTGCCATTGAGTTCACTCTGACCCCAGGTGTGCGGAGTAGAACTGCTCCACAGGGGTTTTGAGGCTGTGACTTTTGGGAAGCAGATCACCAGCCTTGTCTTCCGTGGCGCCTCTGGGTGGATTCTGTTGTAGAGAAAAACTTGGAACAATGGTTCAAGTTAGATCAGAGAGGTTTATTAAGGGCTTAAAACAATTGCAATTGGGGAACTACTAAAATGGAACCAGGTAGTCCTGGGGCAGTTTTGTTATACAAGTATTCTTATGGAGTGAAAAGAGGAACCATTAGGAGGGCAATTATAGGAAAATCAATGGCTATGGTAATAATCGTACTCTGACTGGTTACTGATGGCTAGTACAGATCATTTCACAGGATGCTTACATCATGGTCACAGGATGCTTTGTCTCTCTTGCAGAAACACCTTGTTGGCCCCAGCACCCAGACAGACTCCTGAGTACATGCGTTTTGGGGGTGCGGATGGTCACTTGGTTCCAAGGCCCCTCGGGGCATATGGTTTCGCATCCTGGTTTTGACCATCGAGGAGAAACATGTTTTCCTCAAAAAACATAGCTGTCAGTCTAGAAATCGAGATTAAAATGAGATAGGATGGTGAGCTCACTGCACTGAGAGTGGCCCTTCCTGAGACAGTTCAAACCGCCAACCTGTAGGTTAGTGCCTAGCCATTCCCAGCGTAGTAACGTATTCTTCTTATAAAATTGCAGATTGCCGTATCCCTCAAATTGAGGATGCTGAGATTCACAACAAGACATACAGACACAGAGATAAGTTAATTGTCACCTGTCATGAAGGATTCAAGATCCGTTACCCTGACCTCTACAACATGGTCTCATTGTGTCGAGATGATGGAACATGGGATAATCTCCCCATCTGTCAAGGTAGGTCCGGAAGCTGGAGTGCTCAGTTATTCTTCACTCTGACTTTATTATAGACCAAGTACAAAAAAGCCAAACCAAACCCGTTGCCGTTGAGTCAATTCCGACTCATAGTGACCCTGTAGGACAGAGCAGAAGTGCCCCCTAGGACTTCCAAGGAGCACCTGGTGGATTTGAACTGCCAACCTTTTGATTAGTAGCCGAACGCTTAACCAGTGTGCCACCAGGGGTCCAGACCAAGTACATGTTTCTCTGATAGAGTGAGGCAAACACTGGGGGAAATAAAGCCATGCACCTACACGGACCCAGCTCTGTCTTCAGGGTGATTGCCAAAGCTCTCTTCTTGGAGTGTCATTGCCACTCTCTGTCATTTGCATCCTGTCCCCCTATGCCCAGTTTTAAAGTGCAAAGGAGGAATACCTTCTTCCTAAGGGTATTGAGTGTCCGTCCCCTTTACACTAAGAAATTGAGTCGTTTAAGAATTAGGAGACTTGTAACTGGGCTGTGAGCACCATGATGGACTATTGTGTATGTAATGGAAATAGCAGTGCGTTTATACTTATTTCAGTAGTGGTGAAAATATGTTTAAAGCCAATTTTACAGAGTCGATTTTCTCCTAATAATGTTATTCCTTTTTATAATGCCTGAAAAGTAGAAAAATAATCCAATTCAAATTTCGTCCAAACCGCAGTGAATATTTATCCTATTGCATTTTTTAAAATTTACCTGACCCAGCACAGAGGGCCCTGTTTGTGAAAATAAGCCCTTGCGTTCGCATTAATTCTGATTTTATTTTCTGACGTGTGACTCGGACGAGAGGACCAAGGAGCCGATGCATAATTCATCATCCTGGGGTGTGGGGGGCAGTGTTATCTGCTCCGAGGGTGCCTGCGTGTGAAACTTCAGACAAACGTTAACTTTGTGTTTGGAAATCACAACTGGCAGGCTCTGATATTGCTTTGTCTGCCCCACAGTTGGAAATAAATCATTTCCTTACGTGAGAGCTTGAGAGTCACGGCCCTTTGAAGAAACACGGCTGACAGAGGCAGCCCAGACCGTCAGACCCCCATCGTTTGTCCTCAGGAACTTCCTGTGTTGCTTAGCGTATTATATGTTATATTTTTCAAGGAGACACATGATTTATTTACACTTTCAGAGACTGTCCATAAAATAAGCAGCTGGCTTTTAGGTCGGGCTGTTTATTCAAATGAACTTTACTGACCACTGATTTGTTCCAGTCCTCCAGCCCTGACAGAGTAATGGCGGAGAAAATTACCTCAGACTCTAGCCACTTCTTGCCTTCATATTTTCCACTTATCCTTTCATTCTTCCAACCTTTCTATTTCTTTTCTGTCACCTAAATACAGTCTGCTTCTTTAGGAGTTCTTTTTTTCCCAATAATTAAAAAAAATATATCCTGTGGAGGCATACATTTCAGGGTGTCATCGTGAGAGGTTCAGATACAGGTTTTCCCGTTGCTCCGTCTACCCGCTCTTGCCTGTCCCCTCCACCATTCCTTACACAGATCTCAGTCAAAAAATAGCTTATATGCTTCTCCAGGAAGCAGTGGTGGGTCAGTGGTAGAATTCTCTGCTTCTAAGCAGGAGACCCGGATTCAGTTCCCTGCCAGGGCACCCCGTGCACAGTTACCACCCCTCCTGTCAGTGAAGGTTTGCGTGTTGCTATGTTGCTGAACAGGTTATAGCAGAGCTTCCAGACTAAGACAGACTAGGAAGAAAGGCCTGGAGATCTTCTTCTGAAAATCAGCCAGTGAAAAACCTATGGATCACAACGGTCCAGTTTGCAACTGACCAGGAGATAGTTAGTGCAGGACCAGGCAGCGTTTTGTTCAGTTGTGCATGGGGTCGCCATGAGTTGGGAGCCAACTCGATGGCAGCTGACAACAACTTATTTCGACAACGACAAAAGAGTTTACTGGCTGGTCTTGAGAGGTGTGCTTCTTCAAACAACAGTGGAAAACAGCTCAGCTTTCATTCTCCTCAGAGCCTTCTGTCCCCCCACTCCAGCCCCCCCAGCGGCGCCTGCTGTGTCCCTTGCTCCCCATTCTACCCGCTAAGCCTGGCTGTAGAGGCCAGAGGGAGTCAGTGCTTCCAGGACCCGGCGCAGAACCTTCTGATATTCCGGCTTCCTCCCTGGCCCTGCTGGCACAGCACAGAGAATGAGAATGAGGACTCACGGTTGCTACAGACAGCCCGACACTTCTCCAAGCCCCCTCTCCAAGCCCCCAGGGGGAGTGTAATTGGCCCTTAGTGTGACATTTCATTCTATAACTTTTATTTGCACCTATAGATCCAGGGGCTAGAGCCTGAGGAGCCTTTTCTCTTCTATCTAGAAGTGCAAATAGAAATCACGTTGAACTATTGAGTGGAAGCCAGTATTCTCCTGTTATATTTAGGACAGCCTGTCTCCAGGCGAGAGTGAGCATGTCTTTCCTCTCCTCTGGTTAACTCCACCAGTTATAACCCCTTCCATCTCCTTGGGGTGAGGGTAGGGGACTGTTCTGTGGCCGTTATTTTATGAGACCTTTATGTTTGGGAGCACAGTGCCCTGATGCCTCCTGCCAGTTATGGGTCCAAGCTCGTCTTCATTTGGGGGAAGCCATTTTATCAGT
The DNA here is from genome assembly GCF_030014295.1 of Loxodonta africana. NCBI lineage: Eukaryota > Metazoa > Chordata > Mammalia > Proboscidea > Elephantidae > Loxodonta > Loxodonta africana. Next base: position 52,835,706 of record NC_087366.1, read on the forward strand.
GTGGGTAACTTAGGACTACACCACCTTCCTAGGAGGGGTGAGGACGCTCACCTGTATAGCCAGCTCGTGTGAACAGTACGTATGGCTGCAGTATATCCACTTATTCACGTTCATTTGCTTATTTTCTCCCCCAGATTATTGATTTGGTTTATTCCTGATGCTCACCTTCCCCACACATACTTCACTTTTGCTGTGGACATGGTTGGTTTTCAGCTAAGAAAAAATAACAGTAAATTAAGGCCATGGGGGCTGTCCAAAAAGATGGCATGAGCTCTATGCCCTCCCAAGTATGGCCCCCTCCAGAGGCCCTTCCAGGTATGGCCCACTCCAGAGGCCTTTCTGGGCATGGCCCCCTCCAGAGGCCCTTCCAGGTATGGCCCACTCCAGAGCCCTTCCAGGTATGGCCCACTCCAGAGCCCTTCCAGGTATGGCCCACTCCAGAGGCCTTTCTGGGCATGGCCCATTCCCTAGGCCCTGAGTGCTGGCTGGTTCAGGATGGTGGGTAGCTGAGTCTGCAGGGCTGGTTTAGGGTGGTGGGCAGCTGAGTCTGCAGAGATCAGTGGCACCAGCATTGCAGGGTTGGCACTTACAGACCCCAACAGTGAGTGCCTACCTAACCTGCATCCTAGGCGCCTGACTCCCTTCTATCCCTCCCTGGTATACCAGCCAGTTGCTGTCGAGTCAGCTCCGACTCATGGTGACCCCGTGTGTGTCAGAGTAGGACTGTACTCCGATTATTTAGAAGGAGATCTCCAGGACTTTCTTCCAAGGTGCTTCTGGGTGGACTGAAACCCCCAACCATTCAGTTGACAGCCGAGTGTGTTAACTATTTGCACTACTCAGGGACTCCTGCCCTGATGTACAAGCCCCATGTGCTGAGGTGTTTTAAAAACATGCTGTTGATTCAACAGTTTGCTGAGAGGTCTTTTCAAGATATAATACCAAACAGAGTCCACTTTGGAGAAGGGTTCAGTCGTCTGTTACTGTGCCTATGAGATAATCTCTACTTGGTGATTGGAAAGGAAACCAGGCATTTTCATTACATGTTATTTACTTCACACACAATTAATTCTCCCCTGGAAGAGCACCATCTCTGCAGAGTCATTATTCCCTCCAGTGAAATTGCTGAAGCCAGAGAAATTCCATGATCACAGTGGAAGCCACACAAAATGGAATTCTGTGCCATCGCAGATGTTCTACTGGGTTGCACGGACTTAGAGAAAAAAAAAGGGAGCTAATATTTTACAGTTAACGTGCCCGGCTGCTAAGTAAAAGGTTGGTGGTTCAAGTCGACCCAGAGGTGTGTTGGAAGAAAGGCCTGCTGATCTACTCCTGAAAAAATCAGCCATTGAAAACCATATGGACCTCATTTCTACTCGGACACACAAGGGGTTGCCATGAGTTGGAGTCAACTGGACGGCGACTGGTAGTGTTTTACAGGAGAAGGAGTACAGGGTCCAGGTCTCACCTGTACCCCGTTATCACACAGAATTCTTTGGTTGATGCAAGGACTCACTACAGCAGTGGTTCTCAAAGTGCCGTACCCAGACGAGCAGCATCGCCACCTCCTGGAAATGCTAGAAATGCGAATTCTGAGGTTCCACCCCGGACCAGGGAATTAGCAGCTCTGGGGGTGGGCCCAGGAATCAGTGTTTTAACAAGCCCCCCAGGTGATTCAGAAGTATGCCAAAGTGTCAGATCTGCCATACTACAAGGCTTCACGCCTATTTTATATCCAACACACCTGAATTTTGCAAAATTTAATTGCCCTTTGGCAGGCATGCGTCTGTTCCGTGACCTTCTACGGTGGGATCACACGTGGATTATAACCTTCCCTAGCCACCTGACTCGCTACCAGTAAAACCGTTGGGATGCCTCTTTCTTCTCGTGGCACCTCTCAGTGGTTCTCAACCCTGACAGCACGTTACAGTTACTTGGGAGCGGTTCCTTGGTTTGGAGGTTTAGGGTCATGGTTTCATGCGATATCCCAGTTATTTGGCCTAATAACGTGTTCGGTGCTCCTGTTCTGCCTCCTTGCTTATTGTGTCGTGCCTTGGGTCTCAAAAGCTGTCAAGTGGCCATCAAAGACATGACAGTTGGTCTCTATTCACCTGGAGCAACAGAGGAAGAAGGAGGAGAATATGGAACGTGTGGCTAATTGCCTCCATGAACAACTGCCTTCTTTGCCATCAGACCAGTAGAACTGGATGGTGCCCGGCTACCAGTGCTGAACGTTTTGATCAAATGTTTTATAGAAGAATCCTGACCAAAAGAGGGGAAATGCAGAACAGAATTTCAAAGTTTCATGGACTGCAGACTTTCTAGAGTCATGGAGACTAGCTGAACCCCTGAAATGATTGCCCTGAAATAATCTTTAGACCTTAAGCCAAAAATATCCCCGAAGTCTTCTTAAAACCAAACAGTAGTTTAGCTTAACTAGTAAAAAATGTCTGCCTTGAACATTAAGCTCTTCTAAGAACTATCTATGTGGGATCAAAGTGATAATAGCAATTCGAAAGATTAGATAGGAACCTTAGGGGTCAGTTGGTTTATATTCATGAGGGAGGAACAACTCAGAAAAGGAGGATGAGAATGTTTGCACAACCCGGAGAATGTAATCAGTGCCACTGAATTGTACATGTAGAAATGCTTGAATTGGTGTATGTTTTGCTGAATATATTCTCAACAACAAAATTAAAAAAAAAAAAAAAAAAAGAACATTTCAAGATCTATCATGAAGTACAACACTGTCAGTGATAGGATAATATCCATGTGCCTACAAGGAAGACCAGTTAATAAAACTATTTTAAAAAATGGAAAGATAGCAATGCCCAGCCACTACCCAGATGAAACAGAGCAGACCTCTCGGCCTGGGGCTGGGGCATTAGTATTCTTCTAAAGCTCTTTGAGTGATTCTAATGTGCAGTTCAGGCTGGCAGCCACTGGGCAAGGGACGTTCCAATCCCTAGGCACACACTCACCACCTTCTTTTTTTGTAACTATTTATATATATATATATTTTTTTATTGTACTTTAGTTGAAGGTTTACAGAGCAAATTAGCTTCTCGTTAAACAGTTAGTACACATACTGTTTTATGACATTGGTTAACAACCCTACAACATGTCAACACTCACCCTTCTTGACCTTGGGTTCCCTATCACCAGCTTTCCTGTCCCCTCCTGCCTTCTAGTCCTTGCCCTTGGGCTGGTGTGCCCCTTTAGTCTCATTTTGTTTTATGGGCCTGTCTAATCTTTGCCTGAAGGGTGAACCTCGGGAGTGACTTCATTACTGAGCTAAATGAGTGTCCAGGGGCCATGTTCCTGGGTTTCTCCAGTCTCTTATAAGGCCAGTAAGTCTGGTGTTTTGTTTTTGTTTTTGTGAGTTAGAGTTTTGTTGTACATTTTTCTCCAGCTCTGATCGGGACCCTCTATTGTGATCTCTGTCAGAGCAGTCAGTGGTGGTAGCCAGGCACCATCTCATTTTACTGGACTCAGTCTGGTGGGTGCCATGGTAGATGTGGTCCATTAGTCCTTTGGACTAATCTTTGCCTTGTGTCTTCAGTTTTCTTCATTCTTCCTTGCTCCCAAATGGATGAAACCAGTGGAGTATCTTAGATGGTCCCTCACAGGCTTTTAAGACCCCAGATGCTACTCACCAAAGTAGAACGTAGAACATTTTCTTTATAAACTATGTTATGCTAACTGGGCTAGATGTTCCCTGACACCATGGTCCCCGCAGCCCTGGGCACAGCGATTCCATCCCTCAGGAAGTTTGGTTGTGTCTGTGGAGCTACCATGACCTTGCCTTGTACAGGTTGTGCTGGCTTCCTCACAATGTGTACTGTCTTACCCTTCACCAAAGTTACCACTTATCTATTGCTTGTTCAGTGTTTTCCCATCCCCATCCCCATCCCTCCCCTCCCTTGTACCCATCAAAGGTTGTTTCTTTTTGTCATCACCTTCTTTTACTACTGATCCACTTTGTCTGACCCACTTAGTACCATTTGCAAGTATAAAAGCGAATATCCACATTATAAATAGAAGAGGTAAATAGAATACACGTCATCAGGAGGGACCAATGGCCGGAGAAGGACATCGTGCTTGGTAAAGTAGAGGGTGGGTGAAAAACAGGGAGGCCCTCAACGAGATGCGCTGACACAGTGGCTGCAACATTATACTGAAACGTAGCTGTGATTGTGAGGATGGCACAGGACCGGGCAACATTTTGCTGTGTTATACATGGGGTCGCTAGGAGTCCAAACCAGCTTGATGATGCCCAGCAACAACACATAAAATAAGGAAGCCTGGGCGTTCAAGACCAAGGTGCTTCATTCCTCAGGCGGTGCCATTTTTACAGTGGGGGAACCCTATAGCGTAACAGTGTTGTGTTTGTCTCTTAGATGCACAAAGATGACCGAGTGAAATGTTTCCTAATAAAAGATCGTCTTTGCTGTTTCACAGGCTGCCTGAGACCATTAGCCTCTTCTAACGGCTACGTGAACATCTCCGAGTTCCAGACCTCCTTCCCAGTAGGAGCGGTGATCGCCTACCACTGCTTCCCTGGATTTAAGCTAGATGGGTCCCAGTACCTGGAGTGCTTACACAACCTTATCTGGTCGTCCAGCCCACCCCGGTGCCTTGCTCTAGAAGGTAACAATCTTATTCTTCTGGAAGCCATACTTTGGATTATTAAAGTAGATGTTTAGATAGGAAGTGAAGCCCTGCAAATTATGGTGAACAATAAATTTTGTTTCTTAGTAGACTTTGCATGTCTCCATCCAGAGCCGAGGAAGCAAACCAGATCCTCTGTCATGAAGCCATACTGACAACTAGGCATAAAACTCAACCCCCATCTTTAGCTTTAAAGGGGAGGAGGGTGGCTAAAAGGGAAAAGTTTCAGGCATTAAAGGCTAAACTGCAAGATATTGCAAAGTTAAATGAAATGTCTTCAAAACTTAATTTTCTCTGCACCCAGTGAAAACAGATTCTATTATGGCATCATTAATCTCACCCCTCGTTTTACTGTTGTGTCAATGTTTCTTCCATATTTCCAGGCACTTTATAGCTGAGCTGTCAGTGTTTTCCTTCAGACACACACGGGAAAGCCTGAAAGCAGGAGCTCTTTCCTCCCTGTTTCTGTTAAATATATGGGATCATTTTAGAGTACGGTGCCCTGTAATAGATCACTAAATCAATACTGTGAAGTCGTGAGGCAGACAGGTGTCTGTGGGGGTAGAGCCCACAAAAACTTCTGCTAGGCAAGACGGACATGCTTGCTCAGCCCTTGCTTTAGCTCAGATCTTGAAATTATGACCAAAAAGGCCCATCTGCCCAAAGCTAACAAACACCATGTGCCCTTGGCATCTGCATACAAGACGGGGTGGGAGGGTCAACATAGGTGTTGGTATTATGAATTGAATTGTGTCCTCCCGGAATGTGTGTTGGAATCCTAACCCCTGTACCCTGGATGTGATCCCATTTGGAATAGGGTTTTCTTTGTTATGCTAATGAGGTCATATCAGCATAGGGTGTGGCTTAAACCTGACCACTTTTAAGATTAGACACAGAGAGACCTGTTGAAAACACCGGTTGCTGTCAAGTGGATTCCAACTCATAGGGACCCTATAGGACCGAGTAGAACTGCTCCATAGGGTTTCCAAGGAGCACCTGGTAGATTCGAACTGCTGACGTTTTGGTTAGTAGCCGTAGCTCTTAACCACTGCGTCACCAGGGTTTCCAGACACAGAAGTGAGCACAAAAGGGGAAAGATGGATGTCACATGGAGGTCGCCAAGGACCCGAGGAATACCAGGCTTGTAGGAGCTGAGATGAGTATCTTCCCCTAGAGCCCACAGAGAGACAGAGAGCCTTCCCCTAGAGCTGATGTCTGGAACTGAGGCTTCTAGCCTCCTGAACTGTGAGAAAATAATTTTTCTGTTCTTTAAAGCCATGCACTCGTGCCATTTCTGTTACAGCAGCACTAAGAAACAATAGGAAAAGGAAAAATGAAAGGAAGCATCTGGTCAGAAGTCCCTCCGCAGCCTACCTTTAGCCTTGCTTGGGAAACAAAAAAGGAGGCAATAGTGTGTGGAAACAAGGGCGCTCTCGCTGCTAACAGCATCTCTACAGAGTGTACCTCAGCGTGGGAGGAAGTCAAGTTAGGAGCTGTAGTGTGGAGTGTGACTGGCCAGGGAATCAGAGGAAAAGCATCTCTTAAAGGCAGTGATGGGGCTTGGAGCGGGGTTGGTGGGAGCCTGGCGAGAGCCAAGGAGCCTCTTTAGAGAAGAGTGGGTGAAGAGGAGAAGCGGGGGGAGCCTGTCACGTGAAGGAGCAAGAACGCCAGGCCTGGACTGTTAATTTGCCATTCTCCTAGGCTAGTGGTTAGAGCCCCCAGCCACCCCCACTTCTAACCCATCCCAGATTCCCCAGGGGACCGGCGTCTGGGTAGAGTGGCCAGATAAAATTACAGGACACCGAGTTAGATTTGTATTCATTGAAAACAACAAATGATTGTTTAATACAAGCATGTCCCAGATATTTTGTGGGACTTACTTATAGTAAAATATTACTCATTGTTTATCTGGAATTCAAATGTAACTGGGAGTCCCGTATTTTTATTTGCTTAATCTGGCCACCCTAACTTGGAGGGATAAGGCTGTCTCCTTGGTTTCCACTGCGAACGCTTTATCTTCCATCTGGACAGCGCTGGTAGGCTGAGGTAAGGGCGGGTGGAAGATGAAAGGAGGCTCTTTTCTCATTCCTGGCGGGTTCTCCCCGCTCAGATAACTGGAAAAGGAGGATAGTTGAAAGATATCATTGTTATGATTACATCCATTTGAAATGCCTACTTTAAAAATCTTTTAAAATTTGATTTAAATGGGCTTCAAGGAGTCATGTTCTGATAGGTTTAGTTTTGGGACTTTGAAAGCAGTTTTTATTGAACGTAGAGAATATGATATAAATAGGCATAAAATAAAACTGAGCTTCAAGGGGCAATGATTTAAAGTAATAAGCAGGGAGCTATGACTGGCTTTGGACTGGAAATGACTCTTGGGGTTTAACAGGTGAGGGGAGACCACTGACCCCTTCCCCTGCCAGCCTTGGCCGTGGTTGGGTGAAGATGCTGTGCTGAAATCCCAGTGTCTTAGTCTGCGTTCTTCAGAGGAGCAAATCCAGTGAGACTCGTGTGTGTGTGTGTGTGTGTGTGTGGTGTGTGTGTGTGTGTGTGTGTGTAGATAGTGCAAGTGTAAAAGCACTTGATTTACTTCAAGGAAATGCCTCATGCAATTGTGGGGGCTGGATCTGCACACTAGAAACTTCTGTAGGCTTCTGTCCCAGGAGCCGGAGGTCAGACAAGGAGGAGCATGAGGGTTGAGAGCAAGCAGGCCCTACCAGAATATCCACTTATATCCCGAAGGTAGGCCACACCCCCAAGGAAACTCCCCTTTCAGCTGATTGGCCAGTCACATCGGATCACATCATAAAAAAAAAAAAAAAAAAAATCACGTCATAGAAGGTGATTATATTATCTTGTGGACGAGCAGCCAGTCCAGTATCTGCCACACCACTGAGAATCACAGCCTCGCCAAGTTGACGCATTACCCGTTACCTCCAGGGTAAGATCTACAAGTGCCAGCAAGGCAGCTTAATGCCTTTTCTTTTTCTTCAGGGTTTTTTTTTTTTTTAATAGTTTTTAAATCTTTATTTTCAATACATGTCCCTTTAAATTCTCGGATAGAATTAGTTTGTGAGTCCTTTAAATGCAACATTGGTTAGAGGCACAAAGGCCCTGATTCTAAACTGAGGGCTACGCAGTGGAGGAAAAATCACTTTTTTCTCGAGACTTGATGGAGACTGGGTGAAATTAAGCAATGGTTTATAAGATGTAAGGATTCATGCAAACATTATCCAGACGTGCCTAGGTGTTGGCATTTCTTTAACTTATATTTTAATTGCATATCATTTTTATAAAAAAGACAGTGCCTTATTTATGAAGTTACTGGGTGTTACAAACAGTTAATGTGCTTGGCTGCTAACTGAAAGGCCAAAGTTTGAGTCTACCCAGAGATGCCTCAAAAGAAAGGTTTGGAGGTCTGCTTCTGAAAAACCAGCTATTGAAAACCTTGTGGAGCACCATTGTACTCTGACACACATGGGGTCTCCATGAGTCAGAATTCACTTGATGGCAACCGGTTTGATGCTTTTTTGGCCTTATTTATGCAATATTGTCAGCGGGTGTTCAACACATGGAGCCCTGGTGGTGCAGTGGTTAAGAGCATGGCTGCTAACTAAAGGTCGGCTGTTTGAATCCACCAGCTGCTCCGTGGAAACCATATGGGACAGTTCTACTCTGTCCTATAGGGGCACTATGAGTTGGAATCAACTCTAAGGCAGTGGGTTTATTCAACATATACAGCCAGAACGCTCGTTGGAAGTGAGGAGGGCAAGACTTTGTCTCATGTATTTTGGACATGTTATCAGAAGGGGCCAGTCCCTAGAGAAGGACATCATGCTTGGTAAATAAAAGAGAAGGTCAGCGAAAAAGAGGAAGGCCCTCAACAAGCTTGATTGGCACAGTGGCTGCAATGACGGGGATGGGGCAGGACAGGGCAGTGTTTCATTCTGTTGTACATAGGGTCACTACGAGTCGGAAACGACTCAACAGGACCTTACAACAATTCAACATGGTGAGCTGTGAAGAGTGAATATACCCTTCTAATATTTACCCTTCTAATATTTACCCTTCTAATATTTACCCTTCTAATATTTACCCTTCTAATATTTACCCTTCTAATATTTCATCCACACTTTTTCCTCTTATTCCTAAGCATGCACTTTGATTTTTCTTGATGGTATGATGAAAATTATTGCACTGAGCTGCAGAATAATGATACTTTGGGGGTCTTTAGGTAGAGCGGGGCTCTCTGACCCCTAGCGTGGACGGGTCTGGCCAGCTCACTGTGGAAATCTTTCACTACCAGCCTTTTGTCCCTTTCCCTTTCCTCCTTCACTGTTAACCCACCAGCTGTCAGTATACCTGTCACTTTCAGAGTGCATTCCCCACAGCTCTCTCTACCCTTTTTCTGGCCTGCTGCATGCAAGGTTAGATCAGCAAGGTGATGATGGAGGCAGTGTAGTATTTTGACTAAGAGTAGGGACTTGACGTCAGACTGACTGGTTCACGTCCTGGGTCTCCTACCTAATAACTATGACCCGGGGCAAGTAATTTACTCTAAGCCTTCATTTCCTCATCTGTAAAATGGGGATGATGCTTACACTTGCCTTGTGGTATTGTGAGGATTCGGTATAACGGATGTAACGCGTTTAGTGAAGTGTCTGGCACATCGTCTGATGTCAGTCAAGTGTCCTTTGTTACTGTTCCTCTTAGAATTCCGTGTAAAGTTACAATAAATCAATAAGCTGGGATGTGAGGGTGATTTTCCTTGAATAAAGTGCCCAGGCTGTTATGCATGTACACTGTGACACCGTTCCGGTTGTTCAGATGCCTCTGTGATTAAACCTGCACATTCTGGGCTGTGTTCGTATACAGCAAGTCTCCGATGATGGGAGGGAATCCTGAACAGGGACGACTGGGGTTGTTAGCTGCTGTCGAGTTGATTCCAGCTTGTGGGCACCCCATGCGTGCAGGGTAGAACGGCGCTCCGCAGGGCTTTCGAGGCTGTGAGCTTCCAGAAACAGATCCCCAGGACTGTCTTCTGAGGCACCTCTGGGGGGGTTTGGACCACCAACTTTTCGGCTGTTAATCGTACTTGTACTTCGCCTACCCCTTTGTGCAACCCAGGGACTCTGTTAATTTTGCGAGCTCACTGCAAGTCAGTCTCTTGACCCAAATGTGTGACACAGTGTCTCGTTTAGTCCCCCTAACGTCCCTGTGAGGCAAACACTGTTATTAACCCCATTTTACCGATGAGCAAGCCTAGACTTATAAGGTTAAGTAACTTGTTTAAAGTCACACAACTAATGAGTGAAGGAGCTGAAACTCCACCATGGGTCTTTGTCACTTCCATGTTCGTGCAGTTAATCACCAAGGTACAGTGTCAAATTAACTTCTTCTGATCACTTTACAATCCAACAGGGAAAGCAGTTGGATATTTATATAGACATTTTTAAAGAGTCCAGAAACTCTAAAAGAATACCCACATAGGAAGGAATTTGTCTTTCTTGCCTAGTTATTCTCCTGGTAGAAATTCCAGCTGCAGGGGCTGCGAGACCGAGTAGAAGCCCTGTGTCCACAGGTGGCAGCGAATGCTTATTACTGTCACTTAAGAGTGTGTATTTATCTCCTATGTGACAGTGGAGCCTCACTCAGCCAGTGAGCTGCCCAGGGATCACTGTCCTTTTACAGACAAGGAAACTGATACCTTGAGAGACAGCCTTACTTGTCTAGACCCTGCAGCTCTTGGGCCATCGTTGCCATTTCCACCACGTGGTGCTGCCTCTCCCAGTGGGAGGGGGAGGCTTGTGAGAGCAGCTTCCCAGGGGAGAGGTTACAAGTGAGCCGTCACTCTCACATCCGGACAGTCCCATAATTGATGCCTGGCTTCATGAAGGAGTTTATAATTTAGAAGGAAGAGCTTTGGCAGTTTCACCACAGATGGCAAACATTCTAAGATTTGGTAAGAGGATGCAGGTCCTGTGTTTTGAGGCCTGCGCCCATCTTATTGAGAACCGAATATCACGGAGCATATCTGGTTTTCCATAGCTGTGTTGTGGAGTAGAGTACCTGAAATCACAAAGCCTCGAAACAGAGTGGGACCTACATCATCTAAAAATATATGCACATGTACACACACACGTGTGCACGCACACACACTATAGAGAGAGAGCAAGCGCGCACTGGTGGTCCAGTGGTAGAACCCTCCCTTTCCACGTGGGAGACCTAGGTTCGACTCCCGGCCGGTGTGCCTCATGTACAGCCATCAGCTGTCCATCAATGGAGGATACTGTGTTGCTATGACGGTGAAAAGATTTCAGTGGAGCCTCCAGACTAAGATGGACTACTTCTAAAAGTCAGCCACTGGAAACCCTATGGATCACAAAGGTCCTATTTATAACTGATCGTGGGGATGGCACAGGACCCGGCAGTGTTTCATTCCATGGGGTCGCCATGAGATGGGTTGACTCCATAGCAGCTAACAACAACGTGTGTGTGTGTGTGCGCGCGCACCTGGAGCCCTGGTGGCACAGTGGTTAAAGCATTCAACTGCTAACAGAAAGGTCAGCAGTTCGAATCCACCTGCACTCCTTGGAAACCCTATGGGGCAGTTGTACTCTGTCCTATAGGGCCACTATGAGTTGGAATCGACTCGACGGCAACCAGTCTGGTTTGTTTAAATGTATTTATATGTTGTTATTAGGTGCCATTGAGTTGGTTCAACAGAACGAATCACTGCTCAGTTCTGTGCCGTCCTCACAGTTGTGTCTATGTTTGAGCCCATTGTTGCAGCCACTGTGTCAGTCTGTCTTACTGAGGGTCTTCCCGTTTTTCACTGACTCTATCCAAGCATGGTGTCCTTCTCCAGGGACTGGTCCCTCCTGATAAGATGTCCAAAGTATGTGAGACGGAATCTCGCCATCCTTGCTTTCCAGGAGCATTCTGGCTGTACTTCTTCCAACACAGATTTGTTTGTTCTTCTGGCAGTCTGCGGTATATTCAATGTTTTCACCAACACCATAATTCAAAGGCATCAATTCTTCTTCGGTCTTCCTTATTCATTGTCCAGCTTTTGCATGCATATAAGGTAATTGAAAATATCATGGCTTGGGTCAGGTGCATCTTAGTCCTCAAAGTGACTTCTTTGCTTTTCAACACTTTAAAGGGTCTTTTGCAACAGATTTACCCAATACAGTACCGTCATTTAATTTCTTGACTGCTGCTTCCATGGGCGTTGATTGTGGACCAAAGTAAAATGAAATCCTTGAAAACTTCTATCTTTTCTCCCTTTATCATGATGTTGCTTATTGGTCCAGTCGTGAGGATTTTTGTTTTCTTTATGTTGAGGCGTAATCCATACTGAAGGCTGCGATCTTTATTTTTCTTCAATAAGGACTTCAAGTCCTGTTCACTTTCAGCAAGCAAGGTTGTGTCATCTGCATAATGCAGGTTTATGAGTCTTCCTCCAATCCTGATGTCCCGTTCTTCTTCATATAGTCCAGCTTCTCGTATTATTTGCTCCAGCATACAGTTTGAGTAAGTATGGTGAAAGGATACAGTCCTGATGCACACCTTTCCTGATTTTAAACCATGCATTATCTCCTTGTTTTGTTTGAACGACTGCTTCTTGGTCTGTGTACAGGTTCCTCATGAGCACGATTAAGTGTTCTGGAATTCTACTTCTTCACAATGTTATGCATTATTTGTTATGATCCATACAGTCGAATGCCTTAGCATAGTCAATTGAACACAGGTAAACATCTTTCTGATATTCTTTGCTTTCAGCCAGGATCCATCTGACGTCAGCAATGATATCCCTGGTTCCACGTCCTCTTCTGAATCCAGCTTGAATTTCAGGCAGTTCCCTGTCAGTGTTCTGCTGCAACCGTTTTTGAATGATCTTCAGCAAAATTTTACTTGCTCATGATGTTAATGATATCGTTTGATAATTTCAGCATTCAGTTCGATCACCTTTTTTTGGAATGGGTACAAATATAGATCTCTTCCAGTCAGTTGCCAGGTGGCTGTCTTCCAAATTTCTTGGCGTAAACACGGCTGCATCCATTTGTGGAAACATCTCAGTTGGTATTCCATCAGTTCCTGGAGCCTCGTTCTTCACAAGGCCTGCAGTGTAGCCTAGACCTCTTCCCTCAGCGCCGCCAGTTCCTGATCATGAGCTGCCTCCTGAAATGGTTGAACATCGACCAGTTCTTTTTGGTACAGTGACTCTGCATATTTCTTCCATCTCCTTTTGATGCTTCCTGCGTCGTTTAATATTTTCCCTGTAAAGTCCTTCAATGTTGCAACATAAGCCTTGAATTTTTTCTTCAGTTCTTTCAATTTGGGAAATGCCAAGCGTGTTTGTCCCTTTTGGTTTTCTGATGTCATACCACAGCTCCTCTGGTCTTCATTCATTAGTGTTCAGTACATCAACCAATTCTTGAGATGGTCTCCAAATTCAGGTGGAAAATACTCAAGGTCATATTTTGGCTCTCGTGGACTTGTTCTAATTTTCGTCGGCTTCAACTTGAACTTGCATATGAGCAATTGATGGCCTGTTCTGCAGTTGGCCACTAGTCTTGTTCTGACTGATGATATTGAGCTTTTCCATCATCTTTTTCCACAGATGTAGTCAACTTGATTCCTGCGTATTCCATCCGGTGAGGTCCATGTGTTGTTGAAAAAGGTATTTGCGATGAAGAAGTCGTTGGTCTTGCAAAATTTTATCATGGAATCTCAGGCATCGTTTCCATCATCAAGGCCGTATTTTCCAACTACCAATCCTTTTTCTTTGTTTCCAACTTTCCCATTCCAGTCACCAGTAATTATCAATGCATCTTGACTGCATGTTTGATCAATTTCAGATGGCAGAAGTTGGGAAAAATCTTCAACTTCCTCATCTTTGGGATTAGTGTTTGGTGTGTAAATTTGAATAATAGATGTATTAACTGGTTTTCCTTGTAGGTGTTTGGATATTATCCTGTCACTGACAGCGTTGTACTTCAGGATGGATCTTGAAATGTTCTTTTTGACAATGAATGCAATGCCATTCTTCTTCAGTTTAGTAGACCATATGATCGTCTGACTCATTGCCAATACCAGTCCATTTCAGCTCACTAATGCCTCGGATAGCGATCTTTATGCATTCTGCTTCATTTTTGACAGCTTCCAATTTTCCTAGCTCATACTTTGTACATTACGTATTCCAATTATTAATGGCTGTTTACAGCTGTTTCTTCTCATTTTAAGTCGTGCCACATCAGTATATGAAGATCCCAAAAGCTTGACTCTATCCACGTCATTAAGGTCGACTCTACTTTGAGGAGGCGGCTCTTCCCCAGTCACGTTTTGAATGCCCTCCTACCTGGGGGGCTCATCTTCTAGCACTATATATTAGACAGTGTTCCACTGCTATTTGTAAGGTTTTCACTGGCCAATTTTTTCAGAAGTAGACTGCCGGGTCCTTCTTCCTTGTCTGTCTTAGTCCAGAAGCTCAGCTGAAACCTGTCAACCATGGGTGGCCCTGCTGGTATTTGAAATACGGGTGGTGTAGCTTCCAGCTTCACAGCAACATGCAGGCCACCACAGTGTGACAAACTGACAGACAGGTGGTGGTGTGTGTGTGTGTATATATATGTATGTATATATGTATATGTATACACATACACACACACATATATATATATGGATCTCCATAGTTCCCTGTGTGTTGGCCTGTCTCACTGTAGGTCTGTATGCTTTTCCTTGTCTGTCAGTATCTTAATGTTTCTTAATGCCCTTGACCCTCTTCATCTGTAAGTCTTTCATCTTTTTCTGTCTCTTTTACATACACAACCACAAGGAATCCAAGAAATCTTTTTTTAAAAAATAAAACTTTTAAGAATGAATGCAGACAGTTTCTCATTTGTAAGTGCTAAGTCCTCAGTTGACGTTATTGGTGGTGTTTACTGAACACCTGTTAGGCACAGAGCAACCCCAGATTGGGCACTGGGGAATTACAAAGAAAGAAGAAGGCATCATTTCTTTCTTGGGAGAGTTTCCAGTCTGATGGAGATAGCAAACAGACAGATTCGGTTATCTAAAGAAATGGCACCGTCACAGATGGCGTCCACGTATTCACACAGCTGTTTTTACCAGGGCACACAAGTGCTTATGCATTTGGGAAAGGTGGAAGGACAGTTCTCGTCGGTCGGTGTTATCACAACGGTGAAATGAAAATTTCCCTTCAGGGATTTAGGACTTTTTCTGCTTATTTTCCCCAGAAGCATGTTTTCTGTCTCCGTTTTAGCTTTGGGAAAAGAGAGAGAGTGCACTTCCTGCTCATGGGACAAGGCTGTGCACTGTGAAGCTCTGCAGAGCTCTGTCAGCCTAGACAAGTGTCTCACCGTGTACAGAGGATGCCGGTCCGCTGCCCTGAAGGGTGGGAATAGGAGAGGCTATCCAAGGGCATAAAAATGAGCAAATGAAACACACGTGCAGTAAATGATGACACAGAGGGATCCATACACACACGGAGCAGTCTAGGAAGAAGAAGTGATAACCCGCAGAGTCCTTTAGGCACTGGGACCTTGGGGCTAAAGGAAACACTATGAGCAGCTGCAGAAAAGGGCTCTTTCTTTACATGGGGACATAACATTGAAAAGCCTTGAGTATCAAGTATCTGGAACATTCTCTTCACAGTCAGGTGTTCAAACACCTGGAAGTAGCACAGCATTGCTGGGTATCTGAGTACAGAAATTCCTAGGGGGGACCCCTTCCAAAGGACAGGTTAACAGCCGCAAAGGTCACACGACTAGACATCTTTGAGGCAGGTAACAGGGGTCAGAAGGACAGGTGATTGAAGCAAAACCTTGGAATTTGGAGTCCTAAGTTGTAGCCAGAAGCCACTTAAAGACCTCTAAGTGTTAAATTCGAGAACTAGATCCCTTCTAGATCTGATATCTTTTTCCTTAGAGCTATTCAAAGAAAGTGAGAATAGCTCTAAGGAAAAAGATATCAGATCTAAAAGGGACTAGTCAAGCATTTGGTTGAGATTAGTTTGAAAAGAAATCAAATTCAGTAGCGTATGCTGTTTTAAATAAATGCTTGTGAGAGTCATTTATTCATTCAGTAAACATTTCTTATGCTGATGTGCCCAGTGTTTTGCAAGGTACAGATTATACAGTGGCAGGCAAGCTACACAAGAGGGATACATATACAAGTCTCCACTGGGCTTATGTATTTTGGGAGATGTTCCTGAAATCTCACTTTCTAGGCAGATAGCAAAGAGCCCTGGTGGAGCAATGGTCAAGCACTTGGCTGCTAACAAAAGATTGGCAATTCGACCCACTAGCCGCTCTGCAGGGTAAAAGACCTGGTGATCTGCTACCATAAAGATTACCAAAAGCCAAACCAAACCCATTGTCATCAAGTTGATTTCTGCTTATAGTGACCCTATAGAACAGAGTAGAACTGCCCCATAGGGTTTCTAAGGCGTAATCTTTATGAAAACAGACTCTCACATCTTTCTCCTGCAGAGCAGCTGGTGGATTCGAACCACCAATCTTTTGTTTAGTGCCACCAGGGTTCACCACCATAAAGATTACAAACCAGGAAACCCTATGGGACAGTTCTACTCAACAGCACTTAACAACAAGTTCTTCAGGGCCTCTGGCAGCAGAGAGGATGGTTTCCTGTTCTAAGACCACCAAGAAGCCTTTCTAAAGTAGCATCTATGACTTTGAAAGAACTGGGAAGAATTGCATTGGTGTGTCCTCTTTTGTTGCTTTGGGTTGGCTCCCAGACTTAATGCCCTGTCTCCACTCCAGAGTTCCAGGAAAGCAGTGAGTGTGGCCCTGGGGCCCAGGGGAGCTTGGTGTGCTTGTTTGTCTGCTTTTCCCAAATAGGAGAATAAATCACTCCAGAACTACAGGTACTTCATGTTTCATTTGTAATGACTTGGGCAGAGGCTTCCCCGAAGCTGACATTTTCAAGGCCTTTCAGCCTCGTGGTTGGCATTTCTCCCAGGAGCCGGCAAAACTGACCTCATCAGAAGCTGAACGTCTCAAACTTTTTTGTTTATTAAATTCAATCTCAAACCTCGGAATGCCCTAAGTGGTTTTTTTTCTCCCCTTTCCCATTCGTTTCCGAACTCCCGGGGACCGAGATGGGAGTGTAATCAGATGGTTTCAGATACAATTACGGAGAAGCCAGCAGTGTGACCAGAGAAGAACCAACTAGTGCCCAGGGGTCCTTTTAGGTCTGTGTTCTTCTGTAAAAGGAGGAAAAATAAGAAACCGAAAAACCCTATTTGGCCAAATATGAAATAACTTGAAAGGTTCCAACTGGGATCAAAACTCAAAGCCTGTTTGGCTGTGGAGGGATCCTAGCTCCCAAGCTGCGTTTGCAGTTTACTTTGTTCCCAAGTCAAAACGCGTTCAGGTATAAGAGGCACCTGGTCTGAGAGGCGCCTGATGTAATTACTACCCCCAGGAGCCCTGCCTTCACTCAGAAGCGGCTCAGGACTTCAAAGTGAGTCCAATGTAGGGAACCAGAAAGACAGCCGAGAAATCTGGGCCTCACTAGATCAGAGACCCTGCTTGCCTCAGGAGGGTGGAGGGAGGCTCAAGGCTACCACACTCCAGGGGTGCCTGTGGGACCCACCCTATGCCCAGGGGCCCTGGGGAGATGCAGATTGATGCTGCCTTTCCTGTTTTCAAATGGAGCATTTAAAGCACAGAAAGGAGTCCTGGCTTCCCAAGAAACGTGCTGTACCTTACTGTCCACCACGCAGTCAAGTGTTGCTGTATCACTTCCAAAAACTCCCCAGGCCCTGGCGCTTATGCCCCCCCCCCCACCGCCGCCACCGCCTAAGCAAGGGGGAGTCGGGGACGCTCACCTTCTGAAGTTCCCATCCACACCTGGTGATCCATGATAAGAAAGCAATGAATTGGAGCTCTTCGTTAACTGGGACGTACTGTGCCTTGGATTTTAAGTGGAACAAGGGAAATGACAGAATAGTCATGTCAGGGATTTAATGATGCTGATTTTGGATCATTGGTCATAGAACATAGAGCTCAGAAAGCCTTAGACATCACTGACTTACCTCTCCACCCCACCCCACTGCTCCCCAGCACCTCCTCTGGGGAGAGAGGCTGGCAGTGCCGGAGATGGGTGGGCCTGTCCGAGGCCTCCCCGCCTGGAGTGCCAGCAAGCTCCTGCCTCCAGCCCTGGGCTTTGGTACCACTTACAGGTCAGGGCGTCTGTTTCCTCAGGTGGGAAGGGGAGAGATTGGGCTCTTGAGATTCCTCCTGGCAGTCACATTCTTAGACGTGGCTCTTCACCAGAACACCCGGGACACACCTGGGCGGCAGGTGGTGAAATGAAGGGCTGGGGGGCTGGGAGAGTTTCCCCTGGATGACTGCTGATGGAGTTTTGTGACGGACTCACATTCGCACAGTCAACCCATGAGCTTCCACCAGGAGGGGAGAGGCAGGGAAAGGAAGAAGACTGGGCAGTGTTTCATTCAGTTATGTGTGGGGTCATCATGAGTCATGGGCAGCTAACAGAATACCTGGGGTCCATAGGTGTTGCGAACAGTTAACATGCTCTGCTGCTAATCAAAAAGTTGGAGGTTGAGTCTACCCAGAGGCTCCTTGGAGCCTGATAATCTACTTCTAAAAAATCAATCATTGAAAATCCTGTTGAGCACAGTTCTACTCTGACACACATGGGGTCACCATGAGTCAGAGCCGAGTCCACAGCAGCTGGTTAGGGAACTGGCCCAGTGGTGTCTGGACTACGGCCCTCAAGCCCTGAGGCCCAGGGAGCTGTCCAGGAAGCAGGAGGCCCCAAGCTAGCTTTGTTCCAGGCCACCTCTTGAATGACTCATTTTACATATTGTGTTCCTTCTAAAGACTTGGAAACCCTGGTGGCATAGTGGTTAAGAGTTGTGGCTGCTAACCAAAAGGTTGGAAGTTCAAAGCCACCAGGTGCTCCTTAGAAACCATATGGGGCAGTTCTCCTCTGTCCTATAGGGTCACTATGAGTCAGAATCAACTCGATGGGAACAGGCTTTCTAAAGACTTATTTGAAGCAAGAGTTTGCCAATATGAAGTTTGAAAACCACTCATCTTAGTTCTGCCCCCTTAGGAACTTAAGACCAGAGAAATAGTCTCACAAACACTCCTTGTCCCCAGACTCCCTGCCTTCAAGTGTGTAAGTACATGACTAATTTGGAACCCTAATTACAAACCCAGCTTACATCGGTTAAAGCCGTATGGGATTTTTAGATCTTAGTCTTGAAAAGAACCTGACGTTCGCTTTGAAGATGGATGTGTGTTCTCTGGGCTTGGGAAGGAGGACATCTGAGCCTGCCCCAGCCAGCATGCCTCTTCTCACGTATTAACTACATTGGCTGGCAAGGCCGGTCTGGAAAAACATGGAGGTCGCCCTGCGAAGATGTGCTCTGCCATATTGGCCTGGAGGCTACTGCTTAACATCCCCTTCTGCTCCTTTGTTCCCTGGCAGTGAAAATCCTTGTACCCGGCAGTGTCTGCATTACAGCCACCTCATCTGTGACCCTGGCTGGGGTTTCTTATTGGTGGGAAATGCAAAATAGCAAGCAATCCTGTTAATTTTTTGTTCACAAGCAATAGTAAATTATTCTCATAACATTTCCATGTAATGTTCATACATTACAGCAGAGTGATTACAAGAAAATAGCTGCTTGCGTGGCAAACCAGCATTTCTCAGGGATCGCTGTGCTTAATATTCTTGTTAGGTTTTTTTTTAACAATAGGTAATTGCCACTGCAGCGTCTTCTGCCTCTTGGTAACACACCTCTCTTGTACTCAAGAGAAGATTGTGCCCATAGCATCAAGAAGCTTCATTATTTTTTTTTCCCTATATTGAATCCTGAAACACTGATCTTTCTGTCCTAAGAAAACCAAGGGACTTTGCTGTTATTTTTCAGGTAAAACCGAGTTCTACATTGCTCTGCTGTTACTTAAGAGGTTCTTTTGCTTGTGAATTTATGACGCCTGGCCTGATAGATGATCCTGAACGCCCCTTCATCCTCTCTCTCCAGTTCCACTGTTTACAAGTCTCAGCAACTTGCCTGGGCTTTAGCCTCTTTGGAAATATGGCCATCAACCCCCCCATCTGTCCTGGACTCCTCGAATTATCTTCTTCTTCTTTTTCTAACCTCATTTGAATGCAGACTTAGGATGAGGTCAAAGGAAGGAGAGAAGATGATTCTTCTCCCCACCAAGGGGAACAAAGCTGGCACAAGTCTGGACCAGCGTCTTCCACCAAATCAAGAAATGGAGGGAACACCAAAGGAGGACGGGAACGACCCCCTCCTCCCACCACACACCCACATTCAGAGATGAGATCCCACCAGATTCGAGCCCAGCCCTGATGCCCTGCTCGAACCTAGGCAGATAGCCCTTGCCAGGGCCCTGTATTAATGTGGGGGGCACACCGCATCAATTGCCACTGAGTCGACTCTGACTCATGAAGACCCCATGTGTATCAGAGTAGAGCTGTGCTCTGTAGGGTTTTCAGTGGCTGGTTTTTCAGAAGTAGATCCCCAGGCCTCTCTTCCAGGCCTTTCGGTTAGCAGCCAAGCTTGTTAACCGTTTGCACTGAGGCACGGTGGGTATGAACCCAGGGCCCCGTGGCTCATGTCTTCATGGAAATGTCTCTTGTGTACAAGACCCAGAGGTGGGGTGGAATCATCAGTCAGTGAGTAAATCTAAGGGTTTGAAATCCCCTCATGTGTGCGGGTCTCGAGAAGTCAGAGGGTGTCAGTAGGAATGCGGTGAGTTCTCTGCATTGAGACCCGTGTGTACACAAAAATGATACACACATCTTCTCCCTGGGCTTGCCATTGTGAATGAGTTCGAATTCCACATCCTCCTCGTTATTTTATCCTGCTGAAGGCCAGGGTGGATTTGTTTGGGGCAGAGGATTAGGAACATGTCCCTTTCTTTTACTGGGTTCGTGGTTGTCACCAAAATGTATTCCCAGTTTGCCCCAAAGTCTCATCATAGTTAGAAATTCAGAGGCATGCAAGCTGAGCTCTTCATTTTGTGACGTTTTAATGTCAGGTCACTGGAAAGAATGCAGAGCTGAGCACCAGCAGAGCTGTGACCAGTGGCTTGGAGCCACTCACTGGTGCCAGAGGGTGACTTCATTAGGCTTAGAAAATAGATGACCGGGACAAATGGGAAATTCTTGGTATTTGTCCTCAAATGCTAGATTGTCTTCTTCGTCCCTGCTCCAGGCAGAATTTATCTCCTTCCTTCCTGTCTGGGAAGTTAGGTGACTTGTATTTCATGGTCATAAAACCTCTCACAATCAGGTGCAGCACAGAAGGTAATAAATTCCCCCAGTCACTCTGAGGCTCTTTTTCAGGCTGGGAATCGCTCAGCAGTATTTGGCAGGGTGGTTTTGGGGTCATTCCTCCCACCTTCTCCTTCTTCTGTCTCCTCTCCAGCTCCCGCTCCTATCTCCACTTTTCTTTATAAGTGACTGCCAGAATTTCCTGCCTTTTTTCCCAAAGTAATTAGACATTTGGGATGATCAGTGCCCTTATTAGCTGCCATCAAGTTGCCCCTGACTCATGGTGACCCCACGCCCAACAGAACGAAATGCTGCCTAGTCCTGCGCCATCCCCATGATCGATGGCGGATCGGACCATTGTGATCCATAGGGTTTTCATTGGCAGATTTTTGGAAGTAGATAGCCAGGCCTTTCTTCCTAGTCCGTCTTAGTCTGGAGGCTCCGCTGAAACCTGTTCAGTATCATAGCAACACGCACACCTCCACTGACAGAATGGTAGTAGCTATGTATGCGGTGCATTGACTGGGAATCGAACGAGGGTCTCCTGCGTGGAAAACAAGAGGTCTATCACTGAACCACTGCTGTCCAACTTCTGGGGTGATAGACAGGTAAAACATTTATACCTTTCCATGTCTGTCTTTCTGTTTCATATTGTTCATTTTTTCATAGACTCTGGAACCACAATGTCTGTGTTTATAATGATCTCTTTCTGTACAGAGGACGGTTTTGTTTTTGTTTTTGCAAAGACATAATGCCTGACTCTAAACCGTGCCCAGATTTCTCTCTAAAGTTAGAGAGCTTAAAGAAGACAGTGTTTCATTTGATAAACCCGTCTCTTTTACAGTAACTGTGGTTTCTAAAAAAAAATCTAGCACTCTGCTTATATTCTGGCCAGTTTGTTCTTTAATGGATGAGAACCTAACACATTTTCTAACTCCATCTCTTCCACCGATGAGAAGATATTTAATAGGACAAGGCATTGAGAGGGTGGGAAAATAGCTGGCGTTAAAAAAGGAAGCCAATTACATTAGAATTCAGAATTTTAAAACTAGTCCTTAGCCGAGCCTATCACAAGCAAACAACTGTGTCTACGTCAGTCTGTCCTTTCATACCATAAATATCTTATCCTTGAAGAAATGTTCTTGAATTGGGAAGAGAAGTAAATTTGTAGGAAGCTGTGATGCCAAGAATTCTGCAGACGACATGGCTAAAATTAGGGGAACCTTTCTCTGCCATAGTACTCGACACGTTCATTGTCACTGTGGGTGACTCTCTACTCACCAAAGCATAAGGATCCCCAACCTGGTGTCTGCTGGCACTGCGCGAAGAGAAGAATGGGTGATATTCCCGCAAGAGCTCCTTGGGGTTCAAGGCCCGGGGTTGTCTTTCTGTGTCCGTTTACTCCACTCCAGTGCAACACATCTCGTGAGTTAGACCACTTTACTGTACACAACTGGTTTTTACTTCTGTTTGAGGAAATCTCGGTGTCTAGATACAGTGGCGTCACTAGGGTTGGTGTCACCAAGTGCAGTAACTCCGAGGTGTCACCCTCCCGCCCCGTGAACCTCCTCCCGTACCAGGATATACAGAATCCTTGGTAGTGTGTTTTTGTACTAATGTTACTTGTGAGTCGTAATTCCAATATATCACTCCTTCTTTTCCTTTAATTACTACTTCATTCTCAAAAAACTTACTGATGTTGGTTCACAAATACTAATTACCGTGATATTGTAGCTAAAACACCAGAAAATTTGACAAAAGCAGCAACTGTAGTAACTTTGGCAGCACCGAAAACAACAACGCTTTCTTACAGTGCGTGCAGATGAAACCACGTGACTCGAAGTGTGATTGTAACTGGGTAATAATGATAGCTCTGACTGGAGCACGTTAGGAAAGTTCAGAAAGTAAATTAGCATAGAGTTCTAGCTTTGTATGTATATTGATAGGATACACCACGTAAGCTGGGCTCACGAAAAATGTTTTTGTTGTTATAAGTAACTAAAAAAAAAAAACTCCAGTGCCATCGAGTCGATTCCGACTCATAGCAACCCTATAGGACGGAGTAGAACTGCCCCATAGAGTTTCCAAGGAGCGCCTGGCGGATACTAACTGCCGACCCTTTGGTTAGCAGCCGTAGCACTTAACCACAAGTAACTACAGGGATATTTTTATAAAAAATAATAAATTTCTGCTGAAACACTGCACAGAAATTTTATAGACAGTCATTTTGCTATCACCCCGTCTGACAGTGTTAACCCAATGTAGTCCGCACCCCCTGCGCCTCCCTGGTGACGCCACTGTCTAGATATTTCAGAGAGGCATTTTGACATTAGCCAGGGAGCTTGGCCAAGTTTGAAGCCAGAATCTCCTCTGTCTTACCCCTCTCCAGCTGGCTGCTTTCCCATGGGCTGGGCCTCCACCTCGCTGACCAAGGCTGGGCTCCTGCTCTTCCTGCCTTGGCTTGGGAAGAAGCCAACTCCTCTTCTGTCTGCGCTCTACCTCTTGCTTCCAGATTGAAGAGCTGTCTCCAAAGCTTCCGTAACCCCAGTCAGCCAGCATCCCTTGGTCTCTGCCCGCAGCTCTTTGCTGGGCTTGCCTCTCCTTGGCGCAGTACATGACATCCTGCTCATGCCCACTGAGCCAAATGGGAACACTCCTTCCCTGTCTGTCAGACTGCCCCAGATGGCCTTTCCTTTGTCTGTAAAGGCCCCTGGGCTTTTCCAAACTCTAACCCCACTGTATAGAATATGCATCTTAGTAGATAAAGAAATCCTCATTGCTGTGACATCAGCCCCCTGAGTGACCCTACAACCCCTTCCCCTCATGCGCTTAAAACCCCACGGCAGGGCTTGGTGAAAGAGCACAGCTTTGGAGTCAGCATCACTTAGGATGAAATCCCAGCTCTGCTGTTTATTTCCCAGGTGACCTTGGAAAAATAACTTCATCTTCTGGGCCTCAATTCCCTTGCCTGTATAAATGAGGCAATAACAACACCCACTCTTCAGAATTGGTAGCAGATTAAATGAAATATTGTATGTATGCTGCACACACTCTAGGTGCTTGGTAAATGTTGCAGTTACTGCTTGCATTTTATTTCATTGGCTCATAATAGAGCTAATAATGATAACTGTCTTAGACTGATCACTAGAAAAGGACATCATATTTGGTAATGCAGAGGGCCAAGGAAAACGAGGAAACGCTCAATGAGATGGATCAACAGAATAGCCACAAAAATGGACTCAAACATACCAATGATCATGAAGACGCTGCAGGGCTGGGTAACATTTCATCCTGTTAGGCTTGAGGCCGCTGTGCGTGAGAGCCAACTGACGGCCACTAACAACAACAGCGACTGTTTGTTGAATGTCGACTTTGGGGCCAGGTGCTGTGTTTGCTGGTTTACAGATATTTCTAATTTTTATAAGCCCACTGCTATGTGTTATTATTCTTGTTTTACAGATGATAGAAATTAAAGCCCAGAAAGAGGTTAAGTAAAAGGCCCGAGATTAGAGAGCTAGTAAGTGTTTGGGTCAGGATTTGAACCCAGGAAAGTGTACTTGGCGCTACGTGAAGCTGCTCCTGTGATCGTGCGTTTATCCACGGATTTTTTCTTCTGGGTCTTTCCTCTCTTGCTCACATTCTCACTCTCATGCTTCCTCCTTCTCTGTTCTCTTTCCTCTTTCTTCTTCTCCTTTCACTGTGCGTAACTTCTAAACCAAGGGTTCTCAAAGTTGCCCAAGTGCCAGAAAAGCATGGTACTTGCCATGGAATAGCACGCTTCCTTGCAAAACAATAATGCTGAAAAAGATTATACTGTAGAAAACAGAAACCATTTTACTACCAGAAAACATAGATGCTTATTTTCTGTGTATGCTATAGGACCATGCCTGCAAGCATGCATGCCTGCACGCACACACACACACACACTCACACACAGCTAGTAACAAAGCATGACCAGTTGCTTCCCACTGTTATTAACAGGATTAACTCCGCCTTCCACGCGGGAGACCCAGGTTCGATTCTCAGCCAGTGCACCTCATGCGCAACCACCACCTGTCTGTCGGTGGAGGCTTGCATGTTGCTGTGATGCTGAGCAGGTTTCAGCGGAGGCTCCAGATTAAGACAGACCAAGAAGAAAGGCCTGGCAATCTGTTCCAGAAAATCAGCCAGTGAAAACCCTGTGGATCACGATGGTTTGGTCCATACCTGATCGCACGAACATGGGGATGGCACAGGACCAGAAAGCATTTTTTCCATTGTGCATGGGGTTGCCCTGAGTTGGGGACTGACTTGACAGCAGCCAACAACAACATTATTAACTGACTACTCAATTATTTATTCCTTCATCTGCTAGGACTTGCTAATAGATGAGAATGAGAAGACACCAAAAAAAAAAAAAATTATGCAAGAAAAATTAGAGGTTCAGAAAATTTGGTACATTAAATTTATTAGTGTGACACCTTGTTCTAGTTTGTGAAGGAATAGTCTGAGAATCACCAGGATACACTGGCAACAGCCAACTCTGGTGTCATCTCTGACAGTGGAAGAGTCTGCTGGCTCCAGAGGGAGACAGAACACACTACTCTAAATGCTTAACTACGGGGCTTCCTGTGTGGTCTCACGGGACCAACCAAACCCACTGCCGTCGAGATGACTCCGACTCATAGCGACCCTATAGAAAAAAAAACAGAGTAGAACTGCCCCGTAGTGTTTCCAAGGCTGTAGATCTTTATGGAAGTAGACTGCCACATCTTTCTCCTGGAGTGGCTGGTGGGTTCAAATTGCCAACCTTTTGGTTAGCAGCAGAGCACTTAGCTGCTGCATCACCAGGGCTTCTCCGTATGGGACACACATACCTTTTATTTTTGTGCCTTTTTGAAAAATTAACATGCCCTGATTTCCATCAGGAATTTCAGCTGTAGGGATGATGTTTTGGGAAAGATTTCACTGACACTAGAGTGCTTTGAAGGCTGTGCTCGAGGTAGCCATGGGTGCACCTTCCTCGGCACCAGAAACACGTACCGGCGTTTGATTTCGGCACAGCCCATCCTTGCTGCAGAAGGCTGTCGGCAGAAATCACGGTTGTCCACCTGCTTCCTCACCTGCCTGCTCCTCTGTGGCTTCACGGCGACATCTGCAGAGCCAGGCTGGCTCCAGGGTTCTTACACGAAGCCCTATTTTTTTACACTCAGGGGTTGCAGTTGTCATCCGATGCTTTCTGCCCTTCTGCAGGGATGCCCTAATGTGGCGGCTCTGGGACGGGTGGCTCATCACAGCCCTCCCTCTGGGCCATCTGGTAATATTGATCTCACACTTAATCTGTCAGCACATCTCTGAGCAAGGCAATGCAAGGCTCCATCAGCCCAGGAAACGAGGGGACGTCCCAGCCTCATCATTTGCTTCCTTTGGCAGACGCGTTTATCGGCCTTCCATGCTGTTACAACAAAAGTGGAAAATGTAATGTGTTGTATAATGTTTATTGATTTTTCCCGAGCTAAAGCAAAGTTTCAGATGTAGCCTTGGAGACAGCTCTGACTTCAGCACGGAGGGTTCCTCCCACATTCCTGGGACAGTGGGTGCAGTGGCAGGGGGGATTACTAGAAGCCAGCAGAGCTCCTGAGGGCAGAGATATGGGTGATTCTGTGCACGTGGGAGCAGGACAGTCCTGCACTCCTGGTTCCTATCAGAGCAGCGCGCTGGGTGTCTGAGACCGTGCTGTTGCATTCAGTACACAGAATCACTGGCTTCCCCCCCGTCCCCGTTCTTCAAGGCCAGCTGGGACCGAGGTTCTGCATTGCCAGCTTTGTGTCCTCACACCCCCGAGCCCAGTGACAGAGCTTTCTCAGGGTCTGGGGCAGCTCTTCTCAAGCTGTAACTGCACATGAATCACCTGGGAATCTGGCTGCAGTCACCTGTTGGATTCCCTTGGTCTGGGCGTGGCCTGAGGTTTTGCATTTCCAATAAGCTCTCAGCTGATCCCGAAGTTGATGGGACAGCACTGGGATAACTAGGATCTGGTGGAAGTGCAGGGTCCCTGGGTGGCCCAGATGGTTAAGCAAAAGATGGGCAGTGTGTATCCACCAGAAGTTCCTTGGAAGAATGGCCTGGGGCCTGGCAATCTGCGTCCTAAAGATCACAGCCAGTAAAAACGCTGTGGAGCACAGTTCTACTCTGGGGCACTTGGGGTCACCATGAGTCAGAATTGACGCAAAGGTAACAGGTTTGGTTCGGGGTTTTTTTTTTTTTGGTGGACGTGAAGACCCAGACCAAGTACCTTGACAATTCAGTTCCATCCAGAGCTTTAGAGCAGTTCAGATTTGCATTTCTAAAAAAGTTCCCAGGTGATGCTAATGCTGCTGGTTAGGGACCAGTTCTGAGGAACACTAGGAGAGCAGAGGGTCTCAAAATTTATTGTATATAAGAATCACCTGGGATCTTGTTAAACTGTAGACCCTGATTCAGTATATCTGTGGTGGAAATGCAAATTCTCAGCAGGGGTTCGAACTGGAAGGAATGCTTTCTTAGCCCTGATTCTAACACTGACTGTTGAAAGTCATTCATCCCCTGTAGTTGCAGAACAGAGGGAGTTTCATTGTTCCCACTCTCTTACAACTACCTCAGGCAGTGCTTCTCAACTCTGACTATCGGTTAGAATCACCTGGGGAGCTTTTAAGACCTGTGATGCCCAGGGTCATCCCAGACCAATTAGACAAAGCGCCCCAGGTGGGTTTACTGTTCAGCCAGCGTTGAGGAGCCACTGGCTCAAGGCATTAAGATGCTCCCCAAATGCAGTGTTAATCTGGCAGAGAGGGTGAGTGCTGGTCACAACGGCGGCAAGCACCTGGAGAGTGCTTGGCTGTTTTATAAGGCAGTCTCCCCTCAGTTATTTATTCCTCACCAGGGACGGATTAGTCAATAAGCAAGGCTGCACGGGCTTACTGTGCTTACTTACGAATCTGTAGTGCACAGTTTCGCCTGTTTTTCACCACGTCAAGGATGGGATGGAAACTGCAATTTGTGCAGTACAGATTTGTAAGTAAGCACAAGCCCATGTGTACCTTGCTTACTGGTTAATCCACCTGTTTGTGCCAACTGTATGAAGTCCCTGGGTGACGCAAATAGTTAACCCATTCAGCTGCTGAACAAAAGGTTGGAGGTTCTGTTTCACCCAGAGGTGCCTTGGAAGAAAGGCCTGGCAGTCTAAATGGGCACACCAGCCCGGGGCAAGGATGAGAAGACAGGAAAGCTGGCAACGGGGAACCCAAGGCTGAGAAGGGAGGGTGTTGACATGCCGTGGGGTTGGCAACCAGTGTCACAAAACAGTATACGTATGAATTGTTTAATGAAAAACTAGGTTGCTCTGTAAACCTTCATCTAAAGTACAACTTAAAAAATTAAAAATAAAATACAAAATTATTCCCTCAAAAAAAAAAATCCAATGGTCACTCTTCTGTCCCATCTTTCTCAGCTTGAGAGGAACCACACCTTCCTCCTCAAAACATTCTCCTCTCTCGACTTCCGTGACACACTATGCCTCCTATGCCAGTCTCTTTTCCCCCTATACTCTCTCAGGATTTGGGCTGGGACCCCCTTCTCTTTTCTCTTGACCCTGTCTCCTTAGATGAGCCCAATCCAGTCCCAAGGCTTTAAATATAACCTCTGTGCTCATGAGGTGTGTTGGCCAGGAATCAAACCTGGCTCTCCCACACGGAAGGTGAGAATTCTACCACTGAACCTCCGCTGCCCTCAGAGTTTATGAATTTGTACAAGTATAACACATGCCATGTGTACAGAGCCCAGCGATTCCGAGTTCCCTGACTGGATGATCGGGGTGGCTTAGTGAAGGAGCTGGTGTTTGTGCTGGAATGAAATCTGAAATCACCAGAGGGGGTGAGGAGAGGCCCTGCTGGAGCAGAGAGAGGAGGCCGGATTGGTAGGCAGGCTTCCTCGGGGAAATTACAGTCCGAGCACAGCTTTGACTCCTATGTCTGCTCCAGCTCAAGCCATTCGTAGCCAACAAGGCAGACTGGGGTTCCCAGTGCCCTGCACCCCATCTTCCTGTCCCCTCACCCCCACAACTTAGCCCACCCCTGTCAAATTCCAAGAGAGACTGCGTGTGATGGAAACACGTACGCTGTAACCATTTGCATAGGTGTAGATCTTCCAGCTTATCTGAAAGGCACCGTCGCCCTCCATCATAAGACAAGGAGCAAAGTGAGGCGCTGGAGGGAGGGTGATCACTGCTGTCTCTGGCCGCGTCTCCGCACAGCCTTGCTACATTGCCAGGAACCACCGAATGCCCAGACTTCAAGCCTCACAAAACTAATAACTGTGGTTAGTAATTTAGAAAATTGTGAGAAACAAACAAAAAAGAGTAGAGTTGCAGTGCCACGCCGTTTCCGCGTGTCCACCTGTCTGTACAGATCTGCCTGCCCCTCGGGGGAGACGGGCGGCAGAACTATGTTTGGCCCCAATTGTTAGAGGCTGTCTTGGCAGGTGGAAAGTCCCCTGAGCCTGAGGTGTTCCTGCACTGTCGTTTTTAAATAAGCTTCCCCAATTTTATAATTAGCTATACTTTTGTTGTTTACTTCCAAGTTAAATGAAACACTCCCCACCCTCTGCCCCGATGGTGAAACGGGGGTTCGCCTGGCAGCAAAGCTAACGGTCTGCCAGGTGCAATCATTAGAAGCTCTGCAAAGTATGAAGATAAATGTTTCCACTTGGGGGGAAAATGCATCTCCATTACAAGCCGATGATGACAGCCTCGGCATTAAAGCCTCTGCCGTGGATGGTTTTTATCTGGCCTCTGAGAAAACGTGGCCCCAGCGCGGTCCAGGCATCCCGATTTCATAAAGAGACTTCCAGCTCCCCGGCACAGAAGGGGCATCATGGGAACTCAGCCGCTTTGGCACCAATAATACTATGTTGTTGTTAATTGGTGTTGAGTCAGCTGTGACTCATGGCAACCCCGTGTACAACACAACGAAACGTTGCCCTGTCCTGCATCATCCTCACATCGTTGGTGTGCTCGAGCCCACTGTTGCAGTCGGCCACTGTGTATTTTGAGGGCCTTCCAACCTAGGGGGCTCACCTTCCTGCAATATATTGGACAATATTCTTTGTGATACACAGGGTTTTCACTGACCAATTTTTAGAAGTACTTCACCAGGCTTTTCCTCCTAGTCCGTCTTAGCCTGGAAGCTCCCCTGAAACCTGTCCACCGTGGCTGACCCTGCTGGTGTTTGAAATACCAGTGGCAGAGTTCCCAGCATCACAGCAACATGTCACTCACCACAGTATGTCAAACTGACAAACGGATGGTGGAATAATAGTAATGGCTGTTAAGTGCCTGGTGTTTTGGTTAAGCTATTTACATACATCTTCTAACCCTTACGACAAACCTAAACCACAAAAACAAACCTGATGCCGTTCAGTCGATTCTCACTCATGGTCGACCCTATAGGACTGAGTAGAACTGCCCCATAGGATTGCCAAGGAGCAGCTGGTGGATTCGAATGTTTAACCACTGAGCCACCAGGGCCCTCCAACAGCCCTACAAAGAAAAAAAAAAAAAAAACTTGTTGCCGTTGAGTTGATTCCAACTCATAGTCGACCCTATAGGGCAGAGTAGAACTGCCCCATAGAGTTTCCAAGGAGCACCTGGTGGATTTGAACTCCCAGCCTTTTGGTCAGCAGACGTAATAACCACTACCTCACCAGGGTTTCCCCCAGCAACCCTAGGAGTTAGGAATTGTTTTCCCCCATCACGCAGATGAGGAAGGTAAGACCCAGAGAAGTGAAACACGCTGCCTGGCCCTGGAGCGCCTGGCACTGGAGCACCTCAGTATCGCAGCTGGGATTTGAACATAAAGGAAAGCCTGCAGCGCGGCCTTCGCACACCACATGGCGCTGGCTCCCTTTGCCTCCTTCAGGGATTGACCTATACACTACAGTCGTTTTTTAGCATACCATGGGGCCATTGGCCTCAGGGCTAATGCATTGATTTGAACAGTCCTTTATCCTTCAGGCCAAGTGAGAAAAAAACCTGCTGACAACAGATTCGCATACATTACTGGGCCCCTTCCAACCTCTCCTGTTGCTGTCTGAGCCTTGAAGCAGTCCTCCTGGCCATGTTCTAATCCTGCAGTGGCCCTGGGGGGCCTAACAAGAAAGTCCTACTGCCCCGTGGGCCTTGAACACAGGCACGGCCACCTCTTCCAGAGATGCTTCCAGGGGGCAGCGTTGGGCGTGGGGCGCTCATAGATAATATCCTCCACACCCCCCCGGGCAGCCAGAGGAGCCGGGTCAGCCTGGAGACCAGTGGGGTGGTGGTTGTCACAGTTAAGCACATAATTCAGGTTCTCACAGCAGAATCTAAATCTGCCTTCTGCCATTCTGCCTTCACTTTGGGGCAGGGGATGTCTTCGGCCAAGGGATACAGTTCCTGGAACCGCTTTGTCCTCCCGGCCTTGGGGAGGCAGTGGTTTCCTGTGGCTGCTCATCCCTGGGGCCCTCGTTGTCCTTGGTGGTGTCACCATTTTCCATCACATGCACAAGCAGTTACCTCGTTCCCTCTCTCTGAGTCCTCAGGCCCAGTCTGGTTGTCCCCCAATGGACCCGCTTACAGCTTGTCAGGCCCTGGGCTAAGCCCTTCCCAGCACTCCTCAGAACAACCCTCAAGACCCCTGCTTTACCAGTGAGGACATTGACGCTCAGAAAAGAAGTGGCTTGCTCAGGTCACTCGGCTGGTGGATAGAATTCCGTCTTGGGTCTGCCTAGGCATGCCTGAGCTCTTAGCCACCCCTCCAGGTGCTTCTGGAGAACTTGAACTCTGAGTTTCTGCTTCTTCATCTCTAAAAAAACCCAGCAGTATCTCTGTTGCAGGGCTTTTTGGAGGATTAGCGATAGTGTCTGTAAGGGCCTCGTTGCCTCCCGCCTTGGAGCGCCTCCATCAGCGCGGGCCTGCTGGGAGGGAGGCCCGTCTTGTTTCCTAGCCTCGGTGGGCACAGACCACTGACAGCAAGCTCTGCCAGCTTCTCTGTGGCCTTCTGGCGGCCTGTTTGGGGTCAGTGGATCTCCACAAGGACTCAGACATGTGCACGGATGAGCCCATTCAGGGCAATGCCATGGTCTGCAGTGGCTAGGGTGTTGAACTCCCCCAAGAAAGGAGCTCAAAAGTTAACTTCTTTTATTTTTGGTTGAGGTTCTTATTGGTTTCCACAAGTGTGAGTTTGAAGCCGGCCTTGGAAGAGCCCATGGTTTGATTATTTCTCGAAGAATGTTAAAGCACTAGAGCTGTGTATTTCTAAGTCCTTCTTCAGGAAAGAGGGCCCTTTGTGGCCTGGAGTGAATGTACCTAACACCACTGAGGCCATCTTTCTGCTCTTAGAGATGGAACCCTTCTTCCTCACAGCCCAGAGTGGGCCCTCAAGATAGGAAACTAAAAACATTTTTTCTTCCCCCAAAATCATAGGATATTAGTGTCAGAAAAACCCTACAACATCATCCAGGGTAAAATAAGCTTCCATTTTACAGAGGAGACAAGCGAGGCTCAATGAGCTTAGTGACTTGCTTAAGGTTACACAGTGGCTTGGTGGCAGAACCAAGCCTAGCACCCAAGACCCCTAACTATCCACCCATTGCCCACCCCTCCTACATCAGGTCAGAAGAATCGCTCCATGCTGGTCACTAGCCAAGCCCCAAATCACTTCCCAGTGATTTGAACAGTCCCAAATTACTACCGTAGTCACAGACACAGATTTGGGATAGCTGTTCCTTTTGGTAAAGATTTTGTCCATAAATATCTTCATTTTATTTACTAGGTTGGCTGGCACATAATAGCATACATTATTAGTAGAGTCACTTACTATAAATATCTATTAAAGAGGCATACTCTGCATTGTAAAACAAGCCTCTCTTCTATGATGTACTTTACAGCACCGAGTGAGAGCCACGCATGCTGGGAATAGTATAATAGGCTTCCGTTTGACTTCATAGGAAAATACAATAGAGCGGCCTGTCTCTAGTATGACTCAGTAGTCTGTGATGAATGGATCCGCACCTCTTTAAGGAGCGGTGACTGCTAGGCATGTCTGTATCTGGAGGGCTCCAGGCAGAATAAGCATGTGGTTCTCAAACATTTATTCTCCCCCACTGCCCAAGTTTGTCCGCTCCCTCCTATGGTGAGTCACGGAGATTTCGTCTGCCATCCTCGGCCTTGTGAGCGGTACAACCACGGCACGGTGGTGGAGTTCTACTGTGACCCTGGTTACAGCCTCACCAGTGACTACAAGTACATCACCTGCCAGTATGGAGAGTGGTTCCCTTCCTACCAAGTCTACTGCATCAAGACAGGTGAGCAAATCCAGAGGCCTCGCCTTGGGGGAAACGCCATCCTCCTTGGACAGGACGTCCAAGTTCAGACCGCACACCATGGTCTGCGCTCCAGCCCTCCCTGCCCCCACGCGGTGTTAGGAACAGGATCTCGAGAACGAGTCTTGTGGACATACGTGGCTGGTGTTGATCTCTGGGCTGGATGATGCTAGGCCCTGTTCAGCAGGCTGGAGTATTGGCCTGTCCATTCCCAGTGAAAACCCTGACCCTCTGAACAGAATACCTAGACTTCTACCAACCTCTGTCCATGCCGTTACCCACCAACCTTTTTCCCTCCACTTGCAAAAGGCATGCCTTACTTATGCAGGACACAGGCCCATGGATGTGACCAGAATTATGCACAATGCCCAGGACTCACGCTACACCCAACCCACCTTTCTTGTCTACTCAACGAAGCACTTCACAATACAAACGATATTATTGTGGGGGAAATCCTGCTCTCACTTATAAAAATGCAGGCATTTGCAAACTTTGGTGATTTACAGTTAATAGCAAATTACTCGCAAACCAGCCTCACAGCCTCGTCCCACTGGTTACTAGCCTGCCCTCACCGTCTGCTGCCTTCCCTGGTCCTGCCCGCTCTCTCCAGCATCTTCCAGGCTGTGGCCACAGCCACCTGCCCTGAGCTGTGGGGATGGCTACACACGTTCCCCTGCCCTGGACACAGCACATGGAGAAAAGCGTTTATTAGCTCAGGGTATCCCTAGGCGTAAAAATGGTAATATTAACAAATGAGGGGAGAGAGTGAAGGTTGTCTAAGAGTGAGGCTATGAGCGAGATGTGGGGAGAGGGAGGAGGCAGCCTCAATGGAAGAAGAAGTTCAAGAGACAGGGTGGCTTGTGCCAAGAGGGTCCACTCTTGCTTCCCTTACCTGGCAGAGGTAGGGAGGCAGGGGAGAGTAGCACAGAGCAGGCATGTCTACGTGACCTTCTGTCCCTCCCATGCTTCACCCCAACCACTGACATACCCCAGAACACTCATAAAGGTCTGTGGCCCAGCCTCTGTCCCCCCACCCTTGATCCATTTCAGAATAACCTTTCTGCAGGAGAGAGGGACCCCCATCATCCCCTTCCCCACTCCAGGCTCATACCAGGTCTGCAATGGGAACTTGCAGGCAGAGCCCACCCTGGGGACGGGTTTTAGCACAGTGTGGATCCGAACGTGATGTCACGTATGCCAGCTCACGCACATGGCACCTCTGCCAGCCCTGGGGTCGAGGCTGGGTGCTGGGGGCATCTCAGCTCGCCAGATCAACCCAGCAAACAAGCACATGGGGAGCCAGTGCGCTTCCCACCACGGTCTGCGAGCCTCACATGCAGCTTTGTTCTCTTTCTCACAGAGCAAACATGGCCCAGCACCCACGAGACCCTCCTGACCACGTGGAAGATCGTGGCATTCACAGCGACCAGTGTGCTGCTGGTGCTGCTGCTTGTCATCCTGGCCAGGATGTTCCAGACCAAGTTCAAGGCCCACTTTCCCCCCAGGTCAGTGCTGGGCCTTGATGCCCTACGTCTGATCCGGTCAGTCTCCTTGCAGCCACTTTGAGCAGCAAAGAGAGAAGGTGCAGATTTGATTAAAGGGGGGAATGGACTACTGGGTGGCACAGACAGTCAAGCACTTGGCTGCTAACCAAAAGGTTGGAGGTTTGAATCCACCCAGAGGCCCCTCAGAAGAAAGGCCTGGCAATCTGCTTCCAAAAAATCAGCCACTAAAAACCCTACGGAGCACAGTTCTGTTCTGACACACATAAAGTTGCCATGAGTTGGAATCGACTCAACTGGTAGCTTTAAGGGGGAGTAGGAGAGAGAACTGCAACCACTTTCCTGGGATGCTAAAGTGTCTGGGGGCCAAGCACCAATCTGGAGACAGACCTCACTTCTCGCCTTTCTCCCTCTCTGCTTCCGTCCATATCTCGTTCTTGGGGCAGGCGTTGTGGGGTATAGAGGGGAGCACAGAGTCAGGGCTGCGGGCTGGGCACCGCCCTGCCATGGGGCACCGTTCCCATCATCTCTCCTCGCCTGTGCCCTGCGGTTATGCTCCAACAAGCTGACAGCCCCCAGGGAGAACAAGACAGTTCACAAAAGCTCTCAGAATACCAGGTAGAGGTGTGGGCCATGGCAGAGGCTCAGAAATGACACACCGTGGGAGTTCTCTGGAAGGAAGGAAGGCTTTGGGATGGGGCACTGCGCATGCACCTTGAACTAGGATCTGAACGTGGGACATTCAGAGGGCTGCTCTCGAGCCTCCTGGCCGCACGGACTGTCTGTGGTTGGTGTCTTCACGGTCACCAGCACAAAGCAGGAGCTGCTGAACCCTCACACAGGCAGGTTTGGCCCCATCATGGAGAAGCCTGGGCCCTTCTCCCCCAGCTCTGACAGCAGCCGGGAACCCTGTGAACACAAAACCGTCACCCCACACCACTGCGGGCAGACACTGTTCCTGGAGGTGGAAACAAGTTAGAAAGCAAAGGAAGAGCTTTGTGAATATGAGGTTGGAAGACCAAAACTTCACAGAACACTGGCTGGGTGTCTCTGACACGAGCTGCCTTTTACAAACGAATAACAATTACTACCTTCACTGTCTTCCCTCCAGGAAGATCTAGTTGTGTCTCGTGCAGCTCCCAGAGGTTAGGAGTGAGGAAACGGGGTGGAGGTGCTGGAGACAGCCTGCACCCAGGGCTGGGTTACCCAACAAGCAAGGTAGGCACAGCCCGATTGTGCCCTCTCACCAGTCTGCAGCATACAATTTCACTGTCCCCTACCACATCAACGACGTGGGGAAACCCAGGAGAAATTGCTCACCGCGGATTAGCAAGTAAATACAATTAAGCCCGTGTGTACCTTGCTCAGTGCAAGCCAGTGCATACCATGCTGGCTGGTTAATCCGCCCCTGCTTCCGCCCACCCTCCCTCATAGCCTCCTGGTTCCCACAGCGGTCCCCCTTGCTTAGCGACTTTCCCTGCCTAGCAGCAGAGGCCCCCATCCTTGCAACCCAAAGACACCTCACTCTCCCACCCATGAAAACTTTGCTAGGAGTGGGGGCCACCTTTGCTCCTGACCAGGCCCGTGTCAGTGCTGCCCTGGGGCCTTGGCCGAGCCCTTGCTGAGGTGCCGGAAGCTCCATTCCTCTCAGGCCTGCCACCTACTTTCCCAGTCCGCAGCTTTATTATTTATTAAATCGAGAAACTGTGTTCCGTCACCGAGCAACGACAGTATCTAAAGACAGCTTAAGAATTGCAAAGAGAAGGCTAAACGGCACGGCTGTGATGTGTAGTGCATTGGAGTACTTTCAAGGAGCAGTGCTTAAGCGCTCGGCTGCTTACCAAAAGGTGCGCAGTTCAAACCCACCAGCCTCTCTGTGGGAGAAAGTGGTGACGGTCTGCTTCCGTAAAGATTTACAGCTTTGGAAACCCTGTGGGGCCATTCTACTCTGTCCTACAGGGCTGCCAGGAGTTGGAATTGACTCAATAGCGGTGGGTTTGGTATGGGGTTTTGGAGGCCTTTCAGGGGTCCATATGGCTATTTTTCTACATATGATTGGAAGAAAAGTTTCCAGAATATTGACTAAATATTAAGATGTTTTTTTAAATGTTCTCAAAACTCTTTCACTTGATTTTTACTCCTCGAGTATATTCCATCTTATATCAGTCTCTTTTTGTTTTGGAAAAGTTGGTCTCATGTATCCTCAACTGGTAACCTAAACGGCAGTTCGAATCGACCCAGCAGTACCATGGAAGAAAGGCCTGGCGACCTACTTCCATTAAGATTATAGCCAAGAAAACCCTATGGAGCAGTTTAACTCTGTAATACATGGGGTCGCCATGAGTCAGAATCAACTTGACAGCAGCTAACAATGACAACAACATCCAAATAGATAATAAGATTCTCAAGGACAAGCCAAGAATTTTTTTTTTCCCTCCAGGTCCCACGAGAGTAGACACTGGAGCTTGGTGAGTGGGTGTGTGGGAGCTGACATGATGGTTGGGATGTAATAGAGGAGAAGCCACCGGGTCGTGGGAAAGCCACGGCCTGGGCTTGTGAGGGTGAGAAATGCGGAGGAGAGCCGTCTGGCTGCCCTGGCCTGGACGCTTGGGGAATGGTGAAGAGGCGGGATGTCCTAAGTGAGAAAAGGGGGCTGACCTGAGATGATGGGGCGACCAGAGGAGGAAGGGACTCAGCTTAGCGTCTCGAGGATCCTTTCAGGATTGGCTATTGGTGGAGAGCTGAGGAAGTGAGAGAAGTCTGGTTCAGAAGGAGCTCAGCTGCAGAGATTCCCAGCCTCTTCTTCCCTCATGCCTCCTGCCTTCTGGGCTGCATGGGCTTTGGGGGTCTCCCCTCCCTCTCTTGGTAACCTCTAAGAATGGTGGGACAAGGAGCCCCCACCAGAACACAACAGAGAACTCCTGAGGGACCAGGAGAGCAGTGGGATGCAGACCCCATATTCTCATAAAAACACCAGACTTAATGGTCTGACTGAGACTAGAAGGACCCTGGAGGTCATGGTCCCTAGACCTTCTGTTAGCCCAAGACAGGAACCATTCCCAAAGCCAACTCTTCAGACAGGGATTGGACTGGACTACGGGATAGAAAATGATAATTGTGAGGAGTGAGCTTCTTGGATCAAGTAGATACATGAGACTATGTGGGCAGCTCCTGTCTGAAGGGGAGATGAGAAGGCAGAGGGGGACAGAAGCTGGCCAAATGGACAGGAAAATAGAGGGTGGAGGGAAGGAGTGTGCTGTCTCATTAGGGGGAGAGCAACTAGGAGTATATAGCAAGGTGTATATAAATTTTTGTATGAGAGACTGACTTGATTTGTAAACTTTCACTTAAAGCACAATAAAAATAATAATAATAAAAAAAGCCCCTAAGCCTTTGAAAGACATTTTCAAAAGTCAGTGGACTTGAGACTGTCCTTCAGGTGTTAGAGAGCGGCAAGGTCGATGCTTATCTCCACCTCAGATGTCGGAGCGCACATGTTGCGTTCCTCAAGCTCTGGAGCCACTTCCGCTGGTGCTCAGTGATTCAGAATCTGCCCCCAGGCTTTCTTCTCTTCCTGCGACTTTACCTTTTGGCGGCATCACTCAGCACCAGTCCCCTGCAGAGGAAATAAGAAACCAAGCCTAGTACTGCTTGTTAGCCACTCTGGGGTCCTTTAGGGGGGCTGGGAGCAGAGTGTGGCATTGGATGGAGCCTGGGCTTTGGCTTCAGACACACTTGGGCTCAAATCCAGCAGGTGACAAGATGCCAGGTGGTAAGGCCAGGAGGGTGCTGGTGCTCCACATAAAGGGACGCCTCCGGAGGGTAACAGACTGACTTCTCAGCCGCCCTCTGGGGTCCTTCTACCAGTCAGGCAGGCATTACCAGCTGCCGCCAAGTCGATTCTGCCTCATGGTGACCCTGTGTGTGTCAGAGTAGAACTGTGCTCCATAGGGTTTTCAATGGTTGGTTTTTCAGAAGTAGATCACCAGGCCTTTGTTTTGAGGCACCCCTGGGTGAACTCGAACCCCCAGCCTTTCCATCAGCAGCTGAGTGCATTTGCACCACCCAGGGACCAGCACAGGCTTAGCTTTAGATTGAAATGGTTGCTGAGTAGGGAGGTGGAGGCGGGCCCACATGACCTGAACGAGGCAGCCGAGGTCCCTCTGTCAGATGGCGTGGAGAGCTTTCCTTTGTTGTTGTTCTGTCTTGACTGGAAATTAAGAGACTTACGCTATAGGAGAAAACAACAAGGAAGCCAGCACGGGGGGGCGAGCCTTGTGGGCACTTAGAGACCACAGTAACCTCTACTTTCAACAGTCTGTCAGCCCTCCCTCGAGACATTGCAGACACTCGTTGGGGTGCTGTGTTGGAATGGGCCGCGTGGCCCCTTTGCCCACCTGTGTATGGCCATCAGGCCAAGCCCAGAGATTAGAGGGGGGAGGAGGGAAGAATGAGAAGGTAGCAGAGTCCAGGGGCAGCAGGGACGAGTTGCAGGGAGAGGAGCAGTCACAGCTCTGCTCCCTGGAGTGTGGCCACCACCTGCCAGAGGAGGGCCCTGAGGGGGGCTGGTGCTCCCCCACGCCCACATCCCTGCAGGCCTTCCCTGCCCGTTGTGTGCCCTGAGGACTCCAGCCGAGCTGGGGAGCACTAGCCTCTGTTCCTGGCAGGTGTCTGACATGTTGGGGCTGCTTTCCTCTGCCGTAGGGGACCTCCCAGGAGCTCCAGCAGCGACCCCGACTTCGTGGTGGTGGATGGCGTGCCTGTCATGCTCCCGACCTACGACGAGGCTGTGAGCGGCGGGCTGAGTGCCTTAGGCCCCGGGTACCTGGCCTCTATGGGCCAGGGCTGCCCCTTACCCGTGGACGACCAGAGCCCTCCAGCATACCCTGGCTCAGCAGACATGGACACGGCCCCAGGGGAGTCAGAAACCTGTGACAGCGCCTCGGGCTCCTCTGAGTTGCTGCAGAGTCTATATTCACCTCCTTTGGGCCAGGGTGGGGCCCAGCCCACTTCGGGCAACCCCGATATGATGGCAGGCACGGCGGGGGAGGTGGCATCCACCAGCCCAGGCATCGACATCGCAGATGGTGAGTGTGGACCCCAGGCCTGAGCCCTCTTGCAGACACTGCAGCGCCCAGCACAGTCCCTGCACCCAGCTCTGACAATGTGCAGCCCCTCCCACACCACCAGCACAGAGCCAAATCAATCTGCTCCCCTCACACTCAGCTTAAATTGCTTCTTTGTCTCGCTCCAAGTAGAGGCCATTGGCAGGGCAAATTACTATAAAGGGTGATCATCATCTCACAAGTAATGAGCCCATTAGCTGAAATTTCAGGAGACACCAA
The DNA here is from genome assembly GCF_030014295.1 of Loxodonta africana. Lineage (NCBI taxonomy): Eukaryota > Metazoa > Chordata > Mammalia > Proboscidea > Elephantidae > Loxodonta > Loxodonta africana. The sequence continues at coordinate 52,875,925 of NC_087366.1, forward strand.
AGGGTGCCAAGCTACCCAGAGTAGAAAGGCCAGCGAGGCTGGCACCTTGTTTCTGTAGCTTCCATGTGATCCAGAGTGTTTCTCTCCTGCCTGCCTTAATTGGTCAGGACTTGTGCATGGGGAGCTTCGGGCCGGAAAAGCACACAGAGGCAAGGAGAGAAAGTCCAGATGCTGCACCGGGGCCCAGCCGTGGCCCCAGTCGCCCCGTCCCCTGAGGACGTCTGTGTGCATCTAAGTTATCTTTACCAGATGGGAAGTAAAAGGCGAATGTGCTCCTGTGGCAAGGAAAGGCAGACTGTAGCTTCCAGTGAAGTGGGAAAATACATTGGAGTAATTAGAGCTCTGTTTCCCGGGCGAGGGAAGCACCAGCCCCACTTTACAAATGGGGGCACTAACTCCTGGTTCTTCCCCGACCCCGTTTTCTGCAGCGCTGCTTCTCTGTTCTTGCGTTTTGTGACCTGTTGGTTTGTATGGCCATTAAGGCAGAAGGTTGAAACCTAAGACCTTGTTTTTTATGAACTGGGTAGATGACTGGTTTTCCAGTCCCACATGTTGTATGGGAGGATGGTTTATTTGATTATTAACAGATATGTGGAACTTAACGTTTTCTTCACGTCCTCATTAATTTCAGGAATTGTAGATATCTATCTTAGGTTCCTGGTGACGCAACTACTGTCCTAAAGGCTGGTGGTTCAAACCCACCCAGTGGCACCTTGGAAGAAGGGCCTGGCCATCCACTTCCGTAATGATTGCTGCAAAGCAGACTCCGTGCAGCCGTTCTACTCCGACACACATGGGGTCGCTGTGAGTCAGAGTCAACTTGACGGCAATGTGTTTGGTTTATAGATGTTTTAGTGGGGCTCGTAACTCCAGATGATTCCCATTGGGTCTCAGTCCACTAAGCCAGTGACCACCGCTTGTTTTACAGAGATCCCTCTGATGGAAGAAGACCCTTGACCAGGCAAAATGCTGATGATTCTCCTGCCCACCCCACCCCCGGAGACGGGAACCTTGTACTGTGGAGTGAGGTGACAGGACAGAGCTGGGGGGCGGGGGACGTTCTCTAACTTATCTCCATGGTGACAGTGATCCACACGTACATCTCGGACTCAGCCGTGAGGCTGACAGACGGCAGCGGCAGCGCTTTCAAAGAGACTCGAGGACTTGCGAGAAGGATGGGGAAGAAAGGGCAGAGGGGAAACCCCCAGCCCGGCCCTGGATGAAGGCGTTAGCGTGTCTCCGTGCTGCGGGACATGGGACCATTCCATCCACATCCCACTGAATTCCACATCCCACTGATTATGTTATGAGTACTACCTGCCTCCTTGAAAGCATGTCACATTGTGTAAATTTGCTTCTAAAATCTGCTTAAAGCTGTCTCTGGGCTACAAGTTAGGATGGCTCCACCTCTGCAGAGGCTTTGTGTTGAGCTGCCGAAAGGGCAGTCGGGCCCCCTTGCCCTCGCAGGAAGGGGCAGGTTCCCCACGGGGAAGGTTCTTGTGTAACTTTGTGGACAATCTTCCCAGGTCTGAACAACTCCACTCAAGACTAGAGCAGGATGTGGCAGTTCCAGTGGAAATGGAAGGACTCAGGCTGACTCTGCTTTCTGGAACTTTCTTCAAAAAGTAGAGTCGATGTACTCTGTTCTGTCCTCGGTGACATGTCATCAGTATTTGTATTCATGGTCTGTTACCTGGGTCCATGGCATTGGATAAACCCTGTTACTTTTCAAACGGTCAGAACGTGTGCAAATACATTATCTTACGGTGGAGAAAGTTACCAAGGCGATGTTTTGTTTCAGCATCTCACAAAGATTCACTTAGCAGTTTATCTCAGTCGTGAGTCCCTCTCCAGGTAACTGTTAATATTGGTACCCCTCCCCAAACTTAGCCACACTTTTATTTTCCAAAACAGAAATAATTTCTGCAAATATCCTCTGCTTCCGGGTAAAGCAGGAGGTTGGGTTTTTTGTTTTCCCTCCTTTCATTTTGTCCGGCAAAGTCAGGAAGCTGGCCTCCCAGCCCGCAGGCAGCGCTCCCCTCCTGCTTCAGGGGCCTTTGGCCGTCTTACCCACCTGCCAATCCTACTATCCTCTTGGGCTGGTCTCATGGTGTCCAGTGGAATCCCTGGGTGGTACACAGTTAAGCACTTGACTACTAATGGAAAGGTTGGAGGTTTGAATCCACCTAAAGGTGCGCTGGAAGAAAGACCTGGCAATCTACTTGTGAAAAATCAGCCATTGAAAACCCTGTAGAGCACAGCTCTACTCTGACACACATGGGGTCACCATGAGTTGGAGTTAATTCTGTGGCAACTGGTCTTTTTTTTGGCTTGTGGTGCCCAGTGGAGGTTATTTCTAAGAAAACGATTGATAAAAAAACACAGTAAATCCCGGGTTATGAGCATCCGGCTTATAAACAACTTGCCCTTTAATGTTATATAAATTTGCCCTCACTTGGAAACGATGGAACCAACCCCTACTGGAAACAAAGTCTTCATCACAGTTAACTTCCACTTGCTGCCCTGCAGTTTTTAAATCATTGAAAAGCCTTCGAGCCTTTTCTTACACTAGACCAAACCAAACTTACTGCTGTCCTGCCGATTCCAACTCATAGTGACCCTATAGGACAGAGTAGAATTGCCCCATAGGGCTTCCAAGGCTATAAATCTTTACAGAAGGAGACTGCCACCTCTTTCTCCCACGGAGCAGCTGGTGGGTTCAAACCGCCGACCTTTTGGTTGGCAACTGAGCTCTTTAACCACTGTGCCACCAGCGACCCTATAGGACAGAGTAGAACTGCTCCATAGGGTTTCCAAGGAGTAGCTGGTGGATTCGAACTGCCGACATTTTGATTTAGCAGCCAGCTCTTAACCATTGTGCCCCCGGGGCTCCTTTGCGCTAAAGGAAGGCTGAATAAGAACCGTATGCATGTGCTTCAACTTACCTATAAATTGGACTTAAACATACTGTTAGGGGCGAATCTGGTTCGTAATCCGGAGACTGCCTGTATCCACAGTCCTGAAGTGTCTCTTCAAATACGTGTTGATCTGTGGAGTTGCTTCCTTTCGTCCTCTGGGTTTTAGACAAGTGTAAACAAAGCTCCAATCCATAAAATTGCTATGCTGATAGAGCCATGAGAGCTGGAAGCTTGATCAAGTCCTGCTTTATTTCTTGACACAGACTGATTAAAAATTGAAAAGAAAATGACAGCCGAGAGAGCGTGGCTTTGCTGGCGGAGTGGAGCTAGCTGAGCAGGGAGGGGGAGGTGGTGACAGCAAGCCTGGGAGGTGGAAATAAAGTGTAGGATTAAGAACCTGAGGCCCAGCAAGCTGTTGTGTGGGACGTGCTAAGCACAGTGCCTGGCACGGCTGCCCTTGGGCAGTGATACTGGGCACGTGGGTAATGGGGTTTAGTGATTCTAAGTCGTTTATTGAGAGCCTCACCCCGCCACCACACACCTTCGTAACACAAGCCTGTTAGAAGGGCTTGGTTTTCACAAGTGTTTGTGGTTAACCATCATGTGGTACGATCAGAAAGACGGCGTGGGCGGGTGGAAGTAATGGGAAACCGAGGTCCACAGTGGGCCAGCCTCCACCAGCCAGCCTTCCCAGGCCCCTATCCTGCCAGGTCTCTGCGTCCCTCCACTCCACGCCTGTTCTGCCTCACATGCACCCTAAATGTAGGCTGTGTCTCAGATACTCTTGTTGGTTGCCGTCAAGTCCACTCCAACCCATGGCGACCTTACGGACAACAAAACGAACCGTTGTCTGATCCTGCATCATCCTTACCACCGAAGGCGTGTTTGAGTCCCTCATTGCAGCCACTGTGTCAGTCCATCTCACTGGGGGTCTCCCTCCCCATCACTGGCCCTCGGCTTCACCAAACAGTATGTCCATTCCCAGCGACTGATTCCTCCTGATGACGAGAACCCAAAGCAAGCCTTTTAGGCAGCATTTTGTTGTGATCCATAAGGTTTTCATCGGCTGATTTTTGGCAGTAGACCGCCAGGCCTTTCTTCCTGGTCTGCCTAATCTAGAAACTGCGGAAACCTGAACACCATGGGTGACCCTGGTGGCATTTGAAATAGTGGTGGCATAGCTCCCAGCATCACAGCAACACTCAGAGCACCACGGTAGGACGAACTGACAGCCGAGGTATCTGGGTGTCTCAGATACCACCAGGTAAGTACTTTATTTCCCCCTAGGCTGGTCCACGGAGGCTTGTGGGCTGTCTCTGGGGCCAAGCCTCTCCTTCTAGGAAAGGTTCTCTCTTCCAAAGTAGACAGCAGGCAGGGGGCAGCCCCTTCACCTGCCAGCCCGGGGGACGTAGGATACCTCTCTAGCCCTGGCACCTGTGGAGACAGATACCACATGTGTCAGGGTATCAGCAACGACATTGTCCTAAACACAGAGGCTGGTAGGAAGGGACAACACAACCAGCTGCTGTGGAGTCGATGCGGACTCATGGAGAAACCCTGTGTCAGAGCAGAACTGTGCTTCACAGGGCTTTCAACGGTGGAGTTTTCGAAAGTAAATTTCCAGGCCTTTCTTCTCAGACACCTCTGGCTGGACTCGAACCTCCAACCATTCAGTTAGCCCCTGAGTGTGTTAACTGTTGCACCACCCAGGGACTCCAGAAGGAAGAAAATGCCTGCTTCCTTGCTGCATCAGATGTCTCACCAAAGCTCCTGAGTCTTCCCCTCAGTCCCTTTAGTTCATAGACACATCAGAGTCCACCCACATAATTGTTTAAGGTCATCTTTTTTTTATTATAGATTCCCTGGGTGGTGCCAACAGTTAACATGCTCAGCTGCTAGCTAGAATATTGGAGGTTCCAGTCCCCCTACAGGCAACTCAGAAGAAAGGCCTGGAAATCTCCTAAAAAATCCACCATTGAAAACCCTATGGGGCACAGTTCTACTCTGACACACATAGAGTTGCCATGAGTTGGCATTGACTTGATGGCAGATGTTACTTGAGGTTACGTGGCATTCGTGATATTCCCAGCATGTCATGATTCTGACATTCTTTCCTTTTAAAGATCCCACGAAGCTCTCTGGGTATGACTGAACTTGATTACTGTCTCATGTCACCTCAGAAAAAAATAGGTACAAGAACAAATTGGGCAGCACTGTGAATTGAGGCCATAGAGGCGTGGGGTGTAAGGGAGAACCACCCCCAACCAGAGTGCTTTGTTTTTTCGGGAAAAGGGTATACTTTCAGGAGTGTGTCGAGGAACATGCAGCTGAGGACCCAAAGGCTGTCCCGCAGGGTCAGGCTGAGGTGTTTACCCAGGTGTTTGTTTCAGAGAGCTGCAGCAGGGCGGCAGTTTTCTGGCCAACTGTCCCCCATCCGGAGCCCAGCGGAAGTCACAGGGCATCTTCACACTTAGGACCATGTAGCTTTTTTTAACTGCGAGGTTGTGATTTGCTGGTCTGGAAACTATAGAATGTTTCCCACCTGATTAGACCGGTCCCAGCAGCTGGCACACCGACAGGCTGCCCCCTCTTCCTGCAGAAATACCTTGCCTCTGGCCGCACAGCAGGCCCAGGACGGTCAGAATTCCAGTGACAAGGCTGGTGGGCCACAGCCTGCCAGGTCCAGCTGCTTCTCCCACTCCTTTGCTCCCTGCTTCCATGCCCAGCAGGGAAAGGCAGCTTCCCCCCGCAACCAGTAGCTCCCCGTCTCCAGGTATTCCCTGCACAGGCAGCACCGTATCGTGGAAGAACGTGGAGGCCAGGCGAGGCCTTTCTAAATGATCTCCTCCAAAGTCTCCCCGAGGACTCTGAACGCTTCGGATCACCTCTGCAGACGACCCCGAAGATGAGTACTAACCTGCTTCCCTAATTTTATTGTCCGTTTTGGATGGAAAGCATAAAAGTTAATGCCTGTACGCTTCCAAGGTGCTAAACGGAAAGGTCCACATGAAGATGTCTGGTCTAGCAGGTCAGACGGCCCCAGGGAGCAGCAGTCGCTTGTCAGAGAGGCGGCACGGAGCAGGATGGTGTTGAAATCATAAAACTTAACGCAGAGTGCACACGACATCAGTGTGCTGTCTCGGCTCTGGGCTGGAAACCCATGTTGCACCGTTTGAAGTGGCGAGGAGCGGCACCAGCCACCCGAATGCTGTTAGTTGCCACTGAGCTGTTTCCGTCTCTCGATGACCTCGTGTATGCAGAGTAGAGCTGCTCCGCAGGGTTTCCAAGGCGTTCAGAAGCAGATCACCAGGACTGTCTCCTGAGGCACCTCTGGGTGGGTCTGAACCACCAACCTTTGCTAGTAGTTGACCACTTAACCACTTGTACCACCCAGGGAGTTGCCACCTGTATCAACCAAACCCATAGCTATCAAGTCAACTCACAGCGACTTTACAGGAGAGAGTAGAAGTGCCCTACAGGGTTTCCAAGGCTACAATCTTTACAGAAGCAGACTGCCAGCCACATCTCTCTCCCACGGAGCAGCTGGTGGGTTTGAACTGCCAACTTTCTGTTAGCAGCTGGGCACTTTAACCACTGGGCCACCAGGGCTCCTTTGCCACCTGAATAGGACCCACCAGTCTGCCATGCTGAGAGCTCACCAGCATGTCTGGTCCTTCGAGGCCATGGGAAATGAAAACTAATCACCAGCGGGCACATAAAGGGTTTGGGGCAAGGTGGACTGGATGAAACTTGAGAGAATTAAGTGAAATAAATATTTTCTGCTTGGCACCTGTAAGAAATATTTACAAACCTGTTTCATTCAATAAACATGTATTAAGACCTGTGATGGGCCAGGGCTGTCTATGCTCGCCAACCCAGTGGGAGAGGAGGACTGGTAAACCGGCAACCACAAGGCCAGAGGTGGGGCTCAGGGCACCCAGCCCAGACTGGAAAGGGCAGCCAAGTGGGGAGCAAGGAGCGGCCAGCCAGGGAGGAAGAGAGAGGTGGTGGGCTTGGGGAATGCAGAGTCGTTCTATGTGGTAAGTGGAGAGAAGGCTGGAGGAGGAGGAGGGTGTGGGCAGAGGGAGAGGTGGGGCTGGAGAGGTAAGGAAGGGCCAAATTGTAAAAGGCCTGGGGCTCCTGTGTTAGGGAGCAAAATGCTTTCCCTTAGGGGAATGGGAAGCCCCTGGAAGGTTCGAAGCAGAGAAGTGGGAGGGTGAGGAGAGAGACTGAGCAGGTCTGGCAGCTATTTGGGAGGCCAGCTCAATTTTAGGTTTGGTGAAAAGAGCAGCCCTTTAGGAGTTGGGGACATCAGAGCCTAGCTAGGGGCTGCCACTGGGTCTCGGGGTGACCCCTCTGGGCCCCGTTTCCTCAGCTGAACAGTGAGAGAGCAGAGCAGATGGTCTTGAAAGCTCTCGCAGTCCTGACAGGGTGAAAATTCTCTTCCTTTTTTTTAAACCGGTGTCAAACAGTACCCAGCTCCTTACCTGCAGTCTGAGCAGCTGGCTGCCTGCTTCTCCACCCCTGCCTACAGCCATCTGACCTGAATCCCAGGCCCTCCTCCCCCTGGGCACTCAGAGGCAGCCCCTACTCCACTGCCCTAAGGAGAGGCCTCCAATCTAGGAACTCTGCAGCTGCCCTGTGGGGATGTGGGTGGGAGTGATACCCACCACAGCCATCCTGGCCTCCTGTGGCTGGGAGCGACACCCACCACAGCCATTCTGTCCTCTCGTGGCAGTTCCCCTACCCCAGTGCATTTGGCCTGTGGCCAGAAGGGGCAGACACCCGCTAACCCTCCTGAAGTCCATTTTTCCATTTTAGCAGAATGACTTGAAACACCTAAAAGCCCAAACAAGTCCATTAGATAGATTTTGCCCACAAATTCTCTATAATTTGGTAGCATTTCCCGTTCTACACAGCATTATCACAGACCGTGTCCTGTGTGTGGAGTTCCTGGGTGGTGTGAACAGTTAACACGCTCCGTTGCTACCTGAAAAGTTGGAGGTTTGAGTCCACCCAGCGGTGCCTCAGAAGAAAGGTCTGGCAATCTACTTCAGAGCATGGTTCTACTCTGACACACATGGGGTCGCCATGAGTCGGAACTGACTCGACAGTAACAAAAGACGTCTGCTACCTGCTAGCAATGAGAATGCTCTCTGCCTCAGTTTTCTCAATTGTAAAATAGGGGAAATAATAGAGCTTACCTTATAGGGTTGTTGGGAGGAATGAAATGGGTTAATTTAGGTGAAGTTGTTAGTACTGAGCCTCGCACAGAGTCCATATTCAAAATGCGTTAGCTATTACTCAATCCAGCCAGTTCTGTAATCGCGGCTCCCTCCCCAGTGTCCCAGACATTAGGTGATCTGCTTGCTTCAGCAGCTTGTTTTCTCCACAAGCATGTCTGTGTCACAGTCGTACTGCCACTCTGATTATTGAACCCATCTCCAGTCGACCCCTGAGACCTCTTGGGTCACAGCTCTTCATCCTGAAAGCTGCCTGCCCTGAAGTCACCCAGCTCATTTTCCCACATCTTATCTTCCCAGATATCGTGAGAATTTTGAGTAGACTTTCTATGGAAAGTCATCCACAGATAGCCCTCCACCACCATGGCCTCCGACCCCTCAGGAGAGAGCTTCCCCACAAAGAAGAATGAGGCTAGTCTGGCCTGACTTGTTCTTCTAGGATCTCACAGTGATTTTTATCAGCCACCACTACTGTATCCAAGGACTGACAAGCCTTATGTTTAATAATTGAAGCAGATGCTTATCTAACGTCAATACTGAATTTACAATTTCATGGGCCACAGAAGCCACTTTCTTCTCTATTTTTGTCAGACTCCTCAGATTAGCATCTCCAGTCACTCGGAAGCACCCCTGGCCTCTACGGTTCCTCACGGCCACTCATCTGGTTCAACAATACCAAGGTGGGTTCTCTGGGTGCCTTGGACGGGCCCTGCAGCAGTGTTGTCTACTGGTTAAGCTCTCGGGCACTGAGATTGAACGTATCTGGATTCGGATTTTAGCTCTGTCACTTAGAGAAGCAAAAGGCAGGCCAGATATAACTTAAGCTTATATTCCTCACCTGCCACCCCCATCTGTCAGTTTGCCATAATATGGTGACTTGAGTGTTGCTATGATGCTGGAATCTATGCCTCCAGTATTTTAAATACCAGCAGGATTGCCCATGGTGGACAGGTTTCAACAGAGCTTCTGGACTAAGACAGACTAGGAAGGAAAGCTTGGTGATCTACTTATGAAATTAAGCAATGAAAACCATATGGATCACAACATAATACTTTCGGATACAGTGTTGGAAGATGCGCCCCCTAGGTTGGAAGGTGCTTATAACACACAGTGGCCGCAACAATGGACTCGAGCATCCCAGTGATCACAAAGATGGCGCAGGTTGGGACAGTATTCCTTCTCTTGTACATGGGGTTGTCATGTGTTGGAACCAACTTGACAACAACTAACAATAACATCCTTCACCTGTAATAGTACCTACCTCATAGTTTATTCTAAGGATTAAATGCAATGATGCTATAGACTGTTCAGACCAGCGCCTGGTAAGGAGCAAACGCTAAAAACTATGATACCTGCTCTCTATATTTCTGTCGTTTCACCTTCCGAGCTCCAAAAGGATCCAGAAGTGCCTATTTCTCTTCTGTCGGTCCTACACCATCTACCCCAAACAGCCGTGTGTCCCCACCGTTCTTGTTCTTTACCCTTAAAGAACCAAGATGCAGGAAGCACCAACAGAAGATGGGAGGAGTACACGGCGCCACTGTACCAAGAAGAATTGGTGGACATTCAGCCATTTCAGGAGGTAGCATATGATCAAGGACCAATGGTACTAAAGGAAGTCCAAGCCACACTGAAGGCACTGGCGAAAAACAAGGCTCCAGGAATTGACGGAATACCAAATGAGATGTTTCAATAAACGGATGCAGCGCTGGAGGTGCTCACTCGTCTATGCCAAGAAATTTAGAAGACAGCTTCCTGGCCGACCAACTGGAAGAGATCTGTATTTGTGCCTGTTCCCAAGAAAGGTGATCCAAAAGAATGCAGAAATTATAGAATAATATCGTTAGTACCAACACAAGTAAAATTTTGCTGAAGATCATTCAAAAACGGTTACAGCAGAACATTGACAGAGAACTGCCAGAAATTCAAGCTGGATTCAGAAGGGGACATGGAACCAGGGATATCATTGCTGATGTCAGATGGATCCTGGCTGAAAGCAGAGAATACCTGAAAGAGGTTTACCTGTGTTTTATTGACTATGCAAAGGCAATTGACTGTGTGGATCATAACAAATTATGGATAACACTGCAGAGAATGGGAATTCAGAACACTTAACTGTGCTCATTGAGGAAACTGTAAACAGATCCAGAGGCAGTTGTTCAGACAGAATAAGGGGATAGTGAGTGGTTTAAAGTTAGGAAGGGTGTGCGTCAGGATTGTATCCTTTCACCATACCTATTTAATCTGTATGCTGAGCAAATAATCCAGAAAGCTGGACTATATGAAGAAGAACGGGGCATCAGGATTGGAGGAAGACTCATTAACAACCTGCATTATGCAGATGACACAACCTTGCTTGCTAAAAGTGAAGAGGACTTGAAGCACTTACTGATGAAGATCAAAGACCACAGCCTTCAGTATGGATTACACCTCAACATAAAGAAAACAAAAATCCTCACAACTGGACCAGTAAGCAACATCATGATAAATGGAGAAAAGATTGAAGTTGTCAAGGGTTTCGTTTTACTTGAGTCCACAATCAATGCCCATGGAAGCAGCAGCCAAGAAATCAAACAATGTATTGCATTGGGCAAATCTGCTGTGAAAAATCTCTTTAAAGTGTTGAAAAGCAAAAATGTCACATTGAGGACTAAGGTGCACCTGACCCAAGCCATGATATTTTCAGTTGCCTCATATGCATGTGAAAGGTGGACAATGAATAAGGAAGACCTAAGAAGTAATGCTTTTGAATTGCGGTGTTGGCAAAGAGAATTGAATATACATGGACTGCCAGAAGGAACCAAACTGTCTTAGAAGACGTATAGCCAGAATGCTCCTTGGAAGGGAGGATGGCGAGACTTCTTCTCACCTACTTTGGACATGTTATCAGGACGAACCACTCCCTGGAGAAGGACATCATGGTTGGTGAGGTAGAGGATCAGCGAAAAAGAGGAAGACCCTCAAGGAGATGGATTGACACTGTGGCTGCAAAAATGGGTTCGAACATAGCAAGGATTTTGAGGATAGTGCAGGACCAGGCAGAGTTTCGCTCTGTTGTACACAGGGTTGCTATCAGTCGGAACCAACTCAACAGCACCTAACAACAACCATCCTCTGGGTCAGGTTGGGCCTTTTCCCCAGGCTGCTGCCCACCTGGGGCTCAGCCCCTGGCCTCTAGCTCTCAGGCCACACCCCTCCGGCAGCCCGAGGTCTGAGCTCCTACCCCACCTGGATCTTCCCCAAGGCTCGCCTCCCCAGGAGCCCTGGTCAGAACTACCAGACACTCCAGAGGGGAGTTCCTTGTAGAATCTCAGGCTGTGGACCTACTGAACTCTGGTGTCCTAACAGGGACAAGACAAAAGCCTCCTTGGGTTGAGAGCTTGGTTGTGTAGACCGTGCGCTGACACCTTCCAGGCGCGACCAAAGTTAATGACCTATAATCCCACTGTCACACCGTGTAGCTAGTACAGCGGTTCCCACCTGGGCACCGCCCCGCCACGCACGCACTAGGAGACGTTTGGCAATGTCTGGAGCATTACTGGTTGTCACAACAGGCCAGTGGAGGTTGCTACTGGCATCTAGTGGGTAAAGCCAGGGATGCTGCTTAACTTCCTACAAAGTGCAGGACGGGCCCCCCAACAAAGAACTCTCCAGGTCAAATATCAATAGTGCTGAGCTTGGGACACCCTGATTTAGCAGACGAGGTTCCTGCGGCTACTAACTTCCTCAAGGTCCTACAGCTGGTGAATGATACCACCAGGATTTGAACTCAGTTACCCTTGCTCTGAGTCACGGCATCTAAAAGCTTGCGCTGGACCCCTTTAGCAGTAAGATCAGGCCTACAGACCCTTTCTCAGAACAATATTTTTAAATCATGAAGTAAAATAAGACAAATGATTTACATTGAAACCAGTGCAAATGGTTAATGCTCTCGGCTGCTAACAGAGAAGTTGAAGGTTCGAGGCTACCCAGAGCACCTCGGAAGAAAGGCCTGGCAATCTTCTTCCAAAAAACCAACCATTGAAAGCCCAGCGGAGCAGAGTTCTATTCTGAAACACATGGGTTTGTCATGAGTAGGAGTCGATTTGATGGCAATTGGCTTTTTAATTACATTGAAGCACAGTTACCAAACATTTTAAAAAACAAATATGTAACAGTTTTACATTTATATATATATATTTTATTAACACATTAAATAACAAGATCTAGCAGGAGATCTAATAGCTGCAAATGCCAAGCAGTAATGAGCCACACAAACAATATTTTGAGATATCTGCAAACACTGTAATGTGCTATGAAAATATCTGTAACTTTTTTTTGGTGACAGTGTTGCTGGTACCTGCTAGAACTACTGTGGTTTATTACCTACGTGACAAGTGAAAGAAATGCTGAATTCCACTAGGGGTTAGTGAAGATGAGATGTCTGTCTTTCTCATCCAAGTCCATGGACCCCATGAACTCTGTCCACGGACCCGGGTTACAAGCCCTTGCTCTAAAGCCTGCATTCCTAGGCTGAACTTTGCATCCAAGCGGCCTCCTCCCCACCAGACGTGAGTTCTGGGTTCAGCATAGAGACTACAGCATCTTATGAACTGTCATGAGCCCCAGAGCAGCGCCTTGGCACTGAGTCTGTAGTTGAGTGGAAAAGCACGGGCTGTGGAACGAGAAGACCTGAGGTGATATCCTAGCTCTAGCATCTACTGGCTGTGTGAGCTTGCGTTAGTTACTTAACCTCTCTGAACCTGTTTTTTCTTACATAAATGTGAGGAGAATCCCACCAGCACTTTGTTGTGAAGATTAAACAAGCCAGCAAATGTAAGATGCCTTGTACCATGTTTAGCACATAGATTGGTGCTCAAGAAATGGGTGGTTGTTGTTAGGTGCCGTCAAGTCAGTTCCAAATTATAGTGACCCTATGTATGACAGAACAAAACACTCCCTGGTCCTGCAACATCCTCTCAATCGTTGTCATGCTTGAGTCCATCGTTGCAGCTGCTGTCAGTCCAGCTCCTTGAGAGCCTTCCTCTTTTTCACTGACCCTCTACTTTACCAAGCATAATGTCCTTTTCCAGGGACTGGGCCCTCCTGACAATATGTCCAAAGTATGTGAGTGGGAGTCTTGCCATCCTTGCTTCTAAGGAGCATTCTGGCCGTACTTCTTCCAAGACAGATTTGTTCGTTCTTTTGGCAGTCCATGGTATGTTCAATATTCTTTGCCAACACCGTAATTCAAAGGCGTAAATTCTTCTTTGATCTTCCTTGTTCATCGTCCAGCTTTCACATGCATACAAGCCAACTGAAAACACCATGGATTGGGTCGGGCACACCTTAGTCTTCAAGGTGACGTCTTTGCTGTTTTAACACTTTAAGAGGTCTTTTGCAGCAGATTTGCTCAATGCAATGTGTTTGATTTCTTGACTGTGGCTTCCGTGAGCGTTGATTGTGGATCCAAGTAAAATGAAATCCTTGACAACTTCAATCTTTTCTCTGTTTATCAAGATGTTGCTTATTGGTCCAGTTGTGAGGATTTTTGTTTTCTTTATGTTGAGGTGTAATCCATATTGAAGGCTGTAGTCTTTGATCTTCATCAGTAAGCGCTTCAAGTCCCTTTCATTTTCAGCAAGCAAGGTTGTGTCATCTGCATATCACAGGTTGTTATTGAGTCTTCCTCCAGTCCTTATGCGGTGTTCTTCTTCATATAGTCCAGCTTCTCGGATTATCTGCTCAGCATACAGATTGAATAGGTATGGTGAAAGGATACAACCCTGACACACACCTTTCCTAAGTTTAAACCATGCAGTATCCCCTTGTTCTGTTTGAACAACTGCCTCTTGATCTGTGTACAGGTTCCTCATGAGCACAATTAAGTGTTCTGGAATACCCATTCTTCACAATGTTATCCATAATTTATTATGATCCACACAGTCGAATGCCTTTGTATAGTCAATAAAACACAGGTAGACATCTTTCTGGTATTCTCTGCTTTCAGCCAGGATCCATTTGACATCGGCAATGATATCCCTGGTTCCACGTCCTCTTCTGAATCTTGCTTGAATTTCTGGCAATTTCCTGTGTATTCCTTCCATCTTCTTTGGATGCTTCCTGAGTCGTTTAATGTTTTCCCTGTAGAATCCTTCATTCAGTATTGCAACTCAAGGCTTGAATTTTTCCTTCAATTCTTTCAGCTTGAGAAATGTTGAGCGTGATCTTCCCTTTTGGTTTTCTATAGCAAGAAATGGGTAGCTATTATTATTATTAAAGGAAGTCAAGAGTTTAATACCATTTTCAGCAAGATTCTAGATAGTTAAAATCCTCCATCCCCGTGATATATCATTCATTTCTTTCACCTGGTCGACTGGCTTTTCCCAAATTCTGACACAAATTCAGCCCTTCCCCCACTCCTGTCCTGTTACTCACATGTAAATACTTTCTAGGTCATTTTATCCAGATACACACCGTCATTCATGCAAGTGTGCCTCCTCTGCCTGCACACTTCTAACAGGTCTGGCTCTTTCGACTGAAACGCAGCCACCAAAGGATGCTTCCTGCAGAACCTCAGTGACAATACCGAGGTTGCATTTTCTTTATTTTTTTTACTGAACAAAAATTTTCTTTTTTCCTAACCAATTTTTTGGAGTTTTTGTTGTTGTTGTTTAAGATTTCCGAGCCTCATTCAATTTTCCAGACTGTTTGGACACTAATCCTGCCCTCAACGTTTGGACCTTCCTCCCACCCCAATGTCACACAAGTTCTGTACCCAGCAGTGTGGACCTACCTAGGTGTTCTTCAACTACTTTGAAAAAGTTAAGTCTAAACTTGTCAGGTGAATGTCAAGCTCATTTTAGTCCTTTGTTAAATGTGACGTTACTGAAAAAGACATCCGTTTTCTGGTGGGCTCTCCTTCTGAGGGTCTTGAACATCAGTCACCCCCACTTTTCTCTGAGAAAATCATTACATGGCAGCATTTCCCGGAGTGCAGGGATGGATGTTAATAGATGTTAGGTGAAAGAAGCGTTCTGAAGTTTCAAATAAGTTTGGGAAATGTTTTGTTAAGCCAATAAGTTAGGTTTCTTTACTGAAGGACTTCTCAGAATTTTTAATATGATTATTGTGGATTGAATTGTGTGCCCAAAAGAGATATGTTGAGGTCCTAACCTCCGTTACCTGTGAATGTGACCTTGTTTGGAAATAGGCTTTATAAAGAATTATGACCTTGTGAAGCTAACATGAGGTCATATTGGATTAGGGTAGGTCCTACTCCAACTGGAGCCCTGGTGACACAGTGTTAAGAGCTTGGCTTAGTAAACAAAAGGTCAGCTGTTCAAATCCATCAGCCATTTCTTGAAAACCATATGAGGCAGTTCTATTATGTCCTATAGGGTCACTATGAGTCGGAATCTACTCAATGGCAATGGGTTTGGAGTTTCTCTAGTCCAATCTGAATAGTGTCCTTATAAAAGAGGAGAAGAGACACAAAGATGGAGGGTCACATAGGGAGGACAGCCACGTGATGATGGAGACAGAGGCTGGAGCGATGTGTCTATAAGCCAAGGAACGCCAAGGATTGCAGGAACCACCAGAAGCTTGGAAGAGGCAAGGAGGGATCTTCCTCTAGAGCCTTCAGGGAGAGTGTGGCCTGGCCAACACCTTGAATTTGGCTTTCTGGCCTCCAGACTGAGATGGTAACTTTCTGTTGCTTATGCCCCCCACTTTGTGGTAATTTTTCACAGCAGCTGTCATGGGTTAAATTATGTCTCCCCCAAAATGTCTGTATCGATTTGTCTGGGCCAAGATTTCTGGTACTGTGTGATTTTCCTATAGGTTGTAAATCCTGCTTCTATGATGTTAATGAGGGAAACTGGGCGGCAGTTGTGCTAGTGATCAATTTACAAGATCGGATTGTGTCTGGAGGCAATTTTTTGAGATAAAAGGAAAGCAAAGCAGGCAGAGAGTGGGGGACCTCAAACCACCAAGAAAGCAGTGCTGGGAGGTTCCTGCACAGAGAAGCTCCTTGACCAGGGGAAGGTTGAGGAAAAGGACCTTCCTCTAGAGCTGACAAAAACAGAAAGCCTTCCCCTGGAGCTGACATGCTGAATGTGGACTTCTACCTACTAGACTGTGAGAAAATAAATTTCTCTTTGTTAAAGCCATCCACTTGTGGTATTTCTGTTATAGCAGCACTAAATGACCAAGACAGCAGCCCTAGGAAACGAAGACATAGTGTTTCCCATGAAACTCTTTCATCGTCACAGAGCATCCACTCTGGAAACACTACCTCACATCAGAGGCAGCTACTGTAAGGCCTCCAGAGCCCAGCCACACAGCCCCACACACAAAAGCCTTACAGAGTACCAGTGTCTTCTCCTCTGGGGGTAGTTCCAAGGCCACACTATCCCAGCTGGGGTCACACTACACTCCCCAGGGGGACCCTGGGGCTGCAGTCTGGCTCTACCCCATAGCCCTGGTGCACGCCTCATCAAGGTGGCAGATGCTGTGACCCCAGGGAGAGAGACCAAAACAGTATACTGCTCAGCTCCCTCTCCTAGGCCACCTGCCCCCATCCCAGGTGTCTTAGACTGGGTTCTCTAGAGAAGCAGAACTAGTAAAGCATATAAATACATGTAGAGAGAGATTTATTTCAAGGAAATGGCTCACGTGGTTGTAGAGGCCGGAACGTGCCAAGTCTGTGGGTCATGATAGAGGCTTACTCTGATTCACGCAGCCTCAGGGGGTGATGAACTCAAAATTGGCAGGTCAGAGAGCTGGGCTCTTGCTCACAGGCTGTGAAGGTCGGTGAATCCCAAGATCAGCAGACAAGACCACAGGTAAGCTGCTAGCTCAAGTCCCAAGAACCAGAGGTCAGGCAAACAGGAGCCAGCTGTGGGATCCAGCATGAGCAAAAGCCCAGGAGGCTTGCCACAATGTCTGCTGACGTTCGAATGCAGGCCACATGCCCAAGGAAACTCCCTTCTGACTGATGGCCTACTCACAGCGTAGACCATCATGAAAGTGAACACAACATCATACAACTGCCAAACCACTGAGAGTCATGGCCCAGCCAAGTTGACACACAACCCCAACCATTGCACCAGGACTAGACCAACAAGGGCAGGCAAGGGTGATAGCCAGGTGGGCAAGGATGCAGCTGAGTTGAAGCTGCTCCTGGAGGGTTGCCTATGAGCCATACAAAGTAGAGACCTGGGCTGAGACCTCCCCAGGCCTGCCCATGCCAAGAGCTCACACACCCGAGCAGAGGACAATTCAAACGTAGCATGACCGGTGCAAGCAGAGAAGCTGAAAGAAATACAGTTTAAAACTATGGATGATAGAAAGCAAGATTGGGATCAATAATGCTGCAGGAAAGACGGAATTATCTTCCTATTTTCTCTATAGGAAATGATAACACAAAATTGTTGTCCTATAAAGATGAGATCAAAGAATAAGCAGCCCAAACAGGCAGAATAAAAGCATCACAGATGACAGTCCGCAGATGATCAATGTAACAATTTATAAAATATTTTGTTTTTCCCCCCCCCCGGGTTTTTGTGATGTCTATGTTGTCAGCTTTTTGACATGTGTAATTTGTTGTGATTCCTCATTCCGAATAAATACTCATTTTTGTATTAACTTTCTATTTGTAGTTTTGTATTGTTTTTCCTAAAGGAAAAAAAAAAGTTGCCATCGAGTCAATTCTGACTGATGGCGACCCCATGTGTGTCAGGGTAGACCTGTGCTCCACAGGCCACTGACGGCGACCCCGCGTGTGTCAGGGTAGACCTGTGCCCCACAGGCCACTGACGGCGACCCCACGTGTGTCAGGGTAGACCTGTGCCCCACAGGCTCCTGACGGCGACCCCACGTGTGTCAGGGTAGACCTGTGCCCCACAGGCCACTGACGGCGACCCCACGTGTGTCAGGGTAGACCTGTGCCCCACAGGCCACTGACGGCGACCCCACGTGTGTCAGGGTAGACCTGTGCCCCACAGGCCCCTGACGGCGACCCCACGTGTGTCAGGGTAGACCTGTGCCCCACAGGCCACTGACGGCGACCCCACGTGTGTCAGGGTAGACCTGTGCCCCACAGGCCACTGACGGCGACCCCACGTGTGTCAGGGTAGACCTGTGCCCCACAGGCCACTGACGGCGACCCCACGTGTGTCAGGGTAGACCTGTGCTCCACAGGCTTTTCACAGGTGATATTTCAGAAGTAGGTTTCCAGGCCTTTCTTCTGAGATGCCTCTGTGTGAACTCCAACCACCAACCTTTCCTTTAGCAGCCAAGTGTGCTAACCATTTGCACCACCCGGGGGCTCCTTTCCCTAAGGAAGACCCATGCATTGAACAAGCTTCAGGCCCCCAAGATTCTGGACCTACCCTACTGGAGCCCCGCTGAGAGGCTGGGACGTCTGTGTGACCTCCTGGATCCCTCCCCACTCTTTAATCTTATCAAGCTCCATAAACCCCGCATTTGAAGGATGCAAGCCTTCTGATAAGAAGGTGACAATCAGACCTATAATTTGTAGAGCTGATCAAGTTTTTAAGGAGCCCTGATGGCGCAGTGGTCAAAGCACTCGGCTGCAAATTGAAAGGTGGGCAGTTCCACCACCACCCACCCCCCCAGCTGCTCCACGGGCATCTGTAAAGACTTACGGCCTCGGAAACCCTATGGGGCAGTCCTACCCTGTCCAGTAGGGTTGCTGTGAGTCTGAGTCGGCAGCAACAGGTGTCAAGTTACTACATCCACTATCTTGTTTAGTTCTCCCAAGAACTGCAGGTATGTAGGCAAGTCACTCCACCGGTCTACATAATCAATTCTAAAAAACAGTCAAATAAAACCAACGTGGCTTGAAGCTGCAGCATTGCCTCCGTGGCTTTCGCGAGTGCCTGCCTCCCCCCTCTCAGCGCGGCGCTCCTCTGCACCACCAACAGCACAGCACGCTCAGGTAGCCTGGCTGCCATTTCTTCTGTTCGTTTATTCACTGACAAATGGCGTCTGGTGAGCCTGGAGGCCTGGTTTCTGAGCCCTGCGTTGTCACTGAAGGCACGGCCCTGCACATCTCTTTCCCTCCTGGGGCGTGTTTCCCACCTGCCGAGTGGGCGAGTTGGGTGAGACTGATAACCTCCCGGTTTAG
The DNA here is from genome assembly GCF_030014295.1 of Loxodonta africana. Lineage (NCBI taxonomy): Eukaryota > Metazoa > Chordata > Mammalia > Proboscidea > Elephantidae > Loxodonta > Loxodonta africana. Next base: position 52,895,217 of record NC_087366.1, read on the forward strand.
ATTGTCCAGCTCGCCCCACGCCAGTGTTTTCCAGGCCTGAGTTAGCTCCACTGCTCGCAGAAGGCTGGGCACTCAGGCCCCAGGAGCTGCGTCCTGCCCCTGCCAAGCCATGTGGGCCAGGACCTTGACTCCTTTGCTTAGCCAACGAAAGACCCAAACCCCGACAGAGCCAGACCGAGCGCTGCTGCTCCTGGTTCCCTTCCTAGTCCCTCAGCGGGCAGGAACTGGGCGATAGAGGCCACAGAGGGGCACAGCGGGCGGCAGGGATGGCAGGGAGGCGTGAGCTAACCTGGGAACAGAGGCTGTCTAAGGCACACCCAGCCTTCTCCAGAAGTGCCAACATGCAACGTATAAAAACTTCATGCAAAAATACACGGATCCAGTTCTCCACTTCCTCTCCTGGACAAAAGCCTGGCAGGGACCGTAGGACACCCCTGAAGGAGGAACCAGGGGCCATCTACAGCCCACTAGTCAGCCCCTGGGGAGCCTGGAGCTGCTGGGACTGGACAGAGCCCCTGAGCTGGGAGTCCTGGCTTGTGGCCGCCCCTGGAACCCTTCCTTTCATCCCTCCTTCCACAAGTGTCATCAACAAGTGCAGAGTGCCCCTTCTCAGGCCCTGTGGGTGGCTTATTTTCCTCACACCCCTTGGCCAGGGCCTGGCCGCAGCCCCACTTCCCACCCAGCTAACCCCATGGCTTCCTCACTGAGCAACACCCGCCGCCCTCTGCCCTTGCTGCCCTGACCTTCCCCACTGCCGCCTCTGCCAGGCCCAGGGACTCAGACCCCCCATGGCCCTGGGGCGGGCTCAGAGCCAGCCTGCAAGCCGGGGACCTGGAACCTCTCATTCAGACAAGGGAGGAAGCAGAGGCCTTGCACCCGACCTGCACCCAGAAGAAAGGGGCAGACAGACTTTCTGAGGTACAGGATGGGAGAAGGTCACCACGGAGAACAGCTCTGGGGCTGCAATTCCGTGTTACCTTGCCAGTCCAGGAGTTGGGAGGAAAAGGGAGAATGGGGAGGGAAGGGGGAGGGAGAGAGCGGAGCAGAGCGGAGGGAGGGCGTAACCCTGGGGGAGAGAGGGTGGACTCTGGCAGAGGAAAGGACCCCTCCCAGGCGGCCCTGTGGCCTGGCTCTGTCTAACAGATGGAGGTGGACCACCCCACCTGGCTTCCCGCACAGCTGCTTTGTATTCTAGTCACTCCCTGTTCACCATTAGATCATCAAGGTGGCACCGTTATTCATGACTCCTTCTGCTGGGCTGTGAGGCGAACTCCCTGCCAAGTCCTTCTCTCATCCACAGATGGAGGGAGGCACTCTGAATGCTGATGGAGGCTGTGAAGAAGAGAAATGGTCCTCCCGTGTGTGAAAATTCAGAGGTCAGGTGGAGTCTGGTCCCATCTGCGTCACTATTGATTCCCCTCCTCCGCAAACCCTCAGATCCGGGCGGTGTTGGAGCTTCAGAAAGGAGCTGGGGAGGCAGCCGGGGACGTGAGGGAGAGCACTGGGTGGGAAGTCAGGAGACCGACCCCCACCCTCCTTCAGCTCTCTGGGCCTCAGTTTGCCCATCTGTAACAAGGTGGTGAACACAGAAGATTCCCAGGGTCCCATCTGGCTCTGGTTCCACTTTACTCAGTGCAGAGGCCAAGTCCAGCTCCCAGGGCACAACGACGATATGGCACAAGGACACAGAGCTCAGCTTCTAGAGACCTGGAGGGCCTCATGTTACCGGGAGCAAGCGGTTAGGTCTGGGTGCTGAGGGTGGGATGGAGAAACATGGGTGGTGAACTAGAGACAGTGTCACAGGTCACCTGAGGAGCCCACCCCCTGGTGTGCCTGGCTTAGCTGGGTGGGCAGCTATGGTGTGGGGCACTCACACTGGGTCCCTCTGAGGCCTAGAGAGAGTCCCAGGAATGGGATAGACAGGGGTGTCCCAAGCGGATGTCGGCAGGCAGGGTGGAAGGGGTATAAATAGCATCCTTGTTGGTAAAATGGTTAAAAGTCCAAACAGAATAGCAGGTCTGCAAAGGGCCAAGTTAGAGAACGTGAGAGGAGGCACGCTCTGCCCAGGCCGCCATGGCTCCTGACACTCACTGTTTCCGTGATCCCATGGTGTCCTCATCCCCATCGCACAAATGCAGGAAGCTGGAGGCTCTCCATCTTGTTTAAGGCCACACTGTCACCCTTGAATTCAAGTCTGACTTCGAACTGTTTGTCAGAACTAAATGGGCTAAAAGTGGCACCAAAAAAAAATAAATGTGAATTAGCAATACCTGGGCTATGCTTTGCTCCTCAAAAGGCTGGGGCTCAGGGTAGATTCCCAGGGGACAGCCTAGAGGAAGGTGCACATTACAGGCCTGGCACCAGCAACACTAGGTGATGTACGTGGAAGGGCTGTGTTAGCTCCACCAAACTCTCCTCGGTCCTGTATTTATTGGACAGTGTATAGGGAGCACCTACCTTGTCCCACAAGGCATTAGTGGTTCAGTGGTAGAATTCTTGGCATCCATGCAGGAGACCCAGGTTCAAATCCCAGCAAACGCACGTCATGCACAGCCACCACCCGTCTGTCAGTCGCAGCTTGCGTGTCGCTATGATGCTGAACAGGTTTCAGAGGAGCTTCCAGACTAAGATGGACTCTGAAGAAAAGCCTGGTGATCTACTTCTGAAAATCAGCCAATAACAACCCGATGGATCATGACAGTTCAATCTCAATTGGTGATGGGGATGACTCAGGGCTGGGCAGTGTTTTGTTCCATTGTGCATGGGGTCAACAAGAGTTTGGGACCAACTTGATGGTGGCGAACAACAGCAACACCTTTTGCTGGCGTTGTGCAAGATACGGGAGGCATGGGGATGAGCAAGAGTGACTTGGCAGCCCTTAGACTGCTTGGAGTCTAGCAGGGAAGATAGCGCTGAGTGAACACAATCACAGGATGAGTGCTGTGAGAGGGATGGAAAGTCTGCTCAGGGTCTCAAGCAGAGACCCCAAGGCAAATCCAGACTGCAGAGGGCCTTGGGCCATGTTGAAGGCAGTGGGGAGCCAGAGAAGAGTCTTAACTAACAGTGATGTGGTTTTGGGGAGATCCTTCCAGCTGCAATGTGAGACGAAGCCACACTAGAGAAGGAGGACCAGAGGGGAGGCTGTGGGCATTGATGAAGTGGCCTGGACCAGGCTGACAGGGGAGAGGATGGGCTGGGAAGACAATCAGGAGGCAGCACTGGCAGGCTAGGGAGCTAGTGGCAGAGGGGGAGGTCAAGAGTCTCTTCTAGTGTATGGCTTCAGTGTGGCTGGAGGGGCACCTGTCACAGTGATTGGGAAAAGCAGGTCTGGAGTGGGAGATGGTGAGGTGGCTCCACCGTGTTGAGTCTGAGAACCTACAAGACTTAGAAGTGAACTGCAGAATGGGCAATGGCAGGAGCAAGAAGGAGTTGGGAATTTGGAGTCACAGTATGGGATTTTGGCCCGGTGAAGGGCAGGATAGCCCCAAGAATGCGTGAGGAGGGAGAAGAGCAGGCAGCCAGGGTTGAGGCAGTGCATCCAGTCAGTGGGCGCTCAGAGAGCAGCGAGGAAGCCAGGGGAGCTCAGTGCTGTCTGGCAGGGGTGCGGGTTGGAGGGAGGGAGCAACCCCAAGTGCTGACAGCCAAAGAGGAAGCCCCGGAGTTTCTCATTGTATCTGGTGCTGGTGTGGTCATTTCTGGAATGTTCTGTGATCACAACAAATTGTTCCTGCAGGCACTGTCTTCAGAAAGGGTGCCTGGTTTCACAACTGGCCTCTCACAACCTACTGTTCTGGTGGGAACCAAGAGGTCCATCTCCCTTCGTCCTCTTCAACTACTTACACCTACTTGCTACGGGGCCTGGGCAGTCACTGAGCACCCTGGACCCGGGTGATGGCCTCCTGCCTCGTGGCCCTTCCTCCCTCTATTACCGTTAGAATAATCCTTCCTGAAGGCAAAAAGGAGTCCCCGGATGATCTACATCGGAAAATTGAGCACACTTCTACCCTGACACACATAGGGTTGCCATGAGTCAGAGTCAACTAGATGGCAACTGGTTAACAGTAAAAAAAAACAAAAAACTACAGTGTTAAGTCCTAAAACCTTCCCGAGGCTCCCAACCTCCTGGGACAAAAGCCAGGCCCTGGGGACTCAGTAGTGCCCGGTGGCCTGCTCTGTTGGCCTCTCTGGATCTTCTCCAGTCACTCACTGACCCGGGGCCCCTCAGCTCCCACCTCAGCCAGGTGTGTCCTCAGCCCACATCACCCCCACTGTCCTTCAGGATGAGGCTGGAGCCCGGCATTGTGGAAGCCTTCCTGGGCCAGCCCTACCTGCTGGGTGACTGACCACTTCCTCTTTATTGTCCTCCAGCCCTGCCCAACCCCTGTGGACTCTGGCCTCTTCAGGTCAGGGGCAGCCCTGCTGCATGATGGGAATGGGGGGGGTCTGTCCTCCCCAGCTGTGTGCTCTAATGCCCCAGGATCACTGGTGCCAGGAGCTTCACCCAAAAGCTACTAGATCCAATCAAACCGCCAAAGTGGGGTACATGCACCTGCTGTGGAACGTGGGCTGATTTTGTGGGGCGCATGGACAAATTTTAATATTTAGGCTTTTATTTTTACCCTCTATTTTATTTATGGAAATTGAACATGGTTTTTCACTATACAATAATAACACATTTTTCTATTTAAATCAATGTGTTTGATTTTAAATGATTCCATTTTTGGGAGGGGGTATTAAAACACACACACACCCCAGCAAATCACGGCATGCTCCAAGAAGATGGACACAGTAAATGAGCAATGTTGGAACTGTTGAGAAGAGAGCTAAGCTTTGGGGTCCCTCCAGGCTCCAGCACTCGCCTGTCTGTGGCCATGTCTGCAGGTCCCAGAAAAGGACCGTTGCTGCTCACAGAAGAGCACCTGAGGCGGAGCCAAGATGGCAGAATAGACAGACGGTTCCTGCGAGCCCTCTTTACAACAAAGACCCAAAAAAACAAGTGAAACGAGTATATTTGTGACAAGCTGGGAGCCCTGAGCATCAAAGGCAAGCTTAGACAACGAACTGAGGGGCAGGGGGAGGAAGAGACCGTTCAGAAGCGGAGAGGAGTTACCGGACCTGAATCACAGGGACCCCTCGGGCACCATTCCCAGAGAAGCGGCAGCGGTGGCGGTGGGCTGATCCTAGTGCTCGGCCACAGTTTCTTCAGGGAGAAGCAGCAGCCACACAGCCCACTCACACCTCCGGAGCCTGAGGAGAAGGGCGCTCTCGGCAAAAGCTAAGGACTTGCGTATATTTTACCGCGCCCCACCCCCACCCCCAAGTCGGCTTCAGCGGCTGAATCCCTGGGCCTGAGATAGACCCTGTTGAGCACCTGGAGCCGTCCTCCCAGCCTTGGGGAAGGAAAAAATTTCCAACTGGGGGGAAAAGATAATTTGCTAGCTCCATTAACCGGAGGAGCTCAGGACAGAAGCAGCTCCTGTCCAGGCATAAACCGTCCATGGACCTTGAGCACCTTTCCCTTCTGCACGGACCTGTGTGGGCCTATTTTGGGAGAATAGGCCCTTGTTGGCAAACTCCAACCATTTCAGCGGTGCGGTGGAGAGGTGGGTATTTGATGTTTGACATTGCTTTGCCTATTAAACAAGGTCCTCACCTACCCACATCAGGGACCTAAGGACTGGCAGCTCCACGCAGGTCACCCAGCCACCTGCGACAGGGATCCAAAGATAACTGGTACCTCCCAGTCCTTGCAACCAAAAACTGTGGGTGCCCATGGTCCCTCTGCAGAACCCACCCACCAGCACCCTTTAGGGAACAGAGATGTGTTTTCCTCAGAGACACTTGGGGGTTGGTTCTCAGCCCCCTGCCTTGTTCAGAGTGTGACCCCCTGCTGCAATCAGTTACCGGTATATATGCCAATCACCCCTGCCCCTCTAAGACTGTTGGACAGAGCCTGTAGGACACACTTGATATCAGCTACCTGGACACCTGAGCTGAATTCATACAAGAAAACTGAATGGACTTCTAGACTGATATACCTGATAATAGCTCTAGCCAGCTGGGGACAGGACACCAGAGCTCCAAAGGCGAAAATAATCAAGCTAGCTCACTTAAGCAACCCATAGGGGTATACCAAAACAAAACAAAGCAAGCAGCTATGACACAGTAAGCAAGCATAAACTAATACAATAACTTATAGATGGCTCAGAGACAATAGTCAATATCAAGTCACTTAAAGAAATAGACCGTGATCACCTCAACAGGCTCTCGAAACAAAGAATCCAGGGATCTTCTAGGTGAAAGTGCATTCCTGGAATTACCAGATGCAAAATACAAAAGTTTAATATACAGAACCCTTCAAGACATCAGGAAGGAAATGAGGCAATGTGCAGAACAAGCCAAGGAACTCACAGATAAAGCAACTGAAGAAATTAGAAAGATTATTCAGGAACATAATGAAAAGTTTAATAAGCTGGGAAAATCCACAGACAGCAATCAGAAATTCACAAGATTAACAATAAAATTACAGAATTAGATAACTCGATAGAAAGAGGAGCATAACTGAACAAGTAGAAGCTAGGATTTCTGAACTCAAAGATAAATCACTTGGCACTAATACATTTGAAGAAAAATCAGATAAAAGAATTTAAAAAAATGAAGAAACCTTAAGAATCATGTGGGACTCTATCAAGAGAAATAACCTACGAGTGATTGGAGTATCAGAACAGGGAGGGATAACAGAAAATACAGAGAAAATTGTTGAAGATTTGTTGGCAGAAAACTTTCCTGATATTGTGAAAGATGAGAAGATATCTACCCAAGATGCTCGTTGAGCTCCACAAAAGGTAGATCTTAAAAGTAAGTCACCAAGACATATTATAATCAAACTTGCCAAAACCAAAGATAAAGAGAGAATTATAAGAGCAGCAAGGATAAACGAAAAGTCACCTACAAAGGAGAGCCAATAAGAATAAACTCGGACTACTTGGCAGAAACCATGCAGGCAAGAAGGTAATGGGATGACATATTTAAAAAATTGAAGGAAAAAAAATTGCCTGCCAAGAATCATATGTCCAGCAAAACTGTCTCTTAAATATGAAGGTGAAATTAAGACATTTCCAGATAAACAGAAGAGCACCGGAGCCCCTAGGGCATGTCAACAAAGTGCTCCTTCTAGTTGGACTGAGTGTGTGGGTATGTGCAAGGGGGAAGTGGGCTGGGAGTGGCTCTGGCATAGTCAAGCTGACCTAGCGTTCCCATCAGCCTCAGTCGTAACATATCAAAAGACCAGAGGAACTCTCTGTCCCGGGAGGCCACTGCCTGGGTCACAGTGACGCCACCACAGACAGGCTTGCACAAAGCCATTGGTGTCATCAGCTTCCACATTGCAGACGCGGAGGTTGTGGTCTGGCCTGGGCTCAGAGGCCCTGGGATGAATAAGCAGTTCAAACAGCCTCTGCCCCCCACCCCCAGGCACTGGCTGGAGAGGAGAGCAGTGCACTTGAGAACTAACAAGGGTGGGCCGGCCCCGTCCCGGTGATGCTCAGGGTCCTGGCTGTGTGCCCAGCCAGTTGAAAGCCAGCTGTGTCTGCTCCTCTGATTCTGTGAAACCTCCTGGCTGGTCACAGAAACCACCTTACAATTTCCCACTTCAGAGCATCCAGGGCCTTCCCACCACCCTCGGAATCTGCCCCAATGTCCTTCACATGGCCACAAGGCCCTACCCCGCCAGACCCAGCTCTTGCCCTCTCTCCCTCACACTCCACGCTCCCTGCACTGAACTTCTCTCAGGTCCTCAGATGTCCCCTGCTGTTTGGGCTGCAGGCCATAGCACAAGCTATTCCCTCAGCCTGGAACACTCTTCCTCCACTTCCCCTTTGCCTGGCGAAATTTGTTTAGCCTTCCAGTCTCAACTTGTTATTGCTATGTGCTCTTAAAGTCGATTCCTGTGCGTAGTGTCCCGATACGACAGAGCAGAGCTGCCTTGTTTTTGTTTTTGTTGTTAGGTGCCATTAAATCAGTTCCGACTCACAGCCACCTTCTGTACAACAAAACAAAACACCGCCCGGTCCTGCACCATCCTCACAGTCGTTACGCTGAGCCCATTGTTGCAACCATTGTGTCAGCCCTCCTCTTTGAGGGTCTTCCTCTTTTTCGCTGACCCTCTACCAAGTGTGATGTCCTTCTCCAGGGACTCGTCCCTCCTGATAACATGTCCAAAGCATGTGAGCATTCTGGCTGTACTTCTTCCAAGACAGATTTGTTCCTTCTTCTGGCCCTCCATGGTACCTTCAATATTTTTCACCAACACCATGATATAAAGGCATCGGTTCTTCTTCGGTCTTCCTTAAAAAAAAACAAACCCATTGTCATCAACTTGAATTCAACTCACAGCAACCCTATAGGGCAGTAGAACTGCCCCATAGGGCTTCTAAGGAGCAGCAGCTGGATTTGAAGTGGCAACCTTTTTGTTACCAGCCAAGCTCTTAACCACTGCACCACCAGGGCTCCCAGTCTTCCTTAGGCATCACTAAACATCTTTCCTGTCCTTTGTGCCCTGGGCCCTCCTCCCTGCCAGAGGGCTCATCCAGCTGTGCATCACCACCTGACCTGTGTCCTCTCCCCCTCTGGCCTGTGAGCTCCTCCTGGAAGGCAGGCCAGGTCTGCTTCTGTCCTCTCTCCCTGTTACCTACAATGTGTCTACCATGTGGTAGGCAATGTATATTTCTGAATGAATGGGAAACCATTGTGTTTCCAGTAATTAATTATAAATAGCAGTCATTTGTGTATATTGCACCAATGAATGTTTGGGGACTGGACTCAGATTTTACATCATCAAGTCAAGAATTTCCAACATCAGTCTGTCCTCTCCAGACGGGGTATCTCCCCTCCGAGTGGGGAGCCTGCACCCAATGCTCCATGGAGCCCAGAGCCTGTGTGACTTAGACAGTGTGGCTGAGCCTTTCTGCTCCCCATGAAAGGCAGCCATGGGGGAGGGGGTGGGGGCTACATCATTGTGCTCAGGCAGTTCTTCCTCCGCTCCTTACTCACTGTCTTAGCTCTCTAGTGCTGCTGTAACAGAAATACCAGAAGTGGATGGCTTTAATAAACAGAAGTTTATTCTCTCACAGTCTAGGAGGCCAGAAGTCTGAATTCAGGCTCCAGCTCTAGTGTTACTGGAATAAGGTTCCTGCCTCTCACTGGTCAAGAATGAGTAGGTAAGGCACGTCTTTTTCCACACAAGCAAAGCTTTATTGAAGAGGCTTGCAAGCGGAGACAAGGAGGGCCTAGAGCAACGCTTACCCTCATCTCACAGAACAAAAGATGGGCAGAGTTTTTAGAAGTTCTTGTGCAGGAAAAGATTCATGTTTATTCGTAGACACAGGTGGGGATATGTTAACTAAGGTGCACGAGCAGCAGCTTTCCAAGATGGCTCCTGTCCTGGGGCCTCTGGGATTCGTAGCAGGACTTGTTACGGGGTGACGTGCCTACGCAGCCTCCCGCTCTCTGGGTTTGATTCCTGTGGGGCTGTAGCCCCTCGCTGCCCATGGTGGAAGGTCACACAGTGGTCACAGATGGATGTTCTATGCATGTCCCTGGGCCTGGTTTTCTCCAGCTGCTTCTGAAAGGCAACTTTAAAGAAGTTTGTGGGCTATTTTTAGATTCCCTGCCCCATTGTTCTGGGGAATGGCTTTGTTTCTGCCCTGGCCCATTTCTTGTTGTTGTTTGCAGATTTGGGGGCCTCTCTGTTCCTTGTCTTACTAAGTCTCTAGGTTCCACACTCAACCCCCTATTACCTCCCTTATAGCCTATTTCTCTTTTACTTGCTTCTCCTCTAACCACACCAGTCTCTTCACTATTTTTCAAACAGGCACCCTCCGATCTCAGGGCTTTTGCTCTCTGTCTTACTAGGGGAAGGCCTTCTCTGTGCTGGCTCTGGAGGAAGGTCCTTGTCATTAATCTTCCCCTGGTCTAAGAGCTTCTCAGTGCAGGAGCCCCAGGTCCAAAGGACACGTTCTGCTCCTGGTTCTTCTTTCTGGGTGGTAATGAAGTTCCTCTCCTCTCTGGTTGATTCTATCTCGAAAGAGATTGACTCAAGATACAACCTAATCCTGTAGATTGATTCCTGCCTCATTAACATCATGGAGGTTAGAATTTACAACACATAAAAAAAAAAAAAAAAGTTTTTTTTTTTTAGGAAAATTACATCAGATGACAAAATGGTGGACAACCACACAATACTGGGAATCAAGGCTTAGCCAAGCTGACACATATTTTGGAGGGACACAATTCAATCCACGACACTCACCAACTAAAACACATGAACCCTCCTCTCCTTGTGCTATGAGACGTTTAGTGATGCCCAAGGCAGAAGCACAGGCTGAGCTGTAGATGGTCAGATGTTCTCTCTGACCCCAAAGGTTTCTCTGATGCTGCCTAAACTGCCACAAAGCTAGTCATTTAGGTTAACAACCAGAGGTCAGCAGCAGGAGAGAGCATTAGCACAGACTATTTTAGTCAGTTCTTCCTGACCCTGGATGCCCTGGGCCAGCCCTCAGAATGCCCATTGTGACGGGACAGAGTGTTGAGAGAGGGTGCCTACAGCCTGCTTCCCAGATGCCAACTCCAACCACCACCCTGGCCCTGGCTCTTCACTTGTCTTGCCTGCAGCCTGTGAGCTGAAGTTTCTCAGCCCAGCTTCTCCCAGAAAAGCCTGAGACAAGGGCTTGTTTACAGGTAGTTAATGTGAGAGTAAAGCCAGTGAGCAGCAGTGGGGGATGGAGAGAGTAAAGCAGAAAAAGAGGGAGAGGCAGCGTAAGGGTTTGTCACTGTGTCGTCACCACTGGGACCCTCTGAAATGCTGGGGAGAATGTGCCTCAGAATTCGCCTCCAAGGGCCAGAAGACAGAAGCACTCTCCACCGACTTCTGTCCCCCCTTGGTCAAGAGTTGCCCCTGGATTAGAGGAACCCCTGAGACTATGGCCCCAGATACCCTGCTAACTCAGAACTGAAGCCACTCCCAAAGTCCACCTTTCAGCCAAAGATTAAGCAGACCTATAAAACAAACCATAAAAAACGTGAGGAATGTGCTTCTTAGTTCAAGCAAGTATATGAGACCAAATGGTCAACGCCTGCCCAAAAGCAAAGACAAGAAGGCAAAAAGAGACAGGAAAACTGGATGAATGGACGCGGGGAAGCTGGGGTGGAAAGGGGGAGAGTGCTGACACATCGCGGGGATTGCAACCAATGTCACGAAACAGTTTGTGTATAAATTTTCGAATGAGAAACTAATTTGCACTGTAAAAACTTTCACCTACAATAAAATTAAACAACAAAACAAAAAAATATATAAAGCTGCACTGAAAACTTGTCTACAAAAAAAATAAAGATTTGCCCCTTGAACTGTTAACGTCCTTGTTCGTGCAAGTTGCCCGTGCGTGAGGTTTTCGGGAGATATGGGGCACAGCAAGGCTAAGTGCTGACAGGTACACCTGCATGAAGCTGATGGCCTTTTCTATGGCTGGGTTAAGAGGTGGGTCCAGAGGCCGTGAAATGAGGACATGAGGTGTCTGCTACCACACTTCACGCCTCGTTTCATCGCTAGCACAGGGATCTGGCTTAGTAGTGATATTCCCTAAATATGTCAAATTACTGATAACAAACATTTATGCGGCACTTGGAATCCCGGGGTGGTGCAAACACTTAACACACTTGGCCACTAACTGAAAGATTGGTGGTTCGAGTCCATCCTGAGGTGCCTTGGAAAACAGTCCTGGGGATCTACTTCCAAAAAGTCAGCTATTGAAAACCTTACGGAGCATAATTCTGCTCTGACACCCTTGAGGTCGCCAGGAGCCAGAGTCAACTCACCAGCAGCTCATTTGATTTTTGTACGGTACTCACCATACGCCTGTCCTGAAGAAGTACAACCAGAATGCTCCTCAGAAGCAAGGATGGCGAGACTACATCTCACATACTTTGGACGTGTTGTCAGGAGGGATCAGTTCCTGGAGAAGGACATCACGCTGGCAGAGGGTCAGCGAAAAAGAGGAAGACCCTCCGTCAGATGGATTGACACAGTTGCTGCAACAATGGGCTTAAGCGTAACAACGATTGTGAGGCTGGCCCAGGACCAGGCAGTGTTTCATTCTGTTGTACACAGGGTCACTATGAGTCAGAACCGACTCGATGGCACCTAACAACAACAAACAATACCCCTAAAGAGCCCTGGTAGTACAGTGGTTGAGCACTCAGCTTCTAACCGAAATGTCAGTGTTTCCTTCAGGCAAACGACAGGCGGAAGATGTGGCAGCCTGCTTCCACAAAGATTACAGCCTTGGAAACCCTGTGCTGCAGCGCCTCTCTGTCCTGTAGGGTTGCTCTGAGTCAGAATCAACTTGGCAACAGTGGGTTTGCTACCATATGCCTGGCACAGTTACACATATTTACAGATGTTAACTTATTTCTTTCTTACAACAATCCTATGAAGAATGTCCTATTATCATCCCATTTTACAGGTGGGGAAACAGAGGCAGAGACAAGTTCAGCCATGTGCCCAAGATCACACTGCGGCAAGATGGCAGAGCAGGGGCTCAAAGCCGCTCCCAGACCGCCCATCTACAACACAAATTAGTCAGATGAATGTTGAGCACATGTCCCGTGATATACTTGAATTCCCAAGCCGCACCAGGCCAGGGAAAAACGCAGGCTCAGAAAGCCAGAAAAGTATCACAGTGTGATAAAAAAGCTTTTGGGCTCTCACATCAGACACATACGGCTGAGTTCCAATCTTAGTTCCACCCTCACTAGCCGTGTGACCTTGGTTCAGAAAGCCGCTTTCCTAATCTCTAAAACGCAGATACGAATGTATTATTATTCATGGTAACCAAATGTGGATACAACGCAGATGCCCATCAATAATAAAAAACCCCAAACCCATTGCCTTTGAGTCAACTCAGAGGCGACCCCATGTGTTAAGAAGCAGAACTGCTGCATAGGGTTTTCTCGGCTGTAATCGCCACAGAAGCAGATCACCAGAACTTTTCTTTCGCGGAGCTGCGGGGTGGGCTCAAACTGCCAACCTTTAGGTTAGTAGTCTAGTGCAAGCCCTTTGTGCCACCTGGTGACCTTCCCATCCAGAGAATAAATTAACACGGGGGGCAAATCCACAGAATGGAGTACTACTCAGCTATGAAAAGGAAAACAACAACATGAATGTACCTCAAAAACATTAAGCTCAGTGGAAGAAGCCTAAAGTGAAAGAGAGCATATTGGATGATTCCACTTACACAAAGTTCTAGAACAGGCAAAACTAATCTACAGTGGAACCACCAGTACAGTGGTTGCCTTTGGGATTGGGGCAGGGGTTGACGGGAAAGGGCATGGAGGAACATTCTGTGGTGGGGGTAATGTTCTGTTATCTCCAGAGAGGTTTGGATTACACAGTGTCTTAATTACCCTGTGCTGCTATAACAGAAATACGTACCATAAGTGGATGGCTTTAACAAACACAAATTTATTTTCTCACACTTGAGGAGGCCGGAAGTCTGAATTCAGAGTGCTGGCTCTAGGGGAAGTCTTTCTCCCTCTGTCTGCTTTGGAAGAAGGTCCTTGTCTCTTTGGCTTCTGCTCTCTGGTTCCTTGCATGTCTCCATGTGTCTTGGCATTTATCTTACCCCATCTCTCCTCTGCTCAATTGTTCAACCTCTTTCATATCTCAAAAGATTGACTCAAGACACACCCTACACTAATCCAGCCTCATTGACATAACAAAGACAGCACGTTCTCAAATGGGATTATAACCACAGGCATGGAGGTTAGGATTTACAACACATATTTTGGGGAAACAAAATTCAATCTGTAACAATGGTTGTTTACATTTGTCAAACTCAATAAATATATACTTAAGATTTGAGCATTTTAATGTACGCACATTTTGCTTCAAAGGAAAAAAAGCTATAAACAAATATTGAATTGTAGTGAAGGTCTGCGTGTTGAATTTAGGGGGATGTGGACGAACGTGTGCAATTTACTTTGAAATCCATCAATATCAGGACAGATTAATGGATGGACAGAGGGATGAACAGATGGATAGATTATGTGACAAAAAATACAGTAAAATGTCAGAGGTAGAATCTACTGGGGGTAGGTATACAGGTGCGATGTTCACTGTGAAATTCTTTCAGTTTTGCTGTTATGTTTGAAATTTTTTATAATAAAAGAGGTAGAAAAAAATGTATAGTGCTTCTCTCATGGGGTTGTTGAGCAGATTACGTGGCATGAAGTAAAGTGTAGAGCTAGGCACCTGCTTTATAATTGCCCACTCCCCATAGACTCTGAGCGCCAACACTGAACCTGGGGCTTTTCTGGCCCCCCAAGTCTAGGCCCCACACTTCCTCGGCATCCTTATAGCAGTCCCATTGCTGTCCTTCCTGGCCAGGGTTCCTCATAGCAGTCCCATTGCTGTCCTTCCTAGCCAGGGTTTCCTCATAGCAGTCCCATTGCTGTCCTTCCTAGCCAGGGCTCCTCATAGCAGTCCCATCGCTGTCCTTCCCTGCCAGGGTTCCTTATAGCAGTCCCATCGCTGTCCTTCCCTGCCAGGGTTCCTCATAGCAGTCCCATCGCTGTCCTTCCCTGCCAGGGCTCCTCATAGCAGTCCCATTGCTGTCCTTCCTAGCCAGGGCTCCTCATAGCAGTCCCATCGCTGTCCTTCCCTGCCAGGGTTCCTCATAGCAGTCCCATCGCTGTCCTTCCCTGCCAGGGTTCCTCATAGCAGTCCCATCGCTGTCCTTCCCTGCCAGGGCTCCTCATAGCAGTCCCATCGCTGTCCTTCCCTGCCAGGGTTCCTCATAGCAGTCCCATCGCTGTCCTTCCCTGCCAGGGCTCCTCATAGCAGTCCCATCGCTGTCCTTCCCTGCCAGGGTTCCTCATAGCAGTCCCATCGCTGTCCTTCCCTGCCAGGGTTCCTCATAGCAGTCCCATCGCTGTCCTTCCCTGCCAGGGCTCCTCATAGCAGTCCCATCGCTGTCCTTCCCTGCCAGGGCTCCTCATAGCAGTCCCATTGCTGTCCTTCCCTGCCAGGTTTCCATGAAGCTTCCCTGAAGAGGTCCTTGCAATTGCAGAAGTTGTCGTTGCTAGCTGCTGCTGAGTCATCCTCTGACTCATGGGGACACCATGTACAGGGGAATTGGACCTTTGGGATCCACAGGGTTTTCACCGGCTGATTTTTGGAAGTATATTGCCAAGCCTCTCTTCCTAGTCCATCTTAGTTGGGAGGCTCCGCTGAAACCTGTTCAGCACCTCATCAACAGGCAAACCTCCACTGACAGACAAGTGGTGGCTGTGCTTGAACTGCATTGGTCAGGAATCGAACCTGGGTCTCCCGCATGGAAGGCAAAAAGTCTACCACCAAACCACCACTGCCCTCAACTGAGGGAGAGATTTTCCTTTATAACTACAGATCTTTGGGTCACACTCTGAGAAGGTGGCACTCAGTGAATTACTTCTAAACTTTTTATTAACCCTATAAAACATGGCCCAGCTTCCTCTCCTGACAGGTCCTTCTCTGGAGGAAAAACAGAAGGACATGTGAACACCACCACGCCGAGTGACACCTAGAGGTGCCCTCCCCACCAGCACAATCACCAGCCCAGGCCCAGCTCCCCCTATCCTGGGGGAGTGCCCTGCTTTCAGGGGCCTCTCTTCACCCCACACTGCCTCTCTATTCAGGGGTTGCTTTGTCTTCTCTTCTGTTCAAGCTTATCTCTCCATGGTCTCTTCTTCAGTTTCCCTGGTAAACCAATAATAAAGTCCCAGAATTCAGCCACTGGAGTGACAGGAACTGGAACACTGCTGGGCCAGCCTGGCTGATGGGGAACACAGAAGGAGGAAGCCGGGCAGGACCAGTAGCCCTCACCCCACTCAGGAAGGAGGACGGATGTCTCCCTCCGCACCAAACTGTGAGTTCCTTAAAAGAAGGCACTGTTACAGATTGAATTGTGACCCTACCAAATATGTGTTAGAATCTTAACCCTTATACCTGCGGATATAATCCTATATGGGAATAGAGTTCTCCTTGTTATGTTAATGAGTCTGTATCAGTACAGCATATGTCTTAAGCCTAAGGATGTTTGAGATACAGAAAGAGGAGATGAGGCTAGAGAAGCCGAGAGGAGGTTTTCCTCCAGAGTGAACTGACAGAGCCTTCCCCTAGAACCAGTGCCTTGAACTCAGACTTCCAGCCTCCTAAACTGTAAGAAAACAAATTTCTTTTCGTTAAACCACCCATTTGTGGTATTTCTGTTACAGCAGCACTAGGTAACTAAGACAGGCACTGAGTCCGTTTATTTGCCCCCAAGTCTCCGTGCTGGGCCCAGGGCCTAGCAAGAGGTGAGTGCTCAACAAATACAAGTGGAAAAGATGACTGACCACCTGGGAAGGTGATAGTGATCAAATAATCAGGGCAGGAGCTTATAACAGGGGCTTGGCCTTAGTGGCCAGCTGCCAGGACTGTGACACCAATTAGCTCTCAGATTATCTATGGTTGTTTAACAAATCTCCCAAAAGCTGGGAGCTTAAAACAATAACAACATTTGTATTATCCTCTCTGACAGTTCTGAGGTTTCTAGGTGGTTCTCACACAGCCAGATGGTAGCTCAGGCAGGAGTCATCCTGAAGGCTCCCACATACTTTTCTGGCTGAGACCTCAGCTGGGGCTATCAGTCAGGAGATCTACATGCAGCCTCTCCACGTGGCCGGGGCTTCCTCACAGCATGGCCGTCGGGATCCAAGAGCCGGTTTTCTTTTATGAATGAGTCCCGGAAGTCACATAGAATCTCTTTTGCCATAGTCACAGGCCCTCCAAAATTCAAGGGGATGGAACATGGACCCCACCTCCTGAAGGGAGGAATGCAAAGTACACATTGTTAGATGGGCTTGTGGGATGGGAGATCCTGTGGGGACCCTCTTAGAAAGTATATTCTGCCAACTAAGGGCAGGGCCAGACCAGTATCACAGGAGACCTGATGCTCAGCCTAGAGGGGCTTAACCTTTCACCAGTCAGGGCAGGCTCTCAGGTGCCCAGGCAGGGGAGGCTGTAGGTAGGGGTCAGGAGGCCTGACTTTGGGCCCAGGAATGTGGAAGGGCCTCCATGGAGCTGGCTGTGAGAATAAGGGACAGCAGATCTGAGAAGTCAGCACTGGGTGGCTCTTATGGATTGAATTGTGTCCGCCCCCAAAATATGTGCTGGAACTCTAACTCCTATACCTGTAGATGTAATCTAATATAATGCAATGTAATCATCTTCCATAATGCTATATAATGGGATGTGATCAACCAGTCAGTTGAGGTCATGCCGGCGTAAGGTGTATCCTAAGCCTACTCCCCTCTGAGTTATATAAAGAGCAGCAGAGACATGCACACAGACACAGGGGAGACGGACACTGTCTGACAACAATGGGAGCACACGTTTCTACTAGCCCAGGAGCTCCATAGGTGGCCGGCAGCTACTCAAAGCTGAAATAGACAAAGAAGGACCTCCCCGTAGCGCCGACACTGAATTCAGACTTCTAGCCTCCTGAACTGTAAAATAAATTTCTGTTGTTTAAAGCCAACCACTTATGGTATTTGTTACAGCAGCACTAGATAACTAACACAGTGGCACAACCAGCTGGGCAATCGAGAGGACCTCAATAAAGACTCCTTGTTGTTGTTGTTAGCTGCCGTCAAGTTGGTTCTGACTCATAGTGGCCCTGTGTACAACAGAACAAAACACTGCCCGGTCCTGCGACATCCTCACAGTTGTTGCTGTGTTTGGACCCATTGTAGCCACTGTGTCAATCCCATTTGTTGAGGGTCTTCCTCTTTTTTGCTGACACTCTACTTTGCCAAGCATGATGTCCTTCTCCAGGGACTGGTCCCTCCTGATAACACGTCCAAAGTATGTGAGACAAAGTCTCGTCATCCTCACTTCTAAGGAGCATTCTGGCTGTATTTCTTCCAAGACAGATTTGTTCGTTCTTCTGGCTGTCCATGTTCAATATTCTTTACCAACACCATAATTCAAAGGCAATGATTCCTCTTTGGTCTTGCTTATTCATTGCCCAGCTTTCACATGCTTATGGGTCAGGCGCACCTCAGCCCTCAAAGTGACATCTTTGCTTTTGTAACACTTTAAAGAAGTCTTTTGCAGCAGACTTTCCCAATACAATACATCATTTGATTTCTTGACTGCTGCTTCCTTGGGCATTGATTGTAGATCCAAGTAAAATGAAGTCCTTGACAACTTCAATATTTTCTCCATTTATCATGATGTTGCTTATTGGTCCAGAGTTCAGGTGGCACAATGGCTTAAGCGTTTGGCTGCTAACCAAAACCGCAGCAGTTTGAATCTACCAGCCACTTCTTGGACCCCTTTTTGTTTTCTTTATGTTGAGGCGTAATCCATACTAAAGGCTGTAGTCTTTGATCTTCATTAGTCAGTGCGGCAAGTCCTCTTCACTTTCGGCAAGCAAAGTTGTGTCATCTGCATATTGCAGTTTGTTAATAAGTCGTCCTCCAATCCTGATGCCTCGTTCTTCTTCATATAGTCCAGTTTCTTGGATTCTTTGCTCAGCATACAGACTGAATAAGTATGGTGAAAGGATACACCCCGACACACACCTTTCCTGATATTAAACCGCAAGTATCCCCTTGTTTTTTTCGAATGACTGCCTCTTGGTATATGTACCGGTTCCTCATGAGCACAGTTAAGTGGTCCGGAATTCCCATTCTTCACGATGTTATCCATAATTTGTTATGATCCACAGTCAAATGCCTTTGCATAGTCAATAAAACACAGGTAAGCATCTTTCTGGCAGGACACAAATCTGAAAGGCAGTATCACAGACACCTCCGGCCCTGCAAGCCACCAGGGCCTCACCCACAGGAATTCTTCTCAGAAACATCACCTGAGGCCACACAGGGCGGCACCTGCATGTACAGGATGCTGTGGGCCTGGCACATCCCAGTGCTTCCTACAGTGCCTCCTAGCCCAGGCGACACCTTTGTGCAAAGTGAAAAGCACGCCTTTCCCAGACAGGCTTGGCTCTGTACTGGGCACACAGCTCAGCAGGCAGAGCATGAGCTGGGTTTCAGCCTCCACAAGACCCTTTCACCACTTTGTGCAGTGCACAAACTTCTCCACCCTACCGGGTGGCCTTGAGGGTAGGGCCAGGAAGGAGGCTACTGAAGAGGTCCCCGCATGACAGTTGTCATGCATTTAAATGCCCTGGTCCGGTCACTTCCTGCCCTCCCTTTTTAACTGGGCATGTGGCAGCTCTGGAAGGAGCCCCTGTGCCCTCACGGAGGTGAGACACAAGGCACCTTGTACGAAGGATGGCAGACATGGCCACATCATTCATTTTCTCACCCCTGCTGCTCTCTGGAGGCAGCTGAGTCAAGCAAGGCTACCAGAGCCCAATCAGCTGATAGAGCAATTTCCCCAGCTGGATGGACTGACCTCAAACCCCAGTTGGGACACCTTGTCGTTGTCCTGGAAACTGTGAGGGCCAACACGTTCCCTTCGTGAAGCGGCAGGGCTCAGCAAGAGGCACGATGTTACCATCTGGGGCCTGACACATTTCAAAGTATGTCCGTTAAGTTCCGGTACCAGTTGCTCTTTGGCTGGCTCCCACTCATGGTGACCCCATGCCTGTCGGAGTAGAACTGTGCTCCACATGGTTTCCAATGGCTGATTTTTATCAAGCAGATCACCAGATATTTCTTCCAAGGCACCTCCGGGTGGACAAAACCTCTAACCTTTTCAGTTAGCAGCCGAGCGTGTTAACTGTTTGCACCACCCAGGGACTCCAGTCCCTTAAGTAGCAGGCTGTGGAATGTAGAGCCCAGAGTCTTCCCCACAGTGAGGCTCTGAAGGAGGCAGGAACCCAGAGATAGGAAAGGAGCTGATTTGGGTTGAATGCCCTCCTCAACACCCACTTCTCCTGAAGAGCCTCTTGTAAAGCTTCAATTAGCCTTCTGCAAAGCTGACAGATGGCTCGTGTATCTCCTGTCTGCCTATTAATCCCAGCATTTGCTGCGGCCTTATCTCTCTGCAGCAGGCTGCGGTGCTGGCTGGAGCCCTGCAATGTCAGGTCAGCACAACCTTGCATCCCTGCACTGCAGCCTCCAGGGGCAGCACAGCCAGTGAGGGGTGCTTGAGGCTTTCCTATAGAGTCAACCTGAGTGGCTCTCCAACGTCAGCATGCGTCGCAATCACCGGTTGTAGTTGTTAGGAGCCGTGAGTCGGCTCCAACTCATAGCGACCCCATGTACAACAGAACAAGACTCTGCCCGGTCCTGCGCCACGTTCACAATCATTGTTCTGCTTGAGCGCATTGTTGCAGCCACTGTGTCCATCCATCTCCTTGAGGGTCTTACTCTTTTCCCTGACCCTCAGTCAGATTGCCAGCCCCAAGCCCAGAGTGTCTGATTTGGTGGGTCTGAGGTGCGACTCAAGAATTTGCTTTTCTACCAAGTTCCCAGCGCTGTGGTACTGCTGGTTTGGGGACCACCCACTGATCTAATGCCACGGATCTAATGATCAGCTTCCTTTGGGCCTGGAGGTGATTTCCCAGCCTCATTCTTTTTTATATATATATATGTGTGTGTATATGTATGTATGTGTGTGTGTGTATATATGTATGTATGTGTGTGTATATATATACACACATACATACATATGTACACATACATGTGCACATACACGTAAACATAGACATACACATACATACACGAGTTGTGTTCTGATTCGGTTAACCCAGTTTGTTTACGTTTTGTTTGTTTTGTTTTTATTGAGTTTTTGGTGAAAATTTACACAGCAAGTTAGGTTCCCATTTAACAATTTCCACACAAATTGTTCAGTGACATTAGTTATATTTATCACAACGTGTCAACCTTCTCTTTCGTTGTATTGTGTTTGTTCCATTTCCAGTACTCTAGTTTCCCTGCCTTCTTATCTTCTCATGTTTGCTTTTGAGTAATTGTTGACCTTTTGGTCTCACACCGATGGTTTTTAAGTAGAGCACTGCTCTTACGGGTAATATCCTTTATTTTGTGTGTCATTCTGCTATTTTGCTAAAGGGTCATCACAAGGCATAAGCTCTGTTCTAGGTTTAAAGAGTGTTTCAGGGTGATAGTCCCAGGGAGTCCTCTACTATTCCAGTTTGTCTGGCTTTTTTAATAAGAATTTGAGTTCTCCTCCATGTTTTTCTTCCATTCTATCTGGAACCATCTATGTGGCCCTTGTCAGCACAGTTAGTGGTGGTAGCTGGGCACCATCTAGTTCTTCTGGTCTCAGGGTGGAGGAGGTTGTGGCTCACATAGACTTGTCTCTTCTCTGAGCTTTTGGTTACCTTCTTACTGTTTTGCTCCTGGTGAGTAAAGACCCATAGTTGTGTCTTAGATGGCCATTCTCAAGCTTGTATGACCCCAGACACAGCTCACTTCACTAGGATACAGATCATGATTTTTGTGAACTATGTAACGCCAACTGACTGAATTATTCTATAAGACTATGGTCTTAAGCCTTCAAACCCAGAAAACCAATCTTGGAAGGTGTTTGGTTACATCTGTGGAGAATCCGTGTCTTCAATGACTATTTGTGCTTGCACCCACATATTTGTGTTTATACATACCTATAGATACTTCTGGAAACCCTGGTGGCATGGTGGTTAAGTGCTACGGCTGCTAACCAAAGGGTTGGCAGTTCGAATCCGCCAGGTGCTCCTCGGAAACTCTATGGGGCAGTTTACTCTGTCCTATAGGGTTGCTATGAGTCGGAATCGACTCGATGGCACTGAGTTTGGTTTACAGATACTTCTATTTGCTCTCACCTGTGTACACACCTGTACCTACACATATACCAATGTGCCTATACCCATCCATATGTGCTCAAACACTCGTTTTTACTTTGGTCGTGCTGTGCTCACTACATCCACATGTGGTGC
This sequence comes from Loxodonta africana, assembly GCF_030014295.1. Classification (NCBI taxonomy): domain Eukaryota; kingdom Metazoa; phylum Chordata; class Mammalia; order Proboscidea; family Elephantidae; genus Loxodonta; species Loxodonta africana. The sequence goes on from NC_087366.1 coordinate 52,917,203, forward strand.
CACTTTTCCTATTACCGAAAAAAAAAAAGCTCCTATTAGCTAAAGCTCACTTTCCCCTCCCCCCTCCTCTGCCTGGTAACCACCAATGAACACTGGTCTCTCTATATATGTCTATTCTTGCCTCCTTATAGAGGAGGGGTCATACAATATTTGCCCTTAAATGCTTGGCTTAGTTCACTTAGCATTATGCCCTCCAGGTCATCCAAATTATAATAGAAGTACATACACTCTTGCCACCCCCGCCCCTACCCAAATCTCACTTCTTTCTCTCCTGAGCCCCCATACGCAAAGTCGGCCTGGGATTGGACGTTGCCAGGATATTGCCGACCCTGGAGCACTGGTGGGGTGGGGGTGGGCAATGAGTCAGGGAGGCGGCACAGAGGGCCCTGAGGTCAGGCTCACCTAAGACACCTTAAGTTCATTGAACCAGTTGCTCTCGAGTGGACTCCAGCTCACAGTGACTCTGGGTGTCGGAGTAGAACTGTGCTCCCCAGGATTTTCTGTAGCTGGTTTTTTTGGAAGTAGACAGCCAGGCCTTTTTTCTGAGACACTTCTGGGCGACTCGAACCTCCATTCTTTCAGTTAGCAGCCAAGCATGTTTACCGTTTGCACCACCCAGGGTCTCCTTAAGTTCACAGACCAAAAAAAAAAAACCCAAACCTGTTGCCATCAGGTTGATTCCGGCTCACAGGGACTCTATAGGACACAGTAGGACTGTCCCATAGGGTTTCCAGGGAGAGGCTGGTAGATTTGAACTGCCAACCTTTTAGTTAGCAGCCAAACGCTTAAACGACAACACCAACAGGGCTCCCCTTAAGTTCACAGAGCAGCGAAACACAGGTTTTTCTTTAAAAGATTTCCTGCCCTCACTGGTCCAAGACTTTGCCTACCTTCCACAGGCCTTGTGGGTCCTACACGATTGGCCGTTCCCTGACAGACCAACTGACCTGTAGACTACTTTATGTGTAGCAATGACAGGAAGCTAAAGGAGATGGGCCGCAGATTATTTTTAATTATTATTTTTTCTAAATGGAAAGTTTATATGAGCTTTATAGATGAAATGGAATAATCAAAAATGAATTTAAAAAAAGGATAGTAGCTCTTACTCCCACCCCCCAAAAGAAACAGTACAGTCTTCTTCTACCCTCTCCGAGGTCTCTGGGTGGTTTTCAATCAGCTGCTAACCTAAAGGTTGGTAGTTTGAACCCACCCAGAGGCACTGCGAGACAAATGCATGGCAATCTGCTTCCGTAAAAATTACGCCAAGAAAACCCTCTGGAGCAATTCTACTCTGCAACCCATGGGATCACCATGAGTTGGAATCAACTTGGCAGAAACAGGTTTGGTTTTTCCCTACCCCCTCCCCAGGTAACCAGCGTTAAAAGCCTGTGCTACTGATGACTTTCTCCAAGCTCATTAGAAACACAGACTTGGGGACAAGAAGGCTAGAGGTATCCAAATTTGCATTTTAAGTACAGGTGGTCTCCATCTTATGACAGGGTTCCATTTCGACAACTCCATTGTAAGTTGGTTCTGATGTAAGTTGAATATCCCCCTTTTTTTTTTTGAGTTTTCATTATTATTACTTTTATTATCAGTATCTTTATTAATCTGATCTTTATTTGTCTTTCGGGTTCGGAAACATTACATATGAACTTACAGCTTCAACAGTGGCGCTTTCTGCTTCCCCAGTTATACACATGTATCTAAGCTGAAAAAAAAAGAAACAAAACCAGACGGTCATAAGTGGATAGTCATAATTCCCATATGTCATAAGTCAAGGACTGCCTATAACTCATTGTACTGCTGAAATCATTTCTGCCTCCCAGGGCCCCCAAATCCCTTACTGATGACAAAATGCAAAGCTGCTAATGAAAGGCAGCTCAGTTTACACGGGCTCCAACTGAAAAGTCTTTGAGTTAATCTCATGGGGTAAGTATCCGGTGCTGTCAGAGTTCAAACTCTGTAGTGGGACTTTTCTTCCTTCTCTTAAGAGCAACCGTCCTGGTTACCCTTCAGCTGGGGGGCTTCCCAGGTCTCGGACTTTCAGTGCTAAAACCAGAAGAGTCCCTGGGCAAACTGGGACAAGGTGGTCACCTTACAACCTGGGTGGAAACGCTACCTCGTTTGTTTAGTCTTTACTCCCCGACAGCTAGTGAGATGGAGCCTCTTCCCCTATATTTATTGGGTACTTGGATTGCCTCTTCTGTAAATTGGCAGCTCGTACTCTTTTCTCATTCTCTTACTATGTTTTTATTCATCTTTTTAAACAATATAATTAATCTTTAGAAACTCTTTCAATATAAGAGATATTAGCCCTTTATCTTTCATACTTTGGGAATATATTTCCTTGTCTATTGTTTGCTCTTTGATTTTGCTTACGGAGATTTCTTGCACAAAATGTTTAATTTTTACGTAGTCAAACATATCCACCCTTCCTTCGATGGTTTCTGAGATTCCTACCTTGTTTAGGAAATGCTTCCTCACCCCAGGTTATACAAATACACCCCTAAATTCTATTCTAATATGCTGAAGTTTTATCTTGATACTTAAATCTTTAATTCGCCTAGAATTTGTTTTTATACGTGGTTACAGTAAGGTCTCCCCCTTTTTTTTTAAGTGGGATTACCAGTTGTACCCTGGTGGCACAAATGGCTGTTAACCTAAAGGTTGGCAGTTCAAACTCCATGGGAGAAAGACCTGGTAATCTGCCTCCCTAAAGATTACGGCCAGGAAAGCTGTATGGGGCAGTCCTACCCTGTCACACGGGGTCACTATGAGTCGAAATCTACTCAACAGCAGCTAACAACAATACAGTCTTTCCGTTTTTCTTAGAATCAGATCATCAGTTGTACCGGTACAATCTACCAAATCAGCCGCTCTTTCTCTCTGATAGGAAACACCACCATCGCATTTAAGACTCCTTTGTGTACTGTGTAAGGCCCCGTGTGGCGAAAATGATTTGCACCCCACTGTTATTTGGGTTCACCTAAGGAAACCCTGATGACGTAGTGGTTAAGTGCCACAGTTGCTAACTAAAAGGTTAGCAGTTCGAATCCACCAAGCATTCCTTGAAAACCCTATGGGGCAGTTCTACTCTGACCTATAGGGTCACTGGGAGTCAGAATCAACTCGAAGGCAATGAGTTTGGGTTTTATTATTATTATTATTAACCTAAAGGAGCCCTGGTGGTGCAGTGGTTAAGCACTTGGCTGCTGAGGGAAAGGTTGGCAGTTTGAATCCACCAGCCGCTCCATCAGAGAAAGCTGTGGCGGTCTGCTTCCGTAAAGATTATAGCCTTGGAAACCCTAGGGGGCAGTTCTACTAAGTCCCATAGGGCTGCTGTGAGTTGGCGAGGACTTGATGGCAAGAGGTTGTTAACCTACCCACAGCCACCTCGAAAGAAAGGCCTGGCAATCTGCTTCCGCAAAGATTACAGTCTAGGAGCAGCTGGGGGTCTTCATCAGCTCAAATGGACTCAAGGGCAATGATTTTGTTTGGTTTGGCTTTTTTAAATATTGTTTTCAATCAGTTCATTTCCGTATCTTATTGTATTAGTTCAAACCTCCAAAGTCGTGCTGATCACTAGCGGTGACAGCAGGTACTGTACCTTGTTCTTGAATTACAGAAATTATGGAGCATAAATCATATTTCTATTTGTGCTAAAGCAATCTGAACCTCGTCCATTTTTATAGTTGGAAAATTTAAAACGAGAGAAATCTAGGGGCACTTTGGAAATACCCAATCTCACCATTATGGGAAGACTCCCACTACCAGGCCATGGGCCACCTGAATGGCTCAAACACAGGGAGTACTCGGCTGCTAACCAAAAGGTTGGAGGCTTGAGTCCACCCGGAGGCTCCTCAGAAGAAAGGCCTAGAGATCCTCTTCCGAAAAACCAGCCCTTGACAACCGTATCGAGCACAGCTCTACTCTGACACACAAGAGGTCACCATGAGTCAGAATCGACTTGACAGCAACTAGTTCTACGGGCCCCCACACTCCCGAAGCATTTGAGACTTACCTCGCATTTGCTGAGCTCAGGGGTCCAGCTAATTGCTCAGCAGCCAGAAGGCAATCCACATAGTGGGCTTCCAGTCCAGAGAGACGACAGGCAGATGAAGGCAAAGGGTAGGGCAAAGAGGTGGACTGGAGCAAAGGGGAAGTATGGAAGAGGCTGGGGTCCCAGGCGGGTTGGTGGGCCAGAAAGGAGAGGACAGAAGAGATGGAGGGTCACTCGATAGCGATGGGACAAAACCTGTGCAACTCTGTTGATAAATAAGCTGTCTTACTCCCTGGGAGGAAACGAGTGGGACTCCCACGGTAGGCAGGAACTTGTTGACCCTTTAGTCCATTCCCAGCTCTCAGGAGGCTGCCCTTGAGACGCTAGCAGAGATGGGGACCTTCCTATGCTATTCCTCACCCTTCCCCTGAGGTCCCAGGCAGTGTCTCGGGGTCCACTGCCTAATCGGCCCCACGGGGTGAGGGGGGACACAGTCCAGCTCTCACAGCCATCTGGTAGAGGGTGCAGGCAATCAAGCATTGGCCTTGGGGCTTCTGGCTCACCTGTGAGCTGGCCCCCACTGCCCCCAGCAGGACACTTTCTGCCCTTTCCCTGACTCCCTTGGTTATTGCTGACCCTTTGTCGCCAGTTGGACCTGTGGCCATCAAGTTGATTCCGACTCATAGCAACCCTATAGGGCAGGGTGTAACTGCCCCACAACGTTTCCTAGGCTGTAATCTTTACAGAAGCAGACTGCCAAATATTTCTCCCATGGAGCTCCCATGGGTTTGAACCACTAAACTTCTGGTTAGCAGCTGAGCATTTAATCACTGTGCCACCAGGACTGTTCCCCCCAGTTGGTACCAAAAAAAACCCATTGCCATCGAATCAATTCAGAATCATAGCGGCCCTATAGGACAAAGTAGAACTGCCCCATTGGGTCGGTTCTGGTGGAGCGGCTGGTGTAGATTCGAACTGCTGACCTTTTGTTTAGCAGCCATACTGCTTAACCATTGTGGTCCCCCTAAACCAACATCTTTCCTGTTCTTTCCTCACCCACTGCCTGTGCCCCCCTTTAATCCACCCTCTTTGGGGAAGGGCTGACAAGGGAGGTGTGCAGAGAACATCCCTATCCCAGGCAGATTCTTGGGAAGCCATCCCTCTTCCTTTTGCCTCCCTCATCTGCCCTCTTCTGGGACAGGCAAGGTCTCGCTGATTTAGAACCACGGGACAATCCCACCACCCAGGCCTGGGTGTCTGCGGGGCACATGACCCTGTGCTTGGGCTGCGTGGGTACAGGTGGAGCAGGAGAGGGACACGAGAGCTAGAATCCCCCACGTGTAAGGGTGTGAGGAGGGAAGGAGCACTCCCATCCAACAAGGGAGCAGAACAGGTGTCTGCAAGTGCCAGACGCTGTAGGAGCAGCTTTCTGCGCACAAGGGACCCTTAAGAGAACACCCAGACCTGTTACCGTGGAGTCGGTTCTGAGTCATGGCCAGCACCTGTGTTACAGAGTAGACCTGCTCCACTGGGTTTTCTTGCCTGTAATTTTCACAGAGGCAGGTCACCAGACCTTTCTCCAGCAGCACCCCTGGGTGGGTTCAGGCCTGCCAACCTTTAGGTTAGTAGTCCAGCCCAGGGACTTTCACTACCTCAGGAACCTCAGAAAAATACACAGACTTGGTTTCTGCTTGGCCCTCAATCAGTGTGCCTGAACACAATGCATTTCTCGTCTTCCTGTCTCCTTTTCTGCTCCTTCTCCTTTTCCTCTTCCTCCTCCTCTTCTCTTTTTTGTGTTTCTCCTTTTCTTCCCTCTCCTCGTTATCTCTCTCCTTCCCCTCCTCCTTCTCCTTCTCTCTTTCTTCTTTTTCCTTCTTCCCCTATCCACACTGCCTGCTCACAGGATTTACAGCTATCTCTTTTCATCTAGTCACCCATCCAACTTTCCAACAAATATTTACCAAGCACATATTTTGTGCTGGGCATGGGGCCAGGCATAGAAGACAGCAAAGACAGATGTAGTCTCTGTCCTCACGGCACAAGAGTAGGGAAGGTAACAAAGCTGATGGAAGACTACCAACACAGGTGACACAGTGGAAGCCATGAAAGCATTGGTGGCCTCTGCAGGAAAAATCAGAAGGTTCCCTAAGACCCCATCTCTTAGCAAGGGATGCACACTGGCCTCGCCCTGGGAGGGGAGTTTCCCACTCAGGCCCCTCTGCCCAGGCTGAGCCTCCACTTTTCTCTATTTATGAATCAGGATGTACTTAACACAGGGTAGTTTCAAAACAAGAAATGGCCAGGAGGGAACTCATGTTGCTTTCCCACGACTTCCAGGTCCTGTGCTAGACACCTGTATCATCTCCTCGAGCCCCCATAGTAAATTCACTTTGTAGAAGAGGAATCTGAGGCTCAGGGAAGCTGAGGAACCTGTTCAAGGTCACATAGCTTGTAGATAGAAACTCAGGAGATAAACTGAGGACTTGCGTGGCTCTAAAGCCTCTTCTCTGCATCACACTAAGCAGGCTTCCCGTTCTCCATTCATGCCACCTCCCTCCTGCAGCCCTCTGGGTAGCAGGCAGGTTTTCTCAAAGGCTACAGGGGAAATGCTCAGTTATTCTCTCTAAAATCAAGCCACAAAGCCCAGAGATGGAAAACAGGAATAACCCCCTGTGGGAGGAGCCTTTATACTCACAGTCTTATATATCTAAACCAGAGTGGCCCCTGCACCCAGCCATTTCTCTGCCTGGGCTGTGCTCTGGCAGGAGAAGGTATTGGGTCAGCACTAAAATTTCATCCGTCCCTTCAACATCTGCCCCACCAATCCCAGGGGCCCCTCCGGGACCCAAAGCATGAGTCTGCCGGTGGGCTCCAGGACCTCCGGGGAGAGATTGGGGGAGAGGCCTACTGCTGGGACAAGGTGAGCTGAGCTCCCCATCTGACCGGCCAGCGCTTCAGCCAGGCTCCAGAAACAGCTGGGTGTCAAGGAGGGGTTCCCCCCAACCTCGGGCCTCATGAGGGCTGGCTTCTCCCACTGCAAGCGTTTGTTGGGAGGGGGCACAGAGAGGTGGCACAGCCTCCGGGGTTATTAGGGATTGGCAGTATGCTATGCTATTCTGCAAGGTTCCTGGGTGGTACAAAGGGTTTGTGCTTGACTACTAACCTAAAGGTTGGCGGTTCAAACACACCCAGTGGCTCCATGCGAAAAAGCCTGGATCTGCTTCCACAAAGATTAAAGCCAAAAACAAACCCATTGACATCAAGTCAATTTCAACTCTTAGCGACCGTATAGGACAGAGTAGAACTGCCTCATAGGGTTTGCAAGGCTATAAATCTTGATGGAAGCAAACCTCCACGTCTTTCTTCCACCCAGCAGCTTGTGGTTTCAAACCACTGACCTTTCGGTTAGCAGCCAAGTTCCGTAACCACTTTGCCACCAGGAATCCGTCATAAAGATTACAGCCAAAAAAAGTCTATGAAGCACAGTTCTACTCTACACACACGGGGTCACCAGGAGCCAGAATCAATTCCAAGGCAACAGATTTGCTGTTCTGCAGGTAGGGGGCCCTCACTAACCAGGGGGAGCCCAGCCGCCTGGTCCGTTGTTTGGGGAAGAGGTTTCCAAGACTCCAAAGTTGAGCACTCTAGAGGACTCTCTGGAGTCAAACTGGAGATGCCCACTCTTTCCAGAAAAGAGTTTAGTGTTTAGTAAGGGCCCGTGACTTTCCCAGAATGGGCCTACTAGACACGTTTATTATCTCATTTAATCCTCTGACCAATCCCATAGGGGAGGTATTGTTTATAAGGGTGAAAGTTCCCATTTTATAGACTCAGAGTTGCCCCCAAATTCCCAACCCATTGCCGTTGAATCTATTCATAACAACTCACAGACAACCTATAGGACAGAGTAGAACTGCCCCATAGGGTTTCCAAGGAGTGGCTGGTGGAGTCAAACTGCCAACTTTTGATTAGCAGCTGAGCTCTTAACCACTGCACCACCAGGGCTCCCACTGTCACCCAAGATCACTCTACTGGTCAAGGTTCAGTGCCTGAAGCAGAAAGAAATTTAACCAGGGAATTGGGGGTTTACGTCATCATTTAGGGATGATTCCCCAAACGATCCAGAACCATCGGAACCACTGACTTCAAGACACTTCTCTGTGGCTGCAATCCTGGGATCAGGAAGCCGGAATTAGCAGATGCCACTGTCCCTGCCCCACATTACCTGGAGGCTGGAGGGTGGATGCTGGGAACCTGCTGCTGGAAATCCTCATTTTTTCACTCGCTTGCCCCCCAGAACTGTGAGAAAGTAAATTTCTGTTCTTTAAAGCACCCACTTGTGGTATTTCTGTTACGACAGCACTAGATAACTAGACACTCTCCTTTGCGCCTTCAATCTGTGTGACTGGTACTGGAACAATAATGGAAACTACTCAGCTTTTTAGTTGGGAACATAAAAATCAAATGTCCAATTCAGTTATTTACAGTTGTTTTTAGGTGCCACCAAGTTGGTTCTGACTCATAGCGGCCCTGTGTACAACAGAACGAACCACTGCCCGGTCCTGCGCCATCCTTACAACCGTTCTGCTTGAGCCCCTTGTTGCAGCCACTGTGTCAGTCCATCTCATTGAGGGTCTTCCTCTTTTTCACCGACCCTCTACTTTACCAAGCATGATGTCCTTCTCCAGGTACTGATCCCTACTGATAACATGTCCAAAGTATGTGAGACATAATGTCTCCATCCTTGCTTCTAAGGAACGTTCTGGCTGTACTTCTTTCAAGACAGATTTGTTCTTTCTTTTGGCAGTCCAAGTTTACAATTAGAAATTAATTCTAATTCTACTTTGTTTATGAGTCAAATTTTTTAACTTTGTGTCCTTATTTCTAGCCCTCTCAAACCCCTAGTTTCTCCTACTCTCTTCTTCCCTGCATTCATTTATTAAAAAGAAAATAAAAACTATTAAGATCATTTTGGAGTCAAAGCTTCCCGCATTGAGTAAAACTCTAGTGCAATAAAACAACTAGGATACTGGCACTGAGAGAGTCAAGATGCAGAATACTTTTTATCATGCTGCCCTTTTACAGCCACACCTACTTCCCTCTCACTCCCACCCCCTACTAGCAATCACTTCTCTGTTCTCCATTCTATAATTTTGTCATTTCAAGAATGTTTTTAAAATGGAGTCATACACTCTGTCACCTTTTGGGATTGGCTCTTTTTGCTCAGCATAATTCTTGAGCGATTCATCCAAATTGTTGCATGCATCCAGCTTGTTTCTTCTTATCGCCGAGTAGTATTGCGTGGTATGGGTTTATCACAGGTTGTTCAACCACCCACCGCTGAAGGACAACTGGGTTGTTTCCAGTTTTGAATAAAGCTGCTATAAACATTCACGTACAGGTTTTTCCATGAACATAAATCTTAATTTCTTTGAGATAAATGCCCATCAATGCCATTGCTTGGTGTCGCAGACTGAATTGTGCCCCCGCCCCATCCCCAGAATGTATTGAAACCCTGACCCCTATACCTATAAATATGGTCCTGTTTAGAAAAAGGGGTTTCTTTGTTATGCCAATTAGGTCATACTCAAGTAGGGTGGGTTCTAAATTTAATCACTTCTGAGTCATTAAAGGAGCCCAGGTGGCGCAGTGGTTAAGAGCTCAGCTGCTAACCAAAAGGTCAGCAGTTGGAATCCACCAGCCGCTCCTTGGAAACCCTACGGGGCAGTTCTACTCTGTCTTATATGATCCACTTTGAGTCAGAATCAACTCCACGGCAATGTTTTTTTTTTTTTTTCTCTTGAGTTATAAAAAGAATGGACACAAAGACATGAACAGGGAAAGATACATGTCACGTTAGGATCATCTCAGAGCTAAGGAGCCGAGGGATGTCTGGGGCTGTGAACAAGGACGTAATCAACGCAGCTGAGACCCTCATTTGGACTTCTAGTCTCCGGAACTATGAGAAAATAGACTTTTGTTCTTTAAAGTCGCCTGCTTGTATTCATGTTACAGTAGCACTAGGTAACTAAGACACTGGGTCATATTTTATGCAGTTTAATTGTTAAAGAAATTGCCAAAGTGCTTTCCAGACTGCCTGTACCATTTTACACCCCCACCAGCGATGTGTGAGGAGTCCGGTTTCTCTATATCTATAAATGCAGTAGTATCTCGATATGTTTTAATTTGCATTTCTCTGATGGCTAATAAGGTGGCCCCGGACAGTACAAATGGTTAAGCACTGGACTACTAGCCGAAAGGTTGGCTTTTCGATCCCACCCAGAGGCTCCTCAGAAGACAGGCCTGGCGATCTGTTTCTGAAAGGTCACAGCCTTGAAAATCTTAAGGAGTAGTTCTACACTGCATACGGAGTTGTTGTCATGAGCTGGAATCGACTTGACAGCAACTCACAACAACCACAATGGCTAATGAGGACCAACATCTTTTCATGTGCTTATTTGCCATCCATGTATCTTCTTCAATGAAATGTCTCTTGTGTCTTTTGTCCATTGTACCTTTAGAACTACGTTAGATAGTGTGGAGCAGTTTTTGTCTGAAAGTGTTCTCTCTTGCTTGGCTTCCCCTTTCCTTTTTCTTTGGATAGAGAGACCAGGTTTCACTGAGTGTTTTTTATTTGTTGGTTTTTGTCTGTGCATGTTGCTGGCTTCTTCAGCCTCAGGTCTGGGATACACAAGGCAAAAAGGAAACTCACCACCGTGTTGTTCCTCAGACTCCACAGTCCCTCCTGGTCTGTCTGCTCTCTACCTCTCAGAATCTTATGTTTGCTTTATACATATGTACGTTGTCCAGGGTTGTTAGTTGTCCTTAACAGGAGGAATGGGAAAAAAAAGTATGTCTACTCAATCTTCCCAGAAGTGGGGTCCCTTACCCTCCCTCCACCCCCACATTCATTTTAATATTGGCTCTGAACTGAGCCCGTAACTTCATTCATGTTCTTTCTCTTCTTTTGCCTTTCTCTTCCCTTTAGACCCATTTTCCTTTCCCACCCCCTGCCCTCTTGCTCTTCTTCTCCACCCCCCACCTTTATTTTTTTCCCTTTATGGCTGCGGAAGTGTCAATTAAATTTAGCAGAATCTAACAGGCAACCATTTAAAAGTGGTAACACCTCAACATAAAGGAGCAAAAATTTTCACAAATGAACCAATAAGCAATATCACAATAAACGGAGAAAAGATTGACATTGTCAAGGATTTCATTTTATTTGGATCCACAATCAACACCCATGGAGGCAGCAGATGAAAAATCAAAAGATGCATTGCATTGGGCAAATCTGCTGCAAAAGACCTCTTTAAAGTGATGAAAACCAAGACGTCACTTTAAGGACTAAGGTGTGCCTGACCCAAGCCATGGTGTTTTCAATCACCTCATGTGCATATGAAAGCTGGACAATGACTAAGGAAGATGGAAGAATCCATGGCTTTGAATTACAGTGTTGGCGAAGAATACTGAATATAGCAGGACTGCCAGAAGAAGGAATGAATCTGTCTTGGAAGAAGTACAGGCAGATTGCCCCTTAGAAGCAAGGATGGTGAGACTTCATCTCACACACTTTGGACATGTTATCAGGAGGGATCGGTTTCTGGAGAAGGACATTATGCTTGGTAAAGTAGAGGGTCAGCAAAAAAGAGGAAGACCCTCAACCAGACAGATCGACACAGTGGGCTCAAGTATAACAACGATCATCAGGATGGCGCAGGACCAGGCAGTGTTTCCTTCTGTTGTACACAGGGTTGCTGTGAGTCGGCACCAACTCGACAGCACCTAACAACAGCAACAACCCTTTGGTTCTAACCTTGTTCACCTGCAGACAAGTGGCCAGGCTGGGATTCCTGTGAGATGCAGGAATCAGTCTGTCTCTCAGGGGCCCACAGCCCTCTGGTGGCCCCTCTAAGCATCCCCAGTTTATATTATCCTGCAGTTGCATGTTTTCCTAGTCTTTAATTCCTGTGACTAATTTTTTCTCTTGTCCCCTGGTGTCTGGTGCTTTATCCTTTCCACATTTCATTCTCTGAAGCTTTGATTGCTTCCTTACACTTCTTCCCCATCCATGTGGATTCATTGCTCATTACAAGATCTGGATTGCGAAGTGATTATAAAAGTCTCCAGCCAACAATTAGCACCTTCCAGTCTCCCTGACTACCTACGCCCTTTCTCTGGACTTGCTTCATTTAACCTGTTTCGGTCCTGCTGAAAGTGATGCTCTAAAGTATGGTCATTCCATAGACCTTCGAAATTGTGCTTCGAAATTCAACTTAGCCAACTCTGTTGTGCCTGCTGGGTTTCTGAAGGGGAAGCCGAGTAGCTAATAGTCTTATTTATTTTTCTATCTTCTCAGGAAACAAATTCATACAGGGCACATGTATGCGTAAAAGAAGTGGCAGCTACACTGTCCCAGCTAAAGGATAAAGCCACATTGGTGTGCTCTGTGCGGAAGTGGAGGCTGGCTTTAGGTCATAATTGGTCTGTTCTTCTGACAGGACTATGTCTCTGGAGATGTTAAGGTTCTCTGTATGTGGGAACACTCATTCAGCATTGTGTAAATGGACTCCGGCTGAACCCACGTAGATCAGTCAGATTTCTATGAAGTGAGCAAAGTGTTCACTGGAATAAAGCAAAAATCCAAACTCAGTGCTGTCGAGTCGATTCCAACTCATAGCAACCCTATAGGACAGAGTAGAACCGCCCCATAGGGTTTCCAAGGAGCGCCTGGCTGATTTGAACTGCCGACACTTTGCTTAGCAGCCGTAGCACTTAACCACTACGCCGCCAGGGTTTCCTCTAGCTTTCTATAATTCTCTAACAACAGGCTCCTGGTATGAAGGAAAAGCTGAACTTAACACCATGATTCTCCCCGTAAGAGAATTCCAGAAGAGATGGCATTAAGCCTAAATTCCAGGGCTTTGGAGAAAATTTCACATTTCTAAAAGGGACTGTGGTAGACAATGGCACTCAGGGGTTATCCTCAAGTTAGCAAAACTCTTCCCCCAGTCAGAGGGAAAATAAAGGTAAAATTTAAATAAGCAAAGCAAGGCAGCTAGCAAGACAACAATAGCAACTCTGGTTTCAAAAACATCTGAAGAAAGAAGCTTCACTCAATTTAAGTCAAACTGATAGAAAGATTCCAGTGTTTCTTCCCCCACATGGGCTGTAGTGGCCAATGTGAAGAGCCCCTGGTTTAGTTTATGAGCTTAACTCACATGGTGCCATTTATCAAGGTCACATGGAGACTCTCATTGGAACCTACCCAGGATGAGGGATTTCAGGAAGAAAAAAGTGTATGCATTGGTGAGGGTGCTTATATTTGGGATATGGATATTCTTGGGTCAAACGTGCTCAAAATATGCTGATCCGCACACCGTCTTCCTCCTGTCCAGAGACCTTACAATATATAAGTCTATTTTTGACTGGTGGTCAGTCTTGGATCCATAACCAGATTGCAAACTCAATGAAGACAGGGACTGCCTCTCAGTTATCAACATTCCCCAGGACTTAGCTCTGAGCTGGGCCAGTAAGTGCTCCATTGACTCAAAAGGGCCTGACCTTTTGTAGTAGTTCCCATGGGCAGCCTGGGCAGGGGGCAGCCTGCTGGGCAGTGAGAGGGGCCAGAAAGGGGGACCAGGATGGCCTAACTGAGATGCTTCATTGAGAAGGGCACTTGGAAAGAGACTGAAATCTAAGAAACAGTCACAGAGTAAAGCAAGTAAAGGAAATGCTTAAATCCAACCCTCCAGTAGAGCTCTCTACCCCAGACTGCCCAGGAATTGTTTCCCTGCCTCTATCAGTCAGGGTGCTCCGGAGAAACTGAACCAATGGGAGATAACGCGTATATATGTACATGAGACAAGTACAGCGTGAATGCCCCTTAGAAGCAAGGATGGCGAGACTGCATCTCACATACTTTAAACATGTTATCAGGAGGGATCGGTCCCTGGAGAAGGACATCATGCTTGGTAAAGTGGATGGTCAGCGAAAAAGAGGAAGACCCTCAACGAGATGGATTGACACAGTGGCTGCGACAATGGGCTCAAGCATAACAACAATTGTGAGCATGGTGCAGGATGGGGCAGTGTTTCCTTCTGTTGTGCATAGGGTTGCTATGAGTCGGAAGCGACTCAATGGCACCTAACAACAGCAACAATAACATCAAGCCAAAAAACAGACCCGTTGCTGTTAAGTCAATTCCTGCTCATAGCAACCCTGTAAGACACAGTAGAACTGCCCCCATAGGGTTTCCAAGGAGAACCGGGTGGATTGGAACTGCTGACTGGTCGGTTAGAGCTGTAGCCCGTAACCACTGTGCCATCAGGGTTTATATATATATATATGTTGTTTTGTTAGTTGCTGTCAAGTTGATTCTGACTCATGGCATTGCGACCCCATGTGTGCGGAAAACTGCTCCATAGGGTTTTCAAAGCTGTGATATATGCACATATATATATATTTATATATGTGTGTATGTTATACACACACACACACACACACACAGACACGATGAAATCTGTGAGACCCGGAACTTGACAGAACTGCCTTGTTTTGCCAGGTCTCGAAAGTTTTCCTCCTTTGACAAGGTGCAGGTTTACCACTTTTCTATTTCACTCTGTTAGTGGAAAATATTTTGAGTTTTCCTTCACTGACAGTTTTCCGCCTTACACAGGTTCTGGCTTTTGCAGGTTTTACTATATTTTTATGAGTGTGTGTGTGAGAGAGAGAGGTTTATTTTAAGAAATTGGCTCACAGAGTTGTGGAGGCTGGTAAGTCCAAAATCTGTAGGACAGGCCAGCAGGCAGGAAATTCAAGAAAGAACTGATGTTGCAGTCTTGAGTCTGAAACCGTGGGGCCAACAGCAGGCTGGAAACGCAAGCGGGATTTCTAGGTTACAGTCTTGAGGCAAAATTCCTTCTTCTACTCAGTTTTTGCTCTTAAGGCCTTAAACTGATTAGATAAGGCCCGGCCACATTATTGAAGGTAATCTCCTTTAATTAAAAGTCAACTGATTGTAAATGTTAATCACATCTACAAAGTAACTTCTTAGCAACATCTAGACCAGCGTTTAACCAAACAACTGGGCACTGTAGCGTAGCCAAGTTGACACAAAAAAGTAACCATCACATCAGATCCCAGATACACCTCCGAGGGAGAGATGTGGTTCATCTCTTCGGCTTTCTGAGGTAGATCAGTGAGGGGTGCTTGGAAGGGGATGGTTCTATTTCCAGAAGATCTGCTCTAGTCACTGATGGAGCCCCTTCTTTGGGACCAGGATACCCAATAGTCCTTCCACTTTCATCTACCAAAGGTGTCTTTACTGCCGAGTAGTTGGTAGTAAAGGTTGCCAGGTGGTGCAAATGGGTGGCCCTCCAGTGCTAACCTAAAGGTTGGCAATTCAAACCCGTCCGGTGGTAACGGGAGAAAAGGCCTGGTGATCTCCTCCCATAAATTACAGCCAAGAAATCCCAGTGGAGCAATTCTACTCTGTAACACATGGGGCCGCCATAAGTTGGAATCAACTGGACAGCGACTAACAACACTAAAGTTTACAGTAATCTTTAAGGATGAAGGGAGAGCTGACTGGAGAGTGAGAGTGTAGGGATCCATGCAAACCTCTGTGTAGGAGAAGAGAACCAGCTTGATTAGGTAGAAACCAACAGCCACTTGCCATCAAGTCAATTCTGACTCATGGTGACCTCGCGTGTGTCAGAAAAGAACTGTGTTCCATAGGGTTTTCAATGGCCGATTTTTTAGTAGATCACCAGGCCTTTCTTTCCAGGTGCCTCTGTATGGACTTAAACCTCCAGCCTTTTGGTTAGCAACCAAGCATGTTAACCATGTACAACACCCAGGAATTTGGATTAGGTAAAAAAAGAAGGGCTGTAATGCAAATGGAAACCCTGGTGGCAGAGTGGTGAAGAGCTTGGATGCTAACCAAAAGGTCGGCAGTTCGAATCCACCAGGCACTCCTTGAAAACCCCATGGGGCAGTTCTACTCCGTCTTGTAGGGTGGCTATGAGTCGAAATCGACTTGAGAGCACTGGGTTTTGATTTGGTTTGGTAATACAAATGGATTTCACGTCCTCTCTCTCTCTCCCACATACAGATACACAAACTCACACCCCTGCCTACAGCCCAGGGCCCCTTCACTCCTCTCAGGGATCACCTGTCTACCTGTACTGCCTCTAACCTGCCTCTTCAGCTTATCACCCTCTGCACCCTCCATCCCTGCTGATGCTTCAGCTTCTCTGGGCACTGTCTGCTCTTCATTTCATTTCACGGCCTGCATGGTGCTGTGACTTCCAGGCAGAGGGAGGACGGAGTTATTTATAAGCCTCTCCCGCTGCTCCCCTCCTTTCCATCCCCCCCCTCCGCTGGCCACGGGCTCTCAGTGACCCGCCCTCACGTCCAGACAGGGTGGACAGGGTTCTTCCCTGGTGCACTGAGCTGTCAGGGTCCCACATGCTCTCCTCTGGATTAAAAAATAATCTTTATGAAAAATCCACCGGCACTGAGGGAGCAGCCATAGTAAAGGCTGATGTCTTGTGGTTTGGCTGGGCTCAGCCTTGAGGAATTGATATAATTTAGGGAGCGGTATGGGTCAGACTTTTTGCCTTCTTAGGTGTAGGAACCATTTCAATGTGTGGCCATTTCGAAAACAAAACAAACGCTGTTCTTTGGAAACTGTGGTCTTGGTCATGTTGTACACTGTGCCTTGGCTGCCACTTTACCCTATTTTGTGTGTCTTCTACTTCTATTCTTGCGCTTCCCTGAAAGCATTCAGGAAGTTCTCAAGTTTGAGCAGCCATCTTCTCTCTCCCACTTCCGGATTTCTTGTTCCTCAAATTCCCAAAACAAAGTGGCTGACAGGTGCAGTGGTGGTTCACCGGTAGAATTCCCCCCCTCATGTGGGAGTGAAAGGTTCAAATCCTGACTAAGGCACCTCATGTGAATAGCTACCACGTGCCTGTCAGTGGAGGCTTGTATGTTGCTATGATGCCGAACAGGTTTCAGTGGAGCTTCCAGGCTTAGATAAACTGGGCAGAAGGATCTGGTGATTTGCTTCTGAAAATCAGCCACTGAAAACCCTAGGGACCACAGCAGTCCGATCCATCACCAGTCATGGCGTGGCTCAGGACCAGGCAGCATTTTCTTCTGTGTGCCATGAGTTAGGGACTGACCAGATGGCCTCTAACAACAACTCCAGTGGCTCACAGAATTGGAGGCTTTGAGTCAAGCCAAGCTCAAATCCTGGCTCTGCTATTTAGTAGCTGCGTGACCTTCGGTGAATTCTCTCACCTCTTCCACTCTCAGTTTCCTCATTTGTAAAGCAGACTAAAAAAACTAGGAAGAAAGGCCTGGTGATTTACTTCTGAAAATTAGTCAGTAAAAACCCTATGAATGAGAACAGAACATTATCTGATATAGTGCTGGAAGATGACCCCCCAGGTTAGAAGGCACTCAGTACACACAGTGGTCACAATGGACTGGAGCACACCAATGATTGTCAAGATGGGGGAGGACCAGGCAAGGTTTGGTCTGTTGTGCATGGGGTCACTATGAGTCGGAGCCACCTCTAGGCCAGCTAACAACAACATCAGCAAAGCACACCTATGACAGTGCCCGCCTCAAAGGGTTGAGATGATGACCTTATAAGGCTTGGCTGGGTGCCCTGGGTGCCCCATAATGTCATTGTTGTTAAGTGTTATATGATTTGGAAAGCAGGTTTCCAGTGGCAGAGCAGGACTTGTACACCTGAAAGATCTCTAGAGCTGTGGGACATGCAGGGTCTGGGGAGTTAACCGCAGGGACATCTGTGGCTAAAACTGACCCTTAAGTACCCTGGGCCTGTCCTTGAGGGCCGAGGGCTGTGTGGTGGGGGCGGTAGTAGGCAGGGGGAGCAGGGCTGAGGAGCAGACAGACATTGCCCTGACACCTGTCTCCCTGAGTGACTGGGGGCAAGTTTCTCCTCTCTGAGCCCCTGCTTCCTCACCAGGAGATAAGGGTGTTAATCCCTCACTAAGCACAGGTTAGGTGTGGTTTAGCGACCACGTATGCCAAACTTGTAGCACCTGCCTGCACAGAAGGGGTGCCAGGACCTGACCCATTTTTTGTTAACCGTATTGTGACACCCACTTGCCCACTTTGGGATAAACATCACTTGCAGTGCTTTGCCAAACTTTTGTGGAGAAGGAAAAGGGTAGGGGGAACGGGGCCACAAACAGGGACACGATCGCTTCCTTTTAATAGCACATTAATAGTTTAATAAAACACTGTCAGGAACACGCTCCCAAGCAGCTTTGAGGCAGGGAGGGCATCGTCAGCCCTCAGGCAAGTGGGGAAACTAAGTCAGGGGTGAGGATGTGTGCCCACAGCTACGTAACCTGAGAGGCAGAGACAGTCAGTCACGTGCCTTCTCTTCCACCCCAAGCCCAGCACTCAAGTCACAGCCTCTCCCTGGGCCTCTATGGGTGTTCCATAACAAGAGGGAGGCTGCATCACAGAGGGTGGAAGGGGATGGTGTTGAGCCAGCATTTTTTAGAAAGAATAAAATCCAAACCAGTAGCTGTTGAGTCAGTTCCAACTCATGGAGACTTCATATGTGCAGAGTAGAACTGTTCCATAAGGTTTTCACGGCTAGGACCTTTCAGAAGCAGGTCCCCAGGTCTTTCTTCCAAGGTGCCTCTGGGTGATTTCAAACTGCCAATCTTTCATTTAGTAGCCCAGCTCTTTGACAGTTTATGCCACCAGGGACTCCTTAGAAGGAGTGGAATGGAGTGGAATGGAATGGAATGGAATGAAAAATTTCAGAGTGCATTGTACCTATTATAAGTCAGTATTGTTTCATAAAACTTTTGTTTCAGTCGCATCTATGTGTTTGTGTCTATGTCTCTGTGTACTGATATAAAATGTATTTTTTGGTATGGGTCACCATCAAGAAAAGTTTGAAAGCCACTTTATTGGATATTGAAATGTATACTGGTTTCTGACTGTTCTATTCAGAGCAAACAGGTGTTTTATAACTGTCCCAGTCCTCTACACTGGGGGAGTCAGCAGCTTTTCTTGCTCACTTCCTCACTCTGGTGCGTTGATGTGGTTTCTCCCAAACCTACTTTCATCACTTGGCCTCTCCCCTCCCGCTCTGAAAACTCTGGGCCTCCTCAAGCCTTGGAGGGTAAACCTAAACTCCTGTTGGCTCCCAATCCACCACATTTCTGGCCTTATCTTCTCCACACCCCAATGCTCAAGCCCCCCACCCAGGCGTGTCTTCCCGGGGTGCCTTGGGTCTGCTCTAGCCATCCTCTAGGCCCTGTCCTGTCCAAGTTTCACTTCTCTCTGAAGTGTTCCTCACCCCCTGGCCACGACAATCCCCCACCCTGGGAAGGCATGGCATCTGTCACGCAATGAGCCCACTGGGTCCTGGGTCACGTGTTGCCTGGGCCAGTTGTTGGATGGCTGCATTAAAAACCACTGTCTCTCGCAATAATGCTTTCAAGATCCATCCATGTAGCACATGTCCACATAGTACATCAGTAGTATATTCCTTTTATGAATCGCTGGGTAATATTCCATAGCATACACCACAATTTGCTGGTGGAACCTTGACGTGTTTCCAGCTTGGGGCTGTGAGCAATAAAGCTGATGATACATGCAACAACACTGATGAATCTCAAAAATACGAGGCTGAGTGGAAGAAGCATGTGCTTATGATTCCTTTCATGTGCAACTGTAAAAAAGGCATATTTAAGCTGAGGTAATGGTAGGACCAGTGGCTACAGCTACGTAATTTGTAGAACTCAGTAAGTTTTATTGTGTGTAAGCTATACCTCAATAAAGTTAACTAAAAAAAAAAACATTCCCATTTACTGAGTCCTTGCTATATGCCAGCCCCTTTGCTAAGCACTTTATACTATTAAAGCATTTATGCTCAAATAACACTGCAAGGTGGGTATTATAATGCCTATTTTACAAATGGGAAAACTGAGGCTTAGAGAAGTAAAGTAACTTGCTCCATGTCTCACCTGATAAATGACAGTGACTGGATTTGAACCCAGGCCCGTTAGCGACCAAAAGCAGTGCGCTTAACAACACTGACCTCTGCTTAACTCCTCCCTAGGTTTTGCTTTGGCTTTTCATATGTGCTGTCCTGGTCTTGCCATCCACTACAAGTCCCCAAGAGTGGAGATGGCATCCACAGTGAAAGGAGGGGGACATGCTACGTGGTGCACTGTGGACTTCTTCTCAGACTGCTTTATCATTTGCGTATATGTATCTTCCACTACATGTCTGTCAGTGTGTCATACTGTGTTGGCTTACATGTTGCTGTGATGCTGGAAGCTATGCCACTGGTATTTCAAACGCCAGCAGGGTCATCTATGGAGCACAGATTTCAGCAGAGCTTCCAGACTAAGACTAGGAAGAAAGGCCTGGAGATCTACTTCTGAAAATTAGCCAATGAAAACTCTACGGATCACAATAGAACATTGTTGGACTTGTTTGCTTTGGACACGTGATTAGGAGGGATCAATTGCTGGGGGAGGACATCACATTTAGGGATGTAGAGGGCCAACAAGGGCATGGGAGACCCTCGGTGATATGAATTAGCACACTAGTCATAATGACACACTTGAACATGCTGGTGGTCATGAGGATGACATAGGACCAGGCAATGTTTCATTCTTTTGTACATAAGCTCACCATGAGTAGAGATCAACTCAATGGCCACTTTCTATCCATCCATCCATCCATCCATCCATCCATCCATCCATCCATCCATCCATCCATCCACCCACCCATCCAACAATCTATCTCTCCATCCATCCATCCATCCATCCATCCATCCATCCATCCATCCATCCATCCATCCATCCATCCATCCATCCATCTATCCACCCACCCACCCATCCATCCACCCATCCATCTACCTACCTACCTGTCTCTCTCTATCTACCCATCCATCCATCCACCCACCCATCCAACAATCTATCTCTCCATCCATCCACCCATCCATCCATCCATCCATCCATCCATCCATCCATCCATCCACCCACCCACCCATCCATCCATCCATCCACCCATCTACTTACCTACCTATCTCTCTCTCTATCCATCCATCCATCTATATCTTCATGCACAGATAAGTAGTGTTTTTTTTAATAAAATTGAGATCCTACTATACAAACTCTTTGTAACATAATTTTCATTTAATAATGCTTTATGAGTTAATATTTCCTCAATTCTTAGTGGGTGTTCGAGTTACTTGTTGCTTGAGCTTTCAGAGCAAGGAGGAAGATAAATGAAAATTTTCTAAAGCGTCAATGTCATCCTGTAGAGGACAACACTGCAGTCATGCTGCACAAGGCCCTCTTGGTACAATTTAGGTGCAAACAGTTAAGCGCTTTGCTGCTAACCGGGAGGTGGGAGGTTTGAGTCCACCTAGAGACACGTCAGAAGAAAGACATGGCAATCTACTTCTGAAAAATCAGCCACAGAAAACCCTATGGAACACAGTTTGTTCTGCTCTAACACACGTGGGGTCGCCATGAGTCAGAATCGACTGGAAGGCAACAGGATTTTTTTTAATACATATTGACACTAACGAAGATCAGTAAGTTACAGAAAAAAATTATCAAGTACATTTAGCTCTGGTTTTGGAGCACTCGCATTTCCGTAAGGACAACCCTAAAGGGTGAATATTATACGCATAGTCATGGACGTTAATGTTGTACAGGAATGTAGTCTTGAATGGCTGCATGTGTTCCAGGATCAAGATGTACCAAATTTATTTGGCCAGTCCCCCTTGTTAGCTGACCACCTTCTTCCCATTCTTTCGGAACTGTAAACAACGCTGCCATGGCTCCAAACCAAAAACTCTGGCTGTCAGTCGATCTCAACTCACAGAGGCTCTGTAAGACACGGTAGAATTGCCCTACAGGGTTTTCAAGGCTGTAAATCTTTATGGGAGCAGATTACCACATCTTTCTCCCACAGAGTGGCTGGGGGGTTCAAACCGCTGACCTTTTGGTTAGCAGCCAAGTGCTAACCACTGCACAACCAGCAGAGCAAGTTAACCATTTGCACCACTCGGGAACACCTACACAGTGTATACTTGATGTATTTCATTTTCTTTCCGCCCTCAAGGTCCTGAATGCTCATTTTATCATTCTATCATTCAGACAAAAGGAGCCCTGGTGGCACAGTGGTTAAGTGCTTGATTGCAAACTGAAAGTTCAGCTGTTCCAACTCACCAACTACTCCACAGGAGAAAGATGTGGCAGTCTGCTTCCATAGATGACAGCCCTGGAAACCCTGTGGGGCAGTTCCACTCTGTCCTACTAGAGGGTGGCTACAAGTAGGAATCAACTCAACGGCAACAGGTTTTATCATCTGGAGAAAAACGTTGGGGTGTGGGGAAGGAGGTTCCCCCATCGCGTGAAATGTTCTCCCAGGCCTGCACCCCCTAAGAACAGTTCTGGTTGATGGAAGAAAGGAGCTTAAAATAACCTCCAAAGATCGGATAAGTTGGCTCAGAGACTTGCCATCTCAGGAGACAAGAGCTTGGCGTGAGCTTAACTGAGGCTCAGAGTAACTGAGTGAGGTGACCGTAGCTCAGGTGGGCTTGGAGAGCTTTCACGTGTTTGCCCCTGGACGTTCGCTGGGCGTCCAGACTTCCCTGGTGGATTTTGCCATCAGCTGCTGTAGAACGAACTCCAGCTCACGGTACCCCACGTGTGTCAGAGCAGAAAGGTGATCCACAGGGTTTTCAACGGCGGGTTTTTTGGAAGTAGATCACCAGGCTTTTCTTCTGAGGCACCTCTGGGTAGACTTGAACTGCTGGCCTTTCAGTTCGCAGCCGAGCATATTAACCGTTTACGCCACCCAGTGACTTCTGGCGGCTCTTGGCTCTGCTGTATTCTGAGTCTGTGCTAGTTTCCCTTTATGTTCTTTACAATTTAGTTTCTCCTGAGACAATAATTGGCCCTTAATTCATTGGTTCATAGAGTCATTTATTTAAGAGACAGGTTAATATCTCAGTCCTCTTAGTGAAAAGAGTCAAGAAAAAATAGAGTTCTAATGCCAGCTCTACCACCAACTAGCTGTGTGAAGGGAAATTCACTTCATCTCCTGAGCCTCAGGGGCTGGAGGATGTAAGGGCTGAACATTTTTTATTGTGACACATTTAAAACATACGGCATTTTATAGAGAATTATATACACTCAGGTACTCACCACTAAAAACCTCACCACTAAGCTTTGTCAAACCTCAGCATCTCGCCATCTTTGCAGCCTAAAAAAAAAGGAGAGAGAGAGATTAAAAATAGAGTGGAAGCCCCCTACCTAACCTACTCCTTCCTTCCCTCTGGAAAGGTAACCATAACCTGAATTTGCTGTTTATCTTCCTCTGCACGTTTTTACACTACAGATCTATAATCCCCTCTCCACAATTCTGAAATCCAAAACATGCTGAGAAACAAAAAAGTTTTGGTAAATTTGTGACAAACTCCTTTGATCATAAAACCTGAACTTATGTGAAGCTATTTATAGACTTTATATATCTCCTTTCAATTGACTAGCCATATACTTCACCGCATAAATATTAATATGTTTGAACAAATGTTGCTGCCTGTGGTAGATTAAACTGTGTTTCCCCAAAATATGTCTTGGAACTCTAACCCCTCTAGCTATGGTTGTAACCCTTCTGGAAATAGAGTTTTCTTTTTTACGTTAATTAGATTATACAGGAGTAGGGTGGGTTCTAAATCTAATCACTCCCGAGTTATAAAAAGAGCAGGTTAGACAGAGATAGGAAGGGTGGGAGACAAATGCCATGAAAGAATCGGCTACAAGCCAAGGAGTGAAGAAATGCCAGGGACTGCATATAAGGAGCGAAGTGACACGGCTGAGACACTGAGTTGGACTTTCAGCCTCCAGAACTGTGAGAAAATAAGTCTCTATTATTCTTTAAAGACACCTACTTGTGGTATTTGTTATAGCAGCACTAGAAGACTAAGACTTGCCCAGGCTCTGATGGGGGGGTGTTCCAAAATACACAGCACCATGTGACCTTTCTAAAAATTCAGTGACTGGGAATATCAAAACCTGCTTGGCCCCAAGGGCTTAGGATAAGGTCTATGGCTCAGAATTACTGCGAATTACTGCGTGCAAACCACGTAACACCCCTTTTGCCACATGTATGTATACGGCATCGTTCTGCCCTGTTTCCAGCTTTTATTTCAATGGTGTCATATGCTATGTATCTGTCTACAATTCATTTGTATTCACTCAATATTTTCTTAAATGTATCCATATTGACAAATGTAACTGTATAGCACTCCACTGTATGACTATAACAAAAAAACAGCCAGTGCCGCCGAGTCAATCCTGACTCATAGCAACCTTACAGGACAGAGTAGAGCTGCCCCATAGAGTTTCCAAGGAGTACCTGGCGGATTTGAACTGCCGACCATTTGGTTAGCAGCCATAGCACTTAAGCACTACACCACCAAGGTTTCCAATAACATGATTTATTTATTCATTTGCCTACTGATGGACACCTAGGATGTTTCCAATTTTTCACTTTTAAAAACCATGTTGAAGGAGCACTCATGTCAATGTCTTATGCACATGTGGGAGGGTATCACCTTGGAAGAGGATGGAACTGCTGGCCCTAGGGAACCAGTATCTTCAGGTTCAATAATGCTGAATTTCTCTTCAACATAGTGTATCAGTTTATCTTTCTGCCAGCAGCATGTACAAAGTCTTGTTGCTCTACTTCCTTCTCAAGGCTTGCTATCATTAGGTTTTGTGTTCATTGTTGCCAACTGATGGGTACGCTTTGAGGGACCCCAGCCAATACGACTCCTCCTCCTTGCTCAAGATCTGACACAGATGGAAAATAAGACAGCACTCAATAGATGGAGACTCAAGGATCACCTTTACCAGCGATCACATCGGCTGAATATGAGAGCCAAAAAGGGCTTGCTAGACCTTGGAATGGAATCCCCAGGGTGGTGCAAACAGTTAACATGCTCAGCTGCTACTGAAAGTTTGGCGGTTCGAGTCCACCCAGAGGCACCTAGCGAGAAAGTCCTGGTGATCTATTTCCAAAAAAAATCAGCCATTGAAAACCCTGTGGAGAAAAATTCTACTCTGACGCACATGAGGCCACCACGAGTCTAAATCAGCTTGAAGGCAACTGGCAAAAAAAAAAAAAGACTCTATGACAGCCCACCGTGGGGAGATTAAACCTGAAGGGTGATCGCACGGACCCGAGCTGCTGGGTCATGCCGGTGGACGTGGAGACGGAGGGAGAAAGACACCAAAACCCCTGCACTCGGGGTCTCTTTTAATTAAGTTCCCTGCAGGAGACACGTGGGCCAAAGGCTCTCAGCTTCCAACCAGCAACCCTATCTCCAAGGGAAGGAGAGAAGGTGGGGCAGAAGGCCGAGGGTATTTAGGAGAACTCTCTCTTCTTGAAGAAAACATCAACAGTTGGGAAGAAGCATGTTTCTTGTATGAAATGGCATCGCACTGCTTTGTGATGTGTTTCTCCGATCACTGCTGAGGTTAAGCCAATTTTCCTAAATTTATTGCCCGTTGGAAGTTTCTCTCCTGGGAACTGCATATCCATATTCTTTTCTCTTGTGTTGTCTTTATTCTATTGGTTTGTAGGCATTATTTATACATTCAAATACCGAACTTTCGTCAGCACTGTACGATGTTAATATATTCTCTCAGTCTTTGCGTTGTGCTTTCACCAATTCATGGTGAGATAGAAGCATGTGAAAAGTGACGTTTTTTCGTTTTCATGTAGTCAGATCCCCTAGCAGTTGGTTCTTCCCTTTAAGTTCATGGTTTCAGCATCTGGTTTAGGATACCCTTTGCTACCACACAGGCTAGGGCGGCAAGAGTGTCAGAACAAGCCTGGGCTAAGCTGCCTTGGTCATAATTCCCCAGGATTGAATTACGCCCCTCTAGAGATAGGTGTTGGAATCCTAGCCCCTACACATGTGAATGTAATCCTATTTGGTAATAGGGTTTTCTTTGTCATGTTAATGAGGGCATATGGGTGTAGCTGTGTCCTAGACCTAATCATTTCTGAGTGATAAGGAGCAGCATAGAGAGAGACAAACAAGCACAAATGGGGAAAGACAGATGCCACGTGAAGAACACCGAGGAATAAATGCTAGAGAAAGGACCTTCCCTGCCAGGGCCGGCAGAGAGACTCTCCTAGAGCTGGTGGGGTCCTGAAGTTGGACTTCTAGCTTTCTGAACTGTGGGAGAATAAGTTTCTGCCCTTTCAAGGCACTGCTTGTGGTATTTATGTTACGTAGCACTAGGAAGCTAAGACGGAAAGTGAAAGTCTGTAATTCTGAGGGCCAAGCTTGTGAAGAGGAGGGGTGTGGAAGAAGAAGAAGTGGGAAAGCTGGAGAACTGTCCGCCTCCCCCGCTGAGCTAGTCCTGGACAGCACAGTTCTCCAGAGTTCTACCGGGCTTGGGCCTGCAGCCCGGGAAGCCCCCAGGTGGTGATAAAGCTCCACTGGCCACAGCAACCAACAGGACAGAGAAAACTTCTGTCTTCAAAGAGCAGTGAGGACCTCCCAAGACAGACCCACAAGGTTCAGGTGGTGCTCAGGGAGGCTCGAACAGGAGAGGGTGTGGACATGCCGGAGGCTCCTCTGGGGCTCGTTCAGGATGGTCCTTCTGAGGACAGAGTTTTTCCCACGCACAATGAATTCTCTTCCAATGAGATGCCTCTGAGGGGTTTGGGGTGGGGGGTAACTGAGACTTGACAGCCCTGTGTGCACCCAGGTAAAAAGGGGCCCAGGGGGACCTGGGTGGCCTTTGAATCCAGAACTGATGAGCTGGGTGACTCCAAGCTGAGTGACTTCCTGCAATAAGGGCAATAAGGAATAATGTGCCAAACTTAGGTCTGCAGGGCTCTTTCCTAAACTGCCACCTCAGCTCAGGAGTTGCTCACACAGTCCCTCAGGTGCGTCCATGAAATTATCTTTCCTCTCTCATCTATGCTTTCATGGCCTGAAATCACTAAGGCCAGTGCCTCCGGGCTGGGTCCCCACCTTCACCTCTCCACCACTAGGGTGAGCTCGGGAGCAGCAGCTGGCTTCATTGTCTGGCTGAGGGAAGTTTCCTCACCCAGCATGGACTAGACATCCCTCCAGGGACAGTTTTCTGGTGTTTTCTAATCCCTCTTAACAGTCCCGTGCTTAGTACCTAACCCATTGCAGCCCTTCTCCCCCACCAAACTCTCTAATTTGCATCACAACCCAAATGGTTTTTTGTTTGTTTGTTTTTTGCTGCATTTAACAGATTGTCTGTGTCATTACTTCCCAGGGATGCAACAACCCCAACTCTCATCTGCTACCACTTCCCACCTAGCTGTGGTCCATCTTCCCCAGCACCCATGTTCCCCATTAGTGAACTCAATTTAGCTGGGACACATCAGGGGGCATTAATATCCCGTGAATTATAGTGGGTTTCCTAAAGGTTATAGGAGTCGAACTATAGTGACCGTATAGGACAGAGTAGAGCTGCCCCGTAGGGTTTCCAAGGAGCGCCTGGTAGATTAGCAGTCATAGCTCTTAACTGCTACGCCACCAGGGTTTCCTTTGGGATTTCTCTAGCATAACAAAAAGGAATGAGGAATACAATTTAATGTAATAAAAGTATGCTTTGTAATGGGTAAGTCTGTCTGTAACTTGCTCATGGGAGTGAGTGCTCAGCTGGAGCTCTGTCGTCTCTTCCTCATCCTCTTTCTCCCACCTTCATCCTGTAGTGTGTCATGGTAACCAGTAGCTACAGTTACACACATGCACACACACCCCAAGTTATTCATTTTCATTTACAAAAAAATAAATGAACGAGTGTTTGGATGGATGGATGGGTGAGTGAGTGAGTGACCAAATGAACAAATGAGTGAGGGAATGAATGAGGATAAAGGAGAGGATTTTTTGACAGGAAGAGACTCAGTAGCAATGGACAACATGATGGTTAGTGTTTTGTGGCAATTTGGCTAGGCTATGACGTTCCGTGGTTTGGCTTGTGCTCTTCTACAATGCAATCACCTTCCATTTTGAGATCTGACGTGAGCAGCCAATCCGTACAAAGGGAGTTTCCTTGGGAGTGTGGCCTACCTCCTGTATATAAATGGATGTTCTAGCAACACTCGCTCTCTCTCTCTCTCGACCCTGCACTCTTCTTGTCACCTGGCCTCTGGTTCTTAGGACGGAAGATCACAGAAGTCTCCAGCCTGCTGCCTGACCTGCAGATCGTGGACTTGCCAGCCCCTGAAGCCCGGGAGCCAGCAGACATCTCCAGCCTGCTACTGGACCTGTGAATCTAGGACTTGTCAGTCCCCATAATTGCGTGAACCATTTCCTTGAAGTAAATCTCTTGTCTATATATTTTTGTATACATTTCACTGGTTTTGCTCCTTTAGAGAGCCCAGACTAAGACAAACACTAAGATTGGATTTTTAAAATATACCCCAATGTTCAGAATGTCAAAGAACCAGTCAGTGGGAGCCACAAAGCTTACCATTTCAATCCAGCAGTAGAGAGTATCTGAAATAAAGAAGAGAAAAAGGAGATCACAAAGATAAAAAAAGAGAATAATACAAAGTAAGAGGAAAGAAAAAGCAGTTTCTATAGCTAATTCCAGGACAGACTATACATTAATAGGTGTTGTTGTTGTTGTTGTTAGGTGCCATCGAGTAGGCTCCAACTCATAGTGACCCTGTGTACAACAGAACGAAACACTGCCCAGTCCTATGTCATTCTCACAATCATTGTTATGCTTGAGCCCATTGTTGCGGCGACCGTATCAATCCATCTCATTGAGGGTCTTCTTCTTTTTCGCTGACCCTCTACTTTACCAAGCATGATGTCCTTCTCCAGGGACTGGTCCCTCTTAATAACATGTCCAAAGTATGTGAGGTGTAGTCTCACCATCCTTGTTTCTAAGGAGCATTCTGGCTGTACTTCTTCCGACACAGATTTGTTCTTTCTTGTGGCAGTCCATGATATAGTCAATATTTTTTGCCAACATCACAATTCGAAGGCATCAATTCTTCTTCAGTTTTCCTTATTCATTGTCCAGCTTTCACATGCAAATGAGGCCACTGAAAAAGCCATGGCTTGGGTCAGGAGTACCTTAGTCTTCAAGGTGACATCCTTGCTTTTCAACACTTCAGAGGTGTCTTTTGCAGCAGATTTGCCCAGTGCTATGTGTCTTAATTTCTTGACTGCTGCTTCCATGGGTATTGACTGTGGATCCATGTAAAATGAAGTCCTTGACAACTTTAATCTTTTCTCCATTTATCATGATGTTGCTTATTGGTTCAGCTATGAGGATTTTCCTTTTCTTCTGGAAACCCTGGTGGTGTAGTGGTTAAGAGCTACGGCTGCTAACTAAAAGGTCAGCAGTTCGAATCCATCAAGTGCTCCTTGGAAACCCTATGTGGCAGTTCTATTCTGTACTATAGGGTCAATGTGAGTCGAGATCAACTCAACGGCAATGGTTTTTTTTTTTTAATGTTGAGGTGTAATCCATACTGAAGGCTGTGGTCTTTGATCTTTACTTTCAGCAAGGAAGGTTGTGTCTTCTACATAATGCAGGTTGTTATTGAGTCTTCCTCCAATCTTGATGCCCTGTTCTTCTTCATGTAGTCCAACTTCTCGGATTATTTGTTCAACATACAGATTGAATAAGTATGGTGAAAGGGTACCGCCCTGACACACACCTTTCCTGACTTTAAACCATGCAGTAACCCCTTGTTCTATTCAAATGACTGCCACTTGATCTATGCATAGGTTCCTCATGAGCACAATTAAGTGTTCTGGAATTCCCATTCTTTGCAATGTTATCCATAATTTGTTATGATCCACACAGTCAAATGCCTTTGCATAGTCAATAAAACACAAGTAAACATCCTTCTGGTATTCTCTGCTTTCAGCCAGCATCCATCTGACATCAGCAATGATATCCCTGGTTCCATGCCCTCTTCTGAATCCAGCCTGAATTTCTGGCAGTTCCCTGTTGATATACTGCCGCAGCCACTTTTGAACGATCTTCAGCAAAATTCTGCTTGCCTGTGATATTAATGATATTGTTCGATAATTTCCACATTCAGTTGTATTACTTTTTTTGGAGAATGGGCATAAATATGGATCTCTTCCAGTCAGTTTGTCAGGTAGCTGTCTTCCAAATTTCTTGGCATCGACCTCTGAGCAGCTCCAGCCCTGCATTCGTTTGTTGGAACATCTCAACTGGTATTCTGTCAATTCCCGGAGCCTTGTTTTTCGCCAATGTGTTCAGTGCAGCTTGGACTTTTTCCTTCAGTACCATCAGTTCCTGATAGTATGCTACCTCCTGAAATGAACATCCACGAATTGTTTTTGGTATAGTGACTCTGTGTATTCCTTCCATCTTCTTTTGATGCTTCCTACACTGTTTAATATTTTCCCTATAGAATCCTTCACTATTGCAACTCGAGGCTTGAATTTTTTCTTCAGTTCTTTCAGTCTGAGAAATACTGAATGTGTTCTTCTCTTTTGGTTTTCTATCTCCAACTCTTTGTACGTGTCGTTATAATACATCACTTTGTCTTTTCTAGCCACCCTTTGAAATCTTCTGGTCAGCTCTCTTACTTCATCATTTCTTCCTTTTGGTTTAACTACTCAATGTTCAGGAGCAAGTTTCAGAGTCTCTTCTGACATCCATTTTGGTCTTTTCTTTCTTTCCTGTCTGTTTAATGAACTCCTGCTTCCTCCATGTATGATGTCATTCCACAACTTGTCTGGTCTTCAGTCATTAGTGTTCAATGCATCAAATCTATTCTTGAGATGGTCTCTAAATTCAGGTTGGATATACTTACAGTTGTACTTTGGCTCTTGTGGACTTGTTCTAATTTTCTTCAGTTTCAGCTTGAACTTGCATATGAGCAATTGATAGTCTGTTCTGCAGTCAGACCCTAGCCTTGTTCTTTCTGATGATATTGAACTTTTCTATCATCTCTTTCCACAAATGTAGTCAATTTGATTCCTGTGTATTCTATTTGGCAAGGTGCATATGTATAGTCGCTGTTTCTGTTGTTGAAAAAAGGTATTTGCAACAAATAAGTGATTGGTCTTGCAAAATTCTATCGTGCAATCTTCTGCATCGTTTCTATCACCAAGGCCATATTTTCCAACTAGCGATTCTTCTTTGTTTCCAACTTTTGCATTCCAATCACCTATAATTATCAATGCATCCTGACTGCGTATTTGATCAATTACAGACTGCAGAAGTTGGTAAAAATCTTCAGTTTTTTCATCTTCGGCCTTAGTGTTGGTGGGTAAATTTGAATAATAGTCATATTAGCTGGTCTTCCTTGTAGGTGTATAGATACTATCCTATCACTGACAGCTTGGTAGAAACTCTGGTTGTGTAGTGGTTAAGAGCTATGGCAGCTAACAAAAAGGTCAGCAGTTCGAATCCGCCAGGTGCTCCTTGGAAACTCATTGGGGCAGTTCTACTCTGTCCTTTACGGTCACTATGAGTAGGAATTGACTCACCAGCCACAGGTTTTTGGACAGCATTATATTTCAGGGTAGATCTTGAAATGTTCTTTTTGATGATGAATGCAACACCATTCCTCTTCAACTTGTCATTCCCAGCATAGTACACCATGATTGTCCAATTCAAAATGGCCAATACAAGTCCATTTCAGCTCACTAATGCCTAGGATATGAATGTTTATGTGTTTCATTGCACTTTTGACAACTTCCAATTTTCCTAGATTCATACTTCTTGCATTCCTCATCCCAATTATTAATGGATGTTTGCAGCTGTTTCTTCTTATCTTGAGTCGTGCCACATCAGCAAATGAAGGTCCCGAAAGCTTGACTCCGTACACGTCGTTAAGGTCAACTCTACTTTGAGGAGGCATCTCTTCCCCAGTAGTATTTTGAGTGCCTTGCAACCTAAGAGGCTCATCTTTCGGCACTGTATCAATGTTCTGGAGCTATTCATGAGGTTTTCACTGGCTAATTCTTTTCAGAAGTAGACCGCTGGGTCTTTCTTCTTAGTCTTAGTCTTGGAAGTTCAGCTGAAACCTATCCATCATGGGTGACTGCCGGGGGCCAGCCTCAGCAAAGAACAGGGTCACCAGAGGAGGGGTAGAGTTTGGCGAAAAAGAATGAGACGTAGTGTGTCTTATATTTTCATTCTGCAGAAAAAGAAAGCCTCCTCTTTATTTTTTACATGGTTTTTTATATCATAAGCTTACAAAAGCATAACATCGCATGATCAACAAAGGGGCAGTACAAGATATAATCATCATAGATAACATCACTTTCTAGAGACATAATTTTCCAAGTGACACATAGTACAGTTCCGCATGCGCACACAAGTACAATGAGTTTTTGTTCAATTGAAGAGAACATTTTGTTGATTTATTTTTACACAAAGTAACAATTGACTTCATACTGCTTTACACTTATGCTTAATCTTGCAATACCTTTCACAGTTTTTATAATAATTAATCTTTTTGCAAAACCATTGCCACATAGGCTTTGTCCATCTTGTCCAGGGTGGCCAAGTTCTTGAAGTCCAGCCACTTTGGGTTACGTCGTATTGTCCACGATTATGCCAAGGACAATTAGCCCAATCTCTACACCCCCAAGCCGGTTTTGGAGTAATAAAACTTCCTTCTACTCTATATGGTCTCCAATCAGCGTCATAATCCCAATTTCTTGCCAATAGAAATTCAAAATATTGTTTTTCCACTTTTATGGGATCATGTGTGGGTGGTGGTTTAATCACAAAAGGGCCTCGGTAAGTACCAGGATTCCACCATCCTGTTTTTGTTTTCCATAGTCGAGCTATTCGTTTTCCCCCCTAAGACAACTTCATGTTGATCCCCAGGTAATACACGGGCTGTCCCTATCCGGGATTTCACCAGGGGATTATGAGTAGGACGCTCCCCTCCTTTAGGCCAAAGGTCCCTAAATCTATAATGGAATTTTATGCTTATACATTCTGCTATACACAGGCTGAAAATGAAACAGAAACATGACACAGATGACAGAGATAGTCCTGACTTTTCAGGAATTCTTCGATGTTTATGCTGGGGGCAGTGGGTGCAGAGGGGCCGCCCTTGCAGCCTGGCTCCCAGCAGGTGACCCTGCTAGTATTTGAATACCAGTGGCATAGTTTCCAGCAACACAGCAACACACAAGCCCCCACAGTATGACAAATTGACAGACAAGTCGGGGTTCCCCAATGTACTACCAATAAATATACATTAAAAAAAAAAATACAAAAATACATTAATACCTATTAAAGCCCCCAAAACAACCTTTTTTTTTTTTTTAATGTGTATTAAATACCTACTAGGTATTAATATATATTTATACCTAGTAGGTATTAATGTGTATTTATTGGGGAACACTGGTAGTTCATTGGTAGAATTCTTGCCTTCCATACAGGAGACCTGGGTTCAATTCCCAGCCAGTGCACCTCATGTACAGCTACCACCCCTCTGTCAGCAGAGGTATGCATGTTACTATGGTGTTGAATAGGCTTCAGTGGAGCTTCCAGACTCAGACTAACTAGGAAAAAAGGCCTGGTGATCTACTTCCAAAAATCAGCCAGTTCCACAACTAATCATCAGGATGACACAGGCCTGGGCAGCGTTTAATTCCATTGTACATACCTGTCACCATGGGGTGGGAGCAACTAGGTGGCTGCTAACAACAACAAGGAAGAATGAAAACACAGACTGGATTCCAGGCAAAAGTATGCCTTGACACACTTCTAGGAAACTTTTGGAAATAGTTTTTAATCATAAGGAAATACAAAAAAGAACTATAAACATCCAGGCTGGGGAAATTTTTTACCTATATTGTAAGCGAAGGAAGAGATTTTATGTTAGCTTCAGACTTCTCAGCAATGCTAAACATTTTTTAAAAATTAGTAACATTCAGAACATTTTGGTCCTAGAAAGTAAGGATTCAAGCATTTTATTCCCAGCCAATTGATATGTAGAGATAATATATTCTTAGATATGGGCATAGAAAATGTAACTTTTATGGGAAAAAATAACATGAACATATGTTCCATTCAACCAAGAGATACATTTAGAATGAAAGTTTCATGAACTGATACATAAAACTATTTGTAGGTCTTTTCTTGCTTGATTTGGATCCCAATTTTAGTAATCAAATCGGATTAACTGTTTACCTAGAACAAAGCTTGGCCTGGCAGGGTTCCCTCGCTTCTTCCTCTTCTGCCCTGCTCCATTTTCAGCACCAGGAGGTGTGGTTTTGAGCCATATCCATCCCTCCATAATTGAAATGATATCTGTTGCCTTGCTCAATAGGCAAGATAAACAATAACCGCTGGTGTTCTTTTCCAGCAGCTGCAAACAATAGTAAACTACTAACATGGTAGAAGACCATGCCAGAAGAACGACTAAGCAAAGGAAAAAAAAATTTTTTTTGCCTTCCATTAAAAAAAAAAAGTTAAATAGGGCTACATAATATTAATAAGGAAGTTGAATAGTGATTTTTCTATACCTTGAATGGTATGAAATTTTTGGTTTTAATTTAAAAAATAATAATCAAACATCAGGAAGCAAATAATATATTACTACTTTCTATTTGTATCATCTTTCACCTAAGACATATGAATGTTCTTATGTCAATTATTCTTTTTTATATAATTTTATTTATTTTGTTTTTTGTTGTCGAGGTGAGAATAGACACAACAAAACATACACCGATTCCACAGTCCCTACGTGTACCATTTCGTGACATTGATTACATTTGAGTTGTGTAACATTCTTAACCTTTTTTCTGAGTTGTTTCTACCCCATTAACACAAGCTCACTGCTCCCTAAGGTTCTTATCTAACCTTTTGAGTTGCCATTGTCAATTTGATCCCATATAGATAGTCCTTAAAAGAGCATAATGCACAAAGAAGACATTTTTTCTTAGTTAAGTTAAACTATTGTTTGATCTTAAGAAGACTTCAGGGAATATTTTTGGCTTAAGGTTTAAAGAGTATCTCAGGGCAAAAGTTTCAGGGGTTCATCCAACCTTTATGGCTCCAGGAAGTCTGAAGTCTATGAGAATTTGAAATTCCGTTGTGCATTTTCCCCCTTTTGATCAAGATTCTTCTATGGAATCATTGACCAAAATTGTTCAGTAATGGTAGCCAAGCACCATCTAGATCTTCTGGTCTCATGGCAAAGGAGGCAGTTGTTCATGGGGGCAATTAGCCACACATTCCATACCTTCCTCCTATTCCTGTCTCTCCTTTTTTGTCTGTTGTTACAGGCAAATACAGACTATTGTGCCTGGGATGGCCATTTGCAAGGTTTTAAGACCCCAGGCACTACACATAGAACTAGGAGGTAGAACAGGGGCACTTAACATGTTAATAGGCCAATTAACTGGGATGTCCCATGAAACCATGACCCTAAACCTTCAAACCAAGAAACCAAATCCCATGAGGTTTTTGGTTGTACATAATCAGCCTCAACAACTACTCTTTTTTTTTCTGTGTTGTAAAGATACCTATTGCACAACTTTTGTCAATTCAACTATGTTAATTATTCTTGAAACGGGATATACGTAGTGTGATCTTGAGTAAGTAATTTATACATACACATACAAATGCATGTATATATGTATATATGCATGTATATATCTAGAGAGAGAGAAAGAGATTGGGAAAATAAGAAAGCAAGACAAAAATGAATCTTATTTTCCAAGCAGCAGAAATCCTCTTCAGAAAAATATTTTCTTATGTTAGAAGGTTACCTTGATGAGCCTTAGGTAGACACCTATGCATGTACTCGCATGTGTATACACACACACACACACGTTACATTTGGTAGTTGTAATTTTTCTAATCATCTGACTTTTGTTTTGCTGAGTAGGAATAAAAAATAAGGTGGTAATTGAATTGCTCCAAACCATAGCAGGAATTGGGGGAGGCGAAGTAGAAGAACAATGACACCTAACACTTATTATGTGCCAGACACTGTTCTGAGCATTTTTTAAAGTACTAACAACTTTGTGAGGCAGGTACTTTATCCCTACTTTATAGACGAGGAAACCGAGGCAGCTAGAGGTTAAGTAATTTACCCAAGGTCCTATAGCTAGTAAGTAGCAAAACGTGGGGGTGGAGCCAAGCAGTTCTGACACCAGGAAAGGGAACTGGGGGAAAGAGAGGCATCTGATAGGAACGTGGCCAGGTGTCTGCTTGACCAAGGCCAGAGTGTGTGATGTAGAGTCTCCTCCCTGCACTTTAACAAAATCTTCTGTAGCATATTTATTTCTCCTCAATGTGTTGTAAAGTTGAATATTTTTGTGTGAGATACAATGAAATGCCAGGTATGGTGTATGCGTGTGTCTCTGTGTATGTGTGTGTCTGTGTGTGCATGTTTGTGTGTAGGAACAAAAAGAATGTGAGACGAACGTAGACGAATCTGAGTAATTTTTTTCTTCTTTACATTTGCATTTAATTTTCTGCAGTTGAACATGTACACTTTTATAATCAGGAAAAAAAGATTGCTTCTTATAGATCAATTTATATAATTTTGTATTGACCATAGGATGCTTACATTTAAAATATTCATAGCAAATAGCCTAGAAAGAAGCTAATCCGCATATTGGCAACGATTATTATCAAATGGAACAAAGCCGGAGATTTCTTTGCCTTACTCGCTTTGCTAAATTTTCCAGTCTTTCTACAATGACCTGTTGTCGATTTCGGAATGGAAAAAATAAATAAATAAAATCAAGAAGAATAATTTTCAATGCACAAAGCAATGAGATGTCATCAAAGAGGAATGCCATGACAACAAGAAAGTTTGCCTGGGTTAGAGTTGGCCAGAGAGAGGGGAAAGGCCAGTGACTGCCACGTGGAGGGTCTCACCCATCCAGCCTTGTCAGCCATTCTAGCCCCAAAGGGATCCCCACAGTGTATTCATTTACTCAACAAATATTTGTTGAACAACACCCTGTGTTATTTTGACCCTGACAACAATCCAATAAGGTAGGTATTATTCTTCCCATTTTACAAAAAAGAAATTGAGATTTGGAAAGATTGAAAAACTTGTCCAAGGTCACATAGCTAAGAAAGAAGACAGCTGAGTTTTTAATGCAGATCTAGTTGGCCCTTGAGCCTACGTCATTATTGAGTAGGGATTCAATAAATGAAGTGATGAGGGCTGTCTTAGTCATCTAGTCCTGCTGTAACAGAAATACCACAGGCCATGGTTCGAACAAACAGAGGTTTATTCTCTCACAGTTTAGGAGACTAGAAGTCCGAATTCGTGGTGCCAGCTCCCAGGGAGGGCTTTCTTTCTCTGTCAGTTCTGGGGGAAGGTCCTTGCGCCAGAACTCCAGGAGCCTAAAGCTGCCACAGAGAAAGTCAGCTCCCTACATTCCCAAAGAATGGTCCCTGACTGACGTAATGAGGTGACAAGAGTCTTCACCATTCATCGGTTCACTCCTTCGGGCAACATTTATTGAATATTTGTCGTGTATCAAGCTAAAGGCTAGGGACCAGAGACATAAAGGTGAACTGATAAGGAGTCCTGCCTTCTTGAAGCTCACAGCCTGTCAGGGAGCGTGAACAGGATCAACCTGGGTTCAAGGTGAAGACCAGACATCAGTGGCAGGAATGATGTGCTATGGTTGCACGGGGTGGAAGGAATTCTTTATCTGAGCCAAATTGTGAAGGGTTTTGTCAAGTAGCAAAGCAAGGGGGTGGTTATTGAATCCAGGCAGAGAGACCACAGGGGCATGAAATTACATCATGACCCTATTCTAAAGGCCTGCACAGGCACCTCTCAATGACCGACTCTGTGCTTAGGTCATCAGTGACCTGCTGTATTAGTTTTCTATGGCTGCATAACCAATTACCACAAACTTAGTAGCTCAAAACAATACCCATTTAGCTCCTCAAAAAGTTAAACACAGAATTACCATAAAGCCAAATCAAACCCACTGCTGTGGAGTCGATTCTGACTGATAGCAACCCTATAGGACAGAGTAGAACTGCCCTGTAGGGTTGCCAAGAAGCAGCTGGGAGACTCAAACTGCCGACCTTTTGGTTAACAGCTGAGCTCTTAACCACTGTGCCACCAGGGCTCCAATTACCATAAAAAAAAAAAAAAACCAAACCCATTGCCATCGAGTCGATTCCCACTCATAGTGACCCTATAGGACAGGGTAGAACTGCCCCCAAATTACCATATGACCCAGCAATTCCACCATTGGTATAAATCTAAAAGAACTGAAAATAGGGACTCAGACGCTTACACACCAATCTACGTTGCAGCATTATTCACGATAGCCAAAAGGTGGAAACAACCCAGATATCCACCCGCAGATAAATGGATCAACAAAATGTGGAATATGCGTACAATAGAACATTACTCAGTGGTGAAGAGAAATGGAATCCTGATACAAGCTACTATGTGATTAAACCTTGAAAAGATGATGCTGAGTTTTATAAATGAGACAGAAAAGGACAAACACTGTATGACCCCACTTACAAGAAATATCTAGAATAGGCAAATCCATAGAGATAAAAGTTTATTAGTAGTTATGGGGGCGAGGGAAAGGCAGATGGGGAGTTATTGGTTAAGGGGTACTGAGTTTCTGTCTGGGGTGATGAGAAATATTTGAAAATGGATAGTGGCGATGGTTGTGCAACTTGGCCAAAGTAATTAATGTCACTAAATTATACGCTTAAAAATAGTCAAAATGACAACTTTTTGTTTTATATATATATAAAAAACAATATATATTTAACCACAACTAATTATATGTATATATAAAGCAATACATATATATAACCACAATTTTAAAAAAGACTACGCCCATTTATTACCTCACTGTTTTCTTGGGTCAAGAGTCCAGGCATGATGCAGCTGGGTTCTCTGCTCAGGGTCTCACAAGGCTAAAAAAAAAAAGGCGTTGGACGGACTGGTTTTCGTTCTGGAGCTTGAGGTGGTTGGCAGAATTCAGTTCCTTGGGGCTGCCGGATTAAAGTTGCTGTTTTCTTATTGACTGGCGGCCAGGGGCTGCTCTCATCACCTCGAGGCTGCCCTCAGGTCCTTGCCATATGTCCCCCAACCCCAAAGACAGTTCACAACATGGTTGTTTGCTTCTCCAAGCCAGCAGACAGATCTCTAAACAGTGTGTTCAGTCGGAGTCTCATATAACATAACCGAATTAAGGAAGCAAATGTCTCACTATATTCGCCCTACACCCAAGGGAGGAGGATTATACAGAACAGGTGCCTCAGGGGCTGGAATCCTGGGGACCGTCTCAGAATTCTGCCCACCACACCTGTAGTTTGTCACATCCAATGGGAAAATTTCACTCCTATTGTATTTGATTTCTAGAGTAGTTGACCTGTTGACCTCTCACCTTCTTGAAATCCATGCAATCACTTTCTTGGCTTCTCTCTTCCTTGATTTTCCTATTTTTATTTTTGCTTTCTTTGCCTCTTCCTCTTTTTTTCCTCTTCCACTTTTTTTTTTTTAATTGTGCTTTAGGTGAAGGTTTACAGCTCAAGTAAATTTCTCATACAAAAATTCATATGCATATTGTTTTGTGATATTAGTTGCAATGTGACAGCACCCCCCCCCCCGCCCCTTCCATCCCGGGTTCCCTGTGTCCATTCAACCAGTTCCTGTCCCTTCCTGCTTTCTTATCCTGCCTCTGGTCAGGAGCTGCCCATTTGGTCTCATATACCTGATTGAACAATGAAGCAAACTCCTCACATGTATTATTTTTTGTTTTATAGTCCTGTCTAATCTTTATCTAAAGAGTGGGCTTCAGGAATGGTTTCAGTTCTGTGTTAACAGAGAGTCCAGGGGCCATAGTTTCGGGGATTGCTCCAGTTTCTGTCATTAAGTCTGACCAGACCATTAAGTCTGGTCTTTTTACTAGAATTTGAGTTCTGCTCTGCACTTTTTGCCCCACTCTGTCCTGGAGTCTCTGTTGTGTTGCCTACCAGGGTAGTCTTTGTTGGTGGCCAGGTACCATCTAGTTCTGGTCTCAGACTGATGGAGTTTCTGGTTTATGTGGACTTTTAGACTCTTAGGTTAAGATTTTCCTTGTGTCTTTGGTGTTCTTCATTTTCCTTTGCTCCAAGTGGGTTGGAATAAATTGATTCATCTTAAGTGGCCGCTTGCAAGCTTTTAAGACCCCATACGCTACTCACCAAAGTGGGATGCAGAACATCTTCTTAATAAAGAAGCCAATTGACCTATATGTGTCCTGAAAGTATGGTCCCCAGGCCCCAGCCCCAGCTACTCTGTCTCTCAAAATGTTTAGATGTATCCAGGAAAGTTCTCAGCTTTTGCTTTGGTCCAGTTGTGCTGACTTCCTCTGTATTGTGTGTTGTCCTTCCCTTCACCTAAGATAATTCTTGTCTACTATTTAGTTAGTGAATTCCTCTCCCCGTCCCTCTCCACTCTCGTAACCATCAAAGAATGCTTTCCTGTGTGTTTAAACCTTTTCTTGAGTTCTTGTAGTAGTGGTCTCATACAATATTTGTCCTTTTGTGACTAATTTCACTCAGCATAATGCTCTCCAGATTCATCCCATTTGTGAGATGCTTTGCGGATTCATCATTGTTCTTTATTGTTGCATAGTATTCCATCGTGTGCATGTACCATAATTTGTTTATCCATTCATCTGTTGATGGGCACCGAGGTTGTTTTCCATTTTTGCTATTGTGAACCATGCTGCAATGAACATGGGTATGAATATGTCTATTCGTGTGACAGCTCTTAATTCTCCAGGATATATTCCTGGGAGTGAGGTTGCTGGATCATATGGTACTTCTAACTTTTTATTAATAATGTTGGATTTCCCCTTTTGTGAAATATCTGCTTGTATCTTTTGCCCATTTTTCTATCGTCTTGTCTTATTGATTTCCGTGAGTTCTTTATATATTCTGGATACTTGTTCTTTGGCAGTTATATGTGTTGCAAACAACTTCTCCAGTTTTATTTCCTGCCTTTTTACTCTCTTTATGATACAATTTGATAGAGTTCTTAATTTTAACGTAGTTGAATTTACCAATCTTTTCTTTTATGAATTCTTCACCTCTTTCTTGGGCTTTGACTTTGCTTGTCTTCTAGATACTGTTTTTCACCTATGTCTTCAACTTCCATCTCTACTTTGATGTCTCCCAATTCTATCTCCATATAAATTTCCCCCATACTCTGGACTTATGACTTCATCTGCCTGCTGGATGGCCCCACCTACATACCCCAGAGACAGCCCAATGCCATTTTACCCCAAACTGAACTCAGTCTATACTTTCCAATGCACTACCACTCCAAACCTGTGTTTCCTATCTACTTGACTGGTGCCACCATGCACCAATCACAAAGACTGTGAAATAACCCAGACATCTCTTCTTTTGTAGGGGGCAAGTTTTTCTGATTCTACAACCTAAATCATGCCTCGGTCTGTCTTCTTTGCATTGCCAGTGCCAGGATGCAAGACCCATAAAACCAGAGGCAGTCCAGCGTGTTCACTACCACGGTATCAGTATAGGACAGAGGTTAAGAGCGCAGATTCTGGAGTCCGGCTACCTGAGTCAAACCTGTGTCATTTACTGTGTACACACAGACAAGTTACATAACCTCTTCTGTTTCAGTTTCCCTGTTTGTAAAATAGGGATAATAATAGTACCTAATTCACAGGGTTGTGGTGAGGATTAAATCAATGCATACATGGATAGTGCTCAGGACAGAGCAGGGCCCATGGTAAGCACTCAATCAGTGTTGGCCTGTTAATATTATACCCTGCCACCTAGCATGGGGCCCAGCTCAGAAAAGCATCAGAAAACAATTATTGGCTGAAATGACTAAACACCACTGCTCTTATGTAGACTGTTGTTATCTTTGCTTGCACAACCACATCAGCCTTCTAGCTGGGCTGATTTCCCACAGACCACCCCAACCCGTTCACTCCAGGCACCGCTGTTAGGCTTCTACTTCTAACGTAGGAATATGAAGGTGTGGAGTC
Source organism: Loxodonta africana (assembly GCF_030014295.1). Lineage (NCBI taxonomy): Eukaryota > Metazoa > Chordata > Mammalia > Proboscidea > Elephantidae > Loxodonta > Loxodonta africana. Next base: position 52,959,283 of record NC_087366.1, read on the forward strand.
ACACCACTGCTTAATACATCCAATGGATTCCCCACCCCCACAGGGAGCCAGAGCAAAGTCCAAACCCCGCAGGGATCCTGTAATCTAGCCCTTGCCTCCCTCTTTACTCACTCCACTGCTTCACACAGCTCACGCTCCAGTTACACGAACCACTGGCAGTTCCCCAAATGTCACATTCCTTCACTCCTCAGCTCCTCTGCTGGTTGGTCCCCTGCCTGGAAAGCCCCCTCTCTACCCTGCCCAGCTGACCAATAGCCTTTATTCTTTTACTCCAGCAACTTCATCATCACGTCCATGAAGTCTTCCCAGGCTTCCAGGCAGAGTTAGGTTCATATGTTATCGTAGCATTTATCCAATGATACTATAATCATTTGTTTACCTCCCACACTGGGCTGTGGGTTCCTTGATAGTGAAAGCCAGCTATTATTCAGATCTGTTTCACCAGCAAGAAGCATAGGGCCTATAAGCCAAAAAAAAAACACCACACCCGTTGCCCCGGAGTCAATTCTAACTCATAGCAAACCTACAGGACAGAGCAGAACTGCCCCACAGATTTACCAAGGACCGCCTGGTGAATTTGAACTGCCGACCTTTTAGTTAGCAGCCAAACTCTTAGCCACTACACCACCAGGGTTTCCGCAAGGCTTTTGCAGAAGCTTAATATATGGTTGATGGATGGATGGTTACCTTTTTTTTTTTTTTTAAATAATACTTTATTGTGTTTTCAGTGAAGGTTTACAGTTTAGGTGCCCATTCAACAATTTCTACACAAGTTATTCGGTGACATTGTTACACTAGATGGTTAGTTTTAAGAAGTACCTAATAAACCGTGGTATTTATATTTCTCGGAATCTTGTTCTGGTTGTTACCCTTTTTTAAAAAATAGAATTAGTTACTAATGCATGTATTTACAAGTTTATTGAGCTCTAATTTGGTCCTTTAGAATGAAGACTGCTAATATCATTCATTTACCAACAAATATTCACTGTAGGCAGTTGTTAGATACTGAATTTGAAGTAGTGAACAAATCACACACAGCCCCTCCTCTCATGAGGCTTCCAGTCTAATGTGGAGGGTGGGGAGAGAAGACCTTGAACCAATAAATGCAAAATTACAAATTGAGGTGAGAGTTGAAAAGGATAAGAACAGGGTATAAGGAGACAGTAGTAGGAGGGATTTAAGTGTAGTGGTTAAGTGCTACGGCTGCTAAACAAAAGGTCGGCAGTTCGAATCCACCAGGCGCTCCTTGGAAACTCTATGGGGCAGTTGTACTCTGTCCTATAGGGTCGCTATGAGTCGGAATCGACTCAACGGCAGTGGTGGTAATTTATATAGTGAGCCACTGGGTGGTAGAAAGAGTTAACACATTTGGCTGCTAACCAAAATGTTGGAGGTCCAAGTCTACCCAGAGGCATTTTGGAAGAAAATCCTGGTGATCTATTCTAAAAAATTTGCCACTGAAAACCCTGTGGAGCACAGTTCTACTCTGACACACATGGGGTGCCATGAGTGTCAGAACTGACTCAAGGGCACCTGGTGGTGGTAATATAGATAGAGGGTCTCGGGAAGTTCTCTTTGAAGAATCGACCTTAGAGGGAGACCAAATGATGGATAAGACTGAGCCATGCAAGATCAAGGGGAAAAAGTATTTCAGGTACAAGGAGTGGCATGTGTGAAGACCCCAACGCTGCTGGTGAAGCTGGGGCCTGAGCTCACCGCTGGAGGCAGTTGGCAACAAAAGTCTAGAGAGGCTGTGAGGGGCCAGACCATGGGCCTTGGCCTGCATCTGGATTTATTCTCAGGCCATGGGGAAGCCGCTGCAGGTTTGAATGGGGGGGTGACATGGACCTCTCCCAGGGCTCTGCCTGGAAGCACCTTGTGGTGCCCCACACAGTAAATACCTCATGTGTTACCCTGGATTTTAGGGGAGAAAAGCAAGTGATAGCCCCTCTGGCCCTGATCAGCCAAAGGCTCACCATTTCTCTCCCTGCACACCCTGGAAGCTCACTTAAAGGGCCATGGGTAAGAAGACTCTAAACTGTCCTGGCCATTCAGGAGGAAGTTGTCAGTTCCCTCATCTGTGGAAAGGCAGAGCCACCTACACAGTGGCTAAGGTTCCTTCCAGGTCTAACATGAGACCCTGGAGCCCCATGACTGGAGCCTCATGTCCAAAGCCAGGTCGTGCCTGGGGAGTTGAGGGCTGGCAGGGAGGCTTGAAGTCCCTGGGAGTCTACACCACCGAGTGCTCCTCCTTCCCCACATATTCATAGGCTCCTGTGACAGACAGGAGTGGTCCTGTGTGGGTTTTGTGGTGTCCACCCATGAAGTAGGGAATATGTGCAGTCGTATCAAGCATGCCCCCACCTTGCCTTGCTTGGTCTGATAAAAAGAGACCACTGGGTCCCACAGGGAACCCCTGGTGGCTAGTGGTTAAGAGTTCAGCTGCTAACCAAAAGGTCAGCAGTTGGAATCTACCAGGTGCTCCTTGGAAACCCTATGGGCCAGTTCTACTCTGTGCTATAGGGTCACTATGAGTGAGAATAGACTCAAGCACAATGAGTTTTGGGGCCCTATGGGGGCCTGCCCCAGCAAGGCATCATTTAGGTCCATTTTTGGCCACGTGGCTTCTAGTTCTCAGAAGTCCTGGGGTGTGCTTATGGATGCCCCCCACTCACCCTGCAGAGCTCCGGAGCATGATTGCCCCATCCATCTGCACAGCCCCCCACGATGGGATTGGGGAGCTGCTACCCAGGGAGATGTGAAGTTGGTTCCCGACTCCCAACTCCGTGTGCAGCCCTTGGAGACTCAATGGAGGCACTTCAAGCTGGCAGCCAAGGAGGGAGCTGAGAAGACTCCACAATGAGAAGACTCCACAATGTGTAATGAAGTGCCAGGCTGTGTTTTACGCCTATCTTTACCTTCTTACTCGATCTGTACCGCCAAGCTCCACCCCGCGGCGCTGGGAAGACACCCAGCGCCCAATCGCGGGTTATGGGTAGAAGCGCTCACCCACCTGCACAGTCCATGCCCCCACCCCCACATGCCCACCCTCACAGTCTGACTCAAGGCAATGCCATATCTGTCCTCCAACTAGGTTTCACCCCAGAAAACCACTCTGCTAAGAAAAAAAAAAAAAAATACACTGTAGTCCAGTCGATTCCGACTCGTAGCGACCCTATAGGACAGAGTAGAACTGCCCCACAGGAAAAAAAAAAAAATTTTTTTTTCGAGTTTCGGATGAAGTCACCCGTCTTAAACCCTTTGGCTTCACGGAGCACTGGGAAACTGCTTTTCTTTTGACAAATCCTTTTTCCTGAAAGTACAGCAAAACCCAGCACCGGAGGAGGTGGAAAAAAGAAGGAACACCGTGCGCACAGGACAGAAAGACCTCTCTTGGCTTCTCCAGGCAAAACCGGAGCTTTCTTCTTCAAGCCACTCCGGCTCCCACACGTACAAAGTAGCACTTGCTGACCGGAATCTACCATTAAGATCTTCAAAACTGTTCAGGAGGCATTGAGTGTCTGTTCATGGCGATGGTTGCAGACCACGATTAATGTAACTGGTGTCACTGGACTGTACAGTAAAAAATGTTGAATTGGCCAGAGTTGCACATATTGTTTACAATAAAAAAAAAAAATGTGGCACGCTAAAAAATCTTCTAAATTAAGCCTGAGGTTTGGCAAAGCGGAAGGGGCAGTGGACCGGAGTCAGAGCACGGCACTGAATTCCTCTTTGGCCAGCTGCTGGCTGTGTCTTGGGACAATTATTTCAGGTCTCCGGGCCTCCGTTTTCTCATCTGACGAAGGAAAGGGCCACCGGTGGCCCGGACGACCTCGATGAAGGCTCCACGAGTCTACAGAGCACGACCTCTGCCCCCTCCCCGCCACCTGCCGCCTGCTGCCCTCCGAGGCCGCTCCCTCCCGGGTCCAGGGCGCCCCAAGGATCCAGGCCGCGTCCCAGCGCCCCGCCTCCCAAATCTACCCGCCCGCTATCCACACCCAAACGCCGGCGCTGGAGGAACGCCCTCCCTCGGCAGCTGCAGGGTCCCCGGAGCGCGTCCCAAGGCCCCAGGGGCTGGGGCAGGAGGTCGCCCCGCGTGCCCTGGAAGGCGAAGAGGCTTGGGAATCGGCGGACTCAGGCAGCTGGGCGTGGCCGGGGCGGGGCTTCACTCGGTGGGCGTGGCTGGGCAGGACGGGACATAAGGCAGTGGGCGTGGCCGGGAGCGGGCCACCATTCGGTGGGCGTGGCCGGGTCGGGGCGGGACTTCAGTCGGTGGGCGTGGCCGGGCCAGGAGCGAGGATTCGGTGGGGTGGGCGAGGCGGGACCCGCGGCTGGAGCCCGGCGGGTGGGCTCGGCCCGGGAGACCTTCGATCCCCGTGCGGAGGGCGCCGCCACCGGAGCAGGGAGGAGCCAGAGGAGCAGCCGGCGGCGCGGGGAGCGCTCCTGGAGGTGAGCCCTGGCGCGGACGAGGGCTGGCGAGCGCTGGTGCCCGGCGGGGACGGGGCGGGAGCCCGGGGTCGCCGCGGGACGGGGACGCGGCTGCCTGCGGCGGTCGGAGCCCTCTCCTCCCGGGACTCCAGGGCTGCTTCCCCTCTCCCGGCCGCGCCGGGCGTGCCAACGCTGCCCGCGCTCCAGCCACGAGTGTGCGCGGGCTGTGTGGTTACCTGTGCCTGGCAGGCGACGAGAAGGGCGAAGTGAGGAAGGCAGTGAGTGACGAAGTCCAGCAGAGAGGTCCCCACTTCCTGGGCTTTCTCGTTTTCACCTTCATCTTAACCCTGTGGAAGGCGCAGGTGGCTTGACAGCTCTTACACTGCCTCCCTTGGCAAAGGGAGAGGGCACCTCTAGCAGTGCATGGAGATCACAGAAAGTTTCTGAGCCGCTCCTCCAAGCCTCTGAGCCCCTACCCCATACCACCAGCTGGAGAGAGAGAGACCCAGCTTGCAGCCTGCAAAAGGATGTCTTGGCCCCGTGATGAATATTGTTGACCGTTATGTATTAGAAAGGTCCCTGGGATTGTGCTAAATTACTAACCTACAGATTGGCGTTGGAACCCACCCAGTGGTACCGTGGAAGAAAGGCCTGGTGACCTGCTTCCATAAAGATTACGGCCAAGAAAACTCTATGGAGTGATTCTACGCTGTCACACATGGGATCACCATGAGCAGAATCCACTCACTGCAGCTTTTTAAAATTTTTGTCTGTTTTTTATGGCTTTTATTTTTTCAATCTTCTGCCTCTGAAGATAATCCCACAGGAGCAACACTCCTAGAAAACCACAGCTGCAACAGCATTTTCTAAAGGTGAGCTTCGGGCCACACTGTGCTTTGGTTAGCGGTGTTGGGGGTGAAGGATGCTGCTCCAGGAAGGCAGCCGGGGCCATCTGGGGTCAGCAGTGATGGCTCTGGCTCTCCCCTTGGGCGTGGAACACATCTGTCCAGCCCTGTGAACCACAAATGCTGGCTTCACCCCAGTGCCCTTTAGATAATGTTGCTGAGCAATGGCCCCATCGATATGATGCCCTGTCCGGACATCCAGTCCGTCTGTAATGCTCTGCTCTTGTTCACCGCCTAGAAGAGGGCTTTGGTGATTACCCACGGGTGCTGGGCATAGCTGGAGCCGCCAGCCCCTTGCCATGTGTTTGGGGTTTGAGCCCTTTTCCTTGCATTTCACTTGGCTGGTCTGAGCTCTGATGAGTCTGTTCAAGATTTCCTGAACCCTTGACTCACTTCACCCTTGCTCTTGTGGCCATCAAAAGGGAAGCCCTGGAGCAGGGCTCTGGGAGACCTCCTGTGGCGCTAGATGCTAAACGTCTACTTGCCGGCTTGTGGGAAGGCTCCTGGGATCCCAGAGGACGAGCCAGGGCCAAGGCTATTTACCAAGAGTACAAGTATGATGCACCTGCTAACAATCAGCATGGCCACACCCATACATCTTTGTTAGCTGCTGTTGAGTCCTCTCCGGACTCAGGTGACCCTGTGCACAACTGGATCAGACTGTTGTGATCCACAGGGTTGTCACTGGCTTGTTTTGGGAAGTAGATCCCAGGATTTTCTTAGTCTGGAAGCTCCACTGAAACCTGTTCGGCCACATAGCAACCCCCAAGCCTGCACTGGCAGACAGGTGGTGGCTGCGTGTGAGGTGTGGTGGCTGCGTGTGAGGTGCACTGGCTGGGAATTGAACCCGGGTGTCCCACATGGAAGGCAAGAATTTTACCATTCAACCACCACTTCCCTCTACACCCACGTACAGGGGCTTCATTACCGGCCCTGGATGGTACTTCCATCCTAAATGGTAACATGGGATCAGCCTTGGACATTTACAGCTCTGAGCAAGGCAAGACGCTTTTAGAGACCATTGCTTGAATGCAAAGCCAATATAGACAGGTTTTGGGTTCCCTTTCTGTGCAGAGAAGACCTCTCTCAAGGAAACCATGTCCACTACAGTGATTTCTTTATTGGTTTCTGTGTACAAGGAAGTTGGACTTTGCTGAGTGTTGCAATCAAAACAGTCATGTTTGTCTCTGTGTGCTCACAGGCTTGGAGAGCAAGGAAACTTTGGAACGCAATGTGACTTCAGAAGTGCTTGCTTCCCTTTTAATTTTGCAGAGAAGAATGCAGAAGGCAGATCTAGATCTGTAGTCAAATCTCTGAAGCCTCAGTGATCCCAGCCCTCCTAACATGGGGGCCACAGCCTGTGATGTGCTCAGCTCTGTGGAACCAACACAAGTAGGAGGCATACTCCCTACCCTTCAGATGTTTCCAAGCCTGAGTGGGAAGACAAAACCAGTACCTATAAAACAGCTAGATCCCTAAGTGGCGCAATGAGTTTGCACCCAACTGCTAACCTAAAGGTTGGTGGTTCCAACCTACCCAGTAGTAACATGGAAGAAAAGTCCTGGTGATCTGCTTCCATAAGGATTACAGCCAAGAAAACCCTATGGAGCAGCTCTACTCTGTAACACATGGGGTCACCATGAGTCAGAATCAACCGAACTAGGTGGCCACTAACAGCAAGAACAACAACATAAAACAATTAGAGAACAATTAAATATGAAATTACACGGTATTCTCTGCCACCTCAAAGAAGACAACCAGTGTGGGTGAGAAAGGCAGAGGACCAACTTGATCTTAAGCTGGGGTTAGAAATGACAGTCGAGGATCAAGCAAGGCAGAGGGAAGCCCCAGGATAATATGAAGCTTTGTTGTCGTTGTTAGGTGGCCTTGAGTCGGTTCCGACTCATAGCGACCCTATGCACTACAGAACGAAAACTGCCCGGTCCTGCGCCATCCTTAGAATCGTTGTTATGCTTGAGCTCATTGTTGCAGCCACTGTGTCAATCCACCTCGTTGAGGGTCTTCCTCTTTTCCACTGACCCTGTGCTCTGCCAAGCATGATGTCCTTCTCCAGGGACTGATCCCTCCTGACAACATGTCCAAGGAATGGAAGACTCAGTCTTGCCATCCTTGCTTCTAAGGAGCATTCTGGTTGTGCCTCTTTCAAGACAGATTTGTTCATTCTTTTGGCAGTCCATGGTATATTCAACATTCTTCGCCAACACCACAATTCAAAGGCATCAATTCTTCTTCGGTCTTCCTTATTCATTGTGCAGCTTTCACATGCATATGATGCGATTGAAAATACCATGGCTTGGGTCAGGCACACCTTAGTCTTCGGGGTGACATCTTTGCTCTTCAACACTTTAAAGAGGTCCTTTGCAATGCATCTTTTGATTTCTTGACTGCTGCTTCCATGGCTGTTGATTGTGGATCCAAGTAAAATGAAATCCTTGACAGCTTCAATCTTTTCTCCATTTATCATGATGTTGCTCATTGGTCCAGTTGTGAGGATTTTTGTTTTCTTTATGTTGAGGTGCAATCCATACTGAAGGCTGTGGTCACTGATCTTCATCAGTAAGTGCTTCAAGTCCTCTTCACTTTCAGCAAGTAAGGTTGTGTCATCTGCATAATGCAGGTTGTTAATGAGTCTTCCTCCAATCCTGATGCCCCCTTCTTCTTCATATAGTCCAGCTTCTCAGATTATTTGCTCCGCATACAGATTAAATAGGTATGGTGAAAGAATAGAACCGTGACGCACACCCTTCCTGACTTTAAACCAATCAGTATCCCCTTGTTCTGTCCGAACAACTGCCTCTTGATCTATGTAGGTTCCTCATGAGCACAATTAAGTGTTCTGGAATTCCCATTCTTTGCCATGTTATTCATAGTTTGTTATGATCCACACAGTTGAATGCCTTTGCATAGTCAATAAAACACAAGTAAACATCCTTCTGGTATTCTCTGCTTTCAGCCAGCATCCATCTGACATCAGCAATGATATCCCTGGTTCCACATCCCCTTCTGAATCCAGCCCGAATTTCTGGCAGTTCCCGGTCAATGTACTGCTGCAGTTGTTTTTGAATGATCTTCAGCAAAATTTTGCTTGCATGTGATATTAATGATATTGTTCTATAATTTCCACATCCGGTGGAATCACCTTTCTTGGGAATAGGCATAAATATGGATCTCTTCCAGTCAGTTGGCCAGGAAGCTGTCTTCCATATTTCTTGGCATAGACGAGTGAGCACCTCCAGTGCTGCATCTGTTTGTTGAAACATCTCAATTGATATTCCATCAATTCCTGGAGCCTTGTTTTTCGCCAGTGCCTTCAGAGCAGCTTGGACTTCTTCCTTCAGTACCATCGGTTCCTGATCATATGCCACCTCTTGAAATGCTTGAATATCAACTAATTCTTTTTGATATAATGACTCTGTACTCCTTCCATCTCCTTTTGATGCTTCCTGCGTCGTTTAAAATTTTCCCCATGGCATCCTTCACTATTGCAACTCGAGGCTTGAATTTTTTCTTCAGTTCTTTCAGCTTGAGAAACGCTGAGCATGTTCTTCCCTTTTGGTTTTCCATCTCTAGCTCTTTGCACATGTCATTATAATACTTCAGTTTGTCTTCTCGAGATGCCCTTTGAAATCTTCTGTTCAGTTCTTTTACTTCATCAATTCTTCCTTTTGCTTTAGCTGCTCGATGCTCAAGAGCAAGTTTCAGAGTCTCCTCTGACATCCATCTTGGTCTTTTCTTTCTTTCCTGTCTTTTCAGTGACCTCTTTCTTCATGTATGATGTCCTTGATGTCATTCCACAACTCATCTGGTCTTCGGTCACTAGTGTTCAATGTGTCAAATCTATTCTTCAGATGGTCTCTAAATTCAGGTGGGATATACTCAAGGTCATATTTTGGCTCTCGTGGACTTGCTGTGATTTTCTTCAGTTTCAGCTTGAACTTGCATATGAGCAGTTGATGGTCTGTTCCACCATCGGCCCCTGGCCTTGTTCTGACTGATGATATTGAACTTTTCCATCGTCTCTTCCCACAGATGTAGTCAATTTGATTTCTGTGTGTTCCATCTGGTTAAGTCCATATGTATAGTCACCGTTCATGTTGGTGAAAGAAGGTATTTGCAATGAAGAAGTTGTTGGTCTTGCAAAATTCTATCATTCGATCTCCAGTACTGTTTCTGTCACCACGGCCATATTTTCCAACTACTTATCCTTCTTCTTTGTTTCCAACTTTCGCATTCCAATCGCCAGTAATTATCAATTCATCTTGATTGCATGTTCGATCAATTTCAGACTGCAGCAGCTGATAAAAATCTTCTATTTCTTCATCTTTGGCCCTAGTGGTTGGTGAGTAAATTTGAATAATAGTAGTATTAACTGGTCTTCCTTGTAGGCATGTGGATATTATCCTACCATTGACAGCATTGTACTTCAGGATAGATCTTGAAATGTTCTTTTTGACGATGAATGCAACACCATTCTTCTTTGAGTTGTCATTCCCAGCATAGTAGACTATATGATTGTCTGATTCAAAATGGCCAATACCAGTCCATTTCAGCTCACTAATGCCTAGGATATTGATGTTTATGCGTTCCATTTCGTTTTTGATGATTTCCAATTTTCCTTGATTCATACTTCGTACATTCCAGGTTCCAATTATTAATGGATGTTTGCAGTTGTTTCTTTTCATTTTGAGTCGTGCCACATCAGCAAATGAAGGTCCCGGAAGCTTTACTCCATCCACGTCATTAAGGTCAACTCTACTTTGAGGAGGCAGCTCTTCCCCAGTCATCTTTTGAGTGCCTTCCAATCTGAGGGGCTCATCTTCCAGCACTATATCAGACAGTGTTCTGCTGCTATTCATAAGGTTTTCACTGGCTAATGGTTTTCAGAAGTAAACTGCTGAGTCCTTCTTCTTAGTGTCTTAGCCTGGAAGCTCAGCTGAAACCTGTCCTCCATGGGTGACCCTGCTGGTATCTGAATACCAGTGGCATAGCTTCCAGCATCACAGCAACATGCAAGCCCCCACAGTACGACAAACTGACAGACACATGGGGGAATATGAAGCTTAGAAGAAGCAAAGACCCTCGCCGCCCACAACATGTAGTCAGAATCCCCCACCTCTCTTTCCTGTTCCATCTCTTGCCCCTTCTTCGTGCACCCAGGCCATACCAACCTTCCTTTCCTATGGGGTTCTGACCATGCCTTTTCTTGCACACCTGTCTCTCTTTATGCTCCCTTTCTGGAATTCCTGTTCCGTTTCTTACAAACCATCTCAAGTGGTACCTTCTCCAATGGAGACCTCTCCTATTAACCCCCTACCCCATCCTCAAGCAGTGTTGGAGAGTCCCTCCTCTGTCCTCCATTGCTCCCTATATAAACCCCTATTGCAGTTCTTATCACCTGTATTGCCCCAGGTCTTTTTGCCCCATTCACCGAGGCAGGGCTGTGTCTTAGTCATATCAGGATTCCCTGAGCCAAATTTGGTATCTGGCATAGGGGAGGCATTTGAGAAATGACTCTTGATTGAAATTCAGCCATCTAGAGGGTACAGTGAATCACCTCACCTGCTTGGAGCAGGTCTGGGTTAAGTGATATTCAAATTTAAGGTTCAATAAATTAGGTAGAGCCAAATCACAGAGACCTGGAGGAATTTGAATTTAATGCAGAAGCAGTGCTCAATACCTTAGCAGCCAGGCTGCTCTCAGAATGGAATACAAGGACCTCTTGATCTGGCCTCAGAGTGTCCTCTCCAGCCTCACCTCCCACAAGCTCCCATCTGGAACTCCACTCTTTCACCTCTGAGTACTTCAGCAGCAACTGTGCTCCCCGGCCTGGACTCTGCTCTTTGACCACGCTGGTTGGCAGCCTCTGCCAGGCATACCCACTGCTATCCCTAGCCTACTCCTCTTGCCCCTTAGGACTCAATGTCTGGACCCTTCCGGTGTAGAGGTCCCCTCAGGCTATGCTGGGCATCCTCCTCCAGCAGGTACCACCCCCTCTTGTGGCTGCCTGTTACTAGGCCATGCATGAATGCTAACTTCCCCAAGGCAGTGATTGGGTTTAGTCCTTGACTCCCCTTATTAGCTGCTATGGTTCCTGGGAGATAGTGCCCAATAAACATATATTGGATGGAAGCCTGAACCAGGGTGATGAGAATGTAAAAGGAAGGACAAATCTAAGAGACGTTTGGAAGGAAGAAATACGGGACTTGGTGATTAGCTATTCAGAGGCAGTAAACCAGAGGGTTGGCTTGCAACCTGCAAGGTTGGTAGAGGTGGTGCCATGCAATAGTTGGGTCTGTGGCGCAGGGAGAGGGCCACTTATATGCCTCTGAGTGTCGTACAAAATGTTTTTGTGTGTTTTTTTCTGGAGGACTTTCAAAATTTAAAATACATTAAATCACTTTGGGACATAGTCAATCTGAAGTTATAATAGAACAACCAAGTAGAGACATCCTTTAATCACTCAGAAATATACATAATAAGAAGCTCAGACCAAGCAAAGGCACCTGCTGCCCACAAGATGCAGTTCAAATTCCCTGACTCCTGTTAATGCTGCTGGGGATGAGGGGCCGTGATGGTTCAGTGGTAGAATTTTCACCTTCCATGCAGGAGACCCGAGTTTAATTCCCAGCCAGTACACCCCAGCGCAGCCACTGCCCGTCTGTCAGTGGAGGCCTGTATGTTGCTATGATGGCGAACAGATTTCAGCAGAGCTTCCAAACTAAGATGGACTAGGAAGAAAGGCCTGGCAATCTACCTCTGAAAATCAGCCAATGAAAACCCTGTGGATCACAACAGTCCATGGACTCACTGTGAGTTGGGGGCCAATCTCACAGCAGCCAACAACAACAACAGAGTCAGGACAGGGAGACCCTGGGAAGTGCCGTGAGGACTGCCTGACTTGTGAAAGCACACGCAGTCACTGAGAAAAGACGCCTAAAGCTGAGAGCAGTGTCTTGGGGAAAACCTACAAGCCAGGGGAATAGGAGAAGGAGAAGGACGTGGTAAGAAACGGAAAGATAGGAAGAAAATCAGGGAAGCCAAGGGAGAAGATGTTTCTAGAAGAAATCGGTGCTTAAAGCTGTCAGTTGCTAAAAAGAGAACGAGGAGGTTCAGACAAGAAAAGACAAAAAGGAGGTGAACTTCAGGAGGGGCACTCCCGTAGGAAAGGCAAATCTCAAGGGGTTAAAAGAGGGCTAGTGTGTAGGCAGTGGAAACACTGGATGGTCTCTTAGACTTCCTGTCTGAGGAATTTGGCTCTGAAAGGAAGGATAGATTGCCCTGAAACAAGAAGGGCGTGGCGGCTGGGTCAAGAGAATGCCCTGGTGGCACAGTGGTTAAGAGCTTGGCTGCTAATCAAAAGGTCGGCAGTTCGACGCCACCAGCTGCTCCTTGGAAACCCTGTGAGGCAGTTCTACCCTGTCCTAAAGGGTCGCTGTGAGTCGGGATCAACTCGATGGCAGCAGGTTTGTAGTAAGAGAAATCTGACCACATTTAATGCAGAAGGGAAGGAACCTTTTTCTACTAAAGGAATATGGACAAACACCCCTCTTCACATTGCATTCCTCCTCCCGCAACACACATATCCCAGAGAACTCCCTTTTGTGGTAATTCCAAAGTTGTGATATTGTTAAATCCAACGATAGGATGTTGCAATCCTGAAACGATTGATTCTCACCTCACTGGCCTGCGGTGAACGTCTCTCAGGTGCTCCCAGTCCTGACTTTCCTTCATAACGATGCCGGCCAGACGTTTTTCTCCTTTCCTGGGCACAAATTACTGGCAACAGTAATAACAGCAAGCACATAGGTGGTATATCCTGAGCCAGACACTGTCTGACTGCCTATGAGGTGGGTATTGTTATTAGTCACATTTTTCAGATGGTGAAAAGGAGGTCCAGGGGATTCACCTGGTAACACGGAGTGCTAAGTGGTGAGCCTGAAACTCAGGGCTCTAGAAACTCGGACAAACTCAAGATGTCAGGCTTCAGGGTCCATGTGCTTAAATCACCTGCCAAATTCAAGATAAGCAAGTTTGTACTTGAATGTAGGTTGAGGTTCGTGCTTCTGACACTGCTACAGGACTCACAGATCTAGCTGAGAACATGGTTTGCCAATGTCAAACCAAAAAAAAACCAAGCTGCCATCAAGTCAACTCCAACTCGTGACAACCCCACGTGTGTGAGAGCAGAACGGTGCTTCATAGGGTTTTTAATGGCTGCTTTTTCAGAAGTAGATTGCCAGGTCTTTCTTCCAGTGTGCCCCTGTGTGGATCTGTTAGCAGTCAAGCACTTAACCGTTTGCACCACTGAGGAACTCTGTCCAACATCATGAAACTAGTTAACTGTCTGGGTTGAACCCGCTTTAATAGTCAATGTGATGGTTAAGGTTGTGTGTCAACTTGGCCGGGCCATGATTCTCAGTGGTTTGGCAGTTACGATGTAGCTTGGCAGTCATGTAATGATATAATCACCTCCATATGAGATCTGATATATTGTGATCACCTCCGTGATGTGTTCTGCTGTGAGTAGCCAGCCAGTTGGAAGGGAGTTTCCTTGGGGGTGTGGCCTGCATTCAATATAGGTGGATTTTCTGGCAAGGCTCACAGGCTCTTGCTCACTCTGGATCCCACAGCAGGCTCCTGTTCATCTGACCGCCTGTTCTTGGGACCTGAGCTAGCAGCTTACCTGCCAATTTTGGGATTCATCAGCCTCTGAAGCCTGTGAGCCAGCGGCCTACTATCTTACCTGCCGATCTTGGCATTCCTTGACCTCCACAGCCTTGAGCAAGAGGCCTGCTTTTTGACATGGAGATCTTGGATTCATCAGTCCCTGCAGCTATGTGAGTCAGGAACAGCCTCCAGCTTGACCCACAGACATGGGACTTCCCAGCCTCTACAACTGTGTGAGCCATTTCCTTGATATAAATCTCTCTCTACATATATATTTATATGCTTCGCTGGTTTTACTTCTCTAAAGAACCCAATCTAGGTCAGTCAATAAATAATTTCACAGTCAACATATAATCTACCAAGTACAAGGCATTACAAGAGACCCCAAAATATGAGCTACATGTCTCCTCTCATTTAATCTTCATAACCACTCCATTTCACTGAGAGGGAGACTGAGCCAGGATTTGAACTCAGACAGTCACAATAAAGGTATAATCTCAAACCACTTTCAGCCCAGAGTTGCCATGATCTGAGGTTCCTCCTCACCATGGTTAGTGACATAACTAGCTCTAGGTAGTTGCAAGGCTAACTTTTCTTTCCCTGCATGTAAAATGAAAGGGTGGAATGTATAAATCTCTACCTTGCTTAGGTGTACAAGAAATGCTGCCTCTTAATATTTATTTCTACCATTCATCTGTCAGTGTGTTGTACCATGGCGCCTTGTGTGTTGCTATGATGCTGGAAGTCATGCCATCACTATTTCAGCTGAGCTTCCAGACTAAGACAGACTAGGAAGAAAGGCCTGGAGCTCTGCCTCTGAAAATTAGCCAGTGAAAATCCTAAGAATGACAGCAGAACTTTGTCTGGAAGATGAGCCCCCAGGTTGGAAGGCACTTAATATCCACAGTGGCCACAACAATAGACTCCAGGGTATCAATGATCACAAAGATGGCACAGGACAGGGCAGTGTTTGATTCTGTTGTATATAAGGTCGCAGGAGGCAGAGCCCACGTAAAGGCAATTAACAACAACAATAATATTTTGGAGGTTCCATCTCACTGGGCTGGCGATAATAGAACAATTTTGAGATCTTATTGCTATGAGTCGGAATCAACTGATGGCACTGGGTGGGTATGCATAGCCAAGGCCTCAGGGGCAAAGGTGGGGGCCAGGGCGTCTCCTGCTCCTCAGTCTGGTCCACACAGGTTACCATGGAGCACGCCCTCGCCCTGTCCCTTCGGCACCCCTTCAGGCCTGGCAGGGCTCTGCTGCTTCTGAACCATGTGGCCATTCCTTCCCAGGGTCTCCCTAGAGTCTTTGCTTCCACTTTTCTCTTCAGATTTCCTCCAAGCTTCTCTACTTCTACCCACCAGCCTCCCTTCTCCTGGCAAAGCCTCTCTATCCTCTGGTCCTAAGGCCTTACTTGGGAAATCAAAGCCAGAAGAACCTGCAAGCTGCTTCTCTGTACAGCATCGCCGTGTACCTGCCATGCACGATAACGGGGAGCCTGCTCCCTCCTAGAGGTGGGGGTGGGGGTGGCCAGGGAGAGGTGGAAATCCAAGGAAGGGGTAAGTTTTCTAATCTCAAAATGTTATCCAACCACAGAAGCCATCCCCTCTGAGAGCAGATTCTCAGGGAAAAAGCTATTTAAGGCTAAGGAGCCCTGGTGGTACAGTGGTTATAACCCTTGGCTCCTCAACAAAAGGTCGGCAGTTTAAACCCACCAGCTGCTCTGTGGGAGAAAGACGTGGCAACCTGCTTCCGTAAGGATTACAGCCTTGGAAAGCCTATGGGGCAGTTCTGCTCTGTCCTATAGGGCCGCTGTGAGTCTGAATCAACTCATCAACAACAGGTTAAGACCAGGGTATATATGGATCCGTGTTTGTCCAGTACAGAAGTAATATTATTTTCCACTGTAGATTTTCAAGATCCTCAGGCTTGCAAATTTGCGAAGACGAAGGCTGAATGTACCCTGGTCTATGATTTCTGTCACGATACTCGGCAAGTTTCATTGGATAATTTCAGAGTTAACAAGTATGTGAAAATGCTGTCAATTCAAACTCGCCATGATACACATGCAGAAATGAGGACAAGGAAAGTTACACTTGTCAAGGACCCCAGATAGTGACAAAAGGGGCACTAAAACCAGTGGCCATCAAGTAGACCCAGACCTGTGGCAACCCCATGTGTGTCAGAGAAGAACTGTGCTCCATAGAGTTTCCAATGGCTGTTTTTTTCATAGTTTGCCAGGCCTTTCTTCCGAGGCACCTCTGGGTGGATTCCAACCTCCAACCTTTCAGTTGACAGCCGAGTGCAGTATAACATTTTGCACCTCCCAGGGACTCCAAAACCAAACCAAACCCATTGCCATTGAGTTGATTCCAACTCGTAGTGACCCTATAGGACAGAGTAGAACTGCCCCAGAGAGTTTCCAAGGAGTGCCTCGTGGATATGAACTGCCAACCTCTTGGTTAGCAGCCGGAGCACTTAACCACTGTGCCACCAGGGTTTCTAGAACCTAGGTTTCCCATCTCCCAGCCCAGAGCTTTCGCCATGACCTCATGTATCTTGGAAGTAACCACCACCGGTAGGATGGAGCCCAGTGTCTGGTAGACTCCTTGCCTCAGCCCCTTCCCCCCCTCAGAAGGGAGCACAGCCTCCCGAGCAGCCCACCCGGCGCAGCCTCCACGCGCCATGAACCTCCTGCAGGGCTGGGGATGCACGTGACAGGGACATGTGCTGCCCGCAGGGAAGGGTTTGCTATCCAGCCTCTGCCCACCCTGCTGCACAGCCCCTCAGGCACAGCCAATGAAATCATCTCCCCTTTTACCTCCGAGCCTAGCTGGCCTGGGGCTGGGAGTCTCCTCCCAACTTCCTCCCTCTCCCTTCCAGGTTTCACCTCTCACCTTGGGGTCATCTCCCTCTGCCACAGAACAGATTTGATCTTACCAGACTATGGAGATTTCCTGATGCTTTTGTTAGCACTGTACAGACCACGGGTCCCTCCCAGGACAGTTCTCAAGGGTCTTATGATCTCTCTTGGCATTGTGGTTCTCTGTGTCTTAACCAATCACAGTTTAATAGGGTTTCTCTTCCCCATACTTCCTCCCCAACTGTTTCCAGTTTACATCACATGCTGAGTGTTGTTCACGGCTCCTAACAGATTGACTGTGCCCTTGCTTTCTGGCAATGCGGACTTCCCAGCGCGCCTGGACTCAGGCTACCTGACCTTGCCTTTGTTCCTCTTTCTTGGTAATTTACTCTGCCCTTCAACGCCTGGTTTAGCTGAGTTGCATTCAGGGAGGATGTCAGAGCCTCGGATGTTAATTTTCTAATCAAGAATATTGGCACTGCCTGAACCTAGACACAGGTCCAACAACAATGGCAACAAAAATAAAAAACAAACCTGTTGCTGTGGAGTTGATTCCAACTAATGGCGATCCCATGTGTTACAGAGTAGAACTATAATCTTGGCTGTAATCTTTATGGAAGCAGATCGCCTGGCCTTTCTTCTGCGGAGCTGCTGGGTACATTTGAACTGCCAATCTTTAGGTTGGAGCAGAAACTGTTTGTGCTACCCAGGATTGCTGTCAAGCTGGGTTCTCTAGAGAAACAAAACTAGTGAACTGTGTATGTAGAGAGAGAGAGAAGCAGCATATATACATAGAGAAATTTATCTCAAGGAAATGGCTCACATGATTGTAGAGGCTGGCAAGTCCCAAGTCTGTGGTGACGCATCAGGCTGGAGACTTCTCCTGACTCACATAGCTGCAGGGGCTGACGAACCCAAGATTAGCAGGTCAGACAGAAAGCTGCTGGCTCACGGTCTGTGGAGGCTGACGAACCCAAGACTGGCAGGTAAGGTAGCAGACTACTGACCCACAGGCTGTGGAGGCTGACGAATCCCAAGATCAACAGGCAGTACAGCAGGCCACTGGCTCAAGTACCAAGAACCAGAGGTCAGATGACGATGAGCTGGATGCAGGCTCCAGGGCAAGCGAATGAACTTTGCCAGAATGTCCATATATATACTGGATGCAGGCCACAGCCCTGAGGAAACTCCCCTTGCAATTGATTGGCTGATCACATTGGATCACATCATGAATGGTGACTACATCATTACATAACTACCAAACCACTGAGAATCATGGCCAGCCAAGTTGACACACAACCTTAACGATCACAGTCCACACCTGTCAACTTGGCACCTGTACACCTCTCCTTAAACCATACACAATCTCTAAATAAAGAAAATGACAAAGTCATACTTGCACCTAGCATGATACAACTAACATGCATACAACCAAACTAGCCCTAGCCCCGTTTGCATCTTGTATTTTATAAGTGAATAAAACAAAAATATTTGATGCATACATACAAGGAAGAAGTACTCAACAATTACAGTCCTCATTTCTGCAACTGGTCATATGGTCGTAAGTAGTATTTAGAACTACCTTCATTGGTTGGGTTCATAGTGGTTAAGAGCTACTGCTATTAACCAAAATGTTGGCAGTTTGAATCCACCAGCCACTCGCTGGAAACCCGATGTCTTGTAGCATCGCTATGAGTCAGAATCAACTCGATGGCAACGGTTTTGGGTTTTTTTGGTTTTCTTCCACCACCTATTCCATATTCCCTTTACCCTCAACAAGCTTCTCAGCTGGTCATGGTTCTTTGCCTGGTGAGGTGACCCAAGCCTTCATCCCTGAAGGGTCTGGATCATTAGCAGTCATGTTGGAATTGGGTTGCTGAAGTTTTCCATTGACTTTAATCACAGTGCATGGTAGTACTAAGAGACACCCTAAACGGTCTCCTTATTCCAGACATACTCTTTTTTACCTTTGTTTTGCAACACCATTCCAATTTGCCCTTGGTAGTGAGGATCAATCACACCAGCCAGTACAATAACTCTGTTCTTTGCCTGTTGATCCGGAGGCATAAGGAGCCCAAAGTGGTCAAGTGGCGTTCTTAATTTCCAGTTTAATGGAATCCATTTGTGTCTCCAGGTGGGAGCATTCCTTGCTTTGGAACTAAGACCTCTAGACCTGCAGATCATAGGGTCACAGGGATGGGAAGCAAAAATTTTGCCAGTGGGTCACTAGTGGTAATAGTGAGTGGTGTCACTCCCATTTCCACCCCTTGATTCCTGGAACTGTAAATTTTGGCTGTGGGAAAAACAGCACTATATATTGGATGCTGGTTTAGAGAATATACAGCTTCCCAGAGAACATTTCCCCAACCCTGCAAAGTGTTGCCACCTAGCTGGCACCATAATTGTGTCTTTAGAAGGCCATGCCATAGTTCTATTAAGCCAGCTGCTTCAGTATGCTGGGGAACAGAGTAAGACCAATGAATTCCAGGAGCCACTGCTGCACTTTATTTGCTATGAAGTGTGTCCCTTGATCTGCGGCAATGCTGTGTGGGATACCATGATGATGGATAAGGCATTCTGTGAGTCCAAGGATGGTAGTTTTGGCAGAAGCATTGCATGCAGGGAAGGCAAATCTGTCCCAGACTGTCTATCCCAGTAAAAACAAAATGCTGCCCATCCTGTGATGGAAGTGGTCCAGTGTAATCAACCTGCCACCAGGTTGCTGGCTGATCACTCGAGGAATGGTGCAATATCGGGGACTCAGTGTTCGTCTCTGTTGCTGGCAGATTGGGCACTCAGCAGTGGCTATAGCTAAGTTGGCCTTGGTGAGTGAAGTCCATGTTGCTAAGCACTTGTATAACCTCCACTCCTGCCACCATGTCCCACTTTGTTTATGAGCCCATTGGGCAATGACAGGAGAGACTGGGGAAAGAAGATGACCGGTTTTCACAGAATGCATTGTCCTATCCACTTCGTTGTTAAAATCCTCCTCTACTGAGGTCACCCTTTGGCCCATTCAAAGAGATCTATCCACATACCTCTTCCCCATACCCTGTCTCTGATTTTCCAATCATGTTTCTTCTAAGTCCCTGACCATCCAGCCAAACTATTGGCAACAGCCCATGAATCAGTATACAATTGCATATCAGGCCATTTCTCCTTCCAAACAACCAGGTGCACTGCTCGAAGTTCTGCCCACTGGGAGGATATCCTTTACCCTGTCCTTCAGGGAGATCCCAGAAAGTGGCTGTAGTGCTGCCTCTGTCCATTTTTGAGTGTTGTTGTTAGTTCCAACTCATAATGACCCTATGTACAATAGAACAAAACACTGCCTGGTCCTGTGCCATGCCCACAATCGTTGTTATGCTTGAGCCCATTGCTGCAGCCACTGTGTCAGTCTATCTCATTGAGGGTCTTCCTCTTTTTCATTGACCCTGTACTTTACCAAGCATGATGTCCTTCTCCAGGGACTGATCCCTCCTGACAATATGTCCAAGGTATGTAAGACACAGTCTCCCCATCCTTGCTTCTAAGGTGCATTCTGGTTGTACTTCTTCCAAGTTAGATTTGTTCGTTCTTTTGGAATTCCATGGTATATTCAATATTCTTCGCCAACACCACAGTTCAAAGGCGTCAATTCTTCTTTGGCCTTCCTTATTCATTATCCAGCTTTCACGTGCATGTGATGTGATTGAAAATAACATGGCTTGGATCAGGCGCACCTTAGTCTTCAAGGTGACGTCTTTGCTTTTCAACACTTTAAAGAGATTTTTTGCAGCAGATTGACTGCAGCTTCCATGGGTATTGATTGTGAATCCAAGTAATATGAAATCCTTGACAACCTCAGTCTTTTCTTCATTTATCATGATGTTGTTTATTGGTCCAGTTGTGAGGGTTTTTGTTTTCTTTATGTTGAGCTGCAATCCATACTTTTGAGTGGTGGCTGCATATTTTGCAGAACCATCTGTAAACCAGGCATGAGTTTTCTCTTCCTCAGGCAAATGATCATAAGGTACTCCCCGTGAGGCCACAGGTGTGGACTGGGGAAGGGCAGGTAATATGACAGGAATGGGACCATACCATGAGCGTTTGGGCCACTTCCGCATACAACTTGTGTCTTCAGGTCCTGCTTGAGCCCAATCTTGTGTATACCACTTCCACTTAATGACGGAGTGCTGCTGTGCATGTCCAACTTCATGACTCTTTGGCTCAGACAACACCCAGTTCATGATGGGCAGCCCAGGTTGCATAGTGACGTTGTCCCATGGTTAAGTGTTCAGTCTCTGCTAACGTCCTATAAGAAGCCAAAAGCTATTTCTCTAAAGGGGAGTAGTTATCTGCAGAAGATGGCAGGGCTGTACTCCAAAATCGTAAGGGTCACACTGTGATTTACCCATAGGAGTGTCCTAAAGACTCCAAACAGCATCTCTATCAGACACTTCAAGAACTCTTGAATCAGCTGGATCATATGGTCCAAGTGGCAGAGCGGCTGGCGTAGCAGCATGAACCTGTTGCAAAACCGTTTCTTTTTCTGGGCCCCATTCAAAACTAGCAGCTTTTCAAATTACTTGATAAATAGGCCGGAATAATGCACCAAAATAAGGGCTATATCTCCAAAACCCAACAAAGCCCACCAGGCATTGTGCCTCCTTTTTAATTGTAGGAGAGGCCAGATGCAACAACTTATCCTTCACTTTAGAAGGACTATCTTGACCTGCCCCACACCACTGGATTCCTAGAAATTTCACTGAGGTGGAAGGCATGTGAATTTTTATGGGATTAATTTCTCACCTTCTAACATACCACGTTTTACCAATATGTCCAGAGTCACTGATACTTCTTCCTTACTAGGCCCAATCAGCATAATGTCATCCATGTAATGGACCATTGTGAAGTCTTACAGAAGGGAAAGGCAATCAAGGTCCCTGTGGACTAAGTTATGACATAGGGCTGGAGAGTTCATATACCCTGAGGTAGACAGTGAAGGTGTATTGCTGGCCTTGCCAACTGAAGGCAGACTCCTTCTGATGTTCCCTTGAAACCAGAATCAAGAAAAAGGCATTGGCCAGCTCAATAGCTGCAAACCGGGTATGAGGAAATGTACTAATTTGCTCAAGCAATGAAATCACATCTGGAACAGCAGCTCTGTGTAGTCACCACCTGGTTAAGTTTACGATGATCCACTGTCATTCTCCAAGATCCATCTGTTTTTTGCACAGGCCAAATAGGCTAGTTGACTGAGGATGTGGCAGTCCTTGATGGTGGCAGTAATCTCTGCAGTCACTCCAGGAATGCGGTATTGCTTTTAGTTTACGATTTTCCTAGGTAGGGGCAGTTCTCATGGCTTCCACTTGGCTTTTCCTATCGTAATAGCCATTACTTCACTTGTCAGTAATCCAGTGTGGGGATTCTGCCAGTTGCTGAGTATATCTCCTCCCATTATGCATTCTGGACTGGGAGAAATCACTACAGGATGAGTTCGGGGACCCACTAGACCTACTGTGAGACGAACTTGAGCTACTTCATTAATAACCTCACCTCCGTACGCCCCTACTCTGACTGGTGGGCCACAGTGACATTTTGGATATCTTGAAATTAGTGTCAGTTCAGAGCCAGTATCCAGTAATTTCCCAAAAGTCTGATTATTTCTTTTTCCCCAATGAACAGTCACTGTCATAAAAGGTCATAGATCCCTTTGGGGGAAGGCTGGGAAAAAGGTTAACAGTATAAACTTTTGATGGTGTGGTGGGGTCCTTCCTCAAGTGGATCCAGCCTCCCCTTCATTCAAGGATTTGTGGGTCTGTAAACTGGCTCAAGCCTAAGAATTGATTGGGGGCCGTGACTACATATTCTGATGGTTTGAGTTAGACTGTGGTTCACTTCACCTAGAATTCTTCCACTTGTACAGATCAAGTAAATATTTAGTAGATTTCCTATCTATTTCACTTCTAGGGATACCATGACTAAGTAACCCATGCTGCAAGCCCATATGAGTCAGACTGTTCTGATTACTGCTTTGACTCCGCTGTCCATTACAGTAACCCTGCTCACCTTGTCTTTGTGGACTGGGTGCTGCTACTTGGCCCCTGCTACCACAGGGTTCAATCAGCCTCCTTGTAGTTAAAAAAACAAAACAAAACAAAAAACCAAACCCGTTGCTGTCAAGTTGATTCCGACTCGTAGCGACCCTATAGGTCAGAGTAGAGCTACCCTGTAGAGTTTCCAAGGAGCGCCTGGTGGATTCAAACTGCCGACCTTCTGGTTAGCAGACATAGCACTTAACCACTACGCCACCAGGATTTCTCATTGTAGCTAGGTGTCTTAATTCAGTTAGGGCTGCTCCCACTGTCAAATCTGACTTACATAAACTAGCAATCACATCAGTGTTCAAGGATGCTGGGCTCCCTTCACAAATTTGTTCCTCACTGTTGTGGTAAAAGGTGTGTCCTCTGAGCACTCCAGGTGTCAAGCTGTAGGTCTAACCTGATAAATCCGCTCTAACATACTAATTTCCATAAGCCTTTGGTTACCCTCTTCTATAATATACCAAGGCAGGTCTGGTACTTCAACTTGATTTACTGTGGGCCACCATGTAATCCATGCTTCAATAAACTAGCCAAATAAACTATAGATCCTTTCCTAAACTCTTGAACTGAAACAATGAATGAAGAATTTGTGCTTAGTGGACCCATATCAATAAACTCAGACTGATCCAACTTTATGTTCCTTGCACCATTATCCCACACCCTTAATAGCCATTCCCACACATATTCCCCAGGTTTCTGTTTGTACTTATTAGAAAAGTCAAGCAGTTCTTCTGGAGTGTAGCATACCTTCTCCTGGGTCACACTTTATACTTTCCCTTTTGGGGCTCTCTGGGACTTAAGCCTAGTTATAGGTCTAGAAGCAAAAATGGGTGGTGGGATTAGGGCCTGAGAACAATCAGCAATGTCTTGTAAGGCATCTACCTCAGGCGATGCCCCAGGTGATGACTCAGACATCGCCCAAGGTGATATCTCAGGCAAAGGCTCTTCAGACACAGCTGGGTTAATCTCATAAAATGGGGGTAAAGAGGCTAATAGTTTTACTGGGGAGGGTGGCTTAGCAGACAAAGTTGGAGTAATCTCTTCAGATGGGAGTAAGAGGGCTGGTTCTGTTGGCAGGAGTGATTCAACAGAATTTAGGGGCTCAGTGTCCCCAGCTTCCTGATTATCTGCCCATATGTCCCCAACCCAAGTTTCAGGATCCTATTTCTTCCTAATCAATGCTCTCACTTTAACTTCAGACACCATTTGAGGTTGGGAATCAGTTGGTGTTGTAATTCAGCCACTCTTAAAATAAGATTCTGGTTTTAGTTTTCAGCAATATCAGCTCTGTTACTATAAGAAATAAGCCTTCTTTCAGGGCACAAGTGGCAACATTGAGGTCTTTCATGCAGCGCTTGAGCTGTGACTCTGAAGCCCTGAGCTCATTCCTTTCTTTCACCACTTTGTCTAGCAAAAGTAGGACCAGCCAACCACCTTCCCTATACTTCTCATTTTGACAGAATTATAGAAAAGTATCAAAACATGTGATCACCCAGAGCCTCGCTTCTCACCAGTACTTGATCTATTGTGGTATTTTGCATATTAATATTACCCCTCGTGCTATGGATTAGCAGCACCATCTTTACTACTGGAGGCAGAGTCATCAGTGCCTTTAAGACTAGTCAGACTTGAGAACTAATTTAGAAAACGCATCCTTTTGATTTTGTTTTCCTAGAACCATTCTCAGTACCAGATGTCTTAGGCTAGGTTCTCTAGAGAAGCAAAACCAGTGTATTTATATGTACACCTATATAAGTGTATATATAAATATATACTTAAGTAGGTATATAAAAGTGTATATATAAATCAGACACATATATGTCTCATATATATATATATATACATAGAGTTACTTATATATGTATATAAAGAGATATATGTATATACTTGATTTATATATATATATAGAGAGAGAGAGACTTATGTATATATAGAGAGAGATTTATCTCAAGGAAATGACTCACATGGTTGTAGCAGCTGGCAAGTCCGAAGTCCATGGTCAGATGTCAGGCTGGAGGCCTTTCCTGACACGTAGCTACAGGGACTGATGAACCCAAGATTGGCAGGTCGGCAGGTGAGACAGAAGACCAGTGGCTCACAAGCTGTGGAGACTGATGAGTCCAAGATCAGCAGGTAAGATGGCAGTCTGCTGGCTCACAGGCTGCAGAAGCTGACGAATCCCAAGATTAGAAGATACTATGGCAAGCCACTGGCTCCAGTTCCAAGAACCGGAGGTCAGACAATGATAAGCATCCTGAACAGGCAAATGAGCTTTGCCAGAACGACCATATATACATATTGGATACAGGCCACATCCCCGAGGAAACTTGCATTACAACTGATTGGCTGATCACATCAGCTCTCATCACGGAGGATAACTACATCATTACATAACTGCCAAATTACAACATTACATAACTGCCATACTACATCATTATGTAACTGCCAAACCACTGAGAATCCTGGACACACAACCTTAACCATAACAGTTGCCATCCAGTCCATTCAGACTTGTGGCAACCCCTTGTGTGCAGAGTGAAACAACTCTATAGCATTTTTAAGGCTGTGACCTTTCTAAGGTAGATTGCCAGGCCTGTCTTCTGAGGTACCTCCCGGTGGGTTGAAGCAGGCAACCTTTCTGCTAGTAAGTGGTCCGGCACTTAACCATTTGTACCCCCAGGGACCAGCAGACACAGGTTGGGACGTTCAGTTGCTTGGTGAGCTACCTTTTCCCAAGGATTTCAAATATGTCCTGCTAGTTGTTAGCTTTTAATAATAGTTCTGAGAAAATGATTTATTTCCATGTAAGGTTTAAAACTATGCTTAAGAGTTTATAATGAGCAGACAAAAGGGAAGCCATTCTGTACCTACGCCATCTGGGTTTTCTATGTACTTTCTTGAGGATATCAGTGCCTCTGGTATGCTGCTGCTTTCATTGTTTCGTGGTGTTTGGGACCACCACCTGAAGACATTAAAGAAAGCAGGAGAAACTTTTGTGTAATTTTCCACAAGTGAAAAAAAAAAGAGAGAGAGAAACACCCCATCGTCACCATGTATTGAGAAATTCCATTTCCTTCTCTCACTCTTTCCCAATGAAGGTTCCTAAAAAGAATACATTTCTGGTAAGGGGCCGCTGGATAAATGATGTCTGCCCACTTACGCAAGGAGCCCTGGTAGTGCAGTGGTTAAAGCGCTTAGCTGCTAACAGAAAGGTAGATGATTTGAACCCACCAGTCACTCCGTGGGAGAAAGATGTGGCAGCCTGCTTCCAAAAAGATCACATCCTTAGAAAGCCTGTGGGGCGGTTCTCCTGTAGAGTTGCAATGAGTTGGAATAGACTCGGTGGCAGTGGGTTTGGGTTTTGGGCCCACGTAAACAAGCCAGTATGAGAGGATTATGCACGAATAACGGGATCCTCGGGTTGGGCGGGAAACCCTGGTGGTGTAGTGGTTAAGTGCTACGGCTACTAACCAAAAGGTTGGCAGTTCGAATCTGTCAGGCGCTCCTTGGAAACTCTATGGGGCAGTTCTACTCTGTTCTATAGGGTCGCTATGAGTTGGAATCGACTCAATGGCAGTGGGTTTGGTTTGGTTTTCTGGTTGGGCACTGGAGTGTCCTTGCTTGGAAAGCAGCTGTTAACGCTGCTGGGGAGGAGGGAGGCAGAAACCGTTACTGCCGTTTTATAGATGGTTAAACGGATGCTCAGAGAGACAGAGTACTTGCTCAGTGTCACACATCTATTCAGTTGTAGAGCTAGAATTTGAACTCAGCTACAAAGTTAGCTGTCACTTTGATCTTTCAAAAAAAAAATCAAAATTGTATAAAAAAAATAATTTTTTTTTTTTAAATTGTATACCAAACCAAAAAACCCATTGCCATCAAGTCAATTCCGACTCATAGCAATTCTATAGCACAGGGTAGAGCTGCCCCATAGGGTTTCCAAGGAGTCGCTGGTGGATTCAAACCGCTGACCTTTTGGTTAGCAGCCATAGATCTTAACCACGTCACCACCAGGGCTCTGAAAATTGTATACAGTGCAAAATAAATATAGAACCTCAAAGGCTGTGTGTGGGGGGATGTTGGGGCAATTGCTTTGAAGGTAAGAGCTCAGGAATTAAAGGCATGACACTTCAGTTTTCAAATTCAGTAGTGATCACCTCTCTCTCTGCTTTGGGAATGGCAGACCTGCCCAGGGCCCCTGTGTGCACTGTAAACATAAGCAAGCTATGGGAACTTCCCAGCAGAGCAGTGCTGAGAGCAACTCGTGGCCTCCACACCCCCCATTTCAGCCTCTCAGGGGCGATTCTGCCAGCTCCTCCTTGCCAGCTCCTCCTTTCCATCTCCTTTGTGTGCCCCCTGCCTGTCTCCAGGAGACACGCCTGTCCTGGAGCCAGAGAAATGGCACCCAAGTGCTCCTTTTTCTTTAGCTCCTAGTAAAACGACGTGGCTTGTCCAGTTCCCCCTCCTCAGAAGCTTCAAATGAATCTCCTTTGAGATACTATCTGATGCTTCACCCTTCAGGACTAATAAGAATTGAGGTGAATATAATACGGTCCCCCCTGTCAAAAGTGATCACGCAGCATCTTGGTCATACCCCAGCCCCAGGAGAATGAGGCAGCCTAGGTGGGCAGGGGGTAGTGAGCAGTGGGGTAAATAAAGCCATTTGCCATGGAGTCAATTCTGACTCATGGTGACCCCGTGGGTGTCAGAGCAAAACTCCAGGGTTTTCAATGGCTGATTCTTCAGAAGCAGATTGTTGGGCCTTTCTTCAGAGGAACCTTTGGGTGGACTCCAGCCGCCGACCTCTCGGTTAGTAGCCTAGTGCACTACCCAGGGACTAAGACCCAATAGTTACACAACGTCTCCCAGCACAGCCATGATTCCCCTAATCATACTGCTTAGAAACATCAGACTCCGATGGCCATCTTAGCTCTGTTTGTCTTCAGAAACCCAGAAGGCCTTTGGGTCTGCAGGTTCTCTGGTTCACAGGACAGGAGAGACAGTGGAATTGTCTTCAATTTTGTGTTTGCGTCCATGGTAACCATATGACCACAGAAATGTCAGGAAAGGGATTTCCTTACCACCACAGTGATAGGGAAAAAAGGACCGAGCAACGGAGCAAAGTGTGGAGTTCTCTTCCCTGGGGTGACAAGGGAGAGAAAGCTGCCCATCTCGCTGGCTGGTTTAGACATCTGCCTTATGAATGAGAGGCTGGGCCAGGAATTTCTCAGGATCTCTTTAGCCCTGTTGCTCTATACCCTTCAATTTACAAAGTGGTCTTGATCTTTTCCAATTAACATTCCACTTAGTAAGGGGCACATTAAAGTTTTAAATTCTTCCACAAAGAAGAATTTAATGGCAAAATGATTTCTGTTTCTCCCCCTTAATTAGCTTTCCTATTCACTCGTAGGAACACAAAAGACCTTTCTCCTGATTCATGGAAAAAATAACTGCCCATCACCACTGTCACGAGGTTCCTGTAGCCTCAGGAACTGAAGTCTAAGCAGCCAGGAGGTCCTCTGCCTCTGGAATCAGAGGGACTTATTAGAAGTCCCTTGTGTTAGGGTTGGGAGGTAAGTGCCCCCGATGAAAATATATCTTCTTCAAACTATCAGCTGCCTGTTTAAATTGTGCCAAGTACAGTGGGAGACTAAAAACAATTGCTGCGGATTTCTCCAACCTTTCAGTTAGCAGCCCATCTCGTTAACAGTTTGGACCACCCAGGGACTACTGTGCAAGGTACCACAGGAATAAAACCACGTCCCTACCTTCAGGAGTTTTACAGTCTAGTCGCAATGCTGTAATGGAGTGTAAACAAAACATTAAGAAAGAGATAAAGCGTGCCTGTGGAAATGTGAGGACTCTATCAGGGAAGAGCTGGCATCTGAGGTAGCCTTTGAAGGGTAAGTTGGAATAGGATAAGCAGTCAAGTACAGTTGTCCCTCGGTATCAGCGGGGGATTGGTTCCTGGACCCCCCTGGATACCAAAATCTGAGCATGCTCAAGTCTGTTACATAAAATCTTGTAGTATTTGCATATAACCTGCGCACACCCTCCTGTGTACTTTAAATCATCTCTAGATTACTTATCTTACCTAATACAATGTAAATGCTATGCAAATAGTTGTTATACAGCACTGTATTGTTTGGGGAGTAATGACAAGCTGTGAGAGGAACAATGCTCAAACTCTGCGTGCTGGAGAGAGCCTGAGGACCTGTGAGATGACGGGAGGCTACAGCAGGGTGTGCCTACACATTGCTGCATTCACAGGGATTCAGGGCAGTGCTCAGTGCGTGGCCAATTCAGGTTTTGCTTTTTGCAACTTTTATTCCCCCTGAATATTTTCAATTTGCAGTTGAATCCTCAGATGCCACACCCGTGGATACAGAGGGCCAACTATGTAAGAATTCTAAGCCCGGGGCCAGCCTAAGCAGAGAAGGAGGGATGGAGGCCAGGTTCTGAGAATGGCAAGTTATCCCCTGGAGCCCCAGGCAGTGATGGCAAGATGATGGTGGCAGATACAGCCCTGGTTGGCTTGCACTTCCAACTCTAAAAATGCAAAGGTTCAAGTGCCAATGCCATTCCAGGAATAGATTGTAGCCTGTGCCGGCCTGTGCCTTCTGAGCACAGGGCATCTTCTGAGCACGGGGCACTCAAGTTTGCACGATTCAGCCCCCCCTGTGCTCTAGCCTGAGTGAGCTGCCTGGGGCCTCATCACACTTGTGTGACCTGCAGGGCCCACCTCCCAGGGGCCACTGAGGGATGCTGGCACAGAACAGCTAGGAGGGGCCTGGAGCACTCCTGATAGGCATTGCTGTCCACACAGTGAGCCCACCTGACTGGCCAGCAGAGGGCAGCAGCACCCTCCTGGTCAGGAGCTGGACCTTCTTTCTCTCCTCCAAATAGGAAGCAAGGTCAAATGCTTCTGAGAGGGCCTGGGCAAGAGTGGGATGGGGGTGAGGGTAGCCTGGGGAAGGTTTGGAATCACACCTGAGAGGGAGCCGACTTGGAACCCGTCAAAGGATTGCCAAGTCGTGTTGAGTCACGGCGACTGGGGCCTGCACGTCTGTGCAAATACTAATGTGCAGTGTGGGGATTTTGCTGATGGAGCTCAGCAACAGGTGGAGGCACGTGGAAGGCAGGCAGGCAGTTGGTGTTGGCAGAGGGGATAGCAGAACAAGGAGGTAGGAGAGCTGAAGGTATTGACAGGAGAGTTTAAAGGGAAGGCCCATGGGATCTAGAATGGTGGAGAGCTGTATGAAGGTGTAAAGAGCAGATAAAGTTCGAGGGTCAGAGAGTTGGTGTGGTGGAAGCAGGGACTTGAGAGCTGGAAGGAAGGAGGTTGTGCTGAGAGAGCAGGAGGGAAGAGCTCGGCATTTCAGAGGGGGAGCTCTGGGGAGGTGCGGTGGACCATCACACGGAAGTTGGAGAGGACAAGGAGCTGTATCTTAGTCATCTAGTGCTGCTGTAACAGCAATACCACAAGTGGATGGCTTTAACAAACACTTCATTCTCTCACAGTCTAGTAGGCTAGAAGTCCAAATTCAGGGTGTCAGCTCCAGGAGAAGGCTTTCTCTGTTGGCTCTGGAGGAAGGTCCTTCTCATCAATCTTCCCCTGGACTAGGAGCTTCTAAGTGCAGGAACCCTGGGTCCAAAGGATGCCCTCTGCTCCTGCCACTGCTTTCTTGGTGGTATGAGGCCCCTCTGTCTCTTTGCTTGCTTCTTTCTTTTATATCTTAAAAGAAATTGGCTCAAGACACAATCCAATCTTGTAGATTGAGTCCTGCCTCATTAATGTAACTGCTCCCTAGCCCACCTCATTCACATCATAGAAGTAGGATTTACAACACATAGGAAAATCACGTCAGATGACAAAATGGTGGACAATCTGCTAGCCCAAGACAGGAACCATTCCCAAAGCCAACTCTTCAGACAGGGATTGGACTGGACTATAAATAGAAAATGATACTGCTGAGGAGTGACCTTCTTGGATCAAGTAGACACATGAGATAATGTGGGCAGCTCCTGTCTGGAGGGGAGATGAGAAGTCAGAGGGGAAAAGAAGCTGGCTGAATGGACACAGAAATACTGCGTCGAAAGAAGGAGTGTGCTGTCTCATTAAGGGGAGAGCAACTGGGAGTATATAGCAAGGTGTATATAAATTTTTGTATGAGAGATTGACTTGATTTGTAAACTTTCACTTAAAGCACAATAAAAAGTTTTTTTTTTAAAATGGTGGACAATCACACAATACTGGGAATCATGGCCTAGCCAGATTGATTGACAGATTTTTGAGGGACACAATTCGATCTGTGACAAGCTGAGGGGCTGACCCTCTGCAGGGATGGGGATGACATCATCTCTGCAGGGATGGGGATGACATCATCTTTCAGTCTGTGACAAGGTGAGAGGCTAACCCTCTGCAGGGATGAGGATGACATCATATTTCAATCCATGACAAGCTGAGAGGCTGACCCTCTGCAGGGATGGGGATGACATCATCTGGGATGACGGCAGGCTAGAGGTGAAGAGGAAGGCTGGGCATCAGGGTCAACACCTTTTGTGATAGAGGGGAAGTGACTGCAAGATCAGAGAATAATGGCAGAGAGCTGGGCTGGAGCAGGGCCACCATACTGAACTTGTGTCATCATGCCCAGAGGTGTTAGACTGTAACATCCAGTAGTGAGAGCTATGTGGTCTTAAGTAAGTTACTTAACTTCTTGGGTCCTTCATTTCCTCATCTGTAAAATCGGGATAATAATAATACCTACAGAGGATTAGAAGGATAAGTGAAGGCAGGAAGCTCAGAGCTGTGTGGGCATAAGAGTATAGGTGAAGGTGGCCTACTCTAAGGTATTCTAATTGTTATATTTCTAACCTTGTTTCAAATGTGAGAACTTGAGTGTACATTAGAATCACCCAGAGGGCTTGTTAAAATGGACTACTGGGCCCCAACTCCAGAGCTTCTGATCTAGCAGGCCTGGGGTAGGGCCCAAGAGTTTGCTTTGCTGACAAGACCCAGGTCATGCTGGTGCTGCTTGTCCAGGGACTACTTTGGGAACCTCTGCTCTGGAGTCTCTAGAGACTCTACCCCCTGGAAGGCAGGGACTCATCAACATCTAGCACCACGCATAGTGGAAGCTCAGCCCCAGAAGAGTTACATCCAAGACAGACAAACAGCAGGGGTCACCACTGGACAAAGGGTGCTGAATGAAAAAGAAATAATTTCAGAAGAGTCTTCAATTCATAGTGTTTTACGAGGGAAGCTAGAATTGTATCTGGAAGCAAACTCTGAGGTTAAAGGTAAAACGGTTCCCCAGGCAGAAGGGACTGTGGTTCTAGTAAGGCTTGGGGCTTTAACATGGCCCCATTTGGTGACTTGCTCCCATGGAATTCTATCCTATGCATCCAGACATACACCGAGAGACCCCTGTGAGGAACTCACCTTGCCCACTGCCTTTGAGCCTTCGTTGTTGTTGGGTGCTGTTGAGCTGATGCCAACTCATAGCGACCCCATGTGACAGAGTAGAACTGCCCCATAGGGTTTTCTTGGCTGTAATCTTTATGGAAGCAGATTGCTGGGTCTTTCTGGAGAGGAGCCACTGAGTGGGTTCAAACCACCAACCTTTCAGTTATCACTCGAGTGCTTAACTTTTGCACCACCAGGGCTCCTAGGCTCAACCGACATTCCACACCCACGTTTGGAATCAATCCAGGATTTTTATTGTTCTGTGAACTTCAGAGAAACTCTCTCCGGCACCCATTTGTCAATGGGGTGTTTTCCCCAGAAAGGGAGCCCTCAGTGCTCAGCGCTCCAGCAGCTTTGGTCCTGCCATCTACTGGGATACAGCTCTCTCTCCAGCCTTGCAGCCAGCTGGCGTTGAGCTCAGAGTCCTGGGTCCTGCCAAGGAGCCCATGACTAGAAATATTCGTGAAGAGGCAAGCATGAATTTAGCACAGGAGCAGCCCTGGCCCCAGCCAGAGGACTCGCAGGCTAAACGTGGTGGCCAGGAGTGGAGGTGCCCCTGCAGGGCCTTGCCTTGTCTCTTTGCCTTGGAGGCACCACGGCTCATAAGTCAGCCAAGCTTAAGTGAACATCTCTGCTGTCCAAGCAATTAAGAAAGGGAACCTACTCAGCTAATGGCCGGGATTCAAACTAAATAAATTCAACTCACGTGAAAGGGATATTGACCCTTTTCCCTCT
Source organism: Loxodonta africana (assembly GCF_030014295.1). Lineage (NCBI taxonomy): Eukaryota > Metazoa > Chordata > Mammalia > Proboscidea > Elephantidae > Loxodonta > Loxodonta africana. The sequence continues at coordinate 52,992,466 of NC_087366.1, forward strand.
GGTCTCATTATCTTAATTAACAGTGCTTGGCAGGAGTGTCAAGGCCTGCATTGATTGTGCTTTTCCTGCCTGCCTCCCTTAAAGCCCTGCATACAAGTTAAACCAAACCAGTTGCCATCAAGTCGATGCTGACTCCTGGCAACCCCATGTGTGTCAGCGTAGAGCTGTGCTCTATAGGGTTTTCAGTGGTTGGTTTTCAGAAGCAGATCGCCATGGTGCCTCTGAGTGGACTCGAGCCTCCAACCTTTCTGTTAACCACTTGTACTACCCAGGGACTCCTAAAAACCCAATATGTAACAGCCCTCTGCATGTTCTGGCCTGCCTTCCTTCCTCTGAGACAGTCACTGGGTTTTGAGTTGGAGGGTCCTTTATGGCCTGAGAACCACTGGTATCAGAAGCAATGTCCGGGCTGCACCGGGCCTCTGGAATCTGAACCTCTGGAAGCCTCAGGAAGCAGTGGCTGTTAATACCGTGGGTGGTTCCGGTGTGGTGGACTGTAGCCTGGGTGGTTATAGTCGGGGCTGTGGCACAGGACCGTGAGATCAAACTCCTGACGCCCTTTGGAAACAAATACCGTAGTGCTGATTGTTGAACAACGTGGTAGATAGAACTAACGCCACTGAATTGTACACTTAAAAATGGCTAGAATGGAATATTTTATGTTATGCATATTTTATATTAAAAAAAAAAAAACCATACCACCAAACTCATTGCCATCGAGTCAGTTCCAACTCATAGCAACCCTAAGGCTAGAGTAGAACGGCCCCATAGGATTTCCAAGGAGCTGCTGGTGGGTTTGAACTGCTGACTTTTCAGTTAGCAGCCAAATGTTTAACCACTGTGCCACCAGGGCTCCATAAATAATAACAGTAATTATAAAGAAGAAAAGAACTATTAAATAGCTACCAAAAAAAAAAAAACCTTCTGATACCTAAGCTCTACGCAAGACCAACAAATCAGACTGTCCTGGATGGGATCCAGGCGTCAATATTTTTTTGAAGTCCCCAGATGATTCCAGTTTGTGGCCAAGTTCGAGAACCCTTGGTTTGCACCAGTGATTCTCAAATGTGAGTGTGAATAAAATTGACATAGTTGTTAAAAATAAAGCCCCGCCCTGAGGAGATCTGAATTTAATGGTCTGTGGAAGGCCTGGGCGTTCTTCTCCAGGCTGCCTAGGTAATTCTAATTCGTAGCCAGGCTGAGAACCGATCTTGTTCAGTCGCTCACTGAAATGTGGGGCTGCAGAGGTGAAATGATTTGCCCACGTCACCAAGCTCTTTGGGGCCTGAGTCCCTACTGGCTGCCTTGGCTGAACCAAACCCGTCCTGTGGGTCATCCAGACTCTACCGTGGTCTATCTGCACCTCTCACGTGGAGATCAGAGACACAGGGTAGAATCGTGTGTAGAACCTGCTTCTTCTCTACTCTGAATTTCAACTGTAGGTCTTGGATTAGATACAGTCAGTTCTGCCCTGATGTCTGTTTTGTTCCCACGTGATTGGTGCATTAGGGAACAATACTGATACATATCAGGGGAAAACACTGACATACTAAAAACCGCCAGTTGCCGTTGAGTCGGTTCTGATGCGTGCAGACGCCATGCGTGTCAGAATAGAACTGTGTGTCATAGGGTTTTTGATGGCTGATTTTTCAGAAGCACATTGCCAGGCCTTTCTTCCAAGGCACCTCTGGGTGGACATGCACCTCCAACCTTTCAGTTAGCAGCTGAACGGGTTAAGCATTTGTACCACCCAGGAATTCCATTGATATAATAAGGGGACATGAATTTCGCATTTGCTCACATGCAATTTCCTATATGGAAACACAGAAGACTGCGCCCAGCTAAACCAAGCCACATAAGTGTACACAGATTGCACCTCAAACATCTACCAGCTACCTCCTTTCTCCATGTGTGTTCTGAGCCATACCCATCCGCATCTGGGATTAGAACTTTCCACCCAGGGATTTCAGATAACCCTCCTTCCACCACTTCACGATAACTCACGGGCTGCACCTTCCAACACCCACTGCCACAAGCAAACTTCAGATCTTTCTCAGGGTGAAATGTGCCATATTTGTTATAATATTTATGTATTCCTTAACCACTTCCCATGGCGAAAACATTTTTTATGTGCATTTGATGAAGGTTTTGAGTGTTGTGCCTCCAATCCCATTTTTCCTACAAGCCCTGCGATTTTTATCGTGTGATTTTGTGTGGCGCCGTGATTTTTAGGAAGACATGCATACGCCACTGTCTTAGTTACCTAGTGCTACCGTAACAGGAATACCACAAGAACAGAAATTTATTTTCTTACAGTTCAGGAGGCTAGAAGTCCAAATTCAGGGTGTGGCCCTAAGGAGAGGTCCTTCCTTATCTACTTCAGCTCTGGTGGTGGTGGTAGGTTCCATTGAGTCGGTTCCCACTCATAGTGGCCCTGTGTACAACAGAACGAAACACTGTCTGGTCCTGTGCCATCCACACAATCGTTACTATGTTTGAACCCATTGTTGCAGCCACTGTGTCAATCCATCTCTTTGCGGGTCTTGCTCTTTTTCCCTGACCTACTACTTCACCAAGCAGCCACCTCTGTCTCCAGGGACTGATCCCTCCTAATAACATGTCCAAAGTATGTGGGATGTAGTCTCACCATCCTGGCTTCCAAGAAACAGACTGGCTGTACTTCTTCCAAGATAAACTTGTTCATTCTGTTGGCAGTCCAGGGTATATTCAATATTCTTTACCAGCAGCATAATTCGAAGGCATCAGTTCTTCTTCTGTCTTCCTTATTTGTTGTGTAGCATTCACATGCAGATGAGGCAATTGAAAATATCCTGGCTTGGGTCAGGAGCATCTTAGTCCTTGGAGTGACATCTTTGCTTTTCAACATTTTACAGAGATCTTTAGCAGCAGATTTACTCAATGCAATACATTGTTTGATTTCTTGACTGCTGCTTTCATGGGCTTTGATTGTGGATCCAAGTAAAATGAAATCCTTAAAAATGTCAATCTCTCTGTTTATCATGATGTTGCTTATTGGTTCAGTTCTGAGAATTTTCGTTTTCTTTATGTTGAAGTGTAATCCATACTGAAGGGTGTGGTCTTTGGTCTTGGATCAGTAAGTGCTTCAAGTCAGCTTCTAGTGGCTGCCAGCAACCCTTGTAGATGTATGTGTCTCCATCGTCCGTCTTCCTTTTCTCCTTATATGGGCCTTTGAGTCCATTCTGCTCTTTATAACTCTGAAGGGATTAGGTTTAGAACCCACCCAACTCGGGTAATACCCAATTAACATAAAGAAAACCCTGTTTCCAAATAGGATCATATTTACAGATATACCAAAACCAAAATCAAACCTGTTGCCACCAAGTCAATTCTGACTCTTGGCGGCCCCATGTGTTTCAGAATGAAACTGCTCCGTAGGGTTTTCATGAAACCCTGGTGGTGTAGTGGCTAAGTGCTACGGCTGCTAACCAAAGGGTCAGCAGTACAAATCCGCCAGGCGCTCCTTGGAAGCTCTATGGGGCAGTTCTACTCTGTCCTGTAGGGTCACTATGAGTCAGAATTGACTTGACAGCAATGGGGCTTTTTTTTGATAGGGTTTTCATGGCTGTGACCTTTTGGAAACACATTGCCAGGCCTTTCTCCCAAGGCTCCTCTGGGTGGGTTCAAACTGCCAACCCTTTGGTTAGTAGCCAAGCACTTAGCCAGATACTTCACCCAGGGACTCCATTTACAGGTAGAAGGGCCAGGATTTACAGGTGGAAGGGCCAGTATATTTTGTTGTTGTTGTTGTTGTTGTTGTTAGGTGCCGTCAAGTCAGTTCCGACTCATAACGACCCTATGTACAACAGAACAAAACATTGCCTGGTCCTGCACCATCCTTACAATTGTTGTTATGTGTGAGCCCATACATATTTTCTAAAAAACCCATTGCCGTCAAGTCAGTTCTGACTCATAGAGACCCTATAGGCAGGGTAGAACTGCCCCCTAGAGTTTCCAAAGACTGCCTGGTGGATTTGAACAGCCGACATTTTGGTTTGAAGCCATAGCTCTTAAGCACTATGCCACCAGGGTTTCCACACATATTGCAGGGAGACAGAATTCAATCCATAATTGTCACCTTATAGCAGGTCTAACCATACAAATAATTGTACATGTTGTTCTCTATTATCCTTTTAATAATGATTTAGGAGCACACCGCCCACTCTTAGCTATAGTCACTCCCTTGTCTCCCTCTGCCCACTGCTGCTGCAAAGAACTCCGCTCCTGACACCAGCTGGGTTGGTGTACTGCTCGTGATAGAGTCTGAAGCTGCTTTCTGCACCTTTATGTGCAGAGACCAGAACCTCCGGAGAAACTGGTGGCCCTCAGCTCCACAGGCTTCTTCTGGGCACTGCTCAACACATTCACCACTTTTGCTCCCTCCCACCTTCCACCCATGTAGGGCTCAGGGTTTCGGTTGCTTGGTTTTCTCTCTTGGATCCCCGTTTTGTCCATGTCCGCCTGATCCCCCTCTGCTGTCTCGCTGCCTGGATCCCATACTCGGACTCTTGTCTTTCTGGGGTTGACTGGGTCTAGAACAGCTTCACTGCTGGTCTTGCCTCTATATTAGATTTGCCGACACCAGGACTCACCTATATTTACTCCAACACATTTAGGCTTCGGGCTCCTGTGGCCCATCCTCCCAGCTTCTGTCCTCATAAGCTGCCCCTCCAGGCTCCTGTCAGCTCACCTGGCTCCTCCCAACTCACCTGTCCTGGCATTTGACCCACAGATGTCTGCTTCAGAGATAAAAAAAAAATTTAGTGATATCAGTCTTCCTATATTTCATAAGAAGATAGGTCTGCATAGTGTCTTTGTAGCACAGCAAGTACAACATAAAATCAAATAATTTTCTTTAAAATCTCCCTGTTCAGCTGGCTTTATCTGCCTTCTTGTTTAATTTTGGCTTCCCTATTATGAGCTTGTGGGGGCAGTGGTACTTCAGTGGTAGAATTCTCGCCTTCCATGTGGGAGACCCAGGTTTGATTCCCGGCCAGTGTACCTTGTGCACAGCCACCACCTGTCCGTCTGCAGAGGCTTGTGTGTTGCTGTGATGCTGAACAGGGTTCAGTGGAGCTTCAAGACTAAGATGGACTAGGAAGAAAGGCCTGGCCAGTGAAAACCCTATGGGATCACAGAGGTCCGATTTCACTGCGCTTGGACTCACCATAGGTTGGGGGCTAACTTGACAATATAACAAGTCATGGGCTTGATGATACAGTATCTTGGAATGTATGTTGTTTCAGGGCTCTTTTTCGCTTATTATCACCACAAATTCAAGGTCAAGACTACCTAGCTTAGTGTATACATTTGGCGGCCAACACTGAGAAGTCAAGGAGCCCTGGTGGCTCAGTGGTTAAACACTCAGCTGCTAACCAAAAGGTCAGCAGTTCAAATCCACAAGCTGCTCCATGGGAGAAAGATGTGGCAGTCTGCTTCCGTAAAGATTACAGCCTTGTCAAGGTCATAGAAGCTCCATAGACTCATCCAAACTCCCTGAGGGACTGAATTACTGGGCTGAGGGCTGTGGGGACCATGGTCTCAGGGAACATCTAGCTCAACTGGCGTAACATAGTTTATAAAGAAAATGTTCTACATTCTACTTTGGTGACTAGCATCTGGGGTCTTAAAAGCCTGTGAGCGGCCATCTAGAATACTCCACTGGTCTCACCCATATGGGAGCAAGAATGAAGAAAACCAAAGTTGCAAGGGAAAGGTTAGTCCAAAGGACTAATGGACCACATCTACCACAGCCTCCACCAGACTGAGTCCAGTACAACGAGATGGTGCCTGGCTACCACCACTGACTGCTCTGACACGGATCACAATAGAGGGTCCAGGACAGAGCTGGAGAAAAATGTAGAAAAAAATTCTAACTCAAAAAGAAAGACCAGACTTGCTGGCCTGACACAGACTGAAGAAACCCCGAGAGTATGGCCCCTGGACCATACTTAGTAATGAAGTCACTCCTGAGGCTCACCCTCCAGCCAAAATTGAACGTGCCCATAAAACAAAACAAGACTAAAGGGGCTCACCAGCCCGGGGGCAAGGACCAGAAGGCAGGAAAGGACAGGAAAGCCGGTAATAGGGAACTCAAGTTTGAGAAGGGATAGTGTTGGCCTGTCGTGATGCTATTAACCAATGTTATAGAACAATGTGTATATTGACTGTTTAATGAGAAACAGTTTTTTCTATAAACCTTCATCTAAAGTACAATAAAAAATTTAAAAAATAAATGGGAAAAATTAATGTTTTATTTAAAAAAAAAAAAAGATTACTGCCTTAGAAACCCTATGGGGCAGTTCTACTCTGTCCTATAGGGTTGTGATGAGTTGGAATCACTCCACGGCAGTGGGTTTGGATTACTGAAAATTCCGTTAAAAGACAGAATTAAAACGTGAAAATTTAACTCTGTTATTCTGAACTTTTCTCACTCCGTGTTTCTGCAGGGACTTTTCTGTCTGGTTTCATAAGATGAGAATCCAGTCCATTCTGGTGTTTGGATAAAACTCCAGCTGCAAAACCGTCAGGAGCCACCTGGGACCAAGTTAGTTCTTTCCTGCAAATATTGGTGATTCAATAACAGAACGTGTTTATCTCACAGTCACTTAAAATCCTCAGGGAGGAAAGCAAAGTTTCTGCTCTCTTTTAGAACAGAGGTTGGCAAGCTAAGGTACTTGGCTGGCAAAGTCTAAAATATTTACTACCTAGACCTCTACAGAGACAGTTTGCCAACCCCTTTTTTAGAACATAAAACATGGTGGTTGTTGAATGTAATCTAGGGCTTCTCAGCCTGAAATTGGATGGAAAATTAGGTTTGTGATGCACGTGTACATTTTTGGAGGACAAGGATTCGAAGCCATCATCAGGTCCTCACAGAGCTCCATGACATAAAAATGTTTAAGAACTACTACCATGTGTCTAAGGAGCCTTGGTGGTGCAACAGTAAATTGCTCTGCTGCAAACTGAAAGATCAGTGGTTCAAACCCACCCAGCAGTTCAGTAAGAGAAAGACCTGGCCATCTGCTCCTGTAAAGATTACAGCCGAGGAAACCCTGTGGGGCAGTTCTCCTCTGTCGCATGTGGCCACTATAAGTCAGAATGGACTTAACAGCACATAACAACAACTACAACAATGTTCTCTACCTCCAAGTATTGTAAACTGAGGCAGACGAGGCATCTCAAGAATGAGGAATGAGGCCGATGCTCTTATGTGCCTTGTAGGTTTAGAGTCCACTTCCCACGATAATATGCAGAAAAGGTTACATCAAACAACAATAATGTGATTTTTCTTTGACCATTTATTTTCACTTCAGCTCATTTATTTTTCTCCCTTGGGTCACGACCTGGGTTTTCCCCATTCTCAGTAGAATCTCACCCTGAGTATCACCCAGTAAGGGCTCACGCTTTCTACCCCATCCCTGTCTGTGCTTGCCAGAACTGTGCCAGCTTCTAGAATCATCACCCTGTGGCTTGAACGCCAGGAAACTCAGAGCTTGAGCTAGGGCCCATTGCAGTAATTATCTCTCATCTACATCTGTCTCTATCTCCACAGGAGCCAGTCTGTCCCTCCCGTTTTATCAATAGTGATTTACACTTGAAATTATCAGACACATTTGAAAACATGTTGTTAACCGCCTTCAAGCTGATTATGACCCTGGCAACCTTACATACAACAAATGAAGCACTACCTGGTCCTGTGTCACCCTCCCAATCTGCAGCATGTTTGAACCCATCTTTGCAGCTATTGTTCCAATCCTTCTCTCCAAGGGCCTCCCTCACCCTTGCTGGCCCTCTGCTTCACCAAACATGATGTCCTTCTCCAGCGATTGGTCCTCTTTATGACATCTCCAAACCAAGTGAGTCAGGCAGTGCTCTGTTGTACTCCACAGGGTTTTCAGTGGCTAATTTTTTGAAGCAGATCCTCAGGCCTTTTTTCCTAGTCTGTATTAGTCTGGAAGCTCCACTGAAACCTGTCCAGTAGGGGTGACTCTGCTAGTATTTGAAATACTGGTGGCGTAGCTTCCAGCATCACAGCAACACGCAAGGTACTACAGTAGGACAGACTGACAGGTGGACAGCATGCAACATGTAAAGTATAAATACTTAATTGAAGACAATGGTGTTTCAGAGCAGAACCTGTGGCACCTGAGAGGGCCTGTGCAAGGTAAGAGGGACAATGTTTGTCTTCGGAGGCTTCTCCTGGAGTGTAATGGCTGCATCTCCCCTGACTGGTTTCCATTTTCTTTCTGATAATTTTCCTATCTGTCGGTCGAGGTCAGTTTGAGCTTCTATGGCCTTTTTCAAAATGCTAGCCTCTCCACCAGTTTGTGTCATCTAGAAATACAAGGTGTTAAGTTCCGAGGTACTTCCAAGTTCAAAAGAAATTCACAGAGAAAGTGGCTACTTTGTTTTCATTATTCAATCCCATCTTCCACAAAAGAAACAATCACGAACTTTGCAGACGGAAAGAATAAATATGATTCTAAGATTTCCCAGGCTGAGTCATCAGGGGAACAAACCAGAAGCTCTACAGGTGTAAGTCACAGCGCCATCTGGCCCTGCCCCCCTTTTTAAAATAAATGTTTGAAATGACCCTTTCCTGTTTTGAAATGAAATTCATAGATATGATATAACCTCATATATGCAGCCCTGGTGACAGTGGCTAAGAGCTCGGCGGCTAACCAGAAGGTTGGCGGTTAAACGCCACCAGCTGTTCCTCGGGAAACAGATGTGCCAGTCTGCGTCTGTAAAGGTTGACAGCCTCAGGAACCCCGTAGGGCACTTCTACTCTGTTCTACAGGGTCACCATGAGTTGGAATCAGCTAGAAGGCAATGGGTTTTGGGGAGTACCTAGCGCAGTTTTGGAGCCCTGGTGGTACAGTGGTTAGGGGCTTGGCTGCTAACCAAAAGGTCAGCAGTTCGAATCCACCAGGAGCTCCTTGGAAACTCTATGGGGCAGTTCTACCCTGTCCTATAGGGTTGCTGTAAGTCGGAATCGACTCGATGGCAACGGGTTTTTGGGTTTATCTACATGTGTAACTTTAAAGAAATCAATACAACGCCCTAACCGTAGTATAAAAAGAAAAATAAAAAGGAAAGTGATTTACGGTGAATTAATAAGTGTTTCAATAGGTGAATGCTAGGGTACAAATACACTAGAAGACGAAACGAGTTAGCCAGACACTACTTATAGGAATGAGTTTGAATTGAAGAGAAGCAAAACAATATCCAACCGACAATTTTTAAACGTCTTCATTAAACTTGGCACGTTGAAATGAGGGCCAAATAAATTTGCTTACACAGACACGCAGACAATGGCTGAAGATGACATAGAAGAGACAGGGAAGAGCCAGGTCACGTAAACCCATGCAGGACAGAGTAGAACTGCCCCATGGGGTTTCCAAGGCTGCAAATCTTTATGGAAACAGATTGCCACATCTTTCTTCCGTGGTGCCGCTGATAGTTTCAAACTGCCGATCTTTCAGTTAGCAGCTAAGGACCTTAACCACTGGGCTACCAGAGCTCCCAGTTCTTCCCAATGATTATTAAATCTCTGGGTTTGGTACTTTTGGTCAATCCAGCAGCTGATGCCTACTTTTTTTAAAAAGAAAATGTATTTTATTTATTTTTGTTGTTGAGAGTATACGCAGCAAAACAGACAAATTCATGTTTCTACATATATGATTCAGTGACACTGATTATGTTCTTTGAGTTACGCAACCGTTCTCATCCTCCTTTTCTAGTTGTTCCTCCCTCATTAACGTAAACTTACTAAGTTTCCTATCTAATCGTTCAAGTTGCTGTCGTCAATTTGATCCCGTATAGATAGATCTTGAGACAGCGTAATGCCCAAGGCAGACATCTTTTACTAGTAAGCTCAACTATTGCTTGGTTTTAAGAAGACTTCAGGGAATATTTTTGGTTTAAGATTTAAAGATTATTTTAGGGCAATAGTTTCAGGAGTTCATCCAGCCTCTGCGGCTCCAGAAAGACTGGATTCCATGAGACTTGGAAATTCTGTTTGGCATTTTCCCGCCTTTGAATAAGGATTTTTCTCTCCTCAAAATGTTCAGTAATAGTAGCTGGACATCATCCAGTTCTGGTTTCATGGTAAAGGAGGTAGTTGCTCATGGAGGCAACTAATCACACATTCCATGATCTCTTCCTATTCCTGACTCTCCTTCTTCCTCTCTTGCTGTAGGTGAATAAAGACCAACTGTTGTGCCTGGTGGCTGCTTGCAAGCTTTAAGACCTCAGGCAGTGCACAACAAACTAGGAGGTAGAACAGAAGCACCAAACATGTTATTAGGAGAGGAGGCAGAGCCAACATGGCACTATAGACAAAAGTACCACACTGTCCCTCCGAAGCAAAAACTCGAAAAGCTAAGTAAAACAGGTACAAACTTCAATCCTGGAACCCTAAGTACCAAATGAAGGAATAAAGAACTCAATCAAGCACAGAATGGAATAAGAAACTGACAGAGAACAGAGAATGAGGACAGCTATGGAGCAGAGGTCCCATACCAGCTAATGTGGCTATATTCGCCATCTTGTGCTACAGCCACCAAAGAACTCAGACAGGTGGTACAGGAAGGCAACTCCACAGAGCTCCCAGCAGGAGACAGGGCATCCCTCCACCAGGGATACATGTTTTCCCACCCCGTCCTTCTCCCCTCTACGCAGCCTCTGCTGCTTGCCAACGGATCGTGGTTGCTCAGCCAGAGAGACACTGGCTCACTGCTGCTGGGGTACACTAGTTGGCCCCTTCAGCACCATTTTTTTGTTTGTTTGTTTTGGCTTGTATTTTTGTTTGTTTGGTTTTTGATATTGCTTTTTCGGCTGTTTTTTGGTTGCTTCTCCTTCTCTCCCTTGCTTCCTTTCCTTTGTCGCTATCAGCTAGCCCCATATGCCATCACCTCCCCTTCTTGACGGGCTGTGATTTTTTGGTTTATTTGCCTCATTCTTCTGTGTGTGTGTGGCTTTGTTTTTTTTGTTTGTTTTTTAATTTTTTGGCTTTTTTTCTTGCTTCTCTCTCTCTCCCTTCCTTCCCTTCCTTTCTCCTATCCAGCTAGCCCTGCATGCCATCCCCTTCCCTTCTTGACAGGCTATGAATTTTTGGTCTGTTTGCTTTGTTCTTTCTTTCTTGGTTTGTTTTTTGATATTACTTTTTTTTTTTTGGCCTTTTTTTATTGCTTCTTTCTCTCTCCTTTCTTTCTTCCTTTCTCCTGCCCACCTAGCCCAATGTGCCATCCCCTCCCGTTCTTGACAGGCTGTGATTTTTGGTTTGTTTGCTTTCTTCTCCCCTCCCCCGCCACCTTTCTTCTTTTTTTCTGTTTCTACTATCTCTCTCCTTTCCTTTCTCTTCTCCTGCCCACCCAGCCCTGTGTACCGTCCTTGCCCCTTCTGGAGGGGTCATGCTACACAGCTCAGTTGAAGAGTCACTGCACGTGGCCTCCCCAGGTCTGCTCTGCCATCAACAACTGGCTCCCTCAGCACCATTTTATTTATTGTTTGTTTTTCTTTCTTTTTGTTATTGTTTCTTCTCTCTCTCCCCCATCCTTCCTTTCCTTTCTCCCATCCACCCAGTGCCGTGCACCATCTTGAACTTCTTGGTGGGATGTGCTGTACTGCTTACTGGAAAGCCTTTGGCACACAGCCTCCCCGGGCCTGCCCACCCTTACAGGCTAGTTCCCTCAGTGCCATATTTTTTATGTTTATCTTTCCCCTTCTTCTTTTCCTTCTCCCTCTCACCTAGGCCCTGTGCTGCCTCCACCCCTTCCTGGTAGGCCATGCCGTGACACCCAGCCAGAGAGACATCACCTTGCCGCTGCTCTAATTCTGCCCTGCCCCCAATGGCCAGCATCCCCACCACATTTTTTTGTGTGTTGTTTTTATTTTTAATTACTTTTTTAAATTTGTTTGATTGTTGGTTTCTTGTCTTTCTTTCCCCTCTTTCCTTTCCTTTCTCCCACCCACTTAGCCCCATGCACCACCCACACTGCTTCTCAACAGGCTGAGCCACACCGCTTGGCTAGAGAGCCACTAGCAAAGACCTCAGCGGGCCTGCCCTGCTCCTACCCACCTAATCCTACCAAGCAGCCATTTTATATACTTTTTTCTTTTACCTCATTTTTTGCTCTTTTTTTTTTTGCCTTTTTTTCTCTCTCATTTCTCGTCTTTCACCCATCCACTTAGCTCTGCACATCACGTCCTCTCCTTTACTTCCTGCCTATCTGCACCATGGGCCGAGTGCCATGCCCCCAAGTGGCGGCACTGATGCAGTCCCTAAGGCCCCGCCTTGCACTGTCCCCAGCCCTGCCCAGTTTGTGCCACAAACTAGCCATCCCTGCCCCTCCACACCCTCTGGGCTTTCCTTGCTGCACCATAGGTGAGTGACTGGCCCTGCCCACCTGGACAAGGTGGTGAGAAGTATTGTGCCCACAGATGAGCAAGCAACAAAACAAACCCAGCCTGTCTGCCAAAACATAACCAAATAAAACAAAAAAGCAGGACAAAACAATCAAATCTACAATCAGTAAACGTAGAAAATCATTCCTGAATGTCCCAGAAACAGCAGACAATATCAAAACATATTAAAAACAGGAGCGGATGGCTCCAGCAACCAAAATGAAACACCAGATGGTAAGGCGCTAGAGAATTCAGAACTCTAACAGTCTGGGTTCTCCAACAGATGAAGGAAAATGCAGACAAAAAGAAAGAAAAAATAGACAAAGTCATGGAAAATACAAAGTCATGGAAAAGACAGACAAAACAATGGAATAAACCAGGAAAATAATTCAGGGACAAAATGTCAAAATAAATAAGCAACTAGAAATCATACAAAAACAGCAGTTAGAAATCCAAAAAATAAGCAAGATTTCAGAAATGAACAATGCAATAGAAGATTTTGGGAGCCAATTTGAAACAATGGAAGACAGGATCAGCAAAACTGAAGACAAATCATTGGATATCACTTTGTTTGAAGAAAAATCAGAGAAAAGAATGAGGAAAATGAAGAAACCCTGAGAACAATGTGGGATATATCAAAAGCAAAACTTTACATGTGATCAGAGTTCCAGAACACGGGGAGAAAATGGAAAACACAAAAAGGGTCATTTAAGATTTGCTGACAGACAACTTCCCTGATATCATGAAAGATGAAAAGCTGACTATCCAAGAAGCTCAATGAACCCCATATAGGATAGACCCCAAAAGAAAAACACCAAGACATATCATAATCATACTTGCTAAAACCAAAGACAAAGAAAGAATTCTGAGAGCAGCTCAAGAAAAATAAACACATTATTAGACCATTTAACTGGGATGTCCCATGAAACCATGACCCTAAACCTCCTAACCAAGGAACCAAACCCCATGAAGTGTTAGGTTGTACCTAAGCAGCCTCAGGAGCTGTTTTTTTGTTGTTTTGTTTTGTTTTCTGGTTATTGTTGTAAATATATCTATCACACAGCTTTTGCCAATTCAACTTTTTACAGGCGTAAACTTACTGACAATTACATTAACAGGCTGTGCAACCGTACCCTTAATCAATGGGATTTTTCCATCACTGTAAACTGAAACCCAGTACTCCATAAGCAATACCCTCTCCCCCCATAGCCACTAAGAAACTTACTATATACATTGTCTTTTTACATAAGTGAGGTCATACAATATTTGTCCTTTTGTGATTGACTTATTTCACTCAGCATGATGTCTTCAAGCTCCATCCATATTGTAACATGTATCAAGACTTCACTTCTCTTGCTGGCTGAGTAGTATTCCATTGTACGTTTGTACCATGTTTTGTTTGTCCATTCATCTGTTGATGGGCATTTAGGTTGTTTCCACCTTTTGGCTATTGTGAATAGTGCTGCAACGAACATTGGTGTACAAGTATCTGAGTTTCTGTTTTCAAGTCTTTTGGGTATATACCTAGGAGTGGAATTTCTGGGTCATATGGTAATTCTATTTTTAGTTGTTTTTGGAGAACCTCCACACTGTTTTCCACAATGGTTGTATTATTTTGTATTCCCACCAGCAATGGATAAGGGTTCCAATTTCTGTATATCCTACCAGCATTTGTTATCTTCTGTGTTTTGGTTTTTGTTTGGTAGATTTTATCTTAGCCATTCTAGTGGGAGTGAAATGGTATCTCATTTTGGTTTTGATTTCATCTCTCTGGTGGCTAATGTCATTGAGCATCTTTTTATGTGTTTGGTGGCCATTTGAATGTTCTCTTTGACAAAATGTCCATTTAAGCCCTTTGCCCTTTTTATGATTGGGTTATTTGTCTTTTTGTTGTTACATTGTCAAAGTTTTATATGTATTTTGGTTCTTAGATTTTTATTGCATATATGGTTTCCAAAGATATTCTCCCAGTTGGTAGCTTGTGTTTTCACAATGCCTATTTATTATTTGCAGTATTCTGTGTGCCACAGCCTCAAACGTTCTGTGGAAACCCCACCACACATCAGCCCCAACACAAAGCGAAACCTCTTCAGAGCTGGTGGTTTGACCAGGGCCAAGACTCAACTCTAGTGCCACGTATGCTCAGAACTTATTCTATTCTGATGTTGAAACTGTTGCCAGTTAGGGCGCTTCTTCATGGGATTAATGCTCTTTAGAAACCAATTCTTCTGTCTATGTCTTGCTTCTTTTTTCCTACTCCTTCTCTTGTGCTCTGAGCCATGCAGCTCTTCCCTTACCCTCCAATAGAAGCCTTCTAAAAGAGTAGATATGGAGCAAGATGAAGACATCGTAGGCACCAAAGATGGTGATGCAACGCAAATGTTAGATCCTGAGCTCTCTGAGGATGGGGCCCCTGGGCTCCTCAAAGCACCTAGAACAATACTTAGACCCGAAGTCAGACACATTAATTGAGCACATTTTGCTGCTGCATATGTCGAGCAAACACTCACCCGGGCAGCCAGTGAACTTCCCCACTGGACTTAAATGAGTAGACTGGTTTTTGCTTCTTGTTGTCCATTCTCACGTTTACACCCTGTCGTCTGACACAGTTGCCAGCCACGCAGTAGGTGCTCAACACATTTTTATTGTTGTTAGCTGCTGTCGAGTCACCTCCGGCTCGTGACAGCCCCACGTACAACAGAGCAAAACGTTGCATGCCCAGTCAGGCTCTTGGTGTGGCCGTTGTGTCGTGCCTTCCAACCTAGGCGTCTCACCTCCCTGCACTGTATCAGGCAATGTTACATTTCGGTCCAGAGGAGTTTCGTTGGCTGATTTTTGGAAGTAGATCCCCAAGCTCTCCTTGCTGGCCTGTCTTAGTCTGGAAGCTCCACTGAAACCCGCCCACGATGGTGACCCTGCTGGTATTTGAAATACCGGTGGCATGGCTTTCAGCATCACAGCAACACGCAAGCTACCAGAGTACAAAGAACTGACAGACAGATGGACATTTGTATTAAGCTGATAAATCAATTCTTTGTGGAGATGACATAAAATATCCAATTTGTGCCTGATGAGATGGACTGTGTATGGAGTAAGGGTGGGTGAACTGAGCTGGACTAGTACTTCAGGCAAGTTAGAAGGAAAAAATCAGTGGAGTCATCAGGAAGCATACCGAGCCTTCTGTGGGCTGGGCTGGGTCCCCTGGCTATGGCGAAGCAAAAAAGTGTCTCTTCCTGCTGATTTCTCCAAGTTCCCTTGCAAATCTTGAATGAATAAATGAAAGAACTAATGAATAAACAAACATAGTTTATTATAAAGATTAAATGAGATCATCTTTTTGAAGTACCTAGAATAGTCCCTAAACCAAAACTGAACCCTTTGCCGTCAGGTCAGTCCTGACTCCTGGCGACCCCACGTAGGGACGGAGCTGCTCCGTTGGGTTTCTTGGCCGTAATCCTTATGGAATTAGATCACCAGGCCTTTCTTCTGCAGCACTACTGGATGCATTCAAACTGCCAACCCTTTGCTTAGCCAAGGGGCGCAAACCATTTGTGTCACCTAGGGACCTTAGAACAATGCGTAGTCTGTAGAAAATGCAATGTAAGTGTTTGACAGAAAGAAAGCGAGAACAGCTTCGTCTACACCAGGCAATACCTACCAACAGCCACATTCATGGGGTCAGGGGGACAAAGGGGCCTGCGGGAACAGACACATCATAGAGGAAGCCCCCAAGTTCTAAGGGCCCATATGCAATGCCTTGACCTCCGATGCCTCTGTTTTCGTTCTCCTTCTTTTCCACAGGATCATGGGAGACCAGCTTGAACTTCTCTTTGGAGTGGTGCTCATGGCCATTCCTGCATTTGGAATTTCTTCCTGCTCCTTTGATCGTGGGATAGCCTTATACCGTTTCTGCAACCTCACCACGGTTCCGCAGGTCCCCAATAGCACTGAGAGACTCCTGCTGAGCTTCAACTATATCAGGACAGTCACTTCCATGTCGTTCCCCTTCCTGGAGCAGCTGCTACTGCTAGAACTTGGGAGCCAGTTTACACCCTTGACTGTTGACAAAGAGGCCTTCAGAAACCTGCCCTATCTTCGCATCTTGGATCTGGGCTATAATCAGATAGACTTCTTGCATCCAGACGCATTTCAGGGACTGCCCCATCTATTTGAACTTAGATTGTTTTACTGTGGTCTTTCAGATGCTGTAGTCAAAGATGGTTATTTCAGAAATTTAGAGTCTTTAACTCGCCTGGACCTGTCCAAAAATCAGATTGGTAGCCTTCACCTTCATCCTTCTTTCCAGGAGTTGAATTCCTTGAAGTCCATAGACTTTTCCTTCAACCAAGTATCCATTGTATGTGAGAATGAGCTCAAGCCCCTCCAAGGGAAAATGCTCTCCTTCTTTAGCCTTGCAACTAATAACCTGTACAGTAGAGTCTCAGTGGACTGGGGAAAGTGCAGGAACCCATTCAGAAACATGACCCTAGAAACCCTAGATGTTTCTGATAATGGCTGGACAGCGGCCATCATAGGAAACTTTAGCAAAGCCATCAGTGGCAGCCAGATTTTTTCCTTGGTTCTTGCCCACCACATTATGGGTTCTGGGTTTGGCTTCCATAACATCAAAGACCCTGACCAGAACACATTTGCCGGCCTGGCCAGGAGCTCAGTGATACACCTAGACCTTTCACATGGATATATCTTCTCCTTGAACTTCCGGCTTTTTGAGACCCTCAAGGAGTTGAAGGTTCTGAACCTTGCCCACAACAAGATTAACAAGATTGTAGAGGGAGCCTTTTATGGACTCGACAGCCTCCAAGTTCTCAATCTGTCATATAACCTTCTGGGGGAACTTTATAATTATAATTTCAATGGACTACCAAAGGTAAGCTATGTTGACCTGAAACAGAACCACATTGGGATCATTCAGGACCAAACCTTCAGATTCCTGGAAGATTTAAATACCTTAGATCTCCAGGATAACGCTCTTAAAACAATTAATTTTATTCCAAGCATACCTAATATCTTCTTGGGTGGCAATAAACTCGTAACTCTGCCAAACATAAAACTAACAGCCAACCTCATCCAATTATCTGAGAACAGACTGGAAAACCTGGCTGATCTCTACTTTCTTCTCCAAGTGCCTCATCTTCAGTTTCTCATTTTAAACCAAAATCGCCTTTCCTCTTGTAGCCAAAGATATACCCCTGCACAGAATCTCAGCTTAGAAAGACTTTTCCTTGGAGAAAATATGCTGCAACTTGCCTGGGAAAACGGGTTCTGTTGGGACGTTTTTAAGGGGCTGTCTCACCTCCAAATACTGCATTTGAATGGTAACTACCTTAATCTCCTTCCACCAGGAGTATTTAGTGATCTGACTGCATTAAGGGGACTTGATCTCAGTTTCAACAGGCTGACGGTTCTTTCTCCTGGTGATTTACCTGTTAATTTAAAGATCCTGGATGTGTCCCGGAACCAGCTCCTGTCTCCTGATCCTAATTTATTTGCATCACTTAGTGCTGTGGACATAACCCACAACAGTTTTGTCTGTGAGTGTGAACTTAGCACTTTTATCAGTTGGCTCAATCAAACGAATGTCACCCTATTTGGGTCCCCTGAAGACATGTCCTGCAAGTTCCCTGAGGTGGTCTCTGGGGTCCCCCTCTACTCTGTTTCCATGGAGGAGTGTGATGAAGAGGCAGCCTTACAGTCCCTAAAGTTTTCTCTTTTCATCTTTTTCACTGTGATGTTGATACTCTTTCTCATGACTGTCCTCATAGTCACGAAGTTCCGGGGGTTTTGTTTTCTCTGTTATAAGAGAGCCCAGAGACTGGTGTTCAAAGACCACCACAAGGGCCTGGAAGCTGACACAACGTACAGGTATGATGCTTACTTGTGCTTCAGTAGCAAAGACTTTGAATGGGTGCAGAGCGCTTTGCTCAAGAGCCTGGACGTTCAGTACAGTGACCAAAACAGATTCAGCCTGTGCTTTGAAGAAAGGGACTTTGTGCCGGGGGAAAACCACCTTGTCAACATCCAAGATGCCATCTGGAGCAGCCGAAAGGTTGTTTGCCTCGTGAGCAGACATTTCCTCCAAGATGGGTGGTGCCTTGAAGCCTTCACTTATGCCCAAGGCAGGTGCTTATCTGACCTCAACAGCGTCCTCATCATGGTGGTGGTCGGGTCTCTGTCCCAATACCAGCTGATGAAACACCAGCCCATCAGAGGATTCATACAGAAGCAGCAGTACTTGAGGTGGCCTGAGGATCTTCAGGATGTTGACTGGTTTCTTGATAAACTCTCTCAACAAATACTCAAGAAAGAAAAGGAAAAGAAGAGAGCCAATAGCATCGTATTGCAAACTGTAACAACCATCTCCTAGTCAAACGGGCAGCTTTCAACGTATCTCAAGCCACGAATAGTTCATTTTGTATTTGCACTAAGTCACCATTTTGGGGCTGTTTTTCCTACCAGGAAAACAACATAAATCTCTTGATTTTCGTATCAACACAATGCTTCGTCTCACTGACCTCCAAATGGAAAATAATAGATCTAACATGCAACTGCCCTGAGGAAGTCTACTAAGGATTCAGAAGTCCCGCTCTTCACTGATCCCCTTTCAGACCTAACAATGCTGTTCTCTTCTGTCGTATCAACTACGGGATGTCTCCTCATTGTGGAAAGGCACCCTGGGAGACGTTACAGATGGCTGACATACTTCTCCAGCATTCGAGTCAAGAACGGGCTGACCAGTGAGTCTGAGCCTTCTGTGTTCTGCAGAACAATACAACAAAGAAACCAGACAGAAGGAGAGGCATGTTTCCTGCCTTGGCCTTGGGATCCTCTGCGTAAGAACAGTGCCATCACTGGGTGCAGGAGAAGATCAATCTCAGGGATAAGAGGTAGTCCCAAAGAAGCTGAGATGAGAATTATTGTCATTAACTGCCATCAAGAAGCTGGATGTAGTGACGACCCCACGCGCAACAAAATGAAATGCTCCCAGGTCTTGCGCCATCCCCACGATCGGCTGTGGATCAGACAGTGTTCCTTTGTAATCCATAGGGTTTTCACTGGCTGATTTTCAGGACATCTCCAGGCCTTTCTTCCTGGTTCATCTAAGTCTAAAAGCTGCACTGATACCTGTCCAGCATCACGGCAACACACACATCTCCACTGACAGACGGGTGGTAACTGTGCATAAAGGTGCATTGGCCAGAAATCGAACCTGAGTCTTCCACATGGAAGGCGAGAATTCTACCACCAATGCCTTCAATGGGATGAGAATAGCTAGACGTGTTGTGGTGGTACCATATTCCCTGTTTCTACTGTCCGCTCCTGAGATCAGAGCAGAGCTTGCTCCCCACCTCCATGGGCCATGAACATTGTTTTGTGTGCCACCTTTGTTTCAGCCTGGCATTCCAGACCTTTTGAGAATTTATACCAACCTACCACCAGTCCAGCTTTATTTCCTACCACGCTTCATTTTATCAACCACTGAGACTTTTACGGAAAGAGCATGGACTTTGGATACAGATTCTAGTTTGAGTTCTGATTTTGTTGCTTGTTAGCTGGGTGACGTCAAGCAAGCTACGTAATGCCCTCGCTGTACTTCAGGTTTCTCATCTGCGGGGATGCTGATGTCTAGCTCATAGAATTACTGTGAAAATTAAATGGGTCAACGATCTTTCCCTTGAAGTCTCCCTAAAGGCCATGAACATGCACACATATTTAGGAACCTTTTGGAAGTGGTTACAACTCTTTTGAAGTTAAGCATGTGGAATGACTCCTTTGGTGGACTGGTCAATAACTCATGGCTTTGTCAACATGCAGACTGGATTCAAATCCTGGTTCCATCATGTCCCAGCCGTGTGACCTTAGGCAAGTTACTTAACCTTCCCGAGCCCTTTTCTGCATCTATCAAATGGGAGGATTCCATTTTTAACCTTATTTCAGGTTTGTGGAGAGGATAAATGAAATAGATATGTTGTGGTTGTTAGATACCATTGAACTTGCTCTGAACATGGTGCTCCTGTGTGTACAGTAGAACAAAATGTTGCCTCGTCCTGTACCATCTTCATGATCATTGGCATGTTCAAGTCCAGCCTGACCAATTCTGTTCTGATTCATGGCGTTTTCATTGGCTTTTTTTTTTTTTTAAGTAGCTCACCAAGCCATTCTTCCTAATCTGTCTTTGGCAGCTCCGCTGAAACCTGTCCGCCAGAGGGGACCTTACTGGTATCTGAAATACTAGTGGCATAGTTTCCAGAATCATAGCACCATGCAAGCCACCACAGTACAACACACTGACAGACGGGTAGTGGAGATAGATATATACACATATACATATACATGTATACACAAAACTAACATAACACTACATATTACACGTCAGTACTGTGTCTGAGGCACAGAGTGAACTTAGTAAACATTATTTCCCCTCTTTCTTGGAAGAGCCACAGGAATTTCAGCTGGAAAATATATATTTTTAAATGTTTATTGAATGAATGGCTAGATGAATTCCTTGTAGTCTACTACATTGCCTTGTACATCATAAGCTCCCAATAAATATGTATTGACTGATTAATGTTATATGTATGTATTTTTAATTTTAAACTGTCTTTGTAGTCAATAGTACTTCCTGAAAATAATTAAGAATAATGGAAACCTCCCCAGATCTACATTTCCAGCAGGGACTTGGAAATTTGTGGTCACAATGTGCCTCCCGCCCCACAGTGGGGGAGTCCTGGCTCCCTCCCTTGCGGCCTCTCAGCCTGGTGGAATAGGAGTACAGGACAGCTCTGGCTCTGAAATGAGAGCCGTTCCCAACCCTCAGGCAGAGAAAGGCCAGTCTGGGAACTATGGAACCAGTCTTGACCAGCTCTGCTGGGAAATAGTAGAAAAGTCACTTGGAATCTTAGGGTTCTCACCTATAAAATATGTGTGGGTGTGTGATTGTGTGTACATGTGAAATTAGTTTGAGAAAACTAATGAAAAAGTACTTTTGAGAAATAAAATGTTTCCATAAATGCACTTACTGAAGCCCTTACTGATGAAGATCAAAGAGTACAGCCTTCAGTGTGGATTGCACCTCAACATAAAGCAAAAATCCTCACAACTAGACCAATAAGCAAAATCATGATAAGTGGAGAAAAGATTGAAGTTTTCAAGGACTTCATTTTATTTGGATCCACAATCAACGCCCATGGAAGCAACAACCAAGAAATCAAAAGACGCATTGCATTGGGCAAACCTGCTGCAAAAGACCTCTTCAAAGTGTTGAAAAGCAAAGATGCCACTTTGGGGACTGACCTGTGCCTGACTCAGGCCATGGTGTTTTTCACTTGCCCTATATGCATGTGAAAGCTGGGCAATGAATATGGAAGACAGAAGAAGAATTGATGCCTTTGAATTATGGCATTGGCAAAGAATATTGAATATACCATGGATTGCCAAAAGAGCAAACAAATCTGGCTTGTAAGAAGTACAACCAGAGTGCTTCTTGGAAACGAGGATGACAAGGCTTTGTGGTACATGTTCTTTGAACGTGTTATCAGGAGGGACCAGCCACTGGAGAAGGACATCATGCTTGATAGAGTAGGGAGTCAGTGAAAAAGAGGAAGACCCTCAATGAGATGGATTGACACAGTGGCTGCAACAATAGGCTCAAGCAGAACAATGACTGTGAGCATGGCGCAGGACCGGGCACTGTTTAATTCTGTTGTACATGGGGTCGCTATGAGTCAGAACTGACTTGATGGCACCTAACAACAACAACATAAATGCAAAGGGGACAGTGGTGGCTCAGTGGTAGAATTCTCCCCTTTTTTAAATCAGCCAATGAAAACCCTAAGGATGACAACGTTCCAATTCCCTTTTGCATGGGGTTGCCATGAGTTGGGGGTGACTTGGTGGCAGCTAACAACAACAACAGAAATACAAAAGATTTTTTTAGCTTGCTCCCATATGATTGTTATTGTCTTTACCAAAACCAAACCAAACCCAGTGCCGTTGAGTTGATTCCGACTCATAGCGACCCTATAGGACAGAGTAGAACTGCCCCATAGAGTTTCCAAGGAGCACCTGGTGGATTTGAACTGCCGACCCTTGGGTTAGCAGCCGTAGCACTTAACCACTACACCTCCAGGGTTTCCTTGTTGTTGTGTTGTTGTTAGGTGCTGTCAAATCAGTTCCAGCTCATAGCGACCGTACAGGACAAAGTAGAACTGCCCCATAGGGTTTCCAATGAGCAGCTGGTGGATTCGAACTGCTGACCTTTTGGTTAACAGCCATAGCTTTTAACCACTGAGCCACCAGGGCTCCAATTAGAGCCAAGAACACCCTATGGAGCTCTGTTCTACCCTGAAGCACGTGGAGTCACCACGACTCCATCGACTCAACAGCAATGGGAAAATGTGTTATGTATGTGTACAGGATGACCTAGTCTATGAGCCCCCTAATGGCAGGGACTGTATCTTTTTCATCTTTGTATCCCAGGGACCAGTACAGTGCCTGGCCCATAATACATGCTTAATAAATGCCTGGTGGCTGAATGAAGTGCACTGTCAAAGCCAGCCTCCCTAGCGTCACTGCCTGTTTCTGTTAACTCTCATGGGAGAGGACGGGCAGGGCAGCGGACTGATACAGGCGCTGAGTGGTGAGCTGAGGAGGGCGGGAGGCCACAGGCCCTAAGAAACCCACTGGACTTCATTTCCAACAACCGGCACAGCATGGAGCTCCTGGGTGACGGGACACTTGCAGCTTAGACTCCAAACCCGTTGTCATCCAGTCGATTCCGACTCATAGCGACCCTATAGGACAGAGCAGAACTGCCCCCTAGGGTTTCCAAGGCTGTAAATCTTTATGGGAGCAGACTGCCACATCTTTCTGGAGTGGCTGGTGGGTTTGAACCACCGACCTTTCGGCTAGCAGCCGAGCGCTTAACCACAAAAATTGGGCTGGAATGGAAAGATGGGGAAGAAAAATAAGGTGAAGAAGGTTCTCTTGACCCTTGTAGTAAGAAGTACTCTTAAAAAAAAAAAAAAAATGCAATGCTGCTAGTAACAGTTACAGCCACAGATGGAAAGGCCTATAGAAAGGCGGCTCTGTCTCAGTTCAGCCTGTTCGCCACTCCTGCTGATCCACCATCGTTCCCCCAAACTGCATCTTCAGCCCTGGGCACGGGGGCCCATGGGAGCGGTCGGCCTTGACCTAATGAAACCTCCTCATCAGACCCTCTTTTAAGAACATGACTCCTGACAAGAGGCATTTCCTGGTTCTGACTCCAGTGGGAGGGGGTTATGCTACACCAGGTCCCTGCCCCCTTGCTTTGGGTGACCATCCCCATGACTAATTTTTAAACCAGACCTGGGCTGTGTAAAATGCCAAGTGTATTTATAGGAACAACAAATTGGGACACAGATGACCCTCAATACTTGAATTGATTCCACAGCTTTTTCTAATCCTCTTACTTCAAAAACACAAACAGGAAATATTGCTAATGAAACATTCAAAAACCACCTTTCATCGTTTTTATGGAGTCTGTGGGGGAGTCGTTCACAGCACACATGCCAGCGCCTGCTGAATTCAACTTGCCACTCTAGTGTCTTCCAGAACTTTTATTGCAGAGAGCCCAAACTTCCTCAAATTCTCGTCATTTATCTTCTCTTTCATCACCAGGCCCAGCAGCTAAGATTCTTTTGGAGGCCATTTTCCAAAGTCACAATTTCCAAAGCACTTCACAAGCGCTTCCGTTTCCCAAAGCACTTCACCAGAGTTGCTGCATATCTGACTAGAGGAAAGACCACCAGAGCCCAGGTGAGGCGGCGGTCTGGGTGGTCAGCTGAGATTCCCACTCGCTAAGCTGCTGGCTTCTGCGCTCCACATCACTGCAACTCAAAGTCGGGTCTCGGCGTATGCATAAACTCCACGCATCACTCAAAAATAGCAGGAAATACTACTATTAAATCTGAGAATGGCTAGAGCTTGCTGTATTTGAAATCGAAACTCTTCTGAAAAGCCTGGAATGTTGATTGAGGCTGCTGAAAACTTCAAAGAGAATCCCACTCAGAACCCCAGTTACAACCGACTTTAAGTATTCCTTGTCAACCACCTGGGTCTGCAGTGAATAACATTTTATATAGTCTTGATATAAGGTAAAGTAAATGTTTTAAATTTAAAATTCTGAAATAGGTGGGAGGGTAGGAGAATGTGGGGTACAAGTGGAATACAAATGGAGGGTCGTTACATGCTCATCTATCACAATATAAAATCCATATACACTGTCTAAGATGTAAAATCGAGAAATAGCACTCTGGATGTATATTTAGAAATAGGGAAGTTGCAGAAGAAAGAGCTAGACAAATTAATAATGATTGCCCCAGGGAGTTCTGCTCAATCTTCTCACTGGGAGCATCTTGAGAAGCTGGACAAACTTTTTTTTTCTTTTCTTTTCATCTATTTAAAGACACTGGAGAACTACAAGGCAGTAAATAAGTTTGGAGCCAAGATTTAAGAAAATACGAATTCAAGAGCAATGACTACATTGAAATTAAGAACTTCTGTTTGCTAAAGTAGAACGCCAAACCAAACCTGTTGCTGTTGAGCCGATTCCAACTCGTAGTGACCGTGTAGGACGGAGTAGAACCGCCACATAGAGTTTCCAAGGAGCTTCTGGTGGATTCAAACTGCCAACCTTTTGATTAACAGCCATAGCACTTAACCACTACACCACCAGGGTTTCCTTGGTAAAGTAGAGGGTCAGCAAAAACAAGGGACACCCTCAATGAGATGGATGAACACAACAGAGGCAACAATGAGCTCAGACATCTCAAAGATCAAAAACATGGTGCAGGGCTGGGCAACGTGAGTGGGAGAACATGGTGCAGGGCTGGGCAATGTGGGCGGGAGCACCGAGTGACAGTCCATTTTATCTGTATCGGTTATGACTCCTTTACTTCTCTGTAAGATACTCGTCTTCAATTAAAAAAAAAATTAAGGAAGCATGAAGATTTTTTTGTTAAAGGAATAGAAGACAAGTAATAGTAGACCAAGCCATGTAGAGCTAATATGACGCTGTCCCCGTCAAACAAATACCTTGTCTTTGTTAGGAATGGCACCTGGTCTGAATGGTTTCCTTGCTCTGCCCAACCAAAAGAAGAAACCAAGAGATTGTGCTGGGGGGCCTAGGGCAATGCAAAGCAAGGAAACAGAGCTGTAGCCTTTTGGTGTAAGTCTTTGATGCTACTTAATTTTTGATTATGCATTTCATTAATAATACTTTAATAAAGAGAAAAATAAACAATAAACATGTATATTCCTAAAACTTCTGCCCTTAGCAAAAGACAGAAAAATTCAACAGGATTTTTAAATTAAACAATCAACAAAGAAAAAAATGTTACTTCAATAGATTAAAATATATATATTCATATATATATATATACACAAAGTTTTGCTCAATTTTATTTTTCTTAAGATTAAAAAATTTTTAATGTTTTATTGAGGAATTAAATATTTTATTTCTCCATTTCAACACTAACTTCCATTTAGACAGATGAAATTGAATGTTTTTATTTTACAGAAAATCCCATGGAAAGAACTAGCTAAAGCCCCTTACGACTATAGGAGCAGCGCGGGAGTCTGACAAGGCGGCTTTATTCCTGAAACTCAGAGACCTGATCCAACAGGCTGGGAATCGTGTTTCTTTTCCCAGCTCAGGCCCTTCACCTCCGCAGGCCCCCGTGTTCCTGTCTCTTTGCCCGAAGGTCACCTCACCAAGAAGTCATAAAATCAATGACATCATGTCTCTTCAGACCCCTCCCTCCCATCCGCCCACCCCACCAGCCCTGCAGAAAGCAGGCACCTTGGCTGAGTGGAGGCTGGGTCATTTTTCTGCTGGGTTGAACTGGGTTTGTGCTCAGGTAGCCCTCAGGGTTAACACTTGAGGCCACATTCATGGTTTTTCCAGTGACCTTGGCCATTAATGAGCTCCCAGCTCTTTCTCCACCTGCAGCTGTGTTATGGGGCCTGTGACTTCCATGTCTTGCCAAGCCTGGAGAGGTTTCCAAAAATAAATCACCTGTGGTTTCTGGGCAGTGGTCCCTGTTTTCACAAGAGAGCGCTTTTGGAGAGGGAACCAGGAATGAGCAACTGGTGCTCCTAAGATTCAGACGTAGGTGCCAGTCAAAGGAGGAAAAGCTGGTTTTAGGTCACTGGCCAATGAAGGAATGGCCTCTATCCTTGCTCAAGATGCAGCCTTAAAGAAGGCAGCAGTTCCCCAGCCATCCTCTCCCTGCCATGGGCTTAGAATGGGAAGATCCCTACTGTAGTCCTAGCTGTGTGTTGTTTAACCCCTTGGAGCTCCAGGTTTAGGCTTTTGGTTTCCCACCACCGCCACTAAGATTAAAAGGTTCTTAACCAGTTGCCAAGGATCCCTGGTGGCACAGTGGTTAAAGCACTTGACTGCTAACCTAAAAGGTCGGTGGTTCAAACCCACCAGCCGCTCTGTGGGAAGAAGATGTGGCAGTCTGCTTCCATAAAGATTTACAGCCTTGGAAACTCTATGGGGAAGTTCTACTCTGTCCTATAGGGTCACTATGAATTGAAATCAACTCCACAGCAGTGGGTTTTGAGTAACCAGTTGCCAGTGAATCTATTCCAACTCGTGGCAACCCCCTGTGTGTCAGAGTAGAACTGTGCTCTATAGAGTTTTCAATGGCTGAGTTTTCAGAAGTAGGTCGCCAAGCCTTTCTTCGACGTGCCTCTGGGTGAACCTGAACCTCCAAACTTTCAGGTAACAGCCAAGCACATTAACCATTCGCACCACCCAGGGACTCCAGCGTAGTTCCTAGAATAAAATAAATGCACATTAACACCGGGAGATTGCATAGAAGTGAAGTTATTTTGTGTAATTTGACTGGCTAGATGTTCCTGGATTACTTGGGTGTGCCTTCAGGTCCTCTGCTCTGGATATTCCATTCCTTGTCTCTCAGGTGCATCTGTCCTCTCTGGAGGTCAAGGCAAGGCCTCTGGAAACCTGAGAAGGAAATCCCTGAACCGTGGTTTTGTTTTGGTATACAATAAATGCAAAGATTTTAAGGGCACACTTCAATGTGTTTTGACAACTGTATGTTGTTGTTGGGTGCCATCGAATCGGTTCCAACTCACAGCGACCCTATGTACTACAGAACAAAACACTGCCCGGTCCTGCACCATGCTCACCATCATTGTTATGCTTGACTCCATGATGACTGGTTACTGGTTAACCAGACAGGAAAGGGGGTTCTGGGAAATGTTCCTGGTCTTTCTTCTCATGCAGAGGAGACCTGAGGAGGGGGCAGTGGTGATGCCAGCTGACCTCAGACAATCCAGCACTCTCTCTGAGAATTGCTCCAGCCCTGTGAGGGAAGTCTGCATCCTCTGAGTAGCATTTTTTTTTTTTTTTTTTGGTCTCTCCCATGACGCTGGGGCACAATGTGCGAGTGTCCCCACAGGGGTAGATATTACCTCAGAGGCATCACTCACGGAGGCCAGGACAACCAGGTCTTAGCCAAAAAGACAACAGAGGGTAGCTAACCTGAAGGGCGAAGCACAGACAGAAATGAGGGAAAAATGAACATTTGTATCCAATGGAGACTCAGGGAGCAGATTATCCAATAGGCAAGGTAGGCACAGTGCTTACCTTGCTTACCAGATCATCTGTAGTGAACAATTCCACATTTTTTCACTACATCAAAGATTCTGCCTCTAGGTATGCCTGGCATCTGTCTCTCTCCCACCACAGCACCTTCCTACAGAATCAAAGCCTCTTTTCAAATTTATAATCACTGACAGGGGCAGGTGACCCAGTAAGTAAGGTAAGCACTGGCTTACTTGGGCTTACTTACTAATCTGTGTTGTTGTCGTTAGGTACTGTCACGTCTTTTCCGGCTCACAGTGACCCCATGTACAATAGAATGAAATGCTGCCTGGTCCCACGCCATCCTCACAATCATTGCTATGTTTGAGCCCATCATTGCAGCCACTGTGTCAATCCATCTTGTCAAGAATCTTTTTCGCTGACGCTCTACCAAGCATGATGTCCTTCTCCAGGGTTGGTTCCTCCTGATAACATGTCCAAAGTATATAATACGAAGTCTCACCATCCTTGTTTCCAAGGAGCATTCTGGCTGTACTCTTCTAAGACAGACTTGTTCATTCTTCTGGCAATCCATGGTGTATTCAATATTCTTTGCCAACACTGTATTTAAAAGGCATCAATTCTTCTTCAGTCTTTCTGGTTCATTGTCCAGCTACTAATCTGTAGCGAACAATTATACATGGATTTCACTTTGATGTGACACGGTGAAGCCCACGTGAAACTGTTCACTACAGATTAGTAAGTAAGCACAAGAAAGCCTGTGTTTACCTTGGTTATTGGATCAGCCACCCCTGAGTGCAGTTGAGACCAGATCAGGGAAAGGTCTATGGCTCAGGAAAGAGACTCTGAGAGAGAGAACATCCAGTGTTTCTGAGAGGATGACCACCCAAGGAGCGCCTGCTGGGCTGGACCTCCATCCACCCTAGTCTGTGAAGGGTCGCTGTGCCCTGTAGTGGACCGTCTGTGGTCTGAGAGGGCAATCCATGTCCTAACCTAACATGCACCTCAGAAGTCTCCTATGCTCTGCTCCACAGCCCAGGAAGGCCAGAAGCTGGCTGGTGGATGTGAGGCGACTTCAATACTCACAGTGACTTATCGACTCAAACACAACCATGGCATAAAATAAAAGAATTTGTGAGTTATGGTGGATCAGTCTTTATGGGGGTGGGGTGAGGGACGAGATTTCCCGGTGGCCTGAGAAGGAAAAACAAGGGCGCTTGGGATCCCACTTTGAAGAGTGGCATCTGGGGTCTTAAACGCTAGCAAGCAGCCATCTAAGATGCATCAATTGGTCTCAACTCACCTGGATCAAAGGAGAATGAAGAACACCAAGGACACAAGGTGATTATGAGCCCAAGAGACAGAAAGGGCCACATAAACCAGCGACTACATCATCCTGATACCAGAAGAACTAGATGGTGCCCAGCTACAACCGATGACTGCCCTGACGGGGAACACAACAGAGAACCCCTGAGGGAGCAGGAGAGCAGTGGGATGCAGACCCCAAATTCTCATAAGACCAGACTTAATGGTCTGACTGAGACTGGAAGGACCCTGGTGGTCACGGCCCCCAGACCTTCTGTTGCCCCAGGACAGGAACCATTGCCGAAGCCAACTCTTCAGGCATGGATTGGACTGGACAATGGGTTGGAGAGGGATGCTGGTGAGGAGTGAGCTTCTTGGATCAGGTGGACACTTGAGACTATGTTGGTGTCTCCTGCCTGGAGGGGAGATGAGAGGGTGGAGGGGTTAGAAGCTGGTGAAAAGGACACGAAAAGAGAGAGTGGAGGGAGAGAGCGGGCTGTCTCATTAGGGGGAGAGTAATTGGGAGTGTGTAGCAAGGTGTATATGGGTTTTTGTGTGAGAGACTGACTTGATTTGTAAACTTTCACTTAAAGCACAATAAAAATTATTTAAAAAAAAAAAAAAGAGCTTGGGAAAGAGCTGGAATCTTCCCTTGATCTCTCAGCATTCCATTCCAATCTCTTGTCACTTCACCATAGCGCTTGCTGGAATATTAAAAAGAAAAGAAAAAAAAAAACGCCCTTGGCCCAGGCGCTGCAGGTGGTCAGGGAGGAGCCCCAGAGGATGATGGGGTTCTGGGGACTATGGAACTGGGCTGTGAGCAGACCGAAGGCCCTGTGTAGGACCCCTGGGTCCATGGTGTCCAAGGGTCCAGGCAAGTCCCTAAGACCTGCCTCACGCCCCTGTGGGGGGGAGAGAAGGAGAAGTCACACTTCCCATCTATGTCATTGTCATCCTCCAGCCACCTCTTTATCAGAACTGGTGACACATGAGAAAATGCTCAGGCTGGTTGGATTTCTGCAATAGACCAAGAGGGTCAAACCGTGAGCCCTGGGGTCATCTTGACCTGACTTTGAGTCCCAGTTCTACCACATGTGACCTTGGGCAAGTAAAGTAACTCTTCGGAGCCTCGGTGTCCTAGTCCGTAATATCAGACTAGTACTGGGATTCTGTGAGTATTACCTACGGCACCTTGCTTGCTGCTTGGTACCTAGTAGAAGTGAGTGAACTGCTGACTGTTACTCCTAGCCCTCTTGTTCCATCTCCAGCTTCTGAGATGTACATAAAAATTCTCTGGTGGGTGGGTGTCTGGTGCTGGAGAGAGCCGTCTCCTCCTAATGAGACTGGTAGCTGAGCTGCCCTCCCCCTTGGGGCTGTCTACAGGCCAGCCCTGAGCCCCACAGGACAGCCAATAAAACCAACGGCCAGCGAGCTCATTCCTCTGGTCTGTAATTTAAAATGCATTTATCCTTGCTTTAGGGAAGCTGATGCTTTTCTTTTTTTTTTTTCCATTTTAGAACCTTCTGCGTATGTGATGATTGACCCCTGTGTCTATTGTGTCTTTCAGTCAAAAGGTTGGCGTTTCAGAGTAGTTATCAGCCAGGCCACTTAACTCTCATATTACAGGCTCCAGCGAAGCCCCCGGTGGGTCAATGTTTAAGATTAGACTTATCTGCTTATCTGATATCCCTAAAGACAGAGAGCCTTGGTAGCACAGTGGTTAAGCACTCAGCTGCTAACCTAGAAGTTGGCGGTTTGAATCCACCAGCCGCTCCACAGGAGCAAGATGTGGCAGTCCACTTCCATAAAGATTTACAGCCTTGGAAACCCTATGAGGCAGTTCTACTCTGTTCTATAGGGTCTCTGTGAGTCCGAATCGACTCGACGGCAACAGGTTTGGTTTTTTGGTTTGGTATTCCTAAAGACCACCACCCATCTGTCATTTTGTCATACTGTAGTAGCTTGCATGTCATTATGATACTGGAAGCTATGCCGCT
Source organism: Loxodonta africana (assembly GCF_030014295.1). NCBI lineage: Eukaryota > Metazoa > Chordata > Mammalia > Proboscidea > Elephantidae > Loxodonta > Loxodonta africana. The sequence continues at coordinate 53,023,855 of NC_087366.1, forward strand.
GGTATTTCAAATACCATTAGGATCACCCATGGTGCACAAATTTCAGCGAAGCTTCCAGACTAAGACAGGCTATGAAGAGAGGCATGGAGATCTACTTCTGAAAATTAGTCAGTGAAAACCCTGTGGGTCACAACAGAATATTGTCCTGTATAGTGCTAGAAGATGAGTCCTCTAGGTTGGAAGGTACTCAAAATACACAGTGGCCACAACAATGGACTAGAGCATACCAATGATCGTGAAGATGGCACAGGACCAGGCAACATTTCGTTCTGTTGTACGTAAGGTCACCACGGGGTAGAGCCTACTCCACAGCGGTTAAAAGCGACAACCACCACTAAAGAAAGTGCCTGGTAGACAGAATGTAAGGCGTACTTACATGGTGTCCTTTGACCCACATTCGCTACCTCCATGTAGTTAATGCAGATGAGCCCTGTGACAGCCGGGTAAAGTCCACAAACTACTGCCCTCATCGGTTTTGGTTCAGTGGTAGAACTCTCGCCTTCCACGCAGGAGACCCGGGTTCAATTCCCAGCCGATGCGTCTCACGCACAGCTGCCTCGCGTCTGTCAGTGGAGGCTTGCATGTTGCTGTGTTGCTGCACAGATTCCAGCAGAGCTTCCAGACTAAGACAGACTAGGAAGAAAGGCCTGGTGATTTACTTCTGGAAATCAGCCAATGAAAACCCTACAAGTCATAGTGGTCCAATCTGCAATCCATCACGGGGATGGTGCAAAACTGGACACCACCTTGTCCCGTTGTGCATGGGTGCACCCCAGTGGCCCTGGCTTGCCAAGGCAGATTAAGAACTAGTCAGGTGGGTGAGGGGAGGAGGCTGTTCTGGGCAAAGGGACAATACCAGCAGGATGCCAAGTTGTGGGGACTGAATCAACACGGAGCCCTGGGGGCCGGACCCACCTGCATTACAGTTGTCATTACAATCATATCCCATCCCATCCCATTGCGTCACAGCATGTCACGGTACATCACATCACATTGTCAGCCTACGTTAATGTTGTTCTTAAGGGTTTATCCTCCCCAGACGTCTGCAAATGCGTTTAGAGCAGGGATCCTGTTTTTTGTCTGTTGGTTTGTCTGTTTCATCCCTGCATTCTCGGTGGCTAGCACAGCCCTTGCCTGGCACCCACAAGGAACGCCTGTTAGAGGAAGGAGAGAGGAAAGCAAGGAAGGGCGGACTTCAGCTCACCTCAGCACGTCCACTGATGTGTGATTTGGGGCCGCCTGGGGAGTGGGAAGAGTTGAGGTCAGAGAAGCTGTCATGACTCATTCCACACTAAGAGTTGAGACTGCGTGCAAAGAAAAAAGAGATGCCAACTGAAGGGTTTTAAGCTGGAAGTGACATGAACGGATTAGTGTTTAGAAGAAATAATCCTGCTGCAGGGAAGGGGATAGGTTGGAAAGACTCTACCTGAGGGCAGAGAGACTTAATAGATTTTTTTATTTTTTTTTTTAGACAGAAGAGGATGAGGGGAGAGGAAATAAGGCTCCCGTAAGTGGGGCCAGAGCTGACTTGGGCTGGGCTCTGGAGTGAGGGCTGAGCATTGGAGCGGGGTGGCAGCTGCTCTGTGGTTGTGAAGCAAAGTACAAGGCAGGTTGGGGGGAGGGAAGCTGTGTAGGGAACATGGAAGGCTGGAAAGCTAAGAGGACATCCCCATGAAGGACTCAGGAAAAACCACCTTGAGCCTCAGTTTTCCCATCTGTACAATTGGGATGATATTATCACTTACCTCACAGGATTTTATGAGGATTAAAAAAAAAAAAATTTTTTTTTTTTTTTTAAGGCACCTATCTCAGCACCTGGTACACAGTAGGCACTCATTACATCTGAGCTGCTATTATTATTTCAAAACGAAGAGGTTACAACTGGGGTCAGTAAGAAGTGGGCAGGTGGGGAGGGTTAGAGTTAGGGAGGGGGAGGTGGAGCTGGCCCCCTTCTCTGACGGCACATCCAAGAAAAGGTAAAGGAATCGGCTACTTTGCACAGGAGGGAGAGACTTAAAGATGGCCAAAAGGAGAGGGACGAGTCACAGAAGACCCCCAGGATTCTGGAGCCATTCACTGGGCACAGAGTAAAGAATGGGCTGCAGGTTAGATGACAATTTAGAATCAAAGGCTCCAATTCAAGAGGGTTCCATGGGTATTTCTGGGGCCCAGGCAAGAGGCCCAAACTGGAGGTACAGCTTCGGGAGTCAACACAAAGGGAGAAGTTGGGGTGAAGAGTAGAAGAATGTGTAGGGTGAGAAGCCAGAGGGTCAGGGAAAGAGCCAACTGAGGCAAGGGGAGGAAGAGATGCTCAGAGAGGAAATTAAGGAGGTGTGACTGGAGAGGTGGGAGTCGGTCCCCAAAACAAGAGAGACATCAAATATCTGTGAGATGGATGGATGGATGGATGGATGGATGGATGGATGGATGGATGGATGGATGGATGGATGGATGGATGGATGGATGGGTGGATGGGTGGAGGGGTGGGTGGATGGGTGGGCGGGTGGGGGGATGGGTGGGTGGACTGATGGATGGTTGTTGTCAAATGCTGCATGAAAATCTCATAAGACAAGGCCTGAGAAGTGCCCATTGATAATGGACTACATGGAGGTCACTGATGTACTCAGCACAGTGTCAAGAAGGCATATAGTGGCTGTAGTGGATGCTTGGGGAACGACAGTGGGTGAGAAAGTGGAGGCAGCAAGTGCAGAGTGCTCTAGCAAGCAATTTGGCTATGAAGGACAAAAAGACACACGGTGTTAAGCAAAAGGAGATACGAGGTTGAGAGGTTTTTGCTGTGTTTTTTGTTTTTGCTTTACTTTTTTTTTATCATTGTATTGCATGCTCACTCATCCACTCGATGGCACTGGGTATTGCATTTTTGGTGAAACTTTACTCAGCAAATTAGGTTCTCATTTAACAATTTCTATACATAGTAAGGAAACCCTGGTGGTGTAGCAAAGAGCTATGGCTGCTAACCAAAAATGTTGGCAGTTCCAATCCACCAGATGCTTCTTGGAAACTATGGGACAGTTCTCCTCTGCCCTATAGGGTCACTATGAGTCAAAATCGACTCAACGGCAACAGGGTTTGTTTTTTTTTTTAAATACATAGTGTTCAGCGACATTGGTTACACTTTTCACAATGTGTCAGCATTCTCGTTTTTTCCATTCTGATCTGTTTCCATTAATCTAGCTTCCCTGCCCCCCTTACCTTCTCATCTACACTTTAGGATAAATATTGACTATTTGATCTCCCACAGATTATTATTTAAAGAAGCACAGTACTCACTGGTGATATTGTTTATTTTATGAGCCAGTCTATTATTTGGCTGAAAGATGATCTCTGGGAATGGGTTAAGTTCCAAGTCTAAAGGGTATCTCAGGGCAATAGTCTCAGGGGATACTCCAGTCTCTACTGGTCCAGTAAGTCTGGCCTTTTTTTTTTTTTTTTTCAGGAATTTGAGGATTGCCCTACATTTCTCTCATTCTATCTGGGACCATCTATTGTGTCCCTGGTCAGAACAGTTAGTTGACAGTGGTGGCTGGACACCATCCAGTTCTTCCAGCCTCAGTATAGACGAGGTCATGGTTCATGTGAGCTATTAGTCCTATAGACTAGTTTCTTCTTTGAGTCCTTGGTTTCCTTCTTTCTCTTTTGTTCCAGATGAGTATAGACCAATATTGTATTTTAGGTGGCCACTCACAAGCTTTTAAGATCCCAGGTGCTACTACCAAACTAGGATGTAGAACAATGTCTTTATGAACTGTGTTACGCCAATTGACCAAGTTGTCCCCCGAGACTATGGTCCTAAACCGTCAAACCCAGTAAATCAAACTCGTGAGGTGTTTAGTTATGTCTAGGAAGTAGCCACAACTGTGTCCCCTATGTGTTTAATTATGTATATGAATGTATGTGCAGCACAAACATGGATATATATACGCCTACAGATACGTCAATACACGCAAACCCACATACTAACATGTGCCTTCCTATACACATATATGCATACATGTCTACCTAGATTTTTTGGTTGTTACTGTTATTACAAAATTGTATTTGTTACAGCATTTACCAAACTTGTCCCTTATTCTTGTGTACTTCTTATTGTCATCATTTACCTTGGTCAGGTTGTGCAGACTTCACCCATATTGGGCATTGCCTTTCCCATCACCAAAAATAACAAGTGTCTACTATCTAGGAAGTGATTTTCCCTGCCCCTCCAATCCCTGGTCACCATCAAGGAATACCGCTATCTTCATGTATAGCCATTCGTATCTTTTTATAAAAGTGAGACCATGCAGTATTTGTCCTTTTGTGATTGACTTACTTCACTCAGCATAATGTCCTCCAGGTTCATCTATGGTATAATAATATGTTTTGAGAACTCATCATTATTCTTTATAGCTGCATAGTATTCCATTGTATGTATGTAGTACAATTTGTTTATCCATTCATCGTTGATAGGAACTTAGGTTGTTTCCATCTTTTTGCTGTTGTGAATAATGCTGCAATGAACATAAGTGTGCATGTCTATTTGTGTCACTGTTATTAGATCTCTAGGGTATATGCCTTGGAAAATTTGGTGGCATACTGATTAAGAGTTCAGCTTCTAACCATAAGGTCAGCAGTTTGAATCCACCAGGCACTCCTTGGAAACCTTAAGGGGCAGTTCTACTCTGTCCTATAGAGTCGCTATGAGTCGGAATCGACTCAAAGGCAATAGGTTTGGTTTTTTGGAGTTTTATAATGTTGTGATCACGTCCCTGTTGAGATTTGATACGTGATCACCCCCATGATGGAACCTGCTGTGAATATCCAATCAGTTGAAGGGGAGTTTCCTTGGGCGTGTGGCCTGCATCAAGTCTGGGCTGCTGCTTGGGCAGGGCTTGGGGGCTTTTGTTGGTTCTAAATCCTGCAGCTGGCTCCTGTTCATCTGACCTCCGGTTCTTGGGACTTGAGCTAGCAGCTTACCTGTGGTCTTGCCTGCCGATCTCGGGATTTGTCGGTCTTCACAGCCTGTGAACAACAGCCCCACTCTCTGGCCTGTTGATCTTGGGGTCGCCAGCCCCTGCAGCTACGTGAATCAGGAGAAGCCTCTTTCCTGACCCACAGACTTGAGATGTTATGGCCTCTACAACAATGTGATCTAAATCTCTCTATGCGTATATATAGAGAGAGAGAGAGAGAGAGAGTTTTACTTCTCTAGAGAACCCAGCCTAAGTCACCATTTCCCATAGTGCTGTACCATTTTACAGTCCCACCACAGTGTGTAAGAGTTTCAATCTCCCTACAACCTCACCAGCATTTGTTGTTTTCTGCTTTGCTCTTTTTGACATGGAAGAGCCTTGAGGATGTTGACGTGTTCAGGGAAAGAAGAGCCAGTAGGGAGGGGAGAGCTGGGGATCAGGAGCAAGAGAAGGTCCCTGACTGGGGGCAGGTAAGAAAATGGGTGTGAGAGAGGAGACTCCCCCAGGAACCAGGAGGGGAGGAGGAGAAGGAGTACACGAACACATAAACCCCATCACAAATACCTGTACAAGGTCACAAGGATCCTTCCGAAGTTGGAGGAAACAGCCAAATCTGAATAGGATAAAACTCCTAGTCTTTACAGAGCAAGCTACTTCCTGGTTGCAGTAAAAACATTTAAGCTGTCTTGCATTTGTTGTTGTTGTTGTTAGGTGGTGACAAAACAAAATGTTGCCTGGTTTGAGCCCATTGTTGCAGCCACCCTGTCAATCCGTCTTGTTGAGGGTCTCCTTTTTCGTTGACCCTCTGCTTTACCAAGCCTGATGTTCTTCTCCAGGAACTGGTCCCTCCTGATAACATGTCCAAAGTAATTAAGATGAAGTCATGTCATTCTCGCTTCTAAGGAGCATTCTAACTGTACTTCCTCCAAGACAGATTTGTTCAGTCTTCTGTCAGTACATGGTACATTCAATATTCTTCACCAACACCATAATTCAAATGCATCAATTCTTCTTCAGCCCTCCTTTCTCATTGCCCAGCTTTTACGTATATACCAAAAAACCAAACCCAAACCCAGTGTCCTTGAGTTGATTTTACATATTTTATAAGATGATTAAAAAAAAAAAAATACCATGGCTTGGGTCAGGTGCACCCTCATCCTTGAAGTGATAATATTTTGGCTTTTTAACACTTTAAAGAGATCTTTTGCTGCAGATTTGCCCATTACAATATGTCATTTGATTTGACTGCTGCTCCCTTGGGTACTGATTGTTGATCCTAGAAAAATGAAAACCCTCGACAACTTCAATTTCTTTGTCATTTATCATGTTTTTTACTGGTCCAGTTGTAAGAATTTTCACTTTCTTTATGTTGAGGTGCAATCCATACTGAAGGCTGTAGTCTTTTACCTTCATCGTTAAGTCCTCTTCACTTTCAGCAAGCAAGGTTGTGTCATGTGCATAACACAGGCTGTTAATGAGTCTTCCTCCGGTTCTGAGGCCACGGTCTTCATACAGACCAGCTTCTTGGATTATTTGCTCAGCATACAGATTGAATAAGTAAGCAGAAAGAATACAGACCTGCCGCACTTTTCCAGTTTGTGTTCAGGTCTCAAAAACCCGCCCTCTTTAAGCACATGGCAATTTATTCATGCTGAACTGACTCCTTGTTTTATGTGTTTTGGGGAAATTTTTTCCTCAGTATTTTCAAGGAATGTTATAATACACTTATATATCAAACCAAACTCATTGCCATCTAGTCAGTTCCGACTCATAGCAACCCCACAGGACGGAGCAGAACTGCCCCATGGGGTTTCCAAGGCTGCAATCTTTACAGAAATAGACTGCCACGACTTTCTGCCTTGGACCAATTGGTGGGTTTGAACTGCTGACCTTTTGGTTCACAGCTGAACACTTAACCACTGCGCCACCAGGGCTTCTATATATATGCATATATGTATATATACACATCATCTTGTTTAAAATTTCTGTTGGAAAAATTAAGCCATACAGATTGGTAATGGAAAGAAATGTTCACTTATAATAATCTGGAGGCCGAGGGAACAGGCAGTGACTCTGTCACGTGTTTTATGTGTGTTTGTCAGGCAGCGACATAACTGTCATTACAGCAAACAGTGAGGACTTCTTTCTCCCACCGGCTCCCTCCTCACTAATTGCGCTTAACTTTCCTGGAAGAAAACTTCCCTTGAAGTGTTCCACAATCTGAGTCAGCCTGGAGTGACTCTTGGGGGAAAAAGTGAGCTAAAATTGCTTCAGCTGTTTTTGACTGATGAGTTGTTGGAGCACACACACACACACACACAGAGTTTCTCTCTTCTTTAGAAGAGAAGGCAGAAAAAACACTGACCTATTTTTACGCTCCCGTAGCTCCCTACCAGTGGAGCTGTAAACTCCAAACTTGGCAAGGCTGGGGCTGACATCTTTGAAGGGGCAAACCCAGCTGGCTCCAAAGAAAAAGGCCACAGACATCACCACAGTCTAAAATGCTGCATCGGAGCCGACAGAGAGAAGCGTTTCCAGAATTTCAGCAAACCTCATTAGAGAAGACCCACCAACAAGCTTCAGGGAAGTGGCCAACTGCCATTTCTTCTCATTAAAAACAAGCCAGGGAGGAAAAGAAAAAAAGCAGCAGCAGCAGAAAGCAAAGCACCATCTATCAACCAACAGCATGATGGGAGAGGAGCGAACTCCTAAGCCTGAACTTCAAAGACCTAAGCTCTTGCAGATGCGTTCACTGACTCAGGAGAGGATCACAGGAGGTTTTCTGGACTGATGTGGGATCTTCCATCTGCATTTGAAGGGCCTGTGAAAGAAGTAAACAACCAAAAACCAAACCCTTTGCCTTCCAGTCGATTCTGACTCACAGCGACCAGTCGATTCTTACTCATAGCGACCCTATAGGACAGAGTAGAACTGCCCCATAGAGCTTCCAGGGAGTGCCTGGCGGATTTGAACTGCCGACCTTTTGGTTAGCAGCCATAGCACTTAACTACTATGCCATGAAAGGAGTAAGGAGACCAGTAAGTTCGATTCCCCAAAGTGCACTAAAAATTCAAACACAGTAGAGCTCCTATTTACAAATGGCTCACGCATGTCCCAGGACAAATTGTGATTCCAGCTGCCTAACAAGAAAAAGTCAGACTTTACCAGATTAGTCTGTAGAAATGTACTAGTCCTACCCCAACCTAGAGGCTAGAGGAGGGGCCGGGTGTGCATGGGGTTCTGGCCAGCTACCCTTGAGGAGAGGAAGGGCCAGGAAGTAAACAGAACCTGGGGTTTGGAACCGAGACCCAGGTTCAAAGCTCACTTTGGATAGTTACTGTTGGAGCAAGCTCGGTTGTGTCTTTGCACAGCTGTTGTGAGGCCTGTCACATAGCACATGTTCAATCAACAGGAGCAGCGTTTAGGAGTAACGGTAGCAGAGGTATCAGAGCTACACGCTTTCTCTCTGTCACTTATTTCTTGCACCTCAGGAAGCTCCAAGTTCTTGGAGCCTCAATTCTCTTGTCTGTGAAATGGGAATGATAATGGTGGTAATGATACCTACTGTATCCCAAGTACAGAATTGTTTTAGGGGTCAACTAAGAAAAACACAAAAGAGTTTGCAAACTAATACGCATGTGGGAAACACATAGAAATACACGTTGCATGAGTATTTATATATTCCCGACGATGTGCAAAAGGTTAACGTGCTCAGCTCTTAACTGAAAGGTTGGAGGTTCGAGTCCACCCAGAGGGGCCTCAGAAGAAGGGCCTGAGGATCTGCTTCTGAGAGATTACATTGAAAACCCTGTGAAGGGCAGTTCTACTCTCACGTACATGGGGTCACCATGAGTCAGAATCAAATTGGTAGTAACTGGGTTTTTTAATGATGTGAGTATGCTGAGAGCCATATCTCTCCCCTATCAGGCCCACAGCAGGGCTCCCTGCCACCTGGTTTGAATACAGACGCCCAAGATTCACAGGGCCTTCTAAGGCTCCAGCTCTCGGCGGCACAGAATCCCTCATGTAGCAACAGACAGGAGCCACCGTGTTCTTGTCATTGCTCTGCTGAGGACACCACTGTCCTGGCAACTAGGAGCTCTCAAGACCTGATTCCCTCTGTCTAGACAGCCCAGACGTCACAAAGGCAGGGAAGGGTGGGGGGACAGCCTCAAAGAGGGTCCATTCTCCCTCCCTCCCCCGCCCTTCCCTGCCTTTGTGATGTCTTCTGGCCCCCTCCCCTCCATGTCCCTCAGATCACGTGGCATGCTCCAGCCCTGATGGTTGCCTTTCCAAGGCCTCCCTCTGTCTAGACAGCCCAGATGTACTACTCCCAGAAGGGCGCTGACTGGAAGCCTCTGTCGTCAGGCCTGGGAGAAGTGAACCCGTTGCTCCCTAAGCCATAACAATTCATCTCGAACAGGAACACGTTGTCCCTGAAACCATTATCATCCATTTCAAACAGAATTTGTTAACTGGGGAGACATTCTCAGAGACCATCAGGCAAATTCCATTTCCTTGGCATCTGAGGAGAAAAGCCACTCAGAGCAGCTTGGTTTAGGTGTGACTCCCGTGCCAAATGCCTCAGCATTCTCCTCTTCCTGAGATCAAAGGGCACGGCTCAGCCTTGTTCCACAGGGGACTCTTCTAGGGACTGTGAACCCCCCAGGGGTGTGTCCAACAGTTCTGAGAAGGGGGAAATCCGAAGAGAACCTTAGAGTGGGCCTCTCCAAAGCCGAGGAAGCCCAGTGTGTGGGTCACACTCTTAATTTACATTCTAGAGACTCAACAAGTCCGTGCCCAGCCCTGTGCTAAAAGGCTGTTAAAAAGGAGATACCCTGGCCATTCAGCAGTCTGCAGTTTACAAGAATACTTTGAGCATCTGCTGTGTGCAGGGCACTATTAGGTATCATGCGATGGGGCTCGGTGGGGGGAGACACAACCAAGACTTGTGTTTGCCCCAGATGTTGATCATTTAGTAAAGGTACACAGTAACAACGGAAGAGGCAAGACTACATGGGGACACTCAACAGTGAGCAATACAAAATGGTGCTATCTAACGAAGTGGTGGGGGCCCCTGGGTGGCGCAAACACTTAATGCACTCAGCTGCTAACCAAAAGGTTGGAGGTTCCAGTCCATCCAGAGGTGCCTTGGAATAAAGGCCTGAAGATCCACTTCTGAAAAATCCGCCATTGAGAACCCTATGGAGCACAATTTTACTCCGACACACATGGGGTGGCCAGGAGTCAGAATCAACTCAACAGCAGCGTGTTTTAATGAAGTGGCGATGGAAATTACAGAGACAAGACTCGGTGGTTTAGTTTGTTTCAGCAGAATAAAGCAAACTCAGGTGTGGGGGCGGGGGGCCTGAGCTAATCACTGAAGGCCGGGCAGGACTTAGAGGCCTGCTCTTGCCTTGAGCCATTTAAGTGCCCTCACACTGGCTCCTCCATACAAGCCTAGCAGCAATCTATACATAAAAAAAAAAAAAAAAAAAACATATAAGATGATAAATAAGGTGAAGTTTTCCCAAGGAGACAGAAGTTTTCCACACACCCCAAACAAAAAAACTTTCCCCAAATCCCTTTTCAGTCTACAGCTCTGATCTTTCTTCAAAGTCCGGGTTCCTACAGCGGCTGCCTCATGTGCCCTTAAAAACAGCCCCCCAAATCTCCTTGCTGTTCTCCAGGCTTCCAAGCCATCTTCCCTTTCAGAATCCCTTCAGCTTTCAGGTCTCACTTAGGAGGAAAAGCCTGTGTGATTGGCCAGACCCAAACCACCTATTTATTTCCCCTCCAAGAGCCCCTGGCTGGGTGGGGGTGGGGCTGAGGGTGGGGGGCTCAGTTCACTCTGCTAGAGTGGAGAGGAGCATCGAAGGTGTTCCAGGAAGGGGTATCCCAAGCGGAAGCAAGGAGCATGAGATAACAAGGCGGACAGACTGGGGCCACGCAAGGGGGCCGCGCTGTGAAATTTAGGTTCGATATTTGTTGCAACATTCACACCCTTTGTTCCACAGAGATTGGAGGCAGCAGTTTAGACCATCCAGGTTCTACAAAGCCTCATTCCTCTCTGGTCCAGGTTTCAGTCGGAGTATTTTCCGAAGCCGACCTGCTTGCTGCCTGGGGTCGCTCTCTCCACCGCAGGCCCGTAGCTCCGCCTTCTGCTGTCTTCAGCTTGATTGTTTGGCATTATTCTCGGGTCTGCCTTTCTCCCTTCAAATTGTAAATTCCTTCTGTTCTCCCAGCCTCCTGGTGCCCCTCGGTGGGTGCCTAATCACACGCTGCACAGCGGGGTGGACAGGACAGAAAGAGCACTGGGCCGGACAGGAGTCAACAGACTGAGCCTTTCTGGACCCCAGTTTCCTTGCCTATAAAACGGGCCAAGCCAACTCAAAGATCTCCCCAATTGGAATATTCTGAGGCTCTTTAAATAATTTCTGCCTCTTAATGAAATAGGTATTCTGACAAAAACTGGAGCGGGGTGGGGGGGAAAGAGGAAAATGGCGTCCTGTGGTCACTCTGGGATCCCGAGCAAGGAAATCTCCACAGAAGCCCAGGCTTGCGGGGTGGTTTTTTACCAGTCTACTGCTGGAAACATGAAGAAGGTCCCCAGCATCGCTCAAAGAACTTGGGATTCTGGGCTGCTCCCAGTACCCTCTGGGGTTAGCGCAGGTGAGGCGCCCCCTGACCGCCCCCGCAGAGAGGAGGCGCTGCTGGTCCCAGGGCTCGTCCTCCCACAGACTGTGCAGCCATTCTCCTTGTTGCCCCCAGGTGGCGCTGCAGGATCACATCCCTCAGAGCCGTCCTCAGTCCGAGGCTACCACAGCGCCCTCTGAAGCCGGCCTTGGATTGATTTAGACCAACGGGCTAAAGCTTGAATTCAAGGCCTGGCCAGCTCTCCAAACCCTTCTGGAGCCTTCTAGATCAATCAGACACAAAGGCAGCTAGCATATCCCTGCCACTGATGTCAGAAGTGACACAGTCTTGTGAGCCAGGTGCTGGAATTCACACTCTGCCAACACCTCGTTGTGAGCTCAGGGCCAGGTCCTACCCCTGTCTTCCCCAGTCCTGGTGCTGAGACAGTCTGCCAGCCCTTTGCCTCTCCTGGCCTCCAGGAGCCTTGTCACCCCCCCACCCACAGACACATGGGCCTCAGGGAAGAAATCCCCTGTGAGCCTCGAAGCTCACCAGAACAAACAAAAACAAAACAAAACTGCCTTCTCACACATGGAGCCCTTTGTCTGGGAACACAGTTCACCACGTCTGCTCACATTCCTTCTCTAATTCCTTCACACCACTCAAGGGGGATCTCCCTGACACCACTTACTATATGTACACACCACACACACACACATACCAGGCACCACATACACGCTGCCACATGACAAACATCCCTCACATACACCATATGCCAAACACATACCACACACACTATATACCACACACACTATATACCACACACGCACACCACATACACACACACCCCCACATGACAAACATCCCTCACACACACCATACGCCAAATACATACCACACACCACATACACTGTACACCACATATATACCACACACACACCGTGCACACATACCTCCCCACATCACACACATGCCTCACACACACACACCAAATGTATCACACACACCATATACCAAATACATACCACACATCACACGCGCACCAGGCACACATACCCTCTCATATCACACACATTTGCACACATGCCACACGTCACACACACACCACACACATCACACACACACTATATACAACATACATACCATACACCACACACACCACACACTATGCACACATTTCCCCACACATACCATACACATCACACACATACATACCACACACACACACCAGACACATATATCACATACCACATCGCACACCCCATTCACATACCATACACACCCCACAGCCCACCCCACAAACACACACATGCACACCACACACACATACACATATATCACATACCACATCGCACACCCCATTCACATACCACACACACACCCACAGCCCCCTCCACAAGCACACACATACACACCACACACACATACACACCACACACATACACACCACACATACACACCACACACATATATCACATACCACATCGCACACCCCATTCACATACCACACACACATCCCACAGCCCCCTCCACAAGCACACACATACACACCACACACACATACACACCACACATACATACACACCACACATACACACCAGACACATATATCACATACCAAATCACACACCGCATTCACATACCACACACACCCCACGGCCCACCCCACAAACACACACATACACATCACACACACACCCCCCGCACTCACACCTGCCCCCCAGCACACATACCACAGAGAAGTATAGAAGTGTGACCCCAGAATTGGTCCTTGGTGCCGCAGTCTGGAAACAACTGGATGATTCTCTGAGAGGAAGACAGGCCCCACAGCCCACGCTGCAGCTTGCCTCCTTCACCAACAGCGTTCCCGGTGGGCAACACACCTGGAGGCAGAGAGAAACCAGGCCCTGCTAGGAAGCCCGTAAGCTCACCTGTCTTCAGGCCTTTGCTGTTCTTGTTAGGAGTTTTATGCTACTGAGTAAGGACAGCCATGTATGAGGTAACGGGAAGGAAAAGGTTAAAGACGATTGAGTTCAAACCACATCTTTTACATATTAAGTAACCTCATTTTGACCCTAACCTGGGCTACTGGTGAGGGGAAATTTCTTCCCTCCTCATGTGGACAAGGGGCCTGTTGTGACCCAGGACCAGAGCTTTGCCTGGAACCCATTCCTCCCCTCTCCCCAAGGGCAGGACCACCGCCAATGGCAGCCAACTGAGAGCAGAGGCCACTATGATCAGAGACACCAGAGAGTCAGCCTGGACCGATGCAGTGTGAGGGTCAGGGCAGGTCTGCCTGGCCTCCAGGCCTGCCTGCTCAGGTAGCTGTTGCTCAGTACACCAAGATGCTGTGTAACCAGGGAGAAACCAATTGCCATCGGGTCAGTTCCAACTTCTGACTCATCGCAGCCCTATGTGTGTCAGAGAAGAACTGTGCTCCACAGGGTTTTCGATGGCTGATATTTTGGAAGTAGATTGCCAGGACATTCACCTGAGGCACCTCTGGTCCCAATCTGCTGAAAGATGAGGGCCCATGCCAGGTAGATCCGTCTGAAGCCATTGTTTATGCCCCCCTTCCACTGGGCAGTGCCAGCCCTGTCCTGCAGCCCTCCACCTTCTGCTTGGGTCTCAGACCCACTCTGCCTGCTGCCCCTTAGCCCTTCTGCCCACTGCCTGCCTGGGCTAGGTCCAGGGGCCACACCCGCTTCTCGTACAGTCCCAGCTGAGGCCATGGGATGGGGTTTGAGGTTTGGAACCCCCAGGTCCTGATGGCCTCAGAACCCTTGGTCCAGTTGTCTGTCTGTCCCTCGCAGTGTCATTGCTGGGGTAGCATTGTGCAAGGACTTTGGAGAGAGAACCCAGCCCCCTGACCTGGGGTGACTGGGACACTTAGGCTGAGGGTTGGCAGGAAGGCTGCAGAATCAAGCTGAGGGCCGGGGCCTGCTGCAGCCAGGAGGGGGCGTCTGCCGGCCCATTCCTGTGCACGTCCCCTCCTGTGGAGCAGTTACAGACATTACCTCATCCTTCTAAGAGGAGTCTCTAGGTCTTGGGGACAGCAAGGTAAGGACTCTGCTCCCCCCCCCACCCCCACTTCGCCTTGCTGCCCCTACCCCAGCCCAGTGTGGAGCCAGGAAGGCAGAGTGGGCAGCCCAGGGTGCTCACAGGAGAGGGCAGGAGCCACCCCAACCCCCCAGAGAAAGGGCTTCCCAAGCCAGACCCAGATCTGGCCTCCCAGGGGTGCTGCCCAGCCCCACCTCATGCCAAGGGTGAGGGTCCCAGGCCCAGACCTGGGCAAATAGGAGCACTGAGTCCTTGGTGGGTCTCACCTGTCTCCTCCCTGCACCCTGGCCTCTGTGTCCCGGCTTAGCTGTATATCCACGTGGTCTTCTCCATGCTTTGCTGTCTCAGGACAGGGACTCTTAAACCACTTCTGGGTCCCTCAGAGGCCCTATTGCGGGCAATGTCATCTACAGTAATTGCTCAGTAAGTGAGAAGTTGAGGCCAGTGGTGCTTCAGTGATAGAACTCTTGCCTTCTTCCATGCAGGAGACCTGGGTTCAATTCAAGCACAGCCACCTCCCGTCTGTCAGTGGAAGCTTGCATATTGCTGCAATCCTGAACAGGTTCCAATGGAGCTTCCAGACTAAGATGGACTAGGAAGAAAGGCCTGGCCATCTACTTCGGAAAGCCAACGAAAACCTTATGGATCATATCCCCAACTGATGATGGGAATGGAGTAGGACTGGAGACGGTTTTGTTCCATTGTGCGTGGGGTCACCATGAGTAAGGTGGGGATGGCAGCTAAGAAAAACTAGTTAGAAGTTAAAACTGGAGCTGTGTGACATGGAGATAACAGGAAGGATGTTGCCCAGGGCCCACACGCAGGCACCGTGGTCCACGACTGTGGCCAGCAGACACTACTGCACGGGGCGGAGGCCCGGCTGCGGGGCATGGAGGTGCCAAGACCCTCATCCCCAGCCACCCTCCGGTTGTGCTCTTGTGCTGAGGCCCAGGGCTGTGCTTGCTCCCTGTGGTTGTAGAATGGCCCTGCACAGCAGGCTGGATGGGAGAAGTTTCTGGAACAGAGCCCACCTCTTGGTCTGCGACAGCATCCACTTACTGGGCCTGCTGTGGTTTTCCTTCCTTTCACAGGGGCTATTATTGGTATTTCCCACTCATCTTCACAACAGAGAAGGAATCTTTGAAAACCACAAGAAAGGTGGTGGGAAGGGTGGAACTCCACAAGCCAGCTCCTCTGAAAGTCACTGATCCCCAAACAGGAAGGTTGGTCTTTCCTGTTTAGACATCATGTCTGGCAAGAGGAAATCAAGACCGAAGTAACAATAATAATTACATAAACCTGAGATATATTAACATCCCCTGTATCACAAAAGGCTCTGTTTGTGAAGGGCCTGCCAAACCAGGCAGGGCGCAGTTTGACTGTGGACTCTGTGGTCAGTGATGAGCTGTGGTATTGGGGAGGCTCGACCAAGGGAGGGGAACTCTTAGGGACTCCCCTGGATGCCCAAGGGACCCTCAGGGTCCTTCAGGATCAAGTGGGAAAGGGCCTTTGCACAGAGGGGAAAGCAGCTTGGAAGACGGGAAGGAGTGTGAGCTTTGCCCTCTGCACAGGTTCAAATCCCAGCCCCAACCTGTACTAGCTGCTCCACCTTGGACCAGCTATGCAACTTTTTTCAGTCTCAGCTTCCTTGATGCTAAGAAAATACCCAAATCATATTACTGTCACTGAACCCCTGGGTGGTGCAAAAGGTTAAGTGCCCAGCTGCTAACCGAAAGATTGGAGGTTCAAGTCCACCCTGCAGTGCCTCAGAAGAAAGGGCTTGGTGATCTACTTCTAAAAAGTCACAGCCATTGAAAACCTTGTGGAGCACAGCCTACTCTGACACACTTGGTATCGCCATGAATCAGAGTCAACTCGATGGCAATTGGATACTGGCTTATGGCTGTAACACTGGCAGACAAAACTAGCCGAGCACGTGGTATGTGCTCTCCCTAACTTTGAATAAAAACAAGTGACATGAGCCAACTTAAAGAAATACATAGGCTGATGGTGTGAGCTTTATAGAATCTTGAGAAGAGAAGGGTTGGGACAAAAAAGGACAAAGTAACTTAATTACTAATAGGAGAAGAAAATACCAGAAGGGTGTTTACCTGTGTTTTATTGATGATGCCAAGGCATTTGAGTAGATCATGACAAATTATGGATAACATTGCAAAGAATGAAAATTCCGGAACACTTAATCGTACTCA